>NC_062567.1:72610750-75110750 GCF_022837055.1 Prionailurus viverrinus | reverse complement strand
ATTGAAATTTCAAGGCACATCTTGTTATGAGCCTTGAAAAATGAATGAACTATACCTGAGTAGCAGACCAGATTCTTACTTACAGTTAATGGACAAATTAAAAGGCAGGGTCAGGGCTGAGTCTTACATAATGGCTCCAGCTCCTGGAAGCAGCCTCGGAGGCTGCAGGGGAGGGGGAAGGTGGCAGGCAGTGGAGTCCATTTGGAGCCCTCTCTCTGACTCGTGCCCCCTGCAGCGCCACTCCGGACCTGTGGGGTGGTGGACCTGCCCAACTCAACTGCCCCTCCATGCCTGCAGTCAGTCTCCGACTTTTCACTTCCAGAGACCCCTGTCATCTTTTTTCCTAAAGATCCGATGTTTTCAGACATGGTGTATGACATCCTTCCACCCCACCACCCTCCCATCCTTACGCCCAACAAAAAAGAGTCAAGCAGTTATTGAGTTCTGACACATTTAACCATTTTTAAAACAGCAAATACAGAAGTGACTTCCAGGGTTTCTGATCAGCAAATTGAGTTGACACAGTGAGTATCAGGAACAAATATTTATTGAGCACTTCCTATACGCCTAGCATTGTGCCTTACATATGTATATTACCCCACTTAATCCTCACAGCAGTCTTAAAATCAAGGCTAAGTAAGATCACACAAGAGGTAAGTGGGATGGGAGGAACTCAAACTCAAGCCTCTCTGTATTCTTACAATTAACATTACACGCTATTATTGCCAAAAGCAAAGAACCCTGTCATTTCAGAGAGCTCAAGTCACCCAATCATGCATTCATGTCCACAGTTCAAGATCTACATTATTGCCATCTTAAACCCATAGTGTGCCAGAACCTTGTACTTCAAACTTGTACTTTGCCCTTTTACTGACCAGACTTCCAAGAGTTCTCCATCTCGTTTCCTTTCTCTTCAGCCAGCAAAGTCTCTGAATTCTGGTCCCTTAGACACCCTGTCAGTGAATCTGGCCCACAGATGCCCATGAATTTGACTTCCTCACTGAATTCAGACTGCTATAGCGAGGGGGGGAAAAAAAAAAAAAAGGTTCCACAAGGACTCGTGCAGCTGTTCCGGACCTCCTCTCAGTGGCCATGAGCTCCTAAATACCCATGAGCTTCCTATTCTGACTCTTCAGCAGCCTGCTAGGGCCTCAAATTCCAAAGTAGCTATAGTTTGTAAATGATTCTTTTATTGAGCCCCACCTAGAGTAACTCCTGTTCTGTATTAAGATTGCTAGTTAGTACATTGTGGTAGGCAGAATAATGGCCCCCCAGTTAAGGTTACTGACGGAAGTAATGTTGCTAATCAGATGAACTTAAAATAAGGAGACTATCCTGGATTATCTGGTGGGCTCTATGCAATCACAAGAATCCCTAAAGAGCTGGGGGGCGGGGGGGGGGGCGGGGAGCGGCAGCAGAAGACTTGAGTCAGAGAAAGAGATGTGATACCAAAAGTAGGGTTTGAGACACCCTATGCTGGCGGCTTGGAGTGGAGGAAAGGAACTAGAAGCCAAGGAAACAAGGTAGCCTTTAAAAGCTGAAGAAATCAAGGAAACAGATTCTTCCTCAGAGCCTCCAGAAAGAAGCACAGCCTTGCCAACACTTCGATTTTAGCCCAGTGAGAGCTGCATTGGACTTGTGAAGTAGAGAACTGAAAGATAATCAATTTGTGTTGTTTTAAGCCACTAAATTTGTGGTAATTTGCTATGGCAGCAATAGAAACTAATACACACATTAGGGTTCCCTAACTACCAAGACCAGAGTAAACTTATTACTTACTACCTTACAGGGAACAACCAACCTCTCCATTATCTAAGATTTGTTGCCGTAACCTGGCAGCAGATCTAGAATAAACACGGTTGCTTTCTGTGTCCTAATGATTACTAACTACTATGGCAGTCTTGACTGAGAGCCCCGGCTACCCTGCCAAGGCAAACTATGAGCGAAGGCAATTATCCACAAATTTTGAAGGAAGTAAATTTGCAGCCTGCATTGTCCCCCAGACTACCTCAGTTCTCTGTTTGTCAGGACCGCCCACCCCTCCCCTACCGAAGCTCCCCAGCAGAGCTGGGAAAGCCAGGTACAGAGAATGTTCGGTTTTCCCCACTCCTTCCTAGGAAAGGAACACCTCCCATCTGTCGGGAGGGGGCGGGGCCATACGGATTTGTACACTGCAATGTAGTGAGAGGCGAAACCGCTATGGCTGATGTTTTTATTCAACAACATTCAGCAGGTGTTGACTGGGCTCCGACACATGCCAGTCATTGGGCGCTAGCATTCAGTCTCTGTCACGAACTCTTGGCTTAGAGGAGTTTTTTCAGGTTTACCATAAGGTACGCAATGTGACTGTCTTCTCATCGGCCACCCTTCCCAATCATCACCCATTTCCCAGGGCTCGCTATGCTGAAGATTTCTGCAAAGCTTTCCATTCTGAGCAGGCCTGATTCACATAAAAACCTTGGTGAATACCCAAACTCACTTGCTCCCCCCTTCGTCACTTACACCGTCCCTGAACCTCCCTGCAGTTCCCAGAACCACTTGGCTGGAGTGCTGATGGTTCCAACCACTCCGGCCTTCTCCTCCAGTACTCCTTTCTGCTCAGTTCTGAAAGTGCTGATCAGGAGGACTCAGAAGATACAAGATGTCCTCAGTTCCAGTCCAAACTAGGGGCTCTCCCTAGAGCTTTCTGCTCTTTTTTTTTTTTTTAACGTTTATTTATTATTGAGAGACAGACAGATATAGAGCATGAGCATGGGAGGCACAGAAAGAGGAGAAGACACAGAATCTGAAGCAGGCTCCGGGCTCCGAGCTGTCAGCACAGAGCCCGACGCGGGGCTCGAACTCACAAACTGTGAGACCATGACCTGAGCTGAAGTCAGACCCTCAACTGCCTGAGCCACTCAGGCGCCCCTGCCCTTCTTCCTCCCTTACAACCTAACCCCTTTAAGAGTTCACTGACTTCTCAAATTTCGATAACCACCTCCAGAGATCCCATCAAAATTCAGAAAGGCAGGCCTTCATTAACTCATCCTAAATTACAGCCTCCTAGCTGGCCTCCCTCAGTGCAGTCTCTTCCCACTCCAATGTAACCTTTGTATACCTTGCCACATATATCTTCCCAAACAGTTATTAAGTGCTCGCTGCAAGCCAGGCATTGGTGTAGGTGTCAAAGACCAAGCTACAGTAATGCAGAGTGATTAAAGGCACATACTTCGGAGACAGTAATAGCCCTTGGTGGGTGCTGTGAGCAGAGAAGACTGAGTGATGAATTCTGAGAGTGATAAAGAGCCAGACCCTGAAAGCTAAATGGGATATTCTAGGTGAAGAGGAGGGGAAGGATTTCCCAGCTGGAACACCTGAGTAAAGGCACAGCCGCACACAAGGGACAGCTTTTGTGTAAGCAAGCATGGGCACCTGATGTTCCGTGCTAACCCCAAGACCGCGAGCTCCTGAAGGAGAAGCACATTGACTTTGGGTACAGGAAAGGCATTCATTCACTCATGCAACTGAGCGCCTATCTTATACCAGGAACTGTGCTATATGGCAAGATTTTCCGCCTAGTCCTTGCCCCCGTCAAGCTTCTCTCCAAAAAAGAAAATATAGAAATCAAGCAAGAACACGTCAGACAAGTCATAAGTGCTATTAAGAACATAAAACAGGATCATATGAAAGACAGTGACTGTGGGGGTCAGGGAAAGCCGCTCTGAGGAGGTAATATTAGAATTAAGTCCCATAAAACCCTGGATAGAATCATGTTCTAGGCAGAGAAAACAACAAGAACAAAAGTCCTAAAGTATGAAGGAGCTTGCCATATTGAAGAAACAGAAAGAAAGCCAGTGCAGGGGTGCATGGTGAGAGAATGGGGGAGAGGCAGTCAGAAAGGGTGGACAAGTCCCTGAGCACATTAAAGTTTGGTAGGCCATGATAAGGAGATTGGATTTTACTCTAAAATGCACTGGGGAGCCACTGAAGGGTTTCAAGATGGGATCAGGCATGGTTTGTGTTTTTGAAAGCTCTCTCTGGCTGCCATGTGGAAAGTGGACTATAGAAGGGCAAGAGAGAAAGCAGAGGGAAGTGTAGGAGGCTAGTGCAATAGTCCAAACCAGAAAAAAACAGCCTAGACTTGTGATATTTAGATGTGATGCCTAGAATCTCTTTACAGCAAGTTGCACAATCCCTCTCTTTGCAAGGTCCATTCCGCCCACCCCACCCCCCACAGCCTAATTGGCACATAGGAGGCTTCATTGGCAATTTTCAATCGGTTGACTTTTTGTCCCCCAAATCACCCCTACTTCCTTTCCCCCTCCTGTCCTCCTTTCTTTTCCTCCCTATATCTCAAGTATCCATTTGCCCATCACCTGACCCAGCCTTCATGAGGTCCTACTGTTCCTACTCTATTCCTTTTTGTCTCCTCACCCCACTGATCAAGAAAGTTACATGAACTAGATGTAAAGGAGATAATTATTTTCTGTGCGACCCCAGAAGCACTCAGGAATTATCAATTTCATAAAGCACTAACAGAAGCTTGTGGGTTATTATGATCTCGACAATACGACTGGTACACATTCTGCATGTTAAGCACACTGTCTCCTCACACTCTTTCCAGCCTATTCTATTCTCCCCACTGCAGCCAGAGACATCTTTCAACAGGAAAATCTGATCATGATTTCATTGGCGCTTGCTCTCTCACCCCTCCCTACTCACTCTATGCACTTGCTCGAGCGTTCTTTCTCTCTCTCTCTCTCTCTCTCTCTCTCTCGCTCTCGCTCTTGCTTTCTCCTTCCCCTCCCTGCTTAAACCCCTTCAGTGGCTTCCCCTCGCTGCTTAAATAAATACCAACTTTCTCAGGACGGGCTATAATGGCTCTGTGTTTTGACCCCAGAGTATATCTCACACCATTCCCCTCATTGGTCTGTGGCTCCAGCCACGCTGACCTTCTTTCAGGCCCTCTAACTAGATGTGTTCCCTTTCTGCTATTCTCTTTGTTTCCAAGGTCCTTTGATCTCCGTCTTCCCTCAGTTGATACTTATTCTTTAGATCTCTAATTTTCTTCCTTAGCAAAATCTTCTCTCGTCTGAGACCAAGGCTGGAAACACTGAGAGACTGCCTCTCTGTCTTTGAAAACACTTATCACAGTTCATAATAATACACTTGTGTGGTTATTTGATTTAAACACGGTTATTTCTCCCCACCCTCCAAGACAGGAAGCTCCAAGGGGACAAGAACATTGCATAGTTTTGCTCATCACTGTATCCCCACCACATAGATTGAGTACACTTTTAGGCCTTAGAGGGATCAGATATGGAAAGATTTTCCAAAATCTTAGATGTGGTTCCTTTTTTGATGGAGCAAGCAAAGAGGGAATCATGGGTCGTCTAGAGGCAAACTAGTACCAGGAAGAAGAGGAGAGAGTCCATGCCTGATGCCTATTTTGCTACAAACTCAGAATGTTTCCCCTGCCTCCTTACAGAAACCATCCCTGACATCAACATGGCACTTGTTTCCAAGACTTACCATCCTTCCTAAGAAGGCCCATCATCATCGCCACAGCCCCCCCACTTCAGAATTGCCCCCCCCCCTTCAATCTCTCTTTCCAGAGCAGTAACAACCACCTGACGGTACAAGAAAGGGGGGAGTGAGAATTCAGTGAGCTACCACTCTCTTACTGGTTGTCACACAATAGACATTTGACAAATAGCACCTCATTCAGTCCTCAAAACGACACTGTGAAGGCAAAGCAGGTATTCTCATTCGCATTTTACTAGATGGAGATACTGAGGTTCAAGGAGGCAAGTGACTTACTCAAGGTCACAAAGCCAGCGCAAGGCAGATGTAGGATTTGAGCCTGCAGTCTCTGACACCTAGCCCGATGATTTTCCTTACATTTGCCACCCCAGCAGTTGAGCTGTGGCTTACTTAAGCCTGGTTTCCTCATTCCCTTAAATAAACACCTGTTCCTGACCTCTCAACACTTCCCCAGCCCATTCCCCCTTCCCTTGCCAGAAGTTGTCAGCTGTCTGCCCAATGGGATGGCGAGACTCATAAAGCTGGCCACACTAATGGGGTCTGGCCCCAGCCTCCAGCCTTTCCAGCTCTTTCTCTGAGCCGCTGAGGAACCAGAAGTCTCCAGAAACAACACAAAGAGGAGACCTGCCCCACCGGAGCGAGGTCCCTGGCCACCCTTTCTCCCACGTTCCAACAGGACACCGCCAGGCCAGAAGCCAGCCTCTCTCCCAAGAGGGAGTACCCGAGGAGTACAGAGGTCACCGCCCGCCGCCGTCAGGGTTCCTCTGCCGGCCTCGCAAGGGATGCGGCAGTGATCCGCCGGCTCCCAGGTTCGGCCCAAGGTCACCCTCTCGCAGCCCCGGCCCGATCCCCAAACGCCCGGAGCGCCCCCTGGTGTCCCGGGCCGGCCTCCCCTCGCCCTCAGGGAGTGGCCTGCGGAGCCCGGCTCGGGGGCAGAGGCAGGAGGGTGGGCAGAGGATGAGGAGGCTGAGCCCCGGGGAGGGGCGGGAGGCGGGGCCCTACCTGATAGCTGAGGACGCCGTCCGGCTCGTTACTCCCGGCCGGCATGGCGGAACCCAGCTAGGTCTCGCCCGCGGGCTCCAGGCCGAGCGTCAGCAGCCCGCGCGCTCCGCTCGGCTCTGAGCCGATCGCCCGAGCGGCGACCCCTACCCCGGAGCCAACGGTCAACCATCAACCGCCGCCGCCTCCATTGCCACCGGCCCGCGAGGCTTCGCCGCAGCCAATCAGCGTGCGGCCTGTGCGGCCAATCAGCGCGCGGAGCACGGGAGGACGCTGTCCGGCGGTACCCTGGGCTACCGCGAGGAGGAGGAGGAGGAGGGAGGGAGCCCGGGGAGGCTACCGCTCCCGGCCCGGTTGCCTTGGAAACCGCCTCCCTCCCTTCAGGGGCCTCTAGGCTTAAAGGTCCTTCCAACCGCTTGCTGGAAATCGAAAATCTCATGCTTCTGTTTGCGGCTGCACCTGACCCTTGAAAACGGAGAAAGTTTCTGTCTAATTCTGATGTTATTCCTTAGGTAAGGGTTCTTAAATTCTGGGGAAGCATCCCTTGGAACTGAAGAAGGAAGTAACTGACGATGAGGGGAAAGGCCCTTCTCAAATTACTTGCCAACCTCTGAACTAGTGGCCAGATAGACCAAAGAGCATTAAAGAGAAGCGGGCAGGCAGTGATCCGACCCCCCTCCACAGACTCCGTACGACCTAGGTCTTCTCCGTGGGTCTTAGGTTGGCAAGGAAAAAAGCACAGAGTTGAGCTCAGGCTGATGGTTGAAATAATTCCACAAAAACGCTTCCAACTTTTCCGAGAAATGATGTAAGACAAATTATGATTTAACAACAGAACTACTGATCTAAGGCAAGGTTAGAAAACCGTAAGTAATGCATTCCATTTGATTTGGGCATGAAAGAAAAGAGGCTGGCTATAATCCGACCAACCCTCTGTCCCCAAGAGGAGGAAAGGAGTCTCTGCTTTACACGCACTATAACATCAGACTGTAGGTGAATCCATATTATCAGAGAGGAGGAAAAAAGGTTGCAAATAATCCTTAGCCCCGAAAGAAACTCCATCTGGAGAACATAGTCGGGTCCACGTTGAAGTTTCAACCCCTGCATACCACACCTTGCATTGGCCCTAAAATTTGAAACAAGGTTGTGCTTCAGTGTCCCTGGGGCAGAACCATATTTCTGATCTCCTGTATAAGCCCCTGGTCCTGTTTCTGAGCCTTAGCATTCATTGCCACAGTCTCTATCTCTTCACTAATCCTGTCTTGAATTTGGAATTCACCCCCCTCCCCGCCCATTTTTGCCCATCAAAATCTTAAGCATCCTTCAAAGTCAATCTCAAAGGCCACCTCTTCCAAGAAACCTTTCTTTATCCCACTCTCTCCAACACTTCTTAGAGATGTCATCTCTCCCTTCTGTGAATCCTCATAGCATTCCATACATTTCTTCTATCAGTTACCATGCTGTGGTTAGTTAAGTACTTTATTTTCTAATTTATTTTTGAGAGACAGAGACAGAGACAGAGTGTGAGTGAGGGAGGGGCACAGAGAGAGGGGAGACACAGAATCTGAAGCCGGCTCCAGGCTCTGAGCTGTCAGTACAGAGCCTGATGTGGGGCTCGAACCCACCAACCGTGAGATCATGACCTGAGCCGAAGTTGGACGCTTAACCAACTGAGCCACCCAGGTGCCCCCAGTTAAGTACTTTAGTATATGTTGACTTTAACTTACAATAATATTGTAAGTATTTTGAAGATAGTAATTATTTTTATGTCCTTCTATACTCCACGGAGTCTCAAAGAAGGCTAGACATACAGAAAGTAGTTAACAAATATACGTGCTTTTAATTCAATTAAAAATATTTTGAATGCCTGCTATTTACAAGCCCAAATGGCACCAAAGATGCAGACAAATTTAAAATATACTACTATCTCCAAAAGACTTACAATCTAATCAGGGAAACAGAAGACATGTGAACATAACGACAAGATAAGACATAAAATAAGAGTGATAGGAGTGAGGCGCCTGGGTGGTTCAGTCAGTTCAGCAACTGACTTCAGCTCAGGTCATGATCTCAAAGTTTGTGAGATCGGGCTCCGTGCTGACTGCTCAGAGCTTGGAGCCTGTTTCGGATTCTGTGTCTCCCTCTCTCTCTGCCCCTCCCCCGCTCACACTCTGTCTCTCTCTGTCTCAAAAATAAATAAACGTTAAAAAAAATTTTTTTTTAAATAAAAAAGAAAAGAAAATGATCTTTATGACTTGGGACACTTCAGGAACATGACACAGAGGACATGGGTTACAGCTAAATCTGCAAATAATTGAGCCAAGGTAAGGAGAGCAAGCATCTCAGCTACTGGGCAAAGACTTAATAACAGGAATGTACGTGGCCCATTCAGAGTAGCCATGATTTGAGCCAAAGCAAAAAGTTATAAAGAGTAGTAGTAAAGTACCAATTGTGGTTAAAAAATAAATAATAATAATAATAATAAATAAAACATATGGCCAAATTATAGAGAACTAGCTGATTAATTCAGACTTTATTTTTCTCATATGATAGCAACTAAGACACTGCTAAAGGTTTTGGAACGTGCTTCCGTGTACGAGGCCCCAGGCTTTGTGGTATACATGCATCGTGTTATGTAATAGTTACAATATCTCCATTATTTCTCCATTTCACTGGTAAGAAAACTGGGGCTTAGAGAAGTTCAGCAGCTTTCTTAAGGTCGGGCAGGTGTGAAGCTGGGCTTTGGTCATTTATTAATTCAAAATACATTTACCAAGAACCTGTGTATTCAGGCCTGTGTTACACGACAGAGAAAGAATAAGAAAACAGGGTCATGCCCTCTTGAGCCTTAGGATCTAGTGGGGAGACAGTAAGCAAGTAAACAAACAGTAATCACAGATCATGAGGGCTGCTAGGAACTCAATAGCAAGGCTATGTGATAGATGGTAATTGGCAAGGGGGGGTAGGGTGAGCTCCTCTGAGGACGTGAGTCAGGGATGAGCCTGTCTGACTCTGGAGTTCTTGGCCACTACGCAACACAGCTGGGATCCGCCACAGGGGCAAGGTGGGTTGCAGGGGAAAACCTGGGGCAGGAGGTCAGATGGAAGGACTCTGGCAACATGGTAATTGAGGAGGAGCCAAGAACGGTGTTCAAAGGGAAGATGTGCCCCCAGATTGCCCACTCCCCAGAAATACGGCTCCCAGCCATGGGAGTGGGCATGAGTGGGTAGAGTAGGGAGAGGCCTAAGGAGGTAGACCATTCCTGGGAGCTCTGGTGGGTCTATTTTCTTGCAGTTCAAATGTGGAAAAAGTCAGAGCCTCTGGCCCTTGACTCCAAGGTCAAGAGCCCCATCTTCTGGTCTATTGTGCAAATTACAAAAGGAATTAGGCCACAGAACCTGCCTCTGAGGCTGCCTGAGGCAGCCACTATCCGAGGCGCTGCAGAAGACAGGCTCTCCCCTAGCAGCACTATTTTGGTCTCTCCTTCCCAGAGGAGGCTGGCTCACTTGGCTCCACGCTCCAGGCTCTAGGCTTCTAGGCTCTAATTCTCCCTAAACTGCTTGGAAAAGTGCAAATATGCAGCTCTCAACCCGGCCAGCAAAGCGGTCTCTAGAGGAGCTGGAAGGAGGATATTCAGCCAAGGACACCACGTCGCAAAGATCACTTTTCCAAAGAAAGCAGAAAAAACAGTGGGATCGAATGCAGGGCCTCTTGAGGCCTATACAGGTGCTTGGCCCAGAAGGAGGCATACGATGCACAGGAAAAAGCAAAGTACGAGTAGAGACAAAGACACACACACACGTGCACACACACGTCCACAGGGAAGCAAGGAGGCATGCTACATGGATGACCTCAATCCTTGCAATCACTCTGCGAGGTAGGTTCTATCATCCCATTCGCTAGATGAGAAAACTGAAGACTGAAGCTTAGAGATACAACTTGCCCCATCATACAGCCAGCATGGTTAATAAGTGAAGAGGATGCTAAGCTCTGAGCTCAGGTGTATCTGATTCCAGACTACACAGGCTTAACCACTCACTGCCTCCCATGAGTCTGTCTGGGGCTTCCTTCCTTCCCTAACTTTTACAGGCTCCATCATGCCTCCATGGCTTCCAAATATGGCTATCCTTCCAGATTTTGTCTCCAGATCCTTCTCTAATACCAGCAGGGTTTCTTTTCAAGCTTTTATTTATTTAGAGAGAGAGAGAGATCACATGAGCAGGGAGGGGCAGAGAGAGAGGGAAAGAGAATCCCAAGAAGACTCCGCACTGCCAGCACAGAGCCCGACGCGGGGCTCGAACTCACGAACCTCGAGATCATGACCTGAGCGGAAGTTGGACGCTTAAACGACTGCGCCATCCAGGGGCCCCTAATTCCAGTAGTTCTTAAACTTTGGGGGAAGAGAACAGGTCTTGAACCCACTGGGGACATGATTAAAATCTATGGGACTCTCTTTTCAGATAACTACACAAAGCCTCAAATTTTGCATATAATTGTAAGGGTGTGTTCACAGCCTTCCCAGGGAAGCACCAAGCACCTATATTATCTTTAAATATTGGCTGAAAAACATTGAAATTCTTTTATGCAGAAACAAAAAGGCAAAAACACAAGAAACTCAAAATGTCTGAGCAAATTGCTCAGTCACATAACTGCAACCAATTTTTTCATCAAAAGCATCTTAATTTCCCCATCATTTTACCATATCCCTTGCTGTGTTCAAACCATCAGAAGAGGCACCAGAACAGATTCCAGACTTCACTTGCTATTAAGTAGCTCCCAATTCCCAGCTGTGTCTTATACCTGATTCTGTTCTCCCCCACCCTTTCTTCTTAATTACACATCTAAACCCAAGGAAAGGTTAGAGGAAAAGACATCAGGATCCGAGGAAAGACTTAATTAGGGCTTGTTTGTGCTGTGGTCTGGGAGCATTTCCTGGGGGGCTGGGGGGAGAGAGGATTCTTTGTCTAGCTAAAAAGGTCATGCAGGTGCATGGTTTTGCCTTCAGCCCTTTGCCAAGTCACAGCATATCGGAAGAGACTATCGCATATAATTTCTTTGTTCACAGCCTGCTGCCAGCCTGAAACACTACACATCATAAGGGAAGAACAATGAAACGCCACGAAAGTGGACTCCTGATTGGGAAAATCCCTCCCCCGCCATTCGTCATCATCAACGTGGTCCACAGAAATTCCCCAGACTGTACTCATTCACAACTTGCTCCAGACCAAGTAGAGGGAACCCCCTTAAGATGGCAAAAACCAACACTCTGCCTCATGTGGAATCACGAGTAAGATATTTGCACAGAGGCAGAGGTAGGAGGGAGCAGACCGCAAGAGAAAAGCAGGCCTTTGAGGAAAAGAAGCCTTGAGATTTCCAGATCCAGGTGGGCGATCATTCAGGAATTTAGGAGAAGTGGGTGTTAACCAAGATCCATTTGCTAAGTCCTTGATATCAGATCCAAACACATCTGTATTAATGAAATACATCTGTCTTATCCGTTTCTAGTCAAACACAGATGCTTAGAAATCAGGCAGTTTCATTCCACATCTTCTCTGCTTGGGGATAAGACCTCTCGAGCTTGTTATTATGCTAAGCAGGGAAGTTCTTCCCTTCCCTTTTAGCCAGTATGCCTAGGATATCCTTAACATGGCAGCACATTCAACAGCTCACATTCCTAGAATTCTATATACTCTTAACTTTTCTGTATCCCCTTATCTGGATCTGTCTGACATTGTCTTCACCCATTCATCTGTCTATGGATACTCAGGTTGTTTCCATGCCTTGGCTATCGTGAATAATGCTACAATAAACGTGGGGATGCAGGTATTTCTTAAACATAGCGATTTCATTTCCACTGGGTATATATCCAGAAATGGGATTGCTGGATTATATGGTAGTTTTATTTATTTATTTATTTATTTATTTATTTATTTGGATCTGTAAATGTACACAGAACATTTGACAGATTCTAAAGCTGAAGTGTGGCGGGAATAGGGACTTGCCCACGCCAGTTAATAGCAGAGCTGGGTCAAGAACTACTAATGCTTTGCACTTCATTGTGTGGCTTCCTAGAAATACAATTCCACTCAGCCACTTCCTGCATAAAATTGAATTGGTTTCAATTGAACTGCGACAGTGTGAATCTCCTTTAGAATTAACATGAACTCCCCATAGCAAAAGCCCAGAGCTCCTCCTCTGTTACCCTTTCCCAGCAGATGACCGTTTCATATCGTTTCCACTTTGGAAAGCTTGCTAGGGATACCCATTCATTAGCTCACTGAACAAACTCTCAACGAAGTTCTCAAAATAACTCGTAACTACTTATCTCTAGAATCGCATTATCTGACATAGATATAAATTCAAGCCAAGCTACTCTTGCTCCTAGGGTAACATCCCTTGAGGCCTTTTATTTTGCAGTTAATAAAAAAGAGACCCATTCAGACATTTGGGCTGGGGCAAAAGGGAACAGACACAGAATTTGAACGTATTTCCCTGATATGTCTTTTTCTACCCCTAATCTTGTGCCACATTGAAAAGGCCAGCTTCCTCTTTAAAGAAGGCAGAGGTTCTCTGGTCTTTTCTCATAAAATATAAGAAAGAGTGTTTGCTAGATTTACCAAGGACACCCAGAGCTATGAGATGGCCAGCCAATGAAGAGCTGAGAAAAAAAAAAAAAAAAAATCCAGCCTTAAAACAGATATAGAAACAATCAACTTTGTTTGGCATAAGCAAAATGAACTAATGCCAGCACAATTTAATTCTAACCTATTAGTTTGGGTCTCTCCAGAACTTCTGGTCCCTGTCCCCTAAGAATTGTTGGAAGGGACTTACAAAACATATGTATGTAAATTTTATACAAATTACTTTTAAATGATAAACCAATATAGGGGCGCCTGGGTGGCTCAGTCAGTTAAGCGTCTAATGCTTGATTTCGGCTCAGGTCATGATCTCACGGTTCATGAGTTCAAGCCCTGTATCGGGCTCCCCGCTGACAGTGGAGAGCCTGCTTGGGATTCTCTCTCTTCTCTCTCATTCTCCTCTCTCTGCCTCTGTCTCTCAGTAAATAAATAAACTTTTAAAAATGAATGATAGATCAATATAGATATAGAAACAGATATGCCTAGAGAGAGAAAGAGAGAGAGGAATAAAGTAAATATGGCAAGATGTTAACAATTCTGGAATCCAGAGGAGGCTTTACCGATGTCCATTGTCCTTGTTTTTCATCTCCCCACTATGTTTGAAATTTTCATAATTAAAAGTTGTAATGTATATAATTGTTGGATCTAATTATATATTGTACACCTGAAACTAATGTAATATTTTATATCCACTATACTGCAATTTTTTTTAATTAAAATCACACCGTTAGCTCTTAAAACAAAACACAATTTTCTCCTGGGAAAAAAAAATGTCGGGAAATAGCCAAAAAAGGCAGGGGATGAAAGTGAAATAAAGACATTTTCAAAAACACAAATAATCAAACAAAAAAAAGGCTTCCATCAAACAGGCAAATCCCTAGGCCAGTGGGCACTACTTCAGGACATCGCTGTCCTGAGTTGGCCAAAGGACAAAAGTACAGATTGTCATCGAAATAGAAGAGTCTCACCCAAAGCAAGATGACTCAGTATGTTTTAAAGGATGGGCAAAAGTATGCCACATAGGGGCACCTGGGTGGCTCAGTCAGTTAAGAGTCCAATTCTTGATTTTGGCTCAGGTCGTGATCTCACAGTTTGTGGGTTCGAGCCCTGCCTTGGGCTCTGTGCTGACAGTGAGGAGCCTGCTTGTGGTTCTGTCTCCCTCTCGCTCTCTGCCCCTCCCTCCCACCTCTCAAAATAAATAAATAAACATTTTTTTTAAAGCATTAAAAAATAGGGGCTCCTGGGTGGCGCAGTCGGTTAAGCGTCCGACTTCAGCCAGGTCACGATCTCGCGGTCCGTGAGTTCAAGCCCCGCGTCAGGCTCTGGGCTGATGGCTCAGAGCCTGGAGCCTGTTTCCGATTCTGTATCTCCCTCTCTCTCTGCCCCTCCCCCGTTCATGCTCTGTCTCTCTCTGTCCCAAAAAAAATAAATAAACGTTGAAAAAAAAAATTTAAAAAAAAAGCATTAAAAAATATACCACATAGACAAAATAAAGAAAGATGTGGGGGAAGGCGGGGGGGAAGGAATAATGGAAGGAATGAAAAGCAGGAAAGCAAGATCCTACCTTACTAATACTGGTTTAAGGTAAAAATTATAGGCACTTTATAACAATAAAGATTTACTTTACCAGGAGGATTTAACAAATACCTGTGCAACCAAATAACATAGCAACAAAGTTTACTGAAAAAACAAGAAGGAATCAACACAGATATTATTATTGTAAGAGTTTATTTTACCCCTCTTAGCCTGTGACAGAACAATACAAAAAAATAAAGACGTACATTTGAGTAACAAAATTGAAATGATTGATCTAATTGATATATATTGAACTCTATACTTTGAAAACAAAAAATACATCTTTTGAAGGGCTTATGGAAAATTCACCAGAATCGACTATTAGACCAAAAGAAAACTGAATAAATTCTATAGCTTAATAGACATTCTATTATGATAATGTAATTAAACTTGAAATAGGTAACACAAAGTTTTTTAAACTCTACTAAATGGAATTTTAAAAAGTCTTAAGTAATTAATTCATAAGAAGAGAAATTAAAACTGAAATTGCAGAAGCCTGGAGACAAAAATATTTTATTGATTTAAATAGTAAAACACATAAATGTGAAAATGAAAATAAATGAATTAAACATCCCACTCACAAAGTTAAAAAAGGAGCCACAGAAAAACTAAAGACTTCCTAAAGATAAAACTAGAAACTTAAATGAGAAAACAGAAAAACAATAGAGCTTATAAATGTATTTGGGAACTTTTCAAACTATATCGCAAAGCTATAGCGATCAAAACAGTATGGTACTGGCATAAAATCAGACACATAGACCAATGGAACGGAACCAAGAACCCAGAAATAAACTCATGCATATTCAGTCAACTAACGTTTGGACAAGGAAGCCAAGAATACTCAGTGGGGAAAATAGTCTCTTCAACAAATGCAGTTGGGAAAGTTGGATATTCATATGCAAAAGAATGAAAGTCTTCATTCACGAAACTTAACTCCAAATGCATTAAAGACTTCAATGTAAGACCTAAAACCGTAAAACTCCTAGAAGAAAACATAGAGAAAAGGTCCTTGACATTGGTCTTGGCAATGATTATTTTGGATATGACACCAAAAGCACAAGCAACAAAAGTAAGAATGAATAGGTAGGACTACATTAAACTTAAAAGCTTCTGCCCATAAAAACAAATTATCAACAAAAGGAAAAGGCAGTCAATGGGAGAAAAATCTCAAAAAATTAAAAGTAGAATCTATGGGAACGGGAAAAAATATTTGCACACCATATATCTGGTAAAGGGGTTAATATCCAAAAGGTATAAGGAATCCATGCAACTCAATGGCAAAAAAAATAAATCCAATTAAAAATGGGCAAAGGATATAAACAGACATTTTTTCCAAAGAAGACATGCATATGGTCGGCAGGAATATGACAAGATGCTCAACATCACTAATCAACAGGGAAATGCAAAACAAAACCACAATGAGCTATCACTTCACACCTGTTAGAATGGCTATTCTCAAAAAGACAAGTAACAAGTGTTCGTGAAGATGTGGAGAAAAGGGGACTCTTGTGTACCGTTTGTGGGAATATATATTGGTGCAGCCACTATGGAAAAAAGTCATGATATTTCCTCAAAAGGAAAAAATTAGAAATAGAACTACCATATAATCCAGCAATCCCATTTCTGGATATATACCCAATGGAAATGAAATCACTATGTTTAAGAAATACCTGCATCCCCATGTTTATTGCAGCATTATTCACAATAGCCAAGACATGGAAACAATCTAAGTATCCATAGACAGATGAATGGGTGAAGACAATGTCATGTACACACACACACACACACACACACACACACACACTGGAATATTACTTAGCTTATATAACCATTAAAAAGAGAGAAGGAAATTCTGCCATTTGTAACAATATGAATGGACCTTGAGGGCATTACACTGAGTGAAATAAGTCAGACAGAGAAAGACAACTACTGTAGAGTATCGCTTATGTGTGGAATCTAAAAATGCCAAATTCATAGAAAGAGAGTACCATGGTGGTTCCCAAGGGCTGGAGGGTAAGGAAAATGGGGAAGTGTCGGCCAAAGTGCACAAACTTCCAGTCATAAGATACATAAGTTCTGGGGATCTAAGGTACAGCATGGTGACTGTATTATATACCTCAAAGTTATGTGAAGTAATGGATGTATTACTAACCTTATTGTGGTAATCATTTTGTAAATCATTTTGTAAATCATTTGTATCAAATCATCACGTTGTACACCTGAAACTTGCACAAAGTTTTATGTCAATTATATCTCAATAAATCTGGGAAAATATATACTCAAGACTAATTCTTTTCCTTTGAGTAATCTCTACACCCAACATGGGGCTCGAACTCATAACCCCCAGCTCAAGAATCACATGCTCTTCTGACTGAGCCAGCCAGGTGCCCCTCAAAACTAATTCTTTAGGGGGGAAAAAACCATCAGCTAACCAAATCATAGCATGGGGGAAGGGTAGGTAAAGGGGAAAACATAAATGCAAAAAATAGTAAACAAGAATATGTAAATGAGACTATTTCTTTGATGCGAAGAAATTTTGCTCAACTCTGTGTAAGTAAAAATATCAATTAAATGGCAAATGCTCTATAAAAAGGAAGACTGTTAGAAGAAAAAGAAAATCCAGTGGATGGAAGTGGGGAGAGGGAGAGACAAGAAAGTTTCAAATACTCTCCACTAAAAAGATGAATGAGGGGCACCTGGGTGGCTCAGTCGGTTAAGCATCTGACTTTGGCTCAAGTTATGATCTCACAGCTCATGGGTTCAAGCCCTGCATCGGCTTCGTGTTGACAGCTCAGAGCCTGGAGTCTGCCTCGGATTCTCTGTCTCTCTGGGCCCCTCCCTCCGCTCATGCATCACTCTCTCTCTCTCTCTCTCTCAAAAATAAACATTAAAAAAAAAAATGAATGAACTCAAGTCCAGATGCATTCATGTGTGACTCTAACCAGAACAACAAAGCCACATTATTCTTAGCAGGAAAACACTACAAGTATTCCCAGGAAAGTCAGAAACTAGTTAAGGATGATCACAGTCTCCCTCATTACTTAATGGGTAGGAGGGATTAGCCAATGGACATTAATAACAGAAAAACATAAAACATATAAAAAACATAAACGAATACACTATGTAATCGTAAACCTGGAAAACCTACGAGAATCAACTGAAAACTGCCACAGACAATAAGGCAATTCAGAAAAGTGGCTGGGCACAAGATTATTATACAAAACTCAATAGCTTTCCTATTAACACAAAGCACAACTGATTAGAACAAGAGAAGATTCTTGTTACAGTAATAAGCAAAGAGATCAAAGGCCTTAGCAAACAAGTAATATGCAAGAACTATAGGGAAAAAATCAAGTACTGCCGAGTGGCACAAAAGTCTTGACTAAACCAAAAGGCACACCCTGTTTGGTAGGAAAAACTTTTATTTTATTAAAGATGTTAATTCTCCTTTTACTCATCTATAAATTTTAGAACACAATAAACTTATCAGCTGGGTTGATATGTGCTCCCTAGCACATAGCACTGTACCCCATACTAATACTCTCTATTTGTTTTAAGGGCAAAAACATCCAAGGAAACTCAGGAAAAAAAAAACAAAAAACAAAAAACAAAAAAACCCCAAGTATCTAGTGAGATCCCTTCCTCACTCCTTACCAGTTCTGGAAGGAATATGCTCCAGAATGAGCTTTACACTGGGAGCCTCTTTCCTCGAAGAACACCTGAGAAAGGGCCCCGCGATGGGTCCCTTGACGGGAATTCAACTCTACCCTCTCCCTCCAGACCCACAGCACCGAGGTCTGGCTCTGGCAGCCCCAGCTCCCTGCGGCCCACACCTTCCTGTGGCCACAATGCTAGACAGCTTTGGATCTTGTAACAGCCTTGGAACACCATGTTCCCGAGCTGCCACCTCTGAGCGACACTTCAGAGCACGGGGAGCTCCAGTCCTTACCATCGGAAAGCTCTGCCTTGTGTCTGAGAGACGCGGTCAGGGGTTTAATTGTGCCCTCCGCACCCTCCCCCAAATATGTTGAAGTCCTAACTCCCAGTACCTTCAGAATGGGATTTTAGTTGGAAATAGAGTCACTGCAGGTGTGATTATTTAAGATGAGGTCGCATCGCAGTAGAGTGGGCCCCTGATCCGATATGACTGGTGTCCTTATAAAAAGACAGCCATATGAAGACACAGAGAGACAGTCACGTGAACACTGAGGATTAGAGGGTTGTGTCTACAGTCCTAGGAACCACAAAGAAGGAAGCGTTCTCCTACAAGCTTTATTTTTTATTTTATTTTATTTTAGAGAGTGAGGGCACATGTGAGCAGGGGAGAGGAGCTGAGGGAGGGGGAGAGAGAGAGAGAGAGAGGCTACACGCTCAACGCAGAGCCCAACTCAGGGCTTGATCCCAGGACCCTGGATTCATGACAGCCAAAGTCAAGAGGCGGACACAGCCTACTGAGCCACACAGGCACCAACCCCCCACCAACTACAGATTTTAGAAGGAGCGTGGCCCTGCAGATTTCCCCAGGACTGTGTGACAATACATTTCTGTTTGGAGTCACCTCGTTTGTGGTACTTTGTCTCATAGCAGCCCTGGAAATTAACACACGTCTATGATCAGAAGCTGTGCACTCTCCCCCACCGGGGCAGGAAACAGAGCTCCTGGTGGAAAAACAGAGGGTTTTAAACAGGGAATGCTGACCAGTTCAGCTAAGAGTGTGCTTTCCTAAGCAAGGAGCCCAAGCTTGAGAGGCACACCCTCAGGGCATGACATCACCCCAGTACCTTTGTCCTTTCAAATGGCTCCAGTTCACCCAACTTCCACCTAAGGACTGACGGGTGGAAGTCAGTCCCTGGCTGACTACCAGCCCTGTGCTGCAGCAAGGCTGCTGGGCCAGCACCACACTGGCCCTGTGGTTACTCAACATTGGTAACCCAAGGGTCTTGGGGAGAGAGTGGGCCTCATAGGACCCCAGACTGTACTTCGGGATCTGACATCATTGCATATGGTGCCTGGAGCACTAAATTCTGTGGACTCGCCGGGGCATGTTTTTTGTAGCCCAAATTGGAAGGGCCACCCGGGTGACACATACGCCCCTCACTCTACCTGCGTCTCTCCCACTCACCCACCTGGCAAACTTTTACTCATTCTTCACAAACCAGGTCATGGCCCCTCTTTCTCCAACAGGCGAAGTTAATGGCTCCCTCCTTTGTGCCACCCCCGGATCCCCTACATACGTTCTTCTGTTACAGCTCTTCCCACATTCTGAAGACATTGTCAAATACATTAATCTTTCCAACTGTGGACAGAATGGCAGAACATTCTCGCCTGTTCCAGGACAAAATCTCTCTCCTGAGATCATTTTGTTTGTAGCTGGTGATCTCCCTCATCAAAGAGTTCCCTGAGAGAAATGTCCTTTGCCTTCCTCTGGTGCTACCCCCACTTGCACTGAAGTTACCCTCAGGAAATGCAACCACAGCTGCTGTCTGCAACACTTCCTACTTCCAAGGAGGCACCCTGAGAACCCCGTTACTTCTCTCCGGTGCTTTCTAGCCCTTGTCTCCAGGGAACCAGGCAGTCCAATTTGTTTAATGCCATGTGATCTGCTGCATCCACAGCACATATTATGGTCTTAATTTAATTTATTATAGACATTGTGACATGAGTCTGTATTTCTGAAAAACAGGTCACCTCTTACATTACTTATTTGGCCATCAGCCTTCTCCTAGTTGACAAGGGTGGAAATCTGTATGTCTATTTCCTAGTAATGGATAATATTTTCTGCTGGTATAAGAATCAAAAACCTTGGTAATGTTCATAGCCTTTGACCCAACAAGTTCCACTTCTAGAAGTTTACCCCAGGAAAATGACCAGACCCATGCACCCAGGGGGTTTACAGCAGCACTATTTACATGCAACAGAGGAGATTCTAGAGGGGAATTTGGGTATAACCTTTCCAAAGCAAACATGAGGGACATATTTGGCCATAGAACATCAACAGGCTTGAGCCCAAGGTTGTAATGAAGTAGAGAAATGGTGATGTCCCTAGGTTGGCCAGCACTAACAGGGACTGAGGTGCAGCATGCCCTGAGAGGCTTGGAGATAGGCCAGACACCTGACCAGGCTCTTGCCTCTCTAGTCTTGGGGTCATCTCACCCCCCAAGGGAAAGTCAACCAGTTCTCCTGGCTTCCCATGTATCTCCAAGTTCAGGGAGATTGGCTGGTTCAAGGGCATCTCATAGGATAAAGCCTAGAAGGATGGGTGGTCCATCCCTCCCAATCCAATATGTCCTCACCTTCTCCACTATTAGTCACCACTCAGCTCCCTACCTCTGCTCCCTAGAGATTCAAAAGCATCATTTTCTAAGTTTTTCTTGGGAGTTTCTCTTTGCTTCCTCCCTGCCAGGCCTGGCTTTAAGTGAACATAGCTCCCTGCCCTAGCAATACATTAATTCAGTGCACACACTATTTATTGGTCAGATTCTTTATTTGGGTTGCAAGTAACAAAAACACACTCAAAAAAATTTCAACCAAAACAAGGAAAAAAGAGGAAAAGGAAAGGAGGAAAGAAGAAAAAGGAAAGAAAAGAAAGTCGAAGGGGGGCCTGGATGGCTCAGTCGGTTGAGCATCCAACTCTCAATTTCAGCTCAGGTCATGATTCCAGGGTCATGGGATCGAGCCTGCATTGGGCTCTGAGCTGAGCATGGACCCTGCTTAGGATTCTCTCTCTCTCCCTCTGCCCCTCTGTGAGTGCTTTCTCTCTCTAAAAAGAAAGAAAGAAAGAAAGAAAAGAAGGAAGGGAGGGAGGGAGGAAGGGAGAGTGGGAGGGAGGGATGGAGAAAGGAAGGAAGGGAGGGAGGGAAGGAGAAAAAGGAAGAAAGAAAGAAAGAAAGAAAGAAAGAAAGAAAGAAAGAAAGAGAGAAAGAAAGAAAGAAAAGAAAGAAAGAAAGAAAGAAAGAGAAAGAAAGAAAACAAAGTTGAAAAGGGAGAAGTCTAGGAATAAATGACCTCAGACACACCTCCTCTCACTCTTTCCTTTATTGTCTCCTTTCTCAGTATTGGCTTCATGTTCAGGCTGACTCCCCTTCTCCTGCTATGGCCATGATAGCTAACCATTAGCGGTTCTCAACTTAATCCTCTTCTCAGCTAATGATTCCACAGTGGTCACGTGGGTGGAGGGTAGGAAGTATGGGCGGGAGGGAAGTGTTTTTTGTTTTGTTTTGTTTTGTTTTGTTTTTTATGCTGGTTTCAGGAAATATCTCAGAGGAGGCTCTGAGTAGTCTGGTTTGGGTACTATGCCTAACCCTAACCCAAACACTGTGGCCAAAGGATCACAGGTTCACTGTTGGTGCTGGGGAGTGAGTTGGGCCTCATTTGAATTTTATGGACTAAGAATCAAAGGGAGGTAGTCCCCTGATGATATGCTAGACAAAGAAGGTGTGGTCCTTTACACTTGACTGTCCCAATCCCTGTGTGTCCTTGTGCATAGTCAAGCTTCCCAATCTCTTCTGCATTTGGTCAGGAGTCAACTTCCACAGACTAACATTTTTGTGCTCAGCAGGCAGCCCAGGGTTCCAAAGCTGTCATCAGGCTCCATGCAGCTCCTGACATCAGATTTGGGTGTATTCTTAGGGAAATAGCAACACTGACTAAGCAGTGGGATTCCTAGAGTTTACCCGTAAGTCAGGCTTCACCCTGAGTGAAGCCCGCTTCCCTTGTCTACCCGGAGACAGAGTCCACGACGGCAGGCCCTGGACAGAAACGGGAACTCTGTCCAACATGTGGTTGTACAGCTTGTGTCCTGACACAGTTCTGCACTGGCCCAGAGGAAGGGGGAATTTTTCACAATTCATACAGCTTTTAAGAATTCACCAGGCTCCTTCCAGGCTAATAAGCACCTGTATGCAACATAAGTACAGATAAGGAGTGGTTGCACCAAGGGTGATACAGGAAGAATTTCAAGGCTTGGACTTAGACCCGAGCGACATGGCTCGAATATCAGAATGATTGCTTTATGAGATATCTTTGTTGTTCCTGGGTATGACGTGGCAGAGGTAGAAAGGTAACGAACCCACGGTCCTGTACTGTCTGGTCTGGCCAATGTCTTGCTCCCCATTGACTGCCGACACCTCCAAACTCTGGAGTGAGGTGTTTCTCTGGGAATTGACACAAGAGGCCGTGGGGAGTGGCAGCCACCCACCTGGATGTACCTTTGTCTCATTTCCCTCCTGTGCACTGCTTTCAGCTGCTTTTGGAGTAAACCAAAATGAAAGAACTTTGAGCAGGATCCAAGTGGTCATTCTTGCCCACTCTCAATCCCAGACCAAACTTCATGGGCCAGTCAAGCTCATGGAGCTGCAAGGCTCCTACTGAAACTCTGAAAATGAGTAAATAAAACTTTCGGGTGGAGTTATAGTCACCTACCAAGAAAGCCACACCTTGGCTCCACTGACTGTCCTACTCAGGCTTGAGTGGCCCCAGCAGATTTAGTAGAGTTCAATGGCTCTCCTTAGGTGGGGAGAGAGGAGTGGCCTGGCGTGCCTGTGTTGTTGTTGTTGTTGTTGTTGTTGTTGTTGTTGTTGTTGAACACAGAGTGTTTATCATCTCTGAGCAAGTAAGCGATTCGTAAATATTATCTCATCTAAATTTCACAGCAGACCCTTATCATCTCTGAGGTTAAACAACTTGCCCACATTACAGAACCACCAGCAACTGAGGGACTTCATGCAGTCACTCTCTGTCTCCTTGAATTGGGGGTAGTTCTATCAGCCCCTCGCTCCCCCCCCCCCAGCCCCATATACCGAGCTGTGCCTCTCCCATAGCATCTAGCCATGGGATAACCCAGGTGAAGTGACTTGGCTCTTCTAGATCATTCCCTGGACTTGAACTCTCTGCTTCCAAAGGCGAGAAGTGCCTGAGCCCCAGTTCCAGGATGGACTCCTCTACAAGGTCTCAGAGAAGCCGCTCACATGGGCAGCAGGCTACAGTTCCCATTCAGACATGACTTTCTGAGCCATTGGGGCTCTGAGGTCCTTTGACTCCCCAAGTAGGATTGTTTCCCCTGTTGCATTATGGGTTCTGTAGATAATTCTAGTTTTCGTAGACTCAAGGCAAAATCTTAAAGCCCACAGAGGAGGTCTAGGTCCTTTAGGCTGGTGCCCCCAGTTTTCCCTTTGATCCAGTCAGCCCACTGGGTTCTCTCATATCAGAGACACCAGGGAGGGATGGACCCCGTGAGCAGCATCAGCTCCAGCTCAACAGTGTCAACAGGGACCCCGGTTCTGTTGTCCCTCTGCTCCACCCTGACATTGTGTGGGCTTTATTCTCAGGTAGGCTTCTCAGGGGCTGTCTTATTCTTGAACCTGTTTTTTCAAAAGGAATGAGAGCTTTCTCAGAGGTTCCCAGCAGATACTCTTCTTTGCCCATCCCTGGCAAGGAGAATGGGACCACCGGGTTGAGCTTAGATTAATCACCAAGGGACCAATAAATGCCAAGGGGTAAAACTGCCCAGACCACTCTAGATATTATGACTGATAAGAAATATATATGGGGGGGGGGGGGCATCTGGATGGCTCAGTCGGTTAAGTGTCTGACTCTTGATTTCAGTTCAGGTCATGATCTCACAGTTCATGAGTTCGAGCCCCACATTGGGCTCGGCGCTGATGGTGCGGAGCCTGCTTGGAATTCTCTCTCTCTCTCTCTCTCTCTCTCTCTCTCTCTCTCTCTCTCCCTCCCCCACTCGTGAGCATGCTCTATAAATAAATACATACATACATAAATAAATAAATAAATAAATAAATAAATAAATAAATAAAGTTAAAAAAAAAAGAGAGAGAAAATAGATATATTTGGTCTTCACCCATGGTTCCTGGCTCACAGCTCCTAAAACCCTTGCCATTTCGGGAAGTGTTGAGAGCTTAAAGGTGTCTCTTGTGTAATGCTAATGAGGTGACTTTTGCACTGCACCTAAAGATGGGGGCTAGTTGCCAGGGGAGCCAACCATGTGATCAGAGGGTTGGAACTTGTGACCTCCAGGGAGGGGGGATGGGCTGGAGGTTGAATCATTTCGCCAATGGTCAATGATTTAATCAACCCTGCCTGTATCATGAAGCCTCCATAAAATCCCGGAAGGACAAGGTTCATAGAGCTTCCAGGTTGGTGGGAAGAGTGGTGTGCCTGGAAAGGGCTTGGAAGTTCCACACCTCTTCCCACATCCCTTGCCCTATGCAACTCTTCCTTCTGGCTATCCCTAAGTTACATCCTTTTACAATAATCAAGTAATCTAGCAAGTGACATGTTTCTGAGTTCTGTGAGCCATTCTAGCAAGTTAATCAAAGCCAGAAAGGGGGTCTTGGGAACCTCTGATTATAACCAGTCCATCAGAAGCACAGGTAACAACACAGGCTTGCAACTGGCTTCTGAAGTGGAGGAGGGGGGCAGTCTTATAAGATGGAACCACTAACCTATGAATCTGATACTGTCACTGTCTTCAGAACTGACTTGAATTGCAGGATACCCAGCAGGTGTCTGAGAACCACTTGTTGGTGGGAGGAAGCCTACACACACGCACACACAGGCACGCATGCACGGACACACACACACACACATGCCCATGCATGTATGAGCGTATGTTGGAAGTGGGGCCAAGAACTTAATTTACCTTGAAACTTAGCACCTGTGGGTTCAGCAAGATATCAAATGCCAGGACAGGATAACACATCACAGAGTCCATCAGGGCCCTAAAACTCCCTCCCCAGCTCCCTGCAGGGGGCCCCCCCGCTGCCTCTATGCTTGAGGCATCCTTGTTTTGTACCTGCTAAGTCACTGGGTTTGGTTAAGCCTGGAATAGTTTTCCATGAACCTCTTAGAACAGCTGAACCCCAGGCTATTTTAAGTCTTGATCATTCATAAGTGGAGCCAGTACCTTTTCAAAGTTTGAGTTCACCCCTTATTGTGGCAAAACACCTGTCACATCTTACTGTAGTCTGGCAGAATGCGCATATATCAAGGCACCTCTTCAGGCCCGTCTTCTTTAGTAGAAGATATGAAGAAGTGCATTCCTGTTCCTCTCTGAGGTTCTGCAAGAATAATCATGTCATGTAGGTAAACGAGATAATCTACATCCCAGATCATTTTTTACCATGGAGTGGTTAAAGGGATCAGGAGTCCCTGAGATGTTCTGGAGCATCCCTTCAAGTTGATAAAACACCACGGACCAGTAAGAATATGTGGGGGTTTTTTTTCCCCTCACTAAGCATGGATTTTTCTTATGCCATTCCCCACTAAATACCAACCCCCTCTCTGGCAACAGGTCCCACCTCTAAGAAAACCCATGCACATTCCCACTGTGTCCAACTGTTCTACCCACTTACCACTGTGGGGAGTTCATAGGGCCTCACTGATAATCAGGAGCTCTTCAACGAGTTTCTGTAAATCTTTAATTTTAAACAATAAAATCCACTTTCACCTGCTCTCAGCAAACGTGACCGCCACTCTTTCACGGAGAAAGAAAAGGTTATTCTAGTTTAGGGCTGCCTTTTCAGGCTCCGCTCTTGATCTCGGGGTGTTTAGAAATCACTGAGATCAAAGCGCTCCGGATTTACCCACAGGTCCACGTTGAACAAATCCAGAAGGGGGTGGAGGGGTGAGACCTGGCCCTGTGTGGCCTCTGCCTGCTCTACTTACCACACCTGGGAAGGAAGGACCACTTTGTACCTACACACTGCCTTTGGAGAGCGCTACATTTTATGAAGGCTGGATTTAAAAATCAGACATCTGGGGGCGCCTGGGTGGCGCAGTCGGTTAAGCGTCCGACTTCAGCCAGGTCACGATCTCGCGGTCCGTGAGTTCGAGCCCCACGTCAGGCTCTGGGCTGATGGCTCAGAGCCTGGAGCCTGTTTCCGATTCTGTGTCTCCCTCTCTCTCTGCCCCTCCCCCGTTCATGCTCTGTCTCTCTCTGTCCCAAAAATAAATAAACGTTGAAAAAAAAATTAAAAAAAAAAAAAATCAGACATCTGGTAGCTGGGAGAGCCAGAATTCAACCCAGTTCTCGCTCCAAAACTGTTTCCACCTTGCCAATATTATATGCTGTTGATATGTCTGTCTAATAGAAACCTCCAGAGAATCCGTTAAAAAGCAGAGCCACAAAGAGAGCTCAGTAAGCTGACTTCTTTTATTTATTTTTTTATTTTTTAATTTTTTTTTAAACGTTTTATTTATTTTTGAGACAGAGAGAGACAGAGCATGAACGGGGAAGGGGCAGAGAGAGAGGGAGACACAGAATTGGAAGCAGGCTCCAGGCTCTGAGCCATCAGCCCAGAGCCTGACGCGGGGCTCGAACTCACGGACTGCGAGATCGTGACCTGAGCTGAAGTCGGCCGCCCAACCGACTGAGCCACCCAGGCGCCCCAGCTGACTTCTTTTAACAACAACTTTAACCATTTCAGACAATATAGTGAAACAATTTACTATGTAAGGTAATTGCTACAATCAAGGTGACTCCCTCTCTGGGCTATATCTCTGGAAGGAATCAAAAGGAACTGGTAACGGTGGATGCCTCTGGGGAGCAAACCTAAGCAACCAGGAATGGAGTAGGAGGGAAACTCACACCTCACTATTCAATGTCTGATTGTTGTGCCATATGAATGTGTAACCTATTGAAAATCAAAATTCCACAGGATTAATAAGCAGTGAGCCAAAAAGTGCAGGGCACCTGGCTGGCTCAGTCAGAAGCACATACGACTCTTGATCTCAGGGTAGTAAGTTCGAGCTGCACATTGGGTGTAAAGATTACTAAAAAAAAATAATAATAATAATAATAATAAAACTTTTTTAAAAGTTCAGGATATTAAAAAGACACTAGGGGGCACCCAGGTGACTCAATCGGTTAAGCACCGGATTCTTGATTTTGGCTCAGATCATGATCTTACCATCGTGAGATCGAGCCCTGCATCCAGGGCTCTGCACTGAGTGTGGAGCCTGCTTGAGATTCATTCTCTCTCTCTCTCTCTCTCTCTCTCTCTCCCTCAAATAAAATAATAAAAAATATATATCATGTCCTTTTATTTTTTAAAAAATAAAAATAAAAGGACATTAGAACTACTGTTGAGTTGGGGCACCTGAGTGGCTCAGTTGAGCATCAGACTCTTGATTTCGGCTCAGGTAACATGGGGCTCTTTTCCAACAGCATGGAGCCTGCTGGAGATTCTCTCTCTCCCCCTCTCCTTGTCTCTCTCTCTCTCTCTCTCTCTCTCTCTCTCTCACACACACACACACACACAATAAATAAACATTAAAACTACTGTTGAGTTATTCTATCACCTCTCAATCATTTTCAACCTAAAACAATATTAAACAACATTCAGATGATATCAGATAGCATTTCAACCCTCTCCAATGAAATTTACTTTTTTTTCAAATGTTTAAGAAGATAGGAACCTCTTCTATCTTTTCAGAATAGATTAACAAAGATTTTGCTGTCACCTGGGGGACAGTTTATTATTCCTTTTATTATTTCCCTCTGGGTAAAGTGACTGTCAGGCTAAGATCCAATTACCTCTGTCTCAGAAGGTTCAATGCGCATATCTCTCTCTCTCTCTCTCTTTTTTTTTTTTTTTTTAAGGAAAGCTATTAAACAATAAGATATCATTAACTTGGGGCAGAAAATGTACTCACAGCAAAACCTTGCATTTAGATGCTTTATTCTTTGCAATTATTAAAGTTCTCTTTTGCCAAAGGTCCACATAAGATAGATCCTGGGCATCTTGAGTGCTTTTTTTGTTTTAATATAATTTATTGTCAGATTGGTTTCCATACAACATTTAGTGCTTTTAAGAAGCCCTTGTGTGATGTAACTAGAAGAGTCCATAGTCACCCTTCACCAATCCCATGTGATTTTCCAAGAGAAGAAAAATTACTCATTGAATGATAGAAGGAGCCTTCTGTTATACAGCAGACAAACTGACCAAGCGTTTCCTGCAGTAGGTAATATTTACAACAGCACCCAAAATATAAAATACCAAGAGATTGGGGCACCTGGGTGGCTAAGTCAGTTGAGCATCTGACTCTTGATTTTGGCTCGGGTCATGATCTCACGGTTCATGAGACTGAGCCCCAGGTCGGCAAGGAGCCTGCTTGGAATTCTCTCTCTCTCTCTCTCTCTCTCTCTCTCTCTCTCTCTCTCTCTGCCTCTCCCCTGCTCCTGCTCTGTCTCTCAAAAATAAATAAATGTTTAAAAAAAAAGTTGTTGTTGTTTTTTAATTTTTTTTTTCAACGTTTATTTATTTTTGGGACAGAGAGAGACAGAGCATGAACAGGGGAGGAGCAGAGAGAGAGGGAGACACAGAATCGGAAACAGGCTCCAGGCTCTGAGCCATCAGCCCAGAGCCTGACGCGGGGCTCGAACTCACGGACCGTGAGATCGTGACCTGGCTAAAGTCAGACACTTAACCGACTGCGCCACCCAGGCGCCCCCCCAAAAAAGTTTTTTAAACCAGGTTCCACAGAGGATGAAGACGCCAGCCAGTTCTGCCATAAACGGGGCAGAGGCCTAGAAGGCTGGGCCTAAACCTGTGACCAGCCGTACTTTCCAGTGGATTCTCCATACTCGCCCGATGTCCGCAGTCTCACCTCATGCATAACCACTGTATTAGTCAGGTTCTCTGGAGACACAAGATATACAGAGAGAGAGAGAGATTTCTTTTAAGGAATTGGCTCACGTAGTTGTGGGGGCTGGCAAGTCCAAAACTGGCAGGGCAGGCCAGCAGGCTGGAGACTCAGGCAAATTTTCTATGCTGTAGACTTCAAAGTTGTTGTTTTTTTAAGTTTATTTATTTATTTTGAGAGAGGGAAAATGCAAATGGGGGAGAGGCAGAGAAGGAGGGAGAGAGAAAGAGAGAGAGAGAGAGAGAGAGAGAGAGAGAGACTCCCAAGCAGGAGCCTGATGCGGGGCTCGAGCTCATGAAACTCAAGATCATGACCCGAAGTCAGATGCTTCCCGGATTGAGCCACCTGGGCATCCAAAAAAAAATCTTTTTAAATGTATATGAGGTACACCTTTTCTTTTTGCCTCAGGCTTCTATATGGCCCAGCAGGTCACTATCGTTTATTTTAAATTGATACTTCGGGGCACCCCCAAGATGTCAGCTGTTCACTCTTCTGTCGCGAGCCCTGCACCAAACTCATTGGAATCATGGCGCTGCTGCCTATCAGAAGTCCGTTCAGACAACCCACCGCTAGAGAGACAAAAGGATGTAGATATGACGGACGAAGCCATCTGTTGCTTGGAGGCCATGTCTTCTTCAGAAACCGTGAGATTAGAATGAGGCTGACAGAAACTTGGTATACAGAACTCTACATTTTGGAGCATCTTAGTGTCTTAAGGAACCCCAAAAATGTGATTCCAAAAGCCACGGTGAGAGAGAAACGCACACCCTGGGAATCTGTAGTCTTCCCATGCCTGGAAACCCGGTCTTCCACTTAATGCGGTTTATGCCAAACTTGTCAACAAAGGGGAAGGGGAAGTGATGAGGGCCCACGTATAGCAGCTAAGGCAAGAGACTGGACTCTGGCTCTGAGACGCCGAGAAAGGTTTTGACCTTCAGGAGGATAAACCCGGCAAGTGGTGGACCTGCTTTGTAAAGACACAGTTCCTGAACAAAGAGTCTTTCAGGCTCTGAGTCTGGGCAGATGCTGCCTCCACAGCCGGGGGCAGCATTTGAGGGCGGTTGTACACGGCTCTTGGCCTTTATTTGATAAATGGTTATACAGAGACAAGGGAGTATGTCTTTACCTCAAGAGCTCCTTATTGTAAAGAATTTGGGTGAGAGAGGGAAGAATGGGCTGTTGAAAGATAATTTGAAATGTTCTGCAATATTAAGCTGGTGCTTAATAAGAATATATAATTAGGGGCGCCCGGGTGGCTCAGTTGGTTAAGCACCTGACTTCCGCTCAGGTCAGGATCTCATGGTTTGTGGATTTGAGCGCCGTGTTGGGCTCTGTGCTGATGGCTCAGAGCCCGGAGCCTGCTGCAGATTCTGTCTCTCCCTCTCTCTCTGTCCCTCCCCCACTCACACTTTGTCTCTCTCTCTCCCTCTCTCTCAAAAATAAAATAAACATTTAAAAATTAAAAAAAAAAACATAATTACAAAAAATTTCCAGGGGCGTCTGGGTGGCTCAGTCGGTTAAGTGTCTGACATCGGCTCAGGTCACGATCTCGCGGTTCATGAGTTTGAGCCCCACACTGGGCTCCACGCTGACAGTGCTTGGGATTCTCTCTTTCCCTCTCGTTCTCTACCCCTCCCCCACTTGCTCTCTCTCTCTCTCTTAAATAAACAGAAAAAATAGAAACTTTCTAACATTTCAAAAGACCATTGTTGATACTTTGTTCAAGATAGATTTTTTGCACTAATTTGGGTGTATTAAAATATCATATTAAATATTACTCCATTAACTGAGGTTTGATGTCCCCTTCAATTTTGCACCTAAGGCAAATACCTCACTCACCTTACCCTATTTTACAGATAAGGAAATTACCTGTAATTCCTATTGAACTAGGAGGTGAGTGAACTATACCACATGAGGGATTGTGGCAGAACTTGGGACAGCTCTGCCTGGGATCCTAGAACGTTTCTGGCCTTGCGTGTTTCTCTTTGGGGCGTGGAAATGAGATGAGAAGGAGGAAGGGGGAATATGGGGAGAGAAGATAAAGAAACAGATGTAACAGAAGAACCAAATTATCATGCTTTCACATCAGTTATCTGCTCAAGCTTTACAGAAATGTTGGGCATCATTAACCCCACTTCTACCTGCCTGGCAAAGTCATGGCAGCTTCCTCTGTAACCCTGGCCTGCGAAGTGCAGCCAGCACCTGCCCTAATGGGCAAGTCTCGGTCATTCTGCCCCACCTAGAGGTGGGCACCCCCCTCACCAGGGACTACATGTGGAAGGAAGACACCTGATAAGGGCCAGAGCTGATGTCCTGTCAGCTGCCCTTGTCGCGCTTGCTTCAACCGATCTGCTCTCCCCCACATTTCCTGCCTTCTGGGGGGAATCCCCAAAGCACAATAATGTAAAAAGCAAAACTCAGAACGCCCAGAAACAGAATCTAAAATGACCGAGAAATAAAAACAAGCCTGTGAGAAAATAATGAAATTCACAGGATTTCTTGAGGAGCAAGGAATTCAGACCTGTTCTACAGAAGAGCTTAGTGATGGGGAAGAGTGGATGACTATGCAGAGGTGATTTCTGGAGAGGACTAAAGGTCTAAGGAGGGGAAAAAAATGTCACTTGCACCGCATACCTTTTTATAGTGCTTGAAAAAAAAATTTTTTTAACCACATGCCTATATAAGTTCTTCAATTAAAGAAAACTTGTTTTCTTGGGGCGCCTGGGTGGCTCGGTTGGTTAAGCGTCAGACTCTTGACTTTGGCTCAGGTCATGATCTCACGGTTGTGAATGGGAGCCCCGCGTTGGACTCTGTGCTGACAGTGTGGAATCGGCTTGGGATTCTCTGTCTCCCCCTCTCTCTGTCCCTCCCCTGCTTGTGTTCTCTCTCTCTCTCTCTCTCTCTCTCACAAAATAAATAGATGAGCATTTTTAAAAAAGAAAAAAGAACACTGTTTTCTTTGGCGGCTGCAACCAGTGGCTGGCTGAGGTCACGGTCACCATTCTGCAGCGGCTCACCTCCAGACCTTCCTGACCTCCACACCATCCTTCCAGCTAGGAGAGAATAGCTCAGTGTATGACACATCAGGGGTGGGTCACGTATCCTGCAGACTACATGCACCTCCAAATTAGGCAGCTAATTATTCTAAGGACTCAAAGTCATATCTGAAATTTGAGTCAGCTGAAGTAAAATGGGATGAGTAATTTGCTTCTGGAATGCGGCGCACACGACGCAGACTGATGAGGCTTCCTTGAGAAGCCTGACACCACCCTCTCGGGAACTCCGGGTTAGGGTTAGTGGTTGTGACTCTGCCATGACTTGGGGGAAGAACGGAGGCTGTGAGTCCAGCCGAGCCTATCACCCTCAGGTCAAGTTGAGTTCCGACTAAAGCCCAAGGGCCGGGCCAGGATCACACAACCCCAAGGGTCCCAGAGCAGAGTTAGAGGAACCCCAGAGACCGAAGGGTCAGATGGTACAGGACCGTCTAGCCCCAGAAAGCACAAATGAGGGGCAACAGCCCACAGTCTTTCACAGGAGATGCCATTCGTCTGAGTAAGACACCTGTCGAATAAGGTAAGTGACAAGCAAGAATGGTGGCAGCTGGAGCGGTGGGACTTCCAGCCTTGAGGGTCTGTAAAGGATCAAAGTAAATTCTGTAGATCTGTCTTCAGAAGCTTACACCCTAGGGTCTAATGTGAAAGCAAGGGAGTTGGGGATGGGAGGGCCTGGAGTTAGGAGAGAGGGGACCATGCCAAGAGTGAATGGGTGCCTCCCTTTTCGCCTCCTTTGGGGAAGTCCATCCTTCATGGCTGGGCAAGGTCTTCTCCAGCCTCCACTGGCCTCATCTCATCTCTCCAGACTCCATCACCCAAAAACCTCCGGCCTCCTTCTGAATAACTCAATCCTGCCTCGGGGTCCCAGATTTGAAAACAAGATTACTTCCCTCAGGTGCACTGTGGATCCCCAAGGGGCTTCCCTGCCCTTCCCAGTTCTTGTTGAGAGCAGTCTTCTTGCTCAGATTTACCCCTTGTGTACACGATGGCTCCCAGGTCTTACAGACTTAGAAACACAAATGCATTTAAACATTCAGACAAGGGGCGCCTGGGTGGCTCAGTTGGTTGGGCGACTGACTTCGGCTCAAGTCGTGACCTCGGGGTTCGTGGGTTCGAGCACCCCATCAGGCTCTGTCTGGACAGTTGGAGCCTGGAGCCTGCTTCAGATTCTGTGTCTCCCTCTCTCTCTGCCCTTCCCTTGCTTACACTCTGCCTCTTTCTCTCATTCTCAAAAATAAATAAACATTAAAAAAAATAAACACTCGAACAAAAAGAAAACCAGAATTAGTGGTCCAAGTTTCTACCATAGAAAATTTCCAAATTACTAGCTATTTGTGGTCATCCACGTTACTTCTCTATTACTGCGATAAAGGACCCAAAAGATGACATCACAGGACCCTACAGCTGGAGGGAAATTCTGGGGCAGCCCCAGGCTAAGGCAGGGGGATTCAGAGCTTGTGCTTCGGAACTGAATGTATTGATTCTAATTCTAGCCCTGCCCCTGCTTGCTCAGTAGGTCTCAAAGTTGAGCAGGCACCAAAATTACCTGGCGGACTTTTAAAAACCCAAGTTGCCGGGCCCCATCCCCCAGAGTTTCCTATTATTTAGGTCTGGGGTGGGACCCAACAATCTACGTCTCTTAACAACTTATCGGAGGATGCTGATGCTGCAGCTCCGGAAACCACACTTAGCGCAGCACTCTAGCTGTGGGATCAGCCGCGTCCCGGGTACATTCTGGCTCACAACCTTCGCGCTCGCTGGGATTGGGGTTGACTCGAGAGCTGGCGTCAGAAGCCCCGAGCGTTGTTCGCGGCCCACAGTTAACACCTGCAGTCGTCGGGGGATGGAGGGGAGGAGTCATGTGCCCGAGACCACCCCGCCAATGAGAAGCAAACCTGGGACGGAGCCCCGGGGCTTCCCGCCGCCCGGCCGCGTTCTGGCCCTCCGGCGCCGCCGCCTCCCGGCCCGGAGCGTTCTGAGCCCGCGCGCCGCACGTTGCGGTTCCCTGCGCACAGTGCTCCGCGCCGCCGGCGGTTCGGCTTAATGCCTGTCGTCTTCGGAGTCTTCGGAGCCACTAGGACCCTCCGGTCTTTCTCGGCGCCGAGAGCCTGGCCGCGGGGACGGTACCCCTGGGTGGGCTGAGACCAGGAGAAGCTGGAGAAGCTTCTAGCAGCGGCGGGGCGGGGGCAGGGGGAGCCTGGGGCAGGGGGCGCGCCCCAGCAGGCCGCCGGCCTCCCGGCCGCCCGCAGCAGAGCTCCGGGCGCTGCGGGTGGCCGCCTGCCCCTAGCCCGGGAGCGGCGGGAAGTGCGCGCCCCAGCGGCCGTGCAGGACCCGCCCCGGCCCCGCCCTCCAGGACGTCCCGTCGGGAAACCCGCGAGCCACACCGCCGAGCGGCTGCGGCTCTCCCTCCGCGCGCCAGGTAAGTGGCAGAAGCTGCCGGCGACCCTCGCAGGCCCTCGCGATAGACGACCCCCTCCCCCCGCCCCCTCCGCCGGGCCTGGAACTCAGAGGTCTCCCGCTGCTCGGGACTTTCCCCTAGTCGGACTGGCTTCTGCCAGGTCCTTGCTCCCCACCTCCCTCCTCCGCCGACCTTCTCCTTCACCACTTCCTCCTCGCCACCCCCAGTAGTGAAATGAAGGGGTTGGGCCAGACGGGTCCTCGTCCGTGGTGGCGGCCTCTAGCTCCTCCCTCGGTACGACCCCCCCCCCCCCCCCACCTCCGCGCCTCGCTTAAAGACGAATGAAAAGTTCAGACCTTTGGGACGTGAAGGGGTGGGGTGGGAGAGGGACGAGCCACAGCAGCCCCTCCGGGGTTCTACAGCCTTTTCCCTTTACCCACCCACGTCCCCGTATTCTTTCCGTCCCCCTTCTTCCCAGAGTGGGCCACCCCACGTGCTCCACCTCGGAAATCTTTCAGAGAGGCATCCTCCTGCCAGCGCCACCTTGCTCCTGAGTAGAGGTGGGGTCTCAGATGTCCTCTCTCTGGAGTCTTGGGCGTTTGGGGAGTGGGAGCTGTGTGGTTTTTATGGGAAGGGAGTCTGATGGGTGTTCATGACTGTGACTGTCCCCAACTTCCCTATTTCCCCGTCACTTGTTCCGACAAGCCCCAGGCTAACTGAAAGGAGGAACGGTTTGTTACTTGCCCCCAAAGCTAGTCACCCCAGACCCTGACTTCTGCGGAGGGTAGGATGGGGCTGTCCTGTGTCTATGGAGGAAGGGGGGTTCATTTTACCAGCAAAGCTTAAAACAGACCCCCTCTATTGGCTACGGTCCCAGGAAGGGTTTTAATGCTGCCCCTCCAGACCCACAGATGCAGTTCACAGGCACTGGGTGAGGTTAATAACTCTGGACACACCAAAGAACCTGGGGCTCATTTTACCAGAGATGTGTGTGCACTACACAGGCCCTATTCACCTCTCCAACACAGGAGCCTCATCCCCTACCCCTCCTAAGAAGGGTAAAAAGGATGAGACAGGCAAAGTCATGCCATGGATAGTACAAGGTAAGGTGAGGGGGTTGAAATAGACTTCGGTTCAAATTATCCTACAGAAGCCAGTATCCTTGCAGGTACTTCCCTAGTTCCTCAACAGTTCCTTCCTGTTCTTCAACCATTAGACACACAGAAAGAACAAGAGCAAACTACTTTCAGGGGTGTCAGGACAGAAAGGACAGGACTGTCAAAGACAGAGAAGAGCTCATCTGGAGCCGGTAGAACCGTGAAGGATATTGAGCTGCCCGAGATGGCCTGGTCCTTGGTAATCACTGCTCAGGACAGCAGACGCCCACCCACAGCAGCATGGAGGAACATCACGGCTGATAAGGGGAGGCACGGATGCATGCTGGATGCCCTCTGAGAGCAGCAACATCTTAGCCCAGGTTCAGGTGGGAGATAAACGAACAGGAGATAGGACCACGGTCTTAGTCCAGCTAGCCATTGCCTAGAACCGAAGTCAGGAATAGGAGGGGGCAGCTAACCCTAGGACCAGGGGTCTCCCCGTGCAGGGAGGCAGTAGGTATTGTGGATCCAGGCGGCTGACTCAGCTCTGTCTCTAATTTAGCTGTCTAACTCTGGCCAAGTCACATAAACACTCCCTGGGTGGGGAGCAAATGAGAAGGTGTATGTGAAAGTGCTTTGGCGAAGCTCCAAGCACCAGCCAAATGGGAGGCAGTGCGGGGTCATGGTGAAGACAGTGGGCTTTGGAGATGTGGGACTGAGTGCAAACCCTGCCTCTGCCCCTTCCTTGCTATGTGACCTTGGTCAAGTTACTTAACCTCCCTGTGCTTCAGTTTCCTTGTGTGTAAAATGGAAAAGATAACTGTCCCTTGACTTGACGTGGTGAGCGGTGATATTAAAAATGGTGGTGGTATTGCCCTTAGCCTCCTCTGGCTCATGCAGACCTCGCCAGCTCTGGAAGTGAAGCTGAGGATCAGAGAGGGTGTCCGTACACCAGAGGGACCCAATGAATGGCCGTGCCAAAGACTTGGGTGAACTTGGCTCTTCATCCAGCTCTATGGCCCACTCTGAGAAAGCCCAAAATGTCCGTTCTCATTCAATGGGAATGAGAGTGAGGGTTTGAATAAATGAGAGGTCAAGTGCAGGGCAGTGCCTGTCTCTGTGTTGTGCTCAATGCTGTAATTGTGCTGTGTCAAAGGCTTGCACAGTGAACAAGGTTGGGTTCAGTCTGGGGAGAAAAGGGACCGTCAGAAGACTCTTTTGTGGCACCTGAGAGCCCTGTGGGGTCACATTATTCTCCTACACCCTTGGCAACCTGGTCCTGAGCCCTAGATAGATTTGAAGGAAGGAAGAAACCCAATCCTCACCCGCAGCTCTACCCATAAGAGAGAACAAAGGACAGACAGAACAAGGCAGTAGAATAGCACAACCAAATTCCCCAGGGCTGTGGGATGCTGTGGGGCTTAGAAGGCTTAGGTGGGTTGGTTGGGGCTTAGAAGGCTCGGGTTTGTCGGGGAAAACCATTCTGGAGGCAGAAGACCGAGGCCCAGGAGATTTAAGGACTGGGAAGGAGAAAGCAAACAGGATGTAGGTAACCTGAGTCTAGGCCTACCGGCTCTCCCTCTCTCACAAAATCTAGTGGGGAAGTCCCACCAGGGGAAGCCTGGATAGTGAAATTTGGAAACAAATGCACCAGGATCCTGAGGGCGATAAGAGGCACCTTAGTCTAAGAAGGCTTCTTGGAGGAGGGGAGCCTGAGGAAGAATTTGAAAGAGAATAGAACACAGCTTGTTGAGCAAGAATATAAGGGAAGGGCACCTGGGTGGCTCAGTCGGTTAAACATCCGACTTGGGCTCAGGTCATGATCTCATGAGCCCCGCATTGGTCTCTGCTAACAGCTCAGAGCCTGGAGCCTGCTTCAGATTCTGTGTGTGTCTCTCTCTGCCCCTCCCCCACTCGCGCACGTGCTCTCTCTCTCAAAAATAAATATTAAAAAATTTAAAATTAAAAAAATATATATATAAGGAAAAGGCTGTGAGGAGGAAAAGGTAGGCCAATGAGGGTGAGTGGCAAGCAGGAAGCTGACAGCCCAGGCCCTGTCTTTGCTACAATCTAATGTCACTAAAGGAATAAGAATACAGCTGTTCAGATTGTAAAAGGGAGAGAGGCCTGAGGCAAAGGAGGCCGCCGGCAGCTTCTGCATATCCTCCAGATGTTGGGAGATAAGGATTCAGTCTCAGAGGACGGTTTTGAGTGAGAGAGAGGAAGAGGAGGATCCAGGAGGCAGGGAATGAATCAGCAGGACCCGGGAGTGGGCGTGGAGTGAACCTGACGTTGAGAAGGCACTGAGAGCCCTTGTACCTGCCTGGGAGCGGGGCAAAGGCCGGGGCTGTTTCAAAGATTTTGATGCTCCTGGCAGCCTTGGGGAAATTGGGAAGGCCGGCCCACCGAGGGGGCAGGGTATAGACCCTGAGTTCAGGGTGTGGTGTGTGTGAGGATAGGTGGTCCTGGACTGCAGTCCTACAGCCTGGAGCAAAGCGTGCGGTGAGGAGAGAAGGAAAAACCTCCGTTCTGCCCTCTCCCTTCACCACCCCCTCCTCAAATCTGGGGACCAGCCCAAGCCCTCGGGAGTACCCTTCCGGTTAACCCCTCCCCCACCCCTCCCCCCCTTCCATCCTCCCTCCTCCCCACCCCCGAAGGAGCCAGCAGTCTCCAGGCTCAGTCCCTGCCCCCACCCGACAGGCCTGGAGGTCCTCCGGTGAAAAACCCGTGAGCTGCTCAACTACGGTCACGTATTATTTTGATTTGCAGTGGCTTTTACAGCCTCGGAGTAAATTAGCGAACATTCGCCGAGCACCGTTCGAGGTATACCCTGTGAGCCGGTTTGGGGTGGGTTTTTCAATGGAATATCTGTGTTTGGGTAACTTAGGCTTAACATTTTATGCAAACATAAAACGAACCTAGACACCATGGGGAAAAAAACTTGATAGACTAGCTACAGAAATAACTTTCGGGGCATCTTTCTGGGAAAATAAGCCACAGGACTGCCGTCTGAGTCTTAAGGAACAACTGAAGTGTCCTGAAGGTGTAATTATGGGGAAAGTGAAAACCTCCCAGCCTTCTGTAATCTGAAGGGTCAGGGGGGGCGGGTTGGAGGAGAGAATTTGCTACTCATGAGAACAGAGGAAGTGAAATGCGTGCTGTGCTTGATGGCAAGAAGTGCTGGTGGCGAAGAAAGAATCCTCTGGCCCCAAAGGGCCTCTTGGGTTCCCCCCCCCCTCCAGTAGCCTGACCTGTCCCCTCCCCAGCGGGATGTCTAGCTCCACACACCTGTGCCCTCGGTGAGAGAATGGCAACAGTCGGCACTTGTCGAAGAACCTGTAATTGAGCTGTAGGGTGAGTAACCTGAGCAAACATCCCCGTGGTGGTGTCGACTGCCTACTTCCTGGCTGCCACGTCTCCCGGAGGTGAGCAGCTTTGCTGATAAACAGAAAGAAACTTTGTTACAAAAAGGCCACCTGGCCGGCCAGGGCGTGTTCTGGTTGGCTGCCGCTGGTTTTCACAAAAGCTGAGACTTTGCCTGGGACTTAGAATTTTGGCATCTTTAAAGCATCTGTCGGTAGTCCTAGGTAGGATCTGGGGGAGGGCAGGTGCCAGGGAGGGGAGGGGCGGTGTAAGAGCGGAGCAGTGGTTGGTGGGGAGGCTGGGGGGGGGGGGGCGGGAACAACCTGGCCCCTGGGGCGCAAGAGCCTAAACCGGTCTGCAGTTCCCCCAGGCGACCTGCAACCGGGAGGTCAGAGTGTGGGAACGGAGCAGTGGCCTGGGAGCTGGGAGACTGGCATTGGCCCCCGGGAGCCACAGGCTGTGTGATACTACAGAAGTCACCTGGCCACTCTGGCCTCTCCTGTAAAATGAGGGTGCTGGGCTCGCGGGCAGACCTAGCCAAAGCGGCACGCTGATGTGTGACCACAGAATATCCTGTAACTCACATGCTTGTGTGGTAAACGCATCCAAAATATCTTTCGGTGAAGCCAGTGCAGTGCGTTCCCTCGGAGCTTTGAACAGCTCACTTTAACCCCTCAGGCATCATCTCATGTAACAAGAGTTTACGGAACATCTACTCCAGAAAAAAACCCTGTGCTAGGCTTTGCAAGTGAGAACAAAGGTGAAAACAACCTGCCTGTCTGGCCCAGGAGTTCACAAAGGTGTGACAGAACAGATCTTGCAGCCCTGCTTTCAAACTTCTATGACTGGGCCAAAATAAGAAAGACATTTTTTTTTAAGTTTATTTTTTAAAAAATTTCTTAATGTTTATTTATTTTTGAGAGAGAGAGAGAGAGACAGAGCACAAGTGGGGGAGGGGCAGGGAGAGAGAGGACACAGAATCCAAAGCAGGCTCCAGGCTCTGAGCTGTCAGCACAGAGCCGGATACGGGGCTCCAACCCTGAACCATGAGATCATGACCTGAGCCAAAGTCAGGCACTTAACCGACTGAGCCACCCAGGTGCCCTTAAGTTTATTTATTTATTTTGAGAGAGAGAGAGAGAGAGAGAGAGAGAGAGCATGCACACACAAGTGGGAAGGGGCAGAGAGAGGGGGAGACAGAGAATCCCAAGCAGGCCCCACACTGTTAGTCATGGGGCTCGAACTCACAAACCAGGAGATCATGACCTGAGCCCAAATCAAGGGTCCAATGCTTAACCAACTGAACCACCCAGGCACCCCTAAGAAAGACATTTTACAAGACCTAGTGCCCGCTTCCATGTGACAGCATATCCCCAAAGTCTCACCTTTACACTGTAATCACGTCAGAGGTATGAATTCTACAAACTAACAGGAAAGCATCATTTAACATTTTTTTAATGTTTATTTTTGAGAGAGAGAGAGACAGAGCTTGAGTGGGGGAGGGGCAGAGAACAAGGCAGACACAGAATCCGAAGCAGGCTCTAGACTCTGAGCTGTCAGCACAGAGCCCGATGCAGAACTCGAATTCACAAACTGTGAGATCATGACTTGAGCCAAAGTCGGACGCTTAAGCGATGAACCACCCAGGCACCTCTAGAAAAAGCCTCATTTAAAATTAATAATTTAGGGGCGCCTGGGTGGCTCAGTCGGTTGAGCGGCCGACTTCGGCTCAGGTCATGATCTCACGGTCCGTGAGTTCGAGCCCCGAATCCGGCTCTGTACTGACAGCCCAGAGCCTGGAGCCTGTTTCAGATCCTGTGTCTCCCTCTCTCTCTGCCCCTCCCCTGTTCATGCTCTGTCTCTCTCTGTCTCAAAAATAAATAAACGTTAAAAAAAAAAATTTAAAAAAAAGGTAATAATTTAAATCTCCTTAACCTTTAAGTTTTATGAATTAAAAAAAAATTTAATGTTTATTTATTTATTTATTTTTTTTTCCAACGTTTTTATTATTTTTTATTTTTGGGACAGAGAGAGACAGAGCATGAACGGGGGAGGGGCAGAGAGAGAGGGAGACACAGAATTGGAAACAGGCTCCAGGCTCCGAGCCATCAGCCCAGAGCCCGACGCGGGGCTCGAACTCCCAGACCGCGAGATCGTGACCTGGCTGAAGTCGGACGCCTAACCAACTGCGCCACCCAGGCGCCCCAATGTTTATTTATTTTTGAGAGAGGGAGAGAGACAGAGTGAGTGGGGGAGGGGCAGAGAGAGACGGAGACAGAACCTGAAGCAGGCTCCAGGCTCTGAGCTGTCAGCACAGAGCCCGATGTGGGGCCCAAACTCACAGACCGCAACATCATGACCTGAGCTGAAGTCAGACACTTAACTGACTGAGCCACCCACCAGGCGCCCCAAAGTTTTATGAATTTTAAATAACACATTTTTTTTTAATTTTTTTTTTTAACGTTTATTTATTTTTGAGACAGGGAGAGACAGAGCATGAACGGGGGAGGGTCAGAGAGAGAGGGAGACACAGAATCTGAAACGGGCTCCAGGCTCTGAGCTGTCAGCACAGAGCCCGACGCGGGGCTCGAACTCACGACCGTAAGATCATGACCTGAGCCGAAGTCGGCCGCTTAACCGACTGAGCCACCCAGGCGCCCCTAAATAACACATTTTTCATTTTAACTTTGTGTCGGGATATGTTTATCGTCTCCAATGGGTGGAGAACAGCATGAAAACAAAAATTTGTTATTCAAAATTCATAAAAATCAGGTAAAAAATTTTCAACTGATGTTAAGTTTGTAGTATTTACCCTTCTGAAGTTGTTAAAGCTTCAAACTGCTAAGACACTCACTGTACTGTATGTATATGTAATAACTGACATGAAATTTTAACAAAACAATACTCACCCCCATTGCATATGAGGCACTTTGAGACTTTCTTTTTTGTTCTATTTTATTCTGATCTTTTAAAGAATGTTTTTCATGCCGATTTGCAACACCTGAAATTTATTCCACAATCCTATGATGGGTTGTAATCAGTGCTTAGACAGGCATTCGGGTGGGTAAAACCTCAAGTCCCTTATACCAGTGACAGAAGGTGAGTTCGTGTTCTGGCTGGTGGGGCCAGAGAAGCAGGTTGCATTTGTTCCATCTAGGAAAGCTTCCTGGAAGAAGAGGATTTCCGGCGTCCTCTCAGCACTGAAACCAAGATGGTTCCATGTGTGGCAATACCAAGGGTGGCTGGAGGAAAAAGAGTTGGGAATGAATGTGCAGCAGTAGCAGGAGGGGAATGAGTGGATGAGGGCTATGGGCAGCCCAGTGGTCCTGTAGGTCAGGTGTGGGAGCCTCAAGGTGAGGGGCAATAGAAGACACTGGGGTGAGGATCCTGGGAAGCCCTGGACTTCACCAAGTACTACATACAATAGGGACGATTCCTTCACCAGGCTGGTGGAGGGCTGACTCCCCAGTCCTGCTAACCACACTTCTGGGAATCTCCTATGCAGAGGCCAGGAATCCTTCATCCCAAAGTCTTCTGGTTTCCATCCGATTGTGTGTCTCTTCTAAGGGACTCTTTCCTATTGCCCACATGCTGAGCAAACGAACTAGACACCTAGTCCCTTCCTGCCACAGCTAATCACAGGTGTCTCGTTTCATTTCAGGATGTGGTTAGTACCTTGAGGAACTGCAAACTTCGGAGAGCAAGGCTTAGACAGGCAGACTGGATTGAGAGAGAGCAGATGCCTGGGAAGGACTCAATTTAACCCTAGGTCTCTTTCTCCAGGGGAAATAAAAGGAGCAAAGGTGAACCCCACTGCAAAGGACCACGAGGCAATGCCAGGATGAGGGAGTTGGAGTGACCTGGGTGATTCTGAGTGAATCAGTCAGGGAGGCCTTCCTGGAGGAGGTGAGTCTTGAGCACTTGGCAGCAGCTGGTAACTAAGCTGTTACCAAGCCTTTGTTCCTAACTGTGCGCCCTCTTTCTTGCTGGAGTCGGAAGGTACGCAGAAAACATCAGGGAAGATGCAGCCTGCAGGATGGGGCAACACTGTCATGGCAAACACTTCCCCACTTACGGGCCCTGTTGTTTGGGTTTAGCTGGGGCAGTTCCAGAATTGAGGAGATGTCTAGCTCAACCCCTTGTGCTGGCCCAGCGCGGCTCAACCTCTAGGGCAGAAACCTGCGTCTGCGCCGAATCCCCATTCCCTCCTTGAAGCCTCCTTCAAGCCCACAGAGAGATCCGTCTCCCAGCTCAGCCCTTACTGCCTGTGCTGTTATTATGAAGTTTTAATTTTATTAATTTTTGAGTAGATAATGTAGTCGGGGTTCAAAGTGCAGAAGGGTGTTCGGTGAAAGACCTTTTTGTTTTGTTTTTTTTTTTTTCCTGTTCCTGTGTCTTCCCTGGACAGGTGCTACCTGGACCCAGTGCTGGCAATTCTTATTCTCCAACTAGATTTTAAGATCTCTTGGAGAGAGGAATTCTCTCATATTGCTCTGTACCCCTCTGTGTCCCAACTGGGGCAAATTGTCCCGTCCCATCACCCAAGGGAGTTTTCCTAGCACCGGGTCCTGCCTCCTCATCCACACTCCTGCTGTCTTGGGTCAGACCCTCACCGCCACCGCCACGCCTCTCGGTTGGCCATCCACCTGCCAATCAGATCCATCACCTAGACACCCTCCACCAGCTGTCATACTGTTTCCCTGTAATGCTGGGCCCTGGCTAATCTTTTGTTGCTCCCATACCTCAGGTCAAGGGCAAACTCCTTGGCATGGGGACCTACCTGCAGCCACCTCTCCAGGCCCATCCTCGGCTATTTTCATGCTCCCACCATACGGAACTACTGGCAGTTTTCTGCTTGGCCATGCTCTCTCCCACCTCCAGGCCGTAGTTGGTGCTGTTCCCTCTGCCTGAAAGATACTCACCTGGCCTGGCCAGCTCCTACTTGTGAGTCAGTGCTCAGCCCAAGCTCCGCCCCCCGTGAGACCTCTTCACAGACGTCACCTTCCCCCACTTGCTGAGTTTCCTGCATCCACTCTCCCTGGGCACCAAGGATGCCTGTCTCATTGGCTGATCTCCATTGAAAATCTGACTTCCCAGGTCAACTATACTTCAATTAAAAAAAAATCTGACTTCCCCAATTGACTGTATGCTCCTTGAAGGCTGGACTTGCCCGTCTCTGCCTCCCCCACTGTGATGCGAAAAACAACTTTCGAGAAAGAAGGCTTTGTTTTTCTGAGTTGCTGCCTCGGCATTTTACAGTATGATAACCCTACTCACATCCACAGCCTGGACATTTAGATAAGGACTCGAGTTTAGGATGCCTGCCAAAAGTTCCCACTTTGCTTTTAGCAGGGCACCTTTTAAAATGACCACTTAGGCGGCACCTGGGTGGCTCAGTCCATTGAGCATCCGACTTCAGCTCAGGTTATGATCTCACGGTTCCTGGGTTCGAGCCCCACCTCGGGCTCTCTGCTGTCAGCGTGGAGCCCAGTTGGGATCCTCTGTCCCCCTTTCTCTCTGCCTCTCCCCTGCTCCCACTCTCTTCCAAAAATAAACATTAAAAAAAATAATAACTACTTAGAGTTAAGCCTGGGAGAAGATAGTGACCTCTGCCCCGGTCGCCTTTAAGTGTAAGTGCTAGCTAGCTATGTCTGTCTCCTGCTTCCTGGTGACCCCAGACAGAGGACAGCCCTTCCCCCTGGCTCATTGCGCCCCCTCGCTTCTGGGACCTGTAAGTAATAACAAATCTTGTGCCTCTGCTTCCTTTGTGTGGGTGTGTTGAAACTCGGCCTTCAATCAGAATAACCCCACGGGTTTCACTTCCCCCAAGTGGGACCTCAGATGCTGAGGGAGCTACCTACAGACGCCATGTGGGTGGCCTGGGCCACCTCATTCCGCAGGTCATAATCCGCATATTCTTCTTTCAGTGCACCAGCTCCCACTTCTCGCCATCCCCAATCTGGCTGGCTGAGTACCTGCCCTATTCAATCACTGCTGGCAGAATTAACACATTTCCTCTCCTGTCTCCTAGACAACTCCTGATACAAAACGGTTGCTCAAAGAGGTTTCGTTTTATGTGACTTTTGCTGATGCTGTCGAATCTGACGTTGTAAAAGAAAACCACCTGTGTAGCCCCGCTCCCTCTGGAGATCATGATGGATGCATATTCCACAGATCCCAGTGACTCCAGACACGAGGCTTTTCGCCACAGGCAGGAAGGAGCTTGTGTGTTTAAATAACAGCATTAAGTAGCTCAACCGGAATGACTTTTCAACAAGACATGCTACGGGTAATGAGTGTGGCTTTGGCCAAGGACCAGGTACTCAAGGATAATTGCTGGGAAGCTGAGCAGGGATTTATTAATTATAATAATAGAAATAATTGATAGCATTTATTGAGGGCTTAGTACGTGCCAGGCACTCTGCCGAGCACTGTACCTACGTTCTCGCTGATTTAATCTTCATGGTGACCCTGTGCGTTAGGTATTAGTTACCTCCCACTTTACAGATGAGGAAATTGAGCCTTCGAGAGATGAATTTGTCCAAGGGTCACACAAGATGCTAATAACAGAAACTAACACTTTTTGAGAACTTGCTATGTGCAGAGACTACTAAACGTTTTCCATGAATTATTACATGGTACTTTAATCCTTACAACGACCGTAGAAGGTAGGTGTTATTATTGCTAGAAGAGGCAGAACAGAATTTGTACCCAGGTCTACTGTCACCAATATCTCGAGTTCTCCACAGAAAGTTTGGCAAACATTCATCCTCTGAGCCATGGGACCACGTGCCTGAGGACAGAAGCTGGTAAACCTATAAGCCCATCTCTGTCTGGAAGATGTTATAGAACCTTCGGGGGTTTTTTTGTGGTTTGTTTTTTTTTTTTTAATGTTTATTTTTCAGAGAGACAGAGAGACAGAGCGTGAGCAGGGGAGGGGCAGAGAGAGGGAGACCCAGAATCCGAAGCAGGCTCCAGGCTCTGAGCTGTCAGCACAGAGCCCAACGTGGGGCTCGAACCCATGAACCGTGAGATCATGACCTGAGCCAAAGTCAGACGCTTAGCCAACTGAGCCACCCAGGCGCCCCTGGGTTGGTTGGTTGGTTGGTTTTTAACTAAATGTAAGTAGATAGGTGTGCCTGGGTGGCTCAGTCGGTTACGCATCCTACTTCGGCTCAGGACTTGATCTCGTGGTTCGGAGTTCAAGTCCCACATCAGGCTCTCTGCTGTCACCGTGGAGTCCTCTTCAGATCCTTTGCCCCCCTCTCTCTGCTCCTCCCCTATTCCCCTACCCTCCTACCCACTTTCTCTCTCTCTCTCTCTCTCAAAAATTAACATTAAAAAGTTAAATATGAGTAGATAGAAAAGAATATTTATAAAACATATGTAAGGGTATAAAGAACAGTTCTACCAGCAGCCACCATCCACTTAAGAAAAAATGCTTTGTGGGGCGCCTGGGTGGCTCAGTCGGTTGAGCGTCCGACTTTGGCTCAGGTCATGATCTCACGGTTGGTGAGTTTGAGCCCTGCGTCTGGCTCTGCGCTGACAGCTCAGAGCCTGGAGCTTGTTTCGGATTCTGTGTCTCCCTTTCTGCTCCTCCCCTGCTCACACTCTGTCTCTCTCTCTCAAAAATAAATAAAGATTTTTTTAAAAGTTAAAAAAAAAATACTTTGAAGTCCACTGTGTGCCTCTGTTCCCATACATTTTCCTCCGTCTCCAGAAATTTTGGTTTTGTTATTCCTTCAGGGTTTTTTTGCCCCCTCATTTTTCTTTATAGCTTTACCACATGTTCATTTAAAAAAAATTTTTTTTTTTAATGTTTATTTATTTTCGAGAGAGAGAGAGAGAGACAGTGTGAGTAGGCAAGGTGAAAGAGAGGAAGACAGAATTGGAAGTAGGTTCCAGGCTCCGAGCTGTCAGCACAGAGCCCGACGCGGGGCTCAAACTCACAAACTACGAGATCATGACCTGAGCCGAAGTCGGCCACTTAACCGACTGAGCCACCCAGGCGCCCCGCTACATGTTCATTTTTGTATTCATAAACAATATATTGTTTAGTTTTAGGTGTTTGAATTTTCTGTAAGTGGATTCATACTGTATGTATCTTTCTGCAGCCTGCTGTCTAGACTCAACCAATTACACCACGTAGCTGCTTGTGGAAGCAGCTCGTCCTGTGTCACTGCCGTAGAATCCTCTGTTCTGTGGGTATTTCACACGTATTCGTTCTGTGGATGGACACTTGGGATTGTTTCTCCTTTGCGCCATCTGAGTCAACGCTGCTAGACACTTTCCTGCGCGTGCCTCCTGGCTCGTGTGCAGGAGGTTATCTGGGATGTAAAACCAGGAGTAGAATTGCGGGGTCATAGATGTCTACATTTCCGATTTTGCTTGATAATGTCACATCGTTTCCCAAGGTGGTTACGTCGTCGATTAAACCTCTTCATGCAGAGTCTCGGTGGCCTCGACCCATGAGTGGCACAGTCTTAGAGCAGGAAAGAGACACTGAGTCTGGCCTCCTCATTCTACGGAGAGAGCAAAGTCAGGCACAGAAAAGTGAAGTGACTGGGCCAGAGTGTTGTCAGCATTGAGCAACAGAGCCTGGCCTCAAACCTCGAGCCCTTCCACACCTGTGCCTTGGCTCATTTCTCTCTCTCATCCCTTCCCTTCTCAGGCTTGAGACCCCAAGGTGTGGCCATCGCAACAGATCAAGCTATTTCCAAGGTCGGGCCCGGCACTCAGAGCTGACCCAGCCGGGGTCCCCATCGGTCCCCGAGGATGCGTCTCCTCCGTAGACGCCACATGCCCATGCGCCTGGCCATGGTGGGCAGTGCCTTCGTGCTCTTTCTCTTCATCATGCACAGGGATGTCAGCAGCACGGAACAGGCCACAGAGAAACCATGGCTGAAGTCTTTGGTGAGCCAGAAGGACCATGTTCTGGACCTCATGCTGGGGGCCGTGAACAACCTTCGAGATTCGATGCCTAAGCTCCAGATCCGGGCCCCAGAGCCCCAGGAGACACCGGTCTCCATAAACCGGTCCTGCCTACCTGGGCTCTATACCCCAGCAGAGCTGAGGCCCTTCTGGGAACGGCCACCACAGGATCCCAATAGCCCTGGGGCAGATGGAAAAGCATTTCAGAAGGACAAGTGGACCAGTCTGGAGACCCAGGAGAAGGAAGAAGGCTATAAGAAACACTGTTTCAATGCGTTTGCCAGTGACCGGATCTCCCTGCAGAGGGCCCTGGGGCCGGACACCCGACCCCCTGAGTAAGTAGCACCCAAAGTCCTGGGGTGAGGCCAGGGCTCCGCCAAAAGCGTGGCTGGTATGGTCATGGCCACGGGCCAAATGCCAGGTTAAAGAGCTGATGGTGATCTTATGATGTGGGCAAGGATTTCCTCTAAGCCCTCCCTTCTTTTCCTGGCCAGTACCCTTATGCTGGTGGTTGGTATTGTGGTCAGGCCGGAGGCCCAGGGATACTGTGCGAGTGAAATGATGAATTATGAAGTTACAGTTATGAAAGTGACAGGTTACAGAAGGAGGGACCCAGGGCCTGGGCCCAGGGCCTGACACAAGGGTATCTGGGAGGGCTGGTTCCAGGCTGCGATGTCGGTGGCCTTGCCCTCTGCTGAGGCCTACCTGAGCCTGGAGCACTCTGCCGCTGAGCTGCTGAGAAAGGGACATTTCCTGACGGCAGCCCAGATGGTCAGGACTGTCCCAGCACCTCCTGGTTTCCTGCCATGAAGGCCCACGGGGCCATGAATTCATTCCAACCTTTCTAGGAAGCCATTTGTACTTCCAGTCCTGGGCAGTGGACCAGCACTTGGATCCCTGCTCGGCCACCTCACACTGAGGCTGCCGTGGCCGTGTTCACACCGCCCATAAGTCAAAGATGTTTTTTTCCCAACGCAAGAGTTATACACCCTTTTGGCCTTTTCTCATGTGGCAGCTCCCATCCTCAGGTTCAGGGTTCCTCCGGGCTGTGAACCTAGGGTTCCTCGGACTTGGACCAGCTAGTCTAGTCCTAGAAGGAGCCACTCAGAGTTACCGGGAGCTCCTCAGCAAGGAGGGGCGTCGGGCATGAGGGCAGCCAGTGGAGGAAGTTGGGGAGGCTCTTCTGGAGGGTCCATGAGAAATCTCTGTGACCCGCAGAGGGGGATAAGAGAGGCTGTCAGGCCACGTGATTCCTTGATAATCCAGGATTCACCCATTCCCACTCCCACCCAAGGCGGAATGTCAGGAGGGCAGCGGTGTGGCCACATGCCCAGCGTAGCTGGAGTAGATGAAGGCGGAGAAGAGGCCACAGGAAATCATGTGTGATAGTAGCATCAGATGACAGGTAATTAACGAGGAAATGGGTTAGAGAAGAACCATACATTGCAAAGAGAAGAGCCTTATTCTCTCCTTGAGGGTGGAAATTGTAGTCGCTTTTCTTGAATGTCAAACTTGCGCTCTATTACTTCCCCTCTGGGACCTCTGGATTGGATTACACTCTATGCAGTACGCTCATTACCGAGGAAGAGAGAGTCAGCCCTGGGACGTCCTAGAGCAGATGAGAGAAGGGGGGAGGGGGGGGAGGGGAGCGGGCAGGGGAGCCCCTCCGCATCGTGGCTGGTGCACGGAGCCAGCTGTGGGGCGGACAGGTTTTGGAGTGGGTCAGCTAGGACCTGTGCAGAGGCTCAGAGCAGGTAGAAAACCAGAGTAAGCCAGGAACAGGGAACAGCCATGCCCAAACGCAGCAGAGAGCAGAGGATGCTTACGGAAACCTACGGACAGAGCCCTCCCGCCCCTGGAACTCCTGGGGACCTGGAGAGCTCGATCTGTATGCTTTTGTCTGTCCAGGTGTGTCGACCAGAAGTTCCGCCGCTGCCCTCCACTGCCCACCACCAGCGTCATCATTGTGTTCCACAACGAGGCCTGGTCCACGCTGCTGCGAACCGTGTACAGTGTCCTGCACACCAGCCCCGCCATCCTGCTGAAGGAGATCATACTGGTGGATGATGCCAGCACCGACGGTAAGGCCGGAGGGGGCCCCCGGGGAGGGGGCCAGTGCCTCCCCTGGTCCTCAGGGAAGGAGGGCAGGTTCTCTCCAGGGAGCAGGCACCCTCACCACCTGTTGCCTGGCATCACTGCTCACCATGAAGTTCAGGAGTAGGGAGAAGGCAGGTGAGGGACAGGAAGGTAGGGGACAGGGGGCAGGTAGACCACATTCCTAGAGCCTGGACTTTATTCCCACTTCAGCCAAAGAGCTCTAAGAGCTTTGCAGTTCTGGCTTCTAAGACTCCCTTGGAGCTGCCAGGCCCAACCCCCAGTCAGAAATACGGGGAGAAGTCGGGGCAGACGGTGGGGATGGGCCTTCCCCGCTGTCTCCTACCTGCTAAACTCCTTTTCTACTCTTGGGAGAATCTACCTCGGAAGCTCTCTTTGCGGTAGTTGGTAAGAGGTAGGTGAGGTTGCTCTCCAAACTTGCACCCTTCGAAGCAGTTCCGCAGACAGCCACTGAATACGCTGCCCGGCACTGACCTAGGCAGAGGGGTTGCAGTGGCGAATGACATGGGACAGATCTTGCCGTGAGAAGGCCAACAACCCCCACAGGTCAGATGGCCTCTTATAACACCAGTCATGGCGGCATACGGCCCATAACACGGCCTTAACATGCATGAAAGAGCATGGACTTGAGGGTCTGACACCCAGGAAATCAGATCCTAGCCCTGACTCTTCCTAGCTCTGTGACCTTGGGCAAAATACTTACCCTCTCTGAACCTCCGTTTCCTCTTCTGAAAATGAAGATCGTTGACTCCCTCATATGTTGGGCGAGGAATCAGAGATGGGGAAGAAATGAGACCATCCGTGTGCCAAAGAGTGCTTAGTGTTGAGGAGGGGCTCCGTAAGCATTAGTTTTGGTTCACCCTTTGTATGGGAACGCTGCGCTGTGGGAGCACCTAGCCAGATGTTATCTCTGCATGGCATGCCGAGGACCGTCCACAGCGGAGACCAGATTGAAGCTGGGCCCTTAGGCAGGAGTGTCTAGGGAGAGAAGAGGCACTGAAGGGTATTTCTAGAAGAGAGAATGGCATAGCAGAATGTTCTAGAGACATAGGTGTGTTTGTGAAAAATTGAGAGGTCTGCCTTGGCCGAAGCTTAGGTTCATTGTAGGAAATGACACTATAAAAGATGCTGCATTGAAATTGGTGCCATGCTAAAAGTATTTAGGAAAAAAAGAGGACTCGATAAAGGTGTTTAAGCTGGAGAATGACCTTGTCTTAGAAGGGTGGCCGTTCTGGGTGGAGGGAAAGTGTCAGGAAGGGAGGCAGAGGACCCCAACTCCGGGGAGGAAGTTCTTAGAGTCACCCGAGAGTGGGATGATGGTCCAGAAGAGGACAGGGACTGTGGCACTGGGCATCTTCTCCTCCTCCTTCTGCGGCACACAGCCAACTGTGGCTCTCCCAGCTTGGCCTCCAGGGCCCACACTCCCTTCTCAAGGGCAGGAACTGATTCCACACTTCCCGGTGTGTGCCCGGGGGCCATTCCAGTAGAGCCACTGTCCCCTTACCTTCCCCAGTCTTCTTCCTGCCTTCGAGTAGGACTGATGCCAAAAATTGGAATAGGGCCAGGGAAGGCAGCAGAAGGAACTGAGTGTGAGCCCCACTGAGTCAGGGTGTTCGCATTTCCCCGGGGAGAACAGACACCTGGCAGCAGCACTTAACAAAGCAAGGACCGAGCCCGTTTCAGGGATGCAACGGGAGGGTCTAGTGGACAAGGAGCTAGAGATCGGTCTTCCAGAAGGGAGGAACAAAGAGTTTAGCAGAGATGGAAGGGGCATCTCGATAGATTCCTGCAGGGAAACTCGGTAGCAATGGAATGGTTGGAGCGAGAGCAGGTGGACCAGCTGCCCTTCCTCTCGAACAGGAAACCCTTCTCCCCCCAACCCTGTGCTGCCCATCCCGCAGAAGCTGCTGAGCTTGACTCACATGCGGTGGCAGTTCCAAACTGTTTCACCTTGCCACCCAGAATGTTGGGCGTCCGTAAAGGACAACCCTTCCGACCAGGCAAGACAAGTAACATCAGGCCAGCCTGGCATCGGTGGTGTCTAAAGGGCACAGCAGGGGTGCCCGGGTGGCTCAGTCGGTTGAGCATCTGACTGTTGATTTCGGCTCAGGTCATGATCTCCTGGTTGTGAGATTGAGCCCTTTGCCAGGCTCTGCACTGGGTGTGGAGCTCGGAGCCTGCTTAAGATTCTCTGTCCCTCTACTGCCTGTGCTGTCTCTGATGAAGAATGAATGAATGAATGAATGAATGAATGAATGAATGAATGGCACAGCAGCCTATGCCTGGTAGGATGGACTTTGCAGTAACCCCCGTGGCTCCTCCAAAGGGCCTGCCCCTCGCCGGCCACCAGATGCATGCTCCCATTCTCTCTGGTTGTCTCAGAGCCTGGTCCAGTATCTCAGGATCACCTGCCTGAAAAACTAAGGCAGTCATTCTTATTTTTCTACGTCCTGGCCTCTTTGAGAATCTCTTAAAACTATGCCCCCTCCCTAGAATAGTGTACAATTGCTGCATCAGTGTGCACACACCCACATTTTTGCAGGGGATTCCAGGGAATTTGTGGACCCTACGATAAACAACCCCACCCTGAGGGCTTTCGGACTCTTAGACATAGTTTCAACGTTCAGATCAGCGGGGAAAAGGAAGAAACTCAGATCCGTGGTCAGAAATCTCCACAGTCCACCGCGGGATACAATTTCCCGTGTTTGACCGTTTGATCAGATTAACTGGCTCTCATTACACACGCACAAACAAGGGCTGTGTCTCTGCTGAAACACAATGTCCATGCTCTCCTGCCCTTCTCCCAGGCACCTGGCAGCAGATTTATGGCCATGACTATACAGGCATTTGATACTAGGGTGCGGGAGATGAGGCCTGGTGCCAGGCTGGGGAAATTTTTCTTTCCTACTTTGGAGTCTGAAGCCCAGGCACATATTTCATTCCTGCATGGCCAGGTCAGCGGCCAGGTCCACTCCCGGTCTGGCACGCTCTACAAGCTTCTCGAAACTGGCCCTCGAGGCCCAGGGGTCTACTGTGCCCCCAACCGGGCATCCCTATATTGAAAGTCCTGCCCTGCCCCTCGGGGAGGGGGAGGGGGAGAGAACCTCCACCTTCATCCTGTGGGAATTTGCTAGATGGATGGGAGGAAATCAGACACACTGAGGACCCAGAGAGTCAGGAAATGAACAGGACTCTCAGTGAGCAAGTTGCTCACGGAGAGAGGAGTTAGGAGGTGCCGTTGGGCAGCAGGGGGTGCTGTAGGAAGGGAAGCAGGTGAAGGGCAGCCCTGAAGTCAGGAAATACACTGCGAAGCCCAGGGAAGGAGACATTTGGGGAGCACTTTGGTTTAGCTCAAGAGTTCCCTCACTTCCACTTGCCGCTCAGAACTGAAGTAGCAGGTCGTCTCGTGGCCTCCTAAACTCCTAAGCAATGCAAGTCAGAAACTATTCAAAGCCTCTGATTTTAGTTGAATTACAACTTCAGGTGTGTATTTCAACAGGTAAAGTTGCTTTATCACCTTTATCTCCTACCTCTGTCCTTGTTCTATAATATAAGAAGACTTCTCCGTAGTGACTCTATGTCCTGGATTTTCTGGGAAGGTTTCCATTTCCATATTTTCTTCCGTTTCTGCCCATAAAGAAATTCTGTTCCCACATGTTAATTTCATCTGCCAGTCTACTCCTTACACCTGGAAACGGAAAGCGGCCGACAGCGAAGCTTGATTTAGGTTTGAAGGTACGGCCCTGTGTCCACATATTCTATCTGGACCCGTGAATTGTAGGATATTCCCATGGGGTGTCACACTCGTTTACTTCTCCTTTTATCCTTCCAAATGGATTCATCAAGAAAAACCTCCCAGTTGCAGTTAGATTCAAGGCTGAATAAAACACAGATGGGCATGAACACAGAATAAAAACAAAACAGGAAAAATTAGTGAGGAAGTCCTCCCTACAAGAAAGGCTTTCTCTTGTTCTTTTCTAGATTTTTCAGAAGCCAAGGAAGAGGGGGACAGCCCACAAGAAAACAGTAAATAAAGGCGGCATTCACTGATTTGCTTAATAAGTATTTTTTTTAGTTATCTACCAGGCACCAGGCCATGGGGGTACAGCAGTGAACAGGTTGGCAAGGTCTCTATCTTCTTGGAGCTCACTTTTTCTTTTTTTAAATTTTGTTAACATTTTATTTTTGAGGGAGAGAGCACAAGTGGGGGAGGGGCAGAGAGAGGGAGACAGGATCTGAAGCAAGTTCTGTGTTATGTGCACAGAGCCCAACGTGGGGCTTGAACTCAGGAACCGCAAGATCACGACCCCAGCTGAAACCAAGAGTCCACAGCTTAACCGACTTAGCCACCCAGGCACCCTTTATTTTATTTTATTTTATTTTATTTTATTTTATTTTATTTTATTGAGAGAGCGCGTGTGTGTGCATGAGTGAGGGAGGTGCAGAGAGAGAGGAAGACAGAGGATCTAAAGCGGGCTCTGTGCTGTCAGTGCAGAGCTTGATGTGGGGCTCGAACCCACGAACCGTGAGATCGACTTGAGCTGAAGTCAGACACTTAACCGACTGAGCCACTCTGGTGCCCCTAGAGCTTACTTTTTTAATGGGAAAGACAGAAAATAAATAATTTCGGGTAATAAGGGCTATGAAGAAATTAGAGGGGAAAAAAAAAAAAGAAAAGATGCAGGATAATAAGCTTGTGAATAATTACAGAGCTCTTTTAGTCAAGGTAGCCAGGAAAGGCTACTCTGGTCCCATGCAAAGGGAACAGCCATTAGAAAGGCCTTCAGCCTAGGTGTGTTAATAGGGCAGAAATAGGACAAGCGTGGCTGAAGAGAAGTGAGCAAGGAGACAAAAAGAACACCGGTACGAAGTGAGCTCAAAAGATGAGCAAAACTGAATCCCAAGACCTTTGTAAAGAGTGGTCAGTGTTTGGATGTTCCATGTGTGTATGTGTGGTAAAATATGCATAACATAAAATTTATCATCTTAACCATTTTTAAGTGTGCCATTCAATGGCATTTAAAAAATATTTTTTAATGTTTATTTGCTTTTGACAGAGAGAAACAGAGTGCAAGTGGGGAAGGGGCAGAGAGAGAGGGAGACACAGAATCCGAAGCAGGTTCCAGGCTCTGAGCTGTCAGCACAGAGCTCGACACAGGGCTCAAACTCACGAACCATGAGATCGTGACCTGAGCCGAAGTCGGACACTTAACTGAATGAGCCACCCAGGCGCCCCTCCATTCAGTGGCATTTAATACCTTCATATTATTGTGAAACCATCACCACCATCCATCACCAGAACTCCCTCGTCTTCCCAAACTGAAACTCTGTACCCATGAGACAATGACTCCCTATTTCCTTCTCCCCCAACCGCTGTCAACCAGTATTCTACATTTGTTTCTTTATGAATTTGACTACTCTAAGTACCTCACGTAAGTGAAATTATTCACTGTCTCTTCTTTTGTTTCTGGCTTATTCCACTTAGCATAATGTCTTCAGGATTCATTCGTGTTTAAGCATGTGTCAGTATTTCCTTCCTTATTAAGTTTTTAATTGTAGTATAGTTGACATAGAATATTTTGTTAGTTTCAGGTTTATAACATAGTGATTTGACAATTATACACATTATGAAATGCTCACCACGATAAGCATAGTTACGATCTATCACCACACAAATTTATTACAATATTATTGACTATATTCCTTATGCTGTATTTCATCTCTGTGACTTATTTGTTTTATAACTGAAAGTTTATACCTCTTAATCCTCCTGACCTATTCACCTGTTCCTCCACCCCTCTCCCCTTGGCAATCGCTAGTTTGTTCTCTGTGTCTATGAGTCTTTCTCTTTTTTGTTACTGTTGTTTTGTTTGTTTGTTTTGATTTTGAGATTCCCCATGAGTGAAATCAGACAATGTTTCACTTAGCATTCTATTACTGACTTATTTCACTTAGCATGATACCCTCTAGGTCCGTCTGGGTTATCGCGAATGGCAAGATTTCATGATTGTTTATGGCTGAGCAACATTCCATTGTGTATATATATCACATCTTTATCCATTCATCATTCAGTGGACATTTAGGTTTCTTCCATATATATGTTGGCTATTGTAAATAATGCCGCAAATAATGGTGCGTTCGTGTTTTTGTTTTCCTCAAGTAAATACCCAGAAGTAGAATTAATGGATTATTCGGTACTTGTATTTTTAGTTCTTTGAAGAATCTCCAGACTGTTTACCAAAGTGGCTACACCAGTGCACATTCCCACCAACAGTGTTTAAGGGCTCCCTTTTCTCCACATCCTCACCAACACTTACTTCTTGTCTTCCTAATACTAGCCATTTTGACTGGTGTGAGGTGATATCTCATTATGGTTTTGATTTGCATTTCCCTGATGAGTAGCGATGTTAAGTATCTTTTCATATGTCTGTTGGCCATCTGTCTTTGGAAAAAATGTCTATTCAGGTCCTCTGCCCACTTTTTAATCAATCAGATTATTTGGTTTTTTTGGTGTTGAGGTATAGGAGTTCTTTATATATTTTGGATATTAGCTCCTTATTGGATATATCATTTGCAAATATCTCCTCCCTTTCGGTGGGTTGCCTTTTCATTTTGTTGATGGTTTCCTTCTCTGTGCAAAAGCTTTGTAGTTTCATGTAGCCCCACTTGTTTATTTTTGCTTTTGTTCCCCTTGCCTGGGGAGACATATCCAGAAAAATATTGCTAAAGTTGGTGTCCAAAAGATTACTGTCTGTGTCTTTTTTTTAGGAGTTTTATAGTTTCAGGTCTCACATTTGGGTCTTTAATCCATTTTGATTTTATTTTTGTGTACCGTGTAAGAAAGCGGTCCAGTTTCATTCTCTTGCATGTAGCTGTCCAGCTTTCCCAACACCATTTATTGAAGAGACTATTTTATTTGCACTGTATATTTTTGCCTCCTTTGTCATAGACTTACCATATAAGCATGGGTTTATTTCTGGGCTCTGTGTTCAGTTTCATTGATCTATGTGTCTGTTTTTGTGCTTTGAACACGATCGCTTGCAGTATAGTTTGAAATCTAGAATTGTGGTACCTCTATCTTTGTTATTCTTTTCAATATTGGCTTGGCTATTTGAGATCTTTTGTGGTTCCATGCAGATTTTAGAATTATATGTCCTAGTTCTGTGAAAAAAATGCTTTTGGTATTTTAATGACGATTGCATTGGGTAGTAGGGACATTTTAACAATATTAGTTCTTCCAACCCAGAAGCATGGTAGATCTTTCCATTTATTTGTGTCATCTTTGATTTCTTTCAACAATGTCTGATAGTTTCCAGAATACACGTCTTTCACCTCTTTTGTTAAATTTATTCCTAGGTATTTTGTTCTTTTTGATGCAGTGTTAAATGGGGTTGTCTTCGCGATTTTCCTTTCTGCTATTTCATTATTAGTGTATAGAAACAGAACAGATTTCTGTTTATTGATTTGGTGTGCCACAATTTTACTGAATTCCCTTATCAGTTCTGATAGATTTTTGGTGAAGTCTTTAGGGTTTTCTATATGCAGTATCGTGTCTGCAAACAGTGACAGATTTATTTCTTCCTTACCAATCTAGATGTCTTGTATTTCTTTTTCTTGTCTAATTGCTGCAGCTAGGATTCCCAGTACTGTGTGCAATAAAAGTGGTGAGAGTGCCCTTGTCTTATTCCTGATCTTAGGGGAAAAGCTTTTAGCTTTTCATCATTGAGTGTAATGTCAGCTGTCTGTTTGTCATGTACTGTCTTTATCGTGTTGGGGTATATTCCCTCTCTACTGACTTAATGTTGAGAATTTTTATCATGAGTAGATATTAAATGTTGTCAAATGTTTTTTCTGAATCTATTGAGATGACTGTATGATTTTTAACCATCTTTTTGTTAATGTGGTGTATCTTGTTGATTGACTTGCATATATTGAACCATCCTTGCATCCCTGGGGTAAATCTCAATTGATTATGGCAGAATTTCCTTCCTTTTAAAGGCTGAATGTTTCATTGCTTGTATATACCACATTTGTTTATTGATTCATCCACCCTTTGCTAGATCTTGTGTAATTCTGTGTTTAATTTTTTGAGGAGCCCCCATACTGTTCAGATTTGTTTTTAAGTGCATTTTTTTTCTTAAGTAAGCACTACACCCAACATGGGGCTCAAACTCACAACCCCAAGATCAGGAGTTGCACACTTCACCAACTGAGCCAGCCAGGCACCCCTTTAAGTGCAATTTTAAGCCACAGCAGTGCGATGATCTGATTTATAGTTTGAAAAGATAACTCTGCTGCTCACTGCGGCTGTTATGTCAAGAATGACTGGAAAGAGTGGTATAGAGGCCAGGAGGCCAGCTAAGACATCATTGCTGGGGTGACCGTGGGGGTGGAGAGAACGAACTGGCAGCACTGGCTGATGCACTGATTGTGGTGGGTGAGAAGAGGGAAGAGTCCAGCATGACTCCTAGGTTAAAGCAGCTGGAGAGATGCCGCTACCACAGGCTGACATGGGGAGACTAGAGAGGGGAGGAAATCTGGAGTTTCATTTTGGGTGTGTTAGGTTTGTGGTTCTGTTAGACACCCAAGTGAAGATGGCAGGGCCGAGAGAAAAAGACCTAGGAGCCATCTGCAGAGAGATGGTATTTCAAACCATGGGACTGAGTCAGGCAGGTGTGTTAGAGGTCACAGGGGTCTCATAGACTCCAGCCACGAGGAACGGAGCTGGGTTGGGGTGGTGGGGTTTTGAACCTGAATTAGGAGGACAACATCTAGGGGACATAAGAGAGTATGGATGGGCTCAGCTGTGTCTCCACCTTCAGCTCTGCTATACTCATCTCTGGGGCATGTGTCCAGTGGGTCCAAGGGTATGACAGGAAGGAGGGGAGTTGTCTCCCACCCCTAGAAGGGCCTGAGGGTGACGCTCAGACTCCCCAGGTCCAGCCTAACCACCTGAGACTGGAAGGAAGGCGTGGGAGAAGGGCTTAGTAGAGCTCAGCACCCCGTGGGGTTCACAGCTCAGCACTTTGCAGTCTCTTACCACAAAACCCACTTCCTGTGATGTTTTGTCCTTGGGTTATCTCCACCACCATGAACTTCCTCTGAGCGCAGTTAAGCCCTAAGGGGAAACATCAGCCATGCTGAGAAGGTGAGGCTCCTGGTTGGGGTTCCTCCCTCCTCCTTCCTGTTAGAGCCGACCCTTGGGGCTATGGTTAGATGATGAGTCTAGGAGCCCCTTGAGGGCAAGAGCCGGACCAGGCCCGACTCTGCCCTGGATGATGTCTGACACCTGGGCAGTGTGTTAGCATGTGTTTGCTGAGTGAGTGCTAGACTCAAGCTGCCGAATGAGGCTAATTTTGACTTATAAACATCAGGACAGTACTCCATATTTCAGAACATTTTAATCTTCGTAGAAAAGATTAAGAAAGTCAACGTGCAAGCACCTAGTTCAATGACTGGCACATAGTAGGCACTCAGGTATTTGGGCATAGCGTGTGTATGTGTGTGTGTGTGTGTGTGTGAGAGAGAGAGAGAGAGAGAGAGATCAATCACACACCCCCAAAATTGATTTGGGGCCCCACAATTTGTATAATAACACTGCATGTAAAGCAAGGCCTAAGCCCTGGGCTGATCCCACAGCCCAAAACAGAAAGGACACACTCATCTGTCACATCTGCCTTCAACCTCCTCTTCTGAAACTGTAGGCCACTGCAGTATAGCAGTTAATAAGACATAAGGAGGATCTGGAATAGGTTTCAGGATAGATTGTTTCAGAATAGAGCTATTTTTAAAGCCCTGAGGATTTCAGAATGGATAACAGGGTTGTGAAGTAAGCCCGCACTCAGAAGGAACTGGAGATCTCAGCAGAGCCGTCCCTCCCTCCCTTCAGAGAGCCTTCCCCACCTCTCCCCAAATCCAGGATGATTGCATCGGCTGCAGGCTACCCCCAGCCCTGCACTGCTCTGGCAGGTCACTGATTACCTGCCCTGTAATCGCCACTTCCCTGGGCAACAGGCTCACCGTTGTGCCCAGCACAGGGCCGGCCCTTGGTACCTGGTTTTTAAATTTGATTGAAAAGCGGCTCAGTGTCTTTTCATCTTCTTAAAGATTCCTCCATGCAGAGGAGGTAATAGAGAGGATTCGAGTACGATTCTGGCTGCTGATCCAGCAAGCCAGAAATCGACATTGGTGTGTGCTCTGTCGGCTCGCTCAGAGGAGCCTGGGAGACGGGGAGTCCTAGATACCGAGACATGACTGCCACAACCTCCAGGTGTGGAAAGGAGGCCGGAATCACGGTTCCCAGAGATGGTGACCCAGAGGATGCAGAGACCAAGGGGCAGCTGGGAGCCTCTGTCGGAAGTTTAAACTTGATTTGAGACCAAAGAAACACAGCTCGGAGGCCCCGGCTCGGAGGTTAGGGAAGGTTCCTAGGCCAACAGGCACAGGATCGGCATGGCACAGCCAGTCTCCTCGCACGGTGGGCTCGGGGTGGCAGGGTTTGCTTGGCCACACGCGGGACTTCCTCCTTCCATCCCCTCCCATCCTCGGCGCCCGTGGGATTGCTTAGGTCGGTAGGGGTTCAGGCCTGCTGGGGGCCCGAAAGCGCCCGGCTTGGCGCTCACAGGGGGTTAGGTTTGCCACACGGCAGTGAGCTGGCACCAATGCCCCTGTCCCTTCCAGAGTACTTAAAGGAACAACTGGAGCAGTACGTCAAGAAGCTGCAGATCGTGAGGGTGGTGCGGCAGGAGGAGCGGAAGGGCTTGATCACTGCCCGACTGCTGGGCGCCAGCGTGGCGCAGGCAGAGGTGCTCACCTTCCTGGACGCCCACTGTGAGTATGGGGGGACCTGGTAGGGGGTGGGGGTGGGGAAGTGTCTGCTTCCCTCCCCCGCCCCCTGGTGGACCGAGGAGCCAGGGCCGGGGCATCCCCGAGGCCCCTGCCGTTCTGGGACTGGAGGTGGCTTGGGATTCACTTCGGCTTCTCGTGCCCTCTTCTCGTCCCAATCCCAAGGATGTTTAATCAGCAGGCACCCATGGCCTTAAAACAACGGTGACCCCACAATTGGTGGCATTGTGCTCTGGAGCCCCAGACTCCTCTCTCCCTCCCTTGCTTGCTCTATACCTCATTCTGAGCTCAGCCCCTCAGGCCTCCCGTCACCCCTGGGAAGCGGTTTGTGTGGAGCTTTCCCGCAGGGCCACATAGGGACAAAAAGGTTCCCCCACCATTGCCCCAAACCCAAACACCTCCCTGCCATTGTCTGGAAAGAAATTGTTCCCTAGAAGTGGTGATATGTATTAGGGAAAGCTCTAGACTAGGAGTCAGGACACCTGGGCTTGCCTTCTGACTCTGTCACTAACCGCCTCAGTTTCCTCATCTGTAAAGTGGGAACGAGGATGTCGACCTTACTCACCAACAGATTTACTCCAAAGTCCAAATAAAGTAATCTATGCAGTTCCCTGAAGATCTCAAAGGGCCAGAGAAGTGAAAGGGATTATTATTCCACAAGTGGAGCTGGAGCTTGGGGTGCAGTCCCTCTGGGACAGGAGACACCCCCTTCTGAAATCCACACAGTGGATAGGTAGAAACCCTGAAGTCACCCATCTGGGGCCTTCCCTGTGCTTTGGATCATTTGAGTTGACCATGTTACTCCCCACCAGCCCTCCATCCTTCTCTTCAGAGTTACCTCCGCCTTTTGGTTGGGGGCGGGGGCCGGAGAGGAGGGTCTCGGGAGACCTCTCTCTGCTTCCTATAGCTGTGGAGCTTGCCTACGTTTCTCTAACACTAGGGAGTGTGTGGAAGGTTCTCTCGTCCTCCCGAGTCTCCCTGCGGGCGTGGGGCCTGGGCTTGGCTGTGGGTGCGACCCTGACTGCTGTCTCCCGGTCCCGGCTTGCAGGCGAGTGCTTCCATGGCTGGCTGGAGCCCCTCCTGGCTCGCATTGCTGAGGACGAGACGGTGGTGGTGAGCCCAGACATCGTCACCATCGACCTGAACACTTTCGAGTTCTCCAAGCCCGTCCCGAGGGGCAGGGTCCACAGCCGTGGCAACTTTGACTGGAGTCTGACCTTTGGCTGGGAGGCTCTGCCCGCACATGAGAAGCAGAGGCGCAAAGATGAGACCTACCCCATCAAGTAAGGACCATGGCCTGCTGAGCCCCACGCCGGCCCCGGGGGACCTGGACCGTCTTACGTCCACATTTATCAGGCACTCTAGGAAGCACTTGACATATTTTCCTTAATCCTCACCCTCTCTGAGGTGGGTACGGGCTGCTGTACAGGCTCCTAGTGATGAGCAATCAGCCTCAGATTAGGCAGCTAGCAGTTGGTGGAATAGGAAGGCCATCGTGGCCGGCCTGACCCGAAGCCCATGCTGCTAACTGCAACACCGCGCGCTGCCTCACGCCGTAGCTGCTTGCTCTTCCTCACCACTTAGTGTGTGCCAGGCGCTGACCAAAGGCTTTCTGTAGGTCCTCTGTTTATTCCTTCCCACACGTGGAAGGCTGTGACTGGCGCCTGCAGAGGTGCTGAGAGATGGTGGGTAGAGGTCACTGTTGAATAGCCCTTGTAGGTCACCACCTTTGAAAAGACTGAAAATGTATTAAAAGAAAATGGACAAGTGTTCTGCAGTTGGGTACAGTTGCCCTGAACTTTCTTGGTAAAGGGCCAGATAGCGTATAGTTTAGGACCTTCCAGCTGCATGCAGTCTGTTGCATGTTACTCTGTTGGTTTGGGATTTTTTTGTTGTTGTTCGTTTGCTTTCGTTTAACAGCCATTTAAAAAGGTAGAAACCTTTCTTTGCCCAGAGCCTTGTGAAGCCAGGCCAGCTCTGGCCCATAGGCCATAGTTTGCCTACCCCTGAGCTATAGGGTGGATGCTTAAAAGTTTACCCTCTGTTTAATGCCCAGCTGGGTCTGCCCCTCATTCACCTCCTGCCCTTCCCTCTCCGGATTGCCAGTTGTGTTGCTAGAGACCCAAGTTTATTTTATTTTAATAAATAAATTGAGGGAGACCCTCAGGAAGAAGTAGGTTAGCTCCAAAGTGCTCACCTGAGTCCCAGGGCTTTCTGAGGCTTTCCGGGCCTTACTTGGAATGGCTTAGGATGCCTGGGAGAGGTCAGAAGCAGTGACAGAAGGCCTGCCTGAGCATGACTCCTGATTGAAAGTCCTTCCAGAAAGTGGCTCTGGGAGCCAACTCCTACTTCAGGGTGGTAAGAGCATCCATAGGGTAACACTAAGGTCAGGCTCCTTGACCAATCAGTCCAGTGAGCACTGACTGAGCCCCTGCTGCATAGAAAGCACCTTGATAGGTTCTAGGTGGATAGAGAAGGTTTTAGGATCTTTCTGCTTGATTGTAGCACATGGAGCCGCCCACTGAGGGCAGCAAAGCCCTATCCAAGCCAGGCTGGCCAGGGTGCAGATGCCAACAGCTAGTGATTATATATAGACTCCTCCCCTTGTCTTCCTCAGGCTCTGACCCTGCCTTCAACTCTTGGCCCCGCCTATCTTATGAGCAACGTGGTATCTGAATTCTAGAAATGGGACGTTTCTACCAATTTCCCCTACAGTGGATCTGTACCTCCCTGCCTTTGTCTGAAAGCCAGAAGCTCCTTGGAACCTCCAAATGCTCTCGTTAGTCCAAATTGAGCTTAATTTCACCTTGTTTCCTATTCTGTTTCCAGGAGCACCTGTTACTGGTTTCCTTTGTTCAAAGCAGCTGGCAGCTTTCCTGAAAGCTAAAATTTCTGGTGCGGAAGGACTAGGCCCTACTAACACGCCTTTCTAATCCCTAGAAAGGACTGGGGATTCTGAAACAGAAGGGGGTCCATCCAGGTCATATTCGTTCGTTCGTGGTTTGAATCCTATTTCCAAAGACCATTTCACCCAGCTTCTGATAACGGAGTTACTACTGTGCTCTAGGAACTTTGCTGCCCCAAAGCAGACAATGGTGCTTCTGCCGTCTGCTTCCAGACTGAGCTCTCAGACAGTGAGAGCTTTCTAGGCTGCGTGACTAACGTGCACATGGGCCCTGGTGGCCGGTGCTTAATAGATCCTACCTTGAACGAACGCATCAGTGCCTTTCAGAAGGAGTGATGATAATCACATCTCTCCTTGACCTGGTCCCAGAAGGTGGAGAGAACACAACAGAGCTCTGTAAATATTTGCTGAAGGAATGAGTCCATGGAAGAGGGGCTGCATATCCCAGGAAGGAAGAAAGGAGGCGGGGAGTGGCCAGGCTTTAGCTAACACCGGGTCCTCAGCTTTCCGCACCAGGCTTCTACGCGTCGTCCCCGCCAAAAGATGCTTCTCCCTCTGTCTCCCCAGATCCCCGACGTTTGCTGGCGGCCTCTTCTCCATCTCCAAGTCCTACTTTGAGCACATCGGTACCTATGATAATCAGATGGAGATCTGGGGAGGGGAGAACGTGGAAATGTCCTTCCGGGTGAGAGTGAAGAGGGCTTCATGGGGGAGCCACGGTGTCCCGGGGGGACAGCCTGAGGCCCTGTCTCTCAGGCAGCGGCAGCCTCGGGGATATCACATCTGGAGGTGGACTTAGAAGGGTGGCTGTTTCCTGTCCTGGTGTCCGTCCCCTTTCCTCTGTTCCCCCACCCCCGTCCGTGGCAATCAGATTGGACAACGTGGACCAAATTACTGGGCAGACCTCCTCAGAGAGAAGGGATACTAGTGGTAAAGGACCTGGACACCTGGGGACTGGAGACATCTTTTGTGAGGTCTGTGGGAAAAGTGTGAGCATGAAGGTGGAACAGGGCAGTCAGCAGTAGCTGTCCTTTCTCAGGAAAAGTCGGGTTTCCCTTTCCAGGTTAGAGGGCACAGGCCCTGGTAGCCTTGGAAGTTTCCTATCCTCTGCTCAGCAAGCTCTGTGTTACTGAAGGTGATGGCCCAAACTCTCATGGACCCCAGAACTCTGAGGGATTCCAGGAATAAGGCAACTCAGGACTAGGTTAGGAAGAAAGAATTTCCTCTCCGTGAAATCCACACAGATCCCCGCACCGGGGGAGAGGTAATTAGCAAGTAGATGAGCTCGTTCATGAAGTCACCTCTCGCCGTGCCTGCACAGATTAATCACATCATTGATGTCTGTGTGACTGTGACTGTGGGCATGGAGCTCTGCCGCTGCTATACTAAAACGAATAACAACATGCTTACTAATCTAAAACCTAAGAAAGAGAGGACACGGGTGGGAGGGATGTCTTAAACCAGCCCACTGGCATAGAGAAGGGTCGCCAGATCAGTCACCAGAATCAGAAGATTCTGATTACAGGTTCATCCATGAGCCTCAGATCTCTGTTCAGTCTCTTTCCTAGGCAGCTAATGTGCTAGAAGTCCGGGCGACTACCACAGCGCACCCGGGAGTTGACTACCCTTGCTATGATTGATGCGCCAGGGCTCTGATGGGGTCACAAGCCTCTTGGTTTGAGGGAGCTTGAGTTTTCAGTAACGCCTGGGTGAGCGGATAAACTCAGCATTCCCAGGTCAACACGCCAAGTGCCTAGAGCTTAGAGGAGGTATTCAGACACAAAGTCAGGCGACTGTCCTTTTTCTAAAGTGGGCCCTGACAACCTTCAGGACCCCACAAATCTCCATTTGCTTAAATCAGAGTTGAACTAACACTAGAGCTAGGAATTGCATAGTCACGGCCTAGGAAGAATCCTGGTCAATGTCCTTTTTTTTCCCCCCCTTGGGAGACAGAGCAACATTGCCCTGAGTTCTTAGACCTGGGACCCTAGTACCCTGGGAATAGAACAGAGCTACTTGGGGGAGGGGACAGTGACCCACTACTCCCCTGAAGGCCCTATCTGGTGTCCTCTTGTGGCAGGTGTGGCAGTGTGGGGGCCAAATGGAGATCATCCCCTGCTCTGTGGTAGGCCACGTGTTCCGCACCAAGAGCCCTCACACCTTCCCCAAGGGCATCAGTGTCATTGCTCGCAACCAAGTGCGCCTGGCTGAGGTCTGGATGGATAGCTACAAGGAGATCTTCTATCGGAGAAATCTCCAGGCAGCAAAGATGGCCCAAGAGGTGAGAGGAAATGGTGCTCGGGACGTGTTTGGGTGAAGAGAAGTGCAGAATCCCAGACCATAGTCAAGGGCTGAATGGTGGAGGCCCACCCATCGCTACCATCTGGTGCCTCCCTTTGCCCCTCAGACCCTGTGAGCTAGAGCCCAGAGAGGCCAGATTTTGAAGGCTAGTGAATGGGAGGAGCTTTTGTTGGTCCTGCCTAGAGAGTCTTGGCATTTTAAGAAGGGCTTTGCTCTGAGAGGCTCGGAATTGAGGTCTGGGAGAAAACTGATAGGAAAGTCAGGAGATGCAGGAGGAAGGGAGCTATGGGTGGGCATCCCAAAGCCAAGACAGGGAGCCTGGGTTTAGATGTGGGGCTAAGCCAGTAGCCCCAATAGGATCTGAGCAGGGATGAGCAGGAGACCCATTCTGGGAGAAAGTGGCCCCAGAAACTCTTGCCTACTTCAACCATACAAGAAGGTCAAGGCTGGTGGTACTCACCCTTTGGGGGCTGGCTCGGTTGACAGAAATCCTTCGGTGACATTTCGGAACGACTGCAGCTGAAGGAACGACTACATTGTCGCAACTTTTCCTGGTTCCTGCACAACATCTACCCAGAGATGTTTGTTCCCGACCTGAAGCCCACCTTCTACGGAGCTGTAAGTCTTAAAAACCAGCTTGCCCACCCATCATCACAGAAGCCCCAGGAGTGGTCCAAGACCACTTACCCCACAGACGGATGGCAAACAAGAATTGATTTTTACTTTCTACACTCCTTTATCCAAAGGAGTACTGGAAGGCCACTTTGGGGCTTCTAGAGATAGCTCAAACCTTGCAAGGGGGAAACAGCCCATAAGCAGTGGTTCTCAAACATTCACCTGCATCAGAATCACCTGGAAGGCATGTTACAACACAGATTGCTGGGACATCTGTGTGGCTTAGTCAGTTGAGCATCCAACTCTTGATTTTGGCTCATGCTGTGATCCCAGGGTTGTGGGATCGAGCCCCACATCGGGCTCCACGCTGAGCATGAAGCCTGTTTGGGATTCTCTCCCTCAGTCTCTCTCTCTCCCTCTGTCCACCCCCCGCCCCCCACAAACACACACACACAGAATGCTGATTCAGTAGGACTGGAATGGGGCCTGAGAGTTCCCGTTTCTAACAAGTCCTCAGGTGGCACTGACAGTCTGGGGATCCCACTTTGAGAACCATTGCTCATAAGGAAATTCACACATGCTGAGGGGCTTCTCCCAGAGACCTGGCAGCCCGGGAGCTTGCCTAGCCTGCCTGTGCCCAGCCTTTAGGCGAAGCCCCTCACTTCGCTATGAACTCCTGGCATCTGGGTTGATGAGCAGAGAAGGAAAATCACAGAGGGGAAATCCAGCCCTGCAAATTTATTCCAGCTGAGCCCCACACCGCACACCAGAAAATTCCTAACTGTGTTATCCTCGTTCCCCTCTGTCCTCACCATTCTGCAGATCAGGAACCTTGGCGTCGATCAGTGCCTGGATGTGGGTGAGAACAACCATGGGGGGAAACCCCTCATCATGTACACCTGCCACGGCCTTGGTGGCAACCAGGTACGCAGCCGCACCTTACCGGGCAGCCCCCAGAGAAGCCTGCTTCTTGAACAACTCCTCTTTTCACAGTCCCCTTTCTCCGCTCAGAATCATCCTTTCCTGAGGACTGGGGTCGGGGAGATCCAGGGAAAGGAGGAGATACCGCCCCTGCCCTCAGAAAGCTCCCAGTCCGAGGGGGAATATATGATGCAGGCAGACAAGGTCTGAAGGATGAAGCAGGGACATCTGGGGAGCACTGGGCATCAGTGGTAGGTGCTAGAGAGGGAGTGGGAGGGGACGATTGTCAATCAGGAAGGCCTTCTGGAGGGTGCCAGCTACCGAGCGAAGTTTGAGAGGAACTGTGGAAACTCTGAGCACTTGCTCTCCCCTGCGCTCTGCTTCAAAGCCTCCCCTGCCCAGAAGCTAGCGCTCTGATTCTGTCACCCAGCAGTGACCCCAAAACAACCATCTACCGACATGTCACAGTAACCTGGCATCCTGGGAATGTACCCCGTGCTTTCCAGTGCCCAGAGCTTCCCTGAGCAATAACTAGTCCTCAGTCCTCCCCCCGCCCGCCCCCCCCCCCCCCCCCCAGTCCCAGTCCCTCAGTGTTTGGTAAGTAAGAGGCACCTGACACGGAGCCAAAGCAAGGCAAGGGACACTGAACAGGCTGCCAACATACGCAATCCAAACAAAATCATTATAAGCCATTTCCTGTACCGCTGGCCTGCGTGATGATTTGAGGTGGTACGTTGGCGAGCATTTTTTTTTTTTTTAATTTTAAACCAAGGAACTAGCATATCAAGCCCACGATCTCACAGATCGCATGTAAAATGGAGTTCAGTTTTTTAATGATTTTAAAGAAAAAATCTTAAGCAATGATTATTCCGGTAAAGCCTCGATACGGTAAAGAGACCCGAAGGTGGCACGGGGATCGCGGCAGTCTTGGCACTCAGTCACTCTCTTCCCTCAGAGGTCATCTCTGGCTGGAATCTTAGGGCGGTTGGCCCCGGAAGGTAGTGGGCAAACTCTCCGCCTCCCCTTGTCTTGATTCCTAGTACTTTGAGTACACAACCCAGAGGGACCTACGCCATAACATCGCGAAGCAGCTGTGTCTACACGCCAGTGCCGGCACTCTGGGCCTGCGGAGCTGTCACTTCACTGGCCAAAACAGCCAAGTCCCCAAGGATGAGGAGTGGGAATTGACCCAGGTGAGTCAGCAGCCCCGGGAGGCTCGGAATCTAGAACCTGAGGCCGCGACTGCCCCCCCACCCCCTCCTCGTTTTCTGCACCTTGTGCCTGAGATGCCATGTGGTGGATCAAAACGACGGAGGGAGGGGCACCTGGGTGGCTCAGTCGGTTGAGCGTCCAACTTCGGCTCAGGTCACGATCTTGCGGTCCGTGAGTTCAAGCCCTGCGTCGGGCTCTGGGCTGATGGCTCAGAGCCTGGAGCCTGCTTCCGATTCTGTGTCTCCCTCTCTCTCTGCCCCTCCCCCGTTCAGGCTCTGTCTCTCTGTGTATCAAAAATAAATAAAACGTTAAAAAAAATTTTTTTTTTAAACGACAGAGGGAGTGTGGAGAAAGTGGGCTCGGTCACAGGCAGGGTCCTCAGGGCCCAGGTAGCGTCCGGTGAAGTCTTAGTTCCGGCTGATAGAGAGCTGGGGTTAGCAGTTGTGGTCCATGGCCATCTCTGTCGTGGCTCCAGTATTTTTAGGCCGAACCCAACTAGATGAAGGTGAAGTCACTTATGGTTCCCGCCTGGCCTCCGTGTGCCAGTACATACACTGCGTGTGGGTAATCTTGCAGACCCTCTTCCCAAGTGGGTGGTGCCCCCACGTGTCTAGATGAGCCAGCTGGAGCTCAGCAAGTGTGTGACTGGCCCGAGCCCCGTCACTAGTAAATGGCTGGCCTGGGATTCAGACCAAGACCCTTCTGGCTTAAAAGCACAGGTTCTTTATAGTATACCACACTGCCTCAGGGTACCGAATGTCATCTCTACAACACTGGTTCCAGACTAGCACCGCCAGTGAGCCTCCATACCCCACCCTACCCCAATCTTCAGGCCTTGGCTTAGGGGAAAAGGAACCTAATTTTGGGCCTGCACGGAAGGGAAGAGTCAAAATATGATCAAAGGCAGAAAGTGGGGGTATGCAGCAGCGGCTCAGGGCTCTGAGCCTGGCCGTCCAGAGGAGGGGTTCTCAAAAGCATGAGCCCCACGGTCCTGCCTTCCTCTAGTCCAGCCGCTCAGGCTGAAGCCAGCAGTGGGGAATTGCCACTGGCTACAGGTGGAAACTCAGGAATGCATCCCGTCAGGGTATCTGGCATCCAAAGAAAGAAATTTGGAAATGTCCTCTTTGGGCCTTGCTGCATTTCCCTTGCTTTTTATTTATTGCCCCCTGTCTAATTCCCCGCCTAGTAGCACTGTTAGAGATCTGAGGCCCAGGCTGACCCTTTGCTGTGTCATCTTTTAGGACCAGTTAATCAGGAACTCAGGATCTGGTACCTGCTTGACATCTGAGAACAAAAAGCCAGCCATGGCCTCCTGCAATCCCAGTGACCCCCACCAGCACTGGCTCTTCGTCTAAGCTCCTCATCACCCCCACAGGAGTTCCCACAAGCCTCTCAGGAAACAGGACTTTGGGGAACCTGATGTTTGAGAACCTGATTATCAGCTTCTCAGTAGGCCTTAAAGATGGGTTTCTTTTTTTTTTTTTTTTTTAAGTAAAATAAGGTATTTTATTATTGTTTTAATGTGCATTTCTTGGTGATTAAACACTTTTTCCACAAGTTTTGTATAATTTTTTTAAATTTTAATTTAAATCCAAGTTAATGGGTGCCTGGTTGGCTTAGCCACATCCAACTGCAGCTCGGGTCATGATCTCACAGTTTGTGAGTTCGATCCCTGCATCGGTCTCTGTGTTGACAGCTCAGAGCTTGGAGCCTGCTTCAGATTCTGTCTCCTTCTCTCTCTGCCCCTCTCTGCTTGTGTTCTGTGTGTCTCTCTCTCTCAAAAATAAGTAAACATTAAAATAAAATAAAATAAATAAAATAAAATAAAATAAAATAAAATAAAATAAAATAAAAATAAAAATAAATAAATATAAGATAAATAAATAAATCCCAGTTAGTTAACATATAGTGTAATAACTGTTTCAGGAGAATTTAATGATTCATCACTTAAACTATAATACCTAGTACTCACCCCAACAAATGCCGTCCTTTTCTCTTTTTTAATGTTTATTTTTGAGAAACAGAGAGGAGAGAGACAGAGTGCGAGCAGGGGAGGGGCAAAGAGGGGGAGACACAAAATCCAAAGCAGGCTCTAGGCTCTGAGCTGTCAGCACAGAGCCCGATGCAGGGCTCGAACTCACTGGCTGTGAGATCACGACCTGAGCCAAAGTTGGATGCCCAACCAACTGAGCCAGGTGCACCCCAACAAGTGCCTTCCTTAATGCCCATCACCCATTTAGCCCATCCCCCCCCATCCACCTCCCCTCCAGCAACCCTCAGGTTCTATGTATTTAAGAGTCTCTTATGGTTTGTCTCCCTCTTTGTTTTTTTTTTTTTTTTATGAAATTTATTGACAAATTGGTTTCCGTACAACACCCAGTGCTCATCCTAAAAGGTGCCCTCCTCAATACCCATCACCCACCCTCTCCTCCCTCCCACCCCCCATCAACCCTCAGTTTGTTCTCAGTTTTTAACAGTCTCTTATGCTTTGGCTCTCTCCCATTCTAACCTCTTTTTTTTTTTTTTCCCTTCCCCTCCCCCATGGGTTCCTGTTAAGTTTCTCAGGATCCACATAAGAGTGAAACCATATGGTATCTGTCTTTCTCTGTATGGCTTATTTCACTTAGCATCACACTCTCCAGTTCCATCCACGTTGCTACAAAAGGCCATATTTCATTTTTTCTCATTGCCACGTAATATTCCATTGTGTATATAAAAAAAATATGGAACGCTTCACGAATTTGCGTGTCATCCTTGCGCAGGGGCCATGCTAATCTTCTCTGTATCGTTCCAATTTTAGTATATGTGCTGCCGAAGCGAGCACTCCCTCTTTGTTTTTATCTAATTTTCCTTCCCTTCCCCTATTGTCATCTGTTTTGTTTCTTAAATTCCACATATGAGTGAAATCATATGATATTTATCTTTCTCTGACTTACTATTTTACTTAATACGTTTCTAGTTTCATCCACATTGTTGCAAATGGCAAGATTTTATTCTTTTTGATCGCCGAGTAATATTCCATTGTGTGTGTGTGTGTGTGTGTGTGTGTGTGTGTGTGTGTGTGTATATACATCTTCTTTATCCATTCGTCAGTTGATGGACATTTATCCCATGGATAAATGCCTAGAAGTGCAATTGCTGGGTCGTAGGGTAATTCTATTTTTAGTTTTTTGAGGAACTTTCATACTGTTTTCCAGAGTGGCTGCACCAGCTTGCATTCCCACCAGCAATGCAAAAGAGATCCCCTTTCTCTGCACCCTCATCAACATCTGCTTTTTCCTGAGTTGTTAATTTTAGCCATTCTGACAGGTGCGAGGTGGTACCTCATTGTGGTTTTGATTTGTATTTCCCTGATGATGAGTGATGTTGAGCATCTTTTCATGTGTGTGTTAGCCATCTGGATGTCTTCTTTGGAAAAGTGTCTGTTCATGTCTTTTGCCCATTTTTTCACTGGATTGTTTGATTTTTGGGTGTTGAGTTTGGTAAGATCTTTATAGATTTTGGATACTAACCCTTTATCCGACATGTCATTTGCAAATATCTTCTCCCATTCCGTCGGTTGCTTTTTAGTTTTGTTGATTGCTTCCTTCGCTTTACAGAACGTTTTTATCTTGATGAGGTCCCATAGTTCATTTTTGCTTTTGTTTCCCTTGCCTCAGGAGACGTGTCTAGTAAGAAGTTGCTGTGGCCGAGGCCAAAGAGGTTGTTGCCTGTTCTCTCCTCTAGGATTTTGATGGTTTCCTGTCTTACATTTAGATCTTGCATCCTTTTTGAATTTATTTTGGTGTATGGTGTAAGACAGTGGTCCAGATTCATTCTTCTGCATGTCACTGTCCAGTTTTCCCAACACAATTTGCTAAAGAGACTGTCTTTTTTCCATTGGCTGTTCTTAACTGCTTTGTTGAAGATTAGTTGGCCATATATGTGTGGGTCCATTTCTGGCTTCTCTATTCTGTTCCATTGATCTATGTGTCTGTCTTTGTGCCAGGACCATACTGTCTCGATGATTACAGCTTTGTGATACAGCTTGAAGTCCAGAATTGTGATGCCTCCAGATTTGGTTTTGTTTTCAACATTGCTTTGGCCATTTGGGGTCTTTTCTGGTTCCATACAAATTTTAGGATTGTTTGTTCTAACTCTGTGAAGAATCCTGGTGTTCTTTTGATAGAGATTGCATTGAATGTGTAGATTGCTTTGGGTAATATCGACATTTTAACAATATTTGTTCTTCTAGTCCACGAGCATGGAATGTTTTTCCATTGCTTTGTGTCTTCTTCAATTTCTTTCATAAGCTTTAGATAGTTTTCAGTGTATACATCTTTTACCTCTTTGGTTAGGTTTATTCCTAGGTATTTTATGGTTTTCGGTGCAATTGTAAATGGGATTGATTGCTTGATTTCCGTTGCTTCATTATCGGTGTATAAAAATGCAACCGATTTCTGTATGTTCATTTTATACCCTGCGACTTGGCTGAATTCATGTATCGGTTCTAGCAGTTTTTTGGTGGAGTCTTTCGGGTTTTCCATGTCGAGTATAAAGATGGATTTGTAAACCCAGTGGATATCAAGGCAGGACCTTCCTATTCCTTGCAGCATCACAGAGCCCATTCTCTTTGCTCCACATTGATGGAAGAAACAGTCAGAACATGTGATACTTGGCTTAGAGCTTGCCTTCTGTCCTAGAAACATACTTCCAAGCAGAGAAGGCAGGCTGGGTAGGGCCCAGGGCAGCAATGCTGAGTTCAAGAAAAGTACCTCTGAGGCCACGTCCTGGGTCCCTGGTCATGTAGAGCAGCCACAGGACTAGTGAAATAGTACAGAGGTCTACAGCAGTCTCCCTGCGGATATTGGAGCTGAGTAATTTACAGAAAGCACCCTAACAAGAATCCTTTAGCTTACTTCATCTGCATAGTAACCCTGTGAGAAAGACAGGAGGGGAAGCACCTTGCCCATTTTACAGATGAGAAAGTAGAGGCAGGGAGAGATAAAGGGGCTTGTCTGTAGTCCCACAGCTAGTGGATGGCGGGAGCGGAGACTGAGACTTGATTTGGAATGCCGGCTGAGCCAGCGTTCCTTCCACCACACCACAGGAACGCTAGACACCTAGCCATCAGCCTTCCACTCTCTCTTCCCTCCATGCCGATCACTTCTGACTGGCGGGTCTCTGTAAAGCCTAGAACGGTGGAGCCAGGTAGCCATGAGGGAGGCCATATTTGGGGATCCTGGGATGTTCGTGTTGAAAGCCAGCTCATGGAGCCCGGGATTCTCAGGTCTAAGTCCTAGAAGCCTTGTTTCAGTGCCCCATCTATACTGTAGATGAAAAGCCAAGTGGCAATGGGTGAAGTTGAGGGCAGGTGAGGGCAATGCCCAGCAGCCCCTGAACCTCTAAAGGTCTGTGAGCACCATTTGAAACCATCATTATAGTCCAGCCCTATCGTTTTCATATTGTGAAACCGAGGCCAGATAAGGGAAGTAATTTGTCCAATGCCACGCAGCAAGGTATTGGCAACCTGAGGCCCTGGGAAGTCTGAGGAAGTAGGGACAGTGTGTAGAATTGAGCATGACTGCTTAACTGGCCTTGAGTGCCACATGAAGTTTCCACGTCGAGCAGACCCAGCATGCATGTCAGCTCTTCTCCAAGCAAGTTGGACCCCACCATACGTGGCCACCTTGTCTGAACTAGAGAGCCCAGCTGCCTAGAGGAAGACTCACACTCCTTCCAGAAGGGCTTCTGACTTTCCATAGCAGGCTGTCATCTTGGGCATTACCACAGGAGGGTGCCATGGGACTGCAGCTGCCTCTCCCTGCACAACTCCCACAGCAGGAGGTCTCCTAAGTTGCTGAGAGCCTTCAGGACCCTGTGGAGAAAACATTCTGGGGGTAGCCTAGCCAGAGGGAGAGTGGAGAGTGGCCAGGATGTGGCCAGGATGTGGCCAGGGGTGGGGAAAGTAAAAACTCCTTGCTGGCAAAAATTGGACACGAGGTCCCAGGGAAAATGAAGGGTTTATGGCATTGGTAAAGGAAACTTACCACTGGTTCCTCCTCCCCCATAGTGTCCCTTAGCTGATCTGCTGGAGAATCAGTTGGCTCAGGCTGTGTAGAGCCACACACATCACCTCTGAAAAGTTCTGTCACATCACTGTCTCTTGTCCCCAGACATCCCTGTGGCCCCTAATCTAGCCTACATAGTGTGTGTCAAGCCCATGTGGACACGAGCAGGTGTAAGATGCGGCCTCCCCTCCACGGAGCTCACACCCTAGAGCTGGCGAAGCAGCTGCAAGCAAGTCAGGACCAGCCTGGAGATGTTCAGAGATGCGCCAGGTGAGATGGAAAGAACGACTCCTTCCATTTAGGGGAGTCAGGGAAGGCCTCACAAAGATGGTGACATTTGACCTTTGACCTCAGGGGTGGGTCCTTAGGTGGGATCCCACACAAGCAACCATCGAGATTCAGAAGAGTCACAGAGAGACAAAGGTACAAGTGGATCTGACAAACCAAAGGGACATCAGGGTGAAGGAGTGGTGGATGTAGAAGCTAGAGGATGGGGACCGCATTGTGACTTTCATGGGACCTAGGCCCTTTTGTCTTCATAAAAAAAAAATTTTTTTTTAATTGCGTTTCACAACCGCATTGGTATAAAAATGAATATAATCCAGGCCAGTGGTATTCATTTTATTTCTTCTGATTTTAAAAGAAATGAAAACTTTGTGGGCCCTAAAAGTGTTGTGGGCCCTAGGCACTGTGCCTGCTGTGCCTATGGGATAAGTCGGCCTGCAGAACAGTGGGTTGGGACCCGAGTGAGAAGACTTTGAAGGCCATGCTAATTCGGGTAAACCATAGGGAGCCAGAGATCCCAACTCTAATCCTAGCTTTATCTTTGGTTGCATTAAGGATCCAAACATTTATCAGGTGTTGATTGTTTGCCATTTGTCCCATATCCTTCATGCTCTTATGGCTTCACTCAACAGCTCTCCAGCCAATATTACGACATACGCCCAACCAAGGTGGCCTGTTTAGTGCCAAGTTTCCTCACCCCTGTGCAAAAGCAGTATAATCTCTCCCAGGGGCAGTCAGCTAAGAGTAACTCACAGGGAATGAGAGGTGCAGCAGAAGAGAGGAAGAAACCACATACGACACCTAGAGAGTAGGTCCAGATTGGGGAGTGAGGGAAGGACTAGGGGAGATAGGTGGTCAAGAAAGAGGGAGAGGGCACTGATGGGGTGATACAAGACTTCGTGGCCTCCCCTTAGCTGGGGTTGGCCTCACCCTACCCCAGTATCTGCACTGTTCCTTAAAATTCACCCCTCTGCTCATTCTCAGAGTTCACCTAAAACCTTAACACCTTGCTTACATCTTGCTTAAAACCTTGATGCTGTGCTACTATCCCGATTCCCGAAGACTCTCACTGTAGCATTAAATGGCTGGTCCCTCCTGGGGCTCTATTTCCGACTTGAAGAATATTGGCGCCATTGCCCAAAATAGCCAAATACCCCAGGAGAGATTCCTATTGTTAATTACAAAAGTAATGGTGTAGAGGAGCCAAACGATACCGAAAAACATGAGTTTAAGAAGTGAAATTGATCCTCACGATGCCTCCATACCTCTTGACTCATTCCCTAGAAGTACCAACTTCCGGGTATAAACCCTTTCATACTCTTTTTCTGTGAATAACAAGTACACACATACCCAGTACCGTATCATTTGCAATTTGATGTCTTCATCTAATATCCCAAGGACATCTTTTCATGTCAGTTCATTAAAGTCTAACTCATTCTTTTTAAAAGCTGGAGAGTGCCCCATCATTTGGTTAAACCTAATTTCTTTCACCTTTCCCTGCTGATGAACACTTGGGGTTTTTTTTTTTCCCAATCCTGCGACAACTTGGTGACAACCTCTACCATAACCCGCGTCCTCGTACATTTATTTTTGTGCCTGTGTCTCTTTCAAAAGGATTGCAATCCTAGAATTAGAATTGCTTGGTCAGAAGAAACACAATGCCTCAACATTTAAACCACAACTACTGTCTATGTCTGGCCCGAACGGTGAAAATGGGAGTGTGACCAGCAGTGGAGATGAGGCTGGGGCATGCAGACTAGGCACCGGTTGCTGGTCGCAAGGGCCTTAAGTGTCGTCCCTGAAGACTTTGGTTGTTATGCAAACACAGATTGGGTGGCCCTAGGCCAAGGGTACGGAGGTGAGTGTGACATCGACGGCGCCCTTAGAGGCTTACTTTGGAGTATGTGATATTGAGGGGTAATGTTTAGGTGGCCCTAAAGGCCTCCTCTTGGGCTTCTCATCCTGGAGCTAGAGCTGGCTTCTTAACTAGGGAGGTGGGGAGAGGATGGCCAAAGAGGCCCAGTTCCCCAGCCCAGCTCAGCTCAGCCTCTTCCCCATCTGCTTTTATTGGAATCCTGGCAGTCAGACTGGAAAGGGGGTCCTCCGGGTGCCCCGAGAGCCATAATGTGATGGCCCCGAACTCTATGGCATGGCCTACGGAGCTCCTTCTTACAGCTTTTTCCAGGCCTCTCTTGCAACTGCAGGCATGAACCTTGGATTCTGGAAAGTGTCTAGGCCACAAAGACCCCCAGGTGAACCAGATGACTCTCCTGCCTCCCTCCAGGCTTCCTGGCTTCTCTCTGCCTAAATCACAGCCCCGCTCTTGGCCCTCTGCTCTGGGGCCTCCCGACCCAAAGTCCTCTGCCCGCCTCAAGGCGCCCTGCCCTGCCCCTCCCTCCTTTCTCCTCTCCTGACTTTGACAGTCAGGGCCCTTCATCACCTACAGGCCAGGCCTGTTCCTCACCTGCTCCCTCTGCCCTCCATGCTCACAGTGCTCAGACCATCTCCCTATCCTGGGGCTACCCCTTCTAACCCACCTCATGGTCTCCTTCTCTGGGAGCTCTCTGGTTGGCTTTCTGTCTGAGTCTCCCCAAACCTGTTTCTTAGTACCTTCTTCCACCAGAATTCTCTCCACCATCCCTACTTGGTTTAGTCCTCCTGCATTTACACCTCTGTCCTGGAGGCATAGCCCACCTTCCTCGTTGGGCAGGGGGAGGTCGTGGTCTCTTCTTTTTGCTAACTACTCTTCCCTCCTCCACACCCACCCCTTGCCTCCACCTCCTGGTGCACTGAATGGATCTCTGCACTTACAGTGTCACTGAGGACAGTAAGGCAGTGACAGACTGTGAAGGGAGCACCCTGATGGGAAGACCAGCCCTGGTTCCCTCTCTTTTTTCTGAAAAAAGAGTTCACTGGATGCCTTTCCACTGAAATGCAGATGCTTAAGTCAGCCCTAACCTGACCTTGTTCTGCCTTTGAGCAACAGATACTTGAACAGTTTACTTGAAAATACATCTTTTCATTTGTGTTTCCACATCACCTGTGATTTTCCCCGGCCTTCCATCTGCAGCCCTGACAGCTGGCAGCAAGACGGTCAGCAAAGCTGCTGATAAGAGGAGTACAAAGAGGGCTTGGTTCATGGCAAGGGGGCAGTGGTCTACTCGGCCGGCAACATGCTACGCTTCTTGGTGCTCGCCACCCTGGTCCTTTATGGTAAGTGGATCCTCAGGCCTGACTTCTATAGGGCGGAGGATTTGGACAGCAGAGCCAAAAGCTATCCTGAAGCCCAGGCCTGCTCTCTATCCCAGGGTGAGATGGGACACCCTGGGGGTCTAGCAAAAACTTTACCCTCCTGGAATCCAGGGTAGGAGCAGTGAGGGCCACTCTCCATGCAGGACCCTCTGGATGGCAGGGCCTTGAGCCACGAAACAGAGAAGCCCCTTTCATGGGTCTGGGCTTCCTTACCACCCTCATCGACAGGAAGACATCCTCAGCAGGTGTCTGGCTGGGATGTGCACTAACGTCCTTGCCCCCTGGAGAATCCTGCCAAAGCACCGTATGTGTGGGTAGAGGGGTGAGAGGTCACCTCGGGCCATTGGGATGACCCCGAGCAAGGCTGAGACCACAGGGAGCCTCTGGGGCCCTAGCCCAGTGATGTGAGATGGGTCCTTCGTAGCCTGCCAGAGTTCTGGGGACACCTGGGGGGTGGGGGAAGCAGAAGCCACTCAGACTCCCCTGTTTGGAGAAAGGGCTCCCATAACTCTCAGCTGGGCCCCTCACTTGCTAGGGAGGAACTGTGAATCCGCAGACAAAGCACAACAGCCACCCTGCCCCCCACCCTGAGCTGACCCCATGCTTAGTCATCACTCACTTTTCTTCTGCCCCACAAAGGACACAGCACCCAGGACTTTCCAGAAACCAATGCCCGGGTAGTTGGAGGGACTGAGGCCCGGAAGAATTCCTGGCCCTCGCAGGTGGGTGTTCCTTCACAGCCCCAGACTTCAACAAAACGAGAGCTGCATGTGTGCTGGTATACAACATCATGTGTGTTTGTGCACATCCTTACCCACAAGTTCTCTGACTGTCTGGATTCCAGAGGTAAAAGGTTGAACGGGTCCAGGCTTAAGGTGGAAAAAGCATACAAAAGGTTTGGGGGAGGGGATCTGAACATCAGCCACACTTACTTTCCCAGGCACGCACCCAAACCCAAGCCACATGTATGTTCCCAGTGGCACGCGCAAGACTGCATGCCAGACCCACAGCTCCGAGTACCAATACCCTGACACACACACACACACACACACACACACACACCACTCCACACTGTGTGCCTCTGCATTCAAGCACACCCCCATCCCACCCCCAAGTAGAGCATGTAGCTTACTTGGCTATTTAAAGCGTTTCTACTTTCGTCACAGGGCAGCTAGGCTTTGAGTTAAGCAATTCTAAATGCGTAAAATTGGCAAATTAACTGGTGAATAACCACACTTTGAGAGGAATCACTCCAATTGGAATTCAATTCAGTTCACCGAAGTTTGCACCCGAATTTTCAGAAGTAGAGCGATGGTGGAATACGAGGTGCTGAGGAAGACATGAACTGATAAAAATGAATATTCCAGTGGTGGTTCTGAGTATTCCCTGAAGTGGGGGGACAGGACATGTCTGGAGGTCATTGGAGGGGGAGCTCTGGAGACCTAAGCCTGTGGGTTTAGGTGATGGAGCCATTCCATGGCCACGTTTCCTTCCAAGAGGGAACGCAGGTCAAAGGACCTGGGTTCTCGGCCCTTTGCACCAACCCCGAGTGGGGATGTCAAATACGCTGTGTGTGTGCCTTTCCTCCCCCGTCCACGTACACAGCAAACATCACCCAACGGTGGAGCACTCCCTGCTGATCCCGGGGCCGTCTCCACACCCCTTCTCACCGCCACTCCGAGGAGCCAATAGCGACCAATCAGCAGAAACTGACAGGTCAAATGAAACCCATTTGCCATCTCTGGCCCACAAAGCTGGAGAATGTTTGGAAGGATGGAAAGAATGGAAAGAAGTGTAATATGCAGTTTGGGGCAAAGCCTTTTAAGAAACGCCAACCTCTCCCTCCTTTCTCTCCTCCCCTTCTAGATTTCCCTCCAGTACCTCTCTGGGGGCAAATGGTATCACACCTGTGGGGGGACCCTCATCAGACAGAACTGGGTGATGACAGCTGCTCACTGCGTGGACCGGTGAGAAAAACAAAACCCAGCTTTGCTGAGCCTCTGGAAGGGGAGAAGTCTGGCCTTTCTGGAGGAAGATGTATTTTTGAGCACTCAGGACAAGCCTTTAAGGGGGTGTTGGGGGGCCTGTGGGGGGGTAGTAGACTATAATGAAAGGTACAGATTTTGGCATGGGGCAAGCTTAGGTTCCCATCCCGTTTCGCCTTCTACCTTTGTGCCTTTGGATGACTTCCTTAGCTTCTCTAAGCTCTCATTCTCTTATTTCTAAAATGGGGTCATAATACCTACTTTGCCGAGTTATTGTGAGGATTAAGTAGGTAAATATTTAAGTGCCTGGTCAATGCCTGGCTGGCAATCATTTTTGTTCGTATGTGTCTTGAGCAACTATTCTCAAATTTGAGCATGGATCAGAATCACCTGGAAGGCACAAATCAGAGCTTCTGATCTGGTGGGTTCAGGTTGAAGGCTGATAATCTGCATTTCTCACAAGTTTCCGGGTTATGCTGGCGCTGCTGGCCCAGGGATCATGCTTTAAACTATTTCTTTATCCTTCCCTCAAAATCTCTCTGTGGGCTGAGAGCCATTATTTCGTTTATGTTCACCATACCTCTCCCAGATTATGAGATACTCAGCCTCTGCTGCTAGGTTTTAAAAATGGGGCGGTGAAGTTGCTGGTAGTTTTTGTCACCGCCACAGGTTAGTAAATTCGAGAACAAGGGGGCTTGTTACTTCCTCGTCTTCCAGGCTTTTTCATCTGCCCTCTGCCTGGGCCAGTTACGATGAGTTCTTGTTCTAAAGATAAGATGTGAGATGGCTTCCCAACTTTTCTCTGAGGGAAAAGAGCCCCCTGGATCGCTCAGGGCTTCCTGCTCTTCTCTTGCTCCAGCAAAATGACCTTCCGTGTGGTGGCTGGAGAGCACAACCTGAGCCAGAATGATGGCACCGAGCAGCGTGTGAGTGTGCAGAAGATCGTGGTGCATCCCTACTGGAACAGCAATAACGTGGCCGCCGGGTAGGGACAGGGCTGGGCTGGCCTTGGGCTGGAGGTAGGGGGCTGACTGGCCAGCAACAGGGGCTTGGCTTCCCTCACGTTCATTCGGAAGGACTCTGAGAATTTAGCTTTTGGGAGGCTTGAGAATTTTGGCAGGCCTTTGTGACTTGTTTGATCTAGGCTGGTTTGCGTGATTGGGTCCCCTGAAACTCCTTCTCTGCAGCGTTCAAGGTTTCCATTTCTGCTGTTACTTAGTATTCATTTTAGGGAATCGACTCGTCAGCAAAAGTAAATGTCTTAAAATGAATCTGATCTGAGAAAACTCGTGCCAGACTGAGCCGTACGCTTTGGGAAAGGAGGTAGTTAAAATGGTGGTCAGTGCTGGGGGGCGTGGGGGGCGGGGAGCGGGTTCAAGGAGCTGGGATATCGCCGCGGAGTTTTCAGACCCACGCGGCACGGTAGGTCTTTCTTCCCTGAGAATTCTTCTCTAAGGCCAAGATCACAGCACTCGGCTCCTTTCTGATTCCCCATTCATAACTGAGAGACGTAAGCCCCACTACCACCACCGAGGTCGCCGAGGCCACAGCTAGACCACAACACCAAGACCTCACCAGCAGGTGCTGCTGTTCGACAAGTAATATCCTACAATCCAGCTGTGTTTGACTGAGTCGGAGGCCGGGCAAACCAGCCTCCCCCCTTCTCCGAGTTGTTCCTTTCGAATTCTATGGGCACACAAAGGCTTAGTGAGGGCCGCCCCGCGCGCCGACCTTGACGGAAGGCCTGAGCAGGCTCGTTTCCTCCCACAGCTATGACATTGCCCTGCTGCGCCTGGCCCAGAGAGTTACCCTCAACAACTATGTGCAGCTGGGTGTCCTGCCAGCGGCGGGAACCATCCTGGCCAACAACAATCCCTGCTACATCACAGGCTGGGGCATGACCAAGAGTAAGTCGCCTGCGTTGGCAAAATCCACCACACGGGGCTTGAGTAGGTAGCTGGGCTTCTAGGGAGCATTTTTCTGTAGCCCTAGGTCGCAGCCCTAGTCGGGGACGAGGAACCAGAGATCGAAGAACTGGTGCGTGAAATCGAGCTAAGAATAGGCCATGGAACAGTCGAGTCAGAGATTCATAGAGTCTTATAACTGAGAAACAAAACAAAACAAAACATACCACCTTCCCTCACGGCGTATTTTTACAAGCCTCTCACCTAACCCTAACCTGAGGAAACTGAGGCCCAAGAAAATTAAGACCACATGACTGGTTAGTAACTAGTTCGCTGGAGCCAGGACCCGGGTATCCTGGCTCCCACTCTGGTGGTCGTTACACCATCACGCTACCTCCAAAGTCGCCGGGCTGTGGGTTGGGGTGAATAAACCAGAGGTAGCCGTAGGTCCAGAGGAGTGAAGGCAAAAGAGAACTCAGCTAGCTCTCTTCTGCTTATCGCGGGAAGAGTTCTGGTAGGCAATGCCATCCAGACAACACAGAAAGGTAGGACGGGCTATGAGCAGAGATGGTTAAGAAGGGCAGGGACATTAGGACTGACACAGACATCTGTCAGCCAGGAGGCAGTATTTGAGCTCTGGGGGAGAGGCAAGGCCTTGCCACAAGCAGCCAGTCTGCTGGGAAAACCTGGAGCTGACAGAGAGAGAGAGAGAGAGATGCTTCTAATGCAGCTGCTCTCAGTTCACTTAATATCACAGTGGTTCGACCTCCTGATCTCTATAACATGAAAGCATCGTTGTAAGGATGCAGAGAAGTAATTCATGTGCAAAGGCTTTGAAAAGTCCAAAGAGCCAGATAAAGGAAAGCTGCAGCAAGCTCTTAGGAAATGAAAAGAAGGGTATATGGTCCCGGTTCTGCTTTGTGGGATTTACAGTGTGAAGTGAAAGCAGGGGAGTTCTCAACAAATACGACCATTCCGGTGACTTTAAAGTGCTTTCCTTTTTTTAAGCAGCAGTAGGGAGATTGGAGGTTGGTGGTTTGGAGCTTGGGAACAGTGATCAAGGATGAGCCCTGAAGGAAGGGGCCTGTAGCTTGCATATAAAGTGGGGAGGGGAGAGGATCTGTGGCACGCCCTGGAAGGAGCTTGCCCTGAGTTCAGCTTTCACTGGAGCTTGGGAAGGCTTGGGAGGGTGTGGAAGGCTCCCCCCGCCCCCGAGAGGGTTTGGGGCTGACCTCTAACGCTGTGTGTCCTGTTCAGCCAACGGGCAGCTGGCCCAGGCCCTGCAGCAGGCTTACCTGCCCAGTGTGGATTACGCCACCTGCTCCAGTTCCAGCTACTGGGGCTCCACCGTGAAGAGCACCATGGTATGCGCTGGAGGAGACGGAATTCGCTCTGGATGCCAGGTGAACACACGCAGGAGGCATCAGGAATCGCAGGCTGGGCCCCTCCCCTCTTGGCCTCCCAGCCCCCACCCCCAACCTTTTCCTCACTCCCTTTTCCACACCTGCTCCCACCCCCTGTCCAGACTCCGCTTGCTACTCTGGCGTCTCAGTGAGAATGAGTCTGTGCCGGGAACTTGGCACTCAAGGAATCTCCTGAAATTCACCTTGCCTAATGCCCTGACCTCAGAGGCTTGGATGTGGTCCAACATTTGCGTGTTGGTCTATGTGTGCGTCCTTTGGAAGTTGTTTGTCACCTAGACTGTTTACAGCCTGGAGTGGTGGTGGTCGTAACTGTGAATAAGAAAGCTCTGTTCCCATCGATCCCAGCTTTCTTTGTACCTCCTTCTCCACCAACCCTTTACCTCAGCAGTATTTCCAGGAGTGTATACGGATGAATGGGGCAGGGGAGAGCGCACAAAATAGTGTTATAATCATTTATATATATATGATACATGGGAGCCTCTTCTCTTTAGACAAAATCAATCAGCAGTGTACCATCTTATAGATTTCTTGATGCAGTTCAACAAATGTTCTTGATTACCTATCAGAGGCCAGGCACTGTGCTAAGTGTTAGGGATACAAAGATGACTCAAATACAGTGTTTTAGTGGAGGAATGGCAGGAGCAGACATATGATAGAACGTGTAATACAACGTGAGTAAGTGTCATAATAAAGATACGCGTAGGGTGATATAGGAGCCCAAAAGATAGGCACTTACCTGTACCTGTTGGGGTCAGAAAAGACTTGCTTCCCCCTAAGAAAGTGGAGCCTGTAGTGAGTCCTGATGGTTAAATGGGAGAAAGCCAGGCATAAGGGGGAAAAGCTGTTCAGAGAGAGAGAGAGAAACAGCATGAATGAGGGCATGGGCCAAGAAACCATCTAGAACACTTAGAGAATTACAGGGCGTTCCCTACAGCTGGAGCAGAGGTCAGAGCCCACAAGCCTCCAAATCCACGGCCTGTTTCTCTGCAACCATTCTATAGAATGCTTTTTACATTTTTAAATGGTTGGGAATAAATGTACAAAAATAATGTCATGACACATGAAAAATATAAGATTCTAATGTTCATTAAAGAGCATTTAATTGGAACAAATACAGCCATACTTGTTTATTTACATATTATTCACAGCTGCTTTGATAGAGTTGAATAGTTGAAACAAAGACTCCACGGGCTGCAGAATCTAAAATGTTTACTATTTGGCCCTTTATAGAAAAAGTTGGCTGACCCTTGGGCTAGAAATAAACTATTACCATACCAGAGAAGGTCTGGAGAGGACACTGAAGGCAAGCAGGAGCCACATGACTTAGGGCTTCAAGTGCCATGTGCAGGGGAAGAAAATTTTTCCTTCTTCCTTCTAGGTTCTTTGGCTCACCTAATAATTAAATTGACATAGGACAGATTAGCAGGAGAAAAATGAATTTAATCTCGTATGTGCAGGAGCTCATAAAAATATGAGACTCAAAGACCTTTTAGACAAAGAAATAATAAATCTGTGAAGCATTGGCAAGACAAAGAAGTTTGGGTTTGGTGCAAATTAGTGAAGACCCAACAAGGTGAGGTAAGAGGGTTTGTTCTATAGCCCTGAATTCCCTATATCCAGCCGTAAGGATGTCTCCTTACCTCCTGGTGCAGGGGGCGGGGGTACCTTTCACATGGGACATTTATTTTCTGCTTTCCGAGAAACAAAGAAGGGTTAGAATATCCTTCTTACATTGTCTGTGCTTAAGTAACTTTAATTCAAAATAATCGATGTCCCAAGGTGGTATATTTTGGGGCAGCCTGCCCTAAATCTCCATCACATGCTTAGGGACATGAACTTTATCTCTTGGGCACCGGGAAACCATTGAAGAGTTCTAAAAAGGAGAATAGCATTATCAGAGTTGCCTTTTAGAGGTATCGTCTAATGACAAGGTAATCGTGTCTTTGAAGAGGGGAAGGGTGGACGAGAGACAGGTTAGGAGACTATTGTAATTATCTAGGCAATAAATTTGAGGGCTTGAACTAGGGCAGTGGAGAGGAGGGAGAAAGAAGGAGGATCTGGAGTGACTTCCAGGCATCCGGTTTAAGTGATTTAGGGGAGGGGTTTGCTGCCTCCAATGACAGAAGGTTTATAGGATTTGGGAAAGAAGGTGATGAACTTGATTCTGAACCAGTTGAGTCTGAAATCCCAATGGGACATTCAGGTATAATTAACCAGTAAGTAATTAGATACAAAGAAGAAGAGAGTGTGGGGAGAGCTGGGCTAGAGATACAGCAGATGAGCTCCACTCCCCACCCCAGCCACCCCCATCCTGCAGGGGAAAGGTTGTAGAATGAGAAAAGAACAGTGAGTTGAGGAAAAACTATGATAACATGAATACTTGAATGCTGCAGGGGTAGGTGGAGGACAAAGAACCCATAAGACCTAAGAGGAATGAGAGGTGATAAGGGTTTCCCAGAGTCTCAGGAAATACTAACGTGTCATACACAGTATGACACAGTGCATCCAGGAGCCACAGTAGATCACTGAAGTGCCGACTTGGACAGTTGGTGGGTCACTGGTAACTGGCAAGAACAGTTTCAGTAGACTGGAGGGGGCAGAAGTTTTACTGAAGGTAAGAAATGAAGAGGCAACAAGAAACATAGTAAGGAATGGAGAATGCTCTTCCAAGAATCTTGGGTGAAAGAGAGGGACCAAAAAAAAAATAAAAGTCTGGTAGCTTTAAGGAGGATGACAAGTCATGGAGGGGCTGAATATAGTATGTTAAAATTGAGTGTGTTAATAGGCAGAGAAGAAAGCATCTTGTAGAGTCAGCGAGAGGAAATAATGGATAGCACAAGATCCCAGAGGAGGAGCGATGGAACCAAGAGCACAGGAAGAGAGACACCAAAATGTGCGCGGATATGAAAGAGTGTGCAGGCTGGGTGGCTGGAGCATGGCAGGTGTTTGCATTATTTTGTCTATGTACTTATGAAATAGGAGTCGGGTTGGATGCTGATAATGAAGGTACAAAGGTTGTATGGGTCTGGATTAATTCAAGTGAGTAGGACGATGACTGACCTCCAAGATGTTACTGATAGAGTGAGGTTGCAGACCGCACAATGACCAAGTGAGCGTGTGATTCACTCCATTTTACTCAAGACCCAGTTGCAGGGATGCGTTAATCCAGGGCTGGGTTTTCCTGCATTACTGGAGCTAAAGGACAAGACTGCAGACCAAATGCAAGGTCCGAGCTAAGTGGAAAAAGAGAAGCCAGCTGTAGGATGGTAGGCTGACTGAAAGAGTAGAATCAAAGGACCAAATGTTTCTGGTGAGCACCTAGAACCATGGAAGTAAGGTGACCAACTCATCCCAGTTTGCCCAGGACCTTCCTAGTGTGAAAACATAGAAGTCCTGTATCCTGGGAGCCCTACATGCAGGTAGAGACTGATAGCTAAGCAGTTCTCTTCCAGGTCCTCACTAGCCAGCTTCCCCTATTACCCTAAGGTTTAACCTTTCTGAGTTAATTCACTTTCCCTCTGCTCTCTCAGGGTCTTAAAGTCTGAATAAGTAGAGTACTTTTCTTTCTGCAGCCGCTCTAAACTGACAATTCTCTGAGGCAGTTGTGTCTCCAGATCCCTTGCCACTGGAGTTTCCCAAGAGTGTGTCTTCTGGGTTTTCAGACTTCTGGGTCCCCCGACTCTTCACCTCAGAATGGATCCACTCATTCCCACCGAGCTCCTTCCCAGCTCTTCCTTCTGCCCTCAGATCCTCAGCCACACCTTCCATCTCTCCAGAGCCTGTGTCTCTTTTCAAGTCAATTAACATAAGATGGTAGTGTTATATGTAATTTAATTACCTTCCATTCCTCTAGCCCAGAAACACTCTCAACCCTCTATTAGAATTTGGGTGGAAGATTTTTAGGTTGTTTTGTTTGATTTGTTTTGAGTGCAGTAGTCTAAAGAAAACATCCTCTTTTCCTAAGCAGTAGTTGGGGGTGTGGTACAGCTAGTTCCTTTTTAAAAGAATCATCCCCAATTTGAACTTTTGGTGTCTTTTCCTTTTAAGCTTCAATTTTTAACGAGGCTCTATGTATTAAATTGCTTAAGGTGACAAATAAAACTATGAGTTTAATGATGGAAAAGAACAATCATTGTGTTCCTTCCACTCTTGTAGATCTCCCTCCCCAGAAGGGACCACTTTCAACTCTTGTCAGCTGATTCTTTTGGGGTCTCCATACCTCTATAAAAATAAATGCTTGTATTCCTACTTTTCAGTTCAGGCATTATGGGTGATGTGGATCTCTCTTCCTTTTTCACAGAGGTACCTGTTAAATAACAAAAATTCAACTGAGTAAATTTGAAGATCAAAGTGGCTTTATTCAAGGACTTAGGAATTGGGGAGCACCCCATCTAGCAAATAGAAAGGAGCTCCATCAAGCTGCAGAAAAGGAAAAGTTTTTAAAGGCAGAGAGTGGGCTGGAATAAAGGAAATTATTAGTAAAGAATGCCTTGTTTTAGGCAAGGTTGTCCTCCCAAGGGGAACAGAAAGGGTCTCTTAGCAGATTACCTCCTCGTGCTGACCAGGAAATTCCAGTTTGGCTGGCTGAAGGTCACGTTTCTGAAAGAAGCTGAGGCTGCAATTAGATTAGGTGTTAAGTCTTGGTGGGGTTTAGCACAAGTGACTCAGTTTTGGATCTACTGTCTCCTTAACAATTCCTCGCTTTTGATCAGATTCTCAGCTGACAGGTACGATAAAAATTTATGGCATTAGTGCTACTCTCAGCAACTGCCCTGTAGTTCTCACAACTTTTTGTGAAATTTTGTTGATCCTTTGTGTGGTATTCACAGGTCATATGGTTTTTTGCTTAATCTCTGTGATATTCACAGACCATGACTTCAGGTTCAATGATCTGTAAGTTGCTCGTTCTCTTCATTCTTTTTCTGATGTTCCTGTTTTGGGGAGATCATTTTCTTGGTGGTTAGTGGCTGTGAACATGCATTTAAAACGTTTGACAGATTAACAATGGACAGGAGAGACTATTATCTACTGTGAGACTACTATAAGCAGAATAATTCCCAGTGTTTAGAATGCACTTTGGAGCCATGGTCCCCAACATCCAAACCAATCAAAATCAAGTAAGTCAAAGAAAGACCCTGTTGTAGCAGTCACCCTTGTAAACCACGTTGGCTTGCTCAGTGATCTTACGTAATTGAGTTTCAGCTTCTCCAGAAGTGTTAATCCAGCATAACAGGTGGTATTGGCCACAGTACAGACATCCCCTCACTCAGCTAAAGATAATTAAGGACTATCCTATCATCAAGAATAACTTATGGGGCGCCTGGGTGGTTCAATCAGTTGAGTGTCTGACTCTTGGTTTTGGCTCAGGTCATGATCCCAGGGTCACGGGATCAAGCCCCGCATTGGGCTCTGTGCTCTGTGCTGAGTGTGGAGCCTCTTGAGATTCTCTCTTTCTCTCTCTCTCTCTCTCTCTCTCTCTCTCCCTCCCTCCCTCTGACCTTCCTGACTCACTCTCTCTCTCCCTAAAAAAAAAAAAAAAAGAACTTTGGCTAGAGAGTCTAAGGATTTTTATTGGGCAGCTATTGTCTTGGCAACAGATTCTACAATATCTTTAAGAGTTAAAGAGAGGTTTCTGATCATATGCTCATGTACCTTTACTCCTAACCAGGGAAGTGTAGCCCTGCCAAAGGAAGTGAATCCTGAATCATGAAAAATTCCTTTCTAACTCAATGATCTAACTCGATGATTCCTTTCTAACTCAATTCTTTCTCCAACTCGGTGATGTAAATCCAGGGCAATTGTACAATGAGGTGTCTTAGTTCATTTGTGGAAAGCCTAGGGGCACAGTTGGATAACCTAAAAGGCATTTCCTGGCTATGTGCTAGCTATCTTGTCATTCATAGGCCCAAGGGGAGTGATAATTACCACAAAGACAACCCCTCTCAGGGCACAAAACACTTCTCAGTAAGATGGCACTGTTAATGGATTCATTCTCAGGGATTGTTGCATTTGTCCATTCAAGCCAGGGGTCAGTTAGGTCTTCTCTCAGCCTGAAATAAAAAGTTGTTCTAAGTTCCAGAGGTTATCCCCCTTAGCCATGGCCCAGGAGATATGGATGATGGCATTATCTTTCTAGGCCAGCTCCGGAGTGAAGGAAAGAAAGGGAAGAAGAAAGGGTTTCGTATTTAGTCAGTTAAAGTATGAAGTCTTGATCTGGCATCTTGGGAGGAAGCAGTCTACCTCCATGTCAGCTACTTCTCTTCCTAGTCACTTTGACTGGAACATCTCCAGTGTTTGTGTAGGACCCGATGTCAGGTGGGACCTTCTTCAGCTGTGAGATGCATGTCCAAGTCCCTGGAGTCTGACCACCATCTGGGTGGTGAGGAGGACCTGGGGTAGTCCCTTCCAAGGACTTTCAGGAGCAATCTGTGTTCTCATTGATTCCAAATCAAAAGGGTGAGAGAACATTGGAAATGTTAATTTGAAGAGCCAGAGCCAGATTTTTTTAGGAAACTAGAAGAATTCAGGATCCAGTTTATAAGTATGTAATAGAACCTCGGAGACAATTAACAGGATTAGAATCTAATACAGATGATAGTGTAAACATAAGTTCGTCTCTCTACACTTACCTTCATTTTTTTACAGAAGAATTAGTTTGTTTACATTAAGCTTTGCCTGATTATTTACATAAGTGCAGCAAGAATAGTGACTGACCACGTAAGTTCTTTTTAAGACTGCTTTGCTGGAATCTTACAAGCAAAGTGCCAGGTCAATCTTTCCATGAGGCTTTATTGGCTCTGTAAAGTCAACCTTAGTTTCTTTCTTTCTTTTCTTTCCTTCTTCCTTCCTTCCTTTTCTTTCCTTCTTTCTTTCTTTCTTTCTTTCTTTCTTTCTTTCTTTCTGTTTTGAGAGAGAGAAAGAGGAGGGGCAGAGAGAAAGGGAGAGAGAGAATCCCAAGCAGGCTCCATGCTGTCAGTGCAGAGTCCAATGTGGGGCTCGATCCCACGAACTGTGTGATCGTGACCTGAGCCGAGATCAAGAGCTAGATGCTTAACCAACTGAGCCACCCAGGCACCCCAAGTTGATCTTAGTTTCTTGAAAGTGTCTGGTCATATCTGAGTCTATGTATAATGTTCTCAAATATGGTATTCCAGTCAGAGCTTTGGTAATATAACCAATGTTTCTAATTGTGTCTTGTTACAAGGAGATCAGATTCTCATTGAACCTATGTAAACAACTCACTGTAGCTTCCCTGGAACAACATGGGCTTGAACTGTGTGGGTCCATTATATGTGGATTCTTTTTTCAATAAATATACAACAGTAAGTGTATTTTCTCTTCCTTATGATTTTCTTCATAACATCTTATTTTCTCTAGCTTACTTTACTGCACGAATACCATATATAACACATCTAACATATAAAATATGTGTTAATTGTTTCTCTTATCAGTAAGGCTTTTGGTCAATAGTAGGCTACTAGTAGTTATACTTTGGAGGAATAAAAAGTTATACAGGGATTTTTGACTACACAGGGAGAGACAGTCAGTGTCCCTAACCCCTATGTTGTTCAAGGGTCAGCTCTATATTGTCATGAAAAGACTACCTGAGAATTTTTTAATTCTGGAGGGATCAGGTAGGGAAAAAACAAGTAAATGTTTCACCTTTGGTCATAAACGTATATCTTACTAAATTGTTGATAGCTTAAGAGAAAAGATAAAAAGGTTTCCTAAAATCTGGAAAAGAAAACATTAGACAACCAGTAGTGTTTTAAACAAGAAGTCATACAAATGATAATCATCCTCTTCTCCTCAATTCACTCATGCCCATGTAATTAACATCTGTCCTATTTGAATCCATTTTTCCCACTAGTTCTGGAAGTTCTCCCCCAGTTCAGTTGCTTGATCTGAAAGTTATCAGGAACCTGTATTCTAGAGTACCCGTTAGATTCTTTTCCATGAATTTCTCTGAGGATAAAACACATTTGCAGGAAGCTTTTGTAAAACAGTAACTCTCTGTACATGATAAAAGACCAGAAATGCCCATTATTAAAGATGTGATGGGAGTTCATTCTTAATGGAATTGACAAAGGGAATTACCCATGGCCCTTGGAAATGGTGAGAAAGACAGTAAACTCAGTGTTTGCAGAGTTTTATGCCTGTTTCTTGGTGTCCCCAAAGCTGTCAGAAGTGCCCTTTGCTCTGGCCTCTGCCACCAAATCTGTTAAATAACAAAAATTCAGCTGAGTAAATTTAAAGATCAAAGTAGCTTCATTCAATGATTCATGAATCAGATAGCATCTCCTCGAGCGAACAGAAAGCAGCTTCATTGAGCTGTGGCAAAGAATGCCTTGTTTTAGGCAAAGTGGCCCTCCTAAGGGGTCTATCAGCACATTGCCGCCTAGCGTTGACCTAAAAATTCCAGGTTGGCTGGTTAAAGGTCACATTTCTGGGAGAAACTGAAGCTACCGTTAGGTTAGGTATTAAGTCTTGGTGGAGTTTAGCATAAGTGACTTTATTTTGGGCCTGCTGTCTCCTTTTTAACAGTTGGAACGTTTTGGAAGAGTGCGTTGTGATCGAAAGCAGCATTATAAGTGAGATTACATATATCTTCATGGAGTTGACGGCTGTTCCTGGCTGTCTCCATCCTTTCAGAGACAGGCTTGGCACACACAAGCACGCATATGCTCTATTGTGGGTCGCTAGTCCTGTGTTCCTGTATTTCTCTTTCTTCTTTGATGCTGCAAATCCTTCAGTGAGTTCATGAGAAAGGGAAGCGTTTTTGGGTTTTTTTTTTCCCGTTCCTCCCCCCTCCCCTTCTGGCCACTACCACTCTGTTCTCTGTATCTATGAGCTTGTTTTGTTTTGTGTTTAGATTTCACCAGTAAGAGGGATCATCCTGTATCTGCCTTTCTCTGACTGCTTTCACTGAACACACTGCCCTCAAGGTGCATCCACATCGTTTCAAATGGCAAGATTTCCTTCTGTTTTAAGGCCTGAACTCTTATCCATGTTGTATTCTAAAATCACTTTTCATTTCCTGCAGAACTTTGTTTTCCCTGGAGTTAAAAACTGTCTTTAAACCGGCAAAATATATGCCCATTTTATCACTGATTCAGCCCCACACTTCCCCACTAATTTGTTAAGTGACTTCTTTTACCCTCTCCTGACCCCAGTATTTTGTGTTTTTGTATGGGTTTATTTGCATTCGTCGTGAGAGAGCCTTGGTGGGTTTTCTCATTTTAGAAACTCCAGAACTTTGGTTCTGAAAATGTTTGTTTGTTGATGACTTCTTTCCTTCCATTTTTTATAGTCTCTTTCTAGAATTTCTGTTATTCACCTATTTACCTCCTTAGACGGTCCTCTTATTTTCTTAGTTTCTCTATATTTTGTTTGTTTGTTCTACTGTATCTTCCAGTCCTTCCAACATTTCATTTCTACTATCATACTCATAATTTCCGAAGGCTCTTTTTGTTTTCTGAATGTTTCGTTTTGCAGTATGCTGTTCTTGCATCATGGATGCAATACTAATCACAGCTTTTTATTGCTTGTTTCCTTCTCCCTGCATACCCTTGGCTGCTCCTTCATTTTTTGTTTATTTCTTTGTCTCTTCGTTTTGAATTCTATTTTTATCTTAGAGGCTTTCTTCAGATGTGTGGTACTCCTTGACCATCTGCTTTCATTTCAGAGTGAGGTAATAAAAAGCTGATCAGTAGCCGTGAGCCTTCGGTGGGATTCATCCACGCTGAACTGGTCTGTTGGGTGACCTAGTGAAGGTCTGCTGGTTTCAGTGGAGGACCTCTAATGGCAGGATCTTTAGGTCTTCCTTCTTGTGCTGGTCAGATTTTCCAGAGAACTATCTTTTGATTTTCTGTCTGGAATTATAGAACTGGCATCCTGGGAGCTGAGTAAGGAGGAGCGTGTCCAGGTAAACCCAGGTTCCTCTGATTCTAAGCCTGAGCATGTAACCATTACCCAATGTATCATTTTCTCTCCCCTTCACCCCAGTTTAGTTTCATGTGTTGACTACTTACCCTGTGTCTAAAGGCTAAATCTAATTAGAACCACTGGTCTAAATGCTGGGGATGAAGACATCATGAGGACACCCTACTCCCCCCACTCCCAGGTTCAATTTAAGTCAATAAAAGCTATTGAGCTTAAGATATTCAAAGTTCTATGCTAGCACTGTGGAGAGGAAACGTGTCAGTAAGACACAGTCTCAAAAAGCTGTTTCAAAAAGCTTATAGATAGGTGTGGCAGGTAGAAACAAATTATGAAACCAAAATACAAGGCAGAACATGACCTAAGTGCAGCAAAAGAAAGGACAGGAAGATGAGATTCATCTGGATTGTGGGGATATGAAGGAAGTAGGGATTTGAATTGGAGCTTTAAAACTGCACAGGGTTTGCATGCAGAAGTGGGGTATAAGCAAAAACAAAGGTCCAAAGATTTTAAGATGAAGTTTTAGGGGCGCCTGGGTGGCGCAGTCGGTTAAGCGTCCGACTTCAGCCAGGTCACGATCTCGCGGTCCGTGAGTTCGAGCCCCGCGTCGGGCTCTGGGCTGATGGCTCAGAGCCTGGAGCCTGTTTCCGATTCTGTGTCTCCCTCTCTCTCTGCCCCTCCCCCGTTCATGCTCTGTCTCTCTCTGTCCCAAAAATAAATAAACGTTGAAAAAAAAAATTAAAATGGAGTTTTAGGACCCTCCTTCTCCTCCCTGCAGGGTGATTCTGGGGGCCCTCTCCATTGCCTTGTGAACGGCAAGTATGCTGTCCATGGAGTGACCAGTTTCGTGTCCAGTCTGGGCTGTAACGTCCCGAGGAAGCCCACAGTCTTCACACGGGTCTCTGCTTACATCTCCTGGATCAATAATGTAAGTGCTCTCAAATGACAGGTTGAAACAGGGTCACCTGGAGACCCATACACTGGCGGGGCTGGGGAGCGATAATCGGACAGGGAGGCCATCATCTTCCTTACCACATTCGTTTACTCCTTTCCCTTGCCTCCATGATGCATCTCCCCTCAATAATGCTGCCATCCCAAGTTCCCCTCTGCATACCCGCTCAGCCGACATCACCCAAGTGCTTACTGTTTAGGGTAAGGTGGTGACAACAGCAGACCTCAACCGGGCAGATGGCAGTGCTATCCTAAGTCAAAGCCAAGAGAAAAACAGCTTCAGAAAGTCCTGCGTGCACCTGGAAAAGGGAAGAGTCACTAACATTTTCTCCCATGAGCTCTTTCTAAGGGCATTATGAGAATCTGCTCTACCCTTTAGCAAGAGGTTTTACTACCTTAGATGATGCTTGAAGGTTAGATGAGGCTTTACCTACACTGACCTAGTGGTAGCTTCACAATCATCCCACCTATGCCCTCTAGCCTTCAAACACACTCTGGAGTCTCGTGGCGTGAACTTTGATTCACAACCATTTCAAGGCCTATTCTTGCCACTAGGTGCTACATATGTGCCTAGAACATTGAATTGTCCTGACACAGCTGAGACCTACTTCCTACCATACACCTACCCTCCCTCCCCTGCCCCCCCAACTCCCTCAACTCCCCTCAGAAACCCAGGGCCGGGCTACACTCAACCAGGAGCCCTGAAGAAAACAGAAGGGAGGGAGGCAGAAGTTACTGACTGTGGACATACTGGCTTTTCCTTCAGGTCATTGCTTCCAACTGAACGTCTTCCTGAATCCCATGGCCTTCCCAAGATGATGCTTAGACCCACGAAAGGACTTGAGGCCATCAAGGAAAAAAAACATTCTGAGAGGCCATTGAGCCAGATCCAGAAAAGCAAATAAAACTGAATATGCATGATCATCCTGAGTCTTTTTGTTCGCCATTAGGCCCTCTAGAGGAAATGGAGTTAAAGGACCCAAGTTGGATTTCACATTTCTGTGCTGGATCTTCTGTTTACTGCCATTTCACAAACTACGCCAAGTGGGAGTGGTTTTACGTTACTCTTTTTTTTTTTTTTTTTTAATTTTTTTTTTCAACGTTTTTATTTATTTTTGGGACAGAGAGAGACAGAGCATGAACGGGGGAGGGGCAGAAAGAGAGGGAGACACAGAATTGGAAACAGGCTCCAGGCTCCGAGCCATCAGCCCAGAGCCTGATGCGGGGCTCGAACTCACGGACTGCAAGATCGTGACCTGGCTGAAGTCGGAGGCTTAACCGACTGCGCCACCCAGGCGCCCCGACGTTACTCTTTTTTGCATCCTTTTAGGACCCACCTAGCCATTAATCTGCCCACCTGGTATTTTCTCCCATGTACATTTGCTATATGCAAAGGCACAGAGTGCTTTCGAATGTTCTTGAGTGACGAAGCGTGCCCTGACTCTCCCAGGTAGATTGTGGGCTCATCCTTCTTTTGTTCCCCCCTCCAGTGCCTAGAACAGGTGCTCGCCCCACGGTTCTGGGCGATGGTAACTGCTAGGAAACACTACAGATCGGAGGATAAGCTTCAGTAGTAGGTCAGATGCCAGCAGACAAAGAAAGTGACAAATTACAAAGGAGGCTAGGGAGGCGAGAATAGAAAAAAAAGGAGAAGATACTGAACGAAGAAAGGAAAGGGTTGAGCAGAACAAAAAGGGAGAAGAGACCGCAATACAGGGCCTCCAGCTAAGTGTGAGTCAGCATGTCAAGGCCAGGACTGAAATAGACCACCGGATCCAGGGTTCTGTAAACCACAGAGAACTGGGAAGCTGATAATTCTGCCTCATCCCGGCCGGGGCTCAGTCTGTTGGAGTGGCCTACAATCGACCGAACAGGGAACCGAAAGAAGGCTAAGAGGTTGAGAAGCAGCTTTTCACTGCGATCACAGAGGACCAGACCGGAGGGAATGGGTAGTTAACATTATAACAGGAGAAACCGGCTAAGACTGGTCCTGGAATGTGCAGGCTGCAAAGTCAGCAGAGGCCTCTGGAACAGCGTAGGCATGCACCGTAAGAAGCCGGGTCAGGACGTCTGCCTCCCCATCTCAATTCCAACACCGAGGAACCGGGGAGCCTCTGGGCAAGTCACCAGCTTTTTCTGACTCACTTGCCTCCTCTAGTTAACTTCTGAAGATCGTCCGTGCTCTAAAACCACAGGATTTGGTGATCATCAATTTCAGTTCCCAAGAGACTGGCATGGAAGAGAGTTTCTTAGGAAGCAGTGGCTGGGGGCTGTGTGGCTGAGGATGCCGTGGACTCCTGTGAGTGACATCGGTGTTGCCCTCCTTCTGCTAGTGACAGACCTGTTATCATCACCATCTTCTCTCAGTGTTCCCACAGCACCGCCATCCTCTGGCCTTCTCCCCTCTTCTTCCCATCCAACATCAAGTCCTTCCATTTTCTGTACTCTCACCCCTTCTAGAACAGCCCCACGAAGAACATCCAGAATAAACCCTAATGATGTAGAACCTGACAATTTTGTATCCACCTCTATAAATGCATTAAGCACATAATATTATAATCGTCTGATGACCAGCCCATCTCCACCTTCAGACTTCAAGCACCTTGAGGTCAGAGACTGCATTTTTAAAAATTTATCTTGGGGCGCTTGAATGGCTCCGTAGGTTAAGCGTCCAACTTCGGCTCAGGTCATGATCTCACAGTTCATGGGTTCAAGCCCTGCGTGGGGCTCTGTGCTGACAGCTGGGAGCCTGGACCCTGCTTTGCATTCTGTGTCTCCCTCTCTCTGCCTCTCCCCCTGCCTCTCAAAAATGAACAAATGTTAAAAAAAAAAAATTTTTTTTAACGTTTATTTATTTTTGAGACAGAGAGAGACAGAGCACGAACGGGGGAGGGCCAGAGAGACAGGGAGACACAGAATCTGAAACAGGCTCCAGGCTCTGAGCTGTCAGCCCAGAGCCCGACGCGGGGCTCGAACTCACGGACCGCGAGATCATGACCTGAGCCGAAGTCGGACGCCCAAACGACTGTGCCACCCAGGCGCCCCCCCAAAATTTTTTTTTAATTTTATCTTGGTTTTCCAACACCCAGCAATGCCCGGCACACAGCTGACCCTGAGGGCAGGATGTCTGTTTGGGGGAATGGCCTGTAAAACAATTGAAGACAAGCCTCCCTCTCCACACTCCTCAGGAAATTATTTTGATCCTCTTCCCTTCCTGGAGGAATGTTACCTCCGCTGTAAAATCCATGAGTAAATGGTTCCTCCAAACCTACTGTTCCTAATTTCCAGCTATCCCCTCAAGGGAGACAGGAAGGAACTTCCTTTCGGGAACCTTCTCCCTCGGGAAGGCACAGATGTAATCTCAGCAGCCTCGTCCCCACTTTCCTGGTCTGTCTTCACTCTGCCTCCACCCAGTACAGGCCCCCTCCCCCCCACCCCAGCAGGAGCTTCCATTCTCTCCTCCCCAGTCCTTTTCCAGTAAGATCCTCTCCTTTCCCGGGGACCCCCATTTCTACCTCTGGCTCAGTTGTTGCTCCCTTTCAAATCCGCCTGTGGAGTCCTGTCCCTTTCCGCGCTCTATCCCTCCAGTTCTAGGCTTACTGCCAACCTCTCCGCAGAGGCTTTCCATCTTGAAAATCCCTGGCACCAGAAGCGCATTTTACTCGACAACCCAGGAGACGTGCCCGCGGACGTGAAACACGTTTCCCCGATGTGGTCAATCCCCGTGCTAAGTGGAGATCGCGATCTTTTCTACCCCATCGTTCCAGTGGCTTCCCGGTGCTGAGGGTTTCGGCGAATCTGCTTTCTGGCGCCAATGTGTCCTGGCTCGCAGGAGAAAACTCGGTTCCCTGGGGCTGGCGCGCCCGTCCCTCGGGGCTGCGCAGCACTGACGCTGGGCTTGACTGAGCGCCGCCTGAGGGCAGGCCCAAGTTTCCAGCCTCCTCCTGAACAGGTGCAGCCCCCAGCCTGAGCTCCAGAAGTGCCCGGTGGCCTGGGGGGGGGGGGGGGGGGGGGGGGGGGTTGAGCGGCGGTGGGCGTGGGGGCCTCAGGGCCACCGTGGCGGCGCTGGGAGGGGGCCTCTCGGAGAGCCCGTGGGGGTCTCGAGCGGCGTGGGGCGGGGCGGCCACGGCCACGGCCGGATGCGAGGCATGCTGGGAACCGCACTTCCTCCTTGGGGGCCTCCAGAAAACCACAGGTCGCTGGGCCCAGTCTACCCGGAGCCGGCAGGATGGCGGAGGGCAAGGCGGGTGGCGCCGCCGGCCTCTTCGCCAAGCAGGTGCAGAAGAAATTCAGCAGGGCCCAGGAGAAGGTATGTGGCCGGGTCGCACCACCTGCCCTTCCGGCCGGCCTGGCTCTGCGACAGAGCGGTGTGCGGTGGGGGTGGGGGGGAGGGGGTGTCCGGGGGGGGGCCTGGGCTGAACAGAAGGTCCCAGGCAGACGGGAATAGGCGTGGATTTTCCTTAAACTACAAAGAGTTGATAGAGAACAGAAAAAAGCTACCCGTTCTTGGGCAAGGGTAGGGAAGCAGAGGAGACCACAGTCTCCCTCGGGAACCCTAAGTAACGCTCAGGCGACCCAGGAAAGGTGGGAGAAAGGAACCAACGTTGGCAGATTTGTCCTAGCAACCCAGCCAGGGTGCTCTTTCACAGAGGATGAAATTGAAGGTTGCAAGAGGGCATTCTCCCCAAAGTGACGACAGCGATGACCAGCTGTGCTGCCAGCGGGGACCGCCCAGTCCACAAGGACTCCGTAACCTAACCCCGCCTGGCCTCTGGGCAGTGTTTAAGCTGATGTGAGCAGTAGCGCGTATCTGCTTTCTGTGCGTTGGAAAGTACATGGTCCAGGATGATGAAGGAGCATCTCTTTTTAGATTGGGTCCTTGGTTGGCTCTGGGTGCCTTACTCCAGCGTCAACATTGAGGTAGGCTGTCCGCCTGTAACACTTCTCTACACATTCTTATTTTTATTTATTTATTTACTTAGAGAGAGAAAGGATGAGCTGGGGAGGGGCAGAGGGAGAAGAAGAGAGAATCTGAAGCAGTCTCCACACCCAGCCCAGAGCCTGGAGCCTGAGGCAGGGCTCCATCCCAGACTCTGGGATCATGACCCGAACTGAAATCAAGAGTTGAGGCAGAACTGACTCAGCCACCAAGGCGCTCCTCGACACATTTTAGTGACATTCTTGTTTCTTCCTTTTTTTTTTTTTTTTTTTTTTTAGTGTTTGTTTATTTTTGAGAGACAGAGAGAGTGCAAGTGGGGAAGGGACAGAGATAGGAGACAGAGAATCCAAAGCAGGCTCCGCACTGACAACGCAGAGCCCGAGGTGGGGATGTGAACCCACAAACTGCGAGATCATGACCTGAGCCCAAGTTGGACGCTTAACTGACTGAGCCACCCAGGCGCCCCATGACATTCTTGTTTCCACCTGTCCAGGGTATGTCCTTCCCTTTTAACCTGAACCTCTGCTCTCCACGTAGCAACACTCTGATAGATGGATCTCCTTTTTCTGCCTTGGAGGAAGCCGGGGTCATAGGAAAGAGTGGAGGAAAAGGCAAGATTTTGTGTGGCTCGACTTCATTACTTCACCTTGCTCTGATTTCACCTTGATCACGATTTTAGCCTCTTCGAAGGCTGTCTCATTACAAATCTGATAGAGATCAGAGCCTGTGGAAAGGTCTAGTTAGAAGTGGTGTGGAAGAGAAGGAGCTACCAGCTACGTGACAGGTTGGAAAAAACAAGAAAACCCAGGAGACAAAAAAATTCATGGATAATAGTTTGGTGTGTTTTTTTTTTAAATGTTTATTTATTTTTGAGAGAGAGAGAGAGAAAGACAGAACACAAGCGGGGGAGGGGCAGAGAGAGAGGGAGACACAGAATCCAAAGCAGGCTCCAGGCTCTGAGCTGTCAGCACAGAGCCCGACATGGGGCTCGAACCCACAAACCATGAGATCGTGACCTGAGCTGAAGCCGGACACCCAAAGGACTGAGCCACCCAGGCACCCCGATAATAGTTATTTTTAAAAGACATAGCAGTTGACTTTACCTCACTGTTTCACCTTCTGTCCTCATCCAGCCTATCATCAACACTATGCCCTTGGGGATTTCTCTCCTTTTCTAAGCTTGGACTCCAAAGTTTTAGATAAGTAACGTCCCTGCTCTGGGCTTCAGATTCTGCACATGTAAAAATGAGAGCGGTGATGCTTAGTGATTTGGAAATTCAACGCAGTAAGGATGCAAGAGTGAGAAGGGGAGAGGGTTCCTTGAACCTCAGAAGCAAATATTCCCCAAAGAGAGAACCAGCCACCCAGGTAACCTGTTCTTCCTGGTCTGAACCCTGAGAATGCAGAGAGAGGAGCTACCTCACCTCTGCCTTGGGGACCTTTCCAGGTTAAGGCAGAAAACGGGAGGATGCTCTGAACCTAGACATAAACACAAGGGCGGGCAGACATTGAACTTGGAGCAGTACAGTTGGCACCGTGGAGGCAGTGGCTGCTGCCTGGATAGAGTGGGAATGGCCTGGAATGTGAGGAGGAGCTCAGCCCAGCCTGCCAGAGTCCTTGAGTCTTGACACGTTATTGAAGGCAAGAGAGAGAGGGAGAAAGTTACAGTCAAAAGAAAGGACTCCCTGGAACAATTTGTAGTTTTTGTATAAGCATTTGGCTGTAATCTTCTAAGTAATACGTAGCAAGCACAGTGTCAAATAGATGTGTCAGATATCGAGTGCCGATTATGGTCGAGGCAGAGGACTTCAGGAAAGACACGATCTCTCTCTCTTTTATTTTTATTTAAAAAAAATTTTTTTTCAACGTTTATTTATTTTTGGGACAGAGAGAGACAGAGCATGAACGGGGGAGGGGCAGAGAGAGAGGGAGACACAGAATCGGAAACAGGCTCCAGGCTCTGAGCCATCAGCCCAGAGCCCGACGCGGGGCTCGAACTCACGGACCGCGAGATCATGACCTGGCTGAAGTCGGATGCTTAACCGACTGCGCCACCCAGGCGCCCCACGATCTCTCTCTCTTTATGGAGCCAACGCTCTCGTGATAGGATCTCATTTCACCTTTGCCGCCCTTTGTGCATGCTATTAATATCCCAATTTTAGAAATGAAGAAGCGAGGCTCAAAAGAGATCGGCAAATGGCAGAACTGTCACTGACACCCAGGTGTCCCGCCTTTGGATCCCAACCTCAGGCCCGCTCTCTCTACAAGCCTCCGGATAAACCACTGTGACATCTGTGCCTGCCCACTTCCTGCTGACCCTCTCTCTCAGGAGCAAAGCTGGGAGTAGAAACACCTTTTGCTCAGTCCCCCTCCTCTGAAAATCTAGGCGTGAAGGTCCAGTGACTGTCACACACGAGGGAGATGAAGCGTTCTTGTTTTATTTTCCAGTCTCCACCCAGACGCAACATGAGACTGAGTTGTGTCTTTACAGGAAGATGTGTCTTCACAGTTCAAATGAGTGCTTTCACCATCCACGATTGCTCTGTGGCAAATGGCTCGGAAGGGGCATTGTGTTACCCCTCCTTTGCTGGTCTTTTCCTCTACTGACTTTTACTCAACCGGTCTCCCAGAGGGTTCTGTCAACAATACTTAACCGAGAAATTCCTTTGCCCGGGATACTGGGCTGGACCCAGGAAGGAATTTAGAGATGAATAAGAGGCACTCTCGCCTGCCAGATGCTTACAGTCTCGTTAAAAAAAGAAAAAAAAAATTGGTGAAGAGTCACCTGAGAGGTCTGCAGTCTGTGGGAATTCAGAGGAGAGAAAGACTGAGGAGAATTGAGCGAGGTTTTATAGCAGAGGCGGAATTTGAGGTAGGAATGATGGCCGATTAGTAGTTCCTCAGGCAAGTGGGGGGGATGGAACATTCTAGCTGAGGAAATGCCAGCATGAGCCAGGCAGGGAGTGTGGAAAACCGTTGAGGCAGAATAGTGAGAAATGCAGGTGAGCTGGAGTACAGGGATCGGTGGCAGAAAAGACAGGAGAGTAAATTTAGGACCACGCTAAGGAAAAGCCTACTTTTTTTTTTTTTAATTTTTTTTTTTTTAATGTTTATTTATTTTTGAGACAGAGAGCATGAACGGGGGAGGGTCAGAGAGAGACAGAGACACAGAATCTGAAACAGGCTCCAGGCTCTGGGCTGTCAGCACAGAGCCCGATGCGGGGCTCGAACTCATGGACTGCGAGATCATGACCTGAGCCGAAGTCGGTCGCCCAACTGACTGAGCCACCCAGGTGCCCCAGGAAAAGCCTACTTTAACGTACATCCCGAAAATGAGGATTTCTCACAGAAACTGCAATATTGTTATCACACCTAAGAAAAAAATTTTAACAAAAATCTGTCATCTCTAATAGCCAGGCCCTATTCAAATGACCCCAATTGAGAGAGTTAATTAAAATATCATAAATGATTAGGGGGAAGGGTCCTGGTAGGGACCTATAGCCACCAAACATCTGCAGTGAATTTTTTTGTAATCGCTTTTTCTCTTGTTCCTCTTCTTTCTCTCTAAACGCAGAATTCTTAGTGTAGAACTTTAGAGAACTCGCATTGGGTGCACGGTCATTAGGAAGTGAACCAAAGGTAGAATGTATTAATTCTTTCAGATGTTTGTTCAGCACTCTACATTCTCTTCCGTCAGAGAACTTTCGTTGCGGGAGAACATCTACAACACGGCGTAAGTGCCTGGATACGCAGCCCTGTTGCTTATGGCAACAAAGGACTTTGGGCCCAGGGCACTGGTTATGCTCTCAGGGCGATCACACTCTTCTTTCAGTTTCATGGTTGAAGGTGGGAGTGTTCAGTTCACATGCTCACACCCCTTCTAAGCCTTTTTGCCTTGAGCCTTTTGGGGGTTGGGGATATTGGGCATGCCACATTTACTCTAGCCGGGGTTGACTACCCTTTCAGCCCCTTCCACCTAAGAACACCCCCCAGCCCCTCCAGGCAAAGGAAGGGAGGAGTAGCAGGAAGGAAGTGAGAGCTGCAATTACCACTTAGACAAGGTGGTTTTGCAACTTTCTGTTGTCTGGGGTGGGGGTGGGGGGTGGGGGTGCAGGGAAGATGGCAGACCGGGTGTACCCAGGGTCAGGTGTTCAATGAGCTGGAGTCAGAGACACAAACATATGGCTGAACTGAGAAGGAAATATGCACTCATAGGGAAGGGAGTGCAATTGGACATAATGCTAATGGATTTGTATTGAGCACTCACCAAAGGGCAGCACTGAGAATGTATGTCATTTAATTCTCCGGACAACTCCAGGAGATGCTGTTGTGTAAACAGAGGCTCAAGAGACGGATAGGCTTATTTGCCTAAAGGCTTAGAGCCATAAATCGAAAGGCCAAGATGGGGCATATATATCTGTCAGACTCCAGAGCCCTTGATCGTAACCACTACAGAGAGAGCTCCGGAAGTTGGAGATGCTAACCACTGGGTTAAGAATGGGGACACATGTGGGAGTGCAAGCCGGTGCAGCCACTCTGGAAAACAGTATGGGGGTTCCTCAAAAAACTAAAAACAGAACTACCCTGCGACCCAGCAATTGCACCACTAGGCATTTATCCAAGGGGTACAGGTGTGCTGTTTCGAAGGTGCACGTGCACCCCAATGTTTATAGCAGCACTATCGACAATAGCCAAAGTATGGAAGGAAAGAGCCCAAATGCCCATCGATGGATGAATGGATAAAGATGTGGTATATATATACAATGGAGTATTACTTGGCAATCAAAAAGAATGAAATCTTGCCATTTGCAACTACGTGGATGGGACTGGAGGGTATTATGCTAAGAGAAATTAGTCAGAGAAAGACAAAAATCATAGACTTCACTCATATGAGGACTTTAAGAGACAAAACAGATGAACATAAGGGAAGGGAGACAAAAATAATATAAAAACAGGCAGAGGGGGACAAAACAGAAGAGACTCATAAATATGGAGAACAAACTGAGGGTTCCTGGAGGGGTTGTGGGAGGGGGGATGGGCTAAATGGGGAAGGGGCACTAAGGAATCTACTCCTGAAATCATTGTTGCACTGTATGCTAACTAATTTGGATGTAAATTAAAAAAAAATAAAAAATAAAATAAAAAAAAAAGAATGGGGACACATGGCGGGGTGGGGGCGCCTGGGTGGCTCAGTAGGTTAAGCGGCCAACTTCTGCTCAGTTCATGATCTCACGGCTCAAAGGCTCATGAGTTCGAGCCCCGCATCGGGCTCTGTGCTGACAGCCCAGAGCCTGGACCCTGCTTCCAATTCTGTGTTTCCCTCTCTCTCTGCCCCTCCCCTGCTCATGCTCTGTCTGTCTGTCTGTCTCTCTCTCTCTCTCTCTCACAAAAATAAATAAACATTAAAAAAAAAAAAAAAAAAGAATGGCATATGGTCAGGGCACCTGGGTGGCTCAGTCAGTTGAGCTTCCAACTTTTGATTTTGGCTCAGGTCATGATCCCAGGGTAGTGGGATGGAGCCACACTCAGCGCAGAGCCTTTTTAAGATTCTCTCTCTGTCCCCCTCTGCCCCTCTCCCCAGCTTACGTGTGCTCTCTCTCTAAAAAAAAAAATGAAAGAATGGGGACATGTGGGCCCAAGTATCTATGTAGAGCCTTCCTCACTCCCCAAGACCTGGGCACTCTTGCACGTGATTCAAAGCCCTTCATGACGAGACTCCAGTTTCCCTTTCTGGCTCCCTTACCCACTACTCCCCATAACACACCCTAAACCAGCCATGCTGAGTCATCTCACAAAGCGGTGTGAATGTGGGTGGGTATTTCCATGACTCTGTCCTCTTTCCACCCTCCCCCCTTATACTCTATTCCAGTCTAGCAAAATCTTAATTCTAGTCCCAGCCCATCGGTTGGTCCCCTCCCGTTGTCAGTCCCACTCTCCCTCCTGTTAGAAGTATTAAGTATCTCTTTGCTGGGTACTGAGAAATCTAGATGAGTAAGGCAAGTACCCAGTTCTCAAGGAGCCTACAGTTTAGAAGGAGACATAGCTAGATAAACCTAAATCATAAAATGGTAATAGAGGGGCGCCTGGGTGGCTCAGTCGGTTAAGTGTCTGACTTCGGCCCAGGTCATGATCTCACAGACTGTGAGTTCAAGCCCCGCGTCAGGCTCTGTGCTAAGCTCAGAGCCTGGAGCCTGCTTTGGATTTTGTGTCTCCCTCTCTCTCTGCCCCTCCCCTGCTCATGCTCTGTCTCTTTCTGCCTCAAAAATAAATAAAAACATTTAAAAATTTTTAAAAAAAAGGTAATAGAAATGTCTACAAGGTGTAGAAGTTGCAAACACTTAGAAGGGAGTGATTAACTCGATTAATGGGATAAAGCGGTTAAGTGTCATAAAGGATATAGAGTATGAATTTTTTTTTTAATTTTTTTAAAGTGTGTGTATGTATGTAAATAATTTCTAGGGGCGCCTGGGTAGCTCAGTCAGTTAAGCATCTGACTTCAGCTCAGGTCATGATCTCGCAGTTCATGGGTTTGAGCCCCTCATTGGGCTCCATGCTAACAGCTCAGAGCCTGAAGCCTGCTTCCAATGCTGTGTCTCCCTCTCTCTTTCTACCTCTCCCCCACTCATGCTCTGTCTCTCTCTGTCTCCCCAAAATAAATAAATGTTCAAAAAAAATTTTTTTAATAATTTTTATAGCCAACGTGGGGCACAGACTCACAACCCCAAGATCAAGAGTAACTGAGACACGTATGGGCCTTTCATGCAAATTTGTTGAGCAGGCAAGTGGAGAATCATTAGAAGGTTTTAAGCAGATGCAGGAGAGCAACAGCAAGGGCCCGGAACACAGTTATGACCACGAGACTAGAAAGCATGGGACGGTTTCCAGAGATGGACATATTGAGGGATTTGATGAAGGAGGTGAGGGAGAAGTAGTTGAGGGCAACTTCTGAGATTCTAACTTCGGCCCGGGGGCAGCGTGATGACAGTGCCTCCTCCCAACATGGGGGTGGAAGATGCAGGGCTTTCTTGCTTGTGTACAAGTGAGTGTCCCCTGTGTGAAGAGGCACCGTATCTTTTTCATTTTCCTGTCCTTTATATTAGTGCTGAGACCAATATGGTGGTTGGCTCCCAGGAGAGAGGAGATAGAGAGCATTCATTTCGAGCTGGGTTCTAAATGCATTGTGTCGGTCTTCTTCAGCGTTTTCCACAAGGGCTCTCCTAAGAGAACAGTCTCCTGCCTGCCTCTAACCTCATCTATCTAGAGGAATCTGGGGCTGTGGCTGGAAGACCATCTCTCAAGTGAAAAGTACCTTCAGGGCTCATATTTTATCGTTAGGGCTGCATATTTTACATTCTTATTAATCCTTGTTTTAATATAATACTTTACCCCAGCCCACCCCCGGAACCCCACTGTAAATAATAATGTCATTCCAGGCATGTATGCCATATTTATTCTGGGCTTTGTATATACACCCTTGCACACTGCCAGATACCCTCAGGCATACCCCAATTTGAGAAGAACCACCAAATACGATTTTTTTTCCAACAGTACACTCTATATTTTTTAAATTCCATTGGGCTGATACGAGTACAGCCCTTTAATTGCATCCGAGACTCTGAGAAGCTAGGGTCATAGGAGGCCAACAGATGAGAGGGACTTGACTCCACCTCACTGACCTTTCCAACTTATATTCCCAGGTTCTGCAGAAGTTGGGGAAGACCGTGGAAACCAAAGATGAACGGTTTGAACAAAGTGCCAACAACTTCCACCAGCAACAGGTAATCTGGAGGGTGGGGAGGGGGAGCTTGGAGGAAGAAGGGAGACCTGAGGGCCGGGTAGCAGAAGAACAGTAGGTTTGGGCAAGCCAACAGGCATCCCTCCTACCCCACCCTCCCCCCGGGGTTGGGGGGCAAGGGCCACGGAGTAACCTGCTGCTTCTTGTTTCTCTGGGAACCAGAGACGCTTCCTTTTCTTGTTCCCACCGACCCTGGGTTTTGGGAGACAGACAAGTGTTCTTTCCTCTTAGTGGTTCCCCCGGGGTACAGTGGCATCCCTAGGTCCTTGGACAAAGTTGGAACGAGCCCCTGCCACTTTAGTCTTTGGCTGATCACTTCCTCAGGGTGCCTCTCTCCCACCCTAGGCTCTCCCATCGTAGTAGCCCCCGATTTTCCTTGTTGCCTCTTTGGCCGCTACCTCTACCTCGCCGAAGCCCAGAATTCTAAATGATCCGTCCATCTTTCCCCTGTCATTCTCACCAGCAAACCTCTTATTGTCTCGGTTCCTTCTACGTTCACTGGCTGCTATGGGTAATTCTCTTACAGAAAATTTACATTGAGAAGTGGGCAATAGGTGTAGGCTTCCATGGGATATTTCACTTTTTTTTTTTTAAGTTTATTTATTTATTTTGAGAGAGAGTAAGCACGAATGGCGGGGGGGGGCAGAAGAGAGGGAGAGAGAGAAGGGAATCTCAAGCAGGCTCCGCCCTGTCTGTGCAGAGCCTGATGCGGGGCTCAAACTCACCAACCATGAGATCGTGACGTGATCCAAAGTCAGACACTCAACCGACTGAGCCCCCCCCCCCACCCCGCCACCCAGGTGCCCCAAGATATTTCACTTTCCATCTCCACGTGCTAGGCATTGTGCATGGTGCTTTACACACGTGATCTCACTTAATTCTTACATGAGCCCTGGAGATTGCAGTCCCCTCTTTGTAATAGAAGGGGGTTATTGACTCACATGAATACCCGGTTGTAATGTGGTCCTAACACTTAACTGCTCAGAGTTCGGCCACATTTCACAGGTTAAGGGCACTGTCCCCAACAAGACTGCTTCACTTCGGACACCAGCTGCAGGCTCCAGAGCTCCCAGGACACCCACACTGCTGACCAATGCTACAAATTTTGGGGGGGGGGGTCCTACTAGCCACTCAGTTCCTGTAATCCACAAGAACAACCCACAGAACTCAGGACAGTGCTCTATTTACAATTACACTTTTATTATAAATGACACCGATCCGGACCAGCCAAGTGAAGAGGGACATGAGGTGAGGTCCAGGAGAATTCCAAACGAGAAGCTTCTGTGTTCTCAAGATGTGTCACCTTCCCAGCACGTTGATACAGGATTACCCAGCAAGGAAGCTCACCCAAGCATCAGGTGTCTAGAGTTTTTTGTTGTGATTTCATTACATGGTGAATCATGGGCCACATGATTGAATTTAATCCGTAGCTCCCTTTTCCCTCCCTTCTGCTGGAGGTCAGGCTCATATCACCTGTCTCAAAGCCCCAGCCCTCTAATCACATGGTTCATCTTTCCAGCCTGACCAGCCACCATCCTGAGCCATTTGTTTATTACAAAGTCACACGTGATTGAAGAGGCCCACCATGAAAAATGAACACACTCCCATCACTCAGGAATTCCCAAGGATTTAGAAGTTAACTTCCCAGGACTGGGGACAAAGACCAGCCAAATTCATTCTTGCACAATATCAGTGCATCGAATTATATGGAAAGTAATTCTTTATGATGCTATTAAAGGGACACTAGCTATATCCTATAGAAATCTTTTGTCTTATGTTCATTTTTGAGAGAGAGAGCATGAGCGGGGTAGAGGCAGAGAGAGAAGGGGACAGAGCATCTACAGCGGGCTCTGCCCCAACGGCTGAGAGCCTGATGGGGGGCTCAAACTCGTGAACCATGAGATCATGACCTGAACCGAAGTTAGACACTTAACCAACTGAGCCACTCGGGCGCCCCTAGCTATAATCTAATTCAGCAGTTTATTGTATATCAGGATCATTTGGGAAATATTTTTAAATGCAAGGTCACCTGTAGTAGGGCTTGGGAATCCGTAGTTTTAAGCTTGTTTTAATGGAAGATTTCAAATATACACAAAGATAGGAAAACCTGTATGATTAATCCACATGTACCCATCACCCAGCTTTAATAATTAATCAACTCATTTATGTCTCCACCCACTTTCCCCCATCCTTGATTACTATGAAGGACATTCTGCATATCATATCATTTTATCCATAAATATTTCATTATTAATCTCTAAAGATAAGGACTCTTTTTTTATTTTAATTTAATTTTTTTTAAGTTCATTTATTTTTTTGAGAGAGACAGCGTGAGTGGGGGAGGGGGAGGGGCAGGGGCAGAGGGAGGGAGAGAGAGAGAATCCCAAGCAAGCTCCTCACTGTCAGTGCAGAGCCTGATGTGGGGCTCAATCTCACAAAACTGTGAGATCATGACCTGAGCCAAAACCAAGAGTTGGATGCTTAGCCAACTGAACCACCCAGGCACCCCAGTTTTTTACATTTTTTTTAAGTTTATTTATTTATTTAGAAAGCGAGAGAGCTGGGGAGGGGAGGAGAGAGAAGGAGACAGAGAATCCCAAGCAGGCTCCATGCTGCTAACACAGAGCCCGACATGGGGCTCAAACCCACGAACAGTGAGATCATGATCTAAGCTGAAATCAAGAGTCAGAGGCTTAACTGACTAAGCCACTGAGTTACCCCCAAGATAAGGACTCTTTTAAAATATAACCACAAAGCCATTATCACGCCTAAAAATATTTTTCTATAAGACGTTTACTCATTACAACAAACCAGAAAGGACAAGAAAAACATGAATCAAAAAATCATGATTTTGCACCCTCCCATGCTGCAACCACTGTTGTTTCATATCCTTACGGTCACTGTGCTATGTATGTGTATGGTAGCCAAGTAAATCCAGAATAAATAAATACAAGGTTCACAATAGTGAGATTATTCTGTCTGTAATGGTTTCATAACTTGCCCTTTTCAGTTAACAACGTAATGCAAATATCTTTTCAGATATTTCAGGTTAATCACCCCACTAAAACATAAGATTAAGTGATACCTCTAAAAAATAGCAATAATTTCGGGGGCGCCTGGGTGGCTCAGTCGGTTAAGCGTCCGACTTCGGCTCAGGTCACGATCTTGCAGTATGTGAGTTCGAGCCCCGCATCGGGCTCTGTGCTGACCGCTCAGAGCCTGGAGCCTGTTTCAGATTCTGTGTCTCCCTCTCTCTCTGACCCTCCCCCGTTCATGCTCTGTCTCTCTCTGTCTCAAAAATAAATAAACGTTAAAAAAATTTTAAAAAATAGCAATAATTTCATAATTCAAAATGTCCAATGTTCACTCCCCTATTTTTTTAATCCCCTGATTTGTTTAAAAAAATTTTTTTTAACGTTTATTTATTTTTGAGACAGAGAGAGACAGAGCATGAACAGGGGAGGGGAAGAGAGGGAGGGAGACACAGAATCTGAAACAGGCTCCAGGCTCTGAGCGGTCAGCACAGAGCCCGACTCGGGGCTCGAACTCACAGACCGAGAGATCGTGACCTGAGCCGAAGTCGGACGCTTAACCGACCGAACCACCCAGGCGCCCCTCCCCTGATTTGTTTAAATCAGCAACTTGTGGACATGTTTAAGTCCCTTAAAGTTAAATCTCTTCATCTGCAGGTTTCTAATCCCTCCCTTTTTGCGGTTTACTTGCTGATCCCGGGTTGTTTTCCTGAAGTTTCCTGCAGGCTGACTGAATCCCCATGGTACTGTTTAACATGATCCTCTGTCTCTTGTATTTTCCATAAATGAATAGATTTAGGGTTTGATGAGATTCAGATTTTGTTTGTTTGGGTGGCAGGAATACTTGATATTTTTCTAGGTGGGATATTCTCTCATCTGGAGGCACATAACGTGTTCTTATCTTTTTTTTTATGTGACACTAACAGCCATAGTTGATCATTAACTGGAGAGTCTATGTTGTATATTAAGCTTCTAGTAATTATGAGGTGGTAGCCAGTCTGAGAACAGCATTTGGCAACCACTGACTTTAGTCTGAATTGGGGGGGAGGGGGGCGGAGGGCAGGGAATCGGATCTGAGAGAGAGGTGATTCAATCAAGGTAAAGCACAAGGGCTACAGAGCGAGCATTCAAACGTGAACCCTGTGCTTTTCCCCCTGGACCGCACGAGGAGGCCTCCCTGGGCCTCTGCTCAATCAAGGTTACCCTTCGGCTTTTAACCCCAGTATGAGAAGAACAGGAGTCAGTAAGTCAACACCCACGTTAAAAGGTTTCTGTAGCTCGGTCCTTTCTCCTCCTCTCGGCCTTAAAGGCTGGATCTACCAATGGCAGGTGTGTGGGAAGGAAGGGTCAGCGATGAAGGAAGGGCCATCTAGAAGAATAAGAGGATCAGATGAGACAGTCCCCTCAGAATCTCCTGGGTGAGCCCACCAGCTGAACGTCACTTGAAGGGAGGGTGGAGGTCTGTTTGAGAAAGGAAATGGAGGTAGGTTAGGAATAAGGGAAGCTTTTCTCCTGAGAGAATGATTTACCCATAGTGACTGGTATTTGAGCCTGCCTGAAAAGTTCACTTAACAAGCGAGCCTGCTGTATGCCAGGCTAGATCCTGGTATTTCAACACAAAGAGGACAATACGCCTGCCCTCAGGCATTCACCGTTTAAGGAAAAAGACAGTAACAACACAGTCAGCTCTGAGACGGGACCTCGGATAGCTCAGACGAACAGAGGGGGGAAAGACAAGGTCAAGGAGATTGAAAGTGAAGTATTCCAGAAGTTGGACCAGTTGGTCATGTACCCAGTCCCTTACCGCAATCAGCTTGTAGGTATATTTTTTATCAATAAATAAATATTCCCAGAGGCGCCTGGGTGGCTCAGTCCATTGAGCATCCGACTTCGGGTCAGGTCATGATCTCATTCATGGTTCGTGAGTTCCAGCCCCACATCGGGCTCTGTGCTGACAGCTCGGAGCCTGGAGCCTGCTTCGGATTCTGTGTCTCCCTCTCTCTCTGCCCCTCTCCGCCTTGCACTCTGTCTCTCCCTGTCTCTCAAAAGTGAATAAACGTCGTAAAAAATTTTTTTATAAATAAATAAATATCACTCCCAAACTTCCCAGCCTGATTTTCAAGGGCCTGGCCGCTTGCCCAGGTTCCTAATCAAATTTCCATAGGTAAGTTTTCTTTGAAGGCTTTGTTTACTTCCCCATTTCCCCCCCCCCCCCTTCAAAACATATTATAGAGGAAGAATTGTTTTCCCCGAGCAGCATTTTAATCTCTTATTTCTGGTAGTGACAGCTGCTTCCAATTCATTGCCTTTAAAATCAAACCCAACAATCCAGCTTCTCGGCTCCCCTCTGGGCCTCCATTAGATAGAGCATTTCTAGAGCTTGCTCCTGGACCTTCAGGCTACTTACTATTGTGCTGAGCGTTTGGGTTTCCCTGAGTCCATTTCTCTCCAGCAAGTGGAGAGCCCCAGGACAGGGACTTTCTTCTCCATCCTCAGTACCGCAGTCTCTTAGGACACAGCTCTGTCCACCTGAGGGTTTAGGACAAGCTTCCACAGCGAATGGTCCGTTACCTGAGGGCTCGGGCTGTTTATATAGGGGTTGGAAGGACCGAGTCAGACTCTTTATGGTGATGCCAAGAATTTGGCCGGGTATTCAGAGAGCGGAAGTGCTAAAATGATAAGATTTAGGGCTAGAAATGGTCTAACCCGACATTTATAGATGAGGAAACTGGAACCGGAAAAGTGGAATAACTTGCAAGTCTTTGACTCACAGACAGGGAGGAAGCTAAGACCGTAAAAGTCACACCTGAAGAAGAAGGCTAGGATTCTTCAGCCTGGAGACATTTCAGGGTAGGAGGGCAGACAGGTCAGTGAAATAAAATGACACCCACTGGCGTCCCGCTACCCCATTTCCCATTACCGCTCCCCCCCCATACACACACACACACACACACACACACACACACACACACTCTTCATCTCCTCAAAGGAAAGAGCAAGAGCCTAAAGGAAGAACTTTGACCTGGAAGCTTGATCCTAAAACACAGAAGGGGAGTTAGGCTTTTGTGAGGTGCCACGGAAGGCAGAAGGCATTCACATTTTATGGACTCTGGTATCAGTAGAACCCCCTGGTTCTGGACAGCATACATACAAGTGCATGGTCATGCACGGTAGCCTTGATTACTGGTCGGATTTGTCGGGCCATATAATGTCTAATGGGATAAAAACAATTTGAATTTCATTTGTAGAAATTCTGCAAGATGGGGGCGCCTGGGTGGCTCAGTCCATTGAGCGTCCGACTTCAGCTCAGGTCATGATCTCACGGTTCGTGGGTTCGAGCCCCGCGTCGGCCTCTGTGCTGACAGCTCAGAGCCTGCAGCCTGCTTTGGATTTTGTGTCCCCCCTCTCTCTCTGCCCCATCCCTGCTTGTGCTCTGTCTCTGTCTTTCAAAAATGAATAAACATTTAAAAAAATTTAAAAAAAAAGAAATTATGCAAGATGGTTTAACAGGTTTTGTTACTCCAATATGTACTTTGGAGACCAAATCTTCATGGTGAAGTAAAAAGTTGAGTTCATTTTGTTTTCTTTCAAAAAGGAACTTGAGGGGCACCTGGGTGGCTCAGTCGGTTGAGCATCCGACTTCAGCTCAGGTCATGATCTCACGGTCTGTGAGTTCGAGCCCCGCATCAGGGTCTGTGCTGATGGCTCAGAGCCCTGGAGCCTGCTTCTGATTCTGTGTCTCCCTCTCTCTCTGCCCCTTCCCTGCTCATGCTCTGTCTCTGTCTCAAAAATAAATAAAAAAACATTAAGAAAAAATAAATAAAAAAAAAAGGAACTTGAAATCCTTGTTAATTTTTATAATCCTCAAAACTCTTTCAAACCTTGGCTGTCACATTTTTAAAACTCTCAAACTTACACCCACCTACCATTTCCATCTTTAAAAGCTTTTATGCACGTTTAACATCTTGGGCTGTGTCAACTTTTTTCCCATGAATGAAAAAGCAAGAAGGAAGTGAAACATCCTTCCTGATGAATGCTGAGTGTTTCTGAATTTTGGTGGCTGACTGACCGTCTCCATCATGCTATTGAAAGCACTTTCTCAAGATTACCAGTGACCTCCAGTTACCAAGTCCAGTTACTGTGACCAGTTGTTCCTGTACTCTAACCTCTCTATAACATCTGAACCCACCCCCCCCCCCCGTCATTTCTCTGATGTTCTCCTGATCCTCACTTGCTGTGAAATACCGCACAATGCAGGTTCTTTTCCCACCTCCCTGACAGTGTCTTAGACACCCTTGAGACTGCGTGTTCATGTCCCTAGAGCCCTGGCATTCAGCTCCAAGGACTTGACTTTTCTTTTTTCTTTTCTTTTCTTTTCTTTTCTTTTCTTTTCTTTTCTTTTCTCTTCTCTTCTCTTCTCTTCTTTTCTTTTCTTTAATGTTTATTTACTTTTAAGAGAGAGAGAGTAAAAGCAGGGAAGGGGCAGAGAGAGAGGGGGACATAGGATCCAAAGTGGTCTCGGTGCTGACAGCAGAGAGCCCGATGTGGGGCTGAAACTCACAAACTGCAAGATCATGACCTGAGCTGCAGTCAGATGCTTAAAGGCATCCCAGCTCCCAGGACTTTCAACCTGAAGTATGGTGAAGGGTTTGGACTGGCTGGGGCGCCTGGGTGGCTCAGTCAGTTAAGCGTCCGACTTTGGCTCCGGTCGTGATCTCGCGTTTCATGAGTTCAAGCCCCACATCGGGCTCTGTGCTGACAGCTCAGAGCCTGGAGCCTGCTTTGGATTCTGTGTCCCCCCCTCTCTCTCGGCCCCTCCCCCGCTTATGCTCTGTCTCTGTCCCTCAAAAAAATGAATAAATGCTAAAAAAATAAAATTTTAAGTTTGGACTGGCTTAGAAGTAAGCGCTGGAGGCAAAAAGATGGATGAAATAATTAGTCCAGTTTACTTTGACCCCGAGTTGACCTAGATTTTCTGCTGTTTACACAGTAATCATCCTTCCTGCAAAGATTTCCACAGATTAAAAAAAAAAAAAAGTTTAAGTTGTTAGACTTTTCTGAATTTTCAGTTTTTCCTCCCTTACATTTGTTTATACTTTTGGTATGCTCAATGGCCTATCTAGTGATGACCACAAACAAATAAAATAAATGAGCAAGTTCACAAGTAGCTTATGGGTATACTTCATAATAATGCATCTCAACTTAAATACCCCTTCACCTGAGCTGGCGTGAAGGTCACTGTCCTGACCCACAGGTCTGGCCCCAGGAAACCCCCTTAAGTGGACTGCACCTTTCAGTCCAAGCCCACGTTCCTGAAGTCAGGCTCCAAGAGGTCAATGGTCTAGCCTCAACTCCCAGAAACTGGAGTTCACACAGAGGCAAGAGACCAGAGTCGGAAGGAGCTTTAAATAACACCATGAGGAACAACAGAGGAAGCCTTTGAAAGAGAAGACTTGGTGCGGGGTATGTGACAGATGTCTTCAAACATATGTGCAAGAGAAACCAGATCTACTCTGAGGACAGAAGGCCAGCCTAAGACCAGTGGGCAAAAGTTCTAACAGAACCTTTTTTTTTTGAAATTTATGTATTTATTTTGAGAGAGAGACAGACAGACAGACAGTGCAGGGGGAAGGGCAGAGACAGACTCCCAAGCAGGTTCCACACCGACAGCGTAGAGCTCAACACGGGGCTCGAGCTCACCAACCGAGAGATCATGACCAGAGTTGAGATTGAGGGTCAGACGCTTAACAGACTGAGCCACCCAAGTGCCCCTAGGGCTATTTTAAATTGAAGCACAGTCTCAGCAAGAAGTCACGAGTTTCTGGTTGCTGGATTCAAGAAGCAGAGGCTCAATGAACATTTGTCAGAGTTAAAAGAGAAGTGGGTCCCCTGTGGGGTTGACAGAAAAACTTCCAAACTTAAATGATACCTTCCTCTCTTTTCTCCCCCCCCCTTTTTTTTTAAATTTTTTTAAACGTTTATTTATTTTTGAGACAGAGAGAGAGCATTAACAGGGGAGGGTCAGAGAGAGGGAGACACAGAATCTGAAACAGGCTCCAGGTTCTGAGCTGTCAGCACAGAGCCCAACGCGGGGCTCGAACTCACGGACCGCGAGATCATGACCTGAGCCAAAGTCAGCCGCTTAACCGACTGAGCCACCCAGGCGCCCCCCCCCCTTTTTTTTTTTAGGGAGGAGATCTAATCTGTGCTTGGGAGTCCTAGCCTTAAAAAATGAGAATTCAGGGGCGCCTGGGTGGCTCAGTCAGTTAAGCATCCAACTTCAGCTCAGGTCATGATCCCATGGCTCATGAGTTCCAGCCCCACATCAGGCTGTCTGCTGTCGGTACGGAGCCTACTTTGGATCCCTTTGGATCCTCTGTCCCTCTTTCTCTCTCTACCCCTCCCCCACTCACTCACACACTTTGTCTCTGTCTCTCTCTCTCAAGATTAAATAAACATTTTTAAAAAATGAGAATTCAGGGGCGCCTGGGTGGCTCAGTCGGTTAAGCGTCCGACTTCAGCTCAGGTCACGATCTCTCGGTCTGTGAGTTCCAGCCCCGCGTCGGGCTCTGAGCTGATGGCTCAGAGCCCGGAGCCTGCTTCCGATTCTGTGTCTCCCTCTCTCTCTTCCCCTCCCCTGTTCATGCTCTGTCTCTCTCTGTCTCAAAAATAAATAAAAAACGTTAAAAAAAATTTAAAAAATAAAATAAAATAAATGAGAATTCAGACACGGGAACAAAGAAAGGGGTAGATGGATAGAGCTATGGATGAAGCTATTGATGTTGAAACAGGAGGAGAATCAGTGATGAGGCTGTTTGAAGGAGAGTGTAAAGCATGTGACTGATGGAAGGGAAGGGTAAAGTGAGGCAAGGCAGAGAAGGACATCAGGAGAGGAGAGGAATGGTCAGGGTGCACAGGAGGGAGAAGACCTACTGTCTTAAGAAGATGGTAGCAATGTACTTAACCCAGAGAGGAAGGTATAACCCACAGGGTCACGGAGGACACATATTTCCAGCAGAGGAACCCGGGGCGTAGGCTTTTGTTCACTGGATGGGAGAACAAACAGAGGAAAGAAAATCTGCCAGTGCCATGGGAACAATCTCCCAACTTAAAGATCGCCCCCAAAAAGATAACCTACAACTTCTTGGTAAAGAGAACAGAGGCTCATTTATAACATTTGCGGATTCCAGGATTGATGTCTGCTTTGAACCTACTTTTCAACTTTGACCTCTAAGGCGTCTTTCCAAACGTATCTGTTCAGTCACTGAAAGCACTTCTCCCTTTCAGGCAGAAGGCCAGAAGCTCTACAAGGACCTGAAGAACTTCCTTAGCGCCGTCAAAGGTGGGTATTGCGTAGCACAGGGGATTCGAGCTCCTGAGAAGTCGGAGCGCGGAAAGAAAAACAACCATTCTCAGGCGTTTGATCGCTTACTTGCCTGCCCCTGAGTCCTGGGGCTTGTGGGCAGAGCAAGAGCAACTCACGGATAACCCAAACCTTCTTGGTCTGCGTCCTTCTGAAGTAGACCCACTGATTTTGCCTGTCCACCCGTATGATTATACCAGCCTACTTTGGGGGAAACTTTATGGTAGACGTGACTTCTCTCCTCTCAGTGATGCATGAAAGCTCAAAACGAGTGTCAGAAACCCTGCAGGAGATCTACAGCAACGAGTGGGACGGTCACGACGAGCTGAAGGCCATCGTAGGGGTAAGAGCGTTTGGGCTAAACACCTCTTCTGGCACTGACTCCTGCCCTCATCTCAGCCTCATCTTTGCTTCTCTATCCCAGCAACTGGATAAACAAAGGAGCCAATCCGCATCGTTCATTTATGTAGCCTCGGTCACGGGCGGTAGCAAAAAGCAGTAACTATGGAGGTCAAAACAAGTTTTCCCTAGTCTACGGATTCCTCCATCGTTGCCCTTCTCCCCCTCCTAAAACCTTACGGAAGCTTCCGTTCCATAAAACCCAAGTGTTTGGTTTTGAAAGTTCACTTCATGCAGTTTTGTGCTCCCAAATTTGCCTGTCCTCCAAGCTCTAGAGTCCAAAACTCTGACCATCTCTTCTTGTTCTTAATCCCGGAACGTACGTCCATTGTCTTATAGGGCAGCCCCTTGGGGGAAGGGCTGTTCCTTCACCTGACTTCTTCACCGGAACCCAACGTGATATTCTATTTATTTTATTTATTTTTTTTTTAATTTATTTTTTTGGGACAGAGAGAGACAGAGCATGAACGGGGGAGGGGCAGAGAGAGAGGGAGACACAGAATCGGAAACAGGCTCCAGGCTCTGAGCCATCAGCCCAGAGCCCGACGCGGGGCTCGAACTCCCGGACCGCGAGATCGTGACCTGGCTGAAGTCGGACGCTTAACCGACTGCGCCACCCAGGCGCCCCCCCCAACGTGATATTCTAAATACAGCGCTCCAAAAAAGGAAGTCTGTGGCAGGCAGAATTTGGGCTTTCCCCTGGTAGGCGGTTGTTGCTGAGAAGTGGGGCCCTCACCACTGCCCTCTGCCTCTGCCCCCACAGAACAATGATCTCCTTTGGGAAGACTACGAAGAGAAATTAGCTGACCAGGCAGTGAGAACCATGGAAAACTACGTAGCCCAGTTCAGTGAGATCAAGGTAATCGGTTTGCAGAGTCAAGGATGGGTCATGGGTGGGCCCTGGAAGTTAGAGAACATACAGGGTAAACGTCCTACATAGAGTTTGAGCCCACAGTCGGGAATGAAGCTCAGGAAAGAGGATTAAAAGTCTGGGGTCAGACGGGAGGTTAAGGTGGAAGGTTAGAGGTGTGTGGAGGGCATGTTTAGCATTAGATTTGGGTGAAGAAGATTGGAGCTGTTTTTGAATTAGATCTAGGTCAGGGCATCCCTTTTACTTGTGGAAAAAAAAAACCAGCCCATCTGTATATTGTAGACAAGAAGAAACTTGGAGGAGTCATGATAACTACATCCGATACTTGGAAGTCTGCTAGGTAAAAGAGGGATGCAACCTCTTCTAAGCTGTTCCAGAAAGCAGAGTTAGAGTTCATTTATTCATTCAACTCCTATTTATGAATTTTTTTTAACGTTTATTTATTTTTGAGATACAGACAGAGCATGAACGGGGGAGGATCAGAGAGAGGGAGACACAGAATCGGAAACAGGCTCCAGGCTCTGAGCTGTCAGCACAGAGCCCGACGCGGGGCTCAAACTCACGGACCGCGAGATCGTGACCTGAGCCGAAGTCGGCCACCCAACCGACTGAGCCACCCAGGCTCCCCAACTCCTATTTATTAAACATCTACTCTGTCAGGCGCTGCACTGCTTTTAGATTAATAGGGAGAAATTAGAGGGGTCCTGACTTCAGTCTGTCATCAAGCTTTCAAAAAATGAAATCTGCTGTGAAGTTGGGAATTGTCCATTCTCTGTTCCAGCAGAAATTGGTAAACTACTTATTTGGGATATTGCAGTTCCATGTGTTCAGTAAGAAGCTGGGCCAGATCATCACTAGTCCTTTGAAAATCCATGATTGAGGGGCGCCTGGTGGCTCAGTCGGTTAAGCGGCCGACTTCGGCCCAGGTCATGCTCTCGCGGTCCGTGAGGTCGAGCCCCGCGTCGGGCTCTGTGCTGACAGCTCAGAGCCTGGAGCCTGTTTCAGATTCTGTGTCTCCCTCTCTCTGACCCTCCCCCGTTCATGCTCTGTCTCTCTCTGTCTCAAAGAGAAATAAAAACGTTAAAAAAAATTAAAAATAAAATAAAATAAAATCCATGATTGAATATGTAGTTTGGATGAGACTGAGTAGATGGTCTCTCAGTGCACATAACAAGTTACCATTTTTATTATGCTTCAGGATTTGCAAAGCACTTTATAGTCCGCGTTTGAGCTTTCAAATAACACCGTAGGGGCAGATGAGGCTGCTGATGTTCCAAAAGAGACGTGCCTTGCCCTCCATCACGGAGCTAATAAGTGGCAGCACTGGGAGTAAGACCCAGCACCCCTGACTTTGAATTTAATTAGATTCTCAAGGCCATGTCTCCTGGAGGCTGAACCAGATTCTAGTGGGTTTATAGGAAGTAGTGATGTTTAGTGCAGGCTTCCACATGCTCTGTAGGGTTTCCCTTTACTCTGCCCCCCCCCCCCGCCCCGAGAATTCCCATTCTTTCCAAAGAGTGAGGGAGATCCCTTGGGCACAAAACTGTTAGAAAGTGCAGTGCGATAATAGGACCCAGTCATCGTGCCTCTGTGTTTGACACTCTGTCACCTGCATCCTGGCCACCGAAAAGTGACTCTCGAGGCCTCTCTCCTACCTCTGGGCTAGGAAAGAATTGCCAAGCGGGGTCGGAAACTTGTGGACTATGACAGTGCCCGACACCACCTGGAGGCGTTGCAGAATGCCAAGAAGAAAGATGAGGCCAAGACTGCCAAGGTAAAAAAAAAAAAACAAAACCTGATAAAACCTTCCTGTCCTCCCGCTGGGCCAGGCTGTGTTTAAGAAACGATAAATCCAGCATCCAGCGTGTCCTGAAGGAAATCCTGTGTTCCCTGACACCAATGCTCTCACGATAGTCAAACACTCATGGCTTGGGAGGGCACGGGTCTGGGGAAAGAGAGGCTCGGTTCCCAGGAAGTCCCTGAAAAGCCGCAGAGGATCAAGGAGGCACAGCCTCTCCAGCCTTAGACCCGGGACTGAGGGCAACGGCCCTGTCTGTTTCACCCCCTAGGCAGAGGAAGAGTTCAACAAAGCCCAGAGTGTGTTTGAAGACCTGAACCAGGAACTGCTGGAGGAACTGCCTGCTCTGTATCACAGGTAATGATTGACCTTCAGAAAAGGCCTGGACCCCCGGGGCCGCTGGAGGCCCAGGTTACCTGGCAACCCAAATGTGTCACCTGAGCTCTGGTGCAAGAGTGGGATGTGTAGCCTCAGCCCTGCCACTGCCTTGCTGGGTGACATTAGGCAAGCTGCCTTGTTGCCCCAGACCCTGCTTACTTCACCGGCGGTACGGAGCTAACCACGCCTGCTCTGCCAGCTTTTCCAGTTTAAAGGCAAGGTGCTTCTTGGACAGGAGCGATCTTGGCAAGTAGATGGCCGTCATCACGCGAGCCAGGAGTATATGGTTCCGTGCCTCGGTGTGTACTGTCTTAAGCTGGCTTGGCTCACGAACATCCGGCTCGATGGAGACGCTAAGCCACGGGATGATTATTTCTATTAATGATGTCTTTGCTTCACAGGAGGTAAACACGTTGTAGACGTAAATCTCTCACATTGGGAGGAGGCGTCTGAGTAGAAATTGTCTTTGTGTCCGACTTTTCATTGTACGAGAAAGGCTGTAATGGCAGCTGTAGTCGGTATTTTATATTGCCACTTAATATCAGTCTCTGTATGATGGAGCCTTTTTTTTTTTAATGTTTATTTATTTTTGAGACAGAGAGAGACAGAGCATGAGCAGGGAAGGGGCAGAGAGAGAGGGAGACACAGAATGTGAAGCAGGCTCCAGGCTCCGAGCTGTCAGCACAGAGCCCGACGCAGGGCTCGAACTCACAGACCGCGAGATCATGACCTGAGCCGAAGTCCGACGCTTAACCGACTGAGCCACCCAGGCGCCCCTGGTGGAGCCTTTTTAATCACTACACGTATTCTAAGACACCAGTTATGTGACTCCTAATTTAAATAGCGTTGCAATTTCATACAGTTTCTTTAAATGTAAATTTCCCCCATTCATTCACAGTAGAATTCTGCCAGTGTGCCTTCGGCTTCATCGAAGCCCAGGTATTGCACAATGAGAAAGAATAATTATTTATGATAATAATTATAATGGTATGGCCTTATATTTTTACAGCACTTTAAAAAGTCTTTAGAGTACTTTCATATCTACGTTAGTACCTAAAGGGCCTGGATCAAGATAGCTTCACGCACCTAGAGGTCTCATGTTTTGGCATCAGGCTGGGCCGATAAGTGTCTCCCCTGACCTTCCCACTCTTTTGAGAGCCCAGTGTGCTGCTGGCCTCACTCTGACAAATCCAGATCACATCCTGAGTCTAGGGTGCAGGGTGCTTTTCTCTGAGGACTCTTCGTGTCCACTGGTGTTGGCTTAAGCTCCTCCCTTGTATCTCAAAGACTTCCTTTACCATTGCTCACCTGCATGTGGTCTTGTTTTTGTTTTTTGACCCCTGATAGTCGTATTGGCTGTTACGTGACCATCTTCCAGAACATCTCCAACCTGAGGGATGTCTTCTACAGGGAGATGAGCAAGGTGAGAAACATCTTGGCGAATTTGGACAGCTAGGTGGGTCTTCCTAGGAAATGTGAAAGTAGCCCTAACTTACATAAGCTCATTAAATATTGATATTGGCAGCATGGGTTTTTACCTTTTTCTCACGAGGAGGTAATAGCACTTGACTGACATTGTTGAACTGGGTTAAAGCACCTGTACACAACCTCAGAGGCCCCTCCCCATCTCCATTAACAACTGAATAATGGCAGCCAAACTTGAGCTTCAGATGAATAAAGGAGGTAGGCCTTTGGAAGGAATAGCTGACATGGGGAACCAAGCTGTGAAATCTTTTATTTTTATTTATTTTATTTATTATTTTTTTTAACGTTTATTTATTTTTGAGAGAGAGAGAGAGAGAGAGCACGCGCACACAAGCAGGGGAAGGGCAGAGAGAGGGGGAGACATAGAATCGGAAGCAGGCTCCAGGCTCTGGGCTGTCAGCAGAGAGCCCGATGTGGGGCTCGAACTCACGAACCCCTTAACGGACTGAGCCACCCAGGCGCCCCTTTATTTTTTAAGTAAACACTGTGCCACATGCAGAACTCAAACTCACGACCGCAAGACCAAGAGTCACATGCTCTACCGACTGAGCCAGCCAGGAGTCCCAGGCTGTGGAAATCTTTATCTTCTGTTGCTAGGGAGCAAGGAGGGCGGTGGGTTTTTTTATTTATTTTTTATTTTTTTTACATTTATTTATTTTTGAGAGACAGAGTGAGACAAAGTGAGAGCGGGGGAGGGGCAGAGAGAGAGGGAGACACAGGATTGGAAGCAGGCTCCAGGCTCTGAGCCGTCAGCACAGAGCCCGACGTGGGGCTCGAACCCACAGACCGTGAGATCATGACCTGAGCCGAAGTCAGACGCTCAACCGACTGAGCCACCCAGGCGCCCCAAGGAGGGCGGTGTTTAAACACAGGTCGGTTTCTCAGGTAGTTGGGCGTGAATGGAGAAGGCCAGTCCTGTGCAGTGACAGGCAGCCACACAACATGACCTCATGGGGTCTTTTCTAGTCCTGGGATTCCAAGACTCTTTGCTATTACGACATTAACTGAATTCGTGCACACATCCACATGTTCCTGTCCGCAGTTTCTTGAGCTAAATCATGGTTTGCCTCGTTAATATTACAATGGGTTTTTATTGCCTGGATTACCTGAGAGAAGCTAGAACCTCAAATCAAACGTCAGACATCAAGGACCCAGCCTTGAGGGAGGGAGCTGCCAGTCTGATGGAAGAGACAGAACTTAGGACACAGACAAGTCAAGGAAGAAGGGGTGGCAGGACAGGACCCTGGACACTAGTGCAAAAGAGATGAGGAGGAGTTTTATAGTTAAGGGTGGGGAGGTTTTATCTGGGGAACTGTCTGAAAGGGAGAAGAGAAGGGATACGCCAGTCTCAGGTTCCCTCTGGCTAGCAACCGTCTCTCTTGCTGGCTCTAGCTGAACCACAGTCTCTACGAGGTGATGAGCAAACTGGAGAAGCAACATTCCAACAAGGTCTTTGTGGTGAAGGGAGTATCAAGGTGAGCAACTTCTGAGACTCTTGGCTGCTTCCCTTGTCCTGTGAACACTCGAAGCACTCCCATTTCCATCCCCGGTCCTGGCCTTCCCTTCACGGTCATGTGCATGATGTTGGTTGTTACTTGTTTTTTGTAAAGAGTTTGGGTTTGGTTTTTTTGTTTTTTGGTTTTATTTTGAGAAAGAGAGCACGCGTGCACACGCAGGCAAGAAAAAGAGAGGGGGGAGAGGGGAGGGAAGGGCAGAGAGAGAGGGAGAGAGAATCCCAAACTCACAAACCACGAGATCATGACCTGAGCGAAAGTCAGACCCTTACCAACTGAGCCACCCAGGCGCCCCACTTTGTTGTTTGTATTATGCCTCCTATAAATTCTTTTTTTTTTTGTATGAAATATTTCAGCTATCACTAAAGGTATAAAAAAATACAATAAAAAAAGAATAATACAATAAATAGCCATACAGTTACCACCAGATTTAAGAAATCAGCTATTATATGTATTATTGAAGCACACGGTATCCCTTCCCCACTCACTTTCTCTTCCTGCCCCCTCTCCAAAGGTGACCACTGTCTTCAATTTCGTATTTCTTTTTCCCATGCGTGTCTTTTTACTTTTCTTATACACATACACGCACGCACAGAAAATACCGTTTTGCATGTTTTCAAACTTTATAAACTGGAATCATACTTGACGTGTCCTTTTGCAACTTCTTTCTGTTCTCTTCATACTGTTTGTGACATTCGTTTATCCTGTTGCTACGTGTTGCCAGCTCTTGTCTTTCCTTTCCCCTGACTGTGATGGATGCTGTTGTGTGGCTGTCCGCAACTTATTTTTCTGTCCTCCTGCTGATAGACATCTGGGTTGTTTTCCAGTTTCTTGCTATTACAAATAATGTTACAGCGGACACATCTTGCATTTCTCTTTGTGTGTATCACCAAGAGTTTCTTTAGGGTGTACATTTGGAGGGGAATTGCTGAGTCGTAGTCTGCGCATTTGGGCTTCTTCAGCCTTGCTAGGGATTGTCATTGTCAAATGGCTCTCCCAAGTGACTGCTGGAATTTACAACTCACCAGGAGTAGTACAAGCCCCCCAGTGCTCCATGTTCTTGCTACATATGACATTGTCGGCCCTATTTAGTTTTCTAAACTAATGGGTATGAAGTGGAATTTTTGCAATTTAATTCACACTCCACAATCGCTGGTTACCTTGAGCATCTTCTCGTGTTACTGGCCGTTTAAGGTTCCTTTCTGTGACTTTCCAGTTTAACCTTGATTTCACATTTTTCACTTGTATTGCTTACCTTTTTCTTAAAATTTTTTTAATGTGTATTTATTTTCGAGAAGGAGAGAGTGAGTGCGTGAGCTGGGGAGGGGGCAGAGAGACCAGGACAGAGGACCTGAAGCCGCCTCTGCCCTGATAGCAGTAAGCGCAATGTGGGACTCAGACTCACAAACTGTGAGATCATGACCTGAGCGAAAGCCGGATGCTTAACCAACTGAGCCACCCAGGCGCCCCCATTTACCCTTTTTTTAAATTGATTTGTAGGAGGTATTTTTTGTGTTTGTTCTGCATATTAATACTTTAATGCTATGCATTGCAAATATCTTCTCAATTTTATGACTTCCTTCTCGTGTGTGTGTGTGTGTGTGTGTGTGTGTGTGTTGTCTATTGCCTTCATACATTCTTTATGCTGGTAAACATAAGCAGTTCAGTGGTCCCTCAGAATGTGATCACTTTCTCATTCTGAAGCCTTTGATTCCTTCTACGTACAAGGTTTTATGCTGAGAGTTAGAGACCCAAAGACATGGGAGACTTGTCCTTTCCCTGAAGTGATTTACCAAAAGTTGAAAGGACAGAAAATGTACCCATGGAGACAAGGAACAATATAAGCTTGCACACATAAGTACTCAATGAGACCAGTAGGAATTCCAGAGAAGTAAGTATCTGCCATTGCAGGGATGGTCAGGGTAGACTTTTAAAGGAGGTGGTGAAACTGATCTTGGGACTTAAAGGAAGCATCAGGCTCACATTTGTTATTTGTACTATCCATTTAGCAATCTGTTACAGCAATTTGTTTAGTGATTACAAATCATCACTAAAGGGTCAATGTAGATTTCCTAGACGAATTCCCTTTTTGCTCCAAAAATTCTGTTTCTCCATTTCTCGGCATTTAGAGACAGAATTCTCTGTAGTGGTCCATTTGTCTGAAACTTACTATCACTGACACCAAGATGTCCCAGAACCTCGTAGGGAAACGTGGTTTTTTTCTGGCTATGTCCTGGGCCTCTAAAGCTACTGACCCTAGAATGTCAGTGTTAGAAATAACCTCTGTCGCTCAGCTTATTATCTCACATCAGAAACTGCCACAAGGCCAGAACGAAGTTTTTCTCTTTCTCTGCCTATTCCCATCTCCCATCCTTGCACCAACATAATTGGTATCTGTCAAGTAAATATCTGTGGGTTGCTTAATCAGTTTGTAGACAGTACATAGGAGGCCCCTGAGGTGAGGAGGACTCAAGCTGACGTTGGCCATACAAGCACTCGGCACGGTGTCCGGCCTACTGAATACATAGTCAGTTTTCATCATTCATGGCCATTGTGTTCCATAAAGTCACCGTGACCACTGGATTAGCGAATACTGAACCATTACTCCTAAGGGAGACACGGAGTTAGGTTCCCATAAGACCCCACTCCTAGCATTTTCATCAGCCAATCAGTACGTAACCTTGTCTTCTTGTGTGTGTTTCTGTTGAAAGACACCTTGTTGTTGACTCCTAGCCCACAACACCATAACTCCTCCCTGAGGGAAGCTTATCTGACAGGCATTTTTTCCTCTGTGAGGCACATCACAGTCGTCTCGCTCTAAGCACTTTACTGCTATACTTGGGAGGCCATTCTAACAGCAAAATCACCAACGAAAAGCACACTGTGAGAGACGTGGCAAGAAGGACATGTTTGCGGTTGTAAGAGCTGAAACCAGGCGGAGGGTTGCCTGGTTAGACCTTGGCTGGGAAAGTGCCCTTCAGGCACCCACTTTTCAAAGCTCGCGTCGTGTCCGTGGCTGGCTGCAAAAGAAAGCATCGTGAGTGTTCATTTTGGAGTTACAAATCAATTTTGGGGACCAGGTGAATTTGCAAATAGAGAGTCCACAAGAATCAACTGTGTATCACCTGTGAATCTTTTCCCCAGAGAAAACATCCTGTCAGCATTTTGCTATGTTTCTTTCCAGTCTTGCTTTCTTTATATATTTTTTTACGTAATTGAGATCGTGATATATATAACATGTTATAGCCTCTTTTGCACCATATAACAGAAGCATTATCGCAAAGTATACAAGCTTTCTCATGTCTTAAATTTTTTTAATGTTTTTGAAGGAGAGAGAGACAGACAGACAGAGCATGAGCGGGGGGAGGAGCAGAGAGAGAGGGAGACACAGAATCCGAAGCAGGCTCCAGGCTCTGAGCTGTCAGCACAGAGCCCGACGCGGGGCTCAAACTCACAAACCGTGAGATCATGACCTGAGCCGAAGTCGGACGCTCAACCGACTGAGCCACCCTGGCCGTCCCCAAGCTTTCCCATATCTTAGATGGCTTTGTTCTATTTTCTTATGATGTGCATGCATCATTATTTACGTGGGGGTATTTAGGTTGCTTCCAGGTCTCAGCTCTTCTGAATCTGAACGCTCTTACTTTTTTAGCAGCAGCAGACGCTCTTTAGTCATCTCTTCCCCAGTTCGAACATCCGCAGTCTCCAGCCCTCTCACCTCACCTACCAGTCCCTCCGCGCTTGCTTTGAAGAATGAAGGGGACTCCATCTCAGCAAGTGAAGAAGAGCTGGCATCTGATCTGGCCCAGCGAGAAGATGATGCTGAGATTAAAGAGCCCTTAAAAGACCAGGAAGAAGAAGTGGAAGAGTCTGAAGCTAGCTCCTCCGAGGAGGAAGAGCCTCTGCCAGCTTGCAACGGCCCCGCCCAGGCCCAGCCCTCTCCCACCATTGAGGACGGCAAGTCCCAAGAGGAAGCGCTCCCCGGCTCCCCATCTCCATCACCAGGCGGACCCCTTCTCCCTTCAGAACAGCCCTCATCTCCCCCAGAAGTGGTCCTCCGAACCCGCACCTCAAGTGAAGGGTCCGAACAACCGAAGAAGAGAGCCCCTGTCCAGAGGACCTCCGCACCTCCTAATAGGCCGCCTCCGCCCAGAGCCACTCCCAGCCCCAGGCACTCCTTGGGGAACCTCCCCTCCAGCCCTCCAGCCTCTGAACAGGGCTCGCCCACCAGTCCTAGGGCCCTCTTGGAGGCTTCTCCTGACCCCCAGCCACCAGAGAAGCCAGTAAGAACTCCTGAGGCCAGAGAAAAGGAGAACATCGGCAATCTGAACCCAGAAGAACTTTCTTCCCCTACCTTGATGTCCTCTGAGGTGAGATTGGGTCTGGTTGAGTCTTTATTCCCTTTTACATCCTCCATGTAGATCACCTTTACTACAGTCAGCTTGCCCCAGGTGATAAGATCTTCTGTCATTAGGTCACAGTTTCGAGGATATTCTCGGACACCTTTTTGGTCCTGAGCATCGTTTCACAGATTCATAGCGACTAATTTAGTGACCTGTACTCTCAGGGTGGTTGACTTCTGCAAAGGGCTTATCTCTCATATTATTATTATTGTTATGAACAGATTCCTATTCATTTCTTTCTTTTGCTCCCAAGTTCTGGGAGTTCCCAAGGTAAAGAATCTACAACGGGGCTCCTGGGTGGCTCAGTCGGTTAAGGGTCCGGCTTGGGCTCAGGTCATGATCTCAAAGTTTGTGGGTTCGAGCCCCGTGTCAGGCTCTGTGCTGACAGCTCAGAGCCTGGAGCCGGCTTCAGATTCTGTGTCTCCTTCTCTCTCTGTTCCTCCCCTGCTCACACCCTGTCTCTCTCTCTCTCTCTCTCTCTCTCTCAAAAATAAATAAAGATGAAAAAAAAAATTTTTTTAAAGAAAAAGAATCTACAACTGGCACCCTGAGCTTTACATTTTTTAGTAGAGACAGGGAGGAGGGTCTCATTCCAGTTCATCATACTTGTGACTACAGTAAGAAAAATGGCATCTGCAAATTTCCAAGGTGCATCTTCTGTGACGAGAGAGGCGTAGAAGAAGGAACTCACAGGGGAAAGTAAGGCAAAAGGGGTGGTCTTTTGAAAGGTGAGGATATGGATGAGAAAAGGATTGTGTTAAAATAGAGACAGAGACCTGTGGAGAGCGACCAGTTCTGTAAAGGATCTGGAAATCAAGTTGTATTCTATTCAAATTACACGGAAAGGCTATATCATATCAAACAGAGATTTGACTTGTTCTATGAGATTTCTGAGGGCAGAACTGTGTGTAATTTTTGTTTCAAGTACATTTTGGATCAATATAAGGTAAACATTCAGTGATTAGCTCTGTTAAAAAATGATATGGAAAACCCATTTCAAATAAATATAGGGAGAAGGAAGCACAGGGACTTCCAAAAACCAAAATAGGATAGGCCACCTTGAGAAATAGCCCCCGTCCCTTGCTGTTGAAAGCTAAGAATATATGATCACCTGTCAGGTGCATTATAGAGAAGATTATGGTGAGACACCTCACTAGATGGCACCGAGATTCATTCATTCATTCATTCATTCATTCCATAATTACTTACTGAGTCCCTGCTATGTGCCAGGCACTCTTCTAGGAGGTGGGATATTACAGTGAGCAAAACACAAAATTCTCTGCCTTCCTGCATCTTACATTCTAGTGGCTAGGGGGTAGGGAGAATAAGGGAGATAGGCAAGAAACGATAAATAAGTAAATTACAATTTAGTGTTGATAAGAGATCTAGAGAGAAATTAAGTAGGGGAAGGCACAGGGAGCGAAGGCTAAATCGGAGGTTTAAAAAAAAATTTTTTTTTTAATGTTTACTTATTTTTGAGAGACAGAGCATGAGTGGGGGAGGAGCAGAGAGAGGGAGACACAGAATCCAAAGCAGGCTCCAGGCTCCGGGCTGTCAGCAACAGAACCCGACACAGGGCTCAAACCCAGGAGCTGTGAGATCATGCCCTGAGCTGAAGTCAGTTGCTCAACTGACTGAGCCACCCAGGCGCCCCGGCTAAATTGCAGTTTTAAACGGTGTGGCCAAAGGAAACATTTGGGCAATGAAGGAGGCTGGGGCATGAATCACATGGATATCTGGGAGTCTGAGATTCCTGGTGCCCCTCGGTTCACACCACCCCGTGACTGGCTGTGCCTCACTGAGGGCTGACCAGGCTACCTTGAGAGCCTCCTGGTATCTGGACATAGGCACCATGCCAGTACTGTGGGCACCAGCTAACAGACAAAGCATCCAGGGTGGCATCCAGGGTGTGAAGGCGTGGGACTTCCTCATACATTGTCCGCTTTGATCCACAGGTTTTTTCAGAGTCTGACAAGGCAAAGAAGATAGAAGACAAGGAAGAGAACAAGAAGCTGGGCTTCGCTGACTCCCCTGAGGTACTAACATCTAAGTCGTCAACGCCCTTATGCCCTCGGTCTTGATCCACGTGAGGCACTGAAGGTCCTAACGGGGCAAGATCTAGAACTTGCCCTTTGTTGGCTTCTCGTGTGAGGAAGCTATGGTGACTGGGAGAAATAGGCAGGACTTGTGGACGGTGAATAAGTGCAGGCTAACCATGGGATTTTGAATGGGTAAAGTGTAGCCACTTTTCACTTGTCTGCACCACAAAGAGCAATTCAATGGCATGGAAGGTCCAAGATCAATTTAAGTGTGACTGTAACATATTACATGATTTTGGTATAGGGTCAGCAATAGAATGGCCTCTTTGGCTCTGGCGGATAAAACAGGTTTGCCTCTTTGGAGTAATCTTATTGGAGGGGCGATTATAGGGGCCGAGATGCTCTCTATTTTTGAGGAATGCGCTAGTAACACTGTCCTCCTTGGGAAAGAGATATAGGACGCAACCTGCTCCCCGCTCCTCCCCTCCTTATGTGTGAGATTTATAGTATTTCCTTACTCCCAGCCTCTCCTGGGGGATTGCTCAGTCCTCAGCTAAGGAGGCATATTTTTGTTTAATTGCCTGAGAGAGAATGAAGGTTCTCTGAAAGAATAGTACTTTTCTGGGAGGCAGTATTACCTTTGGGGTAATTCACAGCCTGGAACTGGAGGAGGGAAGAATAAGAAGAAAGATCCCTGAAAGGAGAAACCACAGACTTCCAAGTGGCTGTCCCGGACTGTTAGAAGTTGGTCCTGCTTTTCCAGCAGGTGAATTTTATAGTGTGTAGGTTAAATTTCAATTAAAAAAATACATTCACTCCAAACCTTAGAATGCCAAGGTCTCCCCCTGGCTTAGCAGTTCCTGGACAGGGCTTTCCGTACCTCGGGTTCCCATCTCAGAACCCAGAACTCTTCCCCAAAGAAACCATCATACCACTTGGCCTTTCCAAACCGGCACAGCCGACGATCATCTCAGCGTGAGAGCCGCAGTGCGTTCTCAAGGAGGGTTAGTCTAAAAGTGGTGGGTAGTGTTTTTAAGACCTACATTTAGGGGCGCCTGGGTGACTCAGTCGGTTAAACGTCCGACTTCGGCTCGGGTCACGATCTCGCGGACTTCGGCTCGGGTCACGATCTCGCGGTCCGTGAGTTCGAGCCCCGCGTCGGGCTCTGGGCTGATGGCTCAGAGCCTGGTGCCTGCTTCTGATTCTGTGTCTCCCTCTCTCTCTGCCCCTCCCCCATTCATGCTCTGTCTCTCTCTGTCTCAAAAATAAATAAAACGTTCAAAAAAATTAAAAAAAAAAAAAAGACCTACATTTATACCCTCCTAGACTCCCACATAGATTTATATACAGACGCATGTCACACGGATCACACAGTGTCTGATCAGGGAGACAACGGGAGTCCCAAGACCCGGTTCCCTGTCATTTCACCTTTGAATCTGGGTCTCTTGATCTGTAACAGAGCATGACAGTGAAGCCTTCCCCGATGCTCTCAGGCCATAGTGAAACAACACTGTACGTTTGCCCTTTGTGTTGTCTTTGCCCCTTGTAAAGTGTAGGGCACAGAAGACCCTTCTAAGCTGGGGAGAGGCTGGGGAGGTGGATCCACCTCTTAACCAGCAGAACTCTTCTTTTTGTAGAGCCCAGATCAGCTTCACGTCTCCACAGTTCCAGAAGAGAGCGACATCATGGCACCCGAGCCTCAAGAAGAGGTAAGGAGGCCAGATCCACAGAATGGGATGAGTGGGAAGATTGGGCACTAGGGGTGGACAGAGGTTTGGTTACAGTCTGGAAACCTCACTGTGGGCTACAGGGGGAAGCCAGCAGTGAACAGTATCCTCCAGGCAAAGTCAGGCAGGTGGGAGCCAGAGGAACCAAGAATAACCTGGGCCTTTGTGGTTTCTGTGCCCATTTCCCAGCCCTTGACCTTGAACCTCTGGACCTCTCGCCGTAGCCTTATCTCCTAAATATGTGTTTAGTTGTATGGGAACTTATTTCAAAAACGAGTTGAGATATATACAAAAGGCACACAAAAAGGTAAATACGTACACACGCACAGCATACTCAGAAGTATATTAGTAACCATGACATAAAATGGAGCCATGAACTAGGGAAAGACAAAAAAGCATTCTATAAAATAAAAGTACCGGGGGTGGACCACAAAGGTGGTTGCAACACGTTCTAACATCCAAGGAGAAGAGGAAAACATGACCAGCTCATTTAGTTCGTGCTGCCCACTCCTCAAGAGAGCAACCGCTCTTGTTACTAAGACGAAAAGAAGTTTCCCCTGTGAGTCCTCGTAAAGAGATGGCAGATGATGCGATGAACAGTATCTGCACCCAGTCTTTACAGTAATCCCAGCAACCATTTTTACATCGCCTCCCTGGGTACAGCCCAGTGCCTTACAAGAAGTACAATTTGCTAGAAGCAAACTGAGCTCCTCCACCCCCTCCTCCCCGGGAGTGGTTGGTGAGAGGGCAGGTCGGCATCTAACCCAATCATGTTTGTTTGTTCTCCAGGTATCTACAGTGCAAAATGACTAACTCTGAAGAGGGACTGCTAAGCACCCCCCCGCCCCAGCACACACCTCCCCAAGAAGCTCCTCAGCTCAAGGGTATACAGGTCAGAGGGACTTAAGATCTAGCATTCATTTTTAGGTTCTCCACCCGTGTGAAATGCTGATGGTCTCTAAAGATCTAGCATTAATGGGGGCTGAGGAGCAGACTTAGGGGAGGGAGGGAGGCAGGCTTGGGAGAAGAAACCATTAGACTCGGGGAGAATTGAACTCAGGCTTTAGCATTGTCAGAATAAGAAGACTTTGTATGTTAATTAAAGTAGGCGGAAAATGACCATAAATTAGCAAAAGCATCTATAGACACAGACACGTCCGCACAGAGACCCATAACCACACGTACTCAGAGAACAGCGGACAAATCTTTGACTCACCACTCATTGGCAAGACCTCGAGCCAGAAGAACAGATTTGCAGACAATAAATAAAAGTATTATTCGAACCGTGTGTGGATCCTTATTTTAACACAAAGTTGTTCCAGCCCAGCGCACTGTTCTCCGCTTAGGTCGTATTGCATGTACCGCTCGTTCAGAAAGCGTCAGTCCCATCCTTGACCCCCAGCTCGGTCAGAATGCTGCGGGGTGGGGGGTAGGGGGGTGGGTGCACAGGTTCCTTTCCTCAATCCAGACGCTTTACTGCATGCCCTCTCTCACTTTCAGTTAATAAGCAAATGCCCTTGGGAAGGGGTTGCATTTTAGAGCTGTGTCTAGTGTTTACAATGTGGTCCTTGGCGTAAATAAGCATCTGAAGGGCGCCTGGGTGGCTCAGTTGGTCGGGCTTCCGACTTCGGCTCAGGTCGTGATCTCATAGTTCATTAATTTGAGCCCCACGTTGGGCTCTGCGGAGCCTGCTTAGGATTCTCTGTCCCCGTCTCTGCCTCTCCTCCACTGGCTTGCATGCTCTTTTTCTCTCTCAAAAATAAGTAAATAAACTTAAAAAAAAAAAAAAGGCATCTCAGCAGGATGGAAGAAGAAATGGAACTCCCGACAAAATACAATAATATAATGGAAACAGCATTGAATTTAGAGTCCGAAATCCAGGATTCACGTCCTATCATTTACTTCTGTGAAAACATTAAAAACTCACTTCGACTTCCTGCCAGCCTAAAAACACACACTCCTACATCTTTGCTTTTGTGTCTGGGGTTATGGACAGCGGCACAATTCAGTCATTCAGCAAGCATTCACTGAGTACCTACTCTGCACCGAGCACTGTACTAGGTACTAGACAAATAATGATGAGGGAGAAGCTAAAACTTTATAGAGACAGAATATTAAGCAGGGAGCAGAATGGGCAGGATTTAGCAATGGGTTAGAGGAGGACACGTGACTGAAGTTTTTCAGGAATTACTCTGGGTTAGGCTTGAGAGACAAGGATTTGGGGGTGCCATTCTCTGAAATGGTGATCACGGGAGGAAGGTGGTTGCTGCGTGCGGGTTCTCTGGTTGCAAACAACAAACGGCCACAATTGAGCAATAAAGAACACGTTGGAGGGGGCGGCGCCTGGGTGGCTCAGTCGGCTAAGCATCCGACTTCGGCTCAGGTCATGATCGCATGGTTTGTGAGTTCAAGCTCCACATCAAAAAAAAAAAACAAAACCAAAACCAAAAACACAACATTGGAGGGATATCAGGCAGCTCACAGAACCAAAAGAACAGGAAAGGACAAGAGCCAGCCCGTGGGTGTCTGTGGCAGGAATGTGTGGACTGTCCTTTAGGGAGGACTCAGCCTCCACCACCTTCCGCCACTGTGTCCTTTGCAGACTCAGACTGCCTGGAGAAAGAATCTGGCCCAGTTGATGGAGAGGCAGGTTAGCGTCTATGATGACAGGGAGATCAGTGGGGGTGGTGGGACGACGAGGCGGTGGTAATGAAGATGGAAGACAAAGAAGCACAAAGACACTTCTAGAGCGATGGAAACATCCACGGTATTGTGATCGTTTAATGAGTACCCACACGTGTCAGAACTGATCAAAGTGTACGCTTTCTGCGCGGTTTATTGGGTGTCCCCTACAACCACGGGCTACAAGGAGCTCGAGAACTTGCAGGACCTTCCAGCAAATGCGTCTGTTGGGGAGCTGGAAATCAGGGTTTGTATTTAGGAGTTGTTTTTCTAAGAGCTAATCCCGCTGGTCTTACTTGAAAGCCTTCAAAAGGTCGCTCCTGCCAAAACGGACAAGAGGTTGCATGCCGCCCTGTACGAGCCCTTCTGCCTGTATTTTAACACCTCTCCTAGAAGGCATCCCATCCCTGCGGCACTCAGAATCACAACCGGGAGCGATGCTCCAGGGCTACCGGCAGGGGTGACGCTGGGAATACAGGCCCTTAGCTGTCCAAGGCTTTCCATGACCTGCTTGGAATTGCCCCTTCCACATTCATCTGGCAAAATCCAATTCATGCCTTTTCTCCGCAAGGCTTTCCTGCCTAGGAAAGGGGTGTGCCGGAGAGGACTTCCAGGGACTTATAGTCTAAAGGGGGGGGGAGGGGGGGGGAAGCACCCAAAGTGGTACCACAGAGGCACTACTGACGTGCAGATATTTACTAGATTGTGAGATGGACACTTCATCTGCATATGGTCCTACAGGAGGTTCCAGGAAGACAGGGGAAAGGGCCAGTATGCTGGGCATTAACGAAGAATTTTGCTTATTTAGGCAAGATAGTCCCGACGAGGAACCAAACCGTTTACCCTGATTTACAAAACGGTAAAGTTGTCCAGGGGAAAGGCTAGGATTGAGAAGACTGCCGTCCTGGCAGCAGCACAAGAAGGGGCTAGAAGCCAATACCTTGGGCAGAGATGAGTATCTCTTATTCCCTGCCCTGAGGCCCCTGAGGTCTGTTGACCAAAGAATGGCTGCTCCAGTTTCTGAAGTTTAGCATTTAATCCTTAGAGAACACTCACCACCAATGAGGCTCCATTCGTCATCTGTCTGTATGCATCTCCATATAAAATCAATTGCAAGAACATCACCCAGTCCCTGCCTTCCAGTAATGTGAAGGACAGTATTGACAGACTAGGTGAGATACCTAGAGAACACTGGAAACATGACACATCCAGGATATATAGGCTATACCGAAGAACAGAATACACCAGATGCTTACGGTATTGCTGTTTTATGCTCAATTAGGTGCTGAGCATATGCATATTGGATCTCCTTCTTCTGCATGTTTATGCTTTTAAAATGAATGGTAGGTACGTGCCAACACGGATAAAATCACGTACCTGCAAACCTTTTGAGGTTACAGACCGCTAGTGGGGGAGGGGCAGAGAGGGGGACACAGAATCCGAGGCAGGCTCCAGGCTCTGAGCTGTCAGCACAGAGCTGGACATGGGGCTTGAACTCACGAGCCATAAGATCCTGACCTGAGCCGAAGTCAGATTCTTAACCGACTGAGCCACCCAGGCACCGGCTAACTTATATACATCTTGCCTCCATGTTACTTTCTTTGTCTTTTCTTGGCTGGATTGGTAGTTTTCCCACACATGGGCTTTCTTTTGCCTCACTGATACCTACTGTGCCTTTAAAGATATATTTAAATAAAATGAATTTCATCAACTTACTCTTTTCCCTCTGTTTTTTACCAACCAAATAATATCTTTAGGAATGAAAGCAACTACCCTTATTTGTGTCTTTGCTTTTTTTCTCACACTATGCCTCTATTCTCTGAGACTTTCTCCGTCAGTCTTTGTTCCCCAAATGAACATGCACAAGATCGGTCCATCAGTGTATATAAATACTGATTTCCAAAACCAGAGAACTCCTCACTGGAATAAGGAAGCAAGGAAGTCTGTATCACTGGAATGGAAGGCAGAATAAACCACTTGAATTCTAAGTAGGAAGTCAATATAAAAATGGCTACCATTTATTGAGCACTTACTATGTGCCAGGTAATGTTCTAATGCTTTAGGTGTATTAACATTCCATCCTCCACCACCCCCAGTAACTCCAAGAAAGAGGTACTGCCCTAGATGGAGAAATGAAACCAAGGTCGCTTGTCCAAGATCACACAGCAGGGCGGATGGCAGAGCCTGTGTTTATACTATTACATCCTTAGTCATTGAGTTCATTAATATGAGAACATTTCCTGCCACAGAGAAGTGAGTCAAGATGGCTTAAGGGTGGCACTGATTAACAGGTTGAGATTCTTACCAGGTGCTAGAAGTGTGGCCGTGAAATGGCTTCATTTCAGGGATGAGAGAACAGATTTTAGAGATGTTAAGTAATTCGCCCAAAAGTCATACAGCTAACAAGCCGCGGCGCTGGGACCGTTTGAATCGAAAGTCCGTGACGCTCTTACCCTCTATACTATACAGCCTCGGAAGAATGTCAGAGGAGGAAGATCCGGATGGGGCCCCGCTTCCCTCCCTCCCCCTCCGAGCCTCCCGGCTTCCCGGCCGCGGGAAGCTCCAAGCTTTCTGGACGCGGACCTGTTTACGTAAATGATACGCAAACGCAAGTAAACGTGATTTTCCGCATTTGCTGGGAGTTCAAATTCCGTCGATCGGGGGGAAAGCGGACAGATCTCAGTTATCCCAGTTCCGATCCCACGCCGTCTGGAGCCTCGGGACGAGGGGGGAAGCGGCTCCGGATGGAGAGGAAAGTGACAATCGGACGAGGAAAAGCAGCCTTTCCTCCCGGGGGAGCAGCGGCGGCCGGGCGGGCAGAGGGAACCTGCAGAGGGCGGTTTCTCTCCTCTTTTCCTGTCCCACCCAGTCGGCCGGCCCCCCCACCCCCACTCCCGGCCGGCCTCCGCAGCTAGCTCCGCGCCCCGGTCCGCGGCTTCCTCCCGCTCGGTGTCCCTCGGCGGCCCTCGGCGAATCTCCGCCGTTCCCGCCCCCCGGAGAGTTCAAAAGGACGCGCGGAGCGGCGCCGGGCCCTTTCCGCGGCAGCCCGTCCGACTGGGAAGGTGAGCACGCGGAGGAGGGCACCTGGGGAGGGCGGGAGGCCCGGCCGAACCCGGGGGCCGCGAGCACACGGCAGTCGCCTCGGCCGCGGGAGCGACGCCAGCCCAGAGCGGCCGGAGCCTCCCGTCGCGGCCGCTCGGAAACGCCCGCCCCGGACGGCCGGTCCCACGCGCCGCGGGCTGCCCCGGGAGCCGTGTGCCGGTAACGCTGGAGGGGCGGGGCCGAGGCCGAGTCGCCGGGTCCACGCCGCGCCAGCCCCGACGTCCGCGCGGGGCCAAGAGGGGCTCGGCGTTAGTGGCCGGCGGGCGGGGTGCGGCAGGGGGTGCGCGGACGGCGCAGCGTGACGGGGAAGGGACGACTGAGGGGAGCGGGCCAGGGCCCGACGGCGGCTGGTCGGGGACGGGCCCGAAGGCGACTGAGGCCCCTCACCTCCACGTTCTGGTGCCTGGCTCCCCGCCCCCAGGCCCCGGCCCTGCCCCCACGCGGGCCCGGGAGCCGGTGCGTCCTGCCCTCCCGGCCCTCTCCTGACCCCTAGTGGACGGCTGGGCGCAGCCGCCAGGCTCGCGAAGCGCAGAGCACCAGTTGCCTGTGGCCGGTCGAAACTGGGTGCGCTGCTAATTTGCATACCTTCGCCTAACTTTCTCAGGCCGGGAGAGATCCCTTAGGTAAATGTGGTTGGTGGCCGAGTGAAAGGATCTCGGGGTGGCACGTTCAAAGGCAGCGTCCGCCAAGTACCAGAGATCTCGGCTCTGCTCTTGGTACCTCCAGCCCGAAGATGTGCTCAGGGAAACCCAAAGAGAAGGGTTTAGGACTAGCCCCCTGAGCGAAGGGACCCACGGAAACCTGGCCCCAAAGGCTCTCCAGCGCCAGGTAGGGGCCCATCCACCTCATGCCGTCTTTGTCCCTCTTCCCACAGATCTGCTCTCTCTCCACTTGCTGCGATGACTAGCCTGCTAACCACGCCTTCTCCAGGAGGTAGGTGAAGGCCTTTCCTAATACTAATGGGAGAGACATTCGTCTACCCCCAGCCCAGGCCTGGAATTCCCTGAGGCCTCAGCCCAGATCTCCGTGCTCACCTCCAAAGGGCCTGGAAGGCCCAGAGGGCAACCAGAGTGGTTACTTTGGTGCGGTTTGAATCTGAAATCATGGGGACCTGCGCTGGTCCCCGACACTGCCACTTAAAACTTTGTGACGTTGAGTGAGTGATCTACCCTCAAAGCTCCAGTTTTCTCATCTGTAAAATGTGGGAAATAGTGCCTATCTTGGGAGGTTATTATGAGATACCCCATATAAAACACCTAGCAACAGTGTCTCATATCTAGTAAGCACTCAGTAACATTGGTAACAAACAAGTGCTTGTTAGAGACCCACATTTTCCTGGAAAGGAATTCTGTCTGTTTTTGTTTTGTTTTTTTAAATGTTTATTTATTTTTGAGAGAGGGAGCGCGGGGGAGGAGCAGAGAGAGGGAGACAAGCAGGCTCTGCGCTGTCAGCCCAGAGTCCAGAGCCCAATGTGGGGCTTAAACTCCCAGATCGTGAGATCATGACCTGAGCCGAAGTCGGACACTTAACCAGCTGAGCCACCCAGGTGCCCCTGCCTGCTTTTTAATTCCACTCCTCTGATGCTACGCTCCAGGATCAAAACCCATTGTTTCTTGCAGGCAGGGATCCACCTCTCCTCACTCTGAGAACAGATTCCCGCCTTTTGTTCCGTAACCAAGCTGAGCCAGACAAACCATCAGATAGTCACTGATTGTGTTTTCGTTGTGTACTCATTTAGGGTCGGGGGGTGGGGGGGGGGGGGGACAAAACCTTGGTTGGTCTATACACCTTTGTTTTCATATACACAGCCTCATTCGTCATTAGGACCGACATTATCTACTATACTGATGACATTATCTACTATACTGATGTGGCATGCGACAACCCCAGGGAAGTCTAAGACAGTGTCCTCTGTAACTGGTGATGCGCACTATTCACAATGTGTTTGTCCAGTGAGAGATGAGGAAAGGGAGAAGTGGCTAGAAGTCCAGATTGGTCAGCAAGGGCTTCGTGAGTGGGGAATGGGATGGAGTGCTTACGCTTAAAGAATCGATGAGGTTTGTACACAGCAAGAAGGGCACAGTGGGTGTTCCGGATCAGGTTCGTGCCTTGTGCAAAACCACCAAGACTGCACTTGTCCCGGACGGTGTTCTGGAGGAGAGGGCAGAGGACCGCGAGAATAAACCTCCCCGAGGGAAAAGAGGTGATGCTTGGGCAGCTAACTGAGGAATTAGGACCTGGGTAAATTCTTTTCTTTCCTTTTTTCAATTTGTGGTAAAATACAGATACTATAAATGTTACGATTTTAACCACGTTTTGGTAGCCCAGTGGTATTAAATACTGATTAACATTCACACTGTTGTGCAAGCATCGTGACGGCCCATCTCTAGAACTTTGTCATCTTCCCACACTGAAACTGTGTATTGATTAAGCAATAACCCCCCACTGCCCCACCCTCCAGCGCCTAATGACCAGCAATATACTTTCTATCTGTAGAAATTTGACGAGGTACCTCATGTAAGTGGAATCATACAATATTTGTCCTTTTCTGTCTGGCTCTCTTAACATGTCTAGGGTTCATCCATGCTGCACCATGTGTCAGAATTTCTCTCCTTTTAAGGCTGAATAATAGCACACATACATCATTATGCATGTATATATGATACATCATTTTGTGTATCCATTCACCCATCAATAGATTGCTTTCACCTTTTGGCTACTGTGAATAAGGCTGCTGTGAATATGAATGACTTCTCGAGTACCTGCTTTCAGTTCTTTTGGGTACATTCCCAGTAGTGAACTTGCTGGATCCTGTGGTGATTCTGTTTAATTTTTTGAAGAGCGGCCATACTGTTTACCATCGACGCACAAAGGTTCCAATTTCTCTGCATCCTTAACAGCACTCTTCTTTTTTTTTTTTTTTTTTTTTTTTTTGCATATCTCCTTTGCAGATATGTCGATTCAAGTCCTTGGCCGTTTTTTAATTGGCTGGTTTTGTGGTTGTTGAGTTTTATACTTGTATTCTTGAGCCAACGAGCGACATGAATGAAGTGGTATTCTGGGATGTATCATACAGCCCCCCATTCATGGGGTTCAAGCAAACAAAAGTTCCTTGACAGGGACAGGGAAATCACAGACAGGGGGAGGGCTTGTACTTTGAAGGATGGGATAATTGAGAGTCTTGCTTGTGGCTTCCCCGCCTCCCCACCTATGCCGCCTCACATCCCTTTTCCCTAATCTATAAAGATGTCCTAAAGGAGATCCTTTGGGAGTGTTGAAAGTGAGGACACATTATGGCTTTCAGAGGCCCTTGGTACTTTTGCCTTTGTGAGCCCATTCCTCCATTAAAAAATATATTTACATTTACATAAAATTGTAGTTTTTAAGCTTGCATAGTGGCTGTATCACAGCCAACGCTCTGATATTGAAGGTGTGACTATTGCTAATTGAAAAATTGTTTTACAACCGTGTTGGTATAAAGAAGAACATAATATTGATATAATTAAACCATTATTTTATATTTATAATTAATAATTGATTGATATAACAATATGACAGTTTCCTTGACCTAACATTCCATTTCTTCTGATTTTAAAAGAAATTTAAATCGCTACAATTAAAATCCTCAGAAAACACTTTGATGGGCCCCTAAAGTCCTGTAGACCCTAGGCATTGTGCCTGCTGTGCCCAGCACACAGGCCGCCCTATTGAAAGCAGGGTGGAGTGGAAACTGGCATTGTGGGCTGTGTCTCCCCCTGCCCCTCGCCAGGTTAAGCCCATCTCTTTTGCCACCTAATTACACAGCCACATCCTAGGTTGTCTTCACTCTGAATCAGACCCCCCCACCTTTTTCATCTTGCTTATTCCTACTCACAGCTCTGTGAACAGGTTTTATTCTCATTTTGGAGAAGCAAAAACTGACGTTCGGGGCAATGAAGAAATGTACAGAGATTAAATTCTCCCAAGGTCATGTGCCTAATAAAGGCCAAGGCAGGATTTTGTGCCAGGTCTGGTTTACTCCAGAGCCTGTGTTTTTTCTGCCATCGTACATCGCTCTCAGAGTCTCACTCCACCCCGTTGGCCCAGGCACATGAAAGAGAAGGAAGGAGAAAGGGAGCAGACTTCCAGGGCGGGTTCCCATAGAAAGGAGAACTGGGGGAGCCGCCCTTTGTTGGGCAAGCTTAGAGCAAATAAGTAGGTTGGCAGACTGAAGTGGCAAAGGATCTGATGCCTCAGTGATAAGAGATTTAGCCTGGAAACAGGGGTCACAAGGAAACCGACAGGTATCTGGGTTAACAAGAACCAAAAAAGGGTAAATAGGCAAAATAGATCTTGAAGTTCATTTGCTGTTGGTTAGGATTTGGGTGGAGCCTCAAATCTTACTGTGGTCCCGTACCCTAAGCCTCCCGCCTGAACGAAAAATGGTGTTACAGTCCTTCCATGTCTGAGAAGGGAAGGAAGAGAGTAATATCATTATTCCTTTATTTGGACAGGGAGACAGGAGAGAAGCAGGGTAGGAACAGGAGATGATGGTGGGAAAGCTATAAGCCATTTACCCCCTTTTTTTGCCAGGCTTCCTGAACTTAAGTTTACTTGGTTGTTGTTTCCTTTTTCTTTTGTTTTAATTTTTTTTTTAATGTTTATTCATTTTTGAGACAGAGAGAGACAGAGTGCAAGCAGGGGTGGGGCAGAGAGAGAGGAAGACACAGAATCCGAAGCAGGCTCCAGGCTCCGAGCTGTCAGCACAGAGCCCGATGCGGGGCTCGAACCCACAAACCTTGAGATCATGACCTGAGCCAAAGTCAGACGCTTAACCGCCTGAGCCACCCAGGTGCCCCTGTTGTTTATTTTTTCATTAAAAAGCTATTACATGCAAGACGCCTGGGTGGCTCAGTCGGTTAAGCGTCCACCTCTTGGTTTCAACTCAGGTCGTGATCTCACGGTTCGTGGGATGGAGCCCCGCGTCCCGGCAACAGCACAGAGTCGGCTTGGGATTCTCTCTCTCCCTCTCCCTCTCTGCCCCTCCCCTGCTGGTGCTCACTCTGTCTGTCTGTCTCTCTCTCTCTCTCTCTCTCCAAATAAATAAATAAACAATTTTAAAAATTATTTTTTTAAAAAAAGCTGTGACATGCCACTTAAGGAGTAGCCTTCTAGACCTTTTCTGTGTATACGCAGACATATGTATATGTGCGTGTGTGTGTGTACGTTTATAGCTTCATTTTAATTTACTTTTTTTCAAACACGTAATCATATTACACGTTACTGCCCTAGCAATTTGCTTCTTTCATCTAACCGTATATCCTGTGTCAGTAATAGCAGATCTAACCACATTCCTTTTAACAACTGTATAGTGTTTCCAGAATGAATGGCCTGTAATTTATTTAATCATCCCCCTGCTGATAGACATTCAGATACGTGTCAACTCTTGCGAACAGTGCTACAGTGAACACCCTTTCCGTTCTGCAGTAAAACTCCGGGAACCAAACCCAGTGGACATGTAAACAAAATGGTTAGCTGGGAGCAGAGTGGAGATGTTTCCAGAACCTGGAGAGCTGGTACTGTGCGGTGGAAAGAACCTTGAAATAAGGAGATAGATTTGAAGCCCAACTCAGCCAACTGCCGAGTAACTCTGGGCTGCTTGATGCAGTTTGCTGAGCTCGTACATAATGATAACACCAACCCTGCTTACATCACCACCGTGGGGTGGAGAGAAAATAATGTACGTTTTATAAAGTATAAATTGCAAATATAGACTACAGTTTTGTTTTTTTTAATTTTATGTAGGCTCCATGCCCCCCATGGGGCTTAAACTCACAACCCTGAGGTTAAGGGGCACCTGGGTGGCTCAGTCGGTTAAGCGTCTGACTCTTGGACTTGGGCTCAGGTCATGATCGCGAGGTTTGTGAGTTTGAGCCCCCCATCGTCTTTGGGCTCTGCAGTGATAGGCCGGAGCCTGCTTGGAATTCTCTCTCCCTCTCTGTCTGCTCCTCCGCCGCTTGCTCCCTGTCTCTCTCAAAACCCTGAGATTAAGAGTCATAGGCTCGGGGTGCCTGGGTGGCTCAGTCGGTTAAGCGGCCGACTTCGGCTCAGGTCATGATCTCGCACTCCGTGAGTTCGAGCCCCGCGTCGGGCCCTGTGCTGACAGCTCAGAGCCTGGAGCCTGTTTCGGATTCTGTGTCTCCCTCTCTCTGACCCTCCCCTGTTCATGCTCTGTCTCTCCCTGTCTCAAAAATAAATAAAAAACGTTTAAAAAAATTAAAAAACAAAACTAAATTAAAAAAAAAAAAAAAAAAAAAAAAGAGTCACAGGCTCTACCAACTGAGCCAGCCAGGCACCCCCATAGGTTACAGTTGTGACACTTGAAGCCTGAAGACCCTAGCTCATTAGCACCTAGGATACCCCGTGACCTTTAGTGGAGTGGAGTTCAAAATTTGATTTAAAAAAAAAAAAAAAAGTAAACATTTTATTTTGGAGGAATTTAGATTTGTAGAAAAGTTGCAAAAATAATACAGAGAGTTCCCGTGTACTCTTCAGCCGGTTTTCCTAATGTCAGTATCTTACACGACCATGGCACGTTGCGAAAACCAACACATCAACATCGGTATAATCCTGATAACTAAACTAGAGACTTCACTGAGATTTCACCAGTTCAGAAATTTGATTTCGAAGAAAATTCTAAAGGAACACTTTCGCTTTATAAAAATGCCAAAATTGGGGCGCCTGGGTGGGTGGCTCAGTCAGTTAAGTGTCCCAACTTCGGCTCAGGTCATGATCTCAAGGTTTGTGAGTTCGAGCCCCGCGTCGGGCTCTGTGCTGACCGCTCAGAGCCTGGAGCCTGCTTCGGATTCTGTGTCTCCCTCTCTCTCTGCCCCTCCCCTGCTTGTGCTCTGTCTCTTTCAAAAATAAATAAACATTTAAAAAAATTTTTTTTTTTTAATTCCAAAATTAAGGCTGAGAAAGTTCCTGTGGGTCAGCTAGTTCACCCACCCATTCTGTGCTAAAATTCTCTCTCCAGTACCCCATGAAGCATGTGACCCGTTTTGCTCTTCCTGCCCGGAGGGGAGACCTCTCTCTCCCATTAGTTTCCGCCAGTGGTCCTCTTGCACAGGCCATCCATCGGCATATTTGAAGATAGCATTCAAATTCTGGGCTCTCCCTAACTGTTCTGTCTGGACTTTGTCTTACAGGCTTTCCTTATCTGATACAGTTTCCAAGCCTTTCATTATTTTGGCTGCTCACCACATAATTGTCACACCCTGATGCAGCTCTGCAGTCTTAAGAGTGGCACAAAGTAGGTCCACATTGTTACCTCCATTATTAGAGACCATGTTTATATTAACGGGGGCCTAAGATGACAGCAAGTTAAAAAAAAGTTTTATTTATTTATTTATTTTTTATTTTTGAGAGAGAGAGAAAAAAAATACATGAACAGGGAAGGGGAAGAGAGACAGAGGGGGACAGAGGATCCAAAGTAGGCTCTTGCTGACAGCAGAGAGAGAGCCCAGTGCGGGGCTCGAACTCATGAACTGTGAGATCATGACCTGGGCTGAAGCCGGATGCTTAACCAACTGAGCCACCCAGGCGCCCCTAACTTTTTTTAAGATTGTAGAAGAACAGGTGACCTTTGAACAACATGGGGATTACGGACACCAACCTCCACACAGTCAAAAATCCATGTATAACTTTTGACTCCCCCCCCCCAAACTTAATTACTAATAGCCTACCGTTGACCAAAAGCCTTACCAATAACAGTCCATTGTATATACATATAACATATGTATATACGTGTGTATATATATATATGTATATATGCACACACACACACACACACACACACACACACAGAACATATATTCTGTATGTTATGCATACTATACACTGTATTCTTACAGTAAAGTAAGCTAGACAAAAGAAAATGTTATTAGGAAAAGCATGAGGAAGAGAAAATACATTTACAGTACTAGATTGTATTTTGGGGGGGGAGTCCTCCTGAGAAGTAGATCCACGCAGTTGAAACCTGTGTTGTTCAAGGGTCAACTGTAGTTATCACCGTAAGAGACTGAGAAGATAAAGGAAAGCATGTAGAAGAAATTACAAATCGTCGAAAATTCCACCACCTAGCTATCACTCTTGTTGCCGTTTTGGGGTATATCCTTCTAGTGCCAGTTGCTTTCCACTGATCTCACTGCAAGTCTTTATATATGCTACTGCTAAGCCATGGCGCCCCCCCTTCTTTCTTCGTGAGTAGTTGGTCTGCTGAACCGAAGACCGAGGACTCTTGTCGAATTCTCATCTTGTTCAATTTGGCCCATTTCTGCAGTCAGTTGAAATCTCTCTGTTCATCAGTTTACTGGTTGCCCCTCTTGCTTGGAGACTTGCACAAATTTGTGGAACCTTCCCTGGGCCTGCCGGAGTCTGCCTTTACCCAAAGGGCACTGAGCCCTTCCACACTGAGCTCGTGTGGAAGGCACCAGTAACGCGGATCACCAAAAAAAGATCCTAAAGATCTTGCAAAGGATTTACCGTGCAGTGTCTTACAAGGCAAGCAAAAAAGGCAGAGTTACTATCAGAAGGGAAAAATGATATTGAACTTTCTTATACCTATCTCACGACACAAGATCTTTATTTTGAATTACAGAGGGACCTTAAATTTAGAACCGGCGTGGTTTGACATAATAGTATCAATTCAGAAAGAACCGAGGTCAGATCCCAGCGGAAGGCCCTGTGGTTACACGTGCATCACTTCGTTCCTCGATGGCCAATCACTTCTCCACTTAGGCCTTAGAGCCAGCCTGTACTGCTCCGCAGGACGTTAGAAACAGTCTTACCCACGCTCTGTGATAAGAGGCTATTTACTCCTACCGCACCTTTCAACTCTCCTTAAACTCCAGTCCCCATCCTCACTCTCAGTCGATGACCTTGCGTTCTATTTTCTTGAGCAAATTAAACTTCTCAGAAAGAACTGCCAGAGGCTCCCACCGCCCCCGCGCACCTGCCGCCTGCCCCCGTGCCCCTGTGCGTGTCAGTGACGCCAGATCTCTGCTCCTCCTGCAGCCAGCCAGTCTCTCTGTGCACTGGGTCCCGTCCCCGTCAAGGACGTGGTTGGAGCCACTCTCCTCCCTCACGTATCACCAGCTGTTCCCTCTCTGAGTTATTCCTATCCATAAATAAACATGCTGTCATTTCTCCCATCCTTAAAAAAATAAACAAAAACCCTGAACTCCCATCCCCCTCCCACTACAGCCCCATTGCTCTGCTCATAGTTACAGGAAAAAGTTTATCTATATTCTGCTCCCAGTTCCTCCTCTTCCTTTTTTTTTTTTTTTTTTTTTTTTTTTCCTTGAATCCACTGTAAACCAGGGCCTTTGACGCCGGATTTCACCACAGCTTGTGTTGTCCGGGTCATGACAACATGTGAGCCCTGCGTGGTCAAACCCAGTAATGCTAGTACCTGATCTGTTTGGCTGTTACTCCTCAGTCTCCTTTGCTCTTTCCTTTGTGGGCTCAGCCCTTGGGCCTGCATATTGGTACTTGTTCCCTTGGTGATCTCACACACTCTCATGGGCTTCAATATGCTGACTTTTTAAACCTCCAGTCCAGACCTCTTCCCAAAATTCCAGTCTTAACATCTGCACTTGGATGTCTAATAAGCAGTCGTGTCCAGAATTGAATTCTGATCTTCCCTTCCACATCTGTTCCTCCTGCAGGCTTCCCATCTCGGGTGACACCATGCCCTCCCTCCCTCCAGTTACTCAGTCCCAAAACCTTGCCGTCACCCTTGCCAGAATCCCACCACTTTCTCACTGGGCTGCCGCTAGACCCAGTCAGTGCTTTCAAGCCAGTAGAAAAAGTCACCCCTTTTGGGTGGATGCAGCTGTGGCCTTGGGGAGGGTACAACAACCTGCTTCCACCCCTGTCCTATCTTCCCACAGCCCCTTGTCCACACGGCAGTCAAAGGGATCCTTTAAAATCAGTTTCTGTTTGGGGGCACCTGCAGGGTCGGGATTCAGTTGGTTAAGGGTCCGGCTCTTGATCTCAGCTCAAGCCTTGATCTCAGGGTTGTGGGTTCAAGCCCCACATTGGGGCTCTAAAAAAAAAAAATCAGCTTCTGTTTCAGTTACCCATTGCTGCATCACAAACCTCAACAACCAGTGGCTTACAACAAGAACAATTTTATTATTTCTTACAATTCTGTGGGACTGCTGGCATACTTCTGCTGGTTTCGTCTGTGCCCATTCCCGCAGCTTCCGTGGGCTGGAAGGTCTGCCAGGCTGGAAGGTCCAAAACGGGCTCCCTCACACATCTAGCAGCTGCTGCTAGCTGTCAGCTGAGCGTGGGGTGCCTCAGTTTCCCCACGTGGAGCCTCTCATCCTCCTGTGGGCTACATCGGGCTTCTTTACAACATGGTGGTCTCATCGTTTCAAAAGTGTGGTCTTTGGGGACGCCTGGCTGGCTCGGTTGGTTAAGCGACAGACTTTGGCTCAGGTCCTGTAATCGTGTTCATGAGCTCAGTTCATGTCATGAACTCGAGCCCCCGGGAGTCAGGCTCTCTGTTGTCAGTGCAGAACCCGCTTCAGATCCACTGTCTCCCCCTCTCTCTCTGCCCCTCCCCTTGAGCGCTCTCTCTCAAAGACGAATAAACATTAAAAAAGAAGAAGGAGAAGGAAAAGGAAAGAAGAAGAAGGAGAAGTGTGGTCTTAGGAATTTCAGCCCCACCCCACCCCCCTGCCGTCCCCAGACCCACCAAATCAGAATCTGCATTTTAACAAGATCCTCAGGAGATTCTTATGCACCACAGAGGCTGAAAAGCACTGCTTTGAGATATAAATCCAGTCCCTGCTCAAAAACCTCTAAAACGTTCTCATTTCCGTCACTGAAAAAGCCAAAATATACAGCCCCTTTAATTCCATCTCCTCTTGCTGGCACCCTCCCCTCCACCATGACCTCCATGCCATGCCTTAACGCATGCCAAGCGTTCTACAGCCCCAGTGCTTTCCAATATTGTGGATACCCTCACCTCACACTTGCTGTTCCCTCTGCCCAGATCTCTGCCTGGCTGCCTTCCTCGCCTTCCATAGGTCTTTACTCCAGTCACTTCATCAGGAAGACTCTCCATCTACCCCTATCCACATGGCAAGCCCCAACCCCCTTCCTGCTCTTTTTTTCTACATAGCACCAATCATCATCTAATACAGTATATCTTTAACTTAGTTTATTGTCCATCTTTCCCTTCTCAGAATGTAAACTGTATAAAGAAAAGGGTTTTTTTAACTATCGTAAAATTATACATAACATTTACAATATTGTGTATATTAAGTATATTCACATTGTTGTGCAACCATCACCACCATCCATCTCCAGAAATTTCTCGTCTTCCCAGACTGACACTCTTGTACCCACTAAACAACAACTCCCCATCCCTCTTCTGCCCAGCTCCTGACAACCACCATTCTACTTCCCGTCCCTATGAACTTGACTGTTCTAGGTACCTCCTATAAGTGGAATCCATTTTGTAACACGTGTCAGAATTTCCTGTGTCCCACTATTCAGCCCTAAAACGAAGGAAATTCCGACACGTGCAACAAAATGGATGAGCCTTTGTTCCTGAGAGGTGTGCTTCCTCCTTTTCGAAGTAGATTCCCAAGAGCCTTCACTTCCAAAAGAGACCATTTGCATCAGAAGTAAAAATCTGATGTTGGGTCTGCCTTCTTCATTAATCCATTGTCTTCATAGAGAGGTAAATTTCTTTGTACCTCCTTCATTCGTACTTCCTGCCTCACCAGATGGCTTTGCGTAAATGGAAACCGACCAAGAACGGCATCCAAGGAAGGCACTTCTGCTGAATCTTCTGTCTGTGAAGGTCTATTGCTGAAATGTACCCTTTAGTTGTAGCCAGCTTGCCTCTGATCACATCCAGCATTAAAGTCAGGGAGGTTGCATATGAAGCAACGTGGCTCCCACATCACGCTGACTTCACTCCCCGCTTACTGGTTGCCCTTAAGGATGCACTCTTTGTGGCACCACAGTGTGTCGTTGATTGTAGCCAGCTGGTTCTTCCTCCGCCTTTATCCGTATCTTTTAAACCCTTGAACTTTCTGGAAAGTTTCTTGTGCTGCCTCATGGTTACCTTTCATGATCTCCTCCTCTCCTTCACTATTGGAAAAAAGAGGAAAGAAGGGTAGTAGGAAGTGTTAGTGTAAATACCTTGCTCGGGCTTTGGAGCGGGTAGTCCTGGATTCAGAGCTTGGCTCCATGCACTGTTCCTTCATGTGTGACGTGACTCATGTCACTTAACTCCCCCAGGGCCTCCGGGTCCACATTAGCAAATAAAAACACCTACTTGGACGTGATTGATGTTGTAAGGATTAATAAGCATGTATATAAAGCACCCAGCACAAAGCAGGGACTTAGGAAATAGCAGCTGTCATAATCGGGATCGTTTGCAGAATTTCCCAAATAGGAATCATCTTCTGCCCCAGACTCTTTCCAGGGAGTCATATGTATCTGTCCACTGAACCCTCACTGAGATTGAGCTCCATGGTCCGGTCCCTAGTTGACCTCATCACTGTCACCTTTCCCAGCATCTATGACTCTGCCTCAGGTACCCAGTAGGTGCAAAGTAAATTGCTGTTGGTGGATTGAACGGAATCCTCTTAATTTTTATACTTCAGATTCTGTACATAAACTGTTCTTCTCAGGGCTTTTTGTATGTCTTATGTTTTCTCATGTTTAGGAAAGGCAAAACTGGGATGCTTGGGTGGCTCAGTCAGTTAAGGGTCCAACTCGATCTCAGCTCAGGCCTTGATCTCAGGGTCATGGGTCCAAGCCCCACATTGGGCTCCACGCTGGGCGTGAAGCCTACTTACAAGAAAGAGAGAAAGAGAGAGAGAAGAAGAAGGAAGGAAGGAAGGAAGGAGAAAGAAAGAAAAAAGAAAGAAAGAAAGAAAGAAAGAAAGAAAGAAAGAAAGAAAAAGTCAAAACTAAGAGCATCTGTACAGAATTCTAGAAGGTGGAGTGCAAAGGAGTGCAGCCAGCCCTGGGAGGTTTGGTGGGGGGGGGGGGATGTGTACGTGTTAAGAGGCAACAGTCAGAGTCTGACCAGGAGGTTAAGTTCAGGGCATCTATCAGAAATGACATCCCATCGCTTTTGCTGTATTCTGTTTGTTAGAAGTCGCTCGGTCCAGCCCATGCACAGGGAGAGGGGCTTACACAAAGGTGTAAATACCAGGTGGCAAGGATCGTCTGGAGCCATCTCGCCAGCTGCCCACCATGCTCCCATTTTGGAAATCAAGAAACTGAAGCTCAGAGAGATTTAGTAACTTCCTTAAGGGTCACCTAGTAATTTGTCGGTGCAGGGTTCCAACCGAGAGCAGCTTTTAATCACTGAGCACATAAACAAAGTCACCTTAAATAATATATTGAGTAGTAAGCACTCTGTGACGCTTCCGAGCTCTTTCAGGCTTCACCCTCACCCTGCAAAGTTGGTTAATGTCACCCCCATCAGCAACACTAGAGCACTTGAGTGAATGGGAGGGATGTAACCATTTGCCCAAGGCCATGGAGTGGCTGAGCTATCCATTCCTAAAGAAAGAGTGGAGAAGAGTGGAGAAGGGTTTGGCCTGGCGTGGGGAGGGCGGGTGCTGTAGGCAGCTCACCTCTGCTTTGTTGCAAAACCAGGTTCATCAGGCTTCTTCATGGCCTGTGTAAAAAAAAGACCCCTCACCACCATTGGCCCCTTTCGACACTGCTCCCAGGCTCCCAGGCCCACCACTGGTGACTTCATTTCACTTGCCCTGAATGGAAACCTGCAGGTGTCAGGCATTAGACAGGAGTCACGCTCTTGCCCTGTGGTCCAGCCGCACCGGCTCTTGTCTCAGAGCTTTGACCCGGGCTCTTTTCTCTGCCTAGAATGTGCCCCACCTCTTGTCCCTCTTCCCCTGTAAACACCTACCCCTGCTTCGGCTCCCACCTCAAATCTTACTTCCTGTGGAGGCCGCGCCTGCTGGAAGACTAGATCAAGCCCAAGTCACATGCTTTCCCGAGCGCCCGGCGATTTCCTTTGTTTCATGTATCGCGGTCATTAACTGTGAACCGTGGCATGGTGGAGGGTAGGCTCCGGGAAGGGACACCATTTTGCTCACCATTACATCTCCAGTGTGCCTGGCACAGTGCCTGGCAAAGGGTAGGCAGTTAATGAGTGCTGCTATTATTTATTGAATGAATATTGAATAATGCCCCCTGTTTTCCCCGGGATACCTCTGTCCTGCAGTTAACTGAACCTGGTGCCTCTTCAAATCCCTACATGAAAATGCTAACTGGGGCAAGAACTAAACGGGCTCCGTCTCCCTGACTGCCCGCATAAACACTTAAAAGGGACTTCTGGAGACCTGTAGTTCTGAGTGTTCCCACCCTAGGTAATGACCTTAGTGGCGGGACTTTCAGGCTCTAAAGGACGGATAGAACAATAGCAGGAGGAGGTAGGAGATGTATTTTAGGGTAGGAGAGGCCTTGTTTCGGAACCTTTTAAATTACAGGGCCTACTAATAAACGTTGAAAAAAAAAAATTAAATTACAGGGCCTACTCTGGAAGTGTAGGAAAGGGTTTTAATAAGAGAGGAGCATTCGTTTCATTATTTTAAAATAATGTTTACAAAGAGTTTGTAAGACCATGTATTAACACTCATTTATTTTTTTTTTTATTTTTTTAAAAAATTTTTTTTTTTCCAACGTTTATTTATTTTTGGGACAGAGAGAGACAGAGCATGAATGGGGGAGGGGCAGAGAGAGAGGGAGACACAGAATCGGAAACAGGCTCCAGGCTCCGAGCCATCAGCTCAGAGCCTGATGCGGGGCTCGAACTCACGGACCGCGAGATCGTGACCTGGCTGAAGTCGGACGCTCAACCGACTGCGCCACCCAGGCGCCCCAACACTCATTTATTTTTGAGAGAGACAGACAGACAGACAGAGCAAAGGTGTGGGAGGGGCAGAGAGTGAGGGAGACACAGAATCCGAAGCAGGCTCCAGGCTCCGAGCTGTCAGCACAGAGCCCGATGCGGGGCTCGAACTCACGAACTGTGAGATCATGACCTGAGCCAAAGTTGAACCCTTAACTAAGCCACCCACGTGCCCTACAATAGCTTACCTTTATTGAGTTACTTACTACCTGTCACAACAAGCCTATAAAGTAGATACTTTTATCTCCATTTTGCAGGTGAGGAAGCTGACACATGCGGGGGGCCGGGGGGGGGGGGGTGTAGGTAATTTTCTGAAGGTAACAGCCAGTAAAGGACAGAGCTCAGATTCGAACCTCATCATTTAGGCTCTAGAGCCCATACTCTTAACCACTATATTAGGCAGAGAGAAACCCATCAACTTGTTCATGGTCTTTGGATGGTAGTTTATTTTCTCTTCTATTCTCCAGGTTTTTCTATACGGATTTACTACAGGAGCTGAATGATAACTTCTTTATTAGGGAAGAGGTGGGGTGGTAAAATTTGAAGGACGGATGTATGTTTTAGGACAGAAGAATTCACCCCATTTCCCTTTTCACTTTTCTGAATTTTCCAGAAGAGCCGATGACCACCCCAATCCTGCAGGCCACTGAAGCCCTGTCCCCCAAAGCCGAGGCCAGCACAGCACTCATAGCAGGTAACAAACGCCCTGAGCCAAATCCGAGAGACCTCTTGAATTCCACGGCTATCTCACTCCACAGATGGGGAACCCAGTGGCTGAACTAGGATTTTCCCTATGCAGGAAAGCACCACAGACTGGAGACCAAATCCAGTAATGGGCTCGTTTGGGCACATAGGTTATCTTACACACGCACACACGCAAGGCTGTAAAAGACTCTTAGAGGCTTTGTGCCAGAGACACTGCCGGTAAATGTGGGAAGCGGCCACAAACAGATGTAAGCGCGTACGGGCGCTACACTCCACTATGCGGGGAGAGATGAGGATGTGTGTGGTTTGTCAAGTGGGTGAGGAAGAGGATGGGAGGGATCAGAGAAATCCCTGCAGGAGGCTGTGGGTTTTAAAATGCCTTCCTCTTGGGATAAGGTATTTCCTGTTTCCCTCCTTCCTGTTTCTATCCTAATCATCAGGAACCGGTTGAGAGGGAGTTGTTTTGTCAGAAATCAAAAGCCTCATGTCCTTAGCTTAAGTACCAAGGTACTCCGGGGGTCATGCACCGTGGAAGTTGGACTTGGGGAATATGGATTTGCAAGTGGCCACCAGTTAATTAGAACCCTGGTTCTTAGAAATAGTGAGGGTGCTTATAAATAGTGAGGGAATCGCCGAATTCAGGGGGCCCCATGAATTGCTAAGACATCCTCAGTCCTGAAACATGTCTGCATTTTCCCTCTCCTTTCCAAGTTGTTATCACCGTGGTCTTCCTCACCCTGCTCTCGGTCGTGATCTTGATCTTCTTTTACCTGTACAAGAACAAAGGCAGCTACATCACCTACGAACCTGCAGAAGGCGAGCCCAGCGCCATCCTCCAAATGGAGAGTGACTCAGCCAAGGGCAGGGAGAAGGAGGAATATTTCATCTAATGACTCCCGGGCCCCAAGGAGCTTATCCAGGCTCCGGTGTTAACACACTATTTAATTTATTAGGCGCAAGTTTTATCTGAAACCAGTGAGAAGCACTGATCGATATAGGCAAACCTGAGCTCTTTCTAGGACACAGGCCCAAATGAATGCCAGCGTCACTGACACCAGGGACACAGAGGAAACTGCTCATGCTGTCGTTAGCCAGGCCTAATATAGCGGGTTTCTGTGGCTGCCCAAGAAGGTGGTGCTGTACCAGACAACATGAGTATGTGCCCAATCATCTTCAGTGTTTTCAAGGTCGAAGGGAAGGACAGTTAAGAGTCGCTGGCTGCTCCCCTATCCCTTACCTGGTCAACTAGTTGACAGCCTGAGCAGAGATAGTGTCTAGTCATACTAGTTCTTGCCAGGTGCTGGATACCACAGTAAAAGGCCAGACCAGGAGGGACAGACTATGGAGACCTCACCTCCTGATGAATGTGCTCCATCCCCTGAGCCTTCTTCCTTTCCATATTCCCCAACAACCTTACACTGATGCTACTGTTTTTTTCACAATTAAAAATGTTTATTGATAATAGAAATCCGATTCTCGTGTGCAAGAAATAACTACCTTTATATTTTGACTTATCCAGACTTAAATTTTTTTAATGTTTACTTATTTTTGAATGAGAGAGAGAGAGAGAGTGGGGGTGGGCAGAGAGAAAGGGAGACGGGGGATCCGAAGATACAGGGCTTACTTAATTAAATCCATGAACTGCGAGATTGTGACCTGAGCTGAAGTCTGACGCTTAACCCAGCCACCCAGGTACCCCCAGGCTTTTTTTTTTTTTTTTTTTTTTTTTGCTTATTTAACTCTTTTGCATATGTTCTCTCCCAAGCAGTTAAGAACCCCAGGGAAGTTTCAGAAGTTCCAGAACCATCTCACGAGATTGAAACAAAAATGGTGGTGGGAGGCTTGTCCCAGAGGAGTGTCATTAGAAACATCCCTGGGGTGATGAGTTGGTTTACCTTCCATCCTGGAAAGGGCCAGAATTTCCCAGACCCATTCTATGTATAGAGAGAGGGCACCAGGAACTACCTCCCTACCACTTTACCCACCAATGTCCTTTGAATCAAGCCCAGAGAAGCTTCTTGGATCTTAGTCCCCAAAATTAGAGGTGTTTAAAAGATACAGTGTTTCAGTAGGAATCCTGGTTCCCCAGGTACTGTTTAGTTGGAATTAAGCTAAATCTCCTTTGAAGCCTATAAATTGTATTGCTTCCATCATCCAAACTCTGTTCCTCCCACGGTTAAGACCCAGGAGTTGAGGAATCAGTCTTGATAATCTGCTTTCAGTATTTCTCCACACAGAACTTTGGTGAAATTGAACGGTCACCCCGAACTTAACAAAAACTGTTATACACTAAAACATTTTTCTCAGGGGCGCCTGGGTGGCTCAGGCATTAAGCATCTGCCTTTGGCTCAGGTCATGATCTCATAGTTCATGAGTTCGAGTTCTACATCAGGTGAGCTCAAGCCCGTTTTGAAAGCGAGCAAGAAGGGGAGGAACAGAGAGAGAGGGAGTGAGGAGAGAGAGTCCCAAGCGGGCTTCTCGCTGTCAGCGAGGCTCCTGACTTGGGGCTCAGTCTCCAGAACCATGAGATCATGACCTGAGCCAAAACCAAGAGTGGGGTGCTTAACTGACTAAGCCACCCAGGCGCCCCCTTAAGTTTATGTTCTGAATACCTCTGGCATAACAGGCTTCTAAAAATCTGAAAGAGCTTAGGAAATAAAGAAAAGGAAAACATCTAGAACGGGACTCATGAAAATGGTCAAATCATGGCCTTACACTCCTGCATTTATTTCAAAGGCTTCGTTAAAAAACAAAACAAAACCCAACAGGATGACAACAGTACCTATTTGAATTTTAGGTGGAATATAAGATATATAGAGAAGAAACCTAAAAACAAGCTGAGTAAAGAATCCTTGAAGTGAGGTGTAATGCAACTTCATCACTTTATTCAAATCTTCAAAATAGTCTTTATTCTACATTTTTAGTATAAAAAATCCACAAGTTAAGTGCACCACAGTGTAGAGAGAGACATACAACGCTGAACTTCCATAACAGTCAATGGTACAGTCAAACATCACATGTACAGAACACAAAATTTAGATGAACTGAAATTGTAAGATAAAATAAAATAAAATCCAATTTCAGAAAACAAAAATCAAAATATTAAGGATCCCTGAAATATTCTTAACCCTAATGAGATTTCACTGGACTCAAGTCATTTTGTAGTGAGGGATTCCTAATATGACCCCATTAACCCAGCTTAGGAGTTCTTGGGAGCCGTGCGTGAGTGCCTACGTCAGATACTCTGACGATAAATGGTGACCAATTTTTGGATGGGAAAACGTCCCCTAATTTGGCTCTTAACGTCATCAGGCTTTTGAAATGCATCCCCCTCCCTGCCCCGACATTTTAAACAAACTTGTTTACAGTACAGTTTGCATTGATACCCTTTGTTCAAATACAGCTCTCAGGTTTTCTGGCACCGAAGCAAATTTGGGTTTAGTTCACGGATGAAGAGACAGCCTACGAGGAGGGTCCGAGAGGCACCCTCCACTTTTGCCTGAGGAGACGCAAAAAACAGAAGTGAAGGGGTCCGTGCTTGGGGCACAGAAGGGGTTTCAGAGGATCCTTGTAAAAGACTAGTTAAAAGATGGCAAGTGGGGAGAAGTGCAAGGAGAGAAGGAAGTTAGTCTGACTGGCTTTCTGTCCTGCACCATTGATTCAATGGAGATTGGCGGGAAGGAACTGGAAAACTAGGGTTGAGGGTGGGATGTGGGGCAAAGGATGGAAAGGGAAAGGCAGACGACTAATGCGTTTCATTTATAACAAGTAATAGAAATCAAAGACTTAAAGGAGATTAAAGACCAATCAGAATAATTTGGCAACTTTAATTCTTAGGAAGATCAAAGTTCCCTCCAAACCTAATTTGATGTTTTATTACTAAGAGCAAAGACCAGTATGGTACAGTATTACTCCAGAGGAATTCAAGGAAGATCCTTAGGGCTGCTTCACCCACATTCATTTTATGAATGGATGCCTCCCCTACCTCAAAATGCTTTAAGGAGGTACTGCTACCATTACATGGTTCCTTATTAAGTTTGAAAAGTGCCTGAAAGTTTGGGCACCAGAAAGACACCCCAACAACATGTGTCTAAACTGCAACTTCAGGTTAATATGACTAAAGCAGTTACATTGTGAGAAGTGCTGAAGGTATGTGATGTCTTTCTCGGCACAGAGGTGGCCTTGGTTCTTCACCAGATGGTGTAGCCACCATCTGAGCCACCCATGAAGAAGTTTCCCTTCCGCTGAGTTACGAGGACATTGGCTCCCTGCATGACTGCAAGCTGAGCAGCATTGGGAGGGCATCCAGGGGGTGGAGGCTGAAAGGAAAACACAAAGGTTGACTGGGCATAGGGCAGCTGAGACGAGGGAAGTGGGCACAGGTGTAAACGGGATCCGTTAAGAAGACGGCGGTATGCTGACCAATCACATCTTAGAGCTAGTTCTGCCACCAATTTGGATTGTAAAGCAGGTCTGGATTTTCTGTGAACCCAAAGATGCAAACAGGAAAGAGCCTACCACTCATCCAAAGGCATTCCCACCTCATTTCCAGTATATGGTTTTGAGTGGCTGGCCCTAGCAAGAGCCATTTGGGCTCTAATTCTTATGCCAGGGGGAGCGAAGCGGGAAACATAACTAAAATCTCTAGTATCTTTCCAAATGCTACTTAATAGGGATTATGGCAAATTCGAAGTAAATGCTTATGGAATGAATAAGGAGTATTACTAGCCCGGTACCAGAATGGAGCAGAAAGAGCAGCAGACAGCACTCCTAAGACAGGAAAACAAAGGAATCTGGTTAACGGAGACCCCAGGGAATGTGCCCGATGCTACTGACTTGCCACAGTTCTCCTGCCCCCTCACACCTGACTCCTGGATATCAGTGCTCACACCAATACCGCAGCTCCCCAGGCGTGGCGAAAGGATGAATACGTAATCTTTTCAGAAAGTTAAAAGACACAAGAGCTGAGTTTTTCTGATAAGGTCATACTCACAGGAATGTTGCCAGCAGCAGCCCCAGCTCCAAATCTGGCACCTGCATCGTACCCTCCTTCCACCAGCACTGCTGAACCAGGTGGATAGATGGGACCAACTGGATAATAAGCCATAGGGATTGTGGAACCTAAAGGTCCAACAGCCACAGATTGGGCCATGGGAAGATACAGGGAGGCTCCAGGAAACGCAGCCGACATGGTGGGGACTGTGGCAGCCCCTGGGTGCACAAAGCTCGGACGATAGAGCTACAAGAGGCAGAAGAGAAGGCCACATGTTACTTCATGACATTCCAATTTTAGAGCTCTTAATTCTCCATAGGTAGATTACACTCTAAGTTACACAGGCTGCCTTTCCATTGCCACTCAATATTCTCCTGGATCGCTTCCTGCCATAGCTAATGTTAGACTCGAGGAACACACACTCATCTTCTTAACCTCAGCCTGTGCCAAAAGATATAATCAAATAATGCATTCTCAACCCCAAAAGAAACTGCTGAAGTATACAGGGTTTCAGATTATTCATGGCAGCACTCTCTCCTGTTTGTGGAGAGTAAATAAATATGTGAAGTCAGGCTTAGCTCAGGGCTGAAAATGTGATCCGAAGAGTATTCAGTTCAAGTCGAGTAAACTGGGAGCACCTCTGAGTAGGCAGGCGGGGCATCAGTGTAGGGTGGAGCCTGAGGAAGATGCAAGGTCTGAGGGTACACTGGATTCCCAGGAGGCTGCACAGGGTAGGTTGGCTGTGTCGGATATTGACCTGGAAGACAAGGGGTGGGGGAAAATGCATGTTGCCTATCACACAGAACCACCAAAATGGGGCAGAGCATATTCGGTAGCTAACCTAGCAGCAACAAGCAGGAGATGTGGGAACAGACTGCTCTGGAGGGCCTGATTTCTGGAACCAGGAAAATAAGCATTCTCTTTGCACCCTCTTCCGGGCCTATACCCGAAGATGCTGGATTCTCAATCGACAGGAAGGCGCGCTTCCCGTTAGCATACTGGTGTAAGGGAAAGTCTAGCTGGGCCCAAGTTTCTTTCACAATGCAGGGCAGGTCTGGGCACCCGTGCCTGCCAGTGTACCAACGGTCTATCCTGCCTCTGCTCTAGGTGGTCTTCATAGGCCTGGTTGTAACTGGCCAAGACCTCGTTGAGTCACAGTGGCTACGATTATTTACCCCATCGATTTCCTACTCAAGGTCGACTTCCAAATAAAGTGAGTGGTGGAAGTGAACCTTCAGACCCGAGAGCAGGTAAATGTCCTGAGGAACAACAAAGGATCGTATTCTGATAAACACTAGTGCAATCACAAGAGCCGGGAGAAGTCCAGGCCTCCATCGGAGGGAAAGGTGAAAGAGACCTTTCTGGCCCCCTGGCCCGCCCACCAGCGCCGGCACCTCACTAGTTAAGCCCGGGCGCCAGCCTCTGGTTCCGGAGCGCGGCGCCCCGCCTCCGCTGGCTCTCCATTGGCCTGCCCAAATCCCTGCTCTAGCTCCCCATTTGCTCCTCCACATGCCTATCATGACAAGCCTTTCCCCCCACCCCCCACCCCTCCACCCGAGCCCGCAGCTCCAAACTGCGCCACAGAGTTTAAGGGGGAAAGGGCCGGGAAGGAGCGAGCAGCCGTAGTTCGGGGATGACGAAGGCTTCTGGCGTAGCCCCCGGAACTGCAGCCGGCCCAGGAGCGAGGCTCAGCTCGCCCCAAGCTTGGCGTTTGGCGACCCTGGGGTCCGGGCCCGCTCGCTCCAGGCTAGCGCTGTTCCCCGCGACGGCCCCAGCCGCCCCCTGTCCTTGCCTTTGCTGTTCATGGTGGCTGCTGGTCCGGTTCGGCTCGGCGTCGCGGACGGTTATTTTTTTCGTCCTCTTCCTGTTCGTAGTCACTTCCGTGTCACGTGACGACTCGTCCGCCTAGCGTCACCCGACGCCTGAGTGCCGCTGCTACCGGAAACTCCGCCCCTTTACCCGGCCTCCAGTAGCTAGAGGGAGGGCTCGCGTGGTCCCGCCCGTCGCGCGCGTTGGCTCCGCCCCTTGTGTCTTGTCTTCCAACCCCCCACCCGCGTCCCAAGACGGGAAGAAAACCAAATACAGGTATTGTCTCAAAACAGGATTTTTTTTTTTTTCCTCTTTTGGGCGCTCGGAGGCAGGACCATGAAACTGTTCCCCGGAACTTTTTTCCACCTACGCGCAGCAACTCAAGGTCACCTCACCTTAACAGCCTTTCCACAAAGGGCATAGATTGCTACCTTAACAGCCTTTCCACAAAGGGCATAGATTGCTACTTACTTCTCTACCGGCCTGAAATGTGCTCCCCAAACCTGGGCCTATCGCGCAGTTTCCCTCTTAGGAAACCCAGCTTAAGCTTCAGCTGGGTCAAGATGTATTTTGCCAGTCCAGCTGTCATCTAGCCTTTTCTGTGGTAGACTCTCAGTCCAGTCTTCGCTGCCTTGTCTGTTCCACCGACAGGCTGTCAGTATTTACTTCTGTGTCCTTTCTTTGTTACTAAAAGGCAGGGCATGCAGGCTCTGCCGTGCGTCCCCCACGGCAGCTAGCACTAAAACTGGCACGCCCGCGGTCCCCAAGGAGTGCTTGTGGCCCTGCCCTTAACTTCGGCACTTACTACAGGTGACCTGTATGGTGCTTTGTCTATATTTTCTCTATATCGGTGTTTCGCCTCTAACCTCATTTTCCTGGTGAGCAAAGATGCCATCCTTCAGGACAGCAATTAAGGTTTTCCTTCCATCTTTCATTTTAAAACATGCCAACAATGTGCAAGTACAGAGATGGAACTGAGCAAGACATTTTTAATGTTCAGATTAAGACGAGTACCGAAAAGCCTGTATTTACCTTTTCCTGTATGTCTGCCTCTAATCTTGAAGGCAGCGTGGTGTTAGACATTCACTCCTTCAGCCTCTTTGTGAAACGCTTAACAAATGCCAGGCACTGTTCTAAAACAAAACAAGGCCCTTGCACTCTTGAAGCTCACCTTCCTTTGCAGGGGCTTGCAAAATTTTTGGCCACAAATCCACAATTACATGCTTTAAATCATGACTCAGCACACACACGTTTACAACAAAATTTTTTGACCTCGTAGTTATCCTTGTATGCACAACTGCACTGTAGTATTTTATATTCTATTTATTTTTTTCAAATCTGGTCGCAATTTCCCATCCCATTAACAAGTCAGGACCCACAGTTTGAAAAACACCTTTTTTAGTAGACTTTTATCTCCAGAGCCTTGCACCTTTTTTTAGGCTGAAGTTTGCGATCAGTAATTGGGAAGTCAAGGAGTGAATAAATCCTTGAAGGTCAGATCACACCTTCCCTGTGCCCTAACTTTTCCAAATCAGATCCTAACTTAATTCCACCCCAGAGCCTGAAACTGGAGAAGTCACTAATCTATCCCAACCCCTACCCATGCTCAAGGTGTCAGAAAATACAGAACTGAACCTAGGAAAGGGAACTTCCCTTATTTCTCTCTGTGGGCTCTTAGAGATCCTAAAAGTGTGTTGACTGTAGCAGTCTGCGTCAATGAGAGTATAAGAGGTGATCCCTAAATCAAGGCACTAGTTCTGTTCTCACTGTCACCCGCTGACTTTAGTCCTCTTCTACTCAGCTCCCACTTATTCTCCACGACTTACTTATTTTTAATTTTTTTAAAGTTTATTTATTTTGAGAAAGAGATAGCATGAGTGGGGGGAGGGGCAGAAAAAGAGGAAGAGAGACAGAATCCCAAGCAGGCTCCACGCTGCCAGCCCGGAGCCTGACGCAGGCCTCGAACTCTTGAAACCCGAGATCGTGACCTGAGCCGAGACCGAGAGATGGACACTTAACCAACTGAGCCGTCCAGGCGCCCTTCCCTACTATTTCTTAATCAGATCCTGCACCAGTGACCTTACAGGTGTAATCCATTGAAGGCCTTTAGCAGACTGAAGAAAGCTGCAGGTCAGGAAACAGTATCTCAGGTTAAGTAGTTGAACTAAGTTACACAGCTGCAAAGCCAGTAGTCCTACTCAGGTTTGTGTGACCGTCCAACGTCGTTTTTAATTTATTTACACTGTTTAACCTGTTTACATTGTTTTAAATTCCATCGCCTCCCAAGAGTCTCAGTTTTATCATCTGCCAAAAAGGTCACACAATCCTTGTGTCACCTCCAGCTCTAGACCGTTTTAGGGAAGGACGTGAACAAAGGGAAGCCTGAGAAGACAGAGGGGAAGTGGGCAGAACTGATAATCAGGTTGTACATTTTGGTCAGGCCGTACCAGTGTTAAAAACTCAAACACTGGGGCGCCTGGGTGGCTCAGTCAGGTAAGCGTCCAACTCTTGATCTCAGCTCAGGCTCAGTCTCAGGGTCATGAGTTCAAGCCCCATGTTGGGCTCTGTGCTGGGCATGAACCCTACTTTAAAAAACAAAAACAAACAAACAAACAAAAACACAGGGGAGCCTGGCTGGTTCAGTCAGTTGAGCATCCGACTTTGGCTCAGGTCATGATTTCATGGATCATGGGTTCAAGCCCTGCATTGGACTCTGTGCTGACAGCTAAGAGCCTAGAGCCTGCTTCGGGTTCTATGTCTCCCTCTCTCTGTGATCCTCCCCACTTGTAGTCTGTCTCTCTCTGTCTCTCAAAAATGAATAAACATTAAAACACACACACACACACAGATACTTCTACTGGATGATAAACAGCCATTGTCCTAAGTTGTCCCCCAAGCACACCTGTCTGCTCTGACCCCCACTGGAATCCATCTCCTGCCCAGGATCTCTCCATGGTCCAGTGATGAAAAGGTAAACTATGACACCCAGGAAGCCTCCAGGCCCTACCTCCAACGAAGGCAAGCTGCCCTCAGATTGGTCAGTGCTGCCTCTATAAGATGTTAGGTATTTTGCTTACCACTCTGGGACCTGGGCATAGAGCAAGCTAGGGCAGAGCCAAATGAGATTCCCAAGAGAAATGGAAGGATACAAGCACAGCTTCTCTGGCAGGTGGGCTTAAGGAGAAAGTGGCTACTTTCTTGTACAAGAGTCAAGAGGCTTTCTGTCTTCTTCATTCTCCAGGGTCCCCCAACCAAGATGAAATGTTCATTTTGTCATTTATCAAACATCCTTTCTTGAATTAATTTAACAACTATTTATGGAGCACCTATTATGCGCCAGGCCCTGTGATAGGCACTAGGGACACAATAGTGAAGAAGCAGGCTTCGTCCCTACCTTCCCAGAACTTAGTCTAACTAATGGGAGTGACAGAGAAGTAAACAGATAATCATAATGCAGTGTGACTAGCTCTGACATGAGGACAGTATGGGGTGTTAGGAGAGCACATAGACTAGGTACCTAATCTCCTCTACTGGGGTCAAGTAGGGCTTCCTGCTGGCAGTGATGTTTGAGATGAAATCTGAACGGTGAGCGGAAGTTAAGCAAGTGAAGGGAATTCCTCAAAGGAACAGCTTATGCAAAGGCCTGGGAAGTGAGAGAGCTTACAGAGAGGGAGGACATGAAAACAGTTCAGTATGGCGGGAACGTGGAATGGGAGGTGAGAACTGGTAAGATGTGATGCTGAAGAGGTCAACAGGAACCAGACCACGCAAGGGACCTTGGAGCTCACAGAGGATCCTATCTTAAGACATTGGATTCTATCTAAGGGCACCAGTTAGCCACTGAAGAGCTTTCAGAGAAAAGTGACACGATCCTATTTTAATTTTAGAAATAGCTTTTTGCCTCCAAAATGTAGACTAGATTAGAAAGGGACAAGAGTCAAAGTGTGTCTGGGAGAGCAGTCAGAATACCAATGTAGTAATTTAAGTGAGTGATGATAGCAGACTGCCCACGGAAATAGTGGTGGGGTAGAAAGAAGTCAGGGGTGGGGGGAGGGCGTTCCAGAACTCTTTACGAGGCAGAAACAAGCAGGCTAATACTCAGGATTAACGTCCAGGATTAGTTAAGAGAAATACTGTGAGGGATGAAAACTACAAAAAGTGAAAAGACAAATGACAAATTGGAGAAAAGATATTTGCAGTTTGTATCACAAGCGGCTAAGCAACCTGTCCTAGAACTCACGGAGATCAGTAAGCCACTAGAAAAAGTAGCAAATGACATTTACAGACAGTTCAGAGAAAAGTAAATATAAATAAATGGCTTTTAAACATATGAGATGATGTTCAGTTTCACTTTTTTGGTTTAAGTTTATTTATTTTGAGACAGTGAGTGTGGGGGAGGGACAGAGAGAGAGGAAGGGAGAGGGAGGACCCCAAGCAGGCTCCACGCTTGTCAGCACAGACCCTGATGTGGGCTCGAACCCATGACCCCTGAGATCATGACCTGAGCTAAAACCAAGAGACGCCTGACTGAGCCACCCAGGCACCCCTCAACTTCATTCTATTTAATAAGAAAAAGGCAAATGAAAACCGTGCAGACACCATTATCAGATTGGCAAAATCCAAACATTTGCTAACTTCGCTCTATTTGCAGGGCCGTGACCAAACAGACACTCTAATTTATTTTTTTGTTTTTATTTTCCTAAGCTGTTAGTTTAATTTCACTTAACATACAGTGTAATATTAGTCTCAGGTGTATGATACAGTGATTCAAGCCTTCCCTATGACCCTAGGTGCTCACCACAAGTGCACAAGTCCTTAATCCCCATCGCCTATTTCACCCAGCCCCCCTCCCCTGTGGTAACCATTAGTTCTCCATAATTAAGTCTGCTTCTTGATTTGTCTTGCTCTCCCTTATCTTTTCATTTTGCTTGTTTGTTTTGTTTCTTAAATCCCACATGAGTGAAATCATAACAGTATTTGTCTTTCTCTGACTACACTCTCTTGCTGGTGGGAATGTAAATTGGTATAACTCCTACTGGGTTAATTTGGCAATATCTATTGATACACGATATCTATCTATCAATACACATACCATCCCCATTTCTAGGAATGATTCCTACAGATATTTGCACTCATGAGAAACACTGTGTATAAAGTGTTCACTGTAGCATTGTAATAGCAAAAGATTAGGAATAACCCATATGTCCAATAATAGGGAAGCAGTAAAACAAATCCTAGTACAGCCATACAGCTAAATATTCCGTGGCTGTAACAAAGAATGAGAAAAACTCTCCAAAATATTTTTAAATTAAAAAAAAAAAAAAGAAAGAAAGAAAGAAAAAGAAAGCTTCAGAACAGTGTGGTTAGCATGATGCCTTTGGTAAAAGAGCAGGAAAACCAAGAATATTCTAGTATTTGAGTAAAGAAATTCTGAAAGAACAAACAAGCTACCTACAAAAAGTGGCTACTGGTTGGCATGGGGAAACAGAAGGAAAAGTGAGACTTTTCACTGTATAACCTCTAAAATTTTTAAAAATTGGGGCACCTGGGTGGCTCAGTCAGTTAAGTGTCTAACTCTTGATTTCGGCTCAGGTCATGATTTCACAGTTCATGGGTTTGAGCCCCACATTGGGCTCCATGCTGACTGTGCAGAGCCTGCTCGGGATTCTCTTTCTCTGTCCCTCTCTGCCCCTCTCTGCTCTCTCTCTCTCTCTCTCTCTCTCTCTCTCTCTCAAAATAAACAAATAATAAATAAATAAAAATTTTTGAACCATGTGAATGCTTACCAAGTCAAAAAATTAAAGCAATGTTGGCACACCTATGAAAATGGCTAAACTTAAAAAAAATTAAAAAAAAAAATACAATAAAATGGCTAATATAAAAAGCCCGACTATTTCAAGTGTTAGAATGTATAGCTATTAGAACTCTCATATGCTGCTAGTAAGAGTATAAAATGGTCCAACCACTTTGGAAACAGTATGGCAGGATCTTTAAAAGTTAAACATACACATAGAACTACCCTACAATCCAGCAATCGCACTACTAAGTATTTACCCAAAGGATACAAAAACTGATTGTTTATAGCAGCATCTATCAACAGTAGCCAAATTATGAAAAGATCCCAAATGTCCATCAACTGATGAATGGATAAAGAAGTTGTTATATATATATATATATATATATATATATATATATATACACTCACACATGTATATATACACATGTATATATTAAATTAAAACTGAGGGTTGCTGGAGAGGGGGGGATGGGTTAAACGGGTGATGGGTATTAAGGAGGGCACTTGTGATGAGCACTAGGTATTGTGTGTAGGTGATGAATCACTAGATGCTACTCCTGAAACTAATACTGCGCTATATGTTGACGAACTGGCATTTAAACAAAAACTTGAAATAAATAAACAAACAATAGGGGCGCCTGGGTGGCTCGGTCGGTTAAGCGTCTGACTTCGGCTCAGGTCACGATCTCACGGTCCGTGAGTTCGAGCCCTGCGTCGGGCTCTGGGCTGATGGCTCAGAGCCTGGAGCCTGTTTCCAATTCTGTGTCTCCCTCTCTCTCTGCCCCTCCCCCGTTCGTGCTCTGTCTCTCTCTGTCTCAAAAATAAATAAACGTTAAAAAAAATTTTTTTTAATAAAAAATAAACAAACAATAAACAAAACAATTTTTTTTAAAGTTCATACCATATGATCCAGCTATTCCAATCCTGTTAATCCAAGAGAAATGAAAGTGCGTGGGCACACACAGACTTACAAGGATATTTATACCAGCTTTATTTGTAACAGCCCCCAGTTGGAAACAACACAAATGACTGTCAACAGGCCAATGGGTAAACAAATTGTAGTATTGCTATACAGTAAAAAGGAATGAACTATGGAAGTGCCCGGGTGGCTCAGTCGGTTAAGCGTCCAACTTTGGCTCAGGTCAGGAACTCGCACTCTGTGAGTTCGAGCCCCGTGTCGGGCTCTGCACTGACAGCTCGGAGCCTGGAGCCTGCTTCGGATTCTGGGTCTCCCTCTCTCTGCCCCTCCCCCACTCAACCTCCATCTCTCAATAAACATGAAAAAAGTTTTTTTAACATAAAAAAAAAAGGAACTATGGATGCACACAAACTGGATAATCTCAATTATGCTGAGTGAAAGGAACCAGACCAAAGAAAAATAAAAACTAAAAAACGCATACTGTAGGATTCTGTTTATATAAAATTTTGGAAAATACAAGTTAATCTACGGTGTCAAAAAGCAGATCAGTGGTTGCCTGGGGGAGGGGGAGGGACAGGAAGGAAAGATGGATTCCAGGAAAATTTTGGCGGGTAATGGATGTGTTAATTATCTTGATTGTGATCATGGTTTTCATGGGTGTATATGTGTGTCAAAATTTATCAAATCGTACATCTTAAATGTCCAGTTTATCGTGTGTCATTATACCTCAGTAAAGGTATGTTAGGGGTGCCTGAGTGGCTCAGTTGGTTAAGCATTGGACTCTTGATTTTGGCTGAGGTCATGATCTCAAGGTCATAAGATCAAGCCTCACATCGGGCTCCGAGCTGGGTGTGGAGCAAAATTAGGGCAGAAGTTAGCAAATGCTAGAGTACAGATGGGTAAGCTGTGGTCTGAGGGTTCAGAGAATGGCCTTGCCTCTTCCTGCTGGGTCCCTACTTCCAATTAGGCCGAGTAGAGCTTTTTTATGTACCTTTTTTTTTTTTTTAACTTTTTTAAAAAGTTTATTTATTTTGAGAGAGAGCAAGAGAGCAAGCATGAGTCGGGGAGAGGCAGAGAGAGGGAATCCCAACCAGGCTCTGCACTGTCAGTGCAGAGCCCAGCACGGGGCTCAAACCCAAGAGCTGTGAGATCATGACCTGGGCCTAAGTCAAGAGTTGGACACTTAACTGACTGAGCCACCCAGGTGCCCCTTTTTATGTATCTTAATTGAACACCTACTATGTGTTGTGCTCTTGACTTACGTAACTGGAAGAACAAAACCACCTCCTATTTCCCAGCCCAAAGGAGGGTAGTGGTTTGTGGAAGAATCCAATCAGGCTCTTTGAAGCAGCCTTTTCAAAGCTTCAGCTGGTTTTTGTGTAACTAAGGGAACAAGGATTACAAGATATATGACTCAGAAATGGACCCTCCTTTCTTATTCCAGGCAAGCCTTTGTAGGAGAGGCACTAACACCGCTCTGCATAATAATGCAAAGGGCTAATTCCACCGTGGCGGGGGCAGCGGCTCTTCTTTGGGGGTTTTGACCAATTTTTCTCAGTGTGAAATCCCAAGCCACCTGCACCAGAATCATCCCGTGCTTATTAAAAGTGCAAAGTAATGCAGTGATACTAACACACATTCGCCTGTTTGGGGGTTGAGATCTCATTTTATTCTTTGAGGTACGGGTATGTGTCACGAAGGTTACTTACTTCCCAAAGGACAGTCAGAAGAATAAAGCCTCATCTGCATCTCAGTCTGGCCAAGAGACTGGAAGGGTTCTGGACTCGGGTGCCAGCGGCCCCTAGACAGTTCTGCTGGGTGAACTCTGTGTGCCAGAGCTCACTGGGACACATGCTCTGTGGCGCCTTTCCCCTGGTCCATCTCATAGCACCACGCACCCTCCCCCCCACAACACTCACCTCTTCCAGACTGGATTTGTCAGATTTAGGGAAATTTGCTGGCAGTAGCTGAGGAACATGAGGGAGGAAGGCCCTGGGGCTTCCCAGAAAGAAGTGGAGGTTTTTTAAAAAAAAATTTTTTTGGGGGGCGCCTGGGTGGCGCAGTCGGTTGGGCGTCCGACTTCGGCCAGGTCACGATCTCGCGGTCCCTGAGTTCGAGCCCCACGTCGGGCTCTGGGCTGATGGCTCAGAGCCTGGAGCCTGTTTCCGATTCTGTGTCTCCCTCTCTCTCTGCCCCTCGCCTATTCATGCTCTGTCTCCCTCTGTCCCAAAAATAAATAAACGTTGAAAAAAAAAAAATTTTTTTTTAAAAAATTTTTTTTAAACTTTATTTATTTTGAGAGACAGAGACAGCTTGAGTGGGGGAGGGGCAGAGAGAGAGGGAGACCAAGAATCCCAAGCAACTCTGTGCTGTCAGCACAGAGCCCGACTCGAAGCGGGGCTCGAACTCACGAAAACCACGAGATGATGACCTGAACCGAAACCAGGAGTTGGATGCTTACCCAACTGAGCCACCCAGGCGCCCCAGAAGTGCAGGTTTGAAAGAGTTTCTAGGGAGGGAAGCAGACCTGAGGATAGGGAGCCAGATTAGTGTTTGGGGTACATCCATGAAAGGTACAGACCCTTTAATAAAGATTGAATTTCTTAGCTGTTTTTCACTTGGGTTATAGGGAAAGTTAAAGGCAAACTTATTTATTTTACTTTTATTTTATTTTATTTTATTTTATTTTTTTAATTTTTTTTTCAACGTTTATTTATTTTTGGGACAGAGAGAGACAGAGCATGAATGGGGGAGGGGCAGAGAGAGAGGGAGACACAGAATCAGAAACAGGCTCCAGGCTCTGAGCCATCAGCCCAGAGCCTGCCGCGGGGCTCGAACTCATGGACCGCGAGATCGTGACCTGGCTGAAGTCGGACGCTTAACCGACTGCGCCACCCAGGCGCCCCTATTTTATTTTATTTTATTTTAGAGAGAGAGTGTGAGCGGGGGACAAGGGCAGAGGGAGAGAGAGAGAACCTTAAGAAGGCTCCACACTCAGCTCAGAGCCTGATGTGGGGCTCAATCCCAAGACTCTGGGATCATGACCTGAGCCAAAATCAAGAGTTGGACATTCAACCGACTGAGCCACCCAGGCACCCGAAAGCAAATTTTTTTCAAAGTTTTTTTTTTTTTTAATTTTTTTTTTCAAAGTTTTTTATTTATTTTTGGGACAGAGAGAGACAGAGCAAGAACAGGGGAGGGGCAGAGAGAGAGGGAGACACAGAATCTGAAACAGGCTCCAGGCTCTGAGCTGTCAGCACAGAGCCCAATGCGGGGCTTGAACTCACGAACCACGAGATCATGACCTGAGCTGAAGTTGGACGCTTAACCAACTGAGCCACCCAGGCGCCCCTAAAAGTTCATTTTTATTTTGAGAGAGAGAGCGCGCGCAAGAGACTGCAGGAGTTGGGGAGGGGCACAGAGAGAGGGAGAGAGAATTCTAAGCAGGCTCTGCACCATCAGCACAGAACCCAACACAGGACTCGATCCCATAAACCATGAGATCATGACCTGAGCCTAAATCAAGAGTCATATACTCAACCAACTGAGCCACCCAGGTACCCCCCCAAAGGCAAATTTTTAGTGTTTTCCCTTATTCATTGCAATTCTCTTTAGTCTTCCCCCAACCCTTCGGCAAAGAACACTTTGTACAGTCATGTTGAGGAGAACTTACAGCTCTGCTCCACTGTGAATATAGTTGCATTTCATCCAGAGGAACCACACCAGGAGTTTTAGACCATGGCCAGCAGCCAGGTGAAGGGCCCAGGACCGAATGGAACAGAAGGTCAAGCAGAAGACTTGAGAGACAGGCATGAGACAAACCTTGCCTTTCATTCCACTTCCCCAAATACACTAGAGAGAGACAGGTGACCCTTAAAATGGAAGGATATGGGGGGGGGGGTGGAAAGGAGGAAAATGCTGACACTTGGATTTATACACATTATCTCCTTTAACACTTAAAAAAACCCTAGGAGTGAATATTATTCCCATTTTACAAATGGGAAGCTATGGCTTAAAGACCTGTCCAAGGTTACACAGCTAGTAATCTATGCATCTGGTTGGATTATAATGTCTCCTAGTTGTTCCTGTGGCAATGGGGGTTGGCTGGCTGTCCATGCCCCAGAGACATTCGTTATTCTCTGTTCTATAGAACTTTGTATTATTCGATGCTTTCAAACCTATATTGCTTCTGTAGTTCACAGAAATAATAAAAATATTTTAAAAGGGGGGGGGGCATAATCAAATCAATGGTTTGCGGAAAACATTGTAAAATGCCTCTATCTTGGGACTGGTGGTCTTTATCACCCAGAGGACTTAGGAAGACAGAATATGAAGAACATGAAACACAAAAGAAAATTTAGGCTCTACTCCTGGTCTGCTCCTTACCAGCTATTTGGCCTTAGACAAGTCACTTGACCTCTCTGAGCCTCAGTTTTCCTCATCTTGAATATTATTCCTACCTCGCAGATATGGTGTGAAGGTCAAATAAGAAAAGATAAATGACAAATACTTCTGGAGCTAAAGAAATCAGCCTGTATCTTAGTTCATCTAAGTATTAACTCTATCAGATTTACTGAAGCTGCTCTTTAATTGCAAGGAAGGATACCCCCTCTGGCCACTTCCTGGGCACAACCTCTGTGCAAGCAGGAATCAGGGGCCTTTAGCCAAGTTAAATGAATGGTGGTTGATTCTGCCAATTTATTTCCTACTCCAGGCTTTTCTTTCCCTCTTATCTACACATCTGCATGTCAGAAATAAATTTCTGTTTCCTACAATATCATTTTTTTGATGGAAACTTCTAGACTTACTCAGATGGGAGAAAAGGGGGGGGGAGGAGAACAAAAGACCACATTTCTTCTGCATTTCAATCAACAACCTCATTTTCTTCTAACAGTTGAAGTGAACTTCTTATGAATAATGGATGATGGCCTGATGAATATGCACACAGCCTATTATGCCTGTGAGGTTTGGTAAATAATTTATGAGCTAAAATGTTCCTCACCTTGTTACTGTACAAAAATTATGGGAAAAAAAACATATTTACCCTTTGAGCTGGTAGGGTGATCCGTCAGAGTGACAGCAGCTTAGTAATACAGTCCTACATCATTGCTAAGATTACAGTAAATAGAATAAAATACATGCATTTCAGGGTGGGAGGTCTGTAAAAACTGGAGTTTGCAAGCCACACTCTGTCACATACAAGTTTTCAAAAACTCTGGCTTCTCAGAAAACAAGCAAACAACGACAGCAAAATACCTCTGGCTTCTCACCTTAAAATATCCCTGCATTGTTAACAGTACTCAGCGACCTTCCCCTCTCCCACCTATTCTCTTCCCAAGGGCTTCCACATGACCAGTCAAGATGGACGGCAGCTTCCTGGTTTCGTGAAAACTGGCCAACCGAGACAGGCCAGAACATGGCAAAATCTAAGATTCCAGAGACGTTTTTTTAAAAAAATTCTAAAAGCTTTCAGAGAGAACAAACAGGTAGCACACAGAGGGGGAAAACTGGTGGAGAAGCACTTGGAAATGCATTGCTGTCTTTTGTCTCCTCCCAATTGAGGGTTTTTTTTCCTGCTGACCAACCTGACTCCCTGCTGTACCATCCTCCAACTCACTCCCACCTGCCCAAACCTCATTCCCTTAGCAACAGCAGTGATGCCTTTAATCTGGTGATGAGGGGGGGGAGGGGCAAGATTAACTATGGACACGAGGAAGATGTTTGGGAAAACAGGCATGGATCCTGGGGAAATTTGGTTGTTCTACCACAATTCTGAAAACCTGAAACTGGGTGAGTTCTCAAGCCAGGGAAGATAGGACACCGGGGACTATCTGCTCCGATTCCCAGAGCTTTCTAGGAATGGAGTACCAAGCCAAGGGAGCCGTCAACAGACTCTTGCTATCCCCCTGATGTGCTGAGTGCTTGGTGGAGACCAGACAAAAAAGGAAACAGAAGGCCCTGCCCCACATCTGGTGGGGAAACCAATATGTTCTCCAGAAAAAGAACGAATGGCCTATAAACTACAAATTAGATAATGAAGTTATTGGAACAATGATGTAGCTAAAATAATACTAATTAGAACAACATGGTATTATTCAAGAAAGCTTTTTGCAGGAGATAAACCTCGAGTGGAGTTTACAAAGGAAGAAAGACGCAATTAAACTGAAAGATTAGAGGTATATATGGCCAGGCCTTCCTGATGTGGGCCCTGCCAATCTTCCCAGCCCCATTTTGTGCAATTTTCACTGCTGTGCTCCAGCAGCACATGTTGATCCTCTTTCAGTGTCTCGAATGCCAAGTTCTTTCCTGCCAGATGGCCTCTGCCCGGCCTCTGCCTCTGCTGTTCCTTCTGCCTCCTGCCTATCCTGTCTTTTAAAGTTTGTCTTACATTTCACTTCTTCAGAAAGGTCTCCCCTGCCCTGCCTCCCCGGTGTTATTCTCTTTCACATCACATTGTTTTCCTTCTTTTTTATCTATCTATCTATCTATCTATCTATTTATTTATTTATTTAGAGAGAAAGAGCATGAGCAGGGGAGGGGCAGAGAGAGAGGGAGAGAGAGAGTGAATCCCAAGCAGGCTCTGTCTGCACTGTCAGTGCAGAGCCTGATGTGGGGCTCAAACTCCCAAACTGCAAGATCATGACCTGAGCCAAAATCAGGAGTCGGACCCCTAACCAAACTGAGCCACCCAGGTGCCCCTGTTCATAGCAGCTTTATCCATAAGAGACAAAAACAAGAATAACCCGAATGCCCATCCGTAGTAGAATGGATATATTGTGGCATAATTATGCAATGGAATATATATACAGCAACAAAAAAAGAGCAAACAATACTGCTAGGCACAACAACATGGATGAATCTCAGGAACATATGTTCAGTGACAGAAGGCAGACCCAAGAGCACATACTGTCTTGATTCCATTTATATGAAGTTCAAGAACCAGCAAAGCTAATCTATGGTGATAGAATTCAGAATAGTGGTAACAGTTGAGTCTTCCTGGGTGTTGGAAGTGCTCCTTTTTTTTTTTTTTTTTTTTTTAAAGTAGGCTCCATGCCCAACATGGGGCTTGAACTCAAAACCCTGAAATCAAGAATTGCATGCTCTACTGACTGAGCCAGCCAGGTGTCCCGGAAATGCTCTATATCTCGTTTGGGATGGTGATGATAATTATGTAAAACTTCAAGTTGTACATTTAAGACTTAGGTACTTTACTGGGTGCACATGTCAAACCTGAATTAAAAAAAAAAATTAAACACACAAAGAAGTAATATATGCTCATCATCAAAAATTTAAGCAATGCAGAAGCATACACAATACAAATTAGAGGTTTCCTTTTTCCAGAGAAAACCACAATTAACATTTTGATGTATGTCTCCCCCCAACCCCTTCCATCACATCCATTTCTTTCTTCAAACTATCCTTCATATTTACATTCAAAACATTTGATCTGTGTCTGGTACCAAACCAAGTCACATAGACTAACAGTTTCTGCCTTCGTGTGATAACGTTCAAGAGTAAGAACGTGCCCCTTCTTCACAGAGTGATGGGAAATACAAAAATAAGTCACAGCCTGTGCTCTCAAGGAATTTACAGTCAGAGGGGAAAGACCACAGAGACTACAGACCAAACAAAACTCCCAAGAGGGGCACTTGGGTGGCTCAGTTGGTTAAACATCCCACTCCTGGTTTCAGCTCAGGTCACGATCTCGCGGTTTGTGCGTTCAAGCCCCACATCCGGCTCCACACTGACAGTGCAGAGCCTGCCTGGGATTCCCTCTCTTCCTGTCTCTGCCCCTCCTCTACTCTCTCAATCTCTCTCAATCTCTCTCTCTCTCTCTCTCTCTCTCTCTCAAAAATAAATAAATAAACTTAAAAAAATTTTTCTTGAACTCCCAAGAGATAGAATACCATGATATGTATCAGAGTTTCACAAGGCCATTAAAGTGGATATAAGACTATTGTGCAGGTAATGATACATCTGTATAGAGCTTATAGTTTTTGAAGTTTTTACACACACAGCCCCACTATTAAACTTCTTAACCCTAGGCAGTAGTGCCTATAGATATTACCCTCATTTTCTAAGTAATGAAGAAGTTCAACTACTTGCCTGGACTGCAAGCGGAAGAGTTGGGACTAAAACCTCAACGATCTGACTCCTAATCCACCAGCAGGAACTCCTCACCCCCACACGGAAACAGTTTGCAAACGGACAGCACCTGAGCCCTGCTGGCCCAGCAGATGATGACGTCAGGCCTCAAGGGGGAAGCTTCTGTGAGCAGGACCTCTGGGTGCGAGCAGGCTACCGGTGACATTCTGGAAAAGCCTGTGGAGCCACTGGTGCGGCTTCCCTCCCCTGCAGGGTCTTCCCCTAAGGGGCTTAAAGAACGGTCGGGGGAGGGCTGAGGACTCCAGATTCTCCCCTTGCTACCTGTCACTCCTCTATCTCCCGCTCTCCCCGAAATCCACCAAATTGGGGGTGGGGGTGGGGCGGGCAGTAGGTGTGCAATCCAGGCCAACAGCAGGCCGCCTACATTGAGGGATCCATATTCGCTGAATTTAGAGCCTCCCTAAATTATTCTCCCCTCATTCCTTCTCTTCCCCCTTGGGACTTCCAACTCCTTCCTCTTCCACTTGCAACTACTTCTCCAACCTGCTTTCCCTCAGCCCCCAACTCTGCCTTTTCCCATCCCTTCCCCTACCTTCAAAAGCCCCTAGGAAACCAAATCCTCCACACCACCATCACCAGCAAGGCACAACGTTGTTTGTCTCCATTTTACCGAACTTTGTCTTTTTTTTTTTTTTTTTTTTTTTTTTTTTTTTTTTTTTTACATTTCTTGTCCACTTGGACAAGAAGACAGGGAAGTCGTCTTTAGACAAGACAGCCCACAACCAACCGCCACTGGGGTGAGGGTGGAGGGTGCATTCAGGACCTGGGTTCCCTCCCTGAAATGGAGCTGGCTGAGCGCCCACGAGTTCCCCCTCCTCTGTCGCGGTGGGGTTCCGGCCTGGGGCTTGGGAATGGACCTGAACTTGACTTTCCGGACGAGGAGGGGCACAGCTGACTAACCTAGAGTGGAAAGGCGGCGGCGACGGGGAGTCACCGCCCCAACCCCAGGCTGAAGGGACCGTGGCACAGGGTCTCCACTTCAGACTCCCGTGATCCCTCTCTCGCACCTTCCAAAATGAAAGCACCTCGAGCAGCACCTCCGAGGGGGCTGCGTGACCCGCCCCACGGACCCTCCATTCCAGTCCAGGAAGGGAGCCCTTGGGGCCTCCTGGCGTGGCCAGGGGCTAAGGGTGCTGCCCTCCCCACCCCCACCCCTCGTTCCCCGCTCCCCAGATCCCCTCCCTTCCTCCACCACCCGCCCAGCCCGCCGCCCCCGGCGGCTGGCGCGCGCGGTGCAGCATGCGGCAAAGCTCTTTGCATAAATTATGCTCATGACGCAGCAGCTAAAAAAATCCAAGTAGCAGAAGGAGGGAAAAAAAGGGGGGGGAGGGAGAGGGGGGGCCGTGGAAGGGGTAAAAGAAGAAAAATATATATACCTGCCCGCCCCCCCCCCAGCTCCCCCACCCCGCTTCCCGGCCGCCCCCCCTCCGCCCAGCGCAGCCCGCGGAGTCCCCTTCGGCTCTGCCCAGCCCGGCCTGGGGGCCCGGGGGCGGCGGCGGGTCCCGACCGGCTCCCGGGCCGAGCCGAGCCCAGCCAAGCCGCACTGGCTTCTTTGTCTGCGGGCGGCGGCCGCCTGGCCCCGGCCCCGGCCCCGGCCCCCTGGCCCGGGCTGTGAGATGAATCTGTAATCGGTGGCCGCCGGGCACCCGGGGCGGAGGCGGCTCGGGCTCGGGCTCCGGTAAGTAGCGGGGTCCGGGGCGGGGAGGGGTTTGCACGGACGGGGAGGGGGCCGGGCAGGGGAGGTTTCGGGTTTGGTTAATATGCAATGCCCGTAATTAGCATAATTTATATATTTATGATAAAGAGAAAAAATGCCGCGGGGCCGGGGTGCCGGGATGCCGGGCCGGGGCGGCGGGGAGCTCCGGGAGTGGGACAGCGCGCGGCCGCCCGCCTGGGGCCGGAGACCCCGGGGCCGCGCCCTGGTCCGCCCGCGGGCCGGCGGGGACCCGGGGAGGGGAGGGGGCGGCCGCCAGGTGGACCCCGTGGGGTGCTTGGACCTGGCCCCTCCCCGTTTCTGCCCCTGGAGCGCTGGTGGGGTACGGACCAGAGCGGACGTTACGTACACAGACCCGGTGGCGACCAGAAGCCGATTCTTGCCCCGCAGGAGAACCTGGACGCCTGGGTTCCTGGCGGTTAAGGTCAACTGAGGCGGCCTAGGCGACCTGTCATAATTCTCCCCAGCCGCAGTACACTGGTGGGACTCAGGGTTAGGAACCCAGGCGTTGCTGGAAGGGTGGGGGAATGTGGGAGGGTCACCATCGAGCAGAGCATGAGCGCTTCATAAATATTTAATAACAATATTATTATTAATAAATAGTCATAATAATGGGCCCGTTAGGTGCTTCCTGGCCATTCTCACCTGGCCAGGCCAAGGGAGCCCCAGGGTGTCTTCTAATCCCCACTTTAGCGTTGGGATCCCCCACTCAGCTATAATTGGAAGCCTGAAACCACAGAATAGCCTTGGCTGCAGGGCAAGGAGAAATAAAACACTGTCAGGAAGCCTTTCTGGGCAAACGAAAAGAAGTTCTTTGCAAAGATTTGAGCCTCATCTAGTTTTCCCGATTCCTTGCTCCAAAAGTAGAGGTTGATCTTCAATTGTTCATAGACATCTATCCCTCCTCTCCTTATCTTGGTATTTTAAGGCAGCCAACATCGACGAGCAGGGCCTAATGAGGAATAATTCCATATATTCGCTTTTGATTGAAGTCCTGGTGCTCAGGGTGATATTTCTGTGACCTGGTTTGTTGTTGTTGTTGTTTTGCATATGTGCCATAGAACTTCATTTTGTTTATTGGTCCAACAAAAATACCCAGTATGTGCCAAGTTCTGAACAGTACAGACAGAATTGACCTTGTCATGGAGTTTTCATTTCAGTTTGCTGGCTATAAAATCATAATAGTAATCTTTTACATTTTTTAACACTTTGCAATTGAAAACATTTTTATATCGTGCTTTACTTCGATGAAAAATAAAAATAATAGTCACAAACAGTTACATAGTGTTGGCTGTGTGCCAGGCCCTGTTCTAAATGCCTTACCTAAGTGTTGTCAGTTTAATCCTTACAATGACCCATGAGGTGGGTACTGTAATTTAGCCCCATTTTACAGATAAGAAAACTGAGGCTTAGAGAGATTACTTGAGGAGAAGCAGTACTCAACCTGGGTCTTCTGCCTTTAAGCCCCAAGCTCTTTCTGGGTCAAAAGGTGGGTCAGTGAGGCCACAGAGGGAATGGGAGGGAAACTGGATTGCCACAGTAGGAAAGAGTTGGTGTGGTCAGGGTTCTCCAGAACTTATTGCTACTTCTCTCTCTCTTTTTTGTTTAATTTTTATTTATTTTTGAAAGAGGGAGAGAGAACAAGCGGGGAAGGGGCAGAGAGAAAGGGGGACAGAGGATCTGAAGCGAGACAGCAGAGAGCCTGATGTGGGGCTTGAACCCATGAACCGCAAGGTCATGACCTGAGGCGAAGGCTGCTGCTTAACCAACTGAGCCACGCAGGTGCCCCTGTTGCTACTTCTTTGAAATAATTTTTAAGTAGTCCTAGTACTGCAAATGGGGGCAAAAAAAATTTGAAATAGGATCTGTGTTTTGAGGGAGAAGGAAATATGAGGAAGCCAAATGATATGACCCGATTTCTTAGTTTATGTTTTTGGCTTATAGTCATTGACCCCCTGTCATGTATGAGGTATTGTACTAGGCACTGGGGTATGTTAATAAGTGGACAGGTCTTGGAGCTTACAGTCTGGTGGGGGAATATAACTACTTTTTATTTTTCACATTTCATTTGCCCCCTCCTTTCACCCTGCCTAGGATGAATCATGTTTGGGCACAAAGGAAAGGGTACAGGAGGAGAAACTAAATCTAAATGTGTCCTTATAAACTAGGTTTACTGTTCGCTTATATATGTCTAAGATTATAAATGGTAATTTGGAAAAGGGGAATTAAAGTCATTCACTACTTTCCTATCTTTTTACTCTAACCTTTCTTCTGGCCCATGTGTATACCTAGCTGGTTTACCAATGGCTTGCCAAGCCATTTATCTCTGCTCATGACATTGGGGGGGCGGGGGGGGGGGCGGGGCGGGGGGGCGTGGCTCTGGAGGAGAACTGAGAGCTTCCATTTTCCAATGTGTCCTGATCCTTTGGGTCCAGAACAGGCCCTTTCCATTTCCGGAGAGGAGGCTTGGTGTTGTGTTAGGAGGATAGGGATCTGGGGCAGGTGGATACTGACTTCAATTTCGAACCTTCCATGGACTTTCCTGTGCCCTTGGGCAAAACACCGGACTTTTCTCTACCTCCATTTCCCTGTCGATAAAACCGAGAATCGTAATAAGAGCACCATGCTAAGCATTTTACTTACGTGATCTCATATCACCGTTATAACAACCCCCATAAGGTCTTTCCATTTAGTCACCATGTTAAAGATAAGGAACTTGAGTTTCAGAGAGAGTAAGTCAGTTGTCCAAGATCACACAGCTATTTCACGGCCAAGCTGGGATTTGAGTCTAGGTTTCCTCCCAAAGCCTATATGCTTACTTCTCTTTAACCCTCAACTTTCTATCTGTAAAAGTGAGAGCAATAACAGCTAACTGTTCTTAGTGTTTTACACAGTAAGTCCAAGGTGAGGTCTCTTATTACTTATCCCTGAGAAAACAGAGAAGTAACCTGCCCCTCTGGAAGGTCACACAATTGGTCAGGCTTTGGTGTGTATTTGCTCTATGGCCTGGGGGGAGGGGCTGGCATCAGAATTGAATAATAATAGTTAATATATATTGAACCCTTTTGCAATTTACTACAACCCTAGCCCTGTTTCAAATATGGTAACTGAGGCACAGAGAGGTTAGGTCCTTGTCCAAGGTTCTCACAGTGAAGAAATCTTTTATAATTTTTTTAAAAATTTGTTTCGAGAGAGACAGAGACAGTGCAAGTGGGGGAGGGACAGAGAGCGAGAGGAAGAGAGAGAATCCCAAACAGGCTCCACACTGTCAGCGCAGAGCCCGATGCGGGGCTCAAACCCCTGAAGCCATGAGATCATGACCTGAGCCAAAACCGAAATTCGACGCTTAACCGACTGAGCCACCCGGGCACCCCATCACAGTGAAGAACTCTTAAAACTGAGAGGTGAACCTAGGCTCTCAACTGCTACACTAAAGTGGCATGAGATAATGTATGTAAATTTTTATAATAACTACCATTTTCTGAGCCCTTACTATGTGCCACGCGTTAATTACACGCGTTAATTAAAAAAAAATTTTTTTTTAATGTTTATTTATTTTTGAGACAGAGAGAGACAGAGCATGAACGGGGGAGGGGCAGAGAGAGAGGGAGACACAGAATCAGAAACAGGCTCCAGGCTCTGAGCCATCAGCCCAGAGCCCGACGCAGGGCTCGAACTCACGAACCGTGAGATCATGACCTGAGCTGAAGTCAGTCGCTCAACCGACTGAGCCACCCAAGCGCCCCACACGCGTTAATTTATTCAGTCCTCACTGTAACCCTATGAAGTAGGTGCTGTTTCTCTCATTTTTTTTTCAGATGAAGAAACTGAGGCACAAAAGTTAAACCATTTGTCCTGAGGCCCACAGCTAGTAAACATCAAGGCTGAGATTGTGAACCCAACCCATATTGGAAGGGAGAGCCAATGGGATTCGGTGAAGGAGTGAATGTGACCAGTAAGAGAGAAGGCAAGGATGATGGCAGGGTTTTTGGCCTGAGCATCTGTGGAACGAGGTAGTTGCCCATTGGCTGGCGTGGGGAAGGCTGCATGCAGGTGAAACAGGTTTGAGGTGGAAATCTAGAGTTTGGTTTTGAACAGGTGGAATATGAGAGGATATGAACAATCAGTAGGCATTTGGATATATGAGGCTGAAGTTCCCTGAGGAGGTCCCGGCCAGAGATTGAGATTTGGTCCTTGTGTGACCGAGTGAGCGTGCCTGGGGAGGAAGTGAGGAGTTTATGGCACCATTCAGCTCGGCCCCAGTTACCAGTCTTGGCTAATCTGCCAATTTCTGCTTCCTGTCATTGTGGCCTTTTTGAATGGCAGCTTTGCAAGAGGTAAGTGGGTATATAGCTGAAACATAAAAGTAGTGTAGAATGCCCACAAACAACCTAGCCTGAGGGAATTATGTCAAAAACTTTTTTTTTTAAGTTTATTTGCTTATTTTGAGAGAGAGAGAGAGAGAGAGTGAGTGGGAGAGGGTCAGAGGGAGAAGGAGAGAGAGAATCCCAAGCTCTGTGCTGTCAGCACGGGGCTGGACTCAAGGCTCGATCCTATGAACCGTGAGATCACGACGTGAGCCGAAATCAAGAGTTGGATGTTTAACCAACTGAGCCACCCAGGCACCCTGTGTCACAACAAATGTGACTTTCTTTCCATTGAATACATAAAACTAATTTCAGCTTAATCGACCATTCCTCAGAGTCCAGTAACTTCATGCAGCGTATCCTGCCCCTCCGAATGACTGGATAATGAGAAGGCGTTTTACACCTTGAAAACCTCAACCACATTAAGTGTTAAGGGAGGGATTAAACCCACAGAAATGAAGGGGCGCCTGGGTGGCTCACTTGGTGAGGCATCTGACTCTTGATTTCAGCTCAGACAATGATCTGAGGGTCATGGGATCAAGCCCCATGTCAGCCTCCCTACTCAGCGTGGAGCCTGCTTAAGATTCACATGCACGCACACTCTCTCTCTCTCTCTCTCTCTCTCTAAAACAACAATGACAGCAGCAACAACAAAACACAGAAATGCGTCCGAATTAAAAGTCTGAACCCCATATAAGAACTTCCATTTTCCTCTATATGGTGTAAGATTTTTTTTTTCAAGTTTATTTTTGAGAGAGAGAGAGAGAGAGAGCGCGCGCACTAGTGGGGGAGGGGGCAGAGGGAGAGAATCTTAAGCAGGCTCCATGCCCAGTGGAGGAGGGGGGGGTGGGGGGTTGGAGGGCGTCCCCGACGTGGGGCTCGATCCCGTGACCACAAGATCATGACCTGAGCCGATATCAAGAGTCGGCCACTCAGCAGATTGAGCCACCCAGGCACCCCATCTTCATACATAAAATTTCGTGTCTGAAACACACGCTCTCGTGGAACAAGGGGAAAGGGACCACACCAGATTGTATTAGGTATCCCTTCTGGGGACCCTCTACTACCTTCTATTTATCCACCATGACATTTAAACATACTGTAACGTAGTTATCTTTTTATTTCCTTGACTCCCACGTCAGACTGAAGGCTTCTCAACAAAGCTGGCAAATGTTTTTTTCCCTCGTTGTAGCCCCAACACCCGGCACATAGTAGCCACTGAAATATTTGTTGAATAAATAAGGGATGAAACATTTCAGAATTTTTCCCAATAGGATCTCCGGCTACTCTAGAGGGTTCGGATTTGTCTGAGATTTCCTAACGCTCCTCCCCGGTGTCTTAGAATGTTGCCCTAAGCGAGCCCAGAGCAGTTGCCAAAGGAGAGTGATACATAGAACCCGGTCCCCTAACTCATTCCCCTCCCCGGGAACTCCTTGATGGTCCTGGAGCTCTGGATTTTCGGATTGTGAGCAAATGCTTGAGCACACACAGTTCATTCTCTCCCCGAGGCTACCTGTGTTTTTAGATGTTAGCACAGAAAAGTGAGGGATAAAGGAGCCATCTGGTAAGCAGCCGTGGTGCTTTGCCAGGTTTGATTCAGGTGTTTTTCACGCCACTCACTGGAGAAAGAAGACAAAGGAGGAGGCTCTGGGTGGGCGCTGGCTCCCGTCCCAGCTTTACCCAGAGCAGCTCTGCCGTGATCTGTGTGTGTAGTGTTCTACTGCCAAAGTGATCACAGGAGTCCCTTCTCTTAAAACAGACTGTGGATCATCTCTCCTCCCTGGCTGTCAGGCTGTGGACCCTGCATGGCATCATGAGCTCAAAGGAGGCCATTCAAATGTATGTACCCCAGTCATTAGGGAACTGGTCAAAAAGCAGATTAAAGATGGCGGTCTGGTCAGTGAGACCAAGCCACAGCCTAAGGCTTGAGGAATGTGGAAAGTTCCTGGCAAGGGGGTGGGGCTAGGTCCAGGAGTAAGTCTGCACAGATGCTGAACTAGGGGAACACATAGGACACAGCTCAGAGTCAAAATGCTGAGTGTCTACTTCTCAGCGATGTGTTTGTGTCCCATGCATATCTCTGATAGGCGTCCTGTAGAGCCAAGGCTAAGGAGTCATGTAAGGCCAAGACTAAAGCCAAGTGTGTTCTAGGATCTGAAATGAGGGAGGCCTTTGTCTCTGTTCTGCCTGTATTTCTGGTGTGCTGAAGCCTGGTTGGTGGGTTAGAGTGGGCCTGTGTGTGGCCAGAGGCTCTGAGCCAGGACTGACTTTGCTCTTGACACAAAGGACTAGACATTGAGAAACCAGGCCCGCCCCACATAAGCTCATAGAATCTCAAGGGCAGAAGGGATCTTAGAATCACCTGAGCCTTCTCTACTACTTGAATCTCCCTAATAACACAGCCACAAAAGTGGATAGTTACCTAACAACTCCCCGTGAGTGGCCATGGTTGGCCGAAAGGAGCCAGTGACCACAACAAGACTATGAGCAGACTTTGAGCCCCTCTTGAGCAGATGCCCCTTGCCCCACAATGACTGGCTACCAATGCCTCCCACCTAAAGGCCTTTGGGATTGGGAAATTCTTCCTCCATGAAATGTACATATCAAGCTATAATGGACCCAGATTTAGCTTGCATACCTTTCCTCTCAGTTTGGTGTCTGCCTTTTATTTGAATTTGCAAATGACTTGCTAATTGACATTCTTTTTTTAAGTTTATTTACTTATTTTGGGGGGAAGAGCGAGAATCCCCAGCAGCCTCTGCACTGTCAGTGTAGAGCCCAACTCGAGGCTCGAACCCATGAACCATGAAATCATGACCTAAGCTGAGGTCAAGAGTCGGACGCTTAACCGACTGAGCCACCCAAGTGCCCCAGACTTCTTTATGTAACAAATTCCATGGCTCATCCCAGTTCCCATCCAGAAGTGGTGGTAAATTGTCAAGTTCTTGCAAAACTCATAGAAGGCTCCCATGTACAAAATCTGGAGGAGGACATCACCCAGGAATGAGGCTAGAGTCCCAGTGAGGTTGGAAGATGCCTACTACCTCTTCCAGCAAATTCCTCTGCCCCTCCTGTACCCCCTTGTACCTAAAAAGGGAGGCCTTATTTCCTCTTTTTTCTTTTTAAATTTTTTTTTTAACGTTTATTTATTTTTGAGTCAGAGAGAGACACAGCACGAACGGGGGAGGGGCAGAGAGAGAGGGAGACACAGAATCGGAAGCAGGCTCCAGGCTCTGAGCCACCAGCCCAGAGCCTGATGCGGGGCTCGAACTCACGGACCGCGAGATCATGACCCAGGCTGAAGTCGCATGCTCAACCGACTGAGCCACCCAGGCGCCCCTATTTCCTCTTTTTTCAAATTGCTAGGTGTCTTGAATTTCTTGCCCTCACTTTCATCCCTACTGTAGGTGGTTAGAGAAGGAAATGGAGAAAGGGAACCTCATGGTTCTCCTTGCCTCTTTGGCCAGGGAACATTCTACCAAAGGGTGAAGACCCTAAAACCTCTTAGGTGAGCCAGCAACAACACTCTTAGGCGTATATACCAAAGAACTGAAAACAAATATTCAAACAAAAACTTGTACACAAAAATTCATTGAAGCACTATTCACATGGTCAAAAGGGAGAAACAACCCAAACATCTATCAGCCGAGGAATGGAGAGACAAAATGTGGTATATCCATACAATGGATTTTTTTTTTCAAGACCTACGAGTTTAATTACCTACTAGACCATCCAGATGGAAATATGTGGTAAATGAATGGAAACAAGGGTCATAAAATTAGGAGAAAGGCAGGCATTTTTAGAGCAGTTTAGGTTTAGATGTTCACCAGGTTGGACTTAAAAAAAAAAAAAAAACATTTAAAACAAATACTTTCTTAAGATTTTATTTTTAAGTAGTCTCTACACCCAGCATGGGACTTGAACTCACAACGCTGAGATTAAAAGTCGCATGCTCCACCAATTGAGCCAGCAGGGCACCCCTTAAAATAAAATTTTTTACCACAGTGAAAAAACAATAAAATTAAAACGGAATTCCAGAATTGTCCAAATGATTTTTTAATCGTGATTAATTTTTTCCCACATTTCTTTAAATGTCAAGTTGTCTTTGGCAAATGTATCCAAAAACATAAATTTTCATTGTATAATTTAGTTTATATTTATATAACAGGGTGCCCTAAATTGATGTTCATCAGAATACTGTTCTCTAAGCCCTAAGGGCTTATATCTTCCCTTTAAAGTGTGTAAGTATCAAAAAAAGTGTATCTTTTAATTATTTTATCATTTTCAAAGATAGTCTAGAGAAAACATATGAATTAAACACCTGTAAGTTCTTCATTTTTTTTTTAAGTTTATTTATTTTGAGAGAAAGAGAGACACAGAGAGCACAAGCAGGGGAGAGGCACAGAGAGAGAGAGAGAGAGAGAGAGAGAGAATCCTAAATAGGCATCCCACTGTCAGTGCAGAGCCCGACTTGGGGCTTGAACTCATGAACTGTGAGATTGTGACCTGAGCCGAGATCAAGAGTCAGATGCTTTTTTAAAAAATTAAGTTTACTTATTTATGTTGAGAGAAAGAGAACAAGCAGCGTAGGGGCAGAGAGAGAGAGAGAGAGAGAGAGAGAGAGAGAGAGAGAGAATCCCAAGCAGGCTCTGCACTGCCAGTGCAGAGACCAATGCTGGGCTCAAACCCCTGAACCCTGAGGTCATGACCCAAACGGAAATCAAAGGTCAGAAGCTTAACCGGCTGAGCCACCCAGGTGCCCCAGTTCTTCACTTCTGTTGCAGTGTAGCAATTGGTCCTCTAACCCATGGTGGTCTATCAGCTGAGCAAGGCTGAGTCTTGTTCTCAGATGCAGCTGACTGCACCTCGTAAAGCAACTGACTACAGGCTTCTCCGCCTCTTTTTCAGACAAGGGTAACTAACACAAATCATTCTTTGATCTATACGTTCTGCTAGTTTCATCCCCCAGATCCTCGTTTGGAAATTCTCATTCGCCAAATCGTTTTTGAAGACCATTGCACGACACAGTATCAAGTCATTAGATTCACATGCGCTGATAATTCTTGAAGGTATTTTCCAAATGCTTCCTTCCTTCAGCTTTACCATCTGTGTGTTTAAAATGGTCTCAAAAGTTCCAGGGCCACCTGGCGGGCTCCGTCAGTAGTGCGCGTGACTCTTGGTCTTGAGGTCATGCGTTCAAGCCCTGTGTTGGGTGTGGAGATTAATAAATAAATAAGTAACCTTCAAAAAAAAAAAAAGAGTTCTGAGATTCCAAACAGTTTTCTTCTGGAGAAGATGCCGGTTTCTTTGAAAAGTTTCGATAGTTTTCTTCATTCTCTGCTTTGAGGTATTTTACCATGCCGTAACAGGGATTACATGAAAATCTTCCGTTCCTCAGTCATTGTCTAAGTGTTGCACTTACAGGGTTTTTTATTTTTTTATTTTTATTAAAAAAATTTTTTTTAACATTTTATTTATTTTTGAGACAGGGAGAGACAGAGAATGAGCAGGGAAGGGGCAGAGAGAGGGAGACACAGAATCTGAAACAGGCTCTGGGCTCCGAGCTGTCAGACAGAGCCCAACACGAGGCTCGAACCCACGAACCGTGAGATTATGACCTGAGCCCAAGTCGGATGCTTAACCGACTGAGCCACCCAGGCGCCCCATACAGGGTTTTTTCTTGAACCGCTTGTGTGGGGAGGTGGTGGATTGGCACACACCTGTGGAGGGCTGGTCGAGTCACAGCTGAACGTGATGAGCTTTCCATCTTGGAAATGGAACCTCAGTTTGCCTCTCTCTCAGCCCTCCCCAGAGAGAAAGCCCACCCGATATTATCCGTTATTGCATAGCTGTAAAAAGGATCAAAGTCCTGATACGTGCCTTGACAACGTTTTTGCTAAGTAAAAGAAGCCAGACACAAAGACCACTTACTGTATGCATCCGCTTTTATGAAATATGGAGAATAGACCCATCCATAGAGGAAAGGCCGACTGGCGGCTGCCAGGGGCCGGTGGTGGCAGAGAAAGGGAGGAATTGCTAATGGGTATGGGGTTCCCTTTGGGGATGATGAAAATGTTCTGGAACTAAACAGTGGCGGTGGTTGCACAACATTATAAATGCATTCAATTCCGCGGAGTTTTGCACTTTAAAATGGTTAAAATGGTGAATTTTATGTTACGTGGATTTTACCTCAATCGATAAAATGACCGAACAAGGAGAACCTGTCAGCCAACCCAGGGTTGAAAGAGGAGGAGGAAGGCGAAAGAGGGGGAAGCTAGCGCATTTCTCTGAGCTTAGGTCCCTCATCTGGACCGTGGTGGTGGTAATTCTCCCATCCCCCAGCGGGCATGAGTAATGAGCTTGAGTAAGTGTTATAGAAATACTTAGCACTATAGGCGCTCAACGTCAATGTTAATTGCCTTCTTTTCTGTATAAGTATCTAAACCTATTTGTCCGCTTTATACCTTTATTTCTTACGACTCTATGGTCTGTGAATCTGTTCTTCATGGGGGCTCCTCCCACTCCCTCTCCCTGCATTTGGCAGGCTGCTCTACTATCTGGGATGTTGTCCTGGCTCCCGTGTTAAAGGCCAGGATGGTCCTTAGGCCACTGCCACAGAATCACTTAAGAGCTGCTTCTGTGGGACCCGTCGGCTGAATCAGACTCTCAGGGGAACTTGGGGTCTGCATTTTTAATAAGCGCTCCAAGTGGTGATCACGCACATTCAGGTTTGGGACTACTGTTTCAATTTATTTGGGTCTTATCTCTTCCAGGAAGTCTGCTCAGACTCCTCCCCTGAGAAGCCTTCTGATGGCCAGAGTGCTCCTTTCCTGTGTCTGAGGCTCTGGAGGCTCTGAATGTCTGGGTCAAAGTCAGCTTGGGTTCTGCTGGGTCTGCTCTCTCCCTGCAGACTGGGGAACGCCCAGGGACGGATGCCTGGCCCTCTCTTTCCTCTTGTCACCCTGGTTCTTCCTGAGTGTAGGATCTCTTGGGGTGCTATAGGAAGCAAGACACTTCCGTTTTCAGGTCCTTTGAATCTTGTTTCCTTTGCTTGTACAGATACTTGGGAGAACTTAGATTTTTCTCCCTTCCTACCATTCTACTCCTGACTCTCCAAGATGGTATAGAAATTGTATTACTGTGTCACATCAGCCTTTGCTTTTCCCGTCCCATGTCATCCCACAGGCTGTGCTAGGTGTGGGCCGGCCCCCACCCCACCCTAAGTGACCATGGATCCTGGAGCCGGGCCAGAGTCATCACTGACCGTCAATGAGCAGGTATGTTCTGGGGCAGGAAGAGGTGGGGGAGTGAGGGTGATGGACCCTGGGGCGTGGCCAGGAGGAACACTCCACAGAGCCTGTCAGTAGCTGTTTCTTTTTTTTTATTTATTTTTATTTTTTTTTTAATTTTTTTTTTTAATGTTTTATTTATTTTTGAGACAGAGAGAGACAGAGCATGAATGGGGGAGGGGCAGAGAGAGAGGGAGACACAGAATCGGAAGCAGGCTCCAGACTCTGAACCATCAGCCCAGAGCCTGATGCGGGGCTCGAACTCACGGACCGCGAGATCGTGACCTGGCTGAAGTCGGACGCCCAACCGACTGCGCCACCCAGGCGCCCCTGTCAGTAGCTGTTTCTTAACCAAAATTCATGCCGACTTCACCCATCCAGATGTAGTTACCAGCTAGGATTTCTCAGGGGCTGAGATCGGGGATTTAAGCTGTGATTTTATTATTTATTTATTTATTTTAAGTTTATTTTATTTATTTTTAGAGAGAGAGAGAGAACAGAGGTGTATGTGCGTGCATGCCCAAGCAAGGGAGGGGCAGAGAGAGAGAGAGAGAGAGAGAGAGAGAGAATGAATCCCAAGCAGGCTCCATGCCATCAGCACAGACCCTGACTTGGGACTCGAACTCACAAACCATGAGATCATGACCTGACCTGAAATCAAGAGTCAGATACTTAACCGACTGAGCCACCCAGGCACCCCTTAATTTCACTTTTTAAAAAAAAATTTTTTTTTTCAACGTTTATTTATTTTTGCGACAGAGAGAGACAGAGCATGAACGGGGGAGGGGCAGAGAGAGAGGGAGACACAGAATCGGAAACAGGCTCCAGGCTCTGAGCCATCAGCCCAGAGCCCGATGCGGGGCTCGAACTCACGGACCGCGAGATCGTGACCTGGCTGAAGTCGGATGCTTAACCGACTGTGCCACCCAGGCGCCCCTAATTTCACTTTTTAAAGTCACAGCTTAGGGGCACCTGAGTGGCTTAGTCAGTTCAGCAGTTGACTCTTGGTTCTGGCTCAGGTCATGATCTCGAAGTTCATGAGATCAAGCCCCTTGTTGGGCTCTGTGCTGACAGTGCAGAGCCTGCTTCGGTTTCTCTCTCTCCCTCTCTCTCTCAGCCCCTACCCTATTCATGCTCTCTCTCTCTGTCTCAAAATAAATAAACTTAAAAAAAGAAGTGAAATTAAAATATAAAAAATTGTATGGGATGCCTAGCTGACTTAGTAGAGCATGTGACACTTGATATCAGGGTCATGAGTTCAAGCCCCACGTTGGGGGTAGAGTCTACTTAAAAAAATAATAAAAAGTTTAAATATATATACAAATATGTATAAGTTTACATAAGGAAAAGATTTGGACATCAGGTAATTTACTCTATTTTTTCCTAAATATATTTTATAATTTTTTGCAGTGAACATTCATTACATAATTTTTTAAAGGAAAAAAAAAAAGGTTAACATTTCTTAAAAGGTAGTTGGACTGAAGTCCCTCGTATCAAATTTAAATCAGAAAAGGAACTGCTTTTGGAGGTGTATTTCACTCATACTCCCCTGAGAGGTCACATTGTCACTTTTTCCAGCAATCTCTGGCTGGGTTCAATTTTGAGGACTGTGTTGTGGGAGTGCCTTCGGGTACAGGCCAAGTGCAGGGGAGGCTCGACACAGATTTTGAACATACAGCGTGTCCCTGATTCTTCATTGGTCTAATTCAAAGCATGCCAGTGCTGGAGGTGAAGAGCTGAGGGCTGGCTGTTTGAGCAGGGGAAGAAGACCAAGTGTTCTGAGGACATGGAAGGCCCCCTCGAGGTCGGAGCATGCCTGCAGATGGCAGGGCTGGCCCCACCGCTCCACAGGGTGCAAGGCTCCAGTCCGGGGAGGTGGGGCTCCAGTCCGGAGAGGTGGGGCTCCAGTCCGGAGAGGTGGGGCTTCAGTCTTGGGAGGTGGGGCTCCAGTCGGAGAGGTGGGGCTCCAGTTGGAGAGGTGGGGCTCCAGTCCAGAGAGGTGGGGCTTTAGTCTTGGGAGGTGGGGCTCCAGTCCGGAGAGGTGGGGCTTCAGTCTTGGGAGGTGGGGCTCCAGTCGGAGAGGTGGGGCTCCAGTCCAGAGAGGTGGGGCTTTAGTCTTGGGAGGTGGGGCTCCAGTTGGAGAGGTGGGGCTCCAGTCCTGGGAGGTGGGGCCAGTGGCTGCTTCTACAGTATTCCTGACCTGCATTTCAGGAAGTTAGCTTGCCTGGAAACCTTGGCCTGTACCCCAGAGTTTTGGAATCATGAGCCTAAAAAGTTACTCAGCATTGTGGAGCATTCATGTCCATCCCTTTGTCTTTGAGGAAACTCCTGTAAGGTTTCAAGAGAAGTGAAGAGGGATCTGCTTCTTGGCCCAGCCTAAGGCTGGATGCTGTGTTAGTTAGGGGCCTCCAGTATCCTAGCAGCTAAGAGGACGCCCTTGCAGGGCTGTGGGATAGGCCACTTAACCACTCCCTGAACTAAGTCCAGGACGGGGAGCAAATAGAAATATCTCCAAGTGGTTTGGCTCTGTGGGGCTTTTACTAGCGTGTGTCAAGCCCGTCCTGTGTCACCAGGCCCCAGTTTCTTTCCTGGGATCGGGGAGCTGCAGCCTGCCCCAGGCTGTGGAATTGTCACAGCACACAGCCCTCAGGCAAGCGGTCTGCATCTCCAAGTGCCCTCTCCTCTCTCCCCCAGCCAGAAGCCTACTGGCCACTCCCCACCAGCAATGTCCCCTGTCCTCTGTTTTCAGGTCATCGTGATGTCAGGCCACGAGACCATCCGCGTGCTGGAAGTTGGAGTGGATGCCCAGATCTCTGCTGAGGAGGAGGGCAAAGGACTGGAGGGTGTCGCTGCCGAGGGCTCCCAGAGCAGAGGCCCGGCCGAAGCCAGTGAACCCGCTGGTGAAGCTGGGCCAGACAACCCAGACTCCTCTGCAGAGGCAACTGGTACGAGGCCATTGCTCCCATTTGGCATTGGTCCACCCGAGTCCCTCTTTCTGGCTCCTTGGAGAGCCAGCGTGAGTCCCTAGGGCCAGGGTGGCCTTGGGGTCTTGTCTTCCGGTCCACTGGACGACCTCTGGCCACAGCTGTACTTCTGCTCAGCTGCTAGGGCCGTCCTGCCCTCCATGTCCCTGGAACTTTAGTTCTGGTTTCATTCACTTCCACATCTAAACTGGGATGGGTCAGGGTGAGGTGGGAGGAGAGCAGCTGGGCTCAGTTGAGGGGATTGAATTAACCTCTGGCAGGGCTGTACATACAACCCAGAAAGGCCGAGTGCAGAAAGGACTAGACCTTCAGGATCCTGACAGCCTTTCTAACCCAGTACCTTCTGTGGTGAATCTGGGAGGTTCCAGCGGCTGGGGATAGGAGGGCATGTTACCTACCCCACACTAAAGATGTAGGTTAGGTAGGACCTTGCAGAATCCCAGCTCCTTACTCCTAGCTGGGCTGGCGTGAGTCAAGCCTGGTGTCTTATTCATGCTGTCTCCAAAGACGACTTTTGGGCAAGAACTTGATTCCCCTGTAAGGGGAATGGATAGGGACGATCCACCCACACCATCTCTCCTAATTACCCTGTAGTATAGCTGCGAGACAGCCAGGGCTGTTCTAGAGGCTGGGACTGAGGTGCCAGGCATGGCTGTCTGGTTGTGGGGCACCCTTTCATGGACTTCCCTCATTGACACCTTTCAGAGTAGACGTCTTTTGCTGGAAACCTGGGGATCCCCAGTTAGTACCCCCAGAACTCCACGATTCATCTCCCCTAGCCTTCTGCTTATCTTCCCTTCCCCGGATTGGAGATCTGGGCTGGTGGGGGTGGGCCAAGAAGAGGAGCCAAGAAGAGAGCAAATGAGAACAGACAGGCTTTAGGGAAATAGCAACTCCTTAATAAGAAAACTGTGAGACCTCACATCCCTCACTCTGCCTGCAAATCAGCACGCAGATTCAGTTGGCACCCTAGTGACCTAGGTTATTTTTTCTCCTTTTGAATAAAGGAACGGCAAGAGGCTTGACCGTTTTCCCCTAGCCTGGAAATGCTCTGCTCCATGTTGAGACCAGGGTGGGGTGTCACGTGCTCCACAGGGCAGCGCCCCAGAGAGCAGGCAGCAAAGACCAGGATTCTACGTCTGACCGATCTTCCCACTCCTTTCCATGGTGGGGATGGGGCTCTTTTCCAGAAAATTCAGGAGATTTCCCAGGTTTACCCACAGGGTCGGCAATTTCCCTTTTTATTCTTTTAACGATCTTCCATATCTCATTTTGTCTGGTGCCTTAATTCTGTTTCTTGTTCAAACCTGCTCTCGGAAATGGATGCTAAGTCAACTCTTTATACCTTAGCATCAGTGTTTATGGTACTGTGCATCTTCTTCCAGGGGTTTGTACCTTTAAGCCTCTTCACGAAAGTCCTTTTCTCTGTAAAGGCATTTTAGTGATCATCGGGTAGGTAAGGGAGGTATTTTGATGGTACCTCCCAAGAAGCCGCCAACTTAGACTGTGGCCTTGATGGAACCTTTCTTGATAATGCTATTGCAGAGCAGAGGCTAAGAAGAGTTTCCTCTTGGGCGCCTGGGTGGCTCAGTCGGTTAAGCATACGACTTCAGCTCGGGTTATGATCTCACTGCTCGTGAGTTCGAGCCCCAGGTCGGGCTCTGTGCTGACAGCTCAGAGCCTGGAGGCTGCCTCAGATTCTGTGTCGTCCTCTCTCTGTCCTCCCCCACTTATGCTCTGTCTCTCTCTCAAAAATGAATCAACATTAAAGAAGTAAAAAAAAAACAAAAAAACAAAAAAACAGTTTCCTCTTAAAATGAAACTAAGTAATGGGAAACTTTCAGGATGAGAAACATCTAGTGATTTATATCACTCTAAATTACTACCCAGTCCTTGTCCATGTGTGTATTTTAAAAATTTTTTTTATTAAAAAATTTTTTGACGTCTATTTATTATTGAGAGACAGAGAGAGACCGAGCCTGAGTGAGGGAGGGGCACAGAGGGGGAGACACAGAATCCGAAGCAGGTTTCAGGCTCTGAGCTGTCAGCACAGAGCCCAATGTGGGGCTCAAACTCACAAACTGAGAGATCATGACCTGAGCGGAAGTCGGACGCTCAACCGACCGAGCCACCCAGGCGCCCCTCAAACTCCTTTTTTAAAAAATTAATTAATTTTTTGAGGGAGAGTGGGGGAGGGACAGAAAGAGCAAGAGCGAGAGCGAGAAGCCCAAGCAGGCTCTGTGCTATCAATGCAGAACCGGAGGTGGGGCTCAAACCCACATACCGTGAGGTCATCACGTGAGCCTAAATCAAGAGTTGGACGCCTAACCGGCTGAGCCACCCAGGCGCCCCTCAAATTCCTTTCGAAAAGAAATCAGTTGTGTACCTAGGAGGAAGTTATCACCTGGAAAAGTACAAAATCTATCAATGAGAGAGGACCAGTAATTGGCTACAAGGTACCACATGGCTGTTAAGCCAGAAATAAACAGTGATAAAACCTAGGTTGGGTGGCACTGTGGAGAAATGGGCACATTATTGATGGTTCTGTGAATTGGTTCAGTCTTTCTGAAAAGCAGTCTAGCAGGAAGTGATAAAAGCCCTAAATGTATGCAAACCCTTGGACCCTTAGTCCTACTTTGAAAATAAATCCTAATAAAATGAACATTTCGTTTCTTTAGATGATAAGCTTTTCTCATTCATGTTTATCACATTCCCATTTTCCCACTTTGCTTTTTTTTATATATTTCATAACATTTTGTCAAGCAAAATATTTTTTAAGTTTTTGTGGGTTCAGGGTATCGTGATGTTTTCTGATTTTTTTTTTTCAGTAGCTAGAACTGTATTTCCCCTCCACAGTGGACATAAACCTGTCGTTTTGTTTTCTGTTTGTATTTTAGAAGACTTTTGTTGTTGCCTGTTTTCTCTTTGATTCCTTAAAGAGTTGGACTTTTTTTTTTTTTTTTTTTTTCATTATATACTGTGAACTTTATAGTCCTGAGTTAGGTTACTGACTTTCCAGATGAAAATGTGGGCTGGGAATGCAAGGTGGAAAGGCTGTCTAATTCTGTGGTTCCTCCTCTGGCTGCATGATGTATCACAAGTGGGTTTAAAAGGAAAAAGAGAGAGAGGAGAGGTTACTGACCTCCATTCCCAGACATCCAATTCAGTAGGCTTAGATTAGGGCCTGGAAATCTACACCCAGCCAATATTAAGAGGCCACCAATCTGGTCTAACGTCCATCACCCAATATGTAGATTCCTTTTCAAGTTTTACTGTGTATTAAATCATAACCCTTCTCCTCATTGTTGTGTGGCTTTGAAGAGGTTTCCTGGTGGGGTTCTCCAATACCGGACTAAATCAAGGTAGCAAGAGGAAGCTATCAGCTGGGTGAAAAGCACCCTTTCACAGGAAAGAAGTTCTTTTGGAAGCTCAGTGAGGCTTCTCAGCTGGACTTCAGACCGCAGGCCCTGGCAGAAAAAAGCTGCCTGGCCTGGAATGCCCCTGTGTTCTGGAGTGTGGCAAAGAGCTGTCCAGTTTTCAGGGACTGTCACTTCAAGGACCTCACCCGACAGGAATCTTTGCCCCTTCCCCAAGCTAGCACCTGCATCCACAAAGTCACCTGCAGGTGGTGTAACAATGATTCAATTGCTGGATGAGTCAAGGGAAGTTGCTCCCATCAATTCTAGCTCCTTCCTTCCCTGACACACGTTTGCTTAGGGCCCCTTTACTGATTATGTGATAGGTCACCATGTCCTCTGGAGCCAGGAAATGGGAGACTTGATAGGCAACTGTGCATAGGCCTGCATCTTCTTCAACTAGATGTGGGAAGAGGGTAGCCCACCTTTCAGGTCTGGCACAGGGTCCCCCATCCTTCCATTCTCACTACCGGTAGCATTTGGGAAGCTGCCTCCTGGGCCAGGGAAGGCTGGTGATTGGCCTTGGGTTATGCAGAAAAACAATGTAGGCCTGAGAATTTAGCACTCCAAACTGCAACCAGATGTTCTACTCCAGTGACCCCTCCACTCACACCGGGCTCATTCCTTGTCCTTTCTCTCAATGCCACATGAAGTGAAGTCTCTCCCGGGGATCCCTCCGAGCCCTGCCCCTGCGGTTGCCACCTTCAGCCAAGCCCCAAGCCAGCCTCAGGCATCGCAGACCCTGACGCCACTGGCTGTACAAGCTGCCCCCCAGGTAAGGCCCCCCCCCCCCCCCCCCGGGGAGCTGAACAGAGGGCCCTGGGCGGGAGCAAAGCATGGGACAGCCAGTGTGGGGTGGCCATGGGATCTGGGGATTTCTCGGGGCAGAACAGGGAAGGGGCTGTGGCTTGAAGGAGGGAATCCCTTCCTGGGCACCCCTGGCCTCTCCCCTACCCCAGATCAGGCCCACTGGGAAGATTAGATCTGTCTTTGCCAACTAATATTCTTGGGTCCAGCAAAGATTGTAGAGATAACGTTAACTCTTTCATGCCACAGGCATCTCTGTTTATCTAATGACTAAATGAGTGAATAGCCTTGTTAGCCCCTCCAGGAGATGCCTGGAAGAGTTAATGGATCGTTCAGAGTCCTCATTTAGAGCCAGGGGGCCGCCCCAGCCCCAGCGCTGTGAGAAGCTGCCTCCCGGGTCCCCCGGCTGTGCTGAGTTCCCTGTGACCTTTTGCTACAGGCACAGATCTGCAAGGCATCCAGCGGGGTATCCTCCGTCAGAGCTTCCCAGAAGCCTCTGTAGGCCCTAGATCTCCTGGTTCCACCAGCCCCCGCCCCCTGCTTCCCGACGGCCACAAAGCATTGGTCGTGTGGGCCAGGGCCCAGGGAAGGCCTGGGAGGCAGCAGACTGTGGTGGAGGAGGCCGGCACACCCTCTGCTGTCCCGTGAGTGGGGCCAGGCCCCGTCTCCGGTTCAGGCAGCTTCTCTGAAGGCAGGATAGTCTGGTCCAGGCACCCCCTCGGGGTCAGGCCTCCGGCTAGGGCTGGTCTCTTCCCCACCCTCACCGGCCTTTTCCCCACCGCCCTCAGAATGCTTTGTTTGTGCTCAACTGGGTCTGAGAGACCTGGTGTTTGCGCTGTCAATGTTGATTTTTTATTTTTTCTTTTCTTTTTGAAATCTTGTTTGCTTTTGCAGGTCTTGACTCAGGAAAACTTAGCCACAGTTCTGACAGGAGTTATGGTTCCAGCAGGGGCAGTTACTCAACCTCTTCTTATCCCCATCAGTATTGCAGGTCAAGTGGCTGGTCAGCAGGGGCTGGCCGTGTGGACAATTCCTACAGCAACCGTGGCTGCCCTCCCAGGACTGACAGCTGCTTCTCCTACGGGGGGAATTTTCAAGCCACCTTTAGCCGGTCTGCAAGGTAACGGCAACTCTCCCCAGGACTGCACCAGGCCCCCCACCACCCTACACTACTGTCCCTGCACGTGTGCTTGCCATGCTGGACTCAGAACACGCGGCCCACCGGGGCAACAGCCCTGGAGTCCGGATCCGGTGTCCCAGGCACCCAGCCACAGAGCTGCTGCACCACCTCGGGACTCTAGGCCATGACACCGAGCCGGCCCAGCGGGCCTCTCTCACTCCAGCCAACCGAGACTGCCCCCCTCCCCCCCCCCACCGCGCCAGAGTTCGCCCCACGACCAGCCTCCTAAGAAGGACCACCGCAAGAAGATTCCGCTTCTGCTTTGGAACCTACGCGTCTCCAGCAGGCCCGAGGGAGGGGGGGATGAGAGATGCTGCCACGCGCTGCCCCTGCAAGGATCAAGGGAATCACGGCTGCCTGTCCCCTCTGCCCCGCTGTCCCAACCCCCCTCTCATTCTTGGGCCAGATCCCTTGGGATTGGAGCCGCTCTGGGCTGCGGCTAGGCATTTGAGCGCCTCTGTCTCTGCCTTGCTCCGTAGCAGCTGCCGTGCTGAACGCCGCTCTCCCGACACCCGTACAAGCTGTCCCGCCGGTACAGGCCTCCTCGCCCACGCAGCCCCGGCCAGCGGCCCAGCCCCAGACGCTGTTCCAGACCCAGCCGCTGCTGCAGACCACGCCGGCCATTCTACCGCAGCCCACCGCTGCCACTGCTACTGCCCCCGTCCCCAAGCCAGTGGACACCCCCCCACAGATCACCGTCCAGCCTGCAGGCTTCGCACTGAGTCCAGGAATTGTAAGCTGCTGCCCTCACCCAGGGCTGACCAGGGATGGACCGAATCTCGGGCCAAGGGTGGAACTGGCCCTTCCCACAGGGGAGGAAGGAGGTGGAGGACCAGCCCCCCCGAAAACGGCTCTTTTCCAACACATCCGCAGAGATGGCTCCCTCTGAGGCCTTCTCCTTGCATCTGCCAGCCCATCCATCCCAGACAAGAGCAGACAATCTCCGCCAAGAGGGCTGGGCAAATTCTCCAGAACCTGAACCACTGGACCGGCCTTGGAGGGTGGGATGATGTCTGGGGATTGCAGACTCGTGAGCTGTAACTCAGGTGGAGCTGGAGGCTCACAGCCCCGTGCCCATGTCTGTCCGGTGTGGCTCCCGGCTCGGGCAGTGGAGCTGTTGAATGTGACTAGATTCACATCGGCCCCTCCAGTCTGGCCTTCTGTCCTCCTGGGCCTGGCCTGAAAGATTAGCCGGAGTTACTCTTCCGTGGTGGTGCCCCTCCCCCTTCCCCGCAGCCCCTGGCCCTCGATGCTATTCAGCTGGTGGACATAGGCCTGCAGCCCACATTCACACCTGCCCAGCATCCGTATCTCCCCACCCCAAAGCGCTCAGCCTTTTCCTCTCTGCCTTGGGCTCTTTCTCACCCCGTGGCCTCTCAGCAAGGCTCTTTCTCCACCCACAGATCAGTGCTGCTTCCCTCGGGGGACAGACCCAGATCCTAGGCTCCCTCACTACCACTCCGGTCATTGCCAACGCCATTCCCAGCATGCCAGGGATCAGCAGTCAGATCCTCACCAACGCTCAGGGACAGGCAAGTGGTCGAAGCCAGGGCTGAGGGTTGAGGGCTGCGGTGAGGCTGCCTGGGGGTGGGCCGGGACTTGGGCTGAGGGTCCTAGAGACTCGGACAGGGTGCCACGCTGCCGTTCATCTCTCACGTGGCAGCTCTCTGCTGATGCTGAGCCCCGGCAGGGGCCTCACCTCCACCCCAGCCTATAGGTGCTCACTCTACTCTGGGGTTTTCCTTCGTGGAGCACCCACTTTGTGACCAGGCTCTGTGTTAGGTGCTTTCTCACATTATCTCACCTCATTTTGAGTACAGGTCTGTTAGGTGGAGATTTTCGTTCCCATTTTTCCGGGGGGAGAAAGGCCGAGGTTCAGAGAAAGTAAGCCACCCAATAAAATGTGTCAGGGCAGGGCAGGGCTTCACATCCAGGGCTGTGTGAATCACATGCAGACCTATTCTTTCTGCACCTCGGCTCCGGGGATAGAATAAAGGAAACAGCTTTATCGATGAGGGAACTGAGGTCCGGAAGGGTTCAACGATTTGTTGAGGTCCCTTCCCCTGCCCACGTGGGGATTTGGGTTGGGGGTAGAACTGGACGCTGGCCTCACACCTGGGGTCCCTGCCTTGTTTCCTCCAGGTTATTGGAGCACTTCCGTGGGTAGTGAACTCGGCTAGTGTGGCAGCCCCAGCACCAGCCCAAAGCCTGCAGGTCCAGGCTGTGACACCCCAGCTGTTGTTGAATGCCCAGGGCCAGGTGATCGCGACCCTGGCCAGCAGCCCCCTGCCTCCGCCCGTGGCTGTCCGGAAGGCAAGCACGCCTGAGTCCCCTGCTAAGAGTGAGGTACAAGGGCTGGGCTGGGATGAGGGCAGGGGTGGGGGGGGGGTGCCTCCCTCAAGACTGCAGGGCAGGACAAGACTATTTTCTGAAGCCCCTGGCACACAGAGTACCTCCCCAGAGTGAGGGGAAATCCCAGAGTAGAAGGCCCCACATACTCTGTTCAGGGACAGAGCACTCCCCCACCCCCACCCCAAAAACAAGTGTATGTGCCCTCAGAGGCCAGTGCCATGCTGAAAGGGCCAGGGAGGTAGTCAAAGCAAACTGAGCCTTGATCGGCTCCAGGGTGAACCGATTGCCAGGAAAGCCCAGGGAGGTGATTCGGCATCCCCTTCGCCTCACCCCTTCACTTGCACTGTGGCTTTGATTATTCCTTTATTTGTTCATTCCAGGAGCAGTTTTTGAGTGCCTAGTATACTCCAGGTGCTGTAGATCTAGGGACGAGTAAGATGCCTTTCCTAGCCTTAGGTGGCCCACTGCTGGAGACAGTTGCAAGCCAGAGTGACAAAGACTATGACAGGGACGTGACAAGCTGCTGTAGGGACCCCGAGAAGGGAGCTCTGGACCGACTGGGGAATTCAGCAAAGCTTCGTAGAGAAGGGACGCGGCACTAATCTAAAGGGATGCGGTGGGCGGGAGAGTGGGTCCCCCCCTTTACTGTAATTGCAGGAATTAGAAGGTGTCAGAGCAGGGGTTCCCAGAGTTGTGTGTCAGAAGCACCTGAAGGACAGCTGGAATGCAGAGTCCCGACGCACACACGTCCCCCCACCCTTGGAGTTTCTTGTTCAGAAGTTCTGGAGTGGCGCTCCGGAATTTGCATTTCTAGCAAGTTCTCGGGCGAGGTTGAGGCCTTGGCTCTCAAATGCAGCATGCCGCTTCCAGGCTTTGTGAATAACCTCCTGGCCTCATCTGTAAAATGGAGATTATCAGAGTACCAACCTCAGAAGGTTATGAACGTTAATGCATATATCACGCGTAAGACAGGTAACACTCTGTACGCAGGGAGCACTGGAAAAAAACGGTGCTTTTATTTTATCACTGTTATTATGGAGCAGAGAGTCATGGAAGGGAAGTGGCTAATTAGATGTGTATTAAAAAAAAATTAACCGGGGCGCCTGGGTGGCTCAGTTGGTTGAGCATCCGACTTCGGCTCAGGTCATGATCTCACGGTCCGTGAGTTCGAGCCCCGCGTCGGGCTCTGTGCTGACCGCTCAGAGCCTGGAGCCCGTTTCAGATTCTGTGTCTCCCTCTCTCTCTCTGCCCCTCCCCTGTTCATGCTCTGTCTCTGTCTCAAAAATAAATAAACGTTAAAAAAAAATAAATAAAAAAAAAAAGAATTACCTGTTATCCAGGTGGAGCCAAGAACTGAACTGTGGCGAGACTTGAGTCCTTGTCACCTGTTAGGAGGCAGCTGAAACAGTTCTACCAAGAAACCAGGAGCCCTGAACTTAAGTCCCTGGGGAGGAAGAGGGACTGGGCTTGAGAGCTACCAAAGGGTAGAATCCAGGGAATAGGACCCATCCTAGAGAAATGTGCACTTTCCAGGAAGTTGTTTTTTTATTGTTATTATCTAACACTTATTTATTTATTTATTTTGAGAGAGAGGGGGACAGTGCGCGTGGGGGAGGGGCAGAGAGAAGGGGGAAGAGAGAGAGAGGGAGAGAGAGAAGCCCAAGCAGGCTCCACACTGCCAGCATGGAGCTGGCCGCGGGGCTCGAACTCATGAAACTGCGAGACCATGACCTGAGCCCAAACCAAGAGCCAAATGCTCCACCAACTGAGCCACCCAGGCGCCCCTCAGGAAGCTTTTAAAAACAATCATCCTGGGGTGCCTGGCTGGCTCAGTCAGTAAGTAGAGCATGCAACTCTTGATCTCGGGGTTTTGAGTTCTAGCCCCACGCTGCGGGTTTTTACTTTAAAAATTCATACTAAAAATACTGATTTGATATATTTATAGTTTCTCCTGATGATAAATATGACACACACTTTAAAAAAATTTTTTTTAATGTGTATTTATTTTTGAGAGGCTGAGAAACAGAGCATAAGCAGGAAAGGGGCAGAGAGAGGAAGACACAATCCGAGGCAGGCTCCAGGCTCTGAGCTGTCAGCACAGAGCCCGACGTGGGGCTTGAACTCACGGGCCTTGAGATCACGACCTGAGCCGAAGTCGGACACTTAACTGACTGAACCACTCAGGCGCCCTGACACACACTTTTTATAAAAATTCCAATATTATGTGTAATGGAAAAAAGCAAAAATCTCTTACAAGTCCACCCCCAGAGATAGCTAATATAGACAACTTGCTTTATATGTCTCAAGATTTTGTTTTTCCTGGAAATTCATATGTATTTTTTATAGGAGTTATTCTATAAAAATTGTTTTCACTTTATCTTTTCTTCCACTTAGCACTGTGACCCACAGCTCCTTCCATGTCGGTTAATTAAGAGATTAACTGCGTACTTTTTTTTTTTTTAATATTATACGTGAGAAAGAGAGACAGTGCGTGAGCAGAGAAGAGCAGAGAGAGAGGGAGACACAGAATCTGAAACAGGCTCCAGGCTCCGAGCTGTCAGCACAGAGCCCGACGCGGGGCTCGAACTCACGGACTGTGAGATCATGACCTGAGCTGAAATCACGGACACTTAACCGACTAAACCACCCGGGCGCCCCACTGTATTCTTTTTAGTAGCTGCACAGAATCTCATTGGAAAAAGGTCCCCAGAGTCATTTGCCAGTTCCCTGTTAATGGACATTTGGGGCCTAGGAGCCTCTAGAATCAAGTGTAGGTTTCTGTTCTGAGGGAAAAGGTTTGAGAGCAGTTATCTCAAGGGTGGACACCTGTTGGGCTTTGAACAACTGTACTGAACCTTTCGGAGCCTCTGACCTGCCTGTGTCACGGGTGGCTGCGAGGCTCCAACTTGGTGGGGCATGTTACTGTCCTTACTTCAGAGGTCACTGTCGTTGGGTGGGTGTAATAAGTAGCTTCTAGTCTTGCTTTGTGATGGGGCACAGGTAGGAGTGTGCTGGGGGAGTGAGGATTTCATGCCCATTTTCATGTGGCCCGTGCAGGGACTCCCACCCCCTGAGCCAGGCAGGTGGGCAGTAGCGTCTCATTGGCTCTCTTCTCCCAGGTCCAGCCCATCCAGCCCACGCCAGCCGTGCCGCAGCCAGCGGTGGTCATCACCAGCCCAGCCCCGGCGGCCAAGCCATCTGCCTCTGCTCCCATTCCAATCACCTGCTCTGAGACCCCTACTGTCAGCCAGTTGGTATCCAGTAAGTGACTCCTGAAAAAGGTTGTAGAGAAGAGGAGAGGCATGTATTCGGACTCCCCAGCCCCTTTAGATGCTGCTCTCCTTAATAAACTTTCTAGCGTCCAAAGGGGAAGGGCAAAGGCCCGCTACCAGGCATTGGCTTTCTTATTCCCATTCCTGCTGAGCTGGATTCTAGGCACGATGACAGTGGAGGCCACTTCCTCAAGAAGCCAATCCATGGGCTGTCTCTCGTTTGGCCTCTCACCCAGTATTTGAGGAATGTGGGTGGCTCAGCTCTGCTTGGGGCCAGGAGCGGGGAGAATGGGGGAGGGTCAGCCACTGGAGCTGGAAGAACTAGAAAAGAGACCCCTACTTCCAGACAGGTTAGTCCAGGCCCCTTTTCCTCAAGTTTTGTTTGCTTTGGGAACAGGGGTGGTGAAGGTGTTAAGGGTATATGGGCCTTTTGTCAAATGTCCTCATCCCTCACTGCTTCACCAGGCCAGGCCAATAAGCTAGGTAAGGAGGGCTATCATCCGTCTTACACACTCACCCCTGGTCCCTTCCTCTGACCTAGAGCCGCATACCCCAAGCCTGGATGAGGACGGAATCAACTTGGAAGAGATCCGGGAGTTTGCCAAGAACTTTAAGATCCGGCGGCTGTCCCTGGGCCTCACACAGACTCAGGTGGGCCAGGCTCTGACTGCAACGGAAGGCCCAGCCTACAGCCAGTCAGCCATCTGCCGGTGAGTAAGGCTGTTCTGGACAAGGTCAAGGCCGGCTCAGGCATTTGATGGCACTAAGCACTCATTGGGACCCAGGTGCATGGCTCCTTTCCATATTCTCTCTTGCTCCTGCCTCCTTCCAGACCAGGAAGGTTGTTCCAAGGGTAGACGGGAACACCGAGAGTGGCCAGAGGCTGATCCAGTCCGTCTGAGGGCCCTCTCAAGTTTGTTCTTCAATCCTGAGCATGTACGTGGTCTTTCGTTGGGGGGAACCTAAGACCCTAATCCATTCAGGAACCCTACAGGGAAAGGCTACAGCTTATGCCGTTGGTCACAAAAGTGGGAACTTCCGTTCTGACTTAGCCGTCCACCGCAACCCACCCTCCCCGCTGTTATGCTCCCATCCCCCCTCCTCCCAAGGCATGACTATAAAGCGATGTAGCTGATTTTTTCTGTGTGCGGCGTTCAGACTGGTTCTGATGCCAGTATCGAAGGAGGGCAAAGCATTGCAAACAGGAATGAGTGCATGGCTCAGGGATGGCCGAAAGGTGCCTGCCAGCTCGCAGATTAGACAAGAGTGACCGCTAGACCAGGTGTCACGCTGGCAGTTCTGTAGTCGCATCCGGGCTCGGCCAGGAAGAGCGGTCTGACTCAGTGTCACTACTGTGAGACGAAATCGGAGGAGATGGCACTTGTGACATCCATGTGCCATCTCTGAAGTCCTCTTAGGATAACTCCTCAAAGGACCTCACTCATTTGGGTGTGAACGTTCTAGAAGAGTTGTTCAGACAGCAGCTGCACTGTTATCGTTGCGCCACTGAACTGAGGCTGTGGGAATGGTCTCCCTTTTGTGACCTGGCTTACGGGATAGTCTGCGGAGTCTGGGCTTGGCTGAGCCAAGGTGGTCTCGATGGGGGCGGTGAGGGGACCATTTAGTACGGTCCCACCAGTCCTCAGAGGGGCAACCCCTCGTGGAGAGTACTCACACCCCAGGGTGGGGAGTAAGGCATTCTCACTGTCCCTTCCCGGGCTTGGGTCACCCACAGGTTTGAGAAGCTGGATATCACACCCAAGAGTGCCCAGAAGCTGAAGCCAGTGCTGGAAAAGTGGCTGAATGAAGCCGAACTCCGGAACCAGGAAGGGCAGCAGAACCTGATGGAGTTCGTGGGAGGTGAGCCCTCCAAGAAACGCAAACGCCGCACCTCCTTCACCCCCCAGGCCATAGAGGCTCTGAATGCCTACTTCGAGAAGAACCCGCTGCCCACAGGCCAGGAGATCACCGAGATTGCGAAGGAGCTCAACTACGACCGGGAGGTCGTGCGCGTCTGGTTCTGCAATCGGCGCCAGACGCTCAAGAACACCAGCAAGCTGAATGTCTTTCAGATCCCTTAGGGCTCCGCCCCCGGCCCTGTGTTCCAGCACTTTGTATTTTTCCCTTGGCCCCTGGCTGCAGCCACTGCCGTGACGGCACCTGTCGTTCTGCCACGTGCGGCTGCGCTTGTCCTGGGGTCGTGAGACTCCACTGTGTGCATGTGCGTTCACTGCCTCCCTCCTCTCCTCCACGTAGCTCACATCACGGGGAGGGCAGAGGGGGCCCACCTGAGAGCTCCAGGCTCCGGGCCGGTCACGCCAAGGGACCCTTCCATTAAGTGGTGTCACTTAAAGAAGCACTTTGCGAAGGTGGTTTTCTAAGGGTGAATTCTGGTTGGGAACCAGAAGCTCCCCGTCTTTGGGGCAGGGCTGCGGCAGCCCCTAAGTACCACTGACCCTTAGCTCTTGTCTTTGATGGCATTCTCTCTCCACCCTCCCTTCCCCTGTGCTCCTCTGTGGAAGTGTCGCAGGTGCAGCAGCTCGCGCAGCGGAACCCCAGCCTCAACTCCCACCCTTTGCCTGCAGGCACCCTGTCCCCGAAAGGACCCAAGGGGCACAGTTCCGAAAAGTGTGACGAGCTGCTCAGCAGGTCAGGCTCAGTGTCTGCCTTGCCCTCGAGGTCAGAAGGTTCTCGCAGCCCTGGGGCCAGAACATGTGATCCCTGCTTCCTTTGGGGGGAAATTGCACTAAAGCAGAACCTGTTCATTTGTGACCCAGGTTGGAAGGAAGCAGCTTTGAACTCTGGGCGTCCTGGAGTTGACCTGGGTCTACGGCAGGTTGGGAACTTAACAGATGAACCCATCCTTCCACATTTTAATCTAAACTCTGCCCGTGGCTCTCTCCCTCACTAGACAGTGAGGGTTAAAGAACCGGCAGCCTGGAAAATCCCACTGCCCAAGCTCGCAGCACCCCGAAGAGAAATGAAAGGAATGCTGACTCTCTCTTTCTCTTGTCCTCCCACTCACCCCTAACCCAGTGCTGGGCCTTGTCAGAGGGGCACACGAAACCCTAAACCAGACAGCAAGGCCCTGGGGAAAAGGCCACCATCCAGGAAGAATGGATGGCAGCCCAAGAAAGTCTCTTGTGGAAGGTGACTTAACTCTAATTTTCTTGGTGACTTTGAGCCTTGGATACTGGAGGAGAAATCTTGTTTTGTCTGGAGTCTTACACCATGTGTTTGTGCAAACAGTCCTCCCCACCCCTGCCTGCCAGAGCTCCTCTGAGTCAAGAATACCCCCGAAGCAGGACGGGTCTTGCCTACAGAGAGGACGAAGATGGCACACTGAAGGCGGACACCCCATCCAAGCTGCTCAGTGAGTTTCCCAGCCTCGCTGTGGCTGGACGGCCCCTGGAACTCAGTATGTTACTCCAGGAGGTCGGGCGAGCACTAAGAGGTGTGCTTAGGTGAACCTAGACTCACCGTGTAGACCGTGTCCAAGGGCCACAAGTCACAGAGCCAGATCAGCAGCTGCCCTCCACGGCACCTCACAGGATCTACCCTGACAAAATGGCTGCCAGGCGAGGGCACAGCCCTACCCCACTGGTCACCGGCACAGAGTCCCCTCCTGGTCGAGCTTCCTCTGGCTTGTGGTGTTCCCTTTCCTGCCTACAGCTGGTCCCTGTCAGGCCCTACAATGCCAGAGTGGCCCCCCTCTTGGCGGCCCTGCCAGTGAGAGGACGGTTGTGTGTCAGATTTTCCCGAAACCCCCTACGTACGCACACACTCCTGCCCCAGTGTGTTCGGACCGCCCCAACTTTCCAGAGTGTGGTGGGAACGAGGAAGCAGGCGGGCACCCTGCCTGCCCCAAGCCTCCCGGGAGAGGATATGTCTCCAAGGGGGAGGCTTCACGTTCAAGTTTAGGGTTATCCGCCTGTGTCAACGAGATGAGGGGCTCACTCGGGACGGGCATCGTAAACAAGTTTTCAGTAAGAAGACCCAGGCTGCTGGCGTCTGTGAAGGATTCAGTGACTTACACGTCAATAAATGAGAGAGGTAGGCTTGCACCCGCAAACACTTGTGTTCAGATAGGCTTTCTTTTTTTGAGAGAGACAAGTGGGTCACAGCTGGAGCCCTGGGAGTAGCATATAATCCAGGGTGTGTCCGTGGCAGTAGATACGCAGGAGAATACCATCTGTCCTGGTCTGTGAAAAGAAGATAATGAAGTCCTGGTCTAAATCAGGCCTGGCCACGCTTTCTCAGCTCCTCCCTTGTCTAAATCTGTCTTCCTGGGGCTGGGTTAGAACGACACCATTTTCTCCCCTGCGGGAAGGATGAGTGGGTCTTTCGGAGGAAGGATACCAGGGGCAGAATTTTTGCAGGCTGAAGTCCCCAGGCACGGGGTGCAGAGTGTCCCTGAAGAGTGCCCAAGGCAGAGCTCACAGGTCGGCTGTCTCTGCTCGCGCTCCCCCCCCCCCCCCCCCCGTAGAGCCCTTGGGGGAACAGCTATCTCCACCAGAGGTGGGTTTTCTGTTTTGCTTCTGATAGCATCAGGTTCTGAGGGGTGTCGATATGAATTTTGTTTTGAAAGCACCTTTCTGGACATAACCCAGAGCTTAGTGGCTCCTTTGCCATGGAAAGGCAGGAGAAAGGGCAGAAGTGATTTAACTGTCTGTGTGTGGCATTGTTTGCTTTGTTTTAAAATGAGAGAAGACCAAAATGTCTATGGCCTGGTGAGTCAGCTGGGGTCTGTGACCCTGCACTATCCATAGCATTTTATCTAGCGGGGGCCCGGGAAAGAATTTGGCCAAATGGACTGAGGAACACACTTGAATTTGGAATGAGAGTCCCTGACGTTTTTGTGTCCTTGGAAACCCAATCACCTTCCTATGCCTAGATTCGCTTCCTGTCTCATAAGCCAGGCTCTGACACTGAGGTTCTGACTATTCCCTGACATGGGGCAAAGCCTGCTGAGGGCTGGAGTGAGGGGTGGGGAGGGGAAAATGGGGATGTAGTTGTGTGGAATAAACAGTATTTTTCTTTTGTACTGGTCTGGTCGTTTATCCTTCGCCTCTCAGGGTGGGGCTGATACGGAGAGGCCAGAGAAGGATCTGGGAGCTGCCTTTGCTATCAGAGCTCAGAGCCTGGAAAATCCGACTGCAAGAGGGCGAGACCCAGTGCCCGGGACTATCACTTCAGAAGGCCCTGCCATGACCCTCCCCATGGAATGCAGGTCAAGGGGATGCGCCCTTTCTCCGCGTAGGACCCCAGAATTCCCTGCAAAGCCCACTTTCCCTCCCCTCTTCTCTGAGTCCCGATAGACTGTGCACATTCCTAGCCCCGAGAGATGACCAAGGGACAGCTCTCTGTTGGAGAGCTGGGGGGATGGAGTTTGGATATGCAAGCTGGAGTGTTGATAAGTATATACAAAGCCCTTTGCAGTGTGAGGTGCGTCTGCCACCCGGGGAGAGAAGGCAGGTAGTGGGCTGGGGACCAAGACAGGGGAACATTCTAGCACAGAACTTGAAGTCTAGCACTTCAAGGAGTGCTAGAAGCCTAAATTCAAACCTGGCCTTCCAGGTGATGATGAAGGTATGCTTGTCGTGATAGAAGGCTAGATCATCCGCAATTAGCTTGTCTTAATACAAATTTAGCTACATGGTAAGTGGATCTTCATTTGTGTTGTTGCTCAGGCCTACAAATGTTAAGGCCTGCCACTTGAGCTTAGAGCAAGGAGAGCACGGCTATAATAAGGGCCCCCCTCTTTACTTGTCTACCTCCTAGGAGTTGGCTTCATGCCATGCACCCCTGCAGCCCTCCCTCCTTCCCCTTCCACCTACCTGGTATGGATAAGGTCTGGGCTCCATAATCGAAACAGGTGAGAGCAAGGCATCACCTTTGATTCCACCCAATTAACATCCCCGAGCCAGGCAGTGTGCTTCATTCTAGATTGTGTTCTACCACCCTACCTCCACCAATAGGTGTCCAATATTCTGATGTAAGGCTCAGGGGCCAGAGAAGCTTTACAGCACTCTGAAACGATGGGGCAGAAAAGTCAAATAGAAGCCAACACTTACTTCTGCATAGATGTCATAACCCTAATATTAGCTGTCCACACTAGGCTGGGATTCCTCAGTATCCAGGTCAGGGGCACACAACAGGTCCTTGACAAATGTCCGATAGATGACTGAATGTATTTCCTGTCCTCTCCTTCAAGAAAATAATAAGAGCTAAGTCATTGACTTCATGCAACTGGGAGAAAGCAGGTACAGAAACAGAGGATTCTGCTTAGCCATGCAGGGTTCAGACTGTGCTATGGGGGAGTGAATGGAATCTGGCCAACAACTGGCCTTGACCTGGGAAAGGCAGCTACCACCAGAACAGTCAATGGAAGCTGATATCTCTGGCTTAAACCAGCCGAATGTGGTTCCGGACAGTTGGCCCAGGACAGCCTACAAGGAAGAGGGGTGGGTTTGTGGAGGGACTGGAGTTTCTATTCCTGGGATGTTCTTTTGGGTTCCTGGAGCCAGTTCTTTTTTTCTTTTCTTCTTTTTTTTTTTTTTACATTTATTTATTTCTGAGACAGAGAGAGACAGAGCATTAGTGGGGAAGGGGCAGAGAGAGAGGGAGACACAGAATCCGAAGCAGGCTCCAGGTTCCGAGCTGTCAGCACAGAGCCCGACGCGGGGCTTGAACTCACAAACCGTGAGATCATGACCTGAACCGAAGTCAGTTGCTCAACCGACTGAGCCACCCAGGCGCCCCTCCTGGACCCAGTTCTGATGTGTGTGTGGAGGCTTCCCCACACCAACGAGCAATCTCGGATACCAACAAGGTATCCGAGAATTCAACTCAAGAATTCATCCACCTGAAGATAGCATCAGATTCCACAGGTAAAAGGCTCCGTCCCACAAGACCACCGTCCACTTCAACCACCATCAAAAAAGCCCAGGCTGTTACCTGTGCTTCTGACTGACCAGCTATAAATCGGAGGCTCCAACAACCCCCTTCCAGTTCAGGATGCCAACTGTGAGTATAGGTTGTTACCTACACTTCTGACCAACTGGCTGTAAGTTAGACGTTCCCATGACCCTCTCTTTGAGTTCAACGAATTTACTTGAATGGCTCACAGAACTCAGGGAAACCCATTTACTCACTAGAATAAGTGATACAAATCAACAGCCCTGTGAAGAGATACACATGGTGATGTCCTGAACAAAGGAGCTTTTGTGTTCTTGGAGCTTGGGACCCTGGCATGGTGGCACATGGAACAGTTCTGTTCCCCAACCTGGAAACTCTCTGAACTCCTTCCTTTGGGGTTTTTATGGAGGCTTCATTACATAGACATGGTTGATTAACTCATTGGCCATTGGTGATTGATTCAAAAATGTAGCCCTTCTCCCTTTCCCTGAAATCAGGAGGTGGGACTGAAAGTTCCAACCCACTATTCATGGTTAGTTACCCTGGGAAGCAGCCCCCATCCGTAAGTGCTTTCCCAAGGCCAACTTTGTTTTTTATTTATTTTTATTTATTTTTAACGTTTATTTATTTTTGAGAGAGAAAGAGAGTGTGAGCGGGGGAGGCGCAGAGAGAGAGGGAGCCACAGAATCTGAAGTGAGCTCCAGGCTCTGAGCTGTCAGCACAGAGCCCGACACGGGGCTCGAACTCACGAACTGCGAGATCATGACCTGAGCGGAAGTCAGACACTTAACCGACCGAGCCACCCAGGCGCCCCCGAAGCCACCTTTGTTAACAAACCCAGTTGTGGTGGAAAGGAGGTTGTTATGAACAACAAGACACCCATTTTACCTTCATGGCTCTGAAGCATTTTCAGGAACTGAAGACAGACCAAATACCGCAAAAGATGCTGTGCTCCCATAGCCCTATTGCTCAGGAAATTCCAAGGGTTTTGGGGACTGTGAGCCAGGAACTATGGATGAAGACCAAACATGTATGAGAAATATATTTTGGTTATATATATATATATATATATGTAAATTTCTTATAAATCATCATATTGCAGCTGTCCACCGTGCTAAGGACTGCTGTGAAGGGAGAACTGGTCTTTTATGGACTGGAGAAGATTGCGCTGGTTCCTGGATACAGATCACAACCTGAAGTTGTTGGGAGCTGCATGGCTGTGAAAGCTTTTGATTTCTTTTTCTCTCAACTACACTCCTTCAAAGAAGCCAGACTGGAGCTCACGGGCTTGTCGGGGTGGGATGTGGGAAGATGTGAAGAGTTAAACCTAGGTGGCCATTGGGGCGCCTGGGTGGCGCAGTCGGTTAAGCGTCCGACTTCAGCCAGGTCATGATCTCGCGGTCCGTGAGTTCGAGCCCCGCGTCGGGCTCTGGGCTGATGGCTCAGAGCCTGGAGCCTGTTTCCGATTCTGTGTCTCCCTCTCTCTCTGCCCCTCCCCCGTTCATGCTCTGTCTCTCTCTGTCCCAAAAATAAATAAACGTTGAAAAAAAAAATTAAAAAAAAAAAAAAAAAAAAAAAAAAAACAAAAAAACCTAGGTGGCCAGTCCCTCAACAAAGCCTGCCCGGATAATGGTTTCTTCCTGTTATCTAAAGCAAAATGCCTGATAATTGCCTGGGGAACCCAGCAATAGAGACTCTGACTTCAGTAAATGAATGAGAAGGGAAGACTAGGGGATGGACAGGTGCTGATCCAGAAGCTTGAGCCCTCAAGCCTCTGAGAGAATTGATTTGTCTTGAGAAGTAGGCAGGACAGGTGCTAGGGTCCCCCTTTTATCAGTCATAATAATACTGATCACTATGTGCTAGGTACTCTTCTAAGTACTTAACATGCATTTTGTCAGTTAATTCTCACCATAATTCTGTAAAGCAGTAACTATGCCCATATTATTTATTTTTTAAATGTTTAATTTTTGAGAGAGAGAGAGAGAGAGAGAGTGTGCACAAGCAGGGGAGGGGCAGAGAGAGGGAGACACCGAATCCAGAGCAGGCTCCAGACTCCGTGCTCTCAGCGCAGAGCCTGATGCCGGGCTCGAACTCACCTGAGCCGAAGTCAGATGCTTAACCAACTGAGCCACCCAAGCTGATTCCTATACCCATTTTATAGGTAAGGAGTTGAAGTGCAGAGAAGATGAGGAACCTACTTAGGGTTGCTTTGTTTGTGTGCTGCAGAACCAAGCCTTGAACCCAGGTAGGCTGTTTCTAAAGCCTGTCTGCTTAACCTTATGCTATACGGGATGGGACCTGGGAATTGCTTTTCTGTCCTGATCATTTTCGTAGGATTTCCACATGTTTTTGCCATCCAGGGTAAGCTCTACCGTGTTCTGTAGAGGAGGAAGAACTTTTCCTTTACCCTTTTAGGTTCTTTTGGTGGGTCACTTAATTAAATCGACAAAACACACCAAGAGGAGAAAAAGAAATCTAATTGCATACGTACAGAAGGCCCATAAGAACATGAGACCCCCAGGTGGTCAGGCAACTGAGGCTTATATGGCCTCCTGAGCTATGGGGATGAGGGTAGAGGTCTGAGACTTCACAGGGGAGGAAGATAATTTACATGGAAGATGGGAAGAGCAAGTAGTTGGTAAGTAAATGTTTGCCACAGGATGCAGAGACAACGGAGCCAAAAAGGAATCGGAACAAACAGGCCCTGTTGAGCTTCCCACAGCTACCATACTTAGCTCATATTCTCTGTAGTTATCTCTGATGATAGTTCTCTTCCTGGACTAGGCACTCCATCTCAAGTATTTTAGGCAGTTAAAAGTAAAGTAAAAGCTTCTCCTGAGTCTTTTGGGCCTTGACTGACTTCAGCTCAAAGCAGTCCACATGCCAAAGCGGCACCTTTTGGGGAGGCTCATTCTGAACCTCTTCAATTCCATCTAAACAGTGTCTGTTTCGGGACCTAATCTAGAGAAATGAACCCTTTGCAGATAAGCCTTAACGCCACCCAAATGGTCCAGAATACTGAATTTGGAACTCTGTGCCACAGGTCTTCTAGTTAATCATATTTATCATCTCTAGTAAGAGCCGTGATTTGCGCTGTGGGATGAATTTACGCATACAAACTTTGGTTTATTGATAGGCGGTGCTGGATTTCCAGGGGAACGCCTGGTGATCTTTTCTTGGAAGCAGAGTTCCCAGGGCTATCCCTGGAATCCCTGTTTCTAGCCCTGGCACTCCAATTTCACTCTGAGTTACACTGGGAAAGGGAGAGGAAGGAAAAAGTCCATTTCCCTCAGGCACAGAATTCCAGGGGTAAACAGTCAATAAAATCTTTTCCCCACAGAGGGATCTGGGCTCACAGACATAAATCTCAAGGCTGATCTGCATTCCAATTGGGAGGGAAGCTTAGGAATTATTTTCCATCTTACCCATTTTATTTTAGAATTAGTAAGTGGCAAGGAGGACTTTTGTGAAGTCTTTATTTTGGTTCAGAATTTAAACTTGAGCTCAAGCATTTCTGAGAAGAACATGTCTGTGTCTAAATATTTTCCAGAGGACAGGGCTCTACGAGATTCTTGGATATGGCAATGATCTCTTCCAAACATCTAATATGAATATTCCTTGCTTTATTTTAAAGTTATTCACTTTGTGCTCTTTTTCTGCATGTTTTTAAGATTTCATTTTTAAATGTGTATTTATTTATTTTCGGAAGAGACAGAGCATGAGCAGGAGAGGGGCAGAGAGAAAGGGAGACAGAGAATCGCAAACAGGCTCCTAGCGGTCAGCACACAGCCAGACACGGGGCTCGAACTCACGAACTGTGAGATCATGACCTGAGCAGAAATCAAGAGTTGGCCATTCAACTGACTGAGCCACCCACGTGCCCCTAAGATTTTATTTTTAAGTAATATCCACACCCAACGTGGGGCATGAACCCCCGACCCCAAGATCAAGAGCCGCATGCTCTACTGACTGAGCCAGCCAGGCGCCCCTATTTTTCTGCAGATTAAAAAAAAAATGCTTCAGGGCACCTGGGTGGCTTAGTCGGTTAAGTGTCTGACTCTTGATGTCAACTCAGGTCATGATCTCACGGTTTGTGGGTTTGAGTCCCATGTCAGGCTCCGTGCTGGCAGTGCAGAGCCCGCTTACAATTCTCTCTCTGCCCCTCCTCCTCCTCTCTCTAAGATGAATAAACCAAATTTTAAAAAATGCTTCATTCAAGCTATCTTCACGTGACCGGTTTTTGAAAATTTATGTTCGCACCTCCGCAGGCTTCAAAATGCGTCTCTGAAAAGAAGGCTGGTAGGAAGCAGATGTTTTTTTAGGTTAAAACCATCCACAGGGACACAGTGGCATGATGATTAATGTCCAGACTGTGAGATCAGTCAGGCTTCACCACTCACAAGCTGAGTGACCCTGGACAAGTCAATTAATGCTTCTGAGCCTCAGTTTCTTGATCTATGAAATGCATCTAATAATGGTACTTTTCTTACAGGAGTGATGTGAGAATTAAATGAGATTATGTACATAAAACACCTAGTCAGGGGTTGGCACTTAGGAAAGGCTCAGTAAATATGAGCCTCTCATTATTACATCAGAGATTTAAAGTTACTTGCCCAAATGATGCATGTAGAGATGGGGTTGTCATTCAAGGAGGCGTGGTTCCACCTAAAAGGCATGTAAAAATACTACCATGGATCTAATGTTCGTTTACAAAGAATTTTGATTATGGCATCTCTTTTGGCTTCTGAGCCCAGTTCCAGTTGCTTTACTCATAGGCACGTTTTTAAAATAAAATTTTTTTAATGTTTATTTATTTTTGAGAGAGACAGAGAGGCAGTGCGAGCAGGGGAGGGGCAGAGAGAGAGGGAGACACAGAATCTGAAGCAGGCTCCAGGCTCTGAGCTGTCAGCACAGAGCCCGACCCAGGGGCCTGAACCCACCAACCGCGAGATCATGACCTGAGTCAAAGTTGGACGCTTAACTGACTGAGCCACCCAGGTGCCCTTATTTATTTTTAATTTATTTAAAAAAAATTTTTTTTTTCAACGTTTATTTTTATTTTTGGGACAGAGAGAGACAGAGCATGAACGGGGGAGGGGCAGAGAGAGAGAGGGAGATACAGAATCGGAAACAGGCTCCAGGCTCTGAGCCATCAGCCCAGAGCCCGACGCGGGGCTCGAACTCACAGACCGCGAGATCGTGACCGGGCTGAAGTCGGACGCTTAACCGACTGTGCCACCCAGGCGCCCCTAAAGTTTATTTATTTTGAGAGAGAGTGAGAGAGCAGGAGGGGCAGAGGGAGAGAGAGGGAATCCCAAGCAGGCTCTGCACTGTCAGTGCTAGCCACATGCAGGGCTCAAACTCACCAAATATGAGATCATGACTGAGCTATCTAGGCACCCCTCAATAAGCATTTTTAAAAAGTCCTATTGAATGCAGAAACTATACTAGGAGATATGTAGAACACAAGCCTGAGAAAGATTTCTTTCCTATTATTCAGGAAATTGCAGTCTAGCGAAACAGGCAAATATATAATACAATTCAGGACGAACTGTAAAAAGTTAAATAATGAAATACAACAATGAGCCAATACTTTCGCATATAGGCAGTGTTTTATAGTGAAAAATATCATCAGACTTTGGAATCAGCTCTGAAGTTGGCACGGTAACTTAGTTGTGGGCAATTTAGCCCCATTAGCCTTCTTTCCTTACTAGTGAAATGAGGGTCATAATACTCACCCTTAGAATTATAATTCTAATTGCAAGATTGTCTTGAGGATTACTAATAACGTAATAAAGTTCCTGGCATATAGTTGATGCTTGATAAACAATGGACATCACTATTTAATCCTAATAGGACGAAGGGGGAGCAGGGATGGTTATCCTTGCTTTTCAAATGAGGAAACGAAATCTCGGTGAGATAAGTGATTATTCGAAAAGTCACCAAACTAGCAAGTGAAGACGCCAACCCAAATCGTGATCTTCCGACCACGACCTTTTTGAAAACGACAACTTTCACCTATCTCATGCCTGTTCAAACGCATCAGGGGGAATGCGGAAGATGAGTAGAAGCCGCGTCTTGACCTTCGGAGAGGTGAGTTTAAGGAGAGCGAGCATTCCAGGAGCAAAGGAACCCCTACAGGGAGCTCTGGGGAAACGGTCTGGAGTCCTCCAGGGGCCGGGGTGAGTTCGGTAAGACTAGAGTGAAGGCTCCATCCACACCCTAGAGTGTCGACTTGGTACACCGCCCTAGGCAGGACTCAGGTAGCCTCAGAAAGAGCCATTTAAACAGCAGACACCCGACGCACGCGGGGTCCTCTCCTAGACCGCCCAGCCCATCTCCGGGGGCGGGGAGGGGCCGTCGCTCAGCTAGCCTATCATCACTGCCGAAGCCCGCGAACTCTCTTCCTCATTGGCGACCTCCGGGGTGACGTCATGTTCGGCGGACCCGCAAAGGAAGAGGGCGCCATGATTGGTTGGCGCTGGGGCGGCGGGCGGTGGAGGACCCTGGCGAGTCTAGGTTTCCAGCCGGTGCTGGACTTTCCCCTTCCATGTTCCGAGGCTCTGGGGGACTGCAGAGGGCGGGGAGTCGGCTCGGCGGAGACCTGGATTGGGTTCTAAGAGCCGTGGGGTTGAGAAGGGGTGACCGGAAGTGATCTTGGGACTGACCGGAAGCGAGGCCTGGAGGGGAAAGGGAGAGCGGGTCCCGGGAGGGAGGGGGGCTTCCAGCAGAAGGGGACGGGGGAGAAAGGTGCGAAAGCGCCGTGGGAGTGCCGGGTAGGCAGTGGGTCGCTGCTGCTGGTCTGTTTGGGAGGCAGTAAGTGACCACCACGAGCTCGAGGGGAGAGCCCAAGCAGTGGGAGTGCGGGAGCCTAGGGCTGCCTCAGCGGAATCTGGAATAGCTAAGCACAGGGGCCCTCGCACGGCTCCAAAGAACTGGGTGGGAGGGATTTTGGAAGTCGAGGCAGGAGCCAGGAGCTGAGGGTACGGCAGATTAGTTGTGCGGGAAGTGCGGTTCGGGCTTGGGGGTGGTCGGTGGGGACGGCGTGGGAGATCTTGGTTTGGAGTTTTCCACAGTCTTGCCCCCATTGGGTAGAATCACACTACTTGCCTTTGTACAAGAAACGGTGTCTCCTGGGGCAAGGAAGGAGCCAGCATGGCCTGGGCTCTGAAGCTGCCTCTGGCCGATGAAGTGATTGAATCTGGGCTGGTGCAGGACTTTGATGCTAGTCTGTCCGGGATCGGCCAGGAACTGGGTGCTGGTGCCTATAGCATGAGGTGAGTGAGATTTTTACCTGACCCTGCACCTTCTGAATAACAAAAGCAGGGAAGGGAATAAATAAGGTTGGAGGGGTGTGGGAGGGAGGTATTTAGAGTTAAATAAGCTGTCTGCGGTTAGGGAAAATTGACTTTTTTCTTTGTTACTTTGAGTAGTGACTACTGTGGAAGAAATGGAAAAAGAAGGCAGTGTCAGGTCTGTGCAGGATCAGTGGAAGAAGCAGGAATGGCCCTTGGCTAGCAACCAGATGAATGTTGAGAGGCCGTTGTGCCAGTGTGAGAAATTGGAGACCTATAGTGTGTATATGTGTATGTGGTCAGGTTGGGCTGGAGGTGTGTGAAGGGGCCACATCTGGGGAGTTGGGAGCTGGGGTTTATTGATGAATATTGGTTGACTGCTTCTTGGAAGGGAACCTTGGTGAAGAAGCCCACACATCTGTACCTTAGCTTGCTTTAAGGATTAATTCTAGGATGTCTGCCTTTTGAAACATAAGCTATGAAAAGAAAAAGTGTCAGAGAACTTTTAGATACTTCTAGATCCTAGTGTATCAAGTCAAATATTGATCAGAAATAAAAATCTCCTATGAAAGAAGCATAACCTCCCATGTAATTTATTTGCATGCATTTGTTATTTCATTTCCCCATTATAGTTTGTTTCATTTATGAGATGTACGAGAATCAGGTCTGGAAATGTTGAAACACCTGCACGTGAGGGTTAGATGGAATATAATTGGGTTTCCAAATGCATTGTAAGGCTCAGTCTAAATAAGTGAGTTAGAAGAGACTTCAGAACTTAACAGTTTGAGTTTATAGGAGAAAGATGTTTTTTATGGTGAAAGCGGACAAATTTTGCGTTCTGATCACGAGATACTTTGAGAGTTATGTAATGTAAACTTCTTGTCTTTATCTCTGCTAACCCAAAATGGATTTTTCTCAAGTAAAATAATGAGTTAGAACTTAGTACTTCATCTTCAGGAATCTGTGCTTACAGCTAGAATAATAAAGGCTATCTTGTATACATACTTAAGTGATTTTCAGGGAAATTTAAGTGCTATCATGCAATGCTCTTAGTGTTAAGACATTTAACTCTAGTTGTGTCTGTCCTTGTTTACATAAGTCTGGCCCGAAAAATAGAGATTAACTTGGTCTGAAAATAAATGCCCTAACCCTGAGCTTATACTCAGTATCTGACATAATATTTGATAATTCATACTGTTGTTCATGTAAAGACTACCACAGCAAAAAGTTTGGTTGTGTCTAGTTTGTCAGAAGATGGAGATAATTAACTATAACCATACTTGTTATAAAAATAGTTAACATCGTCAACATTCTGTGCGTGTGTCATGTGCTTTCCATACCATATAACCTTACATTTAAAACTGCTTTCCGGTGTCATACCCCGAATGGGCTACGCTGGTATTAGTCGAATGGTTTGCAAATTCACACCTTTAGAATTTTTTTCTAACATCAATTCTGCAAGAGTTTTTCCAAACATCACTTTCTGTTTTCCCCAGAGCACGATGTGCCCAAATGGCAAGTATTTTTTTCTTTCTTTTTTTTCACCTTCCTCTTTTTCATGCATTTTGCTCTTGTCACACTCTTCTCCTGACTTTGATACACGTTTACTCATTTGCATTAATTTGTGTTAATTAGATGTTAGTTCTCAAACGTTTGTGTTCATGAGAGTCCTCTAGAGTGCTTATTTAAAAATAGTTCCCAGGGCCTCATCTTCAGTGATTTTTCTGGGGCACAGGCCAGAAATCTGATTTTTTAAACAAGTTCTTAGGTGATTTTGATGCAGGTAATCCAGCGACCACAGGTTGAGAAGCACTGACTGGAGGAGTTTTTATACACAAAGACCATGATTCTTTGCTCTTTGTGTTTCTCTCTATAATTAAACCTTCTAATCGATTTTCCTACAGCTTTATTAGGGAAAATGTTCTCTTTGTCAAGCTATTTGTTTTGTAAAATATATTCTCTGATGTATTCATTCTAACCTAATTTTCTTATTTTCTGCTGCATCTTGTAATGGTTTCGCTTCAGATCTATTGATTTATATTTTATAAAGATTCACCTTAACTGGATTTCTGTTTTGGACTTGATCTGCCCTTATATTCAGTAATGTTCTTTCTCTAAATGGTTCTTTAATATCTTTCTTACTTTTTCCCTTACACTTTAATACTTGGTACAAACTTTTATTGTTATAATAAAGGAAATCCCCTGAAAAAAATGCTAAGTGAAAGGAGCTAGTCACAAAAGATCACACAATATACGATTCCACTTCTATGAAATGTCCAGAATAGGCAACTCTGTAGAGACAGAAAGTAGAATAGTGGTTGGCTAGAGCTTGGGGAAAGAGGTAATGGGGGAGTGACTGCTGATGGTGCTGGGTTTTTTGGGGGGTGGTTGATAAGTGTTCTAAAATTGTGGTCCGGGGCATCTGCCTGGTTGTCGGTAGAGCATGTAACTCTTGATGTTGGGGTTTGAACCCCATGTTGGGTGTGGCAATTAATTAAAATACATACATGCATACGTATATACATACCTGCAAATTAATTTTGATAGTTGGGCAATTCTGTGACCACACTAAAGACAACTGAACTGTACACGTTAGGTGGGTGAATTGTATAGTACAGGAATTGTATCAAAATAGTGCTGTTATAAAAAAAAAAAAAAGAAAGAGGATCAAGTTCTGTATATTGAAAAGAATTTTATGTCTTTCATTTTTTTTTTAAAGTTGAGGTGGAATTCGCATCATGTAAAATTAACCATTTTAAAGTGAACAATTCAGTGTTATTTGGTACATTCGCAATGTTGTGCGACCACCCACCACTCCCATCAGTCCAAAAGAAAACCCTGTACCTCTTAATGCAGTTGCTCCCCATTTCCCCCTCCCCCTCTGTAGTCTGTGTGCATGGATTTACCTATTTTGGATATTTCATATAAGTGGAATCGTGTAACGTGTCCTTTAGTGTCTGGCTTCTTTCACTTAGCATGTTTTCAGGGTCCATTCACAGGTAGCAAGTACCAGTAGTTCAGTATCTCATTCCTTTTTATGGCTGAGCAACCCTTTCTATGTATATAACGCAGCTTGTTTATCCATTCATCAATTGGTAGGCTGTAGGGGTTGTTTATAAAGGAGATGACCATGACATTTTGTTTTTAAATTTTTTTTAATGTTTACTTATTTTTGAGAGGGAGAGAAAGAGAGAGCAGTGGAGGGGCAGAGAGAGGGAGACAAAGAACCCGAAGCAGGCTCCAGGCTCTGAGCTGTCAGCACAGAGCCCGACACAGGCTCGAACTCATGAGCCAAGCTGTGAGATCATGACCTGAGCCAAAGTCATATACTTAACTGACTGAGCCACCCAGGTGCCCTGACCTGAAATGTTTATAAACATTCGTATACAAGTTTCTGTGTAGATTTCTATTTTTCTGTTTTTTTCTGTGTAGATTGCTTTTAATTGAGGTATAATGATATATAACATTGTATTAGTTTAAGGTGTACAACACAATGATTATGTATTTGTATATATTGCAAAATGATCACAATGTCTAGTTAACATCTTTCACCGTACAAAACAGTTTTTTTCTTATGAGAACTTTTTAAAATTAATTAATTTATTTTTAATATAATTTATTGTCAAGTTGGCTTCCATACAACACCCAGTGCTCATCCCAGCAAGTGCCCTCCTCAATGCCCGTCACGCACTTTCCCCTCTCCCCCACCCCCCATCAACCCTCAGTTTGTTCTCTGTATTTGAGTCTTATGAGAACTTTTAAGAGCTACTCTCTTAGCAAGTTTCAAATCTGCATTACAGTATTATTAACTATAGTCACGATGCTGTACTAGACATATGTTTCCATTTCTCTTGGGTATATATATCTAGGCGTGGAATTGCTGGCTCATATGGTAATTCTATGCTTAACTTTTTTGTTTTTAAATCTAAAGACTTTAGAGCAGTTTAGGCTCACAGAAATACTGAGAGGAAGGTACAGAATTTTCCCATATACCCTCTTGCCTCCACACATGCATAGCCTCCCCTTTTATCAACATAATTTACCAGAGTGGTACCCACTCTGTACCTACATTGATGAACCTAAATTGACGTATCATAATCACCCAAAGTCTATAGTTTACCTGAGAGTTCCCTCTTGGTGGTATACACTCTGTGGTTTTGGACCAATATAGAATGACATATACCCATCATAGAGTATCATACAGAGGATTTTCTCTGCTTTAAAAGTCCTCTGTGTTCTGGGTGACTCAGTCGGTTGAGTATCTCAGGTCATGATCTCACGGTTTGTGGGTTCCAGCCCCACGTCCGACTCTGTGCTGATGACTCAGAGCCTGGAGCCTGCTTCGAGTTCTGTGTTTCCCTCTCTCTGCCCCTCCCATGCTTGTGCTCTGTCTCTCTCTGTCTCTCAAAACTAAATAAATGTTTAAAAAAAAAAAAAAAGATCAACTTGAAAAAAAAAAAAAGCCCTCTGTGTTCTGCCTATTCATTCCTCCACCCCAATCCTGACAACCACTGATTTTTTTTTTTTTAATGTTTCCAGTTTTGCCTTTCTAGAATGTCATAAAATTGGAATCCTACAATATGTTGCCTTTTCAGATTAGCTTCTTTCACTTAGAAATATGCATTTAATATTCCTCTATGTCTTTTCATAGCTTGATAGCTCATTTCTTTTTAGTACTCAATAATATTCTATTGTCTGGATGTACCACAGTTTATTCATTCACCTACTGGAGGACATCTTGATTCCTTCCAAGTTTTGGCAATTATGAATAAACCTGTTATAAACATCCATGTGTAGGTTTTCGTATAGAGATAATTTTCAACTCCTTTGGGTAAATACAAGGAATGCAACTCGGGATTATATGGTAAGAATATATTTAGTGTTGTTAAGAAAAGGCCAAACTGTCCTCCAAAGTGGCTGTGCCATTTTGCATTCTTACTACAAATTGGTGAGAGTTCCCTTTGCTCCACATCCTTATCAGTATTTGGTGTTGTCAGTGTTCCGGATTTTGGCCATTCTGGTAGATGTATAGTATATACTAAACTTTTTCAAGAACTTTCAAGCTATTTTACATAACATCTGAACTGCTTTATGTTCCATCAGCAATGAATGAGGGTTCCTGTTTTTCTACACTCTTGTCAGGACTTTTTACTTCCTATTTTCTTTTTGTTGTTTTTTTAATTAAACCCATCCTAATGAGTGTGAAGTAGTATGTCATTGTGATTGTGTTTTGCTATTCCTTGACCATGAAGTTGAGCATCTTTTCACGTACTTGCTGGCCATTTGTAGATCTTCTTTGGGGAAGTGTCTTTTCAAGTCTTCTTTTTTTTAAAAAAATTTTTTTTTTCAACGTTTTTTTTTAATTTATTTTTGGGACAGAGAGAGACAGAGCATGAACGGGGGAGGGGCAGAGAGAGAGGGAGACACAGAATCGGAAACAGGCTCCAGGCTCCGAGCCATCAGCCCAGAGCCTGACGCGGGGCTCGAACTCACGGACCGCGAGATCATGACCTGGCTGAAGTCGGACACTTAACCGACTGCGCCACCCAGGCGCCCCTCAAGTCTTCTTTTTTTTAAAGATTTCATTTTTGAATCTCCACACCCAACTTGGGGCTCAAACTTACAACCCCGAGATCAAGAGTTACATGCTGTACCAACTGAGCCAGCCAGGCACCCCATCAACCGACATATGGTCCCCAGCTTACGATGGTTCAACTTATGATTTTTTTGACTTTACAGTGGTGTAAAAGTGATACACATGGTAGAAACCATACTTCCAATTTTGAATTTTGAACTTTAACTGGGCTGGTGGTATCAAGTCCAATACTTTTCATGATGCTGGGCAGTGGCAGTGAGCCACAGCTCCCAGTTGGCCAGGTGATCATGAGGGTTGCAAATGATATGCTTATAACTGTACAGTATCCATACAACCATTCCATTTTTTACTTTCAGTACAGTACTCAATAAACTACATGATATTCAACACTTCGTTATAATATACGCTTTGTGTAAGATGATTTTACCCAACAGTAGGTTGATGTAAGTGTTCTGAGTACATTTGGCTAGGTTAAGCTATGATGTTTGGTAGGTTAGATGTATTAAATACATTTTTGACTGACAGTATTTTCAGCTTATGATGGGTTTATTGGGATGTAACCCCATTGTAAGTCAAGGAAAAGCTGTACAAGTCTTTCATACCATTGGCTAAATTTATTCCTGTGTATTTTACTCTTTTGGATACTATTGTACATGGAATTGTTTTCTTAATTTCCTTTTTGGATTGTTTATTGCTGGTGATAACTACTGATTATTTAGAAACTACTGATTTTTTATGTTGATCTCATATCCTGTAACTTTGCTGAATTTTTTTTTTTAGCTTTGGTAACATTTTCCTGGACTTATGGGATTTTCTATATGTAGAGTCATGTCATATGCAAATAGATATAGCTTCACTTTTTCTTTTCCTGTTTGTATGCTTTTTATTTGTTTTTCTTGCTTAATTGGTCTTGCAAGGACTTCCAGTACAATGTTGAATAGTAGTAGTGAAAGTGGGCATCTTTAGCTTATTCCTGATTTTAGAGGGAAGGCTTTCAGTTTTTCACCACTGAGCTGTGAATTTTTCATAAATGCCTTTTTAATTTTGAGGAAGTTTCTATTCCTAGGTTGTTGTGTGTGTATGTACGTGTGTGTGTTTGTACGAATGTCCGTGTGTATTATCATGGTAAAATACACATAAGATTTACCATTTTAGCTATTTTTAAGTGTATAGTTCAGTGGCATTAAGTACATTCACATTGTTGTGAATTTGTTGTGCAAATATTACCACCATCCATCTCCAGAATATTTTTAGTTTCCCAAACAGAAACTCTCTACCCATTAATCACTAACTCGCCTAGTTCCTGACAACCCCCATTTTACTTTCTGTCTCTATGAATTTGACTACTCTAGGAATCTCATGTAAGTGGAATCATACAAATTTGTCCTTATGTGACTGTCTTATTTCACTTAGCATAATGGCTTCAAGGTTTTGCTGAGTGTTTTTATTGTGACAGGTGCTGAATTTTGTCCAGTGCATTTTCTGTGTCTGTTGAGATGATCATGTGGTATATTACGTTGATTTCTTTATGTTGAACCACCCTTATATTTCTGGGAAAAATCCTACTTGGTTATAGTGTATGATCATTGGATTCAGTTTGCTAGTACAGTATTTTGTTGAGGATTTTTGTGTCTTTATTCATAAGGGATATTGGTCTGCTTTTCCTGTGATGTTTTTTTACACATTTTTTAAATGTTTATTATTTTTGAGAGAGAGAGAGAGAGAGAGAGAGTGGGGGTAGGAGCAGAGAGAGAGGGAGACACAGAACCCAATGTAGGGCTTGATCTCATGACCCTGAGATCATGACCTGAGCCAAAATCATGAGCGGGTTGCTTAACCAAATGAGCTACCCAGGTACCCCTCTTGTCACAACTTTTGACTTAAGTTCTATTTTGTTTGATATATATGTTTTTAAATTTTTTTACTGTTTGTTTATTTTTGAGAGAGAGAGTGTGAGCAGGGGAGGGGCAGAGAGAGAGGAAGACATAGCATCTGAAGCCGACTCCAGGCTTCAAGCTGTCAGCACAGAGCTCTATGTTGGGCTCAAACTCAGGAACCGTGAGATCATGACCTGAGCCAAAGTCAGATGCTTAACCGACTGAACCACCCAGGCGCCCCTATTTGATATATTTTTAAAAAATGTTTATCCCATTTATTTTGAGAGAGAGAGAGAGAGAGAGAGAGAGAGAGAGAGAGAGTGCGTGCTGGAGAGGGGCAGAGAGAGAGAGAGGAGAGAGAGAATCCCAAGCAGGATCCACACTGTCAGCACAGGGCCAAACGCAGGGCTCGATTTCACAAACTGTGAGACCATGACCCAAGCGGAAATCAAGAGTTGGTAGCTGAACTGACTGAGCCACCCAGGAGCCTCTTGTTTGATATTTGACTAGTCACTTCAGTTCTCTTTTGGTTACTATTTGCATAGAATATCCTCTTTCACTGTTTTCCTTTTAACCTATTTGTGTGTTGTATCTGAAGTGAGTCTTCTATAAGCAACATGTGGTTGGTCACATGTTGACCACAAGAACAAATATCTTTTTCCCCAATCTGTGTCTTTAATAGGTGAGTTAATCCATTTGTACTTAAAGTGATTACTGACAATGAAGAACTAATTTCTGCCATTGTGCTATTTGTTTTCTATATGTCATATTCTTTTGTTCCTCAATTACTCCAATATGTCTTCTTTTGTGTTTGATTTTTTCTAATGTATCATTTTAATTCCTTCTTTATTTCCTTTTTTTTTGTATATTTTTAAAGTTATTTTCTTAGTGGTTACCGTGGGGATTACAGTTAATATCCTAAGTGTATAGGAATCTAATTTGAATTGATAACAATTTAGCTTCAAGAGCATACATTAAACTAGACTTCTTATGATGATCATTTTGCAATATCTATAAAAATCAAATCATTATGTTGTACACCTGAAACTAATATAATGTTATATGTCAATTATATCACAAATTTATTTATTTTTTTATTATATTTTTTAATGTTTATTTTTGAGAGAGAGACAGAGACAGAGCCCAAGGGAGGAGGGGCAGAGAGAGGGAGACACAGAATCTGAAGCAGGCTCCAGGCTCTGAGCTGTCAGCATAGAGCCTGATGCAGGGCTCAAACTCAAGAGCTGTGAGATCATGACCTGAACCGAAGTTGGATGCTTAACAACTGAGCCACCCAGGCGCCCCAATTATATCACAACTTAAAAAAAAGAGCATACATTAACTCTGTTCCTGTCAGTTCTGTTTCCATTCTTTATGTTGTTATTGTCACAAATTATGTCTTTATACGCTGTGTGCTTGTTACAATAGATTTATAATTATTGTATTATGCATTTGTCTTTAAAAAAAATTTTTTTTTTAATGTTTATTTATTTTTGAGACAGAGAGAGACAGAGCATGAACAGGGGAGGGTCAGAGAGAGAGGGAGACACAGAATCCGAAACAGGCTCCGGGCTCCGAGCTGTCAGCACAGAGCCCGATGCGGGGCTTGAACCCACGGACCGCGAGATCATGACCTGGGCCAAAGTCGGACGCTCAACCGACTGAGCCACCCAGGCACCCCAATGCATTTGTCTTTTTTAAAAATATTTTTAAGTAAGCTCTACACTCAATGTGGGTCTCAAATTCACAACCCCCAAGATCAAAAGTTGCACGTTCCACCAGCCAGGTGCCCCTATGTATTCGTCTTTTAAGTCACATAGGAAACAAAAAGAAGAGGTTACATACCAAAAATATGGTATGCTAGCTTTTGTATTTTACCTGTGTGACCTGTGTAATGATCTTTATTTCTTTATATGACTGTGAGTTACCATCTAGTGTTCTTTCATTTCAGGCTGAAAGATTCCCTTTAGCATTTCTTGTAGGGCAGGTTTATTAGCAATGAACTTCCTTACCTTTTTTTTTTTTTTTAAACGTTTATTTATTTTTGAGACAGAGAGAGAGCATGAACAGGGGAGGGACAGAGAGAGAGGGAGACACAGAATCCGAAACAGGCTCCAGGCTCTGAGCTGTCAGCACAGAGCCCGACGCGGGGCTCGAACTCACGGACCTCGAGATCGTGACCTGAGCCGAAGTCGGCCGCTTAACCGGCTGAGCCACCCAGGCGCCCCGTACTTCCTTACCTTTTGTTGAGAAATATTTTAATTTCTCCTTCATCTTAGAATTCTTGGTTGATAGTTTTTACTTTCAACACTTTACATATATCATCCCACTGCCTCTGGCCTCCATGGTTTCTGATGAGATATTGGCTATTAATTTCATTGAGTTTCCCTCATAATGTGATGAGTCACTTTTTGCTGCTTTGAAGATTCTCTCTTTTCAACAATTTGAATATTGTGTACCTTGCTGTGGCTGTCTTTGAATTTATTCTTTTGAAGTTTGTTGAGCTCCTTGAATGTGTAGATTCACGTGTGTCATCAATTTGGAAAGTTTTTAACCATTATTTCTTCAAAAACTTTTCTCCCTTTTTCTCTCCTTCTCCTGGGACTCCCATAATATGCACATTGGTACACTTGATGGTGTACCATTGTATTCTTAGGTTCTATTTAGTTTTCTTCATTTTTGTTTTTGCTCTTCAGCCTGAGTAATCTCAATTTGCCATCTTCAAGTTTGCTGATTCTTTCTTCTGTTGATCTTCTGTTGAGTCCCTCTAGTATATTTTTAATTCCAGCTCTTGTGCTTTTGGGTCCAGAATTGCTATTTGTTTACTTTTTATAACTTTGATCTTTTGTTGCTATTCTTTAGTTGCTCATACATTGTTTTCCTGGTTTCCTTTAGTTATTTGTCCATGGTTTCCTTCAGCTCTTTGAGCATATTTAAGATAGTTAATTTAAGATCTTTGTATATTAAGTCTAGTGTCTAGGCTTGCTCAAGGATAGTTTCTGTCAATTTCTCTTTTCTTGTGAATTGGCCATACTTTCCTTAATCTTTGTATGCTTTGTAATTTTTTGTTTAGAACTGGACATTTTGAGTATTGTAATATGGTAGCTCTGGAAATCAGATTCTACTCCCTCCCTAGAGATTACTGTTGTTACTTGATTAAAGCTGAAATTGTCCATTTGTTTAGTGACTTTCCCAAAGTGTTTTTGTAAAGAATGCGTTCCTTATTTTTTGTGAACACTGAAGTCTCTTTTATGAGCTCCATGGTCCGCCAGTGACTTGACAGAAATTTTCTTAAATGCTTGGATCTAATAAGAAAAAATGGGGAAAAAAAAGAATGTTCTGTTTCTTTAAATCCCTTTGTCTGACTCTGCTAAGGAAGCCACCTCAGCCATGGTGGTTGAAACAATGTCCAGCCTGTGTGCCAGCTCTTCAGCAATCAAAAGCAGTAATCAGAATATATAATGCTGATTTTTGGAGGACAAGGTCCCTATTGCCCACCCTGACACCAGCAGACTGCAACAGGATCCCAGGCTACTGTCCCCACAGCTGTCTGCCATGGGACTGGGAGCTAGGGGAAGGTAGATGGTGTGCCAGATGCTGAAATTCACTAAAATTTACCAGCCTCTTTCTTCATCAAGCATTCCCTTGTCTGCTGCAAGTATTTGACTAGATTCCAGAGTTCCAGAATAGTTGCTTCAAGCATTTTGTGCCGGCTCAATAGTTATTTTGGTGGAGGGACCAATTTCTGGAGCTTCCTACTGTGCAGTCTTTCATGACCTCTGTCCTTAATCTATAGTAGCCTTTTAACTGGTCCAGCCCTGCTTCCAACTCTGCACTCATCACCCCCATAGCCTGTTCTCTACACAGAAACTTAGAAGTCTATGTGTATTCTGTTCATAAAAAATAATAACAACTTCAGACTTGAAGAAGATTTGCAAAAACAGTGCAACGAAGTTGTAAATACCCTTCACCGAGATTACTCACATGTTAACATTTTGCTATATTTGTTTTATCTTCCTCTCTTCTGCTCCTCCCCAACACCTAGAATTATTATTATTTTTTTAGTCTGAACTGTTTAAGTTGCAGTTGCAGTGTCCCTTAACACCTAAAAACTTCAGTGTGTGTTTTTAAAAAACATGAAATTCTCCGGTGGAGGGGAGGAAAAAAACATGAAATGCTCTTACGTATCTATAATATAGTGATCAAAATTAGGAGCTTAACACACAATACCGTGTATGATCTAATCTGTGGACCTTATTCAGATTTTGCCAATTGTCCCAATAATGTCCTTTATAGCAAAAAAAATCCAAGATCATGTATTGACTCAGTTGTCATGTCTTTTATCTCCTTTAATCTAGAGCAGATCATGAGTCTTTGTATTTTTTTTTTTAACGTTTATTTATTTGTGAGACAGAGAGAGACAGAGCATGAACGGGGGAGGGGCAGAGAGAGAGGGAGACACAGAATCGGAAGCAGGCTCCAGGCTCCGAGCCATCAGCCCAGCGCCCGACGCGGGGCTCGAACTCACGGACCGTGAGATCGTGACCTGAGCCGAAGTTGGACGCTCAACCGTCTGAGCCACCCAGGCGCCCCGAGTCTTTGTATTTTTATGACATTAACAATTTGATGAGTAGAGGTCAGTTATTTTGTAGAATATCCCTCAGTTTGGGTTTGTCTGATGTTTCCTCATGGTAGATTCAGGTTATACGCTTTGGGTGGTACTACCTAAGAAGGGATGCTGAGTTTTCTGTGTATCATATTAGGGGACACATGCTATTGATTGGTCCCATTGCTGGCAATGTTAATTTTGACCACTTAGTTAAGGTGGGGTATGCCAGTTTTCTCCATTATAAATTTATTGCTTTGCCTTTTGTAATTAGTATTCTGTAGGGGCGACATTTTGACACCATGTAAATATCCTATTTTCAAATTTTCACCAACCAGTTTTAGCATTTGTTGATGATTCTTGCCCTAATCAATTTTCTTTATGATGATTGCTAAATGATGATTTTCATATATATATATATGTATATATATATATATGTATATATATATATGTATATATTTTAGCTTTATGTATTTATTTTTGAGAGAGACAGAGACTGCATGAAAAGGGAAGGGGCAGAGAGAGAAAGGGAGAGAGTTCCAAGCAGGCTCTGCCCTGTCAGCACAGAGCCAGATGCAGGGTTTGAACTCATGAAACCCTGAGATCATGACCTGAGCTGAAACCAAGAGTGGGATGCTTAACCGACTAAGCCACACAGGCGTCCCAAATGATGACTTTCTAATTATGTCTTTCCTTCTACATTTACTAGTTGGCTGTCTACTGTAAGAGGGAACTTTCCCTTCTTATTGGTTTATTTTTAACAATGTAGTCTCAGATTTTTACTTTATTCAATATGTTGTAATCTTTTACTACCATTATATATCTTGATTAAATGATTCCAGATTTGGCCAGAAGAACCCCTTCAAACTGGCTCTGCACAGAAGCCTTTTATTTATTTATTGTTAAACGTTTATTTTTGAGAGAGAGAGAGAGAGAGAGAGAGAGAGAGAGAGAGAGAGCATGAGAGCACATGTGCACAAGCAGGGGAGGGACAAAGAGAGAGAGGGAGACACAGAATCTGAAGCAGGCTCCAGGCTCCAAGCTGTCAGCTCAGAGCCCAACATGGGGCTCAAACTCACTATGAGATCTTGACCTGAGCTGAAGTCAGACGCTTAACTGACTGAGCCACCCAGGCACCCCTGCACAGAAGGCTTTTAAAATTAAGGTCTTGTTAATGTCTGTTGTCCTGAGGTAACTGCTAATAGCACCCTTGTTTACTCACAAAGTGTCCCTATTTAAATGATAAATTATATGATGGTTTATTTAAAATGTAGAGCAGATCATTTCACTTTTCTCCTGGAAACCCTCCATTCATTTTGCATCTTGTTTTGAATTAAAGCCCCAGTTCTGGCATTGATGTACACAGGGTGCCCTTCTGATCATTCTGTCTAGACTCTTTTTATAGCATGCTCTGCCCCAGCCACATCTGATGGTCTCACAGTCCCTCAAATCCTATGCACCTTTCTGCCTCAGGGCCTTTGCATTTGCTGTTACTCTTTCTGGAAGTCTTTTTTTTTTTTTTTTTTTTAATTTTTATTTATTTTGAGAGAGAGCCCACACATATGTGCATGCACACCAGGGGGTTGGGTAGGGAGCAGAGAAAGAGAGGGAGAGAAAATCCTAAGCAGGCTCCATGCTATATCAGCTCATGGTTTGTAAGATCAGGACCTGAGCCAAAATCAAGAGTAGAGTTCCTTGGAGCGCCTGGGTGGCTCAGTGAGTTGAGGAGCTGACTTCGGCTCAGGTCACGATCTTGCGGTTTGTGGGTTCGAGCTCCGTGTTGGGCTCTGTGCTGACAGCTGGGAGCCTGGAGCCTGTTTCAGAGTCTGTGTCTCCCTCTCTCTCTGCCCCTCCCTGGCTTGTGCTCTGTCTCTCTCTCTCACTCTCTCTCTCTCAAAAATAAATAAATAAACATTAAAAAATTTTTTTAATAAAAAAAGAAATAAACACTAAAAAACAAAAGATGCTTAACCAACTAAGCCACCCAGGCGCCCCTCTTCCTGAAAGTCTTCTGCATTCCCTACTTGCTTTAGGTTTCTGCTCCAATGTCACTTTGTCAGAGAGAGGTTCTGTAACCACCTTCACATATGATAGCAAACACCTCCTTGTCCTCACCAGTACTCTGCCTACTCTGCTCTGCTTTATCTTTTTCCAAACATCTGATATCTTATTCATTTGTTTGACTCTTTCCCCAGTTAGAATAAATGCTCTAGGAGAAGAGTGTCTAACAGATAGTTTGTGCTGATTTGTTGGGTATGTGAACTGAATTCACTCTATTTTGTTTCAAAGGCCACTAGCGTAGCAGTTTCTGAGGCAACTATTTCTCTTCATCAAAACTGAATTTTTGACACCTGGGTGGCTCAGTCGGTTGAGAGTCCGACTTCAGTTCAGGTCATGATCTCACAGTCTGTGAGTTTGAGCCCCGCATCGGGCTCTGTGCTGACAGCTTGGAGCCTGAAGCCTGCTTCGGATTCTGTGTCTCCCTCTGTCTCTGCCCCTCCCCTGCTCATACTCAGTCTCTCTCTCTCCCTCTCTCTCGGAAAAACAAACAGTAAAAAATTATTATGAAAACCTGAATTTTCTTTTTTTTTGCTGTGCGTCTTTTTCACTACTGTTTGCCTTCACTTTTCCCCCTTCAACTGTTACCCATCCATCTCCTAAATTTTCCATTTTTTGGGGTCTTAGAATTGGTCAGTTGTTACTGACTGTGCCTTTACTTTCCCTCTTACTCTCAGTGTCTTATGATGGACTGTGTATTTGGGTGAGATTCCTCCCTTTACCATAAAATTTACCACTGCTTTTTAAAAAGATGGCACCACTGTAAAAATACAAAGAAATGAGTAAGAGTGTTTAACTTCAAATTTATGTTACTGTTGCCTTTGGAAGTTAAAGGGGGATACAATGGAGGAAGGGTATAGAGGGCTTCAACTGTTAGTGCTCTTTCTTTCTTTTAAATGTTTTTTTATATTTGAAAGAGAGACAGTGAGTGAGCGGAGGAGGCAGAGAGAGAGAGACAGAGACAGAATTGGAAGCAGGCTCCAGGCTCTGAGCTGTCAGCACAGAGCCCCACGCAGGGCTTGAACTCAGGAGCCATGAGATCATGACCTGAGCCGAAGTCAGACGCTTAACTGACTGAGCCACCCAGGCATCCCTCCCTGTTAGTGCTTTATTTCTTAAGCTGAGTGGAGCGTACACAGGTATCTGTTAAGTTTTTTTTTTTTTTTTTTTAACCTTCTTGTAAAGTCTGAAATACTGCATAATATAAGTCCAAGAGTGTCTAGCACATAATCGATTGCTGGCTTGCTTTCCTCGTCTTTTTAACTTGTCCTATCATTCCTTGTCTTTTTTGCCAAAGGTCTGTAACTTTTCTTCCTTCTGGTTCTTGCTCTCTTGGAATACTTATGGAAGTTGACCTCCAGCGTTGCCATTCCTTCCTTCTGCTTTGTTACCTTCTCTTTCTTTTTTCCACCTCCTCCTGCCCTGCCCTCATTCTTTGTCTGCCTGGTTGGCAGTAGTTTCCATTTGTAGCTGATAGCTGGCTATCCTGATGCAACATCAAACCAGAATCTGGGAGAAAAATAGATTGGGGGCTTTGGATACACAAATTGATGTTGTGATTTTCTTTCACGGCTACTTCATGCTTTGTGTGCATATCAAGTCCTGGTTGATTCAGTCCCTCAGCAGATTTTTATTCCTTCAACACACACTTGAGTGCCTTCTGAATGCTAGGTTTTGTGTTCCAGCTTGATTGTGTAGCTTTGAGTCTTAACCATACACTTCTATATGTAGTGCTGTGTCTGGTGCCATGGTAATTAAAAGACAAAATCAAGCAACTTTTTGTCCTCTAGTTGCTTATAATTTGCTAGAGAAGATAAGACATGTATTTAAATAGGTATGATACAAGCTAGAAACTGATACATCAGAGCACTTAGAGATAAAGTGCTACAGGAGTTTAGAGCATAGAAATACTAAATTCTACCTCCTGAAGGCGTATCTGAAAGAAGAGTAAGATTTGAGCCTGCAAAGATGGAGAAAGAAAATGTTTCAGGCAGAGGGGTTGTAGGATTAATGTAATTGCTGGATTATGAAGTTTGTGTACCCCTTTTTTTTTTTTAATGTTTGTTTTAAAACACAAGAGCAGGAAGGGACAGAGAGAGAGGGGGATGCAGAATCTGAATCAGGCTCCAGGCTCCCAGCTGTCAGCACAGAGCCCGACAGGGGGCTCAACCCCACGAACTGCGAGATCGTGACCTGAGCTCATGATCTGAGAGGAAGTCCAGCACTTAAACTACTGAGCCACCAAGGCAGCTCGAAGTTTGTGTATCTTTATTCAAAATAATGCTAACTTGTTTTTGCCAGTATACTTAGGAGTTTAAAAGTTTTGGTTGTTCTACATCCTAACCAGTATTTTATTTAGTCAGTGTCTTAATTTTTGTCAATTAGTGGATGTGGATTTCATTGTGGTTTTATTTGCATTTTCCTGATTTTTTATGAGGCTGAGCACCTGTTCAACACGTTTACTAGCCATTCATGTTTTCTCTTGAGAAGTAAGTATTCAAAAGTTTTTTTTTGGGGGGGGGAAGGGGAGTTGGTCTTTTTCATATTAATTTATAGGAATTTTTTTTTAAGTTTATTTATTTTTGAGAGAGTGTGAATAGAGAGGGACACAAGAGAGAGGGAAAATCGTAAGCAGGAACCTCACAGTCAGTGCACAGAGCCTGATGCAGGGCTCGAACCCGGGAAACCATGAGATCATGACCTAAGCTGAAATCAAGATTCAGACGCTTAATCAACTGAGCCACCCAGGTGCCCCTTAAATTTATGTTTTTAAAAAATTTTTATTTAAAAGAAGAGAGAGGGAGAGACAGAATCTAAAGCAGCTCCAGGCTCTGGGCTGACAGTCCAACACGGGGCTCGAACCCAGGAACCGTGAGATCTTGACTTGAGCTGAAGTAGGAGGCTTAACTGAGCCACCCAGGGGCACCAAATTTACATTTTTAAAGGTTACTCTGGCTGCAGATTGGCTGATACTGATAAAAAGATGGTTATTGTCCCTGAGAAGAGTTGAAGTTTCATAGGTATCTTCTGCTCTGCATATTCTTAGAAATGCAGATTACTTCCCTCTGTCTACCTACTGTAAAAGAAAGGGAGCAAAGAACAGTTCTGCTCTGATTACATCATCAGCCTAATTTGCAATATCTCCAGGGAATGTGTTGGCCATTTTAGAAGACTAGGCTTTCATCAAAGGTATGGTTTGAAGGAGGAGCGATTTTCATAAGGCTTACCACTGGGTGCACAAAGGGAAGAGAGATCGCTAAGGCCTTTTTACCATTTCATAGGACTAATGTTCTGGTACTTTTATTTAGGATTTTCCCAAAAGTCATTAGCAATTAAAGCCTTAAAAAAAAAAAAAAATCTATGCTTGTATTTCACTGCAGCGAGGAATGGGGGACCAAGGAGATTTGGGGGCTTTGAAGATAGGCTTGGTAGTGGGGATGAAATGAGCAAAGCAGAACACCAACAGATAGGTGGTGAGTGATGCTTGTCTGCGAAGAGGGAAGGAAGCTGAACTACATCAAAGAAGAAGAAGAAGAAGAAGAAGAAGAAGAAGAAGAAGAAGAAGAAAAGAAAAGAAATGGTAGACATTTTGGACCTGAAAAGAAGATTTGAGGCTCAGCACCATATAAGGGTCTATGTATGGTTTCCCTTAATCGCAGGAAGACAGAACAATCTTGTTTTCCCCTTTAGGTCATACTCTGATGGTAGATAATCAGATTTTGAATACTGAAAAGGGGGGGTTCCACTTCCTTTATCAAAATTGTCAGATTCCTGGAATATATAACACACGAATATTGTTGCAGTTTGCCATTTATCACCTAAAGGGGAAGAGTCAGTAATTTCAAATTTAATAAAAGAGCCTGATACTAATGATGCCACAGGTGATATTTTCAATTAGCAGTGTTTTAATGAGATTTATAGCCTGGTCAGAGCTAATCCTGTAATGTAGGAAAAAAAAAAAAACAAAACAGAAAGCAGGCCTATATCTGGCAAATCTCCTGAGGTAGGGCTTTGCTGATTCATATTTCTTTGATTAAACTTTTAATATCTTGCAAGTTTTCTGGAAGTAAATTTGTATCTGAAATGGGTCAGATACTTTTCAGCTTCGAAAAGAAATAAGGCTTGCAGACAGGTTTGAAGTGAGAAGTTTTTATTGACTTTCTAAGCTAAGGAAAAATAAAAAGTGCATTGCTTATAGCAGTAAATAAATAGTAGTTGACAAATAATTCAACAGAGTAGAATGAGGAAGATCCAGAGACTGGGGTAGAGGGAGAGGAATTAGCTTCATTTTTGGGTAAACTTTGAGTATGTAATGAATGACAACTGTTCAAACTGCTGGTCTCTCATAACTGTGTGGAAGAAATAGAATGGTTTATATCTAGAAGTACTTCTTAAAGTGCTTAAAGAGCATTAAGCCCAGTATTGAGATCTTGAAAAAAGTTCCATAAATACTTTCTGACAAGAAAGACTTGTCAGATGACCAATATCTCTGTCAGGGGCATCATCAGCATAAAATCCAGACACGGTGTTTTTATCTACTGCTCACTTGTCATTTTGATGTCCTACTCACTGGACAGTCTGCATTCCAGGTTTGCAGCTGGAAAGGAGTAGTGGAGTTAAGATACTCAGGCCAGAGTTCTGTAAAACACCTGCTAGAGATATACTAAGCCTTTTTGAGTTGTATCATTTTTGCTCTGTATTCTATAATGATTCATTTATGCTTGAGTATCTGTAATACTGTAAGGACAATGAACTGGAAATAAGAAAACAAATAGGTATTTGTAGAATAATGTAGTATGATTTGTTGCTGTTCACAGATAGGAATTTAGACAATGATGCTATACTTTTAAGGGGGACCTTATCTGTACTTGATTATTGTTCTATCCCTGCCACCTAAAATAGGGCCCAGAAGATAGTAGGTGCTCAAAGACTACTTGCTGAATAAATGGGGGGGAAAAAAAAGGGAAGAGATTTACTGATTCAATGTCAAGCTGAGTGTTTTTCCTCTAGTAGTGGTGATAGATATGCATAGATTGAAGAAACTCCCTTTCCATTAGAGGTAGTGTTTCAAGATGGCTCATTGAGGACCTCTGGAAAATCAGATTTTGGTATAGGGAGGTGGTCATCTTCGATGACATGGAGATCATACCCATTATGTTGGCTTATTAAGACATGGAACTAAGTAATTAAGCTCACGATCTGCCCCCCTTCTGATTTAGTTGGCACAGGATATGGCCCAGAAAGGAGTTTTAACCACCACCCCACCATCAATTGTTAATATGCACCCAAGGTTAACAGCACTGATCTTTATATGCCTTCCATACGGATTTGACTCTAATTTAGTAATGCAGTCTACAAGTTACGGCAGAAGATTACTTGAAAACTATTTTACTTCCAGATATTTTCTGACTTAAAAAAGCAGGATTTGGATCGCAGTTTTTAAGACAGTCTTCAGTGTGAATATGCTGGCTGTTATATTTTGCAGCATTCTATGTTCCTTTGCAATGGAGAGTTATGTGCTGTATGAATTTAAAAATGAGAGAGCCAAAAGGGAGCTAATAATGAGTTGAGGAAGTACTGTCTGTGTTTACTCTCTGTGTAAGTCTCTGTATTTCTTTGTCTATTAAAGTAGATAATATTCCCTATTCTTGAGTAGCTGAATGACAGTCTGATCTGGAAGACTTGTCTTTTATTGTGTTGTTTTTTGAATACTAATAAAGGGATTGTAAATAAACTTGGTTTAATTTAGTGCAAAGTTTTAAGGGAAAGAGGAGCAGTGTTCTTCAAACTGCAGGTTGTGGTCAACGTTTTCAAAAATGAAGTGCTATAGAAAATACCAAAATTAATAAGTATTGTTTTATGAAACTTATTTCAGTTCTGGGGACACATCCACTGAGTCTTAATATAAAAACGACTTACTTAGGGGAGCCTGGGTGACTCAGTCAGTTAAGCATCTGATTCTCGATTTGGCTTAGGTCATGGTCTCATGGTGCATTGGATCGAGCCCTGCATCAGGCTCCACACTGACAGTATGGAGCCTGCTTGGAATTCTCTCTCCCTCTCTCTCTACCTCTCCCCTGCTTGTGCGCTCGTGCGCTCTCTCTCTCTCTCTCTCTCTCAAAATAAATAAATAAACTTTAAATTTTTTTTTAAAAAAGTACTTAACGTAAATGGTATTCAGAAAAATTTGAAAGCCATAGGACAAGAGCATGTGAAAAGATGGAGGAAAAGAGGTGGTTGTCCTATCATTCTCTTAATGGGGCCAGAGTCTTTTCTCTCTTTATCTCTCCCACTTTCTTTTGTTTTGTTTTGTTTTGTTTCTTACCCACCTGCTTATTCTTTGGATCTGACCATATTGTTTAAATTCTTTACTGCTGTTTCTTTACCAGAAAGAATGAAAATAAGTGTGTTTTGTTGGCAGTGTAGTTTTTATAGCATTAATTTGTTTTATTTATTTATTTCTTATTTAGATCTTTAAAATTTGAGTATACCTGACATATACAGTATTACATTAGTTTCAGGTGTACAACACAATTAATTCACCTTCTCTATACGTATGCTGTGCTCACCACAAGTGTAGCTGCCATCTGTCACCATGCAATGCACACAGTAATCATCAGCTGTGTTCCCTGTGCTGTGCCTTTTATTCCTGTGACTTACTCATTCTATAACTGGAAGCTTGTGTCTCCTATTCCCTTTTATTCATTTTGCCTTTCCCCTCACTCCCTTCCCTCTGGCAACCATCAGTTTGTTCTCTATAGGTCTGCTTTTTGTTTGTTTATTCATTTGTTTTTTAGATTCCAGACAGAAGTGAAATCATATGGTATTTGTCTTTCTCAATCTGACTTATTTCATTTAGCATAATAGCTTCCAGATCCATCCGTGTTGTCACAAATGGGAAGATCACATCCTTTTTTGTGACTTCCCTTGATGCTATGGACAACCTGTCTACTTGCCTCTCTTACTCAAGGAGAGCTCATCAAACCTTTCCCTCTTTCTTCAGTAGGCTGTCTCTAGAAGAAGGCATTCAGCAGCTAGTAGGCCTGAGGGGGAAGGTTAAGTAAACCGTAGCTGTGAATTTAGTACAGACCATTCAGAGGCTGCCTTATCTGGAAAGAGTAGTTTATGCCTCAGAAGACCGTGAAGCAGCTCTTCATGGAATCCCGGTTACATATAGGCAAGATCACTTCTAATCGTGCTTCTGTTCCTGTGTTGCTTCCACTCAGATGCTTTCTGCTATGTTTTCACTCTCAGGTGTGAATTTCCACTTAGCGATGCACGTATTTAACATGCACTCAAGTTATCTTTTTAGCAGGTGAGATTTCTGTATCCTTACATTTGATCACAGATAGGGTGAGATGTCAAACTCTAAAATGATCGCAATAAGGGGCGCCTGGGTGGCTCAGTTGGTTAAGCGGCCGACTTCAGCTCAGGCCATGATCTCTCAGTCTGTGAGTTCGAGCCCCACATGCTAACAACTCAGAGCCTGGAGGCTGCTTCCAATTCTGTGTCTCCCTCTCTCTCTGACCCTCCCCTGCTTGCTCTCTTTCTCTCTGTCTCTCCCTCAAAAGTAATAAACATTAAAAAAATAAAATGATCACAGTGTACTAGTGCTGAATATTCCGGAAAATGCAAACAAAAATGTAAATCACAGCAACAAATATTTACCAAGAACAGAAAACAGAAGTTGCTCCTTCAAACAGCTTATGTTTCATTGGAATGAATTAAATATATGCAGCAGGAGCACCTGGCTGGCTCAGTTGGTGGAACAAAGGACTCTTGATTTCTGGGTCATGAATTCAAGTCCCACATTAGGTGCAGAGATTACTTAACAAAAAAAATCTTTTTTGAAAAATAAAATAAATAAAATCTTAAAAAAAAATACATGAAGCAATCAGATAAAATAATAAAATGCTAAATTATACATTGGTACCAACTACTTAAGACTCCACCAGAGTGGGTTTCCCTAATCCATGCTCCATTTACCCCTGAGACAGAGGAGCAGACTTTTGTATTTCCAAATCTGTTACGATTTCTTACTTAATCCATCACTGTTTTGCTATAAACAGGGGCCTAGAACTGTGTTCGCCAATGACCTTTAGCCTCCACCTCTGGGAACGTGAAATCAAATGGTATTTTTGATCCACAGCAGAGTAAAAGAAATGCAGTATTTTAAGAACATGAATAGTTCAAATATGTTTGAGGTTTTGGGATCTTAAAAGCTCTGATGAGAAAATATAGCTTTGTGTATTTGGTTTGGCTGTTTTGAGTTATTTAATTTTAGAGGTAGCTTGTAGAATCCGTTTTAAAATTTGAGCATCAAATGACAGTCCTTTGCTTAGTCATGAGGGATTAGGTGTAAAGCCACATTATATTGAGATGACTAGGGACTATTGCTATATATTAACTTTGCTAGGCAGTAACATTGAGAAGAAAAAAAATACCCTACATTCCTAAAGGTTGAGCTGTTGCTATGTTGCAAAATCCGATTTGCCTTGATTCCTGATAATCTTCACTAATCTTTCAAAGAATCATCAGAGGTGATGTTTTTGAGAATGATATGTATTGGGAATGGTATGGTAATAAAGTCTCCCAAAGACTACCATCATGTTTCTGAAGTTTTGTAGTGTTTTGTTTTATGTTCTGTAGTGTTTGTGGTGGGAGCATTGGTAACTTCCTGACTGTAGAAGTGGAGGAACTGGCATGGAATACTTTTCTGGAAAACCCATGCTTCTACAGTTTTAAGTAGTCTCAAGGGATCGGTAGTATGTTTACCTGACAAATTAATACAGACAGAAAGAGGGAGTCCTTGCCTTCTCCACTCAACCCCATGCATTTGAGCACAGCACACACACCTCCAGACGTAAGGGGATGAAAGCACGTTTTGTTTTCTAGCCTTTGAGATACTTCTTAGCAACAAGAAACTTATGTTCCATAAAAGCTGGTTTGCGTCCCGAGTGCCTGGATTCAACTAATAACACGAAACCTTGCTGTTCAGACATCAGCAGAAAAGAGAAATTTCTTTTACTCTTCCCTTCCCCTTGCTTGTTTTGTTTGTTAGCATTAATACCATTAAATTTTTATTACTCCTGTGTGGATTATTAGGACAATAATCAGAGCATTTTCTGCTTGTTTTGCTTTCCAATGAGAATTTGTAATGTCTCTAAGATTTACCTGAGTTCAGCCATTTTTCTGTCAATGGTGGTTTTTGCCTGAATGTAACGATTCTGTAATGTTTGGGGAGGATGTTTGTACACTGCTGAGGGTACATTTAAAGAATTTTCGTGTTGCCCACACACTTAACATTGTGTAGAACATTTTTATCTCCCCGGAAAGTTCTCTTGTATGTCTTCCAAGCAATCTCTGCCCTGCCAGGAAACCACTGTTCTCCTTGGTTTTGCCTGTTTTAGAACACCATATAAATGGAATCATACATTATATATTCTTTTTGTGTAGCTTCTTTTGTTCAGTATCGTGTCTGCGAGATTCATCCATGTTGTTGCGTTCCTTTGTTTTGCTGAGTAGTATTCTACTGTATGGAATACACCACAGTTTGTGCATCCGTTTCTCTTAATTATAAACATTTGGATTCTTTCCCATTTTTGCTTTTGTGCTATGAGCATTTATGTACAAGCTTTACATGGACTTATATTTTCATTTCTCTTGGATAAATACCTATGAATAGAATTGCTGGATCAAAGGGCAGATAGATGTTTACTTTTATAAGAAATGGTCAAACCTTTTTCCAAAGTGGTTGTGCTATTTTACACTCCTGCTGGCAAAGAATAGGAGTTCTGGTTGTTCCACATCCTTGCCAACATTTGGGTTGTCATTCTTTTTAATTTTAGCTGTTCTGGTGATTACATGTACAAATTCTTTAAAGTAAAATAAAATACATTTAATTTTGTGGCATGTCTTGAGATAATTGGAAACACTTTTTAATTTGGTACATCTATTAAGATTCTTTTAAAGTTTGGAGCGAATGTTGATCATAACAGTCGGTCTCCAGGATAGGGCCCAGGATGTTCTTTCCCACTAATCCATGGCTAGAGTTTATGAGGGAAGATTACTGTTAATCCTTTACATCAATTTTAGTCCCTTATGGATTCCAAAATACTTTCTTACATATTTACTCTAGAGAGCAGATGTGGTTCCCATTTTATAGATGAAGGAGCGAAGACTAGAGAGCTTGTCTAAGATTTGCGTAAGGCTTTTAGGAACTGAAACACAGCACTTCTAGTTAGCTGTATTCCACAGAATGTAAGCTGACCTTGAAATATACACTGGTCATTGATTTGTCCTTTTCAAGTGGCTTCTAGGAATTCTGAGTCTTGTTTTAATCCTTAGAGTAGATCAGCTGATGTGGTTATAAAGATAACTGTAGTTGGTGCCTTTCTAAGAACAAACACATTACTGAGCATCCTAAATTGACATTTTGGAACTCTGCATATAATTTTCAGAGCCCTTTTAGGAACCCCTGTCTAGATGGTCTTAGCAGTGAATATCTATCTGTCATTGCCCACATTGTTGTGGTGAGGGGACTATCACGGCAGGTAATCTGAACTGAGTGGTTGGGAAGAAACTTCATCAAAGTGAATAATGTTTTTTGTTTTTTGTTTTTTTTTTTTAAAGTGAGTAATGTTTATAGTTTTCCAAAGCAAATTGCAGTTAAATTGTTTCAGCATAAATCCACTCTTGCACTTCTGTCCGATGTTAATGTAAGTTATTTGTTTTATTTCAGTGATGTCCTTGCATTGCCCATTTTTAAGCAAGAAGAGTCAAGTTTGCCCCCTGATAATGAGAATAAAATCCTACCTTTTCAATACGTGCTTTGTGCTGCTACCTCTCCAGCAGTGAAACTCCATGATGAAACCCTGACATATCTCAATCAAGGTTAGATGCTTCCTTATTTGTTAGTATTATTGAAGATATGCTGGATTGATGATATTTTAGTAGGTATACTTATATGTAAAAAGTACATCTTTCTAGCGTGACCTGTCAGAGTTGAAGCCTTACTTCAGAGATTTTCACTTTAATGTCATGTTTAATGTATATTACTGGCTTCTTTTGTGTACTTGCCCATTTTTAGTTCCTGTCTGCATCTTTCTTTCTAATCCATGGTGCCTGGACATCCCCATTCATTGGTTACCAACCGAGAAGTATTACCTTACCCAGCTCTGTTTTCCAGTTGCGTGGCCTTGGACAAGTTACTTAAACTCTTTACGTTTCAATTCCTGTATCTGTAAAAATGGGATTGATAATAGTTTTGAGAATTGTATCAGTTAATTGTATAATGTATGAAGACACTTAGCACTGTGCCTAGCACATAGTAAAGGATTATAGTTTTGTTAATAATACTAATAATATTATACTCTTGCATATTCAGCTGGATTTTATTCTTTGTGCATCTTGCAAAGTTAATTTATGATTAATATAATATGTAGTTACTTTTTCTTCTAGGACAGTCTTATGAAATTCGTATGCTAGACAATAGGAAACTTGGAGAACTTCCAGAAATTAATGGCAAGTTGGTGAAGGTAAAGGAAAATGAGTAAATCATTTCTCTGCGCAGTATTCTTTTACTGACCCTTTTTGGGTAATATTCTTTTGCTTCCATTAAGGGCTTGGTGGTATCTCTTACCCACTACAATTTGCTGGCAGAGTGGGAAGCTGTAATTCCTTTGGCGTGAGAGTGAGCCCCCTTATTCACTTAGATTTTTCACAGCTGCGGAAACAGAAGGCTTACTACTCCATGTCAAAGTAGTCTCCTGGCTCAGTGAAGTTGTTTTGGGTGGAATAGAGTAACCTCCTTGAAATTTTTAGAAAAGCTCCAGTGTCTCTTTGGATACTTGGTCTAGTAACAAGAAAAACAGAAACTGCTGTTAATGAATAGCAGTTATTTTAGTCTAGACTTCGAGCAATGAATTCACAGCACATTTGGGACTGAAGAGTTTGGTCAGCCGCTGTGAAAGTTGGCGGGGGGATATAAATAAGCACCTCCACAAAGCCAGAATAACAAAAGGGAAGTTGATTGATACAGCCCCTGCTTACCCTCAGTGTCGTGTGGTGGGTTAGCAAGGAGGGAGCTTGGTGAGTTTTTCATATACATCTGAAGAGCTGAGCTGGATATTACATGGTAAGAGTAGAAACTTGTAGAAATGCTTCTAATAGGAATCCTTTATACCCAGTCCATCAGGACTGATGTTTAAGCCAAGTATTAAATATGGTACTAGTAACTATAAAGATTATATCTGAGCACTTATAAAATTTACCCCAAAGTAGAATTTGGCATGGTATGATGGGTTTTAGGGTGAAACAGATTTTTTTTTAAATTTATTTTTGAGAGATAGAGTGAGAGCACAGGGGAGGGGCAGAGAGAGAGAGAGAGAGAGAGAGAGAGGGAGACAGAGAATCCCCAGCAAGCTTTGTGCTGCCAGCACAGAGCCCAACCATGGGGCTCGAACCTATAGCCGTGAGATCATGACCTGAGCCAAAAGCAAGAGTCATGCTTTAACTGACCCAGCCACCCAGGCACCCATAAGGTGAAACAGGTCTTAGGAAAAATAATTTTAGGTTATATCTAGAAAACTAACTGGAGGTAACTTCTGCTGGTTTTCTTTTGTCAGCACTGATTTTTATTTTTATTTATTTTTTTCAAATTTTTATTTAAATTCTAGTTAGTTACCATATAGTGTAATACTGGTTTCAGGAGTAGAATTTAGTGATTTATCACTTACATATTATACCCAGTGCTCATCGCAAGTGCCTGCCGTAATACCTATCACTCATTTAGCCCATCCCCCACCCACCTCCCTCCACTAACCCTCAGAGTTTGTTCTCTTTGTTTCATGTTTAAATCCTTTTTTAAAAATTTTTAATTTTATTTTAAATTTACGTCCAAATTAGTTAGCATATAGTGCAACAATGATTTCAGGAGTAGATTCCTTAGTGTCCCTTACTCTTTAGCCCATCCCCCCTCCCACAACCCCTCCAGTAACCCTCAGTTTGTTCTCCATATTTATGAGTCTCTTCTGTTTTGTCCCCCTCCCTGTTTTTATATTATTTTTGTTTCCCTTCCCTTACGTTCATCTGTTTTGTCTCTTAAAGTCCTCATATGAGTGAAGTCATATGATTTTCGTCTTTCTCTGACTAATTTCACTTAGCATAATCCCCTCCAGTTCCATCCATGTAGCTGCAAATGGCAAGATTTCGTTCTTTTTGATTGCCGAGTAATACTCCATCGTATATCTATACCACATGTTCTTTATCCACTCATCCATCGATGGACATTTGGGCTCTTTCCATACTTTGGCTATTGTCGATAGTGCTGCTATAAACATTGGGGTGCACGTGCACCTTCGAAACAGCACACCTGTACCCCTTGGATAAATGCCTAGTGGTGCAATTGCTGGGTCGTAGGGTAGTTCTGTTTTTAGTTTTTTGAGGAACCCCCATACTGTTTTCCAGAGCGGCTGCACCAGCTTGCATTCTCAAGTTTGTTCTCTATCTTTAAGAGTCTCTTATGGTTTGCTTCCCTCCTTTTTTTTCCCTTTCCCATATGTTCGTCTGTTTTGTTTCTTAAATTCTACATACAAGTAAAATCATATGGTATTTTGTCTTTCTCTGACTGACTTGTTTCGCTTAGCATGATGTACCCTAGCTCCATCCACGTTGTTGCGCATGGCAAGATTTCATTGTTCTTGACAGGTCAGCACTGACTTTTAAAGGATCCTATTATCATTTGATTGTGTTGCTCCCTTTTAGAGTATATTCCGTGTAGTGTTCCATGACAGACGACTACAATACACTGAACATCAGCAGCTGGAAGGCTGGAGGTGGAACCGACCTGGAGATAGAATTCTTGACATTGGTGAGTTAAGGGAATCTTTTGCCCAGGAAATGCTTATAAGTATGGTCTGAGAATCGGTTTTCTTTACTTCATGTTTACCTTGATTCAGAATGCTTCAGGGGCTCAATTAGCAAAACCCCGAAGGGGTTATTGACCATAAGCATAAAAAATTACTGGGATAATACCAAAATTGAAGTTGGAACACTTCAGTTCGGTAACAATTACATCCAGTACTTGAGGGTTTGTTTTTGTGTTTTTAATGTAGTTATGGTAAAATATATAGAACATAAAAGTTAGTATTTCAAAACATTTTAAAGTAAATAATTCAGTGCCCATTCACATTGTGCAGCCCTCACTGCATCCATCTCCAGAACTTTTTTCATCTTGCAAAACTGAAACTCTGTAACCATTCAACAGTAACTCCCCATCCCCTTTTCTCCCCAGCCCCTGGCAACTACCATTCTACTTTTTGCTTGAATGAATTTGACTACTCTAGGTGCCTCATATAAGTGAAATCATCCAGTATTTGTCTCTTTGTGATTGGCTTGGTTCACTTAACATAATCCTCAAGGTTCATCCACATAGTGGTGTGCATCAGAATTTTCCTCCTTTTTAAGGCTGAATACTATTCCATTGTGTATAAATACCACATTTTGTTTATCCATTCATCCTTTAGTAGACACTTGGGCTGATTCTACCTTTTGGTGATTGTGAATAATGCAACTTATGACCATGGGTATACAGATATTTCAGTCTGCTTTCAGTTCTTTTGGGTATAAGCCCAGAGACGGAATTGCTAGATCATATGTGATAATTCTATTTTTAATTGTTTTGAGGAACCACCGTACTGTTTCCATAGCAGCTGCACGTTTTACATTCCCGTCAGAAGTGAACAAGGGTTCTAATTATTCTACCTCCTCACCAACATGTGCTATTTTCCTTTTTTAATTTTGTTTTATTTTTTTTTTAATTTGAAAATGTTTTATTTATTTTTAATAATTTTTTCTAACGTTTATTTATTTTTGAGAGAGAGAGAACAAGCAGGGGAGAGGCAGAGAGAGGGAGACACAGAAGCTGAATCAGGCTCCAGGCTCTGAGCTGTCAGCACACAGCCCAATACAGAGCTCAAACCCACAAACCATGAGATCATGACCTGAGCTGAAGTCGGATGCTCAGTCAACTGAGCCACTGAGGCGGCCAGATGTTTTATTTATTTTTGAGAGGGAGAGAGACAGAATGCAAGTGGGGGAGGGACAGAGAGGGAGACAAAATCCGAAGGAGGCTCCAGGCTCTGAGCTGTCATCATAGAGCCTGACGCAGGGCTTGAACTCCCAAACTGCAAGATCATGACCTGAGCTGAAGTCAGAGGCTCAACTGACTGAGCCACCCAGGTACCCCTATTTTCCTTTTTTTAAATAGTAGCCCTCCTAATGGATGTGAATTGGTATCTCATTATGGTTTTGATTTACATTTCTGTAATGATTAGTGATGTTGACATCTTTTCATATGCTTATTGACTATATATGTATCTTCTGTGAAGAAATGTGTATTCAGGTCCTTTCCTTGTTTTTGAATCTGGTTGTTTTGTGGCTGTTGGTTGTTGAGTTGTAGGAGTTCTTTATATATTCTGGATATTAACCCCCTATCAGATACATGCTTTGCAATATTTTCTTCCATTCTGTGTGGATTGTCTTTTCACTGCGTTGATAATGTCCTTTGATGTATAAAAGTTTAAATTTTGATGTAGTCCAGTTTATGTATTTAATTTTATTGCCTTGCCTGTGCTTTTGGTGTCACATCTAAGAAATTGTTGCAAAACCCAATGAAGCTTTTCCTGATATGTTTTATAGTTTTAGGTCTTACATTTAGCTGTTTGATACATTTTTCAGTACATTTTTGTATATGGTATAAAGTAAGAGTTCATCTTCATTCCTTGTATGTGGATATTCCGTTTTCCCAAAACCATTTATTGAAACAACTATTCTTTCCCCACTGATTGGTCTTGACACCTTTGTCCAACGTCATTTGACCACTTATGTGAGGATTCACTTCTGGGCTCTCTCTTGTATTCCATTTGTCCGTGTCTCCACCTTTATGCCAGTACCACACTGGCATAACTTTGATAACTGCAACTTTGTAGTAAGTTTTGAAATCTAGAAATGTGAGGCCTCCAACTTTATTTTTCCAGATTGTTTTGGCTATTCAGGGTCTGATATTTTGAGTGTATGTAAAAGGTTTCCCCAAATGCTGCAAGTTCTTTTTTTTTTTTTTTACTAATACTTGAGAGCCAGATGGTGTTTGTTTTACCTACAGTAAGAGACCTGGGATTAGAATCTATATCTCTTGATTTGTAGTTTATATTTTTGCCCCTACTACTACAGAGTAGAATGTTTCTCTTGTTTGTTTGTTTTTTTAAATTTTTAATGTTTATTTATTTTTGAGGGAACAGGGAGGGAAGCGGGGGAGAGGGAGACACAGAATCGGAAGCAAGCTCTAGGTTCTGAACTGTCAGCACAGAACCCGACCCATGCGGGGCTTGAAATCAGGAGCCGCAAGATCATGACCTGAGCTGAAGTTGGACATTTAACCAGCTGAGCCACCCATCGCCCCTAGAATTGATTTTTCTTAAATCATTGGGCTTAAGGGAAGTTGTTTTACAAACATACATGCAGTCTCTTTTCATGAATGTACTTTTAATCCTGCCATCTGTGTCTTTGATCTCCTACTGGTCTTATCTCCTACTGGGAAACATAATTGTTAAGCAAATCTAAGTACCTACTAGCTTTACCTAAGAAAATACCGATTCTCATACAGACATCCTGATATCCATTTGATAAATTGACCTTAGGATGAATCCAACACAACTAACATTGTGGGACCCACTTAATGCTTTGTTGTTTGAATCGACCGTAAAACAGTAGTATGGTTAGTATTAGTTGTGATAATATCAGCCTGGCTTTATCTCCCCAGTTTGAATATTAATAGAAGTCAGGAAATGGTATTTGAGTGAGTATATGCTATGTGGAATGGAAAGCAATTCTGCCGAGTCTCATTCATTTTTGTTTCCCTCTTGAGTATCAGATTTGTTGCTCTGTTACAGGATTATTTGATGACTTCAAGGCCAGCATCGATCTCGGTGTTAAAATTTTCCCGTTTCTTTCTGTAATACAATACTTCTGCCTTTATTCAGACACTCTGCTTTCTCTTTCTGTAGCAGTCTTCTTAGTGTTCTTCTATCAGTAACACTAATCTTAAAACTGTAAGTGAAGCAGATTATATTACAATTTTAGAACTAGTGTGTAGACCAAATCTATCTTTAAGTAGAATTTTGGCAAATTAAAAGGAAACTGCGTTTAAATTGTCTTATTTAAAAAACCTTTCAAGGTGGAAAAAAGATACTCAGAAGGAAAGTACTTAGGTCCATTTTAGCTCTAATCAAACCCTTTTCATTGGCGAAAAGAGGTTTAGGATGTGATACATAAAAATCTTGGTAACGAGGACCAATAATAAAACAATGGTACTTTCTTATTTAAACCCAGTAGCCCTCAGAATTGTTCAATGATTACCATTTTGTTTCTCAGATATCCCAATGTCTGTGGGTATAATCGATCCTAGGGCCAATCCAACCCAACTGAATACAGTGGAGTTCCTGTGGGACCCGGCAAAGAGGACATCTGTGTTTATTCAGGTAGGGCCTTGCAGATGGCCTTCCGGTGATGAAGAGCATTCTTACTCCCAGTTTGTTTCTTAAAGGATAAAACATGTTGCATTTGAAATTTTTACAGGGTTCCAGCCTGGCTGTCAAGTCCAGACTCCTCAACACTTGCCTGAGAGCGATGAGGAGTGTCTGAATTGCCCTTCTAATTTCCCCAATTTATTTATTTGTATGACAAAACAAACAAACAAACAAAAACATGCTTGCTAACGGCTGCATAATGTTCCATTCTTTGGATGTAGTATAACTTCCTTATTATTTAGCATTTAGGTTGTTCTAAATTTGCCCTATTTTCCATGAAGTTGTTTTGAACATTGTTATGCTTAAAATTTGATTTACATATCTGATTATTTCTGTTGAGTAGATTCCTTTAAAATTCTTACTTGTAATAAAGAAAGCTAGGGTTTATGGAGTACGTCCCATTGGTCACTATGTTAAGTAAACAGTTTGTACACATGATCTTATTTAAAACTTTTAGCAGTAATCCTGTGGAGTAGGAATAGTCTTTGAGGCTTAGAGAAATTAACAATTTATCTAAGCTAATAAGTGGCCAGTCAGGGTTTCACAGTTCAGATTCACCAAGGCGTTCACTTTATGCAGCAGCCAAGCAAGCCTTGAAAGCCTTTTTTCCCCACTATTGCCCGTGAGCTTTCATAGTTGGTATTTTCCCAGCATGGATGGTGCCTCTGCTTTCTAACCTCTACCTTAAAGTCTAGAAACCTTTTACTAATAGAAATCATTTCTCTTTTATATTAACTCTGTATTCTCTGAAGCAGTTAATGAATTTAGTTCCTCCAAGTAACTTTTGTTAGCGTTGGATCTGTACATTTACTTTGTTTCATTTGTAAATAAGTTTTTTTATTTTCTCCATTAGAATATACGTTCTTCAAGATCAAAAAGAGAGTAAAAGTTTTTTCTTGTTTTTTTTTTTTTTTTAAGATTATATATATATGCTTTTAAGTAAGCTCTATGCCCAACATGGGACTCAAACTTATGACCCTGAGAGATCAAGAGTTGCATATTCTCCGACCGGGCCAGCCAGGTGTCCCTAGAGTAGAAGTTTTTTATAGGTGTTCATAGTGTTTTCTAAAGGTTTTGCTCTTAGTAGGAGCTGCAAAAATATTGCTGAGTGGTTTGGCTGGCTAGCGGTACTGAAACCTGGATGTTGTATTCTTTGTAGGTGCACTGCATTAGCACAGAGTTCACTATGAGGAAGCATGGTGGAGAAAAGGGAGTGCCATTCCGAGTACAAATTGATACCTTCAAGGAAAATGAAAACGGGGAATATACTGAGCACTTACACTCAGCCAGCTGCCAGATCAAAGTCTTCAAGGTATTCCTGGGCAACTTGCTGTCCCTTGTATCCTTTTTCCTCCTCTTTCAATTTTAACATTAGTTAACATTGGTAGTTAACATTTCCCAAGTGGGAAAGTCCGCTTGTCTGTTTTTCAACAACTGTGAAAACTCAGTCTAAGCTGGAGTCCTTGAGGTCATTACTGAGATGTCTGGTAATGGATTTATATGGGGATGGGCATGGGAGAAGGGGAATTTGCAAAGGGAGCTAGAGGCAAAAGCATGGATTTTCACTGAAAACTCTTAAAGTCTGTTGAGATGATAAGCTCTTGTAAAAGCTCACAAAATTATGAAAAGTTGATAGTTTTGGTTACATTGGTATTTGACTTTCTTTTGTTCTTTTGGTCTTTATTTTTATCACACGGATAAATATGTTCTCACTGCAGAAGACGAAGTATTCAGACTGAAGTCCCTCTTTACCACTTTTACCCCGACTCCCCAATCTTTCTCAGGAGTCACCACTGTCCTAATTTAGCATGTATCCTTTTAGTCCCTTCTGTGCTTTATATACACGTGTATTTTCTTTTCTTTGAAGCATAAACAGGATTGCACTAGATGAGTTGTTTTGAGGCTTGCTTTTTTCAGTTAGCTATGTGCTTTAGAGATATTTCCACGTCTATAACTATAGACCGCATTTTCTTTTTTAACTGCATCAGACAGTTAGGTTTCCTATTTTCAGACATAGACGCAAGGTTGCATCTTGTGTTTACATTATTGTGCGTACATCCTTGTTTCACATGTGACTATTTAAGCTCTTAGAAATAATATTGTTGGCTCAAAATTCCGTCGATGAGTCAAGACAAAACATTTCTCATTTCAGCCCAAAGGTGCAGACAGAAAGCAAAAAACAGATAGGGAGAAAATGGAGAAACGAACACCTCATGAAAAGGAGAAGTATCAGCCTTCCTATGAGACAACGATACTCACGGAGGTAAAAGGATTTCTTTTGGTGACAATTTCAGTCAATACTTTTTATTCTTAAAAGAAAATCCCCCCATTTCTCAGTGTGTATGTGTATCAAATCATTATGTTTTGCACCTTAAAACTAATACTGTGTTGTATGGCAATTGTATCTCAGTTTTTTAAAAACAAAACGAAATAACCCCCCACAACTTTTTGCCTGGTCAAGATTTAGTTGTCCTGGGTATATTTGCTCTTCATTATGGGGGCCTCTGTGTAGTTAAGACTTACTAATCAAGATATGCTATTCAAGTGATAATGTTTTAGTGGGACACTAGGGTCAAATGTACTTTTTCAGTATTTCAGTTGTTCTTTGTTTTTAGTGTTCTCCATGGCCTGAGATCACATATGTCAATAATTCCCCATCACCTGGCTTCAACAGTTCCCACAGCAGTTTTTCTCTTGGGGAAGGGTAAGTCTGGGAAATGAAAAAGTAGGTTGTGTTTGTCCTAAATATGTCTTCTTTCATTATCTTCTCATATACAAGTTCTTTATAAGTCAGTAAGTCCTATTTAGTCAGTCTCTGATGGATTCATGGATTAACTGAGGTTTGGATTATCTTCAAAAGTGACTGAAAGTCCGTTCTCCTCCTCTTTTTTCTTTCTATTAAAAATATCATTAAAAAAAAAAAAAAGAAAACAGCATTATGGTCAGTTTTTCGTGTTTCAGAGACTGATTTTCTGGGCTTTTCACTTCTCCTGTCACTGCTTATCTTGTGGTTATTTCATTTCCTGCTCATACTTTCCACCAGAGTGGTCATTAGGAATTGAAACATAGTTGTACAACACTAAAATCTGTTTTGTTACTTACTAAGAATGATCCTAATACCTTATTATTCTGGATCTTTGATAATTGGGAAAGAAGGTTGAAGAAAGCTAAAATGAAGTTTTAGAATGATCTGTGGGATGCATTTAATCTCTTTTTATTAGTCTTTTATCATCAGAGATCATTGAAAGTTGGTACAGATGCCTATGCCAGTTAAAATAAGTTGTTTTACTAGTCTTAGTATTTAACACATATTCCACATAGGCCACATTGACATTTGAAATAGGCTACTAAATGTGTGATGTGTTTTGGTTGTAATGTTTGTTTTTGAATTTACGTACGCTTTGGTTCAGTCTGCATTTATAAGAAATTAAAGTAGCTTCAATATTCAAAATATAACAATTAAGAATAAAAATAAGAAGAAGTTGTAGAGAGAATAGATAATTAAGGCCTGGTGATAATTTAATTACTAAGTTTGAATACTGAATTTGAATTTTGCAGTTAAAGCAAAAAAAGGAAAAAGAAGAAAGTCTGTTTTGAAAGAAAAATCTCTTACCATCCATATGGAGTACGCAGTCTACTTATAGGCAATTTTTAAATGTTTTTTAGGGTTTATTTTTTTTTTTTTAGTAATCTCCACACCCGATGTGGGGCTTGAACTTATAACCCCAAGATCAAGAATTGCACACTCTACTGGCTCAGCCAGCCACTCGCCTGTAGGCAATTGTAAATATGTGGGATTAAAGAGTTGTGTTTTAAAAATTTCTCTCTTCTCTTTGTCATTACTTTGTTATTAGGCTCAAATTTTTCTCTGATAAAAGGAGTATTAGGGAATAGGGACAGTCCTTGGAGTATAGGAGGTATAGAGAAAAACTGAAGAGTATGGAGATAGCCTGTGGGTTGCAAATTAGCACTCATTTTTGAAGCTGCTTTAAAAATAATGGTTTTGGTTGTCATTATAAAAATATATGGGGGCACCTGGGTGGCTCAGTCAGTTAAGGGTCCGACTCTTGATTTCAGCTCAGTTCATGATCTCACAGTTTGTGAGTTCGAGCCCTGTGTTGGACTCTGCACTGACAGCAGAGAGCCTGCTTGGGATTATCTCTCCCTCTCTCTCTGCTCCTTTCCTGTTCGAGCTTGCTCGCACACACGTTCGGTCTCTCGCTCTTTCTCTCTCTCTCTCTCTCAAACAAACAAACAAAAAAAAGTATGGGATCACATTGCATTACATAAAGTTTCTCTGGTATTTTTTTCCTGTATATATGTTTGTGTGTATATCTATATATTTATTAAAATAGTAATCTATTGATTGCTGTTATGTTCTGATATTTTTAGTTTCTTATAAACTGCTTATGTTAAATATTCTTTATGCCATAATTTATCTAATGAATCCCAATTGGCTGAAATTTTTATCTTTTTTCAATTTGTCCAATAATAAAAAATGTTGCAATGACAGTTTCTTACCCTCCCCCTGTGATCTTAATGTTAAATTGACAGACGATAGGAGTATTGACTATAGACTAAAACTGCTTTATGAGAGAGCACAGATTCCTTTTAAATCTCTAGCTTGAGGGGCCCCTGGCTGGCTCAGTCAGTAGAGCACTCGACTCTTAATCTCGGGGGTTGTGGGTTCGGGTACAGGTTGGATGTGGAGATTACTTAAAAAAAAAAAAAAAGTCTAGTTTGAGACTTACTATGAGGGTGAGGAATGAGATGATGAACCCTAGTATGTGTCTCATTCTTTTCGTTTTACATGTGTTTTCAGAAATGGTTCACCAAACCACCAGCCAGAGCCACCCCCTCCAGTCACAGATGTAAGTCTAAAGTTAAATGTAAGTGACTTGCAGTGTCTACTAATACTTTGATGACTGTGCGGTTCCACAGAAATGCCCAGCTTTTAAGGAGTACTTTTTATTCATTCATTAAATAGGCATTTATTGAATTTTGACTCTGAATTTTGACAATGCTAGGGAACTGAGATGTGAACGAGTTAATGCAGGAACACTAGCATTTAAAGAGCTTACAGTCTAGTAAGGAAGACAGGTATGGGATTCCGTGGGCATCTTGCTTGGCTAGAGACAGAAGACTGATGAGGTATAAACAACTTCCAGGCAAACTAGGCGGCCCGTCTGAGTGTGAGTGTGTTTGGCTCTGTGTTACCTAATGATGTAAGAGCTAAATCATTGAGTTACCAAAAAAAAACAAAAACAAAAAAAACCCCTCTTGCTTTCTTTTCCTTTCAGAACCTCTTGCCAACAACCACACCTCAGGAAGCTCAGCAGTGGTTGCATCGAAATCGTTTTTCTACGTTCACAAGGCTTTTTACAAACTTCTCAGGTTAAATTGATTTGTCCTTTTGTTTTCCCCAGCACAAGATATTCCTTTACATTCTAGGGCTTCCTGGCATCCACGTAAGGGTGTGTTGTGTGCGTGCACGTGCGGGGGTGTGTGTGTGGGGGCGGGGGGACTGGGGGGTCTTCGTGCTTTTTTCTGATGAAGTGAATTTCATAGAACCCTTCAGACTTTCTCAGCAGGTGCATCTGTGCTGCGAAATACTTAAGAAAGACTTCTTCGTTTAAACTCACTTCAGTTTAAAAATATTTATTCCATACAGTGCTTTTAAAACTGTATACTCCATAAATTTTTATCAAGGGCATTTGTAGATAGTCTGAAATTTCCTCTTTGATATCACCATATTGTATTTTATTTGCATATTCCACTTATTTAGCACCTTCTGTATACCAGGTATGGTAGGGATACACACATGGATAAGGCATACTTTCTGATCATTCATCATCTAGTATCAAAAAAACCCCAAATCAAAATAAAACCCTGAAAAAAAAAATAGTTAAGTGGTACAAAGCAGGGGAGGGGAGTAGTTTCTGGAGTTACAGAACATGTGTAATGTGTGAGGTAAATCTTGGGAGATGTTGAGGACTCTGTTGGTCGGACAGTGGAAGGATATTTCAGGTAGGAGGAGCAACTTGCTCATTAGACTTCATCAGCGTGATGAAAGCATAGGGTAAAGTGGACCAGTTCATTGGGTCGAGGTTGAGGTGGGAGAGGAAACAGAGGCCAGGTCATGGAGAGGCTTATGTACCATGCAGAAGATTAGGGGCTAGAACATAACAGAGCCCATTTTAATGGTCATTAACAAAGACAGTCTTTGCCTTTTTCACCCATTTTCTTATATTTATTCCAGGGGCAGATTTATTGAAACTAACTAGAGATGATGTGATCCAAATCTGTGGCCCTGCAGATGGAATCAGACTTTTTAATGCATTAAAAGGCCGGTATGTAATTAGTGTTAAAATATCCGTGAGGTTGGATTTCAAGTGGATTTGGATTCAGGGACTCTTCACAGTACTCTTTGCACAGCTAACTGCGTCTTGTCAAAACATTCTTTGCGAATGCCAGCTCTGTACCAAATAAGCAAAGATGAAAATATCCTTTCCTACAGTTGATTCAAGGAATGCCCCATGATACCCCATTTTTCCTTTCCAGGTAGTTTTTTCATTCGATAAATATTCATTATCCCTATCGTGAGCCACGTACTATTGTAGGCTCTAGGGATATGTTGGTGAGCAAAACACACAAGGTACCCATTATCATGAGTTCACTTTCTAACAGGGAGAGAGAAAAATATAAACAGTATTTTGGATGGTGATAAGTGCTTTGAGGGAAAAGCAAACAAATAAACAAAAACAAGGTTATCACCTGTAGAGCACCCAGAATCTGGTCAGGAAAGACCTCTCTGAAGTGGAGGCACTTAAACTGAATTAGGGGAAGGACGGAAGCTGTGGAATCAGAGGAGAGAAGAACACTCTAGGCAGGAGGAACAACAGGTGCGAAGGCTCGAAGTCTGTTTTAACTGAAGAAGACGTCATTCTTGGATAGGAAATACTTACGTGTCTGCTTACGAATTTTAATACAGAGTCATTTGTAGTCCCTACACGGAATTTAGAATTTCAAACAGGTAGTGGTATGAATGGAAAAAACATACAGATTAGTGCCACAGAACCAAATCGGTGACTAAATAATGAAACAGATCGTGAAGTATTTTGTTTGGGTACATCACAAGAACTGTGGAATCAGCTTGGCTCTAATCTTGGAAAATTTTAAATTTTTTTTTTTTTTTCAACGTTTATTTATTTTTGGGACAGAGAGAGACAGAGCACGAACGGGGGAGGGGCAGAGAGAGAGGGAGACACAGAATCGGAAACAGGCTCCAGGCTCTGAGCCATCAGCCCAGAGCCTGACGCGGGGCTCGAACTCCCGGACCGCGAGATCGTGACCTGGCTGAAGTCGGACGCTTAACCGACTGCGCCACCCAGGCGCCCCTAATCTTGGAAAATTTTAAAGAGAGAGGAAAAGTTCAGAGGTTGAGGACTTGGAGAAAAAGGAATGGATCTTTTATTTTTTAACATATTACTTAAAGAGCATTTAAACATAGGAAGGAATGAGATGATCGGATCAAGGGTAATTGAATGCTGTTGTCTAAGAAGTAAGAACAGAAAGGAGGCTTAGGCTACTTAGGAGAAGGTAATGAGGGAAGTGAGATTCTCCAGTTCATTAGCGTGGTGCTTCCAAGGAGAAGGTATATGTTGACCTGGACCCATGAAACAGTGGCTCACACATGTTGAATATTTCTAAACTTTACCTCAAAAGGTCATAAACTCAAATGACTACAGAGGCCAGATGTAAATGAGTGACAGTGGGTGTATTGAAGAATGCATGAATCACGTAAGGAGAACAGCTGATTGTTTTCTTGTAAGTGTCAGGGTCTCAGATTGCCAGATCCGGTTTTTTAAGAAAAGCCAAATGTCCCGACACACGATGTGGGAACGAATTCATTTAAAATGCACGCGCACACGCATGGAGACACACGCACATCCCGGTGGGGAGCTAGCAAAACAGCAGATGAGCTCCCTTGGCCCGCGGGCTGCCAGTTCTCGGCCCCACTGTATAGCGTTAACATAGATACACAAGCTCTCCCTTAAAATGTGCTTCTCGTGAAAACCGTAAGACTAACAGCCTTGTTTTCCTCCTTAGGATGGTGCGCCCAAGGCTAACCATTTATGTTTGTCAGGAATCCCTGCAGTTGAGGGAGCAGCAGCAGCAGCAGCAGCAGCAGAAGCGTGAGGATGGAGACTCAAATGGGACTTTCTTCGGTAGGTGGTTCTGGACAGGCGAGAACGCCCACGAAGAAAGGCAGGGAGGTGCCTTATGAGCATGTGTGATGGGAATTCCTCAAACAGCAGATGTAGCATTTGCTAGAAGTAATGGTCATCGGTAACGTGTATCCAGTTCCTCGTATATACCAGGCACTATTCTCGGCCCTTCTACATGCCTTGCTTTTTACAACCAGTGTCTCCTCTTTGCGGTAGACTTACTGTCACTGCTAACATTCGGGTGAGGAAAATGAGGCTTAGGGATGTTAAGTAACTCACTCCCGTCACACAGCCAGCCAGTGGCGGAGCCAAGATTTGAACTCAGGCGGTCTGACTCCGAGCCCTTCAGGAAAGCGGGCGTTCCGAGTGAGCAGATTACCTTTAACAGCAGAGAGACCTGTATTGACTGCCATCGCTCTCTCCCTTTTGCAGTGTACCACGCCATCTATCTAGAAGAACTGACCGCTGTTGAACTGACCGAAAAAATCGCTCAGCTTTTCAGCATTTCCCCTCGCCAGATCAGCCAGATCTACAAGCAGGGGCCGACAGGAATCCATGTGCTCATTAGTGATGAGGTAGAGTTTCAGTAGAGCTGAGTCACCAGATGACAGGTTGTCAGGGCATGTGACAGGAGCAAGAGCAATTCTACTGGGGCACAGCGCTCTGTTTTCTAGTCCAGGGCTTTGCAAAATCTTGTGCTTGCTTACTTTCTAAAATAATTTCTAAATACCATGTATCCCCTTGCACATTTTTAGGTTGACTTGAAACTTTCTGCTTTAAGTTTAAATAGTTGCAGAATATGTCATTCCTGGGCATATTATATAAACTTTAAAAATGAAATGGTTGCATCACTATTCTAACTATATTCCATGTGACCTAAATAGAAGTGATTTAATACCAGCACCATCATCTTAAAAAACACATGAATATACTTTTCTTTATCAGAGTTTTATATCATTTCTTGATTGCCTTGAATTCCTATTTCCACTCACTTCCCCCATAGAATCTTATCTTATCATAACCTATTTTTATGCTCAAGCATCCTTTACTAATTATCCTACCATATTTCTTTGAAACAAATCTGTTTCAACAAAAGAATGTTTCAATAAAAATTTAAAAATTATTTCTTCTGAATAGAATTATCACCATAACCATACAATTAACATAAATGTGTTATGCTTGAATAAGAATTTATTATTATTTTTTTTTAATGTTTATTTCTGAGAGAGAGAGCATGAGCCGGGGAGAGACTGAGAGAGGGAGACACAGAATCCAAAGCAGGCTCCAGGCTCTGAACTGTCAGCACAGAGCCCAATGCAGGGCTCAAACCCATGAACTGCGAGATCATGACCTGAGCCGAAGTCGGACGCTTAACTGACGGAGCCACCCAGGCATCCCTTGATAAGAAATTATTAACCACTAAGAAATATGTATTAGATAAAAATTTGAAACAACAAGAAAAAAATGTAGAAGTATCTCTGTCAATGAGATGGGTGGGATTGTCTGATTCCCCACCCCCACCCACATTAATTCATGTTTTGATGAATACCGTCTACTGATTTATAGCATGAAATAGAGTTCACCATCACTTCCATTCTGTTTTATTCTGTAGATATAAGTGCTATGGAATCTGATTCACACAGATTGTCAGACAGGAATGGAAGGAGTTTTTTTATAACAGCATCACTGGATTTTTTTTTTTTTTTAACTACTGAGTTAGGTGCCAAAAATTATATAGTGATGTTACAAAGAATTATTTTGAATGGCCTGTCATTTGACAGTTTGTGATTAGGTCAGTCTTCAGTTCTGGTGAAAGGAAAGAATTAGAAACCACGTGACTCCCATAAGAGTTTGTTACCCCATTATTAAAGTTCACATTAACAGTCACACTTTGGCATCCTGGAGATTTTGTACCCTGGGGCAATAATACATCTTGGTAGGATTCCAGGAGGGTGAAAGTTACGCCTTTATTTTGAAAAATGGGAGAAGGGAGTTTGAGAAGGGAAAGTGGGTAGAGAAAGCTGAAGAGGTGCTCAGGCGGTTTTGGGAAAGAGTACCTGTAGGAGATAAGGACCAGGAAGTCAGTGCTCCCAAATGGGCCTGTCAGGGTCTGTGCACCCCTTGGAACGTCTTGGGGTTAACCCAGGAAAACGCATACTATAATTTTAAGATCACTGTTTTAGACTGCTTAGCTTTTAAAATGTAAGAACTAAATGGGAGAAAGCAAAACAAAGAATTATTTTCCCTTAAATCTAACCTAATAGAAGGCCATATGGTCTAAATAAATGCAGCAAACCCAAGTTTTTAATAATTAGCAAATTTTCTTGCTTTCCTCAGATGATACAGAACTTTCAGGAGGAAGCCTGTTTTATTCTGGACACAATGAAAGGTAATAAAATAGTAAGCAGCTGCCTCTCTCTAAGGCGTTTAAGAGCTTTGTTCATGGTTTACTCCTTTGAGGAGAGAGGGAAGGTATCGACCACCATATCTGAAGTAGAAAAAGCGATGTCCTTAGAGATTGGCAAGAAGCCAGTTCATTCAAAAGGAACCATCGCTAAGAGTGTGAGTGACGACCCTGCCCTTCTCTTCCACCTTCCATGGACAAATGAGATTGAGGCATGCTGTTTTCATAATGCATATTTATTGTAAATAGTTTGTGATAATTAACGAGTATGCTGCCCTTTGTCCTGCTGTTTTTTTTTTCTCCCTTCTCAGAAGAGCCTTAGTGTATCTTTTTTTCTCCTGCTGTGTTTTAAAGGTGACTAAAGATTCTTCTCTCTCTCTCTCTCTCTCTTTTTTTTTTACAGCAGAAACCAATGATAGCTATCATATCATACTGAAGTAGGTGCGGGGCATTCCATCCTCAGTGGCTGCTGCTTCCTTCACCTCTTGGAAGCTTCCCCCCTGAAGGGAGTCACTCGCTAATGGAGATTTGAAGGTCTGCAGGAGCCTGACCCATCTGACTGTGTGTGGGGGAGTCCAGGCCGTGGAGGCAGAACCCCAGCCATCTGTCGGCCCAAGCTCTTGTGGCACACATGGATTATTGCCCAACACCCATTTCTGCAGCTGTTTCTTAGTTAAAATGTATGGACCCTGTTGTTGTTGAATATCATTAGAAACTCCACACCATTTAGGGTGTCTGTAGGGCATAATGATGATGAGAGTTGTGTGATGTTTCATGGAAAGATGTTAAATTTTGTGATACGGAGCCATGTAATTTTTTTCTAATATAAAAGTGAACATCTATATTCCTAAGACTGGATCCTCAGTCTCTTTGCATCATACATGCTGGCTTTTGCCACAGTTGGCCCCTGAAAACCTCACCGACGAGGGGAAGTACAAAGATAGAATCGAACTTTTCTTTTGGTTGCTCTGTACTGCCAAGACTAATAGTTTTAGCTAACATTTACTGAGCATTTACTTGTGCCTGTTAGTGTGATAAAATCTTTAAGTGGATTACTTTGTTTAAATCCTCTCTGATAGACCCACCTGAAGTAGATAATAATGATCCCTAATTGAAGCTGAGGAAGTGGAGCCAGTAGAGGGGCTAAAGAGCTTGCTGAGTGACGGGCAGCTCGCCAGGAGTGTCGCCAAAATCCAAACCCAGGCAACCCGGCTCCTTTTAACCGCCAGCCATTCCTGCCACCCTTGCCATACCCTGTGTTTGCCGCTGTTTCTGACCGTGGCTCTTCTGCTGGATAGGACATAACACCGATTGAGAACTGAGGAAATCAACCACTGAAGGGGACAAACCACACCTAAATAATGCTGAACAAATCAAGACCTACAAAAAATGAGAACACAGGTGCTTTTTAAGCATCATCACTTATCAGATTCACAGACATTGAGATGGTGAAAAGGAGGGGTCATCTGTAACTCCCCAAATTCACTGTTCTTGAATGAGCTTCTCAAACTATTTATTAATGAGTTTGGCTAACCCCTGCTTTCTGTTTTCCCCTCTCTGCATCTTTTCTTGGTAGAGAAAGTTCTTTTATTCCTGTAGTGTTCTTTTATAGAAACTTTATAAGAAATTCATTCCGATCCCATCCCATATATTTTTGTTCTTCTTAAAGCGTGTGTGTGTGTGTGTGTGTGTGTGTGTGTGTGTGCGTGTGTGCTGTGCATGTGTGTGCATACATGTGTGAGGCTGTGGGTCTTAATTTTTTCACATGTAGAGTTTTATCCCTTTACACATTATGTTGAGATGAAAAAAGATAACGCTCAAAGATTCTGTAATGGATTTGGATCTGTGCGTGTGTGTGTTTTTAAAGCATTTGATAAAGTTTAAATGTTTTTATACAGAGAATTTTGTTCATTAAAATCAACCTGCAATATGGTCTGATTTCTTTTGGTTTTAAACAAATTGAAAGCTTTGAAACTGGAAAATGAGGTCAAGTGACTTTTTAAAACTGGCCTGTGCAACAACTTGACATTGGACCAAAATATTTTTTTAGTGGAATTACCAGATGTCCCTGTTTCAGGGGGACATTTCTGGTTGTGTTATGTTCCTGGGACTGTTCTTTGTTTAAGAGAAGTTCATTCCCTTCTCAGCAGACTGCTAGTATTTTTGTTTTTTGGTTGTTTTCTGTTCTTTTTGAGAGAGAGAGAGAGAGAGAGAGAGAGAGTGTGTGTGTGTATGTGTGTGTGTGAGAGAGAGTGAGTGGGAGAGGGGCAGAGAGAGGAAGAGAGAATCCCAAGCAGGATCCACACTGTCAGCACCGAGCCCAACGTGGGACTCGAACCCATGAACCCTGAGATCATGACCTGAGCTGAAAGGAATCAAGAGTCAGATGCTCAACTGACTGAGCCACCCAGGCACCCCGTTTGGTGGTGGTGGTGGTTTTTATTCTGTCTGAATATTAGGCTGGAGACTTGGACTAGATGACCTTGAAAGGTCCCTTCTAAATCTGTGAATCTTCTTTACTGCAAATGATATATAGGATTCTTTTAATGTATTTACTACAAATTACAGTTACTGATTTACTTAGCGTTAGAGTTTTTTAGAGTAGTCTTCATATTTATTATAGAAATGAAATTTTTTTTAAGAAATGGGTTTATATAGGTTTGCAATCAGAGATCCTTGAATTAACCAGAAAATTGCTTAGGCTTTCTTTAGCTCCAAAAAGTATTTATAGTGCCAATACTATATCATTGGTAAGACATGGTATAGTGCTAGGATGTTGTGATTATTCAACTTGCTTTTAAGAATCACATCTGTTTACTATTGATCCTTTCAATTAAAATGAAAAATCTAAACCAGCTTTTATTATGAAAATAATACACAAAATGATAAATTCAAACAATAAAGAGGCATATAACTTTTTCTGCTTACCTCCTAGTCCCACTCTAAGGAGGTAATCCTTACAAAAAGTACTCCCCCAGTCCTCCCTCCCTTTCTCCCTCTCATTCTCTCTCCCCCACTCCCCACACAAATACACACATGGGCTCATGTTACACTAATGGTATGCAATTTGCTTTTTGTATTGAACATATCTTGAACATCTTTCTATCATTAGAATTTATAATTCTGCATCATTCTGTTTTAAAAATAGCCATTCCCTATGGATGTTGTTTAGGTTAAGTCCATTTGAACATGCATCTTCGTAAGTTTTCTGCATGTACCTCTATGATATATTCCCAGAAGTCAAATTTACTGGATTTTATCTTTTGAATAATGTGACAGTTAATACATGAACTGCAGTAGATGGTTTAATGTTTTTATTAAAGTGAGGGTATTTGAGGAGAATGGTTAGATTTTAGGCCCTCCTGAGAAGTGGAGTAGCATCCTATTTGATTTAGCATTGTGTGAACTGTTCCCTTGAAGTGTAATAGGTTCTGTCTACAAGGATCAGCTGTATAAAGACTTGATCGTTAGCAGGGAGTTGTTGGGAGATAAAAGGCGGGGGGGGGGGGGGGGGAGCCATTGCCCTTCTCCAAGGATTAAGGACTAGTCACGACATAAATACAGCTACTAAATAAGATTGCCCAATATTATGGCCTAATAAGAATGTTTACATAAATTATTTATTCAGGAAGCTATTTAAATGGGGAGGGGAAATGGAGATGGTCATAATATCTGGAAAGACATTACACTACAACCAACACAAGACAACCAGAGTCAGAGACGTGAGAAAGTGAGGTCCACACAAGGGGGCAGACATTCTGATGCCTGGACATCAGGCACAGGTAGGCACTGGGTATGTTGTGAAAGGTAGAGCGTGATCTCACCACTGGGTCGAATGAGCATGGGGAAGCTTGGTGAGTAAAGAAGGCTTGGCAAAATAGAACTAGTCATTTCTTGTATTTTCCTGTTTTAATATACTTGTTTAATGTTTGTTTATTTTGAGAGAGAGCGCACATGAGCAGGGGACGGGCAGAGAGAGGGAGTGAGAATCCCAAGCAGGCTCTGCGCTGTCAGCTCAGAGCACAATGTGGGGCTTGGTCTCATGAACCGTGAGATCTTGCAGACACTTAACCGTACAGAGCAACCCCGTTGTTCTGAATTTATGCCTAACGGAGGAGTGTTCTGAAAACTGTTTGTATCCCCAAATATTTATTCTCAGCGGGTCTTTTGTGTAGCGTTGCTGCAGAGATTTGGGCCGTCTTGTAAACTACTGTGAAGTGAATGAAGGTTCGGCATTGGGTTTTGAAAGTAATACAAATTTGGGGTGCAAATATTTGAACTCAAGACTGAGCTTACCCCTCTTCACTGTAGCTTTTTGTTCTTTTGTCCATTACCTAACAATTTCAGATAGCATGATTAGAGAGCTGAAGTTGACCTGTTTTATTTTCTTAGTGAATTGTTCGACTTCCTTGGTCATGGGTGGTTCCTCTACAGGAGTTTGATCTGTTGTGTGGCCTCTATTGGTCTGTTATGAGAATTCCAATCTCAACAGAAATGGCACAAATGCCCCACCTAGCTGCATCATTTGTATACTAATTCACACAGTACCTTCCATCATTCTATTTCTCCTAAAAATGATCTCTTTTCTCAGTTGCACTCTTCCTAAAGCTAGAATATTTATTTTTAGTTTGCGATTCAGTTTGTTTTGTTATACAAGCTCCAAGGCTTAAATGGGGAAGAATTTACTACCACTGCAAAATGGAAAGAACTGGAGAAAAAATGCCCTATGTGACATAAGATTAATGCCATAAGCGTCTGTTTCTTTCTGTACCGTTAATATTTTATTTCTTTTATTGCTTCATTTAATGACCTTGTATTTTACTTTGACCTTAAACCTCCGTCTATTTCCACTTCTTCCTCTTTTTCTTCATCTTTCCTTTTCACTTCTAGATCTCCTCTGTGTTGTTCCTTATGTACAGGGGTCTACTGAACAAATTGCACCTAAGTCTAGCATTTACATTCTCAAAATCAGAGGTTTAAAGTTCTATCGGAATTAAATTTTTCAGTTGGATTAATGTGAATTAGAAGGAAACTTGCTATTTAATTTCTTTTAACGTTTATTTATTTTTGAGAGATACAGAGTGCAAGCAGGAGAGGGGCAGAGAGAGAGGGAGACCCAGAATCCGAGGCAGGCTCCAGGCTCCACTCTGTCAACACAGAGCCCGACGCAGGGCTCGAACTCACGAACCGTGAGATCATGACCTGAGCCGAAGTTGGATGGAAACCTGCTATTTAAAAAATACTGTTGTATTTATATTATTGCACTGTTTTGTACTGTAGGGGTCTTGAAGGGCATGATTTATAACCAGTTCTCTCTCATGGAATCTATATTTTCATATATTTGCGTAAGATGAGGTAAACATTCCTCATTTTAATCGCTACAGATTCCTGTTTTCTTCGTGAATTCTAATGTCTGATTTTTCATTTATGTTTCCCTACACATCTTTATAACTTGGTTCAGGCTTTCATTCACTTCCTTTAGGTTTGTTAAGCTTGCCCTCTCTAAACTCACTCCTGCACTCTACCCCCTGATTGTTTGCTTTTTTTAAAGAGGATGTGTGTTGTGCACGTATACAGATCATTTTGTGTGTGTCCATTTTGAAATCTTCCTGAATCATACAGCTTTTTTGTTGTTTTATTGTTTTATTTTTTAATTTTTTTAAACGTTTTTATTTATTTTTGAGACAGAGAGAGACAGCATGAACAGGGTAGGGTCAGCGGGAGGGAGACACAGAATCTGAAACAGGCTCCAGGTTCTGAGCTGTCAGCACAGAGCCCGACGCAGGGCTCGAACTCATGGACCACGAGATCATGACCTGAGCTGAAGTCGGCCGCTTAACCGACTGAGCCACCCAGGCGCCCCGTTGTTTTATTGTTTTAAATTGCCATGGCACTTCCCCCAGATTTGTGCATACTGATCTCTTTTTGTTATTATACTGATTACTTAGTATTTAGTTACTGTACTGATCTCTTCGTACAATTAGTCACAAAGAGGTACCTGCCTTTCTAGATCTGGATTATAATTAAATGTAAATTAGTAAAGTAATGTTAACTTTAGGGCTAAATCTACAGGTTAACTCTTTTTCTCTAAGAAGCTTAGCACTTAGTATCCTCAGACCTATTAATTTTCAACCCACCTGGAGAATGTATTTTTCTTTTGGTGGTAAAGAATAGTTGATACAATGTATACTTTGGTGTCAGATAATGCTGTTCAAATCTTAGGTCTTGCTTTTCCTGGATGTGACCTTGAACAAAATACTCTCTTAAACCTCCACCTTCTCATCTTAAAAAGGATATAATACTTAATTCATAGGGTTGTTGGGAGATTAAAAAAGGATAAGGAGTATAAAAGTTTTACTTTGAATCTAGTACACGTTTCCAATTTCTCAATAAACTTAGGATACTACTGATTACAAGATCACCTCTACATGTAGACATAACGGGCAAGACAGATAGGTAAACACTGCCCAGGACGGCCAATCTGACCTTTGGTTTTTATCTGCAGCTGCTGTTGCTGATTGTATATCTTCCTGTTTTGCTTTGACCTTTTTGCCCTCCAAACGAACCACCCATTTGTGATTTGTGCCTTCTGAGCTGGTTCATACGTATGTTGCAGTGTGGTTTGGAACAAAGCAGTAACGCTTAGAATTAGACATTGAATGCTATTAGCATTTCTTTTCACTTTTCTTTGTAGTTTCTATTCTGCATTTGAGCTTCCTGGTCACCATTTGCCCTCCATAGGCCCTGCTTAGGTGGGAGCAACAGTTGCAATTCTGGGTGAACTGGCACCATTGTAGCAACTTCTCTAGCGATTCTATTGAGACAATGAAATGTGATAAATAAGTGACTCTATGATAACTTATCATAGAGTTGTGATGTTTGTAACAGGTTCAGATGATCTTCTGACTGACATAGAGCTTATTGCCAAATTGAATTCTGCTATCTTTTCAAAGGCTGTGCTAACTTTGGCTTGGCTGACTCCTGATTTGGTATCATAAATCTACAAATCATGGGCATTGAGGCTGATGTTACCCTGATGAATTTCCATGGTTCAAACTGTGGATGTTTAGGCATATGAGACACTTTTTTTAGCCTATCCAACATGGCCTTATGGCTGTTATTTTGTAACTTTGCATTCACTGACTCTACAGAGTGGTCTGGGGCTTTCTCCTGTTACCTGTGTGTCCAGGAAAGACAGAATCATGAACATGTACATAGCACTGACTGCATTGTAAACATTTATACTATATTAACTATTTAATCTCCACAAAACCCTCTAAGATACATACTGTTCGCCCCATTTTGCAGATACAGAAGCTAAGGCAAGAGAAGTTACTGTACCTTGCCAAGGGTCATACCACTACTGAGTGGAGGAGTTGGGCTTGTATCTAGGCAGCCTGGCTCTAGATCACATGTTATACCTAAATTTCAGCAGATAGGGAGCCGATCAGTGCATGGTACACTAAAGACTGCTTTTTTGTGATCTGCCCTTTCATCTTGCACTGTTGTTTCCTAGCCTCATGGGGCCTCTGATGTCACCAAGGTGAGAGGACTGGAATTTTTGGCATTTTGTCCAAACCAGCCAACTTCTCAGTTCTAAGACTGAGATGGCTTGGTAACCATCTGGCTCCATAGTTCTTGGTTGCAGTGAAGACTGCACTGGGCTATGGAACCAGTCTCACCTGAGTTTAAATCCTGCCATAAATATCCAATAAATATGCAGTAAATATCTAATGAGTTCCTAAATGTCAACTACCAGGTTTTGTACTGAGTGCTCAGGATACAGTAAACAAAGCAATTCCTTGCTCTCATGGAATTTAGTCAAGTGAGAGAAGACTGAAACATATACATCAGGAGGTGAATGCTAAGAAGAAATAAAGTCAAGGGGATAGAGACTAAGCATCATTTTTTTTCTTAATGGTTAAGCAAAGTCTGATATGGGGACATTTGCGCAAATATTAAGTGGAGGAATATGTATGTGGCTTGCTAGCGAACATGTTTTAAGGAAAAGGCCCTGAGCTGAGAGCATGATTGTTGAAGGAACTGCAAGGACACCAGTGGTCCAGGGTAGTTAAAGCAGAGTACAGGAGGGGAAACGTAGAAGGAAACAAGATGACAGGATGGAGGGGAGGTTGGTAGGAAGAGAGGATGTTATCTATATCTTGTACGGCCTTAGAAGTCAAAGAGACATACATAACGTCTATTCTGAGTGAGATCGGAAACCAGAGTGTCCGTGGCAAATGACATATAACTTGACTTCTGGGTTTTCGTTTTCCCCATCTTAAAAATGAATTGCAAAGTTGTGAAGATCAGAGACCATGTAGGAATACTTTTGACATAAAACACTTAAATCAACCAGTCAATACGTATTGCAGTACTCAATACATTGCATTTTCTTCTCCATACCTTGGGTAGGCTGCAGCATGTCATGCTGCTTAAGACTAAGCTCCCATGAGTGCGCATAAGGGGAATTATGTTCTTTAGGCATAGGAGAGTGGTCCTGGAGAAAGAAAAAGCGGAGCTTTAGATGGAGATTCGTTTAGTCATTGAAGATCTGTAGCTGAGCTTGTCCCTCTTCCTGTTTAAAAGGCTGCAGCGGCGCCCAACTCGCTCTCCCAGGGTCCACTGCAGCAGAGACACCGCCTCCAAAGCCTGTTTGCCGGCGACTTTCGGCTCTGTGCCTGTCGCCGCCTTCAACTCCCGGCATGCCGCGGGCGTGGGGCCGACACGTAGACTCCATTTCCCAGCATGCCCCGGGGCTCGGTCAGGACGTGCCGGCGCCTATAAGAGCCAGAGCGCTGCGGCCGGAGCCTATTGTTAGCCGGAGCCGGGGCGGTTCTGGGCGTCTGCTACCGGGGGCGCCTGAGTTTGCTGGAGCCGCCCGCCCTCCGCCGCCTGCCGGCCGACCTGCCCACCCGCCCTCCCTCCCAGCCCTGCCGCCCTGGGAACTCCCCGACCGTCGCCGCGGGCCCGGGACTCGCTATCTCCTCTCTCCTTCCCACCCGGGCTAGGGCGGCGGCGGCGGCAGCGGGGGCGGCAGAGACCATCACGGGAGGAGGCAGCTGCGGCGGGGCCGGTAATGGGCCTGGGGGTGCGGGGCGGAGGGTGCCGCCTCGTCCTTTCTCGGGATCGGCCCTCGGGCGGCTGTGGAGGAGTGGTCAACCCAGAGCTGCGCGGATGGAGGGGTCAGAAATGAGGGAGGCTCGGACGGGAGCGGTCGGGGGGCGGGGAGCCAGGGCGCCGCTGGGAAGGGAAGGAGTCGGGAGAGGCGTGGGAGCTAGGGGCACGGAGGACGCGGGCCCGAACTGCGGGGGCAGCTCGGGGGAGACCGATGGGCGGCTTGGAAGCTGGCAGGATTGCGGATGAGGGTTGAGTTCGGAATGGAGTGGAGATGATGTAGGATGGAGGGAAGTGAAGGAAGGGGAGGGCGAATAGAGGAAAATGTGGGAGGAGTGGTTGGGAATTTGTGAGTAGCAGGCAGGAAGGGATGAGGAAGGCTGGGCAGGGGCTGCAGACGATTGGAATGAGCGGGAAGGTTAGCAGGAATCAGAGAAATGGGTTGGGAGCTGAAGGGTTCAGCAGGGGTGTCCATTAAAGGGAACTGATGCCTTGACATGCCCTTTCAGCTCAGGTTCCTGATGTCTCCCATTTTTCTGGCGTTGTGGGGGAAAACGAAAGCATCACTTACCCTGGTTGCTAGCTCGATCGTTTTTTCACAGGCCCAAACACGCAGCTGACTGCCATCCATCCCTTTTAGTGCCATGGTCTTGATTTATTTTTTTTGAAGGGGTTAGAGTGGCAGCGTGACACGCAAACCGTTCTTCAATATGAAATGTTGGAAGTTATCCCCGAGAGACACAGTGTCCTCTTGTCCTGCAGTTTTCAGTTTAAGGGAAACCCATAGTTGATTCACATTTGCATTTTCTTCACTGACTTTACATCTTGCTAATTTCCAAAGCCAGGAGGATGTTGGTGTGTGCCAGAGTTATCAATGACTGGATATCCTTGAGGGTTAGTGGTTCCTGCAGCATCACGTTCCTCATCTCCCACAAAGATCTTGTGTCCCGCATACGATGGTAGTTTAGACATGGAAAGCCAAATCCTAACCTTGTGTCAGTGAATGGGGGGGGGGGGGGGGGGAGGGTTGGAGGGACGCTTCCTTAAAATACCTAGTTTAAACAGTATGTTTGCACTTAAGCACTTTATATGTTCATAATCCTGGTAATCACAAGGACACATGGATCCAAGGAATTGATAGTATTTGAGAATCAGCTGCAATATCTTGTAAAAGGAGAAACAGGGTCGGTCGTCTTACTCAGGTTTATCCTAACAATTAGCAGCAAGCCTTCCTTCCTCTAACCCAGCTATGGAAGATAACCGTGACGATCTTACCAGAGATTTTTGTCTCTTGACCTTTAGTAGAAGGTTGGGTTCCAGTGGAGTGGGGAGGCTTTCTCCCATGAGATATGCCTTGTCTCGTCATTTTATACTCATTTAAGAGAGAGGCCTTTGTTACCTAAACTTGGCGAATATACTCTGAACCCACAAAATTATTTCTGGACAGTCCCTCTTTTGCTAGTCTCACATAAGCTGTTTTGGTTTTGGGGGGAGTGATAGGAATCCTACAGACGTGAAAAGGCTTAGATCTAGTACTAAAATGCACATATGCTGTAGATCTTTATTTGGTGCTAGCTTAATATCTTCTATATACTCTGGATATGAGTTATTTCATATACCTTTGAGAAATACTCAGACACACTTGAGAAAAGACCATAAGGCAGAAGTATGTAGCCAGAAAGTATCAGCTGACCTTTCATTTCACTGTCATTAAAAAGCTTTTATAGAGGTTTGCATTGTTTTCTCCAAAAGCATTTGTTGTTTGAGTTGGTCATTTTGACAGTTAACTGTCAGTTATGACCTGCATTTCCAGTCTCACCTTCATTATTTCTGTCTGGGTTTAAGTGCTTGGAGTGTAACTTACAAGTGTTTCTCTTCAACACAGGCATTGATCCTTTGCCAATGAATGGTTGAGAGAGGTGGGCATGACTGATTTCTAATTGTGGTTTGAAAAGAGGTTGATTTGATGAACTGGAAAGTGTGGAACCTATTCTAGTTGCTTCTGTTGCAAAGAAAGGTCTCTTCAGGCCACTGTGGGAAGTGGATGGGAGGTTTGTTCTTGATGCCCAGGGAGTATCTTTGCCTGACAAGTCGAGTTCACACCAGAGTTGGGTAAGGAAGGCTGGGTTGAAATTTAAATTTCTATTGGTTGTCAGGACAGAGTTGATGGATTTTGTGTGTATGTGTATGTATATGTATATGTATATATGTGTGTGTGTGTGTGTGTGTGTGTGTGTGTGTATACAAATATATGTATAAAATGGAGTGAAAAAGTGACGCAAACAGATCCTGGGTAGCGTTAGGAGAGCTAAATCAGTACGTACATTATTTACACATAGAGCCGTAGGTTCAGATTATTCTCCGGCGTTTTAAGGAAAATATCTTTCTCCTAGGTTTCACATCCTTTCTTTCTTCCCCCCCCCCCCCACCTCTTTCTTACCTGCCTTTTACGATTGCCCAGAAGCCGCTCTTCCAGAAGTGGAAGTGGGGAAGACCTAGAAAAAGGGGCGAAGGAGAATGGAACAAGTAGCCAGCAGTCCTCGCTGCACCAGAGGAAGTGTTACCCCTGAGGGCAGCTGGGTTAAGGCAGCGAGAATTTTAATCATAAAGATGATTTTGGACCAAACCCAAACTCATGCAGGGCATGAAGAGAAATATTCAAAGGGAGCCCACAATACTGGAAGCAAAGGGACACGGGAGGAAAGACCAGGAGCGCACAGTTTGCTTCCAGTCAGAGATCCCCTCATGCTTCCGGGCTGAGGAAAAGGCCACCTTCCCGGTAGCAACACTAAAGATACCAGTTAAAACCGAAGCTGGACTGAGGCCCTTTCTCAAAAGAGCAGACTTTCAGCTCAGTCTGAGTTTTTATGTGGTTGATAAGATTTTTAAGTGGGGAAGAAAAAAAGTCGGTTCAGTGGTCAACGGTATTCTTTCTCTCTCTCTTTTTTTTTTTTAAACATCACCCACACAAATTCTCAGTCGGAAAGATTACCTCCCCATGTCGAATGCAAGGAAGAAATTTCTTAGTTAATAGGTATCTTTAAACCCAGCTGAAATCTTAGCCCATTAAAGAGTCCTTGGCGCTCTCCATTCTTAATATGTACGAGGAACGTGACCTCTGATGGTAAGATCAGTAGCCCGAAGAACAGAATCGATACTTTGGGCTCCTTTTTGAATTTCATTACAATTCTTAGCAAGCACTTGGTTATTTTTTTTTCCTCCTGGCCAAGTGTATTTCAGGAATGTGCTTGTCTAGACCTATGATGGCTGAGGTTTCCTAGGTGCATCTTGTGACTTGAATACAGAATTTTGATGAGATCTGCATAGAGAGATCAGGAAATCTCTTCGCTAAAGTACTCATTAGGTCTGGTTGACTAAGTAGAGCTGATCCAGGAGCAGGCAAATTGCTTCCGAGAGACTCAGTCCAGAAAAACAGCTCTGTAGCAGACAGCTTTTGACACCACAGTATATTCTGGGTAGCTGCTCTGCAGTAATGCAGCCCTGTCTTTCTGGGCAGTGTTGTTATTCCTGCTGCATAATTAGCAACTAGTGAGATCATAGTCTGGGGAGATTCTGGCATTACTGAGGCAAAGCAGGGAGGCTTCGTATCGTCACATGTGGCTCCGGCTCTGACAGCATTTCTGTTTCGAGCAGATTCATATTCTTGGGAACTTAGGTCCAAAGATGGAGAAGGAGAGAGATCTGTACCTGGGAAATGGACTATCCCTCGTGTGGCACGTTGAAAACACTGCCTGCCGTATTGACTTTACCAGAGTCAATTGTCACTTCTCTTGCTATTTGTTTTCCCCTCGCTGGTTTCTTTACAGGGGGCTAAGATTGTAAAGCTAAGTTTTCCTCGCACAGGGGATGATGACAGACCGGCCGAGCCCTATTTTATGGAGCTATATGAGATCGGAAAAGCTTCTGGGTTTCGAAGGCAGTGCAGATTCTAATCTTCAGTCCATTCTTTACAACCACATTTGATCTTTGTAGGAGGCCGGTGAGAATCTTCACCCTTGTGAAGATCTAGGTAAAGTGTTTCCCTGGCTTCTGATACACTGTGAAATTTGGGGCCGAGAGCAGTGTTTCCCAATGTGCGAGCCAAGGCTCATTTGCCCCCTGAGATTCTTCCATAATCGGGTGTGTGGAACACTGCACTAGCTGTGGGCTCTCACGCTTCACCGTGCTCGTTGGCATAGTCAAGGCCTTCAAGCTACCCTCTCATAGCGCTTTTCTAAACTGTTTGGACACGGCAGTCCTATTTCCACGTAAGGCTATTAATATCCGTGGAACTAGTTTATTTAATATACACACTTTGGGAAACGCCAGGCCAAATTTTCCCTAGGAGAAATAATTGGCTCTCGTTTAGGTTTAGGCACAGCCTAATTCTGCCTTTGATCTCCAGTCCCTCCTCCTGGCCCCTTGGGAGAGCTCTCCCGTGTGAGCACAAGAGCAGCTACCGTTATCCCCGGGCTAGTGAAACCCAGAGCCCAGCTGGCGTGGAACCAAAGGCCTTCACTCTGCTGGGAAGGGTGCTGCTGTTACTCATCTCATTATTCTAAGAGTGACTGGGACTGAAGGGAAACATAAGTAGGAGAATGTTGGCCAGAATAGGTAGAGAAATGACCTAGTCGCAAGAGACCAGACATCAGTGCTAGCTCAGGGACTTTCTTCATTTGGAGAGCCGCGTGTATAGACTTGGGAGGGAGGTCTGTCTCAGGACAGGAGTGCTGATTCCTCTTTTCCCCTGGGCAGAATCCTAATGCGCCCGGCTGACTGGTGGTGAGCAGGGGCTTTGGGGCCAACGCCGTGGGCTCCCCAAGGAAACCCCTTTGAAACCAATGGATGCATTCACGGGCTCGGGTCTCAAGAGGAAGTTTGATGATGTGGATGTGGGCTCATCAGTTTCCAACTCCGATGATGAGATCTCCAGCAGTGACAGTGCTGACAGCTGTGACAGTCTCAATCCTCCTACAACTGCCAGCTTCACGCGTGAGTGAGCCCCTCTACCCCCCACCTGCACCCACAGCCCCCCAAGCATCAGAGCCCATTGAAGTCCTTGCGACTGCTTCTTCTGTCCAGCTTGGGGATTTTCCCTTAACCATAATCTTCCTACTCTTAGCCCAACCTCGCTCTTTGGAGGACTTCACTGCTCTAATATCATAGGCTTAGGTCTGACTTCCTCTAGCTGATTTTCCTTATGCCATGTTTTATAGGTTCTCAGGAACCTATGGGCCGAATTAAATTGAAGAAGTCCAGGATACTACCCTTGCCCACCCGAGTTCCACACAATTGTAGCACTAGTAGGACATAAATGCTTACTGTCTGGACAACTGGGGAAACTCCAGATTTCTTAATTCTTTTTTTTTTTTTAATTGTTTAAAATGTTTGTTTTTGAGAGAGAGAGAGAGAGAGAGAGAGAGAGAGAGAGTGTGAGTGGGGGAGGGGCAGAGAGAGAGGGAAACACAGAATCCGGAACAGGATACAGGCTCTGAGCTGTGAGCACAGAGCCCGATGTGGGACTTGAACCCACGGACCGTGAGATCGTGACCTGAGCCGAAATCGGCCGCTTAACTAACTGAGCCACCCAAGCATCCCCACATTTCTTAATTCTTATAGCTCAATTAATTTCTTGGAAAGAACTTCCACATGAGAGTGGGAGAGGGACAGAGGAAGAGGGAGAGAGAGAATCCTAAGCAGGCTCCGTGCCTAGTGCAGAGTCCCACGCTGGGCTTGATCTCACAACCATCTGGTCATGACCTGAGCAGAAATCAAGAGTCCAACACTTAACTGACTGGGCCACTCAGGTGCCCCAGAACTTCTGATTCTGTAGATCAGAGGTTGCCTATGGACCAAATCTGGCCCGCTGCCTGTTTTTGTAAATAAAGTTTTATTGGAATACAGCCACACACGTTGTAATTGATGTCATGCTACAGTGGCAGAGTTGAGTAGTTGCAGCAGAGTTGCAAAGCCTAAAGTATTTACTATCTGGCCCTTTAAAGAAATACAGCATCCTCTGCTATAGATTTTACACACTGTCCAATAGAATTTTCTCTTATGATAGAAACGGTCTAGGGGTACTAGGTGTCTCAGTCATTTGAGTGTCTGACTCTTGATTTTGGCTCAGGTCATGATCCTGGCATTGTGGGATCCAGCCCTATGTTGGGCTCCATGTTGAGTGTGGAGCCTGCTTGGGATTCTCTCTCTCCCTCTGCCCCTCTCCCCCACTTACACTCTCTTTCTTAAAAAAAAAAAAGTTTTACATCTGCACTGTCCAGTATGATAGCCATCAGCCGTACGTAGCTGTGAGCACTTGAGATGTGATTAGTGTAATTGAAGAGCTGAATTTTAAATTTTATTTTGAGTAACTGAAATTTAAATCGCCACAGGTGGTTACTTGCTGCCATACTGAGTGAAGCTATATAGATTGTTACATCCTGAAAAGATGGCCTAGATGTCCTCTTCCCAGCTGATGTCCAAAATTAGATGTTGTGGTCATCTGTGTGGGTAAAGTCAGTCTGGAGGCAGTGGTTCGGACCAGCTGATGTTCAAGGCCCCTCCCAACTGTGCATTTATGATGTGACAATCAGAAGTTTCCCAAGGTTCAGAGAGCACTTTGGACAACAGTTGAGAGCCTAGTTGAATGAGAAAGAACGAGACCGCCAGGCAGGCCGTTCCTGGGTTAGTAACACTGCTCTGTGCTCCCTTCTCAGCCACATCCATCCTCAAGCGGCAGAAGCAGCTGCGGAGGAAGAATGTGCGCTTTGACCAGGTGACCGTTTACTACTTTGCCCGACGCCAAGGCTTCACGAGTGTGCCCAGCCAGGGTGGGAGCTCTCTGGGCATGGCCCAGCGCCATAACTCCGTGCGCAGCTACACGCTCTGTGAGTTTGCTCAGGAGCAGGAGGTGAACCATCGGGAGATTCTTCGTGAACACCTGAAGGAGGAGAAGCTCCATGCCAAGAAGATGAAGGTGCCTAAGGGGTCTGGGATCTGGTATTTAACCGCGTTCCGAGATAAAATGGAAAACCATCTGGGTCTCTGGATTCTTTATTTATTTGTTTTAAATTTGCCGCCCTCGGCACGTAGAAATTCCAGATCTTTTTAACGAGACATCCCAGATTTGGAATCCGATCTCAGTCTGAGACACCATTGTTCTGGTCTCTGGCGGGGAGTCTACACAGGGTAGCAAAATGGCTTCCCTAGAATTCCCTACCCTCAGCAGATTTTTAAAAAGCTTAAAATGTGAATATCTACAAACATTCGAGTCTGCCACCCTTGGAATCTGAGGAAGCACAGTGTTTCAGTTTCTTGTCAAATGATCGTCTGTTGTCCCAATGCCCAGAACGGGTTTTAGATCCTTTACGTTCTCTGATAGGACCCCGCTGTTTCTATAACCCCCGTCACCTCGAGGTGATAGTCTTTTATGTGTAAATGACAGTGTAGCCAAATAGTTCTTTCTCTGTGGATGGTCCCGGGCCTGCCGCTGAGGCCGCGCCAGCTCTCGCAGTGTAGGAGAGCAGCGCTGAAAGAAGACCCGTCTCTCGCAGGTTGGCTCTTCACAGCTACCCGTTTGCTTTCAGCACTGCCTGGCACTCCACAGCCGTGGTTTCCACCAGGCCGCAAAAAGGTCCCCCCGAGTTCCTAGTTCCAAACTTGGAGAACACTGCTTCTGGCCCGGCCAGGTTTCTTGTGGGCCCGAAGCCTGCTGACCCATATTAAGCAGGTGGCTGCGTTATTTCCAGGGCTGCGGGTGACCCCCTGATGAGTCACAGCAGATTGTGGTGTGGTCGGAGAACTGACGGCAGGGGATGTGGACTAATGATATCCCTTTCCCCCTGTGAGAGCCGTGTCTCCTTCCCTCAGTCTACTCCCAAAGCCTTACACCTGTTTTTCTAACTGGAATGACATTGAGGCGTCCCTTTCTTGTGTCTGAGGAATTCTGTCACTGACCCTATCACCTTCCTGCTGCTATAGCAACGGCTGGGGAAATAAACACTGTTCTCGTCATTTGCGACGAAGGCTTTCTTCCCTTTCCGTAGAAGAAACCCGTCTCCTAAATCCGGTAGAGGCATAGCCTGTCACAGCAGGATTCCATCCTGTTCTGTGGCCCCCCCTTGCAGGATGTCTAGGGACAGAGCTCAGCAAACTCCAGGCTGGCAGAGGATTCCTCCTTATTAGCAGACTTCGCGAACAGCAGCACTGGTGGCAGCTGGTACATCTTTCTGTGTCAAGAGAAAACCCTGCCTTTGCCCTCCCCAGGTCCAGTTTGCTCTTAGAAAGTTTTCCTATCTTTATTTAGCGCTCTACAGGGGAGACTGTTGATCTCAAAGATACATCTTTTGCATGGCCCATGTGCCATCTGATATTTTTTCCTTTTAGGCTGCCAACAAAAACAAAAAAACTGCTGGTGCTCTGTAGCTTTGATTATATATAATTTTTCTAATATTTTCATTAAAAAATTTTAAATTTATTTTGAGAGTGCATGCGCACGCGTGCGCACACATACACACACACACACACACACACACACACACACACACACACACACGTGGGGAAGGGGCAGAGAGAGAGGCCCAAGCAGCCTCCATGAAGTCGGTGCACAGAGCCCGACATGGGGCTGGAACCCATGAAACCATCAGATCATGACTTGAGCCAAAGTCAGATGCGCAACCAACTGAGCCACCCAGGTGCCCCAGTTATTTTTCTTTTTAATTTTGGCCTTTCATTCCTTTGGAGTACCTTATTATGGGTAGTATGAATTGGGAATCTAACTTTTTTTTTTTTCCCCAAAAGAATATCCAGTTGTCCCAATACCATTTAATGCCAGAGGACTCTTCTCACTTGATTTGAAATGCCACCTCTGTCGTGTTACATCCTTACATTTGTGTGGGTTTCTTTCTATTGCATCTCTAGCTTCTTTCCCTTGAGAGGACAGCGGGAGGGAGGGTGATGAGGAGGAAGCCATCCCCAGTGAAATAGGCAGGGGAGATCCCAAGGTCTGCAGAAAGGCCCCTCATCGTTGGTCTCCCTGCTACAGAAATAACAGACCGGGAAACCCCCAGAAGCACCACTGTATTTGTCTCCTCTGTCCCACCTTCCCACAAACAAACACAACAGGTGTGGAGCTTATTAGCCAGCCCTATTGCATCACGTCCCCCAGGAGCTGTTCCTTTACCAGCACCAATCTGTGGCTGTCTGATGAAGTAAGCCACCCCCTCCAGTAGCTTGGCTCTCATCCTGCTAGTAGCTTCCAGAGCTCTGGAGATGATGAGGTCTCATTTTCTTCACTCGAATTCTCTAGTGAGTTTTCAAAACTCATTCAGCCAGCTTGTCTTCACACTGTCCTTCCACTAAGACTCCCTTTTCTGGCTGGCTATCCTTCTTAGCCCAGAGAACCCAGATTTCTGCCTGTAGATGGTACCTTAGTGCTATATAAGCCACCCTGCCTCACATACTGCTTTTCTTTGAAATCAAATAAAAAAGTATCAGGAGAAAGAATATGTTCTAGACTGTGGGCCGGAAGTGAGAGCTTTCTTTGGTAGCCATTAACAACTTGCTCCTTTTTTTTCCTCCTCCCAATGAAATGAAGCTCTTCTGTATATGTAGATCGTTGTTGACACTGTGAAGATTTAGGCTCATTGACAAAGACCCGGTGGCCTTGTACTACACTTGAGTGTAGTCTTCTTCCCAGAATGTGGTTTTGGGTCCTTTGGGGGTACATATTGAAGGGTGTTTTGCAACGTTCTCTATCCATCCAAGGAATATCTAGCCATTGATAGACCTTCTCCTCCCTGTGTTAGAAGGCAAGTTAGGTGAAGTTAAGGGACACAAGTCTGGGAATGGAGAATATATTCGTGGAAGAATATTATCTTCTAGGAGGGAGGATGAGACACAGGTTTTGAGAAACTTTGATCTACCAAGGTGATACCCGGTGTCGACAGACAGGAAGGTGTTAGAACTACAGAGCTACATAAGGCTTCCTGCGTTCCTGCTCTAGGTTTATTCTCTTAAACTATCCAATATGGTAGCCGCTAGCCACACATGGCTATTTTTTTTTTTTTTAAGTTTATTTTTGGGAGAGAGATAAGAAGCACAAGCGGGGGAGGGGCAGAGAGAAGGAGAGCGAAAATCCCAAGCAAGCCCCCCACCATCGACGCAGAGCTCAGCGCGGGGCTTGAACTCGTGCACTGTGAGATCATGACCTGAGCCGAGACCAAGAGTCGGCCGCTTAACCGACCGTGCCACCCAGGCGCCCCATGTGGCTCTTTATACTACACTCGATTAAAGTGAAATGAAATGAAAACGTTCAGCTTCTCATTTGCACTAGCCGCATTTCCAGTGCTCAGTAGCCACACGTGCTATGAGCAGCATGGCCATTTCCATCATCGCACCAGGTTCAGTTGGACTGTGCTGCTCTAGACACCCGCTGTGAGGAGGTGCCTGCAAATACTCGAGGCTAACCTGTCCTCCCTGTCTCCTGGCAGCTGACCAAGAATGGGACGGTGGAGTCAGTGGAGGCCGACGGCCTGACCCTGGATGATGTTTCAGATGAAGATATTGACGTGGAAAACGTGGAGGTGGATGATTACTTCTTCCTGCAGCCCCTGCCCACCAAGCGGCGCCGAGCCTTGCTGAGGGCTTCGGGGGTCCACCGCATCGATGCCGAAGAGAAACAGGAGCTTAGAGCCATCCGCCTGTCACGGGAAGAGTGTGGTTGCGACTGTCGCCTGTACTGTGACCCAGAAGCCTGTGCCTGTAGTCAGGCTGGGATTAAATGCCAGGTGAGTCCAAGTCGGCCTGAGAGAGCATATCTACTCTAGAGTCTGGGGGACGTGATGCGGGTACCCATGAACACGGGAGGCCGCCCGTCACCCGTGGGTGGATTCCCCGTGAGTGTGGACACTCCATAGCTCCATAACCCTCCTCCATCAAGGAGAAAACCAAGCACGGCAGGATTCCTAGGCTATGGAGATAGCAGTTACCTTTTCTGTGTTTCTCACCTCAGAGGTGATGAAGAGGCAGCTGTCCGCAAATGGGGGAACAGGGAACAGGGGTTAGTAAGTTTACCATTAGTAGCTATTCCTTAAATATGGATTTCGTGAGATAAAAGGAAGCAGAGAGCTGAGTTAGGCCTTTAGACTTTATCTTCACTCACAGGACCTCTACCCCGATTTTGTAAAACTCAAAGTAATTCTCAGATCCTGTAATTTAGGATCAAACTTGGCCTGGCAGAGGTTAAGTCCAGGATCTTAAGTTCAGGATCTTTTTTTTTTTTTTTTTTTTTTAGTTTCTAAAATTAAAAAAAAAAAATTATTTATTTTGAGAGAGAGAACAAGTGAGATAGGGGCAGAGAGAGAGGGGGACAGGATCCAAAGCAGGCTCTGTGCTGACAGCCAAGAGTCCCATGTGGGGTTTGAACTCCAGAACTATGAGATCACGAAGTCAGACGCTTAACCAACTGAGCCACCCAGGCACCCCTTAGGTCCAGGATCTTAAAAGATAGAAGACCTCATTCCCCACCTGGCCTTCTGACAAGGGACAGGTTAGAAGGCCTAGCCCAACTGAAAAGAGTAATACCATCCCAGAGGATGAAATCTACCTGGAACTTGTAGGATGTGGGTGCTGAGTCCTTCTGGTTGAATGGATCCTAACGAACCTTTTGTTTAATTTTAGGCAGGTAATAGCTCTAGCTGATCTGGCCAAATACTGCTTTTCAGAGTGAAGTCCCATAATATATCATTCTGTTTTACAGTCCTGAGAATAGTCCTAAGAATTGGACTGTTCTTAAGACTGGAATGGAGAGTTCTAGAAGTTGATATCATAGGAAGACATTGTGTGTTTGTACATATTTGCTGATGTTATTTTATTTTTGGTGGCGGGGGGGTGCTTTTTTCCTTTTTGGGATCCAATAAGGAGGTAGAGTAGATCCCTTTTCCACATATTCCTGGTCTATAACTGTTTCAGAACTAAACTGGCCAACCATCAGGGAAAAATGAAGCAGGCAGTGAAAAGCTGGCCATTATTTTGTTGGAACTGTCACGATAGCACCTTAGCAAACTAAGGCACTTTCTCTAGTTTCCCTGGAATGTATCGATTGCTTTGGACCAGCTAGATCTACTTCCTTTCCCACGCCTGTCGTTGCAGAAGGCACTAGGCTTGGGCCCCAGCCTTTGTCTTCTCGACACACCAGGTAAGTTCTGGGAAAGTCTGAGGCACAAAAATTTCTTCCACTCTGAGAACTGTCAGCATTCAGAGAGGTGGTCTCAGGACTTTTTAACTGGAAAGGCCCTTTGACGTGATTTTTGGCTACACTTTATTTGGAAGAGGAAACAAAGCCTTGGAGAGATACAGGACCTTCCCGAGGTCACAACTGCTAACTAATGGCTGTGCTGGAATCAGAACGCGAGTGGTCTGAAAACTACCACCTCATGCTCCTAGGTCACCACGTTGCACGTTACGCTTTGAATTAGTTGTTCCTCTTGTAAGAAGACCTCAAATCCCAGCTGCCCGCGTTTGCCAGCTGATGTCTCCTATCTCCGTTATTAAATCTGCTGGCCTCATCTTCCCTCAACCTCCTTGTCCCCTCCTCAGGTGGATCGCATGTCCTTTCCGTGCGGTTGTTCCCGGGATGGCTGCGGGAACATGGCGGGGCGCATTGAATTTAATCCGATCCGGGTCCGGACTCATTACCTCCACACCATCATGAAGCTGGAGCTGGAGAGCAAGCGGCAGGTGAGCCGCCCGCCAGCCCCGGACGAGGAGCCCTCACCCGCCGCTGGTTGCAGCCTGACGGGAGCCCAGGGCTCCGAGACACAGGACTTCCAGGAGTTCATTGCTGAGAACGAGACAGCGGTCATGCACCTGCAGAGTGCAGAGGAACTGGAGCGGCTCAAGGCAGAGGAAGACTCCAGCGGCTCTAGCGCCAGCCTGGACTCCAGCATCGAGAGCCTGGGCGTGTGCATCCTGGAGGAGCCTCTGGCCGTGCCCGAAGAGCTGTGCCCGGGCCTCACAGCCCCCATCCTCATCCAGGCTCAGCTGCCCCCGGGCTCCTCCGTCCTGTGTTTCGCCGAGAACTCAGACCACCCGGCCGCCTCGGCAGTGAACAGCCCGTCCTACTTGAACGGTGGGCCCCTGGTCTACTATCAGGTGGAGCAGAGGCCAGTCCTGGGGGTGAAAGGAGAGCCTAGCGCAGAAGACGTCCCGCCTTCTTTCCCCAAGGAGAAGGATCTGAATGTCTTCTCTCTCCCGGTTACCTCACTGGTGGCTTGTAGCCCCACAGACCCAGCTGCCCTGTGTAAGTCAGAAGTGGGGAAAGCGTCCACCCTAGAGGCGCTAGTGCCCGAAGGCTGTAACCCTGACGAGCCTGAGAGCGAAGACTTCCGCCCCTCTTGGTCCCCCTCGAGCCTCCCCTTCCGCACGGACCATGAAGAGGGCCGTGCGATGGAGAAAACCTCACAGCAGAGTGAGGACAGGCCCCCCGAAGATTCTTCCCTAGAACTCCCTCTGGCAGTGTGAGCTGGGGATGGAGATTCTGCCTCTGACCCATTCTCTATTTATTCCCTTATTTTATCTAACACCGTTTCAAAACAAAACTGTAGAAGCAGCTGCTACGCCCATGTTATTTTATTGGGGTCTTGGGGGGATGGGTGGGAAAGAATCGTTTGTACGAGTATTTTTTAAAGGGTAAACAGAACCAAGGAGACCGGTCCCAGCTGGATGTGGGGAGAGTCTCGGGGCAGAGGAGGCCGCACAGTGCTGAATACTGAGCTTTCTGGGCCGTTGGAACAAAGAACGAGGATCTCACAGGAGAAGCTGGGTAATTCGAGCAGCTATTCTTTATGTAGGGACCAGAACGCAATAATTTGAACAGCGTGGCAAAGCTCCCTTCTTTCCTGAGCTCCAGGTGGGGAAGAAGCTCAAGTTTTCTCATCGGTCACCCTGATACCCCACTTTGGTGCATAACGCAGTTGGAGTACCATCTGGCCAGATCTAGAGAGGAACGGGTAGAAGGGTCTCTGCTTCTGTAGAAAACCTCCAGAATTTAGAAAAACTTAACCTGCCTTCCCTGGCCCCCCGTTTGGTAAATTTTTAAGTTAATATTTGACACGTTTGGTGTCCTCCGACCTGTTCCCCACACTGGGGATTCCTGGTCTGTAACTTGAATTCTTTCTTTCACATGTTCTTAGGTACTAGAGTTAAACTTGCCTATTTGTCTCCCCCGCCCCCTTTCTTTTTCCCTTGAAGAGAAAGCTAGATTGGCTGGGGATGTGGCCTAAAGAGCCTGAGGCTTGTGCCTGTGTAATGCCGGCTCCGTCAGGCAGCTTCAGGCCGGGGCTCACACGTCCCACAGGAGGCATATATGGAGCATTGCCTGTGTCCGAAAGAGGCAGCAGGAAAAGGCTGCTGTCTGCAAAGAAGTGGACTTGATCTGTGCCATGCTTGCTTTTTCACCCAGGTTCCTCCCGCCCCGCTCTGGGAGGTTTGAGCTTTAAAGGAATGCAGGACGTGGCAATCTAAAGTCACCAACTAGTTTTTGTCCTTTTCTTTCTGTACTACCCTTGTGGTCCTTGGATATACAGGGTTAAGAGAGTTTTGCTATTCCAGTCCCCCCCGCCCTGACAACTGCAAATGTTTATTGGATCCCTCCAACTTGATACATAAAAATTGGAAGCCAAACGAATTCTTAATTGCTACACACAGCTCCCAGGTTCCAGAATGATATATTATGGGACCTTCCCACAGTTCTCTTTGCGTCCATTTTAAAATGGAGTCAGTAGGGAGCAAAAAACACTCTCCACTAGCATCCTTTACATCACACTTCACTTCTGGTATGGTTTATTGACCAAGAAAGAACAAGTGGAAAACTGTTTGCTTTTGGTGGGGAGAGAACTCTTCCTACTTACCTTGCTCACATAGCCTTTTCTTGTGGGACGTGAACGCACTCTTTATGTATGTCACAGCAACATTTCACCTAGAAAATCTCTAAACTGAGCCTGTGAGGCCTTGTACTTAAACGGATACGTCTTTTAACCCAGTCTGCCTCTCCAGTTCATTCCTGGTTTTGCTTGGTTTTACATTTGGAGGGGAGTTCTTCAGTACAAGACCTTGTCCCTCCCCATCCTCTAGCCTCACAAGAGAGTCTTAAGCACCCGAGATGTAGACACTATCCCAAGCCAAGCCACACTCCCCCACGATCGGCCATCCCCTTGAATAGAAGGCTGAAGCTTAAACTGCAAACTTTCTTCCTGAAAGCTTATATTGGGAGGGGAGCGTGGGCTCTAAACATTCCCTCCTTAGGAAGGCTCCAGCCTCACCTTTGGAAGTGGATTCCACCTGCTTGGTAAGAGACACTTTAGCCTTTGGGGTCAAGCCAAGAATTGGAATCTCATTATTAAACTCATTGCCAGCCCCCAAGAGATTTGATTTTTCTGAAAAACTAGTTTCTTAATCCAAGTCCGTCCCTCCAGGAACAACACTTCTGGCTCCCGCCGATCCCGAGTTTTTAAATGCTGAAATATTAACACTGAGCATTAACTGTCTTGTTAAGCAAAGGGCCTTTTCTACAACCTAGTCCATCTCGTTTCTGGTGCTACCTGAGCTGGATACAGTTCTCGCTCATGGTTGCTAGAAAAGCTAAGCCTAGGCCTCTGATCACAGGACCGTACGGCTTCAGTCCCACTCAGTCTAGGCCTAGATAAAAGAAATCTCTTATTACTGCAACTCTTAAGATTTTCCAGTTTCCTTTCTCATATACTGTACACAGGTAGTATTTTCAATGTGAATCCAAAGCTTGTCTGGTTCTCTGAAAACATTTTTTTTTTTTTTTTTTTTTTTTTTTTTTGCCTTTTAGGTCCTTTACATTGTGATAATGCTGTATTTAAAGAGAATATTTAAATGTAATATTAAAGAAATATTCAAAAGAATGGTGTGTTATTCTTTATCCTGGCAGGCCACAACTTAGTTACTTGTTAGACAAAGGGTGCTTCTCCAGCGTTGTATATAAAACCAATTAGGTCAGTTAGATATTAATGTTAACAACAGAAATGTTTTACGATGGAAAAACAGAACATTCTCTTTGGAGCATCAAGAACTTGACGTGCATCGTATGCCCTTATGCACCCAAGCTGGAGCACGCTTGATGCTCCCCTGTTGAAGCTTTTCCCTGTCTATAGTCTGTATCCTGGGGGCTCATCTGCTAATCCCGTTTTCTTTACAATCATATATATATAATCTTTACAGATTATGTATGTATCTATAATATATATAAAATTCTCTGTTCCTGGTTATTGCGTTAAAATTGAGCAGAGGATCAGTGTCAAATCCGTTCCCTCAGAACTTCCATCCCATCAGAAGCTTCTATCCCAACCGCCTACGTCTCCATTAGTTAGGTTACGTCCGTCTTGTCAAAGGAGTTTTAGCAAAATCATCCGAGTATGCAGAAGTCACTTCCAGCAACTGGTTTCAGGTAGTCTTTACTTGGCTTTAAAACAGTGCTTCATGCATTTAACAATAAGTTATTACACGTCACTAGCGTACAGGGACAAAAGCTAAACCCAACGTACTCTCGACGCAGACCGCTCCCGGGCTCCCAAGCAGGGTGGTCGTTAGTGTCTTGGAGGTTTAATCCAGGGCCCAGAGGCGGCCACTGGCAGTTACAGCCGGACTGCCGCAACTCAGCGGAGGTAGCAGAGTTTAAGATCTGTGGAGGCTGCACCACAGCCCAGAAATTAAGACAAGGGTGGGGTGAAGGCTATAAACACGGAAAGGGTCAAGTGGCACTTGTATTTCCTTGCATCGTTGCCATCAGAATGTTCCCATATATGAATAACTATTTGCTTTAAAAAAAAAAAAAAAGTGTTTCATGGACTTGGAAAGGGAGTGGTTAACCCAGTGAGGGGACCAAAAATAAAAATAAAAATAAAAAGCCTATTTTTGGTCACAAAAAGGATCGAGGGCAGCATCAAAGGACACGCACAGATGTAAATGCTCCAGTTTCAACAGGGCTGCCCCCCTCCCCAGCCGGAAACTAACAAAAACCCAGCTGTAAAGAATGTGGCAGTGGTTAAGTCCGAGGCTGCTAGGACTTGCCCCACCTGGGGCAAAAGCTCACTTCCTAGGATCTGAACTCAAAACGTCACAATTAAAGCCCAGTACGGAGGCTGCTGCCAGCTCTGGCTGATGGTGAGGAAGTTGGGATGACACTTCTGGTAAGAGGGTGTTTCGGTTCCAGCTCCCTCCCTCGAGGGTACCACGCTGGAAAGCCTGCGGGCACCTGCTCCTCTGCCTCCCGCACACCCCCGCCAGGGCACACAGATGCTTTGCCGGCCAGTGCTGTTTGGTACCACGCTGCCATACTGTGTGACTGCAGGATGATGCCACCCGCTCCACGTTCATTCAGCGCCTTGAGCCGGTGTAGTTGATGGAAAGCAGGACCACGTTGTGTAGCAAGAGGGACAGCTCAGCTTCTGAAAACACCATCAATGTTAATGGTTTGGCCAGAGAACAGTCACCTGGGGCGGGGGTGGGGGGGGGGGGGGAGGGGGCAGGGCTTGATCCTGGAGTCAGGAAGCCAAGTGCAGGGAGGTGTGACATCGAGAGGCTACTGTTCTTGAAGGTCCCCTGCTTCACCCCAGTCCCTGCCACGGATGCTTTCCTTTCCTTCCACCAGGTATTCCTTTCTCCTCATCCTCACTTCTTGCCTCTCATGTGGTGGTGGGAGAAAATTCAGAGATGCTAATGGTAGTGAGCACTAACTATTGTCACCCTTGGGATTCTTCTGCTAGAAGCTGGTGCTCTGGAAACATTTCTTGGCTCCAAGGAGATTAGTAGGCCTACCCTGCTATTCACAGGCTTAGAAAACATCAAAGCCCAGCCAAAGGTTCCAACAAGTGACTCACAGGCCTAATACCCACCCTCAGATACTTTTTATTTACCCAATTGTTTTTGATTTTGTGGGTTTTTTTTTTTAAAGATTTGTTTTTATTTTAAACTTAAAAAAAAAAACGTTTTATTTATTTTTGAGAGAGAGAGACAGAGACAGAGTGTGAGCAGGGGAGAGGCAGAGAGAGAGGGAGACACAGAACCTGAAACAGGCTCCAGACTCTGAGCTGTCAGCACAGAGCCCGACGCGGGGCTTGAACTCACAAACCGTGAGATCGTGACCTGAGCCAAAGTCGGACGCCTAACCGACTGAGCCACCCAGGTGCCCCAAGATTTATTTTTAAGTCATCTCTACACCCAACGTGGAGCTCGAACTCACAACCCTGAGATCAAGAGTTGTATGCTCTACCGACTGAGCCAGCCAGGTGCTCCAAGTGTTTTTGTTTTGAGTTTGAATGCCTTTAGACTGGCGCTTCTCACCCGGGATAATTCTATTCCCCCTTCCCCCACAGGACATCTAGCAATGTTGGGAGACATTTTTGATGATCAGAACTGGGGTGGAGGGCGCTACTGACATCTAGTGGGTAGAGGGCAGGGATACTGCTAGATACCCTCTAACGCACATGGTAGCCCCCCAGGACGAAGCATCTATATATAGTGCTGAGGCTGAGAAACTGCTTCAGACTGGCATGCATGTAGTCTTGGTTCCCACAGTCCCCGCTACTGCCTCTTGTCTTGCACAGTCTACTTCACTACCTGCTTAGCCCCTGTAGGCAAATGAGTTTATACACAGGATAAGGGTCTCACAGTACTCACTCATCAACTCCAAAGTAATCTCAGAATAAAATATAAAAATTATTTGAATTTGAGTGGCATAACCACAGGGATGGGTCTTACCTTTCAGGCTGCAGGAAATCTGTAGCCATTCTCCCAGCCAAGTTCGACACCTCTCTTCAGCGATATGGGTAGAATTCAAGCCACGAAGATAACAAGCCTATTATCACCCAGAAGAGAAACAGTCCTCAATAATCACATAGCAAGTATGGCCATGAACTGTAAACCTACTAATAATTCAAAACCAATCTCATCCCCACAAGAAACCTTTCTCTGTGGCAATCTGAACTACAATGGACAAGAAGACAGGCAAAGAGGACTATATAACCAAAAATAGTAGGTCTAAAGAACAGTGTCCCTGGTTTTTGAAAGGCCATAAGCCAAAACTACTCTGGGCAATTCCCTCCCATGAGTTCACTGAGAAAAAAAGACACAGAAACGAAGTGAAAGAATAAAGAGTTTGGGCTTTGTTGTAACAACCAAAACATGGTGGAGGTCTCTGTAAGCTCCCAGTCCTGTGAGCTCAAAAGCCCACCAAGGATTGAGGGTTGATATTGCCATCAAATTCTTACCGATTTCACTTCCTGAGGGGTCAGGTGGCCAATCCCCAGCTTTGCCAAAGCTTTGTCCAGTTGGTGAATTACAGTGGTATGAGTCTTTAAACGGTGTCTCAACAAGAAAGAAGGCAGATAAGGTGTGAGAAGCATGGCTCGACTCAAGGCTTTCTGTAACGCAACGACACAGGAGGAGAAAGTCAGCACGGCATTACCATACACAGAACCTGAGGCAAGGCGAGGCTGCGGAACAGAGAAAGCCTCGAAGTGCTCACCATTTGCAAAGCATGGAGTTGGTTCATGCCCAGAGGATGGTTAGAGAAACACTCTCTCAGAGCCAGGATATCATGTATTGCTGGGTGGGTACCATGCTGTATCTTGGGAGAGCCAAGAGATTGGTAGAGGTTAGGAAGCTCCTGACTGGCCCTCTTTCCTAGTTTTAGTGCAAACTGGATCTAACAAGAGTCCTAGTTTGCAGGAAGGGTTAGCTAGAGGAATACCTTGGTGCACAGCTCTGTCATATGCCACCGGAGTCCTGCATCAGAAACGAGAGGGATAACCCTTTCTAAATAGCCAAGGATTTCTGGGTGGGACTGCTTCCGGAGAGCATGATAGATATCTAAGAAATCAATTTGTTGCTTTGGGGTCCAGAAATGTTGGATCAGTAGCTGCCTAGGAAACAGGTACCTGAAAGGAAAAGGAATCACAATGTCACTTGCTGAAACCGGCATCTTCAAAGCGATCTAAGAAAGCATTTGGCAGATATGAATACTAGGAAGAAGAAATGGAGACATTACTTCCTACCTCACTGTTCTGTAAATGAGTCTCAGACCAAGGTTTAAGAGACACGGAAGCACAATTTCAAGCAACATTACTGAGGTTTGTGAAAGCAAGCAGTGGTGGAATAGCCTCGCATGCAGTAATTGGATAAAATGACTCCTTTTGAACCAAAGCATCTGAAGAACATATGCTGGACAGACCGGGAGACAGATGCAGACAGAGCTGGTCATTATATGTGATGGTGACAACCTCAAGCTGTTGCACAGTCCGTATGTGTATATAAAATGTGAAAGTCAAATTTGTTTTTTAATTCATTTTCTGCATGTGTGGTGGTTTTAAAGCACGGCCACAAATTCTCTGGCATCCCTCTTATTGAGAAGGAAGGTCTATGTCCCCCTTACTTTTAAATCTGGGTGACTGATTCAACCAATAAAGCAGAGCAGAAGTGAGTCTTTGTGACTTCCAAGGCTAGGTTATAAAAGGCCACCCGGATTCTTATTTGCTGAAACACTCACCCTTGGAGCCCTGAGCTGCCATGTAAGAAGTCCTATTACTCTGAGGCCACCATATTAAAGAGGCCACATATAGGCACTCTGACAGTCCCAGCCTTCCGGCCATCCCTGCTAAGGCACCAGACATAAGAGTGACCTTAGATCATCCAGACCAGTCCATTCGCCAGCTAAATATCACTGAGAGACTTCTGTCAACATCACACAGAAGAGAAAAATCAGTCACACACCTGAACCCTGCCCAATTTCCTGACCCACGAAACCATGAAAAGCTATTAAGTTTTGAGGTTGTTTGTTATGTAGCAACAGATAACTAAAACAACACACAAGATCAAAGTTTAAAAGTGTCATCTTTGCAGGGGGGGGGGGGGGCGCCTGGGTAGCTCAGTCGATTAAGCATCCAACTCTTGACTATGGCTTAACGGTTCGTGAGTTCTAGCCCTGCACTGGGCTCTGTGCTGACAGTGCAGAGCCAGCTTGAGATTCTCTCTCTCCTCTCTCTCAAGATAAATAAACTTAAAAAATCAATCAATCAATCATCAAAAGTGTCGTGTTTGGATGCAAAGTAAAGATTTATGTGATCAGAATATGAAATGCGTTTCTCTCCTAAAAAAACTGTCCCAAATTGCTAAGCCTCTCAGGGAGTGGGTTGCTGCCTCTAGGGATGATGGAAAAGGTCATCATCTTATTTCACAACACACAGGGGCAGCTGAGAGGCAGGAAAAGTCTACACTACCTACACCTACAGCTAGCCCAGTAATCCAAGTGTTACCAAGTGTGGCTAATTAGAAGACTGGAGCAGGAAATGTGATAATCTCTGCCTATTTCTGAAATGGAAAGTTCTTCTTAAAATAATTTTGAATTAAAAAAAAATCTATGTATCTTCAATACGCTGGGAAGATAGAAGTCTGTACTCACATTAGCAAGAAGACCAGGTAGTTGGCAAAGGGTGGAATGGAAATAATACCTAGGAAAAGACACTTGGTGACGTCTCGGCGGAACTAAGCAGAAATAAACACAGACGCAGTTTTAACCCAAGTAAGTTCTTAATACAATGGACAATCCCTCCCCCAACACTGTGCAGTAAATTTCTATTACAGCCCAGAGAAGGATCAAGGTTTTTTCTATCTACCTCTAGCTGGTAAGTTCCTTGAGGACAGAAGCCCTGATTTGTTCATTTTTGTATCCCAAATAATGTCTAGTACAGGGCCTGGCATTATACCAAATCTCTCAACAAATTCTTCCTGATGTGCCAAATGGGTCCTAGGTTCTCGCTCTCAGTTTCAAAGTCACCACCAAAGTGAACACCATCAAGTCACTACCAAATACTACTTTCCTGCTGCCTTTGGGATCCTTGCAGATTTTTATATATTCAGAAATGAACTCGATTTTAGTGTCCACAACTTTCATTCGGCAAGGATGCCAGAATCTCTATGGAGCTCTGTTGTAGAGGGCTACAACTCCGAATAAACCCAATTCTGACAAATAACCCGATGTTCTTACTTAGTTCGATACTTTGATCTCACAGCAGAGGGGAAAAGGTTGATCAGTGGTGAACAAGATAGGAAAGGAAAACAAAACAAAACAAAACAAAAAACACTTGAGATCTTAGTTAACTTTAATTACCTCACCATGAACTTCTGGGTATCTGCCCCGGCCCATACCTGTCTCAAATGCTCCATCTCCCGGTATGAAAGTTGATGAAACTTTACATTGTGCTTCCACATATATGTCTTTATTCTTCTAGCCTTTTTGGCATCAGCCCAAAACATCTGCAATCCTGCCTCATTAAAGTAGAGGACAGAGTGTAATGTTATCCCAGTGTGAATCTTACCACAGGTCCCTAACTCCATGTCTAACCCCAATGCACGTACTTGTCGCTCCCCAAAATTACTCTAAATCAGAGCTCTAAACTAGGACACTTAAAACTCTTGTGAGGCCAACTTGTATCTCTTTTCTCATTCTTCTCCCCTGCAACACACTACCTATCTCCCAGCCAAGCCGGCCTTCTGTGATCTACTAAAGAATGGTCTCCCTCTTCTGGTTCATTGCCCGCTCCCTCCTTAAAATGAAAATTCAAGGGGTGCTGGGTGGCTTTGTCAGTTGAGCATCCGACTCTTGATCTCAGCTCAGGCCGTGATCTCACGGCTTATGGGCTCGAGCCTCGCATCAGGCTCTGCGCTGACAGGGTGAAGCCTGCTTGGGGTTCTCTCTCCCTCTCTCTCTCTCTGCCCTTCACCTGTTGTACGCGTGTGTACCCTCCCTCTCTCTTAAAAGAGATAAACATTTAGAAATAAAAAAAATTCAAAAGCTCCCTAACTTCAGGAAGTCTTGCTCAATTAACCTTATCTTTTCCCCAACCAGATATTAACTTACCTTCTTTCTAGAACACTTTTAGAAATACTATAATTCAACATATTTCTATGGTTCAATTTTTTTTCTTCATTCGATGAGTATTCTTACCTTTTATCTAGGGCTTTAGTTCTTAAAAATGCTTTCATATTTATGAATGAAATGATATAATGTGTAGGCTGGCTTCAAAATTATACAGGAGAAGGCAAGTGTGTAAATGAAGTAAGACCAGCAGCCATGAGTTGGTAGCTGTTGAAGTGAGACTGAGTCTATGGAAATTCATCACATTATTCTCTCTACTTTTGTGTACATTTAAAACTTTACACAATCAAAAGCTTAAAAACAAACCAACCAAAATATTTTTTCGGACCTTTTTCTCATTTAATCATAGCTATAAACTGGGAGCAGAGAAAGTAGCCATTCTATTTCTACTTTAGATTTTCCATGAAGCTAGTAATTATCATGATAATATTCACAGCTGACAATATGGTACTTTGTTGTAATTGGTGTTATGATAAAAGTACAGAGTATAATAATAGAGATACATTTATTGAGCACATACTATGATCAGGCCATGAGTACTTTACAAATATTGACGTATTTAATCTTCATAACCATGTGGGCCAATAGGTAGGTTCTATTATTATTTTCTGTATTTTACAGATGAAAAAAACAAGGAACAGAGAGGTTAAATAACTAGTCCAATCACATAGCCAGTGACAAGCTAGGATTTGAACACAGGCAGTCTGGCACCAGAGTGGACATGTGTCATTATACCATCTCTTAGTAACTAGCTCAGCTTTGATTTTAATGAAAACATCCAGAAAACAAGTATATGTAGTGCAATTTCCACAATATGCTACCTATAGATTTGTGATAACCATTAAACCACATCTGCTTATGGGCCAAGTCCACTGATAAATCACAGGGCAGGTCTGTGCAGCCATAGACGTCTGGCCTGGTGCATGTCAAAGAATTTCCATAATAGGCAGCTGCGTATGGTTAAGAAAAGTGCAAAAATACCTATAGGCATCCCCCTCCGGATGCTCTCAGAAGTTGTTGTCATAATACTTTTCTAGAAACATTCTCCAGAAGTGCTAACTTAAAAGAATTCGTTTCACGCTCAAGCATTTATGAAACAGAAACCCCCCCAGCTCACATCACATAGCAGAACATGCAAACACTCTTACTCATTCTAACTCTTTGACATTGCTCATGAACTGATTCAAGGGATTTCTGTTTTGGTTTTACCTTTCATGAAGATTGTGTACAGGACATAGAAGCGGGGGAAATGACGACCCAAGAAACGATGGTATTTCCCATTAATCACTTTGGTCTTGGTCACCACATAAGAAATCAAGCTCTTCACATCTGCCTTTGGAGAAAGGTGGAGGTTTGAAGACCTACAAGGAAGATCAAAGAGACTATCTGGGCATCAGTCCTGGAGTCCGTTCACACTAATGTAAAACACCAGGTCTCAGGCAATGTATGCTAAGGCCTGAAACTTCTGAAATCCAAGGAAGATCTTGGGCTCAGGAAGAGATAAGCGATCAGAAAAGAAAAACAGATCGGGCAGATGAAAGATCAGACGGGAAGGAATGTTGGGTGTGGGTATGAGTCTGCAGGCAGCGCAAGGCCTGAGGGACCATTTGAACAGCAGGCTAAGGCCAGAGAGATGGGATCCAGACAAGCAGCCGTAAAGCTTGAGTAGAAAAGGGAAGGCTGAAAGAGCTCGGAATAGGTGGGGGATTCGGACAATATGGAGCCCTGAAAGTTGAAGCGGGTCAGGAAGCCATATGACTAGTAGGGATCGGGGTGCGAATTCTGAGCAGAATAAAAACCCAGGGCTAGGACGTGTAACGCTAAGAATTAAGAAAAGGCATGCAAACAAGGCTGAGAGACTGGAAGGGCCTGAACATCAGAAACGCTTTCTTTTCTCCCACGTCCCTCACCGAGGGGCCCCCCAGGCCAGGCCAGCGCGAGGGTGAGCAAGTTGCAGCTTCCGGGTGACATAAGGTCCGGGGGTGACCGCCGAACCCCACAGAGCAGCCCGAGCCCAGCACACCCTGGAGAGCGCCATCTTCACAGCGAGGGCGGGGGAGAAGGAAAGAGGTCGTCTTTAGGTCAAAGTTCACTGTACGTCACGTTCGTTCCAGAACGCATGCGTCTTTCCTGAGCGCTGATTGGTATCCATAGACGGCCTGTCTGAGGCTCCCCTGCAGAGGAACCGATGCTAACTAGGTGGCGAAAGAAGGAGCAGGATTGGATGCATCCAGTATTTCCTTGTTTAAAAGCGCCGGAAGCGGGTTGTCCCGAAGGGAATGAGGACTTACGGCAGTGGTTGGTTTTGCGATCTTGAGGACGTCCTCTCTCTGAGGACCTGCTGACCCCTCGCGATTCACTAGGGCTTCCTAGCGCCTCCCTTGCCCTCTGTCCTTACTCCGGACTTCGGGGCCTTGAGGCGGTGGAGGGGGGTTGGGGGGGCGGGGACGGTATCAGGTGTCACGGTGGCAGTGACTGGGGCCAAGGCGCCTCCTGGGGGCTGGGGCCCGAGGCCCCCTCTAGTGGCGGCGGCCGGGAACTGTCCAGTGTCAGTCGAGGCGATGAGGGAGCGGCCCCTGTGCGCACTAAGTACCTTTTTACTTTAGCCAGCTTTTTCCAAACTAGGTTTGTGGGAAGGTGTCTTTCCTTAAAAGACTCCTGAAGACCAAGGTCGGGTCTGAAGTGTCACTTTTCCGAGACGCGTTCTCTGTCCGCTTTATCCAAAGTAATGCCAACAAAAAGGGTACACATTTTCCTCCGTCACCTTGTGTGTGTATGTATATGTGTGTGTGTGTGTGTGTATAATGTAATACATTATATATGTATTTATACATATATGCGTACATGTGTTATATATAATGTATTATACATGTAAACGTACGTGTGTTATACATATATACATATGTGTGTTATATATGTATACGTATATGTATACATTATATACATATGTATAATGTATATATACACACATTAACTTAAATTGTAGTTAACATGCACGTGCAATATTGGTTTCAAGAGAAGTCAGCGATTTATCCCTTATATACAAAATCCAGTGCTCATCACAAGTGCCCTCTTTAGTACCCCTTACCACCCTTCTAGCCCATCCCCCACCTCCCTCCCTCCATCAACTTACCACTTACATTGTTTATACATTTGTTTCCTTGTTTGGCCGGCTCCCTGAACTAGACTGAGGGCAGGCACCTTCCTGCCTTGTTCACTGCTGTACCCTACCCCTAACAATAGGCACCATGCCTGGGATGTATTAGGTGTTCAATAAATATTTTTGAGTTAAACTAATTACTGAAACTGGGAAGGATTCTTAGAGGTGGTGCTTAGCTGCTGCCCAGATATAGTTTGCTGTCTTGAGTACATATGAATATTTACCCTACATGGAGAGTAGTAAAAAGCATCCTATTGGTAAACAGGATCTAGGTTCAAATCTTAGCATTGCCATTTCCTTTAGTGTATGTGACCTTGGACAAGTTACTTTAGCTCTATTTCTTCTGTAAGAGTACTCATTTGATAAGAGTTCTGTGAAAAGCCAAGAAAAAAATGGTTGTGAAAACTCCGTATGACACTTAATGGGTCAGAGAGTTTCATATTAACATAGCCTGTTTATGACTACTGCTCATGAAGTCAGAAATGTTCTGTAAGTGATGGTCTCTACAATTGTTGGGTAGATGAGGTGGGCAGGATAGAAAGTTGACTAAAACATGATTTCAGTCTTCAGGCAGTGTCTAAGTTCTCTCAACTGTTATGTATCTCAAGAATATTTAGCTCTACAGGTCTTGATCTCAGGGTTGTGAGTTCAAGCCCCATGTTGGGCTCCACGCTGGGTGTGGAGCCTACTTAAAAAAAAGAAAAATATTCAGCTCTAAAATTCTAGAACACTCGTGGAAAGAAGGGGGCAAGATCAATCAGAGACACTTTTGTGGAGGAAATAGGCAGGTATTGTGCCTGGAAAGATGGAGTCGAGGGAACAGTAAAACAATATGGCAGGAACACAGGAATTCTTCCCCTCCCCCCTTCCTTCCTTCCTTCCTTCCTTCCTTCCTTCCTTCCTCAAATACATGTTTATTATTTAGTGCCTCTCCCTCCATGCCCCCTCACCACAACATACACACATAAGTCTTGCTGGTTCAGCCTTCTAACTATTTCTTCAGTCATCCAGTTTCCTCTCTCCTGTGCCACCACCCGCCTTTGATCTAGAAGACTGGATCCGCTTCCTTACTGGTTTCCCTTTCATCTATTTTGGCCTCCTTCCAACCAGTTTTCTATTCCACAGCCAGAGAAAGCTTTGAAAATTGCAAATCTAAGCTTGTCACTCCCCTTTATAAAACCTTTCAAGTTTCCTCTGACTCTTAGGATAAAGTTCAGACTCCTTAACCCGGCCTACAAGGCTTTGCATTATTGACTTCATCCTGTCTTCCCAGCCTCGTCTCATACCGCATCGTATCTTTTCAGCCCCTTAGCTTTCTATGCTAAGAAACGTTGGCCTTTCAGTTCTACTTTAGGCCAAGCAACCTTATGCTCTGGGCTTTTGCATGTTGCTCTTTGCTTGGAGTGTCTTCCCTGCCCCCCAGTTTGTCTTTCAAGTTCCAGCTGAAATGGTAATAATAGCTAGCGTTTATTAAGCAACTATCATGTGCCAGCATTGTTCTTGATGCTTTCTGTGTATTATGTCATTTAATCCTCAGTATAACTTCATGAGGTAGATACTGTTGTTAGCTCCACTTTGTTATTTATTTATTTTTTTGTGTGTGTGTGTTTATTTATTCTTGAGAGAGAGAGAGTGACAGTGAGTGGGGGAGGGGCAGAGCACAAGAGGGACACAGAATCGGAAGCAGGCTCCAGACTCTGAGCTGTCGGCACAGAGCCCGACGCCGGGCTCGAACCCACGAAATTGTGAGATCTTGACCTGAGCCGAAGTCGGAGGCTCAACCGACTCAGCCATGCAGGCGCCCCAGCTCCACTTTATAAATGAGGAAAGGGAGGTTAAGTAACCTGCTCAAGATTTGAGTCGGGATTTGAACCCAGACTGGGCACGTGAATTACTGCTGCACTGTACATAAACAGCACTGTTGGAGAAAACTATTTTTTAATCCCACAGATTTAGGTTCCTCTGTCGCTCATCTGTCTTGTAGCTAGGTATACTTGTCCTTAATAGTACTTAAAATGATCATAATTAATCAGCTGTGGCATTATTCATTTCATGAATTTCATGGAATTCTAAGCTCACTGTATTTATAGTCCCTCGCACAGTGCCTGGGACACAAGACATGCTCATTAAATATTTGTTACATGAATAAGTATTTTATATACCTGAATGTAAGGTAGTGTTTTATTTATTTTTTATTTTTAAATTTTATTCTGAAAATAATTTTGCAGGAAAGAAGTTGCCTTATATCTTGTGTTCTTACAAAGTCTCTTATAGCCCGCGGTGCCTGTTTTATATATTTCATTTTGAATCAAAATACTGTTTGGGGAAGATGCAGCCTGAGATGACCTTAGTCGATGCTGGTTCTCCAAGTTTACAGAGATCACCGTATGGAATTACTTAAAAGGGAGGCGAAAAACGTTAACATGGATTTAAGGAATTATTCTGGCTTTAGGACCTCACAGTTTCAAGTGTTAGATCTTGTTGGAGTAAGCCTTTTATTTTTTTAATTTTTTTTTTTAACATTTATTTATTTTTGAGACAGAGAGAGAGAGAGTATGAACAGGGGAGGGTCAGAGGAAGAGGGAGACATAGAATCTGAAACAGGCTCCAGGCTCTGAGCTGTCAGCACAGAGCCCGACGCGGGGCTCAAACCCACAGATCGCAAGATCATGACCTGAGCTGAAGTCGGACGCTTAACCGACTGAGCCACACAGGCGCCCCGGAGTAAGCCTTTTAAAAAGCAGCAGAGGGGCACCTGGGTGGCTCAGTCGGTTGAGCGTCCGACTTCAGCTTAGGTCATGATCTCGCAGTTGTGGGTTCGAGCCCTGTGTCGGGCTCTGTGCTGACAGTTCAGAGCCTGGAGCCTGCTTCAGATTCATCTCCTCTCTCTCTCTCTCTCTCTCTCTCTCTCTCTCTCTCTCTCTCTCTCTTTCTCTCTCTGCCCCCTCCCCAGCTCTCACTCTGTCTCTCAAAAATAAATGAATGTTAAAAAAAAATTAACAAGCAGAAAGGCTATATTGTGGATATCAGGAATATATAAGCATAGCATGAATTTAAAAAAACCAACTGTCCTCAAATAATTTGGATCTATGTGAGGATGGTGTGATCTGTAAATTGGGCCAGCTGATGATAAAATTGGCTTGAATGATGATGAAAGCACTGATAATTTGAATGAAATTGTATTATAAAGTTCGAGGGAAAAAGCATTATCTCTATTTCATATGTGATTTTAAATGTGTTGCTAAATAATATTAGATAGTGTATGTTCACTAAATTAGTACTACTTAAAGTAGACAGTTGACTATTTCATGTATATGAGGTTGACCAAAAACTATTTTTTTAGTTCTTCCCTTTGGGAAAATAAGGCACTGCCTTATTTTGCAATACATTTTATTAAGTGTTGTTTATTAGGTACTAGCAGACACAAAGATGGGCTGATAGGAATTTGGTGTATATACAAAACCAGAAGAAACTAGCTGGGCTGAAACAAATGGTTATATATTAGGATTAGTTCATTTATTCAATGATCTCACAATTATTAAGCCTCTCCCCCAGGCCAGCCATTTTTCTTGTTGCTCGGAATAAATCAGAGATGAGACAGGTAATTCCAGCCCTAGGATAGTTCACGTAATAAAATGATTGGGAGATATGTTTGGAGTACTAAAGTGAGGCTGGGTTTCTGAAGGCCTCATGACTGAAGACTAGAGATTTGGATTTGATATGAAAGGATTAGAGAGTCCTGCTGCATTTTGCCCAAAAGAATGACAAGAAAAGATGATGTTTTATAAAAATTAGTCTGGGGTGGCATCCAGGATGGATCAGAGTGGGAAGAGACTGAAGGTTAAGGGTACAAAAGAGTTATTATAAGGACCTGGACAAGAGCTAGTGAGGAACCAATAGAATGCCCTAAAATAAGGGCCACCTTAAAGCGGTCCAGATTTGTGGTGCAATAAATGGGAATCAGATTTGAGCTCCCCAAACCCATGTATCATGTAGTTTGTCATCAGAATTTGGCGTTCATCTTATAAACATTTGAGGGGCCACTCTGTAGCCATTCTGCTAGGTTCTAGAAAAATAAGGGCAAATAAGAGGTGGGCCTTTCCCTCAAGAAGTTCAAAAGTTTAGCAGTGAAGATTGGCATTTGAAAGTTACTGTGCTATCATGTGATAGGTGCTGTAACAGAGAAATATGTTCAGGGCACAGTGAGAGTTAAAGGAAGGAGTAATCATTGATAAAATCTGGTGGTGGGGGACAGAGCATCCAGATGAAGAGAAGTCACGCTGGAACTAGATCATGGAAGATAAATTGGAGATTGCCTGGCAGACAAGCACCGGAAGGAAGGGCTTTGTGAAAAGAAGGAACAGCATGTCCAAAGATAGGAAAGATTGAAATTTCAGGAAAAGAGAAATCTCTTTTGCTAGTGGAAATACTCACTGCAGTGATTTGCCAATCTTAGATACTAATTCATTAAGTTTGACAGGCTGCCTTTGGCAGGTTATTCATCCCAAGGCACTAAAAAAAATATCCCAGAATGAAAGAGTTTTAATAACCAGTGCTTAATACAATTTTATGATATTCTTTCAGAATCTGAACAAGATGAAAACTTCTTAATTGCATTTTTTTCTTATGTGTTAAAAAGGTTGGGAAGCCTGGCTGTCTGTCAAAGAGCATGTGCCTCTTGATCTCTGGGCCATGGGTTCGAGCCCCATCTTGGGTGGGGATTACTAAAAAAAAAAAAAATTAATATTTTAAAAGGAAGAGAGCAAGGAATACTATAACGTACACTTACATATCCACCACCTAAAATGAATAAATAATATCATACCTACTTTTTCCCAAGTCCCATTTCCCTCCCTTCCTGGGCATCCCCTTGGTATCAGTCCACTTTTAACACTTAGAATATATATATTATAATATATATAATTATATATTGAATATAAATTACATGAATTATATATGAGCATATGTATATTCAATATGGATTACACATATATGTTTGAATATATATGCATATGAATATATACTATATGAGTTTTTTTAATGTTTTAAAAATTCATATACAGGATCACCTGGGTGGCTGAGCTGGTTAAGCGTCTGATTCTTTAAATATTTAGTTTCGAGAGAGACAGAGAGAGGCAGAGCACAAGCAGGGGAGGGGCAGAAAGAGAGGGAGACACAGAATCTGTAGCAGACTCCAGTCTCTGCGCTGTCATACAGAGCCCAACTCGGGGCTCAAACCCATAAACCGTGAGATCATGACTTGAGCCGAAGTAGGACGCCTAACCAGCTGAGCCACCCAGGCACCCCTAAGCATCTGACTCTTGATCTCAGCTCAGGTCTTGATCTCAGGGTCATGAGTTCAAATCCTGTGTTGGGCTCCATGCTGGACATGAAGCCTACTTAATAAATCAATATTCATGTACAGTTGACCCTTGAACAACATGGGTTTGCACAGCACAGCCCCTGTTTGAACTTACTCAAAAAGTGCTAATTAAAATGTGGATAATTGTTGATTTTAGTGGAACAGCATTCCATTAAGGTCAAGATCATGTCCTGAGTTGCTTTTGTACCATGTTGTTGGGTCTTTCATAGGAGTAGTGCTGGTTTGGGGATTTAATTTTTTTTAGAGAAAGGAACACAAGTACATTGTAAAAAAAAAACTTTAACTTTTCCCCGTGTATTCTTTTTTGAGACTCACAGCATTACTTTAAAATTTTATTTTGAAATATACAATACAGAAAGTTATTTTCAGTTTATTGAGGTATAAATAACATCACTATTACTTTTTAAATATTATGAAGAAAGACAACCAAACAGACTACCTACACCCCCCCGACTGTGTGTACAAAAACCCGTTTCTATGGATATTTTTCTATGTGAAAAATCATATGGACTTTTATAAATATTGTTTCTAACACAATTCTATATTTGTAAATTAATTTATAATGTGAGCTGGGACACAATGTGGGTCCACTCCCACTTATAGCAGATTTTTTTCAATAAATACAGTACGGGACTATAAATGTATTTTCTCTTCTTTGTGATTTTCCAAATAACATTTTCTTCTCTCTAGCACACTTTATTGTAAGAATACAGGACATAATACATAGAACATACAAAATATGTATTAATTGACTATGTTATTGGTAAGGCTTCTGGTCAATAGTTAAGTTTGGGGGGAGTCAAAAGTTATACAGGGATTTAAAAAAAATTTTTTTAATGTTTATTTATTTTTGACAGAGAGAGAGAGAGACAGAGCATGAATGGGGGAGGGGCAGAGAGCGAGGGAGACACAGAATCCGAAGCAAGCTCCACGCTCTGAGCTGTCAGCACAGAGCCCGATGAAGGGCTCGAACTCACAGTCCGCGAGGTCATGACCTGAGCTGAAGTCGGATGCTCAACTGACTGAGCCACCCAGGCACCCCGATATACATGGATTTTTGACCGCGTGAGGGATCAATACCCCAACCCCTGTGTTGTTCAAAGGTCAACGGTAATTGATTTCATGTGGCATTTATTTTTATTTCCCTCAAATTTGCTTTCAGAATTCATCCATGTAGACCAAGTTCATTAATTTTAGCTGCTGTGTGGTGTTCCATCTCATGAATGCACTCCAATTTGTTATTCTGTTTGTTACTGATAAACATTTATGTTGTTTTCAATGTTTCATTATTACAAACACTGCCTTGTAGGGGAGCATCCTTGAACAGGCTTCCTTGTTCTTATGTATGAGAGTTCCTCTTAAGCAGTGTTTTCAGAGTGGTTTTTTTTTTAACCATAACTCATAGTAAGAATACAATTTATGAGGCGCCTGGGTGACTTAGTCCGTTAAGCATCGAACTTCGACTCACGTCGTGATCTCACAGCTCATGAGTTCAAGCCTGCATCAGGCTCTGCGCTGACAGTGCGCACATGCTGTCTCAAAAATAAATGAACAATTTAAAAAAATGCATTTTATATCAAGACTCATTTAATATACAAAATAAAAGTTTAGTGAAATAATACTTAGGCTATCTGCACTCTATTTTTTTTTAATTTTTTTTTCAACGTTTATTTATTTTTGGGACAGAGAGAGACAGAGCATGAACGGGGGAGGGGCAGAGAGAGAGGGAGACACAGAATCGGAAGCAGGCTCCAGGCTCCGAGCCATCAGCCCAGAGCCTGACGCGGGGCTCGAACTCACGGACCGCGAGATCGTGACCTGGCTGAAGTCGGACGCCTAACCAACTGCGCCACCCAGGCGCCCCTATCTGCACTCTATTTACTATTCTATTCCATTTTTGTAAAATGCTGGACACGACTAACTAAAACGATTTCATGACCCACTAATGGACTGAAAAACACTGTTCCAAGGCAGTAGACTTTCTGGATCGGAGGATACATGCATTTTCAACTTGAGTAAATATTGCCCTGTTGCTCTCCAAAGTGGTTGTATCAGTTTTACAGGATATGCAAGTCCTAGTTTCTCACCAACACTTAAAATGGTCAGACTTTTAAATTATTGCTAATCCAGTAGATGTGCGATGAAACTCTTTGTCAGTTTACTTTGCATTTTCCTGGATACTGGAGAGGTAGAATAGATTTTTATATGTACCATTGTTTGAATGTCTTCTGGTAATTGTCTATTCATACCTTATGTCTATCTTCCCACTGGGTTGTTTATCTTCTTTTTTATTGTTATTGGTTTATAGGAAGCCTTTACAGATGCTAAATACCAATCTTTTTCTGATATGCATGTACATTGCAGATACCTTCTCCCTATCTCCCCATCCGTTACTTGTATTTTGACCTTGTTTAAAATACTTTTAGAGGGGCTGCCAGCTGGCTCAGTTGGTAGAGCATGTCACTCTTCATCTCAGGATCATGAGCTGAAGCCCCACATTGGGTGTGGAACCTACAAAAAAAATTGTATATATATACACATATATACATATATGTTTGTATATGAGTTTTTAGTATTTGTTACAGATTTGTTACAGTCAGGCTTATCAAAACTGGCTATTATAACTTCTGCTTTTTCATAATTTGGCTTTTTAAATTCTATCTTAGGATCATAAAGATATTTATATTTTTTCAGATGATTTTGAAGGTTTTATTTCATTTTGTTTTACCATTTCAGGTCTTTAATTCACCTGGAGTTTATTTTTGCCTGTTCTTTTTCTGTCTTCTGAAGCTTGCGGGGTTCACCGTTTGACTCCAGCACATTTCTCATTCCAGTCATTGTTTTCTGGCACTCTAGGTGTCTTACCCCCTCCTCCAAGTCTTTCTCTTAGCAAGAACAGAATGAGGATATAAATGACCTCCAGGCTTAGAAAAGTATCGGTTTGAAGGCCTGTAAGGAAGAAGCAAGCGGCAAAAATGAGGTCAAGAGGGCCATCAGGAGGAAACTCTGCGAAAGATGACGTGCAAGGACGGTTCCTCCTTCAGACCAGGAGCCTGAGGATCCTGGAAGAAGAAGTGTGTCTACAGGGAGAAAGAAGAGTGTCTCAGAGGGCTGGCCCTGAAGGAGAAGCTTCTGACAGCCTCCTCACGTCCTACTCTTGAAGCCCTTCCGCATCTACCATATCTACTTTTTAATTTTACCTCTTGTTTCTACTTGCAAGTCCTGTGAGCTTCTTCCATCTTGCACTAGAAAACTGTGAAACTAAGGCATGTAAGAGACACACAGAAGTTTTTGGTGGATCTGAGATTAAAACATAGGTCTCTTGGGGCGCCTGGGTGGCGCAGTCGGTTAAGCGTCCGACTTCAGCCAGGTCACGATCTCGCGCTCTGTGAGTTCGAGCCCCGCGTCAGGCTCTGGGCTGATGGCTCAGAGCCTGGAGCCTGTTTCTGATTCTGTGTCTCCCTCTCTCTCTGCCCCTCCCCCGTTCATGCTCTGTCTCACTCTATCCCAAAAATAAATAAACGTTGAAAAAAAAAAAATTTTAAAAACATAGGTCTCTTGGCCATCAAATGGGAAGGGTTCGGGTGGAGTCCAGTAGAAACCAGTTTGTGAGAGAAGACTTGTAAAAGAGGAGGTTAGCATTCCGGAGGAGCAGCAGTCCAAAATTATAACAGGTAGCCTTTGATTTCCAGTGTAATCACTGCAGTCATAATCATCATCAAAAAGCCTTTATGAGTGCCTGTTCGTAATGAGCAATTAAGGTAGACACTGAGCTACATTTAGAATATGCTTTTCCTGAACATGGTCTAAGACTTCATACTCTATGAAAATGAATATAAACAGATAAGCAAAGGACCTATCCACCTGACAATTAAAAGTAGGCCAATCTAGCTACTGGGGGTAGTAAAGAACATCAAACATGCCAGAAGTAGTGCAATTTAAGGATAAGGGCATCACTGGATGAAAAACAGTGCCAAGTAGGGATGGGTTATAGGGGTTCCAAGGTCAGGGAAACTGTCACCGATCAATTAGGGAGGGTGGGTCTCTTGCTTTCTGACTTCTCTCACTCCCTTCCACCCTTCACACACACGTACCCCACCCCAAGCTTTTCTCTTTCAGGTGACATAACCCTTGCTAAGGATTGAGATCAGAGGAATTTTTCCTTTGTGTTAGTCCTTGGCTTTGGATAAGGGACCTTTACCCAGCAGCAGCAGGAACCACCCTCAGGAGCCACTTTGTGCCGCCTGGCACGTCCACGGCAATTAGAGCAAAAGGACAGAGGTAAGAAAATCCCTAGAAGGAAATTCTCCCCGCCCAGCTTTAGTTGGGTCACCCAGGGTCTCTGTCCCATCAGTCTTGGTATTCACTGTGCTGCATGGATCATTATCCCACCAGCACCATTTAGTGAGCTTCCGCTGGGTTCAGTTTCTATTGGGCAAAGGAAGTCCCTGCCTCAAGTCTAGGCACCTGTGCACACTCAACAAGATTCATAAATATCTTACTTAGAAGAATCAATAGTAGAAAGACTTTACGGATTTTGCAGTTAAAATTTTTTTTAACGTTTATTTATTATTGAGAGACAGACACAGAGCATGAGCAGGGGAGGGGCAGAGAGGGGGAAGACAAGAATCCGAAGCAGGCTTCAGGCTTCAAGCTGTCAGCACAGAGCCCTATGCGGGGCCCGAACCCACAAACCGCGAGATCATGACCTGAGCCGAAGTCGGATGCTTAACCGACTGAACCACCCAGGCGCCCCAGGGTTTTGCAGTTTAGTATCACTGTCCTAAAAGTCATCGATTTAATGTAGAAAAATAATTAACATGATCACATACACATGCAAATATATGTTAATAAGTGTACATGTATTGCTCCAGGGGGAAGTTATTGGCTCTGTCTCAGGATCTTTGCACTTGCTGATCCCTCTGCCTGGAAGTTCTTTCCCAGGTGCTAATCATGTGGTTTGCTTTCTCACTCTGGTCAGATTTCTGCTTCAGAGTCACCCAGTGACGTCTTCTCTAACCATCCTTTGTCAAATAATCCTTACCTCTCACCTCTGGCTCTTGCTGCTCCTTACCTTACCTTTCAAATTTATTTTTTAATGTTTATTCATTTTTGAGACAGAGAGAGACAGGGCATGAACAGGGGAGGGTCAGAGAGAGAGGGAGACACAGAATCCGAAGCAGGCTCCAGGCTCTGAGCTGTCAGCACAGAGCCCGACGCGGGGCTTGAACTCACGGACCGTGAGATCATGACCTGAGCCGAAGTCAGACGCTTAACCGACTGAGCCACCCAGGCGCCCCTCAAATTTATTTTTTAATAGAATTTATTACTTTCTCACTTATATTTCTTGACTTGTTTATTATTGGTCTCCCCCACAGAATGTAAGTTCTCTGAGAGCAGGACATTTGTATATCTTGATCATTACAATATTCCAGTGCCTTGAACAGCACTTGCACATAGTAGATCCTCGGTGCTATGTTTATTAAATAAATGAAATGAAATGGAACAAACATTCCTCTGCTGTTCTATGGTGAAGCTAAACAGAAGGAACCATGAAGTCTCTCTAAACTAATCCTATTCAGCTTTAGAAACTTGGTCATTCTGAATCTCTGTCATTCTGCATCTCTGACCCCTGGAGAAGACTCCCTACCAATCTCTTTTTCAGTTCAGATGACTCCAGTAGGGCTGACCACACCCCCTAGCTCTAATGGTCAGCTTTTGTCCCAGGCACCCCTGGGCACTGTTTTCAGCTTGGGACTTGGTTCGTGACCCAAGCTAGGTTATCAGACAGAGCCCTCCCCAACACTTTTGCCGGAACAATAGGGAAAGAGATACTCCAAGCTGTGAGGATCACATTGGCCCAGAGCAGACGGTGGCCATTGTTCCCCCATGCAAGGAGAACTTGCTTGAGAATAAAATCATTCTAGGATGGATACAGAGTCTAGAGAGAGAGAGAGAGAGAGTTAGATAAAGGCAGGTGCACAGTAGCTTGGCAATATTATCTGAGTCCTCAGATCCAGCCCTGCTTCAAGCTAGATGTGCCATTGGATTTCCCACTTAGGTGAACGATTCAGTTCCCTTTGAGCACACCAGTCTGAATGGGTTTCTGGGTGTCACTGACCATCAAAAAACAAAATGAAAATCACACCTTGTGCCCATTTAGCTGTATAATTTGTGCCCCATCAATTTTCACTTTTTAAATTTTTTTTTTTTCAACGTTTATTTATTTTGGGGACAGAGAGAGACAGAGCATGAACGGGGGAGGGGCAGAGAGAGAGGGAGACACAGAATCGGAAACAGGCTCCAGGCTCTGAGCCATCAGCCCAGAGCCTGACGCGGGGCTCGAACTCACGGACCGCGAGATCGTGACCTGGCTGAAGTCGGACGCTTAACCGACTGCGCCACCCAGGCGCCCCAATTCACTTTTTTACTGAATGACACATGCAGGTTTTTATCTAAAACTTTTGAACATTTTTATAGTTTACAAAATAATCTCGTGTGTATATAAGATTTAATTTTAATACAGTTATGTGAGGCGGGGTATATGTTGTTCTTTTAATTGGTTAAAACTGAAGCTCAAGGAATCAAGCAATTCATTCAGCATCACACAGTGAACAGCAGAGCGAGAACTCTAATGTGGGTCTTCTGGTGCTAAATCCAAGGCCTGGTCTATAGTTTTCCATCTGCTTTCTTAAGTATTTGTAGAATTTCTTCATGAATTTATTTATTTTTTGTCTCTCTTAACAGAGGAGAAGCTCACTTAATAGGACCTTGCTGTTTGCCTTGAGTCCCTCTTTTAATTCCTAGGGCAGCTTTCTGGAATGAGTGAGGTTCAGGAGTAGGGGGTTGGCTCTCACTGATCGTAAGGCTGGAGTTGGTCAGATCTGCTTTCTGTCATCAAGGAACTTGTAATCAGCTGACTGAAATAATGCATATGTATTAAAATGGTGCTTTTCCACCTTTTTTTGACTGCTACGGTAAGAAGCCACACACACATCATTAAAGTTTTACAAAGCAATACCTACCTTAGTACTTATAACATTCTTTGATATTTCCTATTTCATTAAAAAAAATTTTTTTAATGTGTACTTATTCTTGAGGTGGGGGGCAGGGGGGACAGACAGAGAGGGAGACACAGAATCCAAGGCAGGCTCCAGGCTCTGAGCTGTCAGCACAGAGCCTGACGCGGGGCTTGAACTCACAAACCGTAAGATCATGACCTGAGCCAAAGTCAGACACTCAACCGACTGAGCCACCTAGGTGCCCCAACCTATTTCATTTTTTAAAAATTCGGATTGTGACCCACTAAATTGACTTCATCATTCAGTAAGATGGATTGAGACTCAGTTTGAAAAACACTTGTACAGGTCACATATATGTAAAGTCAAATCCAAGCTAAAGTTCAAGATCACAAATGTTTATTGAGTGCTAAAGGATGTGCTAAGTATATTACTAGGTGCAGTGAACAATAAAAAAATAATGTATGTACAGCTATCTTTATGAAGCTCATACTCTACTGGCAAAAATTAGAGAATAAGCTCAAATAATTAATAAAAGGAAAAATTTGAGCCAAAAAAAAAAAAAAAGCCCTCACAAAGATTCTGGAGCAGCAGAAGTCATATCCCGTGAGAATCAGGAAAGGCTTTAAGGGAGCAGGTGGTATTTGAGTTGAGCCTTGGAAAATGGATACTAGAGGGACACGTGGGTGACTCAGTTGGTTGAATGTTCAACTCTTGATGTTGACTCAGGTCACAATCTCACGGTTTGTGGGATCGAGCCCTGCATCAGGCTCTGTGTTGGCAGCTTGGAGCCTCCTTGGATTCTTTCTTTCCCTCTCCCTCTCTCTGCCCCTCCCCTTCTCGTGCTCTCCCTCCCCCAAATACACAAACTTAAAAACAAATTTTGATAAAAAGCATTGAAAAAATGGAGACTAGAACTGTGAGTGGAGGTAACAAACGAGCCAAAAGCGTAGGGTCAGGCAAACCCGGGGTGTGTTGGGGAAAGAAAATAGGAAATTCAACTGGAAGGAAGGGTTCGCGTGGTGGAGAGGTGGAAGATGAGGTGGAAGGAGGGCTGGAACCATGGTGTGGGGGATCTTGAATGCCAGATGAAAAGTCTATTCTGTATTTAATGTGATAATGTGTGTAAAATATCCTCCACGTGGCATGAAGTGGCACTCAGTTGATGTGATCTCCTCTTTCCTTCTTTACTCTGTAGGCTATAGGAAGTTTCCAAGTGGGGAAGAGAAATAGATTGATCAGGAGGAAATTGAGGCTGTGGAGGTCAGAGCTATGGGGGCCTAAGCAGGAAGGTAGCAGTTGAAATAGAAGGGGACAACTGACCTTGCGCAGGTAGGCTACATAATTACCATTATTTTATGTAAGGGAAGATGAGGAATCCATGATAACCTTCAGTTTTCAAGTCCTAGAAACTGGGAATATAAGGAAATGGTAAGAACAACCTGGTTTGAAGAGAAAGGAGGATAGTTGGGGATATAGTAATGCTGACTTTCTAGCTGGACATGCGAGGAGAAAGTCCAAGAGGCAGGTGTAGCTCAGGGAAAGAGGGTACAGAGAGTAATGGCCTTTGGGAATCATTGTCAAGAAGGTGAAATGGTGCCATGGCTGTGAAGGGATGCTATCACAGCCTGGGACTCCTCCCCAAGGACACACCGGTGAACATGATAAAGTTCTGGCTCTCAAGGAGAAATACAAACCACAAAAGCAATTCAGTGTTATGGGAAAGGGAAGAATACAGTATAGTATATCATAGGAGTACATAGAAAACATGCCTTACTCAGATACTTGGGCTCGTGGAAGGCTTTTGGAGGAAGAAGCATTTAAAGTGAGACCTCAGTGGTGAGTAGGAATAGGCCCAGCTGAAAGATGTGTAGAGCAAGAATGTTCCAGCAGGAGCACAGCATGTGAAAAGGTGGGGAGGCAAGAAAGAACATTGGTGCATTTGGGGAACAAACGATAGAGAGAATATCCTTCAGAGGTTAGTATCATGCCCACTTATCATACCATATCAACACAAAGATTTAAGAGCGTACCCATGGTTTCCCAGCTGGCTAGACCTCAAATCCAGGTCCGTGTTACTCTTAAGAGGTTGCTCTTTCCGTTATTCCAAGCTGTCCCATAGTGTCTCTAATGCTGGGTAGGTCCCGGTATTGTTACACTGAAGTTGTAGGGATTGTGTAGAATTCGAGGACCAAGGGTTGAACCTAAGGAATGCCAACATTTAAGGAGTAGGAAGAAGAAGAAAAGTAGCAGTTGAAGAAAGTAGAGGAAGCGCGATCCAAATAGAACTGCCCAGAAAGCACAGTATGATGGAATCCGAAGACACAGAGTTGGAAGGAAGAGGAGTGGTATGACATTTCAAATGTGGTAAGAGCTCAAGAGTCTGTGGGTTCTGACCATAGATGGCCAATGATGATATTATTTAGCTAACAAGAAAGTAATTACCGGGGTAGATCACAAAGGGTGGAAAAATAAAGGAGTGTTCAGGAAGCAGAGTAAGTACTGGTCACTTTTTCAGAGACCTTGATTTTGGGTTTTACAACAGGAAGAAGTAAGAAGGGAAGCCAACTCTGTGTTGGAAGCACTACGTTTATTAGGAAGCGTTCTTGAGATCACCACGAAGGTAAGGGAAGCAAATCTGCACCGAAGGAGAAGTCAGGCTGTGAGGCAGGACGAAAGCTCAGCTGGCCTTCAGAGCTGTTCCTGGTTGGGGTGAGAGTGATGAATCTTTATGCTCCTACATAAATCAGTCATTCCGTGTGGGCTGCCTAAGAAAGAGGCATGACGTGACAGCTGAGGGCCATCTGCCAGCAGTGTGCCCACTTCAACAGCTGGGGTCATAAGTCCTTTATTCTCAAGGGGTATCCTGCCTGTGCATTCCAACATTTATCACAGCAGTAGCTTTACAAGGCTAGCAGATTCGAGGGAGGAATGTTTTTAGGGTAGTAAGACTCAACTTTGGAAATAGATACATTAACATAAACATATGCTAATCATTATTCTGTATTGCCTTGTCAGGCAATATGTCAGCCATAACATATTAAAAAGTGGGCTAATCCGTTTATGAAACACCTCCCATATAGCTGGCCTTTGTTAGCAGGTGTACAAAGATAAGATAATCACCCGTATTGAGAAGCTAACAAGTTAGTGGGAGAAGGGATGCGCCAAAACAATAACCCTATAAGAGGCTGTGCTTATCTTATTTGTGTTTATATCTGTACCACCCCATCTATGCCTGGCACACGGTAGATTCTCAGTAGGTATATACAGAATGAGCCAGTGCTAGAGTAGAGCAAAAAGTGCTTGGGTCAAAGACAGAATAGAGGGCTAATGCAGCCTGGAGGAGGCAGGGAATGCATCACGGAGGGGGATATTTTAAGGGAAGCTTAAATGATAATACCGAGTTTTCCAGGTAAGGAAGGGGAGGGGTGGGAGGAGTTAATTCCTAGCAGCTGTTTCAGGGAAAACAAAAGCATGAAAAAGAATACTTGGAGGGTGGGTCAAAGGTAAAGCATGGAAGGAAAAGTCTCCTATTTCGATAAAGGGCACGCGCGACACAAACACATATTAACATCTACCCAGAAACGAGTTGGCTACTGTGGTAATGTGGGATATTCAGGGAATTTACAAGAGATCGTTTTTTGAGCTGGAGTTGAATGAAAGGGAATTGTTTTAGGTGTACACAACAGAGGCAGAATGGTATGGTAGTTGAGCGCTGGTTCTTCAAGAACAGATCTGTGTTCAAAGCCTGGCTCATGTTTGTGACATGTTATATGTGGTGTCTGATACGGATACATAATAAGAATGCAATTAATGTCAGTGTCAGCATGACATAATGTCAGCATGAGTGGAGTGTATATACCAGGGGACCTGTTGAGTAAACAAAACAGGAGCTATGGTAGAGTCTCATTGTAAAATCCATTCCTGTTTTTGGAACTCCTAAACCAAAATAGGGCTTCTTCCTCCAACATTTTAGTTCAGGGATGATTTCATGTGTACGTATTTTCCCGGGAAGGGGGACAAATCGGTGCCCCACTCAATCTAAGGCAGCTCTGCATTGGGGAACTTGTCTGAGGTAGCACAAGGACAAGGAGCAGGGCACATTGTAATGATACGACTTTTAGCATTTGTGCGTGCCCTGGAACAAAGAGATCTTCATCTGGGATCCGGGAAAGAGATTTGTAGATCTTCTGACCCTACAGTTGTTCTGAATAGGAAGCAGAGCCACCTGCTAGAAGCCTACTTTGACCAATACGAATCCATTACTCTTTTCTTTCTTTTCCATTCTAAGACATTTCTTTCTTTTTTTTTTTTTTTCTGAAATTTATTGACAAATTGGTTTCCATACAACACCCAGTGCTCATCCCAAAAGGTGCCCTCCTCAATACCCATCACCCACCCTCTCCTCCCTCCCACCCCCCATCAACCCTCAGTTTGTTCTCAGTTTTCAACAGTCTCTTATGCTTTGGCTCTCTCCCATTCTAACCTCTTTTTTTTTTTTTCCTTCCCCTCCCCCATGGGTTCCTGCCAAGTTTCTCAGGATTAAGACATTTCTTTCTATCGCACTTATTTGCATATGTTTTTGTGGTATTAAGCAGATTTTCTTTAAAACTATGAGAAAAGTTTCTGAAGGCAGCAACTTCTTCCTCCCAGTATCCCACTTCACTCTTCTTACTTGCCCCGCCCCCATGTCTCCTTTCCACCTCTGCCTCCAGTTGGCCTACTAAACTATTTGCCAGAGGCATGATTTCCTCATTCTTTCAATTCTCCTTCTCCCAGATTGAGAAATTCTGGGCTTGCTCTGGATTTTTTTACAGTCTCAGGTTTTCGTTTTTGTTTTTTCTTTTTCTTTTCCAGCAGATGCCCCAGTCCTGGGTTCGCATGTCTTTGTTGTCAGCCTGTGGATCACTGATTGACCAGCCTGAGTCAGCGGGTCCCTCAGATCCCAAGGGACAGACTGGGCGGTGCTTTTACCCACACCGTGAGACTCCTTATGATTGCATCAGTGCTGCACGTACCTATGGAAAATACTAGTGGACTGTCAGGCTTGGGGTTAATTGGTTTCAGCTAACACCTTATGGGAGCAGAGTCCTTGTGCACATGCTGCCGTGGTACAAGTGCCCTAACTAGCTTCACAGCAAGGGGAGTGGCATCCTGAAGGAAAGCAATTCCTTTGACTCCACCCCTTTCATCCACTGCCACTCACAGATTGGCCTCCAGCTCCTGCCCGGTGGATCAAAGACGAAATCTTAGAATACACGTTTTCAAACTCAATTAATTGTTCATTAATATCCGGGAGTGGCAGATATACGATGCTTCCCTTTTCATGGCAGGTCAAAGATGAAATTTGATTATGCTTTGAAGGGTGTGGTTTGCCTCTTGAAATTCCCGGCAGTGTCTTTACCAACGTGGTGTTGCCCAGAGCAGCCCAAATGCCCTTATCTAACCAAGGGAGGCGCACTTGTCTGCATATATACAGGCAGGAGCCAACACTCGGAAAAGTCAAATCCAGCCTGCACAATGAAGAAGCAACCTAAGAAGGATGAAGCTCCACACTGTGAGCTCAGTAAGTAGCCAGCAACCATGCGGAAGCCCAAAGAGGTTGCTTAGCTGAGCAGACCCGTTAGGGGGACATGAATGGCTCCAGCCATATTACTTTCTAGTTGCAGCAGAAGTTCCCACAGGAAAGGTTCTGGTCTGGAAGGACTTCATCAAGCCTTTCTGAAAACTACCCAGAGGTGTTGGAGAGAGATTCTCAGAACTAATTTGTGCATTTTCTTTTTCTCTCTAGGGGAAGTTCTGTATGGAAACCAGCCTGTACCAGAGTAACTGAGGATACTCAGCCCAGTTTTTTTGTCCCTGAGATTTTTACTTTGTACTTGATTTGGAGTTTTCTTTTTGCAGTTCATTCTCCTTCCTCCTCTCTTGGACTCTTTTTACTATCTAATAAAATTTTCTCCTAGCAGTTTTTTTTACGTGGAGAAAGAAGTTGGAGGGGTTTGTGCTTCTTTTCCTCTCTAAGCCTACAATTTGGTTAGATAAGCCTGGTTATCTTCAACGTAAGCTGTAGGGGGGTGTCTAAGAATGTTACTGGAAGCTCTAAAGGGCATTGTAGAAAATGAGGGTGGCTCGTCAGACAATTTTTCTTCCCTCTAAAGCACCACTAGTCTGGCTATCATCTTCAGGGAAAGGCTGGCGTTGTGAGGTTGGGGCTGGGGCGGGATCGCTTTTAGGTAGGCAGAGATAAAGCTTGGGGGAAGAAGCGAACCAGCCGGGTAGGATGGAGGAAAACAATTCATTACAGAAGCTTGGGAGTGGGGCATCTGATGCGGTGGAACTGGCTGTACTAGCTGATGTCTCGCGATTCCTCCCGGGTGTGGGTTGCTTTCGGTGAAGCAGCAGATACTATGGTGTATGGTGTATGGTGAAGCAGCAGATACTATGGAGCATATGGTCCTGCCAGGTTGGCTAAACTTTATGGAGTGGAGCTGTACCTCGCTGAACAAAGTCTCCAGAAAAAAAAGGGGCTTGACTGCCAGTATCTAATGTGAGGCAGCGGCTAACTGAGGTAGGAAATTGATCTGACCCGGGACTGGGCGCAGGGCCGCCGGAGCCCCTACATCCACACTCAGTTGAGCACGGCTCGCGCCCGCAATGGCTCGGCGAGAAACAGCTCCAGCCCAGGCCGTCGTCGCCCCGCCTCCAGCCTGACCCTGGGGTGGGCGGACCCTCGGGACGCCCTCAGCTGGCCACGCGCGCCGGCAGCTACCGGGAATACGAGGAGTCCAGCCAATAGGAATGTGCAACTGCGGTCCTATCGGCCAATCGCGGGGCGTGTAGGGGGTTGGCCGGCTTGGCGCTAGCTCCCGGGATATGGAGCGGCCAGCGCGAGGGCATCCTGTCTGGTGGCTGCGGAACCGGTAAGGCCACCGGAGGGCGAGGTCAGGGGTCACGCGGCCGCACCAGTTTCCCCAAGCCGGCCGGGAGGGCGCGGGGGTGGGCCAGGGAGCAGGCGCCGGGGCCAGTATGGGGCACGCGGGGCGCCATGCGGGACGGCGAGGGGCGGTGCGGGCAGGGAGGGTCTGAGGCGCGGGGGGCCAGACAGAGCCGCCTTATTCGAAGGAAGACAGAGGGGGGTGCGGGGGGTGGGGGCAGGGAGCGAACGCCTGAGGTTGTGGGGGCCTCGTCCCTTCCCCGCCGCGGCCTAGGCGAAATGGCCGAACCCCCGGCTGGACCTGCCGCCGCGCCGGAACCCGTGATCCAGGGTGCGCTGACCCGCTTCACGCCGCAGAGGAGGCGACGGGCACAGGGCAAGGTCCCCGCAGCCGCCTTCTTATCTGCGGAGCCCTGGGGCCGCGCCCGTTCCCTGGGCCTCCCGCCGCTCCTCTTCAACAATAAAGATCACTTTAGTGCAGCCGACATCCGTGGAGCGCCTTCGAGTGAAGGGCCTGGGCAGGCCGCTGAGTACTCGCGTGTAGATTGGTTTTAGGGCTCTTTGTGCCGCTTCCTGGCTCCAGGTACTTTTATAGGGGGCACACGGTATGGAAGTGGGGTGGATGCTCTCCGACTGTTCGGTTTCTTGTGTCCCTGCTTTTAAAGCTGCGATATTCCGTCTTTGGATTCCTTTCCACTCCCCCCCTCCCCCGCGCCCCAATTCCCCGACTCATGTACCAGACGATTTCAAAGAGCATCATTAGGGAAGAAGTTGAGGAACCTGGGCTTGAGTTTTCCTGTGTGTAAAATGAGCATATTTTCATATTGTCTGTTGCTTTCAGAAGAGTGCTGCGAAGTTAAGGGAACGCGGCATATCTTTAAAGTGGAAGGCAAAAGCAGAAATTCTGTGGAAGGAGAAGCAAGGGCAAATGGGCTTCCAGAAACTTTTGCTGGCCATTATTTTAGTGAATATCGGTGAAACCGGGGGATACTGTTGACCGTGACTCCTGTGAATGGAAGGCCCACCAGTTTGCACCACTTCTTGGCTGTGTAAATCTTTGAGCAAGTTGCTTAGCCTCCTGGTTCATTTGTCTCCAGGAACTTAAAATGAGAATTGATAATATAAATTTTACAGGGTTGTTAGTGAGTATAAAATAAGTTGATACAGATGAAGTGCTTAGTTCTTGGCGTGTAGGAATTTTTATTACTTACACGTGCCTTCTTTCCGCTAAAGATTCCCGTCTAAAGAATTCTGATCTTATAACTTACCCTTTGCTCAGAATCGTGTGAGCCTATTGTGAATGAATCCTTAGGCCCTTGTTTTCCATCCCTGGTGTTAACGTTGACCTGAAGGTATAGTATAATTCCGGGTGATTAGAGGCTTCCTACTGGGTGTTTACTGTATCATTAAATAAGGTTGGAAACTATCACTATACTAGATATGGCTGTGATAGCTGTGTTGAGTAAACGAAGCCTCAGAACTTTTTGGGCTGTTTAGTTTTTCATTGGAAAATACTTCATTGACAGTCTTGGCCCAGGCACGGTTTATTTTGGATCCACTACCAAAAAGGCCATGATTGCAGTATACTTGGTTTCTCATGTTTCCGGGATGGCTGTGGGACTTCGGAGGGGAATTTCTGGGCAGCCTGGCAACACTTCTTGTTAATGAATGGGGAAGCTTGGTATGAATCTAATCTTACTTTACTGTTAGGAAATCCGCAGTGGTTCCTTGGATTACTCTACAGAGCAACTACTAAGCAGTTTTAGTTCAGTTTTGACTCAGTGACGTCAAGGTTAGAGGTTAGAGAACAGTATCCATAAAGTAGCATCTTTTGGGTGGGTGCTGTGGAGTGAAAGGCGTCTTTATTCCTTGTCTCCTCCCCATGTACATAAATACAGTCTGCTGACAGATTTATACCCTTTCCATGAGCTTAAAAGTCTCTTTTTTTTAAAATTTCTTTTTAATGTTTATTTGTTTATTTTGAGAGGGGAGAGGGACAGAGAGAGAGAGAGGGAGACAGAATCCCAAGCAGGCTCTACTCCAGAGCCCGATGCAGGGCCCAAATTCACGAACTGTGAGATCGTGACCTGAGCTGAAATCGAGAGTCAGACACTTGATTTTAGGGCCACCCAGGTGCCCCTAAAAGTCTCTCCTAAGTTCTCACGGTGTTATCTGGAAGGCACTAATGGAAGACTGTTTTGTCTTCCAATTCTCCCCTTCCATGAAAGCTGCTCTTTACACACATAGCATAATCACAAAATGAGAAACTCCGAATTTGTGAAAAAGAGTATGCTGTCCCGATTTGGCTGAAGTACGGATGGTATACGTTCAGTTTTTTAGCTTTGGAATGAGACAGTTTAGTACTTCTGTAGGGTTGAAAGTTGGATGTGGGTTTGGTGAGGGTAGAGGACGGTGTCTTCTCGAAACCTCTTTACTTGTGCTTGAGTAAGGAGGAAAGGGAGTGGCATCTTCAAAGAGTTGAGTGTTTAAGGCAGAAAAGGAAGCCTTTTGCTCTAATGTTGTTGTCATCCTTACCATCTGAGTCTCTGTGGTCTGAATAAAATATTTTGGAAAAGAAGGCAGGGAGCATTTGAATGTGCAGAATATAAGGCTTTGGAAAAGCTAGACCCCTTTTGTCTCATCAGATGCTATTCATTCTTTTGATAATTTAACAAACAGATATTTAACAAATGACATTTTGGGGCCCCTGGAGACACAAAGAAAGACCCTTCAGACATCATCAGGGACATCATGGATAACATACAACATTGTTTGTATTATAAACTATAATAAAATGGGAATGAAATATAAAATAGTTGGCCAGGAATGATAGAAGATATACTTATCATCTAGTTCCTCTTCCACTTTTAATTTTAAGGCTGAAGTCGCTTATATTTTTTAATGTGAAGACCAAAGTTTCCAGTAAAACCTTGAATTGGGAAGTTGGGGTTCTTAGTCTTGTCTTTATGCTTATTGCTGGTAGGTGATCTTGTTTGGGTTATTTTTGTTTTGGTCCCATTAATCGCTAGTAATCAAGTGACTGCTAAAACCCCTAGGTAATGAAAGGAGAAGGCTGCAAGTTAATGATTAAAATTTTAAACAAGTTCCAAAGAGCAAAAGGAGGCAGGTGTGCAGCTGGAGAATCTTGTAGTAAGTGTTATTTGTCTGTACATATAATTTTTCTTTACTTTAAGAAAAGACGTGTTGAGGAAAATATGTACTCAAATTGTTAAGGCCAGGCTACGTCCGAGGGGCCAGAATGTGTCATTGGAATGAATGAATTGAATGTAGTCTAGTAATAATCATTCTTCACATTTGCCAGAGGAAAATGACTCATGCAAGTGTGAGGGCAAAACATTTTTTCTGAGGCATGAGTGGGTATAGGCTTATTTAATACTGACCTTCTTATTTCAATATAAAGGGGTGTTTGAAATTGTACAGAGCGTAGAGTTGCAGGATAGATGCGTCAGGCTGGGAGGCCAGGTTGGTTCCCCCAAAGGGAAATGCACTGCTGTTTACTTCTGGTTAGGAAGAAATCAGAGGAAGCTCTCTGTGTGAGAATTGGGAGGAACAAAGACCCAGCTACAGTCTCTAGAGGTAAGACTTCAGGGACCCTGACTTGTGAGCATAGAGGTTTGAAAGCTGGTTAACCCTCAGCAATGAGCAGAGAAAGTGTTCTGTCTAGTAGGTATCAGGTCCTTCTAATTCTGAAGTCTCTGGTTGATGAGTGATATATTTTTTGAAAGATCAGTACTTCTGGACAGCCTGGCCACATTTCTCCCAGCTGTTATCATCTTTGACACCCAGGCAGCCAGTTTCATTATCTTTCTCCCCATTTCTTACTCCCTCTCTCCTTGCTGCTTAACATTTTTTTTCTTCTTTTTTTTTTTTTTATCATTCAGTGTTCTCAATGTCATGTTTTTCTTTCAACTGTAAAACAGATTCTCAGAAGTCCAGCTCAAGTGAGAAACAGCAAACTTGATGTTGAGTTGAAATTGTGGTTCTCTGGGAGACTAAGCAAGATTATCCCAATTTTGAGATTATTACTACAGTATACAAAGTCAGTAGAATGAAAAACAGTCCACACTGGTATCTTAATATTAGGCCATCGTGCCAGAGTGAGAAAGAGACACACACATACAGAAGCCCTGATGCGTATTAAGCACATTGTACAATAAGAGTACTGTTTGTACTTTGTGAACTGGGTGTGTTTCTGTGGCTTTGGCTGAAGACATTGTAATATGAAGACATTCTCTACTTAGGTAGTGAGGATTAGAGTTTTCAGGCCTTTTCTTAAACTAACACCACAGGGACTTTTCACTTTTCCTTCACAGAAGTAGGTGTAATCAGTCTCAACCTGTCTTTTCTTCATTTTATCATTTTCTATCAAATTCATTTTCATAACAGAAAAATAGGAGGCACTTACATCTAAATTTAAAAAATTCTAAACTTTGTATCCTCAAGAATAATTTAGAAATTCACAAGGCTTTTTAAAAATTAATTATCAGGGCGCCTGGGTGGCTCAGTCGGTTGGCGTCCGACTTCGGCTCAGGTCATGATCTCGCGGTCCGTGAGTTCGAGCCCCGCGTCGGGCTCTGTGCTGACAGCTCGGAGCCTGGAGCCTGTTTCGGATTCTGTGTCTCCCTCTCTCTCTGACCTTCCCCCATTCATGCTCTGTCTCTCTCTGTCTCAAAAATGAATAAACGTTAAAAAAAAATTAATTATCATAGTTGACATATAATGTTACATTAGAGTCAGGTGTACAACATAGTGATTTGACAATTCTGTACATTATGGGACACTTCCCATGGTACATGGAGTTCCCATTTGCCACCGTGAAATGTTATTACAGTATTGTTGACTATATTCCCTATGCTTTCCTTTTCATTTCCATGACTTATTTATTTTAAAATTGGAAGTTTGTACTTTTTTTTTTTTTTTGAGAGAGAGAGAGAGGGAGGGAGAGAATTGGGGCTCACCCTAAGCAGGGCTCAAGCTCACCAGTGCAGGACTTGAACTCAGAAACCATGAGATCATGACCTGAGATGAAGTCAGATGCTTAATGGACTGACTCACCCAGCCACCTGGAAGTTTGTACCTCTTAATCCCCATTACCTATTTTGCCCATCTTCCCTCACACCTCCACTCAGGTAACCATCCGTTTGGTCTCTGTATTTAAGAGATTGTTCATTTGTTTGTTTTGCTTTTTAAATTCCACATATAAGTGAAATCATATGGTATTTGTCTTTCCCTCTTTGACATATTTCACTTAGCATAATACCCTCTAGGTGCTATGTTATGCTATGTTATGTTACTCCTTACATGGGCTTTGGTGGGGGTCTTGGGGCAGCACCTGTGGTCTAAATCAGGGTGGGAGGAGCGCCTAGGTTGCTCAGTCAGTTGAGCATCGACCTCAGCTCAGGTCATGATCTCACGGTTTGTGGGTTTGAGCCCCACATCACGCTCTGTGCTGACAGCTCAGAGCCTGGAGCCTGCTTCGGATTCTGTGTCTCCCTCTCTCTCTGCCCCTCCCCTTCTCATGCTCTGTCTTTCTCTCTCTCTCTCTCTCTCTCTCTCTCTCCGAAATAAACATTTTTAAAAAATTAAAAAAATAAAAATAAAAAATAAATCAGGGTGGGGATGTTCAGTCCTTCCATGCTTTGCAAAAGCGATTCCTGACTACCTTGTGAATTTTGCCAGTCAGCTTTAAACATTCCTGTTCACATTTATTTAGCCAGTTGCTTCCATATAAACGCTTTTGGTTCCCTCTATGAGAGTTTGTTGCCTTCTTAATGCTGTCTTTGATTTTATTTATATAGGGGAGAGGAGGGGAGGTAAAAAGGGATGAATTAGAGGAATGTTCAAAAACATTACTCTCTAAACTTTACAATTAATTTTAGGGAGACTTTTGCAATATTGAACACTACTCTGAAATCGGTGAAATAGTTTGTATGTATGTATTTATTTATGTTTGTTTATTTTTGAGAGAGAGAGAGAGAGCAAGTGAGGAGTGGGAGCAGGGGAGGTCCAAAGAGAGAGGGAGACACAGAATCCGAAGCAGGCTCCAGGCTCTGGGCTGTCAGCGTAGAGCTCAAACCCACAAACCGTGAAATCATGACCTGAGCTGAAGTCAGATGCTTAACTGACTGAGCCACCCAGGTGCCCAGGTTTATTTATTTATTCTGAGAGAGGGAGTTTGTGCACCAGCAGGGGAGGGTCAGAGAGAGAGGGAGAAAGAGAGAGAATCCCAAGCAGGCTCCGCACTGTCAGTGTGGAGCCCAATTTATGGCCGGTTCCATCTCAGGAACCATGAGATCATGACCTGAGCTGAAACCAAGAGTCAGATATTTAACCAGCTGAGCCACCCAGGCGCCCCTTAACTTACATGTTTTTTAACATTCAGTATTTCATACTTTCTTGGGGGCAATTTAAAAACAGATTTGGGCTATCTAAATTGTTCTTTAAAAAATTAACTGTTCTTCCAGAGTTCTTGTGAATGCTAAGAGAACACATGAGATAATGTTAATTAGATGTTCAGAATTGATTATGGCTAGTATGTGTTTGGGGGGATACCCAAATTAAGGAGTCAGGAAACTCCTGACAAGGCAGCTTCTAATTTTTGCATTCAAGTGAAATTCCCGATTCATAATTTCAGAGCATGGCTGTTTGGGCACTAAGACAAAGTAGTAATAAGTTAAGCTCAAGATAGTATATTATATGCCTGCCAGCTGGACAGCTGCAGATCTCTGATTATCCATTACAGAAGTTTTGTCAGACAGAGTTCATCTACACATTCTGAAAGTATTTGTTTGGGAGCTGAGTGAATCCATAGGACTTTTGCATTAAAAAATAAATAAATGGTACAAGTACATGACAAAATGATTTTTTTTAAAGTGCAAAATGGTATATGGTGTATATTCAGTGAGAGGTCTTCCTTTCACCTGACCTTGTTTGTACTTCCCTACTCCTTCATCTTGGGGACAGCATTATTAGTTTTTGGTATCTCCTTGAGAGATAGTCCATACATGTACGTATGTATATTATCATCCCTCCTCTTTTTTTCTTCTTGCCATATAAATGATTCCATACTGTCTATAAATTGGATTTTTTACTTGAAAACATATCTTGGAGATTGTCTCCTATCAGTACAGTTAGATATGCTCTCTTATAATAGCTGCATGGCATTCTATCCTGTGAATGTACATAGTCTATTTAACCAGTCTTTGACTGATATCAAGGTTGTTTTTAGTCTATTGATACTACAAACAGCATTACAGGAAATTTCCTTGCACATACTTCCTTGTATGAGTGTTTCTCTAGGATACATTCTTAGAAACAGAATTGCTGGGTCAAAGGGTGCTTTTAATGTTTGAGACAGAAAATGTAATTTTATTAGCCTTTTTATCTTGTAAAACATTTGTTTGAAAGTAATCTCTGTGGGGCTTGATCTCACGTGGGGCTTGAACTCATGACCCCAATGTGGCACTTGAACTCATGACCCCGAGATCAAGAGTCACATGGCTCTATTGCTCTACCGACTGAGCCAGCCGGGCACCCCACTTGTAAACATTCTTACACCTTTTTTTGTCTTGGAAGAGAGAGTGGGTACACACAAGTTGGAGAGGGGTAGAGGGAGAGAGAGAATCCCAAGCAGGCTCCATGCTCAGTGAGGAGCCTGACATGGGGCTTTATCTCACGACCCCAGGATTATGACCTGAGCTGAAATCAAGAGTTGGACACTCAACCGACTGAGCCATCCAGGCACCTCATTCTTACAACTTTTGATAAGGAATGGGATAAAACAGTTTATAGTACATGTATCCAGGAGTGCCATTTTTTCTGTTGTTGCTGTTTGACAGGAGGAAACTTACTGGCTTTGGAAGAAGGTGACGCTTTATGGTTGAGGGTGAGCTAGAATATTATCAAAGGTATATTAATCATAATTACCAAGTATTGCTGGATTGATTCTGGTTGCTTATATTTCAACTTGATCTTTTTATTAATGTAGTTAAATGACTGAAATGATCTGGTGGCATAGTCCTAGGGAGGAAAACTGTCTTAATATTAACTCAGTGCTTCCATACGAGTCTTAAATTTTCATGGAGATTTAAATACCAAGCATAACTGACCTTCTCTATTCCCTGCTCTTGTTATGTTCTGTAGACACTGGAAACAGTGGAACTTCTAGTTTGTTAACTGAAAGTTTTGATGAGAAAGATGGAATCTATAATCGCTTTTCCTTTCTTAAAATAATACATTCCTGAGATTTCAGAGAGAAGGTCAGACTTCTTGTATCTTATTGGCTCTGTATGTAATTAGTATAGGAATAGTCCCTTAGAATACAAATAACAATTGTAAAAAATTTTATCACGAAATATTTCTGTCTAAAATTATTTATCACCTTTGTAGACTGTAGGCTTGGGGAAAAACACAGTACTATCTGAATTGTTTGTTCTCAGAATTTGAAAGCTTATTTTGGGGAGAAAATTTCACCAGATGCATTAAACAATTCTGTGCCTTAAAGAGGCTCTCAGTCATCACTATAAAAGTAATCTAATTTAGTCAGTTCTTGGTGAGTGGGGCCACACTGGAAGAAAGTTGAGTTATTCTTGATAATAACATAATACATAATAAAATATTAATAACATAATTTTAAGTAATAATAATGTTCTCAGAGTTGATCAAAGTATAAAGAAGGGCTCTTTACCTCACACCAAGTGGCCCAAAACCTTTTCCCGTAAGAGCCATAGTCCCAAAGCTGATTTGCAGTGCCTGATTTATGATGGGTTAGGATAACCTGATAACCTAGCTTCTTAGAATTCTATGTAAAATAAAAAGGCTCTGGATGGGTCCAAAGGGCTGTGCTGTGATTGGAATCCAAGTGGCTACTGCTACTCTGAGTGGTCAGCTATGTAAATCTCATTTAGATGAGGTGCTAAAGAGGGTTTGAATATCATCAGTATTACTGGCATCTGTTGGCTGGTTTTTCGACATCTGGTGTCTTAAAACCTGATAGGAGGGACATGGCTAGTTGTCCATTGCAACAAAATACTTGATATTGGTGATTATAGAGGTAAAAGATTATGTTTTCCAAATTAGTAAGTGGTAGTATGTTTTACATCGGGAAGATAGATGAAACCTAAAACCCTTCAGGTCTGAATTCTGTAATTCTTTAAAATAGGTACAGAATATGTTGGTAGATAGATTATGTAAAAAAGAAAGTAGAGGAATGTTCAGATAGGAACAAGGGACAAGAGAGATGAAGACTTTATACAGTAAAAGATATCTAAGGAGAGGCTTTATAACTTTTTAGGAGGATAGTTTTTATTGGGATTTAAGTGGGGGTTAGGGTTAACAATAAATATTGCCTTAGTGGCTGGGTGGCTCAGTTGGTTGAGTGGCCGACTTTGGCTCAGGTCGTGATCTTGCGGTTTGTGAGTTCGAGCCCCGTGTCAGTCTCTGCTCACCGCTCGGAGCCTGGAGCCTGCTTCGGATTCTGTATCTCTCTCTCTCTCTCTCTCTCTCTCTCTCTCTCTCTCTGCCCCTCCCCTGCTCATGCTCTCTCTCTGTCTCAGAAATAAACATTAAAAAAATTTTTTTTAAAAACAATAAATATTGCCTTGTCTTTCTCCTTCTAAATTTGAAATCAACTGAGAAATAAATTCCTTAATCAGCAGATCAAAATGTTAAAAAATCATCCTGATTGGTGGGGTTGACTGGAGAATACTCCATAGATCTGTGGCTAGATGAGCTTACTACCATCTTCCCCTCTCCCCAGTTAAACTTAACCCAACAGGATGCTGGACCTCTGGGACAACCACTCATCCCGCTGTCCCCTGACCCCCACCTGGGCCTTGCAGGCCAGAGAGAAGTTCTGGCATCCTGCAGACTGTGCCTACTCCTCCTGGTACCTCATCTTTCCCTGAGAGCCCAAGAAGGGAAGGCCATGGTGATTAGTTTCTGCTCCCGGTTGTTGAAGGGTTAGGGAATGAGAAATGTCGTAGAAGTCTCTCTCTCCTCAGGGAAATATGAGCCTGGGGAATAATGGCCCTCCTTTTCTCCCCCCTTCTCAGAAAATTGAAGCATGAGCTTAAATTGTTTCCTAGATCAAAAAGGGTTACAGATCTTTGTCCTTTGGGGCGTCTGCGTGGCTCAGTTGGTTAAACGTCCGACTTCAGCTCAGGTCATGATCTCATCGTCCATGAGTTCGAGCCCCACGTCGGGCTCTGTGCTGACAGCTCCGAGCCTGGAACCTGCTTCAGATTCTGTGTCTCCCTCTCTCTCTGACCCTCCCCCGTTCATTCTCTGTCTCTTTCTGTCTCAAAAATAAGTAAACATTAAAAAAAATTAAAATAAAAAACTTGTAAAAGGCAGGGGGACCAATCTGGTTTTAAATATTTGAGTTAATCTGGAAGCAAAGGGCAGAAACTGGGGAATCGCCTAGCAGCCTCTCTGTGGATGCTTATTAAAAGGTATTTGCCTACTTCCCTGAAACACCTTTTGCTTCAGTTTGGCTTAGAAGTCTTATTAGCAAGACTTTTATATTTTTATTAAATATCTCAATCATACTCTGAAAACTAATTATTTTCTAGGTTATCTAATTCAGTAGAAGGATTAATTCTTTTCATATAATACGGGATCAGTTGTACAGAGTAACAAAATGCTGGTTCTAAACTTTTAGTTTGTTCTTGCTGATTCCTCTCTTCCTTTTCTCCATTTCAGAATCCTATTCTAAGAACTTGGACACTCAGTCATCCACCATGGTATTGGGTCCTGAACAGAAGATGCCAGATGGTAATTTACAGCTTTGTGTTATTGTCTGATTTTTATTTGGAACTAAGTTTATTTTTTTTATTTTAATTTTTTTAATGCTTATTTTTGAAAGAGAGAGAGAGAGAGACAAAGCATGAATGGGAGAGGGGCAGAAAGAGAGGGAGACACACAATCTGAAGCAGGCTCCAGGCTCTGAGCTGTCAGCACAGAGCCCGATGAGGGACTCGAACCCACGAATCATGAGATCATGACCTGAGCTGAAGTCAGACGCTTAACCAATTGAGCCACCCAGGCGCCCTGGAATTAGGTTTAAATCAGTAACAGAAATTGACCATATTTTCCTTCTTGTCATCTGTGGTAACAAGAACTGTCCTTAACTCAGCTTCCCTAGCCAACAGTATCATCACAGAGACCTGCTCCAATCAGGTCCGATCCAGTCACCATCTGCTAATTTAGGCTGTAAATGAAAATTGGTTTATAACTAGAGAGATCTGTCTCCTGTCTTATTTCCAATTCTGAGATGAGCCAAGATTAGCTACAAGTTTGGTTTCTATAGCAGTAATGCTTGCAAGGGCAGTATTAATCACAGACCTGGCATAAAATTCTTTAGAATGCTTTGGCTTTTCACAGCACTGCAGATACTTAACGTGAGGAGCAATAAAATACCGAGCAAGCACCTTAAACTGTGTATTCCATTAGAGCTTCTTGAGTGCTCTAATCCTTCCGAATTCTAAATGTCCCCTTTAGAATTTTCATTCCTTTTCTTTAAATATCTTCATTAATTCAGGGCCACTTCACCTCAGTGGGTCAGCTCCTTATAGAAAGAAAGCTTTTGTTTTTCTAATTGGAGGTTGCAAGGATTTCTTGGAAACCCTAACATTAGAGAGCTCTGTGGTTCAAAATAGCCATTTGATGGCTACCAAACTAGGCTTTGTGTCCTTCTGGCAGATTAGCCCTTTTCTTCCAGACCCTCCCCTTCCCAGCACTTAAGATTAACTGAGAAATGCAGGACTCAGGGAAACACTGATTACCAGTCTAAGATGAGACCTCCTATCACAAGGATGCCCACACCCCGTGACCCAAAGGTCTTCACTGCAGACTGTAGTCAGGAGGCAAAGGGTTCCTGCTTGGTGGCTTTCCTGCAGGTTCAGATTTTAGCTTGAACTGTGGCAGGATTTTTCAACTTCCACATTTATTGAGAAGCCTGACAGAGGTATAATGTCCAAGGATGATTCTTTGAGTAAGTCCTACCAAATGATGGGTTGGAGACAGAACTAGACAGACTTGGTTCCTTTCTTCTAAAAGTTAAGATTTTAGGTTTTACCAGCCTGGGAATGTTATATTTTGAGCCCTAGACATCCGTGTTTTTAGAAGAAAATGAAGTGGTTCTAAAAATTGCTACCTGGGAATATAGAAGTGTGAAAGTAGGAAAACCATTGCAAGATGAGCGTTAAAACTGATCTAGAGCTGAGTGACTGGGGAAGAGGGGTGAGAGGGAGCTTTGTTACCATAAGCTTTTTTTATTTCCTGAGTTTCCATCCCTGTGAATATATCGCCTATTAAAGAATTCATTTATTTTGGGCGCCTGGGTGGCTCAGTAGTTAAGCATTTGACTCTGGACTTTGACTCAGGTCATGATCTCATGGTTCGTGAGTTTGAGCCCTGCATTGGGCTCTGTGCTGCCAGCATGGAGCCTGCTTGAGGTTCTCTCTCTCACTCTCTTTCTCTGCCCCTCCCCCCCTGGTGCTCTCTTTCTCAAAATAAATAAACTTTTAAGAAAGGAATTAGTTTATTAAAAATATAAATAAAATATTAGAAATAAATTGAGTAGAGTCCGCTTGGTCTTGTGCATTTAGGTATTAAAAGATTTAATTTAAAAGTTACTAAGGATGAGTTGTCAGTGTATTATGTTCATTTTCATTTCTTCTCAAATTTGTTAATTTAGATGATGCTTCTGGAGACCATGGGGACCCTGCCAGTCTTGGTACCCTCAACCCTGCCTATAGTAACTCATCTCTTTCCCAGTCCACTGGGCACTCACAGGAGCCCTTCACCACCTACTTTGATGAGAAGATTGCCATTCCTGAAGAGGAGGTTAGTGACAAATCTTTGGAGGAAAACTTTATTTAGAGAAAACTTAGGAGTGAAAAGTCTGTTGGATAACTCAAGATTAATGGCCTCACATCTAATTTTGGCAAGCAGTCTCTGAAGACAGCTTTTGTAATCAGAATAAGTAGAAACTGATTGGGAAAATGAGGGCCTTGAAAAACAGTTGCCACGTTGACCTAGTGAATATTTTTTGATCTAGAAGTATGAATTTCATGTTCTTTTTTTTTACAGTGTCCCATTTGGGTAGTGATTGGGCATAGGGGTACTGATAGTTTTAGACTGAGAGGCTGATTGATGGAAAGAACAGGTAAAGAAAGGGCTCCTATTTGGACAGAGAAGAGGTAGCTTATTGATAAGAAGTGGGTAACATGGAAGTTGAACTTGGACGCACGCAGTGTCCAACATCCTAAGTCTTTCGATCTTATGAAGCTCATATTGTTGTTTTATATGTAACAAAATAACAGATAAATTAGATCAGTAATTTGGAGGTGGTAATTCTTTTGATGTCTTCCTCTCTCGTGTAGTATTCTTGTTTTAGCTTTCGTAAACTCTGGGCTTTCACGGGACCGGGCTTTCTTATGAGTATTGCCTACTTGGATCCAGGAAACATCGAGTCTGATTTGCAGTCTGGAGCAGTGGCTGGATTTAAGGTGAATATCTGGTCTTACCCCTGTCCCTTTTAAACACACAGTACACCCTCACATCCTTTCCCCGTACAATGCCTGTCGGATGTCAGCCTCAGGAGTTACATGCAAATACTTCATTGACAGTAATGCTTAGGTGAAAAGTACTTTCCACCATCTGCTTTTTTTTTTTTTTTTTAATGTTTATTTATTTTTGAGAAAATGTGAGTGGGTGAGGGGCAGAGAGAGAGGGACAAAGGATCTGAAGCATACTCCTCACTGAACAGCAGTGAGCTCAATGTGGGGCTTAAACTCAAGAACTGTGAGATCATGACCTGAGCTGAAGTTGGATGCTCAACTGATTGAGTCACCCTTCTGTTTTTTTTTTTTTAATTTATTAAAAAAATTTTTTTAATGTTTATTTATTTTTGAGAGAGAGAGAGAGAGCGCCAGCGGAGGAGGGCAGAGAGAGAGGGAGACACAATCCAAAGCAGGCTCCAAGCTCTGAGCTGTCTGCAGTGAGCCCCATGTGGGGCTGAAACTCACGAACCTTGAGATCATGTACTGTGCCAGAGTCGGATGCTTAACTGACCAAGCCACCCAGGTGCCCCTTAATTTATTTTGGACACATACTTGGTTTTAAATTTTTGTTTTGTTTTATCTACTCCACATAGTTTCCTTGAACAAAGGAGAAACTGTAGGTGGGAGAAACTAAGACTCAGAAAGGTATGAGGTGACCTAGCAGGTTATGTACAGAACCTGATACAGAACTCAGGTCATTTGATTCTGGATCTGGGCTCTTTCCTGAATGTTGTATTTCTCATTCATGTTGCTAAACAGCCAAACAAAAACACCCCAGTTGTCTAATGAGTGTTATGATGGGATTTTGTTCTTTTCTAGTTGCTCTGGGTTCTTCTGTTGGCCACCATGGTGGGGCTCCTACTCCAGCGCCTTGCAGCTAGACTGGGAGTGGTCACGGGGTTGCATCTTGCTGAAGTGTGTCACCGTCAGTATCCCAGGGTGAGCAATGTAGTGTGCTGTTTGTTACTCATCTCATAGGAACCTGTGTGTCTGGTGATACTTGCTGGCCTGAGGGCTTGGCAGTCAGGGGCCCTGAGGATGAGTCCCAAGGAATATTATTTAGTTCCTCTTGCTGCCAACCCATATTTCTCTACTCCTTCAGAATTTAACTTGAGATTCGCTTTTTGCCAGAAAGCTTCCTTTGAAAAACTCAGTTTGCATAAATACCTGCCATTCGTTCTGCCTTCTGGCATCTTGCAATGCCCAGCCCATGGAGGGGTGGGAGTGCTCTAAGCACTTTGAGTCATACGTCTTTATTACTATCATACATATTTTCTTTTTTGATTGACTTTGTCATCAATTTGAAAAATAAGGTTTTTCATTTTACTTTACTATATGTAGCAGGATCTTTGGATTTGTTAATAATTATTTTTCAATTTACCATGACCCTGGAGGTTATACTGTCTTCTGCAGCTTTTTTCTGGACATTTTGGCCCTTTCTCACTGGTATCTAAGGCAGGAATGGACTCTGTGTCTGGAAGATAGTTTTAACCTAGGTTCATCTTTAGATAAGATACTGATCTGCCTCTGGTTTGTCCTAAATGTTTAATCTCCTTTCATGGCTGTGAGAAACTATCTGTATCTGCCTTATTTCCCCATATATGCTTCTCAAAAAAGCCATGGTAATTTATAATTTCTTGTAGCTTCTTTTTCTTCATGTATCTTAACAGTTGTTTTTTGTGACAATTTTTTTGTATAGTCAATACCTGAAGATGTTTTTTTTTTTTTTCTTGACCTCTGCTAGCCAGTATTAACTAAATTTGTCTTTGAGCTGGATTATTTGACCAGATTAGTTTCCTCTTATATGCCACTCAATTCCAATCAGTTCACCCTAAGTCCCTTTACATGTCTGTCCTTTTTCACTTGCTTGTGTATTATTATTACATTAAGGATGACCCCAGCCTTTTCATTTTTGTTTTGTCTCTTTAGCCACGGTCAAGATATTTTCTCTTGTGGTCATTTTCTGTTCTCTCCTGAACAACATTTTGACCATATGAGCATCCTCATCTTCCCCTAAAACTTTTAAGTTTGTTTTTAGGCGGGAAATTAAGTGGAAATTAATGAATGGAAATTCTGTTCCTCTCTTGAGTGGAAGGGAAAGAGAAAAAATTAGGATCAGCCCTTGCCCTGACCTCGGCTCATAGGTTCTACCACGTAGAAACACCCTTGCTTTCTCCAGCGCGGGGCCACAGTGCAGTAGTCCATCCCTAGACTGGAAGCTTATAAAGGACTGTGGATGGGTCAGTGCCAGATGCGAATTCCAAACTCTAAGGAAAGTTCTTAGAAATGATTAATTAGAACCATGTCTTTCTGCTGTTTGGTATTTAGGTCCCACGAATTATCCTATGGCTGATGGTGGAGTTGGCTATCATTGGCTCAGATATGCAAGAAGTTATTGGCTCAGCCATTGCCATCAATCTCCTGTCTGTAGGAAGGTGAGGGGGTTTTCCTCCAGAGAGTAATATTTTGCTAAATTTCAAAACAAATGTAAAAACCACCCAACTCATTTTCAGTTTTCAAGATTCAACTTGAGTATTATTTTTTCTGTGGAGCCTTTCTGGAGCCACCTTCTCTCCCAGCAGCCTGTAGGCTCTATATGTCCCATGTTCTCATGTTGGGTTATACATCCCACTATTGTATAGTATGTGACATTGTGTGTTACAATTATTTATCTGTATATCAGCTTATCCCACTAGACAGTGAGCTCCTAGAGGGGTAAGACCTATACTTTTCAGCTGTGTATCCGAAATGTCTGACTTAGTAGACCATCAGTGTTGGAATGAATGTAATTAATTCAGTTGGTGCTGTGATCCTAAACTACCCAAGGCCTGACCTCCCACCACTGTCACCTCTCCCCCAAGTCCTTGCTTCTCCAAGTATTGTATATCTGGAGACCTGTTGGAGAGAAAGTGTTTCTCAATGTTTTCTTTCTTTCTTTTAATCTCCATTTCTTACCTCTGACCTAGGGTTCCTCTATGGGGTGGAGTTCTCATCACCATTGCAGATACCTTTGTATTTCTCTTTTTGGACAAGTACGGTAAGGAGAGTGGGAATGGAGGGGTCAAAGAATCTACTTTCCATCATGTAGCTGATGGAGAAGTCTGCCTTCTGTGAGCTCACTGCTGCATTTTCCCTTTTAGGCTTACGGAAGCTAGAAGCATTTTTTGGCTTTCTCATCACTATTATGGCCCTCACATTTGGATATGAGGCAAGTATTATAGGCTGTTCGTTAGCTTTTACAATAAAGGAAAGATTTTTTTGCCTTTTATTTACAATCATATAATGCTATGATGGTTTAGTTGTATCCCATGCATTAACAAAACGCCAATTCAGTCTAGGCCAGTTTTGAAGGAATAGGATCTGTAGCAAAGGCTAGTCTCCAGGAAGGCCTGCTGGCACTCCTAGTTCAAAAGTGACTAGATTTTTTAGGACTTCCTTGACTAGACTCCCTGGTTCCAAGTTGGCCATCCCAACAATAGAGCATCCTAGGAGAGGGCTAGGGAGGAAGCAGGGTTATTCCTGGCTGTGAACTTGGAGGGGTTTTACTTATATTGGCTTATACCAACTGCAGCTTGAACTTTCTCCGTATTGCAACAGTTAATGAACTCTAAGGGATATAGCCGACGTTTCCTGCTTTGTGCCCCAACTCAGCCGCTCCTAGGAATCAGTATCGTTTTATGCAGTAATAGTACCTTTCTGTGTCCAGTTGTTTTTTTAAATATTTATTTATTTTGAGAGAGAGAGAGAGAGAAAGCATGCGTGTACACGTGAGCAGGGGAGGGGCAGAAAGAGAGGGAGAGAGAGAATCCCAAGCAGGCTCCACCCACCCTGTCAGCCCAGAGCCCCACTTGGGGCTCGATCTCATGAACCTTAAGATCATGGCCTAAGCCGAAATCAAGAGTTGGATGCTTACCCAACTGAACCACCTGGGCGCCCCTATGTTCAGTTGTTATAAACTGATTTTTGCTTAATGGCCTCACTAAACTTGGAAAAGTATATCTAATCTGTGAATAGATTATGCAGTAGGTTAGTCTAAGGCTTCCAAGAGAAACGCGGAACCAGGAAAAAGTATATATGGGAAGTATTTATGAATGAGTCTCAGCATACGTTAGTGGCAAACATAAGTGATTTTTAGATAAACATAGGTGAATAGAGGCATAAGTGAGTAATCAAGAATTGACTGTATTCTTGGGTCTGTCTCACAGGAGTGATTGTGAAGCTGCTCTCAGTGAGGCCCTTAGCAGCTGCTGACTGTTTCTTTAGAATATTAATTACATTCTCCACACATCTACTTTGTATATTTAGAATGTGATGTAAAATGTCTGGGTACCCAGTCCTGAATTCTCAGACCTCTGGCAGCAAGCCCCTCTTATGCTTCTTGGTTTCCTAATGGTTCTGTGTTCCTCATTATTCCAGGTAGTTGTTGAAGAAAGTATTGTAAGGAACAATGGATGCTGAGTGTTTCCTAGCACTGTGTTACTCCCCCGGTCTCATATCCTAATAGTTGTTATGTTGGCATATAGTATGTTACAGTGAAACCCAGCCAGAGCCAGGTACTCAAGGGCATGTTCCTGCCATCCTGTCCAGGCTGTCACACCCCACAGATCGAGCAGGCTGTGGGCATCGTGGGAGCTGTCATCATGCCACACAATATGTACCTGCATTCTGCCTTAGTCAAGGTGAGCATGGCCCTTATCTCCATGCCCCCAGGTAGTTGATAGTTCCTTCAGTTGCAAGGGACACACGCATAGTTTAAAACTGTTAGAGCCCTAAAGGAGAGAAGTATTTTTCCACAATTGGGTGTTTATAAACTCCACACACTCAGACTGTTTTTATCACAAAGGTGACCAGACATAAGCGACCCCACGGAAAAACTGGGACTAAAGTTCTACCTAAAAGGTCCAAAAGTACACCAAGTCTCTTGTGTTTGAATCTCAAAAGTCTGAGTGACCGTGAGGAGATCAGAAGTAAAGTACCCAACAAAGCTTTTCTCAGTCAGTCTTCTACAGTAGTTCGCTGGGAGATTTCAGAGACCTTTATAATTAAGGTTATTAGGACTGAAAATCAGGTTGTTTTTGTATGTCGGTGGTTCTTCTGGCCACAATAACTGAGAGCTCATAGTCATCATTTCCTGTTTGGGGCATGCCCAACGTTGTCAAAGTGTCACGAAGTTCTTGCTCACTTCATGAACTAGGATGTTAAAGTGCGTTTTCTCACATTTCATATGGTCAGTTGTTTTGCCCTCTGCATCTTTCCTCTGACTCAAACTCATGCAATATTATGAGGAGACTTGTTCTAACTAATTAACGACTACTGCTGTCCTCTCTCTAGTCCAGACAGGTAAACCGAGCCAATAAGCAGGAGGTACGAGAAGCTAATAAGTACTTTTTCATTGAATCCTGCATTGCTCTCTTTGTTTCCTTCATCATCAACGTCTTTGTCGTCTCCGTCTTTGCCGAAGCATTTTTTGAAAAAACCAACGACCAGGTGGTGAGTAAGCCAGGGTCGTGAATGGTAGTGAATGTGAGGATAAGTGAAGGAGTGGGGTAGGCAGAATGACAGTGACTTGAAGCTCAGGGGAAACAGATCTCCAACCTCAGGGCTGCCCCCTAATCACTGCACTAGTTAGGGTCTGGAGTCTGGGGGCAGACTAAGCCTAGACCCATTTTTCCCATCTTTTGGCACAGAAGAGAGCTTGCCTCAGATTAAAGATTGCCTCATGTTGCTGTTAGTGGCTTCGTGTCTGTTTGGCTCTTTGTCATCCCCTTTTGTTTCCTGTTTATCAACTGCCAGCCTGCTTGCCAGTCCTGCCATTTGGTGATGAGGACAAGTGGGGAGGAGTCAACAAACAGAAAACAGAAACCGCCTAAGATACACTCTTTGGCATTTTCTTTTTTCCTCACTCTTTTGCATTTTGAATTCTCTGTCGTCTTGATTCCTGATTGCCTGTCTATAGGAACTCAGACTTCTGGCTCTGCTTTGACTCAGGAGTCCTCTCCTGTTTCTTAGGGGCCCTCTCCTCCTGTCATCGCTTAAAGTGAGCCAGCATTCACGTATTACCATGCACACTCTTCACTCGGTAAATATTTTTGATGGCAGGGGGGTGTAGAAAGATTATGGAAGAAGACCACACGTGACATTGGTGCCAGTCTCTCCTCCCTTTACAACGTGTATCCGGTGTCTTACCTCCACCCTAGGTCTCATAGATGACTTGAGTATGACGTGTAGTTTGTGATTTGCTGGAGAGTTCTTCTGATCTGGTCCTTGCCTCAAAAATAAAAGTTGCTCCTAAACTGCTTGCATTCCAGGTTGCAGTCTGTAGAAATGCCAGCAGTCCCCACACTAGCCTCTTTCCTGACGATAACTCGACACTGGCTGTGGACATCTACAAAGGGGTAAGCCTATTCAGATCTGTGATCATTGCTCCTGAATCAATATTCTTGGAATAGTATCTGGTCTTTTCTGTGGGTTCACTTCAGAACTGAATATATCTTCTCTGGAGTGCCATTTATTTCAGAGGTCTAGATGCCAGACAAGCATTTTTGGATTACATGGGAGGGAATAGAGGATAAGCTGAAAGAGAAAGATGAACAGTATCAGCCATTCCCAGAGTTATGCTGGTAGTTTATTGTTTTATGGGATTTTTTAAAGTTTCTTTTTAAAGTTTTTTATTTAGAGAGAGAGAGTGCGTGCGAGTGAGCAGGGGAGGGGCAGAGAGAGGGGGGTGGGGACAGAGGCTCTGCACTGATAGTGGCAAGCCTGACACGGGGCTCAAACTCACAAACCGCGAGGTCATGAAGCTAAAGTTGGATGCCCAACCGACTGAACCACCCAGGCACCCCTTTTTATAGGGTATTTATTGGGGGAGACTGAAGAAAGTGTTTCTGATAAAGTATTCTTTATTGGGACCTCTCAGTCCCTTTTATGTTGGTTACATTACGAACCTCCAAGAGTAGAACACATAGCTTATGTAGCACTTCCCAAATTAATTTGACCTTTTTCTTCACTCCTGTTGCTATCTTCCAGAATAGTGTGTTAAGTAATATAATTTGAGAAATGTGGTATAGACTTTTTTTTTTCACATATTTAAAATCTGTGTTGAAGACGAAGCCTTTAAGAACTTGGAGAAGAGGTAGAGGAATGAAGGAATATCCAGGAAAATTTAGGTTGAGGGCCTCTGAAGTGAGGACAGGTCCTGAGTCTAGCTTCTGGGGTAGTTCCCAGCACAGCACTTGGTGTAGATTGGTACATAGGAAGGAAGAGGGAGAAATGCTGCAGAGGAATTCTGTTTTGGGTGTTGTCTAAGCAGGTCATTGACACAAACATCTTTCTTCCCTGCTTCTCCCAGGGTGTTGTACTGGGATGTTACTTTGGGCCTGCTGCACTCTACATCTGGGCAGTGGGGATCCTGGCTGCAGGGCAGAGCTCTACCATGACAGGAACCTATTCTGGCCAGTTCGTCATGGAGGTATGTGCTGTTGTGACTGGTATACATAAGAGGAAGAAAACATTGTCCTTTTGTTACTTCTTCTTACTCCCATGTTTCTAAGGGCTTCCCAGACCTCTCTCTGTTTCCTATTCTAGACATTCATCCTGCTGTGTTTTCTTCCAGGGATTCCTGAACCTAAAGTGGTCACGCTTTGCCCGAGTGATTCTGACCCGCTCTATTGCCATCATCCCCACTCTGCTTGTTGCCATCTTCCAGGATGTAGAGCATCTAACAGGGATGAATGACTTCCTAAATGTTCTGCAGAGCTTACAGGTAAGGAAGGAGCTGAGGAAACTCCCATTCCATTTAATCAGGCAGCATTATATATTGTTGTCCCTAGGTACTGAGTGTATAGGCCTGGGTGCTGGGGAAAATTGAGAGGAAGAAAGAGGCAGAGTCTTGGCCCTGGTATCTAGAAACCTTTTAGGGATGCCTGGGTGGTTCATTCGGTTAAGCATCCAACTCTTGACTTGAACTCAGGTCATGATATCACTGTTCATGGATTTGAGCCCCTAGTCAAGCTCTATGCTGATAGCGCAGAGCCTGATTGGGATTCTCTGTCTCCCTCTCCCTCTGCGCCTCCCCCATTTGCTCTCAAAAATAAATAAACAAACAAAAATAAATAAATGCATAAATGAAAGCTTTTAGGGTGCCTGGGTGGTACAGTCAGTGAAGCGTCAGACTCTTGACCTCAGCTCAGGTCACGATCTCACGGTTCATGAGTTTGAGCCCTGCATCCGGCTCTGCACTGACAGTGCAGATCTTGCTTGAGATTCTGTCTCTTCTTCTCTCTGCCCCTCCCCCGTTTATTCTCTCTCTCTCTCTCTCTCTCTCTCTCTCTCTCTCTTTCTCTCTTTCTCTTTCTCTCTCAAATGAATTTTATTTATTTATTTATTTATTTATTTATTTTCAACATTTTTATTTTATTTTTGGGGCAGAGAGAGACAGAGCATGAATGGGGGAGGGGCAGAGAGAGAGGGAGACACAGAATCGGAAACAGGCTCCAGGCTCCGAGCCATCAGCCCAGAGCCTGACGCGGGGCTCGAACTCCCGGACCGCGAGATCGTGACCTGGCTGAAGTCGGACGCTTAACCGACTGCGCCACCCAGGCGCCCCTCAAATGAATTTTAAAACATTTTTCTAAATAAAATCTTTTGGACATGGTTTGGTTTTAAAAGCTTGTTGAATGGGAATTATCTGCTATAATTACGTACAGAGTATAAAATTATTGTTTCTTAATCCAAGCAAACATTAAATAATAAATAACATAGGACATCGTTAGGTCCTATGGAGGTTAAGAAGACAAGGAAGATAACAAATGTTTTTAAGGACTCAAAGGATGATGATCGATGCTAAGTTAATGATGCCTCTATAGATTTCAACGTAATGCATGAGCATGTTGGGATGACAGGAATAATTTCTCATGGGGCAGATGAAGCAGGGTGTGTGTTTCCCTTTTGCTAACAGGGCTGGGTAATATGAGTATCTCCAGTAGTCCTGTCTGATCCTTGTTCTTTCTTTTCCAGCTTCCCTTTGCTCTCATACCCATCCTCACATTTACGAGCTTGCGGCCAGTAATGAGTGACTTTGCCAATGGAATGTGAGTGTACTTCTCTCAGTGCCCCCAAAATAAGTGGGGAAATGGTATCTGCATCCAACAGGCCAGTCAGAAAATGAGTCATATAGGGAACCACATGCTTTGAGAGGTGATTCCTAGAGGTGCCCCTCAATCTTTGGCTTAGAAAATGGAGACTCTGAATGTAGTAAAAGAAGGCAAGCAATTTTTCACTTTTGGGGAGAGAAAGGTCAGCTCTTAGGGTTTTATTCTTCAGCTGCAGCCACTGAAGCTGCCTTAATTTCATGTTAAATGATCTTAATGAGAAAGGCATAAACTAATACCTAATACCTAAGAGTGTGGGGCATTTGAAATTGTCTGTTGCATCTCTAGGAACTCCGGGCTTGTTGCATTTTTAGGGCTTGTTGCATTTTTAGGGACTTAAATATCAGGGATTATTTGATAGTATTTCCCCCACCTCTTTCTCCCTACTGGTGTCTATTTGGCTCATTTAATTGGGACATAATAAGACAATTTTCAGTTCATTTTGAAATGCCTCTTAACTCCTGTCCTGTCTGCCCCACAAGACCGAGTGTCCTTTTCTGCTTACAGATAGGTTGGACTATTCCACCAATGATTGCTGATTCTTTTACAGAGGCTGGAGGATTGCAGGCGGGATCTTGGTCCTTATCGTCTGTTCCATCAACATGTACTTTGTCATGGTTTATGTCCAGGAACTAGGGCATGTGGCATTGTATGTGGTAGCTGCTGTGGTCAGTGTGGCTTATCTGAGCTTTGTGTTATACTTGGTAAGTCCATTCAGGAGGGAGTAGGGGTATATGTATCAGAGTTGGTAGAGACGGGGCTTACTGATACCAAAATGAAAGGACTCAAAAGAGCACATAGCCTTCTTATCTCCAGGTTACTGGAACAGTTTACATGAAATTGTTAATAACGTCAGCTGTGGTTAAACAATATTTTTAACCGTAAAATTTACACTCCTAAGAGCTGTCCTGTCACTTCTGCTGGTTTCCATTCTTAGTAATTCCTAATAAGAGAGTGTACTGTGTTTGAGGAATTAAAAGAAGAGCAGTATAGAAAGTAGAGGGAAGTACGAGATGGGGTCGGTGAGATGTCAGAGCTTTGGGGCGGGATACACGTGAGTTCACGGCCCTGCTCAGCTCTGCCATTTAATAACTGTCTCGTAAAGAAATAACAGTGATACTCGCTCATTGAATTACTCTAGAGTGATTTAAAAATGATGGTTATGAAATCGTAACTACGTAGAAAATGAATACGGGGTAATGTGTTCCGAGATAATCAAGTTCCTTCTCAAAAGTCTAGGGTAGATTATGTGAACATGACGATAGGTATGTTCGGATGGTACCATCATGGGGGTGCCTGGGTGGCTCAGTCTGTTAAGCGTCCAATTTCGGCTCAGGTCATGATCTCATGGTTCATGAGGTCACCCTGAGTCGGGCTGTTTACTGTCAGCATAGAGCCTGGAGCCTGCTTCAGATTCTGTGTCCCTCTCTCTCTCTGCTCATCCCCCACTTGCATCCCCCCCCCCCTCAAAAATAAATAAACATTAAAAAAAAAGATGGTACCATCATAGATACATTCTTTTCTCTATTTCCCAAATGTTCTGTCACATTACTTACAGTAATGGAAATAGTTCTAGCAATAAAAACAACAAATCCACCTCCCTGTTCCATACAGGTTTCTCTGAAAAATTCATGTTTGGGGGAATTTAGGGGCAGCAGAATTTATACCATATCTGCTGCAGAGAATGGTTAAGGACAGAGGCTGGAAACCCAATCTTTTGAACATTTAACTAATGCCCATGCCAGTGTTTGCCACAGGTTAGGTACTAGATTGAGAAAATTGCTTTAGTGACTATTGAAAAATTATGTCCTGGACTGATACAGCTTTTCTTTTTTTTTCTCCCCAGTAAACCTGGGGCACATTAGGATTATGCTGAGCCTATATTCTAGGGATTTACTCTAAGGAAATCCAAGTAATTGAATGTGTCTTTGACAGGGAATATTTTAAAAATTCACCGTAGAAGTTAAAGGAACCTTTCCTTCCTGCAAATTGTGTATGGAGGGTCCGAGTTGTCCTCAGTCACCCTGAGACTGTCGAGATTGTTGAAGACCCATTTTAAGGCTGAGGGCTGATTCCAGGGTGGGTTACTGCTACGAAGCCCCCAAAACATGGACATCATAGAGCAGTTCAGGATACTATTCCATTTGTATTAGTCTGTCCGTCATTCCCTCCACCTCCACCTTCATCATGAGGAATGGGGTCTTCAGGGAACTCCCAGTCGGATGAAAGAAACAAACGACAAACGAAAAGCGGTAGGAGCAGGGAGCTCAGTATTGAAAACAGTATGCAAAAAAACGTTGCTGAGGAAGGCAAACTCCAGGATGTTTTGAAGGGGCTGTGGGGTTGGGAGAATGACTTTGTGCAACCTTGGTGGTAGGAGATGAGCAAAGCTGGATATGCAAGGAAGAGAGCAGATTTGTGTCTGAGCAGTGAGGCGTGAGCAGTCATGGTGGGTAAGAGGGCTCTTCAGAGAGGCTGGTGAATGATGGCCATACTTTATCTTTCAGGGTTGGCAATGTTTGATTGCACTGGGCATGTCCTTCCTGGACTGTGGGCACACGGTAAGCATCTCTAAAGTCCTGCTGACCGAAGAAGCCACCAGTGGCTATACTAAGTAAACACTGGATCAGTCTGTCTGTCCTCCACAGGTAGCCATCAGAGCCAGTGTGTTTCTATGGTTTACTGTGTGAACATAGACAAAAGTATGTGTTGTTGCACAGACTTCATTTAAGACTCAACTGTTTGTTGGGAAAGACTTTGTTTCAATATATGTTTGAAAGATGGAATTTTTTTTCTTCCTGACCTCCTAACCTGGGAACTGGATTAGATAGGATCTGTGAAAAGCTGACATTTGCTGCTATCATTCCAACACTAAAATTTTAAGTAGCTGCCTAAGGGCCAGTTTGTTTTATCCTTTTGAGAGAGAATCCTATAGGCATGATTCTTAACTAGGCTGTGTGTTTAAAAAAAAAAAAAATTGGAAAATGTAATAAATTTTTCATAATACAAATTATAGAATGGGTATGCAGGTTTTGTTTATCAAAAGATTCTGGATTTTAAGAGGCTGAGAAATACTTTTCTTATCCATACCCTTTCAGTTACTTTAATTATTAAAAAAAAAAAACCTCACCTAAGGTGGTGTCATCCATATTAAATATGAAATTGTGAAACATCTCTACCTCTTTCAGGTTCAGGATTCTTTTAACTTCTTTCCACTTTAAATTTTTGGTGGAAGTTAAGAGGGATGAGAAAGCATAAATTTAGAAGGTGATAAATGAACAAATAGCAAAGCTGACATGCAGGTGGTGGTTATTAATCACCTTGGAACATCACTGAGCACATTTTCCTCAGAGATGGAAAGCTTATCAGGAATTTCTTGGGAGTCCTGATTTTCCTAAGTTTCATCTTAGTACCGAGCTTTCCCGTTGACACTTCCTCTTTGAGTGCATACAGTTGTAAAACCTTCAGCTTCCTCATCCAGGAAGTTGGTTATAGAAAAAGATGGTAGCATTTATGAACTGACGTTCTCATGAGATTTTGGAGTGAGGAGAAAAGACTTAAAGGAAAAGAAGAGCCATCTGTTTTATTCCTAAAAGCCATCTCCTACCAGAACTGTCACGTTTTTCCGAAGCATGCCCAAGACCACTTGCAAGGCGATCTCAGGAGCTGTGGACCTAACTGTTGCAAAGCTCTTTCTCTCTCCCTCAGCAAGTCAGTAGGTATCACTGTGGTTGCAGAGTTCTCTCAGCAAGGTTGCGCTGGGCTACCTCTCTTCAGCCATTCCCTCAGAGGGAAAAATTTTGAGACCAGATGGTGGAGCTTTGGAGTCAGAGGAAATGGGTCCCTTCGGCATGAAGCTGCTGCTCTTCAGCCACTTCTGATACTTTTACATGTGGAGCCTGAGATTGTGTGATTATATCAAATCAAATCTCATTTGTCTGGTGGAGATAAATAATCAAGTCTTTTATAGCCATTGACTTGGTGAGAACAGTAACGGGAATGGCATTGAAGGACTTCTCGTTTTTTGGAGCTTTCCTTCTGGAGTCCTGGTTGATTGATATTATGTATTCATCTCAGCCCCTGAAAGCATTATTGCTCATATTTTGCACACAGTCAAAAGCACAGACTGGATGGATTGTTTTTCATAAGGCATTAAGGATAAACTACTGTTTCACCGACTATACCTTCTCTTAGTCCCTCAAGTAATATCTGACAGGATCATGAAAGACAAATTTCCCCAACTGTTCCTCCTCACATCTTCCCCTCTCCCTATCATCATGCCTGGTCATAAGGGCACTCTGTGAAGATGTTGGAGACTGACGTCTTTATCTCTCATCTGGCTGTGCTAGGTGAAGGCAAAATTGACAAGAAAAATTCTTTGTAAAGACAGTACAGTGACACTTCCCTTTGCCCTGAGTCTGGTGGGCCCAGTCAGTCTCAGATTCACAATATGTATTTTAGAAGTTCAAGTAAAGCTGCTTATTTTCTTTTTTAAAGTTTTATTTATGACTTACGATGATGGAAAATTTCTTCCCACTTAAGTGGCATTTTATAATACTACGTGTGGAGTGTTTTACAGTGTTAAAAGCACTCCCAAACCATATTCCATTTGATCCTCTTAGAGAGTGTCCTTTAGCCAGTACTCTGGGTGCAATAAACAATGCTTATGAAGTCTTCCGGTGCCAGCATGTGCAGTGTGTGTGTGTGGAATGTTAAGGATATACAATTGTACCTTATGTAAATCCGTCCTTGTTCTCCAGAAATGTGACATGAAATAATTGTGCTGGTACAGCATCTTGGGAATTCATAGGGATGGGGACGAGCTGTAGTTTGGCTCCTGTGAGGTCCTGCTAGTCGTATTCCAAGTGGTGACAACTGAGCTGTTAGTGACCACTTAACAGTATGTAAACTTGGTTTGTAATTAAAAATTTTTTCTTTTTCCTGTTTGGTTTCCTGGGTATTTTTTTTCACCTTGAAAATATTTAACTTCTGAAATACTGAAACATCAGCCGCCACCTGGATTGACATATTAAGCCCACAGTGTTAGTGATTTTCTCTTGTGAAGGGATGGAGGTATAAATAGCTTTAGTCCCCAGAAGACTTGATGAACTGCAGACAGCAAACACGAATATCAATCTACCCATTTAGTCACATACTGTTTGTCTTGCTGTTGCTAAAGGTCACATCATTGCCTTATTTAAACTCGAAAAAAAATTGTTATTCAGCCTTTCTTTGCTCTAAGCTGAACATTTTTCTGTCCGTAGTCTTGTTTCACCGTTGGAATAGGCTTTTATATTCCATGTATGCTGCCCATAAAAAGTATAAGTGTTTGAAAAGAGAAACCAAAATTGTTTAGCTTAAAAATTGAAAGCATTTGGGTGGAACGGATATAAATGGAAACATTGGCGCCATTTAATGAAAACAAAGACGAAGCTCAGGCCTAATAAACTACTAGCCCTGTCACCGTACCAATGACAGGAAAATCTAAGTGAACACTTGATTTATTCCAAGATTGTCACTTGAACTTCATTTTCCCTTTCTCTGTCATAAGCTTTTCTGCCTGTCTTATAGGAGCTGAATACTGTAACACCATAGAAGTAATCTGGGAATTCTGTTCTCCATGTTGTCCTTCCTCGTTTAGCTCTCCCTTCTTCTCTTGGGTTTACTTTCCAAACTAGAATAGGATGCAGTAGTTTGAAGATCCTGATTTGAGACATTTCTTTTAGCTCTGCCCTCTGGAATGCTTTCTACTCCTTTATTCGATAGGTAGGGCCAATGAATCTAAATGTGTCAGCTTCCCTTGGCACCTTAGCTTATGAAGGTTAAAAACGGCTGACACTGACCCCCATGTGCTCGTCCTGGTCTGAGCACTCCTAGGACCTCATTCAGTTGTTACAACAAGAGGATCGGCCTCTACATCGATGAGGCAACTGGAAGGCCAAAAAGTAAAGTTAACTTCCTCGAATCACATCACTGGTAAATGAGCAGCTGGCATGTCAACTTGAATAGCTAAACTCCAGAGTCCACGTTGCCATTACCGAACCGTCCTGTGTAATACGTAGTACACTCTTCATGCCAGGTTAAGACGCCAAGCTTTGGTGTCTGGCATTACAGGAACACGTCAGAGCATCTCGCTTGATACTCTGATTAGTGAGAGATTCGTACTCTAGCCAACTGACAGACTGATTTTGCTTGGCCTGTGTTAAATTTGGAACAACCGCGAATGCTTTTTGGTGGGCACAGAAGGCGGACAGGGCCCTCTCTGATCCTACCCCAGGAGTAGCTAAGAACTATGAAGCTTACTCATTTGCATTATCTCTCTGCCCCTGTGACAGCAGTTAGCCTATTCCTGTGCCGTTCCGCGCCACTTCTCAGTGTCTCCCAACAATATGACAGACTCCTCCAGTGAAGGAACCCTAACAAGTCCTCTAAGAGTCTGGGGATCACAGGACTAATAAGGCAACTCTTGCTTATTACGTAATGAGGAAGCCCACCAGCTCAGGTCTCTTGTGAGAAGGCAGCAATGAATTTATAGTGTATCTGACAGTTGCTCTTGGTTACTAACACCTGAAATGGAAGACCCTGAAATGAATAAGGAGGCTTGTCTGAAGAGCTGTTTCTCTGCCCTAAGGCCACTGTTAGTAATTTCCTAGCTCACTATGCCTAGAATTATTTGGGGGTTCATTTGGTGTCCACGGGGTCATCAGAAGCTTGTGAGGTATACAGGGCAATTTGTAACGTGTTAAAAAACTCCATTTGTCGAGGTGCCTGGGTGGCTCAGTCAGTTAAGCATCCGACTCTTGATCTCAGCTCAGGTCATGATCTCACGGTTCGTGGGCTCGAGCCCTGCAACCGGTTCTATACTGAGAATGCAAACCTGCTTGGGATTCTCTCTCTCTGCCTCTATAAATGAATAAACATTAAAAAATCATATTTGTTGAAGACTAACAGCAATATCAGCGTACTTGGCATTTTCAAATGTAGCATGTGTTCCCATTTTACAAATAAGTAGGATAAGGCTCCAGAAAGGATACGTGAACTTGCTCAAGGTCACAGGAAGCGGCAGAGTTGGAGCTTGAACTCGACTCTGGTGCCTTTTCCACTGTGCTATAATAGGAATATTTTCCTCCTGTGGATTCATAGTCTACATTCTGCCTTAACTCACAGGTTGTTGATGCCAAGGGGTGATAACATTCCTAAAGCCCTAAGTAATAACAGTAGGGCTAAAGTGAGATTCAGTGATTATCTCACGATGGTATGCAGAGGAGAGAAAAATAGCACGTGCTATTTTCTTTTTTTTTTAGGGAAAGAGTTGGCTCAGGCGCCAGAAGATCATGGGGCCTGGATATTGGGCTTAGGAGTTAGAGTGAGCTCAAGAGTTAGAATTAGTATTTGATTCTAATATTTATTTTAATTATTTAGGGCTTATTTGATTTCTAAAACACAGTACTAGAATACAAAAGTGCTCAGAGTGTTTGTTTGCTCTCGTCCTTGTCGCCAGCAAGCACCCCTCTGGAACAAGTGTGTCACAAGAATAGTCAAAGTGCAGATTTCATGAGGGCGCTTGGCATTATCTCAGTTCTTAACTATTTCATTCAGCTCCAAGCTAGTATTTTATGTAAACCGTTTCTGTAAGCCATTTCTCTTTGGAAATAAAAATCAATATAGCAGTACTGAAAAAAGGCCTATACCGATGTGCTGATGATAGGTGCTCGTGTGCCAGTTTCAGTATTTAAATACTCGTAAATCAGGGCTGCCTGGGTGGCTCAGTTGGCTAAGCGCCTGACTTCCATTCAGGTCATGATCAGTTTGTGAGTTTGAGCCCCGCATCTGGCTCTCCGGCTCTCTGCTGTCAGCCTGGAGCTCACTTCAGATCCTCTGTCCCCATCTCTGCCTCCCCCCTTCCCCCGCTCACGTGTGCACTCCCTCTGTCTCTCAGAAATAGACATAAAAAAAGAATAACAAATACTTGCACATCAGTCTAACCCTTTTCCATTTTTTTGTCCTTAGTACCATCTGGGACTGACAGCTCAGCCTGAACTCTACCTTCTGAACACCGTGGATGCTGACTCACTTGTGTCTAGATGACTGACAGCCTGAGAGACTGTTTAAGAACCACTTTGTCTTAGTCCTTTTGTGCCAGGTGTCCTGTTAACATATCTCTGTTAGTTCAGAGGTGAGTTTTGTTCAGATGTTTTGAACAAAAGTCAAAGATTTCCTCATGGGAAGGGTGTTAAAAGCTGCCAGCTCTAAGTGTAGGACAGAGACCCACCCACCTCACGATGGTCCTACAGTAGCCAGAGTGACATGATTGGCCCACGGTGGCCACACACCCCTATGGGCTTGTGTCTTGACCTCTGGAATTTAAAAAATATATATGTGTATATATTTATGTAAACCTGAACATGTCAGTTTGGGTAGAGTTTTAAGGTTATGTGAAATTGATAGGTCTTATTTTTTTAAAAGCTATAGATAAATCAGATATTTGTTTTCTCTGGGTCACAAGTGACAGAGGAAAGGGAGTAATGCTCTTTTTCAGAATGATCTGGTCAAATTGACTTGCCTTTTAAAGTGACACTTGACTATGGCTAGTTAAATTCGATTTCAGTTTTAACCAGACCCTTAGCGACTACTGACTAGCAGCACATCATTTCTAAAGGAAACAGTTCTTCTTTTCAGCAGATTTATCCTGGTTATATTGTGTGCTTTGCAATTATTATTCTTTGTTGCTTTTCTTGAAATCTTGTCAGAGGTATGGTGGTATTTCCCAAAGAGCTTAGTACCTCATCAGAAGATTCAGAAACCATACTCTAACCAATGATCAGTTTTCCATGTGACATCGTAACTCAGCCCATTCTAGCATTCAAGCTTTAGGGATAAAAAGAAGAACCTTCTAACATTTAACTTTGTAAGTCCCAAACAGAAAATGATGGAGGTTACTTGTTTTCTTTCTAACGTTTGTAGAGTTCTACCATGTCTTTTCTTCCCATTTTTCCCCACTAAAACTCCACAGACACCATTTCTAGGTCCAAAGTCTATTTCCAGGAATGGTTAATATTTCTAGTGTTGAATTTCCTTGAATGCTAAGCATTTTATTTAAGATACTTATATCAAGTAATACGAGAGCAGAACTAGACCAGGACGTGGACGACTAGTTCTCCTGTCATAAACTGCCTGCCTACATGTGGGTGATAGACTTTTTTTGACCCCTCTTCTTAACCAGGACTTTTTTCCTTAAGATTTTTATAATAAAAATTAATATTTAAAAATTGGAAAAATGTTGCATAATTATCTGATTGAAAAGAAGATTTGCCACACTGGGCTTACATTCCTGCATGGAATTGCAGTTGGCTGGAACTGGATGGTGGCTAGTCCGTTTTAATGGACTATACTCAGGGTGGCACACACTTCTTCGATTCGTTTCCTTCTAGCCCCAAAGACATTGAGTTTGCAAACCCTGCAGCTTTTGTATGACTTTGAGCATCATTTTCCTCTTTCAGCTTAGAAGTGAAATATCTGACCTCTCTGTCTTATTTTAAAAGTTAGTATTGGGCACCTGGGTGGCTCAGTCGGTTGGGCGTCTGACTTTGGCTCAGGTCATGATCTCACAGTCTGTGAGTTCATGTCCCACGTCGGGCTCTGTGCTGACAGCTTGGAGCCTGGAGCCTGTCTCTCTCTCTCTCTCTGCTTCTCCCCTGCTCATGCTCTGTCTCTCTCTGTCTCAAAAATAAACAAAAACATTAAAAAATTTAAAAAATAAAAATGAAAAAAATTAAAAAATAAAAGTTAGTATTTTTTCAGTAAGACTTTTTAAAATTCCAGACATCGTTTATCTTCACTTATAAAGACTTGGCCCTCTAAGTGGCAGGGAGTTGTCTAAGGTAATACTTTTTAAAAATTCTCTCATTTCTATTTCAGAGGCCCTTGAAACTTCTGGTAAGAGTAGCATTTGTAGGTTAGAGTCCTTCTGATCTTAAAAATGAAACTGAATTAACATCAGTTATCAGCTTTCATTTGAAAACGAGATTTCTTTTTTGAAAGAGAGGGAGAGCATGAGCACACACGCACATACAGGGGAGGGGCGGGGGGGGGGAGAGGGAGAGAGAGAGAGAGAGAGAGAGAGAGAGAGAGAGAATGAATCTTAAGCAGGCTCCATGCCCATTGCGTAGACTGCTGTGGGGCTTGATCTCATGACCCTGGAGATCATGACCTGAGCCAAAACCAAGAGTGGATGCTTAACTGACTGAGCCACCCAGGTGCCCTGAAAAAGAGATTTTTTAAATGAGTTTCAGTATTTTAGATTTTTTTAAAGACATTTTATTTATTTAAGTAATCTCTACACCCAACATGGACTTGAGCTCATGACCCCAAGATCAAGAGTCACATGCTGTTTGACTGAGCCAGTCAGCTGCCCCACAGTATTTTATATTCTTTATACACAGATAGCAACTCTAGATGAACCAATGTGGATTTTCCTGCCTCTCTTGGAAATTCAATTTCTCAGGTAGTTAGTTTCATGACCAGAGAGTGTTAGGAGAAAGAAGAAAAAGGTTACAAAATTCTGTTTTGCCACTCATAAAAAGATGAAGTGCTTGGTTAAACAGAGACTAAGTACTTGGGGGAGTCTAGCTCTCATCTCCATCGTATGGCTGTACATTAATGGAACAGACTGGAGTTTACAAAAGCTTTTAAGTTTGGGGCGCCTGGCCCACTCAGTCGGTAGAACATGCAACTCTTGATCTCAGGTTGTGAGTTCAAGCCCCATGTTGGTGTGGAAGCTACTTAAAATAAGTTGAAAAAAAGTTTATAAATTTATCCATCAGGTCATACAACTCCTGTAATCTGAAAAGTTGATAAACTGAGTCACACCAAAATCAGTAGAGGAGACTGATTTCTAAAGAATGAGTCTTGGGTAAACTTTTTTTCTAAGTTAGAACTTTTAATCATTCTCTAATTTATATTTACAAATCTGGATTTTATATTATATGCTTTTATGGCTATTAACATATTCAATCGCAAGATAAACCTAGAAGCATACACTCAACTCAGTTCCTCAGGTTTAACATTATGGAGTCAATTTATAAGAGGATGCTCTGACAATGAATATCCAGAATGTCAAAAAAATACAACTAAATAATAGTTACTGGGCAGCTTCCGCTACATAACCACATGTCCACCTAATATAAAAAGCAGTCAGTCAGTTTTGGTTCAGGTCATGATCTCACAGTTCATGGGTTCGAGCCCCATGTTGGGCTCTGTACTGACAGCTCAGAGCCTGAAGCCTGCTTGGGATTCTGTGTCTCCCTCTCTCTCTGCCCCTCCCCTGCTTGTGCTCCATCTCTCAAAAATATATAAATGTTGAAAAAAATTTTTAATTAAAAAAAATAAAAGGCAGAGCATATTGAGGCAAATGAAATAGTTTAGCAAGTGAGGCATCAGGGGTTTCAGTAGTTAATGAAAAAAGCCTTCTCAACTTTAAACATTATGATATCAAGCCTCCAAAGTTTTGCCCCAGAAGTGTTGTCTTCAACACTGTGACCCCTCTTCTTAACGCAAGCTAAAGTGGATAAATGAGCATCCTGCTTCTTTTCTACACAAATGATTTTACACGTTAATTTAAATACAGTTTGTGAGTTCTCATGCATAGCTATTCTTGGTGAATAAATACTTTGCATTTCTGTTTCAAGCAATACATATATTCAGCTCTCAGTAAAATTACAAAATTCTGGAACCTGTTGGGTGTTTTGAAAAAAGCCCATTTCTAATTAAACACTTAAGTCTATTTTTAATGCAGAGTATACATTGAAAGAATGGAATCTTTCCAGGACCCTGAATAGAAGTACTTCTCCATTGTGGAATCAACACGAAGGGTGACATTTCTATGCCTGCTGTTCTCAATCTCCCTGACCTCCATGCAACATATTAGGTCCAGCTGCAGGACTATTTAGTGGAATAAAGTCGTTGGATTCTTGCCTTGCCTATTTTCCCCAGAGGACAGTGTTGCCCAAAATATGTATACTTGTTGGTGGAACTAGGAGAGCCCCATGACAGGTACAAATGACAATTTTAAAAATAATTGCCTGTGCCAATTAATACACAGAACAGTGGGGGTTAATGCCTGGACTGCAGACTTAATTTCAGATATTCCGACATTGTTTCTTTCCCAAATACTAGACTTCACCTTCCTTTCAGATGAACTCTCCACCGTAGGAGACATCAAAGAAAAGGAAGTAACCACCACAGATAATTTTATAATGCATTCTTGATTTTTTTTCAGTGAATGCTTTTTTCATTTGTTTGTTTCTGGTTTTGCTTTTTTTTTTTTTTCCCTTTCTCCCCAGGCTTGGAGTCTTAGAAGGTAGATCTGAGTCACAGATGTAATGACTTCAACAGTATAGTTAATTTTTTAGAACCTTAGGGCAGTTGTAGAGGAGTTTCAGGTCACAGGTGTAATTAACATTTAATGTCTGTTTTGATTTCTGTGTTTTCGAGTGTCATACCAGATTAGCAATAGCACTGGACTAATTCCTTTCACCCCTACCGTTGTCATCTGGGGAAAAGGGATTTTTTTTTTTTTTTTTAGCAATTCATCTTTGTACTCCTAGAAATGCTTTCAAGTATAAAAATGAATACATAGATATTTTTAAGTGTTAAACATTTATGTTTGTGGCAAAATAGTCAAGTTTTGAGATAAGAGCGAAGCACACAATGGTAAATCAAATTTAAATAACAACATGGCCATTCTCCTCTGATATAATTGTTTCCCATTCTCAAAAGGAATTTATGAAAGCTTTAATTGCCTTGCCCTATTTGGAGAGAATTAAACAATGAATGGAGCATCTTTTTTTTTAAGGTTTATTTATTTATTTTGAGAGAGAGAGAGAGTGAGCAGAGGAGGGACAGCAAGAGAGAGAGACACACACACACAGAATCCGAAACAGGCTCCAGGCTCTGAGCTGTCAGCCCAGAGCCCGACGTGGGGCTTGAACCCACAAACTGCGAGATCATGACCTGGGCTGAAGTTGGACACTTAACCGACTGAGCCACCCAGGCTAGACCATCACACATTTAATACAGATATAGATAATTTTTCTGTAGCCATTATATAACTAACTCCTAATTTTCAGATTGGTTTGACGTAATATAGATTATTTTTTGCCGCTAACTAGAAAATAAAAATTCTAAAAGTCAGAAAATCATGTCCTAGGTTCTGAAAAACAACAAGGATATTTTTGAGTTGACTATGACTCTTGATTTGGAAATCAACATAAACAACTGAGACTTGCTATACAAGGCTATGCGAATCCTGTCTCATACTTTTGCAGTATAATTTACTACATACTGAAAATTTATTCTTCAGAATAAATAGTTTTCAGAAGCCTTCTTGTCTTGTATGTAGCTTCATTTTTTGGACACATTGAAGAATCGAGGTCTAATGTAATCCTTATACATAGAATAGAGAACACCTAGAAACAAAAAAATAGACATCAATACGGTATCTATGGGAAACAAACACTGAATTTATTGTATTCTGCTTGTATTTTTCCAAAACTGTCCCTCAGTTTAGCTGCCTTTTTTTTTTAAGTGACCTCTACACCCCAATGATGGGCTTGAACTCACAACATCAAGATCAAGAGTCACATGCTCTACCGACTAAGCCAGCCAGGGGCCCCGTTATCCCTTAATTTAAAAACAAATGCCTTCCATCTCACTAACTTTTGGCTTAGAGTATATAAGTGGCTCCAGAAAAAGAAGCCCAAAAAAGTTAGAGCCCATTAAGATCAGTACAAATCTAAATCTGAATTTATAATGTTACTATGTCATCCTAAAATTTGAATTTTAAAATATTGGTGAAAAAGAGAGAGGGGGGAGATTTGGCTAGATAATAAAATAGAAATAATAGACACCTCAACTTAGCAAACCTCTATTCAGTGTCTGCTTGTGCTCAATATCTCAAGAGAAGCAAAACTGCTTCTGGGGTTTAGTCTAGTGGGTGAATTAGCTGTGAGTTTAGGCAGATGACATAGATGTGGGTCTTTCACCAGGATGAGGTCCTAGGGCCATGCAGAAAAGGGTAAGGAGTCAGGGGAAATAGCGTGTGGAATAGAGTGCTTTCGTTGAATTGTGGGGATGTCAGCAAATGTTCATACCCAAAGCAAGTTAAGGAGTCCACTCAGCTCCCATTCCCGCCCGTATCAATTATCAAGGCTTCAGATATCTAGTAGATTGTCTAATCTAAATCCTCCATTTTCTTCTGCTTTCTTACACCTCTTGTTATCTTCAAAGAGTGCACAGAGAATAAGGGGTCAGTAAGTTAGTTGTTCTCATCTCAACATGGTAGTCACGTGAGGCAGCTGTCTGCACAATTTTCTAACGAAACAGGAGTGTAACTATCATAGATGCATAAGATCCAAGGCAAAATATGCTTACCTGAATCATTGTCATATCTAGGGAAATAACATTCTCCAATGCAGAGAGACTTCTAGAACTCATTTCCCTATGCTTATTAGACACAGATATTTCTTACCTCATGCCTACCTTTTAAATGTTGGTGTTCCCTGGAGTTCCAATCTCAACTCTTTTCTCGCCTCACTCATACCTGTTGCTTCACTGGTAAGCAAGTTATTAGATCTCTCTTCTGAACATGAGACTTATATTCATTATACTATACGTGGCATTTCCACATACATGGGTAGGTGGCTGCCAGACTTTTAAATTGTGCACAAATCAGTAATTTGAGCTTGCTCCTCAAAATGTTCATTTATTTATAAACTTACATAAATGTACTATTGGTCAGTGTGTCTATTAGTAAAGCTTTTTGGTTTTTTAATTTTTTTAATTTTTATTTTATTTTTTTTAATGTTATTTTTGAGAGAGAGACAGAATGCAAGTGGGTTGGGGCAGAGAGAGAGGGAGGCACAGAATCTGAAACAGGCTGCAGGCTCCAAGCTCTCAGCGCAGAACCTGACACGGGGCTCGAACTCACGAGGTGTGAGATCATGACCTGAGCCGAAGTCGGACGTTCAATCCACTGAGCCACCCAGGCGCCCCAAAGCTTTTTGTTTTTAAGATAGAAATATATTCTTCCTACATACCCACGGATTTCCTTCTACATCTCCTAGGGTATGAGTACTCTAATTTAGAGACATCTGCCACAGGTACCTCAGTCAGTATAATATAGAATTAAGAGTTCAGGCCCTGGAGTAGAGAGCCCCCGTGATTGTGAGCAAGAAAGTTTTCCTCTCTAAGCCTCAATTTCCTTATCTGTAAATGGGATTATAACAGTACCTACCTCATAGGGTATTGTTTAATAAAGACTTTGGTCTTCGTCCACAGTTCCTGGCATAGAGCTTCCAAAATGCTTGGAATTTACCAGGTATGGGAGTATCTTTGTTATTCATGAGCCTCTTGGATCATACCGGAGTTTACGTTAATGGTGTGATCCATGGTGGGCTCCTAGATAACTTCAGGATATGGCTAGTCATGCCAGGAAGACCAACTATGTGACTAGACCTCCAGGAGGGGAACAGGACTGGAGACTGAGTTGTGTCATAGGGCCAGTGATTCAATCAATGGTGCCTACGTAACGAAGCCACAATAAAAACTCTGGGTACTGAAGCTCTGTAGAGTCTCTTGGTTGGTAAACACACTGATGTGCCGGAAGGGTGGCATTCCACAGGGAGAGGGTACAGAAGCTTTGAGTTTGGGACCCTCCCAGACCTATACCCTATGTGTTTCGCTTGGGCTGCCTCTGATCTGTATACTTTGCAATAAAACTGTAATTGTAAGTATAGAGCTTTCCTGAGTTCACAGGTTGTTCTAGTGAAATATCAAACCTGAAGGAGTCTTGGGAACCCCTGAATTTGTCGCTAGTTGGTCAGAAGGGCAGGGGGCCTGGGAACCCCAATGGCTGGTGTCTGAAGTAACAGCAGTCCCTTCGGGAACCATGTCCTTAAACCTGTGGCATCTGAGGTGAGCTGCAGTGGTTGGCGTCAGTATTGAATTGTATTACAGTACACCAGGTGGTGTAAAGAGGTATTAATCATTAGGATTAAATCACTATATTGTACACCTGAAACTAACATAACACTGTATGTTATACTGGAATGAAAATGATAATAATATAAAGTTTACCTACAAAAAAAGGTTAAGTGAGGTAGTGATATATAAAGCAATTAGAGTGGGTTCCACATCATAAACACTCATTAACTATTAGCTATTATTTTGTCCAGTACTTACTGGACTTACTCTCCTACCAACCCTGTTCTGCTTCATTTTTTACATTAGTGCAAGGCCCACCTTATATCGGATTGCCCAAACCAGAAACCTAGGAATCATCCTGGACTCCTCCTTCCTTCCTTTTCCCACGCACTTAGTTGCTGAGTCCTCAATGTTCGTAGACTCCATCTCCTCCCGTTTTCACCATTACTGCTTTAATTCAGACCCAGTTCATCATCTCATTGGCCTCTCCGTCTTTATTTTCTCCCCTCCTTTGCCAATCATCTCTAATCATTTTCTTTTTCCTTTTCACATTTTTTTTTCATGGTGAAATATAATATGCATGGAAAACAGTAGACACAAGTTAAACGACTAGATTAACAAACAGTTGTAGACTGAATACCTGTAATTGTGGGTCAAGAAATAGAATATAGCAAGCATCCTAGAAGCCTGGCTGTATCTCGCTCTTTTCCATAGATAACCACCGTTCTGACTTTTATGGTAACAGGTTTTTTCCTTGTCTTTATACTGTGACCATCTGTTTAAACAAACAGTTTCATATTGCCTGTTTTTGAGCTTCGATAAGGCAGGCATCTTTCTGAGCTGCCATTCTGACTACGTTACTCCCCTGTTTAAATCTTTCACTGGCTCACTTCATCTCGTTGACTTCTCAGCTCGCAGCCATGTAGATCTATTGGGGATTTGTTTTCTATCAGGTTAGCTAAACTGTAATTCCCATCGCTGCATTTTTTCTGAGTTAGCTTGGCTCACAAGAGACATTTTGCTTGAGATTTGAAGGTAAAATTGAAGCAGTATAGCTTCTGTATTCTTTTCACACTTGGAAGGCTCAGTGCAGGGTTACTAGGCGCTGTTACAGCTTGTGCATGTTGTTTATCTGCTGGCTCACCTTGCCGTTGCTGGGCAGCTGTCAGACCCACAGATCGTTCAGCTTCTTCTGGAGCTCCTCCTTTAGCTTCTTTGGCTACAAGGCCAGTGGATTAGCTCCATGATAGACGGCGCCAGCTTCTCCTACAGGTCACACCATGATCGAAGTTGGAGTCAGTTAGAGACTGACTCAGGTTTCTATTTCTCTGTGGGTTCCAGCTCTTCCTTGCAGATTCCAGTTTATTTTTCCTTCCCAACTGCTGCCTGGCTAAATTTAGGCTCCAGTATTAGAAACATAAGCAACAGCCTCACATGGACTGTTTAACCAGCTCCCAAAGTTGGTTAGGGTCATGTTTCTATAATAACTCCCTTTGTATAGATCACCACTCATAGTTTTACTTCTCTGGTTGAACCCTGACTGATACAGATTTTGGTATCAGAAGCTTCCAGAGGAACATAACCATGAGTGCAGGTGCTCTGAATAGGTTCTGGGTCACCTCGAATTGGCTCTCTGGTGTGATGAGATTTAAAGATATTAATGGTCATTTTTTCCAGTAGTAAAGACAATGCTAGCAGCCCATGGCATGCTAGCAAAGCATTTTTTAAAGATTGTCGCCTATAGGGGCGCCTGGGTGGCTCAGTCGGTTGAGCGTCCGACTTCGGCTCAGGTCACGATCTCGCGGTCTGCGAGTTTGAGCCCCGCGTCGGGCTCTGGGCTGATGGCTCAGAGCCTGGAGCCTGCTTCCGATTCTGTGTCTCCCTCTCTCTCTGACCCTCCCCCGTTCATGCTGTGTCTCTCTCTGTCTCAAAAATAAATAAACGTTAAAAAAAAAAATTTTTTTTTAAAAAGATTGTCGCCTATAGATAAGATACCCTTAATCAGGTGCCTGTAGAAAACAAGGCTTTGGGTGATCAAGTATTTACTGTCATAGAACATTTAGTGGAAAAGAGAAGTATAATTAGGTTGGTTTCTTCTAAGTGTGCTGGAGAACTCGGGAAAACAAAATGATGGGCTCAGGGCTTTTAACTCCTCGTTTAAAGTCCGATGAGGGGACCTGAAAGCTTTATGACTTCCCAGAAAGAAACTCAACTCCTGTAGCTGTGAGGCTGATATTTTTGAAAAACACAACACAGGGACTAATCCTGTGAGTGGCTAATCACTACAATCATAAAATTCCCACCCTCACAGAGTCTCTTTTGTCAAAGTTAGGGCATTGCTTTGGAAAGAGTGGGACCCTGAAAATTAGGATGGGGATACGTGGGCAGATTTCAGTGAAAGGGAGTCCTTAAATCCCTGTATCTGACAGAGACCCGTCTCCACTCCTTTCAGAGAACGACTGAAACTTGGACTGAAAGGTAATCTCCACTAAATGAAGCTGCAATGCCAGAGCTTTCTTGGTATAATTCTAAGGTACAGCAGTGATTCTGTACTGGCAGTGATTCTTCTTTACTGGGGCAATTTTATTCCCCAGGGAAATCTGGCAATTTCTGGAGCTGTTTTTGGTTGTCACTCTGGGGGTGGGTAGGTGCTGTTGGCATCTAGAGGGTAGGGGCCAGGGATGCTGCTAAACATCCTGTAATGCACAAGACAGCCCTCCACAACAAAGAGCAATTAGTCCAAAATGTCAGTAGTGCCGAGACTAAGAAACCCTGACATTTGGGAAGGTATCCAAAGGCTTAGGGAGATTGGAATGTTAAGGTAGATTTATCCTGCTCATTCACCCCCTAAATATATCTACTCCCTTCACTAAGGCTGGGAAAAACACATTTGTGAAGGGAGTCCTGGCATCCTCGGAGAGTTCCGTGGCAACTATCTTCTGTAACCAGAAATGACGGCGGAAACTGCTAAGCTTCCTGAATTCAGTGGAGATGGTGGGATCCTGAGAAGCAGGGGTCAAGGAGCACCATTTAATTGACAAAGACGAGGAAAGTGTGATTACTGTAATGGGCAGCAAAGACTAAACAGTAATCAGAATAGGCTAAGCCACAAAGACCTTTGGCATTGTCTAATTGATTATGGTGTCCCTAGAGTTGAAAGTGGTGGGCAACATTTAAGCAGAAAAGCTCTAGGTTTGGTGAATAAAAGTTTAACTTGAATCATCACAGTAGACAGCCATGGGCCCCCAACCAATTCCCAGATTTGAGTCACTTCACAGACCCAGAGTCCCTTGAATAAAGGAGAAGTCAGATCTCCTTAAGAAAAGATGCTGTTAACACGACCAAAAAGTAAATACTATGAACAGATCTGTGGCCCTTCACCAAGATGCCTATGCATAAGGAATGGCAAATGATCACATTTGTGAGATTATGAAACACTGGCTCTGAATTGATACTAATGCCTGGAGAATTAGGGCGGTCTACCAGTCAAGCTAGGAGTTTATGAAGGTCAGGTGATCAGTGGAGTTTTGCTGTGGGCCCATTTTGCAGTTGGCCTGGTGGGCCCCTAAATCCATATGTCATTTGGATTGTCATTTCCCCAGTTCTGGAATGTGTAACTGGAAGGGACATACTCAGCAACTGTCAGAATCCTCACATCAGTTCCCTGACCTGGGGTGTAAGGGCTATTATGGTGGGGAAAGCCAACTGTAAGCCGTTCTACTTGCCTGTATCTACCAAAAGAGTAAACCAAAGCAGTACTGCATTCCTAGATGGACTGTAGAGATTAGTGCCATCATCAAGGACTTTAAAGATGCTAGGGTGGGGACTCCTACCACATACCAATTCAGTTTGCCTCTTTGGCTAGAAGACAGATGGCTCTTGGAGAATGATAATGGATTTCTATAAACTTAATCAGATGATCACTCTAATTGCAGCTGTTGTCCAGGTGTGGTTTCATTGCTAGAGCCTATCAATACAAGCATCTTTGCTGTTTGACTCGCAGCGATGAATCTGGCTGATTGCTTTATTCTCTAGAGCTTTTAATAAAAACTACCAAAAGCATTTTGCTTTCACCCGGTTGGGCCAAGAGTATACTTTCACTACTCAGTCTCAGGGCTGCCTGAATTCTCCAGACTATACCATAATCTGGTCTGCAAGGACTTTGATCATCGCTCCATTGCACAGGACAGCACGTTAATCCATTACATTGATCTGATCTATCAAGGGGAGATTACGGTACTACTATATAATGGTAAGGTAAGGAGGTATGTGTGGAATGCATGTATCTTCTGGGCATTTTTTTTTTTAATTTTTTTTTTTAACATTTATTTTTGAGACAGAGAGAGACAGAGCATGAACGGGGGAGGGGCAGAGAGAGAGGGAGACACAGAATCAGAAGCAGGCTCCAGGCTCTGAGCCATCAGCCCAGAGCCTGACGCGGGGCTTGAACTCACGGACCGTGAGATCGTGACCTGGCTGAAGTCGGACGCTTAACCGACTGTGCCACCCAGGCGCCCCTGGGCATTTTTTTAGTACTCCCATGTCCTGTGATTAAAGACCGTGGAAAACTATACCCAATACAAGCAGACTGGCTAAGGACCCAGACCATTTAGGAATGAAGGTGTGGGTCACCATTCTAGTCAAATAACCTGGAATAGCCAAGGTGCTTGCTGAAGGCAAAGTGAGTAAGAAATGACTAGTGGAAGAACATAGTTATAATACCAGCCATGACCATCCGACCAGTTGTAGAAACAAAGTCTGATGGGAATATTTCTTCCTTATTTTGATATGAATACATTTGTATATACATTAATTTTTTTTCTATTTGCTACTTCCATTTATCTGCCATCTAATGTAAAAAGTGTTAATAATACTTAATCTTACATTTCGGGATTTAGGTTACAGGATATCAAACAGGAATGTGACTCTATTCAAAGACAAATCAACACCACCCAAAGATGGGTAAAAGGATTTTTGTATCCTCTTTTGGGACAGAATTAGCATGTTTTTGGTTATACAATGGATGGTTGATTTTGCCATTGTCTTTATTTGAAAGTTAAGTGTATTAAAAGAGATGTACATGGATGCCAGGTTGACAAGGCCTAGTGGTAAGTTTGTGTTGTGTCAACTTAACCCTAAACTAATAACTACATTTCCAGAATTCCTTTCCGTTTATTCCCTAAGTTATTGCAGAAGAAACACTTTGCATAAGATTTAGAGGACAGAAGTGAAGCAGCAGCTAAATTCATTTTTTTCTTGGAAGGCAGCACATGGTTGTTTATCTGCTGGTCCACTTTGTTGGCATGGGGCAACAACTAGGAATGCATCTACTGTGGATCTGCTTAATTTCCTCCTTCACCTTTTCTGACTCCTTGGCTTGGTTCATGTTTATCTCCAAGATGAAGGGCATCATTTTTCCCTCTGTCACTCCCATCATCGAATTCAGAGGCTTAGAGATGGTGAGAAACCCACAAGGGTTCCAGTCTATCCTATGTGTTCAGCTCATCCTTGTAGCTTCCAGATTTTTCTTGCTTCTCTCACTTTACATCTACTTAAAAAAAAAAAAAAGATTGATTGATTGATTGATTGATTGGGAGAGTGCAAGCGGGGGAGGAGCAGAGAGAGGGGGACAGAGGATCCAAATCCTGCTCTGTGCTGACAGCCCCATGTGGGGCTTGAACTCACAAACTGCAAGATCATAACCTAAGCCAAAGTTGGGCGCTCAACTGACTGAGCCACCCACGTACCCCCACATCTACTTTTCATTTTTTTTTAATGTTTATTTTTGAGAGACAGAGTGTGAGTGGGGGAGGGCAGAGAGAGAGAAAGATACAGAATCTGAGGCAGGCTTTAGGCTCTGAGCTGTCAGCACAGAGCCCGACGCAGGGCTCAAATTCACGAACTGCGAGATCAAGACCTGAGCTGAAGTTGGATGCTTAACTGACTGAGCCACCCAGGCACCCCTCATATGGTTTAATCCTTAGGGAAGCCTCTCCTGGACTCTCAGCCCTAGTTAAATGCCCCTCCTTTCTGCATGTGCTTCCATAGCAACAACCTGTGCTATCTCTGTCATAGCATCTGTGAGTTTATATGGTCTTCTGTTGTTGGTGTCTCTCCCTAAGGAGACCAAACTGTTTGAGGGTAGGGACTGAGTCTTATCTCTGTATCTCTAGACCAGTGCAGTGCTTTGCACATAGCAAGAGCTCAATAAATGTTTGCTAAATGATGAAAATGAGCACTGTAACTTTGTAGTGAGGCTTCTTGTATTTTGTTAACACCTGTGTATCACAGCTCATGGTAATAAGATAATTACCATATAACTCCCTATACACAATCCCCACACTGCTCATTCCATAATCCTAGACCTACTCTTAGGCTGATTCTACTCTGCACAGCATGAAAGAGAACTAAGAACATTGTAACTTGTTTTCATTAATGTAGACCAAAAAAAAAAAAAAAAAGATAATTTAGATCCCCAAAGTAGATTTCTTGTTAGAACTATCTGGTTTAGCTGTTGATATAACTGGAATTAACCAGGTAATTTTACACCTGTTCTTTGGATTTCACTATGTTAAGTATAGCCTAATTTATAGACTGATTAAAAAAGGATTGCCTATTGCTTAGACCGGGACTAAAAGGAGAACAGATGTGGAGATTGTGGGCTCCAAAAAATGTATTCTTCCCAGTTAAACTACATCAGTAATTATATCTGCTGTTCAAATAGGCCAAGAACTATGACTGCTGCTCTTAGGTGAGCAGTAAAGGCTGGAATCTAGAACCACTGCTTTAGTTGGGTTACAGAGGGTACAAACTATTCACTGCTCCTTTCATAATACAAGATAACAGAACCCAAAACCTAGTTCTCTACCTTTTTAAAATGTTTATTTATTTATCTTGAGAGAGAGAGGGGGAGAGAGTGGAGAGGGGCAGAGGGAGAGAGAGAACCCCAAGCAGGTGCCACGCCGTCAGTCCAGAGCCCAATGTAGGGCTCGATCTGGCAAAACGTGAGATCATGACCTGAGCCGAAATTAAGGGTCAGACTGTCAAGTGACGGAGCTACCCAGGTGCCCCCTCTGTTTTAAACTGAGTTATAATAGACCTATAACATTATATTAGTTTCAGGTGTACAACAATGATTTGTTATTTCTATATGTTGTAATGATCACCACAGTAAGCCTAGTTGATGTCTGTAACCATGAATACTTACAGAATTTTTTTCTTGTGATGAGAACTTTGAAGATCTACTCTCTACTCTCAGCACCTTTCAAATATGCAAAACTATATGAACTATATTATGAACTATAGTCACCACTATGTACATGACATCCCCAGCACTTATTTATTTTATAACTGGACGTTTGTACTTTTTGTCTACTGGTTGTTTTTCTTTCAGTGCTTAAAATACCAAGAAATTAAGCCTATTATGGGGAAGCAACTTCAACCAAGTGAAGTTCATGGTCTTTCTTACCATTCCTCCTCCATTATATCATCTTAACCCAATTTTCATTTTCCAATATGATTGAATAAAATAAATAAAAATACTCACAAAGACAGCACAAGATACAAATTAAGCAGGTTACCTAGAGTCACAGCTCCTACAACACATCCTTGGGCAGCAACTCTCATGTGAATAAGATGAATGGACATTTTCTGATCCCTTCTGTACTTTAACGTGTAAAGACCATAGGACACCACAGTCATAAAGCCTGCTATTCCTGTGAAAGAAAAAAGTAGAGGTTATGTAAATAGTAGGCTAGAATCCCCAACATTTAGAGAGCTGAATAAGACTGTCCAAAGGATCAGTACTTGGAAGATAAGCAGGGAAGATACCAGAGAATACTTTAAAAAGAACCATGCTGGATTTGATCCACAGATTTTTTAAAGAGACCCTTAACATTTATGGATTCAATATTTGCAGTTTCTGACTCTTCCCAGAAAACCCCGAATCATAGAGTGTAGTAATTTCTCTTTTTCCTGAGGCATGATTTCAGATTGTGCATGCTGAGAGACTTTTATTTGGGGCAAGTCACTTTAGCCAGTGAGTGAACCAACAACAAACATCCCAGCATCCATAGCTTTCGAATGTTTGCCTTTACTCCTGTCTACTTGTTATCAAATAAGAAGTAAATCTCGTAAAATGAGAACATTTTTGATCTTCTGTAAAAATGAGATATTTGAATTGTAATGAGACATGGAAAGGTATGAATATTTGCACAGGAAGTGTGTGACTCCAAAAAGAACTATGACTCTAGGAGACTCCAGAAGGGCAAATATTTTTGTATTCCCTACCAGTGTCAAGGGGTGAATATGCTGCTGTGACAACCAAGATCCTATGTAATTGGCTCTAAGACAGAAAACCAATCAACTGAATAGGAAATGTTCTAGAAACAGATTTAAAACACTGTGAGAACACTGAGAATTCATGACAAATCAAAATAACCAAATAACAGATAAAGGAGTAATTATTTAATAAATTCCATCAGTACAATTTGTTGGTATAAAGAACTAATTTGGTGGGGCGCCTGGGTGGCGCAGTCGGTTAAGCGTCCGACTTCAGCCAGGTCATGATCTCGCGGTCCGGGAGTTCGAGCCCCGCGTCAGGCTCTGGGCTGATGGCTCAGAGCCTGGAGCCTGTTTCCGATTCTGTGTCTCCCTCTCTCTCTGCCCCTCCCCCGTTCATGCTCTGTCTCTCTCTGTCGCAAAAATAAATAAACGTTGAAAAAAAAAAATTTAAAGAACTAATTTGGATTTGTATCTCACAGCAGACCCTCCAAAAAAAATTCTGCAGGAGTTAGAATTAAATGTAAAAACAAAACAAAAACACCAATAAAAACAAAGAGGAACAGCATATTTGTAACATCTAAAAGAGGGTAAAATAGACTTAAGAGAAAATGATAAGGGCAAAGTGCCATTTTGACATACGAATAAAGAAAACTTTTGCATAATGAAAACATGGGTCTATTTTTTGGGTTTTCTCTCCTATGTTGTTGGTCTGTGTATCTGTCCCTCCATCAACACCACACTGTCTTGATTACTGTAGCTATATAGTAAGCCTCCATATCAGGTAGAGTGATTTCTCCCACTTTATCCTTGTTTTTTAATGTTTTAGCCACTTTCGGACTTCTGCCTTTACTTGTAAATTTTATTTTTTATTGACTTTTTAAACTATTTTTAAAACAATTTTTAAAAACAAGTTTTTAATGTTTATTTATTTTTGAGAGAGAGACAGACAGACAGAATGTGAGCAGGGGAGGGACAAAAAGAGAGGGAGACACAGAACCCAAAGCAGGCTCCAGGCTCTGAGCTGTCAGCACAGAGCCTGACACGGGACTCAAACTCATGAACCGTGAGCTCATGACCTGAGCCAAAGTCGGACGCTTAATCTACTGAGCCACCCAGGTGTCCCTAAAAAAATTTTTTTTAAGTGTATTTATTTTTGAGAGAGAGAGAATCCCAATGACGTGGGGTTCAAACTCAAACCCAGAGATCATGAGCCAAAATCAAGAATCAGAGCCCAACTAAGTCACCCAGGCACCCCTTTACATGTAAATTTTGGAGTAAGCATTGCTTATCTACTAAAAAACTTACTGGGATTTTGATGGGAAGTACACAAACCTGTAGATCAATTTGGGGAGAGTCTTCCAGTCCCTGAACACAATACTACCTGTGGTCTTTACATTTATTTAGGTCCTTTTTTAATTCTTTCATTAACATTTTATAATTTTCAGCATACAGATTGCATGTATGTTTTGTTAAGCATATATCTAAGCATTTCATTGCCTTTGGAGTGACTGGAAATGAGGTTATGTTTTTAATTTCAGTTTCTGTATGTTAATACATGGAAATTCAGTTGATATTTATGTAGGATAGCAAATTTTGATTAGTTATGTTGGCACATGTATGCCTCTATAGGTGGGTGAGGATATATTTATTCTTTCAGAATCCATTTAATAAGTGGAAGTAAGAGAGTAATCGCATTGACACGTATATTTTGTAGGCCGATTAGCAAATGAAATCAAAATTAAAATGACAAAAACAGCAAAAAACAAGTAAGAATAGTGGCAGGCATGTTGAGAAACAGGTACAATGCTGAAAGCTCTGTGAGTTTAGCCAACTCTATAAAGATTTCTGGAAATATATAATAAGGGGTGTTAAATCAGATGTACTTCCTGCCCTAAAAATTCATACTCCAAGGAAATAAGCAAAAGAAACGTCAAGAAGTTGACACAAAGATGTTTATGGCTACACTATGTATGAAGAAAACCTGAACAACCCAAATGTCCCAAACAGAGGAAGAACTGCCATAGCTACGAAAAAAATGATAAGCATAGCAAGGAGTTTCAATATGTATAATGTGTGCAGAGACCTTAACAATGATCATAAAATAATTTTAAGCAATATAGATTGTATTTATTGATGGAATGGAAATATATCTACTTATATTTAATGATGGAAGTTGTTGAAGACAATAAAAATATTTATTGGTGGAATGTAAATATATCTCTTTATAGATATATTTAATGATGGAAGTTGTTGAAGATAAATAAAAATGTTTTGTGAGTTTTCGGCACAGCTCACTCCCTGCAGCAGGAAATATATAGTAGATATTATTAAAATAACAATAGCTAAACAAACTATTCAATAATATATATTCAGATTTTGTCATTTATTTTTCTAGCAAAAACTTGATTCTCTTCCCTTATCAAATCAAGGCTCTGTTCTTAGTTAAATTGGTTTTGTTTCTTTTGGAGATTAAAGTCAGAACCTTTACTGTTTTCCATGTAGTGTCTCTGTGTAGTTTATATGTAATTGAATTTAGCTGGAAACACTTTTATCTTACTACTTTAATCACCCTAATTGTCTCTGGAAAAATTATTTAATTTGCAGTGGGCACAGTGATTAATCTCTCTATTCATGATAGTGATCTGTTCAAGTGGCAACAAATTCTTGAATTGTTTTTCCAGTTAACAATGCTAAGGAAGATGAATCACTATAACATTATTTGCTTCCATTTCTTGTGGGTGCTATTATCAAGTTTTAATCAAATGAAATTAAACGTATAAACAGCATATTAGTATAAAGTAAAATTTTGATTCTTTTTAATATGTGAATAATGACACGGGGTTGCTAGATTTGCAGTGGTAATAGAAACCCAATGATATACCTATTCAGAAAGTTTTAGGGAATTAATCACCTATGTCAGTGTAACTTACATAATGTAAGTCTCATTTAAATAAGTTATTTTAATAGCTTCCAGACCAAATGAACACCAGGCAAGAGGCATGGCTGCAGTATACAATAATGCTTGCATCAGCTAAAGCATCCAAAAGAAGAAAGAGAAAACTTAGATTTTAAAACATAATATTGGTGTGTAGATTGTGTGTGTGTGTGTGTGTGTGTGTGTGTGTGTGTGTGTCTAAGTCCACTTACATATAGTATTTGTTCTAAATGTAGGCATATTAAGTCTGTGTCGGGAAAAGACAAACAGGCTAAGTCTCCAGGTCTAATTATAATACCACTTCTTTAATCTAGAGTCTATTTAACCATCAACCTCAACATCTGGAACACTTCAGGAAACCAGCAAAAAGGGCCATTGAACATGAACATCACAAAGTCCACGCTCTCAAGTGTACAGACAAGTAGGTAGGCCTAGGCTTTTTCATTCAGAGCTTCTTTACTCTGAAATGACTCACAGTTCTTTTAAACTTGGGTAGCTAGCTTCTGGTGCCACAGAATACTATAGTGAAGCAGAAGTTTTTGATTGCACTCAACATTAATGGAAGAGACAGAAAAATCTATAAACATCAGACACAAGAGTTTAAAGGTTGGAGTTAGCACAGAAAGAGACCTACACATCTCAGTAGTCACTCTTAGACTTTCAATGTAATAAACTGGTGCTGCTAATGATGTAGTCATCATAGAAGTGTTAAAGTTCATTCAACTCCAGTTAGAGTGGCTGGGAACTAGGAATCCGAGATAGACCTCGAATGAAGAGGAGTTAAGTAAGATTTGAAGCTTCGTAATAAAAACAGCTAACATTTACTGGGGATTTGCCATCTACTAGAAACTGTTCTGAAAGTTTAACTTCTGCTTAGAGAGGCTTAGCTTCAGTTATCTTAAAAGTTCAACGATGTAAAACATCTCCATTCTCAAAGATACTGGGTAAGGCATTATTATTATTACAGACAGTTCTCCAGGGTCCAGTCAAGGCTTGTACTTACCTACGGGGACAAAGGGGGAGTCTCTAGATTTCCTAATCAGTCGTGAGAGTGGGCTTTCCTCCCCATCTGCTGACCACTGGTTATCTGAAGACATTTTTCTCTCTAGTAACAGTAGGGGATAAATGTGGTTGCTGTGAATCATTAAAAATCCATTTACCCTCTCCCAATACATTGTCGATTATGTGTTTTCAGTTTGCTTGATCTGCCTGCTTGCTCCATTGAAATAAACAGTCCTGTTTCCTTCACCCTTTTCATTATGGAATCCTTTCATCTTGTTTGGGGGTAGGGGGTAAAAGAAAAAGAGAAGTGATGATAATCAGATTCCGTGAATACAGAATGAAGACACAGATCATAACTGGGTTATTCAGTCTCCTTTCACTGCTCAGCATTTGAGAACATGGGGAATCTCAAAACTTCTTCCACAAACAGGAAGACAGTGCTTTTACAAAACATTTTAAAGAATGATGGCAGTGCCACATACGCAGAATTACTTCCCGATTCACAGCTGATGGCAGAATGATCACTCCAATTCTTCAGAATGTGCAGAGCACTATAAAATGATGGAGACAGTGGAAATAATCCTCCTTGTCTATACAGGAATGAGGAAACTCACAGTCATCAACATGGCTTAGCAGCACCTCAGTCTGTTATCTGCACCACCCACTCTTTTTACCTCAAAATTCAAATACCATGGCTTCATCCTATAAATCGGTTTTCATCGGAAAATGGAACCCGGTAAACGGCAGAAGCACCATACCTTTGGCGTACCCCACCACCTGCTGCCTGTCCCAGTGCTCCTTGAGCAGGACGCTGTGGATCAGAACAGGCTTTGAAAGGCTGGGACACATTTATGTGCAATTTCCTACGAATTGATCATGAGAAAGCCCAGAAACAACCTGCTCGCCCCCGCCCCCGCCCCAGGGGGGGGCGTGGCCAGCTGGTATTGCCGAGGTTTCCACCTCCCCCGCTGGAAATTTACTAACACCACCTGGACCACAAACATTGGGGGTTTTGAAGACAGCACTAAGGAAACATTAAGGATTTTGAAGAAGATGCTTTTACTGAATTCTGCCTTCACAGGGAGCTCCCAACTTCTCTCCGTGGCTGTGAGTCCCCACAACCTGATACCAGGACCCCAAATCAAGAGGAAAGTGGGCCCGTGGTTACAACATTGGGCTTGGGTGGGGGTGGATGTTAGCCATCTGAGGCTGAGAGTCTTTAACGACTCTGGGGGCGCCTGGGTGGCTCAGTCGGTTAAGCCTCCCCACTGCAGCTCGGGTCATGATCTCCTGGTTCCTGGGTTCAGGCCCTCCACCCCCCATCAGTTCAGAGCCTGCAGTCGGCTTCAGATTCTGTCTCCCTCTCTCTCTACCCTTCCCCCACTCACACTCGGTCTCTCAAAAATTAATTAATCAATTAAACAAACATTAAAAAAAAAAAAAGAATATGCACTTGCTAAAGGGGCGCCCACTGCGGCCCAGATCCCTGACTGAGATGCCACGAGCCTGCACCTGGGGTCACCTGGAGGCGAGGCCCTCACACCTGAGGCTCCCGCAGAGTCTCGAGCAGCTTGAGCACCAGGCTGTAAAGCACTTGACGTCACCAAGCCCCCGGCCAATGTGAGAGCCCGGATAGGCGCAGGAAGGTGCTGAGGGAGTTGTTGTCCTGCGCCTGTGCCGGGAGCCTGAGCCTTCTGTGGCTCCCCCGGGCGGGTCGGTGGTGGACGCTGCTTTTGCTTCTGTTGTGACCCCGCAGCCTTCGGGTGCTCGAGGCCTCGGAAAAGTCCTGGCTCACCGTCTCCATCTGACTGCATCCACAAAGATGAGCGCAGAGCACCAGGTAGCGTTCACGGTTTTTTCCTTATGGCTTTAAACTTTTAAGTAATTTCGAATTTACAGAGAAGTGCCCAGAATAGTACAAAAAATTGGATGTCCGACACCCAGCTTGCCTTTTGTTAACATTTAGCCACATTTGCTTTATCATTTTTCTCAACGAAAATTCCTCCCCTCCTTCCTTTCTTCCTGAGACCCACCTGAGAGGGAGTCATATACTGATGCGCCCCAACCCCTAAAAACTTCTGTATGCATTTGGGGCATTCTTTTATGTAACCATAGTACCGTGGTCAAAATCAGGATGTTAGTTTTGCTATAATACTATAATATAAAGATTTCATTCATATTTCAGCAGTTAAGGTCCCAATGATGACCTTAATAACAAACATTTTTTTTTCTAGGCTAAGATTCAATCAGGATTACATACTGCCTTTGGTTGTCAGGTCGCTTTATCCCCCCCTCTAATCTGAAACATTTCCTTAGTCGTTGTATTAGTCAAGATTCTCCAGAGAAACAGAACCAACAGGAGATATATATACACACATATATACTTACACACATATACGCACACACATACATGTATGTGTATATATATATATATATATATATGAGCTTGCATATCTCCGTATGCATATATTCATGTATATATACTTATATATGAAGAAATTTACTATAGGAATTGGCTCATGTGGTTGTGGGAGCTGAGAAGTCTCATGATCTGCCATCTGCAACCTCGCAATGGTCTAAGTCCTTATCCAACCCCAAAGGCCTGAGAACCGGGAGCAGTGATGTCTGAGGGCAGAAGATGGATGTTCCTGCTCAGGCAGAGAACACATTCACCCTTCCTCTGCCTTTTTGTCCTGTTCGGGCCCTCAGTGGATTTGATAATACTCCGCTGCATTGGTGAGGGTGCTCTTTATTGGTCTGCCAACTCAAATGCTAATAATCTCTTCTGGAAACACCCTCACAAACACACCCAGATATAAGGTTTTACCAGCTATCTGGGCATCCCTTAGCCCAGTCAAGCTGACACGTAAAATTAACCATCAAAATCTTCTTTTGTCTTGCATGACCCCGATATTTTGCTAACACATCCACTTATTTTGTAGGACGTCTCCCAATTTAGTTTTTTGCTGGTACTTCCTCATCATTAGGTTGCGGTTATACGTTTTTGGCAGAGTGATGCTGTGTTGTTGGTGTGCAGTATCCGGAGGCACATAACTTAGTTCGTCCGGTGGCAGTAACTTTGATCCACTGTTATGCTGATAAATGTCTAACAGCTGGTTATCCAGAGGAAGAGAAGCCCTGACTTGTAATATTTGTCACTTTCCACTTGTAAATGGCCAATTTCAAGCTACTGTTATGTCATCGCTGAACACAAAGTTGGGAAGAGACGTGCTGCCCCTGAGTTGGGGTGAGTTGACTCTGGCACGCCACAGTTTTGAGCATTTGGATTAAGGTGGGGTCCGCCAGTTTCTACACTGTAAAGTTCCTCTTTTTTCCCTTTATTCATAATGAGTATTTTGTGAGGAGATCCTTTAGTATTATGCAAATACACTGTTATGTATCAGGCTTTTACTCATTAACTTCAGCATCCATTTATGATCCTTGCCTGAATCAATTAATGTTATGTTTGCCAAATGATAACTTTCTAAATACATCATTCTTTTTACATTTTTCAGTTGGCACTCTAATATAAGGAATTGCTTTTCCTTCTTTCCTATTATGCATTTATTTATATCGGTTTGGTCTCGTGAATTTCTATTTTATTCAGTGCTTATCCATCACCACCATTATTTATTTTGATGGTCAAATTGTCCCAGATTTGTCTAATGGGAGCCCCTTCAGGCTGGCTTGGGGGTTGATGGGGAAGGGTGGGAGAAAGGGGGAATCGAGTGATGGCATTGAGGAGGGCACTTGTTGGAATGCGCACTGGGTGTTGTATGGAAGCGATGAATCATGGGAATCTACTCCTGAAGCCAAGAGCACACTGTATACACTGTATGTTAGCTACCTTGACAACAAAATTATATTTAAAAAAAAAAGAAAAAGAAAAGAAAGAAAATGTGATACGGAAATCACATTTATGGAAATGTACAATGGAAAATTATTTGGCTATAAAAAGAAATGAAGTACTGATATGTGCTATACCATAGATGAGCCTTGAAACATGCTAAGTGAAAGAAGCCTGTTATAAAAGACCATATATTGTGTGATTCCATTTTTATGAAATACCCAGAATAAACAAATCTATAGAGATAGAAAATAGAGAGCTGCCTGGGTGGCTCAGTTGGTTGAGCGCCTGACTCTTGGTTTCAGCTCAGGTCATAATCCCAGGGTCATGGAATTGAGTCCGGCATTGGGCTCCACGCTGAGTGTGGGGCCTGTTTAAAATATTCTCTCCCCCCACCCCACCCCGTCTCTCCTGCCTCTGCACCTCTCCCCTGCTTATGCTCACTCACTCTCTCTAAAATAAAAAAAAATAAAATTAAAACCATAAATTTTAAAAAATAAAATAGATTAGTGGTTGCCTGGGGCTGTGAGACAGTGGAAGGAAAATAGGGAGTGACTTCTAATGGTTACAGAGGCTTTTCAGGGGGTAATGAAAAAAATTTTTTAAAAAGATTGTGTTGGGGGCACCGATAGCTCACTCAGTTAAGTATCTGACTCTTGATTTCAGCTCAGATCATGATCTCGTGGTTCATGAGATCAAGCCCCACGTCAAGCTCTGTGCTGACAGCATGGAGCCTGCCTTGGGATTCTCTCTCCTCTCTCTCCCTCTCTCTCTCTCTCTCTCTCTCTCTCTCTCTCTCTCTCTCTCTGCCCCTCCTCTGCTTGTGCTTTCTCTCTCTCTCTCTCTCTGTCTCAAAATAAACAAACATTTAAAAATAAAGATTGTGATGATGGTTGCACAATGCTAAATATAATAAAAATCACTTAATTGTATATTTCAGGTAAGTTTTAGGATATGTGAATTATATGTTAACAAAGTTGTTTAAAAAAAAAGTCTTGACGGGGGAGGGGAAGGAAAAGAGAAAAGTTAGGGAGAGAGCCAAACCATAAGAGACTCTTAAAAACTGAGAATAGGGGCGCCTGGGTGGCTCAGTCATTTAAGCGGCCGACTTCGGCTCAGGTCATGATCTCGCGGTCCGTGAGTTCAAGCCCCGCGTCAGGCTCTGTGCTGACAGCTCAGAGCCTGGAGCCTGTTTCAGATTCTGTGTCTCCCTCTCTCTGACCCTCCCCTGTTCATGCTCTGTCTCTCTCTGTCTCAATAAATAAACATTAAAAAAAAATTTAAAAATTGAGAATAAACTAAGGGTTGATGGGGAGTGGGAGGAAGGGAAGGATGGGTGATGGGCATTGAGGAGGGCACCTGTTGGGAGGAGCTCTGGGTGTTGTATGGAAACCAATTTGACAATACATTTCATATTAAAAAATAAATAGATAAATCTAATGACACACACACACAAGTTACTTGGAAAAAAAGCTACTTGGGTTGAATTTTCTCCCCCTGCATCAATGTGGTTAGTCTTCATTTAGAATACAATTAGGGCACCTGGGTGGAGTAGTTGGTTAAGTGTCTGACTCTTGATCTAGGCTCAGGTCATGATCTCACGGTTTGTGAGTTCGAGCCCCACATTGGACTCTACACTGACGGTGCTGAGGCTGCTTGGGATTCTGTGTCTCCTCTCTGCTCCTACCTTGCCTGTGCTTGCTCTCTCTCTCTCTCTCTCTCAATAAATAAATAAAACTTAAAAAAAAAGCAGAAAAGAATTTTACACACACACACACACACACACACAAAAGAATACCATTAGGTGTTTTTTATTTTTCGATTTTAGGGATGCCCCCCCCATTCTTCATTTCATCTTATGTAAAAAACATTCTTTTGCATATTTTATGTAAGACATTAACATGGTTCCCCAAATCAAAACTATACAAAGGGTATATTTAAAACTGCATCACTGCTCTTCTCCCTTTTATTTCTGCTCTCTTCCCACCCACCACTATAGACAACCAATCTCGCTAGTGTCTGGCTTATTCTTCTGCAGTTTCTTTTTGCAAAAATAAACATATACGTGGGTATTCTCTTATTTATCCTTCTTTTTTACAGAGAAGGTATCACACTATAGCTAGTTTTAGCTGACAGAGCTTCTGTTTACTCAATAATATGTCCTTGAAATCACACCTTATCACCCTAGCAGCTCCTTGCCTCCCATCCAAGTACTAACCAGGCCCGACCCTGCTTAGCTTCCGAGAACAGACGAGATCGGGCGCGTTCAGGGTGGTGTGGCCATAGACTCTAGCAGCTCTTTGTCATGCTGCTATGCAGATATGTAGTAAGTGCTCCGCTGTGCAAAAAGTGCCCTGGTTTATTCAAGCATATTCGTATGTATGAGCATCTAGCTTGGAACCATTACAAGCGATGCGACAATGAACTGTCTTGTGCTTCTGTACTTTCCTGTGGTTGGAAGCGTATCTTCAGGATGCAATTCTGGAGGTGGGAGTGCCGGGCCAAAAGGTAAATGCAGGTATAGTTTTGTCAAGTATTGCCAAACTCCACAAGAGTTGAACACTTTGGCATCCCCATCAGCGATACGCAGGTATGTCTGTTTCCCCATGGCTTGCCCAACTGAATGTATTGTCAGACTTTTGGAGTCTTGGCAGACCTGATGTGTGAGAAGTGGTATCCCCCGGTAGTTTTAATTCGCATTTTGTGGATTGTGAGCGAGATTGAGCATGACGTCTAGGGCCCTTTTTGCATAGTAAAAATTATTTGCTTTCATAATTTTAAAGTTCCTGAGGAATTTGGGGAGGGTTGGCAGATATCCCCAGACTCGTCAAAGGATTCTGAGTTCAGGGATCGGTACAGGAAGCCTCCAGAAGTAGAAATGATCATTTTAGCATGAGGAGACTTCAGAGACAAACACGAGCTGTCCTGTAAAGTGCAGCCGAATTGCCTTTTTGAAACCCAGAGTTTCATGTTGTCCTTTTGTATCCCTCGTTCAGTTCTTCCCACAACTCGTTTGCCATTCTGCACCGTTCTCACCTTGGCTCTGTGTTAGGCCAGCTGGAGCTTCGTGAAAGTCCCCACTATCATTTACATATTTGCCTTTTCTTTCTTTGTCCAGTCTAGCTGATGTGGTAGGCAGAATAATGCCTCCTCTACCCCGCTCCCAGAGATCTCCCCATCCTAGTACCCGCAACCTATTGGATGTGTTATGTTACAAGGCAAAGGGAAACTAAGGTTGCAGGTGGAATTAAGCTTGCTATCCAGCTGACCTTGAGATGTGGTTATTCTGGAGTATCTCGGTAGGGCCTGTGTAATCACAAGGGCCCTTAGAAGTGAAACTGGGAGACAAGAAAGTCAGATCCGTTTCAGACAGAGATTTGAACCAGCGTGGCCTCTCGAAGCTGGCGAAGGCAAGGGAACAGTTTCTCCCAGGGGTCCTACAGAAAACGAACCAACAAACGAAACCCTGCCAACACGTTGGTTTTAGCCAAGTGACACCCATTTGGGGCTTTTGTCCTCCAGAACCAGAAGATAAAAGTTTGTATTGTTTTAAGCCACTAAATCTGTGGTAATTTGTCATGGCAACAATAGGAAACTAATATGGCTGACACGGGCCTGGCATTCTCCCACATAGCCAGTCTGCCCCAAAGGCCAGGAGAGGGAGGTGATGTGGAAATGGACTTGGCAGTTCTGTTGAACTCCTACAAAGGGAAGTCTGTAGGGATGGAGAGGACTACGGGTGGAATTCTGGGGAAGTAAAAGGCAGCCAAGGAGCTCGAGATGGAGCAGCCAGAGGGTCAAAAAGACTCACAAGAAAAAGGAGGAAAGATCTCCAGAAGAGCGGTCAGAATGAGATAGTACACAGTTCATACAAAGAAGGAAGCCTTGGGGCGCGTGGGTGGCTCAGTCGGTTAAGCGTCTGACTTCCACTCGGGTCATAATCTCACGGTTCGTGGGCTCGAGTCCCGCATTGGGCTCTGTGCTGACAGCTCAGAGCCTGGACCCTGCTTTGGATTCTGTGACTCCCTCTCTCTCTACTCCTCCCCCACTCACCCTCTGTCTCTCTCTCTCAAAAATAAATAAACATTTAAAAAAATTAAAAAAAAAAACAACCACCAAAGAACAAAGCCTTTATATTTGGGAAGCAGGATATCCGTGGTGGTTTCAAGGAGAACAGTTTCAGGGAGGGCTGGCTACCCAATGAGAATGGATTGAGGAGTGAGTGGGAAGTAGGCAAAAAAAAAAAAAAAATGGATTTGATATTTTTAAGAGATTTGAAGGGAGGAAAAGAGCATAGCAATTTCAGGGGAAAGCAAAGCTAAGGTTTTTTTGGTGTTTTTTGTTTGTTTTTACTGGAGGAAGGTGGTATGGATTTTAGGATATTTGTTTTTTTTTAAATTTTTTTTCCAACGTTTTTATTTATTTTTGGGACAGAGAGAGACAGAGCATGAACAGGGGAGGGTCAGAGAGAGGGAGACACAGAATCGGAAACAGGCTCCAGGCTCTGAGCCATCAGCCCAGAGCCTGACGCAGGGCTCGAACTCCCAGACCGCGAGATCGTGACCTGGCTGAAGTCGGACGCTTAACCGACTGCGCCACCCAGGCGCCCCTGGATTTTAGGATATTTGAACACAAGGGGAAGAGTGAAGATGCAAAAAGAGTGCGACTTGGCAGGAAAAAAAAGACCGGGAAGAAATGAATCCAGGGCCCAGGGCTGGCCTTGCAGATCTGGTCAGGAGAGGGCATCCGGTGGGGTTCTTAAATCTGTAGACCCGCTCAATGGCTCTCTGTTTGTGTTTCCCTCTGTGGAGTAGTAAAAGTCCTCTGCTGAGAGGAGAGGCGTGGCGATGTGGAAATGAGCATGGTCAAGGACGGGCGGGACCCTGTGGCAGCTGAGGGTACATTAGCAGTTTCTGAGCAGCCCTGAGAAGTCTAACGGGGGCTTTGGGCTCTCTCCTAAAGGCAGCAGAAGAGACAAATGAGTGGGATCGTTTGTACGTTTCACACAGATGGAGTGCTGCAGGTAAAAGCTGAGTTAAGAGGAACCCCCTGTCCCCCAAGAAGCTTTGAGTCAGTCTGGGGCAGACAGATGAGTAAAGCAACAATGGCAGCACATGAGAACGTGGCAGGAGGAGGCCTGGGCTCGTAGGAGCCTGGATGAAGGACCTAAAGACCCAACTGGAGAATTAAGGAAGTTCATTTAGGAGAAAGTGACTTTTACGGGATATTGTAGAGAACTAGTCGATTTGAGGTGAAGAGAGGAGAGGGTAGGGCATTCCGGGCAGAGGGCACAGCGCGTGGAAAGGCTCAGAGGCAGAAGGTCCAGACAGCACAGTGTAGAGTCAGGGATGGGAGTGGCTTGTAGAGAATCAAGCTGCAGGGCCAGTGGGGCCAGATCTCGAGAGCCTTGCATTTTAACCTAAGGATTTTGAAGTTTCATCTGAAAACCATGAAAAGCCATCCAAAGGTTTGAGGCAGGAAGTGATCTAAACAAAATTTTTTTTTTACATTTATTTATTTTTGAGAGACAGAGACAAAGCACGAGCAGGGGAGGGGCAGAGAGAGAGAGAGAGAGAGACAGAATCTGAAGCAGGCTCCAGGCTCTGAGCCGTCAGCACAGAGCCCGACGCGGGGCTCGAACTCACGGACCTCGAGATCATGACCTGAGCTGAAGTTGGTGGCTTAACCGACTGAGCCACCCAGGCGCCCCCAGGTGGCACCATTTTTACCTAATTCTTACACTTTCAGACATACCTGTCCTCCAGGTATGGATGTGTATTTTCTGTGTGTGCAAAATGTCCTCCAGGTATGGATGTGTATTTGCTGTGTGTGCAAAATGTCCTCCAGGTATGGATGTGTATTTGCTGTGTGTGCAAAAGGCAAATATTTTTTATGAAATTTACTCAGGATCCCAGAAGGCCTCCTTCCCAGAATACGAAGGGAAGAAAATAAAAGCACAGTAGCAAAAAGGGGGGCCGACAGGTTATTATTGATTTATTGATTGTGGCCACGTTCTCCAGTGTTTTCTCTCACTTTCAACATTTGGGCAGATGAGGTTGCATCCATTGGTAAGTAGTTTGGTATATGGCAACATTTATATTTATAAGTAAATATTATGGGGTCACCTGGGTGGCTCAGTCGGTTAAGGGTCCAACATCGGCTCAGGTCATGATGTCACAGTTCATGAGTTCGGGCCCCGCATCGGGCTCTGTGCTGACCGCTTAAAGCCTGGAGCCTGTTTCAGATTCTGTGTCTCCCTCTCTCTGCCCCTCTCCCACTCATGCTCTGTCTCTTTCTCTCAAAAACAAATAAACATTATAAACATTGTGTATTTTAATATTGCAGTCTTGGCTTTTAAAAAAAAGTTTTTAGCTTTTTTTGTCCTTAAGCTGTGGCAGACAATAAAATTTAAAAGAAACGCTTCCTCTGAGACCAGAGCAAATAATCCGTTCCCATAACCTGAGAGGTGAGATAGAATTTGAACTGAGTGCTGCTGTTTTTACAGTTCTAATACTGTCTACTTAGCCTGACAGGTAAAATGTGAGCCAAGATTAGAGGGATTTGGGAAATCACATCTGTATCTTTAGCGCTCTGTGTAGAAGTTCTTTGCAGCATCTCCTGTAGGTGTCAAACATTTTATTGTTAGGTGCAAACATGAGGGCTTTGTCAAGTTATTTTTTACGGGAGATTTCTTTAACAGTATACTGAGTCTCCAGAAAAACATTAGGGTGTATAGTAATCCAGCCGATTGGAATTCTAGGACTGCATTTATAGAAGTAAAATATCTTGGGGCGCCTGGGTGGCTCAGTCGGTTGAGTGACCGACTTCGGCTCAGGTCATGATCTCCTGGTCCGTGAGTTCGAGCCCCGCGTCGGGCTCTGTGCTGACAGCTCAGAGCCTGGAGCCTGCTTGGGATTCCGTGTCTGCCTCTCTCTCTGCCCCTCTCCTGCTCATGCTCTCTCTCTCTCTCAGAGAATAAACATTAAAAAAAAAATAAGAAAGAAGTAAAATATCTTTTCCTATAGACAAATTAACTTTATTCTGTTCCTCTCATGATTGCTTAAGGAGGCCGGGCCCCGACCCAAGTAAGGGACCATGTGAAGAACTCCAGCGCTCACGGCAAACAGTTTGAAGTTTACAAAGCACTGTTTGCATTTATGTCCTGAATCTTCACAAGAATCCTGGGAGATGTAAGCAGTGTTCTCTTTTTAAGTGAACAAGTGAATTAGTAAGACGCAATGTTAGTACGATTAGATTCAATTAGATTCAGTTAGTAAGATTCAGACGTTCTCACTCCGAACCCCATCCTTTCCCTGCTGGCCTACACAGCAGGGAGAAGCGTTGAGGTGTCTGTTGACAGTCCCAAGTGCGAAGTTGAGCGACCTCAGTTCAACTCAGGAAGCTGAGTAGCTGCCTTCATAATTTGAGTTGCAGGAATGGCTAGAGTAAAGTGTTTTGGAAATTAGGAGCTTGAAGGCAGTGGTGTTGGAGGCATGGAGACCAGTTTGAAGCATTTTCTGGCATGAGAGATTGTGACTTAGATCAGACATTGGTGCCTTCCTAGGAAACCACTTCTTTGTGCCTCAGGAAAATTATTTGCTGAGTTATGGTTTTTCCATCCTAGGTTATTGGGGTGAATTGAGTGAAGGAAGGCAAAGAAAGCTGAGTCAGTTGCAAAAGGAGTGTTTTTCTACTACTCTATCTACATGTCGTATCTTCCCCTCACCCTGGAGCTATTTTGCTGCCGACACCCTGAATCATGCATTACCTAGCAAGTTCCTGCACGCATGGTTTGTGATTCGAGCTGTCCACACTCAATCTATACATATAATCATCCAGCGGTTAGTTCTCAAACTAAGATGGTGGCTGTGGAAAGGCGGGCCATTCTAGATGTAGAAGGGGCCATCTAAGAGGTATGGAGAAGAGGATTTGATGACGAATTAATCGGTAACTACGCTGGGAGCATCTGCTATGTAGTAAGCACTGTGTCTGGCCTGTGCACTAATACCCACAAGTGTATTAGTGAATGCCGAGGGATTTCTCAAAGAGGAAGCTTCTTGAAACAGCCAGCAAATGCTTTCTAGAAGGGCGTCTCTTTATCTGGTCCTTGGGAAATAATCCTAGGTGTTGAAGAAATTAGCAAGTGTCGCTTGTTTAGGGAAGGACACGGGGGCGAGTTTTGTTTTTGACATGTTAAATTCTCAGTGTCAAAGGAATGGCAAAAGTGTGAGGTTTAAGAATCTCTTCCACGCGGGTGATAGCTCACAAGCTAGGAGTATAAGCAAGGCTCGAGGGATGAAACACACACTGAATGAGTCTCGGGGGCCATTCACAGTGAAATGGTAGAGAAAGGAGACAGAATTACAGAGACTTGGGTTTGAAGAGACCTCAAGAAGCATCACAACATTGTGGGGAGGGCTGGGCTTTGGAATCAGGTAAGTTTCATGGGCATACTGGTGTGATCACTCAGTAAGTGGCTTTGGGCAAGTGACATTGACCATTTGTCACGGGCCCTTTCTCGCTTGTCAATTGCAGGTAATGTATCTGCCTTATAGAGTTATGAGTATTCTATGAAATAATTGTGTAAAAACTTGGTGCCTGGCATAAAGAAGGCATGTAATAAATGAAAGTTTTTATTATTAGCTATTAGAGTCTTGGAATAGAAGGATCATTCCAAGGAGAAGGTTGACATCAGTGTTGGACCCATTTTAAAGATTGAGAAGGACACAGCCTGAATTAAGGCTGTGAGAGGTTTTTACTTTTAGAACGGTAAATTCTGAATGGCAGTTGTCCTTGTTTGTATGTAATTCTCTACAGGTTCCCCAAATTTCCTTTAGGAATAAAATAATAACTTGCTTGGCCAGCAAATTCCTATGTTTTATTTTTTGTTTGTTTGTTGTTGTTGTTTTGTTTGTTTTTTTTTGTTTGTTTCCAAATGAGCTAGAAATTGGGAATACTGGCCCCTCTACGTTCATTTCCTGTATCCTCAATCAACATGTCCTCTGTTCTTGATTCTGGCAGTTCCATGGATCAGGGACTTCTGATTATTCTTTTCTTATTTCGTAAGGATTTTATTTTTAAGTAATCTCTGCACTCAACGTGGGGCTCTAACTCCCAACCCTGAGATCAAGAGTCACATGCTCCTCCGGCTGAGCCAGCCTGGCGCCCTTGGTTTTCCTTTAATGTAGCCTGAATGCTTTTGGTTTTAGTATTGAAAGAGTTCAAGTGACACTTACTGGACAGTTTTCTTTTTAGCTTTTGTTGGCACTAGGCTCCTTGATCATTACGCTCCCAATTGCATTAACAGATTAATGGGAATTGAATTTCAGTTAAGTTCTAGGTCTTCTAAAGCAATACCAAAGGGGAAGGCTTATGTTAAGGATTAAGAGTACACAAGGTACTATTATGCAATATTTGCTTCACTTGCTATCCAAGTATGAAATATGTAGGAATTCAGAAGAAGCAATTAGAATATGAACACACTTAGGAACAGAGTGTTTTATAATATAAACATAAGAAATTTCAATGGTATTTGGTTTGGTTTGCCATTAAAATGAAGTACGGGGATCATGGGTCCAGGGACTTAACAAGATTAGGAAGAGGCCTGGGGTAAGTAGCAGCCATCCCCAAATCCTCCTTTCAGTCTGTCGTACCCAGCCCTGCCTGCCTTCAGTTCCTTGAACACATTGTGTTTCCTCCTTTTATTTGTGTGTGGTACCAGCTGTTCTGTTAGGCTGAAATACTAATACCCTCTGGAATTCAGCTCGGATGTCACTTCCTCAAGGAAACTTCTGATCCTCCCCTCCCTCCCCCACCCCAGAGCTGCCGATTCCATTTTCCTGGTGCCTGGTGCTTCTCCCTCCTAGCATTTATCACCGCCTATGCCTCTGCTCCGTGAGGGCAGAGAACAAGTCTAGCTTATTCAGGGCTCTAAGCCAAGCACCAAGGGTGGAGTACACAGTAGGCACTCAGTAACTGTCGAATGAAGTTTAACATTTGTTAAGTACCAAATGCTTCACTTCATTAATTCCTCTCAGTAACCCTTGAGGTAGACATTATCCTCATTAACAGATGAGGAAAGTGGAAACAAAACACAAGAGAATCTTAAAGATAGAGAACAAACTGAGGGTTGATGGAGGGAGGTGGGTGGGGGATGGGCTAGGTGCCTGATGGGTATTAAGGAGGGTACTTGTGAGGAGCACTGGGTGTTACATGTAAGTGATGAATCACTGGGTACTACTCCTGAAACCAGTTTGGATTGTATATGAACTGACTAAAATACAAATAATAATAATAATAAAGAAGGTGACACTAGAGAAATAACTTGCCCAAGGTCTCACAGTCAACAGATGACACAACCAGGACTTGACCTAAGTCACTTGGATGCCAAACCCAGTGTCATTTTGTCTTTTATCTTCCTCGGTGCATGCAACTATCCTAGTGAAAAGCCAGGGTTCTCAGCGCGGTACTACGTAATCTACCACCCAGAAGCAAACAGGGTCTGATCAAAATGCAGCGATGTGCCCATAACGAGCATTTGCGGCGTGCCTTCTCAGCCTCCCTTCCCGCTTTCCCCCAGCCTTGTTTCATTTGGAGGATATACAAGTCTCCTTGTCTCCGTTCACAAGGGTCTGGGTGTGCTCAGCCCCGGGGATGAAGCACTGTGACCTTTACTTGAGCCAAATCAGCCTAATCCATTTGGTCTAAACATTATGACTGGTTCGGGGATGGACTTGTGACCCCAGATAGTCAACAAGAGCCAGCTGAGACTCAGTGCAGAAGTTGGGTGGAGCATTTGCAAAATAGCTTTGATCTTTCCAACTGGCCTTGGCCCCGGGGAAGCATGAAGATTGGCACCACTTCCACAGACTCACCACCCGGTAGGGCAGTCAGGAAGGGCAGATGTGACATCTGATCACATCAGCTGAGCCCTGCTCAAGCTGTGCGGGAGGCTTTCTGCCCCTGTGCTTTTCACTAATTTGAGTCTGGAGGTCTTTCTTCTGCTTATGCCTTTTTGTGGTTGAACAGTCACGTCACTTGCAATCGAAGGAATCCTAACCAACACAGGACCCAAAAGACATTGGACCCGTTTTACCTTTTCCGGTTTCCATTTTGCACGGGCTTAGGTCACTTCCACAGGCTGTCGGAATGACCACAAACGTGTGTCTTCTGGCCTGTGGAGGAAAGCAGTGGGGAGGTGCTATGGCAGCCATGATGTCAAGACAGGTCTTGTAGTTTCGGGAATTAGGGCTTCTTAGACTTGCTCGGGAACTCGTGGAATGTAAGAAACTTTATTTATTTCTCCACAGAAAGGATCAACTTTGCCACACCACTCAGACAAGAGGGAATTGATAAGAATGTACCTAGTACATTGTGCTATATGGCATTCCTTTCAACATGCTGATAACATTTCAGCATGTCAACCTGTGGTTTTTCATATTTCTCAAGCACTGGACTACCTTAACCGATAGTGAAGTGGGGTGGTTAAGGAGGTCCCTACTTTGGAGCGACGGCAGAGGGAGGAGATCCCTGTTCTAGAGCTCAGAAGGCCTTAGGTAACTATCCTAACCTCACCATAACAGTAACTGTCTTCATGTTCAAGAGAGTTAGAATCGTTATGTTTCCTTCCTTTTTGCTTTATGAAGGTTACAAGTGGAGGTCTTTGGACTTGAACTTTTCAAAATCCATTCTGATCCTCCCTCTGCTTTCTGTAAGCAATTACCTGGCTCTAGAAACATAAATCTGTATGTTCAAATAGCTTAATTTTCCTCTTCCAGACATTAAAAAAAAAAAAGAAAAAAATGAAGCCAAGCCAGCAAAGACATAAACCATTTATTTCCATTCCTAAAATCTATATGAACATATTGATTTGATAATTAAAATAGTCCTTTTGTAAAGTCATCTCAGAAAATATACTAAATTTATTAAAATACATACAGACTATTGCTGAAAACGCTATTCTTAAGCCCTCTGACCAACCTAACACTTCAGAGGTTCCCAGAGTGGCAAGGAACAAAGAAATCATCTTGGGACAAGAGGGGACATTTGGTCAGAATTATCTCCAAAATATGTGTCTACTTCTTGACAGATTCACAGATTGCCTGGGTTATAGGGGTTCTTACAAAATATGCCTAATTACCCAAGGTTTTCCTAATTACAGTGGCCCTTTTCCTTGCCTACAATGTAAGACATCCAGCAAAGTATATGCCACATAATCAGGAAAATGGAGTCAAGAACCTTAAGTATCTCAACTATTTTTATGGACATACTAACGGGTCAAGCACACTCTTCACCTTAAGAGTTGAAGACTGGAATGCAGGAAAACAAATGTGGGTGGAATACTGGAGAAAACACAGTAAAGCTGGGCAGAACTAGGTGTGGCATCCTGGTCCATTAATTTTGAAAACCAGCCCCGAGATCCTAAGAACAACACATGCATTCAGCTTTCTTTCTGAAAAAATCTGGGCTGTTCAGATTAGGATTTTCGCCTGGGTAGGATTTCTTTATTCAATTTGCGAGTTATTAAGATCTTGTCACGTCTCCCCTTTCAAAGTCTTCTTTTGAGTGATTTGACGGCTTATTAGCACCAAGCTCTCAAAAAGCGGGTACAATTAAAATCCGTCAGGTAACCATGTAAGTTGTGGGGCGCCTGGGTGGCTCAGCCGGTTAAGCGTCTGACTTGCGCTCAGGTCATGATCTCATGGTTCGTGAGTTCAAGCCCCACGTTGGCTTCTCTGCTCTCAGCACAGAGCCTGCCTCAGATCCTGCCGCCTCCTCTCTGCCCTCCCCTACTTGTGCTCGCTCTCTGTCTCTCAGAAATAAAACATGAAAAAATTATAAAAATCTATGATATTAAAAGACAAAAAAGACGGCTGGGAGGATTTTGAAGTTACAGACTTAAGTTTGGGGATAATGGTAAACTTCAATTATGAAAGCCCAGTGTTTCCTTTTAAGGGAGAGTCCTGTTTTGCGTTTGCTTTGGTTTTGATCCTCTGGGAGCCAACAGAAAATGGCTAAACGGGTTATCACATAAACTTCTAGGGATGAAATTCAACTTTACTTAAAAAAAAAAAAAAGGTTTCCTTTCTCCCAATTAGTATTGTGAGTGTAAGTAAAACTGTAGCCTTAAGCCATCTGAGCCAGGCAGCTCTCCGCCCCCCGCTCCTGCTATTTCACAGCATATCCACAGATGTGAGGGCGCACCAGCTCCACGGGCAGCGGCGCCTGGAGGTGCTGCAGCTCAAGTTTAGAGAAGCGCGCCCGTTCCAGGGCCTTCCAGCTCTCTCTGGTCAGGTTGCACCCATCAAACAGCAGGTACCATGCAGGATCCAGGACTTGTTGCCAGAAGTAATTCCAAGTTGAGCTCTCAGCGACTACATGCTCCAGGAAATAGAAAGCCCCTCCCTGAGAAACAAACAAACAAACAAACAAACCCCGAATATTGGTTTTGTCAGAACAGGTTTATAAGATGACTGAAGAAGCTTCGATTTCAGTGGCCCCAGAGGCTAACTTCATGAAAAGGCATGGATAAATTAAAACCTGCTAAGGCACCATTTTGGCCAATAGTCTCACCTTCTGTCAAATTTTATACAGAGCTGCCAATTTCAGGCAATTAACACATATTTTCTGATCATATAGGGGCGCCTGGGTGGCTCAGTCAGTTAAGCGTCCGACTCTTGGTTTTGGCTCAGGTCACGAGCTCACGGTTAGTGGGACTGAGCCCCACGTTGGGCTCTTTGCTGACAGCAAGGAGTCTGCTTGGGATTCTCTCTCTCTCTCTCTCTCTCTCTCTCTCTCTCTCTCTCTGTCTCTCCCCTCCCTCCTTTGCATGAGCACTCTCTGTCAAACGTTAAAATTCATGTTATGTGAATATCTATTTTTTCCCTAAAACTAGGATTAGAATGTACATTCTCTTTTGTAACCTGCTTTGTTTATGTATTCGAATATTATCCTAAAACATGATTTAAAAACTTTTCACACAACATTTCACACCACTGAAGGTACCATGTCTCCTTTAACCATTCTCATTGAAGTTATTTCCAGTTTTTCATCATTATAAATACTATCGCAGTGAATAGCCTTGTCCGTACATCTCTGTGACAACCTCTAATTATTTCCAAAAAAAATAACTTGCTAAAAAGTGGAACTGCTGAGTCCAAAGTCTGTGCCTTCTTAAACTGTTGGTACAGGTGGTCAAATTGCCCTACGGAAGAGTCATAGCAAGTTTACATTCATACTAGCAATGCATATGAGTGTCCATTTCCAATAAACTCTTCTCAATCCTTTTTTCCTCTGTATCCATGGCAAGCTGATGGGTAAAATGGTATTTCATTTTCAATAATGTGTACATCTTTAATATCCTTAATATAGATAACATCTTTCGCTAAACCTTATTGGCGATTTGGATTTCTTCTCTTCCGATTTGTCTGTTATGTCCTTCATCAGTTTTCTAGTAGGGTGTTGGGTTTTTCTTACTGCTTAGTGGGGGCATTTAGTATGATAAGGCAACATATACTACAAATGTCTCCCCCAGTTTGTTGTTTGCCTTTTAATGGCACATTTTTTTTAACTTCTACTTTTATTTAAAAACAAAAATTTGGGGGTGCCTGGGTGGCTCAGTCAGCCCAACTCTTGATTTTGGCTCAGATCAGGATCTCACAGTTAGTGGGATCGAGCCCTGCATGGGGCTCCATGCTGACAGCATGGTGCCTGCTTGGGATTCTCTGTCTCTGTCTCTCTCTGTCCCTCCCCTCCTCTCTCAAAATAAATAAACTTTACATACATACATACATACAAATTTTTTTTTTTTTTTACTTCATCTGAGAATTGCTCTTGGGTTCTGTTTTGCAAACCTGTGGGAGAGTCTGAATCCACACCCAGCATTGCCTGAGACTGAATAAGCATATCTTACACTTTTGTACCATTGCCACAAGGATGTAAATGATATGATGAATTAAAATACTGAAGCATCAGCCCGTGGACACCGCCAAGTCAGCATCGTGAAAGTCTCCCCTCCCCCAGCCATCATGTCTAAGTCAGAATCTACTAAAGAGCCTGAACAGCTACAGAAGCTTTTCATTGGAGGTTTGAGCTTTGAAACAACCGATGAGCATCTGAGGAGCCAGATGGGGAATGCTCACGGGCTGTATGGTAATGAGAGACCCAAACACCAAACGCTCCAGAGGCTTTGGGTTTGTCACCTATGCCACTGTGGAGGAGGTGGATGCAACCGTGAATGAAGGCCACACAAGGTGGATGGGAGAGTTGTGGAACCAAAGAGAGAGAGAGAAGATTCTTAGAGACCTGGTGCGCACTTAACCGTGATAAAGATTTTGGTCGGTGGCATTAAAGAAGACGTTGAACGGGGCGCCTGGGTGGCGCAGTCGGTTAAGCGTCCGACTTCAGCCAGGTCACGATCTCGCGGTCCGGGAGTTCGAGCCCCGCGTCGGGCTCTGGGCTGATGATGGCTCAGAGCCTGGAGCCTGTTTCCGATTCTGTGTCTCCCTCTCTCTCTGCCCCTCCCCCGTTCATGCTCTGTCTCTCTCTGTCCCAAAAATAAATAAATGTCGAAAAAAAAAAATAAAAAAAAAAAAAAAAAAAAAAAAAGAAGACGTTGAACAACATCACCTGAGAGATTATTTTGAACAGTAGGGGAAAACTGAAGTGATTGAAATCATGACTGACCGAGGCGGTGGCAGAAAGAGAGGCTTTGCTTGTGTGACGTTTGATGACCGTGACTCTGTAGACAAGATTGTCATTCGAAAATACCAGACTGTGAACGGCCACAACTGTGAAGTCAGAAGAGCCGTATCTCAGCAAGAGATGGCCAGTGCTGCGTCCAGCCAAAGAGGTCGAGGTGGTTCTGGAAACTTCGGTGGTGGTCACGGGGGTGGTTTTGGCGGGAATGACAACTTTGGTCGTGGAGGAAACTGCAGTGGGCAAGGTGGCTTTGGTGGCAGTCGAGGTGGCAATGGATACAGTGGCAGTGGGGATGGCTGTCATGGATTTGGTAATGATGGAAGCAACTTTGGAGGTGGCGGAAGCTGTAATGATTTTGACAGTTACAACGGCCAATCTTCAAACTTTAGACCCATGAAAGGAGGCAATTTGCGGGGGCGGAAGCTCTGGCCCCTGTGGTGATGGAGGCCAATACTTTGCCAAACCACAAACCCAGCGTGGCTATGGTGGTTGCAGCAGCAGCAGCTATGGCAGTGGCAGAGGTTTAAAAAAATATTTTTATTTTATTTATTTATTTTTTAATTTTTTTTAACGTTTATTTATTTTTGAGACAGGGAGAGACAGAGCATGAACAGGGGAGGGTCAGAGAGAGGGAGACACAGAATCTGAAACAGGCTCCAGGTTCTGAGCTGTCAGCACAGAGCCCGACGCGGGGCTCGAACTCACGGACAGAGAGATCGTGACCTGAGCCAAAGTCGGCCGCTTAACCGATTGAGACACCCAGGCGCCCCTAAAAAAATATTTTTAATGTTTATTCTTTGAGAGAGAGAGAGAGAGAGAGAGAGAGAGAGAGAGAATGAGCAGGAGAGGAGTGGGGGGGGGGGGGGGGACACAGAATCTGAAGCAGACTCCAGACTATCAGCACAGAGCCCGATGCAGGGCTCCAACTCACAAACTGTGAGATCATGACCTGAGCTGAAGTCAGCCGGTTTTAGGTTTTAATCGCTACCAGAAAACAAAGCTTAGCAGGAGAGAAGAGTCAGAGAAGTGACAGGGAAGCTACAGGTTCCAACAGATTTGTGAACTCAGCCAAGCACAGGGGTGGCAGGGCCTAGCTGCTACAAAGAAGACACGTTTTAGACAATACTCATGTGTATGGGCAAAAAACTCGAGGACTGTCTTTGTGACTAATTGTATAACAGGGTATTTTAGTTTCTGTTCTATGGAAAGCATAAAGCATTCCAACAAAGGTTTGGTTTTTTAAAAATTTTTTTTTAAGTGTTTGTTTATTTTTGAGAGAGGGAAGAAGACAGAGTGCAAGCAGGGGAGGGGTGGAGAGAAATGGAGACACAGCAGCTGAAGCAGGCTCCAGACTCTGAGCTATCTGCACAGAGCCTGATGCGGGGCTCGAACCCACAAAGCATGAGATCATGACCTGAGCCGAAGTCGACACTTAACCGACGGAGCCACCCGGGAGCCTCCCAACAAAGGGTTTTAGTGTAGATTTTTTTTTTTTTGCACCCCTGCTGTTGATTGCTAAATATAATAGTCTCATCATGACACTGAATAAATGTGTCTTTTTCAAAAATAATCATAAATAATAAATTATAATAAATAATATTATATATAATATTAATATAAATAACATATAATATATTGCATATATAATATATAATAATATATAAATAATAAATAATAATTAATAATAATAATAAAACGCTGAAGCATCAAAAGCATTATTGAAGTCACAGTACCATTGTGTCATTAGGTATTTTATTCGGTGGATGTGATATGTAAGTCACTGTCATGTAGGAATTAGCAACTGCTGCTTTCATCTAGGGCAGCCCTATAGATGTAGGTGAAGTATAGACACAGTGGAGGGTATAGACTATCAGGGGGATTTCAGAAGTCTCCTACCTATCTACCTCTTTGGGAAGTAAGGGGAAAGGGACCTCCAAATCCCCTCCAAAACCTGTGGTGACGGCCACACTCTTCTTAGCCTCTTCTATCTACCCTAATCTTGCCTATCCCAAGCAGAGAGCTTAGAGGTGGGAGTTTCCCATTTCTGTGGGTAAGTATAAGACAGGAATGTAAGTATAAGTTCAGGAATGGAAAACTTGGAATTTCCTGATTGGGTAAAAAAAAAAAATCCATAGACTAGAGCAGGAGAGAAAGGAGGAGACCCACGGAGGCCAGTGTTACCCCAAGGGTCACACAGGTTTAAGCTAGAGATAGATGCCTGTCCCCCATTCAAGTGACTATTGAATAGACAGCTGGATATGCAGATTTGGGGTTAGAAGAAAGATCTGGGCTAGATATTTAGATTTAGAAACCATCTGCCCCCCAACACACTCACGCTCTGTCTCTCTCTCTCTCTCTCTGTCTCTCTCTAAACAAACAAACAAACAAAAATAATAAATAATAAATAAAAGGAAGTGAGACCTACTAGCTGTGTAACCTTGGGCAAGTTTCTTAACCTCTCTGAGGCTGTTTCCTCAAAACAACATGAAGACAGTATCTGCTTTAAAGGACTGTTGTGAAGGTTAAATGACAATGTAATAAAGCCCCTGGTTCTATTCAGTAGAGAGTAGAAGGCTACAAAAAAAGAATGTGATCTCCTTAAGAGTGCTATTAAAACAGGGGTCAGAATTACTTGTTTTGTAGGGATAACACTGTAAGCAAAACATTTGCTAACATTGCCCAGTTAGTGCCCAGTCTCAGGACACAAAAACCCAGCATTTGGGTACGAGAGGCAGAACCTTTTCATTTACTACTTTGATGTCGGCCTATCCTTGAACCAAAGACAGAATTATATCATTGCCTGTAAACTCCATCTCAAGTCCTTTTCTTCCTGAGGAACTTTTCTCTACTAGAAAATAAAACTGGGGATTACAGAGCATCCTGTTCTACTAGAGCAGTGAATTCAAATGTTGAGACATCCATACTTTATCTATGTTCAGCTATGTTTAGAATAAAACTATTAAAACATAATAAAGGTAATAGGTAAAAATTACATGCAAGTATAAAGAATTCCAAACAATACCAAAAGATATAAAATGAAAAGTATGGGAATGCAAACTGGTGCGGCCACTCTGGGAAACAGTATGGAGGTTCCTCAAAAAACTAAAAACAGAACTACCCTATGACCCAGCAATTGCACTACTAGGCATTTATCCAAAGGATACACTTGTGCTGTTTTGAACGGACACACGCACCCCCATGTTTATAGCAGCGCTATCAACAATAGCCAAAGTATGGAAAGAGCCCAAATGTCCGTCGATGGATGAATGGATAAAGAAGATGTGGTATAATTATACAATGGAGTATTACTCACTAATCAAAAAGAATGAAATCTTGCCATTTGCAACAACGTGGATGGAACTGGAGGGTATTATGCTAAGTGAAATTAGAGAAAGACAAAAATCATATGACTTCACTCATATGAGGACTTTATGAGACAAAACAGATGAACATAAGGGAAGGGAAACAAAAAGAATATAAAAACAGGGAGGGGGACAAAACAGAAGAGACTCATAAATATGAAGAACAAACTAAGCGTTACTGGAGGGGTTGTGGGAGGGGGGATGGGCTAAATGGGTCAGGGGCACTAAGGAATCTACTCCTAAAATCATTGTTGCACTATATGCTAACTAATTTGGATATAAATTTTAAAAAATAAAAAATAAAATTAAAAAAAAAAGTGATTCTTCCCCTGCATCCAATCCCATTCCCAAGAGGTAACCATTGTTAATAGTTTTTTGTCTGTCATTTCCTTTAACATATATACACATGCATATATATGTGTACATATATGTGTGTATACATATATATACATACATATATATGTATATCCCACACTTTAACATATATACATATGCATATATGTGTCTATGTATGTGTGTATACATATATATACATATACATATATATGTATATCCCACACATATATATGTGTATGTATATGTGTGTGTGTATGTATATATACACATACATACATATGTATATCCCATGCACTTATACTCTACCTAATTGTCTATGCTTTGATTGCTTTTTTTCATTCAACATGATCTCTTAGGGATTTTTTCCATATCAACATAGGTAACCCTTCCTTGTTCTTTTTAACAACTGCACAGAATTCTTCTATACTCTGTGACCGTTTACTTGAATGGCCTCCTGTCAATGGACATGTAGGCTATTTCCAATTTATACTATTATAAATACTCTAACCAATATCTTTGCATATGGCCACGTTTTTGCATATTTGTGCAGTATAACTATGGGATAAATTAGTGGAGAAAAGACTCTGTGCACCTTTTGATATTTTGATAAATTTTGATATTATCAAATTACCCTCGAAAGAGGGCACTTCCTCCAATGTAAAGGAAGATGTCCTGCCTCCCAAAACCGTAATACCATATTGGCCTTAAAAGCCTCTGATAGTGTATTAATAGGTAAAAATGGTATCTGGCTTTATTTTGTTCTTTAATTGTGTGTAAGGTTGAGCATTTTTATCACATAATTGGCTATTTAAAAAAAATTATTTATTTTGAGAGAGAGTGGGGGGGTGGAGGGGGCAGAGAGAGAGAGAGAGAGAGAGAGAGAATCCCAAGCAGGCTCCCCACTGTCAGCATGGAGCCCTTCTCAGGGCTCCACTTCACCGACTGTCAGATCATGACCTGATCAAGGTGAAGCTCAACCAACTGGGCCACCCAGGCCCCCGGCGTATAATTGGCTATTTTTATTTATATTTCCATTCCTGCTATTTGCCTATTTTTCTCTTGTGTTTTTCTTATTGTTTAAAAAAAAATCCTACTGATCTTTTGATTTGTAATGTCTTTTAATATGAAGGAAGTTAACCTTTTTTGTCTATCATCCCTGGCAAATACTTCTTTGTTTTTGTACTGTGTTTATAGTATTTTTTTTCCTCTGTCGAAGTTTTACACTTTTTGTGTATTCAGAATCAGTCTTTCCCTTTATAGCTTCTTCCCAACTCTAAGATTCTACAAAATTCAACAGTGCCTTCTCTCCTAGTTGCCCTTTTTATGGTTGAACGTCCGATCCACCTGAAATTGATAGAACTAACTACCCTTGGGGATAGTGGTTGCCACTAACCAGTCCCCCTTGCACCGCCTCACTCACCGGCCTCAGCACTCGGCACACCTCCTGGAGGATCTGCTCCGGGTTCTGCACGGAGCACAGGACCAGGGTGCAGACCACCACATCCATGGAGCCATCGGCCACCTGCTGCATGTTCTCCCCCGCAGCCACCACGAAGCGCTCGAACTGCAGGTGTCGGTTCTCGGCGACGCTCTTGATCAAGAACTTCTCAAAGTTGGGGTTGGGGTCGATACAAGTCACCCTGCATCCAGCCGGGTAGAACTTGAAGTTGGCCCCGGTGCCGCAGCCCACTTCCAGCAGAGAGAGCTTCCCGGAGGGGCCCGCAAACTCCGGCAGGTTGCTGAAGAGCTCGCGCTTCTTGCTCGCCATCTGTTCGTTGTACATCACGGTGAACCTCCGCAAGAAGTAGGGGAACCATTTTTTGCATATCTGGTTCCACAAGCCCAGAAGGTTCAGCAGGAACATGGGAAATAGCAGGATGCCGATGGCCAGCCGGAGGGTAAAGATGATAAGCGCCATCACCAACAAGAGAAAAGGATCAACGGGTTAGCGACCCAGCAACCAGACTCCTTTATTGCAGGAGGTAGGCTTCTAGCCAGAGCCAATCCGCTGCGGAGGAAAGAAGAACTGGCCGGGCTAGAGAGACACAGCTCAAGTCAAATTGTTGGCGAGAGGCCCATTTCACCTAATTAATAGGCACTGGGCAAAAGATTCAGCTTCGTTTTCATGAAGCAAAGTGAGAAATTTCCCAGCTTCTCCTTAGAAGGAAAGTTGATTACAGTCCCTTCTTCCAGAGCTATTGCTGCTTCTCCTTCTCTGGGTTTGGAAACTAGCGCTGGTTTCCTGCTGGAGTTTTATATGCACGCTGCTCTCGTACACACCCCATCCGGGTCCTCCAATGACATCTGCAAAGAAAACAGAACCCGTGGGTGGAGCCTGGCTAAACCGTACTAGGAGGCTGCTGCCAAGTGACCGCCTCCTGTCACCCTTTGGTCCCTCTCCTCCCCCAGCCCTGTTTTTAAAAAGAGGAAATGAGAAGACACGCTTGCCTGACCACAGTTAACGAGAGTTTCCCCCCTTTCGCATTCTGGATCGAGGCTCTCAGACGTTCATAACTCAACAGGATTATTTTTGAGTCACAGTTCTGGGCCTCCCATTTTTTAAAGGGCAAGTTTCAACTTCAAATTGTGCATGACTGCTCCGTCACTCAGCTAAATTTAGATAAAAATAGCCCCCAGAATATTCGTGTTGGGGAACCTAAAACCCTAAAGTATACAGAAAGTAGTTTCAAGCATTCATCTGTTTTTAACAAGAAAGCCTTGGCTTTCGGGTGGGTCGGGGAACACAGAAATTTTCAAAAATTATGGTAACGTTTACTTTTTTAAATTGGGTGATGGATACAGGGAGTGTTCTGTTGATTCATTATTTGTGATCCTCTATATAAATATATCTCTTCCATATTTAGCAGCTTTCTTGAGGTGGAATTGACATACAATAAACTATATAAAGTGTACAGTCTGGTAAGTTCTGACGTAGGTACATACCTGTGACACCATCACTTTAGTCATCACCTCCGAAAGTTTCCTCTTGCCCCTTTGTGATCCTTCCCTCCTGCCCTCCCCATCCCAAGGCAACCACTCATCAGTTTTTTGTCACTAGAGACGAGTTATGCATTTCCTAGAATTTTGTATAAATGGAATCAGGCATAATGTGCTTTTTTGTCTGACTTCTTTTACTCAGCATAATTATTTTGAAAGTCAGCAACATTGTTGCATGAATCCATTGATTTTGTCCCTTAGTAGTATTCCATTGTATGGATGTATAACAGTTTGTTTATCTGTTCACCTACTGATGGACATTTGGGTTGTTTTTGACTGTTACAGATTGAGCTAATGTGAGTATCAGCATACAGGTCTTTGTATGGACAAAAGCTTTCATTTCTCTTGGATAAATTTTTAGGAGTAGGATATATGGGTCACATGTTAGGCAAATATTTCACTTTTTTTTTTTTTTGCAAATATTTTTTTAAGAAACTGCCAAACTGTTTTCCGTAGTGGTATACCATTTTATATTCCCACTGTAAGGGTACGAGAGATTTAGCTGTTTCACATCCTGACCAATACTTGGTGTAATTGTCTTTTTTTATTTTAGCCATTTTAAAAGGTCTGTAGTAGTCTCCCCTTGTACTTATAATTAGCATTTCCCTGATGATTAATGATGTTGAGCATCTTTTAATGGACCTATTTGCCATTTGTGGTCTTATTTGGTAAGGTCTCTGTTCAGATCTTTCACTCATTTTTAAATTGGGTTATTTTCTGGGGCGCCTGGGTGGCTCAGTCGGTTAAGTATCCGACTTCGGCTCATGTCATGATCTTACGGTCCGTGAGTTCGAGCCCTGCGTCGGGCTCTGTGCTGACAGCTCAGAGCCTGGAGCCTGTTTCAGAGTCTGTGTCTCCCTCTCTCTCTGCCCCTCCCCTGTTCATGCTCTGTCTCCCTCTGTCTCAAAAATAAATAAAACATTAAAAAAATTTTTTTTTAATTGGGTTGTTTTCTTCTTGAAGATGGAGAATTCTTTGTATATTCTCAGTATGTCATTTATCAAATGGGTGACTTTTTCCCACTCAGTCTGTGACCGGTCTTTTTTTTTTTTTTTTTTTTTTTTTTAAATTTTTTTTTTCAACATTTATTTATTTTTGGGACAGAGAGAGACACAGCATGAACAGGGGAGGGGCAGAGAGAGAGGGAGACACAGATACGGAAACAGGCTCCAGGCTCTGAGCCATCAGCCCAGAGCCTGACACGGGGTTCGAACTCCCGGACCGCGAGATCGTGACCTGGCTGAAGTCAGACGCTTAACCGACTGTGCCACCCAGGCGCCCCTGTGACCGGTCTTTTTATCCTCTTAATGGTGTCACCATCTTGCCCCCTCTCCCCTGCTCCCCCTGCCTCTGCCAACCACCAATCTGTTCTCTGTATCTGTGTGTTTGTTATTTTTTTTTTCTTTTTTGTGGGGTGATTTTGTTTTTTTGTTTTTTGGTTACACAGATGAGTGCAATCATATGGTATTTGTCTGTGACTGGCTTATTTTGCTGAGAATAATGCCGTCAAGGTCCATCCATGTTGTCTTAGCTGTGCCTTTTATTTTGATAAAGTCCAATTTATATACATTTTTTCATTAAAAAAATTTTTTAATGTTTGTTTATTTTTAAGAGAGAGAGACAGCATGAGCAGGGGAGGGGCAGAGGGACAGAGAGAGACACAGGATCTGAAGCAGGCTGCAGGCTCAGAGCTTTCAGCACAGAGCCCAACACGGGGCTTGAACTCACACACCGTAATATCATGACCTGAGCTGAAGTCGGACAGTTAACTGACGGAGCCACCCAGGCGCGCCACATTTTTTCTTTTTTTTAATGTTTATTTATTTATTTTGAGAGAGAGAGAGAGAGAGAGAGAGAGAGAGAGAGAGAGCGCATGCATGAATGGGAAGAGTAGCAGAAAGAGAATCCCAAACAGGTTCTGCACCGTCAGCACAGAGCCCCACACAGGGCTCAGTCTCATAAACTGTGAGATCATGACCTGAGCCAAAATCAAGAGTTGGATGCTTAACCAACTGAAGCCCCCAGGCGCCCCTACATTTTTTTTTCATGATCCCTGATTTTTTTCCTAAGAAACCCTCACCTAGTCTATGGTTGTAAAGAGTTTCTCTTATATGTTCTTTCTACATCTTTTGAGGTTTTAGATTTTATATCTAGGTCTATGATTCAATTAAAGTTTTTTTTTTTTAATGTATGATATTTAAGGTAAAGGACAAGGTTAACTTTTTCCAGTTTTATTCAAATATAATTGACAGAACCTTATAAGTTCAGATAGCATGAATGTTAATATTTTTTCCATATGGATATCTAGTTATTCTAGCACAATTTGTTGAAAAACTATCCTTTCTTCAGTTGAATTATTTTGGCAACTTTGTTAAAAATATATTGGTCATCTATACATGTGGGTCTATTTCTGGGAATTCTGCTTTATTGTCTCTCTATCCATCCATATGCCAGGATCACACTGCTTGGATTACTGTAGCTTTATAGAAAATCTTGAAATCAAGTAGTTTAAGCTTTCTGACTCTGTTCTTCTTTCTCAAAATTGCTTTGACTCTTTTTTTTTTTTTAATTTTTTTTTCAACGTTTATTTATTTCTGGGACAGAGAGAGACAGAGCATGAACGGGGGAGGGGCAGAGAGAGAGGGAGACACAGAATCGGAAACAGGCTCCAGGCTCCGAGCCATCAGCCCAGAGCCCGACGCGGGGCTCGAACTCCCGGACCGCGAGATCGTGACCTGGCTGAAGTCGGACGCCCAACCGACTGCGCCACCCAGGCGCCCCTGCTTTGACTCTTTAGGTCGTTTGCGTCTTTATATAAAATTTACAAATTTTAAAATTATAGAAATATACATATTGTAAATTTTTAATGGAAAATGTAATTTCTTTAGGAAATTTGGGACTGTTCAGATTTTCTAGTTCTTTCTGTGTCTGTTTTGGTAAAGTGTCTTTCAGAAATTTGCCACCTATAAAGTCCAAGTTGTTGAATTTATTGGTATAGAGTTGGCCACAATGTTCTCTTATAATCCTTTTAATATCTGTAGGATCTATAGAAATGATACTGGTATTTTGTGTCTTTTTTTTTTTTGGTGAATTTAGCTAGAGGGCTTTTTTAATTGAAGGCTACTTGATATACATAATATAATATTCTATTGCTTTCAGGTGTACAACATGGCCATTCAATACTTATATGCATTACAAAATGCTGACCACCATAAATGTGGTTAGTTACTGTCCATCACCATTCAAAATTATTATAATATTATTGACTCTGTTCCCTACACTATACTTTATATCACTGTATACTTCATATCCGTACTTTATTGCAGTTCAGTTTGTACCTCTTAATCCCCTTCACCTATTTTGCCTATCCCCTGATGCCCCTCCCCTCTGGCAACTACCAGTTTGTTCTCTGTATTTATGAATCTCTTTCTGTTTTATTTGTTCATTTGTTTTGTTTTTTGTTTTTTATTTTTTTTTTAATTTTTGAGAGAGTGCCTTAGCTGTTTTATTTTGATAAAGTCCAATTTATACATTTTTTCATTAAAAAAATTTTTTTAAATGTTTGTTTATTTTTAAGAGAGAGAGACAGCGTGAGCAGGGGAGGGGCAGAGAGAGAGGGAGACACAGAATCTGAAGCAGGCTCCAGGCTCTGAGCCGTCAGCACAAAGTCTGATTCGGGCTTAAACTCACCGACTGTGAGATCATGACCTGAGCTGAAGTCAGATGCTTAACCAACTGAGCCACCCAGGTGCCCCTATTTTTTATTTTTTTGAGAGAGACAGAGACAGCACGAGTGAAGGAAGGGCAGAGAGGGAGAGAGGGAGAAAGAATCCCAAGCAGGCTCTGCTCCATGAGCACAGAGCCCAGCGCAGGCCTTGAACTCATGAAAGCATGAAATCATGACCTGAGCCGAAGTTGGATGCTTAACCGACTGAGCCACCGAGGCGCCCCTGTTTTGTTTTCTGGATTCCACATGTAAGCGAGATCATACAGTATTTGTCTTTTTCTGTATGACTTATTTCACTTAGCATTATACCCTCTGGGTCCTTCCATGTTGTTGCAAATGGCAAGATTTCACTCTTTTTTATGGCTACATAATATTCCATACTATGACTTCATTAGCCATTCATCTGTTGATGGACACTTAGGCTGAGTCCATATCTTGGCTGTTGTATATAATGCTGTAGGGAACATAGGGGTGTCTCTATGTGTTCAAATTAGTGTTTTCATTTTCTTTGGGTAAATACCCAGTAGTGGAACTGCTGGATTGTATGGTGTTTGTATTTTTAATTTTTTGAGGCAACTCCACAGTGTTTTCCATAGGGGTTGCGTCACTTTACATTTCCACCAATAGTGCGTGAGGGTTTGACATTAGCCATTCTGACAGGTAGGAAGTGATACCTCTTGGTGGTTTTGGTTTGCATTTCCCTGGTGGTTAGTGATGTTGAACATCTTTTCATGTGTCTGTTGGCCATTGTATGTCTTCCTTGGAAAAATGTCTGGTCAGGTCCTCTGCCCATTTTTAAGTCAGATTGTGGGTTTGTTTTGTTTTGTTTTGTTTTTGGTGTTGCATTGTATGAGTTCTTTATATGTTTTGGATATTTACCCCTTATTGGATATATGATTTACAAATATCTTCTCCCATTCAGTAGGTTGCCTTTTCATTTTGTTGAAGGTTTCTTTTACTCTGCGGAACCTTTTTCGTTTGATGTAGTTCCAATTATTTATTTTGGGTTTTGTTGCCCTTGCCTGAGGAGACAGATCCAAAAAAAAAAAAAAAAAATACCCCTAAGAACAATGCCCAAGAGATTACTGCCTCTGTTTTCTTTTAGGATCTTTATGATTTCAAGTCTTGCATTTAGGTCTTTAATCCACTTTGAGTTTATTTTTCTTTCTTTTTTTTTTTAAGTTTTTTTTTTTAAGTTTATTTATTTGACAGAGAGAGAGCTTGAGAGAGAGAGCAGGGGCAGAGAGAGAATCCCAAGCAGGCTTAGCACTGTCAACGCAGAGCCTGGCACAGGGCTGAATCTCACGAACTGTGAGATCATGACCTGAGCTGAAATCAAGAGCCAGTCGCCCAATCGACAGAGCCACCCAGGCGCCCCGAGGTTATCTTTCTGTGTGGTGTGTGAAAATGTTCCAATATCATTCTTTGCATTTTTTGCATGTATGCATTCTTTTTCATATGTTTTCCTAACACCATTTATTGAAGAGACTGTCTATTCCCCCCATGGTATATTCTTTTTTCTTTTTATGTTTATTTTTGAGACAGAGAAAGAGAGATAGCGCATGAGTAGGGGAGGGGCAGAGAGAGAGAGACACACACACAGAATCTGAAGCAGGCTCCACGCTGTGCTCTGTCAGCACAGAGCCTGTTGCGGAGCTCGAACCCAAGACCCGTGAGATCTCAACCTTAGCTGAAGTCGGATGCTTAACTGACTGAGCCACCCAGGTGCCCCTCCCCCATGGTATTTTCTCGCCTCTTTTGTTTTAGATTAATAACCATATACATGTGGGTTTATTTCTGGGCATTCTATTCTGTTCTATTGGTTTATGTGTCTGTTTTTGTTCTATTACCATACCATTTTGACTACTATAGTTTTGTAGTATAGTTTGAAGTCTGGGAGTATGATACCTTCATCTTTGTTCTTTTTTCTCAAGATTGATTTGTTGATTCAGGGTGTTTTTTGGTTCCGTGCAAATTTTAGGGTTATTTGTTCTAGTTCTGTGAAAATGCTATGTGCATTTTGATAGGGATTGCCTTGGATCTATAGATTGCTTTGGATAGTATGGACATTTTACTCATATTAATTAATTAGTTCATGCCAATCCACAGCATGTTGTATCTTCCCATTTATTTGTACTGTTTTCAATTTCTTTCATCAGCGTTTTATAATTTTCAGAGCACGGGTCTTTGGCCTCCTTGGTTAAGTTTATTCCCAGGTATTTTATTGTTTGGGGTACAATTTTCAGTGTGATTGTTTTCTTAATTTCCCTTTCTGCTGCTTCATTTTAGGTGTGTAACAGCGCAACAGATTTCTACATATTAATTTTATATTTTGCAGTTTTAGTGAGTTCAGTTATTCTAGTAGATTTTGGGTGGAGTCTAGGTTTTTCTTTGTAACATGTCATGTCATCTGCAAATAGTGACAGTTTTACTTCTTCCTTACCAATTAGGATGCCTTTTCTTTTTCTTGTCTGATACTGTAACTGGGCTTGAACCCACGAACGGTGCAATCATGACCTGAGCCGAAGTTGGATGCTCAACTGACTGAGCCACCCAGGCAACCCTAAATGATTCTTTTTTATGTATTGTTGAATTCAGTTTGTTGATATTTTGTTGAGGGTTTTTGCACCTATAGTCTTTGTTTTAGAGCCTATTTTGTAGGGTGCCTGGGTGTCTTGGTCATTTATGCGTCTGACTTTGGCTCAGGTCACGATCTCACAGTTTGTGAGTTCGAGCCCCGCGTCGGGCTCTGTGCTGACAGCTCAGAGCTTGAAGCCTGCTTCAGATTCTGTGTCTCCCTCTCTCTCTTGCTCACGCTCCCTTGCTCACGCTCTGGCTCTCTCTCTCAAAAAATAAATAAACATTAAAAAAATTTTTTAAAGAAATAAAATAATGCCCATTTTGTCTGTTACAAGTATTACTACCTGGCCTTTTTCTCCCCTTCCATTTGCATGGTATATGTTTTCCAGCCCTTCACTTTCATTCTGCGTGTGTCTTTAGGTCTGAAATTAGTCTCTTATAGGCACCATACAGATGGGGGTTTTCTGTTTTGTTCGTTTTGTTTTGTTTTGTTGTCTTTATCCTTTCGGTCACTCTATGTCTTTTGATTGGAGCCTTGGGTCCATTTATATATAAAATAATTATTGATATGTATGTATTTATTGCCATTTTGTGACATGTGTCAACTATACTCAAGTAAAAAAATAAAAATAAATTGCAGTGTATACTCTACTAGTCTCTTTTGGTGGAGAGAAGCATCATATACCTGAATTCCAGTTGCCTGAAATAAGTGAACTCAGTTGGGTAACAGATAAGAAATTGCTTGTTGTAGCTCCTGCCTGATTAGAAATACATACCTGAAGAGTAATTAAGGCATACTTCTTGTTAAAGCTTACTTCTTTATTTTGAGACAGAGAGAGAACACGGGGGAGGGGCAGAGAGAGAGGGAGAGAGAGAATCCCAAGCAAGCTCTGCACTGTCAGCACAGAGCCCAATCTCACAAACCACGAGATCGTGACCTGAGCCGAAATCAGGAGTCAGCTACTTACCCGACTGAGCCACCCAGGCGCCCCAAGGCATACTTTTGAAGCGAACCGCAAGACCTGCCCCCCAGTGCTGTTGAATGTATTTTGGAAGAGTTACTTAATATTAACATTCAGGGCTATCAAGTGAATCTGAAAGGTACTCAGGGAGTATAAATAGGAAAAACCTAATACATTGTGCTGATTGTTATACAAGCATTACCAACGAATTCCTTCTAAGACCTTGCTCATGGAAATCTAGGGTCTCTTTTAAGAAAGAACAGTCAATAGCCCCTCATTGTTGCTTACAAGCCTGTACAAATCACAGTCTTCTATCCCATGAGTCTTAAACCAACAATGATCCCTAAGCGAATTAATGGAAAGAAAACTCATCCTTCCTTTCAGTTTAAATCCTGAAATTAGGTTAAAGCAAAGCAAAACAACAGCCAAAACGAAACACTTGGTTTTAGCTTATTGAATGTAAAAACAAGGATGAGAAAATTAGTTCTCTTTTACAACATGGGTTCCCCAAATTCAAAGGAGATGTGAATTTATTAATCGTAGATACTGAGGCAACTTGTTCTTTTGCTTTAATAATTTATTTTATGTAAGTTTGTCTCAGGTTGGATTCCCTCTTTTATCCAGCAAGGATTTTAGTCACCTCTCCTCACAGTTAATTCAGAGAGTCCAAGGAATACAAAATTGGAGCATGGGCTCCAAGAAAATAGGTTTAGAAGTAGGTAAGTGGCACCTGGGTGTCTCAGTTGGTTAAGTGTCCAACTCTTGATTTTGGCTCAGGTGATGATCTCAGGGTTTGCGAGATCAAGACCCATGTCTGGTGGTGTGCTGACAGTGTGGAGCCTGTTTGGGATTGTCTCTCTGCCCCTCTCCCACGTTCTCTCCCCCCACCTCTCAAAATAAATAAGTAAACTTACAAGAAGAGAGAAGTAGATAAAGGGCTTTAAGAAAGTCACATGAGGGGCGCCTGGGTGGCTCAGTCGGTTGGGCATCCGACTTCGGCTCAGGTCACGATCTTGCGGTCCGTGAGTTCGAGCCCTGTGGTGACAGCTCAGAGCCTGGAGCCTGTTTCAGATTCTGTGTCTCCCTCTCTCTCTGCCCCTCCCCCATTCATGCTCTGTCTCTCTCTGTCTCAAAAATGAATAAACGTTAAAAAAAATTTTTTTTTAAAAGTCACATGATAAATTTTTAAAGAAAAAGTAAATTATTTTGGGGGTGTCTGCACCATGGTTCTTTTTGGGCATAAGAAGGGGAGTATTAATATTTTAAAAATTATTTTCATTAGAATTTTACAAATAGGCAAATACTTTTTCTCCTCCAAGTGAGAAGCAGAAACAGGATGGTAATTAAAAATATACACTATAGGGTCACCTGGGTGGCTCAGTCGGTTAAGCATCTGACCTCGGCTCAGGTCATGATCTCGTGGTTTGTGAGTTTGAGCCCCACATCAGGCTCTGGGCTGACAGCTCAGAGCCTGGAGCCTGCTTTGGATTCTGGGTCCCAGTCTCTCTGCCTCTCCCCCACTTGTGCTCAGTCTGTTTCTCTGTCTCTCAAAAGTAAATAAACGTTTAAAAAGTTCAAATATCAAGAATTTTCAAATTTTCAAGATATCTAATTTTCAAGAAAATCTAACTTAAAAGGAAATGGTTTCGATTAATTTAAGAAAGAGCAGCTTTCATTTTAATTATAAACTCTTTATTATTTGGCATTTGTATACATAAAGCATATATTTAACTGAATATTCTATACACACTCTAGGGAAGTATTCCAAATGCAAAATTATTATGATTATAAAGTTAAAAAAAATCAAAATACATCAAAGAGGCGTGTCAGTGCCAAATTTATGAAAACATATCTAATATGTCACAATCCTTTTGTTCCAAAAAAACGTTCACATGAGAAGTGCCAAGCGGGCAATTACTTGCCAAAAGAATAAATGGGTTTCATTAGGTGGAACATGCAAAGGGACACGACGCAAGATAAAGATTCTTCAGAATTTCATTATGGGATTCCCAGTAAGACAACAGAACCTGAGGCTATGAGGACCTGTCCAAGTAGAACATTTATGTTAAATATGCTTTTACTGCTTGCCCGGTAGAGGTGATCCGTCAGCCACTGTTGGTAGAAGGAGGGCCCACAATAGACACCGGGGAAATTTTTCCGACCACAGCCATATCCGTAACTGGTGATTCCCATTACAAAAAATCGTCTGTGTTCTGGTAAGTAGCACATTAATGGTCCACCACTATCACCCTATTAAAAAAGTCCCAAAATAGCATTAGTTGCTTCTGGTAGTCTTTAAACAACAGGAATGCTTTAATAAATTAATCCCATTAATCAGACATTTATATAAATATAAATTGTCTTTAAAAAATTTTTTTTAGGGGCCCCTGGGTGGCTCAGTCGGTGGAGTGTCCAGCTTCGGCTCAGGTCATGATCTCACGGTTCGTGGGTTCGAGCCCCGCCTCGGGCTCTGTGCTGACAGCTCAGAACCTGGATCCTGCTTCAGATTCTGTGTCTCCCTCTCTCTCTGCCTTTCCCCCATTCGCACGCTATCTCTGTGTCTCTCAAAATTGAATAAACGTTAAAAAAAATTAAAAATAAATAAATAAAATTTTTAATATTTTTGAAAGCGAGCATGAGCGGGGGAGGGGCAGAGAGAGAGGGAGACACAGAATCCAAGCAGCTCCAGGCTCCGAGCTGTCAGCGCAGAGCCCGACGTGGGGCTCGATCTCATGAACCGTGAGATCATGACCTGAGCTGAAGTCGGATGCTTAACCAACTGAGCCACCCAGGCGCCCCAATATACATTTTCAACGTATCTTCAAGTTATAAAGATCCATAGATTTTCACTTTTGCATTCCAACTCAGACAGAAAGCATTCTGTCTGGCCTGATACTTAGAGGAACCATAAAGCTGGTAGATAAACCTCCTATTTGCATGCTATTGCACCAGGATACTAGAAATCCAATTGTTTGGAGTTTTTAGTGTAATTACTCAGGAGAGACATAATTTAGGGAGTAGTGTGCAAAATACCGTAAATACTGCTAGAATACTTTTTATTGCTTAATGCTGTATGTGAAAAGTGTAACTTTAAATGGATAAAGGATTCTTGAAGTTGTGTGCAAGGTTTGCTCACTAGAAGAGACGGACAAACTGGCATCTTGCAGGAGATGGCATCTTTCCAAGTGTTAACGTTGGCTGCTGCAGGGGTAACAGGAATAAATGGCTAAGCCTCTCGGTAGCGTTACAATAATGAATGTCTGTCATAGTTTATACAAGACTGTCAGGGCACCAAAACACTATTACTAAGGACTGTTAATCACTCAAAACAACTAGAACCTTGAGAGAACTGTTTCAGGGTCTAAAGATTCAGGAATGTATTTCTAAGGTGTTTTCAGTGTGTCTCTATAAGGTAGGCATTGAATGAGTAATTACTTTTTGATAGTGAGGCTTAAAAAAAATTTTTTTACTGTTTATTTGTTTTCAAGAAGAGAAAGACAGAACGGCAGCAGGAGAGGGCCAGAGAGAGAGAGAGAGAGGGAGACACAGAATCCGAAGCAGGCTCCAGGCTCCGAGCTGTCAGCACAGAGCCCGATGCGGGGCTCGAACCCACGAACCGCGAGATCATGACCTGAGAGCTGAGGCAGAACGCTTAACTGACTGAGTCACCAGGTGCCCCAGTAATGAGGATGTTTTGCTTATGAATGCAATTCAATTAGATTTCGATTCCCTACTGTTTTACTCAGTAAAAGTTTTAAGAAAAAGGACACTGGAAAGATAAACGCTGGATTGCAGAAATCAGACCGAGTAGGAAAAGGGTAGAGCATGGGGGTTCTGCTTGGGAGTGAAGTGCTGATAGATTGAGAAGTAGAATAAAGAAAGATTCAAAAAGCCCAAGAGACAAAACCAAAAAACAAGTAAACTGGACTTCCTAAAAATAAAAATCTGTGCTACAAATGGTAACATCAAGGAAATGAAGAGAGAGACCACAGATGGGAGAAAAATTTTGCTAATCATATATCTGTCGAGAGACTTGTATCTAAAACCTATACAAAGTGCTGATGACTCAATAATAAAAAGATAAATAACTCAGTTTTAAAATGGGCAAACTATTTGAATAGACACACCTCCAAAGAAGATGTACAAATGGCTGGCGAAGAAGCACATGAAAAGATGCTCAACATCATTAGTCACTAGGAAAATGCAAATGAAAACCACAGTAAAAACACCCCTTCACACCCATGAGGGTGGCTATAGTCAAGAGGACAAACAATAGGGGTGCCTGGGTGGCTCAGTCAGCTGGGCGTCCCACTTGGGCTCAGATCATGATCTCGTGGTTCGGGAGTTCGAGCCCCGCGTCGGGCTCTGTGCTGACAGCTCAGAGTCCGGAGCCTGCTTCAGATTCTGTGTCTCCCTCTCTCTCATTAAGGAAAAAAAAATTAAAAAAAAAAAAAAAGACGACAAACAATAACAAGTCCTGGCAGGATGTGGAGAGATTGGAGCTTTCATATTGCTGGTAGGAATATAAAATAGTGCAGCCATCTGGAATAGGCTTTGGCAGTTCTTCAAAATGTTAAACATTGACCCAACAATTCCAGTCCTAGGTGGAATTTCCAGAAGAAATAAAAAACATACCCACACATAAAAACCGTATACATAAATGTGTACAGCGACATTACTCACAATAGCCAAAAAAATGGAAACAGCTCAAGTGTCTATTGACTAATGAATGGATAAAATGCGGCACATCCGTATGGTGGGCTATTATTTGACAAGAAAATGAATAAAGTATCAGTACATGCTATAATATGGATGAACCTTGGAAACACTACGTTAAGTGAAAGATGCCGATCACAAAACATAATGATTCCATTCGTATGAAATTTCCAGAATAGGCAAATCTGTAGGGATTACTGGCTGCCTAGGCCTGAGGGCAGGTGGGCGGAGAATGGGGAGTGATTCGTAATGGGTAGAGGCTTCTTTTGGGGTTGACAAAAGTGTCCTAAAATTAGATTGAGATGATGGTTGCAATGCTCTGTAAATACACTAAAAGCCCGTTGAGTTATACACTTTAAATGGGTGAATTACACATATGTATGTTAATATCTCAATAAAGGTGGTAATAAGAAAAGGAAGATTCAAGACAAATTTCGCCTGAAGTTGACCACGAAACCAAGGAATCAGGAAAGCAATAGGATTTGGATTGTTGGAATGTAGTTTACAAGGAGAAAAAAGAATTTAGTACCTTTAAATTTGATAATTCAAGACTTTCGCAGAAAGTGATCAAAGGCCTGTTCAAGTTTCCCTCTAGCTTTAGCAAATATTGCAGAGGAAAATTATTTGGTCTTACCCTGCAAGTATCAAAAATTCCATCTTCATCACCTGCACAAAATGAGGTGTTAGGGATTATTTGCCCATAACTCTGCTCAGAATCACAGATCTTTCGAGAGATATAATGTACTTCCGCTTCCTGTAACACATCTGTAACATTACCTATTAACAAAAAAATACCAGTAAATTATTTTGGAGAGCAGGCATTTTGACGGCAATATAAAATGTTCGTGTTGAATAGGTTTTCTTTCCAAAGTGATTCAACAATTATGTAAAGTTGTATCCATATATGCACGTGTGCCTAGGAAGATCGTGGAAGAATAATCTGATTATCTGATTGTTCATAGTTTAATTCCTTTAAGTTACTTTTTGTCTCTACGATTTGCCCATTCTGGACATTTCATCCTACAAATGGAATCGTACAATATGTGAGCTTTTATGTCAAGCTTATTTCACTTGGTATAATGTAGCATATACCAACACTTCATTCCTTTTAACGGCTAGATAATATTCCATTGTATGAATATACCACATTTTGTTTATCCATTTATCAGTTGATGGATATTTAGATTGTTTTTTTTTTTTTTTTGCTAATATGAATAATGCTGCTGTGAGCATTTGAGTACAGGTGTTTGTGTGGACAAGTGTTTTCATTTCTCTTGGGTATAGACATAGGAGTGGAGGTTCGGAATTATACGGGAACTATAAATTTTAATTTATACTATGCTCCAAAACACCTGTGCCATTTTATATTCCCACCAGCAATGCACGAGGGTTCCAATTTCTTCGCATCCTTGTCAACACTCGTTCCCGTCTAACTTTGGATTATAGACATCCTTGTGGGTGTGACATTTATTAACTTTGAAAATTACATTTCCTAACAATTTTTTTAAATATCTGCAGATCAAAAGATCTGGGGTTTGTTTCTGTTCCTGATTCTTTTTTTTGTTTTCGTGTTTATTTATTTTTGAGAGACAGAGAGAGTCCCAGCAGGGAAGGGGCAGAGAGACAGAGGTAGACACAGAATCTGAAGCAGGGTCCAGGCTCGGAGCTGTCAGCCCAGAGCCCAACACGGGGCTCGAACTCACGAACCGCAAGATCATGACCTGAGCCAAAGTCAGGAAGTTAACTAACTGAGCCACTCAGGCACCCCTACATTCCCTAACTATTGGTAGTGTATAAAAATGAAATCGATTTTGGCATTTTGGTTTTATATCTGGCCACTTTACTGGACTCTCTTAATTCCAGTGTATTGTAGACTGTATTAACGTAGGTAGTCCCATCATCTGTGAATAGTGAGTGTTTTGTTATTACCTAAGTCATAGGTGTTGTGCATCTTTTTCTAGTGTGCACTTGCTAGAACCTCTACTATGATATTGACAAAAGTAGTGATGGTGGGGGAAATTGTGCCTGATTCTAAGAGAAATGTTCGTTTATAATAATGATGTTTGCTGTAGTCTGGAGGTAGATAACCTTAACCAGGTTCAGGAAGTTCGCTTCTGTGTCTGGATTGCTATTGTTCAAAAAAAAAAAATTTTTTTTTAACATTTATTTATTTTTAAGAGAGAGAGACAGACAGAGTGCAAGCAGGGGAGGGACAGAGACAGAGATGGAAACACAGAATCCGAAGCAGGCTCTAGGCTCTGAGCTGTCAGCACAGAGTCCAGTGTGGGGCTCGAACTCACGGACCGTAAGATCATGACCGGAGCTGAAGTCAGAGGCTTAGCCAGAGCCACCCAGGCATCCCTAGATCGTTATGTTTTTAACAGAGCTTCTTCTGCTCATATTGAAATAATCATGTTTTTAAAAATCCTTTAATCAGTTAATGTGGTGGATTACGTCAAGAGACTTCTACCATCCAACCACCCTTAATTTCCTTCGATACATTCGTCTTGGTTATGTTGAATTCTATTTATACTATTCTTGACAGATTCAGTGTGCTTGTAATTTGTTTGGCATGTCTGCCTTTATAATATTGGCCTTTCTTGTACTATACTTATTAATCATAAACTGATTACTAAAAAGAGGATGTGTTCCCTCTTTTTGGATTCTCTGGAAGTATTCATATGAAATTTAAACAGCTTATCTCTGGTAATTAAGGTAGGACTCACTTGTTCTGAATTCTGGTGTTTTATTTTTGAAAACAATAATTACTGAATCATTTCCTTTACTCTTTCGAAAGTGTTTTTTAATGTTTATTCATTTTTGAGAGACAGAGAGCAAGAAGGGGTGGGGCAGAGAGACAGGGAGACACAGAATCCGAAGCAGGCTCCAGGCTCTGAGCTGTCAGCACAGAGCCCAACGCAGGGCTCAAACTCAAGAGCTGTGAGATCAGACCTGAGCCCAAGTCAACCGACGGAGCCACCCAGGCGCCCCTCCTTTACTCTTTATAGGACTATTCTTACTTAGTCAGTTTGGGTTACTTTGAATTTTCTAGGAATGTATCCATTTTATCTAAGTATTAAAATGGAGAACTTAACATAGCTTAAAGTATTTTATCTTTTAATTCGTAACACTATTTGTATTTGTGTCTTCTCTCCTTTTCTCATCAGTCTCACCGGGGTTTGCTATTTTTTTTTTTTTCTTCAAAGAACTAGATTTTGGCTTTGTTGGTCCTCTTTTTTCTAACTTTATTTTCTATTCATGAATTGCTGTGCTTATCTCGATTTCTCTTCTTCTTCTTTCTATGGGTCATGTAATGTTCTGTTAAACTTTTTCCAGTTGGATATTTAATGCATGGTGTTTAGCCTTTTTTCTCTAATAGGTCAAATATTTACTCTTTGATATTTTTGAGCCTAAAGGCGTATGTATTTAAAGCTTTACATTTCCCTTTATGTGGCACTGAAATTGCAACATTCAAGCTTCTCTGTGCAGTGTATACATTACAGTTCAGGTCTAAGGGTTTAAAGTTATGACACAGGAGTTATTTCGTAGTGTATTTTGAATTTTCTAAATGTGTGAGTTTTTAAAAAAAAATATTCTCTTTGTCATTTTTTAAAAAGCTTCACGAATGTTTAATTTACATAACAAAATTCTCACACTGTAGGCTTGCAGTTCGATGATTTCTGGTAAATTTATACCGGCACCACAACCCAGTTTTAGACTATTTCCTTCACTCCAAAGAGTCCTCCCATGCCCATGTGCGGTCAATTCCCACCTCCAACCCACATTCAAAAAATGACTAATAGGATTACTGCCACTATGGGTTTGCCTTTTCTAGAAAGTTTGTATGAAGAAATCCACAAATGTAAGTTAGGATCCCCCCCGCCTTTTTTTTTTTTTTTTGGACTGTATTGTGTTCTATTGATCTCTACGCTCTCAGTACAGAAAACAAACCCATGCCCTGCTGTCTTGATGGCTAGAGTTTTATATGAAATCAGAGTAACTCCTTCAGCCTTGTTGTTTTTCAAAATAATTTTGGCTGTTGTAGGTCCTTTGCCTTTTCATCTAAGTTTGTCAATTTGTATGAAGAAGTTTGCTGGGATATGGATAGCGATTGCATTGAATATAGAGGTCAATCTAGAGATACTTGTAGTATTAACAATAATGAATCTTCTAATACAAATCAGTATGACATTCACTTATTAGGTCTTCTTTATGTCATGTTTTGCAGGTTTTTTTTTTAATGTTTACTTTATTTTATTTTATTTATTTTATTTTTTTTTTCAACATTTATTTTTTGGGACAGAGAGAGACAGAGCATGAACGGGGGAGGGGCAGAGAGAGAGGGAGACACAGAATCGGAAACAGGCTCCAGGCTCTGAGCCATCAGCCCAGAGCCTGACGCGGGGCTCGAACTCACGGGCCGTGAGATCGTGACCTGGCTGAAGTCGGACGCTTAACCAACTGTGCCACCCAGGTGCCCCTAATGTTTACTTTTTTTTAATGTTTATTTTTGAGAGCACGAGAGAACACTATGTGCACGCACAGGCAGGGGAGTGGTAAGGAGAGAGGGGGACAGAGAGGCTCTGAAGCAGGGTCTGTGCTGACAGCAGAGAGCCCAATGTGGGGCTTGAGCTCACGAACCATGAGATCATGACCTGAGCCGAAATCAAGAGTCGGTCGCTTAACTGACTGAGCCACCCAGGTGCCCCTTGAAGTTTTCAATGTATAGACCTTGCACCTCTTTTGTTGACTACAGTGAATGTAGGTGTGAATCTCTTTGTTTTTTTTTTTGTTTTGTTTTGTTTTTTTCAACGTTTATTTATTTTTGGGACAGAGAGAGAGAGACAGAGCATGAACGGGGGAGGGGCAGAGAGAGAGGGAGACACAGAATCGGAAACAGGCTCCAGGCTCTGAGCCATCAGCCCAGAGCCCGATGCGGGGCTCGAACTCACGAACCGCGAGATCATGACCTGGCTGAAGTCGGATGCTTAACCGACTGCGCCACCCAGGCGCCCCTCTTTGTTTTTTTTTTAATCTTAACTGGGGATTCATTGAGCTTTTGTAAATGTTTTTCATGAAATTTCAGGAGCTCGGGGCCATATTTTCTTTGAATTATGTTTTCTTCCCCATCTTCTCTCTCTTCCCCTTCCAGAAATCCCATTGCACACATGTTGGTGTACTTGATGTTGTGCCACATGTCTCTGAGTGTGTATTGATTTTTCTGCAATATTTTTCCTCTGTGTTCTTCAGATTAGGTCACTTCTTTTGCTGTTTCACTTTCAGTTCACTGATTCTTGCGCCATTTCATTTCGCTAGACTTTTTATTCAGTTCTTTTGAAAATTGACTCTTTCACTACAGATATTCCCTATTTGGTAAATTATTGTCATCACATTTTCCTTTAATTCCTTTGACTTATGCACACCTAACGAGCTTCTTTGGGGTGCCTGGGCAGCTCAATCGGTTCAGTATCCAACTCTTGATTTTGGCTCAGGTCATGATCTTATGGTTCGTGAGATTGAGCCCTGTGTTAGACACTGTGCTGATAGCACCAAGCCTGCTTGGGATTCTCTCTCTCTCTCTCTCTCTCTCTCTCTCTCTCCCCACCCCCCCCCGCCCCCAATCTGTTTTGCATTCTTTCTCTTAAAGTAAATGAATAATTTTTTAAAGAGCTTCTCTGAAGTCTTTATCTGCTAAATTCAACATCTGAGCCTATATAGAGTCTGGTTCTATTGACCATTTCCCCCCACCTGAGAATAGGTGACACTTTTGGGTTTTTTGTTTGTTTGTTTGTTTTGTGTGTCTTATATTTTTGTTGAAAATTGGGCATTTTAGGGGCGCCTGGGTGGCTCAGTTGGTTAAGAGTCCAACGTCAGCTCAGGTCATGATCTAATGGTTCGTGAGTTTGAATCCTGCATTGGGCTCTGTGTTGACAGCTCAGAGCCTGGAGCCTGCTTTGGATTTTGTCTCCCTCTCTCTCTGCCCCTCCCCTGCTTTCATGGTCTCATTCTCTCTCTCTCTCTCAAAAATAAATAAATAAAATTTTTTTTAAAAAAGAAAGAAAATTTGTCATTTTAGATAGTATATTGTAACAACCCTGGATTTTGATTCCTTCCTCAAGAATGTTGTTGTCAGGGGCACCTGGGTGGTTCAGTCAGTTGAGTATCCAACTCATGATTTCAGCTCAGATCATGATCCCAGGATGGTGGGATTGAGCCCTACATCAGGCTCTGCACTGAGTGTGGAGCTTGCTTAAGATTCTCTCTCTGTCTCCCCCTCTGCCCTTCCCTTGCTCACATGCTCTAAAATTAAAAAGAAGAAGAAGAAGAAGAAGAAGAAGAAGAAGAAAAAGAATGTTGTCATCCTTAAAGTAACTTGCCCGGACTTAAATTGTAGACTCGTCTGTCGTGACTGTTGATGTTTCTGCTCAGTGTTTTAATTGTGATTTTTACCTTTAGCTTAGCTTCATGGGGCTTGCGTGTGTATCTGTATAGTTTAGGGGTCAGTCAATGATTTGGGCTGCTGATGAATAAATCTGTGTTTGGGTTGGGGACTGTATTCAAAGTCCAGTCAGTTTTCAAATCTACTTTGACTTTCTCTTTATTGTGAGTTCTCTCGGATTTTCCTGACACATGTATGATTTCCCAACCAGCCAAGGATATTTGGAAAGCTTATTGAGCTATTCTATAGCTCTCACATTTTCAGGATTTATCTGTCAAATTTCTGACTGTTCTACTGCTGGCCATATCCAGGACTAGCAGAGGCTGTGGGTTTTCCCCATTTGTCTCTTGCTGAGTCTTCTACTTTTTATTGAGAATGCTGTTAGCCAGGATTTTCATCTGCTGTTCCAGATAGAGTTCACCCCCTCTGGTAACAAGATTCTGTTCTTCATGACCCTAGTAAAACTACTGCACTGACTAATAAGAGGGGACTTTGGACCGACCACAAACAAGAAAGCTGCAAATTCCTCTTTTACCCAGTTTATAGCCGTTTATGATGAACAAATATTTCTCAATGTGTTGTGTACTTTGGTTGATTTTCAAGCCCCTGAAATGGTTGCTTTTGGCAATTTTGTCCAGTTTATATCTGGGGGGGGGGGTAAAGATTTGCCACCCTCCCCATGCCATCACAGCCCAAATTCCCATCCCTTTTATCGTTTTATTGTTTCATAATCACAGTTGATAGTTTGTACAGTACTTACCCTTTGAACTTCAAGATTTGTTTTATGGGCTAGTAAGTGGTCAGTTTATTATTATTTTTTTAATGTTTATTTTTGAGAGAGAGGGAGACAGAGTGCGAGCAGGGAAGGGCAGAGAGAGAGGGAGACACAGAATCCAAAGAAGGCTCCAGGCTCTGAGCTGTCAGCACAGAGCCTGATGCAGGGCTTGAACCCATGGAAGGTGGTCAATTTTTATAAAGATTCTACCTATACTCGAAAAGATAAAATTCTCTAACTTTTTTTTTTAACTTTTTTTTTTTTCAACATTTATTTATTTTTGGGACAGAGAGAGACAGAGCATGAACGGGGGTGGGGCAGAGAGAGAGGGAGACACAGAATCGGAAACAGGCTCCAGGCTCTGAGCCATCAGCCCAGAGCCCGACGCGGGGCTCGAACTCACGGACCACGAGATCGTGACCTGGCTGAAGTCGGACGCTTAACCGACTGCGCCACCCAGGCGCCCCAAAATTCTCTAACTTTTTGAGGGCAGTGATTTGGCTATTAAATCAAGCTTACTAATTATGTTGTTCAAATATTCCAAACCTTTACTTACTAGGTTTTCATCTGTTTGATATGTTAATAATAAAAATAGTGTTGTATTAAAATTCCCTACCATCACAGAGGAGTATAATGTGTGTTGTACAATTCTACTTTTCTATACAATCCTACAATTCTATAATTCTCCTTAATATTATCTGGGTCCTATTAGGTTCAGAAGTCTAGAATTGCTCTATCGTCTTGGTGAGTTAAACCTTTTCTAAATAAAAATGACCTTCTTTATCCCTAATAATTCTTTTGTCTTAAAGTCTATTTTGTCTGCAATTTGCATAGTGATACTAGCTTTCTTTTAATTTGGATTTACTTGATATATTTCTTTACTATTGTTTTACTTATCCCTTTAGGTAAACTGGATTTCCTACTCCCTAATCTGATTATCTGTCTTTTAACTAGTGGTTTGCTCCATTAACACTTATCGTGATTATGGATATATTTGGGCTTTTTTCTGCTGTCTTATTTTATATTTTCTACTTTTTTCACTTTTCCTATGCTTCTTATTTCTTTCTTGATTTATTGAGATTTTGTCTTCATTTTCTTATTCCATTTGTTTCTTGCTACTAGTTTACACATTGTATCTTCTATTTCTATTATTGAGATTTGACCGTTCATGCTTCAATCTAATGTTAATCAGTATCTTAACACTTCTTTTTTTTTTCAATTTTTTTTGAATGTTTATTTTTGAGAGAGAGAGAGAGAGACAGAGCATGAGCCGGGGAGAGGCAGAGAGAGAGGGAGACACAGAATCTAAAACAGGCTTGAGGCTCTGAGCTATCAGCACAGAGCCCCATACAGGGCTCAAACTCACGAACCGAACCACCAGATCATGACCTGAGCCGAAGTAGGACGCTTAACCAACTGAGCCACCCGTGTGCCCCTCTCACAGGTATGATTGCTCTCATCTCACAGATCATGAAAACATATGACATTGTGACAGATGATATAATATAGTGGAAACACATGAGTTTTGAAGCAGGCCAACCTGGGACTGAATTTTTATGCCCCACTTAGCTGTGTAATTTGGCGCAACTTAACATCTTCAAACCTCAGTTCATTCATGTCATAGTATTTTTCATGGTGTTACTGGGGGCATTAAGTGAGAAACGCATTAAGGTGCTTAGCATTTTATTAAGTTCCTAGACCTGAATAAATGGAAGCTGCTGCTATATCATTGCTCTAATTGTTGTTCAAGAGTCAGTAACTTGCCCATGGTCATGCAGCTAGTACGCTGCAGGGCTGAGATTTAGACTTAGGTCTTTGGTCCTAAAGCCCATACCTCTTTATCTTGTTTAAACAGTATTCTCAGGGGAAAAAAAATAATTCACAGATCTTTCATACATTTATCTGGTATTCTATCTAATCTACACCTAATTATTTACTTCTTAAAAAATTTTTTTTCATCTTTATTTATTTTTGAGAGAGATAGAGTGCAAGCAGGGAGGAGCAGAGAGAGAGGGAGACACAGAATCTGAAGCAGGCTCCAGGCCCTGAGCTGTCAGCACAGAGCCTGATGCGGGACTTGAACCCACCAACTATGAGATCGTGACCTGGGCTGAAGTTGGATGCTTAACTGACTGAACCATCCAGGCACGCCTAATCTACACATATTTAAATGGCTAGTTTCTGTGGGGAATAGAAAAGAGACTCAACGCTTGAGATCATGTATTGCTAACTAGATTTGGATTCCTTTGAGGGCAATTTGTACTTAATGTAGTACTTATATATTCAGGCTTTACAATGAGGAAGATCTGAATTTGTGTCCTACCTTTTCAGGCTCTAAGATCCACAATTCCTGGTCTGTTACATGGGAATAATAACATTAACTTCCTAATAGGAATATTTTGAAGATAAAAGAAAATGATATATTTAGAAAAAGGGCCTAAAACACGGTAAATGCTCTCAAGTAGTAGCTATTGTTAACACCAAAGGCAGAGACTAGTTTCTACATTTATTTGTTCTTCCCAGTAGTTCAATCAATCAATAATTAGTGCCTGTTTGTGCACTAAAGAAAATGTATGGCAATCAACCTGCTTGATACTAAATAGGACATTAAGTAAAAAGGACCCTAAATTTGATCCCTTATAGCCAGAAGCTTATTACGATAAGCCATTCTGGGGGCGCCTGGGGGGCTCTGTCGGTTGAGCGTCCGACTTCGGCTCAGGTCATGATCTCGCGGTGTGTGAGTTCGAGACCCGCGTTGGGCTCTGTGGTGACAGCTCAGAGCCTGGAGCCTGTTTCAGATTCTGTGTCCCCTTCTCTCTCCGCCCTACCCCTTCTTGTGCTCTCTTTCAAAAATAAATAAACATAAAAAAAATTTAATAAAAAGATAAGCCATTCTGTTACAGAGCTGGAACAACAGAAACACTTAAAACCTCTCTCTCATCCTCTCTGAGAATGTCTAGAGGTTCAAGGGTCTTGGCAGGTATAACCAGAGAAAGTCTCTATTTCTGCTTTGGAAGATAATTTCATCTTTCCCACAAAAAAAGAAAAAAATACAAGAAAAAAAAAGAACATTTCCTTTTCAATGGTTTATAAAGACTAACTGCTCGAGCTCATGATATAAAGAGATACACGTATAGAAGGGTTCATCCTCTCTAATAATCAGGAAAAAAATATACACATAAAATTCAGACTATAATTACCTTCTTCTTTTGTTCTTCCCCAGCCACTTATAAAACACTTCGTGTTTTGGTCCAGCATTTGGAAAACATCAAAAGGTAGACAAATAGGCTGAATATAGTCATTATACCTCACTGCTTTTTTTAAATGAAAAAGCGCAATATCATTTACGTAAGTTTCCAAATTGAAATCTGGATGGATAATGATTGCTTTAACTTTTATCTTCTTGGAGTATGGAGGACCTCCGTGTATGTTATTAGTTCCAATCACAACTCTCCACATTAAAGGATCTCTGAAAGAGAATAAATGTTGTTATAAACATGTTTATTAAGTCAGTATTCTTCATCTCCCACTAGTTTTTGTTTTTCTCAGGGTAATCAGAAAAATTGAATCTTACTTTCATGTACGTGAAGTCACATCAAATAAGAGCCAAAAATATCATGCCATAGGAAAGGAGAAAAAGATCAATGGGACAGAGGTCCTAAGACAGATTTAAGTACATGAGACTTTAATATATGATGAAGGTAGCACTTCTTACCAGTGGACAAAAGAATGATGTACTTGATAGATGGCATGGGGACATCTAGCTAAACTAACTAGTTTGAAAAGCGAGATAAGGGGCGCCTGGGTGGCGCAGTCGGTTAAGCGTCCGACTTCAGCCAGGTCACGATCTCGCGGTCTGTGAGTTCGAGCCCCACGAAAATTAAAAAAAAAAATTAAATTAAAAAAAAAAACTAAAAAAAAAAAAGTGAGATAAAATTAAATCTCTGAAAAACATTAAACAGTAAAATGAACCCCAAATGGATTAAATATTTAAATGCAAAAATCTTTTTTAATGCAGAAATCTTTTAAATAACATCTTCGTTTTAGAGATACATAAAGTGATCTGAGATTTGCTTCCAAATAATTGAAGGGGGGAGGAGTTGGTGGGGATAAAAATGAAATAAGATCAGGTAAGAGTTGATAACTGGAAGCTGGGTGCTAGGTACATGGAATTCACTAAACTATTCCTTCTACTTTTGTAAATTTTTGAAATTTTAGAACGAAAGCTTTGGATATGAAATTAGCATGAGAATTATAAAAAACTAGGAAGAAAGTGTAGGTGAATACATAGCATTGATAGGAAATACATAGCATACATAGGAAATAGGAATAGGAATACATAGCATACATAGGAAAAAGGACTTGATCAAGCACAACATTCTAAATATATAAAACAGGATGCACTTATGGATCTTGACAATCTTAAGAAAACAAAAACAAAGAACAAGTAAAAAACCAAAATGTTTTCTGTAGGTCAAAATCAACAATTAAAACCTTAAGAATTTAATAGTTGTTCATCTGGAATTGGACTGGGAAGGAGGACCTTTTACTTTATAGGCTGTTGTTTACAAATGCTGAAATTCCTTTTCATCCTTCAAACTGGCCAAGTTTATGAGTGTGTGTGTGTGTGTGTGTGTGTGTGTGTGTGTAATGCTCAGGATAAACAAAAGTCACCAAAACAAAGCAACTCTTATTCGTGTGGGAAGTATAAACAGATGGGTACTTTGCCAGCATGCATCAATAGCCTATAAAATTTGCATTGTATTTTACTCTGCAATTGTACTTCCTAGAATTTCTCCCAAGGAAATAGAAGATATTTAGCTATCCTAAAAGTGGGTTAGGTAACTTCTAGAAAGTTTACCAAAAAATTGTAAAGCCCTAGTTCTATTTTGTGTAAAAAGAAATCACTGCTTTGAGCTACTTTGAAATAATGGTCTTTTCTTTTCTTTTCCAAACTTACTCAACTTATATTCCTTACTTCAGTTTATATTCAGACCATAAGATTACAAAACAGGCTGTAGGGGCACCTAGGTGGTTCAGTTGGTTGAGTATCCAACTCTTGATTTTGTCTCAGATCATGATCCCAGGGTCATGGGATCGAGCCCCACATAAGGCTCTGTGCTGAGCGTGGAGTCTGCTTGAGATTCATTCTCTTTCTCTTTCTCTCTCTTCCTCCTCCTCTCTTTCTTTTCTTCCCCCTGCTTTCTTTCATTCTCAAATAATAGTAAAAACAAAACAAAACAAACAAAAAAAACCACACACGACCCAGGCTGTATACTGAAATGTATACATTGCTGAAATTAAAGAAGACATGAATAAGTGGAAAGAGATTCTGTGCTCATGGACTGGAAAACTTAATATTGTTAAGATGACAGTAATTACCCAAAGCAATCTATAGATTCAATGCAATCTGTATAAAAATCCCAATGATTTTTTTTTGAAGAAATAGAAAAGCCCATCCTAAATTCACACAGAATGTCAAGGGACCCCAAGTAGCCAAAATAATCTTGAAAAAGAAGACTCTAGTTGGAGGACTCCCATTTCCAGACTTGAAACCAACTGCAAAGCTACAATAGTCAAAACAGTATCGTACTGGCAGGCACACACACACCAGCTGAAAAGAATCGAAAGCCCAGAAATACACCCTTGCGTATGGGCTCAACTGATTTTCAACAGAAATGTCAAGACAATTCACTGGGACAGGACAGCCCTTTTCAACAAATTTTGCTGGCAAAGTTGTGTATGTACATGCAAAAGAATGAACTGGACACTTACCTTACACCACATGCAAAAATTAAACCAAAACAGATGAAGGCCTAACTATAAAAGTAAAACAAAAAAACTCCTAGAAGAAGACACAGGAGGAAACTTTCATGGTATTGGATTTGGCAATGATTTCTTGGATATGACACCAAAAACACAGGTAACAATAAATAAATAAATAGGACGTCTTTAAGATTAAAAACTTTTGTGCATCAAAGATCATTATGAAGAGAGTGAAAAGACAAACCACAGAATGATAGAAAATATTTGCAAATCCTGTATTTGATAAGGGGCTAATATCAAGAATATAAAAAAAATTCCTACGGCTCAGCAAAAATACTAATTAAAAATGGGCAAAGGATTGAATACATGTTTCTTCAGGGAAGATATACACATGGCCAATAAGCACATTGAAAGGTGCTCAACATCACTAGTTATTAGGGAAATGTAAATCCAAATCACAGTGAGGGGCGCCTGGGTGGCTCAGTCGGTTAAGCACCGAATGCTGAAACGACTCTTCATTTCAGCTCAGGTCATGATCTCAGGGTGTGAGATTGAGCCCCAAGTTGGGTTCCACGTGGGGTGTGGAGCCTGCTTGGGATTCTCTCTCCCTCTGCCCCCCTCTCCCCTTACCCCTGCCCCCAACTCCCACTCTTGCACGCTCTCTCTGAGAAAAATACAAAGACAAAAACAGAAACAAAGACAAAACACAAAAGCCACCGTGAGATACACTTCACGTGCATTGGGATAGTTACCATAGTAGTAGTGTAAGTGTTAAGTTGTGTAAGCGATGAGCTAGGCACATGGAGACTGATGTTCTGAATCGATTTCTAATCAGTGTGGGGTACTGGGAGACGAGAAACAAATTTAAGAGCTACTGTGCAGAGAGAGCTAATTCTAGGTAATGGACCCATTAGTGATGGTGTTATGTGGAAGAATCGATCGGACTTGTTGAGACGGCAACTCCAGTATAAATGTGTAGTAGAGAACCGGAAATATGACTCCCCTGGAGAGACTTGGGTGTTTCCAGGACGTGGTGACTACTGAAACAGAAGTAGACGGGACATCTCCAGCGAAGAGTACAGAGGATAAGGCAAAAGGATAACAAGGGGAACTCTAGAAATATTGCCATTTAGACAATGACAGACTCATCAAGGAAAAGGAGAAAAGAAAAAAGAGACGGTGACTTAGAAATCAAGAAAAAAAAAGAAAGAAATCAAGGAAACAGATCGTTTGGAGGAGAGCAGCGGTCAACTTCGCCACATGCTATAAAGGTCAAATAGGAGGTACCCCTGCAGGGCTCAGTCGGTTAAGCATCCAACTCATGGTTTTGGCTCAGGTCATGATCTCACGGTTCGTGAATTTGAGCCCTGCATCAGGCTCTGTGCTGACAGTGCAGAGCCTGCTTGGGATTCCCTCCCTCTCTATGCCTCTCCCCCGCTTGCACACACACACTCTCTCTCTCTCAAAAATAAATAAAGAAACTGAAAAAAAAAAAAAAAGATCAAATAAGATGGGGACTAACAAGATGTCATTGGATTTGGCACGGAGGGGGATCTTTAACAGTGTGATTTGGCCCCAGATATCAGACTGCAATTGGGATCTTATGAGTCAATGCAGAGGAAGCAAAAGGGGGTCTCTCAAAGTGTTTAACAGGGAAGGGAAGAACAGGAACAGGTAGGGTTAATCGGTAGGTTGCTTGGGTTTTTAAATAATGACAGAGTGACCTAAACACGTGTAAGGATTCCAGGGAAGAAACCAGAGAGAGGTTGAAAAATACTAAAGCAACACTGAAGTATAATGAAACAGCACAGATTTGAGAACTGGCTTGAAATCAGGGGGCTGCTATTTAACAGCAGTGTGATCTTGGGCAAGTTACCAAATCGCCCTGCTCTCTGGATTCTTCAGGCGTAAAACAGAGAGAATAATAGCTATCTACCTCAGAGGGTTACTGGGAGGGCTTTTTTTTTTTTTTAACACAGAATTATATTTAACATCCTTAGTACTTAATCTCAGAGCAAGTCTTTGATAAATGGTCGTTATAAGAAGGAATAAGGGATCGTTGACGGTGCAAGATAAGTGAGGAGGAACCGGAATAAAAGGTGGCAAAGTTAGTCCTCTGACAGAGGGGGCGCTTCTGAAAAGTAGAGACTATGCCCCAGTAATGTCTACTTCCTCAGCACCCAGCCCAGCCCAGCCCCTAGCAGATAACATATAGCCAGTAAATGTTGAGTGCGGAAGTAAAAACATCAATGAGATTTAGCCTTGAGAAACGTTAAGTGGAATATGAACAGTATCCTCGAAGAACTGGCTTCAATATATCTGGCGTCAGAAAGCAGATAAAAAAATCAAGGCACTTACTTTAACATAAGAAAAGCTCTCTAAGAATTAGAGCTGTCCAAAAAAGAAGTGAGATTCCTCCTAAGGTAGCAGTGTATCATCGCAAGAAATGTTTCAAGTAGAGAGCCGTATGCTGTAGTTACGGTCACATGTGTGAGTTTTCATTCTGACAAACCTGGATTTGGTCCCTGATTTGGTGGCTCTCTAGCCATGAGCAAGGTACTTAATGCTTAAGTCTCAGGGTCTCCCTACAGCAAAGAATGGTTGCAAATGTTAGTAAAATTAAGTACGAAAACGTGCATGGCTCAGCACATTGAAGCGATCATTATTTCAGACTCGACAGCCTCTTACTTCGATATTGTAAGAAGGATTCAAATACAGGACAGAGGATTGAACCAGACCTTGAAAATGCCTCTTTGGGCACAGAGAACTCCCTTCAGACGTAACTTGAATCGATCTTCTGCACGACATATCATAGTGAAACTGGCAAAATACAAGGATAAAGAGAAGATTCTGAAAGCAGCAAGGGGTAAACGTGCCCTCACATATAAAGGGAGACCTATAAGACTCGTGACTGATCTCTCTTTTGAAACTTGGCAGGCCAGAAAGAATTGGCACGAGATTTTCAGGGTGCTAGACAGAAAAAATATGCAGCGGAGAATCCTTTATCCAGCAAGTCTGTCATTTAGAATAGAAGGAGAGATAAAGGTCTTCCCAAACAAACAAAAACTGAAGGAATTTGTCACCACTAAACCAGCCCTACAAGAGATCCTAAGGGGGACCCTGTGAGACAAAGTCCCAGAGACATCACTACAAGCATAAAACATACAGACATCACAATGACTCTAAACCCGTATCTTTCTATAATAACACTGAATGTAAATGGATTAAATGCGCCAACCAAAAGACATAGGGTATCAGAATGGATAAAAAAACAAGACCCATCTATTTGCTGTCTACAAGAGACTCATTTTAGACCTGAGGACACCTTTAGATTGAGAGTGAGGGGATGGAGAACTATTTATCATGCCACTGGAAGCCAAAAGAAAGCTGGAGTAGCCATACTTATATCAGACAAACTAGACTTTAAATTAAAGGCTGTAACAAGAGATGAAGAAGGACATTATATAATAGTTACAGGGTCTATCCATCAGGAAGAGCTAACAATTATAAATGTCTATGCGCCGAATACCGGAGCCCCCAAATATATAAAACAATTACTCATAAACATAAGCAACCTTATTGATAAGAATGTGGTAATTGCAGGGGACTTTAACACCCCACTTACAGAAATGGATAGATCATCTAGACACACGGTCAATAAAGAAACAAGGGCCCTGAATGAGACATTGGATCGGATGGACTTGACAGATATATTTAGAACTCTGCATCCCAAAGCAACAGAATATACTTTCTTCTCGAGTGCACATGGAACATTCTCCAAGATAGATCATATACTGGGTCACAAAACAGCCCTTCATAAGCTTACAAGAATTGAAATTATACCATGCTTACTTTCAGACCACAATGCTATGAAGCTTGAAATCAACCACAGAAAAAAGTCTGGAAAACCTCCAAAAGCATGGAGGTTAAAGAACACCCTACTAACGAATGAGTGGGTCAACCAGGCAATTAGAGAAGAAATTAAAAAATATATGGAAACAAACGAAAATGAAAATACAACAATCCAAACGCTTTGGAACGCAGCAAAGGCAGTCCTGAGAGGAAAATACATTGCAATCCAGGCCTATCTCAAGAAACAAGAAAAATCCCAAATACAAAATCTAACAGCACACCTAAAGGAACTAGAAGCAGAACAGCAAAGGCAGCCTAAACCCAGCAGAAGAAGAGAAATAATAAAGATCAGAGCAGAAATAAACAATATAGAATCTAAAAAAACTGTAGAGCAGATCAACGAAACCAAGAGTTGGTTTTTTGAAAAAATAAACAAAATTGACAAACCTCTAGCCAGGCTTCTCAAAAAGAAAAGGGAGATGACCCAAATAGATAAAATCATGAATGAAAATGGAATTATTACAACCAATCCCTCAGAGATACAAACAATTATCAGGGAATACTATGAAAAATTATATGCCAACAAATTGGACAACCTGGAAGAAATGGACAAATTCCTGAACACCCACACTCTTCCAAAACTCAATCAGGAGGAAATAGAAGGCTTGAACAGACCCATAACCAGCGAAGAAATTGAATCGGTTATCAAAAATCTCCCAACAAATAAGAGTCCAGGACCAGATGGCTTCCCAGGGGAGTTCTACCAGACGTTTAAAGCAGAGATAATACCTATCCTTCTCAAGCTATTCCAAGAAATAGAAAGGGAAGGAAAACTTCCAGACTCATTCTATGAAGCCAGTATTACTTTGATTCCTAAACCAGACAGAGACCCAGTAAAAAAAGAGAACTACAGGCCAATATCCCTGATGAATATGGATGCAAAAATTCTCAATAAGATACTAGCAAATCGAATTCAACGGCATATAAAAAGAATTATTCACCATGATCAAGTGGGATTCATTCCTGGGATGCAGGGCTGGTTCAACATTCGCAAATCAATCAACGTGATACATCACATTAACAAAAAAAAAGAGAAGAACCATATGATCCTGTCAATCGATGCAGAAAAGGCCTTCGACAAAATCCAGCACCCTTTCTTAATAAAAACCCTTGAGAAAGTCGGGATAGAAGGAACATACTTAAAGATCATAAAAGCCATTTATGAAAAGCCCACAGCTAACATCATCCTCAACGGGGAAAAACTGAGAGCTTTTTCCCTGAGATCAGGAACATGACAAGGATGCCCACTCTCACCGCTGCTGTTTAACATAGTGCTGGAAGTTCTAGCATCAGCAATCAGACAACAAAAGGAAATCAAAGGCATCAAAATTGGCAAAGATGAAGTCAAGCTTTCGCTTTTTGCAGATGACATGATATTATACATGGAAAATCCGATAGACTCCACCAAAAGTCTGCTAGAACTGATACATGAATTCAGCAAAGTTGCAGGATACAAAATCAATGTACAGAAATCAGTTGCATTCTTATACACTAACAATGAAGCAACAGAAAGACAAATAAAGAAACTGATCCCATTCACAATTGCACCAAGAAGCATGAAATACCTAGGAATAAATCTAACCAAAGATGTAAAGGATCTGTATGCTGAAAACTATAGAAAGCTTATGAAGGAAATTGAAGAAGATTTAAAGAAATGGAAAGACATTCCCTGCTCATGGATTGGAAAAATAAATATTGTCAAAATGTCAATACTACCCAAAGCTATCTACACATTCAATGCAATCCCAATCAAAATTGCACCAGCATTCTTCTCGAAACTAGAACAAGCAATCCTAAAATTCATATGGAACCACAAAAGGCCCCGAATAGCCAAAGGAATTTTGAAGAAGAAGACCAAAGCAGGAGGCATCACAATCCCAGACTTTAGCCTCTACTACAAAGCTGTCATCATCAAGACAGCATGGTATTGGCACAAAAACAGACACATAGACCAATGGAATAGAATAGAAACCCCAGAACTAGACCCACAAACATATGGCCAACTCATCTTTGACAAAGCAGGAAAGAACATCCAATGGAAAAAAGACAGCCTCTTTAACAAATGGTGCTGGGAGAACTGGACAGCAACATGCAGAAGGTTGAAACTAGACCACTTTCTCACACCATTCACAAAAATAAACTCAAAATGGATAAAGGACCTAAATGTGAGACAGGAAACCATCAAAACCTTAGAGGAGAAAGCAGGAAAAGACCTCTCTGACCTTAGCCGTAGCAATCTCTTCCTCGACACATCCCCAAAGGCAAGGGAATTAAAAGCAAAAGTGAATTACTGGGACCTTATGAAGATAAAAAGCTTCTGCACAGCAAAGGAAACAACCAACAAAACTAAAAGGCAACCAACGGAATGGGAAAAGATATTCGCAAATGACATATCGGACAAAGGGCTAGTATCCAAAATCTATAAAGAGCTCACCAAACTCCACACCCAAAAAACAAATAACCCAGTGAAGAAATGGGCAGAAAACATGAATAGACACTTCTCTAAAGAAGACATCTGGATGGCCAACAGGCACATGAAAAGATGTTCAGCGTCGCTCCTTATCAGGGAAATACAAATCAAAACCACACTCAGGTATCACCTCACGCCAGTCAGAGTGGCCAAAATGAACAAATCAGGAGACTATAGATGCTGGAGAGGATGTGGAGAAACGGGAACCCTCTTGCACTGTTGGTGGGAATGCAAATTGGTGCAGCCGCTCTGGAAAGCAGTGTGGAGGTTCCTCAGAAAATTAAAAATAGACCTACCCTATGACCCAGCAATAGCACTGCTAGGAATTTACCCAAGGGATACAGGAGTACTGATGCATAGGGGCACCTGTACCCCAATGTTTATAGCAGCACTCTCAACCATAGCGAAATTATGGAAAGAGCCTAAATGTCCATCAACTGATGAATGGATAAAGAAATTGTGGTTTATATACACAATGCAGTACTACGTGGCAATGAGAAAGAATGAAATATGGCCCTTTGTAGCAACATGGATGGAACTGGAGAGTGAGATGCTAAGTGAAATAAGCCATACAGAGAAAGACAGATACCATATGTTTTCACTCTTATGTGGATGCTGAGAAACTTAATAGAAACCCATGGGGGAGGGGAAGAAAAAAAAAGAGGTTAGAGTGGGAGAGAGGCAAAGCATAGGAGACTCTTAAAAACTGAGAACAAACTGAGGGTTGATGGGGGGTGAGAGGGAAGGGAGGGTGGGTGATGGGTATTGAGGAGGGCACCTTTTGGGATGAGCACTGGGTGTTGTATGGAAACCAATTTGTCAATAAATTTCATAAAAAAAAAAAAGAAAAAGAAATGCAAAAAGAGACCCACTGAAAAAAAAATAAAAAAAAAAAAAAAAAAAAAGAAAATGCCTCTTTGAAGTCTAAGGTTCTATGACAATGTAACAAAGCTATATTATTTGACCAAGGTCATACATCTGGTAGGTTTTGGAAACTTCCTTAAAGCCTCAGCACCAGAGTGTCAGTGGAAAACTAGGATACAGGTCTCCTCAATCTAAACTCATTTTTCTTCCTACTGTGTCAAAGGACTAGACCAGTAAAAAGCACGATGTCGGGACTTGGTAGGCAAGAAAAGCTTTTCCAAGAATCTTCAAACCATATCAAGCAGGGTTTTCCTCCCTTGATTTGAGGTCTGAATGCTGCGGAAAAGCAGTTTTTAAAGATAGCATGTTAGAAAACAATTGTAAAGCACTCACCCTTGAAAGAACAGAACTGATTCCTAACTCTGAAACTTTTTTTCTAGATCTCCACGTTTGGTTTATACCTTAGTATCTTACTATTTTTCTACCTCTGTTCCTCAAAAAGCCAATTTATGGAACTGAAATGCATGTTTCAAAAATTTAGTATACCGGGGCACTTGGCTGGCTCAGTTGGTCTCAGGGTCATGAGTTCAAGCCCCACGTTGGGCATAGAGCTTACTTACAAAAAATGTAGTACACAGACTAAAACCTTATGTACCCCATCAGGCCAGTTGCCCTCAACTGAATTTTGAACTTGTTAGTCCCCTTTTTTTTTTTTTAATTTTTTTTTAACATTTATTTATTTTTGAGAGAGAGAGAGAGAATGAACAGGGGAGGGGCAGAGAGAGAGGGAGACACAGAATCTGAAACAGGCTCCAGGCTCTGAGCTGTCAGCACAGAGCCCGACGCGGGGCTCGAACTCACAGTCCGTGAGATCATGACCTGAGCTGAAGTCGGACGCTTAACCGACCAAGCCACCCAGGCGCCCCTTGTTAGTCCCTTTTAAAGACTTTTCATTCTTCTCCAAGAGATATGTTCTGTTATAAATGAAAAACTAAAGGGGCACCTGGGTGGCTCAGTCAGTTAAGCGCCGACTTTGGCTCAGGTCATGATCTCACTGCTCGTGAGTTCAAGCCCCACACTGGGCTCTGTGCTGACAGCTCTCAGAGCCTGGAGCCTGCTTCAGATTCTGTGTCTCCTCTCTCTGCCCCTCCTCCAATCACAGTCTGTCTCTCTCAAAAGTAAAATAAACATGAAAAAAAATTTAAAAAAAAACAACCAAACAGCTAAAGGGATGTTATATGACAGGTACCATCATTCCCAAAATATTTTTCTTAGAGCTTCGTATAAAATGGTTATGAGGGTCATGAAGTTCTATTCTAACTGTGGAAATCCTATTTCTCTAAGACTGACATCACCTGTAGAATCAATAAACATTTATTAGGTCTTCTATAAAGTAGGCCAAGTCCTATATTAGTCCAAGGAATACAAAATAAAACATGTAGCTCTTGTTCTTAAAAAACTCATGATCCAATCATGAGAAAGACAAACACATGGTCGCAATATAATTGTAAAAGCTAAAAGAAAATTGTCAGTATTTAAAGCAACGTCCGACATTGCTCCAAACCCATTGCTCCAACCCATAGTCCAAATCTACCTGTCTCCTATTTTTGTATAGCCCACGAACAAAGAATGTTTTTTATACTTTTAGATGGTTGGGACTCTCCCCCAATAGTATTTTGTCAAATTTTAGTGTTCATAAGCAATTTATTGGATCACAGCACACTTACTCAGTTGTACTGTCTATGGCTACTTTGGTTCTATAGCGACAGAGTTGAGTAGTTGTGACAGAGTCCTTAAAACTTTTGCTATCTTTGCAGAAAGTGTGTTGACTTCTGATTTATAGGATTCACGTCAATAAATAGTGTGCTACATGTAAAGCATTATGGCTATTTGTAAACACACAGCTTAACTGAACATGACTGAAATAAAATGGTCCTCTACTACTTTAAAATACTCCCTCAGAGGGGTGCCTGGGTGGCTCAGTCGGCTGAGCATCCGCCTTCAGCTCAGGTCATGATCTAACACTCCGTGAGTTCGAGCCCCACGTCGGGTTCTGTGCTGACAGCTCAGAGCCTGGAGCCTGCTTGGGATTCTGTGTCTCCCTCTCTCTCTGCCCCTCCCCTGCTCATGCTCTGTCTCTCTGTCTCAAAAAAATAAATAAAAACATTTAAAATAAATAAAATAAAATACTCCCTCAGACAAAAAAAATAGGAATTGTGTTTTGAATACATACCTAGTGTCCTTAGTGCAGTGGGCAGCTGTGAGGACCCACTGACTTTTCACTAAGCTTCCCCCACATATGTGAGCAAGAATTTTGCCTGATTGGATCTGCAGGCTAACTAGCCATGGCCATGCACCAATTTGAGCTTCTGTGCCCCCTATAATCCGAGACCCTTTCAATGCATCTGCAAGTGGTGCTGTTCCACAATCTAAAAATAAAAGTCATATATTATTTGGACTGAACATCTAATAATACGCACTACCTCCTAATCTTAACACACTAATCTTTTAAATTCCTATTTAAAAGATGGATAGCAAGCTGGATACCTAAGGCACGCCCATCTTCTGGGAAAAAAAAAAAAATTAAAGGAGCGTTGAGACAAACAGGCTTAACTGATCACTTGCAAATGGGTGTTAGATCAACACAATTCATTAATTTTAAACTCTATTCCTGTAAATGAGATAGGTTTCTTTGACCAGGTATCACATTGTTTCCTGTGCAGAATGGCAATTAGAGAGCCTGGGACTGATGAATCGCGGACTACAAGTTACAATACTTGCATTTAACTTGTTAGGTTAATTTTTCTCAAGTGTAGTATGAAAAGGTCACCTACGGGCCTTTTCGACCCTGAATCCACTAAATCCTTCGTCATTAAAATGGGAAAGACAAACCTCAGTGTTTTGAACGTACATAGATGCGCCACACAAGCCTATGGCGTTTTTGTTACAACGACTACTACCCTGTCACGAATGGACTGCTTAGGTCTGTACGTTTTAAAGACAGTTGGAACGAGAGAAAGGGAGGGACCCAAATCCAAACACTACAGAGGTGGGGAAGACGCACAGGACACCGTCCAAAGAGAGGAATGAACAGATACTGCCCTCTTCGTCTGCTGCTCCCTCCTCCTGGGCCTGGGGTGCCCTCCGCCTTGCTCGCGGGGCCTCAGGCCACCCCGGGGCAGCCACCTGCTCCTGCCAGGGGCCGCGTCCAGTCCTTTCAGAGAGTGAGTAGTGTGCTGCGTACGGGAGAGCGCTGCCCACAAACAGCAGGGCAGCACTCAGGAGCCGCAGCCCCATTTTGAAACTCCCGGCGCACAAGATGGCGGCAGGCATTTCCTGTCTGTCCCCTGTGGGCCGCGGGCTGGGAGACGGGGGTGTGCAGGCGGTTCGCGGGCTAGGAGACCGGGACGGATGGTGCGCCGGTGGTCCGCAGCCTAGGAGACAGGGGTGGGGGGCACAGGTGCTCCGCGGCCTGGGGGGGGGGGGGGAGGCGGTGCACAGGTGGGCCGTGGCCTAGGAGATGGGGGGCAGTGCGCCGATGGGCCACGGCCTAAGAGACGCGGGTGTGCATTGGCTGGCCGCAGTCTAGGAGACTGGGTGTACGGGCATGCAGAGCGGTGGGCCCCGGCACACCGGGGTGGCCAGGGGCAGGAGGCCAGCGAGGCTGGCGGAGTGGCCCGGATGGGGCTGTGCCCGTTGGCTTCTACTCACGGGGCGGACGCACCTGAGGAGTGCTGCCCTCGCCGTATCCGAGCCTTCATTCATTGGCCAGATCCACTGCGCTCATACAGTACAGTTGGGCCGCTGTTGTGGGAGGGGACGTGCAGGGCCCCTGGGCACTGCTAGCTCAGACTTGTAGGACCCGGAAGGCTTCCAGAAGTCAGGGCAGCTAAACTGAGGCACGGAAGCTGGGAAGGGGAGAGGGAAAGCAGAGAACAAAGCAAACGCAAGGTGGGGATCCGAGGTAATACAGCCACTGGGGAACCCAATTTCTGTGATACGTGTTTTGTAGTAGTTTGCTTTCAAGTGGTCACCTCAGGGTGAGCTGATAAAATCAAATTGCAGGACCTGCAAAGTTGACAAAAACTGCCTGATGGGAACTGCTCGCTTGCTCGCTCTCTTTCTCTCACTCACTCACTTCAGTCCCAAGCCTGAGAGATGGGTTATTCCTGGCCCCTATCAGAACCCCTGAGATGACCTTTGACATTCCAAACACTGTGGGGAGAGGACAAGATAAGTGGCACCAGTTAACTGATCCATTGAACAAGTAGGTATTAACCTCACATTATGCACCTGTCCTGAAATAAATATCACATCACAGGAGGAGTGTTAAGACCCGTCCCTCTGACCCAGGGAACTTTGTAACTTGGCTAGCAGAGAAAATCACCTGGGGAACAAAGAAATAAACTATGACACCCAAACCTAATACAAATTCAGACGCAAGGGATTGATGTGGGCTGTGGCAGTCTGGGAAGGTCCCTGAAGGAGGGGGTTGTGAGCTGGGCCTAGATTGAGGGGGAAGATGAAGAAGAGGAAGGAGATGTAGTGAAGACCAGCTGGGCTAATGGTACAGCATAAACAAAGGCATGGACATATATCCATGCCTATTTCCCCAGAGAAACAGAACCAACAGGATATGTAGAGATAATATATTTATTATGGAAATTGGCTCACACGCAATTAAGGAGACTGAGAAATCCCATGATAGGCCATCTGCAAGCTAGAGAACTTGGAAGACCAGTGGTATCAGTCAGTCCAAACCCAAAGGGCTGAGAACCAGGAGCTCTGGTGTGGGAGGCCAGGAGAGATGGATGTCCCAAGTCAAGGTGAAAGGGGGAATTTACCCTTCCTCCACCTCTTTGTTCTATTTGGGCCCTCAGTGGATTGGATTGAATGACACCCACCTACATTGGTGAGGGCAGATCTTTACTAGGTCTACTGACTTAATGCTGATCTCTTCCAGAAACACTCTCATGGACACACCCGGAAATACTGTTTTACCAGCTATCTGGGCATCCCTTAGTCTAGTCAAGTTGATACATCAAATTTACCATCACAGTAATGATAATGTAATGGGTGTGTGTGTGTGTGTGTGTGTGTGTAATTTTATTATTGTTTTTACTGTTTTCTATTGTCTTACAGAGAGAAAAGAGAGAAGTCATGCCTTAAAATTTTTGATCAGGATATGTAAGACAAAAATTAAGTTAAAGGCTTCTTCCTGGTTTTGTATTTGATTTGATTTTGTTTTAAAGTCCAGAATCAACATGTGTGGCCCTCTTCCCTTTAGCAGAGTCATTTAATACAGCTTTTGGATATGCAGTAGTCAGCCTGGAGCCTGCTTCCTACTTAAGAGTAAAGGCATTGATTGCTCAGCAGAACTTATGAGAAATTTTCAGTGTGCAAAGGAAGCTGGGGAAGAGGGAGGAAAGAAGCAGGCAGCCCAATAATATGGCAGAAGGCCAGGCCTGAGCCCAAAAGAGATCTAGGAGAGTTTCACTGTGGTGGGTTGACCCAGGGTTTTTAAAACAGTAATGATCCAATGTTTGGTTTTAAATTGTTTTATTGTTGCTATCTTGAGCTGTGCTGAAGGCTGCTTCTCTTAATCCCACACTGTCAGTAACAAGGGAACAATGTGGGCTGTGGTTAGTCTAGGAGGTCGGTCACCTGGTGAGGAATTAAAGTATGGGTCAGTAAAAGGACAGCCACCTTGCTCATATTATCTTTCTGAGGTCGTCATGGTTGGCAGCATTAAATCAAAGGAAGCTAGGGGCGCCTGGGTGGCTCAGTCAGTTAAGCGTCCGACTTCAGCTCAGGTCATGATCTCACGGACTGTGAGTTCGAGCCCCGCGTTGGGCTCTGTGCTGACAGCTCAGAGCCTGGAGCCTGCTTGGGATTCTGTGTCTCCCTCTTTCTCTCTCCTCCCCTGCTCATGCTCTCTCTCTTTTCAAAAATAAATAAACATTTAAAAAACTTTTTTTAAAAATCAAAGGAGGCTATTAGTGGGGGTTTACAGGTGGTGACACTTGGGAAAGGGAACAGATCAGGGCCACGCTGAAATGGGGAGGGTGCATATTGGAATGAAACAAGTTGCAGCATGAACTGACCCAGGGGCAGACAAGAAACAAACTTCCTATTCCCCGAATATCTTAGTGGAAGGTGATACTTGAAAGGGGAGAAACACAGTTAGGGTATATTTCTCTGTATGGGGGGAATGTGATCAGACTGGCTTTGAAAGCAAGTCAAATGACAGGTCTTGGTGTGACAGTTAACAGGGATGCAACACATTCTTTTACAGATTCTGATCAAAAACAGGTGCATGTAGCCAAGTCATGCAAGGGCAATGAAAAATGCAATGGGCCAGTAACTGCAAAGGTCCTGCACCTGGATTTCCTCTGCATTTTCTAGATCTTCACTCTTCTGTACCCATCACTTCCTTTCTTTGTGGAATCACGCCCATCCGCAGAGGTAGGCAGCCGCCAAAATGACCTCCAATCCTCCTTCTCCTGGTAGTCACACCCTTGTTTAATCATTGCCCCCCCACACTGCCTATAGGGTTAGGTGGATTTAGTGACATGTTTCTAGCATATAGAAAGTGGCAGAGGTAATGGGCCATCCTTTCCAAGATTAGGTTATAGAAAGATTGTGACTTGCTCTTTAAAAAAAAAAAAAATTGGGGGCGCCTGGGTGGCTCAGTCGGTTGAGCGTCTGACTTCGGCTCAGGTCACGATCTCACGGTCCGTGAGTTCGAGCCCCGTGTCGGGCTCTGTGCTGACAGCTCAGAGCCTGGAGCCTGTTTCAGATTCTGTGTCTCCCTCTCTCTCTGCCCCTCCCCCGTTCATGCTCTGTCTCTCTCTGTCTCAAAAATAAATATACGTTAAAAAAAAAAAAGAAAAAAAAATTTTTAAATGTTTATTTCTGAGACAGAGAGAGACAGAGCATGAGCGGGGGAGGGGCAGAGAGAGAGGGAAACACAGAATCCCAAGCAGGCTCCAGGCTCCGAGCTGTTAGCACAGAGTCCAATGCGGGGCCCGAACTCACAAACCGTGAGATCATGAAGTCGGTCGCTCAACCGACTGAGCCACCCAGGCGCCCCGTGACTTGTTCTTGACGTTCTCTCTACCTGTCTTGCTCTGAGGGACGCTGGCTGCCATGTTGTGAGTTGCTCTGTGGAGTGGCTCCTAGCAGTAGCCAGTGAGGAACTGAAGTCCTTGATTTGATGGCCCGGGAAGAACCAAATCCTACCGCACCACACGAGGGGGCTGGGGCGCAGATCTCCCCCTGGTCAAACCTTCAGATGAGAGCACAGTTCTGGCTAACACCACAACTGCAACCTCATCAGAGACCTTACGGCAGAGGATTAGCAAGCCACACTCGAGATTCATGCCCCACAGAAACTGTGAGATGATTTTTTATTGTTTTAAGGCACTGAGTGTTTGGAATAATTTGTTATGCAGCAACAGGGAATACATCTTGTTTCTCCTACCTTTGAAGGAGGATGAGAGCATTAGTGCTGGGGCTGTGTCTAGAGCTTGGGGTTGGTTGGTTGGCTGTGTGGGGGAAGGCAGATGTCAGGGCTGAGTAGGTCTGGAGTTGGGCCAAGTTTTATTCTTCCTAGTTGTGCCCAAGGGCTCCACTTGGGGCGCATGTGAAGCCCAGAAATCTTTTTAATAGAAATTTTTTACGAAGCAGACTTTATTTTTTTTTTTTTTCTAAAAATTTTTTTTTTCAACGTTTATTTATTTTTGGGACAGAGACAGAGCATGAACGGGGGAGGGGCAGAGAGAGAGGGAGACACAGAATCGGAAACATGCTCCAGGCTCTGAGCCATCAGCCCAGAGCCCGACGCGGGGCTCGAACTCACGGACCGCGAGATCGTGACCTGGCTGAAGTCGGACGCTTAACCGACTGCGCCACCCAGGCGCCCCTCGATGCAGACTTTAAATAATAACAACAGTGTAAATATCCACATACCTACCACCTCATTCACTATTTTTGTTTTACTGAATAGTCCATATAAAAGAATATTTATTTATTTATTTATTTATTAAATGTTTATTTTTGAGAGAGAGATTGCACACAAGAGATGGGGAGGGCAGAGAGAGAGGGAGACAGAGGATCCGAAGCAGGCTCCGCACTCCCGATGCAGGGCTCGAACCCATGAACCGTGAGATCATGACCTGAGCCAAAGTCGGACGCTTAACTGACTGAGCCACCCAGGGGCCCCTAAAGAAGAACATTTATAGTAGAATTTATGTACAGTTTAAAGAACACTGTACAAGGATACAAGGATACCCACTTAAGAAAAAGAACGTTATTGTTACTTTTGAATCCGCTGCGTATCCCTCCCTGATTCTTTGCCTTTCTCTTTCCTTTAGAAGGAAATGTTCTGAATTTTGTACTTGTTATTCCATTGGTTCTCTTTATAAACCTGGGGGTACAGGATGGTGGCCATTAGCTACAGATGATAATTTAAATTTACATTTAATTAAATAAACATCCAGTTGATCAGTCATGTTGACCATATTTTAAGTGCTTAATAGCCACCTATGTCTAGTGGTTACCATACTGGACAGCAAAGTTCTAGAGTATTTACACCATTGCAGAGCTCCATTGGACAGCTCTGCTCTCCACAGTATGTTGTCTAGTTTTGCATGTTTTTGAACTTTACATAAGTTGCATCATACATTGAGTTTTCTTTTGCAGCTAGCTTTATTTTATTTGTATTAGGTTCTTGACTTTCACTCATGTGGCTATCTATATTTGTAATTCATTTATTGTACTGGGAATATGACACAATGGGTTTATCTATTTTGGAATCCAGTATCCCTAGAAGGCATTTATGACATCACTCTTTCTTAGATTTGTTGATATTTCTAGGCCAAGTGGTTCATCTGCACCTTTTTTTCAAATTGTCGCCAATCTCCAAAAAATATTCCAATGTATTTATTGAAAGAAATCAACATGTAAGTGCATTCACTCAGTTCAAAACCACGTTGTTCAAGGACCAACTGTACTTTCTCTGCTTCTGTGGCTTGTCTTTTCATTGTCTTCAATTTTAATGAAGTCCAGTTTATCGATTCTTTCTTTCATATATAATCTTTCATATATAATTTCACCTAAAGTCATCACCAAATCCAAGGTCATCTATGTTATTCTCCTATGTTCTAAGACTTTTATATACTTCTGTGTTTTACATTTATGTCTGTGATCCATTTTGAGTTAATTTTTGTGAATTTGAGTTAATTAATTTGAGTGAATTTTTGTTAATTTTAGGATGTAAGGTCTGTGTCTAAATTCCTTTTTTTTTTCATGTGGATGTCTAATTGTCTCAGTACCACTTGTTGAAAAGACCATCTTTGCTCCCTCGTTAAAGATCAGTTGACTATATTTGTGTGGGTCTATTTCTGGGCTCCCTGTTCTCTTCCAATGATGTATTTGTGTGTTCGTTTTGCCAATACACCCTGTCTTGATTACTGTAGCTTTATAGTATTGTCTTGAAGTCAGGTACCATTAGTCCTCCAACGTTCTTCTTCTCCTCCAATATTGTGTAGTCTATTCTGGGTCTTTTTACTCTCTGTATAACCTTTAGAATCAGTTTGTTGATATCCACAAAATGCTGGGATTTTGACTGAGCTTGCACTGAATCTATAGACCAAGGTGGGAATCCTGACAATATTATCTTTCTGTCCATTAACATGGCATATTACTTAGTTCTTTGATTTCTTTTATCAGAGTTTTGTAGTTTTCCTCATATAGCTCTTATACTTATTTTTGTTAGATTTATACCTAAGTACTTCATTTTGGGGGCCGGTTAATGTAAATAGTATTGTATTTCAAATTCCAGTTGTTCATTGCCGGTATGTAAGAAAGCAATTGACTTTTGTATTATTAACCTCGTATCCTGCAATGCTGCTGTATTCACTTATTTATTCTAGGAGTTTCTTTATTGAATCTTTTGGATTTTCTGCATAGATAATCATGTCCTCTGCAAATACAGTTTTATTTCTTCCATCCTAACCTGTATACCTTTCATTTCCTTTTCATATTTCATTAGCTAGGACTTAACAGTACAATGTTGAAAAGCAGTGGTGAGAGGGGACATTTTGCCTTGTTCCCGACTATAGTGGGAAAGCTTTGGGAGTTTCTCCGTAGTAAGTATGAGGATAGTTGTAGGTTTTTTAGTAGATGTTTATCACGTTGAGGAAGTTCCCCCTCTTGTTTACTAGGTTTTGTTTTTGTTTTTGTTTTTTTAAATCAGGAGTGTTGAATTTTATCATATGCTTTTTCTGCATCTATTGTTATGTGATTTTTCTTCTTCAGCCTGTTGTGATGGCTTAGTTTTATTTTATTTAAAAAAAAATTTTTTTTTTTTGAGAGAGAGAGAAAGTATGTGTGTGAGCAGGGAAGGGACAGAGAGAGGGAGAGAGAAACCCAAGCAGGTTCTGTGCTGACAGCAGATTTGCTGACAACAAATACTGATGTGGGATTTGATCCCATGAATGATGAAATCATGGCCTGAGCTGAAATCAGGAGTCAGACCCTCACCCCACTGAGCCAGGCAGGTGACCTGTGATGGATTGCTTTTAAAATGTTGAACCAGCCTTGCGTCCCTAGGATAAATACTACCTGGTCACGGTCTACTACAGTTCTTTTTATACATTGTTGGATTTGAATTGCTAATATTTTGAGAATTTTTGCATTTGTGCATGAGAAGCATTGTTCTGTTTTCTTAGAATATCTTTGTCTGGGAGGCACCTGGATGGCTCAGTCAGTTAAGCGTCCGACTTCGGCTCAGGTCATGATCTCGCAATTTGTGGGTTTGAGCCCCGCATCGGGCTCTGTGCTGACAGCTCGGAGCCTGGAGCCTGCTCCGGATTCTGTGTCTCCCTCTCTCTCTGCCCTGCCCCACCTTGTGCTTTGTTTCTCTCTCTCTCAAAAACAAATAAACATTAAAAAATTAAAAAAAAAAAAGAATATCTTTGTCTGGTTTTGGGTTTAGGGTAACTCATGAAATGAGTTAGGAATTATTTCTTCTGTTTATACCTTCTGAGAGAGATTGTGGAGAATTGGTTTAATTTAGTTACTATAATTATAATTCTTTAAGTGTTTGGTAGAATTCACCAGTGAACCCATTCAGGTATACTGTTCTCTATTTTTTTTAATTTATTAAAAATTTTTTTTTAATGTTTAGTTTTGAGACAGAGAGCGCGAGTGGGGGAGGGGTCAGAGAGAGGCGGGGGGATGGGTCAGACTCCGAAGCAGGCTCCAGGCTCCAAGCTGTCAGCACAGAGGCCGACATGGGGCTCAAACTCAAGAACAGTGGGATCATGACCTGAGCTGAAGTTGGTCGCTTAACTGACTGAGCTACCCAGGAGACCCTAATTTTTTAAGTTTATTTATTTATTTTGAGAGAGGCAGTGCAAGTAGGGGAGGGGCAGAGAGAGAGGGAGAGGGAGAGAATCCCAAGCAGGCTCTGCACTGCCAGCATGGAGCCTGATGCGGGGCCAAATCCATGAACTGCAAGATCATGACCTGAGCCAAAGACAGATGCTCAACCGACTGAGCCACTCAGGTGTCCCAGTCCTTTCTATTTTGGAAGGTTATTCATTATTGATTCAATTTCCATAATAAATAGAGGCCTAATTCAGATTGACTGTTTTTCCTTGCATGCGTTTTGTCAGATTGTGCCTTAAGGAATTGGTCCACTTCATCCAGGTTATCAAGTTTGTTGGCACAGAGTTGTTCAGAATATTCCTTTCTTCTTTCTTTTAACGTCGATGAGTTCAATAATGATGTCCCCTCTTCCCATTTTAATAATAATTTGTGTTTCTTTTTTTCTTAACCTGTTTAGAGTCTTCTCAATTTTATTGATCTTTTAAGAGAACCAGCTTTGGTTTCATTGATTTTCTCCACTGATTTCCTGTTTTCGATTTCACAGATTCTAATTTTTATTTTTTTCATCTGCTTACTTATAACTGAATCCAACAATGTCTGTGTTTTGTCCTTTTTTTGTGACTTGTTTAGGATGTACTTTATATGACTTAAGAAATCCTTCCCTAAGTTGAGGTTTTAAAGGTATTCCTTACATTGTCTTCTAAAGGTTTCATAGTTTTTGTCTCCCGTATTTAAGTTTTCCATCCACTTGGAATTGATTTTTGTGCATGGTGTGAGGTATGCATCCGATTTCCATTTTCCTATGTGAATAACCAGTACTTCTAGCACCCCTTATTGACTTTTTTAAACTTTTTATATGGAAAAATCATACGTGTATATATGCAAAAATAGAATAAACCCGACAATTATAATTTCATGGCCAATCTTGCTACCTTTATATCCCTATCTACTTTCCCCCACCACCAAAATTATCTTGAAGTAAATTCCAAAAATTATGTACTTTTATATATAAACATTTTTTATTCAAAAATACAAGGAATTTTAAAACATAATTGCAACACCAATATCACACTTAAAATAAGAATTCTTTAATAGCAACCCATTAAATAAATCCAGCATTACCCTGATACCCCAAAACAGACAAAGACATTTTAAGAACATAATACTGCAGACCAATATCCCTCATGAATGAAAGTCTTCAATAAAACATTAGTAGATCAAGTCCAGAATTAATAAAATGATTATACATCGTGACCAAGTGATAGTTCTCCAGAGAATGCAAGACTGGTTCAATATTAGGAAATCAATTAATAAAATCTATCATCTAAACAAACTAATAAAGAAAAGCCACATGGGGTGCCTGGGTGGTTCAGTCGGATAAGCAACTGACTCTTGATTTCCGCTCAGGTCACGATCTCACAGTATGTGAGTTTGAGACCCACGTGGGACTCCACACTGATAGTGCCGAGCCTGCTTGGGATTCTCTCCCTCTCTCTCTGTCTCTGCCCCTCCTTGCTCACTCGTGCTCTCTCTCAAAATAAATAAATAAATAAACATTTTTTAAAAAGCCACATGATGAGGGGCACCAGGGTGGCTCAGTCGGTTGACTGTCCAACTTCGGCTCAGGTCACGATCTCGCGGTCTGTGAGTTCGAGCCCCACGTCAGGCTCTGTGCTGACAGCTCGGAGCCTGGAGCCTGCTTCGGATTCTGTGTCTCCCTCTCTCTCTGCCCCTTCCCTGCTTGTGCTCTCTCAAAAATAAACATAAAACATTAAAGAAAAAGCCACATGATGATATCAATGGATGTAGAAAAAGCATTTGATGAAATTCAACATCTGTCCTTGATAGAAAAAATCTCCTGGATTAGGAACAGAAGGAAACTCTCCTAACATGAGAAGTGGCTTCTATAAACAAAACAAAACAAAACTCCTACAGCTAATATTATACTTAATGTTAAAAGACCGAGTGGTTTCCCCCTTAAGACTGGGAGAAATTAAGAATGAAAGAGGTCCACTCTTACCAATCCTATTTAACACTGTACTAGAAATCCTAGGCAGTAAAATAAAGCAAGATAAGTTAAAGGCATATTGGTTTTAAAGATACAAAACTATCTCTATGCACAGATGACATTATCTACATTGAGCCCACTCCTTCTGTCCCCAGGGCCCCAGCAATCTACCAAACAAACAAACAAAAAAACCCTCCTAGAATAAGTGAATGTAGCAAGGTAAGGGGACACAAGGCCTCTTCCTATATCCTAGTCAGGAACAACTGGAAACTGAAGTTTAAACATTTTATTTTTTTTAATTTTATTTATTAAAAAAAAATTTTTTTTAATGTTTTTTATTTATTTTTGAGACAGAGAGAGACAGAGCATGAACAGGGGAGGGGCAGAGAGAGAGGGAGACACAGAATCCGAAGCAGGCTCCAGGCTCTGAGCCATCAGCCCAGAGCCCGACGCGGGGCTCGAACTCCCGGACCGCGAGATCATGACCTGGCTGAAGTCGGACGCTTAACCGACTGCGCCACCCAGGCGCCCCTGAAGTTTAAACATTTTAAATCGCTATAAGAAAAAAAGAAAAAGAAGTAGTAATTAGGTATAAATCTTACAAAATACATGCAGAGTCTCTATGCCAGAAGAACATAAACAAAAGGGAAGGGAAGGGAAAGAAGGAAGAAAAAGAGAAAGAAAATCTGAGAAAGAAAATCTAAGGAAGAAAATTGAAACAGGTTTAAATAAATGGAGATACATTGTGCTTATGCACTAGAAGCCTCAGTATTGTTAAGGTGTCAGTTCTTCCCCAATTGATCTATATATAGGTTAAATACAACCCAATCAAAACCCAGCAGGATTTTTTTTTTCTATAGATATAGGCAAGTTGATTCTAGAATTTATATAGAAAGGCAAAGGGACCAGAATAGCCAAAGCAATTTTAATGGGGAAAAAAGGAAAAACAAAAACTAAAACTCGAAGAATTCATACTAATTTCAAGACTGACAATAAAGCTATAGTAACCAAGGCAGTGTGGTTTTGGTAAAAGGATAGACACATAGATCAATGGAACATAGTCGTTTGAAACAAATCCTTTGAAAAAATTTTGGACTTATTTTAGTGCCTAATATATGGTTCTCTTTTTATAAACACTCTTATGTGTTTGAAAAGAACTACTTTTCAACGTTTATTTATTTTTGGGACAGAGAGAGACAGAGCATGAACGGGGGAGGGGCAGAGAGAGAGGGAGACACAGAATCGGAAACAGGCTCCAGGCTCTGAGCCATCAGCCCAGAGCCCGACGCGGGGCTCGAACTCACGGACCGCGAGATCGTGACCTAGCTGAAGTCGGACGCTTAACCGACTGCGCCACCCAGGCGCCCCTGAAAAGAACTACTTTTAGCTTTGTATTCTACACCAAATTTCGATTAGAAGATGCACATTTTTCACGTTTAAACATCTCTGAAATCAGAATGATCTGGCTCTCAAGGGCATCTCATACTTTCACTGGCGGTGGTTTTTCTTCCTTATGGGTACTTGAGATAATAGGGTGTCTTACTATCAATGGTGGTTTATGATTGATGAAATTCAGTATATTAGGTCAAGCTTTTTACTTGTTCAAATCAATGTCTTTACTGATTGTTTTCATGTTTGGTTTTTTTTTTTTTTTTTTTTTTTGGTATCACTTATGAGAGGGATGTTAAAAACTTACTAAGATTGTGTATTTTTCTTTCTCATTATCTTTCTACATTTTAACATCCTGATCCTGTATTAGTATGTGCCTACAAGTTCAGATGCGTTTTATCTTCCAGGTGAATTGAATCTTTTATCATTTCATAGTGACCGTCTTTGTCTCAAGTAATATTTTTTTCTTTAAAGTCTATTTTGTCCAATATAAATGTAGCTATATCAGTACTTTCCTTTGGCTAGTATTTGACTGGTATAACTTTTTCCATATTTTTCCTTTAAGCCTTCTGTATCCTATTTTTATTTTTTTTAATTTAAAAATTTTTTATTGTTTATTTTGGGGGGGGGGGGTTGCGGAGGAGCAGAAAGAGAAGGAGACACAGAATCTGAAGCAAGCTCCAGGCTCTGAGCTGTCAGCACAGAGCCTGACGTGGGACTTGAATTCATGAGCCATGAGATCATGACCTGAGCTGAAGTTGGACACTTAACCAACTGAGCCATCCAGGTGCCCCTATTGTAATTTTTTTAATGTTTGTTTATTTTTGAGGGAGACTGCACGCAAGTGGGGTAAGGGCAGAGGGAGAGGAAGACACAGAATCTGAAGCAGGCTCCAGGCTCTGAGCTGTCAGCACAGCTGTTATTTTGTAAATAACATATAGCTGGATTTTGTTTTCTAATTCAACATGGCAATCTTTAGTATTTAACTAAAACACCCAGTGCATTTACATTTATCGTGATTACTGATGCATAAAGATTTCTACCGTTTTACTTTGGGCAATTTGTCCTGCCTGTTTCTTTTCCCTCCTTTCCTGTTTTCTTTTGGATTGACGAGTGTTTTCCAGTAAGTATAGAATTCTAGATTTTTTTTTTAATGTTTATTATTTTTGAGAGAAAGCACACACAGAGAGAGGGAGACAGAGACTCTGTGATGATGGCAGACAGCCCAATGCGGGGCTTGAACCCACTAACTGTGAGATCATGACCTGAAGTTGGACAGTCAACTGAGTCACCCAGGCGTCCCTAGATATTGTACTATTATGTACAGTGACACAGAGAAAACCAGAGGGCTCTTTTGTCATTTCCCCAAGTAGTTTGAGCTTGTGAAAGACCATGTTTGTTTCTTTTTTTTTTTTTTTTTTTGGTATCTTCATCAAGCACAATGTTTTGTACAGTTAATTCATAAAAATTGCACTTGATTAGTTATGATGGTAAAGAGTAGTGGGCAAAAAAGGAATGTGGCCTTTTTCCTTTTTGAAATTCTGTCTACATCCATTTTTGTTTAGCATTTTGTATACTTAACCCAAGTGTTACTTGCACAATGTTTCCTTAATTAAAAAAAAATTTGGGGGCGGGGGCAAGCATTTTTTTCCCAGATGTGATATTAAGTATCTGTTGCCAGTGGAAAAAAATCTTTGATGCTGCTTCCCCCCCCCAAAAAAACCACAACATATTAAATTACCATAGATAAAATCCCAAGTTTTCTTTGGTGTTCTTGACCTTTCATTTAGAGAATGGTACATCAGTAAGGTATCATTTATGAACTTCTAAAAGAGACACTATCTTCTAACGTGTTATTTATGGATTCATGTAATAAACATAAAAATGTGAACTAGGGGCGCCTGGCTGGCTCAGTAGAATCTATGACTCCTAATCTCAGGGTTGTAAATTTGAGCCCTATGTTGGGCTTAGGGATTACTTTAAAAAATAAAATCTTAAAAAATAAAAAACATGGACTCGAGGGGGGAAATTGGATTAGGCTTCAGAAAATGATCTGAAGTAAAGATAACTAAAACATTAACATTTATTATTATGAATGGTAGGTGTATAAGGATTTTGTGTTAAACTTGTGTAGTTTTTTATATAGTTTTAAGTTTGTAAAACTGTGATTTTAAAATGGAGGTTGCCATCTAGTGGACACATTTAAGTAGAACTTTAAAAATCTTTGTAAAGATACAATGGAACAAAGCTTTTTACATTTCTTCAACAACACAGATACGAAAGAAGGTCCATTCTGGTGGTTAAGACCACAAACTTTGGAGTTGAGCCACACCTAGGTATGAATCCTAGATTTGTTGTACAAGTAGAGACTACTGGGCTTTTTGGTAAATGAGATTAGTGCCCTTTTATTTTTAAAAATTTTTAAGTAAACTCTACACACCCAACACGAAGCTTGAACTCACAACCTTGAGATCAAGAGCTGCATGCTCCTTCTACTGAGCCAGCCAAGCACCCCAAGACTATTTTTCTTCTTCTTTAAAGAAAGTTTTTAATGTGTATTTTTCAGAGACAACATGAGCAGAGGAAGGGTAGAGAAGAGAGGGAGACACAGAATCTAAAGCAGCCTCCAGGCTCTGAGCTGTCAGCACAGAGCCCGACGAGGGGCTCAAACTCACAAACTGTGAGATCATGACCTGAGTGAAGTCGGACACTTAACCGACTGAGCCACCCAGGAGCCCTTCTTTTTTTTAATGTTTATTTTTGAGAGCGAGAGAGTGTGAGTGGGGGAGGGGCAGAGAGAGAGGGAGACACAGAATCTGAAGCAGCCTCCAGGCTCTGAGCTGTCAGCACAGAGCCCGATGCGGGGCTCGAACTCCTGAGCTATGAGACCATGATCTGAGCCGAAGTTAGACGCTCAAACTGAGCCACCCAGGTGCCCCAAGACTACTATTTTCAATTGAATGGTCAGATATTATTAGGTTTAAGTCTCAGATCCCTAATTATTAATACTTCTATAATCTTAGGCAAGTTAACAAGCTCACAGGATGACACAGATATCTACATTCCACAAGAGTTGTAACACTGCCTCATTCATCACTTTCCCTAGTAAAGCTTGACGTATAAGAGGCCTTTAATAAATATCTGAACGAATGAATGAATGAATGAATGGCTTTACTTTAAATTTTTTTTTTTCAACGTTTATTTATTTTTGGGACAGAGAGAGACAGAGCATGAACGGGGGAAGGGCAGAGAGAGAGGGAGACACAGAATCGGAAACAGGCTCCAGGCTCTGAGCCATCAGCCCAGAGCCCGACGTGGGGCTTGAACTCACGGACCGCAAGATTGTGACCTGGCTGAAGTCGGACGCTTAACCGACTGCGCCACCCAGGCGCCCCTGAATGGCTTTACTTTAATACAGCTTCTGGGTACATTTACTAAGCTTGCTGCACTCAGTAGATATTAAAGAAATGGTACTACTGTGTATATTATGTATATAGGAAACTCTGAATTTGTAACAATTTAAGCTTATACATATTTACATAAGTTACCAGTTAAAAACTGTTATATATACTTATGGAAGGCAGCAAACTATATCTGTCAGTTTTAAGGAAAAGGATTCCAATCATGAAATGATAAAGACTTGATCTCTAACACCTGTTTGCTACAAAGAAACTTACACTGACACAAGGGGACAGAGTTATCAGAATGGGTCTTTAAAAAAAAATGTTAGGGACACCTGGGTGGCTCAGTGGATTAAGCGTCGGCCTCTTGGTATTGGCTCAGGTCATGATCTCACAGTTCACGGGTCCCATCCTAGCTGACAGTGCGGAGCCTGCTTGGGATTCTCACTCTTCCTCTCTCTGCCCCTCCCCAACTCATGTGCGGGTACTCTCTCAAATAAACTTGAAAAAAAAAAAAAAATGGCCTAGGCCTCCTCTAAATGACTGTCCCTCAAGACTCTTGCCAGGGGTGGCTGGGTGGTGCAGTCGGTTGGTTAAATGACCGACTCTTGATCTTGGCTTAGGTCACGATCTCAAAGTTTGTGGGTTGGAGTCTCGCTTTGGGCTGTGAGCTGGCAGAGAGTCTGCTTGGGATTCCCGGTCTCCTCTGCCCCTCCCCTGCTCATGTGCATGCACACTCACTCTCAAAATAAATAAACAATAAAAAAATTCTTGCTAAACTCTGCCTAGGATAGGCTTCTGAATTCCACAACCTTGAGGTAAGCGTTCCTTTGTTTTATAGTAAAAACCAGCAGTAGTTATTAAAAATAAAAACCTGGGGCGCCTGGGTGGCTGTCTGTTAAGCATCCAACTTCGGCCCAAGTCATGATCTCACGGTTCGTGAGTTTGAGCCCTGCATCGGGCTCTGTGCTGACAGCTTTCTCAGGGCCTGGAGCCTGCTTCGGCTTCTCTTTCTCTCTCTGCCCCTCCCCCATTTGCACTCTGTCTCAGTCTCTCAAAAATAAATAAATGTAAAAAAAAATAAAAACCTACTTTGTATAACAAATGTAATTAGAGTTTCATATACTTTGACATTGTTTCACTATAACCTGTGACTTTTCCTTTAAATCAAGCCCTTGGTCAAATTTCACTCACTTTATATCGTTTTTACAGCATCTTTTCTGGGAATTTGAACTGCCATTAAAACTATGTAGTTACAAGCCATAAACATTTATTCTTATATCATTTCTATGTCCATGTTTTTTAACTGGAGAAAAACACAGATTTAAACAGTAACTTCAAATGTAATAATTGCTAAATGAACCAAAACACGGTTGATCCTTGACCAACACAGGTGTCAAATGCATGGGTCCACATATACATGGATTTTTTTCAGTAACAGTACTGGAAATGTATTTTCTCTTGTGATTTTAGTATTTTCTTGAGCTTTATTCTAAGAATGCAATATATGACACATGGAACATACAAAGTATATGTTGACTGTTAGTGGTAAGGCTGCTTCTGGTCAACAGTAGGTTTGTATTCTTAGGGAATCAAAAGTTGTACATTGATTTTTGACTGCAACAGAAGTCTATGCCCCTGACCCCTGCATTGCTTAAGGGTCAACTGTAGTTAAGATTTGCAAAGCTCCAACAGGTGCCATTCATAGTACAGTAAAACTAAAGGGGTATCTTAATTTATATACTCAAGACTGTTGATGGACAATATTTCCATAATAAACTGATAATATATGTAAAATAGAAAACTAAGCCAATGAAATAATTTCACTGGCCTATTGAACTTTTGGAGTGTAATTTCAGGTTTGGACTATAATCACTTTTAAGATTTCATAAGCCCCTTCTTGGATTCAAGTTAGAAAAACCTCTTGAGGGTCACCTGGGTGGCTCGATGGGTTAAGCGTTCCACTTCAGCACAGATTGTGATCTCAGTTCATGGGTTCACGTCCCACGTTGGGCTCTGTGCTGACAGCTCAGGGCCTGGAGCCTGCTTCGGATTCTGGCTCCCTCTCTCTCTGCCCCTGCCCCACTTGTGCTCTGTATCTCTCTCTCTCTCTCAAGAATAAACATTGGGGCGCCCGGGTAGCTCAGTTGGTTAAGTACCCAACTTCAGCTCAGGTCATGATCTCGCGGTTTGTGAGTCTGAGCCCCACATCAGGTCCTGTGCTGACAGCTCAGAGCCTGGAGCCTGCTTCAGATTCTGTGTCTTTCTCTGCCCCTCCCCTGCTTGCTCTCTCTTGAAAATAAAAAATAAACCATTAAAAAAAAATTAAAAAACCAACCTCTTGAAAGATAATCTGGTATGCATTTATGGATTCAGTAGTAGCTTGCTCATGCCTGTTACATATTGCTAGCCTAACTTGATTTAGTTGAAAGCAAGGCCCTACACCAGAAGTCTGCAGGCAGTGTTAAGTTTATAAATGTTTGTGGATGTCCACCTGTTAAGGCATTAAAAGCTAAAGGATCTCTATGGCAGCCAAACATTAACAAATACTCTCTTAAAATCTTGTGGGGCGCCTGGGTGGCGCAGTCGGTTAAGCGTCCGACTTCAGCCAGGTCACGATCTCGCGGTCTGTGAGTTCGAGCCCCGCGTCAGGCTCTGGGCTGATGGCTCAGAGCCTGGAGCCTGTTTCCGATTCTGTGTCTCCCTCTCTCTCTGCCCCTTCCCCGTTCATGCTCTGTCTCTGTCCCAAAAATAAATAAACGTTGGAAAAAAAAAATTAAAAAAAAAAAAATCTTGTAAAATACCCTATATATAATGTAACCTTTTAAAATACTCTTGGTATAACACACTGACCCCATACCTCCTCATGTTCTTCGGGCCTAATGGGCCTGAGACTCTTGGCTTCATATCAAATAATAAGTGATATAAGTAATCCTACTGGTGATCAAGCTTTTTTTTCTTTTCATAAACTGCCAAATCAACAGAGTCTCATTTAAAAAATACTGTTAATGGAGTTTTTCATTGTGTTGAGATTTCCACATTACAGGTTCCTTAACCATAAACAATTGCAGAACAAAAAAATGAGCTACTTTTAGTTTATTATAATTGGTTCTGACTGAATCAAACACCTAAAGATATCCGCCCTTAAAACAGGCTGTGTAGGGGCACCCAGGTGGCTCAGTCGGTTGAGCATCTGACTCCGGCTCAGGTCAGGATCTTGCAGTTCGTGAGTTTGAGCCCCGTGTCAGGCTCTGTGCTGACAGCTCAGAGCCTGGAGCCTGTTTCAGATTCTGTGTCTCTCTGCCCCTTCCCCACTCATGCTCTCTCAAAAATTAATAAACGTTAAAAAAATTTTTTTTTAAAAACAAGCTGTGTAGACCAGAATTTTAAATTTATCCTCTATTTTAAAACTAGAAAGGTCTTGTAGTTAGTATAATTAACAGAATGGCCATCAGGAAGCTTGCTGTTCACATAACAATATATTTTACATTCAGCAAACTTAATTTTATCAAATATCCTTTAATTTCACAGACAACAATATGATACATATTGTGTAAGAAGCGCACAATAGTTCTGCAGTACAATTTCAGAGTGTATACAAACTGGAATACAGAGGTTAAACACTGGGGTACGGATGGCTTTCTTGAGCTTTGGATAAACTGTATACAAAACTTGCAATTCAAATATTAGCCAATCTGGAAACTTTACTTCTCATAATATAAAAATGATACTTTTGAGATGCAAAATATTTTTTTTTACTAAACTATATAAACATTTAAAATAATTAAAAACTCAACTTTAGAATTTATAAAGATTAGCTATAAAAATATATCGGCAGTCACTTTTCTTAGAAATGTACCATTCACTACATTACAAAATAGTCTCTAACATAAAATTGCCTTAATAACCATACGATTTTAGAATCTGATAAACCTTACATTAAATTGATTATAAAATCCTCTTGGAAAACTTTGGTATGTATCTTCAGAAGATTTTTAAAAAATACTCTAATATCTCAAGGGCCTGTAAACATTCCATTCTATTAAAGCACAACAGAATAGGTAATGTATATTCAACTGCATACAGAATATAGAATCAAAAAACAATTTATTATATATTTGTAGAAAATCTCCATTCCCAGAGTAACCAAAAAACAAACTATTTAAAAGTATCAAACTTTCAAACAGAAGTTCTCTTTCCATCCTGATAAAAAATGTTACAAAATCACCATACTCCATTCATGTACCTTAAATGCCTTTGAGGACAAAGCCTCAAAAACAGTTAAACCCAAGTCTCAAAACCCCTCTCAAGTCCAAGAAACAAACTTTAAAAAACCCATTTCAACGATCTGACGATAGAACAAGTATACGTAATCAGAACACATAATTTATATATTTAGTTATGTATTAGCTTTTCTATTTGTAATTTAAAATTTATTGGCAGAAATAAAACACGCGCGCGCACACACACAAAGTGAAAAAGGTAAATTTTAGGGAACAGTAAGAAATGCAAACCTACAGGGTAAACTGATTTTAAAAATAATTTACCAAATTTCATCTTCTCTGGCATTTTTGGGTTATTGTCATTTAGGAAATTCAAATTGGTGTGAGAGCTCACTTCCCTCTTCTTGAGTGGGTTTCATTTTTCCAGGGCTTCCACCTGTGCTAGTGACTTCCTTGAGGTCATTTTCCACTTTATCTTCTGTCACCAGATCTCTTGCATAAGATTATCTTTGAGTTGCAAAAGCCTAAATAAAAAGCTTCATTTTTGACCTTTTAATTTATAAAACTCCACTAAAAAGAAAAGAAATCCATCTAATTTTTAGGCAAGTCTGCAAAAATATTTTCTTTCTTAATCAAACACTTTTATGAGAATAAAGATCCTTCAAAGTTTTTAACTCTTCTATTAGAGTTTTATTTTGATTTTCCAAGACTGCAACTCGATTTTCCAGGCATTTCACATATTCTTTCTTCTTTCTGCGACATTCTCGAGCAGCTTCTCTAAATATAGGCATTAAAAACCAATGTTAGAAAAAAAGTTCACATTCTTTAAATGGTAAATGCACCTCAGTAATCCTCCCTGGTCATCTCTCTACATCTCTACAGAACCAAAATACATAGATCTTAAGTGCAGAATTCAATCTGTTTTGGCAAATGCACATACCTATATAACCCCCACACTTATCAAGACATAGAACTTCTTTGTTGTCCCAGAAAGTTGCCTCGTGCCCATTCCTGGTCAGTCCTCTCCCCAAACAACTAATGTTCAGATTTTTACCACCACAGATGAAGATTTTCCTATTCTAGAACCTCAAATAACAGAATCATACAGTATGCGCCCTTGTGTCTGGTCTCCTTTCACTCAGTATACTTTTGAGGCTCATCGATGTTGCTTCGAGGTGGTTTGTTCCTTACTGTTGCTGAGTGTATTCCATTGTGTGACCATCACCATAGTGTATTGATCTATTCCTTGGGGCTGTTTCTCATTTTAGCTGCTATGCATGTTCTTAACACCAGTTTCTTTGTGAGCATATGTCCCAAAACCAAGGAGTGAAATTTATGGGTCCTATGGCTTTTGACACTGTTTCTTCAATTTTTATTTAAGTTTTAATTACAAACAGTGCTTGATACTCAGTTTTGTAAATGTCCTCTTAGATTATTTCTGTGAAGTCACATACATGTATCCCATATGTAGAGAGGTATTATTTTGAGTATTTTTTATATTATGTACTGTAGGTATTATCTGCAACTTGTTTTTACACTGTTTTATTTTAATGATGTTTCCAAGTAGGTATAGATCCTTGTCATGTATACTTTATTGTTAATTCATTTTCATCCCTAACTACTAGTGAGATTGAACATCTTTTCAAAAGCCTATTGGTCTTTTGGATCTTTTTTTTTTTTTTTAATTTTTTTTTTAAGGTACGTTTATTTTTGCGACAGAGACAGAACATGAACGAGGGAGGGTCAGAGAGGGAGACACAGAATCCGAAGCAGGCCCTAGGCTCTAAGCTATCAGCACAGAGTTCGACACGGGGCTTGAACTCAGAGACCGTGAGATCATGACCTGAGCCGAAGTCAGACGCTTAACCAACTGAGCCACCCAGGTGCCCCGGTCTTTTGGATCTCTTATGTAAACTGCCTATTCATACCCTTTTTCCATTCATACCTTTTCCTGTTTTACGATGAGCAATTATAAAGACAACCTAAGAACTCTGTGTGCATTATACATATTAATCCTTTATCTGTTTTTATATGATTTCCTTTTTAAAAGTTTATTTATTTTGAGAGAGGAAGAGAGAGAGAGAGTGCGAGCAGGGGAGGGGCAGAGAGAGAGAGGGAGAGAGAGAACCCAAGCAGGCTCTGAGCTGTCAGCATGGAGCCTGACACGGGACTCAAACCCACAAACCATGAGATCATGACCTGAGCTGAGCTGAAGAGTCACATGCTTAACCAACCAAGCCACCCAAGCGCCCCTGTTTTTATATATTATTTTCTAATCTATTATTTGACTTCTCATATTTTTATATCTTATACCATAAATGCTTCTTTTTTAGTCTTTTTCTTGGCTTAGGTTAAAATTCCATGCACTGTATATTTCTCTCTTAATTTTAAAGCTAATTTTATTGCTTAATTTTTCACAATTAAGTCTTTAATCCATTTGGAATTACTTTCAGATGTGATATAAAATAGAGGAGTCTAATTTTCTTTCAGATGCGGTGTCAGTTAACATTTATTAAATATGCCACCTTTTAGAAGTACTGTACTTAACTAGCATAAAAAGCTATTTCTGGGCTCTATCTTGTTTGCTAATGTTATTGTCTGCTCCTGTGCTGATACCAAGTTTTGATTACAGTGGTTTTAGAGAGTATGTTTTAATGCCTAATGGAACAAGTAGCCTCTTCCTGTTCTTGACCATTCTAGAACACTTTTTTCTTTCATGTAAACTCTCATCTTATGTTGTCCAATTCCATGGAGGCCTAAAGAGGTTCTAGTTTGAATCACAATAAATTTATGTGTATTTTAGGGGCACCTGGGTGACTCAACTGGTTAAGCATCTGACTCTTGGTTTTGGCTCAGGTCATGATCTCATGGTTTGTGAGTTTGAGCCCCACATTGGGCTCTGTGCTGACAGCGTGGAGCCTGCTTGGGATTCTCTGTCTCCCTCTCTCTCTGCCTCTCCCCTGCTCATTTTCTAGTTTTCTCTCAAAATAAATAAACTTAAATGTGATCTTCCTATTGAGTTTACTAAGGGTTTTATGATTTTTTGCCACTAATGCGAATATTACTTCTCATTTTCAAGATGGTAATTCATAGTAGAAAAACTTACTAAATTTCCTTATAAATCACTGTAATTAAAAAAATTTATTATGATATACTATACACACAAAAGACTGTATGTGGTGTAATGTTATGAAGCATAATAATAAATAAAATGAACACATGTAAACCCAACACCTGATTTAATAAGAGAACATATGATCTATACTGTTGAAGAAATTTCTGTGCTATTTCCTGATTCCGTACCCCTGCCTCTTGCCCGGAAGCAATTACTAGCTTCAATCTTTTACTTATTTTCATGGTTTCAGTAATATTTATACATCTCTAAATTGTATATAATTTAGTTTGCTTATATTCTAAAAGTTATTTTAACGTTTATTTATTTTTGAGACAGAGACAGAGCATGAACGGGGGAGGGTCAGAGAGAGGGAGACACAGAATCCAAAACAGGCTCCAGGCTCTGAGCTGTCAGCACAGAACCCGACGTGGGGCTCGAACTCATGGGCTGTGAGATCATGACCCGAGCCGAAGTCGGCCGCTTAACCGACTGAGCCACCCAGGCACCCCTAAAACTTATTTTAAAATATGACACTTTATGTATTCTGTTACAACTTGTTTTCACTTAACTTTATTTTCCTAATACTTATTCATGTTACAGTGATCAATCAATACACATGAACACTATCAGACTGAATAAAGACAACAAAAATGTATGTGTCCATTCTGTTACTATTTAGGTTGTTTCCTGATTTTTGTTGTTGTGAACATTTTTATGCATACTTCCTGCAAAAGTCTCAGTCACATACACAGAGTGAAACAGCTCATAGAGCATATCCAGGTCAATTGTACAAGATAAGGCCAATTAATCCAAAGTGACTGTACCAACTTTCACTGCCATAGGCGGTCTCTGAGTTTCACTGTTTCAAATCCTTGCCACTTCCTGGTTAGACTTTGAAGATTTTTGCCAATTGGGTGGGGATAAATGGTAACTAAATGTGTGGTATTAATTTGCATTTCTTTGATTACTGATTGATAAGGGTGAATAATCTTTCATACGATTATTAACCACTTGTGTTTTCTGAGAAATGCCTATTCATATATTTTGCCAATTTTTCTTCCATTAGGTTGTACTTAATAACTTAGAAGATATTTTTGGTTTTTTCTAACAAATCTTTTTGTTGTTGTTAGATATGTTTCAAGTATCTTCTATAGGGTTGGAGCTTGTATTTTCACTCTATAGATGAACAGAAATTATTAATTTTAATGAAGATTCATTAATCTTTTGTGTTAATGTTTGTGGGAGGGGTGTGCATTGTTTTAAGTTATCTTTTCCTAATCCTGAAACCATAAGATTATATATTTTCACTTAAAAGTTTCAAAATTTCATCTTTCACATTTGTGTCTTTAATCTCTCTGCAATGATTTTGTGTATGGTGTGAGGAAGAAATCCAGTATTTTTTCATTTATCAATAATTATCCTAATACCATTTATTGAAGAGTCCCTCCTTCCCCCAATAATCTGTCCTGTGTCCATGGATCAGTTTCTGAGTTATTTCATTGGTCAATTTTTTTTTTCCTCAATGCCACTATCACATTATTTCAATTACCACAGCTTTAAATAAAACTTGATATCTCCTCACCTTATTCTTGTCTGGAATATTTTGGCTGTTCTTGGCCCTTTACTCTTCTATAAATTTTAGTATCAACTTGTCAAGTTCTTCAAACAACCTGTTTAGGTTTTGATTGGAACTGCATTGAATCTATGGATCAATTGGGGGAAAAATAGTCATCTTTATAATACTGAGTTTCCATATCTATGGACATAGTATTTATTTCTCCATTTTATTTAGATCTTCCTTAAGGTCTTTCAAAGACATTGTACAATATTTTTCATAATTGTCCTGGAGATCTTTTGTTGTTAGATTTCTTCTCTGATATTTTGTTGATAACATAAATGGTGTCTTTTAAATAATTATTCACCAAACCATTACTGATGTAAAGAAATGCGATTTTTGAATACTGGTGTTATATTTAGCAATGTTATAAATTCATTACTTCTAATAATTTTTCTGTAAGTCCATTTTAAAAAATAGGCGATTATATAAAAAATAGTAGGTAAGGATTTCCTTTCATTTAAATCCTCATAATACCCTCTGTTCTTGTTTTACTACTAAATGGTTAAAGGTTTCCAGTACAATGCTGGTTATTTTTCAAGCTTTCGAATACTTTGTACATGATCTCCTGGATATTCTAAGCAGATGAATATTTGCTACGGAGAGCGATTTTATTTTTTCTTTTCCAATTTTTATCATTTTTATAGTCTCTTGATCTTTGATGATTTTCAAGGACACCCTTTTTTTTCTTTAAATCTAGTAGACAGATAACTGAAGGCTTGACAAAGGTTGTTCTGTTGTGTGCTCTTTCTGATGACTCTTGCTCCTGAAAGGTAGTGCAGTATTATCGAATATCTAAGTCTTTGGACTCTGAAACCTGGACCCGTGTGTTTAAATCCTACCTCTACCACTTACTGAGTAGTTTAACCTTGGGCAAAGAAATTAACCTAAGCCTCAGTTTCCTCATCTCAGAAAAACTGGAAATAATATTATATACACCTCAAAGGTTTTTGTGAAAGTAACATAAAGGCTTGGCACATATGATGATGGAGGCCTAATTCCTTGGACAGTCTGTGATTTTTCAACTTGTATTTGTTAGAACTCAATGTATGGGAATTTGTTAAAGGCTGTGTTAAGACTGCTTTCTTCCAAAAAGTTGGGGAACTATGGACCCAGACCATTTTTAAATTTCAGCTGACTCTTGAACAACACGGGTCTGAACTGTGTGAGTCTACTTATATGCAGATTTTTTTTTAATATGGTACCATAAATGTATTTTCTCTTCCTTATGATTTTCTTAGTATTTTTTCTCTAGCTTACTTTGTTGTAAGAATACAGTATATATAACTACATATAACATAAAAAATATGTGTTAATTGGCTGTTTATGTTATCAGTAAGGATTCTAGTCAACTCAGTTTTTGGGGAGTCAAAAATTATAGATTTTCAATGGCATGGGGGTGGGGGTCAGCGCCCCAACGCCTCCATTGTTCAAGGGTCAACTATGCTTGGGTCTTGACTTCATGAAGAATAACAATCTCTGATCCAGTTCCCCCAGGTTGCACAGACCCCAGGTTTTGCCCCTAGTCCCCTCTGCATACCAAAGCTATACCAATCACAAAGATATGAATTTATTTACAGATTATACAGGGGTTGCTTCAGTGCTTATGAACTTCATGGTCTTGTGCTTCTGATTGATTCCTAACCTCAATAGATATCTCTTACTTCCCTGGAGGCTCATCCAATCATTTAAAAGGGTGGTTTTTATATTTCATCAAGCTTTTAATAATATTACATAGTGAGGTCGTATTATCAGAAAGAGAAACCTCATTCACGTAATTCTTAACAAATCTTTTGGGTATCCTAGGTACACAACCATATCATCAACAAAAAAAGACGGCTCTTCTTTTCTAGTATTTACATAACTTACTTCAGATCCTTGTCTTATTGCATTTGTTGGAACCTCCAAGACAACAGACAATCCCTGCCATGTGACTAAGTTCATTACAATGATGCTCGCTCTTAGTTTTTAGTAAAGAAAAATTTTATCTTGAAGTAATTACATGCATCCTTCTGGTCCTTGTATGATCATTTTTATTGCTCTAGAAAATCATCCTTTTATTCTAATTTTCTAACTTAGAGGAGTTAAAAACAGAATCCTGTAATTTTTTAAATATTTGTTTTATATGTGGGTATCTACCCTTTTTGATTCCTAATATAGTTTTTATTAGTGTCCTTTCTCTCTTTTTTTTCCCCTTAAACTCACTACAGAAGGGTACCCATTATATTCTTTTTCTCAAAGAACTGGTGGTTTTCATGGCTGATGTACATATAGCTGATACAACTATGTTTAAAATACATTTAAAATGAAAGTAAATGTTTCTGGAGGTTAAATCACTGATATATATTCATGGGTAAAATTCATTTTTAGCATTTCTGTGTCCATCGGTTTTTTAGGAATTCTTCCCTCTTCTCACTGTCAATGGCAAGCAGCAAATTATTATTTTCATTTAACTTTTGTCAGCCCAGCAAGAACAAAATATATTGTTTGAAAAGCTCTGCTTAATAGTACTATTCAAAAGACAAAATAAAAATGAAAGAACTCTAGGTCATATATTAAGTAAAGAGATTGAGCAATGGGATCCTTTGGAAATGAACTAGATACAACATAACACTCAGTAAAATAAAGCTCTCTTTTTTTAAAGTAAGCTCTATCTACGGCCAGTGTGGGGCTCAAACTCACAAGCCCAAGATAAAGTTGTGCTCCACCAACTGAGCTAGCCAGGCACCCCAAACGCTCTCATTTTTAACTCACAATTCCAGTTAACACTTGGTTACGTTTTGAGATTTACAGAAACGTTACCCATTCTGGCAGCACAATTTTACCACCTACCTGTTTTTCATCAACCTTATTTCTCTCTTCAGTTGGGGGTCATCTGTCTTAGATGTCTGAGATGTAAGAGTCACAGGAGATGTCATCACCACAGTCTGTGGCAGCGAAGTAGCTGAAGGTGTGGTACGGATCTGATACGTCTGCATATCTCCTGATGCAGCTGTGTGGTCAGAAGAGTGAGTTAATTCCTAAGTGTCTTTGAAAGTACATTGGGATGTTTTCCACAGACACTTAAACATACTTACTTTGTACAACCACCTGGTTGCTGGGCACAAGTATTTGCTGTCCATCAGAGGTCTGTGCATATTGGAGAATTGTTGTCCCTTGCTGAGTACTGCCTGAATTTGTCATGGTTAATGTTTGAAGTCCCTGTACTCCATCTGTGCCTGGGCTGGCCAGTTGTAAGGCTCCATTTGGGGCAATGGCAACTTTAACCAAAGAGAGAACATAGCTATTGTAAGGCTGTACAATACACTAATTGCAAAGGATTGGTGAAAAAAAACCCAGCCACTACTTATTAAAACAGGTCTGAATGCAGTTCCACTTGGTAACTGTTAACTACTTTGGGTGAACTATATGTAAAAGAAATAAAATAAATAAAATGGCATTTCTTTATAAAATTTTATAGTTCAGGTGCACTAATATTAAATTTAGTCTCAAACTGTAGATTAGTCAAAACACATTATGGGCTCAATGGAGCACTGCATGCTAATTGCTAATGCTGTCACAGCAGTTCTGGAACATTAGGAGAGGGTACCAATGGCTAACTTTTAAAGGAAAAATCAGTAGAAGGAAACATTAACACACTGTGTATTTTTATTCAAAAGAAGCATTAAAAAGATGATAAGCTTAAAAATATTTTTGAATAGATTAAACGGGCCTATGCCTATGGGAAAATTTTTAAGAGGATAGAAGGTTACATAATGAAAATATATATATCTTCATACTTTGTTTCTGAGCTCTGCTGTCTAGGGGTAACCACTATTAAATTGTACTAAATGTTATTTACTTAAGTGATATTTTAAAAATGTAATCTATTCAAGTTACTTCCTAGTGAAAATCACCAATAAGGTTGTCATGAGAAAGAGGTCACATTACTATGTGCCCCACAGCATTTTTCAATGAGTTATGTGTGTGTGTATATATATATATATATATATATATATATACACACACACACACACACATATATATATATATATTTTTTTAATGTTTGTTTATTTTGAGAGTGAGTGAGCAGGAGAGGGGCAGAGGGAGAGAGAGAATCCCATGCAGGCTCCACGCTGTCAGCGCAGAGCAGAAGAGCAGAAGCCCAACGCGGGGCTCCATCTCACAAACTGTGAGATCATGACCTGAGCCAGATGCTTAACCAAATGGGCCACCCAGGCGCCCCTCAATGAATTATACTTATGTTAATGCTTTCCTCTCAAACCTTACATGAAACACCCATAAGATATGATCAAATGGAAAACATTTTACCATTATGCAATCCCACGAAATAAATCCCCTTCAGACTCTAATGCCTCATCTCTGTGCCCTCTTATCAGATTATAATTATGCAACTTTTTTTCTCCTTTTATACTCTGGGTACCAGGAAGCCAAAACACACTTATCTGAATGTATGTTTTAATTGAAAATATTTTTTTTCAGGAGTATATAATTATCTCTCATCCACTACCACACAACAAATATTCTACATACTTTAATTTATATGACTTTAGAAGTAATGACAGTTTAAGATTTTTTAGATGCAGACATTTGTTTTAAACTTATATTAGCGGGGCGCCTGGGTGGCTCAGTCGGTTAAGCCGCCGACTTCGGCTCAGGTCATGATCTCGCGGTCCGTGAGTTCAAGCCCCGCGTCGGGCTCTGTGCTGACAGCTCAGAGCCTGGAGCCTGTTTCAGATTCTGTGTCTCCCTCTCTCTGACCCTCCCCCATTCATGCTCTGTCTCTCTCTGTCTCAAAAATAAATAAACGTTAAAAAATAATAATAATAATAAAATAAACTTATATTAGCAATTGTTTTCAATCGCCTTCTCTCCAACACACATTATATATATACATATATATAAATGTAAATATATAAGTAAAATAAAAAGTCCTATTCTCTATCCCAATTTATTCTACTGGCCACCCCACACCCTTATTCTGGGGTAACCATTTTCAATGTACATCCTCTTCCTAATCATTTCCTATGTTCATATAGACTGATACATTAACACACATCAAAATGTGTATCCATACACACATATGTATACATTTTTTAAAATGTTTATTATTTACTTTTGAGAGAGAGACAGGGTGTGAGCACTCAGGCACCCCTAAAAAATTCTTTAAGAAAAGTAGCATATCGGGGCGCCTGGGTGGCGCAGTCGGTTGAGCGTCCGACTTCAGCCAGGTCACGATCTCGCGGTCTGTGAGTTCGAGCCCCGCGTCAGGCTCTGGGCTGATGGCTCAGAGCCTGGAGCCTGTTTCCGATTCTGTGTCTCCCTCTCTCTCTGCCCCTCCCCCGTTCATGCTCTGTCTCTCTCTGTCCCAAAAATAAATAAACGTTGAAAAAAAAAGAAAAGTAGCATATCAGCACGTTAAAAATTATGACAAATTAATATGGCTTATTCTAAAACAATTAAAATCAGGAATTATGAAAACTACATAGAAACTTAGGGAGATATTTCATATGTTATAATTGAAATAAGTACAATCCTTTTTTTTTTTTTAATGTTTATTTATTCTTGAGAGAGACAGAGACGGAACATGAGCAGAGGAGGGGCAGAGTGAGAGAGGGAGGCAGAATCCCAAGCAGGCTCCAGGCTCTGAGCTGTCAGCACAGAGCCCAATGCGGAACTCAAACTCACGTACTGCAAGATTATGACCTGAGCTGAAGTCAGACGCTTATTGACTGAGCCACCCAAGCACCCCGAGAGATACATCTTTTGATGTTAAACATATGTAATAATACAGAATTGTTTTCATTTTTATAACCTATCTTCCTATTTTTAACATGTATATTTATCTGGTTGAATCTACTCTAAATCTACACTGATACGGTAGCCATTAGTCACATAGGACTATTAATTAACTGAAAGCAAGATAAGAAATTCAGTTCCTCAGTCTCACGAGCCACATTTCAAGTGCTCAACAGTCACACATGGCTTAGTGGCTACTATACTAGACAATGCAAATATAAAACATTTTCAGCAAGGAAGTTCTATTGGATCATGCTGTCTTAAACACCAGTTTGAATTGTATTTATTTTGGGGTGTCAGTTAAGTGTCCAACTTCAGCTCAGGTCATGACCTCATGGTTCGTGGGTTCAAGCCCCACATCGGGCTCTGTGCCGACAGCTTGGAGCCTGGAGTCTGCCTCAGATTCTGTGTCTCCCTCTCTTTCTGCCCCTCCCCTGCTTGTGCTCTGTCTCTCTCTCTCTCAAAAATAAATAAAAACATTAAAAAAATTTAAAACAAAGAAAGAAAAAGATTTTTGAAAACAGTAATGGATGTGTATGGAAAGAAAAATCAGTTTTGTTTAAAATGAAAGTGAACTTCTCAACTGCCTCTGATCTTTGTTCCCAGGTCTCCTTCCTTGCAACCACTGTTCTCAGTTTCTTATGTGTCCTCATTGAGGTGTTTTTTACATATTCTTTAAATAACTTATTCCTGACAAATTTCACTGAAAGCTTACTATGCGCCAGGGCCTCCAGGCCAAGAATACAGCTGTGAACAAGACAAAGTTCTTTCTCTCAGGGAACTTATCTTTGAGAACAGATCATAAATAAACTGATCTATAATTATGTATAATCTATAATTAAATATGTACTTTTTAATAATTACATATAAATGCTATGAAAAAGGTAAGAAAGCTAACTAAAGAGAGCACATTTTAATGAAGAGTGGTCTCTTTGAGAAGTGACACTTGAGCAGAAGTAAGGCTGTAAAAGCCATCCACATGAGACTCTGGGAGAAGAATGTGCCAGGCAGTGGGGTGACAAGCCCAAATATCCTGAGGCAGAAACAAGTTTCATGTTGGAGAAATTCCAAGGAAGTCAGTGTTGCTAGAATGCTAGCCAGTGGCAGATGAGACTGGAGTTTGGTAAGTGAGGCCAGATCTTGAATGGAACTTAGCCTTATAGGACTTATTCTAGGGGTGATGGAGAGTCACTGGAGCAAAAGTGGTGTGATCTAATGGACATTTTAAATAAACTGCTTTGGCTGCAGTATGGAAAACGAGAGCAAGAATGGAAGCAAAATGACCAAGTGGACATGCACTGCAGTAATTCAGATAGGAGTATAAGCCAGGGTAATGGTGGTGATTGGAGGTGTGAGACGTGAGGGGACGGGACACAGATTTTGTGGCAAGAGTCAATTAGACTTGAACAGGAGTTAGGAATGGGAGGAAAAATCCTCTACAAATGGACAGCACAAAGAATTCCATGGGGTGATGAAATTATATCTTGACTGTGGTGGTTAGACAACTCCATGCATCTGTCAAAACTCCAAAGTAAGCATCACTTACAAGCTGTGTGGTAACTTTAGGGACATTGTCTAACCTCTCTAAGGCTCAGTTTCCTCATAAATTGATAACTGCCTACCTCACAAAGTTGCTGTAAGGAGTAAATGAGATAATGCTGAAAAAGGTATTCTGCATTATTTTGGGCTCAAAATGCTAACCTTCAACTAATTATCCTCACTATTAAAGCATGACAGTCTTTCTATACACCACTTCTTTAGCGTTTGTGTATCCATCATGGAAAAACATATTCCTATACGTACTGTACTGTCCACTGCTAGTTTGATAGATGGGAGTTGGAACAGACATAGAAGTGACAGCAGAAACTCCAGGGTTTTCTCCGTCTCCTTTTCTGCCCCGTGTATCTTCAGAGGATAGATCTTTCAAAATTTTTCTGTGAAAAATAAAACTCAATTAATGCTGGTAATGAGGACAGCTTTATAAAAACAAACCGCCAAACCTTTTTCAATCTCAGGTTAGAAGTACAATAATCTACTAGACATTTTAACTGTTTTGTCAAGGAGCCACTCAGTTCAGCACAGACTACTGTAATGATGTACTGCAGGTGAGTTATGCTTTAAAGTTTATGGCTCCTGGAAAAGAGACAATGAACAAATACACAGGTACAAGGCCCTTACAGAGGTATGAATGTCTCTTTCCCCTACAAGAGAGATGATTCCGTTGTAAGGTATTTTATTAATTAACAAGAACAGTATTCATTTTCTAAATAGTGACCTTTATTTAAAAAGACCCAATCTGGGGCACCTGGGTGGCTCAGTTGGTTGAGTGTCCAACTTTGGCTCAGGTCATGATCTCAAGGTTCATGAATTTGAGCCCCGTGTCAGCCTTGCACTGACAGCTCAGAGCCTGGAGCTTGCTTTGGATTCTGTGTCCTATCTCTGCCCCTCACCCACTCATGCTCGCTTTCTTTCTCAAAAATAAACAAACACTGGGGCGCCTGGATGGCTCAGTCGGTTAAGCGGCCGACTTCGGCTTAGGTCATGATCTCACAGTTCATGAGTTCAAGCCCCGCATCAGGCTCTATGCTGACAGCTCAGAGCCTGAGATCTGCTTCGGACTCTGTGTCTCCTTCTCTCTCTGCCCCTCCCCTGCTTGTACTCTCAGTCTGTCTCTCAAAAAAATGAATAAACATTAAAAAAAATTAAAAATAAATAAACATTAAAAATAAATAAAAAGACCAAATTTGTCTTTCCACCCTTCAACTCTATAGTGAGAAGCCCACAGTTTTAAGAAACCAATAAGAAATAAGAATACTACTATAAAAAGCACACAATACTAGTGATAAGTAAAACTGTTTGTTTATTTATGGTTTTAATATTTTTAGGTAATCTCTATGCCCAAAGTGAGGCTCGAACTCACAACGCCAAGATCAAGAGTTGCATGCTCCACTGACTGAGCCAGCCAGGCGCCTCAATAAAAGTGTTTAACAGAAGTAAATATAATCCCACAGGTATCCCTCAGACTTGGTAAAATGGCACTTATGACAGGAATATGGAGATAGAAAAAGATTCCTTTGCTGAAAAGAAAGAACTTCCAAAACACAACTGGGGGCAGAGGGACAATTAAGCATTATTTCTTTCTAGAAGAAAAAGAAAAAAAGAAATCTTAATATTTCTATGTTCATTGTAAAAAAAAAAAACCAAAAAACAAAAAATAGTCACAAAGGGGGAAAAAAACCTTATCATTGAAAAGGATCTTTTATGTTATTTATGCCAACCTTCCAGCCTATGCAGGAATGCCCTAGCATTCCTAACAGCCTCTATTTCCGGGAATAAGTCATCTACAACTTCAAAATAGCAAACCATTCAATTATTAAGCCCTTACTTATTTAGACCAAAAGCTGGTTCCACCCACTGAAGCTAAAGAAATTTAAGCTTAACCAAAATTCTATATCCATGCCCTACTTTGTAACATTTGACAATTGCTACAATTCTTTATTTGAGGCCAGATAACTTTAGTTCCTTCAGCTCTTCTTCTACAACACACTGAAAAATGTTTTCCACACTGAAAAAGACTGTCTCCTTACTCTGGACGATCTTCCCACCAAAAGCTAATAAAATTGTAGACTGTATCAACAGATGTTCCACATCGAGAATAAGGGAGGGGCAGTCCTATAGGACTCCATGTTAGGCATCTGGAGAATGGTCACACTGGTTCCTAAACCTGCTTGTATCAGAATTGCCTGGAGAGGTTTGGTTTACTGAATCCACATTCCCATCTGATACCCGGAACAGCTGAGTGAGTAGGTCAGGACAGAGCTCCAGAATCCCTTTAACAAGATGTCTGTGTGGTCTTATGCAGCCAGCCTAGCATGAGACTGCAGAATGCTGCGCCCAGTTCTTTTTCACTTTTAAGTTATGCAACATTTGGAGTATAAAGAAAAGTACAGAAGGGGCACCTGGGTGGCTCAGTCAGTTAAGCATCCAACTTCGACTCAGGTCATGACCTCATGGCTCGTGGGTTCGAGCCCTGCGTTGGGCTCTGTGCTGACAGCTCAGAGACTGGAGCCTGCTTTGGATTCTGTCTCTCTCTCTCTGTCCCTCCCCCACTCTCTCAAAAGTAAACATTAAAAAAAATTTTTTTAGGGGCGCCTGGGTGGCGCAGTCGGTTAAGCGTCCGACTTCAGCCAGGTCACGATCTCGCGGTCCGTGAGTTCGAGCCCCGCGTCGGGCTCTGGGCTGATGGCTCAGAGCCTGGAGCCTGTTTCCGATTCTGTGTCTCCCTCTCTCTCTGCCCCTCCCCCGTTCATGCTCTGTCTCTCTCTGTCCCAAAAATAAATGTTGGAAAAAAAAAATTAAAAAAAAAATTTTTTTTTAAAGTACAGAAATTAAGACACCTATGTGCCAAAGAATCAATAGATGGTAAGGTTTCCTGCTACCTTGCTGAACTTGTTACTTTATTTTAGTGGGTACTTTAAGATTTTCTGTATATGAGATCATGTCGTCTACAAATTGTTTCCTTTCCAATCTGAACGCCTTTTATTTCATTTTCTTGCCTAAATGCCTGAATACAATGTTAGGTAGAAGTCGTGAGAGCACACATCCACAGCCTTGTTGTGTTCATGATCTTAGGGAGAGAACATTCACTCTTACATCACTAAATATGCTTACCTATGGGCTTTTATTGATGTACTTTATTAGGCTGAAGAGCACCCCCCTCTTTATTTATTTGAGAGAGTGCATGTGCGCATGAGCAAGTGAGGGTCAGAGAGGAAAAGAGAAAATCCCAAGCAGGCTCTATGCTCAGCACGGAACCTGATGCGGGGCTCGATCCCACTAACTGTGAGATCGTGACCTGAGCTGAAATCAAGAGTCAAACACCCAGGAGCCCCTGAAAAGCTCCCTTCTATTTGTTTGATGAGCATGTTATCAAATGGACTTGTTAAATGCTTTTTCTTGTGTCCGTTGAGATGATCATACATTTTTTTGTTCTTATTCTATAAATATGATGTATTACGTTGACTGATTTTCAGATGTTAAGCCAATTTTGCGTTCCTGGTATGAATCTTACTTTTTCATCATGTGTAACATCTTTTATGTGTCATTGGATTTAGTTTGCTAAAGCTCTTATTTTGCTGTGTTTATATTCATGAGTAATACTGGCTTATAGTTTTATAATCTCAATTAATGAATTGAAGCCATGTCTTCTAAATATTAATTATTGCTATCATTTGACCTACCAATTATTTGCTTTCTGTTTTTTTTTTTTATGTTTTTTTAAATTCATTTTTGAGAGAGAGAAAGAAGTGAGCAGGAGAGGGGAAGAGAGGGGGGAAACCAAGAATCTGAAGCACACACTGCGCTGACAGCAGACAGCCTGATGCAAGGCTCAAACTCACGAATCGTGAGATCATGACCTGAGCCATAGTCAGATGCTTAACCAACTGAGCCATCCCAGGATCCCTGCTTTCTGTTTTTAAAAAAGTCTTCTGGGGGCACCTGGGTGGCTCAATCGGTTAGGCGTCTGACTTCGGCTCAGGTCATGATCTCATGGTTCATGAGTTCTGAGCCCTATGTCGGGCTCTGTGCTGACAGCTCAGAGCCTGGAGCCTGCTTCTGATTCTGTGTCTCCCTCTTTCTCTGCCCCTCCCCTACTCGTGCTCTCTCTCCATCTCTCAAAAATGAATAAATGTTTAAAAAAAATTTTTTTTAAAGTCTTCTGGGGGTGCCTTGCTGGCTCAATTGGTAGATAGAGCATGCAAAAAAAATTTTTTTAAACGTTTATTTATTGAGAGACAGAGACAATGCAAGCAGGGGAGGGCAGAGAGAAAGGGAGACACAGAATCTGAAGCAGGCTCCAGGCTCCAGGCTCTGAGCTGTCAGCACAAAGCCCGATGCGGGCTTGAATCCATGAACTGTGAGATCATGACCTGAGCTGAAGTCAGATACTTAACCAACCGAGCCACCCAGGTGCCCCAGAGCACACAACTCTTGATCCTCAGAGTCATGAGTTCAAGCCCCATACTGAGAATAGAGCTTACTTAAAAAAATAAATAAATAAAAAGTCTTCTGTATTCTTTTGGATTTGAGGAGTTTTCAGAACTCCACTTTAATTCATCATGTTTGACAAAATCTCTTCATATAATTTAGTAATTGCTCTAAGGAGTTCTAATAGACCTCATCTACTTAGAATCACTGTTTTACCATGTCAAGTGAACCTTAGAAACCTTACCTCCAGAATGAGTCTCTTTATTTCCCCCCTTATGTTATAGTTGTCTTACGCATTACATCTGCATTACATCTACACACATTAAAAGCCCCATCAGACAATGCCATATTTTCTTGTCAACCAAACATATTTTAAAGAATTCAACTGGAGAATAGTTCATTATACTTGCCCAGATCTTGCTGTTGCTGTTTCTTCATTCTTAACCTTCCAGATTTCTATCTTAAGAGCTTTCTTAGCAGTTACTTTCTCTTTTTTTTATTCTTGAGAGAGAGCACGAGGGAGAGCGAGTGAGCACAAGCAGGGGAGGTGCAGAGTGAGAGAGGGACACAGAATCTGAAGCAGGCTCCAGGCTCTGAGCTGTCAGCCCAGAGCCCAATGTGGGGCTCGAACTCACAAGCCGTGAGATCATGACCTGAGCCAAAGTCAGACACTTTACCAACCGAGCCACGCAGGCACCCCTCTTAGCAGTTAACTTTAGAGCAGGTATGCTGTCAATAACTGCTCTTAGTTTTCCTTCATCTGAAAATATTTCACCTCCCATTTCTGAGGGATATTTTCACTAGATAAACTGGATTGACAATTCTTTTCTTTCAGCACTTTAAAATTCTGTGCTTCGGGGCACCTGGGTGGCGTAGTCGGTTAAACGTCCGACTTCAGCCAGGTCACGATCTCGCGGTCCGTGAGTTCGAGCCCCGCGTCAGGCTCTGGGCTGATGGCTCAGAGCCTGGAGCCTGATTCCGATTCTGTGTCTCCCTCTCTCTGCCCCTCCCCTGTTCATGCTCTGTCTCTCTCTGTCCCAAAAATAAATAAATAAAATTCTGTGCTTCAGTGCAGAGCCTGCTTGGGATTCCCTCTCTCCCTCTCTCTCTGTTCTTCCCCTAATTGTGCATGCACACATGTGCTCTCTCTCTCAAAATAAACCAACTTAAAAAATTTTAAAAGAATGTATTTCATTTCCTTCTAGCCTCGTTTTTGATCAGAAATCTATAGTGATTTACACTGTTCCCTTTAAAGTAATGTCATTTTTCTCTGTGCACAAGATTTTTGTCTTTAGTCTTCATCAGTTTGATTATGACTTGTCTGGGGAGGGGTTTGTGTTTATCTATGGCTTAGTGTTTGCTGAGCTTTTTGAATCTGTGGGTTTCACCAAATTTGGAAACATTCCAGCTACTATTTCTTTAAATATTTTTTTCTGCAACATGCTTCTTCCTCTCCTATGACTCGAATGACACAAATATTAAAACTTTTGGTATTGTCTCACAAGTCTCTGGAAATTAGTGTATTTTTCTAATCTTTAGTTCAGACTGGATAATCTCCAATGAACTATCTTTGAAGCTACCTCATCTTTATTTTCCTATTCAACCCATCCAGTGAGGTTTTATTTCTGTTACTGTATTTCTCAGCTCTAAAATTTCTATTTAGTTCTCTTTATAGCTTCTACTTTTTGCTAGGAGTTCTTAACTTTCTATTCATTTCAAGAGAATTCACACTTGTTAGGACATTTTAATAGCTCCTTTAAGTTTTTGTCCCATAACTCCAACATCTGTGTCATCTAGGAGATGGCATCTGCTGACAGTCTTCCCATGCCAAATTAAGATTCTTCTGGGTTCTTTGTATGCCAAGTAATTTGGGACATGGGACATTTTCAATATTATGATACCAGACTCTGGGATCTTGTTTAAATCCTATGGAGAAATTTTGATATTCTTGTTTTAGCAGGCTATCAACCTAGTTGTGTCCAGGCCATTGATTTTGACCAGCATTCAGTGGACTGTGGTTCCAATGTCATTTCAGTTTTCAAAGCTTTTGCAGTGTTATTCAGATCTGGTCCATATGTGCACCAGGTAATTCCTGTTCAGTCTGGGACTTGAGCCACTGCATGTCGTATGTGTAGTTCATTCAATTCCTTAGGTCTATATATGCTAGGGAAGCCCGTTTTTATTATTTATTTGCTAAAAATTTATAAATGGGTGCTGAATTTTATCAAATACTTTTCCTGCATTTCTGAGTTGATTATATATTGTTTGTATGGATTCTCACTTATCATGGTTTATTTCCTTGTATGTTTGATGATTTTTCACTCTGAATTCATATTTGGTTGATCCTAATTTGGTATAATGCAGAAAGCTTACTTTGGGGGAAGCTTCCTTTCAGATGTTCTAGCCTCCTGCAGGAATCCCAGCTTAATACAAAACTCTCAGGTTCAGAGTCCTTTCCTGCAGTAGACCTAAAGCAATGTGTGCACTTTGGTTTCCAGGCTTGCTTCTGCTTCTCACTCTGGTTTCAGCTCATGTATTTGTATTGTTAAAAAGAAAACCACAGGCCCAAAACGGCATCACTTAGGCCAAATCCCCAACCCAGAGCTTAATACCTAATCTATAAACCTCTTCCAGAAATGTAGTCTTTACTAGTCAGAGCTTTTCAGATCAGTACCAGTGAGGGCCACACAGGCCCTCTCCTTCTCCCAGAGGAGGACAAGGTCATCTGCATCAAAAGAACCACTGCTCTTCCCACTAAGAGAAAGATACCCTGCTGGAACAATACTGTTCTTTTGCTAAAACTTTCTTGCCCCACCCTCCTTCCTTTAAAAACCTTCTGTTTTGGGGGTGCCTGAGTGGCTCAGTTGGTTGAGTGTCTGACTTCAGCTCGGGTCATGATCTCACAGCTTGTGAGTTCGAGCTCTGTGCTCAGAGCCACGTCGGGCTCTGTGCTGACAGCTCGGAGCCTGGAGCCTGCTTCGGATTCTGTGTCTCCCTCTCTCTGCCCTAATCCACTCGCATTCTGTCTCTCAAAAATCAATAAACATTAAAAAAACAAAAACTTCCGTTCTGTATAGCTCCTTGGCTCCCCTCTACTTGCTAGACAGGATCTGCCCAATTCAGGAATTATTTAATAAAGCCACTTAGACCTTCAAATTTACGTGGCTGAATTCTGTTTAACAGATATGGTGGCTTCAGGATCAGAAACGAACTTCTGGCAGTATCTGGGGACAATGAAAAACACAGGCACGAGCCCTGCAAACCCTTCAGAGTTCACCATCTTTCTCCCTGTTTCCAAGGGCCATTGGTAAGTCCCTCTCAGTTTTAGCTCTGCTCTTTTTGCATTCAAGCTGCAGATCTGACTTTCCAATAAAGTATTAATGGATCAGGCTAGACTAATAGGAGGTTCTAAGGAAGCACCAGCCCTTAGCCCTTGGTTCAGACCATACTTCCACCTTGGAATCCTTTCCTAGTTCCAGTCTCCAGTCCCCATTTACTGGAGTATGCTGGTTTAGTCTTATTCATTTCCAGTCCACAGTCTCCCTGAATGAGAGTCTGCTGGTTTAGCTCACACTGGGAATTGCTGGTAGTGCACAAAGACTTCTCTTAACCACTCCGCAGTGACATGTTTTGGTTACTGGTGGTGTGCTGAGGGGCACATGTTTGTCTTGTTTTATGTAAATAAAGGTAATTGCTAGTGGGGATTTCAGAAACCAAAAAGCCACAAAAATTGGCGGGTCCAGGTCAAATCACTTAAGAGCTGTTACAGCACTTACCACCTAACTCAAAGACTTTCAACATAGTAGAAGCTAGTCAATGAACAGGTTAGATTGACACTAGGTCACCCACTGATCTCCAGAAAACTTCTGTGCAGTGAAGCACACTGTAAAACAACCCATAAATTCCAACCCCAAAGCAAGTCCCTCTTAGGGATTAGTTTGGCTCTGAGAAACCCAAAGGCCTAGTTAAAACAAGAGATCCTTTAGATCTAGAGTTAGTGTGCCACCTTCTGGCAAACCTGCTTATTTTATGTTTAAGAACTATAGTCCCAGAAGTTAGATACCTAGCAAAAAAAAATTTTTTTTTTTTTTTACCAAAACAACATGGAATTATGATGGCTGTTATGAGGAATGCTGAATTAGACAAGATCATTCATTTAAGAAGTACACTTGAAAGCAAGGGCTGATTACCTGTTTTAATTGGCAAGAAGAGGCCTCCAAAAGATTTCAAAATCCCAAAATAGTTTCATTAAAAGACTCATGGCAAACAGCTAATGAAAAACAGAAAAATTATCTAAAACAAGACTACACAGAAGACTGATGTAATTCCTGCCACTCTCTTCTGTCCTTTGAGTACTCATCTTAGTGAGCTTCTGTCTGAACTGCCTTTCCACTCTGAAAAGACAATGACCTTTTGAAAGAAGACCACTTGGGGCTACTGGTGATCCTCTTCAGGTATCTCTCATTCCTTACTCTAAGGCTGAACCGAGGGCTGTAGTTAAAGAATTTCTTAAACTAGGGAGGACCCTCAAGAGTTTTTATAAATAGATGATCTCCTGGGCCGAGTTGAGAGAAGGGAAATGAAAATTCATGTTGTCCCTTCCTTTCCAAATCCAAACCCAGTGGATAATGATCCTTTCTCTCCTGGAAATAACTATTTTCTTTTTGCTTCTTGTTACCTCCTAAGAACATGGCTTGGCTTTCTGCCTGCCTGGGACAGGAGGCCGTCTCTTCTTTCTTTGGCTGTGTTTGGGAGTAACTCCAGATCTTCTTCTGTTTTTAAAGTAGGCTTCATGCCCAGTGAGGAGCCCAACGCAGGCCTGAATCCACAACCCTGAGATCAAGACCTTAGCTGAGATAGAGTCAGATGCTTAACCAACTGAGGCACCTAGGCACCCCACCTCTAGATATTCTTAAGATAGTACCTTTCACTCCCTCTTTGAGGAGGCATCTTGGGTCCATAAGGTTGCCAGAAATATTTACTGTTTGTCCTGCTGAAACCTAACAAGATATTTGAAAGGACTTAATAACTCTATAATCAGAAATTTGACCAAACTGGATGCTGATATTGAGAGCCTGATAGTTTTTCTTTAAAAAAAAAAAAAAGATTTTTTTTAATGTTTATTTATTTTTGACAGACAGACCATGAGCGGGGGAGGGGCGGAGTGAGAGGGAGACACAGAATCCAAAGCAGGCTCCAGGCTCTGAGCTGTCAGCACGGAGCCCAACACGGGGCTGTGAGGTCATGACCTGAGCCGAAGTTGGACGCTCAACCGCTCAACCGACTGAGCCACCCAGGCACCCATAAACCTGATAGTTTTTCTTAAAAGCCTTCTCCCCTAAGCTAAATGTACCCAGAGAGAAAGAAAACATTCTCCTAGGGGGATGGGTGTCAGTACTTTGGTATCCTTTTGTCAACAACCCAATTCTTCGAGGAATTAAAAAGAGCTGTCCTTGTTTTAAGAATCTAGTATTTATAGGACAAGAGGTATGGTTCTAAGAACAATTCAAGGATCACCAATGTCCAAACCTCCCCTATTTATCTCAAAAGGCTTATAATTGGGGTGCCTGGGTGGCTCTTGATTTCGGCTCCAATCATGGCCTCATGTTTCAGATCAAACCCCACGTAGGATTCTGCCCTGACAGCACAGAGCCTGGTTGAGATTCTCTCTCAAAATAAATAAACAAAAAAGAAATGTAAAATGTTCAGGGCACCTGACTGGCTCAGTCGGTAAACCATGCAAGTTTTGATCTTGGTGTTGTGAGTTCAAGCCCTATGTGGGGTATAGAGATTACTTTAAAAAAAAAAAAAAAAAAAAAGTATAAATGTTCAATGTTCTATCTGGTCTTCTCTAGGAACTCTTATCTAGTCCATCTCTTTAAAATGCAAATTTAGGGGTGCCTGAGTGGCTCAGTTGGTTGGGTATCCAACTCTTGGTTTTGGCTCAGGTCATGATCTCATGATTTGTGGGTCTTAGCCCCTGCACTGTGCTCAGTGCTGCTGGTGTGGAGCCTGCTTGGGATTCTCTCTCTCAAAATAAATTTAGAAAAAATAAAATAAAATGCAAATTCAATGGAGGTAATTTTTATCAAGGAAAAAACAAAAGGGGGGAAGGCAGTTTAGAACCTGACTTGCCAAGGGGCGCCTGGCTGGCTCAGTCAGAAGAGCATGTTATTCTTGATCTCATGGTCGTGAGTGGAGCCTCATGTGGTATAGAGAGTACTTAAAAAAATAAATAGAAACTTAAAAAAAAGAATTTGCCTTGCCAAGGTCAAATCCAAATCTGAAGTGTCTTCTCCACAAATATTCGAAAAAGCTTTAGCCATTCAAACAGATAACCTTAACTTATTCCATCTACCAAAAAACAAAAAAAAGAACCCAAACTCAGATCCAACTTTTATAACTATTTTTTGCACCCATTTCATGGTAATAATTTTAAAACCGAAGCTATAAGGTCTCTACAGTCTGTATGTTCACATGTGTCTATACAGAGGTGTTGTAGTTATTTGGTATTGCTTAATTTAATTTGTAAAAGAGCTCCATTTAGTTGGTTTAAAGGCAAGCATTTGTAAGGACTGGGCATTCTGAAACTCTCAGAAAGAAACTAACAAAATTTTTTTCAAATTCATATATCTGAAAAAATATTTGACATGAAATCTAGTTTAAGATTGATGGTTTAATTAAAACAGACATGGCTTTAGAGTTATCGACATTAAATAGAAAACTTTTATTCTACATAAGTTCATGTTATCTCTTACTCTGTCAACAAAAAAATAATAGCTTAGGATAATGGCTGACTTTGTTAAATGTTGAATGAAGTATTTGTACATAATCTACACATAATTATTAGAGACAAATATATGTATGCAAGATAAAAGTTTATCAATGAACTTTTCAGTGATATTATGTCTACTTAAACCGTTTTCTCCAATTTGGGGGTGGCAGAATCTAAAACCTTAGTTTTACTGAGATAGATTAAATGATTTAACTAACACTAAACTCATCAAATACCAAAATCATTTCCAAATAAGATAAAATACTGCAACATTAATAACATTTATCACGGAGAATCCAAAAGATATTTAGATATGTTAATGCTATATTGGACAATTTTAAAGGACATGTTTTTGGAAATTTTGATTTGCAAATTTTAAGAACGCTTTAATTTGCAGTAGAAATTAAGGTTTCTAAGGGTTAAGAAGTCTAATTGCTACATGTAATTAAAGCTAGTAAGAATAAAACATCTCCATGTGCCAGGAAAGATGTGTTAAAAAAGGGCATGAGAAATATATATTTTTTTTGTTCTAAAATGAGGATGGTTGTCTAAAGATGAAAAACATAGGACAAATCAGAATGTAGAAAAAACTGTTGTAGTAGGTTTGTGGCAGAGGAATCTCTGAAAAGCAACTATATCATGTGTGATCCAACTGGTTAAGATTAAAATAATTTTATTTTAAAAAATGAGTTTAAAAAATTTTTTAATGTTTTTATTTATTTTTGAGATAGAGACACAGAATCTGGAGCAGCCTCCAGGCTCTGAGCTGTCAGCACAGAGCCCGATGCAGGGCTCAAACTCACAGATGAGATCATGACCTGAGCTGAAGTTGGACGCTTAACCGACTGAGCCACCCGGGCACCCCTAAAAATGAGTTTTAAAATCAAAAGTAAGCTGGTGTAAAATTAGAATTTGTTATTTTAATAGAGGGAAAGACCAAAGTTCTCTTGGACTTTGGTCTGATTTTGGTAATATTGTGAAAACTCCTTTAAGTTTCAGAATGATCTGTGATCCTGTTTAGGCAAGTGCCTTAGAACCTATATTTGATATTTTTGATGAGTGCCCCAAAATTTAGTTCTATTTTTTTAAGGTTTTATTTATTTATTTTTTTAATTTTTTTTTTCCAACGTTTATTTATTTTTGAGACAGAGAGAGACAGAGCATGAATGGGGGAGGTGCAGAGAGAGAGGGAGACATAGAATCGGAAATTAAGGTTTTATTTTTAAGGAATCTCTATATCCAACATGGGGCTCAAAATTATGACCCTGGGATCGAGTCACATGCTCTACCTATGAAGCCAGCCACACCCAAAATTAAGTTCTAAAGTCTTTTTGATTTGGAATATCCCAAAGGATTTGTTACGCTTATTTGATATTTGACAATGCTTCCCATGTAGTTTACATAAGTAATTCTAAGCCTTCTTTATATTGTATTTTTAAGACTGTGGCCATGTGTGGGTAAGTTGATTTTGCTTCTGCAAAAATGGCCCCTAAATGCCAGACTTCTGCTGTCACGATGTCCTTACAACGTGGCAAAAGCCTGCTCCAAGACGGGCCTCTAGGTTCTTTCTCACTTTCTGGCAAATCTCATTTTTTGGTTTTAACATTTCTTCACCCACCATGGTATAAGAGGACTCCAATTATAAATAAACATTGGTGTGGAGACTTCTAGAAGATTGCAAAAAGAACTTACCATCAATGTCTAACCTGTCAAATCCATAATCCTGGAAATACTTTTTGTTCCCAGAGGCCTCAAAGCAGCTGGACTTCATTCATTTGCCACCTCGTATGGGCTATTAATATTTTCTTGTTAGTGTATGTTTGTTTTCTGGATAGACTGAAGTTTGCCAGTGTGAGGGCATTAGTATTGCAGCAGGGGAAAACAAACAAACAAAACCCTTAGAAAACGTGTTTCCCATATTTGGGCTGTACTTTCCACTGAGGCACGCACTTCACTGGGCAAATCATTCAAGCCTTGATAAAGGCCTTACAAATATCTCGGAATTATCACTGCCCCATCACCCTTAATCATCAGGCAAGGTGGAGAGAACTAATGAAGTTCTCAACATCTCTAAGCTTGCTGAATTCGGCAAGGCGTTGGCCTAAAGTGCTGCCACTGGCTCTGCTCACTATTTGCAATACATTCCATAGGAGACAGTCACAGGCAGACCACTCACTGTCTACCGGTGTACAACTTTCTGCTGATTCCTTGTTGTCTGTCTCATGCTAGTATAACCAGTTACTAGAAGTCTTTAATGTCTTATTCTAAAGCCTATCATCAACAGGTTAAAGAAGCTTTCCCAGACGGTATCAAAGGATCCTGTTGGTCACAGTCTGGAGCCTGGTGACTGGTATTTTGGAAAGGTCATAAAAAAAAACCAGAAACAAACACCCAGCTCTCAAGTCCTGTTAGAAAGTACCTTACCAAGTGCTCCTGACTGCTGACACTGCTGCAAAACTAAAAGGTATTAAGCCCTGGGTAAACACCACACGGCTAAAGAAGGCTCCATCTGGTCTTGTACAGATGCTGGAGATCTCTAAATCAAATTGACAAGAGAGAGAAGTAGCTTACAACAAGGTAGACTGTTTCTATCCAAGACGATGGATCATACTTTTACTGCATTATCTGCTAGGATCCTTAGATCCTCTAGCCAAAGTGGTCCTTGATAACAGACAGACTGTCTTGATTCATCTGTTAGCTGAGAAGGAGTTGTCTGTGCTGTGGCCAACACCACCTACTGTTGTACCAGGATTAATTAACACTTTTGAAAAGTTAAAATTACAAAAGATCACAGAACAAGACATTTGGCTTTAAAAAGTTGACTCCTTCCACGAGGTTCTTTCTTTGACTTACTTGATTTTGACTGGCGTAGGCCTTGGAGACCAAGGCTCTAGAGTGCACTTCAAATATTGAGATTTATTCTTATAGGAATCATAATAATCTGTGTGCGTTGTATTCTCTCAAAAGCTTTAAATGCATGTTCATAGCCACTAACCACCAAACAAATGATCTAAGACTGAAACACGAAGAGAATATGAACCTGAAGCTGTGACCTGTGAATATCACAGACATTAAGCACGTGTACATACACGTCTGAGATCACACAAAAGGAACAACAAAAACTGCGAGAACTTTTGAATGGTAACTGAGAGTGGCACTAATGCCTTAAAATTTGATCACATCTCTAAGCTGAACGTCTGATTAAAAGGAAGGAACTGTTAAAGAGAAAACCACAGCCCTAAATGGCATCACTTAGGTTGAGTCCCCAAACTGGGGGGGTTAGTACTTAATCTAATTGCAGTTTCAACCTTCCCCCCAAAATGTAGTCTTAACTAGTCAGAAAGTTTCAGATCAGCACCAATGAGGTAATTTGTCACATGGGCTTTCTCCATCCCACCAAAGGAAGATGAGAATCTGCAATGATAAGACCTCCTGGCACTTAGGCCTAAGGGAAAGATAACCTTGCCTGGAAAAATTCTTTTACCAATAACTTTTTTGTCCCTCCTTCTTTCCTATATACAAATCTTCCATTTTGTACAACTTCTCAGAGGGGATGGTGCCCTTTAATAGTCAATTGGACCTTCAAATTTACTCACTTAAATTTTGTGAGTATAACAAACAGTATATATATGGTTTTTATGATTATTGGGGGAATATGATATTTATATTATTTCCTACAAATGCACAATACATTAACAAGTACTTTATCCAGGAACTTTTGTGCTGGTAGAGCCCCCCTGTTCGGAACTTAAACTTTAAAAAAAAATTTTTTTTTTTTTAACATTTATTCATTTTTGAGAGAGTGCGAGTGAGGGAGGGGCAGAGAGAGAGGGAGACACAGAATCCGAAGCAGGATCCAGGCTCTCACGAACCGGGAGATTATGACCTGAGCAGAAGTCGGCTTAACTGAGCCACCCAGGCACCCTGGAAATTAAACTTTCATTTGCATTCTTTTGGTGACTGCCTCCAATAATCTAAGGTCATCTAATCAATAACAATATAAGTAATCAATACAGGGATCTAATAAGCCATTCCTTATCTCACATATTTCTGTCTGCTATAATTCTTTGCATTTTGTTTTTAAACTACACAAATTAATCATTACTGTTCTAAAAATCAAAGGTTCTAAAAAGTAAAAAATCAATGAATGTTTTAGTTTACCACTCTTTCTTATATTCACATTCCTTCCATTTGGACTCATTTTTCTTCTTCCTGAGGTGTAACCTTTAGTAAATTCTTAAATCAGTTTGAAATGAATTTTATTTCACCATTATTTTGGAGTGATTGTTCCATCGGGTATAAAATTCCAGAGCAATAGTTACTTTCTCTTGTTAAAGATTTTATAGTCCATTGTCTTCTAATATTACCTTCAAAAACCTATTAGCCTAATGGTCATTCTTTTCAAGGTAATTTACCTTTTTTCGTTAGAAGATTTTAAGATCTTACTGTTATCTTTGGTGTTTTCCAGTTATTTATTTAATAAGTTAATCTACAAGTTATTAATTTATTTAATAATTAATCTAGGGGCACCTGGGTGACTCACTTGGCTGAGCATCTGACTTCTGATTTCAGCTCAGGTCATGATCTCAGGTCATGATCTCACAGTTTGTGGGTTAAAGGTCTGCGTTGGGCTCTGCGCTGACAGCATGAAGCCTGCTTGGGATTCTCTCTCTTCTCTTCCCTGCTTGCACTCTTTCCTTTCCTTTATCCTTTTCTGTCTCCCTTTCCTCCTACCTTCTAGTTTTGTTCAACAAGTAATTATTGAGCATCTACTCTTGTATGATTGCTTTACAGTGCAAAAACTTATTTAAGAGCACAGCCCATGAGCGCCTGGGTGGCTCAGTTAGGTGTGCGACTTCAGCCCACATCATGATCTTGCGGTTTGTGAGTTCAAGCCCTGCACTGGGCTCTATGTTGACGGTGCAGAGCCTGAAGCCGGCTTCAGATTCTGTGTGTGTCTCTCTCTCTCTTCCCCTCCCCTGCTCATGCTCTCTCTCAAAAATAATAAGCATTAAAAAATTTTTAAAAAACACCACAACCTAGGGGCGTCTGGGTGGCTCAGTCAGTTGAGCATCTGACTTCAGCTTAGGTCATGATCTTGCAGTTTGTGAGTTCGAGCCCCGCGTCAGGCTCTGTGCTGACAGCTCAGAGCCTGAAGCCTGCTTCAGATTCTGTGTCTCCTTCTCTCTCTGCCCCTCTCCCACTTGTGCTCTGTTTCTGTCTCTCAAAAATAAATAAATGTAAAAAGAAAAATTAAAAAAAAACCCAGCACAGTCTATGTATTATTATTTTTTTAGTTATCTCTACAGGCAACATGGGGCTTAAACTCACAACCCTAAGATCAAGAGTTGCATTTTCTTTTGACTGAGCTAACTAGGTACCCCTGGCCCATGTATTATTAATTGGAATCCCAACAGGATGAGATAAATACTGTAACAAGGGTCAGTAAAAAGAATGCCACAGAAGAAAGACATAACTTGGTCTTGGGAGTTGGAATAAAGGTAATCAGAAGACTTCTAGGAGAAAATAAGGCTTAAAGTATGTGCAGGAATTATGCAGAATGCAGAAAAATGTGTTTCAGCAAAGGGACAAGACGAAGGCCCAGAGTTAGGAAGCTAAGAAAGGGAACACAAAGCAGTTCAATTCCTAAAATCTATAGTCATGTTGCTTTTAAAGTTAACTATCTAAAAGTAAATATGGAAATCTAGTGCTTTGCCAGAAGGTAAGATTAAATTCCTCTTCAGCACAGCAATTTAGGCCCTTCATAGTCTGGCTCAAATCTCTCGCTCTTAACATTTCCCATGCTATACGGACACATGCTCCCTCTTTATATAGTTTGCTTTGCACAGCACCATTCCAACTTATTGGTTATAGAACACACACAGGATCCAAAATGCCGAGTACTCACCTGTAAGATGGGCGCCGTGCTAGGATCCCGTGGGCTTTCTGTGAAGAGCCTATACTGTCTGATGAGTCCTGAGACTCCTCACTTTCTGATAAAGATGACACCTGAAAAACAGAACTGGTTTTATGGTGATAAACAATGCAGGTGGAAAACAATTTAATCTTACTTTCAGAAAATACGATCTGTCTTCCTGCCAACCAAATTCATTTGTCATTAAATCTACGGTCTAAAATAAAGGAGCAAATGAAAAAACAAAATTTATTTCAAGAGCCCAAACTAATTAAAGGAATGTACAATACAGCATGCTCAGAACAAAGAAGAAAGTCTATCCCTAAATAAAGCAAATACTAGAGTTATAAAGGCCAGTCTCTGATTTCCACCCTATTTCTATACTGATAAAAAAATGATGCTCAGTTTTTTAAATCATTAATCTGATTTGGACTCCAGACATGCTCATTTTGAAGTGCTACTAGATATCCAACTATTATCAAATTATTAGATAATAACATTGCAGAGACTGCTAAATATACAAGACTTTAGGTCAGGCATGAGGTCTTGGGCTAGACATATAAACTTGGGAGTCACAGCTCTCTAGGTAGTCCATAAAGCCCTAAGACTGGATGGGCTCAATACACAGAGAAGATGACGAAGAAGAAAACCCAGGAACATTCTAACATTAACAGGTTGGGAAGAAGGGGACGAACCAGCAAATAAGACCAAGAATAAGCCACCACTGAGGCAGGAAAAATACCAGGTAAGTGACGTGTCCTAGACAGCTAGCAAAAGCAGTGTATCAAAGAGAATGATCAACCATGTTAAGTACTGCTAACAGATGAAATAAAACAAGGACTGAGAACAGACCATTATGTATAGCAAGATGGAGTTCACTGGCAAGGGCAGGTATAAGCACATGCAACTTAGAAAACTGTACTAATTAGGCTTCATCTCACTTCACAAATACCTGTAAAGCACTGAGTGCATAGCATATAGCAAGGACATATTAAATGGTAACTGTTAATAATAAATCCTATAAAATTATGTCAACACGATAATAACCACATGCAAGTTTTAAACTATAACAGTATCTTTTTTTTTTATGTCATTCATTTTTGAGATACAGAGACAGGGCGTGAGTGGGGGGGGGGGGGGGGAGGGGGGGAGGGAGACACAGAATCCGAAGCAGGCTCCAGGCTCTGAGCTGTCAGCACAGAGCCCGACGCAAGGCTAGAACCTATGCACGGTGAACCATAACCTGAGCCAAAGTCGGATTAACCAACTGAACCACCCAGGTGCCCCTACAGTATAATTAAGAAAATAAGTTATTTTCGATTTTTAGAATGTATTAAATTTCCCAATATTTGTCCAAAGTTGCACTATGGATAGATTTTTTACTTCATCTTTATTTTAATGTTTATTATTTACTTTTGAGAATCAGAGCCTGAGTGGGGGAGGGTTAGAGAGACAAGGAAATACTTCATCTTTATTTTAAAAAATAAAATAACACAATCAGGTTTCTAGAAAGGACCTAACAAATCAGTGCTGTACATTACTATCTACAGAAAGCCTTCCCCAATCAGATGTAGATCTTAAATTTCTATAAATCTGTTTTACATTCTATAATCTCCCTGAAAAACAAGTTCTAATGTACAGCTATTTACATTTTATATTAAAATCTGTATCTTTTGGCAGAAAAGAATGATCACAACCCAAAGTAATTAAGAGATATGTCCCTTCCATATTTCCTCAAGCATCATGGATTTCCATTTCTAACCTAAACCCTTAACTATTTTCACTGTCCCTAAATTTACTCCAAAGTGTCCCACTGAACTCAAGAAATAATTTCTGGAACTAAGAGTTTACTTATATAATTAAGATCAAGTATTTCTATTTAACGACTAGCAACTAAGAGTAAAAACTCACAAATCCATGCAGTTGTCACCTTTCAAATAGAAAAATCACATAAACATGCAGCTCTAGAGCTGACAGCACCACCAGATACTAAATAGTCAGGAGGAAGAAATGAGGGATGACCAGAGGCATTTGGAGCCTCACAAGAGCCCGAAGATAAAATGGGGAGAAAGAGTAGAAGGAAAAAGAACCCAGGATCACCTTTTCCTTCCTGCTCCTGTCAGCTGGTAATATGAAGGTACATAGATATAAATAAGAACTTGCCTCTACTATGAGAACGCTCTTATTTGACTTCCACAAAGCATAAAGTAGGTACTTTTTTTTTTTTTTTTTAAACTTTGTTGACACTAACACCATCACCCTTGCTTCAGAATTCTCTTTCTCATGAAAGATACCACTGGGACAAAAAGATTCTGTCTCTTAAAGTCCTTCATTTCCAAGCAATAAATTCCCCCCAAATTGCTTTCCTTTTTCACTGGGTAGTCCATACATGAAATTAGAAATTCACAAACTTTTCTATTTGCCTCATTTGTTCTATAGCCTAATTTTTTAAATTTTTTTTCAACGTTTTTATTTATTTTTGGGACAGAGAGAGACAGAGCATGAACGGGGGAGGGGCAGAGAGAGAGGGAGACACAGAATCGGAAACAGGCTCCAGGCTCCGAGCCATCAGCCCAGAGCCTGACGCGGGGCTCGAACTCACAGACCGCGAGATCGTGACCTGGCTGAAGTCGGACGCTTAACTGACTGCGCCACCCAGGCGCCCCTATAGCCTAATTTCTAAGACAACTTTACTATCTTGGTTTATAATATTGTAACTATAGCAACTTCAATTGTGTCCAAAGACTTAGTGTATAAAAGTCCCTTCTCTCAACCACTAAGTCTTTGAATTTCTGTACCGTTTGCACGTGTGGTGGGTGAATTACAGAAGACTGAGCTGTCTGGATGACCCCCTGAACCTGTACTTGCTCTCCAGGAAGAGGTATAATTGTCACTGGTGCAGATCCTCTTAATGCCATCTAAGAACAAATAAAAATTCAATTAACATATTATACCTATGCATATAAGATAACTGAGTTCTTAACACTGGAAAACATAGTTCAGAGCTTATTATATTTAACCACATCTAGTAACATTAAGTATCTTCTATGGGTCAGAGACTGTACTAGGGGGTTGACGTTACAAACTATAACAAACACAATAAGAACTGTAATAGAAGAGGAAAAGCAGAAAATACCGTTTGAGCAAAGAAAGGGTGCTACTTCATCTGGGTCTTGAAGGATAAACAATTCACTGAAGTTGTATATGGGGGGTGGGGGGGGTTGGGAGGTATCTGGGGCAGAGAACTGATTGTGCAAAAAATGTGGAGGCTGCTTAGAACATGTTATTCTGGGGCGACTGGGTGACTCCACTGGTTAAGCATCCAACTTCGGCTCAGGTCACTATCCCATGGTTTGTGAGTTCAAGCCCTGGGTCGGGCTCTGTGCTGACAGTTCAGAGCCTGGAACCTACTTCAGATTCTGTGTCTCCCTCTTTCTCTGCCCCTTGCTCCCTTGCTTGTGATCTGTCTCTCAAAAATAAATAAACATTAAAAAAAAAAAAATTTAGATGGGTGCCAGGCTGGCTCAGTCAGTTAAGCATCCAACTTTGGCTCTGGGTGGCTCAGTCAGTTAAGCATCTAACTTCAGCTCAGGTCATGATCTCATAGTCCAGGAGCTCGAGCCCTGCACTGGGCTTTGTGCTGAGAGCTCAGAGCCTAGATTCTGCTTCAGATTCTGTGTCTCCCTCTCTTCTCTCTGTCCCTCCCCCGCTTGTGCTTTGTGTCTGTGTGTGTGTCTCTCTCTCTCTAAGTAATAAAGAAACATTTTAAAAAATTGTAACGTTATTCTGAAAAGATCTGGCTGAAAACCAATCCAGAGATCAAGAGTCAAAAAGTCAGAGAAATATCAACTTTGTGTGGTGTTTTTAAAGAAAAAAAAAAAAAAATCAAATATTTAAAAATAAATAATTCAATTATGAGATTATAATTTATTTCTATAGAAATCCGATGGGATGTCATGGAAATACCACAATAAAATGCTAAGCCAAGAAAGGCCCACCCATCAACCTTCAAGGCTCAGGTTCTCTCTCTTCCAAGAAGCTTTCTAATATTTTCAGTTAACAATGATCTCTCACCTTCCTGTGGACTACTCTGGTCCATACCATCCATCTTAGAGTTAAATAACAAAATCCAAGGCTGCTTCTCAGGTCTTATAAATCAACTTCCTGACTGCTCCCTTCTTTTTTTGTTTGCATAAAGCCCCAAAACAATGCCTTATTCCCTTTCATTGAAGGTTCTTTTCCCCTTCCCAAGATGGGATTAAATTCCAGCCTCATCATCCCCCAAAATGCGCAGGTCATGAAATTTTGTATATAAAATTTTATCCGGGTACTGAGAACTGCAAACTGCCACACAAACGATTTCCATCAACCCCTCTCATCACACACTAAAAGACATAAACCAAATTCTAGAACTGCTTTTATCAGCTTACGGCCATGTCCCTAGGATGACTCCAGCCCCCTTAAAATGCCTGCCCGAGAAAGCTCAATGCTGCCAAAAAATGTACTGTTTGTTCCAGTTAAAACCTAAGGCCCCTGACCGCACTTTGCTTACAGTGCTTACTTTAAGAAACTTAGAGTTGTAAATCCTTTCTCTGATTCTTGAGATATAAATCTTCCATAACCCAGAAATGTCTCCTCTCAAGACCTGGGAGCCATCCCTTTGAAATGTAATCATCAGCAAGATTAGAGCCCTCGTCTCCCAGTCTCTGGGAGAGTAGGAGGGTAACTTTGATAAGCATCAATTAGCAAACACAGACGTCCTAATCACAGCGACCAACCTCCCATCCTAACATCTTCGGTACTTGTCCTTTAGCACACCCTGGCATTTAAAAAGTACCTTTTGTTTCAGCAGATTTGAGCTCAATTTTTGCGGCACTCTCTCTTCTCTACTGCCTTCATCTGAATGAAGCATGTCTTGCTACCTTTAACATACGTCTGGCTCTTTCTCTTTGACAGCACCCCATTAGGGGGACACAAATATTAAAGAGTTAAAATAGGATTCACAAATCTTAAGAGTCCAGCTCTAGAGTGACCATTACACTCAGAGAAAATAAATGAAGGTCGTCTTATGTTTCAGATGCCAACTGAAGCCAACCATTCAACTAATGGGGAAAGCTTGTGGTGCAATTAATTTACATTTCTACAAGATAAAAGCAATCATTCATTCAGGGTTTCTGGCAATCCTTGTGATTTTGTGCAGATTGTGGGTCTGGCAGGTGGAAAAAAGGCACCAGATTTTGTTTCAGGTATTAGTAATCCCTCACCCTTGTTATCACAGTTCTAACCTCACAAAATACTCATTATTCAGGGTCCCAAAGGCCAGTGTTTTCCTACTCCCACTCTCAAACTTCATAATCTAAATCCTGAGATCACTCTGAAAAGAGAAAAAGAAGGAGCTGGTCCCCCAATTTTAACATGAGGTTGAAACACAGATGGGGCGCCTGGATGGCTCAGTCAGTAAGTGTCTGACTCCGGCTCAGGTCACGATTTTGTGGTCTGTGAGTTCAAGCCCCGCATCAGGCTCTGTGCTGACAGCTTAAAGCCTGGAGCCTGTTTCAGATTCTGTGTCTCCCTCTCTCTGACCCTCCCCCCCTTCATGCTCTGTCTCTCTCTGTCTCAAGAATAAATAAACGTTAAAGTCTTTTAACTCTGAAAGGCACACAGGCTTTAGAGACAGATAGCCTTGGGCTGATTTTCAGCTAAAGGCACTCACTAACTCTGCAAATTACTTTACCTTTCAGGACCTTAGCTTCCTCCTTTGAAAATGGAACTAATATCTTTTACACAGTTATAATGAAGATTAAATGAGTAATAAGGTAAAAACAAAGGGCGGAGGGAAACAGTGAAGAGAAAGAGCCTACATATATTGTCTCTTATTTGGATCCTGGCTCAATAAACTGTTGACAAATATATATGTGCGGATGTGAGAAAGATGGCAGAGTGGAAGGCTCCTGAGCTCATGTCACTCCACAGACACATGAAGATAACAGCTCCATCTGCGCAACTAACTGAACACGGCCTAAAGACTGGCAGAATAGACCTTCCGCAGTTAAATCAGAGAGAGGAGGCCACCTTGAAAAGGGTAAGAGGAGCAGAGAGGGGGTTGAGAACCAACCCCACTGAGGAGACTAATCACAAATGGGAGAGACCCCACAAGCACTGAGAAGCAAGAGGATCACACCCCAGACCAGGTACCCCATGTGCTGGGGACCACGATGGGAAGAGAAGCCTCTCTAACAACTGGCTTTGAAAACCAGTGGGGCTTAACTTTGGGAGCTTTAAAAATCAGTGTGACTTAACTTGAGGTACTTTAAAAATCTGGGCTTAACTCTGGGAGAGCTGGAGGGAGATAGGAAACTGTAAAGAGCCAGCATAATAAATAACCCTGCCTGAGACACAGCATAGAAGCAGCCGTTTGAAAAATGCCTGGGGTACACGTGAAGGAGATAGACTTACTTACTAAAGGGGCAAGGCTCTTCCAGAGATTTCTCCAAGAACAAAAGTGAAGGCGAATGACATGAGCTGGACACTTGCAGGAACCAGTGCTAACTTTACCAGCACCATGTGCCCCACCCCGGTGTTCTCCAGCAAATAGGCCCCATCCACCCACATGCCTCAGGGGGCGTCCCTCAGAAGTAGCTCCCGCCCCACCACACCTGGCAAGCAGCCCCAGCAGAGACTGATGCTACTCCAAAGTGACTCCTGCAGGAGAGAGGGGAAGACGGCTACACATGCAAGTGTGCACGCCGTTTGGGCTGCAAGCCTTTTAGCTGGCCACAGCGGGAGAAAAATCCTGCCCATCAGTGTGCCCCCAACTGTGACAGACTGATGGGAGACATCTACCCTGAATGTTGACCCACCCACCAACCAAAACCCCTCAAGTGGCTGAGCACAGAGAAAGCCCTTTGGTGGGCCCGCAGCTGTGGCAGAGAGACTAACCGCAGCCAGCTAGCAGGACTGCTGGCCATGTGCACCTCCTGCCTGTGGAGGCATCAGACCCCTCAACGCTGCAGGGACCAAACCCTGCCCCGTGAGCCCACAACAGGAAAGATGGGTCACTGCAATCAACTGGGTTGAAGGCAAACAGGACTCAGCCACAACAAAAGGGTGCACACGGCCCACATACATAGGAGACACCGTTGGAGCACCTGGCTCTAGAGACAAGGGAACATTTTGCTACAGGGCACCACAGGATCTCTTCTACACAAGGCCACTACTTTTAAGACCAGGAGACAGAGCAGACCTCTCTAATACATACAAATAATAAACACTGAGAGTTAGACAAATGAGGAGACAAAGGAATATGTCCCAAAGGACAAAATCAGAGCAAAAGAGCTAAAAGAAACAGGAATAAACAATATGCCTGATAAAGAATTTGAAGTAATAATCATAAAGACACTCACTGGACTTCACAAAAGAGTTATTTTATTTTATCAGAATAAAGAGAAAGGAATCCCAGCCTAACACTAAAGAAAGCCATCTAACCACAAGGGAAGAGATCAAGAGAAGAAAGTAAAAGAGAAGGACTACAAAAACAACTGGAAAACAAGTAACAAAATACCAATAAATACATACCCATCAATAATTACTTTAATGTAAATGAACTTAATGCCCCAAACCAAAGACACAGTGTGACTGAACAGATTTTAAAAAAGACCCACCTGGGGCACCTGGGTGGCTCAGTCGGTTAAGTATCCAGTTAAGCATCGACTTTGGCTCAGGTCATGATTTCACAGTTCGTGAGTTCAAGCCCCATGTTGGGCTCTGTGCTGATAGCTTGGAGCCTAGAGCCTGCTTTGGAATCTGTGTCTCCCTCTCTCTGCCCATCCCCCACTCACGCTCTGTCTCTCAAAAATAAACATTAAAAAAAATTCAAAATAGGAAGAAAAAAAAAGACCCACCTATTTGGTGCCTACAAGACATTCATTTCAGACCAAAAGACACATGTAGACTGAAAGTGAAGGGCTAGAAAAACATGTACCATGCAAAAGGAAGTGAAAAGAAAAAGGCCAGGATAGCGATACTTCTATCACACAAAATAGACTTTAGAACAAAGACTGTAGCAAAAGACAAAGGACACTACATAATGATAAAGGGGAAAAAAACCAACAAGAGGATATAACAACTGTAAGTATCTATACACTCAACATAAAGGCAACTAAATACATAAAGCAATTAACAGACATAAACAGAGAAAAAGGACAGTAATATAATTAGTAAGGGACTTCAACACGCCACTTAAATCAATGGATAGATCATCCAGACACAACAGAAAATCAACAGGGACACTGGCTTTGAATGACATAATAGACCAGATGGACCCAACAGATATATACACAACATTCCGTCCAAAACAAGCAGAATACACATTTTTTTTTAGTGCACATGCAACATTCTCCAGGACACATCACATTTTAGGACAAAATGAAACAATAAATTCGAGAAGACTGAAATCATATCAAGCATCTTTTCAAACACAACTGTATGAAGAAAAAACACAAAATGAACACAAATTATGTGAAGGCTAAATAACATGCTACCAAACAATAGGTCGACCAAGAAATCAAAGAAGAAAAAAAAAAATACAGAGACAAATGAAAATGAAAACACAACAGTCCAAATTCTCTGAGATGCAGCAGAAGTAGTTCTAAGAGGGAAGTACATAGCAAAACAGGCCTACCTCAAGAAAAACAAAAAATCTCAAATAAACAACCTAAACTTACACCAGAAAACTAGAAAAAGAACAGAGCCCAAAGCTAGAAGAAGGAAGGAAATACAAAGATTATATCAGCAATAAATGAAATAGAAACTTGAAAAAAAAAAATAGAAAAGATCAATGAAACCAGGAACTGATTCTTTGAAAAGATAAAACAAAATTGATAAACGTTTAGCCAGATTCATCAGGAGAAAAAAAATGCAGGACTCAAAATCAGAGATGAAGAGAAATAACGGACACCACAGAGATTATAAGAGAATTATTAGAAGAGATTATAAGGATTATAAGAGAATATTATGAAAATGTATGTGCCAACAAATCAGACAACCTAGAAAGTGGATAAATTCCTAGAAACATATAATCTTCCAAAATAAAGAGTAACAAATAGAAAATTTGAACAGACTGATTACTAATGATACTGAGTCAGTAATAAAAAAAAACTCCCAACAAACAAACGTCAAGGACCAACTGGCTTCACTGGTGAATTCTACCCAACATTTAAAGAGTTAACAACTATTCTCCTCAAACTATTCCAAAAAAATAGAAGAGGAAAAGAAGCTTCCAAATTCACTCTATGAGGCCAGCATTATCCTGATACCAAAACCAGACAAACTCTACAAAAAAAGAAAACTACAAGCCAATAGCTCTGATGAACATAGATGCAAACGCCCTCAACAAAACAAAACACTGGCAAACTGAATTCAAGGATACATTAAAAGCAATCATTTACCAAAATCAAGCAGGATTTATTCCAGGATGCAAGGGTGTTCACGATTTGCAAATCAATCAGCATGATACATCACATAATAAGAGAAAGGATAAAAGCCATATTATCATCTCAACAGATGCCAAAGAGTATTTGACAAAATACAATAACCATTCATGCTAAAAACTCTTGACAAAGATTTAGAGAGAACATACCTCAACACAATAAAGGCCATGTATGACAAACCTACAGCTAACATCATATTCAATACTGAAAAATAGAGCTTTTCCTCTAAAGCCTGGGAACAAGACAAAGATGTCCACTCTCACAACTTTTATTCAATATAGTACTGGGAGTCCTACCCACAGCAATCAGACAAGAAAAATTAATAAAAGGCATTCAAATTGATAAAGAAGAAGTAAAAACAGCACTATTTGCAGATGACATGATACTACATATAGAAAACCCTAAAGACTCCACCAAAAAACTATTAGAACTGATAAAATTCAGTAAAGCTGTAGGATGGAAAACTAATATACAGAAAATATACCAGAAATATACAAAATATACAGAAATCTGCTGCATTTCTATACAATAATGATGAAATAGCAGAAAAAGAAAACAATTCCATTTACAATTCTATCAAAAATAATAAAATATTGGGGCACCTGGCTGGTTCAGTCAGTATAGCATGTGACACTTGATCTCAGGGTTGTCGGTGTGAGCCCCATGATGAATGTAGAGATTACTTGAAAACAAAAAAAAATCTTTACAACAACAACAATGGGGCTCCTAGGGTGGCTAAGTCAGTTGAGCGTCTGACTCTTGATTTCAGCTCAGGTCATGATACCAGGGTCATGGGATCGAGCTCCACATCAGGCTCCTTGCTGAGTGTGGAGCCTGCTTGAGATTCTTTCTCTCTCTCTCTGCTCCTCTCCCCTACTCTCTCTCTAAAATAAAAAACAACAACTTTGTACCCATTAAACAATAATTTCCTATACCCCTCCTCCTAACTCTTTGGCAAGCCCTTGGCAACCACCATTAAAACCACCACCACCACCACCTAGGGATAAACTTAACCAAGGAGGTGAAAAACTTGTACTCTGAAAACTATAAAACACTGATAAAAATAAATTGAAATGACACAAACAAATGGAAAAATATGACATGTTTATTGACTGGAAGAATATTGTTAAAATGTTCGTACTACCCAAAGCAATTTATAAATTCAATGCAATCCCTATCAAAATACCCACAGCATTTTTCACAGAACTAGAATAAACAATCCTAAAATCTGTATGGAACCACAAAAGACTCCAAACACCCAAAGAGATCCTGAGAAAGAATAACAAAGCTGAAGGAACCCAGATTTCAAAATATATTACAAAGCTATCATAATCATATATCAACAGAACAAAGAGTCCAAAAATAAACCCACACTTATATGGTCAATTAACCTACTACAAAGGAAGACTATGTAACGGAGAAAAGATAGCGTCTTCAACAAATAGTGCTGAGAAAACTGTATAGCTACGTGCAACAAATTGAAACTGGACCACTTTCTTTTACCACACATAAAAGTAAACTCACAATGAATTAAATACCTAAATGTGACCTGAAACTAACTATAAAACTCCGGCAATAACATTGGCTTTAGCAACATTTTTCTAGATATGTCTCCTCAGGTAAGGGAAACAAAAGCAAAAATAAACTATTGGAAACGTACCAAAATTAAAAACTTTTGCACAGCAAAGGAAATCATTAACACTAATTGATTAGTGGGTTGAAAAGGCAACCCACTGAAATGGAGAAGATATTTGAAAATGATCCCTGATAAGGGATTAATATCCAAAATAAATAAAGAAGTTCTACAATTCAAAACCAAAACCACAAATAACCGGAGTAAAAAAACTGTACATCTGAATAAACATTTTTTTTCAAAGATATACAGGTGTCCAACAGACACATTAAAAAATTATCAATATCACTAATAATCAGAGAAATGCAAATCAAAACCACAATGAGATATCATTTTATGCCTGTCAGATGTAGAATCAAGAAGACAAGAAATCACAAGTGTTGGTGAGGATGTGAAGAAAAACGAACGTATGCACTGCTGGCGGGAACATAAATTGGTACAGGAACTATGGGAAACAGTATGGAAGTTCCTTAAAAAATGAAAAGTAAAATACTGTATGATCCAGTAATTCCACTACTGGGTATTTACCCAAAGAAAACAAAGACACTAATTCAAAAAGATAGATGTACCTCTATGTTTTTGCAGCATTATTTACAATAGTGAAGGTATGGAAGCAACCCAAGTGTCCACAGACAGATAAAATGGAAAGAGAAGATGTGATATATACACACAATGGAATGGTACTCAGCCATAAAAAAGAATGAGATCTTGACATGTGTGACAGCATGGATGGACCCAGAGGATATTATGCTAAGTGTAGTAAATCAAACATAAAAAGACAGAGATTGTATGATTTCACCTTTATGTAGAATAGAAAAAACAGACTCTAAAATACAGAGAACTGATGGTTGCCAGAGGGGAGGTTGGAGGAGGATGGATTGAATTAGATAAAGGGGATTAAGAGGTAAAAACTTTCAGTTATAAAATAAATAAGTCAAGGGGATGTAAAGTAAGCATAGGTAATATAGTCATTAATATTGTAGTAACATTGTTTGGTGACAAATGGTGACTACACATCACGATAAGCAGTGAGTGATGTATAGTACTACTGAATCAGGAGCACCTGTGGGATCGAGCCTTGTGTCAGCCTCCTTGATGAGCATGCAGCCTGCTTGGGATTCTTGCTCTCTCTCCCTCTGCCCCTCTCCCTGTCTGGTGTACTCTTTTGTTTTCTCTAAAATAAAAATTAAAAAAAAAAAAGAACTACTGAATCAATATGTTGTACATCTGAAACTAATATGACATTGTATGTTAATTTTACTTCAATTAAAAAAAATTTTTTTGGGAGAAAGCAAGAGAGTGCACGAGTGGGTGAGAGGGGTGGGGGGGGAGGGGAGCAGAGAGAGAGAGAGAGAGAAAGAGAGACCAGAAAGAGAGGGGGGAGAATCCCAGATGCAGGGTTCAATCCTATGACCCTGGGATCATGACCTGAGCAGAAATCAAGAGTTGGGACACTCAACCAACTAAGCTACCTAGGCACTCTTAAATTTTTTTAAGTATGTGTGTGCACATACAATAAATAACAATCAGGTAATAAATAACAATCAGGAAAATCTTAAACACTGAATGGATATTTGGCAATATTAAGTAATAATTCCTTTAGGTGTGACGATAGTATTGTGGTTTTGGTTTTTTAAAAGGAGTCCTCATAATTCAGAGAAATGTATTGAACTACTGAAGGCTAAAATGATGATATTTAGGATCTGTTTCAATATAATCCATTTGGTTGGTGGGGTAGGTAGGGGGAGGACAAGAAGCCCTGAGTTAATAAATGCTCAAAGTGGGTCATAAGAGCCATATAACGTCTTATTCTGGGGGCACCTGGGTAGTTCAGTAGGTTAAGTCTCCGACTCAGCTCAGGTCATGATCTCATAGTTCGTGAGTACAAGCCCCACACTGGGCTCGCTGTTGTCAGCACAGAGCCTGTGCTGACAGCTCAGAGCCTGGAGCCTGCTTCAGACTCTGACTCCCTTTCTCTATGCCCCTCCCCTGCTTGTGTTCTGTCTTTTAATATACATACATACATACATACATACATACATATATATACATAAATATCTTATTCTGAATATGTTTTAAATTGTCCATAGTAAGTTTTTTGAAAAGTACCCAGCACAATAGTGACCACAACAGTGGTTGGCCCTATTTAGCTGCAGAGCCCAGTGCTCTTTTCCAAGACACCCTGTGCCTCCTGATGCCAAGTAAAGAGTTTACAACCTCTCACTCTATGTTCTCAGTTTGCTTCCAACATATCAAGTATATTTGTTTTGCTTTTTCATTTCAAGGAAAAAGAAGAAACAAGACTGTTTTGACATTTGAAATTATGATTTGTTAATTACTATAGCATCAACGGTGGCATATCCTTAAGTCCAGGGTATCTGCTCAGTTCTTAATGGACTGGAGCCATTAATTCAAAATACAAATGAAAAATAAAATGAACCAGATAATTACATCTAAGTTTGTTATTTAATGTAAAGATAATTTAACCATAACTTTGTGGTTTTAAATTTTTTTCTGTAATTAAGTGTATGCTGTACTTGCTCCAAAATGTCACTCTTCCTAAGTCTCAAAAGATTCAAATGATCTTTGGAAAGTTAGGATTTACACATGGTAAACAGAAGTGACTGGATAAGAATTCACATTCAACTACATGCTTTCAGAATGCCAAATCCATGTATCTCCTATACACCTACCTACTTAATAGTTTTCTTTAAAGTATCTCCTTTGTAGACTCAAATGCACTTAAAAAAAACAAAAACTTTTTTCACTATAAGTAAAAAGTAGTACCATTTGCCATAACTCTATGGGAAATATAAAAATAAATATAATCAAAACAATGTTGTTACTAAATAGCATTTTTTAATGTTTATTTTTGACAAAGAGTGCAAGCAGGGGAGGGGCAGAGAGAGGGGAACAGAGGATCTGAAGCAGGCTCTGTGCTGACAGCAGCAAGCCCAATGTGGGGCTTGAACTCACGAACCACATGATTGTGACCTGAGCTGAAGTTGGATGTTCAACCGACTGGCTCTTGGTTTCGGCTCAGGTCATGATCTCACAGTTTATGAGCTCAAGCCCCAGGTCAGGCTCTGTGCTGACAGCATGGAGCCTGCTTGGGATTCATTCATTCATTCATTCTCATTCTCTCTCTCCCTCTCTCTCTCTCTCTCTCTGCCCCTCCCCTGCTCGTGCTGTCTCTGTTTCTCTCAAAATAAACTTTAAAAAAATGTATATTGTATTTTTAATTTAAAAACCACACAAAACATGGGATCCCAATAGTTCTCCAGTGGAAAAAAATAAATAAAAATAAAAAACAAAATAAAATAAAATAAAAACCACACAATTCTTAAACACCTACTAAAAAACTCATCATGGTCTACAAAGCCCTGCACAGACTGTCTCCTTCCTCCCTCTCCTGCTTCATCTTAAACATGTTCTCCTAGTTCTGCCCACAGCGGAGCCTGACAGTTCCTTTTACTTCTGCTCCCTCCCAAGGCCTTGGCATAGACATTCCCTCACATGCCTAGAAAGGTCTTCCCTTCATTCCTGTAAGTTAACACCTGCTCATCCTTCAGATTTCAACTCTAGCATCATTTCCTTAGAAAAGCTGTCCTATTCCCCACAAGGTCAAATCCCCTATCATATAGACTCTCATATTATCCTATGTCTTTATGCATGATCTTTTGCGCTTCTCAGTGTTAGTTTTATCTGGGTGAGTATCTGGTCCGTGTGTTGTCTCCTCCACCAGACAGCAAGTGCTCTGAAGATGAGGAACTTGCCTCTTTTTGTTCCACACTGTATTCTCAAGCTAGGGTCTTAACCCAACTGGCACATGTGATGCTGAACAAATTAAGTTTTGCAAATTAATGAAATATTTTCTGATTTTGGACACTATAACTTAGTGAAGTTATTACTATGCTTTCTTCTGGATGTATCTTTGACTTTTCTAACTCGAATTCTACATTTCCTCACTTCAGGGCATTTGACCAATATTTTTATTTCCAGCCAAGCAATGTAAGGGGTGGAAGACAGGAGATGATGCTAACCTTCCCATCTTCTTCATGTCAACATGGCCAGAGAGAAATGTTTTCTGTTCTAAGTTTGAATAGGTCATTCTCATTGCTGACAATCCATCTTGTTCCATCCAATGCCCTAACTTTCAAATAAGCAACCTGGTATCTTTGAATTCAACACATTAAAACAAAAATGTGGGTGCCTGGGTGACTCAGTTAAGCGTCTGACCCTTGATTTCAGCTCAGGACATGATCTCACAATTTTTGAGTTTGAGCTCCACATGTGTTCCCCTGCTCATGCGTTCTCTCTCTCAAAATAAATAAATTAAAAAAAAATAACATAATAAAAATGTTCATCTATGCACCACTTAAAGAGATGTGGAGTCCCACCAGTGGTGGAATGTATACTGTATTTTGAGAAACACTACACTAGAGAATAGGGGTGGGGGTGGTCAGGTAAGCAAACCCAGGCAACACTGTTTTGAATATCAGGACTAAGAGTTTAGATTAAATAGATAACAAGACCCAGTAAGTGTCACCTCTCTGCCAGGCACTGTGCTACACCTTCAAAATAAAAAAGACAATAGACAGTCACTGCCTTCAGAGCCAATCACAAAGAAACCAATTAAAAAGTTTTAAACATACTGTTTCAGTACACATATGCCTCAACATATGGCATTTATTTGTTCTCAGAAGCCTGGCTAAAAAGTATATTTCACACCAAAAAAAAAAAAAAGTATGAGAATGGGGTTGGGTGGAAAGATATATGTGACAAAAGTAAAAGAATAAAATCTATCTAGTTTTCTGTCATCTAGGAAAAAAATGCTGGGAAGACAGAAACAAGGAGAAAGCAGGACAAAAAGGATATATTCTTATATCCTTCTGGTTGAAGGATATAACCTAATTCTCTATGGGTCTCTTGTATTTCTGTATGTCTTCCAAGCAGAGGCAACTTCTGTTCTGGACTCTTTTCAAGGATGTTTGTATGGTGAACATCTTTGAAAGATAAGTTAGTATCTGGACAAGAGAAAGACAAATCTGGACAGATCTGTTTGCTGTCCAGAATAATAAAAGTAATGTCTCCTCTAGGGCAAAGTTTGGACAGGCGTGCTAGCAGCTTTCTTTAAAAGTTTGGGGTTTCCTTTTTATTTGAGAGAGAGAGAGAGAGAGGGAGGGAGGGAGGGAGGGAGACAGGGAGAGAGGGGGAGGGAGGGGGGGAGGGGGGGAGAGAGAGAGAGAGAGAGAAAGAGAGAGAGAGAGAGAGAGAGAGAGAGAATATATCTTAAGCAGGCTCCACACACAGCACAGAGCCCAACACAGGGCTTGATCTCATGACCATGAGATCATGACCTGAACCGAAATCAAGAGCTGGCTGCTAAACTGACTGAGCCACCCAGGTGCTTCAAAAGTCTGGGATTTCTTACGCCTGAAGTCTCCCCTGAGCAATGATGCAAACTCTACAGTATTCCATGCAACTTGGAGGGCAAGGGGAACTGAGCAAACATGAGACTCATGCTATTTGCTATGCCATGAGTTATAAAAGCCCTTTTTTCTGAACCAGAATTCTCATGTCTTCTGCCAGCAACCATGAAACTGAGGCAACCTAGCTTATCAGCTTGCACACAGTGTAAAATGTCAGACCTTTCATATTTCTTGACATTTCTCTGTCCTCTGCTTCACTTATGTTCTGAAGACTCTAGATTCTAAATCACCAGGGCAAAGTTTTAGGACAAGAACAAATAAAGAATAAACAGAATTGCTTATTCAAGGCAGAGATGAACTGACTGCTCTCAAAGGAGAAGGGGACATGAAAGGCCAGGGTTTTTTCTATGTAAAGATAGGACACCCCCTATTAACCTGGGACTTCCAAAGGGCCACACCCTCAAGGTAAGGTAAAAGGAGGAAAGTTGCATGGATACGGGGAAGGGAAGGGCTGAAGATGTAACTAGCTCTCCAGCAGACTTATGGCCCATAATAACATTACTTAGGGGAAAAAAGAGCCTCGAGGCACCTGGATGGCTCAGCTGGTTGAGCATCTTGAACTGGACTCATGCCATGATTCCAGGGTTGTGGGATTGAGCCTCACATGCTGTGTGTGGAGACTGCTTAAGATTACCTCTCTCCCCCTCTGTTCTCTCCTACTCATACACTCTCTCTCTATAAATTAAAATAAAATAAAGGGGGGAAAAAAGAGCTTCAAATGCTAAAAATGGTTCCCCAGGTACCTGGTAACAGTAAATTCTCTCTGAGAAATTGACTCTCATCCTTGGCCACAAATAATTCTCATAAACAATTTTTTCAAGTTCAACAGATACTAAAGAATAAAAAATAACTAATCATACAAAGTAGCATGAACAAAAAGCAAAAACAAGGGAGAACAGAATCGGACCCAAGTGATTTTGGACACTGACATAATCAGGCACATCTTATAAAATAATTATGCTAACTATGTTTAAAGAAGCAGACTGTTTCAAAATAAACTTGAAAATATCTTCAGAAAAGAGAAAACTACAGTATATTGGAAAATGAATCAGATATACCACATTAGAGTTAAAAGGAGAATTAATGAACTGAATGACAGAAAAGAAGAAATTATATGAACTGCAACAGAGACAGATACAAAACACATAAAAAGTTAAGAGACATGGAAGATAGAGTGAGAAAGACAAAGAGATGTTCAAAGGCACAAGGTGAAGAGATAACAGCTGAAAATGTTATATAACTAATGACAGACACCAATCCATAGATTCAAGAAGCTTAGTAACTCCCATGTGGAATAAAAAAAAGAGTTCTATACATAAACACAGCACAGTGGAAGCTGCAGAACACCTGAAGATAAAGAGAAGACTATAAAAGCCACCAAAGGGAAAAAAAAAAAGACAGATTATATTTAAAATAGCAATCGGGGTGCTGGGGTGGCTCAGTCAGTTAAGCATCCGACTTTGGCTCAGGTCACGATCTTGCAGTTCTTGAGTTTGAGCCCTGTGTTGGGCTCTGTGCTGACAGCTCGGAGCCTGGAGCCTGCTTCAGATTCTGTGTCTCCCTCTCATATGCCCTCTCTCTCTCTCTCTCTCTCTCTCAAAAATAAACATTAAAAAAAATTTTTTTAAGAATGATGAAATAGGTATTTTTAACAAAGAAGTCACCACACCAGCAGACTTATATCAAAAGAAATTCTAAAGCAGTAGTTCTCAGTAAGGAATAATTCTGACCCCTACGAACATTTGGCAACATCTGGGGACTTTTTGGGTTGTCAAAATGTGGAGTGCTGCTGACATCTAGTGGGCAGAGGCTAGAAATGCTGCTAACAATCACACAATGCACAGTCTCCCACAACAAAGAACTACCCAGCCCCAAACATCTATAGTGCTGAGGTTTTCTAAAGCATATACTTAAGATTAAAAAAAAAAAAAAAAAAAAAAAGGAATTCTCAAATGAAATCTTAAGACATGTATGGTGGAATGAACAGCAAAGAAAGTGATAAGTATGTGGGAAAAAACATACTTTGCATGAAATAATTATGATGTTTTATGGAATTAAAAGACAAAAAAATAAAATTAACTCCTAATAATGTTAATAAGTTAGAAAGAGGATAAATGAAAATAAATGTTCTAAAGTTACTGGATCATCTAAGAAAGAGAAAAGGTATTAACTTTAAACTTTACTAAGTAGGTGTGCTGTAATTAGGATAATCACTAAAAAAATAAAATAAAAAAGTAATAAGTTTATGTGCAGTCCAAATTGATACAAGAATGAGAAAACAAAATGAGAAGAAATGATTCAAAAGACAAGAAGGGGAAGAAAAAGAAACATGGAACATGTGGATCAAAAGCATAAGGTAAGATAGCAGGTCTAAACCTATATGTTATCAGTAATCGTGTTAAATGTACATGGACCAAAAGTTCTCTGTTAAAAGTCTAGAAGACTAACACCCAAAAAACAAATAATCCAGTGAAGAAATGGGCAGAAGACATGAACAGACACTTTTCCAAAGAAGACATCCAGATGGCTAAAAGACACATGAAAGGAGGTGCAACATCATTCACCATCAGAGAAATATAAAACAAAACCACAATGAGACCACCTCACACCAGTCAAAATGGCTAAAATTAAAAACTCAGGAAACAACAGATGTTGGTGAAGATGCAGAGAAAGGAGATCCCTTTTGCACTGCTGGTGGGAATGCAAACTGGTTCTGCCACTTTGGAAAACATTATGGAGGGCCCTCAAAAAATTAAAAAAAGAACTACCCTATGACCCAGCAATTGCACTACTAGGTATTTATCCAAAGGATACAAAAATGCTGATTCGAAGGGGCACATGCACCCCAATGTTTATAACAGCGCTATCGACAATAGCAAAGTATGGAAAGAGACCAAATGTCCATCAATGGATGAATGGATAAAGAAGATGTGGTATATGTGTGTGTATATGTATATGTATATATATACACACACATATATATACATATACATGTATACACACACACACACACACACACACACACACACACATACTGGAGTATTACTCGGCAATCAAAAAGAATGAAATCTTACCATCTGCAACTACATGGATGGAACTGGAGAGTATTATGCTAAGCAAAATTAGAGAAAGACAAATATCATATGACTTCATTCATATGAGGAATTTAAGATACAAAACAAATGAACATACGAGAAGGGAAACAAAAATAATACAAAAACAGGGCGGGGGTCAAAACATAAAAGACTCTTAAATAATAGAGAACAAACAGGGTTTCTGGAGGGGTTGTGGGAGGGGGGATAGTCTAAATGGGTAAGGGCATTAAGGAATCTACTTCTTTTTTTTTTTTAATTTTTTTTTCAACGTTTTTATTTATTTTTGGGACAGAGAGAGACAGAGCATGAACGGGGGAGGGGTAGAGAGAGAGGGAGACACAGAATCGGAAACAGGCTCCAGGCTCCGAGCCATCAGCCCAGAGCCTGACGCAGGGCTCGAACTCACGGACCGCGAGATCGTGACCTGGCTGAAGTCGGATGCTTAACCAACTGCGCCACCCAGGCGCCCCAAGGAATCTACTTCTTAAATCATTGTTGCACCATATGCTGACTAACTTGGATGTAAATTAAACAATAAATAAATTAAAAAATAAAATTAAATAAAAATTAAAATAATATAGAAGCTGTGGTGTATACATATAATAGAATATTACTCAGCAATCAAAGAGAATGAAATCTAGCCATTTCCAACAACATGAATGGAATTCCATAATAATGGAATTATTATGCTAAGTAAAATAAGTCAGAGAAAGACAAATATAGGATTTCACTCATGTGGAATTTAAGAAACAAAACAGATGAACACAGAGGAAGGGAAGGAAAAATAATATAAATAGAGGGAGGCAAACCATAAGACACTCTTAAATACAGAAAACAAACTGAGGGTTGCTGGAGGGGAGGTGCATGGGGGGGATGGGCTAAACGGATGCTGAGCATTAAGGAGGGCACTTACTGGGATGAGTTATACGTAAGTGATGAATCACTGGGTTTTACTCCTAAAACCAGTATTATACTGTATGTTAACTAACTTGAATTAAAAAAAAAAAATCTAAGAGACTACAATGGCATAACTATTCAGCCATAAAAAAAGAATGCAACCTTGCCATCTGCAACAACATGGATAGACCTTCAGGGCATTATACTAAGTAAAATTAAGTCAGAGAAAGACAAATAACCTATGATCTCAGGTATATGTGAAATCTAAAGCAAACAAACAAAAACCTGAACTCACACAGAGAACAAATTTGTAAGTGCCAGAGTTGGGAGGTGGGAGTAAGTGAAATGGTGAACGTAGTCAAAAGGTACAAACTTCCAGTTAAATAAGTCAGGGGCGCCTGGGTGGCTCAGTCGGTTAAGCGGCCGACTTCGGCTCAGGTCACGATCTTGCACTCTGAGTTCGAGCCCCGCGTTGGGCTCTGTGCTGACAGCTCAGAGCCTGGAGCCTGCTTCAGATTCTGTGTCTCCCCCTCTCTCTACCCCTCCCCTGCTCATGCTCTGTGTCTGTCTCTCAATAATAAATAAACATTAAAAAAAATTGTTTTTAATAATAAATAAGTCAAAAGGATGTAATGTACAGCATAATGACTACACTTAATACCATTTTGCATATTTGAAAGTTGCTAAGAGCACAAATCTTAAAAGTCCTCATCATGAGAAAAAAATTGTAACTATTATGGTGGTGAATGTTAAGTAGATTTATTGTGACGATCATTTTGCTGAATCATTATGTTGTATACCTAAAACCAATATAATGTTGTATATCAATTATATCTCAAAAACAAAAAACAAAACACCAAACCAAACCAAACCCACAATGAGATACTGCTACATCTCATCCACCAGAAGGTTTCGACTTAAAGAAACAAGAAACTCATGTTTCCAATTTGGGCACTTAAGTGGATCAACAGTTCTCATACACTTCTGATGGTGTTATAAACTGCCACAAGATTGTAAAACCATTGGCGACATCTTCTATAACTAAACGTTCACATGCCCTGTGATGAAGCAATTATGTGTAGCATAGACATGTACAAGAACATTCATTAAGGGGAGCCTGGCTGGCTCAGTTGGTTAAGCGTCCGACTTCAGCTCAGGTCATGATCTCGTGGTTCGTGAGTTCAAGTCCTACGTCGGGTTCTGTGTTGACAGCTCAGAGCCTGGACCCTGCTTTGGATTCTGTGTCTCCTTCTCTCTCTGTCCCTCCCCCTCTGATGCTCTGTCTCTCTTGCTCTCAAAAATAAATACACATTTTAAAAAAATGTTTAAAAACGTTCATGAAGCACAATTCACAGTATCTAAAACCGGGGGGGTGGGGAGAAGGAGGGGGGAATCCAGGAGACTAGATTAAAAAAAAAAAATCTGGGCGACTGGGTGGCTCAATCCATTAAGCGTTTGACTTCAGCTCAGGTCATGATCTCACGTTTCGGGAGTTCAAGCCCCATATTAGGCTTTGTGCTGACAGCTCAGAGCCTGAAGCCTGCTTCAATTTCTGTGTCTCCCTCTCTCTCTCTGCCCCTTCCCCACTCAAGCACTCTCTCAAAAAAAAAAAAAAAACAAAACAAAAACAAAAAAACCACTAAAAATTTTTTTTTTTAAATCTAGCTATATACCGTTAGCAAGAGATACATTTAAAATATAAAGACACAGGGGCACCTGGGTGGCTCAGTCAGTTAAGTGTCCAACTTCTGCTCAGGTCATGATCTCACAGTTCATGGGTTTGAGCCCTCCATTGGGCTTGTATGCTGATAGCTCAAAGCCTGGAGCCTGCTTTGGATTCTGTGTCTCCCTCTCTCTCTGCCCCTCCCCCCCTTGTGTGCTCACTCTCTCTCTCAAAATTAAATAAACTTAAAAAACATAAATAAAATATAAGGACAGAGAAAATTGGAAAGTGAAAGCACAGGAAAAAAAGATGCCATTCAAGAAACTACCAAATTAAAGCCAAATACTATGAAATTAGACTTTAAGATAAAAAGCATTTCTAGAAATAAAGAGACAGAGAAAAGAGACAATTCTCCTGGAATATAAAATAACTGAAAAACCCACAATCATATAACAACTCCTTATAACACACAATCACAAGAAAATTGAAGGACCACTGGAAGAAATCAGTCCATAATTATATTGGAGGATTAACACATTTCTCAGTCATAGAACAAGCAGAGTGATAAAGATATAAAAGATTTAAACAATGAAATCAACAACCGTGACGTAATCTATAGACCTCTGCATCCAACAACCACAGAATACACCTTCTTTTTAAGCACACACTAAGCGTTTAAAAAAATTTACCATTGATTCTATGAGAGCAAAGTTGTATTGCAGATTAGCTCTTGGTTTATTAATTTGGGGACCAAAATCCTACACTTCTACTACTTCATGGAAAGAGACATTAAAGAATCACAAAATTGCTTCTCAAGTAAAATACTCAAAATTATGGGGCGCCTGGGTGGCTCAGTCGGTTAAATGTCAGACGTCAGCTCAGGTCATGATCTCACGGCTCGTGGGTTCAAGTGCCATGTCGGGCTCTGGCAGCTCAGAGCCTGGAGCTGCTTCGGATTCTGCCTCTCTCTGTCTCTGTCCCTCCCAAGCTCATGCTCTTTCTCTCTCTTCAAAAATAAGTAAACATTAAAAAAACTTTTTTAAATACTCAAAATTATATCATTATTTAGAAAAATGCACTAAATATGAAAAATTTGAGATCCAAACTCATTATTTTTTAATAAACTCAGAAAAGTTGGGAGTCTTACCTTAGGACAAAAACTTCCTACTCACTGTGCCTCTGAATGGTTGCAGGTGATACAATGTACTAAACTTCCTTATGAAGCACATTGTCCTTAGTCTTATTACCACAAAGCCTCTTTTATCAACAGAACGCTGTGTGTAATCCTGTTTCCTTTGGAAAATCTCATATATAATCTCATACATAATCAAGACCTCTTGGGTTTCCAACATCCAGACATTTTCAGTAAACTCACCAACTCAATCTGAACACATTGCCGTACTGTTTTGCTACTACCACTCTTCAGTTGTAGATCAGAACAGTCACTCTGTATTTGGGGGACTATTCATCTATCGTACATGAAGATGAGACCTCTTGTGTTAAATTCCTCCACATATACTGCTTAACTTAAGTTATGAACCCATCTGCTCTATTAGTTCAGACATATTACTGCATGGAATTTGGGGCTGTTATCTAACATTTTTATAGGCTGACTCCAGAATATTATAACCCTACACTGATGTATCTAAATTATCTTAAAATGTCTAATATGGGAAAAATTTTTATTACAGTATATTTACAAATTGTATCTATTCTCACATCCCACCGAAGAAATTAGATATTCCTTATAAATATATTTTCTCATAGTTTCCCAAGCTAAGAATCATTCCATTCAGTAAAATACTCATTTCACACTGTCTACAAAACAGATGATTAGAACATCTGAGCTCTCTGTAATTCTTAATCTGTTTTCAAAATGAAAATTTTTTTTCAAGCACCTGTGGAATATTCACCAAGATACCGCATCCTAGATAATAAAAAAAACTTTAACAAATTTAGAAGAATTATAATCACACAGGGTATGTTTTCTGACCATACGGAATCAAACTAGGAATCAGTAACAGAAATAAAACAGAAACATCATTAAACACATGGAAACTAAACAACACACTCCTAACTAAGCAACTGGTCAAAGAGGAAGCCTGAAAAGAAATTTAAAATATACACAGAAGTGAATAAAATTAAAATACAACATACTACGATTGTGGGAAGCATCTACAATGCCAAGAGGGAAACAGATAGTATTAAATATTTTCATTAACAAAGAGAAAAGATCTCAAATCAATAATTAAGTTCCAGGGCACCTGACTGGCTTAGTCAGAAGAATGTGAGACTCTTGATCTCACAGTCAGGAGTTCGAGCCCCATGCTGGGTATAGAGATTAAAAAATAACAACAAAACAAATTAAAAAAAAAAAAAGAATGTAAGTTCCTCACTCAAGAAACTAGAAAACAAAAAAAAGAAACTAGAAAAAGATAAACTCAAAGGGAGCAGAAGGAAGGGAATAATATAGGAGCAGAAATCAAATTGAAAACAGGAAAATAAAGCAAAATCAATAAAACAAAAAGCTAGTTCTTTAGGCAGAAGATGGGAAGGATAGTCAATAAAATCTATAAACCCCTGGGAAGACTGACAAAGATAAAAAAAGAGAAACACAAATTACCAACACAAGTAAGGAAATAGGGGGACATTATAGACCTGTGAAAATTAAAGGAAACCTCACTAAACTGGGGTTGGGTGGCCAAAAGGGGAGCTGTACTCACTCGATGTCAATCACAGGCTGGGACACGGAAAGATGTACACTGCATCATCTCCTACAAGAAACTATCTTTGCATCTCAGCTAATGAGAAACTATCATCACCCTGAACTCATGCTTTTCTCCAATGAACTTTCTTTCGAAAGTTGTTCTTTCGAAACAACCCCCTCGCAACCTCCTTCCCTCTCCATGAAACAATGTTCCTCTCCTGTGTGTTTGTGGGATGTGTCTATAGTTTTGCCATAGCTTGCATGCCCCAAATTGCAATTCTCTGTTATTCCCAAATAAACCCACTTTTGCAGGTAAAATATTGATTTAATTTTTTTTCTTTTTTTTTTCTTTTTTTTTTTAATGTTTATTTATTTTTGAGACAGAGAGAGACAGAGCATGAATGGGGGAGGATCAGAGGGAGGGAGACACAGAATCCGAAACAGGCTCCAGGCTCTGAGCTGTCAGCACAGAGCCCGACGCGGGGCTCGAACTCACGGACTGCGAGATCATGACCTGAGCCGAAGTCGGCCGCCCAACCGACTGAGCCACCCAGGCGCCCCTTGATTTAATTTTTGAGGTTAATTTTTAACCTCATTTGGTGAAGAGAAGTGAAGTCAAGGGAAGACCCCTAGTATCTCTGACGTTTGTAAGCAAACAGGTGCCAGAGAACTAACTGAGCTCACTACTTTCCTGCCCACTCTGGAGTTTGAAGTTTCCCCTTACATTCCAACTCTGCTCTCTACGTTTGGGCTCTCTGGGCTTTATCAAGGACCTACTTTAAGGATCTGTCTTTTCTGAGAATACTTGTTAGGCTTTCACAGTCTGACTCCTTTTTAGCACCAGACTGTTCCTACTTTAGTATGCTAACCCTCAGTCCCTTTCCTTTGAACTGGGCTGTTTATACTGGAATGTGTTGGCCTTTGGTCTGATTTCTTCTGGAATCAGGCTGTTCCTGATGAAAGTGTGCTGTTTAGGAATTTTTGGTTTTTGCTCTAGAAAATGAAAAAAAAAAAAAAAAAAAAAAACTAAAAAATGGGATCCTAGTCATCAAAATGCTTTGAGGGCATCCCTACTGGGACCCCGGCCCAATTTTATGCTTATTGTACTGAAAAAAAATTTTTTTAAGTTTTATTTACTTAAGTAATCTCTACACCCAATATGGGGCTAGAACTTACATCCCTGAGATCAAGAGTTGCACACCCTTCCAGATAAGCCAGGCAGGTTCCCCTGATTTTATATTTAAATACTATAATCCTTCCTCATGTACATTTCTAGTAAACATACCAACTTACAAGTAACTTAGAACCTCAAATGGCCATTATGGGGAACTTTCAATCTTTCCAAACTTACTTTTCTCAAATCTGAATTGAACAGCTATGGCTCTAAAATTGTGAAAACTGAGGGGCACCTCGGTGGCTCAGTGGGTTGTGTCCAACTCTTGATTTCAGCTCAGATCATGATCTTGAGGTTTCCTGAGTTGGAGTCCCGTGTCAGGCTCTGAGCTCATGCAGAGCCTGCTTGGGATTCTCCCCTCTCTCCCTTGCTCCCTGCCCCTGCTCCACTCATACTCTCTCTCTCTCTCAAAATAAAATTTTAAAATGTTAATAGATAAACAAATAAAATTGTTGAAACTGAAGGGGATGTTTTGATTTATATGTTGAAGCTTCCAACTGTTATCAGGAATCTAAAATTGCCTCTCTACAAATCAGAATTTCTAACTGAGACAAACCATTAAAGACAAAAAGGCCTCTGAGGCCTCTTTTCCCCCGCCCTTGTTTGTGCCTCAGAACTGCAGTAGCTAAAGCTCAGGCCCCACCTCCAGCACCATCCTGACCTCCTCCCCATGACCCCTACTCCTTCATGCTAATCCTTTCACCAAACTTCCTTTTCCCCTTGAATCTCCCTCCACTCCCTCTTCCTCGAAGCCTATCAGAACCTGTCCCTGTTAAAGTTATCTTTTGAGGATCCAAGTAAACCCTAAATTTCTTAGGTTCCCTAGACTAAGGCTGAATTGTGAGTCACAGTTAAAGAGATTCCTAAAGAGACAAAGGACTACCCCTATAGTTTTGCTAAAGAATTTAACAAAGATATTCAAATTCACAGTTTCTCAGATTTATATCAATTAGTCCACATGCTTGTTGGTGAGGGCCAGGCCAAACACTGGATGAAGCCAGCCTGATGGCAATATCCGGAAGGGGATTTAGAGAAAGAAACTCCTAACTTTGGCAAGACGCTAGAACACATGCTAGAAGTTTCCACTGAGCAACTATAGTAGCTTTTCCTAAGCCTGCTGATTGGAACAAAATTCAGGCTTGTACATAAAAGCCTGATGAACCTATTTATCAGCATTGCAATCAACTCCAAATTGTCTTTAAATTTTTTTTTTTTTACTTTCCTGAGGTGCCTGGGTGGCGCAGTCAGTTAAGCATCCGACTTCGGCTCAGGTTGTGATCTCGCAGTTGAATTCAAGCCCTGCATTGGGCTCTGTGCGGACAGCTCAGAGCCTGGAGTCTGCTTTGGATCCCTCTCTCTCTCTGCCCCTCCCCTGCTCATGCTCTGTCTCTCAAAAATAATAAACATTAGACACATTTTTTTGACCTTTCTTTAAATGTTGAATCTACCTAGATAGCATTTAACTATGTTTATTAATGGGCTGAACCAGATCTTCCACGATGGGAAAATATATCCACTCCAGATTTAGTTAATTTAGCAAACCAGCTTGCTCATACCCCAGATGAGTCACCTTAAAATAAAGACTGCTAAAGTCCTCAAGTTTCAACTCTGGCAAATGAAGGACCCTAACCAAAACCCACCAGTTTCTGCTATTATTGCAAAGGGCCAGCACAATGGAAAAAAGTGTTAAGTGCTTCAGGAGCTTCAGCCCTCCAGCCAGCTTTTCCAATGCCCTCCTAATTCCCAATGACAGAGCTCCAAGAAACTACCGATCCTCCGACTTAACTGAGTTAGAGAAACCATTCTCCAGATTGAAGAATTCTCTCTGTCCTTACAGACATGGGAGCTATACTCTTGGTGTTCAACTCCATTGCTATAAAGCAGCTCTGTCTCAGAGTACTACAACAGTTCAAATAGTGGAGTCGCTAATGAACCTCAACAGGTTCCTGTCTTTGAACCTATTCCCTTTTGTTTAGGCCCTTTGAGAGATACCCATCTTTTTTTCTCCTTTTGTTCCTCCACCCCTATTTATCAGGCTGAGATTTCTTAAAAAATATTATGCCAAAATTTCTTTCTCCCAGAGGAGGGAAATAATTCTAGAATTTGACAGCAGTAATCAAGATAGCTAACCAGGGGAATTAAATGACCCTTGACACCTTTTATTTGTTCTGTCTCTGATGGCACTATATTGAGTCTAGGGACACTAGTCATTTGTTCCCACTGCTTTCCTTTTCGTGAGCAGAATCTTCAACTGATATTGGCAGCATCCACAGTGCACCTCCTGTAAATATTCAGATTCCTCAAAACCGCTCCCCAGAATGAATCAATACCCTATAAATAAAGACATCCTTCAAGGCATCAGGCCCGTAACAGAATACAAAGCTCAGGACATCAATACCCTCTGCACTAGTGCCTGTAATACCTCTATTTTTCCTGTGAGAAAACCCAATGGCTAAGGATAGAGGTTTGTCCAGGACCTGTGCGAAATAATCATCATCATCATCCCTTGGCGCCTTGTTGTTCCTAACTCCCATATGCTACTGACATCCATTCCCACCAAAAGTAAATTGTTCACTGTAATTGATCTAGGTGATGATTTTTTAGTATTCCAGTTGATAAGGAAGTTTGTTTTGTTTTTTTGCTTTCACTTGGGAAGAACAGGAATACACTGGGACAGCAATGCCCCCAGGGTTATAAAGACAGTCCTTTGACTTTTCACAATCCTTAAAAGCTGATTTGGATGATATGAAGCTTTTTGCAGGCTCTACTTTGTTACAACATGTAGATGATTAGCTTCTCTGCCGTTCTTCTCCAACCACTTCACAGGAGACAGCATCCACTTTTAAAACACCTGGCCATAAAGGGACATAAAGTCTCAAAAAAAAATTTTTTTTTTAAATACAGTTTGCCTAAATTCAGGTTTAGTACATAGGGCACCTGATCTTAGAACAAGAACTATATTTGGATCCAAGGAGGCTCCATGGCATCCTGAACTTTCCAATACCTAAAACTACACACCAATTACAAGGTTTTCTTGGACTGTCTGGCTACTGTTGAAACTGGATTCCAAACTTCTTTTGTATGGCTCAACCTCTACATGCTTTCCTAAAAAATTACAAGCCTGATGCTATTATTCAGAAAGATCAGAAGAACATAGCTTCCGAGACTTTAAAGAAAAGCCTAATAAAGCCCCCTGCCCTCAGACATCCTAATTATCAACTTTCCTTTCTCCTCTTGGCATGAGAGAAGGAACTGTCCTTTGAGTAGTCATCCAAAAACATGGGGGCCATCATCAACCCATAGGGTATTATAACCCATAACTGGACCCTGTGGTGGAAGATGTCCTCGTTGCCTCAGAGCCAAGCCATTCCTACCACTTCCCTTTTAGTTAAAGTCACTGAAGAAATAACCCTGGGATACCCTTTAACCATCCTTGTGCCCCACAAAGTAGAGGCCCTCCTGAATTCTCTCCTCACTCTCAGCACTTCTCAGTCATCTCACCTCCTGTGACATCCTGCTGCCAATGGCTCCTCATAGAACTCTTTCTGGCTGCAATAACCTTAACCCTGCTAGTCTTCTCCCTTCCTTCCCTGAAGAAACCCCTCATGACTGCTTAACGCTGACAGATCACCTTTCGACTCCCTGTGACAATTTACAGGAAACTCCTCTAACCACTGCAGATTTTTAATGGTTTACTCATGGTTCTTATTTAAAGGGTGAAAATGGTAAATATCATGCCAGATATGCTATTGCAACTCCTTTTGAGACGCAGAGGCAGCACCTTTATCTCTGGTTACTCCATAGGCTGAATTTTACACCCTTACGCAAGGCTGTACCCTAGCCAAAGGTAAAACTGCAAACATTTATACCCATAGTCCATATGCCTTTGGGGTAGCTCATGACTTTGGAATGTTATGGACATGGTGAAGCTTCCTTACCTCCAATGGGGATAAAACTAAAAATGGTTCCTATTGTCCACAATTTACCAGATGCCATATTTTGCCAGCTGCTCTGGCTATTATTAAGGTTCCTGGACATTCCAGACTCAACTCTCTGGGTGCTAAAGTAAACCACCTTGCTGATATTGCCATGAAAAACACTGCTCTCAAGGAAACCAAAGCCAAACTTTTGTCATGGTCCAAAGGGATGTTCTCCCAAAATATCATTTGGGAAAACTAACAAGAGATACCCAACAATTAGCCCCAGGGAAGGAAAAACAGTATTAGAAATCTAGTAATTGTTGTTTTGATAAAAAGATGCTGGTTTGGACCAAATTAACAATCTGGTCCTACCAAAAATTCTAAATTCCTACTACTATGCATGCATTAAACTATTGGTCTGCTGGCAAAATGTTATCATTCACAAACCAGTACTGGTGGAGAAATACTAATAAGGCTACAAAAAGTGCCTACCCTCATCTGTCCCGCCTGTCCAAAGTCTAATTGATGGCACAAAAACAGACACATAGACCAATGGAATAGAATAGAAACTCCAGAACTAGACCCACAAACGTATGGCCAACTCATCTTTGACAAAGCAGGAAAGAACATCCAATGGAAAAAAGACAGTCTCTTTAACAAATGGTGCTGGGAGAACTGGACAGCAACATGCAGAAGGTTGAAACTAGACCACTTTCTCACACCATTCACAAAAATAAACTCAAAATGGATAAAGGACCTAAATGTGAGACAGGAAACCATCAAAACCTTAGAGGAGAAAGCAGGAAAAGACCTCTCTGACCTTAGCCGTAGCAATCTCTTCCTCGACACATCCCCAAAGGCAAGGGAATTAAAAGCAAAAGTGAATTACTGGGACCTTATGAAGATAAAAAGCTTCTGCACAGCAAAGGAAACAACCAACAAAACTAAAAGGCAACCAACGGAATGGGAAAAGATATTCGCAAATGACATATCGGACAAAGGGCTAGTATCCAAAATCTATAAAGAGCTCACCAAACTCCACACCCGAAAAACAAATAACCCAGTGAAGAAATGGGCAGAAAACATGAATAGACACTTCTCTAAAGAAGACATCCGGATGGCCAACAGGCACATGAAAAGATGTTCAGCGTCGCTCCTTATCAGGGAAATACAAATCAAAACCACACTCAGGTATCACCTCACGCCAGTCAGAGTGGCCAAAATGAACAAATCAGGAGACTATAGATGCTGGAGAGGATGTGGAGAAACGGGAACCCTCTTGCACTGTTGGTGGGAATGCAAATTGGTGCAGCCGCTCTGGAAAGCAGTGTGGAGGTTCCTCAGAAAATTAAAAATAGACCTACCCTATGACCCAGCAATAGCACTGCTAGGAATTTATCCAAGGGATACAGGAGTACTGATGCATAGGGCCACTTGTACCCCAATGTTCATAGCAGCACTCTCAACAATAGCCAAATTATGGAAAGAGCCTAAATGTCCATCAACTGATGAATGGATAAAGAAATTGTGGTTTATATACACAACGGAATTCTACGTGGCAATGAGAAAAAATGAAATATGGCCTTTTGTAGCAACATGGATGGAACTGGAGAGTGTGATGCTAAGTGAAATAAGCCATACAGAGAAAGACAGATACCATATGGTTTCACTCTTATGTGGATCCTGAGAAACTTAACAGGAACCCATGGGGGAGGGGAAGGAAAAAAAAAAAAAAGAGGTTAGAATGGGAGAGAGCCAAAGCATAAGAGACTGTTAAAAACTGAGAACAAAGTGAGGGTTGATGGGGGGTGGGAGGGAGGAGAGGGTGGGTGATGGGTATTGAGGAGGGCACCTTTTGGGATGAGCACTGGGTGTTGTATGGAAACCAATTTGTCAATAAATTTCATATAAAAAAAAAAGATATTGAAACTAGGTTGACACACAGTAAACTGCTGATTATGTAAGATTAAAAACAAACAAACAAACAAACAAAGTCTAATTGAGGAAAAACTCATTCACACAAGTGGATTTCATGTAGCTTCCCCATCTCATGGATAAATCTCATGATCCAGTTATGGTCTGCATACATTTTAGCAGACTGAAGCTTTTCCTTGTAGACAGACCAATGCTTTTTCTGTGTCTAAAATTCTGATAGAAAAGATTACCCCTACCTGGAGGCCTCTTCTCAAACTTCATAGTGATTGGGAAACCCATTTTTCCAGTCAGGTGTTTCAACAAGTCTGTGCTGTTTGGCCAGTTTTACAACACTTCCATTGTGCATACCAAGGTTAGTCAAATATGTAAGTGGCGCTATTAAGACTCAAAACTTGTAGACTCTCCAAATACCCTGGCCAAAGGTACTGATGTTAGTCTTTCAAATTTCAGATCCGTCCTCTTTGACTCATAGATACTCACTCTGAGATAGTCACAGGATGCTGATACATTTGGCCCCCACCTCCTCTGACCCATGGTTGATAAAAGGAGATATACTCCAATACTGTAAATCCTAATTGCTTCTATTAAAAATAACCATGCTTTGGTAGAGCAATTTTTTCACCATGCACTCCTGGTGACCTTAAGCATCACACCTTGCAACCTGGAAATTTCGTCTACTGAAAAAGACACTTCCAGAAACACTCTCAACCTTGCTAGAAATGGCCTTACCAGTTACTACTAACTACCCTTGTGCCGCCAAACTCTAAGAAACAGACTCCTGGATTCATGTGACACCTCTAAAGAAAGCACCAAACCGTGACCGGACCTGCAAGCCATCTGGTGACCTGAAAAATAAAGATTTTCCCGGAATTGAAGCAGACAACATTGGATGACGAGTCAGCTTTCCCAAGACGTCTGCACGAGGCCTGTATACCTTTTTCTCACTGTTGCTTCTTCTCTTGTGGAAAGACAATGAATGCCCTTGTATGCATTTCCCAAAACCTTGTGAAGGAGGGCAACAACTTCTTTTGATTATGGCCCTTCAGAAACAGCCTCACTGTGATCCCATGACAAACTAATTTTTCACTTCTTCTAAAGAATTAGAAGATTCAGAATCCACAAAAGTCTTTCTTTCACCTGAACTAATAACTGACTCTAGATTCTTACCCAAATTCAAGGTCTCTGAGTTTGCAACCATAACAAACTGTAACATATTTGGTTCCAAACAGTCCTTTCAAGATAACAATGCTGTTTTAAAATGGCTTTGAGGTTTTATTCATCAGCTATTGCTTCATGTTTATACCTGCACTGTATCTTCCCAAATCCACTTGGTTAATTCTTTTAGTGTGTACATTCATAAATTTGACAACTCAGAAGAAATTATCAATTTTTTGAAAACCACAAACTACCAAAATTCAGCCATGAAAAAAACAGTCTGAATAGTCCTGTTAAAAAAAAAGAAAGAAAGAAAAGAAATGCCAGGCCTCGGTTTCACTGGAGAGTTTTATCAAACATTTCAGGAAGGAATGCCAATTTTATATAATCTCTTCCAGAAAAGAGGATGGAATTATTTCCCAACTTGTTTTATGAGGCCCAAGACATTACAAAAAAAGAAAACCACAGACCAGTATCTCATGAATTTAGATGCAAAAACCTCAACAAAGTGTTAGCAAATTGAATCTAGCAATATATAAAAAGAACATAACACCATGCTCCGGGGTGCTGGGTGGCTCAGTCAGTTAAGAGTCTGACTTTGGCTCAGGTCATGATCAGTTCATGAATTCCAGCCCTGCATCAGGCTCTCTGCTGTCAGCACAGAGCCTGCTTCAGATACTGTCCTCTCTCTCTGCCCCTCCCCTGTTCATTCTCTCTCTCTCCTAAGTAAATAAACTACAAAAACAAAAACAAAAAACAAAGCACCATGGCCCAAGTGCTATTTACTTCAGGTATGCAAGGCTGGTTCGACATTTATTTTTTTTTTTAATTCTTTTTTTTTTTTCCAATGTTTTTATTTATTTTTGGGACAGAGAGAGACAGAGCATGAACGGGGGAGGGGCAGAGAGAGAGGGAGACACAGAATCGGAAACAGGCTCCAGGCTCCGAGCCATCAGCCCAGAGCCCGAAGTGGGGCTCGAACTCCCGGACCGCAAGATCGTGACCTTGCTGAAGTCGGACGCTTAACCGCTTAACCGATTGCGCCACCCAGGCGCCCCGCTGGTTCGACATTTAAAAATCAATCAATGTAATCCACCACATCAACAGGCAAAAGGAGAAAAAAATCATGACTGCATTCCAATCGATGCAGAAAAATCTCATTTCATGAAATTTAATCTCATTTCCTGGGGAAAAAAAAAAACTCTCAAAAATTAGGAATAGAGGTAACTTCCTCAAACTCACAAAGAGCATTTATAAAAAAACCTACAGCTATATCAGACTTGATGAAAGAATGAATGCTTTTCCTCTAACACTGGGTACAAAGAAAGGATGTCCATTCTCACTACTCTATTCAACATAGTTCTGGGAGTTCTAAATGGTGCAATAAGGCAAGAAAAAAAGAAGTAAAATGTATAAAAAAAGTAAAATGTATAAAATAATTGGAATAAACTGGAATAACTGGAAAAAAAAGAAATAATACCATCTCTATTTGCAGATGACTGTGTACATAGAGTATCACAAGGAATATTAAAAACATAACAAGAATAAAAAATCATCACTCCTAAAACTATGTTACAAGGTATAAAGATAAATAAACCAAAGTCAGTTGCATTTCTATATCCTAACAAGAAACAAGTAAAAATCAACACAATGGAATTTATAATAGCTCCAATGAAAATACGCAATATTATTTACAATTGTTCTAAAAAAACCTAAACACTTAGGTATAAATCTAACAAAACATGTACAGGATCTGTACACTGAAAAAGACAAAACACTATGGAAAAAAGCAAAGGAAATTAAATAATTGGAGAGATTTACTATATTCAAGGATTGGAAGATTCAACCAGATATCAATTCTCCCCAACTGACATAGACAAGGTTATTGTAAAATTTATACAGAAAGGGAAAGGCCCTAAAACAATTTTGAAAAAGAAGAATAAAATGGAAGTAATCTTCTTTTTGATGTTAAGGCTTTCTATACAGAGTAATTAAGACAGCATGGTACTGACAGGGGGAGAGCACATAGATCAATGGAACACAACAGAGAACCAGAAACAGACAAATATGCCCAAATAATTTCTGACAGAGGTACAAAAGTAATGCAGTGGTGCTGTAATTGTACATCTGTAAGCAAAAGCAAAAACGACCCTCTCAAATCTACACAAAAATTAACTTAAAATGGATGGGTTTAAATGTAAAACATAAACAAAACTAAAAACTTTTAGAAGAAACAAAAAATCTTTGAATTTGGGACTAGAAAGAATTCTTAGACATCAAAAGCACAAACCATAAAAGGAAAACTTGATAAAATGGACCTGGTCAAAATGTAAAACTTTTGGCTCGGTGAAAGACCCCGTTAAATGAATGAAAAAGAAAAATCATTCTTCTACTCTCCCATACCATCCAAGCTGGAAAAATCCAAATAAAACTCACCTATGTTTCTAAGTTACCCTATTGGAGAATCTTTATTTACCAAAAAGAAAGGAGAATCTTTCTTTAACAAAGAATGTCCAAGATGTTAGATAGAGTATCTCCAAGGTAAGAAAGAATTATCAAAGGCACCGATGCACATACACACACACACATTCTTAGCTTATCCCTGGATGAACCCTGAGTTAAGTTTTCATGTCAAAAAATATGAATGGTATGGGGGCGCCTGTCTGGCTCAGTCAATAGAGCATGTGACTGACTCTTGGTCTCAGGGTTGTTAAGTTCAAACCCCTCACTGCAGTGTAGAGATAATTTAAAAAATTGAATTTAAAAAATATATGGATGGCATGAAGATCAAGCTGTTTTTTTTTTTTTTTTTTTTTTTAACATTTATTTATTTTTGGGACAGAGAGAGACAGAGCATGAACGGGGGAGGGGCAGAGAGAGAGGGAGACACAGAATCGGAAGCAGGCTCCAGGCTCCGAGCCATCAGCCCAGAGCCCGACGCGGGGCTCGAACTCACGGACCGCGAGATCGTGACCTGAGCTGAAGTCGGCCGCTTAACCGACTGAGCCACCCAGGCGCCCCAGATCAAGCTGTTTTAAAAAGGTATTTTGTAGCCAAGCCTATTTGTAATTTCTTCCATATCCTCATTCATCCTCATCCTATGCCTGGAGACAACAGACTCTGGAGTTTTAGTGGATATTATGATGCAACTCACAGATCCCTTTTCATTAGTAAAAGACTTATTCCCCAGCTGCTGGAGTACAGCTGCTAGCAGACAGTGTTCAGTTGTTGGCCCTCTTAGGAACTGGCTTGGCTGATGAGTCACCTTGCCTGAGGTCACACACACCCCTTCTCAGGTCGGTCAAGATCCAATGACTGGTGCATGCTGGGATTTAAAGGCCTGGCTGCTCCCTTCCCCTAATTCTGAAGAGCTATCTCAGCTTCAAAGCTCTCTCTAGGGGGTCAGTTGAGGCCTTCCCGGAGACTGAATCCCAGTCCCACTTCTCCTCCCGCCCAATCCTGCTTCTTTCTCTTCCTTTACTTTCCACAGGTTGTAATCCCAGGAAGACTCCCTAATAAACCTCCTACACGCTCATCTCCATCTCAGGGTCTGCTTCCCAGGAAACCCAAACTGTGACAGAAGTCAAACTGCTAGAAATGAAATCATGTCTCTAGCCTTACTAGCTGTGTAGAGGTTATAAAGGACAGTAGGTTAACATGAGGTTTAAAGATATTAAAATATGTAAAATGCTTAGAAATGCACCTGGCACACAGTGGACACTCAATAAATGTTAGCTGTCACTATCATCATTGTTTTCCCCATTCACACCCAGTTAAAATATACAAATTTCTCTACATCATGAGAATTACTGATATTTATGAGCTGGAAAAGACCTTAGAGATCACCAAGTCTGACACTCTTAATTTCCAGATGATGAACATCAAATCTAAATAAGTAACTTAGTAACAAAACCAGAGTTCAGACCAGGTCTTCTGAACGCTTCCATCATTCTTGTTATCAGGTAAGACTGCCTCTCAATCTACATATACTTTGTAATTAAATGAAATTCACCAATTACTAAGTCCCTCCCCTTCACTTTCCTGCCAAAATTGAACCTCAGCTCTCTTCTGAAGAACACTACCTCTCCTATAGCTCTCTCCTTCACTCATACCATAAGCCTACAGATAGGGTGTGTGTTCCCTTTGCTTTTCATCAGTACTTCCAGACCACTGTCCCTTCAAAGTCCTCCCCTAAAAGCATCCAACTTCAAGGCTCATAGCAACAGACCGTCCTTATGGCAGTCACGTCCCCTCATTTCTTTAAGACGTTAGCCTGCAGACCAACCTATTCTTTCTAATACTATTCCTGATATAATGTGTGGTATTCTCAATATGCAACATCCAGTAACCTTCCACACCCAGACCTCTTTTATTCTTCTCCAAAACCCTGTCTTCTACCCTCTTCAGCTACCTGCTCCTGTGGTCATACCCTACAAGGTTTCTAAACAGGCATTTTGGGCAGGACAATTCTTCCATGTGCAGGAATATCCTGTTCTCAAACTCAAGTATCTATCTGAGATATCACCTACTTCCAATTCATTACCTCTATTTGGACGCTCAACAATTCTTGGGACTCCACATGAACCTATAATCCATGAGCCTACTACTATTTTCTCCCCTGCTCTTCACACTATCAAGTACCTACTTCCTTCCTTATACAGCTTAAATTTCATGGCTCAGCATTATAATCACTGTATCACGCACACCATCAATGCCCTTGTCTTTTCCTTCTTCATTGTAGTCCTTAACTAAATATCAACCCTGTTAACTCCCCTACTCTACACGTGTAACCTGAATGCAAACCATACCTGAACTGGACTGGAGAAAAAATACACAACTGAATTTAACAGTCTCACTTTAAATTCATGATCAAACTTCAAGTGGACTGACGGAGTGCCTTGGCTGGTTAGGCGTCTGACTTCAGCTCAGGTCACGATCTCACAGTTTGTGGGTTCAAGCCCTTCATCAGGCTCTGTGCTGACAGCTCAGAGCCTGGAGCCTGCTTCAGATTCTGTGTCTCCCTCTCTCTCTGCCCCTCCCCTACTCATGCTCTGTCTCTCTCTCTCTCTCTCAAAAATAAACATTAAAAAAAAAAACAAAACTTCAAGTGTACTGTTAATGATCTCCAGCAATTCTGCTACATATCCGTAGTCCATTTACATTTCTCACTGTCCCAACAGACAGACTACTTCACATGTTCTCCTTGTTTCCTATCTTCTCAAAGCATTTTATTTCACTGAAAAACAAAGAAGTTATCAAAAGAAAATTTTCAGAGTATCTCATCCCCAATCTACCCACCTACTCTATATTTACTTTCTTTCTTACTATGAATGACGTACCTGTGCTCGTATAAAATAAATTTTTCCACCTGTAGACTAAATCTCGTTCCCTCTCCTTAAGGACTTCATCCCAAAATTGACTTCTCTTTCCTGTATCATCAAATTTTCCCCTTCTATTGTATCATTCACATCAGTGTACCAACAGACTGTTGGTATTCCTCCCATCTCAAAAAGTAATAATAAAAGCAAAGCTCCCATGACCTACAAACCTCTCCAGCAACTTTATTTCTTAGCCCTCTTTGCAACAAAACTCCTCAAAGGAGTTGTCTATTCATTTTGTTGTCAATGAGTGTCCAATTCTTTTCTTCTTCTCTTTTTCCATGTTCTCTTGGATCTAATTAGATTTTTACCACCCCCCCCCCCACTGAAATAGTTCTTAAGGCTGTCAATAAATTTCATGTTGCTAAATACAGTCAATTCTTACTATTTGTGGTAGTTACATTCTATAAAGTTGCATGTGCACAGAATTGGCAAATACTGAACCACTACTCCAGAGGGAATATGGAGGTAGGTTCCTGCAAGCTCCTGGGCACCTTATTTGCATCAACTGGTCAACATATAACCAGTGTTCCTGTTTAAAGATACCTTTTTAGTATATATAATGTTAATCCATTAACACTGAACCCAAGAACAGCAAAACTACAACTCATGCTTGAATGAAACTTATTTAACACATATATTTTCTCCATAAGGTACATCACAGCCTCCTTGCACTTAGACAACACCCAGTACAACTCCGGGAGGCCATTTCAAACAGCACAATCACCAACAAAAAGCAAAAAAATGCAAAAAATATGGCACTAACTAGACTATAAAAAGAACTGTTTATAGTATGAGAGCTAAAATAAGACAAAGCACTGGCGTCTTGTTCGATGTCAGCTGGAATGGTGTGCATTAAATGACTCCATTTTTTCACCACTCTGGGCATGTATACTAACGACCAGAGAAGTCCTGGATTGATTCCAGGGTTACAAATAAATTTTATCAAGTAGGCAAATCTGCAAATACAGAATCCTTGAATAATGAAGACTGACTGTGTAAGGGTTGCTTTTTATTCCTTATTCGACATGCTAGCAGAATTTTACATTAGACCATCGCCTTATTCTTAATTTCCAAGATTCTAATTTCTCTTGATTTTCCTCTTAACCTCACTGACCAACCTATCCCAGTCAAATCCACTGACCTCATCTATGAGTATACAAGACCCCCAGTAATCTCATCTAGTCTCATGACTTTAATTACACTTATGTTACAAAGATATTGTCCCACAGCTCTTGGATGCTCTGGTCTGTTTTCCCCCTATTTGTTTTCAGTGTGTTTAATTTCTGCTGATCTATCTTTAAGTCCACTGATTCTTTCCTTGGCTATGTTAAATCTGCTAACAAGTGTCCTAAAATATACTTCATCTATATCAAAATTTAATTTTAGCATTTTCTTTTTTATTAAAAAAATTTTTTTTCAACGTTTATTTATTTTTGGGACAGAGAGAGACAGAGCATGAACGGGGGAGGGGCAGAGAGAGAAGGAGACACAGAATCAGAAACAGACTCCAGGCTCTGAGCCATCAGCCCAGAGCCTGACGCGGGGCTCGAACTCACGGACCGCGAGATCGTTACCTGGCCGAAGTCGGACGCTTAACCGACTGCGCCACCCAGGCGCCCCAATTTTAGCATTTTCATTTGACCTTCATATACTTTTCATTCCTATGCTGAAATTTACCATTATACATGTTGTCCACCTTTTCCACTAGAGCCTTTACTATGTTACTCACTGGTATTTTTTCTTTGAAGTCTTTTTTTTTTTTTTGAGAGAGCAGGTACACGTGCATGAGCGAGCAGGGGAGTGGTAGAGAGAGGGAGAGAGAGGGAGAGAGAGAATCCCAAGCAGCCCTGATTCAGGGCTCAATCCCATGAGCTGAGAGATAATGACCTGAGTCGAAATCAAGAGCCAGATGCTTTAACCAACTGAGCCACCCAGGCGCCCCTATTCATTGGTATTTTTAAATTCACTGTCAACAATTCTGGTAACTATGTCATCCTCAGTCTATTGATTATTTTGATTCTTGAACAGTGGATTATTTTTTCTTATTTTTTGCGTGTTTCATAATTTTTGCCTGAACGATGGACATCATGTATAAAACAACACAGACTGAGGAAACAGTATAAAAATGGGTATGGCTAAGTGCGCCCGGGTGGCTCTGTTGGTTAAACAACCAACTTCGGCTCAGGTTATGATCTCACAGTTCTTGAGATGGAGCCCCACACTGGGCTCTGTGCTCTCAGTGCAGACCCTCTGTCTCCCTCTCTCTCTGCCCCCCTCCCTTGCTCACTCGCTCCCTCAAAAATAAACAAACATTTAAAAAATGGGTATGGCTCTTCTTCTCCAACCTGTTAGTTGGGGGACTGAGGGGAAGGGTTGAGTCATCTATTCAGGAATTGGGCTGGGCTTGGGTTTTGTTGTTAGGATTACCTTAAGTGTACAATCTGCTTCAAATTCCTCTAGTGCCACCTTCTGCTTAGGGTGGGAGCTGGTTTGCCCAGAGTGTTTTCTCAATGTTCTTGCTCCACCCTCAGCTTTAGGTTTTCTCTGGGCACCTTCTCCAGAGACTCTCTCCATAGTCTTGCCCCTCCCCTGGGCAACTGCTGTTGCTTTTACTTGCTAGCAGGGAACAGGGAAGTTCTCCATTATCCTGGCTCAGTCTCAGGCAAGCCCTGTATCTCTGGGTCTCAGGGGTTGGGCTTTCTCCCAGTAGTAGGAAAACTAAAGGTCTTAAACCCAGAACAGTTTCCTCCCCTTCTCTCAAGGTTTATGGTTTTTTTTTTTTTCCTTTCATTCCTCCTAGCCACAATAGAAAATGGAGTTTATCCCCTTCCCCCAGTGGCTTAAAGCTGTTTTCCACAGGGAGAAAAGGGTCCAGGCAGGCCCGTACCACCTAATAAGCCTTTCTGTGGCCTCCCTTGCTTTCCCCAATTTTTCTCAAGAGAAACCGTTGGGAGGACCTTGGAGAAACACCAACAGCTGGGGGTTATCTACCATGTATCTGCAGCTCTCAAAGATTCTATACTCTCATGCAGCCCACATTTAGGCTTTAGCAATTCATTAAAAACTTAGCTGAATTCTCCTTTCCCCTTGTATGACAGCCCTGTCTTCTTCCTGTGCTCCGTTACAGATTAGCCAGGCCTACACCCCACCTCTGATGGATCAAGAGAGATTATGACTTTGTACATTACAGCTCATTCTTATTTTAAGATGGGAGCAATACTCTTTTCAGCTTTCTGTATCCTAAGTGGAAGCCAGAAATCACTTTGTGAATTTAAATACAATCTATATACCCACAACTCCTAAATTTACATTTCTAGTCTGGACTTCTTCCCTAGACTCTGGACCATATATATCCAACTGCCTACTGGACAAATCTACACAAACTCTAAGGTAACCCCCATGATCCCCACCTCTTAGTATTCATGCCTTTGAATAATCCTTTCCCCTTGAGTGTGGGAGGGACCTGCAACTTGCTTCTAATCAACAGAATAAGGCAATGGGGTATCATTTCCGCGATTACGTTACATTTTATGGCAAAGGAATGGGATATCGTTCCATTGATTATATTATATGGTATCATAAAAGACTCTGTCTTGCTAGCCGACTCATTCTCACCCTTCTGACACAGGTAAGGGAAGCAGGTTGCCATGCTGTGAACTGCATGGGGAGGGCCACCTGGCAGCAAACTGCAGATGACCTCTAAGATCTGAGCGTGGCTTCCAGCCAACAAAAAACTGAAGCTCTCAGTCCTACAGCTGCAACAAAATGAATTCTGCCAACAACCCGAGTGAACTTGGAAGTGATTCCTCTCCAGTCTAACCCACAGGTAAGAACCCAGCCCCAGCCAATATCAGAGTATGTAGCTAAGAAGTTTCTGACCTCACAGAAACTGTGAGATAATAAATGCTGTGTTCGGGGCACCTGGGTGGCTCAGTCAGTTAAGCAGCTGACTTGGGCTCAGGTCATGATCTCACGGTCCGTGAGTTCGAGCCCCGTGTCAGGCTCTGTGCTGACAGCTCAGAGCCTGGAGCCTGTTTTGGATTCTGTGTCTCCCTCTCTCTGACCCTCCCCCGTTCATGCTCTGTCTCTCTCTGTCTCAAAAATAAATAAACGTTAAAAAATTAAAAAAATAATAAAAATAAAAATAAATAAATGCTGTGTTCTTGTAAGCCATTGAACTTGTGGTAATTTGTTTAGCAGCACAGAAAACTAATATAGATAGTATCACCAATTTAACACGCCTAAAAGCCAAATTCCTGATTGCCAATAATACCTCCAAAAGAAAAAACATGCTCTAGTGTTGTCCATCTTAATTAAGTGGCAACTCCATTCCTCCAGTTATTCAAGCCCAAAACTACAGGGTCTATCTCAATTTCTTTTTTTTCTCCAAAATCCACACGTAATCCAAAAGTAAAAAGTGTTGGTTTCACAAGCAAATTATATCCACAATCTAACTTTATCTCACTACCACCACTGCTACCACTTTGGTTCAAGTCACTATCACCTCTCATGTGCATTATTGCAACAGCCTCCTAAGCGGTTTTCCCGCTTCCACTCGACTGAGCAGCCAAAATGGTCCTACTAAAATATCAGTTAGATACCGTTTTTACTCAAAACACTCCAAAGGGTCCTCATCCTACCCAGATTAAAAGCCAAAAGACTTCCAGTGGCATACAAGCCCTACCTTATCTGACACTCCCCTTCCTACTCCAAACCTCTCTGCCTCATCTTGTGTCATTCTCCCCTCGTTCATCTCCCACCACACCAGCCTCCATGATGTTCCTTAACCGTGCCAAGTACATATCAGTCTCAGCATTTTACGACTGTTAGTCCATGTAATTGAAGAGTTATTTCTACTACTCTTCTCTGACCACTTTATATAAAAAGGCAAGTCCGGGGCGCCTGGGTGGCGCAGTCAGTTGAGCGTCCAACTTCAGCCAGGTCACGATCTCGCGGTCCGTGAGTTCGAGCCCCGCATCAGGCTCTGGGCTGATGGCTCAGAGCCTGGAGCCTGTTTCCGATTCTGTGTCTCCCTCTCTCTCTGCCCCTCCCCCGTTCATGCTCTGTCTCTCTCTGTCCCAAAAATAAATAAACGTTGAAAAAAAAAATTTTTTTTTAAATAAAAATAAAAAGGCAAGTCCACTTGTCCCCACCAGCTCCCTATCCCTCCTACCCTGTTTTATCAGTCTCCACAATACATACTATGAACTGATATCTGTTTTATTGCCTGTCTCCTCAAAATTAGAATGTAATTTCCATAAGAGCAGAGACTTCTGTTCACTGCGATACTACTGTATTAGATACTGTTTCTTTACAATATGTAGAGTCTAATCAAGTAGACAAGCCACAAGAATTTGAACATAAAGTCAGTCAGGTTATTTTTCAAAATCACTACAAAATTACTTTATCACTTGGAAATGTACTTATTCTACAACACTATAAATATGCTTCTAAGGAAACTTGAAAAACATTCACATCTCACCAAAATAACTGAAATACACACGTAAGCCAAGTGAATTTAAACATCTCTGTGGAGGGCGCTATTAACAGAAAGATAACTGAAAGACTCCATAACTGTTTTTCCAGCACCTTCTGGAGTAGATATAATTATTCCACACAGATACAGCCAAATAATATAGAAGGATACATCAAGCTGGAAGGATTAATAACCCTTTAGGGCCCTGGCTCTCAAAGGTTTTGGTCTAAAGACCCTTTAACACTCTTAAAAACTGAGGACCCCACAAAATTCTTATTTTATGGGCTTTTAATCTACTAACACTTACACTTAAATTAAAACAAGGGACACCTACAAGACTCAGTCGGTTAAGCACTCAACTCTTGATTTTGGCTCAGGTCATGATCTCACGGTTCATGAGATCGAGCCCACGTTGGGCTCCATGCTGACAGCACAGAGTCTGCTTGGGACTCTCTCTCCCCCTCTCTCTGTCCCTCCCTTGCTGTCTCTCGAAATAAATAAGTAAACAACAGCAAAAAAAAAAAAATCAAAAAATTTAAAAATATTTACCAGTTTATTTTAAAATAATATAAATCTATTACACGTTAATATAATGTTTTCATTTCTATAACTAAACTCCACCGCCCTAAATTAGTGAGAGAATGGTATTGTTTTATATTTCTGCAAATTACCTTAATGTTTGAGTTAATAGAAAACGGCTGAACTCTCTTAGCTGCTTCTACCTTAAATATGTTGCCATATGTTGTTTTGGATGAGATATATGAACAAAGTCTGGCCTCACACATACATGTAGTTGGAAAAAGGAAGTCTGTTTTAATAGTCTTTTCAGATAATTGTGGATATTCTTCGATACCACATTAAAACTCAACAGGTTGTTTGCAATGTACACTCTGAACGTTGCACTGCATATTCTGTTAACATTAAAATCCATTAGTCTACCTTGTACTTTGACCAAATCTTATACTCATGCATGATTTTGTACACAAGTTTGCAACTAAAAAGTCTATAACTACTGGAAAACTGTCAAGCTCGCAATTGTGAATACAAGTTTTCCAAAATTCTAATTTTTGCTTGAAAATTCAAATCTTATCGCTGACAACAAATAGTTGTTTCCTTGAAATGGATCAGATGCATGGATCAGACAATTTGAAATTTGTAAAATGTCAATTCTATAATATGCATGCCTATCAATTGAAGTTCTCTTACGTATACACGCCTATTTTCCAGTTAAGCAGAAATATTTCCTATCTATCCATAATAAATCTATTGAATTAAAGATGGCTTGCCTCTTAAAACTATTCGTCTGTTTCAAGTTAGCTCAAAGAGTCAGTTAATTTTTCATTTTTCTCACATAGCAACAAAATCAGTCTGAAAAACATCTAAACAATCATGCCCCACGTAAAATGAAACCTACTTCTTCAAGTTTTGAGAAGTATATCCATATTAAAACAACACTAAATATACTTCACATGAAAGAAAATAAAACTGAGTGATCTTGACAGGATTTTTAAATCCAATCTACCTTCCTTCCATACATTTCAACGTTTTACAGTTCTTTCTGCTTGGTTCTTTTTATGAAATATTCCTAATTAGCTCGGTATTTTGGTTGGGAAAGGCCTTACCTGTTGAGCAATATGAGAAATATGAGCTCCCTGAACTGCAGAACCCGGTTGCGGTGCTGTCTCTGAAGTGTTACTCTTGTGGGAATCTTCCATAATCAACTATAAGAGGAAAAAAGTCAGTTAAAAGATGCTTCCTAACTTCATTTTCAAGAAATCCTGAGACATTTCTTTTCTAAACATGTACTTTTTCAGAGGAACAGACGAAGCTTTTCTATGCTGTGGTCTGAGCTCAATTTATCCAGACTCATTATGTTCTGACGCTCTGTTCTGTGTAGAAATCTAACTATAAGATCTCAAGAAATAGGCAAATAAAAAGTGCTATAGAATATGTATAACATACTGCATAGTTGTATAAAAACTGGCAACATGGATGTCTCCATAGAAGAGAATTGGTAGCTATGGAACAGTGATAGTAAAGACTTTACCCTGCATACTCTTTTTCATTTTTAAAATTTTGACCCACATGAACATGTTAAAATTTAATAAATGGCACATATACATGTAAATCATTGTGACATTTTCAAATGTTATCCCACTCAAGAAGTATGATAGTCTTCTGGGTGCCTGGGTGACTCAGTCAAGTGTCTGACTTCGGCTCAAGTCATGATCTCATGGTTCATGGGTTTGAGCCCTGAATCAGGCTCTGTGCTGGCAGCTCAGAGCCTGGAGCCTGCTTTGGATCCTATGTTTTCCTCTCTCTGCCTGCTCACACTCTGTCTCTCTCTCAAAAATTAAAGAAACCTTTTTTAAAGTTAAAAAAAAAAAAAAAAAAAAAAGAAGTATGATAGTCTTCCTATCCATGGACACAAGCATCCTTCTCCAGTCTAGGGAACAGTTTTCTCATTGCACATATACTTCTTTACAGAGAATTCACTGAGTAAAAGCTGAACTAAGTAAGTAACACCATACCTAAGTAGGTTCTAAAGATCTAGATAATCAACTACAGGATATGCAGGCTTGGTAAGAATGAGAATGAATGGGTTATGAGAGATGGGATATGTCAAATGGGAAGAGAACCACTTAGAAAAAGACTGCTGGGGCGCCTGGGTGGCTCAGTTGGTTAAGCATCCAACTCTCGGTTTCAGCTCAGGTTCAGGAGTTTGAGTGCCGCGTCCGGCCCTGTACTAACAGTGCGGAGTCCACTTGGGATTCTCTCTCACCCTCTCTCTCTCTGCCACTTCCCCACTGTGCTGTCTCTAAGTAAATGAAAACAAAAGTTGTAAACTTCCCCTACGTATAATTTTGTATCTTGTTCCCACTTACCACTAGCATTTTCTAGATTTTAAACTGAAACATATTTAGGGGCGCCTGGGTGGTTCAGTCAGTTGGGCACCTGACTTTGGCTCAGGTCATGATCTCACCATTCGTGGGTTCAAGCCCCGCATCGGGCTCTGTGCTGACAGCTCAGAGCCTGGAGCCTGCTTCAGATTTTGTCTGCCTCTCTCTCAGTCCCTCCCTTGTTTGCACTCTGTGCCCCTTTCTCTAAAAAATAAAAATATTAATAAAAATTGAAAAGAAAACTGAAACATATTAAAGGCTACACAATATTCCATCCAGTGAGTAGATATGATTCATAATTTTTTACCAAACAAGACAATATTGTGATTGATATCTTTGGTACATAAAGCTTTTCCACAATTAAAATTATTTCTATAGGATACATTCCAAAAAAGAGAATTGCCTGATCAAAGGGTTTGAATATTTAAAGTTTTCTGAAGGAATTACACTCTATCAGAACCACATGAAAAAGCAGATAGGTGAAAAACAATATATTGTTTTACATTTCTTTTAATTCTCTATTAGTTGTGTGAGATATCTGTTCATGTTATCTGTCCATCCATCTACCAGATTTTAGTTTTTCTTTTTAGCCTATATTTCTTAATATAAATTTCATTCTATCACGTGGATATAAATATTTTTCCAATGTGATTTAACTACGATTACCTTAAAAATTTAATTTTGGCAAATTCATCTATTCCTTCCTATGTTGTTTCTTCAACTGCTTTTAAGGTCACATACAGTCCCTTCTTTAGGAAGAGCATAGTGGTTTTTAATCTCCACTGATACAAGCGTATCTCCGCGGACTAAATATACAGACAGCATCAAAAATGGAATGATCTATTTTCTACATACTGCCTCTATTTTTTTAAGCATTTTATTTTTAAGTCATCTCTACACCCAACATGTGGCTCAAATTTACATCCCAAGATCAAAAGTGGTATGCTCTACTGACTGAGCCAGCCAGGCAGCCCTAAAATGCCTTTTTTAACACTCCATTTCAGAAGACGTAAGTTAGAATGCAGAAAAAAAATGTATAGTGCTAAAGCACTGAAAGAAACTATAAAAGATGTTTAAAAACCTTAAATTACTGGAAATGATACTTTTCTGTTTCACTGTGACTCACTGATTTTTCCTCCATAACGGTATCATTAAGAAACCCTATCTCTAAAGGAAACTAACACAATCAACAAAACACACATTTCCTAGTAAAAACCACTACAGTAAGCAAATAAGATTTTGGACAATTATTACAACCACATTTCCTATGAAAATAAGACAGCCTATTTTCTATAATTTTTTAAAGAGTAATCAACTAAGGGCACCTGGGTGGCTCAGTCAGTTGAGCATCCAACTCTTGGTTTTGGCTCTGGTCATGATCTCATGGTCTCCTGAGTTCAAACCCCAGGTGGGCTGGGCGCTGGCAGTGGAGCCTGTTTGAGATTCTCTCACCCTCACTCTCTGCCCCTCCCCCCACTCACAAGGTCTCTGTCTCTCTCAAAATAAACTTTAAAAAAATTGGGGCGCCTGGGTGGCTCAGTCGGTTAAGCAACCGACCTCGGCTCAGGTCATGATCTCACGGCTTGTGAGTTCGAGCCCCGCATCGGGCTCTCACTGACAGCTCGGAGCCTGGAGCCTGCTTCGGATTCTGTGTCTCCCCCAGTCTCTACCCCTCCCCTGCTCATGCTCTGTGCCTCTCTCTCAATAATAAATGTTAAAAAAAATAAAAATAAAAAAATAAAGAGGAGGGGCGCCTCGGTGGCTCAGTCGCTTGGGTGTCTGACTTCGGCTCAGGTCATGCATGATCTCACAGCTTGTGAATTCGAGCCCCGCATCGGGCTTTGCGCTGACAGCCCAGAGCCTGGAGCCTGCTTTGGATTCTGTGTCTCACGTCTCTCTGTGCTCTTCCCCCACTCATGCTCTGTCTCTCTCTCCTTCAAAAATAAACATTAAAAAAAAAAAACAAAACCCTTTATTTTTAATAAAAAAAATAAAGAGGAATCAACTAATCTTTTTTTCCAAAATGAAAACAGCTTTATAGTTCCTCTCATTGTAAACAATACATACTATATATGTTTAATGTTAAGAGTATAATCTTTACTCACTTTTGAACTATTATTCCTAAAATTAAAGATTAACCATCCGTTAAAAACTGGTTCCTCAACACAGAATAAACTGTATGTGTACAAAGGCATTTTCCATGAAAGTAGCCCCCAGCAGCAGATGGACGCTTAACATTAGACAAGGGTAAGTAGGGCAGAATCACAGGGGGGCAGTGAAACACAGTTTCAAAAGTGCCATCAATGGGAATGAATTTGGGGAACTGAAAAGGCAGCAGGCTGTGATCTTGCTGACATATAAAGAACGTAAGAGGGGCGCCTGGGTGGCTCAGTCAGTTAAGCGCCCGACTTCGGCTCAGGTCATGATCTCGCAGTTTGTGAGTTCGAGCCTGCGTCGGGCTCTTGCTGACAGCTCAGAGCCCGGAGCCTGCTTTGGATTCCGTGTCTCCCCTTCTCTCTGGCCCTCCCATGCTCATGCTCTGTCTCTCTCTCTCAATAATAAACGTTTAAAAAAAAATGTAAGTAAAAAGCAGGGTACTTTTAAGAAAATTTGCAAAGAAAGGAATATTATACACTAGGCACTAAACTAACAGCTTTTTAAAGTATCATTTCCTGAATGCCCTATTTGAGAGATACGTAAATTGAGGCTCAAGGAAACTATCATTTACTATGGATCTCATGGTAAGATGTGAATACAAGACCTGAAACCGTAACTATTTAATCCAAAACCCACGGGGGTTTTTTTGTTTTGTGTTTTTATTCCACACTGCCCCTCTTCCTCTCACATTGTCAATCTGTCCATCTGGCAAACACCTACTCTTTTCAAGTTTCATCTCAAACATTATGTTCCCAACTGCTCCAGGTCCTTTCTTCCTACTTCACTGTGCCCTGCGGTTATTTCTAACGAGGTTACTTAACACTGGGAATTCTGTTTATTGGCATGTCTGATTCCCCCAGTCTTAAGGTGCCTAAGGACAGGGCCTGTATCCTGTGAATGCGTGCTCTACCCAGCAGAGACCCTCATGTATGCAGTAAACAATAAACATCAACAAATACAGTTAGTAATCTCATTTGATGAATGAAGAGGGTCTTAGCTTCCTCACCTATAGAGAATATTGAACTATGATAAGCTTGAGGGCAAAAAGGCTCTTGCTCGACATCTCCACAAGTGAATTCATGATCTCCCCTCAAAACTGTTCCTATTAGTCATACTGCATTTCTTTCAGATCTTCAAATGTGTCTGCCTTGCTTTCTCTCACCTTCAGGCTTTCACACATGCCATTCCCTCTGCCAGAAGACACTCCTTTTCTTCTCTTCATGTGGCCTACTCCTTTGAGTTATTTATTCTTCCAAGCAAACTTTCATTACTCCCTCAGACAAGTCTAGAAGCTCTGGCTACCTCCCCATAGAACATGTTACCCCCTCTGCTCATGGCACTTATCCCAGTACTGTAACGGCCTGTTTTCTGAACAGCACCAGAATGCAAGCTCTAGGGAGCTAAGGACCATATCCTGTCCCAACACAGCACTAATACCTTGCATATTTATTAAAGGTGAATAGATCAATGTCTTTAGTTGGGGTTTATCTAGCTATAGATGAAAATAATGGTTAAAGAAATATATTTAGGGATGCCTGGGTGGCTCAGTAGGCTAAGCATCGGACTCCTGATTTCGGCTCTGCACTGACAGCATGGAGCCAGCTTGGGATCCTCTGTCTCCCTCCCTGTCTCTGCTCCTCCCCTGCTCGCTCGCTCTCTCTCTCAAAAATGAATAAACATTAAAAAAAAATACATATTCAGACAATTACTTCAACTCAGCTTTAGACTCAGGACAATTCAGACACAAGAAAACATCCTACTTTAGAGTTAAAAATTCATTATAATTAAGTAGGATGATATGGGAAGAAAAAGCATGTTGAGACGGGACTACCACCTACTGGTGATATAACAGTACTGTACAGATGTATACATCTGTATACATCGCAGACCAAACAGAACCTCAAAGGATTAACTACAAATCATAGAACAAACACATTCAGCGTTAGGACAACAGTACTGATTCCAGCTGGGACACCGAGGTAACTGCACATTATAAACTCCATCGGAAAAGGAGCATTTTAATGAACCTGCTTATTTCTGCCGGTAATGAAATTCTCGAGACAAAATGCATTTTGCAACCTAAACCTAACATACGAACTCTTATCACAGCCCAGGTCAGTCTGACAAAGATGCTTGCCAAAACTGTGCTGAAAAAGCCTCAGAAGGGTATTCTCAAGGAGTATTACAGCTATCCCCCTGCTTACTGAAAATGTGTGTTCCATCACTTCACTTTTACAAAAAACCCACACGAATACCTGATTTCGCTAACCAAAAGAAATCCGAAGAAAGAGGATTTTCACTTTCAGGGAAAAAGAAGAAAAGCGAAAACACCATTCAGTGTGTGTTTCGCAGCCTTCCCCCAGAACTACACCCAGCATCTCATGTCCGTGGCTTTGAACTCTTGTCTGTGAGCATCCAGACTTTACCTCGATTTACTTTGTTAGTAAGACGTGTCCTAAGGGAGCAGAAAAGCCTGAGAGATTCTTTTCCGGGTCTGGAACCACTGAAAAAAATTTCCGCATACATTCATGGTAATTGCTTCTTCGCTTTAGGCCACTTCTCCCTGAAGGACAGGTTTCACAGGAATGCTCGGATAGCTGAGGGAACCGGTACTAGCCCACTGCTCCTCAAAAGCTAACCAAATAACCATCATTTAACACGGACAATATAACTTCAGAGCAGATTACGCTGCACGCTCCACCGTGTAGCTGATGCCGGGAGATCTCATGCTTTGTTTTTTGCGATAAAGGAGAAAATCAAAAGGACCGTTTCCTCGCTTTGATCCTGCCTAAAGATAAAAAGAGGAGCTTCTATCACCCCACACCCTCCTTCTCGCTCATCAGCTCCACCTTTCCGCTACCGTTTTGTCCGTCTGTGTCATTACTGTACCCCACTCAACTGCAAGCTCCCCGAAGGCAAGGGCGGTTTCTGGAACCCTCCACCGCCAGCGGCTGGGCCTGGCACGCCTAGGGCGCCCGGAGCGCTCTGGGGGATCCCTGGCGGACCTAAACCGGTCCCGGGCAGCTGGGCGGAAAACGCTCGGAGGCCAAGGCCACGCTGCCCTCCGCGCCCCATTCCTAGACCTGCGACGAAGGGCGCTCGCCTAGGGCCGCAGAGGGGCCGCTTCAGAAGCGAAAGGCACCCCCGGCGGGAGGTCTCCGGTTTTATTTTGGTTGAGGGGTGGGGGCCAAAGGGAGACTGACGACTGAAGGGGAAACAGCCGGGCGAGCACGAGAACCGGAAGCGCGCTCGGAGCGGGGACAGCGGGCAGCCCCTCCCCCTTCCGCCGCGCGCCCTCCGCGCCCCTCCCCCACCGCGGCCGCCGCGCGCGACCCCCACCCGGCGCAAGACCCGACGCGGCGTCCCCTCCGACGCCTAGTCCCCGCGCCCTGCCGCTGCCCAGGGACACGGGAACGCGTCGCACCCCCGCCCCCTGCTTACCTGTGGCTGCCGCCTCGCCGCTGTCCGGGGCGGGAACTTCCACTCCCCCCTCCCAGGTGGATCCGAAATTCTCTACCCACTTCTCCACGCCCTCACGCGGCGGGGTATGTGCCTCTCCCAGGGATTAGGCGGAGCGGGGAGAATCTGTGTCACTTAACAGCCAACTGTCCTAGGCTACCGTTTCCTCGGCAGTCAGGGCCGCCACTGGCGGCATGATCTACACCAGGCCGGGGGCGGGGTAGGAGAGGGGGGCAAAACTGAGTAATTGAGCGTGGGGGGGTGAAGTTAAGGCGGTCCCTCCGCGCGGGCCGGCGTCCTACGTCACCGCGTTGCTCACGTGACGCGCCGCCATCTTGTGCCGGGTTTCTTCCGAAAGCCTGGCGCACTTCCGGAAGGTGCTACTCCGGTGATAGTTGCCGAAGGTTTCCTGGAGTCGTTTTTCGCTTCAGGAAGTCTGCCTTATTCCTCCCTCACCTCTGTTTTCGGAGACTGGCGACAGCTTGCTGGCGTCGGAAGGCCGCTCGGTGCGGGGCCGCTCTCATCGATTCGAAGCGTCGTTCTGAGCTCAGCTGCTGCTTGGTCTGGGTTGGGTGATCGGGTCCCGAACGGTCGTCCTTGGCCTTGATCCACACCTCACCTGTCCGGGTCTTGTAGAGAGAAGTGACTTGACGCGTGGAGGTTTGCCCTCCTCATCTTCTCGTAGTTTACCCGGACTCTTTTTCTTTGTTTTTTTTTTTTTTGTTTTTGTTTTTGTTTTTTTAACGTCTATTTTTGAGACAGAGAGAGACAGAGCATGAACGGGGGAGGGGCAGAGAGAGAGGGAGACACAGAATTGGAAGCAGGCTCCAGGCTCTGAGCCATCAGGCCAGAGCCCGAGGCGGGACTCGAACTCGCGAACCGCGAGATCATGACCTGAGCTGAAGTCGGACGCTTAACGGACTGAGCCACCCAGGCGCCCCTCCCCGGACTCTTTTTAACCCCAATTGTGTTGAGCTGCATCCTTTATCCCATACGAAAGAATTTTCTCCAAAGACTGGTTGCACACGCACCCACGATGCCGGCAGGGTGTTTTGAGCGCCACTTCGCGTGGCACCTGAAACGGATTTACCCCAGCTGTTAGAAGGGAGCGTTGTAAAATGTTACGCTGTCGTTTTAATGCATTACAAAAACTTAAAAATATTCTCAAGTGTGTCTCTACCTTTCTGGAGAAGGGATTATGCATTGTTCTGATTTGTCTCTTTATCCGTTTCCTTGCAAAATACTACTTTATGGCTTTATTGTGATAACAGACAACAAATGATGCATCTTTTAGTGTGTGCTTGACAAAAGTCCCGGGATGTTCTGGAGTTTTACTAGTGTGAGATCTAGTAGGAAACTGATTTAGTGGATAGAGCCCGTCCTGGTTTTGACCTTCAAGACTAGATAATGTGATTTAAAACTCGAGTTACTCTGCCAGACACTTCAAAGAGTTCACTAACGTTTCGCTAATGCCTTTCATTCAGCAAACATTGTTGCCTACCAAAAACAGGTGTCTGCCCTTATTTTAGATTTTTGATTAGGCAAATTACCCAAATCTCTCTAAGCTTATCTTCCTGTTATCAAAATTGGGGAAAATATAATATTCAAGCCTTGTTCCAGAATTGTTCAAAGAAGCAAAAGGTCATCTCCCATAGAAAAGCAAAGTGTCCTGTAAAAGTAAGGAACCATGAAGAGGTTCTCAGACATCAGCCTTTCCTGATTAACAAAACCCAGCGCCCGTCATTCTTGAATCCAGAATATTAAAGTCTAGAAAGCTGGCTGTAAGTTTACTGTTCTTTTTGTGTTGGCTGTTTCTTCCTTTGAACTCAGAATGCCTAACAAATGCTGATTGGCAAAAGGGGGTGGATGGACTGAAAAAATGTTACCATAAAAACAAACTAAGTTGTACACAAACCTTCGAACTGTGCATGGATGGACTGATCCACTTCAGCTCCTCTTCCACTTGTAAAGCATCTTAAGCTTAGATACTATGTTGTGCAACGTGCCGCTCACAAGTATTTCCACCACACTTGTTTCTCACGGAAGTGCCACCTGCTGTACCTACCACTGCTCTGAACTTTGAGAAATAACTGCAGATGAAGAAAAAAAGAAGGCTTGGTTACGCCACACACAGTACTGAGTAGTAAGAATTTATAAACCAGATGGACAGGTCTTTGACTTTAGAAGTCAGGAAGTAAAGTGAAATGAAATAACCTAACACTCAAGAGCCAAAGGCAATTGTCCAAAATAAACTGGTCAGGGGCGCCTGGGTGCCTCAGTCAGTTAAGCGTCCCACTTCAGCTCAGGTTCATGATCTCACAGTTTGTGAGTTGGAGCCCCACATCAGGCTCTGTGCTGACAGCTCAGAGCCTGGAGCCTGCTTCACATTCTGTCTCCTCTCTCTGCCCCTCCCTGGCTTACACTCTGTCTCTCTCTCTCTCAAAAAGGAAAATGTTAAAAAAATTTTTTGAGGGGCGCCTGGGTGGCGCAGTCGGTTAAGCGTCCGACTTCAGCCAGGTCATGATCTCGCGGTCTATGAGTTCGAGCCCCGCGTCGGGCTCTGGGCTGATGGCTCGGAGCCTGGAGCCTGTTTCCGATTCTGTGTCTCCCTCTCTCTCTCTCTGCCCCTCCCCCGTTCATGCTCTGTCTCTCTCTGTCCCAAAAATAAATAAACGTTGAAAAAAAAAATTAAAAAAAAAATTTTTTTTTGAATGTGGGGTTGCAGTTTAATTTTTTTTTTTAATTTTTTTTTTCAACGTTTATTTATTTTTGGGACAGAGAGAGACAGAGCATGAACAGGGGAGGGGCAGAGAGAGAGACACAGAATCGGAAACAGGCTCCAGGCTCCGAGCCATCAGCCCAGAGCCCGACGCGGGGCTCGAACTCCCGGACCGCGAGATCGTGACCTGGCTGAAGTCGGACGCTTAACCGACTGCGCCACCCAGGCGCCCCGCAGTTTAATTTTTTTTTTTTTTTTTTAGTGTTTTTATTTATTTTTGAGACAGAGAGAGACAGGGCATGAGCAGGGGAGGGGCAGAGAGGGAGATACAGAATCCAAAGCAGGCTCTAGGCCCCAAGCTGTCAGCACAGAGCCTGATTCGGGGCTCAAACTCACAGACCATGAGATCGTGACCTGAGCTGAAGTTGCTCGCTCGATCGACTGAGCCACCCAGGCGCCCCATAAAATTAAAAATTTTTACATAAACTGGTCAAGCCAGTGGTGGCACCTCTTCGGCTCTTCTGGTGCACTGTTTTCTATTAAAAGGGAGAGACATTATATTAAAGGAGATGGGTTTAAGTAATACTACCTGTCCTGTAAAGTTTTGTAGATTAAATGAGTTTAATACATGTAAAATTAGAGCCACTCCGGGCACACAGGAAACACTAAATAAATGTTGGATATTAATATGGAAAATGCTGCAGTGTAACTATGGAAATTTAGTTAAAAACCATTAAGGGGACACACACCTTGAGAAGCTTCATTGGTTAGCAAAAGGATGGAGCTGGAGTAGAGGACTTGAGAGCCATGAAACAGCATTTGGAACAATTCACCTCTCAAAAGGCAGAAATTACAAAAGCTAGTAAATGTAGGCTTTATGGTCTAAGCAATAGGTTTGTGTTTGTCTTCTTTTGTGTTTTGTCCTTTTTCAATACTCAAGGCTAAACACACAGGAAAACCTAACCCCCTGCAGGGGGTTGTAGTTCCTACAACCATACTATTTCAGATAAATCAGCCCTGAAACTGTTTGCTGCTTCATGTTAACTGTGCTTGAACTGAACATCTAGAACTAGTCTATGAGCCCTGAGAGTGGTGGACAACTATCCCTCTTACTTTTTATGGAAACTTCTCACAGTCAAATCTATCTTACCAATAATGGGCACCTGACCCAAGCTGGCCATCAGAGTCTCCCCTGTGGAATTTGTCTTTGGCCAAAAATTCATCTTTCTCTAGATAAATGGACCTAATGCTTGGGAGCTCTGTAATGAGCCTCTTCCATCTGTGAACAATGCAGAGCTAAGAGAGCGAACCAGTGGCTTTCTAGGCCCCAGTTCTAGAACTTGCCTGAGATACAGCTGCCTGCCACAGCCCTTAGGTTCCACAAGCCATCCTTTGTCCTTGAAATAAATAGCACTTTTCTATTTAAGCTAGTTTACTTTGGTTGCTGTTCTTTCTAGAGTCCTATCTAATACACCTGGGTGCAAGAGAAATAATTTCCTTGTGACTTCGTCCCCTTCTCTGCACCCCATCACCTTAGTCCACGCTGTCATTACGTCTTGCATTATGTATTGTGATGGCCTCCTAGCTGGTGCCACTAGTAAAAGCTTATAACAGCTAAGAATTGGTTATTGTTGTGTAGTTGGATTGTATAAGCAAACTATTCACCTTCAAGATTATTACTAACCAGTTGCAGCAAGTCAGCTTGGAACTGAAGTTCAGCTTATTGGAGGAACCTTCTTTATGTTGGTCACAGCAGCCTGCGTCATGAGCCTTTGTAAGCCCCTTGGTAGTGACACCAAGTGGTGCTATGAGTCATATCTTAACCCCCCCTCAGAAAAATGTGTTCATTTGAGAACAAATCCCTGGCCCTTCTAGGATGGAAGAAGCCTAGTGTTATCAACTCCTGAAGAAATAGTGTCCTATTATTTCAGTATTGGTGCGTGTCAATGTTTAGTTGAAGATTCAGAGACAGCAGTAGCTAAATAGGCTTTGGTAAGTGGGAGTCCATACCACTGGGCCCCAATATAGTCTCCACCTCTGCCACTGTGGCTACTCCATACATATGCCCATTGTGCCGATTCTGACATGCTTAGTGGCTGGCTGACATCAACTGGCCAGGTCATGTGTTTATTTGGACGTTCAGTGTCTTGCCCACAGTGGATGCTTTTTAGTGGGCGTTGACATGTGATGCAGAGACCTCTACCCCAGACCTTATTGTATCCAGTCTTCCAGTCTTTTTCCTTTCGAGACACTGACCGACTGGCCAGGCCATTTGCCACTGACCATGAGTCCATTTATATTCTCACATAGTACACAGAATGGGTGATCATTTTAAAATCTGCCCATTAGATACATTTCCCTTGCAACAGAATGGCCATCACCCACCCATAGATCAAATTTATACTCTTCCCCCCAGGCTCCATTACAGCCATAGGTAGGTGCAACTGTAGTGTGAAACGTGGGTTTCTGGGGCGCCTGCTCCTGCAGATGGCTTGTGTCCTCTGATCCTGCTTAGGCTTGATATCACATGTGACATTTCCTTCTTATGATGGATTGGTGCTGGGCCCATCTGACTTTATGACTTGCTGTGTCTGACAGAATCCAGTCAGTGATGGACAGTTCCAGACGCGTGGTCACCTGGTGCCCCCGGGCAGGTTTTCCATCTCTTATCATGGCCTAGTAGCACACTCCGCTACAACTGGCATGTTCTTGCTCCAGAGTTTCCACTGGATCTCGCCATCAACTACGCACCATTTCTTTTTCCACGACTGTCGCCTTCACCACCATTGGTCTGCCATATCATCAGCTCCAAAGCTATATACTTAAAGCTGTCACCTGATATATTGTGCACAGCAGTATTACCAGGGATGGCATGTATGTCTCCACCACCTGAAGAGGCCTAGCCAGGGCCATGTTTCCTTCTTTGAGAAAGGGCACATAAGATCCATTCATTTGCTGCTGCTGTTGTTGTTGTTGTTGTTGTTGTTTTAAGTAAGCTATGCCCAACATGGGACTTGAACTCATGCCCCTGAGATCAAGAAGTGCGTGCTCTATTGACTGAGTCAGCCAGGTGCCTCAGTAATTTGTTTCTATGTCAGGAGATACGTCAGCGTGCCCCTGATTGCTAGACCTCTGACTCTTCATAGTTTAATTTCCCATCCTCGGGATCTCCTGCAGTTTACCAAGACCTTCAGTGTACTAATTACATCTTGTTCCATCTGTTTCAGAGTAATGTCATGTAACATAACCCTGGGATAAAATATACATGTATATTCTTATCCCTTCTACATGAATGTGAACTCCTTCTGATTCCCCTTTCTAAAAACTTTTAAAACACCAAGGGGCGCCTGGGTGGCTCAGTCGGTTGGGCATCCGACTTCAGCTCAGCTCATGATCTCACAGTTTGTGAGTTCGAGCCCCGTGTCGGGCTCTGTGTTGACAGCTCGGAGCCTGGAGCCTGCTTCCCATTCTGTGTCTCCCTCTCTCTCTGCCCCTCCCCTGCTCATGCTCTGTCTCTCTCTTATCTTTCAATAATGAACAAACGTTAAAAAGTTTTTTTTTTTAACTTTTAAAACACCAAGATATAATTGCCATGTAAAATTATATTAGTTTCAGATGTACAACATCATGATTTGATATGTATGTATTGCAAAACAATCACCACAGTAAGTCACAATAGTTAGCATCCATCGTCACGCATTGTTACGATTTTTTTCCTAGTGAGGAGACTGGACTGGAATAGAAAAGGACATATTTGTCAGTCAATGGCTACATACCGTGTACCTGAGACCATATTCATCTGATCTAGCAAAGGTATCAGACTGGGTACAATGGCTACAGCTGAGGCTACTGTTTGATTAAGCTTGGCCTGGTAAACTGCCATCCTCCAGGAGTCTGTAGAACCAGACTGGTATATACCAGACCAGGGACCATTACCTCTGAATCCTGACACACTTACAGGTGGCACTCATCTCCCCACTCCCCCCTGAGATGCAACATTATTACTGTTATTGATTTATTATCTGGCTGGGTCAGGTCCAGAGGCTTCTCCGTTTCTGGACTTTTGGTTCGATTCCATTGATTGATAGGTCTATCCTTTGGCCGGTACCCTAGCTTCATAGTAGGTTTTGAAATATGGAAATGTGAGTACTCCAACTTTGCTCTTTTTCAAAATTGTTTTGAGTTTTCTGAATCCCTTGCACTTCCATATGAATTTTAGGATCAGCGTATCCCCTTCTGCAAAATAGGCATCTGGGGTTTGGATAGAGATTGTGTTGAATCTCTAGATCAATCTGTGGAGAATTGCCATCCTAACAATTTAAAACTTTCCAATCCATGAACATGGGGATGACTTTCCATTTTAGATCTTCTCTAGTTTCTTTCAATGATTTTGTAGTTTTCAGTATGCAAGTTGGTACTTTCATTAAGTTATGATGTATTTTATTCCTTTTGATGTTATGTTAAATAGAATTGGTTTTAAAGTTTTTTAATTTTTTACAGTTGATTTACTTTGAGAGACACAGCATGAGTGGGGGAGGGACACAGAGAGAGGGAGAGACAGAGAATCCCAAGCAGTCTCCACACTGTTAGCACAGAGCCCAACGTGGGGCTCAAACTCACTTACCATGAGATCATGACCCAAGCCAAAATCAAGAATCCAATGTTTAACCAACTGAGCCACCTGGGCACCCCAAATAGAATTGATTTGTATTTATTTATTTATTTATTTATTTATTTACTTATTTGTTTATTTATGGTTTATTTAGTTAGTTTGAGAAAGACAGAGACAGTGCAAGCAGGGGAGGGGCAGAGACGGGGAAAGACGGAGAATCCCAAGCAGGCTCCAGGCCCTGAGCTGTTAGCACAGAGTCCGACAGGGGGCTTGAACTCACAAAACCGCTAGATCATGACCTGAGACAAAACCAAGAGTCCGATGCTTAACCAACTGAGCCAACTGGGTGCCCCAAATAGAATTGGTATGTATGTATGTATGTATGTAAAGTTTATTTAGTTTGAGAGAGGCAGAGACAGTGTGAGCCGGGGAGGGGCAGAGAGAGAGGGAGACAGAATCTGAAGCAGGCTTCAGGCTCTGAGCCGTCAGCACAGAGCCTGATGCGGGGCTCGAACTGACAAAACTGGGAGGTCATGTCCTGGGCCAAAACCAAGATGCCAACACTTAACTGACTGAGCCCCTAGAATTGATTTTTAAATTTCTTTTTTAGGGGCGCCTGGGTGGCGCAGTCGGTTAAGCGTCCAACTTCAGCCAGGTCACGATCTCGCGGTCCGTGAGTTCGAGCCCCGCGTCGGGCTCTGGGCTGATGGCTCAGAGCCTGGAGCCTGTTTCCGACTCTGTGTCTCCCTCTCTCTCTGCCCCTCCCCCGTTCATGCTCTGTCTCTGTCCCAAAAATAAAAATAAACGTTGAAAAAAAAAATTAAAAAGTAATCTCTACACCCAGCCTGGGGCTCAAACTTGCAACCCCGAGGTCAAGAGTTGCATGCGCTACCCACTGAGCCTGCCAGGTGACCCTACGTTTCCCTTTAAGTCTCGATATATATGTAATAGCTGATTTAAGCCTTTTGACTGCTAATTGTGACACCTTTTGACTGCTAATTACGGTTGGTATCTATTGACTGATTTTCTTAAGTATAGGGCATCCTTTTCTGTTTATTCACCCTTCTAATAGTTTTATTACTGGAATGAATTATGTTGCTTTACAGAGTGATTTTTATTTCAGAAGGCAGTTAATTTGAGAGGACTTAATTTCCAATCTTTTTCCTCTGTCATGGACAACGGCCGAAATTCCTGCCTCTTTCCATTTCTAGCTGCTTTTTTGTTTTCCTCCCCCCGCACCCCCCCCCCCCACCCCGGAACTCTGGATTTTTCTCCATATAATTTAGTTTAGTCATCAGCCAAAGATTTTGACACATCTTATATGCAGATTTGAGGACTCCTACCTTCTGGGGCTCTCTCCCTTCACAGATTTCCCACCTAACTACTCTGACTTCCCTGACAACATGGAACTCTATCCTTTTACACCTTAAGCCAGTAGGCAGTGGTTATCAGTCAAGTTCCTTGGAATTATGGCAATGTCCTCAGACAGAAAAATCACAAACACACAAATGTTACCTATTGCATTTCATCTTTTAGAAGTACTCTCCCATTTCTGTCTCCTTGTGGTCATTTCCCAGTGCCTTCAAATAGGTTTAAAAATATATATACATATATGTATATGTTTTTTTCAAATTTCAAAAATTCCATCTATGGGAGGATTACTCTGACTAAATTATTCCACTATTATGGAGACTCATGCTATTGATTTTTATGTTTACCGTGTATTCAGCAATCTTATAAACTCCTTTTTTTAGGGGCGCCTGGGTGGCTCAGTCGGTTAAGCATCCGACTTCAGCTCAGGTCACGATCTCGCGGTCCGTGAGTTTGAGCCCCGCGTTGGGCTCTGGGCTGATGGCTCAGAGCCTGGAGCCTGCTTCTGATTCTGTGTCTCCCTCTCTCTCTGCCCCTCCCCCGTTCATGCTCTGTCTCTCTCTGTCTCAAAAAAAAAAACAAAAACAAAAAACTCCTCTGTTTAAAAATGCGTAGATCCTCTTATATTTTCTACATAGACTAGCGTATCATCTCCAAATGTTTTTTTTTCCTTTATATCCCATTCATATAGCTCATTTCTTTCTCCCTAATTACGGTAGCCATAATCTCAAGTCCAACGGCTGAGTGGAAAGTGAGCATCCTCATCACAATTTTGCCTTTCATAGTAGTGCTTCTGAAGTGCCATCGGTAAGTATTCTTTTTAACTATAGGTTTCTGATAGATGTTCTATCACTTCAAGAAGTCTCCTATTCCTTCCTTGTTGGATTTTTTTTTCATTTGTCAACGTTGACGTTTATCGTGTTTATCTCAATCTATTGAGAGAGATGGTCATAGAGTTTTCACCTTTAAGCTGTTGCTAAGATTTCTTCTATAAATAGGATTTTTCTAATATTGAACTATCCCTGTTCTGACCCTCTTCAAAACCCATCTGTTATTTCTTACCCACTACTGGGTTTCGCTTGCTGGGGTGGAATATTGTTTTTCCAATGCAGTTGTCTTCACATGCGTCCACCGAAGTCTCTCCTAACCCACGTGCTTTTTTTACAGTGTGACTTTGCCTCTCAAGACGTAGAGTCCTCTCCCTTGAATCTGGGCTGGGCAGTGGAATGCAGCCAAAGTGGTGTATGACCTCCAAGACTGGATGAGAAGTTTACAGCCTAACCTGCTCTTGCCCCTGATGTCTCCTTTGAGAATCCAGCTGCTTGCTCCGAGAATCCCAAGCTAGGAGGAGAGGCTACACTGAAGTAAGTGCTTTGGGCAACAGTCCAGCTGAGCCTAGTCTTCGTTATCAGAGCCTGGGCTTCAGATGTGAGTAAGGATGCCTGGATGATTCCAGCCCCAGGCTGTTCCAATCACCTCCAGATATTGGAGCTTTTGCAGCCAAGCCCAGACATTTTGGAGTTGAGATGTCATTCCTGCTATACTTTGCCCAGTTCCTGATGCATAGAGTATATAGGTATGACTGTTTTAGGCCACTGAATTGGAGTGGTGTATTACACAGCGACCGAAACAGATTTTATTTATAATTTTCATCTTTTCATGGGTGAGACTGATTTATTTGAAAACTGCCTTAGTCTGGTTTTGGTATCAAGAGGAGTCGGGATGGCTTTTTCTATGTGAAACAGGGATTCTCTGCCTTGTGAATTTGTTAAAATTCAGATTCTCTTATTCTTGAATGAATTTTCTATAGTTTATAGAAAAGTATCCATTTTTTTTTTTTTGTCCAAAAGCACTATTTTTTTTTTATTTTTTTTTTATTCATACAGAGTCCTAACCACTTCAGTGGCGGGAGGAGTGGAAGAGGTTCCTTTTTCAATCCAGGGGCCTCCATAATGTTGGTCTGTTGTTACCAAACACACAGGCAAGCGGCGTCATGGATTTGGTAAACTAACTACATACAATGTTTAGTCTCTCTCTGCTAGAGCAACAAGGTGAGTATCAATCTCTGCTGTAAGAATCCTGAATTTAGGATTTTCAACTGTCACCACTCCGACTTCTATTTCTGAAGGTTTGCAATCAATTGATAGACCAGTAGACAGGCGTGTAATTGTAGTTTCCACTGTGTTCAAATGTCCAATCAAATTTCTTGTTGACTCTTTTTTCAAGGAAGCTGGTTGATTCAGTTTGTTTAACTCCTGCTGCAGTGGCTTTAAACCCACAGTAGTAACCCGCAGGATCACACTTGTACACCTGAGGGTCTTGTTCTTCATCTACACCAATTAAAATCATACAACAACCAAGAGGCCTCATTTCAGCATTCTGTGTGTAGACCTGAGAAATAGCAGCAATTCTTTGGCACAGCGTGTCCACAGGCATCTCATAGCCATTCTTGTACTTCCAATTAGCTGCCTCATAGCGTGCCCTCTGTACCTGGGATCTGCTGTCCGCTGTCATTCCTGTCATCACACAGCCAATGTTTTCAGTGATCTTGAAGAAGTGAGTCACTGTGCTAGGATCCAATAATTTGTCAGGTACTTTCTTCTGTGTGGCAATTACTGCCCGGTCTTTCCCTCTGACAGCTACTGATGTAAGGCCACCCTGGTTAATAGCCTTAAAAGCATATTCTACTTGGTAGAGCCGGCCCTCGGGTGAAAAAATGGTAACGTGGCGATCAAACCCAGCGCTGGAACCACGGGATATGTTGGCGCACCCGCCATTTCAAGCACTGTCTCTGAGTCCCCCGAAAATGATCCATTTCATTTAAAATTCAAGTTTACGGCCAAATTATAATAATCCCTTAAGATTAAAAAAAAATACCAGAGTTGTAGTTATATTTTTTGTTTCCTACTAGTTGTGTGTGCAAATATTATTGACATTTTATTAGGTTATTTTTAAGAAATCAAATTCTTGAACCGTATATTTCCCTTGTTTTCTATTTATTAATTTGTTTTCCTCCTTATTTCCTTCCATCTTAGAGGGTCTTTTCCTTTGTTTAGTTGAATACAACTTAGTGTTTGTTTCTTAATAAATGGAGTTAATATAAATTTCCCTTAGATCTGCTTCTTAGGAATTCCCATTATTTGCAGATTCCATGTTGTGTTGTCAGCTGTGTCATACTTATTCATAGAAATGATCTCAGAAAGGAGTGTTCACCTTCATAGGTTGAGAACGGAGATTCAGAGAAGTGAATGAGGTCATTAGACCTCTATCAACTTCCTACTATCAGAATCTTGCCTCTACCCTTGTAGGGGGGTGGGAAATGCTTCCTCCCCTCAAAGGCTAATCCTTCTACCCATACTCTGAATCCCTGCCCCTCCTGCTTCCTCAATGGCCTTGCTTTGTCTTATCCTTCATTGCAGTATTTGGAACTTTTCCCTTTCTACTGACTCTTTTCCCCTGATGCAGGAATATTTTATTTCCTCCATCTTTAAAAAAAATTTTTTTTTTTAACATTTCTTTATTTTTGAGACAGAGCATGAACGGGGGAGGGGCAGAGAGAGAGGGAGACACAGAATCAGAAGCAGGCCCCAGGCTCTGAGCCATCAGCCCAGAGCCCGACGTGGGGCTCGAACTCACGGACCACGAGATCGTGACCTGAGCTGAAGTCGGACGCTCAACCGACTGAGCCACCCAGGCTCCTCTCCTCCATATTTTTTAAAACAGCCTCCCGTGACTCCTACACACCTCTTTGAACTACTGTTCCCTCTTTCCTTCCTGTGGGCAGAAACTTCTGGGAAGAGTAGCCTTCGTTCAGTCACACTTCCCTCCTCTCCTGAACCAGTTTTCTGGCTTCTGCCCCCCACGGCGGCAAGTGAAACTTCGAAGACCAAGGTCACCGATGACTGCTCCGTTGCCAGATAGAGCACATGCTAGTCAATTCAGGTTTTACTCAGCCTCGTTGTAGTTTTTGGCATTGCTGACCACTCCCTCTTTAAAACTCTTCCCTACGACTTCTTTGCCCATGTTCTTTCTTGGTTTTGCTACCTCTCCAGAGATTGGCTCTCCCTTCTTCCTCCGCCCATCTTCGTAGTTGTTGTTTTCCATAGCTGCATTACCAACCCTTTTCTCCCTCCACATGATCTTTCTTGGCAATACCATCCACTTCCCCGGCTTCAACTACCACTTTTAAACGGATGTCTCCCAAATATCTAGTTCATGGTCACAGCTCTCCTGAGGCAGAGACCTCATGTTCAGCTGCCTGTTGGACCTCTCCGCTTGCATGTGCCACAGACCCTCAAACGAATATGACCAAAATGGAGCACCGTCTTTTTCCCGACATCTATTCCTTCCCTTTTGTTCCCTACCTTGGTAAATGGCCCCACATCTACCTGACTCCCCAAGTCGGAAACCCAGAAGTTGTTTTGGATTCCTCCTTCCTTACCTGAAACGCCCAGCAGTTGAAATCTTACCGTCTCCCAAGTTTGCATGTGTTGCCTCTTGTCTCCGTCCCGTCACCGCCTTCATTGAAGTCCTCTGGCTTGATCACCGCAGTTCCCGCAAAGGCCTCCTGACTGGTCTCCCCGCCTTGGGTCTTACCTGGCTTTCCCTGCGCACATGAATCCATTTTCTACATGACCACCCATCAGCATAATTTTCTAGGTTGCAAATCTGAGCATATTATCCCCTTGCTATCAATCCCTCACTGGCGCTCTTTAACTCCCTGGATAAAAGTCCGAAGTTCCTAGCATGATACCCAAGGCCCTTGGTGATCTAGCCTTGGATCAAGCCCCCATGGATAACGATCTGTAACTTTCCCCCCGCCAAACCCTCCATCCTAATAACGAATTGTAGCTCCCAGAGAATGCAACTCTGCCTTTCTGCTTTGTTGTCTTTATCTGGCTGTCTCATCCTTCAAAACTCAGTTCAGGGGTACCTCCGTCAGCATGTATATTCCTCATTATTCTCCCTCATCATTGGGTTGGGTGCCTGTCCTACCTGTTCCCACTGTCCACCTCTACTCATAACCCTTAATATACTGTACTGTTTTCCTGTATCCCCTCCAAAGCAGGGACTTAATTTTCTCTAACTTTGGTTCTTATTGCAGTGCCTTGGGCCTAATGGGTAGGCCTTCAATAAACGTATGTTAGGTGAAAGAATGTTCCCAGCTGCCTAAACAGCTTGGATAATCGTTCAAGGACCAGTTTTAGTGTTGGAGAACATGCACAATTTGATGGGCTCCTATCAAGTTTCTTGAAACCAAGAAATGAAGAGCAAATGACTTACTGCTTTAGTAAAGGCTGAAATCCAGCCCAATCACACATGAGGAAAAAAAAAATACAATTTATGATCCATAGTTTAGAACTAACCAAATGCCACATGGGTAGGAGGAAAACTAAACTTTCATTTTTCCTGAAAAAGCCTTCTTAGTTTTTTTCAAAATGACTCCCTTTTGTTCCTTGATCTGTCTTCCGGTAACAGCAGTGATTTGCAGTAACTTTGGATCTCTGTGTTCATTTTCCTTAGACCACTTCAGCTCTCTGTAGGTTTTGCTACCTGAAGTTAAATTTAAGATGTATCAATTCCAATTTATCCATCCTCCTAATGTGTGAAGCATTAAACACAATCAGGCATCAATATTTATTAACACAAGACAAAGGAAACACATTCAATGAGTTAATAGAACACTGTCCAGCCAGATGTTAAATTTAAAAATGTATATCTAGTCTAATTTCAAATAAATAAAAAAACTTTATACATAATTACACAGTACTATAGTTTGAATTTGACACTGGTAAATACCTTGACAGAAAGTAAACAAAACATCATTTAGGACTAAAAAATTATTCTCATATCTTTACACTCTCTTCCTGTGGACAAATAACATGGCCCATCTACATATACCTAAACCGGAAATGTTATTATGAATGATAAAGAAAAGGCCTATTGTGTATCTGGAGTAGTGCAGCTTCTTGCTCCAAATACTCTTGCTTTTACATCAGAGCAGACAACGAAAACAACAACACTAAGGCATAGGTCATGTTGGAGTTTGAGGGTGAGGTGATAACTCCTCATTGCTTTAGTCTAAAAGATTGCTGCGTATTCAAGGAAAGTAATTTATTTGGCCAAGATATTGAGCACCATGCCTGGGGCAGAGACCTTAACAAAAAACCTAAGGCCTCAGGCCCTTTGTTGATTCAACAAAAGCATTAAGCAAGCACTGCTCAGGGACTAAAGACAGGAGAAACACTCGGATTACCAACAGACAGGCAATGGTCCCTAAACAGCCCGAGGCAGCACAACTTCAGGAGGAAAGGACTTGGTGGTTGTGGCGGTCTGGATGGGGGCCCTTTGTGAGGCAGGAAGTAAATAAAGGCTGTGGATTCACACTGATGCCCGCTGGCATGCCGGTCATTCCCAGGGTCTCACTGATGCAGGAGATGACATTTGTGCAGCTCTAAGAATCCCTTGGGCTTAGGAATTTTCCTGAGGCAGCCCCTTCCTGATCTACCTCAATTACTTCTGCTGAGAGGCAGAAAGAGGTTCAAAGGCTTTCAGATGAATGGATTTCTCTTAACTGGAATGGGCCTTGCTATTAATCTAGTTTTCTTTTTCACAGGCGTAAACACCCAGACAGAATGTGTTCCAGAGTTTTGGCTAGGCTGTTTCTATCAATAATGGCCTTTTGGGTCTGTCCTAAGACCTTCTACCACAAAGGTTCTACTTGACGTGGAAAGAGCATAAGCATTGCGTCTTCAAGAGGGAGTTTTCTTATTCAAGTCTGTAACAGACCAGGCATTAAATCTGCAGATGACCCCACAAACACCTCTAGGCTAATGACTGGACTCTCTTCCCCTTCCGGAGGACACTTCACCACAGTTACTAATGAACTTCCCAAAGACACAGCTCAGCTTTCTTTCTTCCACTAGCATATTCTGGCTTTGAGGGATAGGCAAAAGATCAATAAAGCAGCCACAAGGCAGAGAGCAAAAACTAGAGATAAAGCAGAGGTCTGAGGAACTACAAATCCAGATAATCAGATTCTAAGTAACTGGGCGTTGACCATACTCTGAGAGGAATGGAGTATCTTATTTGAAAGAATGAGTACAGATCACTTCTGTCCAATATCGTAGCCCCTGGCCGCATGTGGCTACCGAAAACTGGAAGTATGGGTAGTCCGAATTGAAATGTGCTTAATACACACTGGATTTCAAAGACTTAATAGGAAACAAAGAAAATAAAATATCTCACTTTTCATACTGATTCCACATGGAGATTATACTATTTTTGATATACCGGGTTACAAAAATATATTAAAATCAACTTCGCTGGTTTCTTTTACTTTTTAAAACGTGATTACTAGAACATTTAAAATGACAGACGTGGCTCCCATTATAATTCTAGCAGACACCCACAGTTGTATAGTGACAATTTTCACAGCAACCCAAAGGATAATACTCTGCCTATTTTTCTCTTAGAACTTGTGGATTATGGAGATAGAACTCTTTAATCTTCAGAAATCCCCTGCTTTGTTTAGTGAGTTACTGAAAACTACTTTAGGTGAAAATTACTTTCCAAATAAGCGAGCTGTTTTTTTTCCGCAAACCGAACCGTAGCTAGTCTACTGGGCTTTCTTGTCCCAGCGTTAAGTGCTTTTTTTGGTACATCTTAGAACCTCTTCTGTCATGTGTAAACTAATTTCATCCAAAATGTCAAAAAAGAGATCTGGAACTGGAACATGCCTTGGGGTCTGCCCTCAGTGGAGAAAGAACTGGGAGGAAAAGAGGCTTGTGTAAAAGGGAGGCAAGAAAGTGGCTTTGAGCCACGAGACTGAGGGCAGCCCCTGGGAGTGCCACCATGGTGAAGGGTCTGGGCTTTGCATTATAAACCTTATTTTCAGGGTAATTACAAGTCTTAAAAATTGTTTAAAAACATATTTAGTTTACATGATGTTACAGTGGGGTAAATAATATGTATTATTAAAATAGTCTAAATAAATATTTACACAATAGACCAGAGTGGGTCAAAGAGAACCATTCTGATTTAACAAGTTAACTCTGTTCACTTGGAGCTTTTTTTTTTTTTTTAAATTCTTAAAAATATTTCTGTAAGAAAAAAATAATAAAATTCAACTATATTCAAATACATGAAGTATCAGACCAAAGAAAGGAAACCGAGCCAGAGGCCAAATTCAGTCCCATGCTCAGTCCACTTGGCCTGGGCACCACAGTTATTTCAAAAGAGTTTCTTGCACACATCAGACTTCCCCTATTTCAGCGTAAGCCTAGCTATCTTGGCAACCCGAATCAGTCAGTTTTGAGATACGGAGTTATGTCGCCTTTGCGGTTTCACGTGACTGTCGATCCCAGTGCCTTCCCAGCCTGTCATTCTTGTTCCTAAAATCCCTGCCCTCATGAACTGGAAGAACAGAGGACGCTTTTCAGTTTTCAGAAAAGAGAAGCTACATGTATAAACTGTAGACGCAGTTGACAATGGGCCTGGAAAAAGAGGAAATCCTAAATTCTTACATCGTCACTTGAAATTTGAAACACAGTTTCAACACTGGGGGCCACAGTGAGTTATCGTGGTTCCTTAGCATAGGGTGGGATCTAATGAAGCTTAGCCTTTTCATTAACATTTTGATTTTTAAACTGAGATTTTCAGCTTGTAGGAACAGGTTGAGTTCTTAAAAGCTTAAGCCGATTCTGGGAATGCAAGCTTTGAAAACAAACAGAGGCAGCTTTAGTTTATAAAACACATCAGCCAACAGACATAGTACAATGTGCAGCAAAACCTGTGATCGATTTGCACTTTTTAGTTACCTATTCAATTACACTGCATTAAGAGAACATTGAGATGCTCTCCAAGGAGAAATGTTTCTACTTTAGTTGTTAGGACTATACAAGCCAATGTGTCAGTTTTTTAGCTGAATTGTGTGTGTCTTCTTATTTACATGTTTAAAACACTGGTCAAAATGTTTTCCTGTCAAGAAGTATATATATAGAGTAACTCTCATATTCAGTGGGTTATATCTGATTTGCTTATGGGTCAGCGGAAAGTAAGCTGAGTATCCGTGTTAATAAAACCCGCAGAACGTCCAGCTACGGTAAAACAGCAGAATACAGTACAGAGCGGGGAGCTGTGGAACTCCGACTACCCCCTTCGTGTGAATTCATTTAAACTCCCTTACAAAATTCTAAAACAGCATTAGATAAAAATACAAGTATTTACAACAGATGAAAAAAATGCAACATGCATGTAATTGCTTTAGTAACGTGCTGCTCACGCTATGTCAAAGCTCATGACTAATGGGCTGTTAACATTTTTTTCATTTGCTACCACACAACTGCCCTTGCCTGTGTGTCCTGTGACTGCGGAATCCCACAGGATGAGATGAAGGGTATAATGTAACCATCTCAGCTTATTTCACATCATTTGAAAGCTTGCTCCTAGTCGCCGGTCTTTGGTCCTTGTGGTTTTTCAGGACGGCCCCCTGCAAGCCCCACAAGGCGGGTTACATGTTATAAGCCACGTAGATGGGGTCTAACTGGTCAGCCAGGAAGCTGTCCCGGAGGTGCATCCTCTGCTTCTCTCCTCTGGAGTTGATGGGGATAACACCTGGGTCCACCACAACCACGACGCCAACGATGAGGTAATGCTCTTCCAGGACCACATTTGTCACTAAAGGAACCAGATCTAGGGCTTCCTGTTCAGAGCCACACAGTTCTACGACCACCACGAGCAAGTTGGTCCACGTGAACACGGCACTGAAATTCCAACGACACTCAGTTAACCTGTCAGTCCATTTACCAGTCATCTTTTATAGTACCTGCCCAAAACCTGTCCCCGTTTCCCTGAGGATTGCCTTCTCTCTTGGATCCAACCAGAAGGCTGGCAGCCATGTCTGTAATATATGGCCTTGCCCCTGTGATCACAGTAGATCAGCTGAGCCATCCACAATCTCTTGGGGGTTTGGAAATGAGATTGGAAGTTGGTCAGCTGGTCACGTGAACTGGCCACATGTGAAAGGTCTGCGGTAGCCAGGTGTCCAAAGAAGCATAGGGAACGGCTCTTCAGGGGGGAGAGAAAGAATGAAGTGGATGCCCACATGGCTCTAGAAAGTGAGAGGACAGTGATTCCTGATGGCCTTCCCTTCCTTTGTTTCTACCTTTCTTGAGACCCAGAGAGACTTTGAGGAACCTCTGAGGTAGCTAGGTATTCTTTCCATTAGCTCTCTCTTTTGCTTAAGTTTTTGTCTTTTTGTTTTCTTTTTGCAGAGTTTCTGTTATTTACAACAGAAGAGTTTTGACTAAGATAATATTCTTAGGGCCAACAGGAAGGGAGCGGACCTGTCCTTATCTGAGCTTAAAGTGCCCCATACAGGTGTCTCTTCCATCATGCCATAAAAGTGCCATAAGGTAGAAAGTTGCCTTACATTGAGTGGGACTACTGGGTTAGGCTTGTGATATGCAGTGTTAAATGGCTTTAAAAAACAGATTCCAGGGGCGCCTGGGTGGCACAGTCGGTTAAGCGTCCGACTTCAGCCAGGTCACGATCTCGCGGTCCGTGGGTTGGAGCCCCGCGTCAGGCTCTGGGCTGATGGCTCGGAGCCTGGAGCCTGTTTCCGATTCTGTGTCTCCCTCTCTCTCTGCCCCTCCCCCGTTCATGCTCTGTCTCTCTCTGTCCCCAAAATAAATAAACGTTGAAAAAAAAAAATTAAAAAAAAAAAAACCAGATTCCATCATTAAAAAAGGTACACAGCCTTTGGTTTCATTAAAAGTCAAAGGTCTAAAATTAGAGGTTAATCATGGCACCTCACTTCTCTCTATTATTCTTATAACTCATGGGCATTGTTCAGGTCTGGGGACAGACTCTGAGCAAAGTGAATGAAAATACTGACAAAGAAACATCTAGAAAGCATGAGCAACCATGAAAAGAACTGTGGCAATTTAGCATAGGTAAAAAACAAAAAACAAAAAACAACCAAGGAAGGACATACTACATTAAAAATGTGGAAAAGTGCGCCTGGGTGGCCGTCTGTTAAGTGTCTGACTTTGGCTCAGGTTATGATCTCGCTGTGTGGGTTCGAGCCCCACATCGGGCTCTGTGCTGACAGCTCAGAGCTTGGAGCCTGCTTGGGATTCTGTGTCTCCCTCTCTCTCTCTCTCTCTGCCCCTCTCCCTCTCATGCTTTCATGCTCTGCCTCTCTCTCTCTCAAAAATAAACACTAAGAAAAAACTAAAAAACCTGAAAAAGAAACTGTAAAGATTCTGTATTATCAAGAATCCAGAATGAAAGCCAGGTAAAAACTAAAGTGTTTTAATTTTAAGGAATTTCTAGTCAGTATGAGGCGGGATGATCCTTTATCAGGGAGAATGTGGGGGAAATTCCTACACTGAGAAGGAAGTTGGATGAAATAATAATGATGCTTTTCATCTGCTTATCATTTGACAATTTGTGAGGCACATTCTCATTTGATCTTCACCATAATTAGGAAACAGCAGAGAAAGTATTTTACATGAGAAAAGCTGCCTGGTGGGGGAGCTGGGCCTTCAAGCTGGGTCTTTTGAACTTCCAGTCATGGTTCTTTCCACCTTATCACACCCACTTTCTAGAGGCAGATGACCAGTTCGATCGCTTCCAAAGGTAAGAGTCTATCCGTAGAAAGGACTCAACCCCACGATGGTTCTATGGAGCCTGTCTCAGTGTCTCCACGGCCTCCTCTGCCACAGCAGATGGCACACCAAGACAGGAAAGAATCGGTCCATTTATTTTCTTACTCCCCTAGGAGTTCTACGTCTGTAGGTGCTACTGGGTACAAAAGGCTGACTACCTAGATCAATTTAATGGACGCTACCGCTGAGGTGGGGAACCTATTCCGTGCAGGGGAATTTACCATTCGGCAATGCTCCTGTGGATCCGGGACACTGAGGTCTCAATATCGATCGGGTGGTATCGTAATCCTCTCAGCTCCAGCGTTTCGTCCAGAGCTCCCACCACATATAATGCATCATGACGCTCTGACAGAAAGAAAAAGAGAAATTTGGTTCATCAGACATAAGGAGTACGATGCAATGGTGGAGTTCAGGGCACAAGGTCAGACGGCCCGCCGTGTCCCCTGACTCCACCGCTCACCAGCTGGGTTAACTTTGAGCAAATTACTGGAGTCTCCGGTCCTGTTTCCCCCTCTGTGAGACAGGGAGAACTCTAAATGGCTGCTGCGAGTATTAAATGAGATAGTCCATGTAAGGGAGTTCCCATGATGGCTGGCACATTGTAAGTGCTAAAAAAAAATTAGCCATTATTACTATTATTGCTGCTGCTGCTGCTGCTACCACCTTTATGTCCCAGGAATTGTGCCAGTGCTGGGAAGCAAAGATGACAAAACACAATTCCTGCCCTGAAGACACTTACTGTCTAGTGGGGAAACAGACACACAACAAGTACTGCATTGTGATGTGGTGGGCCCGGTGCGGGCATAAGGTTTGAGGTGAGCAGAGGACACCCCCGCCGGAGCTCAGCTCGAGGCTTCCGAGAAAGAAAAGCCGAAACCAGGCTGAGCTTTTACGGATAAATAGGAATTAGCCAGTGACAGCTGGGAGAGCGGTGGGGTGGGGGGTGGAGAAGATTTGAGAGGGTGAAGAAATGAGCACGTGTTGTGATCCCCAGACATCTTCAAGGAGTCCAGGTAGAAGGAGCAGGATCACAGAATATGGAGAGACTAGTCCTGGTTATTAATAGGCTTGTCATCCAGCTGGAACTTGGAAGAAATCCTTTTTTTAAAAAATTTTATGCACACACTGTATATACGTAAGGCTACATGGTTTATGTCTATATAGAAATTGCATTTTGAAGCAAGAGATGATTTTGCTAAGTCTATTGAATATAATATTTTCAGGAAAAGGTAACATTTCTGAAAAATTGAGCAAAACAAAGTGTTAGAAGCTGTTGGGGAGAGAAGGATGAGGAGGTCCAGCAGGGTTCCCATCATATGAGAAGAGCTCATAAAGACTTTGACTGCTCAAGGTCACAAAGCAAATGGCAGACAGAGGTAGGCTTCAAAGCCAAGGGACCTGGGAAGGATAACTTCCTCTTGTCCATGAAACTCGGAAGAAACTGTGGCTGCTGGTCTCTATGGACCAGGCACAAGGAGCTTAGGAGAAAGGAGTTGGCTCTAATTCAGGCCTGTAAAGTCCAGGGAGTTATTTGTATCAGTTCTTGAAATGCACGACACAGCGCTGGGCATTTCAACATGGCCATTAATGGCATCAGGAAGAAGAGCTGAAGGCAGGCAGCAGGGACGCCAAGACAATCAACTAAGGAGAGGGTAATGGGGGGCTGCCTACACCAGAGCCTTGCCAAGCAGTCTGGTATCTAACGTGAGGTGCCGAAGGGACAGAGCACTTCAGCAAGACGGCTCCTCCACATCAGGGATCAGGCTCGATTCGTCTGCTCCCAAAATGGGATGTGGGAGTAGAAGAGCTACAAGATGAAACACCTGTCCTAGGAGCTTGTGCAGGGGTAGGATCGGCTCCATAGGGGCCGAGGGTACACGGTCTGCCAGGGGCACTCGGTCGTCATCAGGCATATCTCCACGGCCGTCGGCCATGCTACCCCGTAGTTCAGAGATGCTGACGTGGTACCCTGGCGCCTGCATCCCAGGGACTCTTCAAATGAATATAAATTCATGTATGGGTTTAAGAATGGCAGAAGGGAATAATGAAACACACACACTCCACAACGGAAAGGCAGGCTGAGGAAGGCCAGCGGGAGACACTGGCTGAAACACAAAGCAGGCTGAAGGGTGAAGCGTTGCTGAGGAAGCTACCTCCGGTGGCTGCTGTGAGCTCGGTCCGGCGGACAAAACCAAGGTATCCTGTCCGAGCCCAGAGTGTCTGCGCAGCATCCCCAAAACTGAGGCGAGTGTTGAAATGATCGGCTTGAAGAGTCTCACTATCATAGATGGTGTAATAGCCACTGGCTGTGTGGGGACTGTTCACCCAAATCTACAACAAGAAAAAGGCATAGGTCACATTTCACCAGGAACATAGAACTGTATCAATTCAATTCTCTTGGGACAGTTTTTTTTTTTCAATTCTCACTTTTATGTTAACAACAACAACAACACAACAAGAAAGGCAGCTGACGCTTACCAAGTGTTTCCACTGTGCTAAACAGAGAGGTAAGTACTTTATATGCCTCATCCCCATCAATCATGACACACGTGACAATACAGTTACATACTATTATTATTCCTATTTTACAGATGAAAAAATGAGTTAAGGAACTCGCAGAGGATGCAGAAACTACGAGACTCCCACCCAAGCCTATACACAGGCTGCAGCTACAGCTGTACAGGCCGTGCTCTTAACCACGATGCTACACTGCCTCCCTGGCTGGCTCGTTTCTCAACCACGTTCAGAGCTCCACAAATGCAGTGGGGATCGTTTCTGCGCTTCTGAAACTCAGGTATAACACCCTCAGGAAAACACTACAGGGTATTTGAATTTACAATGTAAATATAGCAAGAGCTAAAAATGATAGCACTAGTATTTCCTGAGAACCCGTTATGTGACAGGCACTGTTCCATGTGCATAACAGATCTAGGTATTCATGTATTTAACTGTCACACAATTTCATTAGGTAAGTGAGATAGGTGCAATTATTATTTATGGATGAGAGAACGGAGGCTCAGAGAGATTAAGTAGCTTGCTCAGTAGTTAGAAGCTGGTAACCGGCAAGCCCAGGCCATCTGGCTCCTGAACCTCCGACACTCCTCCCAGTAAACTACGGGATGCAACATCAGTGCCCCTCAGATATTTGAGAGAAGAGAAATTAAGTCTTTTACAAAATCTTTACAAAAAAGAGTCTTTATACTAATACAAAGATACATTTTAGAATAGAATATAAAATTTTAATGAATTTTAGGGGCACCTAGGTGGCTCAGTTGGTGAAGCATCTGACTTTGGTTTTGGCTCAGGTTATGATCTCACGGTTTGTGAGATGGAGCTCTGCACAAATAGCATGGAGTCTGCTGGGGATTCTCTCCCTCCCTCCCTCTCTCTGCCCCTCCTCCACTCATGCTCCCTCACTCTCTCTCAAAATAAATAAACTTAAAAAAATTTCCATGAATTAAAAAAATTTAGTATTTGTGGCTCCTTTCAGTTCTACTACTTAATAGGTGAGAACAGATAGGATTTGTTCTATTTGGCAGATAGGATTTGCCATTTTCCTTTTCAGCTAAGGGAATGTCAGTGGAGAAATCTGGGAGTAGTTCTAATCTGGGTGCCTAAATCTTCTCTGCATCCTGGCCTCAACCTCCCTCTTTTTAGTCTCGAGCCTGACGGAGAAAGATGGAAGCTCTTTAAAAGACGAAAATTCACAGTGGAGGAAAAGCTAAATCCACAGTTTCACTGACTTCTCGAATATGAACCCTAAAGTCTTTACTGCCGACTTTTCAGAGTAAAGATAAAAATGACACATACCTCTCCAAGGTGAGAGTCTCCTACAGGCCCTTTGGTCTCAGGATTAACAATAACCACTTTCACTCCAGGTAAAATCTGAGAATCAAAGGGAAAACACAAAGACTAAATCAAATCTAGTGATCCCTAGGAAATGCAGTCACCCCCCCACCCCTCTTCTAGTGAGGTGAGGGAGTGCACAAAGACAGGGGCTAATTGATGTGATGCTCCCTGGACTGTCCTCAGTGGAGACTAGAGATACAATAAGATTCATCCTCAAAAATAAACCAGGGAACCAACCAGTCTACCTTCTCTTCAAAGGGTTGAGAAATTGCGGCCAGAACCGTAAGACTAAGGATCTGTACTCATGTGACTGCTCCTTCTCATGACCTATTCTGTTCACTGGTGTGACTGCAGTAAAACCCCTTAAAGCAGAAAGGGCAGCAGGGAGGGACTGTCCAAGAGGCTTGGCTCTGATCTACAGTGAAAGCCAGTTAGAGGAACTTGAAGAATAAGAGAGGACGGTGGCAGCGTAGCAGGAGAATGGATCCTGACCCTGGGATCATGAGAGACATCACATGCTTGGGATCTCCCTCAGGAGAGACAGGAAGAACAGGTGTTGGCTGTGAGAATGGCTCACAGCTTCTCTGGTTACCCATATTCTGTCCCTTAAACCTCCTTTTTCATCGTGGGTTTCTAGAGTATGAGGTTAGTTGAGAAGTGCTACAGTGATTATCTGGTCTCATACACCTAAGACCTCAAGGAAGGAAGAGAACAGATCGTTTGCGCGGGTCTGGGCCAGGCACTGTGCAAAAGCTTCTGAGGCTCCCAACCACTAGCTGAGGCAGATGGAGATCTGACAAGATGGTAAGATCAACCCAACTCCACTCCAAAGAGGTTAAATGGAAGAGAGAAACTGGAGTGAGCACCTCGTGGGCTTGATCCGCTGCTTGATAGGTTATGCAGGATTCCTTTCTTTCTTTATAATTTCCCCCTCTGCCTTTCAGAATTACTAGAAGGAATTCTGAGGCATCATCGCTATGTCTTCAAAAGGGTGAGAAACTTGATAGCTTAGGCTGATGTCTGATCACCCTTAGTAAATTGTTCAGAACTGCTCCAGACTTAATGCTGTGTCCCTTCAAAATTCCTATGTTGGGTTGCATGTAATCTACCCAGATCCTCAATGTGATGGTATTAGGACCTGCAGCCTTCCATCATGTGTGATAATACAGCAACAAGACGGCCACCTATCAACCAAAAGTCCCTCACCAGAATCTGATGGTGCCTTGATCCTGGACTTCCCAGTCCCCAGAACTGTGAGAAGTTTCTGTTATTTATATGCCACCCAGTCTATGGTATTCTGTGACAGTGGCCCAAATGGACTAAGACAATAGCTGTGTCCCTCCTTGAACATTTTAAAGCATCATTCTAATCTAAGAAATCTTATCCCCATAGACACTCACTCTATATATCTGTAATCTCTTCGTCATTTTGATTTCTCTCTCAATTTTAAATACATGTATGTCTTCCCTGATCTTCAACCACACCTCACTACTCCCCCCTATTTTTCTCCTCGTAACATTGACAAAAATAGAGTTGCCTCTTGTTCATCTCTCCACCTTGAATATAACGAACAGTGAATTTTACTAATTTGTCAAGTAAGAATAACACGTCAGTTGGATTAAAAAAAATCCGTGGATGAACACAAGGGAAGGGAAGCAAAAATAATATAAAAACAGGGAGGGGGACAAAACATAGGAGACTCTTAAATATGGAGAACAAACAGAGGGTTGCTGGAGGGGTTGTGGGAGGGGGGATGGGCTAAATGGGTAAGGGGCATTAAGGAACCTACTCCTGAAATCATTGTTGCACTGTATGCTAACTAACTTGGATGTAAATTAAGAAACAAAAAAATCTGTGGAAATTAAGAAAGTTCGAACCTAGAATTCTTCGTATCTATGTACCCATACGAATTTCAAAGTCTTAGTGGAGTTAAAATTATTGAATCATCTCCAGATTTCAATTAAGTTTTTCCCCAGGTACTAATCTATTATATAGCTTCAGTGTTCTTTAAAATGAACCACTTCCCCGGGAGACCACCTTCCAGTGGTTAATAGAACAAATTACCTTTCCAGACTCTGAGAGGAGTAAACTCTGAGGGGCACCCCTTTCCACAAGACGAACTCTGTAGAAGAACAATATTTAATTTATAGATATGTATGTGCATATATATATCTATCTTTAAAAAAATGGCTGCCCCACGTCTACTACAGCTATATATTCTATATACTGCCCTCCTGAGACCTCTATTTTGTCTCTCCTTATGCTAGAACAGTTTCTCAAACTCGGTATTAACATTTTGGGTCAGAGAATGTTCGACTATAATTTTTTGTGAGGGGCTATCTATCTTGTGCATTACAGGATGGTTAGCAACATCCCAGGCCTCGACCCACTAGATGTCAGTAGCAACTCCCTTGTTGTGACAACCCAAACCGTCAACATTGTCAAATGTCCTCTGGAGGGCAAAACCTCCCCAGGCTGAGGAACACTGCACTAGAGAGATGATCTACCTGTGCAGGCTGGGTCAGGGTCACGGGGACATCAGTGAACACAGCCAAAGTCAGTGGGACCTGGGAAAAATGTCCCAGAGCCCTTTGGGACTCCGTGGGATAGAGCTAAAAGCCTATAAGCTGATGAGGAAGAAGGCTTTTATTCCCGGGGTTTGGATAAAGTGTTGTTTCAAAAACTCTACTCTGCCTCATTTATCTTGTCTGTTCCACCTTTTATTTTTAAACTCCCAGAGGAAAGAGTATATCCATTTTGGTTCATATCAAATATTACAAAACATTTTTACATAGACAGGAACAAAGTGTTACATTTAAATATTAACGAACAGCACAGCTACCGTGATAAAACTTTCTCCCTACAAATATAAATCTTAATCAGGTATTAATAAAAACTAATTCCTTCCCTCTTCCCAACCCTCCCTGGAAGATACAAACAAAAGGAATGCGGGAAAAGTGCTGGCTTTCTTGAGGCTCAGAATTTTTTATGCCTAGAAGCTCCAATAGAGGGGCGCCTGGGTGGCTCAGTCAGTTGGGTGTCTGACTCTTGGTTTCAGCTCAGGTCATGATCTCACAGTGAGTTTGAGCCCCGCATCGGGTTCTGTGCTGACAGTGTGGAGCCCGCTTGGGATTCTCTCTCTCTCTCTCTCTCTCTCTCTCTCTCTCTCTCTCGCTCCCCTCCTCTCTTTCCCCCTCTCCCACTTGAGCTGTCTCTGTCTCTCTCAAAATAGATAAGTAAATGAACTTAAAAAAAAAAAAGCGCTCAAATAGGGAGTGAACATAATAAATATACTGTACCTGTCATGTCTCAATGATTTCAGATCTACATATACAGTAGTTGGATCAGGCCCTGAGGTTCCCTAAAGAAAAATAAACCAATGTATTGTTCACTTAAAATTTAAATGAATTGATTTCCATATTTCACATTCTCAAATCAAGAAACAGATAATTTAGCCATTTACATGAAAAATCCAAACTCTATTTTGAAAGTTCACCCTCTCTTCAACCAGATGAGGTGGGTTTGCAGTCAAAACCTGAAAGAGGCTCATGGCCTCGTGTTTCTCTCCCTCCCTCCCCTGAGAGAGTAGGCCAGGGGCCCGGTCACAAGGGCTAGAACAGCCCTGAAAGGTTAGCAGGCTGAGGAGGATCCTCATCCCTGGACTCCAGGCAGAGATGACACAGGCCAGCATCCATGGGATTCTCAAAACCAACACTGGCCCAAGTGGACAGTGATGGGGCTCCATCATGATCAGGCTACTTGAAAGTCACTTGCCTGTGGTCATAGAAGCCCTGAAAGCACCCACCCCAGTATGCCATCTTCCTTTACTCTCACTCTTGTCCACGCCTATATTTACCACATTAGCCTCCAAGCTACATAAAATCAGACTTAGTTCTTTTCTGTTATTTACCCACCAAGAGTAACATGGCAAAGTTGCCATCTGGCTGGAGAAAAGAATACAGGTTTATTTGTGCTTCCTTTGTTTAAAAAAAAAAAAAAAAAAGGAGGAGACAGAAAAACAGAAGGTAAGATATTAATAAAACTCAAATAAGACTCAAAAATCTTCTTGATTCATCATCATGTACCATTAAACTACTAGAGTAAACACTTATATTGGTGCTCAATTGCTGGGCATGGCTCCAAGTGTGTGCACCTAGTAACTCATTGATTCTACAGAATGATCCCCGTGAAGAACAATACTATTATCTTCATCCTACAGGTGAGCAAATGAGGCAGAGTGAAATCCAAATGATAAGCTTGCAGTCCCAGAGCAAGTAAGTGTAACTGGGCTCATGCCAGGCTGTCTGGCTTTGAAGCCTCTGCTGTGGGGCACCACACACTTCTCCTCCATTTGTTATCAAGGAAGATTTCATGAAAGTCACCTGTAAACATATCGCTACATTGACTCTTGATCCAAAAGTGGTGCTGACAGCCCGAGGGGACAGACCAATGTCTTTGAAGAGCTTGGAGAAGGACTGCTGGAGGGCAATGCGGGGCCGCTCCTCGGCCACAACCACACACGTTCGGATGCAGGAGAGGTTGATTCCTCTGGTCTGTAAGACGCCAATGGCACAGGAGCTCAAGTTAGTAGGATCAGGAAAAGAAATGAATAGGTAGGGCCACTGCTCTATCTCTTTGGTTAGGAAAACTCAAGGAACTGTGTCTTCTCACCTCAAGACACCCAGAGAAAAGACAAAAATTTTTAGAAACGCCAAGGCATTCCACTAAAATCACTACCCACTGGTAAATCTGTTCATTCTCTAATTCTTTCTGCTTTTATCTAAGAATCTTAGGTTCTTCAGCAATTCATTTTTATACCTCTCCATTTCTGTGCTTTAGATGTCTATTTCAAAATGGAGAGGTGGTACTGAGAGAAAAAGAAATCTAGCACGCTGGAGATCAAATCTTACCTCTCTCTCTCTTTTTTAATGTTTATTTTTGAGAGACAGAGTGTGAATGGGGGAGGGACAGAGAGAGAGGAGACATAGAATCCGAAGCAGGCTCCAGGCTGTCAGCATAGAGCCCGATGCAGGGCTCGAACTCATGAACCATGAAATCATGACTTGAGCCGAAGTCGGATGCTTAACCGCCTGAGCCACCCAGGCGCCCCAAATCTTAATCTCTTTTTTTTCCTTCTTAGGGTCATAATTCTTTATTAAATAAAAGTCAGTGTTTTTGAACTCTCTCCTATGCTGGTCAGATGTATCATCCCTGGATACAAACATAAACGAGTTGACCCTTATCTTTGGGGCAGTCTCCAATCTCTAATATTCTGAGGTTGGAAATTCTTTTGGAAAAAGTCCTATTGGAGGTCCCAGTTGTCTTTCACCTTTACATGAAGTCATTTTCATTCAGCTTCCCGACTCGTTTCACCTTCTTCTCCATAAAGGAAGAGTAAGATTCAACTTTGAAAGAGTGCATTACATTAGAAAAGGGAAGAAATAAACTTCCCGAGGTTTACAAAATATTGACTGGCTAGCAAAGAACAGGCAGATACGCCTGTTAACCCCTACTTAGGTATCATCATGACTGGCCCATTTCTATAAAACCTCCCTGGACTGGCTACTTGGAGTTGCTTCTTACCTTTAGCACCTCCACTTGGTTTCCAAGCCCTTTGGTGCAGAGCTCCATTACTGAATAGGAGCAGAAAGTGTCCCTTATTTTGTATTGGTTGACAGTGGAGAGCCAGAGGAAAAGGTTGTTTTCTAACTCCATAGGAGGAATTAAGATGGACTGGTGACCTGAATAGACACTGCAATGAAAAAAGGCAGCAGCTGACATTATCAATTCATCCTAGATATCTCGATGTTTTAGAACACCATCCACTCAACAAATATTTACTGAGCAGGAAGAGCAGTGTAGGGTCATATTAGACATAAAGGTTGAAGAGTCAACCTTGTTCCTGTCCACCTCACAAGATACAATAACTAAAATAATGCAGACTGTGGCATGGACAGTAACTGAGATGTGAAGATCATAAAACAAAGAGCAAGTCATTCAAATCAGGAAAGCTGGGGCAGGGGATGTTTCGCTGAGTAGGCATCACTTGAGCTGGGGCCTAAAGAATGACCAAGAATCTGACAGTGGCTGGAGGAAATGGGGGTGATGGTGAGAGCATTCCAGGCAGAGGAACAGCATATGCAAAGGAAAAGAAGCCCAGATGTATGTATATGGTGTGTTTAAAGTCATCAGAAATAGCATCCTGGTATGAAATCCTATAGCACAGGATGCATGAGGGAGTGGTGTGAAGTCTGGCCAGAAGGGTTGGGGCCAAACTGTAAAAAAGTATAATTATTGTATGAAGGAGTTGAGACTTTACCCAGCAGGCAGTCGCTACAGCTTTAAGCTGGGGCAAAATTAGCACCATGGAGAGAGACTGGAGACACAGACACTGATGACAGAGACAGTTACAACAAGTGAGAGATGATGAGGGCTTAAATCCCGACAGTGCAGCCAGGATAAAAAGAAAGGAATGTCACATATTATATGTATAATCTACTGCCATGAATCCTCAACTTCTTAAACCTGTGTATAGATCTGAATCCCGAGGAGCCCAAGAATCCTGTATTTATAAAATACAGGAAATTGTGGTTGCTACCTCTGGAGATCTAAGTTAGTAAGTCTGGAGAAGGCCCATTAACTTGCCTTTTTAAAGACCCCTATGTGATTCTTATGTACAAACAGGTTTAAGAACAACTGAGCCACAAAGGACAGGACACTTAATTGGATGTGAGACATACAGTTGAAGACAATGCCCACGTTCCTAGTGGGCATTATCTAGGTGCCCCTAAGGTGAATGGTCCCATCCTAACAAAGATGAGGACACACAAGAATGCCAAGTTGCAGGTGTCTGTGAAGCATTCATGGAGATGTCCACCGGGGAGATGAAAATGCAGGGCTGAGGTACGGTTCCCTGGGAGGAGTGGGGATCTGCTATTCCATAAGACACAATCTGGCCAGGACAGGCATGCCACTTTCCAGCCACACGCTGTCATCCAATCTCATTATATTCCTTCCTGCCAAACCTAGGGGGTGCGTTCTGGCTGTCAAAGCATGACATATTTCACCCAAGTATCACTCTTCTACTTGGCTCTGCTTCTAAAATGAGGATTACAGGATGGAGCAGAGAGCAAGTAATAAGATCACTGACATACAAGAGTATGAGGCATAAAACTAACAGACAAGAAAGAAAGGGAGTATAAACAAAACTAAATGAACTTTGGAGATCCTATTTAGGTGTACACATTCTGGAAACATCAGCATTTTATTGAAACATTACCAAATTAAGGGAGCAGAAGGAAGGAGGAGATGGTTATAGCCCCAAAGACATCCCCACTCAGTCCTTCTTTGCTCTTCCATTCCTACCTGCAGAGACACCAGAGTGCAAAGCCAAGTCCACAGTAAGGGTCAAGGCAGATGGCGATCTGCCGAGAAGAATACAACTCACACTGGAGCTTGACGGCTCTACAAAGAGCATTGACTGCAGAGTGGGACATCTGGAAAGTAGGGAACATGGAACAGGATGGAACTGGCATCCCACAGGCAGAAAAAAATCTCTAATGACAGTTTTGAAAAATTTTAATTTCCCCCAAACCCCTCCAAATGATGTACATTTTTCATTGTTTCAAAAAGCCTATCTAAGTCTAACATATTCTTGTTCCTTAGTCAATATCGAGTTCTATGAAATACGAATCTATGGCTTCATATTGGCTTTAACTGTGACTCTTATTATCTATTAGCTTCTAGGCCAGGTTTAGAACACTTCGTAACATAAATTCCTCGGGATAACTTATTCCGGAAGAGCCAATGCTTTTATTTAAATATAGCAGGGACCTTTGATCCTCCGCCTACTGGTCTCTGGTCTCTGGAGGCCAGTTGGCCTCCACATCTGAAGTCCCTGTGGCAGTGGTCATCTCTATTTTTGCAGCCCTGGCATTTTACCAGCATCCAGAGAGTGAGTGAGTACATATTCAGACTACTTTACCTTCACTCCTGTAAGCATGCCAGTTGTGGACACACTAAAATCAAGATATGCCAACATCTCAGGAGTGGGTGGTTTATACAGCTGAGGTAACCTTTTCCTGGGTAAGTCATCTGCAATGAAAAGAAAAAAACTGATGTCAATCAGACCCAGTGGAAAGTGAGTATCAATGCTCTTCAACTGGCTTTCTACAGCTCTGCTACGGACAAATACAGCTTCTGGGATCTGCTAAGGCTTTGGCTTCTCGTATTTAACTGAACAGTTCATGTATGTCACTCCTAGAGGTGGGTTGAGGTTGAGGACACCAGTAGGTAATATAAACAAGCAAATCTACATCAGGTAAATGTATTTACTAGAAGGCAAGTGAGGAGTAATGTAACACGGCGGTAGAATACACGAACCAAGAAAGCAGGTCACTGGTGTTCAAATCCCAGCTCTGCCATTTACCACCAACGTGACCTTGGAGTTATTTAACCTCTTTGTGTCTGTTTCCTTATCTCTAAAATGGGAATGATACCTACCCTCATAGCAACTGTTAGGAAGTAAATTCACATAAAGTACTTCTAAAACAACTCAAAAAGCTTTAAAAGCCTTAGTTGTTAATCATGCTGTTTCCAATTTAAAGTTCATTATTTACAGATTAGTACATGCTACATTAATCATGGACTGCTTTAAAAGTCGTGTCTTTTTCCCCCAAGTTAACATGGTAGATTTTTAAGGGTAAACTAGAATTAGGGAATTATCTTCCTTTGCTCATTTATTTATATACCTCTCCCTTCCTCGCAAATTTGCTTTGTACAGCGTGTCAAAACCAAGGATGTCAAGGATGTCTCTGGCCCCAACCATACCTCTTTAATGGTTCCTGTGGCTTTCTGGATCAAGAAACAATTGACTCTGACTTTTAAATCTCTGTATCGTTGGACACCCATCTCTAGTCAAACCAAAGACTTTATCTATCACCTTCAGCCCACTTTTGTATAGGGTAAGGTCACTCATGTTCCTAAAGAAACCTTCCTGTTGTCTGTATCAGCCCACAGCTCAAGTCTTCCTAAAATGTGACTGAGTCCAATAACCATAGGAGATCTTTCTGCATCATGAACATCAGCACAGGCCATTTGTGTTATATATTGTATACAACTGTGCTTATGTCCTTAAGTAACAAAAGCAAAAAACTCTAGGTCAGCACCTGGCACACAATAACCACAAATACATGCCATTCCTGCATTTAAACCCACATAAATGTTCCTGAGATGGCTACCATGTGGTACGTACCAAAAACAGGTAGAGAGGAGACTTCTGGGTAAGAGGCTGGGAATGGAGCCAAATAGACGGGGTTTGAGTTTTAGTTCCGCTCCTTATTTAACCTCCCTATACCTCAGTTTTTCTATCTGTAAAATAAATGAAACTCACCTATCTAATAGGGTTGGTGTAAGGATAAAACAAGGTAATGTATGTTAGATGACTGACACATCCAGGGCTCAATAAAAGATGTTATTATGATTATGTGCAAGGTGCTTTACGTAAGTTATGTCATTTAATATCTACAACTCCATGAAGTGGTTATCACGACTCCCACTTGACAGTTTCGCCCAAGTTAGTGGGGATACGCAGAGAGTAACAGAGGATCAGGATTTAAATATCGCCCACTCGACTCCAGAGCACACTCTGCTTTTCCCTCTACCATCATTCTCCAGATATTGCCATGTCTTATCCCCACCCACTTTTTTAGCATGAATGCCATCTAAAATTCATGCGCTTCATGGTTTTTAAAGCACTTTCATGTTATGTTGCACTGGATATTCTCAACAAATATGTGAGTCAGGTAAGGGTAGGTGGCATTTTAGGAAAGGGTAATCTCAGACAAGGTTATACAGAAAATAAGTACTGAGGCTCGAACTAGAACCAGGCCTTCTGACTCCTAGTCCAATGCTGTTTTAACTGTGTCACACCTGGAAGGCAAGGATCAGATCGTCTCAAGACTTTAAATGGCCTTACATGTGTACAGAGTTATAGTCTGCATAAAAACCTAACCACCGTTTGAGGATGTCAAGAGTAAGAGCGAGACACTTTCTGTCTCAAGAGCTCTTAGCATATTGTGATCTGCATCTTTGAGTCTGGTTGTTGTAGCATCCAGTCCTTTGGGAATGCAAGTGAACCGGACATGAAGTTTTGCCTCTGTCTTAGCAGGTGGAACGTGTTGCAACCTAAGAGTTGTGTAAACATCTTTGGCATAAGAATCTGGGAAATTTCAGGGAGTGAGTGTTCTTGCTCCTTTGACAGTTCTGAGGAAATCTCCCTTTCACCTGTGTCAATGATGGTTGGCCACGTTTTCACGTCCACAGCTGCCGCTGCCTCTCGGGACCTCAATAACCTCATTAAGGTCTGTGTGGTGAGAATGCAGGCTGCTTTGCTGACCTAGAAAACAAATGACAGAAATAAGCACCCAGGAGGCTTAGCCCCCATGTGGCACCATAGATTCTGGCTGCTGCTAAAAGCAACTCACACTGGACTAAAAAGCACACCATACTGGACAGGACAGTATTTGTTTTTCAAAGAACACACAATAGTACAATGGATGGGTGTTTCCCTTACATTTGTCTTCCTGGAAATGTGTAACGCTGAATTGTCTCAGAAGGATGGACTTGTTCACAACAAAAGTTATTGTGTACAACAGTGATTCTCAAATATTTCATTGTTATAATCTCAGCATGGGTCCAAACATCTATTGATTTCATGAACACTATGATAAAGTAAAAATGTGGATTTTGTATGGCTCAGGGAACGAGAGGAGTCAGAGGATCATCTCTGTAGGAGTTCGTGTTTGCTGCAGTCTGGTGAATGGTGAAATTTACCCGACCTAGAACATATCCTGAATTTGAGGGACGCGGAGATGTCACAGAAACGAAGCTCTCCTTCACACCTACACACAGAAATGCAAAGCGACCAACTTCCCCCTAAACTGTCAACAGAAGGAAACTGCCCTCCCTGCTGCTCTGGCCTACTTTGCAGAATGCAAAGAGGGCATTTTGCTGAAGTGAATTTTGTAATAAAATCATCTATGGTGAACACGGCCTTTATACTGCAGGTTTCAGTTGCTGACAGAGCAGCAGTTCTTAGAGAAACAAATGTTACACAAATTAGAATTCTGTCTCTTTGCTGAAATGCAAATTGCGATATGATGCAATACAGATTTATGTTACCTCCTTCAATTCGCATAGCCTCTAGAAACTTGTCATCTCCAGGGCAAGATCTGGGTACCTATTAATACTATACCAAGTGAATTTATAAAACTAACCAAAATAAAAATGATCCATATAAATTTATGGCATATAAAATCACCTTGTGCAGAAAAAATGAGAACATTTTTTAAGAAGGGAGGAAAAAAACCAAGTTTTATGGAGAATTACTAACAACAGCTTCCTCCTTAACGTTCATAACAACACAATTCTGTACCGCACCAATGATACTTTCCACATTCTTTCACTGAAATAATGCTAGTCGTTTTGGTCAGATAAATGAAAAGGAAGGGATTTTCGGGAGACAGATTTGACTTCCCACTTAACAACACTAGAAAATTAGCAACGATCCTTAACTGTCTCTTGATTTTATGAGATGAGGACAAGGCACAATACACTTGGTACTTACATCAACAATCATGCGGACAGTGGGCAACGTGGCAGTAAGGTTCTGAGCGTGAGGAGGCCGGACAGTCACAGGTATGCACCCCGCATACAGGCAACCATAGAACGCAGCTATTAGCTCGATGCCTGCAAGACAGAGACACTTAGCTGCCCACCATCGGTGAGAAACTAAATTTAAGGCAGATCTTCCAAAACCAGTTTATTAAATCATGTGCCAGATAGCTTCTTTGGATCGTGATTTCACGTGATAACAGCAGAAGAAGTCTTTTAAATCAAGGAGGAACTGAATGTAGAGAAGGAAGCATATAAAACAATTTCAAACATACCGAGAAGCTAAGAATAATTAAGAAGAAAGGTAGTCAGAAGTAAAGAAAACTCTTGAAAGACACCTGAGGAAGATATTTTGAGGTCATTCTATTTGATATTACTTAGGAGAAGTAACTACTAAGTGAGTAGTTACTTTGAGTGAGTAGTTAACAGGGAGTGCAACTCTGAGGGAGGCAAAACGTGACTCAATTTGAAGACTGAACTACCAGCACATGCAGAGTGGCCTCCTCTGGAAGTGCTCTGGTCCACCACCATGTCATTCACTGGTAGATGGAAGACAATCTCACAGGAACACCAGAGGAGGGATTCTTTCACTAGATGACCTTTTAAGAAAGCTTTGCGTCAGTGTAAATAAAATAGCAGAGTAAGAATCACAGAACAAAATGAACTGAGGGGGACAGAACACCAGACAAGGCCAGATGTATGAGAGGGGTAGGTGAGAGAAGAAGAAAAAAAAAAACAACTCAAATATTTCACCCAATGTTCTGAATATTTACACCAGACTGTTACCAAATAATTCCGAGTACCTCTCACCATAAGAACATTATTACACTAAATTAGAGCGTGGAATGTGAAAGCAGCAATAACTGAGGAATACTGAACATCAATCGGGATATAAAGAACGCAAAGTCAAAAGAGTTCACACACAATATTCAGGAACTGGGTGCAATGGTTCCATTCCTGAACACTCCTAGAAACAGAGCACCTCTTTCGAGGGTTTCCAAAAGTCAGAAAGTCTTCACTAATTCATTTGATATTTACCATAGCACCAGGAACTAGGCTAGACAGTGGAAATACAAGAGCAAATGCAGCAGACACAGCCCAGCAGACCCACGGCACTGCACAGCTCCAGGGGGTGAGGCTTGGTTCTTACGTTGGCCTAGGTGCCTGGGACTCCCGGAGCTGCGAAGTGCACAGCCTGCATGGGCACAGATGGCGGCCCTGACTTCCTCAATTCTTCTATTTTGTAGTCTGGTAATGGACCTCGAGTCTAGTTTATCAACCCAACACCTACCAGGTGGATAGAGCAACACCACGTTGTCTCCTGCATTGAGATGCCCCTTATCACCAAGAACTGACGCAATCCTCTCTGCTCGCTTGTGAAGCTGAAGGCAACTGGCTGTGCACACTGTAGTTCCCTTTAAATAGAAGAAAGTATAAGTGGGTCAAAACTCAGGAAACAAAACGGCGACAAGCACAGCCAACTCAACATTATATCGGAAAGGCTTGTGCCTTGGTCGGTTGTCTATAGCAAGTTATCCATACCAGTGAAAATTCCCTTGGTATTGAATGAAAGAACGTGTGGTATTTTTTCTTTTTCAATGCTTGAAGGTATTTAAGGAATATCAGCATTAACCTAATTCAAACATACGTATTTATAGTCATTTTTTGTTTAAGGTAGCTTCAAAAATACATAGGAATTTTTTATTTAAAGGAGGAAATAAGAGTAGAGGGAAAATAAAGGAAATAAAAGCAGAATGAGGGCGGGAGCGGGGTCAGGACAGTAACTGCTGGCCACGTGGCCATGTGCATTTGTTGTGCATGACACAAATTTTGCTCTGAGTTTTCTAACAGCAAAGATGTAAACAAGACAAGGAACAGTGAATCAGAGTCCACTAGCTAATAATAAAGAGGAGCAGATCAGAAGATGGCCAACTATTCCCGATCCAGAGAATAATTCCTCCTGCAGGTCTTCATCAATTCCTTAGTGTCAATTCAAGTTTCACTGAGCTGGGCTTTGGGAACCCCTTTTGTGTGTAAAATAAAACACACGGATATGAAAGCGCGTGAAATATGAATGTGTAGCTTAGTGGAAAATTACAAAGCAAGCCTCTGTGTGAGAACCAGAATGGCATGAAAAAGACCACTGCCAGCAGTGCAAAAGCACCCCCAGGGATCTCCTTGGTCTAGTCCTTCTTTCCTTCCATATACAACCACTACGTTTGACTTTTTCATCTTAATCACTGATTTCCTTCTCTTTATAGTGTCACTACCCATGAAGTATTTGATTTTATATAAATGTAATTGTGCTGTATATACTTTTGTGTTTTGTTTCTCTCTCAAGATTATCTTAAGAGTCATCTATGCCCTAGGGAATGGTGTAGTTCACTCATTTTTGTTGCCGCGTGGTATTCCACTGTATAAACATATAACAATTTATTCATTCATTCTGCTGCTGCTGGATAATATCATTCTCATACATGTCTCCTCAGGCATAAATATGAGTTTTGGCAGGGTGCAGACCTAGAAATGGAATTGCGGGGTCACTGGGTACGCCTATCTTCAACTTCACTACATAAAACCAAATTATTCTCTGCCTATTGTGCTAATACCACCCTATCTTAATTATTGTAACTTTATATCTCAAAAAGTCTCACAAGAAAAACAAGTTTTCCTGAGCTATTTCTTTTAAAAATAACTTTTATATTTCAGTAATACAAGGGGTGCCTGGGTGGCTCAGTTGGTTGGGCGTTTGACTTCGGCTCAGGTCATGATCTCACAGCTTGTCAGTTTGAGCCTCGCGTTGGGCTCTGTGCTGACAGCTCGGAGCCTGGAGCCTGCTTTGGATTCTGTGTCTCCCTCTTTCTCTCTGCCCTTCCCTTGCTTGTGCTCTCTCTCTCTCAAAAATAAATAAACTAAAAAAATTTTTTTAAAAAACTTCATTAATATAAAATAGCACATGTTCAATACAGACCATCTGGAAAATATAGACAAGTAAAATATAGGTCAGATATAACCACTACTAACATTTTGGTGTATATTTTCCTGGTTTTTAAAAAATGAGTTAGGTATTACATGTAAATTCACATGCAACATTAACAAAAAAATTTACCATATTATACAGTCTGCCAGAAGCTATAGGGTGCATTGGTTAATTAAGGATGTGGGCTCAGAAGCCAGCTGGGTTCAAATGAAGAGCTCATTTCCTAGTCCTACCACTTACCAGCACTGTGACCTCAGGGGAGTTTATTTTATGTCTCTGGGCCTCAGTGTCCTCAACCTCAAAATGACCTATGAAATATATAGCACCCAGAACAGGGTCTTCAGTAGGTACTTGATTATTTTACTGAAGTTTTTTATAAACTATTTTTGCTACTTATACATCATGAATATTTTCTGCATAATCAAATATTCTTCTATGGCTGCATAGTATTTCATGCCATAATTTTATATGCTATGTTTTAGTCAGTTGCCTATTGTTGGACATTAAGGTTTTAACCCTAAAATGGATATCCCTTTGGCAAAAGTCAGGGTTAAATTCTTAAGGCCATTTCTTACATCTTACAATATTCTTCTTTTCGGTCCATGGTATAGCAGCAAACTAAACCTTCGATAAAAACAGTTTTCTGGGCATGAGGGAACAATGTGATACGGTTATTAAGCTTTCTGACGGTTTGGGCTAATCCAAGGTAAAATATTAGACTATGCGGAATAAATGGACTAAATATATATCATTTCTCTAACCAAGAAGTAAATTTAAACTTATGCTTTCTAACAAATACCTGGGGTACAGATTTCATGTGGCTATAGCTTCAACTGTAGCCCAGCTTGGGAGTGGAGTGGGGAAGTAAGCAGGATTGACATCTTCTTACTGAAATGAGGACCCTAATGAATCCATGTGATTGGAGGGAAACCCACTTCACACAGAGGCAGAGCAAGCAAATCCCAAAGTTTTCTACCAGAGAGCAATGGTTCTGATGATTTTTAATGACTTTTCATTAAGATGCACAGCATATTCTCCCTCATTAAGTCCTATCACTACATAATCTCTGTACAAACTGTATAAAATATATCAGAATCTAGGGGGGTCTGGGCAGAAGGGGACCCTTTAGATAAGTCCCCAGGGGATTTCTTTCTTTTTTTTTTTTTTTTTTTAATTTTTTTTTTCAACGTTTATTTATTTTTGGGACAGAGAGAGACAGAGCATGAACGGGGGAGGGGCAGAGAGAGAGGGAGACACAGAATCGGAAACAGGCTCCAGGCTCTGAGCCATCAGCCCAGAGCCTGACGCGGGGCTCGAACTCACGGACCGCGAGATCATGACCTGGCGGAAGTCGGACGCTTAACCGACTGCGCCACCCAGGCGCCCCCGCAGGGGATTTCAATAGGCCCTCCAGTCTTCCCCCTATGGTGGCACATAATGTTATATGCCATGGTCACAGTAATTTCAGCCTCTGATTCAGCCATAAAACAAATATCAGCATCTTCCCACAGAATGTGTAACTTAAAAAATATAATATTCTGATGAACCATCTGTTATAAAGTAGGAGTTAAATGTACTTTTGAATAATTGTCAATTTGTTTTATATCTGTTAGCAATAAATCGCTTAGGTATATAGTAAACATAACCTTGTTTTAGAAAATGTTTCTCTAAAGTCATTTTCTTCCTGGGGGAAGTCAAAAAATTAAGAGTCAAACTGGGTAAAAGAAGGCATGACATAATGCATCCTATAATCTGTAGATCCATGGAGCTGCATTGCTGGCCCAACTGTTCCTATTGGAACTGAATAAAGGCGACTTGACTGTAACACAAGGAGAGCCAGCATTAAATAACACTCCAGGAGGTCTCGTTTCAACCTTGAAGTGATTGCACAATTTATCCTCATAGTCAAAACAAGGAGGAAGCAGTAACTCCTTCCTGAGAGTTGACAATAGAAATTTTCTGATGAAAGAGATCACGAGTGCCTAAGATCCTACCACAATGTTCATCTGATTAGATATGCAATTGAATTTTTAATACCTTGGCATTTAACAGCATGAAGAGTACATGGTCAGGGGTTGCCTGGGCTCGCCACTGTAAAATCTCGGCCAGAAATTGGTGCTGAAGTTGTAAAACAGAAACAAGAATCAGGGTCAGTAATTCTGTGAAAATTGGATAATGCAGCTTCCATCTACCACCTGTCCTTCATTTGTTTATAAAAATCAACACATCTGAACACTTACCTTCCTCACTAAGTCATTCTCTTCAATTTGCCCAAGATCCCTTCCTGCAGCTTGTGCTATGCGTTTTCCAGCAACCAGATTCCCAACCATCACAAAAGCAGGGCCTACACCTGTAAGAAAAGGCAAAAATCAACTCTCTGGAGATGGTAATTCAAACTACATCTTCCCGAAGTATTTCCAGACTGATCCAAACTACTTCAAATATTCACTCAACAATATAGACTGAGCATTCTTCTAGGCACTGGGAACACAGCAGCACACAAGACAAACAGCTTGTATTCTAGTGGGGAAAGGCAACCAATAAATACATACACAGATAAATAACGTCAGGTAGTAGGAAGTGTTAGAAAAAAACAGAAGAGAAGAGACTGGGATTTGCAAGGTTGGAGGGGAGCAGGTGGGCTCCTGTATCTTGGGTATAAGGGAGTTTACTCTCAGGTGACAGTAGGTTCCACTGGTTCCTACTGACAAATAATTTCATCAGCTCCAATCACAGTATGACCCTATAAGTGGGTTCTTCAGGAATCTCAGAAGTGCTTTATTAAGAGTGAGTAATGACATCCAGATTGTGGGACATTCTATAAGACAACTGGCCTGGATTCTTCAAAAACTATGTGTTTAAGAGAAAATAAGGCTAGGACCTTCTAAGTTAAAGGGCAGCCTAATGCAATGCATGACCTTGACTGGATACTCAATTTTTAAAAATCTGCTATAATACACAAGTGAAGAATTCTGGATACAGACTGTGTATTATTAGATGATAGCACTATATTAAGGTTAAATATTTTAATAGGATAATGGCATTGTGGTTGATTAGGAAAACTTTAGGAGAAGTTTTTTTTTTTTTTCCTTTGGAGATGACATTACTGAACTTTTTAGGGGTGTAGTGTCGTGATGTCTGCAATTTATTTTCAAGGAGTTCAGTAAAGCAATGTTTACAACTGTTGACACTAAGGGGGAGTTTATAGGTGTCACCGTGGTATTCTTTCAACTTGTCCATAGGTTTGACACTTCCAAATAAAAAGGCAGAACTCTCCCTCTCTTCAAGAAAAAAGTGCTAGGATGCTGTATGCCTTTTTTGATGGTCACTTGAAGACTGTATCGTATTAAACTAGGCAGATGGCTAAAAGATAATAAAACTTATTGCCAGCTAAGTTTTGAGTAATGCTAATGCTACATATGAATTCATATTAAATATCTTTTATTACCCAGATCTGTTGATCCTAAATGTATTGGAACAGCTGGAACAAAATCACTAAACTTATACACTTTAAATAAATACTTGGGGAAGTCTGGATAAAGGATGTTAGGGAATTTTCTGTACTGTTTGACAACTTTAAGTGGGAAATTATTTCAAAAAGAAAAGTTAAAAGATTTTTTCAAATCAAATTAAAAAACTCAAGAAGCATAAAGTACTCCAACACTCTGCTGAAAAATTTTTGTCTACAAAGTATCTACCGCAATTTTCAGTAGAACTCCTTCCTACGAAGAAGTGTAACTAGTTACAGATAGATCATATTGGAGATAGCCTTTTATATAGACAAGGACTCACAGTGTATCTGACTGTGTTAGCTACCCAAACCTGAAATTAGACTATAAAAGTTATAAAGGTGTACCTTTAAAAAAATTTTTTTTAATGTTTATTTATTTTTGAGAGAGAGAGAGAGAGAGAGAGAGAGAGCGTGCAAGCTGGGGAGGGGCCAAAAGGGAGACACAGAATCTGAAGCAGGCTCCAGGCTCTGAGCTGTCAGCAGAGTTGGACGTGGGGCTCAAACTCATGAACTGTAGATCATTACCTGAGCTGAAGTCGGACCTTAACCGACTGAGCCATCCAGGCACCCCAAGGTGTGCCTTTTTAAAAGTGAATTTTTCAGGGTAATTTAAAACAAAAAAATAATTCAGCAGCAATTTCTTGAGGTCCTTCTTGTGCATTTCTTAAGTCTAAGGATCACAGAGAGTGAAAAATAACCAACAGCAATAATATCTAGAAGGCTAATTGCTGACACCTTGCTATACCTGTAAATACACCTTCTGATTTTTTCCACAAAATTATGTATATTTCCTGTGGCAAAGCTGTTAGTCATCAATCCCAACATCTATTCTCCTCTTCTTCCTTAGTAACAGACCCCCCAGCTTTAAGCTGGATAAGTAAATGTCTGGAATTAAGACTACATTCTTTTGTGGGAGACAAAATATATGAGGAAATAATATGTACAATTTCTAGAAAATATGTTTAAATTTTCCTTGCCTTTGTTCGTCCCACTTAGCTGGAATGCAAGAATGATGGCGGGAGGTCAGGAGGCCTAACCGGGCCCTGAGGTGATATGCTGGGATGGCTGTGGCAGACTGTTTTATTTTCTTATAATCCTTCCTTTCCTTCCTGTTGTTGCTGTGATTACATAAGAGGAGCACACCTCTCTGCTCCACTGACTCTGGACATGGTCTGACTTGTTTTGGACAATGACATGTTAGGAGACATGACACAAACAGAAGCTTTAAATATGCTTGTATGGTTTGGCTTGCCTTCTTGCTTTTGCCATCTGCCTTGAGAAAAATATGGCCCAGTAGCTACTGGGCCCATGATGAGGAGACACAAGGAACAGTTCTGTTCCATCCAAACCTAATGCTTTCATCGCACAGGCAGATACCATGCCTCTGGGGGCTTAGGAATAAATTTTTTATGTAGGTTTTATCATTTAATAAAGTTGATTGAAATCTGGCTAGCAAAAGCAATGTTTTAAGCACCTACTGTGCCTCTAGGTGGCAACTTTTAAACATCTACTATGACATAAAGTTTTTGTTAAAAGAATCCTATATTAAATGCTCTTTAAAATGGGATTTGACAGGGCACCTGGGTGGCTCAGTTGGTTAAATGTCTGACTTCAACTCAGGTCATGATTTCGTAGTTTGTGAGTTCGAGCACCAGGCTGGGCTGTGTGTTGACAGCTCAGAGCCTGGAGCCTGTTTTGGATTCTGTCTCTGTCTCTCTCTGCCCGTCCCCTGCTCATGCTCAGTCTTACTCTCTCTCTCAAAAATAAAACACTAAACAAATTAAAAAAAACAACAACAGGATTTGACAATTAAGAGTACACTTATTGTTACGAACACTGAGTAATGTATAGAACTGATGAATCATCATATTGTACACTTCAAACTAATATAACACTGTATGTTAATTGTATTTCAATTAAAAAAAGATATTTAACACATTAAAAACTACTTAAAAAAATGGGCTTTTACTCCTATGACAAATGAACGTAGGACTTCAGTAAACCAGGATGTGAGGACCTGTGTGTTCTATGCATCTGCCAGACGCTTGGGAAGGCAACATAGAAGCACTTCTTATACATTTCTTGATGAATTACGTTCAGAAACTTATTTCCACAAGCAGAAACTGGTAAATACCCATATATCCTTTAGCTCCATACCTACTGTTACTAAGATAAGGCTAGCTGATGAGCTGACAATCATATCTAGATAAACAACTAGGACATCATCTTCAGCCACCGGACGACTGAAGTAACCATCGTAGAGCAGAGTATGTTAACATTTTAATAATGGTAGAATCACATCTAGAATAAAAATGTTCTAGAAAGTGGCTTACTTTATATTTTATTATTGTACATCATGTTTACCTTTCAGCAAAAGCTGTCTTACAGAATATGATTAACTGCCACACTTACCCTTCCCTTCCTAAACTTCCCACTACCTTCTCTCTCCCCAACACATCTGGAGCTCAACAAGATGATGTACACTCTGTTTGTCTATGTGTGCATGCACGTGCAAGTGGGTGAGTGGGTAGTGGTGGCGGGTTCTGTAAAGGCCAGATTTTTTGGCTCTTGATTGTTTTCAGGCATTCAGGAAACTAGGATCCTTTTATTAACTTCTCCATTAAAATAAAATAGCATTAAAACCTAATGATTTCATGTTGGGTGAACAGATATTTCAACATGACTCACCACCAATCAATTACTCCTTCCTTTAGCCTCCTACTCAGCCCTTTAACCTCAGAAAGTAGGCAAAAAGGTGAAATGGATTATTTTCCATATGGCAATTCACACATACTTACTTGCATCTTGAATTCACAGGAATATGGCAAATGCAAAATGCATTATTTATCTTGTGCTTACAATCCACAAAATTTCAAAATTAAGTTATCTTGCTCCCTACAGGTATTATAGGCCTAAATCAGACCCCTAAAGCTTAAAAGGAATACGGGATGACTCTAGGTAAGTGATTCCCAACAGAAAGGCAGTATAACAGTGATTCAGCGTGTGGATTTTAGAATTACAACTGGTGTGAATCTCAGCTCTGCCATTAACTAGCTACATGTCTTTGAGCACAATTCTTACCTTTTCTGAACTTTATTTTCCACAGCTCGGGGCTAACACTTCAGGATCACGTATGTCCAATGCTTAATCTGTATTTGGCTTTTGCTGAACACTCAATAAATACTAGCTATTCTTATTATTATCAGAACCTTCTCTTATAGAACTTGTTTTATTCCAGTCCCACCAGTGGGATTTTGATCATCTTGACCCCATCTTTATACACCCAGGGGACATGGAGGCACACTACTGAGAATTACTCAGAAGAGGAAGCCAGGAATAAAGTCAGAGAAGGCTATTCTGCAGGTTCTCAATCCTCCCTGCTTTTGGTCATCTAATGCTATTCTTGTGTTACTAGTCTTTGTAAAGTCCAAATCTAGAGAAAGAATCACGCTGAAAAAAGTCAGCTTCTTGAAGTTCTAATTTTAATATGATGTTTTCAAAGCTAGCATATTACCTGGTTGCTTTTGCCGGGGTTTTGGCAAATTGGTCACACATGTATGTGGGCACATGAGGATATTGCAAGGATGTAGAGATCCCTCCAGAAAGAGCTGTTTCGTCTGAGATATATGGATCCCTCCCAGTGGAGTTTTTGGCAATGTATTGGCAGGCACCAGAGCGAGACAATAAACCCCCACTTGATGAATGCTATCGATTGCCTAGAAAGATACAAAGAAAAATATTCAGTGAGATTAATTTTACTACATTTGACATCCTCCTAAAATAATCCATTATTCTACTCTAGGATTTTTCCTTTTCTATCCATTCTGGGTCTAGAATCCATTCTAGGTCTAGAATCTGCTAGATTATTAAGATCTCATACACCTGAAGTTACCTAATTCTTTCAGCAATGGCAGCGATCAACAGAAGAGGGGTAAGGTACGATCTAAATGGACAGAAGTGGATACTGATTTGTAAGCCTCAGTATGTTCTCTCTTGGATAATGTCCAACACCTAGAAATTTATGTTGGTTATGTTATGTTATGTTATGTTATGTTATGTTATGTTATGTTATGTTATGTTATTTAAGAGTTTATTTTTAAGTACTCTCTGCACTTAACATGGGGCTTGAACTCACAACACTGAGATCAAGAGTTGTGCACCCTTCTAAGCCAGCCGGGCACCCGATTTGATTCTTTTAATATACAACATAGCTCAGTTCAATAGAGGCAGGTATTTTTTTTTAATTTTTTAAAAATGTTTTTATTTATTTTTGAGAGAAACAGAGACAGAGTATGAGCAGGGGAGGGGGCAGAAAGAGAGGGAGACACAGAATCTGAAACAGGCTCCAGGCTCTGAGCTGTCAGCACAGAGCCCGACGCGGGGCTCGAACTCATGGACTGTGAGATCATGACCTGAGCTGAAGTCGGATGCTTGCTTAACCGACTGAGCCACCCAGGCGCCCCAGAGGCAGAGTATTTTTATTATGGACATGAAAAGCACTGGAAGTGGGCCCCTGCTTAAATGGTTCACAAAGTTACCCACAATCCCATCTGCAAAACAATGGGGTGAGGCTACTACACACTGAACCCCAGAGGCCACTGGCCTCCTCAGTGCACTTCCGCTCCCAGCCATGCACCTGTGCCCTCGCTGAGCATCAGCTGGCTTGCTTCTACACCTTTTACGTTTGTGCTTGTTCCTGTGTTCACATAATTTAACTATTATATCAATTGATAAAACTGAGCATAAAAGGACAGAGAGAATTACGCTTTGGAAAGACTTCAATGAAGGTAAGCTCCTAAAAAACTACTGTTGATAGACACAAGTTAATTCTAAAAGATTATGTATTCTAGCCCCTTTGCACATACTTGCATTCTAGTCTAACAAATGAAAACAGAAACCAAAACCATGCAATGTGATGTGGTTTATGGAAGAAGGTTGACTGGAATGCAAACTGGTGTATGCATATTCATGCTACTCTCTATCAAATGAAGGAGGATATGTATGTTTTGGGTTAAAATTTAATACTTGAAGAATTTCTCATTTTTATGATTCTCTGCTTCAACCACCTTTTAAAACGCACTGGGCGTGGAGCCTGCTTAAGATTCTCCCTCTCCCTCTGCCCCTCTCCCTCGCGTGTGCATGTTTGTACACGCTCTTCCTCTCAAAAAAATAATAATGAAACTGACCAACTATTAATACCGGTTCCAAACATACCAGCCAAGAGAACTCTACTGTATCACTCATAAGTCTTTCTGAAAATGAGATACAGCCTCAGAAGAATGGACCAACAGTCATAAAAGACAGACAAGGCCTTTTATTAAAACAACTTAATAGGGCAAAGGAATAAACATGAATATCATATTCCTCAGAGTATCCTACTAATCAACAGAGACAACTGGGAAATAGAAAGTCTGGCAGGGTTCCTACGTCTCTGGGTTTAAGAATATACAGAGAGTTAGCAAATGTTATTACATATAGCCTAGATTCCCCACTGAAAATACACCATCTGGCAAGTTATCTATTGACTACTTTCTTTAAAAGGTGCTGAGTTAAGTATTTCGTTCATATTATATATAGATCTGGAGTTAACCTCTGGGCTCTCTCATCTACCAGAACATACGGCGTCCTTACCTTTCTTGTATAGTTCCAAATGCTCTAGGCTGAGAAGCTATGGAAACTAGGGAAATAATGCCCTTTTATTCCATGACCAAATGAGACCCTGAATGACTTTTACAAGAATTTGGATTAGAAACTTAGCATGTAATTTTGCAGTAATTCCTGCATATAATTCCTATACTTGCTTTCCAGGGAAAACTAAGAAATACCTTGGGCAATTTCCTATCATAGGGAAAAAACATCTAATTCATCACAACATTCTACCATTATGCCTCACAATTTATTCTGAATGAAATAAACATTTTATTTGAAAACATGAATGATATGAAAAACACTCTCTATGCAAGTCTGATTCTTAGCCATCTTTCAGCGATCAGCCCACCCCCACTCTTCAGTCTTTTCTGTCCATCCCATCCTCAGATTTTCTTTCTTGTCTTGTCACTACAAACAGCCTACACTCTGCCAGCTGATAATTCAGAACCACAGACCTCGAGAATAAAAAGAAATCTTAAAAGTTATCTAGCCCTATCACTCATCTCAGGCTTGCATTATTTCTACAACATGACTACTAACTGGCAGTGAATACATCCAAACGCCCCAAGTAGACAAGTTTACAGATGTTGGGAACACTTAAAATAACATAGAATTTTCTTTGTGAAGGACAGTCCATGTTTTCTTTGGATCATACATTTATCCAACAAATATTTGCTGGGCCTATACTATGCTGATGTGCTAGCATGACTATCAGGAGAGGAGGTTCCAGCCTTCACGGGCCTTTGACCATGGCTGATGCAGCAAACAATAACTGTGGAATGAAAGGGAATGTTACTAAAAATAGTGGGTCTCTCTAAACTCCTTATTGGAGATTATGCTTACGATTATTTTTGATGTTAATAATAATCACTATCGTTATTTACTGAATGCACACAGTATACTTCAAATAATGATCTCATTTAATCCTTCCCACAGCTCCATAAGATCATTTTAGCTCCACTTTATGGGTTGAGAAATAAACTCAGTGAGGTTAAGTAACTTGCCTAAAGGTGCATATCTGGTACGGAGAGGTGCTGGGATTCAAAGGCTGTAATTTCAAACTGAGGACTAGGCTCTTTTCATCATTCTACGCCTCCTACCCACTCTCCCCCCGCCGCCCCCAACTACTAGTGACATATCCCTTACATGGAGCCCAGATCTTCTCCTTCTCCAGTTCTCTAACTCCACAGGCAAGCTCCTTCAGAGCAAAAATGACATCTTACGTTTGCTGGGATCCCTGCACACTAGGCACCAGGTTACACACACGTTGTTGACAAGTGGATTGATTTCTGTCAAAGATGTACTGCACACGCGGTCAGTTTAAACTTTCACGGGCAGTGAACACTCAGGAACAAAAAAAGTGAGAGAATTTGCTGAGGCAGGTCAATTCAATTGTTCTTGGCAACCTGAGCAGGACAATCCTATGTAGTCCGGAGGGAGAAATGGTACCGATTATATTACTTTGCTAACAGTACCCAGAATATCTGAGCAGTTACTGGCAAGAAGAAATACGATGGCATGACTGGCCCAACAAAGAGGAGGCTTCATCAGTGGCTGCCACCACCTCTGACAACAAAGCCAACCTGCTCCGACAAATAACCCCAGGCGCGCTCACCTGCAGCACACGGCTCATCCACTGGAAACTGTCTTCCTCTGAGGCGTCGGGTCTTTGTTCCGCAACCACCACGATGCGCTCATCATAAAATACAGACACAGAAAACACAGCAATTCTAAGAGAGACAGATCAAACACATCAGGACTCCCTTCACAACCAGTCCTATTTGCTTTGCTCAGTTGGAGTTACAGAGAGGAGTTGTCCCCACCACACTACCCAGAAACGAGTGGTTTCGAAAAGAAAATGCCACAGTCATTACCATCAAAATGAGGACTCAAAAAACATGTACTAGTAAGCACCACCGGCACGAACGTTGGGATGCAGTGGTAAGCAAGACAAAGTCCCTGTCTTCATGGAGCTTGCACGTCAGAGACAGAACAAATAAATATAAAAATAATGTCATGTCGTATTACACCAGGAAGAAAGGCAAGGCAGGGCGAGGGGCAGAGCGGTATGCGGGGCGGCTGCGCTCCTGAAGGCGGGGTGGTTGGGGAGCGCCTCCCTGAGGAGCGGACACTGGAGCAGAGACCTGAGTGAAGTGAGGACGCGAGCCATGCGAAGATCTGGAGGAAGAGGTTTCCGGGCAGAAGGAACGGAAAGCGAAAAGGTTCTGAGGTAGGAACGAGCTTGGCAGGTTTGAGGAACAGCAAGAAGGCCAGTGTGCCTGGAGCAGAGTGGTAAGCAGAGAGTGGTGGGGAGAGGTCAGAGCCAGGCCAGGGCAGGCAGGGGGACCTGGCAGGCTGAGGGGAGGGGGATGTTCTGAGTGAGGTCTCCGCTCGAACGTCCCCTTACTAGCGAGGCATTCCCAGACCACCCTAGAGAAACCGGAGAGCGCACTCCCACCCCCAGGGTGTTCTTTCTAGGTGGCCCTTATCACCATCTCACATGTTCTCTCTGTCCCTGACTTTGTAGTTACTCTCGGTTTCCTGCAGTGAGAATGTGAGCTTCACAAGGGCAGAAACCTGGCCTGTTTTGTTCACTGCCACATGCCACACTCTGAGCATGCATGATAGTGGCACACGGTTGGCAGCCAATAAATATCTGTTGAAAGGATGCACGAAAGAACGGGAAGTCACCAGAGAGCTGAATGTGCCAGCACGCGGGACCATCTCCCTTCCTTCCTTCCTTCCTTCCACACATATTCATTGAATACCTACCGTGTGCCAGGCGCTGTGCTGAGTGCCGGGGATATAACGGTGACCAAAGACAGAAGGTCGAGTGCCCCACGGAGTTTACATCTCAGAGGAAGCCACGTTATTATAAACACTACACGTTTTAGGAACTGGTTCTCTACTGGTTTCATTAGTTTTTCCTACTTCTTAAAAAAACTAAAGGGATACCAGGAATGCTTTAAGGATACATATCCATGATTGTAAATAAACTACTGGATAGACATCAACTACTCAAGTATGTACCAAATATCTTTTCTTGTATTAATAAGCAAAGAAAAGAGGGTTTGTAGTTGACTTTATCCATGGAATTTGAAATTAGCACTTAGGTACTATGTCAATCTCTGTGTTAAAATGTTATAACAATTTAGAGATGAGTTATAAGAGAAACAGTTCTCAGATGTAAAATTCCTACAAAGTAGCATCTATCTTAGATGATAGTCTGCATGGCACTACTTCTATATTGATGGAATGTAAGAAGTTCAATGTTTTAGAATTCTCCTCAGTATTCAACAAATAGTAATAATTAAAAACTGAAATACAGGATATGGTTATATCTTATTCCTCTTAATTTCAGCCAAACCCAGCCATGTTGAGATAAATATTTAAAGCCCAATTCCTGCTATGCTTAACCAAAAAAAAAAACCCCAATCACTTACTCTACAGAATACAACTCAAATTACCCTGTAAAGATACATTTAGATTCCACTGCAAGTGCTAACATCTGAATTTTGTACTACTCACCTTCCTCTATAAACAGTCTTTATTGATTCAACAGCCAATCCAGTAGCAACAATGTCATCAGCATTATGTCTTCGACCACTAACCATCAGTAACCCATCCATTTTTCCAACCACGAACACCAAACTGCCCTGAAAGGTAATAAAAATTTACCTTGATTTCCATTATTTAAATAGCAAAACAGGTATTTTACTTTCTGCTTTGAAATATAGTTCATCAAAAATGTAAGAAAACAACACTGTATTTTATGGATTCTAAGGAAGTGTTTCATATCTCAGAGATCAGAGGAGGAATCTATAGCATTTTACAAAAATTACAGTATATAAGAAAAGAATTTGTTTATATTTATTCTTAGGGAGGAATTTTATAAAAAAGCAACTAGGATTGGGGCGCCTGGGTGGCTCAGTCGGTTAAGCGTCCGACTTCAGCTCAGGTCATGATCTCACGGTCCGTGAGTTTGAGCCCCGTGTCGGGTTCTGTGCTGACAGCTCAGAGCCTGGAGCCTGCTTCGGATTCTGTGTCTCCCTCTCTCTGACCCTCCCCCGTTCATGCTCTCTCTCCGTCTCAAAAATAAATAAACATTAAAAAAAAAAAAAGAAAGAAAGCAACTAGGATTCCACACAAGCATATTTTATTTTCTCAGCCATGATTATGTCATATTAGTTCATTTGTACCTATTCACGAGATGGATGCAAAGAAAAAAATTGTTAACTTATTTAATACTGGAATTAGGAAGAGATGAAAACAGCTGAATGTGAGAACACCTGTTCGAGATTTATAAGGGTAATGCTGTTTCCATCTGGCAAGATTAGAAACAGGCTAATAAAGAAAGGTCTGAGAAACACTATAGGAGTCTCTCCAAGAAGATAACATAGCTGCAGGAAATGTTGCTGTCAACGCCCTAAAGACATCACTGTACAAATAATACTTCTCAAAAATTCTCCTAGACCCATTTGCAATAAATTGACTTTTCCATTCATTACACAAGTCCTAAATTTCCTGGACAATTTATACATATTCAATTATCTAGTAGTCATCTCTACGTGAATGTCACTTAGTGATTTATTGAGCGCAATGTAGTGCCATATGCTGATTGGGTTATGTAAGTAAGATAGAACTTCTAGACTCAAGAAACCACAGGCTAATCTGAGAAGACAGGAAAGAACCAGCCATTTCCAACACAGTCTGAAAAGTGCTATGGTGGACGTAAGTAAAGAGAATGAGACAGACACTGCTCTGTCCATTTCTCCATTTCTTTCACTGCAGTAGAATTTTTAGCTGGGCATGGGTGACCAAAATAAAGATTGCATTTCAGCGTCCCCTTGCAGTTAAGTGTGGCCACGGGACTAGTTCAGACCAGTTCAGATAAAAGGTGTTGCACCTATCAGAATGGCTAACATTAACAACTCAGGCAACAACAGATGTTGGCGAGGATGCGGACAAAGAGGATGTCTTTTGCATTGTTGGTGGGAAGGCAAGCCGGTGCAGCCATTCTGGATAACAGTATGGAGGTTTCTCAAAAAATTAAAAAGAGAACTACCCTATGACCCAGCAATTGCACTAGTAGGCATTTATCCAAGGGGTATAGGTGTGCTGTTTCGAAGGAATACACGCACCCCCTTGTTTATAGCAGCACTATCAACAATAGCCAAAGTATGGAAAGAGCCCAAATGTCCATCGATGGATGAATGGATAAAGGAAATGTGGTATATATATACAATGGAGTATTACTTGGCAATCAAAAAGAATGAAATCTTGCCATTTGCAACTACGTGGATGGAACTAGAGGGTATTATGCTAAGTGAAATTAGAGAAAGACACATATCATACGACTTCACTCATATGAGGACTTTAAGATAGGACTAAAACAGATGAACACAAGGGAAGGGAAAGAAAAATAATATAAAAACAGGGAGGGGGACAAAACATAAGAGACTCATAAATATGAAGAACAAACTAAGGGTTACTGGAGGGGTTGTGGGAGGGGGGATGGGCTAAATGGGTAAGGGGCACTAAGGAATCTACTCCTGAAATCATTGTTGCACTGTATGCTAACTAATTTGGATGTAAAAAAAAAAAAGAAAAAAAAAAAGATATGACATGTTGCTCAGTAGCTTCAGGAAATCTTCCTTAAGAGATGGTGGGATACACTCTTTCCCCTGTCCCGTTTTCTGGAATGCAGACGGGATCCTGTAGCTCCATCTTGGACTTTAGTCGTGGAGAGGTAAGCTTTAAAAGGAGCTAGGTTTTAGAGAATTTTTTGGTGCTGACAGGATTAGTTAAGACAGTAGGTACAGACTTCTCTTTCTAGGATAGCAATCGTCTTAGTGGCATGCCCTCACACCCCCTGCCCCCATAAATGGTGGGGAAGAAGTAAAATTAGGTCTTTTCTTATGTAACTTGAGCTGGTAAGAGGAGATGAAAGAGTAGGGAGGTAAAAGAGAGGTAGATGGAGACATATGGGTTTAACTATGACCACAAATGTCTGTTACTTACAAAATACAACCCAAACTTCCCACAACATCACGCAAAACCCTTCATAATCTGGCTCTCTGCCTTCTCTGTGGGCTCATAAAACTGTTAACTCTCTGAGAACAGACTTTGTATCTTAATGGTCTCCGTGAACCCAGTGCCTGTGAATACCATTTGCTGGAAAACAAACTGTTAATATTTGAAAAATTTATTATTATACATGGTATAGTGCCGATAATTTGTATGAAAATGCTTTGCACACTATTATGACTTCCCTTTGCTATTTAAAAAATTTTTTTAAAATATTTATTTATTTTTAAGAGAGAGAGCGTGCTGGGGAGGGGCAAAGGGAGAGGGAGACAGAGGATCTGAAGTGGGCTCTGCACTGAGAGAGGAGAGCCCAATATGGGGCTCAAGTTCATGAACCGTGAGATCATGACCTGAGCCAAAGTCAGATGCTTAACCAAATGAGCCTCTCAGGTGTCATTCCCTTTGCTATTGAAGGTAACTTTTTTTTAGCGCTCTTCTAACTCAGTGAAACATACAAATCAAATCAAAGAAATGTAGCAAGACTAAATGAAAAGAATTTTTGAAAATAAAAAATATCTCAGCTTAAAGGAGTCAAGTGAATGTGGGTAATGAAAGCAATAAACATTAGGTGAGTTTATGACATTCTTACAGAAACCACTCTGTAACACTCTTTAACACTTCTGAACTAATCTGAATTTGTTCTGTTCTGTGACGAAAACCTTGTAAAGTCTAAATATCTGGATCAGATACACCAAAACAAACATGAATGCATCACTTACCGGCCCTACAAACCCCAGTAATCCTGACCGGATGAAGGGGACGTCCCCAACAGGAGAGCCTGCAGAATTGACTGGAATTACCTAAAAGATAGAAAGCAGTGAAAATCTTAGCTTTTTCTTAAAATATGTATTTGATTTTTATTTTATAAAAAAATTGTTTTGAATGTTTATTTTTTGAGAGAGAGAGAGACAGAGAATGAGTGGGGGAGGGATAGAGAGAGAGAGGGAGACACAGAGTCCGAAACAGACTCCAGGCTCTGAGCTGTCAGCACAGAGCCCCACACGGGGCTGAAACCCATGATCCACGAGTCATGACCTGAGCCAAAGTTGGCTGTGTAACCAAATAAGCCACCCAGGCTCCCTGTATTTAATTTTTAAAATGTCTTAGAAAAATTATAATAGTAATATACGCTTATTGAAAAATTAAAATTATATAAATAATGACTTCAGTATCCCCACCCCTTTAAGAAAGAAACATTTACAATCTGCTGTATATCTCTCAGACTTTTTTTACACGCATGTATTAATGTAGTAAGAATTTATTAAAAAAAAAAAAGAATCCTATTACATATACTGTTTCACAACCCGCTTTTTCACATACTATATATTTTTCACATAACATATGTATTTGGGATATCTCTGAAAGTTGGTGACAGTTGCTCTAGCTCCCTTTGTTCAACAGTCCTGCAACATATCATCGCATGGGGGACAAGACAGAACAGCCCTTGGAGTCCAATGAAAGTTCAACTTCTGGCTCTGCCACTGACTAGTAAGTTCCTGGACTTCTCGAAGCCTCAGTGTCTTTGGTCATAAAACAGAGCTCCCAATGCCTCTCACAGGTTTAGGGTAAAGATTCAGGGAACGTAAACAGATTTGCAGGCATAAGCACAGTGTTTGGCTCAGAATCGGTACTCAGGAAACTACAAGAATTAGTACTATTAGAATGTAAGCCGTCTTTCCGGTGAGGAAGGCCATCTAATTTTACTGTTATAAATGTGCTTTACTGAATATTGCTGTACAGATCTCGGTGTATTTGTACAAAAGGCATGAGCTCTTTGAAGTTTTTCTCACCAGCAGCTTATTTTTAAAGATATACTTTGCTTCGTTTTGTAGTCATTACTAGGTCTTCTGTCCCAGTGAAAGGTTAACCGCACTGGAAAACTCTCTCACAATTTAAATAGAAAATCCAGTAAGAAAACACTAGAAACTTCAATTTGCAAAACAAAACAAAACAAAAAAACAAAAACAAACCCAAACAAAAGGCAATTGTTTTCTCCTTTTTTGGTTAGGATTTTTATTCTACTTCCCTATCGTTAAATTTATACTGCAGATTTCAGAATCCCTTCATCACTATGGACCTGGCAGTTTGATATTAAAATCTGAGAATTTTGGCTAGGCAGTTGCTCTTATCGGAAAGGCAATGTAATAAAATACTATCGGTGTCTTCAAACACTGCTTGAGGATCTTGTTTATAGTAAGGAAAATGGAATGACGAAAAATTCAGATATTGGAAACATATGTAGTCCAAGCATTTAAAAAGAAGAAGAGTAGGGTGAGATTTTTTTTTCTTTTAGGGTGACATTTAAATTAGTGAAATGTATAGACAGCGCAAGTAATCAGTCACTTGTGAGAGCAAAGTTACTGGCGGTAAACGCGTGCTTTAAGAGTTTATCAATGCCCACTCTTACTGAGGTGAGTGGATCGCAACTTCTGAAGGAAGGCCAAGAATGTAATAGTGTTACTGATGATGCAAGGATGGTCACAACAGACAGACATTTAATAATTTACACCATTCTAGGCCGTGTAAACAGATGATGGACAGCCCAGGAGCTCTTCACCTTTTCCAGTTACCACACTACTCATATAGGTAATACTCTCCTGTCAGGTCTATTACAACATAATTAGGTAATGGTATGTGCCAATAATGGTATGGTAGATAGATATGCCCTGCCATACTGAGACTGAGAGTCAAGTATTAAAAAAGGAAGCTCAAAGAACTGAAAATTGGCAGTTGGTCATAATATCATGGCCCATAAGATGGACTTTTCTGTTCCCTAAAAGCTACCCTGTGGCAGGTTAATCCCAATTAGGAAATATAGATAATTCCTTATGCCTGTTCTGATTTCCAGCCTCACTAGGCAAACTTTCATTACTGTTAGTCTTTACACTCAGAACTGTCCGCAGGAAAACAATGTGCTGGTTTCACTAGAACAGGAGTTATTTGAGGAGCTCCGTTTGTTTTCCTGAGGTACCAAGCATCTAGAATACTGCTGGGACACACAGAAGGTGCTCAGTAAACATGTGTTGAATGAAAGACTGAATAATGGGAGCAACCTGCCCCTGTGACAGGACAGTTTTTCATCAGTAACTTGGTGTTCTGGTTGGCATCAGTCCTCATAGGCTCAGCTAACTTCAGTCTACTCTGGAGAGATGGATCTGCTGTCACTGTACTCTTAAAATTAAATTTTGGGGCTTATGAAATTCAAAGTATGGCATATTCACCAGAGTGAACTTTTATGAGGCCTTTTACTCTTCATTTATGTAACAGATAAACAGTAATTCTTGTGCACCAGGGGTGTTCTAAGCATTTTACAAACATTAACTCGTTGGGGTGCCTGGGTGGCTCAGTCGGTTAAGCATCCGACTTCAGCTCGGGTCATGATCTCGCGGTTTCCGAGTTCGAGCCCCGTGTTGGGCTCTGTGCTGACAGTTTGGAGCCTGGAGCCTGCTTCCGATTCTGTGTCTCCCCTTTCTCTGCCCCTCCCATGCTCATGCTCTCTCTCTGTGTCTCAATAATAAATGAATGTTAAAAACAAACAAACAAACATTTACTCATTTAGTCCTCACAACAATGCTATGAGGTATGTACTATGGTTCCTCACATTTTAAAGATAAGGAAATTAAGGCACAGAGAGGTTAAGCAACTCCTCCAAGGTCAGCGAGTAAGTGGCGGACTTAGGATTTGAACTGAGGCAGCCTAGCTCCAGAATACACTTTCTCAGCTGCTATATTGTGCTGTTTCCCATCGGCCAGGTCATTTGACCTAGTGACACCCTGACCTCACTAGATAAGTTCCCCCCCAAATTTAATATCATGTACCTCAAATGTATTTTTTGTCACACCAGCAAGCCCAAAGTACATCATGCCTCCTGTTCTAGAGCTGACACAGATTTCTCCAATTTCATCTGTTTTGCAGAGTTGGGGAGGTCCGTCGGGTCTCACAATGCACATCATCCCTAGGGTGCAGAAAATACAGTTAAGAGACAGAGATTCTGGAAAACCTTTGTAAAATAACAGCCTCATCCTTCTGAGCCCAGGAAAGTTTTGCATTTACTGAACGGAATTAAGTAAGAATGCCAAACAACCATGTCAAAAATAGACCTGATACTACATAGGTATATCTGAATTCCCATCTTTTAGTCCCGATGATAAACAAGTTATTTTTAAAATTCAGCAAATAAAACTACAACAGATGCAGACCACCGCTTTCCAAGACAGTAACATGTTAAAAATGACTACAGTGTCCAAAGAAAACAGGTGAAATTAATTTACCCTTGGGCAAATCAAACTCAAACACTCACGGGAGCACTGAGATCTAACTTTCTGCCAGTCCCAATGTCTTGGCAATTACGGTGAAAACCAGACAACTTTAGTGCAACTCAGTACTTAAGCTTTCCATATGAACAACTGTAATGGAATCATTCATAATGAAATCATACAATACTGCTGGAAAGGAAGTATAATTAGAATCGCTGAACTGTTAGAGAGGCTTTGAGAAGAGGCTAAGAACTAAATTTTTTATTCCTGGTTGTGGATCTCATTTTTATCAGGTTCTACTATCTCTAATGACAAATCTTTTTGAAAAACCAAATGGTGCTCCTAAGAACTCACCACCAGGCATTACATGGCCCACATCCTGGACCGTCAGTGCTGAATTTTTATCTTCAGTATTGACCCGTATTACTCCATAGCTCAATCCATTCATTGAGAGAATAGCTCTTCCTGGCAAGGGGGCCCCTGGAACTCCAGGCCTGAAAACAAAATAAACTTGTCAAATTTGGCAAATTAAATGATATCAACGTAAAAGTATGTACATATAAAAGCAAATTTCCTCTGACTACAACACACACACAAAATACTCATTTTCTCCGCCAAAAACATGTTAAATTAATCAAATTCACATGTATAAAGCATGGTCCACATTCATTCAGGTGGAAAAAACAAATTTCAATCTATTATTAAGAATATATTGGCTTGTGTGTACTTTCCACACTTAAGCTGTAACCAAGGACAACCTATTTTGTGGGGTTTTTTTTTTGTTTTTTTTTTTAGATAACTTATATATTTTGAGAGAGAGAGACAGAAAAAGAGAGAGGGAAGAAGGGAGAAGCAGATAGAATGGTAGAGACAGAATCCCAAGCAGACACCATGCTGTCAGTACAGAGCCCGACGTGGGGCTTGAACTCATGAACGTGAGATCATGATCTGAGCCGAGATCAAGAGTCACATGCTTAACTGAACTGACTGAACCACCCAGGCGCCACAAGGACAGCCTGTTTCTCGTCTAAGATGCTAACTAAGGAGTCTGAAGAGCAAAACAATGCAGAAAAAGAACTCGTTCACAACTATGAGAGAAGAATTAAAGTATATTTTCAGTTTACCAGTTACCCTTACGGCAAGAGTGGGAAAAATAAATGAGATGCTTCCAACTGCTTTACAAAGTCATTTTCACTTTTAGGCTGATGAAGCAGAAAATTAGTTAGCACCTCTTGTCATCGCCCAGTAAATAGCACACATCTGATTAAAGTTGTAACATACATCAAGAACACTGACATTCTGCACAATACCTGCGGATTGCGACAGTCATGGCTTCAGCAGAAGTAGCACATGGACAGATGGCCTCAGGTTTCAGTCCATGGCTTTGGAATAGACTCAGGAAGGCATCACAGGATGACACAGACCCTAAGGAGTTGGAACAAATCAACGTGAAAGCTAAAATTGTGATTTTCATTACTGTAGAAAATTGGTAAAGAGTGGAGAGCCAACACATTTGCTTTTCATGAGAACTCTCACTGTACCTCCTTAATTCCATACAGATATTTTATTGTGCCTGTGAGATGGTGGATACATTTCAAGGACAAATAAATGCTCAGTCAGCCCATAAAAGGTCACTGACACTATTTAAAGTCACAAATTGGAATAGGGCTGCTCCTACCAAACTGTGCAATCAATAGCAGAGATGTACTGCAGCCATTCTCTTCTATGCGATAATCTCAGATTTGTTTCTAAGGTCAACCCCATATCTGTGTTTATACCATTGTGACTACTGACAGAAATGCACTTACAGCAAAGAGCACAGTTTCTTTTTTTTTTTCTTTTTTTAATTTGAGAAAGACAGAGATAGAGAGAGAGAGAGACAGAGAGAGAATGAATAGGGGAAAGGGGCGGAGGGGGAGAGAGAATCATCTTAAGCAGGCTCCATGCTCGGTGCAGAGCCTGATGCAGGGCTCAATCCCATAACCTCGGGATCATGCCCTGAGCCGAAATTAAGAGTCAGATGCTTAACTGACTGAGCCACTCAGGCACCCTGAGAGCATAGTTCTAACACTTTACCTGATTCTACTGTGTGGAGGCTCAGGTGTTTGTGCTTGGAGGGAAAAGCAGGTAACATGGTAAGATTTCTAAAAGCTTTCCCCAAGTCCTTTGATTTGTTCATAGGGGGAATTTATATAAAGTCCAGACACTTGGGTTACATCAAGTCAACTTCTTATCACTCCTTATAGTCACATGATAGAAAAAGGATATAAATGAGTGAGCAATAAGGGGTGTTTCTGAAAGCTTATAAAATGTGGTATATCTATTCAATGGAGTATTATATGGTAACGAAAAGGAATGAAGTATGAACACATGCTACATTGAGGAATCCTGAAAACATACTAAGTGAAAGAAGCCAATCACAAAAGGCCACATACAGTATATGAAATGTCCAGGGTAGGTAAGTTTGTAGACAAAGAAAGTAGATGAACAGTTGCCTAGGGCTAGGGAACAGAGAGGGAGAAATAAGGAGTTACTATCAATGGTTATGTTTTGTTTTGTTTTGTTTTGTCTTGTTTTGTTTTAATGGGGGGAGGTAATGATGTTCTAAACTTAGTTCATGGTGACAGTTGTATAACTGTGCATATCCTGAAACCACTGAACAGCACACTTATTTCTTTATACATTTCTTCATTTACTAAATGTTTTTTTGACAGAGAGAGAGCGAGCAAGTGAGAGCACGAGTGGGGGAGGGGCAGAGAGGGAGACAGAGGATCCCAAGCAGGCTCTGTGCTTACAGCACAGAGCCCGATATGGGGCTGGAACTCACAAACTGTGAGATCGTGACCTGAGCCGAAGTTGGATGCTTAAAAGACCGCGCCACCCAGGAGCCTCTGAACCACACACTTTAAATGGACGAGTTTTATGGTATGTGAATTACATTTCAATACAGATGTAAAAAAATGCTTACGGAAAGGGGGAAAAACCTCAACCTACCAAAGGAAAGGCTATTCCCACACACACACTCTAGAAATACTCACAGGGATTAGCTCCATCAGTTACAATTAACATCCGGAGGGAACTCAAGCTGACATCTCTTTGGTCCCGATGTGCCATCATAGCCCAATGCAAGTCTCGACATTTTACTAAAGCTACTTTGGCTATAAATTCAAAACGGATAAAGTTAACACACACATACATGCTAAAATTGGTGTGCATTTAATACACTATAATAAAAACATTTTTACTTATTTTAGGGATCATGATTTTCACTTAGAGAAAATAAAAAAGGCTTCAAAGAAATTGTGCCAGGTGCTCTGAAGCAGTAGCAACTGACACGGACGCACAATTGTTTTGCTTACTGTGACCTGCAGGCAGGCCACATAGCTCAGCCAAGGAAACTCTGAACACTGAAACACCCAATGAATCTAATTCAGGGTTCAGATTCAAGCAAATTCACCTCGGCTCATAAGAAAGGACATCAAGTGAGATGAAACAGACAACATACCTAATTTGATAGTGATTGAACTCTAAAACCCGTCAAGCCACCAAGGCACAGAATTATGTCTCCAGAAGAGCAATTTGAAAATCCCTGAAATCTCAGTTCAAACAGTCACATAATTAAAGCTCAGATGTTGTGTGCAACTACCTTTGTGGGCATGTACTCTCTGGACCCAAGAGAGCGGGCAAGTCTTCATAACAGAGTAGGGTACACTAATTGTATGCATCTTGTTCATTACATTCTGAAAAAGCAAAGAAAGACAAAAAGTAATCAATACCCAACACATACTCAGCATTTTAAAACTGAACTATCATTAATGGTTTTAGGCACAGAAGTAACATATGCTCTTTGAAAAAAATCTGAAATATTAACTCTAAGGCTGAAGTCTTATTTGCTATCTACCCTTAAACCTGGTTCGTTCCTCTCCTCCTCAGAGATTACTGGTTATGAAACTGGCATGTATCCTCCGGGCCCTTTTGCTGTATAACTCATATATATTTGTCCCCAAAGGAAGATAAAAGTATTTTTAACATTAAAAGGCATCATATCATACATAGATTGGCAGCCTGCTTTTTTTTCACTTAAAATGTTTTCGAGCTAAATCTGTGCACACGAGTATAAGAGATCTACATAATACTTCTTGAGCTGCTGGATACTATTCCACGGTATGACTATAGCACAATTTATTTAGGCATTTCTCTATCATTGACAACGTTTTGCTATTACAAACAGTGTTTCTCAAGGAACATATTTATACTCACTTCCCTGCACACGTGTGCAAGTGTCTGTCTACAGTAGATACAGAAAGTAGTACTGCTGGGTCATAGGATATGTGCTTTTAAAATTCACCAGATACTGCCAAACTGCCCTCCAACCCGCTAAGCACTTTCATCATGCACATGCTCACTACATCCCACAAAGAGCTGGCTATTACAAAGCAAGAAATCAGCGTTTCCCTGATTCTTACAGGAGGATCTGCTCAGACTTCTTAAGTGTTTGGGTAGATAAAGCTGAGTGAGCTGAGCAAGTCATGGAATTTGGTGTCTCTCCTGCCCCCCAAACCGAATATACACAGGACCCCGGTTCCCAAAGAGATCCAGCCCACAGAGTAATTAAGTCTTGGTATTTAGATTGGCCATTCTGATCATCACCTAAGTGGCCCCCCAAAATACAAGACACCACTGTAAACCTCTTTTACCTCCTTCCCCCACGTTTCTAGCTATGGTGACAAATTTTTGGATTTTCAAGGACAAAACGGTGTTAATACTAGTTCTTCTACACATCCCCATCTTGCTCTTTGTATCACAGGTAGAAAATTCTCTCTAACCCCTCAAAAGGGTGTTTTAACCAATCAAAAGGGCTTCAGAAAGGAGCTAGAAATTATGTACACTGAAGGAACAGGCTCTTACTACTTTGAAGTGTGTCCTGGGTCAAAAGGGATCCTCCTCCTCCTCCCCTAGGCTTCATTTGCTACTCTTTCTCAGATTCCTGCAATACGCAAGGAAGTTGGAAGAGACAATCTCTTGAAGGTCCTCTTCAACTTTTGGACCCTTTGTCTCTCTTCCTTCCAAATCAGCACGCTATATACGGTAGTTTTTCCCATTGAAATATCCCCTCTTTACCTCCACCCACAAGATATCTCCATATGGCTAAATCTTGCCCATTTTTCAAAGTCCAACTCAATTGTCGCTCTTCTATAAAAATGGCCTGATCCTGGAGGTGGGAGGGACTCATCTTTCTCTAACTCCCACAGCATGTTACCTGTTCCTCTATTGTGGAAAGGAGCTGATCTACCTTGTTACTTTACTCTTTAATTGTTGCTTGGAGTCATTCAATATATTTTGCCCAATGGAAAAGTTAGATGTCATTAAGCACAGTTACCAGGCTCTAAATACATTCATGTAAATCCTTTCTTCAGAAAAGAGAAGAAGTAAATCTCAAATGTACTTTAATCATACATATATAGTCATTTGTAGGAAAGTGGTACTATAATAGTTTTGAGCCGTCATAGCAGATGTTTAAAAAATTTTTGATCCTAAGTTCTCCTACACAGTTATGTGAAGAGTATGTCCAACCACACACTGAAGAAAAAACAGAATTACATTCTCCTTTAAAAAAGTTACCATCTGTATTACAAAATTCTTCTGGAAAATATTATTGATTTTGGGGGGAATTACATTTCAAATAACCACTGGGAGATGCTCTGGTTACACAGCTTACATACCGACCTGAATTATAAGCACAATTTACACTAAAGGCCATAATTCTGAGGAGCTTACCGCAAACATGCCATGCCATAGCCCGGCATCCTTCTTAAAGTCTAAAACATTTACCACTGTCTCCCCTAAGATTGAAAAAATAGGAAAAAGGAAATCATCTTCAGTGTTAAGCAAGCAGATGTGTTTCATTTGTCTCTATTAAACAACTGATTTTATATTTCTGAAGAAATCACTAAAAGCTTCTGATTACTTGAGGGTCCCCTCAAACTGGCTAGGGGACCGATCACAGGGGAACAAGGTCACAGAAGAGATAAGGAGTCTGAAACTTATTATGACATAGGCACTGTCTTCCAAGAGGTAGTATTTTTTTCCTAATTATACAAGGAACACATGCTTATTTTAGAACTGCATGTTTCAGAAACACATGTAAAAAATTATACTTTCTGGAGAAAGTAAAAAAAGTTGGTGTATATCTATATCTATATATTTATATAGATCTACACATACTTCTAAGCATCCTTATATCTAGACAGATATCTACCATAACAAAACGGGCATACTGCACTGTATCTAATTTGTTTCCACTTAATGGTATATTGAAATAATTTCCTTAGATCTTTAATATTCAAGAACAGGAGTCTTAATGCCTCAGGGTATAACCCACTACTTGAGCATATTATAATTTAGTCAATCCCCATTTTTTTGGCTTTTGATTGCTTCCATTATATATATGCATTTTACCAGACAAGAATGCTGTTCTATAATGAACATGTATAACTTGCTTCATTTTATGAAAGGAAAATAAAGTACTAAAAAAATTTAATATTGCAAAGAACATTCTAAGGCAAAGAGTCACTATACTATATCAACACATCTAAACTTTCACAATACAGAATACATTTTTGTGTTTTAATTTGTGCTTTTTGGTAGCTGGATTTCTTTAACTCCAAATGTACAACTGGTGTCAGCTCTATAAACACAGGGAGATGGAGATATGTAACATTCTGCAGCTAATAAACACATGGTTTTAATTTGTTTCCTATTTCTGCACTCTAGAAATCATGCTTTACATATTTGGTTTGCCCAGCATTTTAGTTCCTTTAAATTACAGCATATTTGTGAAAAAGAAAAGCAAAAGCAAGCCAAGAATGTGTCCTAAAGCACTTCACTCTGAGTTTGGTCATTAACTGGAATCCAATCTTTGAGCACTCTGCTCACAGTCACATATATCTGAAGCTCACAATGAGGGCAGTCACGAGATGAAGTCTGACCTTCAGAATAATTGCAGGCCTGGGACAGAGCTTGGCAGTGAGACAACATCGCAAGGCGGGATACTGTAACTCCCATCACACTCCCTTCTTTGCTTGTTTTATACTAGGAAAAAAAAAAAATCACAAAAAACAAAAGCATAAGAAACACAATAAAATGGGTTATTTCAAATGACAAACTAGAATTCCAAAATGAAACCCAGATAAGCCATGGTAATGGGCTACATTTAATATGTTTCATATGAATATTTAAGACTATATGGTAGGGCCCCAAACTCTAATCACGCAGATAGCATTGACAAGTGACAAAACTCAAGAAAGGATGTGTGAAAAATTCTTACAAGTTTAATTAGTCATCAGTGTCAAGTGGCTGTTAAAGAAGCTAAAAAAACAAGTGACTTGAGCTGCATTAATGGAAGCACCGTATCAAAAACATGGCAAGCAGGGCACCGCAGAGTTCTAGGTGGGTAAGGTGTGGTTCCTGTCTGTCAGAAGCTCCCAGGTTGGGAGGGGAACACCTAGAGATGGCCTACTCACTCCTATAAATCAATCAACTCTCATTTTGCTTTTTCCTCAATGTTCCATCCAAGTCGCTTTTTACCAAGATCAGCAACTTCTGATTGTTAAGTCAAAAGGACACAAGACATACTTTATTTTATCCAACATTTCTGTAACATGTAACACCTCCTTCCTTGACACTGTCTTCTTCCTTAGCTTTTGTGATATTCCTCTCTCCTATTCACAATCTCTCCATCTCTCTCCCCCTTCCATTCTTCTGCCCATCCCTTAAATGTTGGCATTTCCTGAAAGTTCTGTTCTTCTTCCTCTTTTTACTTTCTTCCATCAGGATACCACATGCGCCTGATGGCTTCCAGTTCTCAACCTCTGACCCAGCCCTCCTTTCAGACATTTAGACTCGTAGAGTCAATTGTTCCCCTTGAATGACCCATAGTCCTATAAAACCCCATGCATCCACCACTGTATTCTTCATCCCCACCCCATGCCCATGAACTCTTCTTGCTGTATTTTCTATCTTGGTAAAGGATGCCACCATCTACCCGTTGCTCAAGTCAGAAACCTGAGAGTCTTTCTTGCCTCCTCCCTCTCCAGAGTCTGTCCCTAAATCCTGTCTCTTTTCCTTCCTTCCTTCCTATCTCTCAATTCCACCCACTCTTCTCTATCCCTATCACCATGAGCTTGGGCGTACCTGGATAACTGTAAAACGTGGACTCTCTGTTTACCTTCTTAATCTAATCAAACCAGATACGTCTTTAAATAACATATTTATTCTTATCAAACTCTTCTGACAACCCTTTAATAGCTCCCTATGACTCATAGCGTACTTTAAACTCACTAGCAATGTCCTGTGGGTCATAAGAGGGTCCTAAGTGAAAACTGCAAGTTAATTCAGAATAGCCAAAGTCTAGATGTGGAGGGGAGTCGTTCTAGGTGAAGCCAGAGAGTTAAGCAGGGGCCACACAATGAAGCACCCTTCATTTTTTAGGACAAACCGATAAAGAAGTCTGAAAAGGAGTGGTCAGTGAGGCAGGAGAACTGAGGGAGCAGTCAGGGAAGCCAGTGAGCAGTGTTAAGGAGGATGGAGTGATGAACTATGTCCTCAATGAGACATGATGTGGACTGAGGGATGATGGCTACATTTGGTATTTTAATCGCCTGTTTACTTGTCTGTCATCTAAACACACTCCAATCTCTTCCATCTTTCAAAGCAATCCTCCTCGCCTCCAACATTAACACATCACGCCTCAAAGCTACTGCCCACTCTCTTCCCTTTTATAGCCAGTTATCACCACGGGGCTCAAGGCTGAGTGGATTTTTTTCCCTCAAACTTTTTAAATCTATTGATCGGTTTATCATTTAAAACTTAGCAAACACTTGGTAAGCACTTACTAAGATGTCTCAAGCAGGATGTGGAGTCATCAAGGGCATAGCTTTTAGAGGGAAACAAATGTGAGTGTAAGTCCTAGCTCTGTCATTTTTGAGTCATGTGGCCTTCGGTTGGTTACTTGAGTTCATTTAAGTCTTAGTCTCCTTATCTCAAAAGCAGGTTTTCTTTTTTAGTTAGTTAATATACAGTGCAATATTGGTTTCAGGAGTAGAATTCAGTGATTCATCACGTACATACAATGCCCAGTGCTCATATCACAACAAGTGCTGTTTTTAATACCCATCACCCATCTAGTCCATCCCCTCCCCACCTCCTTCTGTCAACACTGTTTGTTCTCTAAGAGTCTCGTGTGGTTTGTTTCCCTCTCTTCTCTTCCCCCCCTTCCCATATGTTCATCTGTTTTGTTTCTTAAATTCCACATATGAGTGAAATCATATGGTATTTGTCTTTCTCTGACTGGCTTATTTTGCTTAGCACAATACATTCTAGCTCCATCCACGTCATTGTAAATGGCAAGATTTCATTCTTTTTCATGGCTGAGTAAGGTTTATAGCAGCATTGTCAACAACAGCCAAACTATGGAGAGAGCCCAAATGTCCATCAACTGATACACGGATAAAGATGTAGTGTGTGTGTATACGCGCGCACACACACACACACACACACACACACACACACACACACAATGGAATATTATTCCCCCATAAAGCAGGTTTAATGTCAGCCCTGACCTCACAGGGTTCGTGTGAGGGCTGACTGAGATAATGCATTGGAAGCGGCTCTTAGCCTGGTGCCTGGTATGCAGAAGGACTTAATCCCTCAAACTGAATGCTAGCAACCACTCCAGATGCTACACTGACCTTCAATACCAAACCCTCTAGCCATTTGTTTTTTCTTGCTCTTTTTCATCTGTTAAATTTGTTCTTTTCAAGTACAGGTATTCTCCTTCCTCAGGTCTCCATTCTTTTGCTTTCCACTCCCCTACCTCACCAAAAGCAGCAGAGAAACATCTCTGTCAGTATACATTTCTTAAACCTTTGCACATCTCTAAGTCTTGTGTAACTTTCTTATATGAGAAGGATCACTTTTTTTTTTTTTGCTTTCTCTTGAATGTGTATTTATGTTAAAAATAATTAGAACAGAAGGCCCACCACAAGCATTTTATAAGCCAAAAGATGGAACTCTAACAAACCAGGAGGCTTTTCTAACATTAAAGCTGCCAAAGGTTAGTTTTGACTTTTATAAGATAGCAACTGAAGCCACAGGAAGCCACAATGTATTAGTCTCAGGACTTACCTCAATGTATGCTGGTTCTGTACCGGCAGGTGAGATGTGGGGCTGCCAGTCTTTAGGTGGCTTTGAAAGGTACTTGGAATCTGTTACGACCCATTTGAGCCGGGGCCAACCTAAATCAAACCCAAAATGAAAATTGAATTGCCTAAGCCATAAGGGAAGGAGTTCACATTGAACTGGTCGTTTTAAATATCAAGAGACCAAATCGAGGTCATCTTATAGTCAGTAACATACTATATTTATTAGTTTTCAGTGATAGATCACCAGACAATTATACCTTCTTTCAAAAGTACAATCGTTCCACATGCTAATTTCGGCCTTGACATTACCTCAACAATTGGGAGGTCCATTTGGCAATGGAAGTCCACTGAGGTTAGTGGTCTATCCTCTGTCTCTACATGTAGCATTTAGCTTTAGTGAACAGAGTGGTAGCTTTTTCCAACCATCAGCATAAAGGTTAAGGGTGTGGGCTGTGGAATCAGACAGATTTGGGTTCAAATCGCTGCTCTGCCATTTATTAGCTGTGACTTTGGGCAAGTTACTTAACCTCTCTGTGTCTCAGTTTCCTCACCTGTAAAACGGGGATAATAATGGTACCTACTTCATAAGAATGTGAAAATTAAATAAGAAAATATATGTTAAGTAGTTAGCTATTATTAAATTAAGACACTGATCAAACCACTAAGCTTTAACTGTTAACTGACAATTCAAAGTATAAATATTACTAACCTTTAAACTGTACAATTTCTCCATTCTGGGTTTTTGGCAGCCCCTTTAGACAAACTTCACTGGTCAGAGCTAAGGCGATACCACAGCTTCCTAGCAAGAAGCCAATCTGCTGACCTCCGGCATCCTGTGGAGAGAAGGTAATGAGCACGACAGGGGAGTGAGCATGAGCACACCCATGCCCCAAACCTAGCACTTAGCAATGCTCTGGCACTTGTGTGATAACATTCATGGAACCCCACTGCTACCTGGCAGTTGTCAACATCCAATGACAATATGTTCTTCCAAATAATTTCTACAGTACAATGATTTCCTGAGTACAAATCAAGTATTTCATTAATCTGACATCGCTGAGGATGAATTCTACCAGTCAATGTGACGATTTTACTCAAAAGTTAGCAATGCTTCTCTTTTAAATTAATTTCAGGGGTGCCTGGGTGGCTCAGTGGGTTAAGCGTCCGACTTCAGCTCAGGTCATGATCTCACAGTTCATGGGTTCGAACCCTGCGTCAGGCTCTGTGCTGACAGCTCAGAGCCTGGAGCCTGCTTCAGATTCTGTGTCTCCCTCTCTCTCTGCCCCTCCCTGGCTCGCATTCTGTCTCTGTCTCTGTCTCTCTCAAAAACAAACATTAAAAAAAAATTTTTTTTAAGTTAATTTCAGGCCAGTGAAATAGATGTGAACATGGTTAAGCTGTGTTGACCTAGCCACATCCCCAAATTCAAAAGCAAAGCAACCCAGGTCAGAATAAAATAATGTAAATGGACACCAAAGGTCTACATTTACAATGAAAGTGAATGGATGGTTATACCCAAATCCATATACTCTTTATTATTATATTTTAAAGGAGATAATATTTAAGCCTTATGGCTGGGGTGCCTGGGTGGCTTAGTCAGTTAAGTGTCCAACTTCAGCTCAAGTCATGATCTCACAGTTCGTGAGTTCGAGCCCAGCATCAGGCTCTGTGCTGACAGTTCAGAGCCTGGAGCCTGCTTCGGATTCTGTGTCTCCCTCTCTCTCTGCCCCTCCCCTAGTTGTGTGCTCTCTCTCTCTCTCTCTCTCTCTCTCTCTCAAAAACTGAACATTAAAAAAAAAGATATAAGACTTATGGCAAGAGCAGAGAAAACAACAAAAGATATAAAGTATTTCCATTAAAATACCACCTTAAAAGTATCATTATGAAACCACACAAACACAGCCAACTCAATAATTTAAGAACAACCTTACGATTTCCTGACTGATCTAAAGATACTATATCCCATCAACCAAAGTTTCAGGGATGTTTTCAATTTGTTTTTCATTCCTTTCAGAAAAAAAAAAAAAAAAAAAAAAAAAAAAAATATATATATATATATATATATATGTATTTGTAAATCCACAGTATCTACCATATTTGTCTTTATCATGATCTCTCAATAATAAACTATATGAGAAAATTAGGGTCAAACAGCTCACAGAGAAATCATTCGGTTAAACTTGAAAACTTGTTACATATGCTGCATGGGCTGATGTGACATTAAAGTAAAATCTTATCTCCCAGAGTAGTAACATGCCATCATCACTGTGTCATCCTTCAACCTAAGGAAAACCCTGGGCTGTATGATACAGTTAAAGGAAAACCCTTTATACAAAGTTCCCACCTTGTAAATGTGGATTATCTATAGTCTCTGAAGCAATAGGGGTCTTCTTTATAAACAGTAATTACTGAAAAGTCAGGTATACCCCCATGATTCTCAAGTGATATATATACTATATAAAGTCCATCTTAGTTGAAAATGTATTATTTTCATGAAACTTATAAATAATAATAATTATTTTTCTACAACTCTCATGTTTTTAGAAAGTGAAGCTGAGTACTTAAGAAAACGGTTAGGCTGTTTCTAATGTCATGATGGAATCAATTGATCCAAGAACCCGATGCCCACCATGTCACATCAGGCTACATTCCTCTTAAATTCAGCAATGTTACCTTTCTGGTAAGAGGTACCTCTATAGGCACTGGAATCACTTCTGCCAGGAGACATCCATAAAAAGCCACCATAAACATGACTGGATCATTGTTGGGGTAAACCAGGGCTACCTAAAATGCATAATGACATTCAATAACAGGAATAAAAACAAATACCTTCAGTATCATTCTCTAAGATAAATATATATATATACATATATATATGTATATATATATGTATATATATATATACATATATTGCACATATCATGAACACAAACTATTTAATAGCCTAAAGGAAATTAAGTTATTGAGAAAGATGCACAAATCTAAAAAGATCTCTAGCATCCCCAGGATTACACTAGACACATTTTAGAAACTGTAATGCAATTCATCATCATGATAAGAAAAAATTTGCACTGAATTCTACTGGTGATTGAGCAATTAACAGCTCACCTTAAGTAGTAAGTTAATTACTTGTGAAACCTAAGGCAATTTACTTTAGTGCAGGACTAAATAAAATAAATGTAATGGATCTCTCTAGATAGGCCAGCATATTAGAGAATAAGCCTTACAACTCTCAGAGAACTCACAAGTGTTGACTGACTTGATTGCCACTGTAGGGCCAGCTCAAGGTTTCTTATTCTTTAATGAGTTCACTGCTCACTTAACTTTAATCCCTACTCACTTAACTAACAACGCAAGTACTCTAGCATGAAGGCATTGGTAACAGGTGTAAGTAACACCGGCACAAACCGCTATGGATAAAAAGTTAATTCTTCTACAAAAGACAAACAGTGAAGCTTGTGTAATGTGTTCAAAATTGTGATCTCACCTGTAATGTCTGACAGGGATAACTGACCCTTCCCAATTTACTCAAGGAATGCAAAACCCCAGAAGTCATGATCATTGTGAAGCTTGTTACTTGGCTTAGATGTTCATAGATTGACATGTGAAACTTAATTGTGTCACTAGACTGCTGTTTCCCCTTCTTTAACTTTCAAATTCTGTTAACTCACTCCCAAGTTAAGTTCAATTCTGAAGTTGCTAATCTTTCCTAGAGTTCTGAAAAATACGAATTCCAGGTATTTTTAAAAGGCTAGTTCAGGAAGTTCTGGATCATGCGTCTACTCAAAACAGCCCTGCTGTGAGTTGGTGCTTTGTTCTACAAACACCAAATAAAAAGTCATGTTTGACGGTAAGAAGTAATCATATACAGAAAGTCATTGATAGGAAAAAAATCTTCAAAAAGTAAAAATATTTTTTTGTTTCATGTCACCTCCAATTAAAGAAGAAATTAAATGATATCATTTTGTTTCTTCTAAGAATATGGGTCTCCCTCCCTTTCTACATAAAACCACAGAAAATTTTTTGAAAAATTTTATGGGGCAATTTTTAATAAAAAAAGTCAGACTAAACTTTATTGCTATTTTTGTTGTCTGATTATTGAACTATTTATTTCCAGAAAGAGGCTCCTCTTTCTTTTATTAGCACAAGAGTTAACTGATTTAGCAGCTACAGAAAGGGACATGTGAATTTCCTTCATCTACGAATACAAAAATTATCACCTGGTATTCAGCTAACTTTGGTTGGAACCAAACCATTTTCATTTTCTAAGAATAAAAGTTATATAAACTGTGCTGTTGTACGTTAAAAATTCAGAATGTGCGTATTAGAAAACAATAAAACATCACCTCCCTAAAACCAAAAAACCAATTACCCTGTCTCCAGGTTTTAATACAGGTTCATTTTTGGTCCCCAGTTTATTAAGCAGTGTGTAGGCCAACTTTAAACTTCTGCTCCACAACTTTCCTGGAAAAAGAAAAGAATCATATAGAAAAAAACAGGCCTACCTCAGCGAGGAGGCATTCAGTTCATCAGCATGTTTAATAAGACAATGGCCACTTCCAAATGACTCATTAGACAAACATCACCCCCCAAGACAAAGTCCCTCCCCCACAAAAAAATGCTTTATATTCACTGGAGTTTACAAAAGCCAGCCCTGTTTCCAAACAAAAGAAAACATCACCAGATGCTCATTCTGGTTTAGATAATATTTCAAATTCTCTTGTGAAGTAATCCGAGTGTCTTTAGAAGTAATGTGATGTGGGCTGATCCAACATTTATCTTTTAAATTAAAAAAATTTTTTTTAACATTTATTTATTTTTGAGAGAAACACAGAGAGGGAGACACAGAATTTGAAGCAGGCTCCGAGCTGTCAGCACAGAGCCTGACATGGGGCTTGAATTCACAGACCACGAGATCATGACCTGAGCTGAAGTCACACTTAACCTACTGAGCCACACAGGCACCCTTAGGCTGGTCACATTTAAAGGAGGGCAACAATTTTTATCACAGGGATGAAAATCAGAAGACTACTTCTGTTCTGAGCTTTTTCTGAAGAATCACTTACATATATGGTATTAGATATTTGAGGTTAACCGCAAATCAAAAGTATGACTCAAATGATTAAGCATTCCATACCAATGTATTTCAGTGAAAACAGACAAAATGGAAATTAACTAGATGAAACATGTAGATACATTCAGAGATGTTAAATAAACATGTAAAGATTTGGCCAGCTAACTGCTTTAAGGTTTAATATACAGCTTCTGAAATGAATGCTAAAAATAATTTTTGGGAGGGAAAAAAGCCTATTCTTCCTCTCTTCCTGCTCCCTCTCTCCAAACACCCTTAGAAATTCTTATCATAGATTATGTAGAAAGTGAAGGACAAGTCATGCCATTTTGAGTAGATAGGTTAGTTTTACATATAACTCATTCAGAGGGGCAGCTAAAATTTAAACTCATGTCAACCTGTCCAATTGTTTAAATAAAAACTGTTTTTCCCTAAAATTATTCTGTATCTAGGTCTATGGACAATGTGCTTCACTTCTGAAGGGAAAAAGGAGTATGTATGAATAAACTAGTACAAACTCTCAGAGCCCAGGTCGAATCCATTCTTCTCTTTTATTTTTTTCCAGGAATAGAATTTAATGATTCATCACTTACATATAACACACCCAGTGCTCATCCCAACAAGTGCCCTCCTCAATGCCCATCACCCATTTAGCCCATCCCCCACCTAACACCAGGCCAGCAACCCTCAGTCTGTATTTAAGAGTCTCTTACGGTTTGTCTCCTTTTTTTTAATCTTATTTTTGCTTCCCTTTCCCCTATGTTCATCTGTTTTGTTTCTTAAATTCTACATGAGTGAAATCACACAATTATTTGTCTTTCTCTGACTTATTTCGCTTAGCATAATACACTCTAGTTGAATCCATTTGTTTTGTTAGTTAAAAACTGAAAAATAAAGTTATTTTAAGTGAACTCAAGTTACTTTTAAAAGTTATTAAAAAAATTTTTTTTAATGTTTATTTATTTTTGAGAGAGACAGAGACAGAATGCGAGTGGGTTAGGGGCAGAGAGAGAGGGAGACACAGAAGGAGAAGCAGGCTCCAGGCTCTGAGCTGTCAGCACAGAGCCCAACGTGGGGCTCGAATTCACAAGCTGTGAGATCATGGCCTGAGCCGAAGTTGGACGCTGAACTGACTGAGCCACCCAGGCACCCCCCCACTTTTAAAAGCTATTTAAAAAAGAAAAATAAAGGGTTCCTACGGTGGCTTAGTCAGCTAAGAGTCCAGCTTTTGTTGATTTTTGGCTCAGGTCATGATCCCAGAGTTGTGGGATCAAGCCCAAGTTGGGCTCTATGCTGATTGTGGAGCCTGCTTAAGATTCTCTCTCTCTCCCTCTGCCCTTCTTCCTGACTCAACTTCTCTCTCTTTCTCTCTAAAAGAACAAACAAACAAACAAAAAGGATGGGGCACCTGGTTGGTTCAGTCAGTTAAGCGTCCCACTCTTGATTTTGGCTCAGGTCATGATCTCGTGCTTTGTGTGTTGAGCCTGCTTGGGATTCTCTCTCTCTCTCCGTCTCTCTCTGCCCCTCCCCGGCTTATGCTTGCATGTGCTCTCTCTCCCTCCCTCTCTTAAAACAAACAAACAAACAAACAAATAAATAAATAAAAGATCTAATTTTCAATTTTTAGATAAAACTGTCATATTTTTAACATATTTCCAGCCCAAATGTCTTTTCCAAATTGTCTTCTAGTATTTAACTCAGCCGTGGATCCACAAAGCCTCTTTCCTCTTTCTGCTCTTTTAAATATTAGCTGCTTTGCAAATATCATTTAGCAAATGAAAATATCTGACAGTAGCTCTACTTAGAACTTAGGATCCTGTTAAAATAACTTACAAGATCTCATGAAACACAATGACCAGCAACTGCTAAATATCAAGATCTATCACTACCTGTGATAATCTGAAGAACTATTAGGAGAAAAGGAAGGAGCTGCAAATCTTGCAAACTCACCATACGTAAGAGTGTAAACTGGTTTCCCCGTCACGTCCAGTGCGGTCAGACACGGGCATTTTGCTTGAGTGGTGCCCCAGCGCTGTAGGGCCGACTCGAGAGCAGGAGGCCAGTTACAGATGACTCCTAATGGCTCCCCCTTCACAGGGGTCATCTGCCGACCCTCAGGCTTGGGCTGGTTGGGGTCTGGCTGAGGTACTGTACCAAAAAACCCCAATGGGTTAAAAAATATTATCTGAAATACATACAGATACCAACTAACACAACTCAGGTCTCTAATCGCAAATATATTTCCCTTTTCTCTTCATCTTTATTTGGTTTCAACTCACTCTGAGAAAAGAAAGGACATCGTTAGAAACAGTAATCCACCAAGTGGGCCTTAATTCATCTTCCACATAATTGTGAAATCAATATTTAATACAGTTTATGTAATAAACAAATCCTGACCCTAACAAAGAAAATCACTGAACATACAGAAAAGCACAAAGCATACAATTCTTTTTAGTAATTTTGTAATTTTTACTCAACTTGTTTTAAAATCCTTACAGTTTGTGTCTCCAGTTAGAGAGCCAGGTTCCACTTCACCAGGTTACATTTAATGAAAAAGCATTAAACTGTGAGTCGGAAACCCAAATTTACATTTACATTTTACTAGTAAAACATAATTTCCTTATCTGTAAAATGGGGATAGTAACACTTCTACCACAAGGTCAGTATTAAACTCAAACAGATAATGAGCACAAATGACAATGTTCCATGTCTCCATGCCTTCCATATCTCATCTGGTCAATCCCTTTGCTCCTGGTATACCTGGACTCATCCTCCTCAGGATGCGGCTCAAACGGCACATTTTCTGGGAAGCCGTCCCCAGTCATTCCTTCCTTAGCTCCCACCCATGTGGTTGTCAACCCTTATTAAAGCACCAAGGGTCTTTAAGGGCTTCTTTTACTGTGTAAGTTTTTCTCTCCGAGACTGACAACTTCTTGAAGGAAGGCATGGATTTAGTCCTTTTATTGCCTATAGTACCTAATACATAGTGGTACTTCTTAATCAATGTTAATTAAATTGAACTGGATTAGAGGCACCCGGGTGACTCAGTTGGTTAAGCATTTGACTTCAGCTCAAGTCTTGATCTCATGGTTCGTGAGCTTGATCCCCATTCTGGGCTCTGTGCTGACAGTGTGGAGCCTGCATGGGATTCTCTGTCTGTCTGTCTGTCTGTCTGTCTGTCTGTCTGTCTCTCTCTCTTCCCCCTGCTCACTTGCACTCTCTCTCTCAAAAATAAATGAACTATAAATAAATAAATAAAACTGGATTGGGGGAACAAACGTGCTAGACTATTAACATGGTCATTCCACAGACTGGAGGTAAATAATATTTCATATTTTTTCATATGAATAAACAAAAGTCCTCTTACTTTTTCTACAACAAATTAATATTATTTCAATAATAAAAAGCAAAAAAAATTCTACTTTCATAGCAGAAAAGATAACTGATACATGGAACAAAGTCAAGTATTTATTGAGTGCCAATTATATGCATAGATGTAATAAACACTGAGTGTTCATCATTCTTGGAACAAACATTTATTCTCTTAATTTTTAAAATTTTATTTATTTTTGAGAGAGAGCGCACGAGCCAGGGAGGACAGATAGAAAAGAAGAAGACACGGAATCTGAAGCAGGCTCCAGGCTCTGAACTGCCAGCAGAGAACCCGATGCAGGGCTCAAACCCACGAACAGTGAGATCATGACCTGAGCTGAAGTCGGACACTCAACCAACCGAGCCACCCAGACGCCCCTAACATTTACTGTTTCTAATCAGTGCTAGGTGCAAGCAACAGAGTCCCTCATTAGGTATCTGAAGTGTGAGAGGGACCCGTGCACATACCCAGAGCTAAGGCGACTAAACAAGAGCAGTGCATGACAGAGACTTTATAGGGAGGGCAGAAGAAGACCACATCACCCAGGCTGGAGAATCTTAAAGGAAGGGTAGGAATTAGCCAGGTGAGTGGGAGATGACAGAAGAGGCATAGAATGGAGAAGAACAGAATAAGCACCACGTATTAGAAGAGCAAATGAAGTATGAAATTTATTTTATAGCTCAACTTAACAACAGATTTGGGAAACTTACTGAAAATGTCTTGACTTTTTTTCTACTGACATAGAACTAATGAAATAGTTTCACTTCCCAATTTACTGCCCTAGGTAAATTATGTTTCAACTGCCCTTCTAGTTCATATAGCCCCAGACTCTAAACCACCAAGATTAAGTAAAAAGATAAACATGGGTGATTCTAAATAGTTTGGTTTTATGGACAGACTGTATATATGGCAGGCATAGTCTTCTGGTCATAAGAGCGTGTACATTATTGCCATCCACTAGACCTCAACGCAGACCCTGGCGGACACTCTTTCAGACTTCCAAAGACGTATGGATATTTTCCTTTTCCAAAGATAATCATGATTTGAATAAGCAATTGCTGTCTATTTATAATTAGTGGAAAGCTGTTAGTGCTATTCTGTCAATGAAAACTGTTCAAGTGTGATTCTTATTAAACCCTGACCTTCATTTGCCTGGTCAATACACAGTTCCAGAAATTCTGAAGAGGCTATTATTGGTGTTAGCACCTTGAATGTCAGTGTATGTAGGAAGATGTCCATAGTTCAAAGAGTTTGGTGACTCCTACAGAACAGAAGGTCATCTTAACCTCATATGCCAGGTTGCTTGTTGCTTCCAGCTGAATAAAGTGGACTAAGACCAGATCTAGTCTATTAATGTGCCTAGTGCAAGCATCATTAACATGTCCAAAGTGATCAAAGCCTACCATTAGTCTCAGGATATAAAAATGAACTACAAAAGCTACCAGGCTCAGTTCTTTGGACAAAACCTATTGTCATTCAACTTCAAGAATCATCAAATGCCAGCCACCTTCATTTCATCTATGCTCCTTCTCATTTGACTCCCAATTCTTCCTATTAAATCCTAAACATCATACGATTTCAGCCATAAATATTTGTCAAATTACTAAATAAATCACTGACTACTGCCACTTCCACTTTCTGCCCTTCTCCCAAATGCTGTATTAGTGGATACATACTTATTGGCTAAACTATTTTCAGGTGCGTGCATTTTAGTACCAGAATATTCTAGGTGCAAAGAGTATGAAGGAATGGCTATATTTTCATAAATCTTTGAACTTTTCACCATCTACCACACTGTCCTGTATAAAGCAGACATGTGTGTTGGCTGGTTGATTTAACAAAAAGACTATATCAAAAAGGGCCAGGTAAATGTTTGAGGTCAAATTTGACATGTGTATTCTAGGATAATGCAACATGTAAATACCTAGGGAAAGAAGAGCAGAGAACTATGAATTCTTTCACAAAAATGCTGCCTTGTTCATCCTTAAATCCTACCATACCTTAAATACCATGTAGTAATTGCTTAAGATATATCTGTTGAAGGAATGTATGTTTTTGGTATTATTACTACTACCTTCCACAATTTCTTCAGAGTCATCCACAAAAAATTCCTTTAAGGGAGGCCTTTTGGGTCGTTTGAGAGTGTTGAGAAGCTGCTGGATTTTTGTGGATACTCTGCTACTGACAGGAACACCTGTAAGGGGGGGAAAACAGTAAGTGAAAATCCACTGATTTTAGGGCTATCTCAGCTTCTCAACTCTTTATGGAATTTTTATTTCTAATGATGTTTGGCCTTTGCCCAGAGTCTTATTCTATCTCAACTGGGCCAAAGAAATACAAATACGTACACGCCAAGTTTTATGGCAACATGTGCTTCCAGATTTCATCTAGCCCTCCTTTTTTCCATACTGTTTCTTGTTCAGAGCTATCCTCTGACCATGCAGACTGTCTGAACAAGTAACAGCGCTGCCACAGTGCAGGCTGTTGAAAAGAGGGCCCTCCAGAGGACCTGTGCTGGACGGCCAGCTGCAGTGGAGTTCTGCAGCTGCTCTACCGCTCAGGTGCTGCTGTTCAGCATGTGCATTTTTCCAATTTAACTAATATTCCCTATATAGCTCCCTAAAAGAACTCCCTACCATCAGCTGTATCCATAAGGCTGGACCTGTTGGATCCTTTGTGCATGCCTTTGACTATCCCTGAAGGGGGCAGATCAATATTTGCTGGGCGCATTGAGGAAGATGATGATGAAGAAGAGGTAGTTGTAGTGACATCAGGGGGAGCAGAGAGATTCTCTGAGGGAGGAGAAAACAAAATTCAGAATTATACGACATTGGCAATAAAAACAAGAATCTTTAAATCTTTTTGTGGTTGTTTCTTAACAAGGAAAAAACTACAAAAATGGGCTATCAATTCTTGTAAAATAACCTTTGAAATCAAATTCTACTCGTAAGATATAATGAGAGAGTAAGAGTATAAGCCAGGGCATATCAAAATTATTTTTTCCTTTTTTCAAAATTATTATTTTCAAGAACTCGAACAGCCTTATTAAGAGCCAATCACATATCCAATGTTCCTCCAAAATGTTCTTTTCTCCACAGAAAGTCTGGTAGAAATTCAGCGTTAATAATCATAATAAAAACTGCGAGTGACTTCAAAATGAAAGCAAAGTGACTGTGGTCATAGTGCTACTGATATTCTAGCCTCGAGCATCTCTTCATGTTTATGTTGGTTTGTCCATAATATCTCCTCTTCCACCGGAAATGGGGAAGAGTGTCTTGGGAGTGGGTCAGATCCCTCAAGTTCCCAAATGAAGAAAACCAGATAAGGCCTACTTCCAATTTTTATAAAATAACCCACAGGAAACTGATCTACTTGACAGACAAGGTTCTTCCCTTGCTCTAAGCATGATTGTGTAATGTTCTTTTGTTCTGCTTCAGGTAGGGATTCTTAATATCAAGAAACTAAAATGACCTAAGTTGGAAGAGAGCCATTCAATAGGGATGTGTTACGTAAGAAAACTTAGAAAAACATCTGGGGAAGAAAAGGAAAATTAGAGGAAGTAAAATATATGAGTTACAACAATAACAACAAGCTACTCAAAACCATAAAAAAGGCAAAATGCATAAGATAAACAATTTCTAAAATCAATTTGGGAGTAAGGTCTCTATGCCCCCAAAGTCTGATGTTACTAAGTTCAATTGTTGTTTTTCCCCCCTAGTTCAATGGTTTTTAAAGTTTTATATATACTAGCACAAGTAGACTACAGCATACCTTTCTGTAGAATAATGTAGTAATAAAGCATTAAAAATATTCATCTTTATTTGACCCCAGAAATTCCACTTATAGGGATATGTCTTAAGGAAATAATCAGACAAATGCACCAAATTCTGTGTTCAAGGATGTTCATTCCAGCAGTTTTTATAATGGCCAAAAATTGGATACTACCCAAATGTCCAAACCAGGGGAATGGCTAAATAAACCAGGACATAGCCATATAACAGCATACTTTGAAACCATAAATAGTATAATTCTGTATTAATGACATAAAAGATTTACCAATTTGTGATACACTGCTAAGAAAAGCAGGTTATGAACACTATGTTTAGTACAATTTCATTTTTTAAAAAGCAAGACCCAAACCCTACATATTCATATGCAAATAGTCTAGGAAGACACACATTAGAGTGTTATCTGTGGGAAGTGGGTTTACAGATATATAGATATAGATATAGATATAGATATATTATCTGTATCTTCGAATTTTTCTATTAGGAACATGAATTGCTTCTGTTAGAGCAAACATCCAAAAGGCAATAATGTTAGTTAGATAAAATGGTTTTTGTGACTACCTTAACAAAAAACTTTTCATAGAGTAGTGAAGCAATAGAAAAATATAAGGTCAGATGAAATCATCTAGTTAACAAAAACCTAGACAGAGTTAACTGGGTATTAGGACAGTGTTTTTAATAAGTGAAGTTGCTTTCTTTTAGACAAATGTGGAAATAAAATCTGACCCGACCATGGCTCTGTTGTGTACCCTCCCGAACAGAAAAGATGGTGAGCATGCTCCTCTGTAGCTGCTTTAAGAGGTTCAGTGAATTACAGGGCAGAGCCAAGCTGCAAGACAAGCCACTGGCTGTTGGCACTTGGCTTTTTAATGTGGGCAATCATACCCTCAAGGTAGCTATGTTCTTTACTAATTACAGGCTTGAATTGCAAATTTTCTAAATTTTTCTTTTCAGAAATCAATTAATAGATTAAAGATCTACATATGTGTATATATATTTATGTGTGTGTGTGTATATATATATATATATACACACACACACATATATATAGTGTCTATATATATATACTGATATAGAAAGACTACTGATATGAAAATTAAGACACCACAGACACATGATGTTCAAATACATTACTCAGCACAGTATGTACCAACCAATTTAGCAAAAGCAGAGATCTGAGCTATATCTTTACCTGCAGATGTCACAAACCCTTAAAGTGCGTGTGCATGCGCACACACACACACATACACACACACATACACACAGACATAAAGCAGAGCCAAGCGAAAGCTACCCTCCATACAGGAGCACTGGTAGCAGGCAGCAGCTCACAGGGTACCAACACGGTCAGCCTGCACACTCCAGTTGTAGCAATAACACAGCAGCAAGGACCATAAATCCAGTCTTTATGCTAAAGACAAGGAGCTTCACTGATATTAGTGCAGAATTTGCTCAGGTTTCATGTTTTTCTGTTTGAGAAAACACAGGTAACAATCCTAGGAAAATCTAAGATGTTACATATTTTAACACCTTTTAATATGTGGAATATTCTCCAACAGGGATAAACCCACACTAAGACTGGTGTTATATCTTGCGGCTTGAGTATTGCTTATGGAAATAGCTATGGCTTCAGGTGGGCAATACTATGCACCAATAATGCAGATGATACCTATCACTCCAAATGTACTGCTGGTGTTTTCTTCTTTGCCCCATTAACTGTTATGTTCTTTCTAATTTTATTTCTTAGGCCACGCTGAAAAAACTAATACAAATCAGAAACTATTTCCTGGATGCTGGGAGCCAAATGGAACATGACTTGGGCTGCTCGGGTAGATCCAGCTCCTACCTATTCGGGTATTGGCAAATACATCAGCTAGAGACCCACTGGTTCCTTTGACCTCTCCATGGGACAGCGTAGAAGATGCGGATGAAGAAGTGGACGATCCCTGAATTGAACGGTTGATCCAGGACTCAGCATTCTGTAAGCTCTGTTGCAAGGCAGCAGAGAGCGCAGCTTGGCGTCTCAGAGAGCCCTCATCCTCAGAGGCCGAAGACGTGTCTGTGTGGAATTAGAAAAAAAGAAGTTCTCGATCCTGCCTAGAACAGAGACCTTTCAGTTCTTACTCATTGATCAACACATTCAATTTTGATACCAGCAAAATATTCACATTCTCAAGGCAGACTAGTGTGTAAAGGTTTTCAAGAACCTCAAAGAAAGGTCTACAGACCAAAGCCTGAAAACACAAAACAGCCTAAATCTATAGGTAATTTTAAGTTCTTAAAAAATCCCTTTTGGAACATTTAAACTTCATGCTTTTCTGTTCTGAACTGAATCAGGATCTGAATTTTTCTGGCTTATCTATTTATATTCAAGTAATACTGAAGTGCTTATATGGCTCCCTCGACCTCTTAATTGGAGAACCGTGTGATAGGCTGCTATACTGATTTTGACAAGTACTTACTAATTAGTGTCTACTCAACAGGCAATGATCCTAATAGGGTGATATAAAAACTTACTTTTGTTAATAACAGCTTCAGTGTCAAACAGTGGGCTGGGTGCTGGGGGAACTAGAGATGGAATTAGAAACAGTGCTCAGTCTGGAGGCATTCACGGTTTTAGCGGCAAGTGGTCACTCAGCACAGGTAAGCCTCCCAAATGTGACAGGGGACGGCCCCGATCTGTATTGCTTTCCTTAACTCTCCAAGAACTGTGAGAAACTTACTGATACAAATTTACTGTATTTGGCCTGGCTCTGACCTCAGGGAAATAAGGCCTAAATTAGAAAAGCATGTTGAGAAAATAAAAAAGGAAAAGTTCAACCAAATATAAGACAGCCAGTGGAAGCAGAAGTCAGGAATTTATTTCAAGGCTCTCAGCTTCAGAGGCATAGAAGTTAAGGGGGCATTTGGTCTGATCTGAGACAAACCCTTCTACGTGATTTTGGTGGTTATAATTAATGGCCTGTAGATTGGATATCATTTAATTTTTTAAAAAATAAAACATTCTGTGGTTAGTCCTGCTGAGCACTCTAACTCAGGTGAAACTGTAAGTCTGCGTTCGACTTCGGTTCAATGGGCCAAAGAGATAACTAACTAACAGGGCTAGAATGCTGCTCGACAATGGAAATTTGAACCACAAAAGACTAAATTAATCTAGAAGTCAGATTCTGCATGTCCAGAGCAAGCAAGGAAGTAAGAGTTAAAATAATGACCACATTCTTGCTTCCTGCTCTGAACCACTTCTAACTTATCATCTCATATTGAAGGAAGTATGAGGCCCACGACTGATTATTTTCACAATGTACTACATAACTACAGTATGTGCTGGGAACTATGCCAGGTTCTGGGGATTCTGAGATGTATAAGTTCTTGGGAGAGAGTGCCCTCAAACGGCTTACAGTCCAGTACAGGAGACACAATCCTACAGACTATCTCACAAGACTTCAAGAGATGCTGAGAAACGGGGTAAGAAAGGGTTTCACAAGAGGGGCACCAATCCCGGGGGAGGAATTCAAGTATTCCTATGTAAATGGAGCAAAGACTCTGAGGAGTAAGGGGCAAAATATGAGGCTGGAGAGGGAAACAGTGACCAGACCCCAAAGGGATAAACTGATGAGGTTCTTTAAAGGAGAAAGAGATCTAGAATACAAAAGGAGAGTGACTTAAGGAAAATACAGAGAAAGAAAAGTAACACCATCTGTAACCTTTTATTTAAGGAACGAGGTTTGCATAATTCTCAAAAAATATTCCAACATTTCAACTGTACCTTGGGAGGCAGAGATTTCTGTCTTTGTAAACATGATAAAGAAAAGATCAATGGGTGGGCGGTGTGGAACAGGTGTATCTGACCCTAAGAACACAGTATTTTAAGGGTAATACATCTCAGGACCCTAACAAACTCCACTGGATTTGCAGGCTGTCTTTATTGCATCATTTATTTTAAACTGCATTAAGTCTAAAATCAGAATAACCCAATTTTCAAAAGATAGCAAAACCAGTATTTTCATGATTAGGTTTACGGCAAATTGGCTTCACTGTGTTTCTATACTGGATCAATTATGTCACTAGGTGCATTGTTTGAATTCAATGACCTCATTTGCCTGCCAGTCCTCCTCCGTGTTTAGTGACTACAACTGTGGGCGTCTCAGTGTAGTGGAGAAAACATGGCTTGGTGTCTGTCTTCCATTTGAACTCTGGGGTCCACCCCTCATAAGCTATGTGACTTGGGGAATAACATTATCCGCCTGAGAAGGTTTGCTTGTTTACCCATTCGACAAATACTACTAAGCACTACACTAGTTGGTAGGAATAAAATGGTGAACAAGGAAGACATGTCCCTACTCCAATAGGACTTAGTGTCTTACAGTGCAGACACCCAAGGAAGTGAGACCTAAACCTAGGCCAGAAGGGTAAGTAGCTATCGGCTCTAAAGCATATGGAGGTGGGGGGAGCAAAGAGCCAGGCAGAGGGAACAGCATGTGAGGAAGTGGGGAGGGCACAGAAAACAAGGCACATCCGAGGACCTGAAAGAAACGGGACTGGCTGCAGCACAGGACGCAACAGCAGTTACTTCCAATTCTGATGGAAGATGAGGCTGGACAAGTAGACAGCACTGGGCTCTTAAGGGTCTTTGTGCTAAATGCACAGGAGACCATAAAATGAGACATTGTCCAGAATACACCCCCAGCAGTGGCAGCGCATAGCAGTTGGCCAATAAGTATTGGTTCCCCTTCTCTTCCTTGAATCATCCATTCTAGGTTAGCTCACAGGCACAAAACCGGCTGTGCAAAGCTTTCAGCAGATCGTGTATCTTAATGCGCAAAACGTAAGCACTGCTCCAAGACGGTATCTTAAAAAACAAAACAAAACAAAAAAAAAAACAAGCTCCCTTAAATATTTATATGTTTATTTGGTAGCTTTTTTGGTTTGTTTTGTTAAGTAACTGTCACCCAAGAAATTGCTGTGGATTAGTAGAAATTTTGGCAAGATTAAATTAATGATAATAGAAATATTTTCTCACTGATTCTGCTCCAGTTGAACATGAACTTACAACTCTTTTTTTTTTTCAACGTTTATTTTTATTTTTGCGACAGAGAGAGACAGAGCATGAACGGGGGAGGGGCAGAGAGAGAGGGAGACACAGAATCGGAAACAGGCTCCAGGCTCCGAGCCATCAGCCCAGAGCCTGACGCGAACTCACGGACCGCGAGATCGTGACCTGGCTGAAGTCGGACGCTTAACCGACTGCGCCACCCAGGCGCCCCGACAACTCTTATCCATCATAACTAAGGTCCCTTGTTTAAACTCTTGTATAAGATGAATACAATAGGTCCTCTAAAACAGAAAATAATTTTGAAAACACGCTTTGCTCTTCAGTTTTTAGTTAGTATGGTTTTAACACAGCACCATTTTATACTGATAGGCAGAAGCCTATAAAATCCATTTCTAACCAATTACAAAACATACATAACAATTAGTTTGTTGACTTTAAGGGGAGAAAGGTCCCAAATTTGCTGTCTTTGAGCACTGTAGCACTTTTTGTCATTAGCCATGTGTGCAAATGACATCCCTCTTTTTGGCAGAAAATACAGCTTTTATATCTAAAAATGTTTATTTTAAAAGTTTAAACACCTACCAATTCCACCTACTAGTGGAATAATCTATTCATTCCACTCCTACATATCTACCCAAGAGAAATGAAAGCATATATCTATACAAGGACTTGTTTGTGAATGTTCATAGCAGCTTTATTTTAATAGGAAAAAACTGGAAACTACCTAAATGTCCATCAAGAACTGAAAGGAGAAACAAAAGGTATATCTATAGGACAGAATACTACTCAGCAATAAAAAGGAATGAGCCTCTGCTATACAAAACAACATGGTTGAATCTCAAAATAATTATGTGGAGTGAAATATGACAGACCTCTTCCCTCAAAAAAAAGTACAACAAAGTATGATTCTATTTATACAAAACTGTAGAAAATCCAAACTAATGTCTAATGACAGAAAACAGATCATGGAGATGGAGAGAAGTAGGATTACAAAGGGATTATGAGGAAATTTGGGGGGGCATGATGGATACCGCTCATTTTCTTAATTGTGGTAATGGCTTCACGGTTTTGCTATGAAAACTTAGCAAACTACACATTTTAAGTATGTTTATTGTATGTCAATTGTAATTTAATAAAGCTGTCAAAAGAACTCATTGAAAAAGATTCACGGGGGTGAAAATGGTGGCTTGGTGAGAGGATGGTAACATCTCAGTCAGTCTACACAATCTGAGGGGTACTGTGCAAACTGGACAAGTTCTTGGAAAGACAGTGACTGCCATTGGGCTCTGACAGCTGATACCAAAATTAGGCCCAGACATCAGCTTAGAACAGTAGCTAAGTCAAGACTCACCAAAAGAAAGATCTTATCCTAATAACTACTACAAAATATACCACATAAGCCAGGCCAAGAAATAGGAGCTTCAAAGAACAAATAAAGGAAACAACCACTAGGGTGGTTAGTGCATGATATTCTAGAGATCATGGAAAGAATTTTTGTGTATTTTGGGTAAGTAGAGTGGAAAGACATCAGGCAGGAAAATATGTTCTCTTGCATTGTTGGGTCAGAGGAATTAAGGACTTCCAGAACCTTCAAGAAAGGCAAGTGGAGTTTCTATGCAGACAAGAAAAGAAAAATCTTTAGAGATCCAAGAGGAAGCAACCTAGGAGTAAAAGCATATATGGAAGAGAAGATTAGAAGGTTAGCTCTGGAAGCAGGCCAATCTTGAACCAACCTTGGGCTGCAAATTCTGGGCAGCTTGATATAGCGCTATACCCAACCAGGGTGTCTGATTCACCAGACAAGGGTTAGGGAGACTTTCAGAACTATCTAAGAGATATTTTGGCATCCCACAGTAATGTGTCTGGGTGCACAGAAGCTTGGCTGGGATCAAAAATAACTATGTAAAACCTGACTGGCAGGTTCATGAGTTGTCTGACCATTAATGTCCAAACTGGAATCCCTCTAAGAGAAGGGGTACTCACTGTTAATAATTACTCTAGGGTCACTCTACCTATAAGGGATCTCCAAACACTGTTTTTCTAGGTATTTTTCCATGTCTATGAAAAAACAGTTCACAAAATGAATTAATATTACAAATACTGTTGACCCTTGGGGTGCCTGAGCAGGCTCAGTTGGTTAAGCATCCAACTCTTGATTTCAGCTCAGGTTATGATTGCACTGTTGGTCGGGCTCTATGCTTACAGTATGAAGCCTGCTTGGGATTCTCTCCCTCTTTCTCTCTCTGCCCCTCCCCAGCTCATACGCAAATATGGGTGCACGCACAAGCTCTCTCTCTCTCCTAGTAAATAAATAAAAGTTTTTAAAAAACTACCGTTGATTCCTGAACATCACAGGGGTTAGAGGTACTGGCCCCATGCATGGCTGAAAGCCCGTGTATAACTTTTGACTCCCCCCCAACTTAACTTACTGATAATATAAACAACAAACACATATTTTGTATTTTACAAATATCTGTATTCTATTTTTTTAATGTGTATTTATTTTTGAGAGACAGAGCATGAATGGGGGAGGGGCAGAGACAGAGGGAGACACAGAATCCAAAGCAGGATCCAGGCTCCAAGCTGTTAGCACAGAGCCAGACGCAGGGCTTGAACTCACGAGCTGTGAGATCATGACCTGAACTGAAGTCAGATGCTTAACTGACTGAGCCACCCGGGTGCCCCTATTATATCTGTATTCTTACAATAAAGTAATCTAGAGAAAAGAAAATATTAAGAAAATCATAAAGAAGAGAAAATATGTTTACAATACTACATTGTAAAAATTCCACATATAAGCAGACCCACGCAGTTCAAATTGTATTGCCCATGGGTCAACTGTGTTTAGGTAAAAAAAAGAGATTTTTAAAAACTTATTGCCTATTTGAAAAGTCCGATCAAACATGCAGCAACTGCTAGAGCTCCAGATTTACCGCAAAATATTTACTTGACTCTATGGTAGAAGGAGAGGCGATATACCAAGTGGTTTCGAGAATGGGCTTTTAAAGTCAGACTCGTCTGAATTCCGACCTTAGCTCTGCGACTGAGAGCTCTTGGGCAAATCAGTTCTTAAGGGTCTTAATTCTGCTGTTTGCTGTTGTTGTTCTTTTTCTATTCTCTCTCATGGTGAGTGTTTTCTATTTTTGGACTGTTTACTCACAAAATTCAGTGGATCTTTATCTCTGGAATCCTAAATCCCTGGGTTGACGTTGTATCCTTCCAGAAACTATTTGTGTCTCAAGGTTATCATCAGTCCAAAGACCATTTTTTAAATGTTAGTTCTTACCAGGCAGTATAGTGAAATTCAAACCTAGAACCCACTTGACCCCAAATTCTTAGGGAAGGTCCCAGCTTCTGTTATCCCAAGGCCAGGCACAACTCAAGCTTTCTTAACAACATTTTCTTTTGCTGGCATGTTAATTTTTTCTAGTTCATTTGTCTGCTGAAGCTGTTAGTCCCTCCAGGGATCTCAATTCCAACAACCAACTTATTATTATTATTATTTTTTTTTTAAGTAAGCTCTAGGCCCAACGTAGGGCCCAAGCTCACAACCCCAAGATCAAGAGTCACACGCTCTACCAACTGAGCCAGCTTACATAGGTCCAAGGTTTTATCTTTTCCATCCTTATGGTAATTAGAATTTATTTAAGCCCCTTTTTTCCTGCCTCCCTGCTCCCCAGGACAGATAAAGCGAGCACCATCTCAGCATTCTGATGTTCAGTGACTGTTCTCTCTCTCTCTCTCCTGTATGTATTTAAAAGGAAACTGGTTCTAGTCTATCTAGAATTTCTAATGGGAAGTTTTCTTGTCTCTGTTCTAGGAGAGAATTTTCAGATTATCTGACTACACAGCTAACAAAGCTTATGCAAGTTATTGAGCTTCTCTAAACCTGTTTTCTCATTTGTAAAATGGGACAGAGGGCAATGGAAAAAAAAGAAAAGGAAATATGTGCTAAGCATTTAGCTCTTTAACTAGTACACAAGGCTACTCAATAAACGGTAACTATGAAATCAGTTTTACTGGCAAGCTGTAAATTTTACCATTAGCTGTTGAAATAAATTCAGTCTATCAAAGTGGGTTTTTACTGTGCTTTGGCTTAAAGAATATTGAATATTTACTGGTCTCCCAAGTAACTGCAGACCACTGCTCATAACCCACACCAATAATGAAAGTATGCTACTAACATGATCCAAGTCTATTAATTAGAGCACATTTATAGGGGTCTGATTTGCCAACTCTGTTTATTTTGCACTTCTGAATGAAATTAGAATGTTTGGGGAAAATTCCCCAAGTTGGCAATTCAGATAGGTATTCTTTTTTAATTTAAATTAACTGACTAAAACATGTTTTGGGCTATAAGCTCTCAGAAGGCAACAGCTATTTAATTTGCTTTCAATAATATCCCTGCATTTCTATAGACGACAGTGATGCCCATGAACAGACCTGGGATATTGTTATACTTTTTAAGTTGTAAATTCCTCCTTATCTGACCCTAGGAATTACTACTGCGGTCACTGCCAAGCAGGGCCCTGTGTGGGACAGGCACATAAATTCATTCTACCCAAGCCAGCTGAAATAGCTTACTGTGCTCTGGGGTCATCATGTGGTCTATTTGGTCATCCGAGTACCCTCCGAATGAAGCACAGGGTAAGTCCACAAGGATGCAGAAAAAATTTAGAGGGGAAAACAATATATGCTGCAGTTTTCGCATTTTGTTTATCGGTATGAATGAGAAACAGAATTACACAAAGAATCCCTACAAAGAAAGAGCTGAGGTAATGGCCTCATGACATTAGTAAATGATTTCAGCACATAAAGGGAACTGGATGGCAGTAATTCAAGCAGTCTAAGAGACTGAAAAGGCCACAGGCACTAAAGAACCGTAATTTGCTACCAACTCCGAGAATTTAAATTTTCCAATCCATAAGACAAAAACCAGCGTACATATCAATAAACAAATTTTAGGTTGAGTGACACTTTATTATTTCCAAATGATATGTGAACAAAAGCCAATTATTTCCCATGGCCACTATTTATACCATATTTTCCATCCTATGTAATACTATGAATAAAGCCAAGATTTATGACATATTTTACTTCTTAAATCCTTTTTATTAAATCCTTCCAAAAATAGCTCTAAAATTTCATCAGTTTAGTAATGCCAACAGTTATGTGTTGGGTGCGCCCCAAACAGCCTCACTGGCTAGTGTGCTTTCACAGGTATCCCAGGAACTGGGTTCACATGGGACAGCACGTGCACAGCGACGGCCCTGACTGCAAACTTGCTTTGTGACGTGCATCCTGACTGCTCAGACAGTGCACAAAGGGCAACGTGACTAAATTACTATAAAATCTGAGGTTAATTTTTCCCTGCAAGGTTAGTACAACTTTTCTAGAAAGAGTGCCATGGCAAGGTCATTTGTATAGCTGCCCAGAACTGATTTTTTTAAAACAGCCTATAACCAGCAATAATTAAGGTCCTCCTCCTCCTCCCCAACCCTCAGGGCAGCCTCAGCATTCTTCTAGACTTCAGTGTTTCAGGGGCTCTCAGTGCAAGATAAAGGGAGACAGTGACACAGGATTAAACTGCAGTAGGAAGAGGACACAGCCAAGGATCTAACCAGTGGTTCTCAGGAGCTTGGAGAGAATGGAATCTGAATCCCCTGACTGGGGAACAGCAAATTCCATTCCCTAAGATGAAAAGTGCTGATGGATGCCTTATGATACAGCTCTTGCACATTTCCTCACGCTAGACACAGGCATGTGCGCAGCTGCAGAATGAGAGCATCAGGATCTAGCTCCGTGTGGGGGCCATGTGAGAAATCACTCTGTAGGGTGCTCTCAATGTTTCTTCATGATGAGAGAGAATTCCTCTTCTATATGACAACATGCACGTCCCTAGTAGTACATTAAGGTTTCTCATATGCTATTCAGAGATCCCTAGCTCTGGAGATAAACAGATAGGAGACCTTTTCGTTACTCTGATCTGATGAATAAAGGTCTTAGGAGAGAGGATCGTACCTTCATAATCATGAAATTATGAAGACACATAAGGTGATCAGGAACATTATGCCACCTCTGTAAGGCTGCAGTACAACATTAGTGTTCAGAAACAGGCCTGTAGTGAATTCCCAAGGACTATGGTCTCATTCAGTAGTGAATAGCCACGATTTTGTTGCTGGAGTTGATAATGTCCCCTCGGGCAGTGACTTTTGTAAGGGGATAAAAAAGGTTTCCATTCCTTCTGAGCATTCTCAAGATCCTTTGCTGCACTCTCACATTTAACCCAAGGCCATGAGAGCAGACTATTTACTGTAGAGCTGTATTTCTTTATTACAGCTATGGAGAGGCCTGTTTCTAACAAGTACGAGTCACGTGCTCCCTACCCTTTGCCATTTATTACAACTGAGCCCTCAGCCGCGCTGCGGCAGCATCTGCCCACGAGGAACTGCTCCGGGTCTGAGAGGCCCCTTTGTCTATCAGGACCCAACTGGTGCTATACTACTGTGGAAGGGAAACCAGCCAAGATTTTGAATGAATAGGCTGGAAGTACGCACCATTACAGACACAAAATGTCTTTCACTGTGAAGGTCTGCTAGAGGTATCCTGTGTTACGTTTTGAGAAACACTTGAAGCCACAGAGCTATTTCTCTCTCAAACATATTGACACCACAGATGTAAGGAAAAGAAGCACACACAGTTAATGAGCCCACAGCACACCCAAATGCTCTGAGAAGTTAGCCAAAACCTAGCAGAAAACTATTAATATGAACCCAGACCAGGGACTAGGATCAGTGTAAACAGCTCAACTTGACAGCTGTGAATCAAAGTCAATCACAATGATGTAACCTTCTCCCCAAAGATATGGTAAGTCCTCTAGACCCAAACTACAGGGAAAAAATTTCCCCCAAAGATTTCATTACTAGTAACAGGACAGGAGACACCCAGACACTATATTGAGGCTCCGGGACAGATTTATTATGTTTAGTCTCAGCGGCCTACAGGGAGATCTTGTCTGGGATTTCATCTAAAAAATCTTAAGGCTTTTCGAAACTTTGGGAAAGATTCTGAATAAACAAGACAACTTAAAGTTGTTCCGGTTGCTCCTCAAATAGCAAATTATATAACTCTTCGGGTACAGAGTCCAAGTCTGGGGAACGAGAAAGGGATGAAGACACTTAGTTCTCTCTGATCTTGTGAACCCATTATAACAAGTGGGTTCTTAAAAATATATAAATGTATACAAAATATATTAACACACACACAAACACACTTATATGTATTTTTTCAGATCCCTTAAACCTTTGCATGACTGCTCTCACTCCGTCTTTAATGACACACAAAATTTTATCCCAAATGCACTTATTCTGTAGAGGCAAAGCATCTGATTGAGACGTATAAATTTGTTAAAGAAATTATGACCATGGTCATATTTTAGAGGTCAACGAAAATAGCTATTAAACCACAGAAGGATTTTCTAAGACCCTAAGCTTTGGCCTGTGTTTATTTATGACTACTTGAGTTTGGGGGTTGTATTAAGGAAATGCTAAAAATTCGGAAGGAAAACTTTTTTTTTTTTTAATAGCATTATTGTTAAGGCTTCTTTCTGTATGCATTTATAATGTGACAATCAAAACTTGTGTCTTCAATGTGTATTCTTAGACACCTTGGATGACGAGGAAAGTGCAGGCTCCTACCTCAGAAAAGACAAAGCAGAACTTATGTCAGGAACATCACAGGAGTAACTGTCAGAGAGGAAGGTTCTGACAAACCTACCAGGAGGTGTGCAGGCATCTGCAGGAGACTGGACGAATGTGGACCGCCTTTTGGTTGGCATAGGCAAAGCCATTTTCTGTTCTTTATGCTTTGCCAGTGCGGCTTGAACTGCTTCTGTATGGATATCTGAAAGATTAAACATTTGCATTTATTAGCTCTTGGTTCTTTTTTTTTTTTTAATTTTTTTTTTTTAACGTTTATTTATTTTTGAGACAGAGAGAGACAGAGCATGAACGGGGGAGGGGCAGAGAGAGGGCGACACAGAATCTGAAACAGGCTCCAGGCTCTGAGCCGTCAGCACAGAGCCCGGCGCGGGGCTTGAACTCACGGACCGCGAGATCATGACCTGAGCAGAAGTTGGACGCTTAACCGACTGAGCCACCCAGGCGCCCCAGCTCTTGGTTCTTAAAGTGTTTACTTCTGTGGGCTGAACTATTACTGCCTCACCTGTTGAAAAGGGATGTTTAGGTGATTTTTAGTTACAGTTTGTGTTGTAACAATTAAAATAAAAATGAAAAAAAAGAGACAAAAAAAGAAAGAAGTCAAGGATAATTTTACAGAGAAGGAAAATGAAGCCCAGAATGATTATGTGACTGCTTTAAGAGCAAACAAGGGGCTAGTGGAGATAGGCAGGGGTGGGGAAAGGGGAAGGGGTCTAATATGCCCCTGTGCCAGGCAGGGATCCTACCTCTGAATGGAATGAGTGCTGTGCAGGTAGCTAAAAGACACTCACTGTTCTTCAGGAAAAGCAGCTCAGGATTTGTTTAACTGCCTGAAAGTGGTTGAGACCACTCAGTTCTCTACCACAGGATCAGAAGGGCTGAATCTGATCTAGAAAAATATAAGAGCTGATGGCACTTGTTTGCCACTGTGGCCACAAGAGAATTCAGTTCTCCCCTTGAAGTCCAAGAGGAAGGAACCTTAGAGCACCGGGATGCGTCAGTCGGTTAAGTGTCCAACTTCAGCTCAGGTTATGATCTCACGGTTCATGAGTTCGAGCCCTGCACTGGGCTCTCAGCTGTTGGAGCAGATCCCGGTTTGGATCCTCTGTCTCCCTCTCTCTCTGCCCCTGCTCCGCTCACACTCTCCTCTCTCCCTCAAAAATAAATAAAGATTAAAAAAAAAAAAAAGAAGTCTAATAGGGGTCTCAAAATTAACATTTCCCAACAGAACACTTGATTGTCCACTCCCGCCATAAAATGTGCTCTACATTTCTGCAAAAAAAGGATCATACTATTCATAGTCTTTGGTGTTCTCCTTTGAGATTTTTTAAAACTCTTACAAAATCCTGTGAAGGTAGATAACTGAAGTAGCTTCCTAGTTCACAAGAATTTCCTCTTCTCAGGGATGGGCCCAGTTGAGGGACAAACTATCCTAGGAGGCCTGTCTGTGCTATGTAAATGTACCTCTTATAACAGCTGGACCTATCAGATCCTTTTATGGGGGTCTGTGTGGAAGAATTTGAAATAAGTCAAGAAAATGCAGGTTCTAGAACTGAGTCACTTTAATGATAATTCCCTAGAGAAAAGGAATGTCCTTAAACTTCAGGGTTGAAACCCTGGAAGCTGTCTCTCCTTTTCTAGGGATTTCTCAACTGTTGCTTTGCTTCTATGACCTACTCTAGCTATTTAAGGTAGCCTGAGCTGGCCTGTTTCATGCAACAACAACAACAACAAAAACCTTCACTAATATAACCAGAAACATCTTTCTGTGTAAATACAGACCTATAACATAATTTTAAAGGTTGCATAGAATTCCACTGTATGTCTGTGCCATGATTTATTTAAGCAACCTGTTTCCAAAGTTTTGCTACTATTCATAGCAACGATTCACAGCAAAAGAATTCAGTATTTTCACCTTAGTACATACGTCTAATCCTATTTTTGTAGGATTAATTCCAATTGCTGAGGTGTATTTCCTAAGAACAAGGATTTTAATTTTTTTTTTTTTTTTTTTTTTTTTTTTTTTTGAGCAGGGGGAGCAGCTAGTGCAAGCAGGGGAAGGGCAGAGGGAGAGGGAGAGAGAGAATCTCAAGTAGGCTCCACACCCAGCTCGGAGCCCAACATGGGGATCCATCTCACCACCACGAGACTGTGACCTGGGCCAAAATTAAGAATCGGACACTTAACCAACTGAGCCAAGACACCCAATGATTTTACTCTTATATAGCTATCATACATTTACCAAAATCAATAAATTAAATATTGATACAAATTATTATGTCACCCACAACCCATATTCCAACTTAGCCTACTATTCCCCAGTAATGCACTTTATAGTTTTTCCTCCTTTGTTCCTGATCTGGGACCTGACACAGAATCATACATTACATTTAGTTGTCACAATTCTCTATTATCCTATAATCTGGAACATTTCTTAACCTTTGTCTCTCATTGCCTTGACATTATTGTACAGACTAATTATATTGTAGAATGTCCCTTAATTTTAGTTTGTTGATATTCCTCATAATTAGATTCAGGTTATACATTTTGGTAGGAATACCACAGAAGTAATATGTCTTCTTGAAACATGATGTCAGGAAGTGTCTGCCCTATTACTGGTGATAGTAACTGATTACTTGGTTAAGATGATGTCTACTAAAGTAATTCATTGTAAGGTTATTATTCTTCCCTTAGTGTAATTAACAAATAAATTATGGGTGAATGTTTTTCAGATGATATAAATATTACATACTTCATTGAACTTTTACCTACTGGTTTTAGCATTCATTGATGATTCTTGGCTGAATCAATTATTACCATAATGGCTACAAAACATTGATTTAATAACTCTATCATTCCTTCTGTATTTATTAGTTACTTTTTCTACTATAAGAAAAAGCATCCCTTTCTCTCCCAATTTATTTATATCAATACAGACCTATTGACTCTCATTTTATTCTATGGCTATTGTTACTACCATTACTTATTTTGATGGTCCTAATACCCCAGATTTGACCAATGAGGCCAAATCAAACGGGCTCTTACGTCCTTTTGACATATTCCCATCATTTTGAGCAGTTTTTGTTCTCTGGTATAAGATGTTCCAGGTATGTTCCCTTCTCCAGCACTAGAATTAAAAATTTCTCTAAGGAACCCTGACCTCACTTAGTGGAGAATGGTATTTAGAAAACAAGACCTTAAAAGAAGGAGTGCTCAGTGTTATTGGGGTATCAGACGCTCAACCAACTAAGCCACCCAGGTGCCCCTCTTCATTTTAAAAAAAAAATTTTTTTTTCAACGTTTATTTATTTTTGGGACAGAGAGAGACAGAGCATGAATGGGGGAGGGGCAGAGAGAGAGGGAGACACAGAATCGGAAACAGGCTCCAGGCTCTGAGCCATCAGCCCAGAGCCCGACGCGGGGCTCGAACTCACGGACTGCGAGATCGTGACCTGGCTGAAGTCAGACGCCCAACCGACTGCGCCACCCAGGCACCCCACTTCATTTTTTTTTTTAAAGCTGCATAGCACTCCATTATATAATTTAGTTTACTCAACTATTCTAAGTGTAGGCATTTAAGTGTTTCCAATATTTTACAATTACAAACAATAATACAACAAAGGGTCTTGTGCAAGTAGACTTTTATACTGATGAGAGTATATCTTCAGGGCCAATTCCAACAAGTGAGACTCCTAAGTCAAAAAGTGAATACATTTTAAACTCTGCTGCATCTTGCCAAGTTCCTCTCCAAAGAGTTGTATCATACTGTATTACTAGCAGCAATGTGCCTATGTGTCTGTTTCCTCATAGCCTCACCAGCAGAATGTATTATCTTGGTTTTTTGACTATTACCAGTTTGGTAGCTGAGAAATGGTGTCTCAGTATACTTTCAATTTGGACTTCCTTTATTTTATTATTATTATTTTTTATTTTAAGATTTACTTTATTTTTGGAGAGAGAGAGAATGTGCAAGTAGGGGAGGGGGCAAAGGGAAGTGGGGGGGAGAGAGGGAGAGAGAGAAAGAAAGAGAGAGAATCCCAAGCAGGCTCCACACACTCAGCATGGAGCCTGATGTGGGGCTCAGTTCCATGACCCTGGGATCATGATCTGAGCTGAAATGAAGAGTTGGACGCTCAACTGGCTGAGCCACCCAAGCAACCCTGTACTTCTTTTATCATTAATGAGATTAAACATTGGATTTAAGGACCATTTAATATTTGTTGGTAAGTGAAAGTAAATATTCATGTCACTTGATCATTTTTCCACTGGGTTTCTCCATTTATTTTCCCCGAATTTTTAGCCTAAATTTTTAATTTTTCCCCTAGCCCTTTATCTCTGAATGTCAGAAATAGTTTCTTTCAATCTGTCATTTGTCTTTTGACACTGTGGTAGTTTATTGCCACACAGAAGGTTTTTAAAAAATTTTCATGGAATATCTCAAATCGATAACCTAATGTTATATTGAAGGAACTTAAAAAAGAACAAACTAAAACCAAAGTTAGTAAAAAGAGGAAATAACAAGGATTATAACAGAAATTAAAAAAATAAATTTGAAAAACAGAAAACAATCAACAAAAATAAAAGTTGGTTTTTTGAAAAGATGAACAAGGGGCGCCTGGGTGGCGCAGTCGGTTAAGCGTCCGACTTCAGCCAGGTCACGATCTCGCGGTCCGTGAGTTCGAGCCCCGCGTCGGGCTCTGGGCTGATGGCTCGGAGCCTGGAGCCTGTTTCCGATTCTGTGTCTCCCTCTCTCTCTGCCCCTCCCATGCTCATGCTCTGTCTCTCTCTATCTCTCAATAATAAACGTTAAAAAAAAAATTAAAAAAAAAAAAAAAAAAAAAAGAAAAGATGAACAAAACTGACAAATCTTTAACTAGATTAAGAAAAATACAGGGGCTGGGGTGCCTGGGTGGCTCAGTCGGTTAAGCGGCCGACTTCGGCTCAGGTCATGATCTCGCGGTCCGTGAGTTTGAGCCCTGCGTCGGGCTCTGTGCTGACAGCTCAGAGCCTGGAGCCTGTTTCAGATTCTGTGTCTCCCTCTCTCTGACCCTCCCCCATTCATGCTCTGTCTCTCTCTGTCTCAAAAATAAATAAATGTTAAAAAAAAAAAATTAAAAAAAAAAAAAAAAAGAAAAAGAAAAATACAGGGGCACCTGGGTGGCTCAGTCGGCTGGGCGTCTGACTTGGGCTCAGGTCATGATCTCCCAGTTCACAGGTTCGAGCCCCACGTCGGGCTCTGTGCTGACAGCTCAGAGCTTGGAGCCTGCTTCGGATTCTGTGTCTCCCTCTCTCTCTGCCCTCCCCTGCTCATGCTCTCTCTCTCAGAAATAAAGATTTTTAAAAAATTAAAAAAGAAAAATACAGAGTAAAATAACTAAAATAAAAAATGAAAGAGGAAATATTACAACTGATACCATAGAAATAAAAAAGATTATAAGACTACCATGAGACTACTACCATACCACAAATTGGATAACCTAAAAAAATGGATAAATTCCTAGAAACATACAACCTACTAAGATTGAATCATGAAGAAAGAGAAAATCAGAACAGACAAATTACTATTAAGAAGACTGAATCAGTAATAAAAACCTCCCAACAAAGAAAAGCCCAGGTTTCACCGCAGAAATCTATAAAACATTTTAAGAACAGCAACCTTTCTCAAATTCATTCAAAAAACTAAAGAAGAAATACTTCTCATTTAAAAGAAGAAATACAAACTCATTTTTATGAGGCCAGCATTACCCTAAAACCAAAGCTAAACAAAGATACTGCAAAAAACAAAACAAATCCAAAATAAAACAAAACAACAACCCCTAAAACTAAGCAACCCACTGAATGGGAGAAGATATTTGCAAATGATATATCCAATAAGGGGTTAACATCCAAAATATATAAAGGACTTACACAACACCAAAAAACAAATAATTCAATTAAAAAGTGAGCAGAGAACTTGAATAGACATTTTTACAAAGAAAGCATACAAATGGCCAACAGACATAAAAAGACACGCAGCATCACTAACCACAGGGAAATGAAAATCAAAACCACTTCGAGATCTCACCTTACACCTGTCAGAATGGCTAGGATGAAAAAGACAATACCAAGTTTTGTGAGGATGTAGAGAAAAAGGAACCCTGGTACACTGTCAGTGGGAATGTAAATCGGTGTAGTCACTGTGGAAAACAAGGTAAAAAAATTAAAAATAGAAACACCAAAAAGTCCAGTAATTCCACTATTGGGTATTTACTCAAAGAAAACAAAAACACTAATTCAAAAAGACATATGCATCCTCACGCTTCCTGCAATATTGTGTGTAATAGCCAAGATATAGAAGCAGCTCAAGCGTCCATCGACAGAATGGATAAAGATACGGAATATATATACAGTGGAATATTACTCGGCCATTAAAAATAATAGGACCTTGCCATTTGCGACAACATGGATGAACCTAGAGGGTATCATGCTAAGTAAAATAAGTCAGAGAAAGACAGACACCATATGATTTCACTTATGTGTGGAATCTAAAAAAAGGAACAAACAAAACTCAAAGAGACTCTTAAATGCAGTTAAGAAACTGGTGGTTGCTAGAGGTGAGGCAGGTGGGGGATGGGCAAAATAGATAAAGAGCATTAAGAGGTATAAACCTCCAATTATAAAATAAAGACGTCACAGAGATGAAAAGTAGAGCATGGGGAAGTCAATAATATCGAAAAAATGTACAGTGATGACACCTCATAATGAGCATTGAGTAATGTATAAAATTATTAAACCACTATTTTGTACACCTGAAACTAATGTAACACTGAATGATAATCACACTGAAATTTTTAAAATAAATAAAAAATTTAAATGCAGATTTTTTTTAAAAGGCAGAAACAGACCCATAAACACAGAGAACAAACTGATGGTGGCAGAGGGGAGGGGAGTAGGGGGATGAGAAAAATGAGTAAAGGAAAGGAGTGCCTGGGTGGCTCAGTCAGTTAAGCATCTGGCTCTTGATTTCAGCTCAGGTCATGATCTCAGGGTTTGTAGGTTCAAGGGCTGCTCTGGGCTCTGTCAGCACAGAGCCTATTTGTGTCTCCCTCTCCCTGCCCCTCCCTCCCTCCCTCTCTCTCTCAAAATAAATAAAGTTAAAAAAGTTTTTTAAAGTCGGTAAGGGGGAGTGGGAGATACAGGCTTCTAGTTATGGAATAAGTCACAAAGGTAAAAAGTACAGTACTGGGAATATAGTCAATGGTATTGTCATAGCGATGTATGGTGACAGATGACAGCTGCACTTGCAGTAAGTATAGCATAATGTACAGATTTGTTCAATCACCATGCTGTACATCTGAAACTAATGTAACACTGTATGTCAACTATGCTTCAATTAAAAAAAAAAAGAAAAGAACCCCTACACCAATATCCCTGATGAATACAGATGCAAAAATATGAACAAAATACTATCAACCTGAATTCAACAGTACATGAAAAGGACTATGTACCGGGGCACCTGGGTGGCTCAGCCAGTTAAGCGTCCAACTCTTGGGTTTGGCTCAGGTCATGTTCTCACGGTTTCATGAGTTCGAGCCCAACGCTGGGCTCTGTGCTGACAGTGTGGCGTCTGCTTGGGATTCTCTCTCTCTCTCCCTTTCTCTCTGCCCCTCCCCAACTCGCGCCGTCTCTGTCTCTCTCAAAATAAATAAATAAAAACATTCATATTCATATTTATATTTAGGACTATGTACCATAACCAAGTGGGATTTATCCCTGTTTTGCAAGGATGTTCAACATATGAAAATCAACAAATGTAAGACTCTACATTAACACAATGAAGGACAAAAATTATATGACCATCATAGATGCAGAAAAAGCATTTGACAAAACTCAACACACTTGATAAAAACACTCAACGAACTAGGAACCGAAGGACATTCTCTCAAAATAATAAAATTCATAAACGAAAAGCCCACAGCCAGCAACATAGTCAACGGCGAGAGCTGAAAGCTTTTCCTTCTAAGATCAGGAACAAGGTAAAGATGCCTGCTCTCACCACTTCTTTCAGCATAGTACTGGATGTCCTGGTCAGAGTAATTAGGCAAGAAAAAAAAAAAAATAAAAGGTATACAAAGGGAGAGGAAGAAGTAAAATTATTTATGTTTGCAGATGACATGATCTTATACATAGGAAATCCTAAAGATTTTATTCACGTACACAAACTGTTAGAACTAATCGGCAAATTCAACAACTGCAGGATAGAAAATCAGGATACAAAAACCAGTTGTGTTTCTCAACACAAACAGTTAACTATCTGAGAAGGAAAGGAAGGAAATAATCTCATTTATAGTAGCATAAAAAATAATAAAAATTTAAAAATCAACACAACCAAGCAGGCAAAAGACTTGTATACCATGAAAACCGCTGCAGGAAATTAAAGAAGAAACAAATGGAAAAACATTCCATGTTCATGGACTGGAAGATTTAATATTGTTAAAATATAAGTGATCTACAGATTTAATGCTATACCTGTAACAATCCACTGGCACTTTTGAAGAAATAGAAAAAAAATCCTAAAATGTATACGGAATCTCAAAGAACTCAGAATAGCCAAAACAATTTTAAGAAAGAAGAATAAAGCTGGAAGCCTCATATTTCCTGATTTCAAAAAATATATATTTCCTGAAAGCCAGAGTAACCAAGATAGTATAATGTTGGCATAAAGAGAGACATATAGACCAATGCAATAAAATAGAGAGCTCAGAAATTAACCCTTGTGTATATGGTTAAATGGTCTTTGACAAGGGTGCCAAGACTGTTCAGTTAGGAATGACAGTCTCTTCAACAAATGTTGCCAGGAAACTGAAATATCTGCATATAAAAGAATGAAGTTGGACATTTATCTTATACCATATACCATATAAACTAACTAAAGGGGTGCCTGGGTGGCTCAGTCGGCTGAGCATCCGACTTCGGCTCAGGTCATGATCTCGTGGTTTGAGTTTGAGCCCCGCGTCGGGCTCTGTGCTGACAGCTCAGGGCCTGGAGCCTGCTTCGGATTTTGTGTCTCCCTCTCTCTCTGCCCCTCCCCTGCTCACGCTCTGTCTCTCCCTCTCTCTCAAAAATAAATAAATGTAAAAAAAAAAAATTAACTAAAAATAAATCAAAAACTTAAACATAAGACATGAAACTATAGAACTCTTAGAAGCAAACATAAAAGGAAAGCTTCGTAACTCTGGAGCGGGTTAATCATTTCTTGGATATGAAACTATAAGCACAAGCAAGAAAAGCAAAAATAGGTGGGACTCCATCAAACTAAAAAGCTTCTGCACAACAAAGGAAACAACAGAGTGAAAAGGCAACCTATGGAATGCGAGAAAATATTTGCAAACCATGTATTGGATAAGGCACTAATGTCCAGAATATTTAAAGAATACTTACAACTCAATAACAACAAGTAACCCAATTTAAAAATGGCCAAGGGACTCGAACAGACATTTCTCCAAACAAGATAAACAAATGGACAACAATCATATGAAAAGATGCTCAACATCACTAATCATCAGGGAAATGCAAGTCAAAGCCACAATGGCATATCTCTTCATACCAATCAGGATAGCCACTGAAAGGGGGCCTGGGTGGCTCAGTCAGTTAGGTGTCCGACTCTTGATTTCGGCTCAGGTCATGATCTCAAGCTCCATGTCAGGTTTTGTGCTAACAGCAAAGAGCCTGCTTGGGGTTCTCTCTCTCCCTCTCTCTCTGCCCCTTGCCTGCTCATGCTTTTTCTCGCTTTCAAAAATAAATAAATAAACTTTAAAAAAAAAAGGATAGTTACTGGAAAGAAAACAAATCAAAAGCGGGGGGGGGGGAGAAAAAGAAAGGGAAGTGTTGGTGAGGACATGGAGAAATTAGGATCTTTGCACACTGTTGGTGGGACTGTGAAATGGTGCAGCTGTTATGGAAAACAGTATGGAAGGTTTCTCAAAAAACTGAAAATAAAACTATCATATGATCTAGCAATCCCACTTCTGGGTATATATCCAAAAGAACTGAAAGCAGGGTCTCAAAGAGATATTTGCACACAAATGTTCAATGCAGCATTATGTACAACAGCCATGACATGGAAGGAACCTTAATGCCCATGAATGGATGAATGTATAAAGAAAATGTGTTAGATATATACAATGGACTATTATTCAACCTTAAAAAAGAAGGATATCTTCTCACATGCTACAACATGGATGAACCTTGAGGACATTAGGTTAAGTGAACTAAAACAATCACAAAAAACCAAAATCTGCTTACAAGAGATATCAAAGGACTCAAATTCTTAGATATAGTAAGACTAGGGGGAGAGGGAAACAGAGAGTTGTGAGTTGTCACTGTTTGATGCAAGATCAAAGAGTTCTAAAGAGCTGTTGTGTACCAATATGCATATAGTTAATATGGAAATGTACACTTAAAAATTTTGAAGGCGGGGCACCTGGGTGGCTCAGTTGGTTAAGTATCCAACTCTTGATTTTGGCTAAGGTCATGATCTCATGGTTTGTGAGATGGTGCCCTGAGTCAGGCTTTGTGCTGACAGTGTGGAGCCTGCTTGGGATTCTCTCTCTCTACCTCTCCCCTGCTCGCTTCCTTGTTCCTGCTCGCTCTCTCTCTCTCTCTCTCCAAATAAATAAACATTAAAAAAAAATTTTAAGAGGGTATATATATGTGTTTTTTACTGCAGTAAAAACATTTTGTATGTAGTCTTTCATCACATCTGGATTTTGAGTTCCAGCTGTTTTCCCATAAGACTTTCTCTAAGCCCACGTTACTGAAAAATTCACTGGTGTTTTCTTTTAGTACTTACCTTTTTTTTTTTTTTTAATCTAGATCTCTGATCCATTTGAAGTTTTTCCTGGCATATGGTATGAGATATGGATTTACTTTATATTTTTCCCTGTGTCCTAGCACCATCTATTAAAAAGTACATTTCTGTCCCAATGATTTGCAATGCTATCTTTATTATACACTAAATCCCAGATGTACTTTGTTCTATTTCTATACTTGTTATTCTAAAGTTTATTTATTTTGAGAGACAGAGAGAGAGAGACAGAGAAAGGGGGGGGGGGAGGGCGGAGACAGAGGATTCAAAATGGGCTCTGTGCTAACAGCAAAGAACCCAATGCAGGGCTCAAACTCACAAATCATGAGATCATGACTTGAGCCATAGTCAGACGCTTAACCTACTGAGCCACCCCGGTGCCCCTCTGCACTTGTTACTCTATTCCAATGTTATTCTATTCCAATGGTCTGCCTGCCACTTTGTCTGCCATACCACACTGTTTTAATTATAGAGTCTTTAGAGTGAATATGTTTTAATATCTAGTAGGTATAGTCACTCTTCATAGGTTTTCTTTCTCAGTGTTTTCCTACCTATTCTTACATGTTTATTTTTCCAAATGAACTTCAAAAACATGTTTTCTGGCTCCATAAATAAATTTAATAATGTTGTTGGGACTGGATTGAATTTATAAACTAATTTAGGGAGTCCTGCCATCTTTGTGATGTTGAATTATCAAAGAACAAGGAATGCTTTTCCATTTATCATGTCTATGTTGTGTCTTTCAGAGTCTTAAAGTTTCCTTTGTAAAGGCTTTACATATTTCTTAAGTTTTTCCTAAATATATCTTATCTTTTCTATTGCTTTTGTAAATGAGGTTTGCTCTACTCTATCTTTTAATTGGTTATTGCTTGCATATATGAAGGCTACTGATTTCTGAACTAGTTTTATATCTGGCTACCTGACTGAATTATTGTATTAGATTAATTTTGTTATTGACTTTCTTGGGTTTTCTTTTCTTTTTTTTTTTTTTTTTAATGTTTATTTATTTTTGAGAGAGAGAGACAGAGACAGCACAAGTGGGGGAGTGGCAGAGAGAGAGGGACATGCAGAATCTGAAGCAGGCTCCAGGCTCCAAGCTGTCAGCACAGAGCCCAACGTGGGGCTCAAACTCACAAACCGCCAAGATCATAACCTGAGCCAAAGTCGGAAGCTTAACTGACTGAGCCACCCAGACACCCCCACTCTCTTGGATTTTCTAAGTAAACATCGTATCAAGTACAAATACAGTTTTACTTTTTCTTTTCTAATTCTTACACCTCTAGTTGATTTGCCTTGTCTACTCGTATTAACACCTCTAGTGCAATTTAAATTTAGAATTAAAAACAAAAAACAAAAAACAAAAACTCTTGTAAATAAATTTAAAAAAAAAAACAGCTCAATTTTAAAAAATAAGTTGAGGCACTGGACAGGTAGGTTATAGAAGAAGAATAAAAGGTCAATTAACATATTCAAAAGGGGGCGCCTGGGTAATTCAATTGGTTGAACGTCCGACTCTTCATTTTTGCTCAGGTCATGATCTCAGGGTTGTGGGATGGAGCCCCATGTTGGACTCCACGCTGAGCATGAGGTTTGCTTAAGATTCTCTCTCTTTCCCTCTGTCCCTCCCTCACTTGCACACTCTCTCTAAAAAATAAAAAAGCCATATTAAAAAAATTCAATCTCATTTGTAACACTTCCACCAACAAGGTATGAGAGGGTATGAGAGTGTCCATTTCCCTACATCTATGGACAACACTGAACTATTTTTTTCATCTTTTCCCAAGAGGTAATTGGAAAGTGTTATTTTACAGTTTTAAAGTAGCCATTCCTATTCTTGGCTCGTTTTTATGAAGTGGTTACGACATGATGCAAAAGTAGCATAGATGGGCTTTATGTATCAGGGGCAGAACAAACACTAAGTGCCCTTACCTATTTAGATAGATGGATGGATGGATGACCAGATGGCCAGACAGACTAGCAGATATGGACAGAATGAACAGACTAGCAGATATGGACAGACTGAAAGGCAGATGCTTAGACAGGTTCAATCATTAAGTAGAGAAGCACAGTTCAAAGAGTTACCTGCAAGCCATCAAGTAGTCATGCCGTTTTCACCAATTTCTAAAGCAGCAACCACTTTAACATTTTTAATTATGACAGAGACAGCAACTATTAAATTCTGGAACATTAGGGTATCACATTAATTTTGGCACTATACTGTGTGCCTAGTGGAGAGGGAAAATGCAATTTTAATTTAATTTAAATTTAAATAAAATTTCATGTGCATTTCACATTCCCTTGTACAGATTACGTTTCTTTTTTTAAAAATTTTTTTTAATGTTTATTTATTTTTGAGACACAGACAGAGCATGAGTGGGAGAGGGGCAGAGAGAGAGGGAGACACAGAATCCGAAGCAGGCTCCAGGCTCCAAGCTGGCAGCACAGAGCCTGACGCAGGGCTTGAACTCACAAAGCGCGAGATCATGACCTGAGCCAAAGTCGGATGCTTAACCGACTGAGCCACATAGGCGCCCCAGACTACGTTTCTTTAACCTGGAATATCTATATAGCAAACAGCTATTCACCCTTCAAACTGGTGCAGACATCAACACCTCCATGAAGCCTGCCCTTAACAGTGCCAGTTCCCAGGCTCCTTCCCCTGTCATCCCCTCTTTTTTTCTGCCTCTACCTTTTATAAAGGATACCTGTGTTTAAGAAAAGATTCTTGGGTTTCTGTCTGTGCTTCTCTAGAATCTAAACTGTGCTCAACTCACAGGTCTACAATAAATTCTTGATGAACTGAACTAAACTCAATTTACTTTCCTTGGCACAAGGAAGAGTATTAATATGGAAATAAAATAGTCTTGGTATACCAGTGGCAGCCCCCTTAGCAAATGCCACCATGTCAGAAATCAGATATAAATTTTTTTTAATGTTTGTTTATTTCTGAGGGAGAGCAAGTGGGGGAGGGGCAGGGAGAGAGAAAGAGAGAGAGAGAGAGAGAAAGACAGAGAGAGAGAGAGAGAGAGAGAGAGAGAGAGAGAGAGAGAGAGACCGAGGATCTGAAGCGGGCTCTGTGCTGACAGCAGAGAGCCCAATGAGGGGCTCGAACTCACAGACCATGAGATCATGACCTGAGCTGAAGTCAGAAGCGTGCCTGAGCCACCCAGGTGCCCCAGAGATCAGATTTAGACTGAGAAAGAAAGTTCTCAATTAGGGTAACATAGGGAGTTACTGTTGCATTTAGCTCCCATTACTAAGTCAGAAGAATCCATACTTAGAGTAAAAATCATTAAGAACAATAACTGATTTATTGCTTTAAATCATTTATCCAGGGCTATCATTTTTAAAACTATCTTTCCCAAACCTCCATTTATAAAATAATTAAGTCATGGGAATATATGTACAGCATGGTAACTGTAGCTAATATATTGTACATTTGAAAAGTTGCTAAGAGAATGAATCTTAAAAGTCCTCACCACCACAACGAAAAATTCTGTATAGCTACGCATGGTGGTGGATGTTGACTAGACTCGCTGTGGTGATCATTTCACGGTATCAAATCACTGTGTTGTATACCTGACCTAATATAATACTACCTCAATAAAAGGAAAAAAACTGCTACTTTTTAAAAAAAAAAAATAATATGAATACATTTTACATTACATGTATTTTGCATTTTACCACAATAAAAAACCCTTAGTATACATATTAGAAAAAATTAATATACATATTGGAAAAAGATGTAAGCACATATAATGCTGGAGTGAAATTTTTTCTGAGATCCACTGCGTCTCAAAACTAATCCCACCTCAACAGTTTGCTACCTATTCTTCCAGGTTTCTGTATCTGTGTTCTTAATATATGTAATGTTGTTATTCATATTTCTAAAAATCAGGTCATGCATTACATACTATCTTGCATTTATTAAAAATATATTTTGCACATCTCTCCATATCTGCACAAAAAAATCTACCTCTTTTTCACAGGATTTTAAAATCCACTTTCATAGAATTCCTTTGTGTGGACATGCTGTAACTTATTTAACCACTGTATTATTATGAACGCTATTACAACAAATGTCTGCGTATACGTCTTTGTGCACATTTGTAGGTGTTTGTGTAAAATAAATTCCTAGAGGTGGAATCTCCAGGAAAAAAGGTATTAATGTTCAAAGTTTTAAAGATATTGCCAAACTGTTGTGCTGTTACCTTTAAGACCACAGTACCAACTTATTAATGGCTCCGAAATAATTTTATACTGCACTTATATTATTCTGCTTTAGTGTCCCTGAGGTTTACTTAGTTGAATCAAGATTGCCATATCTTATTGAATCTATGATGCCATCTTATATAAAACATATCCTGATTTCAGACATGTTAAAATGTGAAAAGTGTTCTTCTTATATTAGATGAAATCATGGTTCTTAGCTGTCCCGGAAAACAAATGATAAACTGCTTATACTGAGAAAAAGCACTTCCTCAACAAGAGCAAATCAAATGCTCAGACTTATTAATTAAAAATACTACATTTCCAGGGCACCTGGGCGGCTTAGTCAGTTAAGCATTCGACTTCGGTTCAGGACAGGATCTCGCAGTTCACGAGTTCGGTCCCCACGTTGGGGTCTCTGCTGTCAGCACAGAGCCTGGAGCATGTATCCCATTCTGTGTCTCCCTCTCTCTTTGCACCTTCCCCACTTGTGCTTTGTCTCTTCTTCCTCTCTCAAAAATAAAAAAAACATTAAAAAAAATTTTTTTAAATACTACACTTCCAAAAGTATTTTGCTACAACTAGGGAATTCTTCACAACAATCAAGCTTTACAAGGCCCATGACATTTGGATAATTAATAACTACAAAGCATGTTCTTCTCTGCTGTAAGGTTTCTGTCAGCAGAACACAAAACAAATCAAACCACCCATCTATTTTTCTAACAAGGTAAGCCCTGGCCCATATATTGGTGTCAAAACAAGAAGTCCACAGTTACTACATTAGCAAAGCCTCTTATTGATAAGAACAGGCAACTCTTTTAACTGGATTTGACTCATTTACCACCATACAATTCATCTTGATCTTTGATAAGAAGTCACTTCCGAAGTTCAGTCCCCAGACACAGCTGACTTTGGATATCTCTGCCAGAAGCACATGTGAAAGCTGGGTATCATTTTCCAGCACTAACGTTTGAGCTGAAAAGGCGATACAAATACTCTAAAGTCCTTTTTTGTTGTTGTTTTGTTTGAGGTAGCTAATTACTCAAAAACCGAGCTTTAAAGGAGTTGTCAGAATTACTTATCATATTATCACTTTCCATCTCAGGCATCAACTGTGTATTTTCTACACTTGTGACCATAACACACGTGTAGAAATTGTATCATGCCTTGATGTGCAGGAAAAAAAGGTACTAGTAAATGTATTGGAAATGTCAGAACCTCTTGGCTAAGCACAAAGAATGGAATCGGATCATATCTGACTGTGAATAAATATAAGCTCTTTATACCATGTCTGCAACATGAAATACTAAGTCTACTTAGATTTGATTAACATTAGTTGAAATGTCATAGGTATTAATAAGCCTCCACCAAATAAGAAAGGATTTTCTAGTTACACTTAATAACACCATTAAATCCTTTCGGTGTACCTCTCAGTTTACTGTGAATGCTTGTCATTTTACTAAACACACCCTGCATTCTTATGCCACTTTTGCATGGGACATGTAAACATAACCGTTCCTAAAGATGGAGTGACAAAGAGGTGAAGTTCGACTCCCAACAATTTCTACAACTTATTTGCTCTACTTCTGCTGCTGCTGTTGATTCCTTCTTATTCATTAGAAGCCGCAATTTGCTGAGTTTTCCTCTGCAATTTAGTTAATTCCTAATGTACTGAAAAATGTGTTTTTTACCCAAAATCCATGCTTGCATGCCTCCACTTTCATGTTCCCCTCATGATAGTACTCTGGTGCTCTCATATCTTTCAATATCTTCAGGGTTTTAAATGGCCTTTTCTTCCCTATTTTACCTCTTCTCTGGTCTTCTTGTTACTACCTTAAAAAAAAAGTCCCTGTGAGACAAATATCCCAAACTTACTCTTAAACCCTCTTCAAGATCTCTGCACCAAACTAAGAGACACAGTCGGCTAACCGACATTTGGTTCACAGACTACGCTTTCCCACATTTGGGGTAAATCTGAAAGAATTGGTACAAGAGAGCAAGGGGCTAGAGATCAGTTAGGTTTTCGTTGATTGAGGTCAAAATGTTACAGTAAAGGTCACTATAGCCTTTCTCTGTATGTGATCAGCCTGGATATAGGATGTAGAGAATCATCTTTTTGGTTCCTTACTAATTCTTTTATTATATGCTGTAAAAACAAACAAACAAGGGGGGGAACCCCCACAAAACTCTCAGAAGTCCAGAGATGAGAGTTTAGAGGCCGAAACCCTTCTGGACTGGCCAGAACCCACTGCTGCTGAACCTGGGCCCCAGAGTCAAAAGTGCCCAGGAAATCAGGCTTGGGTCCTGGCAACAAAGAGGAGCTCCTGAGATGTTTTTCTATATCCCGTTGTACCTCCCTCTAATCCACTCTTTAACGAACAACTACTTTTATTCTTTCTTTTCTCCAAAATATCTTTTAGCTCTTACGTATGTTTGGCCCTGTGCCAGGCACTGGGATACAGTAATGGTAGAGCACTTGGTCTGTAGATGGAGCAAACTACTAGAACAAATACAAATGTAACCGCTCCGCTGAAACCCTCTAATGGTATTCAAGATTCCTTAAGATCTCATCCCTGGTCATCTTTCTAGCCTCATCTCCCACCTACTTCCGGGTTCTCGCATTCTACGTTCCATAATGAACTCCTTTCAGGTCTACTATCTGATGCTATTTCCCTCAGTCTGTCTGCTGTGACAGTTTAGATGTCTCACTCTCTGAGAAAGCCTCCTCTGATCGATCAAGACCAGGTTAGGTATAAGGGAAAATTCTGGGGTGGCATGTAACCTCTTTTTTTTCTTAAGAGAGAGGGAGAGAGGGTGCTCTTGAGCAGGGGAGAGGGGCAGAGGAAGGGAGAGAATTCCAAGCAGCCTCCAAGCTCAGTGAGTAGCCTAACGTGGGGCTTGATCCCACAACCCTGGGATCATGACCTGAGCTGATATCAAGAGTCAGATGCTCAACCGGCTGAGCCACCCAGGGGCCCCTAACCTCTACTTTTATTTTTATTTTTTTTTAATTTTTTTTTTCAACGTTTATTTATTTTTGGGACAGAGAGAGAGAGAGAGCATGAACGGGGGAGGGGCAGAGAGAGAGGGAGACACAGAATCGGAAACTGGCTCCAGGCTCTGAGCCATCAGTCCAGAGCCTGACGCGGGGCTCGAACTCACGGACCGCGAGATCGTGACCTGGCTGAAGTCGGATGCTTAACCGACTGCGCCACCCAGGCGCCCCTTATTTTTATTTTTTTTAATGTAACACTTCTCATTCCTTCCTTTCAGTGTATAAAAATAGCTATCTAATAAAATCAGCTCCCAAAATGTCTGACACAGGTCGGCAACCATGTCCTTTTCCTTATTTTCTCTAAATCAGTTTCTGAAAGGATATGACATACACCCTGCTTTTTTTAAATTTCTTAATTTATTTTTGAGAGAGAGCATGCATGCTCACGAGCGGGGGACAGGGCAGAAGGAGAGAGACAGAGGATCCCAGGCAGGCTCCACACTGAAGACAATGAGGGGCTTGATCCACGACCAACCCTGGGATCATGATGTGAGCCGAAATCAAGAGTTGGACACTTAACTGACTGAGCCACCCAGGTGCCCCTCACCCTGTTTTCTAATTCAAGAAAAGGTTAAAAGGTTAGCTGGTACAGGAGTCAAAAATCTGAAGAAAGTAAAAGAACACTGCAATTAGTTTGGTGACTTAATTCCACTACTTCTTTAAAAAAAAATTTTTTTTTTAAGTGTCTATTTATTTTTGAGAGAGAGACAGAGCATGAGCAGGGAAAAGGCAGAGAGAGAGAGGGAGACACAGAATCTGAAGCAGACTCCAGGCTGTGAGTGCAGAGCCCAATGTGGGGCTTGAACTCGTGAGCCGTGAATCATGACCTGAGCTGAAGTTGGATGCTGAACTGACTAAGCCACCCAGGCACCCCAATTCTGTTAGTTCTGAAGACAGTAAATGTGTTGCAGAGATTGTCTTAGCACAGTGGACAGTAGGTGGGCATGGGACAGGCTTGCCATGCCACCGGTCCTCCTGAGTGTCTTATGATTTGTTTTTCTGCTCATCGGTCCTGGCCATGATATTGCAGAGGCATGTACCCACTGCCGGCCACAGCCTGTTGCCTTTTTCCATCTCATGGGTACCTTTTGGGTCAGAAGAAATAAAGTTTAAGAGTTTACTAATTTGAAATTTCATTGTGAGTTTCTGTTCCAGTTCCATTAGTAAAAAGACTGATCCATAGCTCCGGCAAACACAGAGGCCACTTCCAACAGAGTCCACTGAGCCCTCTCAGTACCACCTCACGTGACCCTAGCCCTCTACTTTCTTATTTATGTACTCATGTTGCCTTTGTACTTGTCTGGCTCCCCTTCTGACCTTGAGTGCAGAAATGCCATATTTGGGGCTAGAGCCCCAACAAATATTGAGTATCTATCACACCTGGCACATAATAGATAATGACTGATGAATGAATTAATATAGACTTGCTTGGCCCTTCAAGGGAAACAAACAAACATTAAAAGCTTTCAGGATACAGAGTTCATACTACAGTCACTAAAAACTATTCTGCTGGTAAATTTCAGTTCTTTCTCACCTGATCGGTATCGTTCATCCCTGGCTCCCCCGGATCGAGTTCGGTGGTACTTAGAAGGAGCAGAAGTTTGAGCTGCGGATGGAGCAGGTGTCTGGTTTCTATGTTCTTTCTGTACTGCTGACTCAGTTTCTAAAAAAGGAAATTTGGAATATGGTTATCTGATAACAATAGTAGCTAAAGTTTTCTGAGCACTTTATGGCATTCTCACAACACTCTGAGGCAGGTACTATTACCCCATTAGAGGGCTTCAATATACATACCTAAAAAGACATCCAGGCTAAAAAATATAATCTTAGAGTCATAATTTTCAACAGATGATAGGAAAGAAATAGCAAAATAGGAGAGAAAGTGAAAAGGCCACTCCAGAAGAATTTTTTTTTAATGTTTATTATTTTCTGAGAGACAGCTTGAGCAGGGGAGGGGCAGAGAGAAAAGGAGACACAGAATCCAAAGCAGGCTCCAGGCTCTGAGATGTCAGCACAGAGCCTGATGTGGGGCTCGAACTTGTGAACAGTGAAATCATGACCTGAGCCAAAACTGGACAGTTAACTGACTGAGCCACCCAGGCACCCCCAAAGAGTTTAAGAATTGAGGGTGTGGGGGGGATGGAGGGGTGTATATGACCCCCTAATCCTGCATAATGGTACAAAGAATAGCTTGGGGACCTTTAGCCTCTTCACTATAAGTTACTCCAATTAAACATGTCATTTAAGCAAAAACTATAGTGCTTATTATGCAAACATAGCTTTTTGAGTCAACCTCTTTCAACTAGAATCACCACTGAACTTGCCCCTTTCCAGTACCTGGACTAACCCCATTCTCTGTCCTATCAACATTCACTGTCTTATCAAGAATATGGGGAAGTGGGAAATAAACAGGTAAAATAATCAGAAGAGAAACACGTTAAGTTCAGTCCCACAAACCACGAGCTGAAACCAAGAGTTGGACGCTTAACCAACTGAGCCACCCAGGTGCACCTCATATACTGTTTTTAAGAAGGCAAGAAGAATATATTTTAGAATGCTCTCCACTAAAGTGCTTTTATGGATCTAGAAATGTTTATTTTTGATGGTTCCTGGCAGCTGAAATTTTTAATATAAAATATATTAACAGAGCAGAACCTATTTTAACACTGATATTTTGAAATATAATGTCTGGGGGCACCTGGGTGGCTCAGTCAGTTAAGCATCTGACTTAGGTCATGATCTCGTGGGGTTCATGAGTTCGAGCCCCGCATCGGGCTCTGTGCTGACAGCTCAGAGCCTGAAGCCTGCTTCAGATTCTGTGTCTCCCTCTCTCTGTCTCACCCCTGCTTGCCCTTTGTCTCTCTCTGTATCTCAAAAATGTATAAATGTTACAAAATTTTTTTGAAATGTAATGCCTGGGATTGTAAACTGAAGTTTTAAATCAACCTAAATTCTTTTGATAATCCATTTCACAGAAGAGCTATACTGAGTTCTTAGTATTTTCACACCTTGCTTCATCTCTTAGTATATAAAGAATCGACAAACTATAGCCCATGTCTGTTTATAAGCAGTTTTATCAGAACATAGCCATGCCCATCTGTTTACATACTGCCTTGTAGATGCTTTCACACTGTAAAGGTACCCGGAGTAATTAGAGACTGATGGTCCTCAAAGTGTAAAATATCTACTATCTGGCCCTTTATAGAAAAAGCTTACCAACTCCCAGTCTATAATAAAAGCTAACATTTAAAGGTTTGTTTTTGCTAGGCACTGTGCATACAGAAGTTTTCATATGTTATTTACTCCTCACAACAATCCTACAAAGTCAGCAGTAACACTTTCAACTTATTATAGAAAAGGAATCAGAGACATGGATTATTTTATGCAGCCACACAGAGGCAGGGAATGGCAAGAGGCAGAATTCAAACCCAGATCTGTCTAACTCCACTGGTTCTCAATCAGAAAAGATTATGGGGAAGGAAGGAAGGAAGGAAGGAAGGAAGGAAGGAAGGAAGGAAGGAAAGAAGGAAGGAAGGAAAGGGAAAGAAAAGGTTATGAAAATTCTCCCAAGACTGTTAGGAGGAAAGCAATCAGAATTAATAATGTAATTTAGGAACATCTAAATGCTTCAGGAGGTATAGTCAGCAGCTAGATAATAGTTCTTTAAAAAAAAAATCACTTGCCAACCATAAGAGACGCTTAAATACAGAGAACAAACTGAGGGTTGGTGGCAGGGTTTTGGGTGGGGGGATGGGTTAAATGGATGATGGGCATTAATGAGGGCACTTGTTGGATGAGCACTGGGTGTTATATGTAAGTGATGAATCACTAAATTCTACTCCTGGAATCATTATTATACTATATGTTAACTAACTCGGATTCAAATTAAAAAAAAAATCACTTGCTTTCATGTACATGATTCTGCAAAAAGTCCCTCCAAATTAAGTTTTCAGCCATTCATCAGAGAAATAATTTAAAACATAGTCCAATTAACTTTAAAGAGAGAACAAAAAAGATAAAAGGGCTATTCTTATTTGCATTGTCACATGATCTATAGAGAAAGGAAATCAGATTAGTACCCATGAGCTACTTTGCCTGTAAGTATGCACAGAGAAATTGGTTTGACTTATAGAGTACTATGTTTAAAACACTAGCTTTGTATTACTTTGGGGGGTAAGGTGTCACAGTAAATATGTATTTGAATTACCCATCATGGATTATTTTTTAAATTAAATAAATAGATCTTCTAGGACTGACCAAACCACCCTGCTCTGAAACACAGGGCTTCTGAATTAGACAGCTAATGATCCAAAAGATGAAAAGAATGAGCATGGATTCTCATTTCACAAAGGATGGACCAAAGGTTTATGTATTTTTTTATCATCCTCTCCTGCTTTTACTTTGTATTTTTCAATGTAATTAATTAGGAGAAAGAAGATAAGATAGGTTAAAAATAAAAATTGTTTCAAAAAAAAAATGACAGACCAGTGATAGGGGAACAAGGAGTTGATACATTTGAGGAAAAATTAAAGAGAATGAACATTTCCACTCAGGATTATCTAGGCGTTATCAGAGATCAAATCACAAGGAAATGTAACAAAAATACAGACATCTGATGAAACTGACAGTCAGATGACATTTAGCAAGCGATCTACTGAGCTGGTACAAAAAACAAAACAAGCAAAAAAAATAAAACAAAACAAAACCAAAAAACCCCACACAAAACAGGCCTCACAACACTCTATTCACCAAGCAACATTACTATGATGCTCTGCACTGTTTATCTCAGTTCTTTCAGGAATTTAGTCATCCAAACAGACCAGGTCCTTTTTGGGTCTAAAAGCAAGACAATCATTTTGTTGTAGCTTGTCAGAAATGGAACCAGAAGGTCAATATGCAGTTTCAGTAAATGCCTGACAAGTTTATTCAGTGAGCATTCCTCAAGTGCCCACAAAGTGCAATGCTGCAAAAACATGGATTTCTGACAGAACCTTGGCTCAAATGTGCAATATACCTGGCTTCAAGTTCAAGAGAAGTTATTAAAAAAAAAAAAAAAAAAAGAAAGAAAGAAAAGAAAAAAACAAATAAAATGAATTCTTTTTTTTTTAATTTTTTTTAACGTTTTTTATTTATTTTTGAGACAGAGAGAGACAGAGCATGAACGGGGGAGGGGCAGAGAGAGAGGGAGACACAGAATCGGAAGCGGGCTCCAGGCTCCGAGCCATCAGCCCAGAGCCCGAAGCAAGGCTCGAATTCACGGACCGCGAGATCGTGACCTAAGCCAAAGTCGGATGCTCAACCGACTGAGCCACCCAGGCGCCCCCAAATAAAATGAATTCTTAGGAATTGAATTTCTTTAAGTATAACAGGGGAGCTTAATAATGAAACTGTAAATAGTCCTTTTTTTTTTTTCCTTAGGTAATCTCTACATCCAATGTGGGGCTCAAACTCACCACCCTGAGATTAAGAGTAGCATGCTCTTCTGACTGAGCCAGGCAGGTGCCCCTGTAGATAATCCTTTTGATTGTAAATAATACCCTCCAATCTGTATGAATTTTATAAAGTTGTATTCCCATGTACTGGAACTTGTTTTTAAAAATATAATATTTATAAATATATTTTACACGTGCATTGAAAAAACTGGAAGCAAATACAGTAAAATGTTAACAGCAATGATCTCTAGGGGATGAGATTCTGAATGTTTTATATATTTTTCTATAGGGTTTACTGGGATGCTATAATTTAGAAAACTCACCTTTTTCAGAATATAAAAATAATATATGTTCATTATAGAACATCAAGAAAATAGTTAAGTATAAAGAAGAAAATTAAAATCATATGGGATCTTCTTAATTCAAAGATCATACTCCACTGAATAGATTCTGACCAAAATAAGTTAAAATTAATATTCAGTTTTCAGCTTTTTAGATAAATTATGACTCTACCAGCAGGATTTTCCAATCTTTTAATTGGAAAATCATGTCTCCTTTCCCAAAAGTAACTGACAAGTCAATACATATTTGGGAGAGGGAAGACACTATGTCCTGGCTGGATTAAAATAATTTTGGAAGTCTATTCCCACCTTAGCTTACTTGCCAGGGCAACAATTTGTCATGGAAGGGATACAGAACAATGTACCTCAGGTCTCCTCAAAGTGAAGGGGGGGTGGGTGCGGTCAGGGAACATGGGAGCACAGCAGGGCATTATTTGACAACATGTCCAATGTCAGTGGGGCAGGCAAGATGCTGCTTAAAGGTGAATCATTCCCTGGCCAGGGTTTCACACTCCAACAGATCTCAGGAATTACCTGGGGCCTGAAAATAGAGATTTCTAGATTTTGAATAAGATGTGCACAGTTTCACTATCACAGTAAGAAACTAAAAGCAAAGATAGAATGCATTACATGTATCAACATAATAAGATATTACACATCACAAAAAAATTAAAAATATGCTGACTGCAGACATGTGAGATAGTCTAAATGAAATCATGTCAAGTGATAAAAGAACACAAAATACTATGCCCATAATGTGATTACAAGTGTGTATGTAAAAACTACTTATATACGCTTATAAGGATCAAATAGGACATAAAATCCCAGAAGTAGCTTGAATGAGGCACTCTGTAGTTCTTTACCATTTCATTCTTTTGTTAACAGAGTTAGGTATAAATCAAAGTAATTAAAAAAAACAGTAAATACAGATAAGTGAGGGAACAAGAGCTGTGGACCTCACAAATCAAGTCTTTGTCAAAATTCCTAAATTCAAGTATGAAACATACTTGACATTCAAAGAAAAAGATTACTCTCTAATTACTACACAATGACTATCAGTTTGAGGGTTCCTGATATTTTGGTCAGTTGTACAGCATACCCACTAGGGGTCGCCATTATGTTTAAACAGTGATGATTTAGATTTAATAAATTTCAGAAAAACCACAGATTTTAATTTCTTCTACAACACAAAGCCTTCCTTCTCAATGATCAACACATAATTTATTGTTCTTTGGCAAAGAAAGTCTTCCATGATGCCATTGTTTGAACAGAGTCACTAACAGTGATAACTTGAAAAAGAAGGCATGCAAAATTTCCATTCAGAAAGATGGAAGAAAGCCAATCTCAGCTTCTTATCTTTCAACTCTGCCTATGATTTAACAGATATTCTCACCTGTAAGAGTAACATAGTAGAGCACGATGTGCTCTGAGAACCAAATAACATAATAATGCTACTTTTTAGAGTAAACAGAGCATGTTCACTCTTGGTGCTGGTGTTCAGAGAAGAAATTAAATAAGTGATCACCAATTCACGTATATCTTTTACACTGCGTTATGTACTGAGAAGGAAAAAAACCTTTGGGCTTTCTAACCCCAAAGCATGGGCAATTTAGTTTGTATTACAGTTTCAGGGAAGGTCTGTTAAGAGGAGACAGTGATGTAGGCTTTCGGGACGCAGAGAGAAGAAAAAGACACTTTCTACAAAAGCATGGTATTTGCAGAAGTCCAGTGAGGGAGAAAAACCTTGACAAGAGTAAGAAAGACTGGTAGGCACAGCGAAAGAGATGGAGCAATACAAAATGAGGCTGGAAGAAAAGCTGGGTCAGGTCACTCTTTGAAGGGATTTAAACGGGAAATGATAGCATAACAATGATAATAACGTTTCTACAGCTCTTTAAACTTTCATAACACCATCTCATTTTAGCTTCACAATAACATTATCTGATAGACACCATTAAGGAAGCAGAACACCCATCACAGATTAAATTCATTTTTCCATACTGAGAGAATGCCAATAATCACCTTGAATCACTTGGGAAATCTTCCCTTTAGAGCAAAAGTACCCCCAGCCTGCCTTACAAGGATGAGTGATAAACCTCACTGCATGGGGAAAGGGAGGAAAGAATGAGTGTTTGCATCTGAAGTCTGGAAAAGGGGTCACCTGCCTGATTCCTAGGGGTGGATTCTTGGAGAAAGGGGGGCTAGGGGTTCTGGGTCTGTGAAGTGGCAGGTGTCTGAAAAGATTCTGCCCCAGAGCTTCCTGGGCCACCTGGCACGAAGAGAACGGTTGAGCACGGAGCTGAAAGAGCACAATACCAAGAGCTCTGTCCTGAGAGGTCAGCTAGGGGTTCTTGGCTGAGCTGAGCAGAGACAAGCTCCTCCACCGAAGCATGCTTAGCAGTGGGTCAGTATCACTGGTCACAAGGTGAGGACCAGTGTTTAAAAGAACCCCATGAGGCGCTGAAAAGCAGCAGCAGACTATGTATGGGCTCTTCCCTTTGGAGGGTGGAAGCGGTCCTGACTACCTCTCCTGTGCTAGCCACCTCCCGCGGGGTCCTTGAACAATTCAGAGAAGCCCCCAGACGAAGACAGTGGACTTCCTTCCGATAAGGGACGGGGAACAGATATGACTGCAATGTGTGTCCACTCCAGACTCTAATACTATCAAACCTAGCAAATGAAACAGCAGCACTGGGACTGGAATAAAAAATTCCAAGTTCTTTCCATTAGGATGTGACCCTCATTCGGGAAGGAACTTTTAAATCAAAATGGCACAGGTAAGATAGATCCCACCCATGCCCCTCCACACCCACACACACAAACAGGCATGCTGCCTACTTAATATTTATATAGTTGGAAATGTTCTGTAGCATTCCAAAATGCCCTTTCTGATTTCAATAGGTGGGTTTTTTTTTAATTTTTTTTTTAATGTTTATTTATTTTTGAGACAGAGAGAGACAGAGCATGAACAGCAGAGGGGCAGAGAGAGAGGGAGACACAGAATCTGAAACAGGCTCCAGGCTCTGAGCGGTCAGCACAGAGCCCAACGTGGGGCTTGAACTCACGGACCGTGAGATCATGACCGGAGCCGAAGTCGGACGCTTAACCGACCAAGCCAGCCAGGCGCCCCTCAATAGGTGGTTTTAAGTTCACGTCCTTTTGAATTTTCACAGTACGTTGTTTAGAACTCCCTTACAATGCTAATTTTACTGTATCTTTTATAAGCCTCATTTGTATACCTGTCTTATCTCTCCTACTACAGCATAAATAACTCGAGGTCACAGTCTGGTCTTAATTCATTTTGTATCTCCTGCAGTAATTGGCTCTGGGTTTCATAGTGTAGGTACCCCAAATTTTGGCTGAAATAAATAATTAAGATCTTATATGTCTCTTCAGCTCCATCAGTGATAGCGAGTGGCTGGGAAAAACAGACAAAAATGGAAAGATACCAATTTTTTTAAAGCACGTGGTTAAATGTTAATCTGAGAAGCCTGCTTATTTGTGTATCTCTAAGCTATACAAGTGTTATGCAAAAAAAAAAAAAAAAGTGCCTTTCACAATTTTCATGCTTATGCAAGGTCATTAAGAAACTTAAAGAGAGAAAAATAGGGTCACAGACTATCCTCAAGAGGGGTTATCAGAGGCTTCAGAGCAACAGCACAATACCAGGTTTTCTTTGGCTTCATTTTAACTTGCTCATATACACAATCTCAAAGGCAGGGCTGAACAGAGAAGGCGATCGGTGATGCGAGCAGCGTGGAGCCGTGGGCAAACGCAGTAAGGTATACAGACAGGAGAACTGGTGAGCAAATATCCTCTAGCAAAATAAGCAGGGATCACAAAAGAAATCCAAGTTTGGGAAAAACCTCTGGGTCACGTCCTACCAGGACAAGCTAGAGAAAGTCAACACATAACCGAATTCATAAACTGATAGGTCTTATCCCCAAAAGGGCATTAGGTGAGGGACCGGGGAAAAAATGATGTGCAAACCTAGACCAGGAGGGGACATGGAAAAGGTAAGATTCTATTCTAAAGCCAAGAGACAAACACAATTAAATGAAGTGAAAGACAGTGGGACAAATGCTAAGGATGAAGAAGGAAAACACATACACAAAGGTCGCAAACAATCTGAAATACAGGAAGACAGAATGGACTATTTACATCAATGGAATCAAAAATAGAAGCTGTAGTGATGCCCTAAAGCAAGAAACGCGGGCCCCAAAGAAGATGCCACTACTGAGCTTCAAGGGCAATTTTAAAGAGTGGAGAGGGCAGACCCACCCAAAGGAGGGAGGCCTCCCAGTTTGAACACGTGAATCAGACTGTTTTGGAGACCGTATGATCAGCTTGCTGGTGAACACTGAAAACGAAGTACTAAGGTCTTTGAGAGATCTTTTAGTTTGATAGAAATTACCTTTGTACAAATTTTGAATAATGCTTACCAAAAAATGTTAGGATAAAGAATCCTGAGGGGCATATGGGGGACTCAGTTGGTCGGGTGTCCGGCGTCTGACTCCTGATTTTGGCTCCGGTCATGATCCCAGGGTCATGGGATAGAGCCCCGTATCAGGCTCCACGGAGCGTGAAGCCTGCTTAGGATTCTCTCCCTCCCTCCCTCTGCCCCTCTCCCCTGCTTGCGTACACTCTCTCTAGAATAAAAAAATAAATAGAAATAAAAAAAGAACTCTGATTAAAGATGGCAGACTGGACACTTCTATCTATCCCTACTCCTTCCCAAAACGCCACCAGAACGATGATGAAGACCTGCAGCAGAACAAGATAACAGTTCAGATCCATGCAGGAAGAGAGACAGCACCGAGAGCTGTCTCTGCAAAAGTAATAATAAAACCAATGGATAATTCCAAGAAAAAGAAAAAAAAAAAAAAAGAGCCCATAATCCTAGTAAAGCAAATGGCTTAGCAATCCTAGTAAAGCAAATGGCTTAGCTGTGAATATTTATGGGATGATAATAATCTGAGCACTGAATTTCCTCAGCTGCTGCTAAGGTGCTTGGTCTTCCGAGGAAGCTAAAGCCAGGCTGGGGTGAGGCCCTCACTTCATTGGGCGACTATCCACTCAGCACTCACCCGCGCCATTGCCTCCGTCTTGGACCCTGCCTCCATCTGCTTGGCCCTCATCCTACACGATGATGAGGTGACTGTCACAAAGAAGATCAATGCCTTCATTAAAGCAGCCGGCGTAAATGCCGAACCTTTCGGGCTGGGTTTGTTTGCAAAGGCCCTGGCCAATGTCAACATGGAGAGCCTCATCTGCAACGTAGGGGTTGGTGGACCTGCACCAGCAGGAGGTCCCGCTCCCCGTACCAGCTGAGGAGTAGAAAGTGGAAGCAAAGAAAGAAGAATCAAAGGAGTCTGATGATGACATCAGTTTTGGTCTTTTTGACTAAACCTCTTCTGTAACCTGTTCAGTAAAAAACTGAACTCCTTAAAAAAAAATGTAAGCACTGAATGCCAGTTTAACAACAACAGTAATATATTACGCATACTGCTCAGAATGAGTTTGAGATGGGAGATGTGAAGGAAGGGGTAAAGGGGAAAAGGGAGTGTGTGGTGTCTATGTAGTTGAGAGACTAATATGTAAGAGAGGAAGATTCTGATCTTTTACAGTAGGAAATAAATAATGCCTCAAATTGAAAAAAAAAGTCAAGAAATAGTGATAAAAATGTTACTTAGAAACACAGAGGTAAATATCAGAAGAAAGAGTTAAATGAGTTGAAAGAATCTAGGGAAGAAGACACTGCCCATTTTTGTTGTTAGAAACCTTGTAGTCCTATTTGACTATTTAAAATAGATTCATTAATTTCATTTAAAAATAAAAATTAATTAAAGAGAAATGCCAAATCTCACATGAAAATCAAAATACTCTGCACAGTCTCCTGGAGCTGGAGCAGGTCTAAATTAAAATAAAAGATTTACTGAGGGCGAAGACAAGCTGACAGGATCATCACTCTCATCAGTACAGTAAACCATTTCTTTCATTCCTTGACAACTTTCATCTTCACAGATGTTTACTAAAAGAGATACTGGAAATTCTGAATGCCCCTTCTGTTCAGTTCCACAAACATTTCTAGAACATATACTATATGTCAGGCCCTAATACTAGAAACTGAGGACATGAAGAATAAAAGTAATAATGAAAAAAGAATTTTCCTGATTTTAAAGACTTTAAGAGTCTAGCAGGAGAGTAAGACACATGAATAAACCATAGTCAATGGGACAGTCAGAGAGAACTTTTTAAAAATGCAGCTCAGATAAAGGAAGTGGGAACTGTTTTTGATAGGGCTGGTCCAGGAGGCTTCTCTGTGGAAATCCTAGTTGAACAAACCGAGTAGAGGGAGGGAGTAAGCCAGGACAGGGGAGGTCCCAAGCAGACTCATCAGCCTTGTCCGATGCTGTCTCCTGGTGTCTCCATAGTACTTGGAACCCTAGATGCGCTTAGTAAATACGTGCTGTCCTAAGGTTCTGTCTCTGTATCATTAAACTCTTTTCTATGAAAGCTAGCTGAAGTATCAGTTACTTATATCCAAAGTATTTTGACTTAAAGAAGAGACCCAGGATCAGTCCAGGGAAATTGCTTCTCCCTACATAAAATCTTCCATTTTCCTACAATTCTAAGAGTGGCCAAGAGTGACTAATTTACAGAGGAGTTAGAGCACCTGTGGTTTCAAATGTCAACTCTTTGGACCATGCCAAAAGAGTTAATTTCTAGCCTTTTCTCCCTGGACATCTGCTAACTGAGGTGTGGGAGAAGCTCTATATCCAGGCCCAGTAGTTTCCATACTAAAAGATGTGCTATCTATGGGCCATTCATTGCAGAGAGGCTATGGCTCAGAATGAGTAGATGTGAACCTGCCAAAGCTTCATTTCTCCCATGACTTTCAATGTGAGAGATTCTTGAGTCTCTGAGTACGATCTGAACCTTTATCAAGATACCTATTTTTCATATAACATGGCTCTTCATTTATCAGATAAAAATCTGGTTTTTGTTTAACTACAGAAACCACAATCGGTTCCAATGTTGGGAGATTTAAGTAATGTGACACATCAGATTTTTGTCATATAGTGACTTTAGAACCTAACCCCTATGATACCACTGAACTATATACCATGCTTATTATTAACCCATATTGTCCTTACTCAAATTTCCACTATTTAATTTCTTTTCTTTTCTTTTTAAAACAATTATTTATTTTTGAGAGAGTGCAAGTGGGGGAGAGGCAGAGAGAGGGAGACAGAGGATTCCAAGCAGGCTCTGCACTAACAGGCTGATGGCAGCAAGCCCAATGTGGGGCTCAAACTCATGGACCGCAAGACAATGACCTGAGCTGAAGTCAGACACTCAACTGACTGAGCCACCCATGTGTCCCTCCACTATTTATTTGTTTATTTATATTTTTTAACGTGTTTTTTTTTTAAATTTATTTTCAAGAGAGAGAGAGAGACAGACAGACAGAGCATGAGCATGGGAGGGGCAGAGAGAGAGGGAGACACAGAATCCAAAGCAGGCTCCAGGCTCCGAGCTGTCAGCACAGAGCCCGACACGGGGCTTGAACTCAGACTGTGAGATCATGATCTGAACTGAAGTCGGACACTCAACCGACTGAGCCACCCAGGCGGCCCCGCCCCTCCTCTATTTAATTTGTAAGTATTTTCCTCAACCTTGTGTTCTCTTGCACATTTTTCCATTCTCCTGCTATGTTGTCAAATTTTTTTAATCTTATTTCAAAGATTTATTTAACATTTGAATAAAGAAATCTAAATATACATAAATAAGGGAATCCAAGATAATTTCAACTCCAAATAAATTCCACACAGAAAATCATTCGCTAAATTTTTAGATAAACAAAAGAGATTAGTGAAGAATACCACTTTTATACACTACACTCAAGTAGCTACCTTCACAATGAAGCTTCTTGCCATTAAATTAATGAGATCTCACAAGGTAACAGAAAGAGTTCAGAAGATGTTATCCTTGCAAAAGGAAGATTTAGGAAATTCTTAGAGAAAATATTAAAATAAATTTTATTTCATTTAATTCTATATGAGACATTAATATAATTTAGTAAGTTTAAAACATGCATTTCAATGCTGTTAAAAGAAATCAAACTAAAGCTTTCTGCAAAATCTACAAAGATATCTGCGGTAAATACTCCCAAGGGGTAATCTCTTCTTTTGCTACAGAACCTATATGATATAGATTATCCAGTCCTACATACAATCCCATTTTGGGACAGATATGAATAGATCCAAGATCACAGGTGGGCCAAGTGATAAGCACAAATGCAGAGAATTCCCCACTAAGAAACCCTCCCTAAAGTATGTAACTACTACCAGACGGACTGTAGGAAGAAGGAGATTAAAATGAAAGGAAGGAGTGAGATGTATGAAGAAACAGCAGGCAAAGAATAAAGTACTGTTAGCTACATAAGACAGTAACTGATAATTGAGGGGGTCTATAAACAAGGTGATACTAAAACATAAGATCAAGAGTAACCGTAGTTGGTAGTGAAGCATTTTTAAAGTACCTGTGTTGTCTGGGAGGAGACTTAAGATGTCTAATAACTCCAGACAGTTTAGACTGTTTAAAAAACCTTAGGATAAAAAACACTACAGGGACAATGACAGTTACTCATAATAAAAGGAACAATTCACAAAGAAGACATAGTAATTCTTACTTCATGTGTACCTAGTAACATAGCTTTTTTTTTTTTACTTTATAAACTTCTTTATATTTTAATCATTTTCTTTTTTTCATCATGATGAGTGTACTGTTTAATTCACATCCCTTATTTCCCCAATTCCTCCACCTATCTCCCCTTTGGAAACCATCAGTTTGTCCCTATAGGTAAGAGTCTGTTTCTTGGTTTCTGTGTGTCTTTTTTTCTTTGCTCATTTGTCTCTTAAATTCTACATACGAGTGAAATCATACGGTATTTGTCTTTCTCTGACTTATTTCACTTAGCATTACACTCTCTAGCTCCATCCATGTTGTTGCAAATGGCAAGATTTCATTCTTTTTTATGACTGAATAATATTCCTGTGTGTGTGTGTGTGTGTGTGCGCGCACGTGTGCATGCATGTGTGTATCACATTTTCCTTACCTGTACATCCAGCAATGGACACTTGGACTGCTTCCATAATTTGGCTATTGTAAAAAATGCTGCTATAAACATAGGGGTGCATATATCCCTTTGAATTAGAGTTTTTGTATTTTCGGGGCAAATACCCAGGAGTGTCGTTGCTAGATCATAGGGTAGTTCTATTTTTTATTTTCCATCCTGTTTTCCACAATGACTGCACCAATCTGCATTCCCACCAACAGTGCAAGAGGGTTCTTTTATGTCTACATCCTCGTCAACACTTGTTGTTTCTTGTGGTTTTGATTTTGGCCATTCTAATAAGTGTGAGGTGATATCTCATTGTAGTTTTGATTTGCACTTCCCTAATCATCAGTGATATTGAGCATTTTTCATGTGTCTGTTGGCCATCTGGATGTCTTCTTTGGATCGCTTTTCCGCCTTTTGGCTAAGATCAAGTGTGGATGTCTTCTTTGGAAAAATGTCTGTTCGTGGCTTCTGCCCATTTCTTTAAAAATGTTTAAAAATGTTTTATTATTTATTTTTGAGAGAGAGAGAGACAGAGCCTGAGTGGGGGAGGGGCAGACAGAGAGAGGGAGACATAGAATCCGAAGCAGCTCCAGGCTCTGAGCCTGATGCAGGGCTCGAACTCATGAACCGCAAGATAATGACCTGAGCCAAAGTCAGACACTTAACCAACTGAGCCACCCAAGCACCCCTCTTCTCCCCATTTTTAATTGGATTATTTGGTTTTTGGGTATTGACTTGTATCAGTTCTTTATACATTTTGAAGACTAACCCTTTATCGGATATGTCATTTTCAAGTATCTTCTCCCATTCAGTACGTTGCCTTTTAGTTTTGTTGATTATTTCCTTCACCATGAAGAAACTTTTTATTTTGATGTAGTCTTAATAGTTTATTTTTGCTTTTATTTCCCTTGCTGCAGGAGACATATCTAGAAAAATGTTGCTATCGCTGACGTCAGAGAGATTACTGCCTGTGCTCTCTTCAATGATTTTTATGGTTTCAGGTCTCAAATCTAGGCCTTTAATCCATATTGAGTTTATTTTTGTATAAGGCAGTCCAATTTCATTCTTTTGCATGTTGCTGTCCAGTTTTCTCAACACCATTTGTTGAAGAGACTATCTTTTCCCATTGTATATTCAGTTCTCATTCATTGAAGATTAATTTCCCATATAATTGTGGGTTTATTTCTGGTTTTTTTGCTCTATTCCACTGATATATGTATCTATTTTTATGCCAGTACCAAACTGTTTTAATTACTACTGCTTTGTAATATAACATGAAATCTGAATTGTGATCCCTCCACAGTTTTTTCTTTCTCAAGATTGCTTTGGCTAGTCGAAGTTTTTTATGGTTCCATACAAATTTTAGGATTGTTTGTTCTAGTTGTGTGAAAACTGCTGTTGGCATTTTTGATAGGGATTGCTTTTTAAGCAAGCCATTTAAAAAATATTTTAAAAATATTAATTCTGGGGCACCTGGGTGGCTCAGTGAGTTGAGCGTCTGACTCTTGATTTCAGCTCAGGTCCTGATCTCATGGTTTTGTGGTTTTGAGCCCTGTGCTGGGCTCTGCACTGATGGCACGGAGCCTGCTCAGGATTCCCTCTCTCCCCCTCTCTCTCTGCCCCTCCCCCGCTTGAATTCTCTTTCCCTCTCTCAAAATAAAGTTAAACAAATTAAAAAATATATAAAAATAAAAAAATATATGAATTCTTCCCACCCATGAGCATGATTCCATGCTCTTTTCATTTCTTTGTGTCATCCTGAATTTCTTTCCTCAGTGTTTTACAGTTTTCAGAGTACAGGTCTTTTATCTCTTTGGTTAAGTTTACTCCTAGATATTTTATTGGTTTTGGTACAATTGTAAATGGGACTGTTTTCTTAATTTCACTTTCTGTCGCTTCATTATTAGCGTATAGAAATGCAACAGATTTCTACACATTGATCTTGTATCTTGTGAGTTTACTGAACTCATTTATCAGTCCTAGTAATTTTTTGGTGGAGTCTTCAGGGTTTCTACAGAGAGTATCCTGCCATCTGTAGGTAGTGAGAGTTTTATTTCTTCCTTACCAATCTGGATTCCTTTTATTTCTTTATGTTGCCTAATTGCTGTGGCTGGGACATCCAGTAATATGTTGAATAAAAGTGGTGAGAGTGGACATCCTTGTCTTATTCTTAGTACTGTCGCTTTAAAACATATAAAGCAAAACTTGACAGAACTACAAGGAAAATCGACAAACACACAGTCATGGTACAGATGTTTCAATATAGTTCTATTAGAAATGATAGATCAAACTGTCAGAAAGTTACTAAGAATAGAAGAGATCTGAAAAATGCAATTAATTCTTTGAATTAATGGGCCAGAACAATCCATTTAACGAATAAAACACAAATAGAAGAGTTACAGAGATTTGCTAAATGCTAGCCAGGTCGTAACAAATAACAAAGATTTGCTTTTGTATAAGCATGTTTTGTGACCACAGTGAAATTACGAAACACTTAACTTAGGAAACAAGGCAGAAAAATCTAACGCATCCAACTCAGGAAATGCAGAAAGAGTACAAAAGAGTAAACGAAAAGTACAAGGAAGGAAATACATATGGAAGCCTAAAATAATAGCTCTTTCTGCCCACGGGTTCTGTCCCCATGCTTTAATAAAACCACCTTTTAGCACCGGAAAAAAAAAAAAGAGGAAGCCAAAAATAATAAACCAGAAAATAAAGACATACTTAAAAAGTTTCAACAAAACCAAAAGCTTATTCTTTGCAAAGACAAACTTTTTTTTTAAATATTTTTTAACGTTTATTTATTTTTGAGAGAGAGAGAGACAGAGACAGAGACAGAGCATGAACAGGAGAAGGGCAGAGAGAGAGGGAGACACAGAATCTGAAGCGGGCTCTAGGCTCTGAGCTGTCAGCACAGAGCCCGACACAGGGCTCAAACTCAAGAACCGCAAGATTGTGACCTGAGCCCAAGTCAGACGCTTAACTGACTGAGCCACCCGGGCACCCCTGGGAAGACTCATCAAAAGAAAAAAGAGATCCAAGTAAATAATGTAAACAAACAGAGGCTTTAAAAATAAAGAGAACATTGTGGACAACTTAGTAAATTTGAAAATATAAACAAAATAGATGATTTCCTAGAAAAAAATTAAACTTGCCAAAAATGAAGAAACAGAAAAGTGATAGAACTTGGTGACAGACAAGAGATGAGGAATTAAGGAGATGCTGAGGAGGATTTCTAAGTCTCTAACTTGTTGGGCTTTCAGATGTGAGTCTGATTTACTCAGAAGAAGAAAACAAGAAGAGAAGCCTAAGAGCAGGTTGAATGTCACTGTGGTTGGATTCTTGTTTTTATTTTTTGCTGTGTGTGGCTGTGTGTGTGTGTGTGTGTGTGTGTGTGTGTGTGTGTGTGTGTGTACATGTATGAAAGGGTTGGTTGTGGTGGTAGGGATGGTGTGTGTACGTCATCGATTTGACGAATATGTTGAAATGGAGGTTCCTTTAAGCTATATAAATGGAGACGTTAAGTATGTAGTTGGATCTATGGGTCAGAAGCTTAGGAGAGATATGAGTTTAAGATACATATTTTGGAGTTACTTGTATTTAAATGGTAATTAAAGCCACAGGTATGGCTGAAATACTCGAGGGAGATAGAGCGCTGGTTCTCAAAGTGTGGTATCTGGACCAGCAACCTCAACACCACCTGGGAATTCAACAGAAACGCAAATTCGTGGGCCCCATCCTGGACTTACTGAATCAGAAACCCTGAGAGTGGGGTCCTCCAATCTGTGTACTGACAAGCCCTCCAGCGACTGTGATGCAGGCTGCAGTCTATGAGCCACGGACATCGAGTGAGACATCAAGAAGGCTTGGGCCCTTCCCTTGAAAATCCCAACATTTAACAGAGGAGGACGAGCCGTCAAGGATGACTAGGAGCACCAGCGAGAGGAGAGTAAGAAAATGAAGAGAAGTTTCAAAAGGAGTGTTTCGAGAGGTAGAGTGGTAACTTCCTCTGTGATGTCACTTGAACTAGTTCTAGCAGGGACTAGAACAGGCTGAGAACTGAAGAGTTGAGAAAATTGAGACAGTAAGTACAGACAGCTCGGAGCAGTTTGATCACAAAGGGGAAGCAGAGAGGGAGTAAATGGAAGAGGCTGACAAGGGAGGATTTTTTTTTTTTTTAGCAGAACAGTAGCAAGCATGATGGACTGCGGAGGGAAGAATCTGGCTGAGAGGGAGAGAGCGAGTTTACAAGCGAGCCGGGAACTGGAGGCCATGACTAGGGCACACCAAGGGGGCAGGGCAGCAGGAGCATCTTATACTTACAGACTTTAGAACTGCTGGACAGGGTGATAATAAAAAGTAGACCAACTTTTTGTTGGCTTTACTACTGCTTTCTAAGTTTTTACAGATACTGCACACCTTATTGCCCATACCAGGGGCAGCCCACTCCCACTGCCTTGTCCTTGGTGTCAGGGGATGATAATATAAGGTCTCTGAGAAAGGAAGAGGGAGGGGATCCAAGGCACAGGCGGAAGTCCTGGCCTTAGATAAGAGGAAGAGATTACCTTTCTAACCAGAAGGAAGGAGGTAAACATGATGGGCACAGATGTGGCAAGTCTGAAGTCTGAGAGCAGGAAGCCGAAGGAGCTATCATCAAATGGCTTCTATCTTCCGCACGAGATCATCTGCAAGACCCTTCCTACTGTGAAATGGCTATGTTCCATTCTCTTGGCCTACCGCAATTAAATGTCTGATTCGTACTCACTGAACCACCTTCTATTTGTGATCTGGTTCCCCATGTAGGCCTACCCAAGGTGCAAGAATGTGCTGACCACACAGGTTTGAGTATGTCTCAGTGGTTTCTCATAATAAACCGATAAACTGGTTTTTGAACATAATCTGGTTTCTATGTAGCCTGACTACAGATAACAGACAGATCATAGTCCTTTTTTATATTGATCCTATTTCTTATTGACTTACCTTCTCAGGATCCGACTGCTTTTTCACAAAGTGACTAACGTAAATCTCTGGCCCTACAGGGGCATGGGCCAGATCCACATTTAAGCAGCCTCTGTCATGCCCTGCTCAGCAAAAGCTGGCTTTTCATTAGTTGTCACTGGACCCACTTCTACCTCTTCTCTCTCAATTCCTTTTGACATCTGTCTGTTCATTAAGATATTGCTGTCACTGCACTGACCTACTAGTTTTTGCAGGGGGAAATTTCCAAGAATAATACAGGAAATAAAACAAGAGTGAAATATATTGGAACATCACCATTATTCATTTTCTTGTTCTATTAATCATTCAGTACTTACAGACCATATACCCTGTGCAAGGCTTACTATTAGAACTATGGGGAATACAAAGTCCACAAGGTATTTACAACCCAGAAAGAAAAGCAATTAGCTCCACAAAGAGCAGGCTTGAGGAAATAGGACTTTGACTACAGGGGAGGAATTAGAAATAAAGAAAAAATTCCTCATAGTAAAAGTGATTAAAGTAGAAACAGGATATCAAAGGAAATCCTCAAATCTGAGTAACTTGAAAAAAAATATGATGACTTAGAGACAAGACAGCCTTGCCTACAGGCAAAGGTTACAGCAAGCCCTTTGGAATTAAGCACACAATGACTCAGGACTGTTTGACATAGAAAGAACCCACCAGTGTCTTTGCAGAAGGAATAAGTGAATTAATAGACAAGTTTATTAGGGTTCTTACCCCCAAATCCTCAGGTACTAATCCTTGAGTTGCCCTGCAGTACTCAATCTGTCTGTTCATCCTTCTTATCTTTGCTGCCCTTGCTCCTCTCCACCACAGTTTGTGCTCCGGCATAAATAAGATGCAGCTTTTCCATGACCTGGAATTTTCTACCATTGAATCATGTCAGCTGTGCACATACACACTATCACCCAAGCTCTGTGTAAGTGATTTGATGACTTAGGTATTTTAAAAGTGCCTCGCACACAGCAGATGCTCAATTAAGATTCATTTCCTCCTTTCTTTCCTTCCGTTTTTTTTTTTTTTTCTCTCCCCTGGTAAGGAAGGGAGGGAAAAAACAGGAACCAACAAAAGACAGATCTCCTGTAAGATAGCATTCTTTGGTGTAAAAATACTGAAGAGACTTAAACCACTTCTCATTGCCTACCTTGTGTCTGTGGGATGTAGGGAGACAGGAGTTTTGACCTTTTCTTTTCGTATCCCTTCTGTGTGATGTCCCCTAAAATAGCAAGAAACAGAAATAGGTTATGCATTATTCTTACTCTGCGGTTGTTCACTGTAAAAATAAAATTAATTACAGAGTGTTATAGAATTACCACATAGAGAGTAGGAAAAAAAAATGGATAGTTCTTTGCCAAGGATTTTGCTATGTGTGATTTCCCACAGTCTTGGAGCCGACTCCTTGTGGAAAATTGTAGGGCTTGTCTCCACACCAAGCCAGCACAGCAATACGCTGCATACCATGTCAGAGATTCCCGAGTTCCTAGGCACCCCTCGTTTCCTTGGTATTTAAGATAGACCAAAATGGAATGCTGCAAGGCTGGCAGACAAATGATCTCTCCCAAGTTTCAGTCTGGCCGCACGAATGCCACTGGCATGGGAGGTACTCTATGGAACCACGCAAAATCAAGAGTCTAGTTCAGGGGAGGAGTCAAGGTTCAGACACTGGGGTGGGATACCTGAAAGGCCTCTCTGCATCTTAGTAGCCATGCTTGAACCAGGGCTGGAATTCTCATATCCCCTCCCCTTGATTCACTGGTTTGTATTATTTATGTACATGTTATGTCCTTTTCACAAGGTTGAATTAAAAAGTATACTTGAAGCACACAAAAATTACACATGCGACAAATGCAGTAAGGATAAACTGATTAATAGAGGAAAAAATGTGTGGTTCAAGTGCCAAGAAATATGCTAGGTATTAAAGAAAGAGTAGCAGATGAATGGGTAGAGAGCAGGGTTAAAAGGAAAAGGAAACACAGGAGAACAAAAGTTAATCAAGGGAGAATGAGTAATTCAAAGCTGGGGGAATAAATATATGTTGTGAGGTGACACGGTAGAGCATTGTTTTCTAAAAAAGAACTTTCAGGGGCGCCTGGGTGGCTCAGTCGGTTAAGCGTCTGACTTTTGATTTTGGCTCAGGTCATGATCTCACGGTTGGTCGTGAGACCTGCGCTGGGCTCTGTGTGGAACCTGCTTGGGATTCTCTCTCTCCCTCTCCCCCACCCATGAACCTGTGCATTCTCTCTTAAAAAAAAAAATAAATAAATTTAAAAAGAATTTTTTAATTAAAAAAAAGTTTAAAGTGAAAATTTAGCATAAAAAGTAAGTTGCACATTAACATTTACAACATTGATGGACACAGATTCCAAACCACGAGTGGTGAATGTCATTTGCCTTTCACCTCAGCACAGGACTGATGGAGTCAATGGTGGGGAGGCAGCAGGGCTCGCTGAGGGGCGTAAGCAGGGGAGTGACACAGGCTACACGGTGCAGCAAGTTAGTTCACTCTTCCTGAGGAGAGTGAGATCAAGGGCAGAAGCCAGAGAGACTACCTGTTACCCTTATGCTACTTCCTATAGTGATCTGGGCAAGTTAGGAGTAGCTTAAAGACAGTGGTATAAGGGATGAAAAGAAGTGAATAAATTAAGAGAGATATTAGGGAGAAAGACTGGACTGGATGGATATGGGTGAGAAGGTTTCTGGCAGATGGTAGTGCTATTCCATGACAGAGAAATACAGCAAGAAATGCAAGTTTGGCGGGCTAAAGAAAACCGGAGTTGAGCTTAGGAGAGGCCCATGAAACACACAAAAGGACATGTCCAACCAGCAACTGGATATGTGGATCTAGAACTCAGGAAAGAGGAGACAGTTTTGGAACGATCAGGATATAGCTGAAAAATAAACTATTACCATCTTTTTGGAGTAATGTGGCAATTTCTATCAAAATTTTGATTCAGCACCTGCCTTTTTAGAATTTATACAATGACAATATGCACACAGGTGACAAAAATCAAATAAGAATATTACCTGACTCATTCTTTACAATGAAAACACTGGAATGAATCTGGATGTTTACATCATAGACCATCTATACCAGTGGCTTTCAACTGGGAATGATTTTATTCCCCAGGGGAGAACTGACAATGTCTAGAGATATTTTTGTCACAACCAGAGGGAAGGGATGCTACTGACATTTAAGGGATAGAGGCCAGGGATGCTGCCAAGTGTCCTGCAACGCACAGGACAGTCCCACAATGAAGAATTAGCCAGTCCAAAATGTCAATAGTGTTAAGGATAAGAAACCCTGGTCTACATAATACTAGGCCGGTATTCCAAATGCACTGGCACAGGAAGATATCTAAAATACAGAAAGGGTAAAAACGCAAGTTGCAGAACAGTGAGTATAATAGGATCTAATTTTGTACAAAATAGCAATAGGTATGTTTGCATATATATAGAAAATAGTCTGGAAGGCTATATATACATTAAATAAATGTTTACCCTTTGGGGAACGGGAATATGAGGGGTTTCACTGGTTTTACATACTTTAACAAAGTTTGATTTAAAAAAAACAAGACCGAATGATTTGCATAATCTCAAAAATATTTTTTTCATTAAGAACGAATGGTTCTATAAATACATATTTGTAAACACAATAAGATGGTCACAGTGTGTGTGTATATATATACATATATATATATATATAACAGGGAAAAAGCAAGATAGTAAACAGTTAACACAGTATATTCAATTTTTTGAATAATAATATTTCTACACATACAAATGTATACATAAAGAAAGTCTGGAGTTTTATGCACCAAAATATTAACAGTGGTTAGCCACGGCTTGCAAAGTTATGACTGATTTTAGCTTCTTGTCCTTTTTGCTTGTCTGTATTTTCTTACTTTTCTATAATGAACATCCACTATTTCAAGAAACAATAAATATTCAAAAGTACAATCACAAATACTTATTAGACTATACAAGTTTAATCACAACGGCCCTTCATCTCTGGTCTTCTAGGGCAATAAGGGAAACCCATAGTGCATTCTTTGGAAATAAAAACCAAACCTTGTCAATTAGCAAAGTGAAGGGTTTAGGTAATCTCCAACAATACACACAACTAACAGAGATGTGGGAGCCTACCAAGGAAAAAGAGGAAATCAAGTCTTTTATTGCAAAAGAAACAAAGGAGCATTCTCCTGCCCCATTTCCCCCTCACAAGCTTCCCTACCTCCACTGTACATACACATCCCACTCCCTGAAGGGCACAAAGACCACTTCTGCTGGCTCAGAACACATCTGATAAAGTAAAAGGCCTTTATAAGCTTTCTTCAGGGTTTAGAGTCTCAATCATTCACTCTCAGTAACTGATTGTGGGAAGGACTAGTAGACTTGGGATCTTGGACATTCATCAACGACTAACCATCTTGAGTTTTGAAAAAAGTCAATCAATGGGAGTCTAATTCAGTCATGACAACCAGCTCCATTAGATCCAGAAATGAGCAAAGACATTAAGGAGACCCAGAAGATGAACTGCGACGAGAATGTGAGGACTGTGGTGATGAGCCTTTAAAATGCCCTCCCCCTTTTCTATGACCACAAGACCCTGCTCAAAAGCCACCTCCTCTGTGACACCTGCTACAACTTCTAAGTCACTTCTTCCTGGTGCCCCTTCAACTCTGCACACACTTCACTGATAGCACTTAGCACATCGCTGGCATTTTAATTGTTTACACATCTGTGTTCGTACTAGACTGTGCACTTGAGGGCAGGGATTGTGTCATGTTCATCTCTGTAGCCCGCCCACAGCCTGGCACAACAGACACTTGCTGAATGAATGACTGAATGAATTAGTAAGGTGGAGGCAGTGAGAGAATAACCAATCAAAGAGACGTGTGTACTTGGGTGAAAACTGGAAATGGGAGAAACAGCAGTCTTTACGTTAGCAGGAGCTGAAAGGCCCAGGGAGAGAAATCTAGTGAACCAAGTTTTTTGAAACTTGGCAGCTAGACTTCAAAGGTGACCAGAAAAGCAGCACTCGGCCTGCCTGAAGAGAGGAATACATAAAATCACTGGGCATGAAAAACTGAAGGAACTCCACCAGATACTGATGGATCCCTTAGCCAGAGGAGGGCAAGACCCGACTGAAGGAATTCAGTTAGCACACATAACTGAGTCTGTTAGTCTACATTTCTGTCATTGCCCACCTTCAGCCTGCCATTCTCACCACCAGTAGTTAACCAGTGTTTGCTGCGCCAAAGCAACATTTTCCAAACACCCAGTTTTTGAGAATCACCTGAAGGACTTGTAAAAATACAAATTCCTGGGCTCCTCCCATGAAGATTCCGACTCACTAAGTCTCGATTAAGACACAGATACTTGGAATTCTAACCAGTGCCTTCCGATGAGTCTTTAAAAAAATCAAGCAGGTCTGGAAATCACTGCACTGAAGAATCACGTCTAGAGCGTGCTGGGCGGTTCTGCTCACTTAATGTGAGGAGGGGACAGGAGAAGAGAGGAAGAATGTTGTCTTGGTGGTAACAGAACCTCAGGGGAGAGCAGGAACCTCGGGAGCTCGAAGACACTCAGTCACACCATAGGCATTCTTACTCAGGACAGATTTTCTGCCATCTGGCATATAAAACAAAAAGGAATGCCGTAACTATACCTGTATAAAATTTGCATTAAAACGGCACAGATCTAAGTTAAACCTGTCGTTCAAGTTTTTTGAGAGCTAAGCAAATAAAGAGAGGATTAGCTTTCCCTTGCCACCAGGGTAATGTTATTTCTCCACCCACATAGGCACACAGAAGAGCAGCCACTTGCAGGGATTCACAGCCCCCCGGCAGGTGTGGAGGCACGCAGCCTGTAAGAAGATGCAGGGACCCACATGACTCAGGACTGCCCAGTTGCTCTGGCACGGTCACGGCTACGATATTGAATAGCTGACACCAGACAAATGGAAAGATACATATGTGAGGCAGAAACTAAGGGAAATACATTCCCAATTTCTCTCCTCGCCTAGCTGGGATCAACGAAAGCAGCTTGGCACAGGCAGCCCAGGAATCATCTTTAAGCAGAGTGAGGAGGGGGCTGGCAAGAGGTGTGTGAGAGCCACTAGCCACACAAGCCTCTTGAAGGTCAGCAGTGAGAGGAGGAGGAGTCCTACAAACGGGTCAAGCCGTTTGAATGTATATTTGCAGCGGTGAGGTGGTTTGGTGCTGTGGTTAGCACTTCAGAGTTTGTGTCAGACAGAACTACATCTGGAGCACGGCCTTACCATGTCCTGGCATTTTGGCTCTAGATGGGTTTTACTTGACCCCTTGATAAATCTCGGTGTCCATGTGTGTAAAATGGTTAACAGTAATCTCTATCTTGCAGTTTTTATGGTGATTCAGACTACCTGGTATGGGGTCTGGGCTATATAACAAACTTTTACCGAAAGCCTACTGAAGCCTACTACTGGCCAGGTGGGGATCGGGGCCAGCAGCTATGTTGCAAAGAGAGAAGAGGAAGGCAAGCAACAGTGCTAAGAGTCCATAATTGAGTGCTGTGGGAGAGATGCACATCAGACACAGTATGGAACCCAGAGGAAGCATCATGATCTCTGCCCGGGTAGGGAAAGGAAAGCTTTAACAGAGCAGGTGACATTCTGGGTGGGGTGTGGCCTTTCATTCTAATATCAGAAATATGACATAAACTCCTAATGATGCAGCCACCTAGTGGTTTGCCCTGCGGCTGACTGCTCTGTATGGATATGGCCCTGTTTGATGGTTCCTGCACGATTTAACCTGCCAGAGAGAAGCAGAACAATGCTCGGTAATTTTCAGAGATGACATTGCACGCACCCTGAGCAAAACAAACACGGGGTTTGGGAACTTCTGGAGGGTCACCAAATGGTATGTATGTAGAATCTTGATGGACAGAGAGCAAGGGTTACAGTTTCAGCCATAAACTCTTTCTGCTCCAACGGAAATAAAAAGGTAGGTGCCACCACAGCCCTGCCTTAAACTCATACCGATTCAGTCAGAGGTGGCAGTGGCTTGGGGGACTTTGGGAGGTCACAAAAACTTTTTTGAGCACCGAATGGATGATATCCAGAGTGTCAAACAAAGAGGAAAGAAAGAGTATCTATGTCTTTAAGAAGTTCCAGTCTAATGGGACGCCTGGGTGGCTCAGGCAGTTGAGCCTCTGATTCTTGAGTTTGTTCACCTCAGGCCATGATCACACAGTTTGTGAGACTGAGCCCCATGTCTGGCTCTGCACTGACAGCGTGGAGCCTGCTTGGGATTCTCTCTCTCTCCCTCTCTTTCTGTTGCTCTCTGTCTCTCAAAAATATATGAACTTTAAAAAAAAGTTCCCAATTTAAACAAATAATTACAATAAAAGTGGCAAGCGCTACGCTAAAGATCACGTAAAAGATTCTATGGAAACAGAAAAGAGTGGTGATAAATAACAATAATAACACTCTTAAGAATAAGTAAATAACAACAATACTCATCGAGGGCCTACTATGTAGGCTCTCTGTCCCGAGAGCCTCGCAACATCCCTTATAAAGTGGTATTTTTATCAGTCCCACATAATAGGTGAGGTTACCGAGCCACAAAAAGTTTCAGCTACTTGTCACAGTCATACCCAGTAGGCGCTGTACTCAGGATCTGAACCCAGGCAGTCCTGCCTCCAGGGCCCCTCCTCTTAAATACTACCCTATCATCATTCTTCAGAGAGAAGCTCCAACTTTAGCCTCGGAAAGACTGGGAAGACTTCACAGTCTCTTAGGCTGGGTCCTGAAGGAGGACTGTCAGGACTGTTCTCAAACCCACAGCTGCGGAAGACAGTACCATACCTGGAGCAACAGAAGGACAGAAAAGCTGTGAACGCAATCTCTGAGGAACAGACATTGGCCCTACAGTGGCTCCTCCGGGCCCTGCTGCCTTGGGGGATTCCACCGTCCGGGCCTCCACAGGGACTCTTCAGACACCTGGTTGAAATGGGCTGACATTTATCTCACGGGGCATCAATTTACTTCTTTCTTAACTAAATGCCACTATATAATACAACCAGCATTCTAACTTTTCATAATATTCTGACAGCAATTCGTCTGAGTTGCCTAAAACTCCCCTTCAATAAACAGAAAAGACATCTTTACTACAGAACAAGAAACAGAGGTGAAAAGGTAAATGTCTGGCTTAAAGATACAGAGCTAGACAAGCATCTGGGTCTCTGGCCTTTTCTTATTGTTCTTTGTCCATTGTTTACTCGTAGGTGGCCCCCAAATCAGATGCAATAAAAGTATAAAACTAATCTATTGTTCATAAAATGAATAACATGAGATAAACAATTTTTCTGACTCACTCCAAAATATAGATGACTTTCCAGAAAGCATTAAAAATCCACCCCCATCCCCCATCTCCCACCCCCCAAGCAGAACCCTGCATGAATTGTGTCTTTTAATTATCTTTTAAATGAGACAGCCAACTGTGGAAACCCTGTCCAACTGCAGTTAAAAAACAATCAGCAAAAAGTCATTATACATCATTACTAAGTATTCAGCTAACAGAAAATGTGGCCTTTTTTTGTTGTTTAGGAGTAATTAGGAGGGAAAGAAATGAGAAACTAAGAAGAAAAACTTCGAGAGTCATCACCTTCTAATCTACAGCTGTAGCTAATAACCTATTCTATCCTCTACATGTAAATCTTAAGGCCAGGAAGGTGGTACATATTGGCTATGGCTGGAGATGGGGACTAGGACGGGGCTACAGCCATTTATACATAAGGAATGGAAGTAGACACATAGAAAAGAGCCAGAAATATAGCTGAGAATGTGATGGAGGCAGATCTTAGCAAAATTTTAAAAGGCAGAGGGTTTGGATGCTACCCAGGAGACGCTGGCTACAAGACAAAGAACAATTTTTATTAATTTTTATCATGTTCGCCTTAAAACAATTCTATTCAGTGAATTACATATACCTGTCACCCATCCTCCAAATATCCCCCCCCACTCCGCTTCCAGAGGTAATATATAAAGGCTCACAACAAATATACATTTTTTTCCCCCAAAAGCACTGTTTTTATGTACACAGAGTCCTAACCACTGCAGCGGCAGGAGGAGTGGGAGAGGTTCATGGCCACACAGAACAATGGCCTCACCCCTTAAACCAGCCATGGGGTTTTTTGGCCTTTGTCTTTCCCCAGTTTTCTTGCTATATCTGAATTGAAAGTGGCCAACAGGATTCTAAAGAATTAAAAACCTTGAATTATTTTTTAAAAACTCCTTGTAGTTTCTTTCTACACATATGTAGAATTAATCTTATGTTGAGAGAAGGGTGAAAGCTACAATATACCCAGTTTAGCCAGAAAGAAATCTGTTAAAATACTTCAATCTGTTGAAAGAAGATGAGAATTTTTATTTTAATCTAATTTTTCTTTTGGAAAAAAAAAAATCAGTGGTTCTAAAAGTCTTCCATTGGCAGCCTACAAAAGCTATAGTTTTATCTTCTTTTAACTCAAACTTGCTAATCTTACAAAAGATTTTCAAGGAAATTAACTTCAGGACATTCAAATTTCCATTCTCAGTAGACGTCCTCTCACCTCATTTAGGACAATAACTAGACATTTTCCATGTCAAGAACTTGAGAATAAGCCCAGATTGCTTTCTTCCAAAACGCAAATCATAGAATTGTTTTGGCTGCACAGTTCTGTTTTCTAGGTCAAATATACATGACTTCTTACAGATGGTATTTCACCTACGGCATCAAGCAAGTTCAAACAAATAAAAAGCAACAGAGTAAAGCACTTGAAACACACTGAGAAACTGAACTCTAAGCAGGCAGCTGCCTCAATTAATCCATCTAATGCAAAAGGTATGTTCATTTGTCCATTAGAAAAACTATGTCTGCAAATAAGAAATTTGCTATACAAATGCCCTGAATGTCTAAACAGAGCAGGAGGAATCCCTGAGATGGTTCAGTAGGTAGAAAAAGCGTGGGTTCTAGCATGAGGCGGGTCTGGGTTTGGACCCTGAGTCTTCCGATTTCCTGGCTCCATGACAAGTTACTGAACAAGTCGGCCTCAGTTTCATAATAGGTAAAACTGGAATAACTCCTAGCTTTAGTGCTTATGATGAGTCTTAAATGAGAATAAACGCAAAAGTCCCTGGCACATAAGCACACATTCAACTAGTTTTAGCTGACACCACTCCAGCCCTAGCCCCACCCTTAAGTCCCAACAATAGCTTTATCCTTAAAAGGGTTATCTAGAAAATTCTGGTTTAGTAGGTTCTCTTTAACAACAACAGCAACAACAACAACAACAACAACAACAACAACAACAACGGAGGAGAGAGTGAATTAAGAGTCCCTCTAAAGACACATCAGGGTACTAGATCTTTAGCAATAAGAGCCAACAAAATTAGTTACTTTGGGTGCTAACAGTCTGAAAGAAGGAAAGCTGACATCAAAGAGGAAGTACAAATATCTAAACCAGAAATGAGTAGAGATTAGTTTAAACGAATATATGTAAATTTGTATAAATAAAATAGTGCCACTGTGCACAAAACAGGATTATAAGCATCTAACTATGGGTGCTGTGATGATTTAGGGCTAAAACTGCAAATGCCTAGGAAAGAAACCCTAGAAAAAGTGAGGGGGAGTGATTTTCTTTATCATTTCTTTACCTTCCTTTTATCTTTATTTTTCCTCAGAAAAACCAAATAACTGTTTCTTTTGAGAACAGCTAGGTATATTCAGTTGCTCTGCCTTTCTACCGGTCTCCACCAGCATCATTTTTTAAAACGGCATAAGCAATAACATCTACACCAATCACTGAAACTGAAGTAAATAGGTCATGCGCCAAGCATTCCTTATCAATGGTATAGAAAAAAATAACACCCGCTCAAAACCTAAGTATGGCATCTTGCAAATGCAGAAATAAAGCGAAAATTTAAAAAAAAGATGAAGAATTTTGTTGGTAGCCGATTCATACTGGAAACCAAAGATACACAGGGAAAAACAGAAGTACGGAACCGCTGCTAGTACGCAGATCACAAAATAAGCAGCTCGTGTGGGGTCAGCGGAAAGGGCTTTCCCAGTGAGGCAGAAAACAGATTATCTGTATGCGTTTGGCACAGATTTAGGATCTCAGATTCCAGGCGTCAGGAGATATGTTCTCTTCCCTATTTGCTCCAAACCAGCTCTTTGTGTCCTGGGCAAGCCACTATACTTCTCTGGGCCTCGCTTTCCTCACGTGTAGGAAGGAGGATCCAGTGAGCATTAAATCTAAGGCTGCTAATGTGTGATGAATGCCACTTGCCTGGCATGTGTGGCAAGTCAAAACCGAAGAAAGATATCCAGTAGCCATATGATAGATGAGCTCCAGGATAGATATATAGATTTTCAGCATCAGCGTAGGAGGTGGTAAGTGAGGGCCTGAGTGTGAATGATATCATCAGAAGGAATGCAGTGTGAGAGGAGAAGGCAGCCAGAAAAGGAATCTGGGAGAAAACTAACATTTGAAGAATGAGCAGAGGAAAACGAGATGACACTGGGGCACAGCAGGGAGACCAGGAGGGAATGGAGAGAGACAGGAGGGAGACGGAAAGAGAGAAGGAGAAAATAATGAACTGTCACAGATGTAAAATAAGGATAGAAAAATACCTGCTGCATTTGACAGCTAGATCAACAGTGGTCCAGACAAGAATAGCTTTAACAGAACAGTGAAAGAAGACAGAATATTGCATAGTACTGAAGAATGGATAAGAGGTGAAGTGAGAGTAACAGATTTTTTTCTTTCAGCATGTTCTGTTATAAAGTGAACGAGATATGGGGAAGTCTACGAGAGGCTACAAAGTCAAGGAGAGTGAGTCTTTGACTCGACCAACAAATACTAAGGGCTTCCTACCTGCAAAGCACTACTTCAGGGGTAGGAGACAGAAGAGAACAGACATGGTCCCCAAATTTAGCCATGGTAATGAAGTTCATAGTCTCTTCGAGCACAGAGAGACATTCAAAACCAATCATATAATTAGTGACAAGTGGGATAAGGGCTACAAAGAAGTTGTCCAGGGGGGCTGAGACCCCCGATTAAGAGACTGTGGCAGGCACACTGCTCAATGCCACTGCAGGCAGGTTCCAATCCCGGACCCGACCTAGCCTGGGCAGCTGGGGAAGTGACATTTAAGCTGAGACCTAAAAAAACCAGTTATGTCTAAATATTTTGAAAATGAAACAGGAGCTGGGGGCGGGAGGGCTGTGGACCTGCACTGGTATGCTAAGCATATCCAGCCCTCCCCCCCACCCCACCCCCCAACCCAGAAGATGAATGGGGTGGGTCTGGGCAGGAGCACAGCTGAAAGCCAGGGCAGTGCAGCAAGTGGGGTGATACGAGGTTCTGGAGACAGCGGGAAGCCCAGATCCTGCAGGGCCCTCAACACCATTCCAAGAATTTGGGATTTTACTACAAATGAGAGAGAAAGCCATCAAAGGCTTTTAAGCAGGGGAGGAAGGTGATCAAATAGAGCAAAGGAACAAGGTATCTGATAAAGACTAAAATTCCTGAAAAGATTAGAAGGAATAAGATCCAGAGCTGGGGCCTGGGTTCCCTCATGAGTTAGCTCCAGGGCTTCTGAACCTATGCTGGGAATGTGGTATGTGTCCTCCATCTGTGAGTGCTTTATGGGCGTGGAGATGTTTATCCTCAGCCCCTGGGCCAGCCAGGCAGAGCTTACAGGAGCTGGAAACCTGGGGCAGTCACCTCAAGTAGGCAAACAGACTTCTTATCCTGTTGTATTGAACAAATATCATCAGTTTCTGTGTTTGTCAAGATGTATGAAAGACTGGGGGTGCCTAGGAGGCTCAGTTGGTTAAATGTCCGACTCTTGATTTCAGCTCAGGTCATGGTCTCCTCACGGTTCGTGAGTTCGAGCCCTGTGTGCGGCTCCACACCGACAGCCCTGAGCCTGCTTGGGATTCTTTCCCTTTCTCTCTGCCCCTCCCCCGCGTGCACTCTCTCTCCCTTTCTCTCTCTCTCAAATAAATAAATTTTTTTAAAAAGATGCATTAAAGACTGGAAGTATGGTCAGACTTTAGTATCTCTTCCTCTAAGAAAGGAAATAAGGGTGAATAAGTAACTACAGCTGTTGGGGGACTACAGGGAACAGGGCAGAAGGCAACAGGGCTCTGGTCTGATGATCTATAAATTTCTTTCTGGGGAGGAATCACAGTAAAAGTTTTCATCCATTTCCCCCTCTGAATTCATTTAATATTTATCTCATGCCAGGTACCATTCATCTAAAGCATTAACGTGAGTATTGACTCATTTAATCTTCAAAACAATCCCATGCGGTAGTATTATTATTAGTCCCAGTTTTGTCCCAGTTTTGAGGTAACAGAGTGAGGCACAGGCAGATTAAGTGACCTGCACGAGGACACACACTGGGAGATCTAGCTTCAAACCAGACAGTCTGGCTCCAGTGTGCAAGCTCCGAAACCACCACTGAAAGCTGCCTCTCTAAGGTACTTTGCTGAGAGGGATGGAGAGCTGGAGGAGAGTAAAGACACTGAGTTGCCACCAGACGAAAGGGAGGCAACATGCTCTGAAGCTGATACAGACTACAGTCTGGGCTCTGCCAGTTAGTTGTTAGCCAGCCGTGTCTGAAAAAGCTAGTTAACCTCTCTAAGCTTCAATTACCTCAACTGTAAAACAAAGATAATAGAACCTAACTCGATGTTATAAGGATTAAAAAGATAACATAAGCAAAGTTCTTGGTTCCTGGCACAGAGTAATAAGCACTCAAGGACACCTGCTACTCTAATGGCAGAGGGAATTAATGAAAGAAATGGAGAGTGTGCCAGGCACTGCTGCGGGTCCAGGGAGACAAGAACAGAACTTCTAGCGGCACTAATTTCCAGTTTTGTGATTTTCCCTAGTGGGAAAAATTTCACTGCAGGAAGGCTGCTGCTGCTTTGAATAATTTAGAGCTGGGGTTTACTAGGAAAGGAGGATGGAAGGAAGGAAGGAAGGATGATGGGATCCAGGCTAGCAAGTATTTGTTCATCAATAACCAATCAACCAGCAATAAATACTTGGTGAATAAATGATGTGCAGTACTATCAACCTAACTTCTGTAACTTTTTAAAGCTTCTAGGGGAAATACAGTCAGGATCCATCTTGGGTTGGCTGATCACATCACCCTCAGGAAGAAATGACAGGATTCCAAATGGAGAAAGCTGAAAGCAATTGGGCAAGGGAGGTCTGGAGGGTATACGAAGGTTCCCTGCCAGGCCAGTTCTCCTTTCCTGCTTCCCACACCTGCTTTTCTCTTCTCACTTTGAACCTATTAAAAACAAGACAACAAAAAAACTATTAAAGACAAAAATCATGAAAAGGTGATAAAGAACAGAGAAGACTGAAGATCATTTTATGTTTTAGAAGAAACACTAAAAATTGAAAATTTCCTAGGCCTCATAAAGGTCCAGGGGAGGAACAGAGACAGTCAGCAAAGGGATTATTATTGGTGTGGGGAGCAGCTTTGGGGGACCTGGTGGAAGTTGTGGAGGTGGGGGAGGGGGGTCAGGTCTCTTGGAAGAGAGATCAAAGGGATGGATTACTAAGGGAAGAGGCAGAGGGAGGCAGAGGGAGAGGAAAAGCAGAAAACCATCAGAAGCAGTAGTGGAGAAAAGGGAGTTCCTAAATCCAGCAGGGTCCACCCTGGATCAAACATTCATAAAAGACAGATGTTGCCAGATGTTGCCACCAGTTCCTCTTTTACCATGGCAAAATTTAAAATAACTGGTGGTCACTATTTTTAAAGATTAAACAAAAACAACCCACACCCCTCAATGCAGTCTCAGGAAAAGAATAAATGCTCAATGTTAATAATCCTCAGGAATAGAGAGGCTCCCTGAGCAAGGGTAGGAAAACAAGCAAAAAGAACAAAAATGAACTTGCAGCCACATAATATGCAAAAGAAAGCTGTCGAGGCATTTCGGTAGTCCAAGAGCTGATGTTCTTAGCAGGAGAAAAAAGTAGAGTGAAAGAATGAAATATGATGAACTGCTTAGAGATTTTTATAAATGACTTGTAATTTCATAAACACCTATCCACCAATGTTTAGGAGATGTAACTTTCGATTTGGCTGACAAAGTATGGTGTGTGTGTGTGTGTGTGTGTGTGTGTGTGTGTGTGTGTGTGTGTATGTGTGTGTATGTGTGTGTGTCTATTGTTCCCCTAGAGATATTTAAACCTCCAATATCATTACCAAAAAATCCACCTCTTTCCTGTAGTTTCACTTGAAGCAAAAAAAAAAAAAAAAAGAAAAAAACAATAACAAATTCCTTCCTAAAATAGCAAAGACAACAATGAGAGGAATAATACTTCAGAGTTTGAACAGATATTTCCTGTACTTCACTCAATGTACTAATCACAATCAAAATTAGGAATTAAAGGGAAAAAAACACCACGACTGCCACACACCCCCAATGACAACAAAAAACCAAGTATAGCATTCTTTGGCTACACTTGCCCCTCAAACAGTAAGACACCACCTCACGTCTGAATATAGTATTACAAACGAGTAAGCCCTGAATGCTGTCAATATATCAAATGTGAATATTAAGCAGGATAAACACTTCTCATAATGACAGTGGGGGTAGTCATAAGAAAAACCATTATTCCACAGTAAGTGCTAGAAATAATCAAATGTTGGATTTGTTCAATTATAGTATAGCTATATACTCAGACTTTTTGAACACTTTATTAAAATTCTTGCATTATAAATACTGTCATTATGAATTTGAAATAATATTTCCTTATTCCCTTTCCCATTTGAAATGAGTTTTTGTAATACGATTTTTTCAGAATGTAATTAGGATGTTTTCACAGAACATGAAAGATGAGGAAACATCAGTATAAAAAGCCAAGTATAAAAGGAAAAAAAGCCAAGCATAAGCAATCTGTGTGCCAAGGGATTTAAGGAAAGACAAGTGCCCCCATCATCTCTTCTTCTGTCTTTCACAATAGAATTTTTAGCTGGGCAAAACAACCACTGGATAAAGACCACATTTCCCAGTCCTCTCACAGCTAGGTGTGGTCAAATAACTAAGTTCTGGCCAATGTGGTACAGACAGAAAAAATGTGTTAGAATACATCCTCCCCTTCTCTCTCTTCCTGATGGCTGAACTGGGGTTTTGGCAATCAGCCATCTCTCAGACCATGCGCTGACAGACAAATCCAAGGATGGTGAAGGAACAAGACAGAAAGAGCCTGAAGACCAAGACTTCATGAAACAGAGTTGCCTGCCATGCTAGTGCAGACTATTACATGCCAGAGAAATCAATTTCTATCTTGTTTAATACCTGTTATTCGGGACCTCTGTTACATACAAACCCAAAATCAAACAAATACCTAATAAATGAGCTGATTTCCACTCAGTGGCAGCAAGTAACTGCTGCTACTTGATGTCCTCACCAGAACTATAAACCAGGGTTACTGAAACTTTTAAAAGTTAACTCTTATATAGGTGAAATATACTCTCACAAACTTTTCAACGTTAATCCCCTTGATAAATCTTTTTTTCACACCATCTTACATCATGAGATTTTGATCTAAGCTGAATTCTTACAAAGTAAATCTGGTTTACTTACTTGAAATCAGAATACTGCAAAACAACCCTTAAACTAATGTAAAATTATCTAAGTACATACACTAAGAGTCTTGAACTGGGTTCAGCCATACATTGTGCCAGTGTTAATTCTTCTGATATTATTTCCATGAAAGGCTTTAACACAATTAAAATGGCATTTCTGCATTGTATTGTGTTTATTTTTATTCTTGAAGTTGAAACAGCAACCACTTGATACGCTAAGAGTTCCCCATCAAAATGTTATCTAAATAAACTATCAGTTAAAAATAGAAAAAAGTCTGTGTGAACACAATTCCAATTACTAATTTGCCAATTGTTGAAGAACTACAGCCTGGAAATAAGCAAGCTGTATGAGGAATGATGCTTTTCCTCTGTTTTCAAACTAAAAGCTTGCTGTACCAGAGCTATTCCAGGAAATTCTCCAAGCTTCAACCAGAGAAACTCTGCTTTTACCGATTACCCTAAATCATGCTTTAGTATAAGATTGTGTTTGAACAAAGACCTTCACCTCGGTCAAAAAATTTTAAAACTACTGAATATATAGCTGATAGTTGTAGAGAACAGCCTTCTTTTCAGTAGTTGAAAAGAAATGCTGTCAGGTAAAGGAAAGGAAGAAAGATAGACCATTGGGGGGCACCCTCACTGGGTAGGTCAGCAGAGGATGCGACTCTTGATCTCAGGGTTGTGAGTTCAAGCCCCACGATGGGCACAGAGTTTACTTTAAAACAAAAAACAGGGGCGCCTGGGTGGCGCAGTCGGTTAAGCGTCCGACTTCAGCCAGGTCACGATCTCGCGGTCCGTGAGTTCGAGCCCCGCGTCGGGCTCTGGGTTGATGGCTCAGAGCCTGGAGCCTGTTTCCGATTCTGTGTCTCCCTCTCTCTCTGCCCATCCCCCGTTCATGCTCTGTCTCTCTCTGTCCCCCTCCCCCCATTAAAAAAATAAATAAATAAAATAAAACAAAAAACAAAAAGGAGAGATCACTGGAAAGAACTGTTTTGATGAAAAGAAGTAGTGATATTATCTTTAAATTTTATTATTTTTTTACATTTAAAAATGTCTGGATCTTCTATATCTGTGTGATCCTCTACAAGTCAGATCTAGATTCTAAGCCTGGCTCATCACTTACCAGCTTTGTCTCTTTGAACAAGTTACTTAAGGTTGTGGGTCCTTGTTTTTTCCATCTGTAAAATGAGGAAAGCCACACTATCTCACAGGACTGTTAACAAGATTAAGTGAGATAATGTAAGCAAAGCTCCTAGCAGAATGTTTAATCCAGAGTAGACAATAATTGTTAGTTTCCCTCTCCACCCACTCTGCTCTTACCATCAACCATCAAAGTCTCAAAATGAATTACAAATGAAAGGGTTCTAGTGTGGGTTGAATACCTTTTTGCAATGGGGGATATTTATGTTGTAGACTGGCTAAACACTTCTCTGAAGAAAAACATGCATTCACACAAAAATCTGTACATGCATGTTTATAGCAGCATCATTTATAACCAAAAATAGAAAAAAAGCCCAACGTTCATCAGCTGATGAGTGGATAAACAAAATGTGATATATCCAAATAATGTTAACACTTTTAACCATAAACAGAAAGGAAGCACTGCTACCTGCTGCTATACCATGGATAAACCTTGAAAGTAATATTCGAAGTCAACAAAGCCATTCACAGAAGACCATATTTTGCATGATTCAATTTATGTGAAATGTCCAGAAGAGGGGGAGAATGGGAAGTGACTGCTAATGGGTATGGGGTTTTTTTTTGGGGGGGGGGGGCGGTGATGAATATGTTCTAAAATTAGATTGTAATAATGGTGGCTGCACAACACTGTGAACTTACTAAAAAATACTGAATTGATACTTAAATGGGTAAGGGAGCTATATCTCGATAAAGCTCTAAAAAAACCAAAACACTTAGAATATGCTAATTCAAAAAGATATATGCACCCCTATGTTTACTGCAGCATTATTTACGATAGTCAAGACACGGACGCCATCTAAGTATCCACTGATAAATGAATGGATAAAGAAGATACAGTGTATATACACAATAGAGTAGGGGCGCCTGGGTGGCGCAGTCGGTTAAGCGTCCGACTTCAGCCAGGTCACGATCTCGCGGTCTGGGAGTTCGAGCCCCGCGTCGGGCTCTGGGCTGATGGCTCAGAGCCTGGAGCCTGTTTCCGATTCTGTGTCTCCCTCTCTCTCTGCCCCTCCCCCATTCATGCTCTGTCTCTCTCTGACCCAAAAATAAATAAACGTTGAAAAAAAAAATTTTTAAATAAACACAATAGAGTATTACTCAGCCATAAAAAAAGAATGAGACCTTGCCCTTTGCAACAACATAGATGCACCTAGAGGAGATTATGCTAAGTGAATTAAGTCAGGGTTACCTGGGTGGCTCAGTCGGTTAAGCATCCAGTTAAGCATGTGCCTTCGGCTCAGGTCTTGATCTCACTGTTTGTGAGTTCAAGCCCAGTATCGGGTGAGCCCTGCTTCTCTCTCTCTCTCCCCCTCTCTCTGCCCCTTGCACTTGCACCCTCTCTGTGTAAAAAAAAAAATTTAAAAATTAAAAAATAAAATGAAGTAAGAGAAGTCAGAGAATGAAGTCGGAGAAAGACAAATGCCATATGATTTAACTTATATGTGGGATCCAAAAAACAAAACAAATGAACAAACACACAAGCAGAAACAGACCCAGGAGTATAGAGAACAAAGTGAGGTTGCCAGAGGGGAGGGAAGGATGGGCAAAATGGGTGAAAGGCCATGGGAGGTATACAGGCTTTCAGTTATCGAACAAATAAGTCACAGGATGAAAGGTAGAGCACAGGAAATACAGTCAATTGTATAATAATAGCATTGTATGGTGACAGACGGTAGCTATACTTGTGAACGCAGCATAATGTATAGAGCTGTTGAATCTCTATGTTGTATACCTAAAACTAATGTAACATTGCATGTCAACTATATAATTAAAAATTAAATAGGGGAGCCTGGCTGGCTCAGTTGGTGGAACATGCAACTCTGGATCTCAGGGTTGTAGGTTCAAGCCCCATGTTGGGCATAGAGATTACTTAAAAAATAAAATCTTTAACAAACAAACAAAAATAAAGGCTGGATACAAACAACAACAACAACAACAACAAATTACACTGCATCTAAAATTTAATAAGCCAAATCACAGCTATTCAAAATATACTAGTCATCTGGAAAATACATTGTGGGCATGTGTATTTAAATTTCTAAGTCACGTATAGGAACTTTTAGCAGTCTGCCATGTTATTTATTTCTATTCATTACATTTCATGGATGCCTTATCTAGTTTTCATCTAAAACTGTATCAGCTTTGTATCTTACTTGGGAAAACTGAGAAGAGCCGCTCAATTTTCTGTACAGCTTAATTCTCTTGTGGAATACTGATATATACTCTTTTCAAACAAATTGAATACTTTGAGACTGACCACACATGAGAACATAAAGCAAGTTACAAAATTTTCAAAGAACTCGTATCATACAGACCACTTCATCTGTCAACAATGTAACCAAGTTATAAATCAGTAAAAGATAACTTTTTTTAAGCCCAGCCATAAAAAATGGACTTTTGCTGTGCCATTTTGAGTTCATAGTATACTATCACTTGAAGTTATTAGCATGTAAGAAAATGGGCTGAGGTTGGATATATGTTTGCTTACTGCCAACAGATTTCCTCGCTATGTTTAATACATTTGTTTCTCAAAAAAAAAAATGTATATAATCAATCATATTTAGAAGCATTAGAGAATTTGCTATTTGAAGGATTCATGGAGTAAATCTATCTGTATTATAATTATTGCCTAATTCATATGTAGCTAATTCTTTCTTTCAAAAGCTTATTCTGTATTTAGCAGAGTGTTCACTGTACTATCATTATCTAGGAGAGTACAACCCATCAGGAGCTTGCATGAGATGCAAAACAATGCACAGAAAGGAATTTGGTTCTCTGGTCAGTGCCAAGGTCAACATTTCCCCCAGTGTTCTAATTCAGCAAGCCAAGGACTGGAACCAGTCCATGGCTTTATCATCATTGGGGATTTATCCTTGAGCAGTTCCTGAGAAAAGGCCTCCACTGGGTCCTATCCCGGCAGAAAAATGGGGCCAGGCTTTAATCACCCAAGGGAACCAACTAGCTTTAAACTCTGAAATAACGCCAACTACCTTCCTCATGGTTAAAATGGCGTACCCAGTTATAACTCTTCCTTATCCTTTCCAGGCTCAATGTCACTGACCGATGTGAGCCTTTTGAAAAAGACTCAGTTCCCAACTACCGTACTTGCTTCTTATTAGACTAGGCAGTCGTCAGACAGAGACAAAGCTACGCATCCATTTCCTGCGCTGTGATATTCTCTCTTCCCAATTCCTGCATTCTGCCTGGGCCTCTTTTCCAACCTGGACATATCTTCTGGATACTACATGCTTTGCTAATTTATAAAAAGGCATGACTTTGTCTTTTCTCCTTGATATCTATATCACTTGTTTATTTGCTTGAAAAAAGTCATTTTAAATATTGAATTAAATACTGGATTTTAACTACATACCAATTATACTGCTGAGATATGTATGTATTAAATTATATAAACTTTGGTACTACCATACCATGTGAGTCTGCAAAGTCCTGCTCTATTCCTGCCTCTTTTCTTCCAACTCATAGATTCCTAAGAGGGGGGAAAAGCAGGAACTACTTCAGTAAATTAATATAAAAGCTTCAAGTTGGAAATATATGAACCTGCTCAAGGCTGACAAGGGGGATTTCCAGAACTCCAAGAGCTCCTCTGTGATCCAGTCCCTTGTGACTAATAACAAGAGTGAGAAAATTTTTGCTCTCTGATCTCAGGATCAGAATGTTCAATTATATAATCGAAGCAATAACTGTGGCAAACCAGGATAGGACTGAGCAGAGAACACGGTGAAGACGGTGCCTAGCATCAAAATTATATGCAAACAGATTTGTGTTCTTTATCGACTGGCACGAGACAGGGTAAGATTTAAGTGCCAGTATAAAAACAACAGGTTAAATACAGAGCAAGATGTAGTAAGAATGCACAGAAACATTAAGAAGGCCAACAAAACAGCCTACAGAAGCAAGTGTTCATTGAACTGGCTAAGAGGTAAAAACTAAGTATATAAAATCATAGAATATTTTACATAAAAAATAAAAAAGCAAACATCCTTTTAATGAAAAGGTTCTCTCTGATGAGCCTGCCCGACACGTTGTACTGTCCACATAACCATACATAAGCATGCACATACACATGTGTTAATCTCTCATTCAGCCAGTGTTGATGGCATGCTGGGAGTCAGGCACTGGTCTAGGCACTTGGGGAGTGCCGGGGCAGACAAAGATTCCCTCGTGGCGCTTCCATGTGAGGAAGAGACAGACAATAACCCATAAAGATAAGAGGTAGATAAATGACATTGAGTGTTAGTGGAAAGTGCTATGGAAAAAGGAGAGATTAGAAAAAGGAGCACAGTGGGGCGCCTGGGTGGCTCAGTCGGTTGGGCGTCCAACTTCAGCTCAGGTCATGATCTTGAGGCTTATGAGTTCGAGCCCCGTGTCAGGCTCTGTGCTGACAGCTCGGAGCCTGAAGCCTGCTTCAGATTCTGTGTCTCCCTCTTTCTGCTCCTTCCCCAGCTCACACTCTGTGTGTGTGTGTGTCTCTCTCTCTCTCAAAAATAAATAAACATTAAAAAAAAATTTTTTTTTAAGAGAAAGGAGCGCAGCATATACAGAGGATTCAGACGGAGGAGGCAGGCTGTAGTATGCAATAGGGCAAACAGAGCTCATTTGAAAATGTGAGATCTGAGCAAAAGCTGAAAGAGCCACACAGACATCTTGGGAAGAGCTTTCCAGTAGACACCTTCCAGGAAGAGGAATCAGCTACACAAATCAATGAATTGAGAAACAGAAACATGTTTTAAGCTTTAATACTAGAAGCAAATATCAGCCTTCTCCCAAACACTTGCTCATCTTCGGAAAATAATTGTCTGAGGCAGTAAAAGAAGATAAATAGGAGTGCCTGGATTTTATGGAAATATTTTAAAAGCAAGCCTCCAATTTAAAATCTAATCAATTAAAATGGTTATCTGGGGGCAGCTGGGTGGCTCTGCTGGTTGAGCGTCCGACTTCAGCTCAGGTCATGATCTCATGGTTCATGAGTTCAAGCCCCACGTCGGGCTCTGTGCTGACAGCTCAGAGCCTGGAGCTTGCTTCGAAATCTGTGTGTCCCCCTCTCTCTCTGCCCCTCCCCCACTCGCACTCTGTCTCTCTCAAAAATAAATAAACATAAAAATTTTTTTGTTAAAAAAAATGGTTCTCTGAACAGATAAGTGAATGTCCTCCTGAGCTACCCAACGGGGAGGGGGTGGTGGAGTGAGTCCGTGGACAGCTAATGCTAGGCCAGGCTCCCAGGGCCCAGCCTCCCTACTTCTCTGTCAGGCCTGCCCCATGTGGCTACCAGGGAGATATCATCATATGTTTCTTTCCCCACTCAGGAAGCACATCCAGTTTAGAACTGCTAACAGGGAGATCTGTTTTCTCTTTTGTAAAGTGTTATTTACACCCACATTTATACACACTGTAACAGTGGCTTTTCTGTGGAGAACAGCAATCAACTTATTCTGGTATTAATACTGCTAGTAATCAAAACAGTAAATTCTAAGAAATATTTTGGCTTCATCAAATACTAGCTAGTAGAGGCCACAGGGTTGTTTTGGAAATCACTTGAAACATCGAAAGATGTCTAAATTAACTGTCCTGGCCATATGTACAAGGCAGAGGGGTGGAAATGTATTTAATTCAAACAAATATGCTTCTGGAATTTACTTGCCTCCCACCTGGAGTTGAATAAATGTCAACTACTAACCATCAAGAAAATAGCTCTTTCTGGTTCCATAAACTGACACCATCTCACAGCCATCTGAGGTGGCGTACTAATTAAAAACAAAGTTTCCCAATATTTCAATTTTTTTTTCCTGTTCAGTTGAGCTGCAGGAAATGGAAGCAGTTGAATGTGAATGTAAATACGGATGTCCTTACAGAACTGCTGTCATAAATTACACGACCAGGAAAAGAGCAAAACAATACAAAAGATCATAATCTCAAAATCTCCTACTGCCATCACAGAAAACAGGTAATTTTTATAGAAATGGTGTTGATGATAACACTTAAACTAATAAATAACAACCAGTGACTCTAATCTCCCTCGGCAAAGGCTATAATTACACCCTGTCAAGCTTTCTATGTTATGTTATATGGATACCTGGTTATATGAAGAAATAATAAAATCAGAACATCCCCTCAGGCAAAAACAATTGTGCAATGTCCAAGAGTCTAATATGTTTGTATGTTTTGACCCAATAGGTCTTCTAGGAATCTATCCAAAAGAAAGACAAAAATTTGTCCACTCGATGCTCTTTTGATAGTGACAAACCGCAAAAAATCCAAAGTTCAACAACTGGGAACAGTTTAAAATTTATTTTGGAATATTACGTATCTAGCAAAAAAGACATTTACTAAGAATTCCTGTAGCAAAAACAAACTATCTTTGTTTAGGAAAAGATCTTTTTGAATATACAAGGTAGATAATGTACATGATATAAAATGATCTGGTTGGTGATCTGGTTCCATTCCTAACTAGCTCTGTGACTTTAAGCAAGTCATTTCCAGCCATCTGTTAGTGCCCTCACCTGTAAAGTAGGGATATGAATATCCAACATATCTACCTCACATATGTGAGGACCAAAGCAAAGTAATAAGTCTAAAAACCTTTTGAAAGATGTTAGTGAAGGATCATCATCATCAAAGCTGCTTTTGAAAGAATGAGTAAAAAAGAAAAAGGAGGTATGGTACTTTATATTCTTGCTAGACAAAGGAGAAAAAGAAAACAGACTGTCTTATAAAATTACCCATTTACAGATGACCAGAGAGATGCAGCAGTGGCATTCATGAAGAATCTGGAGCTGTATAAGGATACATTTTAGAGCCACGTGAGAAGCAGTTAAAAAGCCAGGAAAAATAATATGTTCCAAAAGTCTCTAAGGAGGGGAAGTTGGAGGATGGATAAAGGAGGAGGGTAGTGTGTGTGAGGGACCCGAGGCAGGCCAACAAAAGGACTCCTGTTAAGATTCTCCTTAAGGGTGTAAGTCCAGGGCTAAAACTACATAACAAAATTATGTACAAGAAGAATATGTCATGTGATGCAGGTTGGATCTACTGTTCCCAAGACACTGTCATTACCGTTACCTAAATTAGGTAGATTACCCAGTTTTTATAAATTGGGATTCTTAGTTTGCCCTTACTTTAAAGAAAAAAAGAAAAAGTCCTCTGCTCATTAATGAAGAAATAGGTAGGTGTGGATGACGTGATGGTATTAAAGAAAAGAAAATAAGTCAAACTCATAATTAGAAATTACTGAAGTTATTTCTGAATCTTACATCAGTCAGTCACATGGCTGCTTTGGACCCAACCTGACAGAATTAAGTGTGACCACATTCTGCAAGAGTGCTCACTTCGTGCCAGTGGGATAAAGAAAACTCCAAAGGGCTGAAAACAACCAAGTCAGTAAGCAAAACCATCAAAAGAACTTTACTGTTGAGTTTGCAACCTTCTTCCTTAAATGTGAGCATTCACTTTAATACAACATATATTTTATATTCACAAAGACTGAAAAGAGAATTATACAAGAGAAGCGGTAAAATATTATTAAAGCTCCTAATTATTAGCACAATGGACAAATGAAGAATATCACTTATATGAAACATCATAATGCTGACAAGGAATATTGAATATAATAAGAGGCTTTTTAAACAACTGTGTTTAAATTAAAATAATTTGGGGGCACCTGAGTGGCTCAGTTGGTTAAGCATCTAACTTGATTTAGGCTCAGGCCATGATCTCAGAGTCGTGGGATCGAGCCCTGCATTGGGCTCTGCGCTGACAGTGTGGAGCCTGCTTGGGATTCTCTCTCTGTCTCTCTCTCTGTCTCTCTCTCTCTCTGTGTATCTCTCTCTCTCTCCCTCTGTTCCTTTCCTGCTTGTGCTCTCTCTCTCAAAATAAATAAATAAACTTTAAAACAATAATAATAATTTTTTAAGTGATTTAAGTTTTGTGGTCAAATAAATGATGGATTTCCCAATTCCAATTTGCACTATGCAGCCCTTAAAAGAATGAAGTAAATCTGTATATGCTGAAATGGAAAGTTCTCTAAGATACACCGAGTAACAAAAGTGCAGGAGAGTTTGTAGAGTGGAGCCCCTCCTGTATAAAGAGTGTATCTCTGCATGCCTGTGCTAGCAGGATTCACAGAAGGCCAGAGAAACACTTGAGCTTGAAACCACCTATATAACAAAAAACTAATATAATTTTTAAAAGGAATTAGTGGAAATTTTTACTGATCTTATATACATATCTGACTACATCTCAGATAAATATTACCTATTCTGTCATAAAAAGTAAAAATAACCAAGCTTCAAAGAAATAAAACTGAGCAAGTGATAGCTATTTTTAAAAACACGCAAATCAGATTTAACTACATACCTTTTGGTTATCGACCTCCTCAGTTACTGAATCCTCAGTCTATTTTAATTCCAACTGAAAGCTGTCTTTTTTAGGATTATCCAAACCAGGTCAACTGGTCTTGGACACGTGTCAAATGGGAAGTACAGGCTGGCCTGGCACTTCCACAGTCATTAGGACTAGATGAGCAAGAAAAGCTCTAAGATTCAATAGCCCCAGACCAGCTATGCATAGTAATGACCATCCTCCAGCTATCCACATACATTGTTTTTGTTAACGTATTTTACCAGGAGGCAAAACTTTTAGATACAATCCTACTCATACAGTCAAAACTTTTATCTGTAAGACCCTCTTGTAATTTTTCACTTTTACTTATGATTATTTTATATTTCTAAAACAATTCTGTTTCTGCCACAGGCCTCTTTTAAATGCAAAGTTATATAAAGGACAGATAAATAAGATGGAATCCTTCTTATGTGAACCCAAGTCTTAAACCCATGGAGCTCTCGGGCTGGAATATTCTGTGTGAAAAGTGCTATAAAATTATTCAGCTTTACTGAACATTGTAAATACATAAAACAGAACAGGAAAAAAGCTATGTTCCAGAAGCTGAAATAGAGTTAGGAGATTATAAAGGCACAAAGAAATCCTACTATTTGAGGGTAGAAGAGGGACAGCTAAACGTACAAGAGGAGAAGGTAGGTGCCCTTCAATATATTCCCAGGAGGCCAAGTGCGAGACAACTCATTTAACTCATTTCTCATACATTTTTACTTTCGTTCAGCTGGAGATTTTTCTTCTGTGAGTAAATGACTTACAATGTCAATCGATGCGCATCCTTTTGGTTAATACATTCAACTGTCACAAGTAAAAGAAAACCATACTTGAGCAACACGGATGCAGTACCTCCTAAATGACTACATTAAGTATAATCTTTGTGTACCTAGAGCTTTCTGTTAATAAAACCTTACTGGTCTACTCTCCGGGTCTAAATATATTCACCGATACACAAAGGGACAGGAAACCTACCAGCTATCTGCACCACTAGCTTGCTAACACGCATTATCGGAGTCGACATAGTTTTGCTCTCATTACAGGCAACAGCTGCCAAAGTATTATTCCTTTTAGACCTTGAACCTGAGCTCCAGGATAATTTATATGGCCAATTTAACCTAATGGTACTATGAAAACAATGTTTTCGACATACCGTGTTATTCAGAGAAGAAAATGTCAAAGCAAACCAAGAGAATTATATTACAGCTAAAATCTAAAAGGTGGATCACAGATCCTAAGACAGGACTTTTAAGACTTGTCATTCAAGACGCAGCAAGGCTAACGAGGTTAAGTTATTTTGCATTGTTAAAATAAACCAGATAATCTTATCTAAAAACCAGTCAGGGAAAATAAAAACAGCAAAACATTTAAATTTATAGAAGACCAAGACAGACAAGCAAAACATACTTTATCATACAGCAAACTATAAATATCTTTAAATATGTTACATCTGAACTAGGCTACACTTTTAAAATACATTATTTCAATATTTCTGGTGACCTTATCCTATTTGACAGTTAATGTTGAATTCCAGATTAATAATTTGATCATTAAACTAGTTCACACTTAGCATAAAGGGTTACACTGATTAAGTATAGAACTCTTAATCTATGTCACATGATGAGATAAGACATACCAAGCTCAATACCATGGGGCTCAATACCATGACCCTGGGATCATGCCCTGAGCCAAAATCAAGAGTCGGATGCTCAACTGCCTGAGCCACCCAGGCACCCCCATATTTCGTCACCTTTAAAATCACTTGATTAAATGAAGTGATTGCTAAATGTCTTATTAATTTAAAATTGTGATATTAATCCTGCCGGTTACTTTAAGATGGCTGATTTTCCTTAGCAAGTAATTGCCATAGTGTGTTATTTGCCGTTTTGAAAAACAAAATAGGTAAGAGAGTGCTGCTCTCTCTCGGGTGGTCAGGAACAGCCTTACTGAAGAGGTGACATTTGAGCTGAAACCGATGAGAGGAGCCAGTTTATGAGCAAGTCTAGAGAAGGTGTGTCTCAGGCATAGGAGATGATTGGCTCAAGGCTCCTGAAACCTAGTGTATTTGAGCCACTGCAAGGAGTGTGAGGCGGGTGGGTCAGGAGGAGAGGGGAGATGGGGTCAGTAGATTTGCATAAACGGGCCAGATACCACAGGCTCTTGTGAATCAGTGAGAGGACTCTTTGTGTTACTGAAATTTTAACAATTGAGTGATTTAGGATCATCAAGAAGAATTAGGGGCGCCTGCTTGGCTCAGTCAGTTAAGCATCGGACTTCCCCTCAGGTCATGATCTCACGATTCATGGGTTTGAGCCCTGCGTTGGGCTGTGTGCTGACTGCTCAGAGCCTGGGGTCTGCTTCAGATTCTGTGTCTCCCTCTCTCTCTGCTCCTCCCCTGTTTGTGCTCTCTCTCTCTCTCTCTCAAAAAAAAAAAAGAAAAAGAAAAAGAAAAAAAAAGAATAAACTTAAAAAAATTGTAATAAAAAAAAAACTTCGAAGAGGTCAAAAGGAGAAACTTGAATATTACAGTGGAAATATATGCTGATTGGAGCTAATTATCTTCCAGGATCCTTAAGCTGCTTTCTCTTTTCTGTCTTCTCAGTAACATTTACAGTGTGGTTTTCTTCTCTCTTCAAAGTTGCCACTTGTGGCCCCCAATGAAGAATGATTGAGGGTTCATAGTTGTGGGCCAAGGAGTATATCATTGTAATTGTTACAGCACCAGCTCCTGGGGGGTCATTACTATGATCATCATTTCCAGTGAAAGCATTTTTTTTTTTTAAAAACAGGATTTTAGACTTTATTATAAAAATATACATTGATCAAATTTCGATGTTATAAAATTTTAGCCTTTTTATGGACCACATGGGAATCTTCTTCTACAAGTTAGGTATACCATCTTTTCAAAGAGTAGGAATTAAAGAATTTGTCTCACTTCTCCATGTACTTTGAAGGCCAAGAAGCTGGGTCATAAATCTAATACCCAGTTGTTGAGCCTGAAATTCTAAGTTCTTATTATATTGATTTTTTTTCTTTTTGTTTATCCATCTGGTAGGGTTATTTTACTTCTTTTTCTCTGGTAGGCAACTAAATTTCAGTCTGAGCTAAACCTGAATTTGGCACTTCACCTCTAACCTTTCTCATTGTTTTCTACACTTGTTGAAATTAAAACCCATACACTAAGTAGAATTTATGTGTAGCTCTAGACTAATGTCCTGGTGTAAGACCAGAGCTGAAGTCTTCTAGAGATATAAAACATGTTGACTGTGTGTTAAACACACAGCAGCAGCTCATTAAAGATATGTCCCAACCTTACTAATGATTCCACTCATTTTGCATATGACAAAGAGCCCATTAGAGATTAATGAATCACCTAAGGCCACAAATGGAGATGATGTGTGGGCATTATCGGGAAATCAGTAGTTCTTGTTGGGAACACACCTCTTTGTTTCATGTCAGGTATGAGATGTTAGAGCCCAACCAACCCTTCTCTACTGTCTCAGTAATTTGAGCCCAGAACCAAATGTCATTCTGAATTTGACTCTGAACCATGACTTCTTTTGCTCTTTTGTCTTTGATCTGATACCCACACCTATAAGGATAGGTTTTACTTCAGGGGATTTTGTGTGAATTAGTTTTTAGGTATAATTTTTAATAGATGAGGTCTCTAGAAGAATGTTTAGGCCAAATTTAGAACTTCAGCAGAGTTTTAAAAAATTTTATGAAGTAAAATCAATATCTATTAATGTGTAGCTTGGTATGTCTTATCTCATCATGTGACATAGATTAAGAGTTCTATACTTAATCAGTGTAACCCTTTATGCTAAGTGTGAACTGGCTTAATGATCAAATTATCAATCTGGAATTCAACATTAACTGTCAAATAGGATAAGGTCACCAGAAATATTGAAATAATGTATTTTAAAAGTGTAGCCTAGTTCAGATGTAACATATTTATTATTTTTTTATTTTTTTATTTTTATTTTTTTTTAACAATTTATTTTTATTTTTGGGACAGAGAGAGACAGAGCATGAACAGGGGAGGGGCAGAGAGAGAGGGAGACACAGAATCAGAAACAGGCTCCAGGCTCTGAGCCATCAGCCCAGAGCCTGACGCGGGGCTCGAACCCACGGACCGCGAGATCGTGACCTGGCTGAAGTCGGACGCTTAACCGACTGCGCCACCCAGGCGCCCCCAGATGTAACATATTTAAAGATATAGTTTGCTGTATGATAAAGTATGTTTTGCTTGTCTGTCTTGGTCTTCTATAAATTTAAATGTTTTGCTGTTTTTATTTTCCCTGACTGGTTTTTAGATAAGATTATCTGGTTTATTTTAACAATGCAAAATAACTTAACCGCGTTAGCCTTGGTATGATTTTCTCTCTGTCCCCCTTTGTTGCTCTCCCCCACTTACTCTCTTCCTTAAAAACAAACAAAAAAAACCCCCAATAATAATAATAAAAGTAAAGGTGAGGTAATATAAGCTCTGAACATTAAGAGATTTTTCCCTCATGCTTTTACCTCACTAGACCCCACTGCCACTCTTGTAACGTTCTATAAAAACGGGCACAAAACCTGATCAGACAGTAGGGGCTATAAAGATAGAACCCAGCAGCTGGGTTAAGATAGAATTAGAGTTAACATGGTCTTGTCATGGGTGCCTGTTCACCCAGTAAAGGGAAACAACCTGGGGGATAGAAAGATATGTTGTTCAGATAGCATTCCCTAAAAAAGTCCTTCTGATCGTCAGTGAAATGACTATGAAGGAAATAACTACTGTACATGCATTTAAAAAAGGTGCTGGGAAGCTCTGAATCTTGTGTAAATACGGTGCAGCAGCAGTACTAACAAAACAATCTCCACAGCTGTTTCACCAATACATTACTTCAAGGCATGTTTTCTTGGTGAGCAGTATCCGAACATTTAAGTGTAACTTTCCTCACATCTGTAGGTATTCTACAGCTACCAAAACACATCCAAGCCTATAGATTACATTTTTATAAAAGCAAACAAGGGGCACCTGGATGGCTCAGTCCCTTAAAGCATCCGACTTCAGCTCCGGGCATGATCTCGTAGTTCACGAGTTCGAGCCCCGCATCGGGCTCTGTTCTGACAGCTCACAGCCTGAAGCTTGCTCCAGATTCTGGGTCTCCCTCTCTCTCTCTGCCCCTCCTCTGCTCATGCTGTCTCTCTCTCTCAAAAATAAATAAACATTTTTTTAAAGGATTAAAAAAAACCAACCCTATATAACGGCAAAAGATTTCAAGAGACAATTTTCTTTAAAATTTCTTTCCTACATAGAGTTTTCAAACACAACTAGGATAGAGTTTAAAGTATAACACTGCTTGTCTTTTTATTCTCTGAGGCCCCAACACAGAAATGGAGGCAGATCACCTGCATATCTGACAAGTAAATGGAAAACTGAAAAGAACCAGGAAGAGGAGATGAGAAAAGCATGGGTGACATACAATGTATAATGCAGACTTTCAGAATGAATTGTGAAAGGTTAAAATGTAAGATCTCAAAGCACAGGAGACACTAAGGGGAGGAAGAAAAAAAAACGAAAAAATAGTGAGACAAGGACAAAAATAGTAAGACAGTCCTGGCAAATTCCTAGGCTATCACAGTCTGCTCTAAGTCATTTCTATGCATCTCTATGAATTATAATGATGATGTTAGTTTTATTTCAGACAAAATTTAACAAACTGCCTCATGAAAAATCTTCTCTCTCCATCAGACACCTCCACAGCCTCTAACAGGGCAGGTATCCAAAAGAGGGAGTGGCAGAAAAGTAACCGCATTAATCAGTCATCAAATAAATACTTGAATAAGGTCCAGATAGCAAGTGAAAGGCAATGTGAAGGGGGTCTAAAGGCTGGGCAGAGTCAATAACAGATATACACAGAATCCAGGAGGACAAGGGAATACTTGTATCAAATCATCACAGTTGTATACCCTAAAAAAATAAATGAATAAGAGGACAAGGGAAAGGGTAAGAGAAGAGACAAGGGGCTCCTGACTTTGTATCGAGCTCCAATTTTATCTAGAAGCTTCATATATGCTTCCATCTGGAGTGCAGAAAGTCATCTGCCTAAGGTGCACAGGTGTAAAAACAAAGTGGCTGCACCTGAGAGAGACACCTAAGAGCAGGCCAGTGTAAGTTTTAATTCATGTGTTCTACTTATTTTTATGTGTTTATTTATTTTTGAAGGAAGGAGAGACAGAGCGTGAGTGGGGGAAGGGCAGAGAGAGAGAGAGAGAGAGAGACAGAGAGAGAGAGACAGAGAGACAGAATCTGAAACAGGTTTCAGGCTCTGAGCTATCAGCACAGAGTCCGACACGGGGCTTGAACTCACAAACCACGAGATCATGACCTGAGCTGAAGTCGGTCGCTTAACCAACTGAGCCACCCAGGCACCTTTCTACTTATTTCACCCATGGTTCAAAATTCAAAGATACAAAAAAGATATACATACAGTGAAAATATCATTCTCCGGTTTTCCAGTCTAGTGCTTTCCTGAGAATCTGTCTAAAGACACATATACAAGCAAATCACATTTTCGCGCAGGCAAATTTTGATCTAGATATTTGTAGTGACATTTTTTCCCACTAGCCTTCCTTTTAACCAGACTCACTGGTGTCATACATCACAACTTTCCTAAGAAGCTGGCTTCTTTAAGATACTAAAAATGTCTCGAGAGACGTGGCAAAGTAGAAGTGCTGTAATGGAATGTGAAGTCTGGGCTCCCGCCTCAGCTCTGTGCAAGTTTGGGAAAGTCCCCCTACCTCTCTGACGTTCTCCCTTATCTCCGTGTCCAGGCCACTGTCAGCTCCTGCCCGGACTTGCCCCAGTTCCCCTGTCTCTTCCAAGTAATGAACTCTCTTGCTTTCTCCAAGCCATTTTACTCAAGACCATAGCTGAAATAATTTTTTAAATGCAAATCTTGTTTTTATGTGCATGCTCAACTCCTTTGCAATTTTTTTTTTTTCCATTTTGGTGAAACGGGGAACAGGGTACATGATCATCCACAGTGAGATCGGCAGAGCCTTGATAGAGATCACTTCCTGAGTCGGAGCTCCTCACTAAACACATGAAAAGACAGAAGCCCCCACAGACACAAGTAAGTGGGCCACATCTAGAACGCACAGGTTCACAGAATGCCACCATTATGAGAACTTAAAGGTCATTCATTCATTTACTCATAAATGTTGACTGAAGACTGGGCACTGTGCTGGGTGTCAGGAACTGCACTGAACAGACAGATAAGATCCCTGACCTTATAAAGCTTATATTTCCAGATGCATTTCAGGAAAAGAAGCACATCCCCAAGGTAATTACAAAGGCACCGTTTTTGTGGGTCTAGATTATCGCAGTCAACTTCCGTTTAGTCTCTCTGTGTCTTCTCTTGGCCTCTGCCCTATTTTCCACACACCAGAAAGAGTGAGTTTTTTAAAATGTGAATCGGATTACGCCTCTACTTTGTTCAAACGTTCTCACAGTCAGGATAAAAACCAAATTCCTTATCATGGCCCATGAGGTCCCGAGATCTGGCTTTGCTCCCTCTGCTCTTTCTCATTCACTCCACTCTGGCCTCATACCTACCGGCCAGTCTAAGGCACCCCACTCGCTCTTCCTCTGTGACTCACTTGCTGTTTCTTCTGTCTAGAACACTCTTCCCCCAAGCCTTCACAGAATTCTCTCTCACTTCATTGAAATCACTGTTGAAATGTCTCCTCCTCTGGCCACTGTCTAGAATAGCATCCCTTACTTCAAAACCCTCTCTGCTTCTTTTATCTACACGGCAGAGATCACAGTCGGAATAGGATATATTTGCAGTCTTTCTGTTTCCCCGCTGTATGTGAGCTTCCTGAGTGCGTCTACCTTGTTCACTATCTCCCCAGTGCCTAGAACAGTGTCAGAGACAGAGTAGGCACTTACTAAATATTTGCTGGAAAAAAAACAGATCATATGACAAAGAACAGACTGAGGTGGGGTTAAGTGGACACTTTGGGAAGAGTGATCAGAAAAGGGCTCTCAGAAGAGGTAACATTTAAACTATATCCTGGGGCACCTGGGTGGTTCAGTCGGTTGAGAGTCTGACTTTGGCCTGGGTCATAATCTCGCCCTTCCAGAGTTCAAGCCCCACTCGAGCTCTGTGCTGACAGCTCAGAGCCTGAAGCCTGTTTCAGATTCTGTGTCTCCCTCTATCTCTCTGCCACTACCCCACTGGTGCTCTGTCTCTCTCTCTCAAAAATAAATAAACATTAAAAAAAATTTTTTTTAATTTAACCTGCATCCCGAAGAATAATAAAGACAAGAGCCAGTCCATGTGGAGGAACAGCAAGTGACCAGGCCCTGGGGGTGGAAGATCCTGGTGTGAAAGGGCACAAGTGTAGCCACTGCATAATGAGGAAGAAAGAAAAGCAGTAGATAAGGCTGGAAGCAGGTGGCAGGACCTTGACTGCTATAGTAATAGAATAAAATGGGAATCAGTAATAATGTATTCTACACGAAATGCCATCATTTAGCACTAGGCAAGGAGTTACATGATATGGTTAAACGTTTTTAATAGAGCACTCTACCTGCTGCAAGCAGAATCATGTATAGGAGACAAAAATGGAAACATAAAGACCAATTAGGAAACTCAAGTAGTTATCAGCTGAGAAATGATAGTGATTTAGCTGTGGAAGTGCAGACAGAGAGAAGTGAAAATATTTGAGACAGGTATTCAGGAAGAATTGATAAGCCATGCTAACAGCTGAATGGGGACAGGGAAGGATTTAAAATGATTCCCAGCGGGCGCCTGGGTGGCTCAGTCAGTTAAGCGTCTTGCTCTTGATTTCGGCTCAGGTCATGATGTCACAGTTTGTGGGACTGGTCTCTGTGTCAGGCTCCACACTGTTCGGGATCCTTTTTCTCCCCGTCTCTCTGCCCCTCCCCTGCTCGTGCTCGCTCTCTCTCTTTCTCTCTCTCTCTCTCTAAGATAAAGAAATAAACTTAAAAAAAAATGATTCCCAAGATTCTGAGTTGAGCAACTGGGTGTATGTATAAGGGTCCACTTACTAAAATTAAAAAGAACTGGGGGGGGGGGGGCAGAACTCTCTTGTGCGCCCATAAAGTCTGAATCATTGGTTACTGATCTCCAGGTAGAACTTAGAGGACAGCTCTGTGCTACAGATACATATTTAGGAGTCATCAGCATAAAGATGAAATTCAAAGCCATGGGAATGGGTGAAATCACCCAGGGAGGGTGTGCAAATAAAGAGAAGCGAGCCCCAAAACTGAGCTTGGAGGCATGCCAGCATCTGGAGGTCAGGCAAAGCAAGGGGAGGCAGTAAAAGAGAACAAGAAGGGCTGGTCTGTGAGACAGAATGAAAATGACGAGATTCCATCACAGAGAACCTTGGTGCTCCTAGCAAGAATGGTTTCAATGAAGTCGTGAGGAAGGGAAGCCAGAGTTGAGTGGTCTAAAAGATTGAATGGAAGATAAGAAAAGAAAGAGAAAAGAAAAAAGAAAAGAAAAGAGAAAAGAAAAGTTCTGCTGTGAAAGGGAGAAAAATGTGTCACTGACTATAGAGAGAAGTTGACTTCACAAGGGATGATTTTTTTTAAAGATGGAGTGCACCAGAGCACATCTGTATATGAACAGGAATGCTCCAGCAGAAAAAGAGAGCCTGAAGGAGAAGAGATTTGGCGGGGGGGGGGGGGGGGGGGGGGGTGGTCACAGAAGTGGCATGGTCCTTGTGAAGGAGATGGGATGCTCAGCACAAAGGGACTGAAGCAGTGGCTGGGGGCCAGATGAAGTGAATATGTGCTCCACTATAACCAACCAGAGGGACATGAGAGTGGAGTAGCCCCCGCTACCCCAAAACTTACAGATGTGGTGGAGGGAAGGTGAGGGTATCCCTCTGGACAGATCTATTTTCTCAGAGAAGCATGAAACAAAGCCATCAGCTGAGAGAACAGAAGTCTGTGAGGTCTGAGGAAAAGGTACAAAACAGTTCTGAGAACGCAAATAATCAGCTGGGCTTTTTGGCAGTGATGGGCCTGTTGGGAGGCTTGGGCTTATGTCTACGTGGAACTCTAGCAACACTTTCTGCACACAGTAAATATTTCCTTCCACCAACTTTATTATGTAAATTTATATCAAGAATTAGATTTGTGGTATCATCTTTGGAAATCACTGATCTACTACAAGTAAATGTTCCTCCCTCCACACAGATACACACAATAGAATAACACGGGCTCTCTACACGTTCCCAGAATTTGATTCAGTCATCTGATTATCAGCACCTTTAAAAAGAAACCAGACAACAAACCAAATAGAAAAAAAAAAAATTATATGATCAGGGAAATGTGACCACAGACTGAATATATTATATATTTCTGGATGACATTATAGACTGATGCCTAAGATATGCTTTACAATAAAGGGTGGCATGGAGGAGATAGTGAAAGTGAGTGAAGAGTATTATGAAATTAGTCATGTGTCGGTAATTATTGATATTGGGTGATGGGTACACAGAGATTCCTTACACTAGTCTACTTACTCTGGTATATGTTAGAAAATCTCCATTAAAAAAAGGTAAAAACAATAATAATGTAATTATGCTTCGAATATAAATATTCCACAGTTTCATAAATTTCTAGTTTGCTTCCTTAACAACTAATCAGGAAAAGAAGCTAATGAGCCTTGCAAACAAAATGTGCTTCCTTTCCAAAGTTCCTACCCTTTTTGTTTGTCTTTTTTGGGGATCAAGCCGACCCCACTGTGCCATGTACCTTAGTGTATGAGGCCTGCCCGGGGCCAACGCAGCCTGAGATGAGGAGGGTAACCATGACCTGACTCGAAAACTCAGCTGCAGGCTCTCTCACACTAGGCTCTGCCTTGATCACACTATTAAAGGTGGCATTTTAGGGGCACCCGGGTGGCTCAGTCGGTTAAGCGTCTAACTGGCTCAGGCCATGATCTCACAGCTCATGGATTCAGGCCCCGTTTCGGGCTTTGTGGTGATAGCTCAGAGCCTGGAGCCTGCTTTGGAATCCGTGTCTCTGTCCCTCCCCTACTCACACTCTGTCTCTCTTTTTCTCAAAAATAAATAAACATTAAAAAAATTTTTTTTTAAGATGGCATTTTAGTCATAAGAAAAGAAAAAAGTAAAATAATGGTCATTGTCTTTTCTTTCCTGCCTCAACAATGTTCTAATCTCCACAGTGCACAGACTCACTGTAATAGACAACCTTATCTTCACTGATTTCCCTTTTAGCCAACCACAAGTAAAGTAAGGACTGGGTCCAGAGCATGCTTAACAGCAGGAATGGAGTGAATAGTCCTGTGCTTCTCCACTGGGCAGTCCCCACTGCTTTGGTCGGGGTTATTTATACCAGAAATAGCTTTTATGGACAATTATCATTGTAGTGAATGTGGGTAGCAAATGGAGGTTATGGAAGAGAAATCAGCAGGTAAAGCCTATTTCTTTTATTCTACTGGCATTCTCCTCCATCCCTCCCACATCTCCTTTCACCCCACCCTCTTCTAAAACCAAACTTGTGGCAAATAAGATGAACTGGATGCCATAAGGCTGGAAAGAACCAAAATCCTATTGGACACCACTGCTCTAGTTCAGCCTTGCCAATCTGAGGGTTACCTGACTGGTTTTACTGACAGAACTGGTTGCCCAGGAGGGTGTGCATTATCACTGAGAGCCACAAAGAACATTTTCTTTGCAATGGCAGTCTTAGAAGTTTTTTAGCTTATAAATACATATCTATTTCAGTGATTCCCAAATCTGGCTAATTAGAGGAATTTCTAGAGGCCTTTCCCTAAGACTCAGCTGAGGCCCCAAAATCTGTATTTTTAAAAGTCATCAGGCAGTTTACTCACTCAGGTTTAGAAACTGATGATGCGTTATGACCTAAGGTAAAAAAGTAAGTCACAGTCAAAAGAGTAACTTACCTCTAAAATCCTTAATTATTCCGAACATAATCAAAGTATTTTCTCCAAAATATAACCACAATTCTAGATCACATATAAAGTAAAACCAAACTGTTCACTCAGCAAAACACATTAATAAAGAGGTAACAAATTACAAAGCTGAATCTTTTACGACCAGTATCAACACTTTGGACTAGACACTTCTATGTTAATAGAGGCTATGCTACACATCGTAGGATGCTTCTATCATCTAAACATAAATCCTATGAAAATTTCATTGTAACAGCATAATGAGTGATTTTGTTGAAATTAAGTCAAGCCCTGATTTTTTCTCCACTAGATGCTGATCACATCCCCCCAAGTTGTGACAACCAAAAATGTCTCTAGACATGGCCAAATGTCCCATGGGGGACAAAATCACCCCAGTCCAGAACTACTGGACTAAAACTTGGTTGAAAGGAGAAGAAAGGTTCAAGTAGATTGGGGGCGAAGGTACAAAAAATAAAACTGTCTTCAAAATGTAAAGCAATAGCAAGAGGAGCACTGTTCACAGCAATTTATTTTCGTTAAAAACAAAACTAAAGGAAATGGACTTAAATTACAAAAGGGAACATCTAGAGTACTCAAAAGGAAAACTTCTTAACTCCTAAGGTTTATTACAGCCAAGAAATTGGAGGCCCTTTCCTGGAGATAATTAGAACGAGAAGACTATGGTATGACTCAAAAGGTGTGGGGCTAGAGTGTGTGGGTCTGAGAGACCAATGGAGGAGCCTGAGAATCTCTCCTGCCCTAGAGCCTGAAAGACTCCTTCAGAAGGAAAGCATTGACTCATAGTTAATATCTCCCTGTGGACTCAGGTCCATGTGATGTGACCAATTCCTGAATGCACACACAGCAAGCCAACAAGGCTAGCAGGTTTGTGGCCCTTCCCTGTTGCTTTTGTCCCTCAAGGCCAAGGTGAGGGAGGTTGTGAAGTGGTCTTCTCCTAGGTTCCCAAGGTCATTCCCAGCATTTGCCTAGTACCTGTCAGAGGCTGCCGGCTGGGAGTAGAGATTTGACCAGTAATGATATTCAACCCAGATTAGTGACCTACAAGGTATAGCAGAAAGAAAAGAAAAGAAAAGAAAAGAAAAGAAAAGAAAAGAAAAGAAAAGAAGAGAAGAGAAGAGAAGAGAAGAGAAAGGAGAGGAGAGGAGAGGAGAGGAGAGGAGAGGAGAGGAGAAGAGAAGAGAAAAAGGAGGACGAGGAGAAATAATAATAATTAGAGAAAGGAGAAAGAACTAAGTTGAGTAAGAAAGTACTTTACTGTAAATCAGCAATTCGCCAACATGTCTATGGGTTTCTGGAGGTCCCGCAAGAACTTACGGAGGTCCACAAAGAAAAAATATTTGAATAATGATAGAGGACATTATTTGCCTTTTTTATTGTGGAAAAGGCTATTTGGAATTTTACCTCTCATTCTTTATCCATAACAATGGATTTCAAACTTCACACTCAAATTATTTGCACTGATGGTGTAAACAGTAATGTGAGTAAACCTGCTGGAACCTTAGCATAAATCAAGATGGTAGCAACCTAGGCTACGTACTCACAGTGGAAGTTATTGATTTCATTACATCTTGACGCCTAAGGCCACATCTTTTTAATATTCTGTGTTGTCTCAAGGAAAAGCACTTGCATAAATGAGTTATGAGCTGAACCGGTTGCCTTTTTATTTAACACCATTTCTATGTGAAGGAATAAATGATGGACAAACTGTAGGTATTCAGATTTGAATATCTGGCAGATATTTTCTTTAAAATGAAGGAAGTGAGTCTGTTACTGGCAGCACTGATGACAATGATAAATTTTAGTGATTTCAAGCAAAACTCAAAATTTTGGAAAACTTGACCTTGACAGCTTCTCAATACTTAGCATTTTTTCCTTATGACATTGGAGGCAATATTAACAAATATAAATTTTGGTATTTGTATACTGAAATGTGTGATAATTTAGAAGATGTACACAACTCAATGATTCAATATTTTCCAAATGACCAATGCATGATGTTAAAAAAAAAAAAATCATACATGATTTTTTAAAGAGTTCCATTCAAAGTACAAGACAGGTAGAAGGATTTTAGCTTAACATTACTATGAAATATTAATCTACATGGTTTCATATTCCATATTATAACTAACCTTTAATAAACTACCACTTGACGGGTGCCTGGGTGGCTCAGTTGAGCATCCAACTCGTGATTTCGGCTCAGGTCATAATCTCGTGGTTCATGGGTTCGAGCACTGCATGGGGCTCCACACAGTGTGGAACCCACCTGGGATTCTCTCTATCTCCCTCTCTATCACTACCCCTCCCCTGCTTGCTTACTCTCTCTCAAAAATAAATGAATAAACTTTAAAAAGTAAATAAACTACCACTTGAGTTTGGGTATAGTATCAAAGAAGAATATCCACAGTTATATAAGAAGTCTATTAAAGTATTCCTGACTTTTCCAACTGAGGCCAAATTTTCTTCATGTACTTCCACAAAACAATTTATCATAATAGACTAAATGAAGAAGCAGAAATGGGAATCTAGACATTAGGGTCACAAGAATGTAAAACAGTGCTTTTCTTCTCATTAAAATTGTTTTGTTTTGGAAAATATAATTTCTCATAAAAATGTATTACTTGTGATAACATAAAATAGATGTATTATTGGGTATTTTTAAGTTTATTTATTTTGAGAGAGAGAGAGGTGGGGGGGGGGGGGGCGCACACGCCGGGGAGGGGCAGAGGAGAGAGAATCCTAAGCAGGCTTCGCGCTGTCAGCACAGAGCCTGACTCGGGGCTCAAACAAACCACAAGATCATGGTTTAACTGACTGAGGCACCCAGGTGTCCCTTATTATTGATGTTTTAAATAAATTAAATATTTAAAAAATATTTGTTTCAATTTCTAATATGATAATGATAGATACAATACACATAAAAGCTCTTTGAGCCTAAATAATTTAAGAGCACGAAGTTTGAAAAACATTCTTGCACATAAAGAACAAGAGGTAAAAATTTTAAGTAGTTTTTTTTTAATTTTTTTTTTTTCAAAGTTTATTTTATTTTTGGGACAGAGAGAGACAGAGCATGAACGGGGGAGGGGCAGAGAGAGAGGGAGACACAGAATCAGAAACAGGCTCCAGGCTCTGAGCCATCAGCCCAGAGCCTGACGTGGGGCTCGAACTCGCAGACGGCGAGATCGTGACCTGGCTGAAGTCGGACGCTTAACCGACTGCGCCACCCAGGCGCCCCTTAAGTAGTTTTTAAAGAAACTGAAGTGATATACAAATAGGAGACTGCTTCATCTTTTAAGTTATGAAAATTCAGCAACAAAAAGAACTACTGATACTCAGAACAATCTAGATGAATCTCTAGAGAATTTATGCTGAATGAACAAAAAATCCAATCTTAAAAGTTTACATACTCTAATTCAATTTATATATTCTTGAAATGACAAAACTACAGAAAGGTAAAATAGGTAAGTGGTTGCTGTAGGGGAGGGTGAAGCTAATCTGGGTGGAGAAGCAGGTGTGGCTATAAAAGGACAACAGGAAGAATCCTTGTGGTGATAGAAATGTTCTATATCATGTCTATCAATGTGAATATCCCAGCTGTGATATTGTATTATGGTTCTGAAATATGTTACTATTGGAAAAACTAAATAAAAGATAGCTGGGATCTTCCTGTATTATTTCTTCATAATCACATGTGAATCTATAATAATCTCAAAAAATTTAAATTTACTATTCAAAGTTAAGAAACAGAGAAATCAATAGAATGTAGCATGATTGTACCAAACATCTAGAATATACATATATACATGTATAGACTATATACATATATATAATTTTTTTTTGGAGAGAGAGAGGGGGTGCTAGTTACAGAGGGGGCAAAAGGAGAAAGAGAGAAAGAGAGTGAGAGTGAGAGAGAGAGAGAGAGAGAGAGAGAGAAAGGGGGGGAGGGAGGGAGGAAGGAAGGAAGAATCCCAAGCAGGCTCCACACTCAGAGCAGAGTCCAACAAGGGGCTCAATCCCACAATCCCTGGGATCATGACCCGAGCTGAAATCAAGAGTCAGATGCTCAACCAACTGAGCCACCCAGGTGTCCCCATACCTAGAAGCTATTAATCCTGCCTACTAAAGTCAAACTGATTAATGATACCTTTAGACTACTAATATTTTTCATATCTTAGGAATAAAAATTATTCTTCAAAGCACTCATCATAAGTATTAATTCATTACAGTTCCTACAACAGGACAGGCACTGCTAGGAAAAGAGAATATAAAATTGAATAGGACACAGAACCTTCCTGCAAGGTGTGCATAGTGGAGTACGGATGATTGAATGGCAAATGAGTTCTCAGAATGCAATCTGCAGAGGTACAAACAAGGCTGAATGGGGCATAACTGCATAGGAGACAGGTGGCCTTAATGGAAACGGTGACAACTGAGCAGAATTCTAAAGGGTGAAGAGGCTGTGCCAGGCAGAAAAGGGCAAAATACAATGCAGGATTTTAAACAAGAGGGGACATGATTAGCTTTGTATAAAGAAATCTGACAACAGTACAGGAGGAAGAGACAAGTGAGCAGGCTACCAAGTTAGTCCAAGTGAAAAACAGCACAGGCAAGATTGAGGGGGACAGTGGGGATAGAGAGAAGGAAACAATTAAAAGTGATGTTTTGGAGAGAGAAATGATAGGACAGGGTTGGCCAAACTTTTTCTGTAAAGGATTAGACAGTAAATACTTAGGCTTTGCAGGTCACATAGGGGCTCTTTGATTGTTTAAAATAACTGCTTAAAAACATACGTGGCTCACAAGTCTCTGCCTGGATTTGACCCAGCAGCCACAGTTTGCTGACCCCTGACCTGAGAGATAAGCAATAAAGAGGGAGGAAGAGCTGGAGGTGACATGCAGGTTTCTAGCCTAACCTAGTGGACAGGCTGAGGTGCCGCTCACAAAAACCGTGAACACACAAAAAAGGGCAAGAGTTTCCGAGCTGCTGCTGAGAGAGCGGGTGGAAGAGATAAGTTTATTCTTAGATGAAACTGTGAAACAAAGTGTCAGATAGACTAATATGGAGTTCAGAGCAGGGTATGGAGTTAGATCTGGGCAGGAGAGAGATTTGGAAATCATCAAGATACAAAACAGTTAAAACCATGTAAGTGACTGATGGCAAAGTGAAAAGAAAATTGTCTATAATTGTGGGAAACACTGGGGTGGGGGGTGGGGCGGTGAGAAAAAGGGTCTGTGAAGAAAATTAACAGAGAAGAGACAGGGAGGCAGATGTATTTTAAAATGCTAAAGGACAACGCAAAACCAAGTTGTGGACCTTATTGCCCAGGAAAGAATGCTAAATCACAGCTGTTTCAGAAAGGCATCAAGAAGTGCCTATGGACACACAATTCTCATGATTCTGGTAAACAAACATTTGCTATAATGTCCAAGAGGCCAACTGCTTTCAAGGTCTGTTTCCCAAAACAAAGGTTTACTCTCCGGCCTACTTAGGCTCCCATTTCCTACCCTAGTACCAGGAGATTCTTTGTGTAAGCCACGCATGGGAGAAGGAACCAAGTGCTAGAGGGGAGTAACAGCTCTGGCATTTCTTTGCCACTTAGATGATTCTACCCTGAGGAGGGAAGGCATTGATCTGGCTGGTAAATCTGGGGAAAAGAAACAGTTTGGTTGTGCCCTTCTTCCTCACTTGTAGGAGATGGGGTGGGTGGAGGGCTGTATACCACATATGCCTTCAATTAATCACCACTGTGACCAGGGAGTAGGACTGCCTAATTTTGGAATTCAGTTAGCAAGGCAATTTAGCTCTCATGCTAAGAAAAACACATCTCCAAAATGCCCTTCAAAGTACTTACATATAATTCATAAATATTTATCTCTGGTCACTTTAAAAATACTTGAGAAGACAAATCATTTGAATAAGTGAATTTAGCGACTTCACGCAAAATACCGCCCACACTGTCATTCAGTGCACCGTGCAGTTTTTGGTCTGAAGAAGGGAAAATACACATTCTGAAGAACAAGGAAATGTAATCAAAATCAGACTAACCATTTTTAAAGACTGCCTCCCACCTGGGTCCTGTTCGTCTGAACCATGAAAATCATGGGGCTCCATTAGGAAAACAAAATTGCCCTGAAATAGTACCTCAAGTGATGAGAGCGACAACGGGTTTTTCCGCCAATCACTGTAGATGCTGTCCAGAGCTCAAGACACATCTCTACTGTTTCCAACACCTACTGTACATTAAGGAAAAGGTTACACAGATTGTGCTGTAATCACCATATGGAATGAGTCTGAGTCAACACCACACGGTAGGTAGCTGCAGAGCAGGGAAGGCCAGGAAGAAACGGACTTACAGCAGGATGGCAGGTGGACTGACTAGAGGAGAGTGTTCTACTAAATCTGTAAGTTACTTGAAAGGTATTCAATCTTACTTGTCTCTTTACACCCCAAAGCACCCCAGCACAGAGCTTTATATAGTAAATGTTCAAGCAGAATGGAACTGGGTATTGTGGCCGATAAAGCCGGAATTCTGGCTTCTGGATAAATAGCTGTATTTGAAGATTTTTTTGTGAAATTTACAAATTCACAAAAAATTCTGTGAAATTTTCTGGATTATGTGCTAATAGTGAGGGTTAGATTTAGGGGGGAAGCCTAAAAAGATACTTAAATGTTTAGTTCTGCCCAAATGAAAGCAGGGAACACCCTATGTGGCTTTATTTATTAGAGTTCACATGCAGAATGGCTCGTGTCTAATCAGTTTTGGGATGCCAAGAGTGTTCTTTGTTTCAACAGCACACTCTAGCCAAGCTGCTGACACTGGGCATATTCTCAAACTCTCAACTGTCTCCTAGAGCTGCTCAGATCCGATTTAATACTATCAATGAAGAGTCACAGCACGAGAGGGACTGGATCAAGATGCTTTATGAAAAGCAGCCACTTCTATAAATGTTAATTTACAGAAGGAGGCACAAAATGTTTCCTGTTGTTTTATTTAATACTGGCAGCATGAAGGAGAAAAAGCCACCAACATTTTAAGCAAACTAATTTTACAGACTTTTCAGCTTACAGAATTGATAGATTAGAGCTCTGCTTTTCACTATCTGGGAAATGACAAAGCCGGATAATGGAAAAGAGGAGATTCAGAAACAGTGTAGTGAATTGGAAGGTCCTTCAAAACAGAGCCTGTGTTTTGTTCATTTTCCTATCCATCAGAGGGTCTAGGAGTAGGGCTCTGACCACAGTGTTCAGTAAATGTTTGCCGAATCAAACTGCTGCAAAAGCATTCTCAGCACACCACCAATCCAGCTGGCCACAAATTTAGCAACCCTTAACTCTCTCCTTAGCAAATGCTTTCAGTTCTACTTAACGGCAAAAATATTCTTCTAGAAAACATATCTTAACTCCATCATATATAAATGAAGAAATATATAAATATACAAATGAAGAAAAAAAAAAACCAAATCTCCTTTGTGTGTTTTTTTAAAGGAGTCATATACTACTCAGCAAAGTTTGAGGTAACTATGTTCTTATTCTGGGAGTAATATTTGTATATCAGCATGTGATGGACATCCTTGCTTTGAAGAGAAAAGGAAGATAAATAAGGATGAGAAAGTAGAATAATAGATCCAAGTTTGTGTGTGTGTGTGTGTGTGTGTGTGTGTGTGTGTGTTTTAAGTTTTGCTTTGCTGGTACAGACTGGATGAAGACAAGTAAGAAATATGTTGTGTTAAAAAGGAAAGGGCAACCTAAGCAAAGCAGTATAACTGGAGCTCTGTTGTAAGGGACTCAAAAGAACAAACATCAAACGCTGTCATACAGCTGCACCCATAAATGTCTTTTCCTAAAGGACTAGTTACACTAAAGGTTAAACTGGAAAGACAGATGCATCTTTTAAATAAACTCCCAGTCCTAGATGTGTTAAAATCTTATTAATCATTAAAAAGCCAAGGGTCACAGAGAATTTGACTCCCATCTACCTACAGCCAAGTCATTCTTCAAGAGGCGGCCAACAATAATGCATTCTCTGTGTGGGGCTTTTCCTGGCAATCCTATCCTTTACCAACTCCTCCCCTACGTCGCCGTGGCATTTTCTTTTCATATCTCCATTATCACTTACCTTAGCATATAATTTTAATTTCCTTTTTATTAGAAATCAGTTCCTGATTAGACGAGGAGCACTTTGTGGCCAGGAACTGGGTCATAGTCATTTTGCTATCCCCGGTGTCTACTAAACAGTAAGCAGTCAGTAAAAGTTTTGTTGAGGGAATGAAGCCAAAACTTCTGAGAATATTGTTCTACAAATTTAAAACTGCTCAAGAAAGTATTTGTTTATGCATCATATATCCACACATTGTCTGCCTATATCTTTACACCTTAGAATGCCAGCAACAGCCTTGTGCACCACAATGTCTGCACTGAGAAGGTAATTAATAATTAATGAATTAATACATCTAGAACACTCTGGGTGTTCAAATATACATACATACATACACACAGAGAGACAGAATGAATATATACTATATACTACAGAATGTAAAGACAAATTTCCTAGATCTGTTTCCAAGATCTGAAGATATTAAATCACATCTAAAGGAAAATTAGAGAACATTCTCATTTTCAGTCAGGACTTAGAAAATGTTGTAGAGTTCATTTTCAGGAGCCGTAAAGGAATCATGACAGCAAAAATCCAGTCAAACTACTGAATTTCTCACAAAGGAGTCAGATAACTTCATTCATAGAAATGAACACTTTGGGGGTGCCTGGGTGGCTCAGTCGGTCAAGTGGCCGACTTCGGCTCAGGTCATGATCTCACGGTCCGTGAGTTCAAGCCCCGCATCAGGCTCTGTGCTGACAGCTCGGAGCCTGGGGCCTGTTTCGGATTCTGTGTCTCCCTCTCTCTGACCCTCCCCCGTTCATGCTCTGTCTCTCTCTGTCTCAAAAATAAATAAACGTTAAAAAAAAAAAAGAAAGAAATGAACACTTTGTACAACAAATTGCAAAAGATTTCTAAATTTAAAAACTAGCGGCAGGTATCAACAGAGAAGCTCAACTGTTACTCCTTGGATGTTAGATAATTTTTAAACTTATTAGTTTCATAATAAATACAAAAACATGGCAAAACAAAATCTTTTAAAAGATCAGTATTTATCTGATACTTATGTAACTTTTAAAAATAATAGTTCACGTAAAGGTGGAGTATATAGTTTTATAAAAGAGATGAATCTCAAGCAACTATTTGGTGAAAGACAGTATGTACTGAGAACTCAAAAAAAAAAAAAAAGAAAGTCTGACAGTCAACAGTGAGGCTAAGCAATCTTTAATTACCATGTATAAAGGGTTTAAGAGCTTCGTTCTTCCCTTAAAAGTCTCACTTCTACCCACTAGAAATTGGTGTGACAGAACAGCAGGCCAAGAGAAGGGGTCCAACTGTTCAGATGGTGGAATGCATATGCACATTCTATTCCACCTTCAAATGTCTGGTAGGTTAATAGGATGTTACCAACCAGATAACACAGCCTTGGTTTTTAGTAACAGAATGCCATTTAACAAGTCACAATGAAACAAAATTCTCCTCCAAAAGTCCAATATACACTAAAGATATACTTCTACATTATAGAGTGTGGGGAGAAGGGAATAGCCCATGATGCAGAATTTCCTCTAGGTGACATGTTTAGTAACTCTCCTTACTATCACAGTAGTTAACACACTCCTTAGATAAAACTACAATAAGGACTCAACATTTAGCAGACTCTGGGAGACAGAAAAACACATGATCACATTCACTGAAAACCAAACTGTCTACATCACTAGACTTTTCCCCTTGACTAATAAATAAGGGAAAATGCCTTATGAGACACTGGCAATCTTCATTTATCTATATAATTCAAGATTTATTAAAGATCCAGTGAAAGTATAATTACAGATCTAACATTCTTTTATTCCTTTTGTTAATGAAGTATGACTACTTTTAGTGAAAACACATACATTTATAGCATACCATGTGTGTTATGGGCTGAATTGTGTCCTCCCACAAAATTCACATATTGAAGCCCTAACCCTTAATACCTCACAGAATGTGCCTGTATTTGAAATACAGGGCCTTCAAAGAGGTATGTAAATGAAAATGAGGCTCTTAGGGTGGGCCCTAAGCCAATCAAACTCGTTTTCTTATTAGAAGAGAAAGTCTGGACACACAAGAGACACCAGGAATACCCCTACACAGAGAAAAGACCGTGTAAAGATGCAATGAGAAGGCACACTATGCAAGAAGCCAAGGAGAGAGAACTTAGAAGAAACCACACTTGCTGACACTTTGACTTTGGACTTCTAGCCTCCAGAACCGTGGGAAAATAAATTTCTGTTGTTTAAGCCACCCAGGCTGTAGTATTTGTTATGGCAGCCTGGCACACTAATACACACGGTAAAAAAGATACCTTCCACGTGATCCAAAGGTGGTATGGCAAAGATGGCTAGCTGCCCCGCAGAGATTCATGTTTTCCTTCACAACTGGTGCTGGAAAGCAGGTGACAAATGCAGACTACATTTACTACATTTTCTGCCTCTTTCGTACCTAGATTCATTCTCACCAACTCAATACGACCACTCTGGGATGAGATTACGACAGTGGGTATGCTTGGGGTGCCTGGCTGGCTCAGCTGACTGGCTCAGTTGCTCAAGCAACTCTTGATCTCAAGGTCGGGAGTTCAAGCCCCACAATGGGTATGGAGCCTATTTAAAATAAAATAAAAATGAAATAAAATATCTCTTAACAAAAAAATTTGGTATGCTTGTGTCATTCTTTCTCATTATGTCACCATCTCCCTTTCCCAGTTTCCTGTAGGACACCTGAAAGTCATGTATGAACAATGGAAAAGCCTTCATTATTCTGGGTCTCTGGAAGACTCCCCTGAACAGTTTCCTACATTGCCTGTCCAACGACAAGAATGTCCATTCTTGACTTTATTATACATCTGAGATTTTAAATATGCCTGTGAAAGCAGCAAGCATGATCTTATTTTAATACGGATAGTATTTAAACTTGAGATTTTACTTTCTTCAACTTTCACAACAGAGAGTTAACTGTAGATTGATTCATGTAAAACTGCCATTTTTGTAAGTCAAACATTACCAATTTCATATGATTCAACCTAATATGTTTAATCTGCAGAAAGGTGGATCAGGTACTAACCGCATCCAAAGCTCCCTACTCAAAGACCCCCACAAGGCTTAACACATTCATGGATGCTAACAGCTCAGTATCTACCCAGACCAAGAGGCAATTACATGGAAAATTTCTATTGAGGACTGGCTAATTTCTCTGCTTCCACAAATCCAAGTCCTTAACTAGTTGTTCTGTTATTTAATGCTCCTCGGCACTAAAATTAACAAATTATACTCTACCAAAGATGCCAAGTTGGAATAAGCCCACTACAGCCTATGGCTCCCACTGATTACAACTAAAAGATCTGAAATAAATATAAACAGAAACTCACCTGAGGACTGTGAAAAGTAAAGAAATAGCAGACAAATAAGTGAAGGAAGTCAAAACTTGAATTATATAGTACTGGTGAGTTTCCTGCCCCCCCCCCCTTCTTTTTTTAACTCCTTCATAGCTCAGATTTGACCCAAGAATGGCTTGGTCCAGGTCGCCCAATCCACAAAATGTCACTGCAGATCCACACATTAAAAATATGTGGAAGAAACTTCCTGAAACTGAGAGAAACTTCCTTATTCTGCCCAGAGGACTGGAAAAAACAGTCAAAGCAAGCCAGAGTACAAAATAAGTTTCCCTTTTTTTTTTTTTCTCTCTCTCCTTTTTCCTTCTCCTGGCCCTGCATGAGGTCAGGTCCAGTCACAAAATTACATACATACAGAGACCCCTGGGAGTATAAGAATGTGGGAGATATATCAAGCAAGAGAAAACTTGAAAGAGGATCCCAATTCTATATATGAACAGATCCAAGCCTCAGGCTAAGTCCCAAGTTTGTAAGTGTGAAACAAATCAAAGAAGGAAAGCAAAGGCTCTGAGCCTGAATTACAACATAAGGCACTGCCCAAGTCTAACTGGTACACAGGCAGAGTAGTTCCAAACAGCACAGCAAATGCAAAGAACTGAAATGACAGTGGGTGGTTTTACCACCCACAGAAGGTAAAAACAAACCTCCTGAGATCTGAAACTAATCAAGTTGACTACCTGTTAAAACAAAAAAAAAAATCTCAACATTCTCAGAGGGTTTTTAGCAGGACCCAAAGTCTCATAACATAATATTCAATATGTCCAGGACACAATCCAAAATCACTCAACATACAAATAACCAAGAAAATATAACCAATTATTGGGAGAAAAAACAATTAATAGATACTAAAACTAAAATTAAACAGATACTCAAAGTATTAAAGAACTGAAAGCAGTTATTATAATATGCTCCATGAAGTAAGCACTCTAGAAAGGTAGATGGTGTCCAGAGAAATAGAAACTATAAACAAGAACAAATAGATCATGATATTATTCTGTAGTTTGATTGTGGTGGTAGTTACATGACACTACACCTGTGATAAAATTGTACAAAACCACACACACATATGCTTGCACAGGCACGCGTGTGTGTGTGCATGCACACACACACATGTGAAAGTGTAAGTGGAAAAATCTGAATAAGCTCTGTGGATTGTACCAATGTCAACTTCTTGGTATTGATAACATACTATAGTTATACCAGATTCTAACATAAGGACAAGTTGAGGGAAAAGTGCCTGGGACTTTTCTGTACATTTCTTTGTAACTTCCTGTAAGTCCATAATTATTTTAAAATATATAGTGTTTTTATTTTTTTTAAGTTCCTTTATTTATTTTGAGAAAGACAAAGACAGCACAAGTGGGGAAGGGGCAGAGAGAGAGGGAGAGAAAGAATCCAAAGGGCTCAAACCCAAGAAATCATGAGATCATTATGTGAACTGAAACCAAGAGTCGAACACTTAACTGACTGAGCCACCCAGGTGCCCCTATAGTGTTTTTAAAAGAACCACATGGAAATTTTACAATAGAAAAGTAAACTATGTCAAATAAAAAGGTCACAGAATAGGCTGAATAGCAGAACTGAGACAACAGAAGAGAAATCCAGTGAAGATAAAAAACAGATCAACAGAATGATTCAATCTGAAAAAGAGGAAAAAAAAGAAAAAATTTAACAGCCTCAGAAGACCTATGAAACACTATGAAAAGGCCTAATATCCATGTCATTAAAACCACAGAAGGAGAGAAGAAAAAAACTGGATGAAGAAGAAAAAGTAGTTGAAACAATAATGGCTATAAACCCCTCAAACTTGAAAGATACAAATTTATAGATTGAAGAGAACTACAAACAGGATAAACTTAAGAAAACCACAGCCAGACACGTTGTAATCAAAATGCTAAAAACCAACAATTATTTTTAAAATCTCAAAAGTAGCCAGGAGATAATGTCTTATTACACATAGGGGAACAATAGTTAAAATGAATGCAGATTTCTCATCGGAAACTATGGAAGCCAGAAGACAATGGAACTGGATTTTGAAAGTGTTGAAAGTACTGTCAATCCAGAATTCTAAATTCACTGAAGATATTCTTCAGGAGTGAAGATGAAACAAATATGAGGGAAGGCCAAAAGAATTTGTCAACAGCAGGTGGAACTTTCTGTACCATTTTCACAATTTTTCTATAAATCTAAACTTATTCTAAAATAAAAATTATATTCTTAAAAAAAGAGATGAAATGAATAAATTTCTGGAAAATATAAAATGCCAAAGATGGCACAAGAAAAGCTGTGAACTTAAATTACTAAGGATAATTTTAAAAGGATCTGAAAGAGGTAAATCAATTTTGAAAAACACCTTTATTTTTCCACTCAAATTATAAAATGTTTGCCAAATCTCTCAAGGAAAAAAAAAAACATGGAATTTAACTGAGACAACACTGACTCTATAAGATTAATTTGAGGAAGAATACATCTTTTCAATTTATGTACGCTATGACTTTTTAAGACAGCCCAAAGTAGAGTAATAAAAACAGGTGGTACTGATGTGAGAATAAGTAAATGCACCCAATAATAAAACAAACTAAAATGCGTAGCCTTGGAAATATAGAAACATGATATATAAAATATAAGAACAGCGGTACCACAAATTAGTTCGTGAGGTTCGGTGAAGAGTCTCACTATGTGGAGAAAAACAAAATTGGGTTACTATTCTAAGCCATATAGAACAATGGACTCAGATAAATTAAAGACCCAATGTGAAACGCTGAATTATAAAACATGTAATTAAAAATGCAGAATATCATTATATTTAATAAGACCTAGAAAGCCATAATGTAAAATATTATAGACCTATTATATCACACTTAGCTTCCATTCAACAAGAAACACCACTGGAAAAATTAATGTATGACAGACCAGGAAAAGACAAATACCAGGCTAATGTTCTAAACTAGACAAAAGACTTCTGTAAATCAACCAGGAAAAGACAGGAACCCTAATTAAAGAAACAGGCAAAAGATATGAACAGGTAATTCATTGAAGAGGCATTGTAAATGGCCCTCGTGGTATACAAAGAGATCCTGCAATTTGTTAGTAATTGGAAAATGCAAATTAAAACATTAAGATACCATTTTAGCTCTATCAGATAGGCAAAAATTATTAAGATGGCTAAAGCTAAGTGCTGGCAGGAAGGTAAGAGAAACAGGACCCTTTTGCACACACTGAGGAACAGCCCAAATCTGGCAGCACTCCATCAAACAAAGTACTGCAATCTACTCTTGTGCATACGTCCAGAGAAATTCTCCCACAGAACCGTAAGAGAATGAGTGCGAGGCTGTGTATCCCACTATCTGTGGTAACCCGAGTGTCCAACACTGAGAGAACAAATCATTTCACAAAAGAGTAAATGGCAGTTCAAAACAAAGAACTAGATATATACACAGAAATAAAGACAGTCCTTAAATAGGCCTTCAAAAGTGGGGGCAGGGGAAGTGGATGGGGATAAGAACCAGAACAAAGCCTATATAGCACAGTACCATTTAGTAGATTTAACAACACACACCAAAAAAACAAATTTAATTAATTAATCAATAATAAAATAAAAATTAAAAAACCTACTACATATTTACAAAAATACATATATAGAGGATATAAACCAACCCCATTGGAACAGTTAACTATGGGAAACGGGGAACAAAAGTAGAAAGTGGAGGTAAAAGAGAAATTAATTAAAAAAAAATTTTTTTTTTTTTAATTTTTTTTTTCAACGTTTTTTATTTATTTTTGGGACAGAGAGAAACAGAGCATGAACGGGGGAGGGGCAGAGAGAGAGGGAGACACAGCATCGGAAACAGGCTCCAGGCTCCGAGCCATCAGCCCAGAGCCTGACGCGGGGCTCGAACTCATGGACCGCGAGATCGTGACCTGGCTGAAGTCGGACGCTTAACCGACTGCGCCACCCAGGCGCCCCTAAAAAAAAATTTTTAATGTTTAGTTTTGAGAGAGAGAGAGAGAGACAGAGTGTGAGTGGGGGAGGGGGAGGGAGGGGGGGGAGACATAGAATCCGAAGCAGGTTCCAGGCTCCAAGCCGTCAGCATAGAGCCCGACACGGGGCTCAAACCCACAAACCGCGAGTTCACGACCTGAGCTGAAGTCGGATGCTTAGCCGACTGAGCCACCCAGGCCCCCCTAATTAATTAATTTTAAAAGTGAGGGGAGAGGACTCGCACAGACTTGCTGATGGTGGACCGTGAACTGAGATAGATGATTAATTCAATCTGTGTCACCTAAGGAGTGAAAAATAAACTCACCCCATGTCATGTCAATATTTCAAGACTTCAGAATCAAAGAAGTTAATAAGGTACATAAAACAGCTTTTAAAAAAATAAAAGAAGTGGAAAAGAAGTGGAAGAAATTACATCTCAACAAAACATAAGCATGTGTTGAAACCAAACAACCAGCAGCTCCCAAACAAATGAACTGAATGAAAATTGATGCACTGGTCTTCTGCTGGTTCCACAAGTAAATCGAGCTGTGGTTTTTAACCTTAAATTGTTTGACAAACATTCTTTGTGGCAACTAAGTCAACTGAAATGCTGATCTTACAAGGTAGTGAAAATGGATCTGGTGGTCCATAAGAATTAAAATTATTCCCTTGGCACCAACATGACTAAGTATTTCGCTTACATTTCAATATTGATTTATAATCAGTTAGTTCTCCCCACCCCACAATAACCATAAAGTTGTCCTAATGAATCATATTTAAGTGACAAATTAATCTGACCATAAAAAAAATCTGAGGATATTTTAAAAGAAAATTAACTTCATAACTTTCTCTCTCTTTTTTTTTAACGTCCATTTATTTCTGAGAGATACAGAGTGCGAGCAGGGGAAGGGCAGAGAGAGAGGGAGACACAGAATCCAAAGCAGGCTAGAGGCTCCGAGCTGTCAACACAGACGCACACGGGGCTGGAACTCACGAACCAGCCCCTCACGAACTATGAGATCATGACCTAAGCTGAAGTCGGACGCTTAACTGACTGAGCCACCCAGGCGCCCCCTTCATAACTTTCAAATATATAAATAGCATTGCTGAAAATCAGGGATGGGGAAGCCCTGCTCTGTGCTTTTAAGCACTTGCTCCAACCCTGTGTGCAGAAGAGACCTAAATGATAACTTCCTTCCTAACCTTATCACCATAAACACTCCCTCATGATGCCCCATAATCTTTTGTATTCTGTAATGAGGTATAACCATTATTTAAGACTTGCTTTGAAATCTGGAAGAACAGCTTGTAACACTTTCCCCTCCTCCACCCACCCTTTATTTGAAAGCTTGTTCCTGGCAGTCAAGGTCAGTGAGATAACTAAAACAATTCACATATCACTTGGGAAAGTGATTCCAAATATTTGAATTATGATACTATATTATTTATTTATTCTCTTTAATTCAATCAAGTAGCGCTTGATGGTCCTAGCAATACAGAGATTAAAAAAACATGTTCCCTTACTACTAGATTAAGAACTCAAAGAAAAACAGACAAAAGAGATCGAAGAATATTATGCTAAGTCAATTAATTTCCCTATTTATGTGATAAAACAAATTTTTACATATAAAAATTACTTTATAGACAACTTCTTGGGAATGTAATTTCCATAAATCAAGGTATTCCATCATCTTAGAGGCAATGTTTTACAGCTGCACTAATTTAATTCACTCTATTCTGAGGAGTTCCACAGACACTATCTGTAGAAAGAATTTGTAGCTCTCCTTAACAAAAAAACAATTTAACTACGTCAAAGTTACAACCTGAGATAGCAATAATAAATAAAGGTCTTTGTATAAAAGCACTAGAAAATGTCCACAGAAGAGTCTTCCGCCTTTTAACATGTCTAGAAATACTATGACAAACTGCAGAAACATAAAAACAACTTTGTCAGCTTTCATTAAAAACCTGAAATGTCTCTGATTTAAAATAATGGCTCTGAAGGGCACCTGGGTGGCTCAGCCAGTAGAGCATCCGACTCTTGCTTTCAGGTCATGATCTCATGGTTTTGCAGGTTCGAGTCCCGCATCAGTCTCTGCGCTGGCAGCACAGAGGCTGATTGGCTTTCTCTCTCTCTCCTTCTCCCTCTGCCCCTCCCCTGCTCATGCTTTCTCTCCCTTTCTCTCTCAAAATAAATAAATAAACATTTAAAAAATAAAAAATAAAATGATGGCTCCTAAGCATAGTAAATGAAGGATAACAACAAAAATAAAATCTCAAATATTCACATTATTAATCACCTTGGCTGAGAAGAGAAAGGAAAAGGATGTGGGGGTCTAACTTTTCTTAAACAATCCATATTGAGTAAATAGGGCAGGAAAGGCTGATGTTTTAAATATAATTTACTGTCAATCTAATTCACATGGGAGTTAGAGGAAGGTGCTCTTACACAGGTTGCTATTTTCTGTTTTTTATCCTATGGAATAGTTTGGAAATACTGAGCCATAAAAATGTTAAAACAGTTTATTTGCGAGACAACTGCCTAAGCATTTAATGTGCTACTGTTTAATGTGAATCTCAAAAAGAAGAAACTAAACCACTGAATCTTTTAGAGATGTAATCCCCAACTAAAATTAATAGTCATTAGAACTTAATCTGAGAAAGACCATTTCAGACTGCAAACTCTCTGAGGGTAGAGAACAAGATTTTTCTTTTACTCTTCACCCGGTCTTTGTGCTTGTACACAAAGAATGACAGTTAACTTGGTGTGCTATACCTTTTCCTTTCTACAAGGCCAAAGAATACATTTTAGATTTCTTTGTACTGCATCCCCACACCCATGGACAAAACATCTAAGATACTCTGTAAGTGATAAAGACCTAGGGACCAGTAAATCTAACAATTATTTTAAAGCACCATTATTGATTAGTACAATTGTTGGGATAAAGCTGAAATAACATCCAACAAAACATTTACCATCAACCTTGTAAACTGCATTACACCACCTTCCTCTTCTATGTTAAGATTAAGGAGAGGAAAGAAAAGGAAAAATGAAATGTTATCCAAAAACCTAAATGATTGCTTCAGTGGAAGAATAGTTAATAAGAAGTGTGTCCTGTGGGAAGGTGGGAAGGTGGGAACGTGGGGGGAGAGGAGGGGATCACCTAATCACCCATGTTCTTCTGTGTTTGGAACTAAATCAACCTGAGTATATGATACTGAGTATGGATAAAATCACACAGAAGTTCGATCTGCCTTGACAGTATGCTCTCCTTGCCCTCAGCTGTGCCTGGTGTTATCCATTCTAGAGAGGCTCTATTTTACTCCTTTTAGAAAATAAATCTGGGGCACCTGGGTGGCTCAGTCGGCTGAGCATCTGACTTTGGCTCAGGTCATGATCTCATAGTTCATGAGTTCGAGCCCCACCTCAGGTGAGCTCGAGCCTCACGTTGGGTGAGCTCAAGCCCCAATTCTAGTGAACACGAGCCCTGCTTCAGGTGAGCCCTGCTTCTCTCCGCACCCTGACCGTCGTGGGACTCTCTGTCCTTGCTCACTTGCACCCTCTCTGGAAGGAAAGGAAAGAAAAAAGGAAGGAAGGAAGGAAGGGAAGGAGAGGAAGGAAGGAAGGAAGGGAGGGAGGGAGGGAGGGAGGAAGAAAGAAAAAGATCTGTAGTCTCTGATAGGGTGAGGAAAGGGCATTCTCTTGGCTACATGGAGGAAGGGAGAAAGGGTCTGGGAGTCTAACTCTTCTTAAACAGACTTTCAACAAATCTTCCTACGTGTAACCTACTTTCCCCCCACTTCCAGGGGGAACTGGTCCAGCCCATTCCTGAGCCTGTTGGATTTTCCTACTGTAAATCGTTCTGTTCCCTCACTGCCACTTAGGTTCAGCTTTCTTGGGTCTGCTGAGTCAGTTACCATCCACCTGTTCTCCAGTTTCCAAAATTTTGTTGCTGTCGCCTTTTCTAGGGTTTTGTTTTGTCCTTGTGAGTTAACGCTTACTGTTTTTTTCTTTACTGTCATTTAGTGAGGGATGGGAAAGAACAAAGGCTGTCGGGCCTCTGACTGCAAGTTCCTAAATTGTTCTTGAGATACTCCTCACTGGCAGAAAACACATTCAGAGATTTTTTCTTTTCTTTTCTTTTCTTTTCTTTTCTTTTCTTTCTTCCTTTATTTTTCTTTCTTTCCTTCTTTTTTCTTTCTTTCTTTTAATGTTTACTTTTATTTGTGTAAGAGAGAGAGAAAGAGACAGAAGACAGAAAACACATTCAGAAATACAGTGCTGCTACTAAGCACGACCTCAAGCAAACCACTTCACCTCTCAGGAACTCAATTTCCATATCTATAAAAAATGTTAGAACAGAGAATTTCTAAGGTTCTTTTTAATTCTAGTAGTGTATGATTCTCAATCATTACCCTCGGCAGGAGCACAGAAACTTAAATCACCTTGATGTCTTCAGTCAGCACTGCTCTATCCAGAACTATTCACTTCTTTGTATTATTTATATTACCCCTAAGGACACTGATCAAAACAATGCAATATCTAAAAAGTCTTTGAGCGAGACTGAGTTCATTTATAGAATAGAACTCCATAAGCCTTCAAATTTGTGACAATTTACACTGGATTGTGTTGATGTTAACCTTTTACTAGCTACACCACTACCATTTATATATTCGGCTTTCCTGGTTCTAACCTGGAAACCTGAAGAAATGGTTAGCTAAACAAATCAGTAGTACCAATTACATGGCAGAGGGGCAAGCTCACCCTTACGAGAAAAAAACAAGAATGCTAGAATCCACATACAAAGAATCACAAAGCTTATATAACCTAAATTCCTCCAGGGCTAAGCAGTCTGTGCACACAAAAGCGGTCACATTAATGGTAACAAGATTTTTGCTGTCTCTTACCCACCATGAGCTCCAGCAGATCCCTCAGGGAGAATATCTCCTCCAGAGCAGGCCATTACCCATAGTTCAGCAGGTGTCAGCCACCATCAAGCACTCCTTGCAGATGCTTCTGCCTGGGAGGGCCTTGCCACTGTTCTGAGAACACCAGTGTCCCTATAAAAATGCTACAGCCGACACTTCCGATCTGCCAGACTACGGAGACAGAGCAAGGATGGCTTCCACCCAAAAGGAGAGAGATCACCCAAGCCACGGCCATGTCCCCTGGGGATCTACGCAGTCCCACTGGTGGCCACACACCACACACAGGAAATCAGCTCCGAAACCTCAGCCTGGACCGTCTGCAGAAAGCAAGACGGGGCAGGGCACACAACTTACATGTCACTCTGCTCAATCTATCTCATTTCCTTCTCAGAGTCCTATAAAGTAGGAAGAAATCAGCACCCCCATTTTATAGGCAAAAGATCAAGATTTAGCCATTCAGAAAGTCTCAAAATATCTAATGTCATCTACGGCAATAAACTCAGCCCTCCTGACATAATGTTTCCTCTCTCGCTCACAATGTTTAGTCTACTTAAAAAGGCAATACCTGGGGCGCCTGGGTGGCGCAGTCGGTTAAGCGTCCGACTTCAGCCAGGTCACGATCTCGCGGTCCGTGAGTTCGAGCCCCGCGTCAGGCTCTGGGCTGATGGCTCGGAGCCTGTTTCCGATTCTGTGTCTCCCTCTCTCTCTGCCCCTCCCCCGTTCATGCTCTGTCTCTCTCTGTCCCAAAAATAAATAAACGTTGAAAAAAAAATTAAAAAAAAAAAAAAAAAAAGGCAATACCTGTCTTCCCTGTAGGGAAGAAGACATATTCATAGATGAGTAATTCGTAAAAGATGAGAAGTCAAAGAGACATTACACAGCATAAAGGATAGCAAGAATGAAAGAGAAGCAAAGTTAGGACATGTGTTAAGTCAACAAAGATTTAATTTCTAAAGATGTGTGTGTGGTTTTTGCTGTTGTTCAGAACAGTTTCTTGAGTAACTAATGAAACAGGCTAGAACCTACCCTTTGATCAGTGGATATATTGGAAAGCAGGGAAACTGACAAGAAGCAAAGGCAGAGAAGGCTTATTACTCTGCTTAGTAGAGGAACCCAGAAATAAAGAACATGAGATACCACAGAAGTGTGGGGTAAAAGGAAACACGACGTAAAAGGTCCAATAAGCTGGAAAAAAAATAAGTATTACAGATGACTGGGGTTGGAATAAGATGAGGTAAAAGTTAGAAGTCAGAAGCAAAGTAGATAAAAGTAGAGTAGAAGACGAGCTCACAAGGAAGAGAAGAGCTGAAGGGTAGTTCCAGGAGCTTCCAGTCAGAGACGGTAGAATGTACACACAGCTTCTGCTTTCTCTTTCCTCATTAAAGAGCAGAAAAGGGGGGAAAAAATAAGTATTAACCCACAAAGACAAAAAATTACTAAAAGACAGCAGCAACAAAATTCTGATATTTGGAAAGCGGGTGGATGACTTGGCAGACCCAAGAAAGCTGAATCTAGGTGGCAATGGGGGAGCTGGGTGATTTACACTATGAAAATCCAAAAGGTTCAGGAATGGATCAGTTCCCCCCTGGAAATGGGGGGAAAGTCAGTTACAAACAGGAAGATTTGTTGAATGTCTGTTTAAGAAAAGTTAGACTCCCAGATCCTTTCTCCCTTCCTCCATGTAGTCAAGAGAATGCCCTTTCCTCACCCTACTAGAGACTACAGATTTATTCTCTAAAGAGAGTAAAATAGAAAAAGAGAGAGAGTAAAATAGAGCATCTCTAGAATGGATTAATACCAGGCACAGCTGAGGGTAAAACTCTATACTGAAAAAAATAAGAGACATGTAGAGATGTCTTTCAGACATGCACTCAGCCAAAGTGAGGGAGTAAACCCAAAAAGGTAAAGATACAGGACCCAGAAAACAGAAAATGCAACTGATGACACAAAAGCAATCTACTGTTGTGCCACAGACCCAGAGATCAAACCATCTAAACCAGAGAGGGTCTGGGGCACCTGGCTGGCTCAGTCAGTAGAGCATGTGACTCTTCATCTCAGGGTTGTGAGTTCGAGCCCCATGCTGAGCGTAGAGTTTACTTAAAAATATATTTTAAAAAATTAAATGAACCCAAGTGGGTCAGAAGACTCGAGGATGGACTTTGTTCAAGAAAGCAAGACTGACAGAACACTTAATGTGAATGACCACACAGAGGGAGACTCATGCAACTGAGACAGTATGAAGACCTACCAATGATAAATATACAGAAAATTAGTAAATTAAAAGCCTAACAACTCCAAAAAAAAACACCCAAAATTTAAGCAGGAAAGAAATAATCATGGTATACTACATAATTTAGCTGTGAACAGCATCTACATTATCATAATAGTGTAAACAATGAATATTGGTCTAACATTTAATCAAAATTATGCCATGACTATATGGAGAGAAAAGTGGTATGGAAAGTATAGGTGGATGGCAAAGATGGGAAGCCAATACAAAATAAAAATCAAGAAGTAATGTATGCACGTTATTTAAAGACATAAAGGTAAAACCTAAAACAATTCATTAAAAGAGGTTCTCTCTGCAGAAAGAAATTGGGTGGAAAGGGTGGTGAAATCTTGTAAAATTATTTAACTCTTTGTGGGGCTCCTGGGTGGCTCAGTTGGTTAAGCGTCCAACTTCCACTCAGGTCATGATCTCACAGCTCGTGGGTTCAAGCCCACATTAGGTTCTGTGCTGACAGCTCAGAGCCTGGAGCCTGCTTTGGATTCTGTGTCTCCCTCTCTCTCTGCCTGTCCTCCTCTCATGCTCTGTCTCTCTCAAAAAATAAACATTAAAAATAAATAAACAAACAAAGAAACAAATAAATAAAATATGTGCATGTGGGGGTGCCTAGATAGCTTAGTCCATTAAGTGTCTGACTCTTGACTTAGGCTCAGGTCATGATCTCACAGTGTGTGAGTTCGAGTCCTGCGTGAGGCTCTGCACTGCCAGAGCAGAGCCTGCTTGATATTCTCGAGATCTCTCCCTCTCTCTGCCCCTACCCCACTGGTGCTAGTGCACGTGTGCTCTCTCAAAACAAATAAACTTAAAAAAAATATGTGCGTGTAAAACTTCAATACAAAATTTCAGTAAAAAAAATTAAGAATAAAGGAAAACAAAAATGGCCAAAGTCCTCTTTTAAGGAAAATCTTAAAAGTACTTAGTATTGGCTGTCAGAGTAACATTCTCATTTATAGGAAACAAATAACGTCATTAGGTATATAATTTAGTCCTACATTACCACACCCTGGCAATGATTCTCAAACTGATCTGCAATTCACAGATTGTCCCTTCGGGACTGCTTAGAACAAGTATTCAATCAGTGAATACTGAGTATTTATAGTAAGTGCCACACCAGGCACTGTGCTAGGTGGTCAGTGGTCAGCAAAACAGTTAAGCCTTTGCCTTCATGATACTGCAGTACAGTGGGAGAAAGAGATTTAATCAAGTGATCACACAAATAAAATGACAATTTGCAAAACAGCTCTGGTGAGAGGGAGTCAATGGAGAAAGGACAGAATCTTCAACAAATGGTGCTAGAAAAACTGGATATCTGCACGAGAAAAAACTAAGTTGGACCCTTATCTTACACCACATGCAAAATTTAATTTAAAATAGATTAAAGTCCTAAACATAAGATCTGAAACTATAAAACTCTTAGAAGAAAACATGGGAAAAGTTTTATGACATCAGAATGGGCAATAATTTCTTGCCTCTGACACCAAAAGCACAAGAAACAAAAGCAAAAATAGATAAAGGGAACTACATTAAACTCAAAAACTGTGCATCAAAGGACACAAGAGTAAAAAGGCAACCTACAGAATAGGAGAAAATATTTACAAATCTCCATTTGAGACAACATGGATAGACCTTGAGGGCATTATGTTTAATGAAGTAAGCCAGACAGAGAAAGACAAACACTGAAAAACATCACTTACAAAACAAAACAAGTCTTACAGACTTATAGACAAAACAACTTCTAGAAACAGAGAGTAAGAAAGTGGTTACCAGGGCTGATGGGTGGGGGAAACAGGGAAAGGTTAGTGAAAAGGTACAAACTTTCAGCTCTAAGATGAATAAGGTCTGAGTATCTAATGTACCATATGGTGACTACAGTTGATAACACTGCATCGTCGACTTGAAATTAGCTAAGAGTATGGAACTTAAATGTTCCCACATATGTGAATAAAAATATGTGACGTGATGTGTTAATTAACTAGATAAGGTGAATCGTGTCACAATGTATACATATATCAAATCACCATGATGTACACTTTAAATATCCTACAATTTGATGTTAATTATATCAATAAAGATGATATTTGAAAAATATTTACAAACCATGTATCTGATAAGGAGTTAATATCCAGAATATATAAACAACCCCTACAATTCACACACAAAAAAAGATCTATAAATCAAAAAATGGACAGAGGACTTGAATAGACATTTCTCTAAAAATGATATATACATAGCCAACAAGCATATGAAAAGATACTCAACATCACCAGTCATCAGGGAAATGCAAATAAAAAACAATGAGATATCACCTCACACGCATTACAATGGCTACTATCAAACAAACAAACAGAAAATAACAGGTGCTGGCAAGGATGTGGAGTCTAATACAGCAATCCCACTTCTGGGTACATATTTTAAAGAACTGAAAGCAGAGTCTGGAAGAAATGTTCGCACACCATGTTCACAGCAGCATTATTCACAATAACCAAAAGGTAGAAACAACCTAAGTATCTACTAAGCCATGGATGGATAAATAAGATTTGGTATATGCATCAATGGAATATTATTCAGCCTTAAAAGGGAAAGAAATCCTGTCACATGCTACAACATGGATGAACTTTGAGGACATTATGCTAAGTGAAATAAGCCAATTACAGAAAGACAAATACTATAGGATTCCACTTACATGACCTATCTGTAGGAGTCACATTCATAGAGACAGAAAGTAGAATAGTGGTTACGAGGAGCTGGTAACTCCCTACCAGGGGGAGGGAGAAAAGGGCAACTGCAAGAGGGGTACAGAGTTTCAGATTTGCAAGATAAAAAAGTTCTAGGGATCTGCTTCACAACAATGTGAATATACTGACCACCACTGAACTGTTCACTTAAAAATGGTTAAGACACAGGGCGCCTGGGTGGCTCAGTCAGTTCAGCATCCAACTTCAGCTCAGGTCATGATCTCACAGTCTATGAGTTCGAGCCCTGCGTCGGGCTCTGTGCTGACAGCTCAGAGCCTGGAGCCTGCTTCAGATTCTACGTCCCCCTCTCTCTCTGCCCTTCCCACCCCCCACACTCTGTCTCTCTCGGTCTCTGAAAAATGAATAAACTTAAAAAAAATTTTTTTAACGGTTAAGACAGTAAATGTTATGCTATGTGTTTTCTACCAGACATACACACAAAATTGTAAGAAGGAAAAAGCGTAGGTGAAGAAACAAGCAAACAAGAGGCAGATGAGTGGGAAGAGAGGCATAATGAATAACACAGGCCCTCTGGGGCATATGAATCAATTCAATGCAAACATTTATGGCTGCTCACAAGGCACTGCCCTATGTTCTCTGGGGGTTACAAAGAATGAGACTTGCAGCTCTGCCTTATGAAATGACAGTCTATGAAGAAGATTTACTCAGCACTGAACTACAATACCAAGTAGTATAGGGTCCCAAGTAGTATAGACATAAGGGCTGTACAAGAATTGAGAAGGCAAATTTTAATTCCCAAAGTGAGGATAGAAAAAACACCTGTATAAAAACAGGAAGAGGTCTATCACATGCCAGGCAATGTTTCAATGTTGGAGACAGAGAAGATGCCACTGCTGCCCACAATGAGCTCACAGTCCAGAGCTCAAAGTCTAATGGAAGAAGCAGAAAGGTAACAGAAAAAAAGTGTGGGAAGTGCTTCCAGAGAACTGAGAAAAGGAACTAACATGTGGCATCTGAAAGGCACCTAGAAGCCAGCCTGAGGAGTGAAAGATAAGAAAAGGAGCCACTTAAATTTTGACGTAAAAAATTACAATGGCAAAAGGAGTATATTACGTAAAAGAACAGAGATGTAAAAACACACGGCTTATTCCAGTGTAACTGTAGGGCTAAAGAAGACAGGCAGGACACGGGAAATCAATTCCAAAGAAACAATTAAGAAAAGATACAGCGCTTAAAACTGCAACACGCTTTGTTTATTATAAAGTTGAAAAACAGGGGCACCTGGGTGGCTCAGTCAGTTAAGCGTCCGACGTCAGCTTAGGTCATGATCTCGAAATTTGTGGGTTCAAGCCCTGAACTGGGCTCTGGGCTGACAGCTCAGGGCCTGGAGCCTGCTTTGGATTCTCTGTCTCCCTCTCTCTCTGCCCCTCCCCTACTCACACTCCAGCTCTCTGGCTCTCTTTCTCTCAAAAATAAATAAAAATTTAAAAATAAATAAATAAATGAATAAAGGTAAAAAAGAGAAATAGCCTAAATGTCCAAGAATGAGGAAAAGGTTAAATATGCAATGTTACAAACATACTATGAAATAGCATGCAATTATTAAAAGTTATTTTGTAAGAAAAATTACTGATGTCCTTTTAATAGAATATAGACACACTCTTTCAGGATTATCTGATTCTGCAGAAGTCTGGGCCTATCACCATCACTGCCTGAGCTTTTTTTAAATGAAAATTCATAATGATGCAAATGAATTTTGTCCAGAGGAAATGTTATCACTACTACTTACCTGGCTCTCCCCCACCCTTAAAAAAACACCAGCTTTACATCTACTACTAGGTTCATTTCAGCATTCCTGACTGCCTATACACGTATCTGCTGTTTGGATTCTCTTTTGATTAGGCTGTAAAAATTCTTTGACATGTGTTCATTTATTTTTTTTTTAAATATTCATTTATTTTCAGAGAGAGAGAGAGAGAGCAGGGGAGGGGCAGAGAGAGAGAGAGAGAGAGAGAGAGAGAGAGCAGGGGAGGGGCAGAGAGAGAGAGAGCAGGGGAGGGGCAGAGAGAGAGAGAGCAGGGGAGGGGCAGAGAGAGAGAGAGAGAGAGAGCAGGGGAGGGGCAGAGAGAGAGAGAGCAGGGGAGGGGCAGAGAGAGAGAGAGAGCAGGGGAGGGGCAGAGAGAGAGAGAGAGAGAGAGAGAGAGAGAGGATCCAAAGCAGGCTCTGTGCTGTCAGCACAGAGCCCGATGCGGGGCTCAAACTCACAAACTGCGAGATCATAACCTGCGAGATCATAACCTGAGCTGAAATCAAGAGTCAGACACTTAACCAACTGAGCCACCCAAGCACCCCTGTGTTCATTTATTTATTTTTTTAAGAATACACACACACACACACACACACACACACACATATTCTCTTTAGGAATATTACCAAAAAATTAAAAATGGTTATCTCTGTGGTACATGTGTAATTTTTCATATTGCTTCTGCTTACCTACGATCTTTTTACTTTTCCTATACTGTGTACGCATTGCACGATGTGGGGAAAATTAAGAAAAAATTTTATTCAAATTCAAAGTAAATTAATCGATGTCAGAAGTATCAGAAACTGCTAAAGCACAGCAGTCAGAGGCCAGTCAGTACAGAGATGAACAGTCTTGTGTACCTCTAATGCCCAAGGACAACATAGCAACATAGCACACAGGGCCCTAAACACTCAAAATAACGAACACAATGTTATTAATAAAGAGTTGAATTGTGCTCTGTTTAAGAAATTAGAGAAATATGCCATACACTTTTGGTTGACTTCCATCAACCATGACTCAAATTTAAATGGCTTTTGCTCTTAAAATGCACTATGGCATCGGTCACGTAGGAAATTCTTTTGAGTCACTGAGTCAACCACTCTGACTGATTTAACATGTGACTGACACTTTAAAAGAAAAAGGCTAAAGTAAAAGTCAGTAAAAGAAAGTCACAAAAGACCACATATTATTATGATTTCATTTATATGAAAAATCGAGAATAAGCAAATCCACAGAGACAGAAAGTAATTTAGTGGTTGCCTACAGTTGTGGGAGAGGGAAATGGGGAGTGATTTTTTAATGGGTTTGGGGTTTCTTTATGGGACGATGAAAATATTCTAAAATTAGTGGTGATCGTTCCAAACTCTGAAAATGTAGTAAATATCACTAAATTGTACATTTAGTTTAAAAGTGTGAATTTTATGGCATGTGAATTATATCTCAATGCAGATGTTATTTAAAAAAAAAAACAAAAAAGAGGTAAAGGAAAGGAAAATGCGAAAGTTGACCCCAAAAGAAATCTGATCAGTGTTTAGTCCTCATGTGTAAATGAAAATAACATTACCTACTTTGCAGGGCTTTTGCAGAATATATGTAAAGCACTTAGCACAGTGCTTGGCATAAAGCAGATAATCAAATATACACACTATGTAAACTGCTTTTGACTACAGACTTCAAAAGAAGTAAATGACAGTCTAGTCCTCAAAATGCTTCATGTCTTAAAAACACTATTGATAAAACTTAAATTTGTAGCTAAATGCAATCCCTAGAAAAATAACAATTTGTCACTTGCTTTGAGACGGCTGTAGGCAGCACTTGTTGCTGGCCTACATTACTAACTGCACAGAAGCTGGCCAATATGCTGCCTGCAGATTAACAGCTACCACAAGCACTGATTGACAAATCACTCCCTTCCAGCTGAAACAGCACTGTTTAAAATCTGGTTCTACCAGGCCTATTCATTTCCTTCTGTTCAAGATAATTTTTCAATAAGGTAAAAATGAATCATGATGGATGGAAAAGCCTGGTAGGTTACCCATTCCCCTCAGGAACTCGGGAATATGGGAAACTTTTATAGAGCTATTAATATACCAATGGTTATAAATAATATCTTAGAGGCTAATTGTTCTTTTAAACTGGGTGTCTCTCATTAAACATTCATAGTCAAGATTCTGAGTAGTTCAATTTCTCAATCCAGTTGCGAATGCCATGGTCTCATGAAAAAGAATGGAAAAAAAAAAAAAAAAAAAAAACAACCCAATGAAGAAACTGTCCAAATCTGCAGGAAGCTTCAAGTCTCAAAAAGTAAGCTGATCCCATGAGTTTGTTGTTACTAACTCTAAATTTAAAACCCATGAGTTCTCATAGAAATTTTAAGAACTTAATGTTATCCATTAACATACAAAACTAATCAGGCCTAAAAACTAAAATTCATAGTTTCCAGGCATCTTATTTTCCTTCACTAGCGCAAAGAAAATGGCCACTATTCTGCAGGCAGGGGACTGAAGAAGGAAAACAGAAGCCTAGCTAACTTGCAAACTGAATAGTCCCTAGAATCTAAATTGCCAATGACACTGAAGGGAAGTTCAAGAAAATTTCCAAACCTGGTAAAACCAGATACATTGATTCTTAAATTTGGAGTAGGACTTTTCCTTCATTATGTAAAGAGTTTAAATTTCTATACCTGAAAAAGAACAAGTCATTAAGTTTTCTTTTTTCTTCCTTTTTTTTTTTTTTTTTTTTAAGAGAAAGAGAGCACACGCAAGCACGCTAGAGAGTGGGATAGGAACAGAAGGAGAGGAAGAGAGAATTTTAAGCAGACTCCGTGTTGGGACTGGAGCCCCATGCAGGGCTTGATCTCATCACGACTGACCATGAGATCATGACCTAAATCAAAATCAAGAGTTGGCCGCTTAACTGACTGAGCCACCCAGGCGCCCCATTAAATTCTTTAAAAATCATTCAGATAAAACAAAATTAGGAACTCACAGACATAAACTACACATTTCCATGTGTCAAGAAGATCATTATAAGATAAATTTAAATAGGCTATCAATGTCCTCTGAAATATAATATTTAGAAATCATAACAACTAACCACACATGTGTTTTAACAGCTAACAGCCCCGACTCTTATCCCTGACTTGCCCACTGTAAAGGAATTCCAATTCATTGTCCAAACCTGGAGCAGTTGTAATGAGAGTTTCACTGCTCTGGAGTATTTTCTTTGTTCAGTTTCAAAGGTCATGCAGTTGGCTAATTACCATAAAATTTAAACTTTAACTCAAAGACATGAACAAGCTGTAACCTGCATTGAAGAAACTCTAACGCATACCACTGCAAAGGTAGAAATCTCTCTGTACATTTCCAGAACAAATCCTGTCACTTCTTGAAGAACTTAACTATTACTGTATACTGTGATATGCAAAAAATACTTCTTTGTGTTTTGCACTTTAAATAAATGCCAATACGAAGCATTTGTGTTTAATTGAATATCCAACTATACTCAATCTGTAAGTGTGTTTGTGCATGTGTATGTATATGTAAATATATACATGGGTATGCACACACAATTTTAAAGGACATCTTTGTTAAATTAAAAATTAACGTAGAGGCACCTGGGCGGTTCAGTCAGTTGAGCATCCAACTCTTGATTTCAGCTCAGGTCAGGATCTCACGGTTCGGTTCGTGAGGTCGAGCGAGCCCCATGCTGGACTTTGCCATGACAGCGTGGAGCCTGCCTGGGATTCTCTCTCTCCGCCCTTCCCTTGCTCTAGCACGCGTGCAAACGCACAAGTGCTCTTGCTCTCTCAAAAAGAAATAAACTTAAAAAAAATTAAAGTAGCTTACTTGGATCTATACCTTCTGTTATTGTTTTTTCTTAAGATTGTTTTATTTGAAAAATGAGAGAAAAGTACACACAAAAACTGTAAAAGTCACCTATAATTCTCACTTTTTTTCAAAGTACATCCAGTAAATGAAAGTTCCTTACTCTGCCTCTCTAAACCCAATTCCAGAGGAAACCACGACTAAAATTCATGTTTTCTCCTATGCTTATATAAAATTTAATATATACACACTCGTTTTAAACAAAAATGAAGTCATGCTATACACAGTGTCACAGCCTGATTAGTTTCACTTAACAGTATTTCATAAACATTTTTTAGCTCAACACGTATACAGCTCTAACTCATTTTTTACTTTATTTTTTAACGTTTATTTATTTTTGAGAGAGCACAAGCAGGGGAGGGGCAGAGAGAGGGAGACAGAGAACTCCAAGTGGGCTCTGCACTGACAGCAGAGACCCTGATGTGGGGCTCGAACTCAGGAAGATCAAACTCAGGAAGATCGAACTCAGTGAGATCATGACCTGAGCTCAAGTTGGACACTTAACTAATTGAGCCACCCAAGTGCCCTTCTAGCTCATTTTTAAAAATGGATGAACAGTAAAGATAATGTCACTGTTTTTCTGCTGGCAAGAGCTTAGGATATTTCCCACTTTTCCTCTTACAAATAATGCTTCGATTAACATCTCGCTGCATATATTTTTACTGTTCATGCTACTGTTATTGTGAGAGATTCCTAGATGTGCAACTGTGGTATCCCAGGTTATACAAAATTAACCCTGCTGTTACTGCCAAATGATCTAAAAAAGATGGTACCAATTAATACTGACACTAAGTATTTTTAAATTACTCTTGGCTAGTTCTGTACGGTCATCATTCAATCACACAAGGAAAACTATTACCTCTCAGAAGTCTTTCATTCTTTTCAGCCAGATTTTAACTACCAGTTGAATCAATAAAGTTAAACATGTAAGTCTGTCACTTTTATAAAAAGGATACCCTCCTCCCCCCTAAAAAAAGAGTGAAATTCAATGTTTAGAAAGTGATGCTCACTAAAGCCAAATAGCTTTATATTTTTTTTGAATATTTATAGATAGATAAAATGGTACAGCTACTTAGAGTTACTATATGATCTAGCAATTTCACTCCTAGGTATATTCCCAAGAGAACTGAAAATATATGTTTATACATAAAGTTGTAGGTGAATGTTCACAGCAGCACTGTTCATAACAGCCAAAAAGGAGAAACAACCCAAACATTCATCAACGGACGAATGGATAAACAGAATATGTTATATCCATATAATGGAGTATTATTCAGCCAAAAAAGGAATGAAGTATCATACATGCTACAACGAAGATGAATACTGAAAAAATATTATATTAAGTGAAAGAAGTCAGACGCAAAAGGCCACATATTGTATGATTTCATTTATATGAAACATCCAGAATACGCAAATTCACAGACAGAATATAATTAGTAGTTTCCAGGGGCTGGATGATGGGATGAATGGGGAGTGACCACTAATAGGTTAGGGTTTCTTTTTAGAGTGATAAAAATGTTCTGGAATTCGAAAGTGTTGATGGTTGCATGACTTTGTAATCTATTAAAGACCACTGATTTGGGGCGCCTGGGTGGCTCAGTCGGTTAAGCGGCCGACTTCGGCTCAGGTCATGATCTCACAATCTGTGAGTTCGAGCCCCGCATCAGGTTCTGTGCTGACAGCTCAGAGCCTGGAGCCTGTTTCAGATTCTGTGTCTCCCTCTCTCTGTGACCCTCCCCTGTTCATGCTCTGTCTCTCTCTGTCTCAAAAATAAACGTTAAAAAAATAAGAAAAAAAAATTTAAAAAAAGACCACTGATTTGTACACTTTTTAAAAAAGATTTTTATTATTTTAAGTAATCTCTACACCCTAGATGGGGCTTGAATTCATAACCCCAAGATCAACGGTCACATGCCCTGCTAACTGAGCCAGCCAGGCACCCGTGATTTGTACACTATAGAAGAGTGCATTTTGTGCTCGCTTCGGCAGCACATATACTAAAAGAGTGCATTTTATGGTATGTGAGTTTGATTTTTAAAAATTGAGAAACGAAAATAAATAAATAAATAAAAATAAAAAGTGAGGGACCAAAACAAAACAAAAAACATTTAGCAGGCTTGGGGAACTAAAAGTAGTTTGTTATGATCACTTTGAAATTCACCTCATCATTTCTCCCCCAGAACACTACAATTCTCTCAGTGGCCTTTGAGCTGAATTAGGCTTACCACGCACAAAACTTTGTCTTTCAAAATTTATCAAGTCACTCCTCGGCTTAAAATTTTTCAGGGGCTCTCACTGACTACAGAATGAAATACAAATTCATTAAAATAGTTCTTTAGATTCATCTGAGGCCATTCCCTTCTACTTCCCCAATGCTGAAGCCAAATCTAAGACCTGCAGTTCTATGAACTGCCAACCTCTCCCGTCTCTGTGCCTCCTCGGCCCTCCTTATCTTGTCCTTCTGGCTAACCCTGATCACCTTCAGGTTCTTGGTTTCAGCATCACCTTCTATGAAAGGTAAAATCTGATACTAGTGGCGGAAGACTTAGTTGATCTGCAAAATTCATCCTCCCCTTATCCTAAGTTAGAGACTCCACCCCATTTTAACTAAGCACATGGGTAGGTATGGAGTCGTATATCTAAGCTCTAACCAATGTAATGTAAGCACAAGTTCCCACGGACCTTCCTTAAAAGGTAGCTGTACGCCTCGTCTTCTTCACTGCTTTGACCATCCTGCAGCCTGAGGGAAGAAGCTGCGACCTCAGACCATGAGTCTGGGACCACACACACGGCGGAGCGACAACACGGATACTCTAACGTCATGAAATAGCACACCAGCCCTAATCCACACAACCAAACATTTAGAGAAGAGGGAACAGACTTCTATCTCACTTAAACCACTGTTAATTTGGGTTTTCTATCTCAGCTGAAGCTAACCCTATTACAGAATTTCTTCCCTGTGTTCCCTTGACCCCTTTGGGAAACTCTCACAAAGGCACCAATGATAAGCACTGCCGCTGGTTTTTTGTTTTTGTTTGCTGTCTCCCTCTAGTCTAGACTGTGAGTTCCCAAAGAGGGTGCTACAAATTTATGCAATATTGCCAGCTGAGCACAGTATCTGGCATACTGTCTTGGCACATTAACAGGTGTTCAAAAGGCATTTACTGACTTTAATTACATCGGTGACCAAGTATCAAGTTATTAACCTCAGCTATCTTGCCCCTTTTTTTTTCCTTTTCGAAGTCCAAATATGAAAGGAATTCCTTTTCTGAACACATCTCTCAGTATTTCTCCCAAATGTCAGGCCCAAATCTCAAGCCACTTCTTTCTTCCTTTTTGAACACTGTTAGTTGAACATAAATGTGCTTTTACAAAATTATAGTGTTCTCAGCATCTCTTCCACGTCAGCAACGCTAAAGATTAGAAATAAGATCATCACTGACTCAAAAACCTGTATGAAGTATCTACTATGTGTCAGGCACCATGCAAGCAGCTAAGAATATTAATCAGGCATTCCTGGCTCTCATGCTCTGTTCAGTTTAGTGCTTCACTTTGAGGACCCACCTCCAGCCAAGCAAGAAACATTAAACTGTGCTATAAGGGGACCTGTTGTTAGAAGAACTCCATGTCTGTGAGATTTGATTCAAACCTCACATGTCTGTACCTTGACCTTTTTCTGTTCTCTATCTTTGCCTCTCCAGCCTCCTATCTGCCCCAGTCCTTCCAGTCTGATGTCTAAGTAGCTTTTCCTGCTTTGCCCCTCCCAATTTATTTCCTGGTCTATTTCCTATCTCCCTAGTCCTTTCATGGAAACTGTTTTTATACAGCCTTCTTGATAACTGTGTTCTGATTTGGTTCTGCCCACTCTTCTTGAATACTATCTCAGGAGGCAAAGACAGTACGCTAGGTTTCCTATCAGTTTCTCTCTCCCCCACAGACAATACCAACCCTTTAGGGGCTGTGGTGTAATGGAAAGACGGCTGGCTTAAGAGCCAGAAAAGCATAGACAAGTACGGCCTTAAGAAAACTATTTACCCTCTTGAGCTTCTGTTTCCACCAATAGAAAAGGGGGATTCCATCTTATTAGATCACAAGAATTAGAGAAAATTCATGTAAAGGGCCAAGGGCAAAGCCTAACATAGATTTTCAGTCATCATGACTTACTTCAATACAAAGGGATGTGTTATAATGGATCTGAAATCTTGTAATCAAGTATAACAATATTAATTTTAAAAACCTAATTTAGGGGCACCTGGGTGGCTCCGTATGTTAAGCGTCCGACATTGCCTCAGGTCATGATCTTGCAGTTCGTGAGTTTGAGCCCCACGTCGGGCTCTGTGCTGACAGCTCAGAGCCTGGAGCCTGCTTAGGATTCTGAATCTCCCTCTCTCTCTGCCCTCCCCTGCTCACGGTCTGTCTCTGTCTCGCAATAATAAATAAATGTTAAAAAAATAAAAATAAAAAAAAACCTAGTTTGTAATTCCACAATGTTTACTGAGCACTAATTCAATCTAAGTTGTGCTAGGTACCAGAATTCTTAGGTAGAAACAGGAAGTGCCTGTCCTCCAAAGGTTTACATGCAGATAAGGAAGAAAAAAAAAAAAAAAAAAAGATAATGAGGCAAGGAACCAAGGAGGGGTAAGAACAGAAGAACATAAAATACTTGAGCTACAGATTAAACGCATCCAGGGAAGTGAAGGAGGCAGGAGGCAGAACCTAGGGAGTATGGAAAGTAGGAGAGTGGCAACAGTGAGCATAGGAGAGTCGTGCTGTGAAATTGAAGGAACAGGCCAATGCGCACTTCCTCCTGTTCAAATCATCAGAACCACAAACCGGCCTATGCTCATTAAAGGTTCTTATGTTCCCTACTAGTCCCCTACCTCACCCTCCCCCAAATCCCAAGGCTATAAACTATCCACACATGAAATACAATGTCCAAACAGCATGCCTAGGGAACAGAAGTCAGGCCCAACAGCCAAAACAGTACTGTAATCACCCAATTCAAACAAACCATTAAAAAAAAAGAGAGAAAAGCGGTGCCTGGGTGGCCAGTGGGTTAAGCGGCTGACTCTTGATTTCAGCTCAAGTCATGATCCCAGGGTCATGGGATCAAGCCCTGCCTTTGGGCTCTGTGCTGAGCGTGGAACCTGCTTGGAATACTCTCTCTCACTCTCACTCTCTCTCTCTCTCTCTCTCTCTCTCTCTCTCTCTCTCTCTCTCTCTCCCCTCCCCCTCCGCCCCTCTTCCCCACTCACACTCTCTAAAATTAAAAAAAAAAAAAAATTAAAGAGAGAAATCAATGAGCCAACTGGAGGAATTCTGAACACATGCCCCAGTATTTGAGGAAATGAAGGTGTTTTTTAGGTGACAATGGTATTAAGGTTTTTGTTTGTATTTTAAAGATTCTTTTGTTTTTATTTCCAAGATTTTTTTGTTTTTATTTTTTAGAGCTACATACTGAAGCATTTAGAGATGAAATGATATACCTGCAATTTGCTTTAAAATAGTAAGGGGGTGGGGGAGAAGATGGCAGGAATGTATGAAATAAGACTGGTCATAAGCTCATAATTGTTAAGCTGGGTGATGGGTACACAGGGATTCGCCATACTAATCTCTCCACTCTTGTTAATGTTTGAGATATTCCATAATAAAAAGTGCTTTAAAAAAAAAAAGCACTAGACAATCTATAACAGTAGAGAAGAGAATGATACTCATGAAGTTTCTTCCTTCCTTTCGTTCATTTAAAGATCTATGGAAGAAGAAGTATTTAAAAACTTAACTAGTCCTCAGTTCCCTTCTTACGAGATATTAAAAATACATCTTATTTTCTTTTTGGAACCTCAAATCATGGCAAGGATAGAGATGAATTCTTAACCAGGAGGCAGTGCCTATGTGTTACTTCTCTACCCTTAAAGAAGATAATTAATTCTGGGATCCCCACACTGTTCTCCAAAGGAATCAAAGGATGATTTGCCACAAAAAATTATGGCAGTATTCTTGAGGGAGATAAATTTCTTAGCAAAGAAAGTTCTTTTAAAACACTGTGCAAGTAATTTTTTTTTTTTAAGTGCACATGGTTGGGCTGTATAGGATGAACTCCTGGTGTCCATGGCCACATGCTGACGGGAAGAGCCTGCAAAGAACAAAAACTCAGACAACAGGAGAGGCAACTTGAAACCCAGATATGACTGTGAACCCAAAAGAAGAAATGTGGGATAAAACAATTTTTGAATATATAAAATTTTAACTCTCTGAAATCACCAATATCTATTTTATTCTCATTCCCTTAAAAACCCTGTTTCCTGAAAGCATGTGTAAATTTAGTTTGTCCTTACAAATAAATAAATGTTTTTAATCTTTATTTTTAACCTCTACTTCCTAATAATAGTAAATATTTACTGAGATCTCACTATGGGCCAGATACTTACCATTAATTACCACATTTAATCCTCACAAAACCTAACGTTCCCTATTATCCCCATTCCAAAGATAAGGAAATTAAAGCTTAATTAAGGAGGCTAAATAACATACCTAAGTTGCCAAATCAGTAAATTCAAGAGCGAGAATTCCAATTTAACACAGAACCTGAGTTCCTAGCCACTAAATCATACTACCTTTCTATTTTTTTTGCCTTTGGTACCTACATTTTTAACTTTTGGCTTGCAGCTCTCATTTTATTCTAACTCGGTAGAAAAATAAAGCCAACTTTTACTTGTTTATATAATCCCTATTTTTCAAATGGGCAGATTAAAATGTATTGAGATCCTAAACTACTGTGTGCAACTTAAGCATTAAGTTATCTGTGCAATACTTCATATAAAAATTACCGGGGCACCTGGCTGGCTCAGTTGGTAGAGCATGCAACTCTTGACCTCAGGGGTTGTGAGTTTGAGCTCCACGCTGTATTTTTTTTTAAAAAAAATCTTAAAACACAATTACTCTACTAAGGCAGTATTATCAGGGATTGAGCTTTTAGTAGTCTATCAGGGTTAGAGAAAATTTTTTACTGATCCATCCATGTGCTCCACTGGTTCCTCTTGCAGCCAAGGGCCCATATTTACTTGTAAGACAGAGAGCACCTCCGGAGACGCTAACCATCGCCATGATGCTGGGCAGAGCTAACTACACCACAACTTCTGATTTTATTCTCCTTTTATGCACTACCCTCCAAGGGAGTGTCCTGGATATGTAAGTGTGTACGTTTTTACCAAAATAACATTGTCAATTTCTTAAAGGGCACTATGTGAGAAAGAGATACCAGTAAGAAAGTAAAAAGTCAAGCCACAGAAAAAATATATTTGCAATGCATACAACCAAAGAACTCATATTCAGGACAGATAAAGAATGCCTACAAAACAATAAGAAATAGGCAAACACAATTTAAAAATTGCCAAAACACTTCAACAAACGACTTTACAAAAGAGGATATCCAAAAGGTAAATGAGCATATGAAGAGGTGTTCAATATCATTAGACATCAAGGAAATGCAAATTAAAATCACTAGGAAATTCTACTACTACATATTTACTAGATGGCTAAAAGTAAGAAATAACAATACTAAGTGTCGATGACTATAGGAGCAAACTGAACTCTCATATTGTTGATGGGAATGCAAGTTGGTATAAACACTTTGGAAAACTGTATGATAAAAAATCTGGGGGCGCCTGGGTGGCGCAGTCGGTTAAGCGTCCAACTTCAGCCAGGTCACGACCTCGCGGTCCGTGAGTTCGAGCCCCACGTCAGGCTCTGGGCTGATGGCTGTTTCCGATTCTGTGTCTCCCTCTCTCTCTGCCCCTCCCCCGTTCATGCTCTGTCTCTCTCTGTCCCAAAAATAAATAAACGTTGGAAAAAAAAATCTGTTAAAATGGAACATACACATTCCTACAGTCAAGCAATTCCTCTACTGGACATATATCCACATATACATATAAATGACATATATATACGAAATTCATAAGGGCCCAAACTGGAAACAAATTAAATGCCCATGAACAACAGAATGAATAATAAGTTGTGGTACAGTCATATAATTAAATATTGTACAAAATGAAAAAGAATTAACTATTCTAATAAGTAACAACATGGATGAAATTCACTGATACAATGTTGAATAGAAGTCAGACATAAAAGAGAACATAGGTAGGAGTCTATTTATGTGAAATTCAAAACCCAATCAAATTCAATTGGCAAACTGTGAATTGGCAAAACGAATCACTGATGACAGAAGTCACAGTAGTGATTAACTTCGGGAATCTAATAACTGGGAAGGGGCATGACTTCCTGGATGCTGGTAATTAATGCTCTCTTTCTTGGGGCACCTAGGTGGCTCAGTGGGTTAAGTATCAACTCTTTTTTTTTTTTTAATGTTTATTTACTTTTGAGAGACAGACAGACAGACAGACAGAACACAAGCAGGGAGGGGCAGAGAGAGAGGAAGACACAGAATCCAAAGCAGACTCTAGGCTCCAAGCTGTCAGCACAGAGCCTGATGTGGGGCTTGAACTCACAAACCATGAGATCATGACCTGAGCTCAAGTTGGATGCTCAACCGACTGAGCCACCCAGGCACCCAAGCATTGACTCTTGATCTTGGCTCAGGTCATAATCTCACGGTTCATGGGTTCTAGCCCCACATTGGTCTCTGCACTGACAGCACATGCTGACAGAATGGAGCCTGCTTTGGATTCTCTCTCTCTGCTTCTCCCCTGCTGATGCGCTCTCTCTCGCTCTCTCTCTCTCTCTCTCTCTCTCTCTCAAAATAAATAAATAAACTTTTAAAAAATGCTCTCTTTCTTGATCTAGGTGGTAGTTTCAGGGGTGTGTTCATTTTGTAAAAAGTCACTACAAATTTCCTAAGCTATATGTTTATTATTTGGACTGTTTTACATGTAACTTACACGTCTATTAAAAAATTTACTTTAGGGCACCTGGGTGCCTCAGTTGGTTCAGCATCTGACTTCAGCTCAAGTCATGATCTCACAGCTCCTGAGTTTGAGCCCCACATCGGGCTCTGTGCTGACAGCTCAGAGCCTGGAGCCTGCTTCAGATTCAGTCTCCATCTCTCTCTGCCCCTCCCCAGCTCGTGCTCGGTCTCTCTCTCTCGAATATAAATAAACATTTAAAAAAAAAATTTTTTTAAGTTTACTTTAAAAAGTTTACTGTAGAAAAATTTAAAGGTAACTATACTTCCAATGGTAGGTGAATGTTCAAATATTATGTTATATCCAAACCAATGAAACATTACTAAGTGCTTTTAAAGAACAATGAAATAGGAAATGTTCAAAATAAAAACTGCTATAACTGGGGCGCCTGGGTGACTCAGTTGGTTAAGCGACTGATTTCAGCTCAGGTCATGATCTCGCGGTTTGTGAGTTTGTGCCCCACGTTGGGATCTGAGCTGACAGCTCAGAGCCTGGAGCCCATTTCGTATTCTGTGTTTCCCACTCTCTCGGCCCCTCCCCTGTTCACACTCTGTCTCTCTTTCCTTCAAAAATAAATAAACATTAAAAAAATTTTTTTTAAGTTGATATAACTGAATTTACTGTATTACCTCAATTTTCTTATTTTTATTTTTAAAAATTCCATTATAATAATTAATGTACAGTGTTTGTATTACCTCTGTTTTTAAAAAGATCTAGATAGAAAAGTGACAGAAAAAAGTTTACTTAAGTAGCGTTAGTATTTATACTTGGGTGTTAGGTATAAGGAAATATTCACTTTCTTCTTCCGTTTCCTTTTTATTTTTTTTTAACAACATGAGTTGTTTTTATAATGAGGTGAAAGCTATTTTAAAAACATTAACAACTTGCCACAAATACTACAATTACTTTAACCTTAATGAATCTGCCTATGAAAATCTATCTTGGTGGAGGACCTAGGGCACTGAAACCACTGAACTAGAACCAACAATACAAGAAACAACTAGAAATTTGTTTTGGTTATGTTTCATTTTCTTTGTATGGTCAAAGTGGGAAACAGTGTAATCATCAGTCTGATTAAAGCTTTGTAATTGTTCTAGCACCTGTTTAACTTTGCTGATGAACAACACACATGTGACACGCTAAAATCCAGACAGGATTTAACAAGTGAGGTATATCAAACACAGGCCTTGTTATTGTCAAGGTTTCTAGGTGTGGTCGCAGCTCAAGTATAATAAGATCATTTACATCTTTCTGAGTCAGTCACCCACTCTCCTGTCTGTGTGTCTTCTTCCACATCAGACGTGGGCAGGAATATAACACCCTATACATAGCACAGATCTGAGCAAAATGAGTAGATTTTAGGAAAGTGGTAACTCAGAAATATCAAATCTTTTCCTTTCATAAGGGAAAATGAAGAGAGGAAAAACTATACTGCAACACACATCTACAGCGATGAAAAAAACTTAAGTTTTGGAACACATTTATGAATTTTAAGACAGCTGCAGCCTTTCACCATTCTATTTATGAGATTTTCTTGCTTGCCTATTTGTATGTGTGCATGCACGCACATGTGTGTGTACTTTCTCACCAAACAAGTTAGAAAGTAGAAGACATTGGATTCCAGAAAGTTCCAACCTAGAAAGGTCAGATAGCCTACAATCACACCTGCCCCTCAAGTTTATGGAATTCTTGCAGAAATCTAGTCCAAAACCTAAGGGAATATGAAATACTACAGTAAACCACAACAGAAGAGTAACATTTTCCATTTGTATTTCTCCTAGTCTGCCTCCCTCTGTTCTCTAAACAGAAGTTGTTTGTGACCATGGATTAAAAACAATTCCCCTTCCAACTGTTAAGTACAGCAGTTCAGTTCTCATACTGCTGTGATGCAAATTTCAAACCAGAATTACAACTATTACTAACACATTAAGCACTCTCAGGGGTTTTGAGTATCATTCAAACCAAGTCCTGTGGATCCCTTTCACTTACTAACATGTCTTAAAAGTAGTAACAAAAACTCTGAATACAACATTTTGAGTCATTTTCTCCACCAGACTCTCTAAATTTTGTTTGGGATGGGGCTAATCAAAAAAAAACATTAGGGGCGCCTGGGTGGCTCAGTCGGTTAAGCGTCTGACTTCGGCTCAGGTCATGAACTTGTGGATCGTGAGTTTGAGCCCCGCGTTGGGCTCTGTGCTGACAGCTCAGAGCCTGGAGCCTGCTTCAGATCCTGTGTCTCCCTCTCTCTCTGTTGTGTCCTGCTTGCACACTCTCTCTCTAAGAAAAATAAATAAATAAAGATCAAAAAAATTAAAAAAAAAAAAAGAATATTACATACTGTATGGGAAAAACTAACATTGCTCTACAATACTTTCACAAATATTTTTAAGTCAGCCAGGACCACAATACACCTTCTAATAAGGCTTTCCCACAGTAGGGCACAGAAAGATCACAAGTATTTTGTTTGGTGACATATAAAAAGGAGACAATACAAAAATTAAGTATTCACATTTTAGTCAATATGAACATTAACTGGGTTGTTGCATCAACTCCAATTTTTACTTTCTGATCTCTTGAGCCATACGCTAAGTCTGAGCTATTATCAAGAAACTTTCTTCATCCACCCCAACTCTGAAACTTGACTTTCCTGAACCGAGACTGGCATCATAGCCAAATTTTTCCCGAGTCTGTTCAGTACATGTTGCTGCAAAGAGATGGTGCAAGAAACTTATGGAATCCCTCCAAAATCCAAGGTATACATTCATTCATAAACCCAACTGAGGAAAACTGCTTGCACTTTCTTGTATTCAAACCAGTTCCATTATCCAAATTTACTTACAATGGTGATCACCAGAAAAGTTTCAACCAACTCCCATAATATTTCAAGGATGCCTGCCTTAGAGAGAGAACTCCAGAGGCCCATGACTGCTTATCCGAGGGGGTGCGTCTTTAAATGAAGGCCCACACAAAATGGTTCCACAAAGTTTAGAGGCATTTAAAATGGATTTCCTCTATGTCTGAGGCCAAGTTTATTAGATCTATTATCGATCAATCAAAACTTCCTGAGCTCTGTGATCAGTTGCTTTGAATGCCTCTATTTGCTCAATCAACTTCAGCCGAGTCAGTGAGGTATAGAAAAATTGTTACCCCAAGCAAGCCTATGTAATTTAGGCAGAGTATCAAAGCTTATTATCAAAAGCATAGGTATGCCTTAGTCTGAAGAAACTGAGGCTCTAAAAACAAAACCCCAAAACTTTATAATCCATAAGCCAATTGACCTATAATAAAACTCTTAAATCTTTTCAACACTTTAAAATTATTCTATTTGCTTAGATAGCAAAAGTTTGTTTTTGTTTTTTTTTATTACACTTTAGTTAACATACGGTGTAATATTGGTTTCAGGAGTAGAATTCAGTGATTCATCACTTAAACACAACACCCAGTGCTCATCACAAGTGCCCTCCTTAGTACCCATCGCCCATCTAGCCCATCCCCCATCCCCACCCACCTCCTTCCATCAACCCTCAGTGTGTTCTCTATCCTTAAGAGTGTCTATCCTTAAAAGTCTCTTGTTTCCCTCTTCTCTCCCCTGCCTTCCCATATGTTCATCTGTTTTGATGAAACATGAAACTCCTATGATTTCACATATGAGTGAAATCATATGGTATTTGTCTTTCTCCAATTGACTTATTTGGCTTAACATAATACATTCTAGTTCCATTCATGTCTTTGCAAATGGCAAGATTTCATTCTTTTTGATGGCTAAGATACCAACAGTTTTTGATGGATCTCCTTTATTGGGAATAACGCTGGCAAAGGCAATTTGAGTGACTGACAGCAGATGAATAAGAAAATAACAGAAAACAAGTTTTAAAAGTTACAAACTTGACAGAAACACTTATAATTCAAGCCTGGAGGTAGTTACAAATAGACTTATTTGATACAAAAGCACTGCCAAAGATTCTACAAAATCAGTAAGCTTGCAAAAATCATACTTAACACATGAAAGTTGCACTGATTCTTTCCACATTTACTAATGCAAATTTCTCTTATTAAGCCATACCCTTTTCTGTATTTTCCAAAGGAAAAGAGTGTAGATGTTAGTTTTTGTTTTTTTTTTAATTCCAGAACATAAAACCAAGGGCATTTAAGGAACTACGGAAAATACAAAGAAGTTTATTAAAGAATTTTTAATCCCTCACAATTTCCTATCTAAAGATTGTGTTCTATTTCATTCTAGAGTCATATACACATATGTTTAAATATAGAAGACATATAAAAGCATATTCATAGCAATGATGTTTGCAATAGCAAAATAGTGGAAACAACTAAAATATCTGCCAAGTGGTGAACAGACTAACAAACTGAGATGAATTCATGCAGTGGAATGCTAGAGCAGCAGGAAAACAAAAAGAAGTACAATAACTTGCATCAGCAGGAATCAATCTCATAAACAATGCTAAGCAAAAAAAAAAAAAAAAAAAAAAAAAAAAAAAAGCATGATTCCACTAGAAGAGTTCAGAAACTTACAAAACTAAATATTTTGTTGGGATATAAACAAACTATAAAGAAAAATTAGGTAACGAGTAACCAAATTCAGAATGATGGTTACATTTGAGGGTGAGGGAGAATAATCAGTCCACAGGGCCCTCAAGGGTCTATTAAGATTTTAGTTGCTAAACTAGATCATGGATAATTTACTACTCTTACTTAAACAGTGTTTCACATAATATATACTCTTTTGTATGTGATATTCCACAAGAAAAATTCAAATAATAAGACCAATTTAACTCCAGAAGAAAACCATGCCAACTACCTATACTAATTAATCAACCTAGCCGTTCACATTAATCATGAACAATGATGACATTTGAGGAAATGTTTCCCTACGAAATGGAAAAAATGGGCCAAGATGGACCACTGGGAGAACTTGCCCCCAAAAGAAATATGAAATATTTCTGGAATTAGGAGAGAACTTTTAAAGGGGCTGAAGTCGGTTGAGCGTCCGACTTCAGCTCAGGTCATGATCTCACGGTTCGTGGGTTGGAGCCCCACGTCAGGTTCTGTGCTGACAGCTCAGGGCCTGGAGCCTGCTTTGAATTCTGTGTCTCCCTCTCTCTCTGCCCCTCCCCTCCTCACACTCTGTCTCTCTCTCAAAAATAAAGATTAAAAAAAATTAAAAAAAAAAAGAAGAGAACTTTTAAAAAGTTCTACACAGAGTGGGGCACCTGGGTGGCTCAGTCGGTTGAGTGTCCAACTCCGGCTCAGGTCATGATCTTGTGGTTCATGGTTTCCAGCCCACACCGGGCTCTGTGCTAACAGCTAAGGGCCTGGAGCCTGCTTTGGATACTGTATCTCCCTCTCTCTTTGCCCCTCCCAGTTTGCACTCTGTCTCTCTCAAAAATAAATAAACATTAAAAAAAATTTTTTTTAATCTACACAGATTCAAGAGGCTATCATGTGCAAAAAAAAAAAAAGAATAAACTGCTGTTAAAAGAGAGGAAATTTAAAAAAGAGAGAGAAAACACAAAATACTTTAAAAACAAGACACATGGAAGGAAAGAAGTAATAAAACAAAGTCCCTCTGAGCTGTAGAAAGACAGCCAATAAAAACAGATTGAAAGAAGTCTACCAAGTGCCAAACAGGATGAAGAAGACACGCACCTAGACACATCCTAATGAATTTCACAACTCCAAGGACAAAAGGCAAATCCGAAAAGCCTCCATGATATAAAAATAGGTTACATTCAGAGAAATGACAATCAACGGGAGGTAACAACATTAGGCAAGGACTTAAAGTTTAACACTCATGCACCCCGTACTAAAAATAACTATTCCAAAATTCTTTTAAAAATAAGGAAAATGACAACTTAAAAGTATGAGAAACAATAGGCTGAGTAAGACCTAGACAGAGCATAGAAAGCTAAAAAGAAATTAAAAGTGGATTCAGTAGATCTTGTTGTTTGCACCGTTCTCTTTGAGGCAGGGGTTTGATGATAAAGCATCCTATTTCCTTCTCCACATGCCCAACAGCACTTCTAGGTTCTAAAGTAATGTTTATTTAATAATAATATTGCAAAGTGGTATTTGTGGGGTATAAACCCTTAGGCTTAATGTGTATACACAGCACAAAGACTACTTCTTGTTACACAAAACAATATAAACATTATTTACCTTGACAATGTAAGAACAATAGTATAACTGAAAAAATTCAGGAGGAAAAGAATACAGGAATGGATAAATTTCTCATTGTAAGTTGACTTAACATATTATTGAAAATTATACTGTTACCCACCAGAACTGATAAAAAGTGATTTCATTTGGGAAGCAGGACTGGGGGAGGCAGGAAACTATTTTTCCATTTCACAGAGTTTTTCAACAATTCCCATGCCATTCTTTTTTAAATTACAAGGGTGGGGGGGAGCATAGCATTCTTACAAGTATTCTCATATCTTTTTTCCCTTCAATAACCCTTAAATAAGATAATCTTTTTTCCTGCTTCAAACACATACACGCAAAAACAGTAACACAGGAATGCTCAGTGATCAACAACATGGGACAGTTTGAGCTGTGAAGTCAAGGACGATGGCACAGTGTTGAAGCCCACCCCTCCTCAGAGCACGTTCCCATCTTTACAACCTGCCTTCTGCTTTTCTCTGGACCAGGGGGCCACTGACATTCACACTAATGACTTGTATGACATCCTGATATCATAGTTCCACACAAACATCACGCAACCGTGTCCACTCCAAATCCATGCTGACCACACTGGCTCTGGCCTCACGGGTTCTGGCTCTGCTTTCATTGTTTCATTAATTGTTCTCAAACTTTCCCACAGCTCTAATTCTTTTCACATTTCTCAAAACTCCATGCTTCCGTCTTTCTGAAGAATCTTTTCCCATTAATCCCACACCAATTTCCCAGCCCCAATCAGTTTTTACAACCAAACCCTCCTACAGTCTTGGGAGAGGTGCCCCTCCCACCACTGCAGCAGGACGGCAGCCCCACAATCCTGCTGATCTCAAGCTCACCTTACACCCTCAGGGATCTAGTCTGTGTCCAAACCCCCCTAGCCAACTCAATCTTTTCTTAGCCTCCTTTCTTAGTCTCCCCAGGCCTATAAAGATTCCTCAGTAACCTCTATTATTAAAAAATAATAACAAAGTAAAATAAGTCTTCCTTTGAATCTGCCCTTGTTCTTTCAACCCTTTTTCCCAATTTCAAAATGAGAAGCCTACACTCATAGTTTCTATGTCCTCATCACTTTTTAATCTAGCCTCTGATTCAGCCACAGGACCAGAACTGACTAATCCAACCATCTGCGTTCCCTCATCTAATTCTCCTAACCTCTCTACAGCTTTAACACTGTTAAGTCTTTACCTCCATAAAAGCATGGTACCGCACACCCCAGTCCATCTCCTACTTCTGTCATCATTCCTGGCACTCTGGAGGACTCTTCTTTATCCTGGAGTTTCCTAAATATGGGCAGCATTCCCCATTACCTTCATTTTTTACTTTCCCTTTCAAAGATCTGATTCACCCTGATGAGCCTCCTGTAGATGATGCCCAAATCCTTCAACTGCCCCAGGACATAAGTCATCACTGCTAACTGCCTACTGAGTAGTCTGCCTGAATGTTCTGACAGTGCCACAGATTCAATCTTGTCCAAGATTACACCACCTTCTTTCCAAACCGGCACCTCAGCTGTCTCTATATGTAACACCATCATTCCCCTGGTCACCCAAACCAAAATCTGGGCTTTTTTTTTTTTTTTTTTTTTTTTTTTTGAGAGAGCAAGCGAGCACCAACTAGGGAGAGGGGCAGAGAGAGGGAGGGACAGAGAGACAGAGAGACAGACAGAGAGAGACAGAGAGAGAGAATATCCCAAGCAGACTCCATGCTCAGTGCAGAGCCGAACACAGGGCTTGATCCCACAACCCTGAGATCACAACCTGAACCAAAATCAACAGTCAGGAGCTCAACCGACGGAGCCACCCGGGCTTCCCTGGGCCATCTTTGACTCTACTGCTGCCTATTTCCTGACATCTCACCATCTTTCTTCTCCTCAATGTTTTATAAAAGTAAAGATGAATAGGACGTGGTTTCCAGCCTCTGGGAAGGACAGAGAGAAATGTAAGCAAACAACTATAAAGTAATCTGATAAGCAGTACAGATGAAAAATGCACAGGATGCTGAGGTTGGAGAGGAGGGGAGGGCAAAGGGGAGAGGAGATAAACTAAAGGGGGAATTCAACAAGCTGTAAATTATAAGACTCAGAACTAAAGTCCTGTCCCTTAATCCTCAACAGACCAAAACAACAACAGCACACATCCTGAATAGTTAAGTGTGTGCCTTACTTTGAGAAAACTCAACATAAGTTTTGACTGACTACATATTAGGCAGTGATGATTCCCACTATATACGGGTTTCTTTAAATAATAACTATCCTGATGAATTTAAAATAGGATTTCCTTTTCATGTATTTTCATAAACATACAGGTCATCACAGGAATGAAAAGCTGCAAAGACCTAGGTTCTCTCATCTAGCCACTTCATCTCCCAGAGGCTAAGAGAGGTCACAGCTTGTAAATAGCAGAAATGGGACCTGAACTCAGTGATCTTTTCCAAGTTACCTCACTCACTGCCTCTGATGTGTCTCTCACCTCAGAATGCTTTCCCAGTTGATTCCCAGAAAAGCCAACAGAAATGAGAATCTGGTAAAAGGGTCCAGACGTCTGGTCTCTTTCAGAATTCTTGAGTGTTGTCTCTGAGACAGACAGACAGACACACACACACACACACACACACACACACACACACACAACTAAACTCAGGAAAATAGGGATCTGGCTACAACTTAGTTGTCCATGAAAATGAGAAATGGGTTCTCAGCTTGTTGATGCCAAACTGACTAGATAACTCTCCTTCCCTTGGTTCTCATCAAGAATGCCAATAAAGTTAATTTTCTTCCTCCAAATAAAGGCCTACCTGGAGTTCTAACTATTCAACTAATGGCTAAAAAGCTTAGAACGTGGGGGAGTGAGGTGGGGACACAGAGGGTTTTCCCCCACCACCCATCAAATCTTGGATGGCTTCAAAAAAATGAATTCTAAGTATTGAGCTAATTGTGATACCAAGCCATAATTAGCATAGCTTAGTCAGCCTCTGATTTCACCTTATGTCAAAGAAAAGAAAAAAAGCTACTTCTCTCCACCTCCAAAAAGTGACAGGTGCTCTTCACATTATGAACTTGTTTTCCCTGATAGGGCAGTTAAGTAAGTGATTACAATTTGCAACTTGCTCTAAGCAAAACACCTTTTACTCTTAGAATCTGATCCCCTTCTGAAAGATCCTGTGTTCACTTTACAGGGAACATGTTTTAACATGTGAGAAATGCAAAAACAGAAGCAGCCAGACTCAAGGCCAACTCTAGCCTGCCTTGTACAGCTTCACTGTCAGAGGTCAATTTGTAATAATGGCTCATAAGGTTAATAGCAAAAGAAAAAAAAAAATCAGCTTGTTTGGGTTATTTAAATTCAACAGAAATCTAGAAGACCATAAAACCCATCCTGACTGCTGTATTTTCCCTGTCAGAAATTCCTGAGAAATATGTAGTCTTGAAATTGATGAGATCAAAAAGAGAGACTTCTCAACAAGTGAGAATTTATTACTAAACTGTTAATTGAAACAAAATGGACACTTTAATATTCTTTAATTCTAGATAAAACCTGACGAGGTGAACAAATATGGTCATGTCTTGTTCCTTATGACTCACTGAGATACTGTCACATCCTCTTTCTACTACCTCTGCTTCTAAACAGACCAATCATTTTAGATAACAGGTTGTCAAAAGTTGGGAAAGCAGTTTCCTGTGAAATGAATCAGAAATAAATCACTGGAAAACCAGCCTGGTTAGAACCAGAGGACTTGTTAACAAAGAGTTACTCTACCTGACTCAAGGCTCAAGTTTCTCTTCACTGTATCTCAAAGTGGGAAAAGTGAGCCTCATGCACTGCGTTTCCTTTGACTTCCTTAGGGAGTCCAAGGACAATCTCGTGCTGTTTGTGGGTCTCAACAAACTGGGGTTCTCACTGGTATGTATATTCCCTTCTCTCAGCTCTCAGCCACTCCCTACATTTATGTCGGAGACTGGAGACCTCTTGTCTCACCTACTCTTACTCATGCTCCCTGGCACAGCCTTACCTCACCTACCCTTTATGTCACTGACCACAACCTCGTGTGTGCCTACAATTACGTATCCAGGACTTTCCACATAAGCATAGCTGCTTGAGTGGGAGTGGCTTTTTTGTATGACCTCACAAAGCGTTTTCCAAGGATATATACATGATACTCATTCTTATTTTTAACTCAGAGAATACTCATAAGACCATCAGGAGAGAACTCCCCCAACTTCCTCCTCCACCACCTATAAATATCTGCCCCTGTTCCCGTCCTTTCTTCCTTTCCTTCTGTGTCTTCAGGAGTCACTCCTGTATCCTGGATAACCACTCCAGCAGTACTTGGGATCTCACTTTCCTGACTCACGGAGACCACGTTCCATCATGTCCTTTCTACTCTACACCTTCAACCTCTCCTCTCCAAAACCTCTACCCTTGCCCCCACAAAGGAGCATGCTCAAGTCTCTCCCTTCTTAACATAATTCATTAATACAGCCACCACATATTTATTGAGCGCCTACTGGGTGCCAGGAGCTCTTTTCTACCTCAAGCTAAAGGGGTGAATAAAAGGAAATTCCTCTCCTCACGCAACTTTGCTTTCTCGTATGCAGAGAGATAAACGTATAAGCATTGTAGTTACTATTCTTTCTCTCCTTCACCTCACGCAGCCCAGCTTGAAAGAGCAGTATACACTGCCTGCCTCTACTTCCACTTCTTCTTCCACCTTGGATTCCTTATTGCACTACTCCCAACAGGTGTGCAGTCCCCTGCCACAACACAATTAAAACAGCTCAGGGAAAAGTCATCACCAATGACTTCCTCCACTTGTAAATTTCAAGGGCATTTCTCAGTCCACTTTTGGTTAAATTTCAGCAGCAACAGGCACTTCTTGCAATTCCCTGTTACTCTGCTCTTCTCCCACTTTGGTCATGCATACCTCCCTGGCCACTCTTTCTCAGATTCCTTTTCTTCAGCTTCCTCTTTAAACGGTGGTACTTCCAGAGCTCTACATTTAATCTCTTCTCATTCAGTGTGCTCCCCTTGGACCACCTCGGTCATGCCCACGGCTTCCATGGTCAGTGATGACCACTCAGGAATACTGAATGTGTATCTTCAGGACAGGCTTTTCTAAAGAGTTACACACACACCGCCAACCACCTGCTTCTCCACCTGCATGGCCCAAAGACCTCTCAATAACACTGAATTTATCTCTTCCTGTAGGCAAAACTGTTCTTCTTTCCTCTATTCCCTGTACTAGGAAATTGTGCCATCATCCTCTCAAGATGCTAAGCCAGAAAACTTGGAGTCAGCCCCGGTTCTGCTATCATATCATAGGCCCTCCTCTTCTACACTAGTTGCATCAATTCTGCCTCCTCAAATACCTCTTTTTGTTCCCTCTTCCCTAATCCTACTGCAGAGACCACTAGCTCATTTCAGTGGCCTCATTAGAAGTTCCCCTGTCCTAAGAGGGCATCTTTTGGGATGAGCACTGGGTGTTGTATGGAAACCAATTTGACGATAAATTTCACGTATTAAAAAAAAAAAAAGAAAAAAACAAGTTCCCCTGTCCTGTCTTGTCCTCCTGCTCTGTTCTTATCTATTCAGGGCTATTCTTCATTATATTCAATGGGAGTGGTGCCCTTTGGTTGTATGACCCAGAAGGCTGAAATCACCCTCCTCTGGGGCAATCTTTACCAAAGACAGAGGTCAACCACTCCTACTTACAATTCTGCAATGATTGCACATCACCTATATGGATGGATCAACTCTTCCACCTGAAGAAAAGTGATGGGGGATGGAGGGCTAGAAGAGGCACAAGGCACAGCCTGAAGAAGCCAGCCAGGAAAATATGTTATTTAAAAATCTTTAAATATAAAATGATATTCTGTCTTTAATTTTTGATTCTGTATAATATATTCATGTTTTAATACAACCATAATTTCCCCCAAATCCAATTAAATGTCTACTCCAAGAAGACGTATTGTGTGTATCCTATAGCTTTGCATACCTCCTGGCACATCCACACAAACTCCGCTGAGAAGCAAGGACCCACACGATAAAATTTAAGATTCTAAGGCCCACCCCTGCCATGCTCTCAACGCTGCTCACCTGTCCAGGCCCACTGGACTACTGAGCTTATTACCTTTATGCTCTAGCAGTTACTAAATCATCAGAATTCCTCAAACATGCTACAATGATGCACAAATCCATGCTTTTCTCAAAACCTAAAGTATCCTTCTCCCTTGTCTGTGTGCTCACCGAACTCCTATTCAACTGTCAACTCTGAGACCGTGCAATACTACTACAGGTGCTCCTTCCCAAAAATGCTCCAGGTACACTAATGCCCCTTGCATAAGCACCTTCAGTGCTTATACGTGCATTCTTTAGGTGGTTTATGAGGCAATAAAGATGCTGTTCACAACATCTTATCTCTACAAATAACTACCAAAAAACTGTCATGTCCCATCCTCCTGATAACAGTCAAATTTACTGAAAGTTGTTTTGTTTTTGAAATTCTTCTATTTCCTCTCATTCATTGATTAGCCCATTATAATTGGGCTTCAGATTCCCACATCACTGCATTAAAATCACTCTCACCAAATTCATAAACCACCTGGTGGCTAAATCCAACAAATCCATCATATCCTTATCATTCTTGTGTTTGCAACATTTAATCATTTCCTCTTTTGTCTTTCTGACCTCAAACGCTCCTGATTTTCCTTCTCCAGCTTTCTTGCTAAACCCCCAACCACTTCCTCCTACTTGACTTTACAGGTTTTCATTTCCTCTGCCCATGTCAGCATTTCTTAGGGGTCTGTCTGAAATACTCCTGTCTGTTCATGACACACGCTCTTTCCTGAGTGAACTCATCTATTCTCATGGCTTTAACTATCATCCTGTCTTAGATAAAGCTAGAAACCAAATTTGGGTTCATACACCCGATTCTGATAGTCTTCACTGATCACCACTTCTGCAAGGATAGCAGTTTTGGAATATATAAAGTTAACAGCAGCATAGTGGCATAAAAGACAGTGCTAATCAGGTGCCAGGCACTGTTCTAGTAACAGGTAAATATTTTTTATGTATTAACTGATTTTGTTCCCACATAAATCCTATAAAATAAACACTATTATTATCCACATTTTACCGGTAAGAAAACTGAGACAACTGAAACTGAGTACAAGAAAATGAAAAAGAAAGAAGCCCCACCACTAATGAATAACTCTTTCTTTGAACAATTATAAGGAAAACTTAGAAGGTGATCAAATTAAATTCAGGATTCTGAAGAATTTACTTCTTCTGACAATGGTGATCTTCTGCTAATTAACAACAATCACCTTAGTAATGTTTTTTCAACACGGTAATCATTTTAATCATGTTTCTTTCAGTCTTTACTGAAATAAGATAACCTTAATTATTAAGATGTTTCACAAGCTCTATTTCTCAACCACAAAGATAAACTAGAAGCTCATGACAGAATAATAAATAAATGGAATATTTGAGATTTTACTGTATTTATGCAATGTGCCAACTTACGTTAGTGTTTGAACAATATCTTGGACACAGATATTCAAATAGGCACCTGAGAAAAAACTGGTAGGACCTAGAATAAAAGTGTTATGTGTGTACAGTTGGACATACTATGGGTGGCTCATGAGTGTCCTCAGAGTCTAACTGGCACATGCTAGGTTAAACTGACCAAAGGCCTGATCTAGTTCAACAAACCTAATATTTATCACACGGCTAAATATTTCACTCCCCTGGTTTTCCAACATTTTGCAAAAGATATAATGTGGCCAAGAAAAGATGTACGAAAAACAGGCATATGAAATATTTAGCTTTTCTCAACCAGGACCAACCAGTTAAACCAAAATGAAGGTTGCTGACAATATCTGGTCTACAGAAAAACCCACCCAATTAGCTTACACCTCAGATCAGATCATGTGGGTAATACATTTGGTTAAAGTAAAACAAAAAGAGAATCAACTTTGCATGGGCAAAATACAGTGAAACAGAAGGGGTGTGCGTCCCCTGCATGCAGGGAGCGAGGTGCTCAGTGGTGTGGCTCCAGTGGTCGTGAAGCACTGTACCAGGTGTGGGATGGATCTTCTGTAATAAACACCAGCCGAACTGAATGCGCAAAGTAGCCAGGTAGGCTGATGAAATGGAAAGTTGTGACACATCACCCGCTATAAAAGTCATATGGAAAATCAGAGGGCACAAACAGGTGAGGAAACAAAGGAAAAACAAATTCACTTCAGAAACTAACCAGAAAATGCCAGGAACACCATGAGCCCCTGAGTTCCAGTCCTGACCAGTTCCCACAGGGGCTCCCTTTCTTTCCTGCCAGAGGCCTTGGGGCCAAAGCCCACACTTCTTTACTCTGTAAAGCTACACCATCTAAGGAATCCCATTGGAATCTCCTGCCTGCAAAATCCATCTGTTCACTGAACAAGTGTCTACTGAGAGTCTTCTATTCTAGACCGTGGACATCCAGCAGGGAAACAAGACAGCAAGGTCCCCTACAGAACTAACATTTTACTAGGGGAGCATCAGATAATAAATAAATACAGGAACAAGATCATTTCAAATGATGGTATGCATTAATCAGAAAATTTAAAACAGAAAAAGAAAGTAACAAGAGAGATGTGATGGAGAGAAATGGGAGGAGTTACTTATTTGAACCTGGCAGTCAGGGAAGGCATCTCTGAGAAGGTAACTTTTGAGCTGAGACAGAAAGGAGGCAGAGTTGTTGGCCAAGCACAGATCTTGGAGAGGAGTGTTCCAAGCAGAAGCAAAGCAAAAAACAAGGCTTTGAAGTGGGGACAAGCATGGTGAGTTCAAGGAAGAGGAAAAGAGACTCACTGCCCTTGGGTTTTTGCTCAAATGCCATCTTAGGATCCCTGACCACGCTATTTTAAATTGTACCCACGGACTCAGCCCCCGTATTCTGTATCCCTCTTCATGATTCATCTCCTTTGAAATTTTTACCATCTGACAAGCAAAATAGATTACTTACTAATTTTTGTCTATTCCTACAGAATGTAAGCCCCCTAAGGGCAGGGATTTTTGTTACTGTAACCACTGCTCTGTTGCCTGTACTTGTGTGGCACATGGTAGGCCACAATAAATAGCAGCTAAATAAATAAAAGGGAAAGGGAAAGAGAACAGGGGGAGGGAGGAAAGAGTAAAAAACAGAACAGAGACAAGGAAGAGAAGAGGAAGGAGAGAAGTCAGCCAATGTGGCTGAAGCACAGTGGATGAGATCAACAGATGAGGGGTTGGGACTGTGTAGGCCTTAGAGACCACAGAATGGAGTCTGAATTTTATTTTAATGCAAAAAGAAGCCATCGAAGGGTCTTATGGCAGAAAAGCAACATGATCACATCTGTGGTTTAAAAAGCTCACTGTAGGGGCGCCTGGGTGGTGAAGTCGCTTGAGCAGCCAACTCTTGATTTCAGCTTGGGTCATGATCTCACGGTTCGTGGGATGGAGCCCCGCATGGGGCTCTGTGCTGACACCACGGAGCCTCTTGAGATTCTCTGTCTCCCTCTCTTCTCTGCCCCTCCCCAACTTGTATGCGCACTCTCTCTCTTTGTGTCTCTCAAAATAAATAAATAAACTTTAAAAAAAAACCTAAATAAACAAAAAGCTCTCTGTAGCTGCTATGTGGAAATCAGTGACAGAGAAGACAGCAAGGATACTAGGAAGGAGCTAGCCAAGCCAGAGATGAACAGGCCAGGCAATGATTAGCAGTGAACAGTGTTAGAGAGAAACAGACTAAGGATACTTTTCAAGGTGGCACCAAAAAAACTAAGGCGCCTGGGTGGCTCAATCAAGTGTCCAACTTAGGCTCAGGTCATGGTCTTACAGTTCTTGGGTTCTAGCCCCATGTCAGACTCTGTGCTGACAGCTCAGAGCCTGGAGCCTGCTTTGGATTCTGTGTCTCACTCTCTATCTGCCCCTCCCCCACTCACACTCTGTCTCTCCCTCTCTCTCAAAAATGAAAAATGAAAAATGAAAAAAATAAAAAATGAAAAAAACTACAGAAGAACTAGATATGGAGAGTTGGACTGAAAGAAAAAGAAGAATCAAGGGTATGTCAGCTTTCAATTTATTGCTTCTCAGCTCCCAATCTACCCTTCATTGCCTGTTCTGAGAAAATTAAGATGGACCCTTTAAATAATTTTCTTTTGCCTGATGCCTGAACGTTAAGCTAGTCTGTAGCTGGTCTACAGACACTGCAAGAGGAAAGGTCTTTTGTTTCTGGTTCCAGTGTGCTCCTCTTGGCAGCATAAATAGAACATCAAGAAGTTCAGTATTTCTGGGACTCCTGGGTGGCTCAGTCAGTAGAGAATCTGACTTCGGCTCAGGTTATGATCTCACAATTCCTGAGTTTGAGCCCCATGTCAGGCTCTGTGCTGACACCATGGAGCCTGGAGCCTGCCTCAAGTTCTGTGCCTCCCTCTCTCTCTGCCCTTCTCCTGCTCATGCCTCTCTCTCTAAGATAAATAAACATTTAAAAATCATTTTTTAAAGAAGTTCAGTATTTCTGATGTCCTATGGAGTCCCAGCCAGCTTATTTTAAGATCTTTGCTAATCTGAGAATTTGAGAAGACAAGTGGTCTAAGCTCACGAAACTTTCATGTTTTTAGAATTATTTTTCCTACATATACAAGGACTTGGGCACTTTATTCTGTTCATTCGTCTTTATTCAAATGCTAATACCATCCCGCTTAGAGCATAGTGATTTTAGACTCTGCTTTAATACATGGTAAAGCAAGGACCACCTCACTATTTTGTTTCTAAATTTGCTTGGCTATTCCAAAACATTTATTCTACTATATGCACACTGAGATCATTATCTAATTCCCCACTACCCAAAGAACTCTCCACTGAAGCTGTAATGAATTTCTGTTAATTTTATATATATTTAGTCCTCCCATCTGGGAATATGTTATATATTTACATTTTTTCAGATCTTGCTTTTACATCCTTGAGAGTTTATAATTTTCTTCACATGGATCCTGTGCCTTTTTTGTGATATTTACCCTGAAGTATTTGAAAAAAAAAATTAATACTATTACAAAGCCTTTTTCTCCTCACCAAGGCAGTTCATTCCCATACTTACCCCTGCCAACATCCCAATGATAGCAAAGAATGCTATTACACCCCACCCATCCCCATACCACCCTGATCCACAACGTCTGAGTTTTGCTGAAATCATTTAGACTATTTTTTTTAATGTTTATTTATTTATTTTGAAAGAGACAGAGAGCACTGCATGCAGTGTGGACATGTAGCGTGAGCAGGAAAGGAGCAGAGAGAGAGGGTGAGAGAGAATCCCAAGCAGGCTCCACACTCAGCACAGAGCTCGATGCGGGGCTCCATCCCACGACCATGAGACCATGACCTGAGTTGAAATCAAGAATCAGATGCTTAACTGACGGAGCCATCCAGGCACCCCTAGTCTATTTCATTCAGACAACCAGGTTTTCTGCTGTAATAGGTCTCTTCTGTTTCAAAAATTCTTACTTAGCATTTATATTACACATTCTTTGTCACTTGCTATGAATGTAATTATATAAATATAACATATATACCCTTACGTCAAAGTCCATTATCCATCACTGTTCCCTTTCTTCCTCCAATCTTGGGGTCTCTGTTTCACATTATCTGTTTCATTAGGGTACACTGCTTAGATTGGAGCCTGTGGGTGATACAATCTCTGCATCTTTGCACACTCACAGAGCTTTCTTTTCCCCAAAGGGTACATATCTATTCTGCATACAGGATTCCTGGAGTAGAGACCTCTTTTCTCAATAGTTTCTGGATGTTTCTCACACCATCATCAAAGTTGCAGTATTGCAAATGAGAACAGTCTGTTTTCTTGTTGTTGCTGTTTTAACTTCATCTTTCTATCTAGGAGCTCATAGGATGTCTTTTTCTTTATCAGTGAATTCAGGAATTCTATCAGGAGATGCCTAGGTTTATGCCATTCCTCATCAGTCTTGCCTGGAACACAGCACACTCATTCAAATCTGCAGTCTTTTTCAATTTGCAATCTTTTCTCAGCTCAGGGCATTTTTCTTCTATTACTTATTTCTCCTTCTAAAATTTTATTGTATGCATCTTAGGTTTCCTGGATCTAGCCTCTGAGTCCTCTGCCTTCGTAAGTTCCCACTCTAACTCTTGGCGTTCTTGTTCTAAGCTCTCAAATTTAAACTGGGTTTATAAAAAGAGGGCAGTAGAGATGTGCTAAAGCTGCCATCTTCCCAGAATCATTTCAAATGGGACCCTTTTAAATGCTATGTCATCATTCAAGCAGAAAACAAAAATGCTTCTACGTGCTTAAAAAACAATTACTTAAATTAACATATTAATATTGTCTAAGCCCAAACAGCTATTTGTTGGGAAGTTACTAGATTGAAAGCTCCCTGAAAGAAGGCAATTTGCCTTCCTTGCATCTCTCATCCTTTCAATAGGTCTTATAAATAAATGTGTTCAGCACACCTTTACTAATATATTGATATGCTGAGCACTTTATATGAGTTCCAAAAGGTAGAAGACCTTGCCATTACACTCACAAAAGTCCAAATGAGGGGGCAAAATAATTGAAACAAATAATAGTGGTCAGTTAGGTGTTAAACTCTGTTACCGCATACGATGGTCTAAAAATAGAAGAGATTAATATGAACTAAAGCAGTCAGCTGGCTTCATGACCAAGGGAACATTAGCCAGACCCTAGAATATGGGGAAATTTTAATAGGAAAGAAGGCAGTCCTGACAAAGAAAGGAGTCACTGCAAAGGCAGAAAGAAAAGAATGAGCCGATCAGGAAAAAGGGTGAGGAAACCAGTCTGACTATAATAGAAGAGTCCGGTGGAGACTAGTAAAAAATAAGAATAGACAGGGAGGCTGATGACAGGGTCTAGACTCATTCACTGGTTGAATAAGTATTGAAAAGCACTTATGCTGAAGGATGTCACATGCTGTCCTCAAACAGCTCACAAAGGGAGGTGAGAATATGTATGCAAATAACTTCTATGTTTGAGATCATCTGAAAAATAGCTATCATACAGGGGTAATGTTAGCAATCAGAGCTTAGAGAACCAACAAATGAGGAAGGTGGTTTTTTGAACAGGAAGTTCATCTTCCAGTACTTCCCTTGGTCCTTGAAAAAAAACAAGCAAAGAACTATGGGAGAAAAATTCATACCAATGCTTTTTCTACATGTTTAATTTAAAAATGAAAGTGTCTCCAGACCAGAGAAAAATCCAATAAAGAATGGCAACTCTTTAAAATTTTGAGACAGAAAAAAAAATTTTGTAACTACGTATGGTGATGAAAATTATTATAGTTACTATGATCATTTTACAATATACACAAATATCCAAGTGTTATGTTGTACACCTGAAACTAATATAATGTTGTATGTGAAACCTTACCTCAATTAAAAAAAAATGTAAGACAGCCTGTTTGCTTCAGTCACAGATTTACTAAACAAAAAACTATCAGAAGTTTCTACCTAGTAATTCCTGCGGGGTTGATTTTTTAAAAGGAGATTCAGTGACAAGACTGGTCAGCACTGTAACGCAAGCATGCCTGACCTGAGTTAAAACCCACAAGTTCCAGGCTATGAGTAACTTGAAACAACAGAATCCAAGTTCTTCAGAAAAAAAAGGAGACAGAAAGAAAGAAAAACCCTAAGACGCTTTAATTCATCCATGAAAGCAATAATGCTCTAAAAATAAAGAGACATTAGAGCACTATTCCTTCACAAAACAAGAAATAATTCCAAGAAAATAATCAATTGAAGTACATGTCATTTACAGGGGCACCTGGGTGGCTCAGTCCATTAAGCATCCAACTCTCGATTTCGGCTCAGGTCATGATCTCAAGGTCATGGGATCAAGCCCCGAGTTGCACTCTGCACTGGGCATGGGGCCTGCCTAAGATTCTCTCTCCCTCTCTCTCTGCCCCTCCACTGTGCATGCACATGCTCTCTCATAAATAAATAAATAAATAAATAAATAAATAAATAAATAAATAAATAAAGTGCATGTCACAGAAGTACCTGCATTAACTTCTACGTTGACTTTAAATTTGAACATTAAATACCCTAAGAAAAAAACAAAACACTAAAAACACTTTCTGAACAAGAATGTAACCACAATCCTCTCTACAGCTCAAGATCAGTGCAAACCAAAGACCTTTCAAAGACAACAGACCCGTGGATCTTCATTTAGGACTGTCCTGTGTAGCATCCAAAATATTTTCCTCTTGCATTTCCCCCTTTCAGCTTCTCATCATCATCATCTCAATTCAAGGAAGAAAAATTAATTTCACATCTCTTCTCTGAAAATAGGACAGAACAGGGGCGCCTGGATGGCTCAATCGGTTGAGCGTCTGACCCTTGATTTCGGGTCAGGTCATGATCTCACGGTTCATGAGATCGAGCCCTGCGTCAGGCTCTGTGCTGGCAGCATGGAGCCTGCTTGGGATTCTCTCTCTTTCTCTCTCTCAAAATAAATAAATAAACATTAAAAAAAAAAAAAAAAGAAAAAGAAAATAGGACAGAACATTCCCATTCTTTCCTCTCCAGGCAGCCCCGCCTCCAAAACTCCACAGACAGAAGCTGCATCCTAAGAAAACTAGAGCCCAATAGTTAGGATGGAAAAGAATTTTGCTGAAATGATTTGAAACATGATTCAGGGAGACAGAGGCAGATGGCAGTGTGGAAACCCATGGAGTTTGGAGCCAAGCAGACTTGGGTTCCCATCCCAGCACACTGTACTCTCAGGCTTCACGTTCTTTAACAAGTCTCTACAAAACGGAAATCACACACCTATCTTCAGCAGTTTTAGATTAGAAGCACATTTCTAAGACCTGCCTGAGATCACACAATAAATGGCAAACACAAGACCTAACCCAATTCTAAATGACCATTAAGTCCACTGTTTGGTTTTTAAAAAAAAAATTTTTTTTTTTTTTTTTTCCAACGTTTATTTATTTTTGGGACAGAGAGAGACAGAGCATGAACGGGGGAGGGGCAGAGAGAGAGGGAGACACAGAATCAGAAACAGGCTCCAGGCTCTGAGCCATCAGCCCAGAGCCCGACGCGGGGCTCGAACTCACGGACCGCGAGATCGTGACCTGGCTGAAGTCGGACGCTTAACCGACTGCGCCACCCAGGCGCCCCTAAAAAAAAAAATTTTTTTAACGTTTATTTATTTTTGAGACAGAGAGAGACAGAGCATGAACGGGAGAGGGTCAGAGAGAGGGGGACACAGAACCTGAAACAGGCTCCAGGCTCCGAGCTGTCAGCACAGAGCCCGACGCGGGGCTCGAACCCACGGACCGCAAGATCATGACCTGAGCCGAAGCCGGCCGCTTAACCGACTGAGCCACCCAGGCGCCCCTGTTTGGTTTTTTAAAATGTTTATTTATTTTTGAGAGTGAGAGAGACTGAGCATGAGCAGGGGAGGGGCAGAGAGAGAGGGAGACAGAATCCAATGCAGGCTCCAGGCTCTGAGCTGTCAGCACAGAGCCCAACATGGAGCTCGAACTCACAAACTGTGAGATCATGACCTAGCCGAAGTCGGACACTCAATCGACTGAGCCACCCAGATGCCCCGTTAAATCCACTGTTCTGATCTCTTTGCCATTTGTTTCAGAATGATACTGTCACTGGTAGTGAGAAAGGGAAAGATCAGGTTATGAGACCAGGTCCGGTACACACTGTATTCCTCTCCATTTCAGGTGCTTTTTAAAAGCTAGCTCAGTTCTCGCATTATGGTAAAAGAGCTATTTATTCAGCAGCTACTTACCGGCCAGCTAGGGTATATAAAGAGCTAAGCACAGGGCCTGTTACATAATAAGCACTCGATAATTGATGGCTACTTACACAGAGATCTTAACTTCTTAAGAGAGCTTAAGAAAAGCTGGCTTCTTATAAGAAATTGAGTGGAAAAGAAGTAAACCAGGCATAAAAGGGGGAAGAACATGCCAGAGTGGGCATTTCTCAGAGAAAGTGAACGTGTACAAAGGCAGGGAAATGAAAAAACCCAGTGCATTCAGGGTAGCTCAAGTAGCTAGGCATGCATGGCGAGAGAGGGGAGAAAATCACGAAAGGCGCAGGAAATGAGGCTACAAAGGCAAGCAGATCTTGGTACACAAAGGATGCCTGGATTTTATCCTGTGGGTGGGTCACGGGTCAAACCAATGAAAAGTCTTAAACAGGGACAAGGACATGATTAGATCGGTGTTTCAGAATGATCATTCCATCACAGAATAGAGAAAGACGGACTGGAGGGAGAAGGGTCTGGAGGCAGGTGGATGACTTACGAGACTACAATAACAATCTCAGCAAGAGGTGATAAGAGCCCGAACAAAGACCAAAACGAGGTCAATGGAGGGGAGGAACAAGAACTGACAGGATTTAGTGATCCATTAGAAGTTAAGGATGACCCTCAAATTTTTGACCCAAGTAAATGGACATTCTGAAGCAGGGTTTTGTGAAGTAGGCTGAAATAAGGAGAACAGTTGCGGACTAAGTTACGGCTGTCTGGGGGAACCAGTGGGATGTTGGAGCAGAGTGCTTGAAGTCAGGCCTAGAGATACACACCAGAGAGCCACCTCACAGCCAAGAGAGCTAAAGCCCTGGGCATGGATGAGATTACTCAGCAAGTTTATGTGAAGTGAGATGAAGGCTAATGACTGATAGCAGGAACACCCATATCAGACGGATAAGAGAAACAGAAGCTCAAGAGACAGCATAAGAAGGAACAGTTAGGGAGCCGGAAGGAAATGATGCCGTAAAAGGTAAGGAAGGAGAGAGTTTTATAAAAATAACTGTTCACCATATTGAATGCTGCAGGGAAAGATACTGTGTCCAGTGGGTACTTTTCAGTCTGAAATTAGAAGTCATCGGTGCCCTTGGAGACTGTTGTTTCAGAGGCTTGATAAGCAGAAGCAATGGATGAAGGAACGAGCAAAGGAAACAAAGAAAGGAGAGGAAATGTAAGCCACACCTTCTAGGAGCTATGAGAGGGAGAGAATGCATGCACATAAGAGTAAACAGTTCCAATACACGACTGTGGGAAGCTGCTTTTTTTAAACTGGGAGAAATTTCAGCGTATTTATAGGCTGAAGGGAAGGAACTGAGAACCAAGTGTTAAGTGAGAGGCTGAAGATGAGAGAGAGACAAAGACAAAAAAGACTATGAATGAAGACTATGAATGAACAGATCAATCAATGGAGTAAGATGCCAAGATCACAGAGAAGTGATGGGACTGAGAATACAGTCAGAGGGATACACCGTAGAACAGCAAAGGGGATATTTCTTCCTCTGAGAAAAGAAGGAAAGGGGATAAGGGTGGGAACTGACATAGATAAGGCTTTGAGTATTGAGGAGGGAAGTGGAGGGAGTTTGGCTTTCCTCACAAGCTATTAAGAATGGTTCTTTTTTTTTTTTTTTAAGTTTATTTATTCATTTTGAGAGTGGGGAGGGGCAGAGAGAGAGGGAGAGAGAATCCCAAGCATGCTCTGGAGCCTGCCCTGGGCTCAACCTCATGAATCACAAGATCATGACCTGAGCTGAAATCAAGAGTCAGATGCTTAACTGACTGGGCCACCCAGATGCCCCAATAAGAACAGTTTTTAACTCCGCTTCATAGCCCTCTTTAAGATACTGATGAAAACTATAAACTCTGCTCCCCAAAAAGATACGCATAAGCACTCATGTTCAAAATTCTACACATGATTTCAGCATTTCCAGGTCCACTGAAGCCAACTCATGAATCCAAAGAGATTGGCAATGGAATTCCAAAGAAATGGCCTTCAGAAGTGATCTTGTTCATGGACAAGCATCCACACGGGAAAGCAAACTGCTCATTATAAACACAAATATATGGGGTGCCTGTATGGCTCAGTTGGTTAAGCATCTGACTTTTGGCTCAGGTCATGATCTTGCAGCTCATGAGTTCAAGCCCTGCGTTGAGCTCTGTGCTGACAGCTCAGAGCCTGGAGCCTGCTTTCAGATTCTGTGTCTCCCGCCTCTCTCTCTTCCCCTCCCCCACTCGCACTGTGTGTGTGTGTGTGTGTGTGTGTGTGTGTGTGTGTCTCAAAAATAAAGAAACATTAAACATTTTTTTAAAAAACACAATAACATGAAAAACTCTCACTTACGCCTCTAGGCTATGATCAATCACGAAAAGAGAGGGCACTACTTGATGTATACAATAGCACTACATTAGACTCTAGGAATAGGGGATATAGGAGACCATCCTTGCTTTTAGGAAACTTAGAATTTAAAGAAATGAGAGGCAAAAGCCTTGGATTTAGCAATGACTTTAGATAAAAGCAGTATCTTTAAAAAACAAAGGATCAATCTAGAGCTGAAGGGAGACAAAAATCAGACTCTAAAGATAGATGACCAGACAAGGTTGGTGGTAAGCACAACTCAAAAAAAAAGAGGACCAAGAAAACTTTTGAAGGAGGAACTGAAAGATTTTGTTCACTAAAGACAAACGGAGGACTAAGAAAAGGAAGAGACAAAAACTATTTGAGGGCTCTGAGACCCACATGTGCCTTTTCATAGCTGTTAGATGCTTGAGTCTCAGCAACCACGCTTAAATTTCAAAGCCATTTGCCAGAACCTACAGGCTTGGAAATGTACACACACCAGATGTCTGTATGAAACAAACCAGCTACTCTTTTTTGCCCCAGTCAACTGTCTGCAGTGACCCAACATGTGTTGAACTAAGGGTAGAGGGTGCCGACAGGAGCAACTGATGGTGGAGTGAGGTCTTACTTTAAAAAAATACGTGTACAAATTGATTCCAGTCATCACTTCCTACAGAACCATATTCTGCTAAGTAACACAAGATATTAAAAACAGCCACTCACTATGCATCCATTCACTATCAGAAACAATAAAGATTACACATACCAAGTGACCACTGAATGCCACACATTATAGTCAGCTCATTTTAAACCTTACAACTCCAATGAGATTGTCATTCCTTTAAGAACTGGAAACACTAAATAGAGGGAGGGGACAAAGTCTGTCCAAGGTCACAGAGCTAGTAAGTGAAGGCCAGGAATTGGACCCAGGCCCAACAGATGCCAAAATCTGTGCTTCTCAAATGATTACACAACCCTGCCTCAGACCAAAGTCAAACCCCCAAGACAGGGACTTTATGTCTCACTTCAAATCAAAGTGAAGTGAGCCAAAATTTACAAGAAACAGTACAAGAAAGAAATAGTTGGGAGGCTGTTTAAAGAAGTTTAAGATATGAATTACCTCTGGAGGAGCTTACAGTGGGGTGAAATGAAAAACAATCAAAATATATTAGAAAATATATTGGGCAAGCAAGCAGGAAGGAGCTCTTCAAAGAGCATTCCTGAGAGAGGACCATGGAGAAGTGTACTAATCATGATACAAATATAGTGTGAGGGCCCGTTCTGGCTGATCATCCGAACTTTCACCCCTGAGGTGCTAATCCTTACACAGGTGCTAAGCAGCCACCAGGGGTTGGGCTGAAAGTGAAGGGTTAACGATTTCTCTCATTCAAAACTCCAGCCCGATGCTATGGGGCTGTCAAACAAGAATAATTTTTCGGGGCGCCTGGGTGGCTCAGTCGGTTGAGCGTCCGACTTCGGCTCAGGTCACGATCTCGCGGTCCGTGAGTTCGAGCCCCGCGTCAGGCTCTGGGCTGATGGCTCAGAGCCTGGAGCCTGCTTCCGATCTGTGTCTCCCTCTCTCTCTGCCCCTCCCCCGTTCATGCTCTGTCTCTCTCTGTCTCAAAAATAAATAAATGTTAAAAAAATTAAAAAAAAAAAAAAAAGAAGAATTTTTCAAAAAACACATCAGAACGAGGGTGTCCAAACAAGCACTCTCCTTTACAGTAGGTGACTCATTCTACCAACCAATTTGTCACTTGTCTTCTGGAACTGCCCTCAAAACCAGTTTACGTCATTCTACTTTTTTGACAGTCACAACTCAAGTCAGTTTACAATCGCTCTAATTTTTTCGATCACACCTAGTTTGGACTCCAAAAGAATAGGGGCCGCCTGGGTGTCTCAGTCAGCTAAGCACCTGACTTTGGCTCAGGTCATGATCTCGTGGTTCGTGGGTTCGAGCCCCATGTCAGGCTCTTTGCTGACAGCTCCGAGCCTGGAGCCTGCTTCAGATTCTGTGTCTCCCTCTCTCTCTCTGCTCCTCCCCCACTTGCTTGCGCGCGCGCGCGCGCGCGCGCTCTTTCTCTCTCTGAAATAAACGTTTAAAAAAAAAAAAAAAAAGATCCGAAATGGACTCCAAAAGAACATCACCAGTTTTTCTCTACTTGATTCCAAGTAACCTATAAAATGAAGCTCCACCCTCAAAGAAAATGTGTCACCATGAGGATTTTCAAAGGAATGTGCCACAGGCTCTGACTGCAGTTCCTAAAGATGAGTTCCAGCGTAAGACAAATGTAGCCCACCAAAAACATACACATGCAAGTTTTGGGGAAACCACTTAGCTAATGCCCAGTTTGTGTTATTTAAAAATCCACACCCCTGTTTTCCTTAATACTCCGAGCATTAGGTAGGACAACTGCTTAGATGTAATTTTCTGATAAACGGACATCCTATGAATTCACAACTGTGCTACGTATTTTGGGGAAAGTGGACCACTTTCCCAATTGTAGATAAAGCAGGAGGGCCTCCCCAGTTTCCTGGTCCCTTAATTTTACTTGCCCACTTGTGAAATATGATCTCTAGCCAGCATCGTCCCCTTTCCCTCTTCCACTCCCCCACTGCTTCCCCACTCCTAAAGAGGATTCCCTTCAACTCCTAGCAAGGGGCCCTCTCTTATCCCTCCACCTTCAAGGTGGGCCCTACACCATGCTTTGAGGACTCCAGAGATAAGTGATGGAATAGGAGAAGGGAGGATGTGACTGAATTTGTTGTGCTTGTGCTCAGAGAAGTGTTCAAGTCACAAAAGGCAGGAGTCCTTCCTGTGTTATTTTGTCTTGAATACTTTCCCAACTGTCATCTTTGGACACTGAAAGACTTCAGCTCCTTCTGACAAGCCACAGAAGTATGGGATTTATGTCCCTCTTCCCTTCATACTTACGACTGAACTGCACCGGCAAGATCACACCCGTCTCGACACACAATCCCATCTTATATTTATAGTTCTCTGCTGTTTCTTTTTCACAACGACAAAGCAGATAGCTTCCTCTTTTCTTAGAAGGCAGCCTCTGTACAAAACTCTATCGTGGTCTCATATACTGTTTGGTTGGTATTTAGGTGACATCCCTACCAGATCCAGGGCTCTTTAAAAGCTGACACAGAGCCCTGCTCACCTCTGTATCCGTAGCACATAGTAGGCACAAAATAAATGTCTGTTGAAGCAAATAAGTGAATGACAGACTAGGAAGAGATTTCAGAAAGAGAATCAAGGGGACTACTTAGAACTGTGGCACACAACTGTTACATAGCATTTCCTTAGAGTAAAAATGAGAGGTAACAGCGTGTGCCCTAACAGTAAAGATATTTAAATCATCCGATGGTAACAGATGCCATAATTACATGGCAGCTTAGGATAATGGCGCTTATTACGTGAGCAACTTTAGCCAAAACACTTAACCTCTTAACCTTTCGAAGTTTTCCCTTCTGTGAAAACAGAAAGGAAAGAAGGAAGGAAAAGAAAAGGTAAGAGAGGTGGTAATAACATCTATCTATTCTACCTAATCACCAAGTTGCAGCAAAGCCCAGATGACATAATGCACAGGATCATTATACAGTGTATTTTGTATGACAGGTTTCAACAAATAAATCTCATCATTAGTGTTACTTTAGATGCATACACTCGAGTAAAACATGTGAATAAAGTTCAGACAACAGAGTTCATTGTCAAACATGTAATAGATATGGCAGGAACAAGAATATATGTGGATCATGAAGAAAATACCCAGCAGGGGAATACCTGTAGAAACCTCCTACCTATTCAATTCATCTCCAGAGAAGCTCACGATTATTTGTAACTTCAACTTTAAATGATTCTCGAGGAGCTTTCTCCGCTAAGTCCACGGTGACCTGCCTGAAGCACCAGACACAGCCCTGGGCTCTGCAACGCGCTCTGCGGCAAACAGCCCACAGAGGCACAAACCTGCATTACGGCCCAGAGTTGGCGGAGCTATGACCAAAGCCTGCAGCCGAAAATACAGACAAGCACAAAGAAATTTCTTTCACAGTATACAGCTCAGGCTATCACTATAATTAGGACCAACTATGGCCCGAACGTTTAAAAAAAAGAATAAAATCACGGAATAAGTTCCCCCAAACCAGCAATACATGACAAACACACAGTTAAAAGCACATTTTTTTCGAAAGGAAAAAAGAAGAAAAAAAACAAAAAAACTTTTGTCAGAGCAGCAGCTGTAGAGAAAATGTACAATAAACAGGCAGGATTCACTCAAAATATACTACAGACATCACAAATACACCCCGTGCTATAGATCTGGGGGATAGTGGGTTGTTTTCACTTCACTTGAAGCCCTAAAAACGTCTACCTATTTCTCTAGTCAAGCATCCTCTGTACTGTATTTTTAAGCAAGAGAAAAAGACAGATGGCCAAGATGCTGATACTGCAGGCCCAAGATTTTTCAACTGTATTTTTCCCAGTTGTCCATTGCTAAAAGAGATACAGGACAACGTAGCACAAATCTACACGAAACTAACTCAAACTAAGTATATGTCAACCAAAGCAATCCTGCATCAGAAAGTAAACCAGGAACTTGTCCTGACATTCAGTTTATAGGAGTCTGACACCTTTCTAAACCAGAGAAAGGTGAGCTAATCAGTGTTAGTCCTAGAAACAGTTCCTCGGAATCATTTCTAGAAACATTCAGAGAAGTAAACAATAATCAGCTGGAAGCCGATATACCAAGAATAAGGAGCTTCCAGGATTTCCCTCTGTGTAAAAGCAATCAACTCCTATTTTTAATCTCATTCTGACACAAACAACCAGCCAAAGCGCTCCCTTTTCTGGCTAATCAAATATAGGTGATCTGTTATTATGAAGTTAACTGTTTTAAAAGTCAGATTTGAATGGAAATCATTACAGATTTAATGACAATATTTTAGTATAGGAGAAGAATGAGGTTATCTTGAGAGGCAGAACCGATGGTAAGGCTCTAAATAACGTCACAGAAACCAACTCATCCACCACCACTGATTCTGGGGATGGGCAAAAAACACCTTCCTATCTGATTAATTGAAAAATAATATGTTGGCAATTAAGTGCACATGAAAACAGCACCTCCCTATATATTGGGAAAACCTAACAGGGTTATTAAAAATTAATTATTTCCTTGTATGCCCAACAGGATTTGCAACGTTCAAAATCCACTTCTGGGGTTTCATTGTAAAGGATTGGGGGGGGGAGGGGGCTGGGGGAGAGAATGTCTTGATAAGTAAACAAAAAGTCCGAACTCTCCTGGGAACTTGTCACATTCTTCTCTTCCAAATCCACAGTATTTAATCCACTTGAAAAACGCCAGCAAAGAGGGCCTTTGGCAAGGAACTCAGTAAGAATATGCAACTCTGAGAACACCACCACAGTACTGACATCAAGCTTGTAGAAAATGCTGCTTTTGTCTCAGAGTCAGCCCCTGATAAAAACAGGAACTTTATGGAGAACTGATCACAACTGCACAAGAAGCCTGATCACATGCCCACAACAGAGCAACGTTTCTCTCATTATTGTCCAAGGGACTTCTCTAATAACAGTGGCTCGATTTACTCCATTCTTTTAATTCTCAAAATAAATCCAACCCTCCTTGCACCGACCCATTGTCAGAAGAAAGAGGGTGCCGGCCAGGATTTGCATGTAACCGGTAGTCACCCTCCTTCTCTCTTCAAAGACTCCAAAAGGTGATCAGATGCGGAAAATTCACCCCGAATACAGGCACCAGGAAAAAAAAACCCTTATGACAAAGGTGGTGTGAAAACAGCACAGTGGGTCTCTCTCTGGGTTAATGCCACTGCTTCCAATCTCCCTAGGACCCTCAGTGGCCCACCCTGCTCCTAGCTCACTCCTGTCACTGGGGAGGCATCTCGCATTGTTAAAGAAGGAGGAAGAAGAAATGCTGCGGATTTCCCATGTATCTTTCTCTTTTTCTGGAAGGGGGAGGGGAGCTGAAACAGGCATGGGGCCCTCCCCTCGAAAAGGGTAGAGGACAGGCGAAAGCTGTCAGCCACCCTGCTCTCAGCCTCAGCCTCACCCCCACCCCCACCGTGCCCAGACGCCCGGGCAGAAGCGGGAGGGCGCAGCTTTGTCTCGGGTTTTGAGGGGCAGGGAGTGCAGAAACAGCCCGGGCCCGGGGAGGACTTCTCCCCGAAGCCCCTGCTTAACCCCCACCCAGAGAACACAATGAACGCCTCAGGAAACCCACTTCATGGGGTGCGAGAGCAGGGAAGACGACCCTTCGGAGCACGGGCCAGATTTCCGGCACCCTCCTCCCACCTCGCCCGCACGGCCAGCAGGGCGCGCGGCGGGGACCTGCTCTCCCTGTCGCCGCGATCCGCAGCGGCGCCCGGGCGCTCGCTCCCCCCGCCCGGCTCCTACCCTCCGAGAGCTCCAGCTCCAGCTCCGCCAGTTGCGCCCGCACTTCGGGCGGCAGCGCCGCCACCGCGGCCGGCGCGGGCTCCAGGCCTCGCTCCGCCATCCGGGCTCCGCCAGCCACACTCCGGAAGACAAGAGAGGGGGCCGAAGGAGGGACGGACTGACGCGGGCCCACACCCGGGCTACAGGATCCGGCTCCGGCCGCCGAGCTCCGCCGCTGCCGCCGCCGCCGCCGCCGCCATGAGCAAAAGTCACGTGAGCGCGGTGGCCCCGCCCCCGGGCCGAGGACGCACCGCCTCCGCAGCCAGGCGTCGCTGAGGACTCGCGGGCTTACGGCGCCCTCTACTGGGAATCTCCTAAAACGACGAGTCCAAGCCCGCTACCCGGAGCTCTTCTAGGCGAAAGGAGCTCGAGGTGTTGATGTCAGCGTGGACGGGCGTAGCGTTTACCTTTTAACGAGCTCATAAGCAAGTTTTCAGAGGACCCAAGCCTCACCTTTTCCACTTCTCTTAGTAGTGTATGCCTTTGTCTTGTCCTCTCCTCCATTTCCCCCTGATTGACATCTACCCATTTTTGAGGACCAGAACTCAGGCCGCTTTTTTTTTTTGACTGATAAATGATTTTTTTTTTTTTTTTTTTTTTTTTTTTGTAATTGTATCACCGGCCTTTTCTTTTACTGGGACTTCCCAGTCCCACTTCCCGGGAGCTGTTTCTATTTCAGTTCTAGCATTTAAGGCAATGGATGGAGAATCTCCTTCCTTCTACCTAGAAATTCTAACTACTTGTAAGTGGGGAACTTAATCTTATCTTTTTATACTCTTCAATGTTTGACTTAATAGATATTCCAAAAATATTAATATTTAATTCAATGTAAGGAGGATCCAAACATTTGTGTATTTTTACCAGGAAATACTGGAGCAGATGCTTTAAATAGTCATTCATTCATGTTCTATCATAGTATTATACATATATTTTTTATGCCAAAGTTCCCCTTCACAGTTTGAGAGATTTCAGCCCCTTTTGTACTGATCCAGAATTGGTCTTTTGAGAGAAAAGGCCACAACATCTATTCAGTAGGAGTTTCTAGACAGTATTGTACCATTTATGGGCTGAAAGGAAAATTATTTTTTAGTTGAGAAAAGAATTTCAGCTTGAAAAAAGAAATGTGACACCATGGTTGATTGAGGAGTAGACGGAAATTTCCTTTTAACTGCAACAATGTAAGGAGAATCTTAGGAATATATATGTGTGTCCTCTGGTTTAGGTAGGACTGTTGAGAATTTTTTTAGGTCTACAAATTGGTTGACATTCCTCCCATCAAAAAGTGAGGTCCAGGTTCGCTCCCCTGAATCTGAAAGGGCTTCTGACAGCTTTGACCAACAGAATATGGCACAAGTGATACTATGTAAATTCTGAAGTTAGGTTCTAGAAGGCCATGCAGCTTCCCCTGGTTCTCTTGGAATTCTCCCTCTCCAGAGAACCCCTCTGAAGATCCTCCCTCCCAGGGTGCTCTGAGAACTCAGTAGCCATGCAGGCAGCTGTCCACATGGAAAACCACATGAGGTGCTCTGCCCAACCTCCCCAGCTCAGCCCAGCCTTATCATCATCCTAGCCCAACATGAAGAAGCCTGCAGATGACTCCAGCCCCTAGACATTTGAGTCTTCCCAGCTGAGGTCCCAAACAATGTGGAGCAAAGACAGCTCATGCTTGTCACGCCCTGTCCAAATTTCCTGCGAACATAATAAAATGGTTATCCTATTACGCCTCTAAGCTCGGGGTGGTTTGTTATACAACAGAATACCACAAGAAAGATCTTAGCAGGTGTTCTTGTTTACCCTCCCAATAGCCCTTACCCCCTCTTTCCTTGTCACTAGACCACACCAACCCTATTGAGGCTGAATATGCTACACACACACTTTTCTGCCCTCCTTGGCGTGTGTGTGATCCCCTGGGGGAACTAGTGGAGGGGGAACATCTGTGGATGATCTCCCTTATTGATGAGACAGATACATGCACAAGGAGAAAATGCCCCTTCACTTCCTTCCTGTCTTTGGGTGTTGTCCACTTTAGGGTGCCAGCAGTCATCCTGCAACCATAAGAGGAAAGCTAAGAGGAGCACAGAGACATCACCTAGAACTTGACAGAATTGGTCTGCTAAAATAACGAATTCTGGAACCACCTATATTAGGCTTCTCCTTACATGAGAAAATAGGTTTAAGCCTGTTTTAGTTTCATAGTCTGCTGTTTACAGCCAAAAGCTTCCCATGTGATGCTCAATTTACTACCTAAAAATGGAGTATTATGGGACGCCTGGGTGGTTCAGTAGGTTAAGCATCTGACTCTTGGTTTCTGTGCAGATCGTGATCGCAGGGTGGTGAGATCAAGCCCCGCATCAGGCTCCATGCTGGGTGTGGAGTCTGCTTACGTTTCTCTTTCTCCCTTGCTCCCCCACCACCCCACTCACACTCACTCTGTCTCTCTCCAAAAAAAAATAAAAATAAAAATAAAAGTAAAAATAAAAATAAAACAAAAAATGGAGTATTACAAGTGAGCAAAATGTGAAATGATTGAGTGCGGTTGCAAAACATCCAGTGAGCTATTATGCCACCACATGTAGATTGGGGGTGTTTTGCAGCTGAAATAACTGGAAAATTCAAGATTTGGGGAGTAAGTTGGTGTGGCTTTCAGTAAATTCATACAAAAGAAAAATTGTCTGAAGACGTCCCAGTGGAGGACAGGTGGGTAAGTTTGTCTTTGCTAAGAAGCTTTTCTGACTGCAACTGAAATTGACATGGATGACAGGGTGGAGCTTTGCTGGCTTGGGAAAGCCAAGATCTCTCAAGTTAAGGCTAGGATAAACAGAAGAAAGAACATGGGAGATTTAACAGGTGACAAAATTGAAAAGATTGTGGCTGCTGATGTCTGAAGAACCTCAAGACCTTTCATTAAACAGTCTTTGTCAGATGGAGGTAAATTTAGTAATGAGTACAATAAGCTTAGCAGGAAAGATTACATTAAAGATGGGATTCCTGGGGCTGCAGGTTGGCTCAGTTGGTTAAGCATCCAACTCTTGATTTGGGCTCAGGTCATGATCTGATGGGTTGTGGGATCCATCCCACGTAGGGCTCTGTGCTGACAGCGCTGAGCCTGCTTGGGAATCTCTCTCCCCCTCTCTCTCTGTATCTCTCTCTCAGTCTCTCAAAATAAATAAACAGGGGCGCCTGCGTGGCTCAGTCGGCTGAGTGATTTTGGCTCAGGTCATGATCTCACAGTTCATGAGTTCGAGCCCCACATCTGCTGTCACAGAGCCTGCTTTGGATCCTCTGTCCCCCTCTCTCGCTGCCCCTCCCCTGCTCAAGCTTTTCCTCTCTCAAAAATAAATAAATGTTTAAATAAATAAACTAAAAGAAATGTTTTTAAAGGTGATATTCCTCCCTCTGAGGTCATTAATTTCAAATTGCCTCAAGGTCCTTTAAAGTAAAGGAGAAGAAGATATTTGCTGAGTAGAGAGACAAGAGCTATGGGGCTGAAATTCTCAGGTTTATGGAATGATCAGTGCTGTCCAACAGACACACGATGTGAGCCACATGTATAATGTTAAATTTTACTACATTAAAAAGTAAAAAGAAACAGCATATCTCAATCCAGACTAGCTACATTTCAAGTGTTCTATGGCTAGTGGCTACCTGGTTGGACAGGGCAGGTCTAGATATTTACCTGCTTTATTAGCACATGGAATTGACTGGATTAAACAGTCCAGAACCCCACTAAGTTTTTGTACCATACGTATTGCCAAAAATATTCCAAACTTGGCTTTAGCTGCCACTAATTATTCAACACTATAAGCAATCTCGAAACTTCCAACTCCTGCCAACAGAAAAATGGCTGCCAGAGTTCTGCCCCTAAGGACATATACCCAATGCCCATATTAGGTATGCCCATGAAGGACAGTGGATAACTAAGACACGCCACTTCCAGAGATCAGAACCAGAGGCTGCCAGACTAGCTAACACATTCACTCCATTTACCAGGGTTGGGCATCCTCACTAGTCCTGTCAGGCAACATGGTAGACTGTTTGCAATCTACCCCCTGTTTTTTAAAAAAAAATTTTTTTTAATTTATTTTTGACAGAGAGAGAGACAGAGCATGAGCAGGGGAGGGGCAGAGAGAGACGGAAACACAGAATCTGAAGCAGGCTCCAGGCTCTGAGCTGTCAGCACGGAGCCTGACGCAGGGCTCGAACTGGTGAACTGCAAGATCATGACCTGAGCCGGTCAGCCGCTTAACTGACTGAGCCACTCAGGCACCCCTGCAATAACCCCTTTTACCCCTCACTGTACTCGATATCCTTAGGTAAATCCCTCCTATTCATTGGGTTTAATCATATGACTTGCTTTGGCTAATGGGACAATTATAAGCATGACCCAGAGACTTGGCAAGTGCTTGTGCATTTGTCTTTCTGCTTTTGAGACCACTGCCTTGTGAATGAGCAGGAGCTAAACTACTAGATGAGGAGAGACATGGCCCAACTACCCCCACTGCTCTAGCTAGGTAAAAAAAAAACCCACCCTGCCGAGGTATAAGAGTGAGGCCATAGACTGCCAGTTGATCACAGATCCCAGCTCAGATGGCCAATGCCATGTGCACAAAAAATGGTTGCCATTTTAAGCTGCTAAGTTTTGTTCATTTGTTACACAGCAAAAACTAATAAAAACAGGTATGATATGTACTCAGGGACAGTGTCTGCTAAATATTCCCCTTTCTGAATGGGAATATCATTGTACTTACAATCCGTTGTCTGGCATTGTCTTACGCAGTAGTTCTCAAACTTTAGCATACATCAGAATCACATGGAAAGCTTATGAAACACAAATTGTGACTTCCAACCCAAGTCTCTGGGTCATGACTCCATAGGTTTGGGATATGGCCCAACGATTCACATCCTTAACAAGTCCCACGATGACACCGCTACTGCTGATGGGAGGACCATGTTTGCTAGACCATTGGTCTATGGCATGTGTTGGAAACGGTTAACTTACAACTCCAGGTTGCTGGTCCATGAGGCATCATCCCCAGATATGAAGGAGAAAATTGCGTGGTCCCAGAGGTCTGGACTTGGAGCTGGAGGAAGTAGCGGTGGGGTTGTCTCCCGTTGAGAGACGAAATGAAATTTCGTGTGAGCGAATTATACACATGTTTGGTCTAATGTGTCATTCAAAAACACAGTTTTCTGACTGATTTTCTGCCTGGATGATATATCCATGGACGTAAGTGGGGTGTTCATATCCCCTGCTATTACTGTATTACCATCAATTTCTCTACGTCCATTAATATTTGCTCTATGTATTTATTTAGGTGCTTCAATGTTGGGTGCATAGATATTTACAGTTGTTATAGCCTCTTGTTGGATTGAATCATACACATTCATAATTATGTGTAAATGGAATAAAAGTTTGCCACAAATGAGTGGGCTGCAACAGAGGCTGGGAGCTGTCTACCCAAAGTTCATTTCCCCTCCTTTCTACTTTGTCCGGAGAGCCCAGCTACCATCACAGAGGCTGAAATTGCCAGATACTCAGCCTTCCTTGCTGCTAGGTTATTATATTACCCTATCCTGGTCAAGGGGCCCAGATGGAAGTCAGCTAGGGGTCAGGGAGCAGAATTCTGGGAAACATATTACACCCTGATAAACAGAGAACATCTGAGGAGAATCCTGAGAACCTGCTAGGTTCTTGGATAATTATACCCTCAGAAGAGAGTGGCAGTGGTAAGGCTGGCAAACAAAAGGTCAGAACAGAGGGACAGCCACCGAGTCCTGAAGATGGTGGCAGAAAGCAGCAACCTGGAATGACTTGTGATCCACCTGTTGGGAACACCCAAAGGTGCCTGAGTCGGGTAAAGAACAGGAAAAGAATCCTGTCAGGGAGTCTCTCACCTGGAGGAAGAAGCAATACATTTTTTGCATTTAGGTTAATAGGCTCTCACTTGTACCCCTAAACTGAATACTGGGAAAATTTAGGTTACATAAAACCTACCTATAATTGAAACTATATAATAAAGTCCTATAGAAACTGGAAGATATTCCACAAAGGAACGAGTTCTGGGAGATGAAACAACATCTCACGATCAACTGGGAGATTTTTATGTTCTTTTTTTTTTTTTAATGTTTATTTATTTTTGAGAGAGACAGAGACAGAATGTGAGTGGGTTAGGGGCAGAGAGAGAGGGAGACACAGAATCCGAAGCAGGCTCCAGGCCCTGAGCTGTCAGCACTGAGCCTGATGCGGGGCTCGAACTCACGAGCTGTGAGATCATGACCTGAGCCGAAGTCAGACACTCAACCGACTGAGCCACCCAGACACCCCGGAGATTTTTATGTTCTTAAGTCTGTATGAAACCACTGGAAAAACAGCAGAAATGTACAGTAAACTCTTTTCAACTAAGGAGGGTTTAGAAAAGTATCAGGAAGAAGGGTCTCTTCCTGTGTTGTGACATGTTACTGGTGCAGGCTGAGGTGTGCTTCAAAAGGAAAGGCATCTTTCCTCACTCTGATCTTAAGTGAAATCCTGGCAGGCAAAGAATAAAATAGAATAAGCTAGTTGAGCCTTTTAAACTCTAATAGTCAATTACTTTGCATGACTCATCCCCATTATGCCATAGCTGTCGTAACCATAGTCATAGACCCAGAGTAAGGACTAGAATGCTGTCATAGATGAGACCAACCTGTTTAAATTTTTCTATTTCTAGTGCTATCCATCATGTAGTGTGTGTATAACAAGGGGTAAAAACAACAACAACAACAACAAGTCTATTTGGATGAAGATACCCTGTAGGAAATGATATAAAGGCAAACAGTAACCTATACAAAATTATGTAGAAATTTATTAATTTAATTCCAGATAATTTAACTCCTCCCTTCTATAAGGTAGAGCTTAACTCCTCCCCACTTGAGTGTGGGCCATAGCTGGTGACTTGATTCCAAAGCGTAGAGTATGGGGGCATCTGGGTGGCTCATTTGGTTAAGCATCTGACTTCGGCTCAGGTCATGATCTCGCAGTGCATGGGTTCAAGCCCCGCGTCGGGCTCTGTGCTGACAGCTTGGAGGCTGGAGCCTGCTTCGGATTCTGTGTCTTCCAATCTCTCTCTGTGCCCCTCCTCCGCTTGCGCTCTCCTTCTCTATCAAAAATAAGTAAATAAATATTAAAAAAAAAAAAAGAGTAGACTGTGGAAAGAAGAAACTTGACAAACACTACCTCAGCCAGGTGATCTACATCAACATCATCAATAATAAGTCATGTTGTTAGTATGAACCCTTGATATGATGGGATAAAAATTACATTTCACTTTGACGGTCTTTTTCCCCAAGACTCCTAACTCTAGCCTAATAATGAGAAAAACCCAAATCAACATTCTATGACATTCTATAGAGTGTCTGACCAATATTCCTCAAGACTGTCAACGTTATCAAAAATAAAACACAACAAAAAATCTAAGGAACTGTCACAGTCCAGAAGAGCATAAGAAGACATGACAATGACAAATAGTGTAGCATTTGGATGGGATACTGGAACATAACAAGGACACTAGAGAAAAACTAATGAAATCTAAACTGTGGAGTTTAATTAATAGTATGTACCAAAGCTGATTCCTTAGTGGTAACATATATACCATAGTAATGTAAGATGTTATCGATTGTGGAAACCAGCCTAGGAGGACCTACGAACTCTGTACTATCCTTGCAATCTTCAGTAAATTTAAAACTCTTCTAAAAATGTTCACTTAAAATAAAGGACCAGCAGGAAAATTATAAAATATTCCCAATATACAGTTAGGTATAAAGAGTAATATAACACGTGGCTACCTACTAATACTGCCTTAAGAAATATTAACATTTACCACATCTTGCTTTTTTTTTTTTTTAATTTTTTTTTCAACGTTTCTTTATTTTTGGGACAGAGAGAGACAGAGCATGAACGGGGGAGGGGGCAGAGAGAGAGGGAGACACAGAATCGGAAACAGGCTCCAGGCTCTGAGCCATCAGCCCAGAGCCCGACGCAGGGCTCGAACTCACGGACCACGAGATCGTGACCTGGCTGAAGTCGGACGCTTAACCGACTGCGCCAACCAGGCGCCCCTACCACATCTTGCTTTTTACAAGAAATACATGATGAAGAATTTGAGTCCTTGTGAACCCTTTCATCTCCTGCAAGATTTTATACTTTTGCTACATACGTATGTTGTAAATAATATAGCTCTACAAATGTATATTATCTTCTGTATATTTATGAGCACGGTACCATACTGTACACATCTTTCTGTAGCTACATGTAGTTCTAGATGATTCATTTTAACTGCTGATTGATATGCTATTGTCAGAATATGTTATAATTTATTCTTATTGGACATTTATGATTTAGGGTTTGTTTTGTTTTGTTTTTGTCTTTTGCATTCAAAGTTGCAAGAATATTCTTGTGTATATCTTTTTGAGTACATATTTGAGAATTTGTTATATATACCTTGGTCTTTGCATTTGATCACCTTGACCTATACTACCTATTGGAAAGTCAAATGGCTATCCAAAGTTGTAGCAGCTAATACTCCCATAGAAATGTATCAGAGTTCCTATTAAAACATTTTTTTAATGTTTATTTATTTTAGAGAGAGACTGAGCATGAGTAGGGGAGGGGCAGAGAGAGAGGGAGACACAGAATCCGAGGCAGGCTCCAAGCTTCCAACTGTCAGTACAGAGCCTGATGCGAGTCTCGAACTCCAGAACTACGAGATATGACCTGAGCTAAGTTGGACGTTTAACCGACTGAGCCATCCAGATGCCCCTGAGAGTTCCTATTTTTTAAATTTAGGTTCCATATATGATTGAAGTCACATGGCATTTGTCTTTCTCAGTCTGCCTTATTTCGCTTAGCCTAATACCCTCTACATGCATGCATGTTGTTGCAAATGGTAAGATCTCATGCTTTTTTACGGTTGCATAATAGTCATTGTATAGATAGATAGACGATAGATAGATGATAGATGTCACATATTCCTTATCCATTCATCTATTGATGGGCGCTTGGGTTGCTTCCATTTCTTAGCTACTATGAATAACGAAGCAAGAAACATAGGGGTGCGTATATCTTTTTAAATTGATGTTTTCATTTTCCTTGGGTAAATAGTCACCAGTGGAATTACTGGCTCATATGGTATTTTTATTTTTCATTTTCTCAGGAACTTCTGTACTGTTTTCCACAGTGGTTGCACCAGTTTGCATTCCCATCAACAGTGCACAAGGTTTCCTTTTCTCGATATGCCCCGCCCCCCCGCAACACTTACTTCTTATCATTTTGATGCTAGCCATTCTGACTGGTGTGAGGTGACATCTCATTGTGGTTTTGATTTATATTTCTGATGATTAGTGATGTTAAGTATCTTCTCATGTATTAGTTGGCCGTCTGTATGTCTTTGAAAAACTGTCTATTCAGGTCCTCTGCCCATTTTTTAATTGGGTGGTTTGGCTTGGGGGCATTGAGTTTCATAAGTTCTTGATCTACTTAGGATACTAATCTCTTTTTTGGATATATCATTTACAAATATCTTCCTCCATTTACTAGATTGCCTTTTTGCTTTGTTGATGATTTTCTTTGTTGTGAAAAAGCTTTTTATTTTGGTGTAGTCCAAATAGTTTAATTTTGTTTTTGTTTCCCTTGCTATAAATATATTAAGGGTGATGTCCAAGAGATGACTGCCTATGTTTTCTTTTAGGAGTTTTATGGTTTTGGGTCTCACATTTAGATCTTTAATCCATTTGAGTTTGTTGTTATGGTTTTTAGTTTATTATATTGTTTTTAGTTAAGCATTTTGAAATTTATAATTAAGTGCATATGAATTCTTGATGTGTCTTTTTGATGGACTCTTACAACAAATTATGCCACTTTTTTACTAGACTATTCCTTATATTGTCATATAATATATACTTTATTTCTAATGTTCTTTTCACTTTCTTTTTGTCCTAATATTATTATACCAGCCCTTTTAAAATTAGTATTTACTGTAATATATTTTTTCATTACTTTATTTTTCAACCTTTCTCCCTTTCTCCGTGTGGTTGTTTAACAAATTAGATGTATTTATATTTAATATGATTACTGACATATTAAGACCTATTGCTTCCTTTTTATTGAAGGCTTTGTTTATAAATCTTTGTCTTTTCTTCCCATTGTTGAATTAATAAAGTATTGAATACTTCTTTATTCTGCTGGTTTGGGAGGTACAGATAGTATTATTATTTTTGCAACTATTTTGAAAGTTCTAACAATAAAAATTTTCTCTTGGGGTGCGTGGGTGACTGAGTTGGTTGAGCGTCCAACTCTTCATTTCAGCTCAGGTCACGATCACGTGGTTCCTAGGATCGAGCCCCACGTCCAGCTCCACACTGACAGTGCAGGGCCTGCTTGGGATTCTCTCTTCCTTTCTCTCTGCCCCTCCCTCACTTGCATGTGCACACTTTCTGTCTCTCAAAATAAACAAATAAACTTAAAAAAAATTTTATCCTGGGGCGCCTGGGTGGCGCAGTCGGTTAAGCGTCCGACTTCAGCCAGGTCACGATCTCGCGGTCCGTGAGTTCGAGCCCCGCGTCGGGCTCTGGGCTGATGGCTCAGAGCCTGGAGCCTGTTTCCGATTCTGTGTCTCCCTCTCTCTCTGCCCCTCCCCCGTTCATGCTCTGTCTCTCTCTGTCCCAAAAATAAATAAACGTTGAAAAAAAAAAAATTAAAAAAAAAAAAATTTTTATCCTGTGGGGCGCCTGGGTGGCGCAGTCGGTTAAGCGTCCGACTTCAGCCAGGTCACGATCTTGCGGTCCCTGAGTTCGAGCCCCGCGTCAGGCTCTGTCTGGGCTGATGGCTCAGAGCCTGGAGCCTGTTTCTGATTCTGTGTCTCCCTCTCTCTCTGCCCTTCCCCCGTTCATGCTCTGTCTCTCTCTGTCCCAAAAATAAATAAACATTGGGGAAAAAAAAATTAAAAAAAAAAATTTTATCCTGAACAGAGCATCCAAATTATCTTTAACTATTAATCTCCATCCTTATTATTTTGATCTAGAATTTTAATTTTAGTTTTATTTAAATGCAAACATTTAAAAAGCATAATCAGGGGCACCTGGGTGGTTCAGTCAGTTAAGCGTCCCACTTCCTCTCAGGTCATGATCTCACGGTTAGTGAGTTCGAGCCCCACGTCAGGCTCTGTGCTGACAGCTCAGAGCCTGGAGCCTGCTTCAGATTCTGTGTCTCCCTCTTTCTCTGCCCCTCCCCCCGCTTGCACTGTTTCTCTCTCTCTAAAATAAATAAACGTTTAAAAAAATTAAAACTAGGGGCGCCTGGGTGGCGCAGTCGGTTAAGCGTCCGACTTCAGCCAGGTCACGATCTCGCGGTCCGGGAGTTCGAGCCCCACGTCAGGCTCTGGGCTGATGGCTCGGAGCCTGGAGCCTGTTTCCGATTCTGTGTCTCCCTCTCTCTCTGCCCCTCCCCCATTCATGCTCTGTCTCTCTCTGTCCCAAAAATAAAAAAAAAAAAAAAAAAAAAAAATTAAAACTAAAAATAAAAATAAAAATAAAAAGCATAATCAAGTTAACTTTGGTTGATGTTTTATCATTGTGCTTAACATTATTTCTTGTATCTCATGTCTCCCCCCTGGGCTTGCTCTTGCTGATGTACATCCCTAATACTTTCTTCAGAGAAGGTATATAGAAAATAAATTCCCTTGATCTTTAGTGTCTGAACATTTATGTATTTATTTTTATTTATTTTTTTTTTACTTTTTGAGAGAGAGAGAGACAGAGAGACAGAGAGACAGAGCATGAGTGAGGGAGGGGCAGAGTGAGAGAGGGACACATAATCCAAAGCAGGTTCCAGGCTCTGAGCTGTCAGCACAGAGCCCGACACGGGACTCGAACTCACAAGGTGTGAGATCATGACCTGAGCTGGAGTCAGGTGCCCAACGAACTGAGCCACCCAGGTGCCCCATTTTTATTTTATTTTAATTAATTAATTAATCAATCATTATATATATATATATATATATATATTTTTTTTTTTTTTTTTTTTTTTGCCTTACTCCTCAAAGATAGCTTACTTGGGTATAAAATTCTAGGTTCAGTATCATTTTTCATTGGCATTTTGAGACTTCATCGTCCTGTGGCAGGTAGAGTTGTTGGTAAGAATTCTGCTATCAGGCTGGTATTCCTATTCAGGTATTCCTATTCCTACCTGTTTTACACTGAATATTTCCTATTCAGAAAACAGGTAACCCGTTTTTTCTCTGTAAACTTTTAAGATTTTCTCTTTATCCCTAATGTTTTATAGTTTCACTACAAAGTGGCTAGGTATCTATTTAATTTATCTCATCCTTGCATAGCTGTTCAGAATGTGTTAAGATTCATTGTTTTCTTCGATGCTCAGTGAGAACTGTTATTTTCTCCTCAAAAGTTGTTTCTTTGGCATGCTGGGTGGCTCATTTGGTTAAGCATTTGACTCTTGATTTTTTGAGGTCATGATTTCAGTCATAGGATTGAGCCCTGTGTCAGGCTCCATGCCAAGTGTGGAGCCTGCTTAGGATTCTCTCTCCCCCTCTCCCTCTGCCCCTCCCCTGCTTGCACTGTGCTCTCTCTCTCTCTTTCAAAACAAACCAAAAGTTGTTTCTTTGCCATTTACTTCCACTGATTCTTCTGGAAATTATTCTAGGTATATTCAAAGTACTTGCACCATAATAATATTGAAGATATGGCCAGTGTAATCATCAAGGTTACTAAGCTTTCGTAAGTGGCTTGATTCAATTCCTTTTCTCAAGTCTGTGACATTTTTTTTTTTTTTTTGCCATTGAACAGTTTTAATATAATGTTTACAAGACTATAATTTCATAGCATTTTGTCTTGTTATATGTCCTCAGTTTCTTGAATTACTGATATATCTTCTAAAGTAGTTATTTGTCTAGATGCACGGCTATGTTTTCATTTTTATTATTATTTTGTTTGAGCATAGCTGAAACATAATGTTACATTTCAGCACATATACAGTTTCAGGTGTACAATATAGTGATTCAACTAGTTTAAACATTATGCTATGCTCACAAGTGTCTCTACCATCTATCACCATACGACACTATTATAATACTGTTGACTGTCCTCCCTATGCTATACCTTTTATTTCCATGACTTTTTTTTTTGATTCCACATATAAATGAAATCGTATGATGTTTGTCTTTCTCTGTCCGACTTATTTCACTTGGCGTAATAATTTAGGTCCATCCTTATTGTTTCACATGGCAATATGGCTGTGTAACATCCCATTCATGAATATAGATATATTCATATATACCACATCTTCTTTATCCATTCATGTATTGATGGGCACTTGGGTTACTTCCATACCTTGGCTATTGTAAATAATGCAGCAATGAACATAGGGGTGTCTATATCTTTTGCATTAGTGTGTTTGGGATTTTTTTTTGGGGGGGGGGAGTAAATACCCAGTAGTTGAATTATTGGGTCATATATTTCTATTATTCTGTTTTCCTCAGTGGTTGTACCAGTTTACCTTCCCACCAACAGTGCATGAGGGCTCCCTTTTCTCCACATCCTTGCCAGCATTTCTTTCCAATTCTTCGTGCTCACGGCTTCAATGAAGACTTCTCTTCATGTGGCAGCAGCTTTTTTTTTTTTTAAACAATTGTTCATATCTGGGAGACTGACTATAGTGTTCACTCGAAAGCAATGAGACTTGTCCTTCATTCCTCCTTCATGCAAAACAATTTTGGTTCCCATTATCCTGCTGGATCCAAACTCATTGCCTATTATGTCTGTTCTTCGCCCATAAGTCCCACAAGACAAAAGTTTTGGCTCTATGCTCACTGCTTTATGTTTTTGTTACATTTAAAGTTCACAGACTAGGGGCACCTGGGTGGCTAGGTCGGTTAAGCGTCCGACTTCAGCTCAGGTCATGATCTCGCAGTTCGTGGGTTCAAGCCCTGAGTCCGGCTCTGTGCTAAAAACTCAAAGTCTGGAGCCTGCTTTAGATTCTGTGTCTCCCTCGCTTTCTGCCCCTCCCCTACCCATTCTCGGAGTCTCTCTCTCTCTCTCTCAAAAATAAATAAACATCAAAAAAAAATTTAAGTTCACAGACCATAAATAAATTACCAAGAAAATAAATAGATGCAAGTGTAGCCTATAGATAAGAGATTCTTTTTTAAGTTTTTATTTTCATCACCAGTGCTCATCATGGCTAGTGCACTGCTTAATCCCCATAACCCACTTAACCCTTTGCCTTAACCCCCTCCCCTCTTGTAAACATCAGTTTGTTCTCTACAATTAAGAGTCTGTTTCTTGATTGGTCTCTCTCTCTTTTCCCCTCCTTTGCTCATTTGTTTTGTTTCTTAAATTCCACATATGAGTGAAATCATAGTCTTTGTCTTTACTTATTTAGCTTATTATTATACTTTAGCTCCATCCATGTCATTGCAAATAGCAAGATTTCATTTTTTATGGCTGAATAATATTCCACTGTTTATATACACCACAAATTTCTTATCCATGCATCGATAGATGGACCTTTTGGGCTGCTTCTATATCTTGGCTATTGTAAATAATGCTTCTATAAACATAGGAGTTCATGTATCCCTTTGAATTAGTGTTTTTGTATTCTTTGGGTAAACACCCAGTAGTATGATTGTTGGCTCATAGGGTAGTTCTATTTTATTTTTATTTTTATTTTTTTAAACTTAAAAAAATTGTTTTTTAATTTTTGAGAGACAGAATTAGCATGGGAGTGTCAGAGAGAGAGGAAGACAGAGGACTGGAAGTGGGCTCAGCACTGACAGTGGAGAGCCCAATGTGGGGCTCGAACTCACAAAATGCAAAATCATGACCTGAGCCGAAGTCAGACACTTAACGGGAAGAGCTACCCAGGTGCCCCAGGGTCGTTCTATTTTTAACTTTTTGAGGAACCTCCATATTGTTTCCCACAGTGATTGCACCAGTTTGCATTCCCACCAACAGTGCAACACAGTTCATTTTTCTCCACATCGTCACCAACACTTGTTGTTTCTTGAATTGTTCATTTTAGCCATTCTGACAGGTATGAGGTGATATCTCATTGTAGGGGGTGGGGGTTTGTGTTTTGTTTTGTTTTTTTCATTGTACTTTTGATTTGCATTTCCCTGATGGTAAGTGATGATGAACATCTTTTCATGTGTCTCTTGGCCATCTGGATGTCTTCTTTGGAGAAATGTCTGTTCATGTCTACTGCTCATTTTTAATTGGATTATTTGGGCTTTGGGTTTTATAAGTTCTTTATATTTTGCATACTAACCCTTTATCAGGCATGTCATTTGTAAATATCTTCTCCCATTCAGTAGGTCACCTTTTAGTTTTGTTCATTGTTTCCTTCGCTGTTCAGCAGCTTTTTCTTTTGATGTAGTCCCAGTAGTTAATTTTTGCTTTTGTTTCTCTTGCCTCAGGAGACATATCTGGGAAAAAGTTGCTATGGCTGAGGTCAAAGAAGTTACTACCCATGTTCTCTTCTGGGATTTTTATGGTTTCAGGTCTCACATTTAGGTCTTTAATCCATATTGAGCTCGTTTTTGTGGATGGTGTAAGAAAGCAGTCCAGTTTCTTTCTTTTGCATGTTGGTGTCCAATTTTCTCAACATCATTTGTTGAAAAGACTGTCTTTCTCCATTGAATATTCTTCCATGCTTTGTCTAAGACTAATTAACCATTTGAGGGTTTATTTCTAAATTTTCTATTCTGTTTCATTGACCTACGGGTCTATTTTAGTGCCAGCCATACTGTTTCGATTAATATAGATTTGTAATATAACTTGAAGTCTGGAATTGTGATGCCCCCACCTTTGCTTTTCTTTTCCAAGATTGCTTTGGCTATTCAGGGCCTTTTGTGGTTCCACACAAATTTGAGGATTGTTTGATCTAGTTCTGTGGAAAATGCGGTTGGCATTTTGATAGGGACTGCATTAAATGTGTAGATTGTTTTGCAGAGTATAGACATTTTAACAATATTTGTTCTTCCAGTCCATGAGCATGGAATTTCTTCCCGTGTGTTTTGTCCTCTTCAATTTTCTTTCATCAATGTTTTATAGTTTTCAGAGTACAGGTCTTTCACCTCTTTGGTTAGGTTTATTCCTAGGTACCTTATTATTTTTGGTGCAATTGAAAATGGAATTTTCTTAATTTCTCTTTCTGCTGCTTTATTATGGGTGTACAGAAATACAACAAACAGATGTCTGTAGATTGATTTTGTATCCTGCAACTTTATTGAATTCGTTTATCAGGTCTAGCAGTCTTTTGGTGGAGTCTTTCGGGTTTTCTACACATATCACGCCATCTGCAAATAGAGTTTTACTTCTTCCTTACCGATTTGGATGCCTTTTCTTTCTTTCTGTTGTCTGATTGCTAAGACTAGGATTTCCAATACAATGTTGAATAAAAGTGGCGAGAGTGGATATCCTTGTCTTCTTCCCGACCTTAGGGGAAAGGCTCTGAGTTTTCCCCATTGAGGATGATGTAAGCTGTGGGTCTTTCATATATGGCCTTTATCATGTTGAAGTGTTTCTTCTATCCCTACTTTCTTAAGGGTTTTACAATAATGGCCTTTATTTTGTTGAGGTATGTTCCCTCTAAACCTGCTTTGAGTGTTTTTATCATGAATGGATATTGTACTTTGTCAAATGCTTTTCTACATCTATTGAGATGATCATATGGTTCTTATCCTTTCTCTTATTGATGTGATGTATCACATTGATTGATTTGCAAATATTGAACCACCCTTGTAACCCAGGAATAGACCCCACTCGATCATACTGAATGATTTTTTAATGTGTTATGTTCTGTTTGCTAATGTTTCATTGAGGATTTTTGCATCTATGCTCACCAGAGATATTGACGTGTACTGGCTAAGATCATAACAGAAGTTGGGCGATGAGAATAGGCAGGTTGTTTATACTCTTCCACTTTTGTATATATTTAAAAATTTCCAATATCCAAACATTTTTAAGTACAGAGAAACATTTCTTATTTATGCATAAGGCCATCGCTTTGTAATTTTATCTAATATTGCTGTCTATGTATGAGAAAGAATACTTCAAAATATGAACATGCAGAACAATGTTTACTAAAAGTCTCATAACTATAATAGCTGAAAAATTAGAAATATTGTCTACCTAGAAGTCCAACAGAATTGACTAAAGTACCATCATTCATTCATTAATTGATTCACTCAAACATATTGAATTAATATAACACGTTAGGCACTGTGTAGGTGCTAGGGATACAGTGTTTGAAATAAGCCCATCCTCTCATAGAGTTTAAAATTAAGGTCAACATGTAAAAATAAATAACTTTCCTGTTCTAGAGCAATAGTGAATTGAAAGAAAATCCATTCAGTTACAGCAAAAGATAAGTAGGCATGAACCTAATAAGAAATGCACAAGCTTAATGAACAACACTATAAAAAAACACTATAAAAGCTAACTGAATGTTCTAAAAGAAGACCTAAGTAGGGGCGCCTGGGTGGCGCAGTCGGTTAAGCGTCTGACTTCAGCCAGGTCACGATCTCGCGGTCCGTGAGTTCGAGCCCTGCGTCAGGCTCTGGGCTGATGGCTCGGAGCCTGGAGCCTGTTTCCGATTCTGTGTCTCCCTCTCTCTCTGTCCCTCCCCCATTCATGCTCTGTCTCTCTCTGTCCCAAAAATAAATTAAAAACGTTGAAAAAAAAATTAAAAAAAAAAAAAAAAAAAAAAAAGAAGACCTAAGTAGGGGCACCTGGGTGGTTCTGTCAGTTAAGCGTCTAACTTCAGCTCAGGTCATGTTCTAAGGTTCATGAGCTCAAGCCCTGCATCGGGCTCTCTGCTCTCAGCACAGAGCCCACTTCAGATCCTGTCTCCCTCTCTCTCTGCCCCTCTCCCACTCTCTCTCAAAAATAAACGTTTAAAATACACAAACAAAAAATAAAGAAGACCTAAATGGAAAAAAAAAAAAAAGATATCAATACTCCAAAAATTAATCTCTAAAAATCCGTGCAATTTTTATCAAAATCCTATTCCAATTTTCTAAATTGTAACTTGAGAAGCTAATGCTAAATAGAAGATAAAAGGCTCAAGGGAAGTTAAGAAAAATTAAAAGTAAAAAATTTAAAAGGAGGATGTTCTTGAAGAGATCAAAGCATGCTATAAAGCTATAAGCCTCAACACCAAAAAGTTACTTTCCCCAAAATTTCCTGTAAGTGCAATATAATATCCATAGAAACCCCAACAGAATTTTAAAACAAAATTTGTTAGGTGACTCTAAAATTCATGTTAAAGAAAAAAATCACAAGAATAGCCAGAGATTTTAACAAAATCAACCATGGGAGCAGTTTGCCCTTTGACAGCAAAATATACTGAAAGGCTATAGGAGTTAAAATGGGGTGTTATTAATGCAGGAATAAGATAAAAGAAATTTGATAAATACTGAAGAAACAGACTTATTCATAACTGGGAATTTGCTTTATGATAAAAGTGGCATCTCAAATAAGGGAAAAAAAGATCATGTATTCAGCAAATGGTTTTTGAACCAAAGGCTATTCAGAGAAAATAGGTTAAACACTTTCATAATGCACCAAAATAAACTGAATGTATTTAAAGCTAAAATTTAAGGGGCGTCTGGGTGGCTCAGTCAGTTAAGCATCTGACTCTTGATTTTGGTTCAGGTCACAGTCTCAAGGTTGTGAGATTGAGCCCCACATCAGGGTCCATCCATGTGGAGCATGGAGCCTGCTTGGGATTCTCTCCCTCTCCCCCTCAAAATAAACAAACATTTAAAAAGTTAAAGCTAAAATTTAAAAAGCAAAATTATTAAGTATTAGAAGAAAATAGAAAAAAATTTTTAATAACTTCAAGATAAGGAAGGCTTTTTAAGCAAGTCATATAGGAAACGGTTGATAGGGCCTCAAAACCAATTAAAAGTACAAGAGACAATGCAGAAGTTAAAAATCTTAAAAAATACTGGTAAGAATCTATTTCCAATATATTTAACAATGAAATATCCAGAACGTGAAAAAGAGTCATGCCAGTAAACAAAAAATGACAACCTAATGGAAAAATAAGTAATACTAATAAATGGCTAATAAACATGAAAAAAATTAAAACTCATCATAAATCAAGAAAATCTAATTTTAGCAGTAACAGATAAGAGATACTTAAATGATACATGGATGCTAGTATCATGTCTCTTGATTTCTGGAAATCATAAGCTAAGAGACCATAAAAGTGCAGAACTCTTGAGGGTGATCTGTCCTGTTGTGTAAAAGATTTGCTATGTGGATACTAGGGAGGAGAATACGTTCCCTATCTGGAAGTTGCTGCAAGGGCCCTATAAATCTGCAAGAGCTACTGTTCAATCTTTCCTGTCACATGGAGAAAGCTCACTTGAGAAGCCAATACACAGCTAGTAGACTGGGCATGGGAGAGAAGGGTAGGGGAAAAAAGAGAGAGGGAAGAAGGTAGAGAAGGAGAGATAGGGGCTAGAGTAAGATTATGTAGTTGGATCCAGCTCCACCACTGGACATTTAAAATAGGCAATTGGCTTCCCTCTACCTACTTTCCAACCTCTTTTCAACCCTGTATTATCCAGGCTTCCATTCATAGTCTATTCAATCAGTTTGGTAATTGTTACCAGTAACTGCCCAATTTTCACATCCAATGGAATCTTCAGTCATCTCACTTATGTGGCATTTATCTTGAACACTCTACATTTTCTCTTTTAATTTCTTTAACATCCCTTCTGCTACTTTTTCTTTTATATTTTTAAAAATTGTTTTTATTTGAAAAGTTTTTTTAAGTTGATTTTGAGAGAAGGGGGGGAGAGGGAGAGCGAGCTTGCAAGTAGGGGAGGGGCAGAGAGAGAGAGAGAGAGAGAGAGAGAGAGAGAGAGAATCTCAGGCAGGCTCTGCACTGTCAGTGCAGAGTCCAATGTGGGGCTTGAACTCACAAACCATGAGATCATGACCTGAACTAAAGCCGGATGCTTAACCGACTGAGCCACCCAGGTGCCCCTTGAAAACATATTTAAGTGTAAAGAATTATACCTGTTTATCCATCTCACCACCTATTTCTGCTTCAGAACTTTGAAGACATTATAGATACATGTGAAGGCCTATACATGCATCCCTAATGTTCTATCTCACACCCTCCTGATTCCCCAAAGATGGTTACTTAAAAGGTATGCACCATCCTGCAGCTTGTATCATTTCCAAACATATTAGTACATTTTTATAACTTTTAAAAGATGTACCCGTAATATATAGTAATCTTAAGACTATTAAAAAAGGTATCAAACTCTATATGCCAATCTAACTTGTTTTGACACATAAGAGCTGTTCCTGTTCATTTTAAATGATGTACAGTATACCATCATTAAGACATACTATAGTTGATTGGACATTATATCGAGGGACATTGTTTTTAGCATCTCATTGTTTGGAAAAAAATAAAAAAGCTGCAACATTCTTGTAGTGTCCATGAATAAAGTCCAGTAGTTCCCCCAGGGTATAGAACCCAGAAGTGGAATCATGATTTTGCAAGGTGTGCTTGTCACTTTCTCTAAATATAGCCAAGTTGCTCTCCAAAATGGTTTTATCATTTTATACTCTTGTAACAGTACATAAAACTGATTTTTCCTCATTTTTGCCAAAACATGGGGATTATACACACACACGCGTGCCAACTTCGACATTTTTTCAGGGTTCTATACTTAGCCCTCTTCTCATTCTTTAACTTACTTCTGATCTTAAGTCACTCATGACTTGTCAGGTTACTTACCAAACATGTCTTATAGGCATCCTAAAAATTTCCCCACATTCTCACATCCAACCAGACAACACAGATCCTGTTCATTCTACTTCCTTAAAAGCATGTATATCTGACCCTTTCTCTCCATCTGATTAGTTTCCTATTGCTGCTGTAGCAAATTACCACTAATTTAGTGGTTTAGAACACATTTATTCTTTTATAGTTCTGGAGGTCAGAAATCTGAGTTTTATGGGGCAAAACGAAATGTTGCCTGGGCTGGTTCCTTCTGGGGGATCCAGGAGAGAATCTTTTCCTTGCGCCTCTTCCAACTTCTGGAAGCTGCCGGCATTTCTTGGCTCTTGGATGCATCACTTTGCTCTTCCATCATCACATCTACTGACTCTGATTCTAGTCTCCCTCTTATGATTATTTTTGTGATTATATTGAGCTCACCTGGATAATCCAGGATAATCACTCCATTTCAAGGTCGTTAATTACAGCTGCAAAATCCCTTTTGCTATATAAAGTAACTTTCAGAGGTTCTGGCGATTAGGATGTAGACACCTTTGTCCTAATCTACCACACTATCTTAATGGCTGTTCCCTTAATTCCAAACATCCTGCTCACCTGGACAACCCAATCCCAAACTATTTACATAGACACCAGAATTGTGTTCTCAACTTCAAATCTAACCATAACCCTCTGCTTTCTCGTGGTTCTCATTCCCTGCAGAATCAAGTGAAAACTCATTTTCTTAGCATACAATGATTGGTTACGATTTATCTACAAATGAAATTCTTCAGCTTTTCTCTTGCCACACGCTACTGAAATCTATGCTCTATTCATTCCAAACTATTATGCTGAATTTGCCTTTTTCACTTGCACTATTTGCCGGTATGCTTCCCATCCCTTTACCTACCTAGCCAACACATACTGATCAAGAGTCAGCTTGGAAGTTAATGCTTTCCCCTCCCGGGAGGGCTGATCATTTCCTGTGTATTCCTAATCCTATCAACCCTCATACAAACTAAGAACACCCTCGATAGTTTTTATCCCAGAGTTTTAAGGAAATTCACAATCCTTTAACAGTAACTGTTAAACTGTGCAAAAAATTTCTGGGCATATAACTGAAATTTAAACTTGGGAGACATATATATTTAGATTAATATTTTCCAAAAGGCATAATTAAAATATAAAGGGCATGGTTACATATGTATTATTTTAGTCATAAGGCTCCTGGCACATCCATTCATTTTAAATACAACACAAAGCCTACATAATTGAGTTCACCAATTTGGTTATTAGTCCACTAAAAAGCATACACAATTACACTGTGTCCTGATATGATAAAGAAATTTAAATTATACACCCCATCTCTTGCCCAAATAAACTACTAACCTACTGACTTAAGGCCCTAAGGCTTTGCTAATGTACAACTTTGTAAACCTATTATTACTGGAAACATTTTACTAACTGATATTATCTTCATTAAGCTAACTGTTCATTATCAAATTAAAGCTGTTTAAAGGGCAATGCTACTAAGTAGCATTTTGCTACATAAAAAAGCTCATCTTAACAATTGAAGAATAAACTGTGGCAGGATGGCTATGAAATACTTTAGTGTTTTCTTAGTACTATATTCAATAAATGTTTAAAAAGGGGGGGCGGATACAGACACCTGGGTGACTTGGTTGGGCATCCAGCTCCTGGTTTCAAAAGGCTCAGGTCATCTCACAGTTTGTGAGTCCAAGCCCCACATTGGGCTCTGTGCTGACAGTGTGGATGGAGCCTGTTTGGGATTCTCTCTACCCAACTCCCCCTCTCTGCCCCTCCCTACACTCTGCAGGCACTCTTTCCAAATAAATAAACTTAAAAAAGAAATGTTGGGCTTTCACATTTTTACAATAATCAGCTGTTTTAGAGCCAGAGATTCTCTCAGCTTTTCCATCTTTGCCTTTTTCTCCCATTATTGCCGTAACATAGTTTTAAAGACGGAGAGATTAAAAGATTCATTTAAATTCTCCAGTGAACTTTCCCTTTAAAAAGCCCCCCAAATCATTTAGCTCTATCTAGAGTTTGATACAAAGCAAAGGTGTGGTGAAGAGCTAAACTAAAGGTTTTCTCTTAGAAATAAAAAGTTTGAAAGCCTAGAATCTACATACTCAGGTCAGGCTATAATCTGCCTCATGAAAGCAAAATCCTTAAACCTCACATTGCCCTTGGTTCTACCGCCCCCTTCCCCCCGCCCCATCAACATCTGCTTCTGACAGTAAAAGAATGTAAGAAAACCCTAGGATCATAAAGCTGAATCTTCTCTCTTCCCTCACTTTGCAGAAGAAATTTCACACAGCCGATACCCCACTCCCCCAAACCAAACCAACCCCACCCCCAAAAAGAGCTGAGACCAGAATAATGATGGAACTAGAGAGTGGGCAACATATAAAATTAGGGAAAAATAAACACAAGCAGTCATTAGACATAAACCACCTGGAGAAAAGGAAACCAGTTCTGCTTTTAAATAATTTTATTTTTTCTAATTTTGTGTTACTTTAATTTCCCGTAGCACCTTGGCAATGTTGAAAACAAAAATACAAATACAAGGATGTACTCATTTTAACATAGTATGCATGAGCATGTGTCACACCATCTTTTTTGTGGGGGGGGGGGGTTGGGGGGAGGGAGCAGTTTGGACAACAGGAACAAACCTAAGCAATGGACAAAACAGGAGCCGGATAACTGGTTCTGATCCCCGACCCCGAACATTTGACAGGGGTCACTCAAAAGACATGTAAATCAGGCAAAAAAAACAACAAAAAAAAACCCCAACTTGATATAGATGTTTCCTTATATATACTGATCAGTGTTTTGTGCTGAAAAACTGAAAATAAAACCATTTTATTTTATACACAGCCTGTTGACATAGGAGTTGTACTTTTTTAGGAACAGTCTACTCAACAATTCATAAAAAGTTGCTACTTTTTAAAATAAACTTTAAATTATTTAATAATCAGACGATTCTGAAAGAGAATTTACTCTCAACTTGAAAACAAATTCTCTTTCAACTTCTTAAAATGTCCTCAATTAATTAAAAACTGAAATGTCTATGTATCTTCTTGGAAGCTCAGACTAGCTAAGTTAGCATACACCAAAAAAGCCTAAAGTTAAATTAATGACCATCAAATCGTAAGGAAATATAAAAAGTTGGGAAAAAACTTCATCATATAATTAAGAATTTATAAAAATCCTCAAAAGGAACACACTGTCCTCTTTGCATTTTATCTTTTCTGTAAAAACAAACAAAATGGGTATGTTATTTTAAAACAGGGTTAATGTACATGCCCAACACAAATATCAGGAGACCTAACCCTAGTGCTGTTCAACTGTGTCAAAGTAAAACCAGTGGATATTTAAGCCAAGAGACTAAATATTAAGGCTGTAACTAATAAAGCTCAAGAAAGTGTTCAGTAACTTTTAAATACTATTTTCTGCTCCGGCAGATGCTAACACTCCATTATTATTAAGCCTTTTGCAAAGCCAACCTGGTTATTTAAAAAGGAATGTGAAACAATATTCAAGCTACCTTAATTTTAGGAACTGAAAATAAAAATCGGCATGTCATTTGATCACATGCAAATCGAGCACATAACAACAATAAACCCTTATCACTGAAAGATCTTATCTTCTTCCAAAATCCAGTTGAATAAAGTTATAGATGGATCACTCTTTTGAATGCCAGTGTCTATACTTGCAAAACTGATAGAGACAGGCAGGCCCTAGAGATTATGAAAACCTCAATTATCAGCATAGGAAAGAGAGACAGGTTTGCAGTATCTCCGTATACCTTCTCTATGAAGTGCAAAGCGATGAACTTGTGTGACTCTTATTCTCTTCATGCAGTAAGAACTATGACAGAAAACCACTGTACTATGCACTCAATATCATCTGTATATACTTTTAGCCTTCAACAGCCCAAGAAGTGTTAAGTCAGAAGGATGAAGAGAAAAAACTGACATTTAAATTCCTCCTTCTAAAGAACCAAATAAATAATTGAACTACAATAAATGCCCAACCCGCATCAGTTACAGAGAACTGCTGGAAAAAACCCCAAACAAGTTCACACAACTCATAGGCATCATTTAGATACAAACCTTAAATTTGCTGTAATAAAATAAATGCTAAATACTGTGAATATATATATATCTCACACACACACACACACACACACACACACACACACACACACACTCTCTCTCTCTCTCTCTCTCTCTCCCGTATACATCCCACCAAACTGGGAACTATTAGCTGTAATGAGGCAAATTAAATTAAAAACACTATTTTATAAGAAATTTAAAAACAATTATGTCTTTAAATTTCTACTTTCAATAGCATTTTGGGGGGAAAAAAGCAAGAACACAGTTGCTTTCTTCAAGAAGAAGACTCTTCCTTTGTTTCAGTTAGAACATTTAGTTTTGGGAAGCTGGGTGGACTAACAGTAAGTCACACAGCATACAAGCGTATTTCTGTGACACATTGTAAGAAAAGTAAAGTTTCATTTTAAGTGCAATAATTAAGTTTATAATCCTTACCAAGTGATTTTTATAAAATGTTTATTCTCTTAAATCCAAGGCATTCACAGAGTGTTAACACTTTAAATGTTTATCATTTCCACCAACTGCAGCATTATCTAAGTAAACCAAAATAAGCACTTTTATCATAGATGTAGTCAATGATTATTAATACTTTTTTTTTTTTTTCCAAGGACCTAAACTTCCCCCAAATTTCAGCACAGGTAGTTTTATTGTATGTTTCATTCTAGTATATGATTTTAAAAAATAGTGTGTAGAAATGAATAGTTTCAAACTGCTTAAATATATTATATACCATGTTATCAATTCACCAAATCAAAAGCAACTGCCAAGCTGAATAATAAGTTACAAAGAAATGATAATTCTGGCTTGTACAGAAATGTGCAGTGTTTAGTTACCTACTAATACAAATCTCCAAAGCTTAACTTAGAGTTGGAAGATGAGTTTCACAGTAATGTAATTTTAACCTCCATTTACATTCATTTTAATATATTACTAAGATGTTTACTCTATGTCACAATGGTGCTTTCCAGTGTTCACAATTTACAGTTTCAATTTGTACATATGTAATTCACTAACATAAGGGACAGTTATTACCATTACAAACTATCCCTAAAAAGAAAACAAAACCCCACCTTACATAGAACTCTAAAAATGATCTGACTTAAAACAGATTAATGCAACATGGTTTTAATATTTTAGCCATTTTCTAAACACCAGCATGTAAACTTGCCTACTTAATATGACAGCTACAACTTTATTCACTGAGAAAGTATGTATTAATTTTCTTCAACTATCTTTCTCACCTTAACTCAAAAATCTCATGACTTGCTGGTTCTGTTTCTGTGAATTTCAAACTGTATTTCTTTTTTTTTGAGAAAGGGAAGGAAGAAGATGATAAAATATACTGTAAACAGAAAAAAGTTGCCCCCGAATTAAGTTTAAAAAAATTTTTTTTTACTTCTACACTATTTAATACTTTAAGGATCAGTTACAATGTTTCATTTTTAACACACGAATAAATTACTGCAGGGTCAGTCTGACCTACCATTCTGGGATCTAAAATTCTAAACACGTGAACAGAAGAATAAACTACTTCAATGTTCAATTCGGAAATTTAAAACAGTTATATGATTTGACTAGACTGGTCAAGGCAGTTAGAAACATACAATTCTGTAGAATGGTGGTTATTTTGCTTTTGGGGGTGGGTAGTCAAAGAACAGAGAATAACAAACAAATGAAGTAACAAAAAAACCTGTTTCCTATTGGGGGGGGGGGCAGGAAATCACAAAGCAGTTTAAACTTCTGAAGTCCATTTGACCTATCCACTCAGATCTAAAACAAATTTTTGATTTTCTGAATAACCCCCATTCTTTCCTTGAGTATCAAGCTGACTGATAGTCACATCTCTAAGTATAATCAGAGTTTAACAGCTTGTTCAGACTGAATTTCAAAATGGAAAAAAAAATCTACTCCAGTATTACATTCAGTTTGCAAATCATTTACTAACATGACAACAGATTTGGCTTCAATCACTCTTGCACACACTCACACCACAACAGGCACTCCAGCCACTGATCTGCTTTGCAACACAAGGCCATATAGGCAGAGATGGCATTCTCCAAGCCAAACTTTAAATAGATTAAAAAAAGTAATTTCTAATTTTACAGAAATGCTTCTTCAAAAAATATTTTCTCTCACTCCCTCATCTCCTATACTGAAGGATGTGTAATATGTTTTTTTCCCCAAGCTAAATCTGAACCCTCAAAATTGATTCTAGGCAGAAGATCTCTGCAAATTAAAATCAAAAACAAAAATAGAAAAATTATATTTTTATATATGTATACATATATATATATATATTTATACTGATTGGAATCCTCCAGCATTTTAAAATCACTTTAGAGATGAATTTTGGGATTCTACTGCTCACAACTCCAAAATCCACAATGATTTAAGGACATAGACTTTCCTCCTGCTTCCTTCCTGGCTACCCCTTCCCCTCCAGAACAGTTCAATACAGCCACGGCTCAAGTTTTAATGGGAAGAGAGAGAAGTTTCTGAATAGTCTGTTTGTTTGTTTTACTTTGGTGATCTGGGTGGCACGTATTGCTCTTTGCCATTACGTCGAGTCACTCCCTGAGGTATAGCCCTATGGCCAAACTGGCGTCTCTGTTCCCTGATTTTTCCAGCTGCTCCCCTGGGAATGGTATTGCCTCGGAAACCAGAATATTCCTTACTAGCCCTTGCTTCTGGCTTCTCATGTGATTTCTCAATGGACTTCTCAGCAGCTCCATTCTCTTCATTTTTGGTGGGAGACACTACATTGGAGCGAAGTTCTCGTAGTGGCTGCACAAGAACTGGAGATGGTTCTTTAGGGGGCTTCTGGCACACTTCAGCATAACTTAGCTTTCGGGGTTCCTTTGAAGGGAAGATAAGAAACTTATGGTACACATTCTCTAAATAATAAGCTACAAAAAGGACAGTGTGAGGGGCACGTGGGTGGCTCAGTCAGTTGAGCGTCCAACTTCAGCTCAGGTCATGATCTCACGGTTGGGGAGTTCGAGCCCTGCATCAGGCTCTGTTATGACAGCTCGGAGCCTGGAGTCTTGTTTCGGATTCTGTGTTTCCCTCTCTCTCTGCCCTTCCCCTGCTCATGTTCTCTCTCTCTCTCAAAAAAAACATTAAAAAAAAAAAGGATAATGTGACCCATAAGAAAATCAGCAAGTTATTTATTTATTTACTTACTTACTTATTTATTTATTTCTTTATTGGTAATGTTTATTTATTTATGAGAGGGTGCGTCAGGGAAGGGGCAGAGAGAGATGGAGACAGAGAATCCCAAGCAGGCTCCACACTGTCAGCACAGAGCCCAATGCAGGGCTCAAACTCACAAACTGTGAAAGCATGACCTGAGCTGGATGCTTAACCCACTGAACCACCCAGGCACCCCAGTAAGTCATCTTCTAGGGAAGGGCAATAGGCAGTCTCATACACATTGCTATTAAAGTGTATTGGAACAATCTTAAAACAAAAACACAGTAACTTCGCTGAAAGTAATAAAATGCCTTGGCAATTTATGTAACAATAACTTCACTTGAGGAATTTATCTGAAGGATGTTCATGTCAGCATTGTTTACGGTGATGAAAAAAACTGGAAACAACCCTAAACGTCTAATAAGGAAGGACAGATTAAGTTAATAATGTACATTCATGTGATGAAATGAAATGATTCTATTCTGTCCTCCCTGGCTACAAAGAACCCTAAGATGGATTCCACGAGAATCTTAACAGCATCTGGGAACCAATAATGTATTTTTTTTTTTTTAATTTTTTTTTCAACGTTTATTTATTTTTGGGACAGAGAGAGACAGAGCATGAACGGGGGAGGGGCAGAGAGAGAGGGAGACACAGAATCGGAAACAGGCTCCAGGCTCTGAGCCATCAGCCCAGAGCCTGACGCGGGGCTTGAACCCACAGACCGCGAGATCGTGACCTGGCTGAAGTCGGACGCTTAACCAACTGCGCCACCCAGGCGCCCCCCAATAATGTATTAATAGAGGACTGATTAAGTCTTAATTACTTCATCGGAAAAAAATGGACAATAGGGGTGTTATGAGAATGGGATAAAGCATGTAAAAAGTCTTTAGCACTGGTCTTGGCATAGAGCAGGCTATTCAGTAATTGGTAGCTGCCATTCTATTATTATTAAATAACAAAATAAACTGTTCTTAACCTAGAAAAAAGGAACTATAACCAAACTGCAATTAGTTATATCAATGAATGAAAAGATTATACATAAATTTTGTGTTTTTCTCCTTGCTTTTCTGTATTTCCCTAATTATAAAAACAATTTCTGGAAACTGAATAAAAATAGGAGTGGCCCTCATAAGACTTGTTAATAAGCATTATAAAAAAAGAATTTCAAGGGTCTCAAAGCCTCTTTACACTAGCCCAAAAACAATACACTCATCATAATCTGAGTAAGAAAGAAGCTTCACTTAACTATAGGATGATCAGAAAAAAGCCATTAAAAAAACCCAGAATGAATAGTGACTTCCTCACTATCTCCCAAAGGCTAAAATTTCCTGTTTCCTCACAGTGATTTTAAATTTCTTTAGCTTCATTTGAGGCAGGCAGCCTCAATTTGGGCTATTTCCAATGACTCTACTCTAGCAAAGACTTATGCGGGAAACAAAAAAAAAATCTCATTATTTAACCTATTGTTTTTTTCTCACATAGCAAACTCATCAAGTTACCTGTAGGGCCATAGCTACAGCTGCATTTATGTTACTATTACATGGTGAAGCACTATTTGTCCTTGATGGCTTTGCAGTACTCGGGGAAGAAACTGGTATAGTTGTCTGGTTGAGAACATCCTTCTGAACAGTGGAATCCTCTATTGGATCCTTTACTTGCTGAGTTGTGCTAAGGAAAAGAGAGCTTGATATTAGACTTAATACAGCACACAAAAACACCTAAGCAAACGATCAGAAGAAAAAGTAATTTCAATGTGGAAGATCTTCTATACTGAAACTGTACCTTAGTGCAGGAAGCTCAGCGGTACATGGAGGACTGGTACTCATACTGAGTTGCTGGGCAGAGGTGCAGTCTGTCTGTTCATCCTCTACAGGCACTGGGCAACTAACTCTCAACTCTTCGTTATCCTTAAAGTAAAATCATATTTCAAAATTGATTTATATCAACACTTCTTCAAAGAAGATATACAAGTGGCCAATAAGCACATGAAAAGATGCTCAACTACCATCAGTTATTAGGGAAATGCAAATCAAAACCACAATGCGAAACCAACCATTTCACACTCACTAGGATGGCTATAATCAGTAAGACACACAATAACAAATGTTAGTGACGATATGGAGATAATTGGAACTCTCGTACACTGAGGGTGACAATGTACAATGGTGCGGTCATTTTGGAAAACAGTCTCACAGTTCCTCAAAAAGCTAAACATAGAGTTACCATGTGACCCAGCAGAATATATGTAAGAGAAAATACATGTCTACACAAAAACTTAATACACAAATGTTCATAGTAGCATAAAATAAGATTATTAGGTTTGGGTACAAACCTGAAAGCTCATCAACTGGTGAATGGATAAACAAATTGAGGTCTATCCATATAATGGAACATTACAGTGCAATGAAAGGAAGTACATACTAGTACACACTACCACAATGGATGAACCTTAAGGACATTATGCTATGTGAAATAAGCCAGTCACAAAAAGACAAATATTGTATGATTCCACTTATATGAGATACCTCGAGTAGTCACATTCATACTAAGTAGAATGGTGGTTGACAGGGGCTGAGCAAAGGGGACAGAAGTGGGTAATGGGAATTGCTGTGTAAGGGTATAGTATTTTATTTATTATCTACTTCTTTCAAATGTTTTTATTTTTAAGTAATCTCTACACCCAACGTAGGGCTTGATCTCACAATCCAGAGACCAAGAGTAGTACACTCTACCAACTGTCCCGGCCAGACACCCCCTACAGCATTTTATATTTACAAGATGAAGAGTCCTGGGGGCACGTGGGTGGCTCAGTTGGTTAAGCCTCTGACTTTGGCTCAGGTTATGATCTCACAGCTCAAGAGTTTGAGCCCCATTCGGGCTCTCTGCTGACAGCTCAGAGCCTGAAGCCTGCTTCTGATTCTGTGTCTCCCTCTACCCCTGCCCCTCCCCTGCTCATGCTCTGTCTCTCTCTCAAAAATAAACATTTAAAAAAAAAAAAAAAAAAAAAAAAAGACGAAGAGTCCTAGAGATTAGAAGCACAACAATGCAAATGTACTTAACACAACTGAACAGTACACACTAAACAATGCTGAAGATGGTAAATTTTATATTTTATGTATTTTACTACAATTAAAAAAGAAAAACAGTAAGCCCTAGAAATTAAAATCGATTGATGCAATACAAATTTCAGCAGGTTTAAAGGTAACATTCAGAAAAACTTTGTAGAAAATATAGACAAGTACAAAAATAAATATTAGGAAAGCCAAAACAACAAAAATTAGAGATTCAACCTACAAGGTGCAATATCAAATTAAAAGTTCAAGAAAGAGAAAAAAGAAAGGTGAAGAATTTATCAAAGACACAACACAGGGTGCTTGGGTGGCTCAGTCAGTTGAGTGTTCAACTTTGGCTCAGGGCATGATCTTGTGGTTCGTGGGTTTGAGACCCTCCTTGGGCTTGCTACTGTCAGCACACAGCCTGCTTCGGATCCTCCGTATCCTCCCTTTCTCTCTCTACTCCTCCCCTGTTCATACTCTCTCTCAAATATAAACAAACATGAAAAAAATACATAATACAGGAAAATTTTCTAGAAGGTAAAGACAAGTTTCCAGATTGAAAGGGTTTCCCAAGTATCCACAGCAATGAATTAAAAAAAAAAAAAAAAAAAAAAAGAGCCACAACAGGGTGCCTGGGTGGCTCAATCAGTTGAGCATTTTGACTTTTATTTTGGCTCAGGTCATCTTCTCGTAGTTCGTGAAATTGAGCCCCATGTTGGGCTTTGCACTGACAGAGTGGAACCTGGCTGGGATTCTCTATCCCTCTCTCTGCCCCTCCCCTGCTCACGCATACGGGTGCATGCTCTCTCCCTCAAAAAGAAAAAAAATGGAGCCATAGCAAGATATACCTTCATAAAATTTCATAGAATAGAAGGGTTAAATAAAAGATCCTAAAACCTCTAGAGAAAGAGGTTACAGAACTATCAGGAATCAGAATGATAGATTTCTGAAAAGAATCTCTGGAAGACAGATCATTTCCTAAGCAAGATATAAAAAGAACAAACCATAAAAGAAGATTAAGAACTTGTTTTCACTTACAAATACTAAAGACTGAAAACCATAGGTAGAAAACGTACATAACTGACAAAGGATTAGTATACAAAATAAATTTTTTAAATTCCATGAATCTGCAAGATAAGAGATAACCCAACAGATAAAGTACCAAATACTTGACTCTGCAAAAGAAGAAACTCAAACGACCAATAAAATATGAAAAATTAAATTTTAAAAGATGCCCTACCACTCAGCAATTCCACTATGTAATACCCTTAAAATAGGGTCATGTATGGTTTGAACATGCATAGCATAATTGCTTATAATGTCAGACAGAAAGACAGCTCAAGTGTCCAATAGCAGAATAATGACATTCTACAACAGAATACAACAATGCAAAATGAACTAGTCATCTGTATCAGCAATGATGAATTTCACACAACAAAAGAATACATACAATTCCATTTATATTGTCTTCAAAACAGGCACAACGAACAGTATACTGTATATTAGGGGTTGACAAACCAAAGCTCACTGGCCAAATCTAGTTTATGACTTTTGTTGGTACGGCCTATGAACTAAGCGTGGTTTTTAAGTTTTTAGCGTGTGGCCCACAAAGCCTAAAATATTTACTGTCTGGCCCAGCTCTACAGAAAAAATTTCCCAACCTGGAGTGGAAAAACTATAAAGAAAAGCAAGAAAATTATTATTGCAAAGTCAGGATGTTTATCTCTGATGGGGAGGAAGGGAAGGAATAGGAAGAATTATAAATAAAGGGGGAGACAGATGGCACTGCTAAGATGTTGATGTTTAACGTCCACAATTGTGGGTTGGGATTACAAGGGAAGGCACACTTTATTATTCTTCTTCTTTAAAAATATGTGTGTGTGAATCACACCTCAACAAATCTGAGAAGCCATCAACTGTAAAATGCACTATTATTTTATGGATTACTAAGAAAAAAACAATGCCACTTAAACTACAATAACTTTTAATTACAGGGCAGCCTGATTTTCAAAGGTGGAAAACATGAAAAAAACGTCTATCTCAAGACTGATTAAATAACTACAATATTGCACATTATTTTTTAAAAGGGAAGACAAAAAAATACCTTCAAAATTCCACGGGAAAATGATTTCTAATACAGAACTCTACACAAATAAGCTACTGATCAAATATGAGAACAGAAAACCATTTTCAGAACGCAAGATCTCAAGAAACATACTAAAACCCATTTATTCAGGAAGCTCAGGAAGATGTGACCCACCATAATACAGGAAAGTAAAACAAGATGAAGAAAAAGAGAGGATGCAACAAAAGAGACTAAGGAAAATTCCCAGGATGATGATGGCAAAAGAAAGCCCTAGCTACAGGATTGTGCATTGTGCAGCCAGCCACTGAGAGTACAAGAAGGAGAAATAATAGCAATTTTCTGAACTGAAGTTCAGTTATGAAAAAAATATGTAATATTGAGATGTGACTTACAAATGATGGCATATCCTAATATAAGTGGCAATGCTTTTACTTTCTTAGTGACACTAAAATAACGGGGCATCTTACAATGGATGGTATCCCAGATATGACGCAGTACAATATACAGGGAAGATGAGAAAAGTATGTTGGTTTAAGAGAACTAAATCCTCAGCTTCTAGAATGGGAAGTTAATAGACACTGAAAATTGGAATGTCAAGAAACAGCAGTATATTGGAATGCCTGGCTGGTTGTCAGGGGAGCATGTGATTCTTAATCTTGGGGTCATGAATTCTAGCCCCACACTGGGTGTAGAGATTACTTAAAAAGAAGAAGAAAAGAGATATCAGTATAACCATGTTATATGGGGAAAACAATAGAAGAAAAAGCTAGAGTTGAAGTCGTTGCAGGGAACTACTATCTATTTTTCATTATAAGCCTAGATATACTATGTACATGCACACTATGAGATAAAAATGAAAATTGAATTAAGAAGAAAAAGGGAAGGAAATAAGAAATCTGTGTGGTGTAAGGATTTTACCATAGGAAGAGGTCTATACTCAAAAATATTTTAGGATGGGGCAGCCCAATCTTTTGACATCAACTCTCCACTACTGGAAAGCCTGAGTTTAGCAAACTAACTTAGGATCCCTTTACATCATTGGCTAATTACAGGCACTTCAGCGCAAACACCACTTTTCACCAGCTTGCATCAATTAGTTCTACCAAGCTGAACTGATACAAAGACATGCAAAAATGAAGCAACATTTTTATTGGCCTGTGCAGCTTTATCATAAATCTTTTAATAATACTCAACGTGTGCTGAAAATCCCATGAATAAAAACTGCCAGAAATACATATTAGGTGCAAATAAAATTTTAAATAACTCTGGAAACAAAGGCTGACTATGGTCCCATAAGGTAAAAGACTGATGCTTCAGTGTTTACCTTTTCTTTGTAGACACCTTTAACAACATCAGACATCCTACTCTCCAAAACAAGTTCACCTGGAGTTCTTGATGAACTTCCAGGTAAAGGAGGAAAATTTGAGGCTAATAAATCAAACTTTGGCGTTGGAGCCTTTGCTTCAGCTGATGAAGACTGGGGTCTCTAAAAGACACAAATCATAAAACAGGTCACATGCCAATCTCATTCTCTAATCCTGTACCACAGAAGCTAAAAGCTGCAAGGAAACAAAACTCTAAAGCACAGAACTGTTCGTTCTCCTATAAATTCTTGGCTTCTCATTTCAGTTGAGCTCTCGTTTTTCTTTACCAATCCTACTTACCTTTAGTCAACTCCCTCTCTTGTTTCTCTTGCAAACTCTGCTACACTCCATAAGCCTTTTTTTTTTTTAATTTTTTTTTTCAACGTTTATTTATTTTTGGGACAGAGAGAGACAGAGCATGAACGGAGGAGGGGCAGAGAGAGAGGGAGACACAGAGTCGGAAACAGGCTCCAGGCTCTGAGCCATCAGCCCAGAGCCCGACGCGGGGCTCGAACTCACGGACCGCGAGATCGTGACCTGGCTGAAGTCGGACGCTTAACCGACTGCGCCACCCAGGCGCCCAAGCCTTTTTTTTTTTAAGTTTATGTATTTTGAGAGTGTGTGTGTGCACGCGTGGGGGAAGGGCAGAGAGAGAGAATCCCAAGCAGGCTCCACACTATCAGCACAGAGCCCAACGTGGGGCTAGATCTCACAACCGTGAGATCATGACCTGAACCAAAACCGAGTAGGATGCTTAACCAACTTAGCTACCCAGGCACCCCACACTCCATAAGCCTTTTAACCAATCTCTGCTATTTGCTTTCTAAATTTGCGGTAACTTCCTTAAAAACAAAAACCTATTTACCTATAGTCTCAAGAGAGAACAATAATATCCTTTCTTGAAAATCTGATCTGCCCTTCCACCCACCACCCTATATACCCTCTGGCAAGACTCTCACTTGTACTTCCTCTACTTTCTATTTCCTCACCTTTGTACTCATCACCACTAAGATTGCTTTGACAAATCATCAGTCTTCCACAATGCAAAAGCTGACAGATTCTCCCCCCCCCGCCCCCCCCAAACCTCATGTAGCACCTGGTATGGTAAATATTCTTTCCTTTGGGAGCTCCTTCATTCCTCCCTTAGTTTCTGTGATATCTCTTCCTCCCAAATCTCAGATCTCACAATCATGTGTTTGTCTCTCTCTACCCACGCCTTTTGACGGCTCTTAGTTTCTATGTGGTTATTATTCTTTTCACTTCCATACTCTCCCTGTGGGATAGCAATTATACATGGCTTCAGCTAGTACCTATATGCAAACAATCTTTCAAAAATTTTTTTCTCAAATTTTTTTTGACTTTAGTTAACATAACCTATTGGTTTAAGGAGTAGAATTCAGTGAGCCTTACAACAATCTTTTTCACTTTGGGGGACTTTCTGGCTACACACCACTGAAAACTTACCAAAACTCATTGAATTGTACGTACACTTTCAATATTTTCAACTTAGACCTTTACCTGAAACCTAAACATCCATTTGTCTACCAGCCATTTCTACTCAGATTTTGGATACTTCAAAGAGCAAAATAAATAATCTCATTCTTTAGCACAAAGCTACTATGTTCTCAAAGTTCTATTCTTGACCATTCCTCTATTTAAATCACTCTCTCTGCAGAGTCCTTTGAATGATTTCATCTACTCTTATGATCTAATCAATTACTTTGTGTAAGCTTACAAATCCTAAATTTTATCTCTAGCTAAAACCTCCTTCCTGCACACAAAGGCACCTCCACTCTGCCTGTCCTACTGGAGAACATGTTTGTCTCCTTTTTCTTCACCCCAAACTTCAGTCCTCAGTGTGGGTATTTTCAACATATTAAATGGACTTTGAAACTAATCTCCCTCTCCTCCATTGTTTAGGGTCATCCGAGGATTCATGTGGACTGCTGCAAGTTGTTGCCATTCACGGCTGCTCATGGTATACAGAAAGCTATAACAAAAAACAGTACTGTTTTAAAAGGTGTACAGTTTGCCCTAAGGACTATTCTGTGTTACAATGCAATACATTTTCTTCTTTGAAAATACTTATCTTTTCACTACTTACATATACGTAATATGCTTGTACATATATTACATGTACCCTATAAACTATATATATAAAATTCACTACTACACATTTAAAATAAGCATCGTACCACAAATTTATGATTTATCTGTAAACTCTAGGCAGGGTTTTCTTGAAACCTCTGTGTGTTCCTATATCATTCCGATTCCTCAACTTTTGCTCCCAGTTAAGAAATGGCAAACATTTCCCATGAACAAATCATAAAAAAATTAAAACATGATTAATTTAAAGCTAGGTAAGTCAAAATTCAAATAAAAACATGTCTAGGGGTGCCTGGTGGCTCTGGTGGTTAAGTGTCTGACTCTTGGTTTTGACTCAGGTCATGATCTCACGGTTGTGGGATCGAGCCCCGCGTCAGGCTCTGTACTAGGCATGGAGTCTGCTCTCTCTCCCACTCCCTCTGCTCCTCCATTGCTCAGGCTCTCTCTCTCAAAAAACAACAAAAAAAACCATGTCTACAACTATAAAAACTTTTCAGATCTGTAAGTAGTTTAGAAGATTAGTGGATAGAAGAATAAGCAGAAGGTAGAAAATTGCCCCCAAGTGACAATAAACAGTTTAAGTTTCCAACACCATCCAGAGACCTTTAAAAGTGAAGGATGTACTTTATCAAAAAAAAAGTTGGCAAAAAATCATATATTTGTAGGGCTATTGATAAATAAAACTTTTTTTTTCAGTTTCTGTCCGAGTGAAAATTGGCACAACCCCTACAGAAAGCTGTAAGTTGGCAGCAACTAACTGAATTGTGACCTAGAAATCTCTAGAAAGGGATTCTCCTTCATATGTTATTGAACACACAGGAAATGATGGCTGTAAACTACTTAAACGTCCATTAACAAACTAATAAAGTTTCCATTGATTATTTTCATTTTTTGATTTTTAAACCATGTGAATATATTAGGGATTCAAGTAGTTTTTAAAACACATGAGCAACATAGACCAAATCCCTAGCTATACATGTGCTTTAAGGTCAGGGAGTGGCAGTCATAGTAGGTATTTTAGGGTCAAAGCACAGGTTCTATTTACCTTTGCCTAATACTATATTCAAAAAAACAAAAACCTGGAAAGGAAAGACAGACCACAAGCCAATGCCATAGTAAATCAGAAAAGAAAAAATAAATGAACAAATGTACAAAGGTAAAAAAGAAAAAAATACTTACTGGGACTCTCTCATCTTCTCGTCGTCTTCGACCTCTGAAAAGAGTTCTCCTTTTAGCAACGACAAAAAAAGGTGGGGATGATGGGAGGGGCAACTCATACGTTTTGTCAAATATATATATATATATATATATATATATATATATATATATATATATTCTACTGAAGATGGGTGAACTTTTAGTTTAAGTAATTCTACTTTCTGTATCTTCACTATTATGAAGAGATGAATATATATTCTTCTGAATGGATCCTAAACTAATCTACCAAAAACTTCATCTACTACCACCAACACGACTAAATAAGATGGGCCCATTTTTATTAGGTAGTGCTCCTTCCACACCAGAAGCATATCATTATTCAGTTTTTTTGGTTTCATTCAGGCAGACTGGGCAATAATGTATAACCCCATTCCCACAGTTTAGAATTTGTAAGAAATTAAAACTAGAATGCAGATAGGATCTTATCTTTCTAAGCTATTCTTTCTTCAGTGAACCATACAGAACTTCAGAGTAACTTTATAAAACCTCTGACTCAGCGCTATATTCTATATGGGCACTATAAATTTCGTAATATTTATGAAAAACCATTAACCTGTATTATGTGAACACTGTATTCATTTAACATAAACATACACCAATAGTTAAAACAAAAAATCACTAGATCATGTTCTTCAAATACTCATATTATGAGCAAAGAATTTTCATATACCATATCCGTATTTATTCCGTATTTCCTTACCTGCCCCTACCATAGTCCCCATTCTGTTCCATCTGTAAAGGGGGAGTTTCTTTTGGAAGATAGCTTTGCTCCTGATGCCCTGTTACTGTAGGGTTATGCCGTTCAGTTGGAAAGTTCCTTGAACCAGATCTGTTTAACTGTCCATCCCCCAATGATACAGAGCCCTCTGTTGAGTGCTCTGAACCACTCGATGACCTAAAATGAGGCTTCACACTATAAGAAACATAAGATCACATACATGAGAGGATAAATCAAAACAGAAAATCTTTCCTCTTAATGGTAAAAACTCTTATTTGATAGGCTAAGTTAAAAACTGCCTTCTACTGTATTCTGATTTTCTATAAATTAAACATAAAAGTGTCACATTATAAAAATGTAAACTTATGTCCCAGATGTATTATTTTTAAAAGGCAAAGAATTTTTACATTTAAAAAAAGTTGTTTGGAGAGATTTGGGTTAAGATCCAAAGTTCTTCAAAATATAGGTACTTCTACCTCAATACTCAAAATACAAGTAGGATTTTACCTAATTTAACACCAGCTGCAGTCGTGACACATATAAATCAGTCAGGCTTTAAGCTCATTGGTAAGTCTATGCCATACATTCTCAATGGGGCAACATCACCCCAAGTGGGAATAAAAAAGGTTCTGGGATGGGGAGAGGGACAAAAGGAAAAAACAAAAAACCTCATCTTACTCTTTTTATACATATAGATATTCATACATTACATAAATACATACACAATAATCTCCAGCACTAAATTTTCATAGGGAAAAATTAGGGAGTGAAAAAAATCTAAAAAGGCTCTTTAGGGGAGTGCCAATGAAAACAAGAGAAAAAGTGCAATGTATTAAAATTCTAGCTTCTTAATAAGTTCATTGCTCAAAGATCCTTATGGGCGGGAGGGCGGGGAACGGGACAACAGCTAGGAAATATAATGCAAGTAATAGCCTAGCGTGATTTCATGAATTAGGTAGGGAATTTGGTAAAAACAAACAAAAACCTAAATAACTGTGATGAAAAGTAGCTTTTATCTTGGATGATGGGTATAAGCACCCAAATCTCCTAATAATTTGTAAGAGGATAAAGCTAGGGGTCGGGTAAAGGAGAGGCTACAGTTTAATCAAGAGCGAAAACACCTAAAGTAAGCCCAGGCAACTGAGGATCTTGGCTCAATAGATTTTACAAGGAAGTATGAGATTTATATTCGGCCCCTTACTTGTAGTTTATATATTCAATTTTTACAGTCTATTTTCATAGTTATAAATTTATATTAATAATACACTGTCGATTCCTGGTTCTCTGAATAGAGATTTAAAATCTCAAAATAATTATAAACCCAGCAATTAAGCATTAATTCCAACAACATCTCTAGTTATCCTACCTTATTCTTTACAGAAAATAAAAAATTAGATTACTATTAAACTTAAATGTAAAAATCAGGCTACAAAGTTAGGCTGTTTCATGTAAGATGTTACTTTTCAAAATAATTACTTTATGTCAAAATAGATTTTTAAAAAATTTTTATTTTTTTAAAGTAATCTCTACACCCAACATGGGGCTCAATCAACCCTGAGATCCAGAGTCACATACATGCTCTACCGAGTCAGCCAGGCAATCCTCAAAACAGATTTTTAACAGCAATGAAAATGATAGTATGTCAAGAAACACTAAGTAATTTTCAAAATATTTATATTATCCATCGTATCTAAAAATGACCTCATGAGGTAGATATGCCGTTTATGTATCTGTTCAGAAACTATTATTCACCTAAATTTGCTCACTGTATTTCAGTATAACTAACAGATTAGTTATTAGGTTTACACAGCCCTCAGATCTCATAATCTTACCCTTCACCGAGAGGGACTTACAATCTCAGTCTAGGCAAAAGATAAAAAGAAAGATAAAAGAAGTAAGTGATAAAAGACGGAAAGGAAGAAGTGATGTGATAGAAAGACAAAGAATGAAAGGTAGAAAAATGCCCAGACTTCTGAAAGTTAGTCCTAGTCTCTCCAAGTAGGTCTAGTGATCATCACTGGGCCGTTACAAGGGTCATATAATAAACTGCAAAGGGGCTTTCTAAAAGTTACTTTCTCTTTGATAATTTTAAACAAACAAACACAGTGGTCTTGTGTTGGTCAAAAAGTTCTTTTAGTTTCATCTGTAATATCTGCATTTTATAAGAAGAAAGTATTTGTGTATAATTTTTGTAACTAAAAATTAACAACCTGTACTGGTCACAGGTATGAAAAGGAATTGTACGTGAATGGTTTTGAAAAACAAGCAAAACCTGTCCTGTACCTTTAAAAGCAGAGGCACATATCCTTACAAGCAAGGATAACTAGACTGTCATTCTTGGCTTTCTTATCGTAATTTCACCCTTTTTATCAAGAAAGCACAGCAAACAAAAACAAGTGACGGTAAAGGAACACCATGAACCTATTTAATACATTTTTTAGTTAAAAATATGCAAACCACCAGTACTTTTAGCTAATACTGAAATACTGCTTTTAGTCTACAAGAAAGATGTCTATTCTACTTCACTGTCTATAGCAAAATTCACTCCTTAAAAAAAAAAAGTGAAATAAATAGATAACCTATTTCTACAAAGCTACCATTTCTAATCAGGAGAAATCTGTATTTTCTAACAAGTGAAGTTGTAAGCTGTTATTTGCTCTACGTAAATTATTTTTAAGAAAAACTTTACCGTCTACGGCCATACCACCCTGAACGCGCCTGATCTCGTCTGATCTCGGAAGCTAAGCAGGGTCAGGCCTGGTTAGTACTTGGATGGGAGAAAAACTTTACCAACTATAGTAGAGGAAAGGAAATGTTCTAATCTCAAGTCTGCTGATAATAACCAGCCAATGTAACCCTAGCAAGATTTTTGTCTTCTTCAGCTTCCACTTTCTTCATCTGTAAAATGAGTTAAAACTATATCATAACAAAGGTCTTCCCAGATTTAAACATCATTATCTCTATGTGTTCATGGAAATTAGTCGTTTTGAAAGCAGGATTGGGATTAAAGGACAATATATGAGGCTCCCTGTACTTTTCTACTCATATGTCCTAGCAATACTTGAATTTTGCGCGTGTTACTTTATTACCAAACCAAAAACCATCTTTAAGAGCACAATAATCCTTTGAATTATAAAGAACCATCCATCCTTGTTAACAGAAAGAGATCTCATTTGAAACTTCATAAAGCAGTAAGAATAGGTATACGTAGTAAAGTTTTCCTAATGCTCGTAAACGATCTTCAAATGCTTTAACCAATTGTCAGTGAGTACAAACTGTGTGAGTACAAAAAACTGATTATGAGAGGATGATACATTATGAATGCTTCCAGAAACCACTAAGAAGAACACTTAATACTGTGAGTCTTCTTTCTCAGTGAAGCATGTTCCAGGAAAACCTTACAAAAAAGAATTAAGTTCCTAGAAGTCATTTTAGAAGAACATACCCCATGTGGTCTCCTTGCCAAAAAGAACCAACTGGGAGAATGAGATCTAGCAAGAGAAAATCCCTGAAAAGAAATAATTAAAAAAACAAAAACCCAAACCTAGGAGGCTCACAAAATAAGCAAACAAGGAACAATAAATATGAAACTATTAAATAAATCTAAGCCACCATAGAAGCCCATTTTTCTTTGGTTACTCATACTCTATCAAAAATCATAATCTATACCAAATTATTGAGATTATCAATTGACATTTATACAAAAATAATTAACACTTAACAGACTTACTAATCTTTTATATGATAGCAAATAGTTTCCAGAGTTCTCAATAATTTATCTAGAACACTTTTTAAAGTGTAGGCTTTACATAAGAGACTCTTAAAAACTGAGAATAAACTGAGGGTTGATGGGGGGTGGGAGGGTAGGGAGAGTAGGTGATGGGCACTGAAGAGGGCATCTTTTGGGATGAGCATTGGGTGTTGTATGGAAACCAATTTGACAATAAATTTCATATATTAAAAAGTAAAAAAAATAAAAAATAAATAATAAAAAAAAAATAAAGTGTAGGCTTTAAAGTCAAATTGCCAGGGCTCAAATTTTGGCTCTGCCAAATACTAGCCACACGCTCATAGACATGATATTTAACCCTTTTGTTTCAATGTCCTCATCTTAAATAGACATAATAACTGTATATATCTTATCGGGTTATGAAAACTGTGATAAAATATGTAAAGCCCTTAAGACAAAGCCTTAGACACTAAATGTTCAATAATGTTAGCTGCTGCTATAGTTCATGGAAATCATTTCAAAAGTAAATTCTTAAAAATCTTAAGTAACTCATTTTCCCAACATTCAATACTCAAATCAGCTAATATTTCTATCCTCAAAAAACCCATTCTCCAAAATGTTACATATTAAACTACTAATTAGACTACTAATTTAGACACCAGATTTTGCTACTATCATAAAATAATTTTCTATTATCTTTATTATTTAAAAAAATCAGTATGTATCATTTACAATCCCAGTTCCAAGTCTTTTTTTATACAAATTATCAACTCTTGAGATCAAAGTGTATTTATTAATTCTAGAGTAAAATTGTTTAAGCTTTTGGTTAAAAAGTTGTAAATAGCATTGCTATTAACACAGTATTCTTTAAATTCCACTATGATTTTCATCTTACCGATTTTTTTGGAATGGTCGAGCCATATTCACAGCAGCAGCATTTGTTTTATAAGATCCTGGTGCATTAAAGCCATTCACAAAACTACCATTGGGAAAAGGAGCCTAAAAGAAAATTTGGTGTTTAAAACCAATTAATGTAAAGGGCAGAATATAGTGTAAAGGCTGTAAGAAACTCCTGATGAACTAACAACTTAGCATCAATTTTTCTTTTTCTTTCTTTTTTTTGTTGCTTTACAGTGTGTGTGTGTGTGTGTGTGTGTGTGTGTGTGTGTGTGTGTGTGCGCGCGCGCATGAGTAGGGGAGACGGGTAGAGGGAGAAAGGGAGAAAAGGGAGAAAGGGAGAGAGAGAGGGGGAGAGAGAGAGAGAGAGAGAGAGAAAGAGAGAGAGAGGCAGAGAGAGAGAGGCAGAGAGAGAGAGGCAGAGAGGCAGAGAGAGAGAGAGAGAGAGAATCCCAAGCAGGCTGTGCCACCCAATGAACCCCGCCTTTTTTTTTTTTTTAAGATTTTTCATTTTTAAGTAATCTCTGCACCCAGAGTGCGGCTTGAAGTCACGACCTTGAAATCAAGAGTTGCATGCTCTACGGAACAAGCTAGGCAGGCACCCCTTCAATTTCTTTTATAAGGCAAAAACATTTGTAAGCATTTTACCTATTTGCTTTTTGCAATACTCCAATATTACCTGATTTACAGAAAAAGGAATCATTAGGCTATTACTTAATAAAGTACATTTTTCTCTGAAAAAGTTTACCAAAACTAAAAGCATTTTAAACTACTCAGGACTACCCAGTCTCTTATTTTAATTCACTCAGCAAATAGGAACAAACAGCTTAACCCTTAGTCACGTGCGTATATTTGGTATAGGGGATTAGATATCATTATCACTACTTAAAAGTCAGAAAATAACCAATATCAACACAAAACAAAAAATAAACTACTCTAGCTGATTTCTTCAAATTTCAGCTTAAGTGAAAAATTTTATGATTCTGTAAGGATTTCACTTACCAGTGGCGTTTCAAAGTAAGGTGCAGGATTTGGTGACCAAGACTGAGGCACAATACTGTAGACCGAGTACTGTTGGTGAGGATTATATACAGGCTGCATAAAAACTGGTGAGGCATACTGTGCTTGAGTTTGAATGGGCTGACTATACATACTAGAATCCATTAATCGATAACCATTCTTTGCAAAAAATGTATTGATGGCTTTTATCCTTGCCTAGAAGAGGAACATATTATAATAAAGTGTATATTCTCACAAATATATTTAATTTACTTTTTAAACGTATTTTACACAACTATGTTATTTCTGACTACTGTAGAGTCAGCAGAGCAAAAGGAAATGATTGATAGCTTTAAATTACTTTAAAAACTTTTGCATGGCAAATATAACAATGAACAAGGTAAAGCTACAAAAGTCAAAATATCAAAATAGTAAAACTAACTGCAAATTATCACAGATAAAGGGGCTAATATATTTCTAACATACAAATTCTAAAAAGATAAAAAATGTTAGAGAAATGAACAGAGTTTACAGAAAAAAGGAAGGCAAATGGCTCTTAAACATATGAAAAGATGCTAAACCTTACTTGTAAGAGAAATGCAATTAAAATGGAATTAACATTTCTCACTTATAGGATTGGCAAAAATCCAAAAATTTGACAACATACTGTTGATAAGATTGTGGCAAAATAGGCACTCTGATACACTGATGATGGACATGTAAAATAGCACAACACTTATAAAGGAAAATTTAGCAGTTATCTTCTGAAGTCATATGCATTTTCCATATTCTCACCCATCCCACTTCTAGGAATCTTTTCCAAATATACACTGAACAAAAAGAAGTTTAAAAAAGGATATACATGGCTGTTCAAAAACACTAACTATAATAGGGATGGAGAAAAAACTATCTTCAATACACACACACATGCACAAAACAACAGAACAATCAGTCCATCAATGGCTGAATACACCAGAGTACATCCACACAACTGAGTATCAAACAGAAATAAAAAGAACTAATGAATTGCTCTAAATACTATTATGGAGTGAATTCAAGAATATACTATTGTTTTTAAAAAAAAAAAAAAAAAAGGTAGGGGCGCCTGGGTGGCTTAGTCGGTTAAGGCGGCTGACTTCGGCTCAGGTCATGATCTTGTGGTCCGTGAGTTCTAGCCCCGCGTCGGGCTCTGTGCTGATAGCTTAGAGCCTGGAGCCTGCTTCATATTCTATGTCTCCCTCTCTCTGACCCTCCCCTATTCATGCTCTGTGTCTCCCTGTCTCAAAAATAAATAAATGTTTAAAAAAAAAAAAAAAGGTAAAGCAAGGAGGATAAAGGAGTATGTATAGTAAGCTACTGTTTAGCTAAGTCACATAGGAATATAAAGATATACTTGCATACATACATATATATGTGTGAATATGTATTTAATATACCATGTTTTAGATATTTTACTTTTAAACCATGCACACATTGAAAATAAATCAATTATAAAAATAAATAATATTCAGTAGCATCCAGCAAAATTAACTTTAATGTGCATTCAATTAGTAATACAACACATAGAAATCCTAAGTGACTTTCAGCCATAACAAAACCAACTGTTAGCCTCAGGAATAAACTACAAGGCAAAGTATAGCAAAAAAATTCTTAATATATTGTCAGATTTATATTGCTTTTGGTATTGCTATTCTGATGCTTTTGTGTGTGACTATGGGATACAAAAAAATCAGTAATTATACTGGAGTCAAAGAGATCTGAGATTTTCACATGGGAGAAAGGAGACACAAACGTTAAGACTAAAGAAGTAAAAAGCCATATATCCTGAATTTAAATCAAAAGCATCAGTATAAACTCACATTTTTGTTAAAAAAAAAAAAGGTAACAATCCATATTTCATATTTCTGTCCAATGAAAAAGCTTTTAAACAATGACCATACCAGTAACCACAAGAACTCCTTGTGCCTAGCCAGTAGGCTAAAAATTATCACCTCCCCATAAAAATAAAGTGGGGACTCTGGAGACTTGACCTGACCCCAGGCCTTTGACATCAAATATACAAGAAGACGCAAGCAAACCACTGAAAATTACTAGGACCATGACAAAAGGACTGACAAGTTAACTCAAAGAGGCCACAATTCATCGATAAGGACAACAAACACATCAAGTATGTTTAAATACTCAACAACAAAGAACACCCGAATGGTCAGTTTTGAAGGTTCATTATTTTCTAAAACTGGCTAAGAAAAGCTAGAACCAAGCATTTCTCATGTGCTCCATATATGAGTTGTACACCTCACGATAATGAAGATAATGGAAAGCTTCTCTTTATAGAAGTGCTTCAACTAACAAATGGAAAAAAGAAAAAAGAAAGCCTAAAAATAGCACCTCTTTGCAGCTTTAATTTATAGATTTAGTCAATGATCAGTGGCATCCAGCATAAGAGACAGACACAAAAACATACAGGCTTTTTGTTCTCTCTCTGCTGCTCCCAAGTCAAGCCAAATTTTGATCAAGCCTCTAAATCTGGCTATCAATTTGCATGAAGTACAGGGACAGAGAATCATGTTTAACTACATTAAAAAATCTAACTAGCCAATTCAAAAAGGGGCAGAGGACTTCAACAAACACTTATCCAAAGACAATATACAAATGGTCAATAAACACATGAAAGGATGTTCACTACCACTAATCATTAGGGAAATGCAAATCAAAACTACAATGAAATACCACCTCACATTAAGATGGTTACTATTTAAAAAAAAAAAAAAAAAAAGAAACAAACAGAAAAGAACAAGTGTTGGAGAGGCTGTGGTGAAATTTGAACTTTTGTGCACTGTTGGTAGGAATGTAAAATGGTATAGCTGCTGTGGAAACCAGTATGGAGATACCTCGAAGAATTAAAAACAATCACTATATGACTCAGCAATTCTACTTGTGGGTATTACCCAAAATAACTGAAAGCAGGGTCTCAAAGAGATACCTGTATACCCCTGTTCATAGCAGCATTATTCACAATAGCTAAAATGCAAAAGCAATCCACGTGTCCATCAAGAGATTACGGTAGAAGTAAAATGTGGTATATACATTCAGCAGAATGTTATTCAGCTTTAAAAAGGAAGGAAATTTGGGGCGCCTGGGTGGGGCAGTCCGTTGAGCGTCCGACTTCAGCCAGGTCACGATCTCGCGGTCCGTGAGTTCGAGCCCCGCGTCGGGCTCTGGGCTGATGGCTCAGAGCCTGGAGCCTGTTTTCCGATTCTGTGTCTCCCTCTCTCTCTGCCCCTCCCCCGTTCATGCTCTGTCTCTCTCTGTCCCAAAAATAAATAAACGTTGAAAAAAAAAAATTTAAAAAAAAAAAAAGGAAGGAAATTTTGCAATATGCTACATGGATAAACCTTGAAAACATTTTGCTGAGTGAAATAAACCAGTCAAAAAGAAACAAATACTATATGATTTAATTTATATAAATTAGAGTAGTCAAAAATCATACGTTTAAGGTATAATAGTGGTTTTCAGGAGCTGGATGGAGGGGAGAATGGGGAGTTGTTATTATTTAATAGGTACAGAATGTGAGTTTTACAAGATGAAAAGAATTATGAGAAAGGATGGTGGTGAATGTGTTTAATACAACTGCACTGTATAAAGACGGTAAATTTTATGTATGTGTATTTTATTTTATTTATTTATTTTTTTTTTTTTTAAAGGATTGTTAGTTTATTTATTTTTTTCAATGTTTATTTATTTTTGGGACAGAGACAGAGCATGAACGGGGGAGGGGCAGAGAGAGAGGGAGACACAGAATCGGAAAACAGGCTCCAGGCTCTGAGCCATCAGCCCAGAGCCCGACGCGGGGCTCGAACTCACGGACCGCGAGATCGTGACCTGGCTGAAGTCGGACGCTTAACCGACTGCGCCACCCAGGCGCCCCTTATGTATGTGTATTTTAACACAATAAAATATAACTAGCAAAATGTATGAGGAACTCTGTAAAACCAATTAACATGGTTATTTCAACAACACACTTCCAAAAGAAAAGATAAGTAAGTAGAGGATGAAACTATAGATTTAAAAAGAGAAAAAAAATGAGAATCTGGAAAATACGAACAGCAACTGATGTTCAAGAAGCTAATGTTTTTTTTAAAGTGTAATGATATTGTAAGTATAATTTTTAAAAAATCCCTACCTTTCAGAGCTACTAATACTAGTTTATTTACAGATAAAATTAAGTTTCAAATTTGCTTCAAAATAATTGGGGGCATGGAAAAATAGGTGGGAATGGATGAAGCAAGAATGGCAATGCTCTACAAATTGTTACAACTGGCTAATGGGATCTCAGTGATTGATTTTACTGTTTTCTCCACTTTTATATGTTTGCAATTTCCTGTACTAAATTTAAAAAAAAGGTGGGGGGAGAAACGAATGCTCTAAAACTTAGTAAAATAAATCAGACCACTTGTTTACATATTGCCTGTGTTTTGTGCCTCAATGGCAGAGTTGAATAGTTACAGCAGACTTCATGACTGGCAAAACCTACACTGTCTACTATCTGGTCCTTTAAAGAAAAAGTTTGCTGACTTTTGGCAATAGAGCTAAAACAGATGTGAGAGAATTAGATTAGGAATCATAAGCCTCACCAACTTGTTGGAAATTATCAAGTGAAATAATGCATATTTAAGCAAAACTACAATTTTAATAAATGAATGAAAGGTATGTTTTATGATCCTTATAGATACAGGCTAGGAAATCCCCTCTCCCCAAATTGCAACCAAACAGTAAGAAATCAATAATGGCCAATCTTGAAAAATCTGTAAAATATCAAATTGATTTTAGTATGCCCTAAAAAAATTTATAGCTACTGCTTTTACTAAAGTAATATCATACACTGTAGTTTACTTAAATCTTAAAATATCTGATAAGAAACTAAAACCAAGTGAATAACATTTTTTTAATGTGGTCCATTATTAAAATGATAGCCCAGGGGCAACCTGGGTGGCTTAGTCAGTTAAGCATCTGACTCTTGATTTTGGCTCAGGTCATGATCTCATAGTTTGTGAGTTCAAACCCTGCATTGGGCTCTGTGTTGACAATGCAGAGCCTGCTTGGGATTCTCTCTGCCCCTCTCCTGCTTGAGCTCTTTCTCTCTCTCTCAAAATAGATAAATAAACATGAAAGAAAGCAAGAAAGAAGAAGAGAAAAGAAAAGAAAAAAGAAAATGGCAGCCCAAAGAAACAGACTCCAAGATAACCTAGGAAACAGTAGACTAAGATTTTAACCCAGCCATTAGGAATATGTATGGGTTAAAAGGAAACTGTGTTCTTAAAGAATTGAAGAAAAGGGAAATCTCAGCAGAAACATATATATGTGTGTATATATATATATATATACATACACACACACACACACACACACACACACACACACTCGGCTGAGATTATATATATATAGAGATTAAAAATATGTATACGTGTGTGTGTGTGTGTGTGTGTGTGCGCATGTGTATATTTATTTAAGTAGGCTTCATGCGCAGCATGGAGCCCAATGTGGGGCTTCAACTCACAACCCTGAGATCAAGACCTGAGCTGTGATCAAGAGTCAAATGCCTAACCGACTGAGCCACCCATGTACCCCATGATCTTATAATGCTAGAACCAATAAACACACATTTAAAAAAGAACCCTGACTCTTACTTTGCAACACACAAAACAAACTTGAAGTAGATCATAAAACCTAAATGTGAGTAATGAAAGCATAGTACTTCTAAAATCATAAAAGAAAATATTCATGACCCAAAAGACACTGATTTCAGACAAAAAAAAAAAAAAAGAAAGAAAAGAAAAGAAAAGTGAGATTAAAAAAGACCTTATTAAAATTAAAGGCTTCTAAAAAATTTTTTTTGAACTTCTGCTCTTTGGTCAATTAATTTCTGACAAAGGAGGCAAGAATATACAATGGGGAAAAGATGGTCTCTTCAATAAATGGTGTTGGGAAAACTAACAACTACATGCAAAAGCATGAAACTGGTCCACTTTTTACATCATTTACAAAAATAAACCAAAAAATGGTTTAAGACCAGAAACCATAAAACTCCTAGGAGAAAAGCATAAGCAGTAAGCTCTCTGACACCAGAATTAGCAATACTCTTATAGATGTGTCTCCTCAGGCAAGGGAAAACAAAAGCAAAAAATAAACAAATGGGACTATATCAAACTAGAAAGTTTTTGCACAGCAAAGGAAATTGTCAACCAAATGAAAAGACAATATACTGAATAGGAGAAGATATCTGCAAATAATAAAATAAGGGCTTAATATCCAAAATATTATCCAACTATATATCCAAAATATATCCAAAATACACAACTCAGTATCAAAAAACCCCAAATAATCCAATTAAAAATGGGCAGAGAACCTGAATAGACATTTTTCTAGAGAAGACATATATATGGCCAAAAGCCACATGAAAGGATGCTCAACATCACTATCAGGGAAATGCAAATCAAAATCACAAAGAGGTACCTCCTTACTCCTGTTACAAGGCTCTATTAAAACAAAACAAGAAATTATAAATGTTGGTGAGGATACAGAAAAAAGGGCACCCTCTGTGCACTGATTTCTGGGTAGTTATCCAAAGAAAACAAAAACGTTAACTTGAAAAGACATTTGCGCCCCTATGTCCGCTGTAGCCCTATTTACAATAGCCAATATATGAAAGCAACTTAAGTGTCCACTGATAGATGAATGGATAAAGACGATGTGGTATACAGGCACACAGGAATATTATTCAGCTATAAAAAAGAACAAAATCTTGCTATCTGCCATAACATTGACATTATGCTAAGTGAAATAAGTCAGACAGGGAGAGACAAATACTGGGTGATTTCACTTATATGCAGCTATCTAAAAAACAAAACAAAACAAAACAGAAACAAACACATATACAGAGAAAAGTCTGGTGGTTGCCCAGGGGTAACAGAATAGAGGGATGGATGAAATAGGGGAAAACAATTAAAAGGTACAAATTTCTAGTTACAAAATAAATAAATAGGTCATGGGAATGTAGTAAGTATATAGTTAATAATATTGTAACAACTTCGTATGGGGACAGATATTAGCTAAATTTCTCATGGTGATCACTTCATATGTATAGAAGTGTTGAATCACTACGTTCAGACACCTGAAACTAATATAATATTGTACATCAAGTACATTTCAATTAAAATGACAACAACAACAAATTCCAAAACTTCTGCTCTTCAAATATACGCTATTAAGAAAACAAGAAGGCAAGTCACAAGCTAGGGGAAATAGATTTGCAACACACACATACATAACTGACAAAGAACTTATATTCAAAATATATAAAGGACTCCTTCTTCTCATTCAATACTAAGGTCAACAATCAATTTTTTTTTTAATAAAGAGAAGATTGGGGCGCCTGGGTGGCACAGTCGGTTGAGTGTCCGACTTAAGCCAGGTCACGATCTCGCGGTCCGTGAGTTCGAGCCCCGCGTCGGGCTCTGGGCTGATGGCTCAGAGCCTGGAGCCTGTTTCTGATTCTGTGTGTCTCCCTCTCTCTCTGCCCCTCCCCTGTTCATGCTCTGTCTCTCTCTGTCCCAAAAATAAATAAACGTTGAAAAAAAAAAATTTTAATAAAGAGAAGATTGAAAAAGTGACTAGATAATCAAATTGCAGTACATTCCTACTACTTGGCAATAAAAAAAGAATAACTATCAATACATGCAACAATGTGGTTGTTAAGGGAGAGGCTACTGATCTTTCCTAAGTGAGCAGCATGCAAATCGTAGCTACTAATCCCATTCCTCAATGGCTTGTGTTCCTGGAGTGGCTGGCTGGTGCAAGGCAGGTAGTAGACTCTGTCCTCCAAAAATACAGGGTGTTATTGTGGTTCGGTAGATCCCTGAGGATTCAGTGCTGCTGCCTGCCTTAGTGTCATTCCTCTTTGCAGCAGCAGATTCCCTTGGCAATATCTATTAGAATACTTCAGTAATACCAGGAATGGGAGGATCATATTTCAGTGTTAATATTGTAGAATACTCAGAATATCTAGTTCTCAAAACAGAATTAAAAAACAAAAACACAGGAAACCTATGGTCCATTCACAGGAAGAAAAAAAGAATTCGATAGAAACCATTCTAAGGAAGCCCAGACACTGGAATTACTGGCCAAAGATGCTAAATCAACTTATGTATTTTTAAAAAATATTTTTCTATTTATTTTTTATATTTTTAATATTTATTGTTGAGAGAGAGGGAGAGAGCAAGCGAGCGAGCAAGCGCTGGGGAGGGCAGAGAGAAAGGGAGACACAGAGTCTGAAGCAGGCTCCAGGCTCTGAGCTGTCCATACAGAGCCCGACATGGGGCTCCAACTCATGAGAATGATGACCTGAGTGGAAGTTGGACGCTTAACTGACTTGAGCACCCAGGCACTCCAAATCAACTATCTTAAAAGTGTTCAATGAGCTAATGGAAACCATGGGCAAACCTAAGAGTATCAGGAAAAAGATGTTATGAACAAAACAATTTGAAGGAAATCAGTAGGCCTATCCTACAAGAAATGCTAATGGGAGTTATTCAGGGTGAGATAAAGATATTAGAGAGTAACTCAAAGCTATAAGAAGAAATAAAGAGCACTGGTAAGGATAATTACACAGGCAAATACAAAAGAAAATATTATTATACTTCTGGTATATAATTCCTCTTTTTTATCAGATTTAAAAGAAAACGAATACAACAGAGTTTATATAGAGCAGAATATTTGTACACTACTGAAACTAAGTTGATATTATTCAAATGAGGTGGCTATAAATTTAATTTTAACCTCTAAGAAAACCATGGATCAGGTCATGATCTCACAGCTCGTGAGTTTGAACCCCGCGTCAGGCTCTGTGCTGACAGCGCGGAGCCTGGAGCCTGCTTCAGATTCTGTGCCTCCCTCTTTCTCTGCCCCAACCCACTTGCATTCTGACTCTCTCAAAAATAAATAAACATTAAAAAAAATTATAAAAAACACTATACTAAGGGAATTAAGCCAAATACAGAGACTGATATTGCATGATTCCACTTAAATGCTATATCTAAAATAGGAATCATAAAGACAGAGACTAGAAGAAAGGTTACTAAAGGGTAGAAGAATGGGCAGTTATTGTTTCATAGAGTTTATGTTTGGAATGATGCAGAAGTTCTAGATAAATACTGGTGATGGTTGCACAGCAATGTGAATGTATTAAATGCCACTAAGTTGTGTACTTAAAAATGGTAAATTATATATATGTATATTCCACACACAAGAAACTTCCAAACAAAGCTTAAGAAATAATGTTCATTACAACATTACTTGTAAACAAGAGAAACAAGTTAATGCTTGTCCACGGAGAAAAATGGATAGGATAATTAAACTGTGATATACATGAACCATACAGGATGTATACTTGAAACAACAGTGAATGAAAAGATCTTAAAGCTCTATTAAGTGAAAAGAGCAGCTGAGTGTCTACTGTACATTCTTATTCACGTAAAGAAAGAAAGAGGGCGCCTGGGTGGCTCAGTAGGTTAAGTGGCAGACTTCAGCTCATGTCATGATCTCATGGTTTGTGGGTTCGAGCCCCACGTCAGCCTCTGTGCTGACAGCTCAGAACCAGGAGCCTGCTTCAGATTCTGTGTCTCCCTCTCTCTCTGCCCCTCCCCTGCTTGCGCTCTGTCTCTCTTTCTCTAAAATAAACATTTAAAAAAAAAAAGGAAAGAAAATTCCTAGATGGACACAGAAAAAAACTCTTATCACCTCTGGGGGAAACAACTAGAAGAATCTGGTAAAGAGAATTTGAATTAATTAATCAATCAATCATTAATTATTTAATATTGTTTGACTTTCTTATGCAAGTATTTTTACTCTTTAAATTCTAAAAAACATATATAAAAGGAACATATAAACATATATTCCATATGACATTCTATAATATATATATATATATCATCTTTATGAAACCCAGATAAAACTTAATATTCTGTCTTAAAGTCAATTAAAACAGGATGAAACACTGCCTCCTAATGAAATTATCAAAGGTGGACAAACATTCTTCCCTTAATCCCTTTGTCCTCCAAGATCACTGCTTATGAATCACAGGATTTCCAAAATGAAAACCATGTACACTTCAAAGAAACAAACCAGGACCTTAGAGGTAACTTGACATGCCTGAGATCAAAGAGTATGTGGCTGAAAGCAGCATCAAGGGTTGGAATATAGGATTTCTGGCTCCTGCACCTGTCTTTCTGGGTGCCAGGTCATTTGGTTTTAATGAATGCTACAAAAATTAATGTGAATCTCCTAGCAAGAACTAGGCTATATGCTATGTGATGACTAATTAAAGGAACTATAGACAAAACCCAAAACAGATAAATATTACTACTTATATATAATTTTAACACTGTATCTAAAATCTCAGAAAATGTAATCAGCTGTAAGAAACGGGAGGTATAGGGGCGCCTGGGTGGCTCAGTCAGTTAGGCATCCGACTGATGCTCAGGTCATGATCTCACGGTTCGGGAGTTTGAACCCCATGTCGGGCTCTGTGCGGACAGCTCAGAGCCTGGAGCCTACTTCGGATTGTTTGTCTCCCTCTCTCTCTGCCCCTGCCCTGCTGGTGCTCTATCTCTGTCACTCAACAATAAATAAATGTTAAATAAATAAATAAAAAAGAAAGAAAGAAAGAAAGAAAGAAAGAAAGAAAGAAAGAAAGAAAGAAATGAGAGGTATAAGGAATAATCAAAATAGTGATTATTTGTAGATGATATCCTCTCTCAGACACATAATCTCCATTAGATATGATAAAGGAATTCAGCAAGGTTCCTGCAGACAGTAACATTTAAAAAAATTTTTTTTTAAGTTTACTTTGAGAGAGAGTGAGCAAGTGAGCATGCAAGGCTGAGCAGGGAAGGAGCAGAGAGAGAGAGGAAGAGACAGAATCCGAAGCAGGCTCCGTGCTGTCAGTGCAGAGCTCAAACCCACCAACCTTTAGATCATGACCTGAGCTGAAATCAAAAGCTGGATGTTTAAGTGACTAAGCCACTCAAGCGCTCCAGGCAGTGACATTTTAAAAAAAGTCACTAAGATACCATGGAGAGGGGGAAAGCAACAAAAATTACTTTAAGGAAGTAATTACAAAATACAATAGACCTGAGTTAACAGAAAAATGTATCATAATAATGTTACCACAATATTGAATACTGCAGGGTAAAACTGCCAACTGTTCCCAGTAAATGAAACACAATCCCATTAATTCCAATATAGTTTTTCTTTGGTTGGTTATTAGTATTAGTCAAACACTCTAAAATTCATATGGAAAACTAAGGCTTTAAGAGTAACCAAGACAATCTTAAAAAAAAAAAAAAATAATAATGAATAAGGGAGGCTTTGCATAAGGGCATAAGGATATTCTAAAACTATAGTAATTAAAACAGTGATGTTGGTTCAATAAAGAAAAGACTAATAGAATAGACAATGTAAAGCAGAGCTGATAGATTCAACATTACACACAAGTTGTGGAAGGAAAAGACCACTGAACAAATATATGTTGAGACAACTGCCTTTCCATACATGGAAAAAAATTAAATTCCTATTGTATCCTGTACATCAAATTAATTCCAGATGTATTAGACCTAAATCTGACATATAAAACTTTAAAGCTATTAGAAGACCTAGAAGAGTATCTCTATAGCCTCAAGTAGGAAAGGAAGATAACAGGGAGAAGCAGAGGAAACAGAATGACAAATAGCAGACATCTTTATCTCTAATATGGAAAGTAGTAATACTAGCTACCACACACCAATAATGAGATTTAAATAAGTCCTTAGAACAGTGCCTGACATATAATCTCTTAATAAACGTAAGCCTCTCTCATCCTGGTTCTTCCACTTACCAGGTGCGTGAAACTGGGTAGGTAACTTCTCACACCTCACTTTTCCTTGCCATAAAATGGAGAAAACAAGAGTACCTGCCTCATTAAGTTCTTATAAGAATTAAATGACTCTATACAAATAAAGTGCTTAGAACAGAAACTGATACACATTAAGAGCTCACTAAGAGTTAAAGACAATGTACTGCAATCACAAATAATAACAAGAATATTACATAGAGAATGAGTACCATCTCAAAGTAAGGGCATGCTTAGGATTCTGTTTTAGATGGTAGCTATAGTAGCAACTGGAGAATGGAAAACTAGGGGGAAAGCTGAAGGCGTAACATTTAAAAGGCTAAACAATGTTTCAAGCCTAAACAATGGCAGTAATGATTGAAAGAAGTTTTGAAGGTAGATTTCATGGGATCTGAGAAAAGATTAGACCTGTAAAGACAGTGGACAAGTGCCATCAATGACAGATCCCAAGGACAAATGTTAATGTGGTGATGCAGTTAATTTTGAGATGAGGATGACAGTATTGAGAATGTTTTCCATCTTTACTAAAAAATCATTCCTGCTTCTCATTTTGAGAGTTGAGATGATCTGCCACGATAGCAATCAGCATCTAACTAAAACTTCATGCTGTCTGAAGTTACATCTTTGGAAAGAATTGCTATCCTATCAACTAATTTTCTAGCACATCATAGGAGACAGAAATTTCTTTAAAATCATTACGGGTTTAATAAAACATCCATCTGTGTTTTTTAAATTCTCAGACAAGCAACAAAAACTTTTAGGCTTTACACGAGCCTCTATTTACAAAATGTTTCTTACCATGATTGGCTTGCCCTGAAATGTTTTAACTTCTTCTCTTAAGTATTTAAAAGCCTGTTAACAAAGCAGAAAGGAACTTTCATTAGTATTCAAACATTTTCTTAAAGCCATCTTTATTCTATCAAAAGTATGGTACTAGCAACTATCTCCAAAATAAACAATAAAAAATTCTAAAGTCAATTTCATTATCTAGGTGATAAGGAATGAAAAAAATAATTAACACATCAGCTAACATTCACATTTACTGTAGATTGGCTACTATGGATTACTACAAAAAAAAAAAAAGCACAACGTTCAAAATGGTTCAGACAGCCTTATAAGATGAAGAATTTTAAAAAAAGAAAAAGTCAGTGGGGCGTCTGGCTGGCTCAGTTGGTGGTGCATGCAACTCTTGATCTAACATGAGCTGGAACCCCAAGCTGGGTGTAGTGTTTACTTAAAACTCAATCAATCAATCAGTGAGTGGTTTTAAAATGTTATCAGATATATTTTTGGTTTTTTGTTTCAGTGGAATAGTACTTCCCTTTAAGTTGGACACGACAAGTAAGAGCAGTATCATTAATGTCAAAATTTCAAGAATCATAATGGAAGTTGCAGATTTACTGGCCTAGTATGTACACACTGGAACTACTGAGTACATGGTTCCCAATCCCCATGTTAATTTTTAAATTGTGTGTTAATCTTTTTGATAGGAAACAAACTGCTCTTAAATTGAAAAAGCTTTAGGAAAATGATCAAAAAGGAAACCAATTAATAAGCACAACCACAAAGGTGAACAAGGTACTTAATAGCCTTTACAAATATTACTGTGAGCACATATTTTCTCAATTAAAACATACTACTACTTCTTTTACCACCAGGACTTCAAATCAGAAGAAAAGTTTTCTTCTTACCTGTTGTGCATCGGTATCTGACTGGAAAGTGATATACCAGTTGCTATTGTGTGCAAACTCACAGCTTATCACCTTGGGGCAGTTTTCATTTTTGAACAAGGCTTTAACTTCCTAAAAAAGAAAAACTTTAGTTAACTCTAAAAAGTGTATCAACAATAGTCATTTTTTCCCCTTCATGTCTTCTGGTCCTTTCTGTTTCTTTTTATTAACTGTCATGCCTTCTGCCCATTCTTTTACTGAGAGTAGATTATCTTCTGACACAAAAATATGCATACTTAAAACATACATTCTGTATATGATTTAGAGATAGAATCTTACCTTAAAATCAGCAAAACTGCCACAAAAAATTAAAAATATAGATACACTACCCAGAAACTGCACTATTTATCCAAAGGATACAAAAATGCTCATTCAAAGGAACACATGCACCTCAATGTTTACAGCGGCACTATCAACAATAGCCAAATTATGGAGAGAGCCCAAATGTCCACCCACTGACGAATGAATAAAGATGTGGTAAATATATACAATGGAATATTACTTGGTTACCAAAAAGAGTAAAATCTTGCCATATGCAACAACGTGGATGGAACTAGAATGTATTATGCTAGGTAAAATCAGTCAGAGAAAGACAAGTATATGATTTCGTTTGTACGTGAAATTTAAGAAACAAAACAGATGAACATAGGGGGAGGGAAGAAAAAATAAGATAAAAACAGAGAAGGAGGCAAACTATAAGAGACTCTTAAATACAAAGAACTGGGGTTTGCTGGAGAGGTGTTGGGTGGGGGGATGGGCTAAACAGGGGATGGGCATCAAGGAGGGTACTTGTCGGGATGAGCACTGGGTGTTTATATAAGCGATGAATCACTAAATTCTACTCAAACCATTGTTAGAGAATATGTTAACTAACCTGGATTTAAATTAAAAAATAAAAACAATCTAAGCAAAACAAGCATTTTACTTAGTGGCAAGCTAAACTTTCCCTAACAGTAAAATCTCTCTAGACTTCCATTTAAAAAAAAAAACAAAACAGTATATCCTCCATTAACATTTTCTAGGTGCTCAGTGTTTATTTTCATGCATTCTCAATTAAATCCAGATGCTCTATCTGTATCAGTCACAGACATGAACTCTGTGAAAGATATCTTCACCTTTCCTTAACTGAATCTGAAATTTCAGTGACTGAAAACTAAAATATATGGATTTCAAAAAAGATGATTACCAAAACTCAGAACTGTGTTAACAATTAACAGCTTGAAAGAAGTTTATAAAAAGAAAAGAAAGAAAACAACTGGAAGTCAACATTAAGTAACTCTTGAGTTATAGAGGGAAAGGGAACATCTACTGAAATACCATGCTCAGTAAGACACAGATTTATCCTGAAAACAACCCTGTGTTAAAGATTTTTATCATCTCTATTGTACAGTTGAGGAAATGGTAGCTCAAACTGTTTAACCTACACACATTATCATAAAGAAGAATTCAATCCCAGATTTGTATGCTTCCAAACTCCATTTGGTCTAATAGCTACTGGAGTTCAAGGAGAAATTCAGTAGTAACCAATAACTCCCAAACAGAAAGAATCGGACAGGTTAAAATGCCCCGCGAAATAACAAAATATCATGAGAAATCAATTTTTAAAAAGGTAATTACTATGCTGATGGGACAATAAACATAGTAACAGTGAAGTCTAACCTGTCTCCTAACTCCCTCAAATTTATACTACACTGAATTAAAAAAAAAAAAAAGTCTCTACTTATGATGAAATTTTCTTGGGCCAATACTACTCAAAAACAAGTAAGTGTGCAACCAACTGAGTTTTGTGACATTTGTGAAAGCGGTGAAATACTACCAAGTTCAGTTAGTAAAATTCTCATCCAGTCCATAATTTACATTTTTGTAAAACTGCCTGTGGAACTATTAGACTGCCACCCACTGATGTCTATCTTCAAAATTCATAATCTCCAAATATTTCTAATCCCCTTCAATGCATAAAAAATTGATTTGTTTATTTAAATATCAATAAAATTTCTTTATTTCCAGCCTTTATTATTCTTTAGGAAGAGTTAAGTTCATAGATTTACTTTCCCAAGTATAAAAACAGCAGTCTGGGTCACAAGTAGCAAAAAAAAAAAAAAAAATTTGTTCTACCTGACAGGAACCTTTAAGGTCACCACCCCAAATCCCTCATTTTAATCTGAATTTTCATGATTATTGACCAGGCTGACTTTCTCTATTTTAGTCATCTTCACTTCCTTTCTTTTTAATGAATATTACGTCGCTGCCTTTTTCCTTTTACTATTTTTTGTATGTGTGATTTATGTATTCAGAATATAAATTACAGTAACTATAAAAAATGATAATAATGGCTAATCTTAGATTTGTTGCACATGCCAAGTACTGCTCTGAGCTCTCTATATACTAAGCCAATTCTCACAACAATCCAAGGTCATAGAGTTAGCAAGTAAAAAGCTGAAATATATGAGCCTGTACTCTAGAGCCAAGCTGCCTCAAATCCAGGCAGCTTGGCTCTAGAGTACAGGCTCATATATTCTACATTGTTTCTAAATAATGCAAATATTCTTCCCATTCTGCAATTTTCCTTACAATTTGTTATTTTTGACATATAGTTCATACTTTTAAATAGAAGTTCTATCTAGTGACAGTTTCTTTTCCAATTTCACTGTTTCTAAATTTAGGAAGTCTTCATTCTGGAGAGTTAATAGTGAATGAAATGACTCCGGGCAAAAAGATTAACTACTAATATGTGAAATTTGTTAGGTGGCAAGAATCTAAAACTGTTTTAAATGGCCAGTAAATACCACATAAAAGTTACTAATTAATTCTCCCCATCTCTAACTTATTAACTTGGCAATTTAGTGTGTACCTCTGTGGTTTAGTGGTTTTGAAACAGGGGCTCTGAAATCAGAGTGAGATCAAATCAGATACTCATTTAAAGAGCCCTCATGTCCTTAGGCAACTTATTTCACCATACTAAGGCTCAGTTACTTTATCTATAAAACAGAGATAACAAAACCTTAGGCTTTAAGTAACCATAAAGTACACTGCACAGCACGTGGTAAAACCTAATTATTAAATAAATGTTATTATACATAACTATTTTATTAAAGGGTCTATTTCTGGATATACTGTTTCATTCAAAACTTATTTTATTATTGTACCTATTTTATTATTATACTACACCATCTTTACAGTTACAACTTTGTTTTATGTTTGTTAGCTACTCCGATTAGTCTTGACTCCTATTTTTCTTCTTCATTCCTAAATTTATTCTTTCAGATGAATCAAGTCCCCAAAAGAGCCTATTTATATTTTAACTTTGAAAATATACCATTCTTCCAGTGTTTCAGAATTTACAAAACAAAAATTTAACGTATACACAGTGATTGATATGAGGCCAATGACTTATACTTTGCTTGTTTACCTCCTCCACTTTAAAGTTAAAGAACACTTAGCTTTAACAACGCTTAATAATACCTCTATAGGTGTTGTTTCAGGAATCTCTCTAAGAATCACAATACAACGCTTATGACTTGGTCTCACTTTCTCGCCCTTCTCATCAACTTGTACCATGGGAGAAGCTGCAATTTAAAAAAATATTTCATTCAAAAATGACAAGAAGAGATATTAAGAATGTCATTAAAAACTATTTATTTCTATTTCCAAGTGAATAAATTAGCAGAGGTTAAGAAATTATGTTGTAGAACCAAAGATTACAGTTAACAAAGATTAAAAAAAACACTGTCAAGTGTTATTCTTTCAACAAATACAGAGTACCTACTTTGTGTCTTGGCACTGCATTGGGGTTGAAAAACTTTCAGGAGCATACAATACATATCTACACGGTAATTACCCCGTGTACAGTTACCAAATTCTGTACTTCTGGAGATAATGAAATCAGTGTCTTTGCATTCCACTCTTGTAATCAGATTATAGTACTGCATTCTGATGTGAAGAAATTCTTCTTAAAATCTAAGAAGCACTTAAACCAAGAATTATACTCAAATAATTCTAACTTTTCCTTGATGTTAACATATTTATTCTTACATACTATTACAGACACTTAGAAGCCATCTCTTAGATGCTGATTTTGAGGAAATATTTAATGAAGATAATACCACATAGCCCAAACTTTTATTTGTAGTCTCTTCAGAGAGATAATATGCCATATTTCTCTGAACAGGTAAGCAGTCAGTATAAAACAGAACAGGGAAGAAGTGTTGGGTGGAAGTACTAGGTTCCCTCAGAGGTAGAGGATTCTGCTGGTCTCTTAGCTGACTTTCTTCGGATGAGAAGACTGGCTCATCTTAAGAAACCATTGCACAAACCAATCAGAGATTTCATAAATGTATTTAGCCCTCTGAGAATGGAAATCCTCTATTCCGATATAAGTCTACTATTGGACTTGGTATATTTAACTTTTAAACATTTTTTAACAATATATTTCAAATAAAAGTGAAGACCTGCCTTTATTCAGGCAAGTAGTTAAAACTTTGGTAAGAGAGGTTACCAAGAAACACTGATAGAAGACACAAGCTCTATTAAAAATGCTTATAACCAGGGGCGCCTGTGTGGCTCAGTTGGTTAGGCGACCGACTTCGGCTCAGGTCATGATCTCAGTTTGTGAGTTTAAGCCCTGAGTCGAGCTCTGTATTGACAGCTCAGAGCCTGGAGCCTGGTTCAGATTCTGTGTCTCCCCCTCTCTCTACCCCTCCCCTGCTCATGCTCCGTGTCTCTCAATAATAAATAAATGTTAAAAAAAATTAAAAATAAATAAAAATAAAAATGCTTAGAACCTGAAATTCTTTATTAAACTTTAGAGTACTATTTATCAAACTATAATTTTTAGTTTAGTTTAGCAATTCTTTTAACAGCCTGTGAAATCAATTTAGGAAATAAAAGGGGTTAACTACAAGCATTTAGTATTAATCTGCATAATTAACATTTCAGTTGCGTATGGGTATGTGGTGTGTGTACTGGGCTCTAATGTAAAATGTACTACTTGGGTTCAAAAGTTTGAAACAGATTGTTTAGAAGGTGTGACAATGATACAAATAACTTTCTGATAGCCCAGAAAAGTGATATATAATTGCTTACATAGAAAACCTTGGATTGCAAGTAACTTGTTCTGCAAGTGTTCCACAAGGCGAGTAAACATTTCTAATAAATTTTAACTTGATAAACAAGCAACGCCTTGCAATACAAGTAGTACGTGACGCCAAATGTCACATGATCACAACTGAGGCAATAGTTCTTGAAATTCGCTTTTATATACAAGTGCTTTGGATTACAAACATGGTTCTGGAATGAATTATGCTCGCAAACCAACATGTAAGTGGGTATTCAGACAAACAACCAAGGTATAGAAATGATATAGAAGCTAAATACCAAGTCAGTAAAAATAAATTATTGGAACAGAATAACAAAAAATAAAGAGTTAACAATTCCCTGCCTGATGAGCAGACCTTATTACTGTATGGAATTGTCAAATCATGATGCTGTATACCTGAAACTAATATAACATTGTATGCCAATTACAATTAAAAAAAATAAAAATAAATGGCAAATGGGCGCCTTGGTGGCTCAGTCGGTTAAGTGTCCAAATCTTGGTTTTGGCTCAGGTCATGATCTCACAGTTTGAGTTTGAGGGACATCTGGGTGACTCATTTGGCTAAGGGTCCGACTTCGGCTCAGGTCATGATCTCGTGGTTTGTGGGTTTAAGCCACATCAGGCTCTGTGCAGACAGCTCAGAGCCTGGAGCCTGCTTCAGATTCTGTGTCTCCCTCTCTCTCAGCCCCTCCCCACTCTCTCATTTTCTGTCAAAAAAATAAAATAAAAAACGTTAGAAAAAAAAAGAATAGTTCATGAATTTGAGCCCCATGTCGGCCTCTGCACCAACGGTGTGGAGCCTGCTTGGGATTCTTTGTCTCCCTCTCTCTGTGCCTTTCCCCGGCTTATACACTTTTTATCTCAAAAATAAACAAACATTAAAATAAATAAAGTAAATAAATGGCAAACAAACACAAAACCAAAAAACCCTGCATAACCAGAAATCAAAAGAATATTCAGCCTTTTGACTTTAAAAATTAAGCTAAAAGGTATGATTTACATACATCTCAGGACTTCAAGAATTAGATCAGGGTCTGTGGTCAGCTTTTTTATTTCTTCCATGTTGGCAACTGTCCAAATTGGGATGAACTGATCACTGTCCATTTGAGATATCAGGTAAAGATCCTTTGATAAATTTTCTCTGAAAGAAATAAACAGAAGAGTCCTATAAAACAATTCTTAAAAGGCACCTGAAGAGGTGCCTTATTCATTTTTGTCACTTAGTCTAGGAAAACAAAATCATGCCATCAGAAACAATACAGTGAACTATAAAAACACATAATATACAACAGGATACTCTAACAACTTCCAGAAAGTTTCTGAACCCCCAAATACATCAGGCCAATAGTTCTGAAAAAGTTTTGAACTTTATAGAATTATATTGATATGGAAAGAGGTTTAATATTAAATTGAAAAGTATATTACAAAATATTACATACAGTGTAGTTCCATCTTATAAACACTTTATCACTGATGTTAGAATATTCATATGAGAAAAATTATAGCTTCAACCATGGGTTGGACTGTAAAGGATTTAAAATTTCTAAATGTTTCAGGGGCGCCTGGGTGGCGCAGTCGGTTAAGCGTCCGACTTCAGCCAGGTCACGATCTCGCGGTCCGTGAGTTCGAGCCCCGCGTCGGGCTCTGGGCTGATGGCTCAGAGCCTAGAGCCTGTTTCCGGTTCTGTGTCTCCCTCTCTCTCTGTCCCTCCCCATTCATGCTCTGTCTCTCTCTGTCCCAAAAATAAATAAACGTTGAAAAAAAAAAAAATTAAAAAAAAAAAAATAAATAAAATTTCTAAATGTTTCCATTTTTTATGTTTGATTTTTTTAATTTAAATTTCAGTAATAAATTTAAAACTAAAACATTTAAAAGACTCTTTAAAATACATTTAAAAAGATATAAAAAGATATAAAAGATATATCTTAGACATAAAACCTTATGTAACAAAATGAAATAAAATCAAACTCATGCTGTCTTCTTCACATCAGATCTTTGAAGTAGTTTGGTTATAAATAGATAGAAGTCTCTACTTAAAAGCCACCTTTTCTCAATGACCCTATTTAAAACAGAAATCATCCAAGCACTCGATTCCCCTTCCCTTACTTACAGTGCTCTAATTTTCTTCCATAGCACTTATCACTTAACAAACGTTTAAGCTGTTTATTTATTATGGTTTATTATGTTTGTCTCCTCCAGCCAGAATACAGGTTCCATGAAGGATCTCTGTCATTCAAAATGTTTTGTTTTTTTTTTTTTTAAAGATTTTATTTTTAAGCAACCTCTACACCCAATACAGGGCTAGAACTCACAACCCAAGATCAGGAGTCACATGTCTACTGATCACCAGCCAGGTGCTCCCAAAATGTATTTCAATGCTCTACTGCCTGGCAAAGAGTAGGATCAAACGCCTTTATCTTCAAGTTTTATTAAAATAAAGTAGTAATTACTACTACTGGTTAACAGGTTATTTGGGGGGCAAAAAATAGAGAAGATATCAGTAAAGGTTAAACTCACTTTAGCATAAAAGGAGAAACACAGTAATAGCACCTTCATCAAGATATTCTTTAAGAACTGAAAAATAAGACAACTATAAACAGAATATTTATACAACTAAGACGTTGTATCCTAAATCAATTCTGAACTTCAGCATGTCTGTTCTTAATAAATCTTGTGTCAAACTCTTAAAGAAACTCTATCTTGTCAAAAGTCAAATTAATAGATATAAATCCCATATATGATTTGACTACTCATGAGTAATACCCAATATGTATTAATAACAATTCTGCTGAGCTACAAATGTCAATCGCACAGCTGGTTTGAATGGTATCAGAGTTCTGAGTAGGACGTGGTAGATCATGCCAAGCCAGAGCTCCTACTGCAACAACTAAAAAAGACTAGCTAGGGGCGCCTGGGTGGCGCAGTCGGTTAAGCGTCCGACTTCAGCCAGGTCACGATCTCACGGTCCGTGAGTTCGAGCCCCGCGTCGGGCTCTGGGCTGGTGGCTCAGAGCCTGGAGCCTGTTTCCGATTCTTGTCTCCCTCTCTCTCTGCCCCTCCCCTGTTCATGCTCTGTCTCTCTCTGTCCCAAAAATAAATAAACGTTGAAAAAAAAAAAAAAAAAAAAGACTAGCTAAATTATAAAACCATGCTTTTGGAGATAAAAGAGAGAAGCTACAATGACAAAATGATATTCCAGAAAGATGTTCTTTCGTTCCTGAGGGAATTTGCAGATCTGGGACCAGGGGGAAACCAGCAGAGCTTTAGGCAGTTGCACAGGACTGGCACTATGAACTGGAAACTAAAGGAGCTCCTAACATGCAGCAGATTTCCCTCCATATGATGTTTTCGAGTTCAAAGGAGGAAGATGGGAGACTGGGAGCCCGGCTGAAAAGGCACTGTAATATCTCTGTGGTTTTGTGCAAGTTCCAGTGGAAGGAGGAAACTTGCATCAAACAAGACAGGTCTCCGCCATAAGACATTTGCCAGGTTTGGAAGCTTACGGGTTAAGAGACTAAAGAGCTAATCTCAAACCTCTCAAGAACAGACTGAATCTTCCTTGGTGTTTTAGGACTGAAGGTAACAGGAAAAGGACAACTTCTGAATCAAAAGGCTGAAAAGGTCATGCCTAAGGAACAGAGATAAATCAGAGGTAGACGGAGTCTAATTAAAGTGGCTGAGAGACACCTGGGTGTCAGCTGGACATCTGACTCTTGATTTCAGCTCAGATCAAGATCTCATGGTCGTCGAGATGGAGCCCCACAGTGCACTCTGTGCTGACAAGGTGGAGCTTGCTTGGGATTCTCTGCCCCTCTCTCTCTGTCCCTCTTCTGCTTGTGCAATATATTAAAAAAAAAAAAAAAAAAAGTGGCTGCTCAGCACTAACCTAGCTCAACTCCTGACTGGATTGAAGCTATCAATCTGCTTCTGCCTACCTGAAGAAAAACTCAAGTCTTGTCTAGAGGGGAAAATTACATGACTTACAACTCCTAGCTTTTTTAATATGTAATGTCCAGTATATAATCAAAATTTATAAGACATGCAAAAAGGCAGGAAATTATGACAGGGAAACATGAGAAAAACTCAGAAATATAAGCAGATACACACTATCCAGTTAGTAGGCAAAGATGTTTAAATAACTATTACAGGGGCGCCTGGGTGGCTGTCGGTTAAGCATCCGACTTCGGCTCAGGTCACGATCTCACAGTTTGTGAGTTCGAGCCCCTTGTTGGGCTCTGTGTTGACAGCTCAGAGCCTGGAGCCGGCTTTAGATTCTATGTCTCCTTCTCCCTCTGCCCCTCCCCAACTTGTGCTCTGTCTCTCTATGTCTCTCAAAAAACAAATAAATGTTGGGGCGCCTGGGTGGCTCAGTCGGTTGGGCGTCCGACTTCAGCTCAGGTCACGATCTCACGGTCCGTGAGTTCGAGCCCCGCGTCGGGCTCTGGACTGATGGCTCGGAGCCTGGAGCCTGCTTCCGATTCTGTGTCTCCCTCTCTCTCTGCCCCTCCCCCATTCATGCTCTGTCTCTCTCTGTCTCAAAAATAAATAAAAACGTTAAAAAAAAACCAAGTAAATGTAAAATAAATAAATAAATAAATATTACAAGTATATTATAGAAAATGAATTGTAAGCACAAATGACTAGAGAAAAGACAGAAGGCTCTTGCTTTTATTCTTTTATCCTGTACTAGACTATAAAGGCAAAGAATAAAAAGGAGGGGAAAAGAAAGGAGCTATTTAGGATAAAGAGTCAATTAAACGTGAGTCAAGAATATAAAAAAGTCGGGGCGCCTGGGTGGCGTAGTCGGTTAAGCGTCCGACTTCAGCCAGGTCACGATCTCGCGGTCCGTGAGTTCGAGCCCCGCGTCGGGCTCTGGGCTGATGGCTCAGAGCCTGGAGCCTGTCTCTGATTCTGTGTCTCCCTCTCTCTCTGCCCCTCCCCCGTTCATGCTCTGTCTCTCTCTGTCCCAAAAATAAATAAACGTTGAAAAAAAAAAAAAAATTAAAAAAAAAAAAAAAAGAATATAAAAAAGTCTATGATAAAATCCAGGTTTCTAGCTTGAAAAACTGGTTTACTTGGTCCTACCTCTCACGATATACAGGATAAATAGAAAACATTACATTTGCATGCATATCCAAACTTCTCTGTTTATTTTGAAAGGGGCAGTTTTACATACTAAAGTTTTATGACATCTAAGCTGTAGATATACCTACATAATTATCTGTAAATAAGACATCTTGAAACGTCTGCCTGAAAGAACTCCTTATCTAATAGAAGGTACTGGTAACATAAATTCTATGCCCATCCACCTATCTTGCTAAAAGTAACTCTATGATCAAAGGTTACAAGAGCCAACTACTAAAAAATATAAATTAAGAGATAACCCACTTTTTTGAGAACCCTAAACCTGAATATGTTCATAGGAAAAGTATCTAATATCCTATCCAAAAGTAATCCAATCCAGTAATTTAATTACCTTCCTACTAAGACTAGATCCTTTTTGCATATCCAATTAGAGATTACATCTTTAAACCTAGTTAATAAATATATTAAAGAATAATACCAAAATACATCACTGAAGGGAATTAAAACCACCATTCTTCCACTCTATTTCATGGGTATTTAACATCTACTAACCGAACAATGCAAAAAGTGAGAAATATCAATTAAAAAAAAAAATGAATACTGTACCGGGAGAAACAGAATTCTAATTGTTTCTTCAGACATTCTTTTAGGTCTTCTGTAGAAATTGCTGAACTGCTTTCTCCTGAAGGTAGAAAACAAAGGAAAAAAGTTAATATCAAATTACCGTAGGTGGTAAATATTACAAATTGTTGTACTCAGAATAAGTCACAAAGTATGTACAAATTAAAATTCATGACAAAACTATTATTTTTAAAATTTAGTTAGCACAAAGTCTAATTTCTTTCCACCTATCTATTCTTTCTTTAGATAAATTTCAGATCAGTTTAAAAATTATTTTATCAAGAAATGAACAAAGCACCATGAATACTAAAAATACTTGGCTTTCTGTAAAATACTACCCTAAATACTTTTAAAATGTGATAACTACTTATTCCTTTAATGAAAGCTCAAAGAACAAAAGTAACAGTAATCTAAATTTGAAGGAACTAGATAAATTGGGATATATGTATATATTTCTCCACATCTGTATTATTGATACTAAATCTGATGTTATTTATACTTCTTAAACTTCTCTTAATACTCTTTTCTTTTCATTCCTTTATTTTAGAGCACTTTATCTTCCTAGGAATATTTAAAACATTCAAACAGCCAAAGTTTCAGATCAACTCTCTAACAGCCTTCTATGATTATATTATTTAAACCCAGAACAAGACTTTTCTTTCCCCTCCAGGACTCAAGCCTGGAAAACCATCACTCTTTCATTAGAATCTTACACAAAACATTACACACTCAAAGCATGTAATTTGTCCTCTTCTTAAAAAGCATTAGTGATTAGGCTAATTTCCTTTAAATGTATAGACAAAGAATGTGCATAAAGATAAATAAATTCTGTGCATGATTTTACCACTACCTTGTCTTATTACTCAAAATTCAAAGTAGTATTAGATATTAGATTAACGTCATTAAAGATGAATATAAGGGGCACTTGGGTGGCTCAGTCAGTTAAGCGTCCGACACTTCATCTCTGCTCAGGTCGTGATCTCACAGTTCCTTATTTCAAGCCCCACATCGGGCTCCACAATGAAAGCCTGAGGCCTGCTTGGGATTCTCTCTCTCCCTCTCTCTCTGCTCCTCCCCTGCTCATACTCTGTCTCTCTCGCAAAAGTAAATAAGACATTAAAAAAATTTTTTAAAAAAAGAAGCATTCTATTTCCATGTATATGCAATCTTTCTAATACAAAATCTAACCACCCAAGTGTGTTAAATAAGCAAGAACTTCATTTAACTTTTCAATGTCATTACAGCAAACTTATTAAAATACGAACTGGTTGCCACATTACTTAAACCAACTCTATGTTTAAAGTACCCAGTGGTTAAGTATATTATGACCACAAGTAGGGAGGAGAACCTACCACCTTAAATTATTATATGGAAATACCACCAATGCTACTTCAGGAATCAACTTACAAGCTGACAAAACTTAGAAATCTAGTCCAAATGTTTACAATAAATAAGGAAATTGAGGACAAAGGTTTGTACACCTTGACTGAAGTCAAAGAACTAAGCAGCAATAGAAGAGAGTATTCCCTATTACATGTATTTTCCAAAGAGATCCTTTAAGTCAGAAAGATTAAGTTAGGTAGTTGGGGTCTATGGTCCATTTTTAGTTTCTTTTAAATCTCATCCATTTTAAATTTAGGCAACTACTAACCCATGCTAGTTTTATAAATGTGAAAAAATATGTTTCACAAGTTGAATTGCAGAAGAACCATGTTTTTAATACTGTGATTTTCTCAAAATTAATCCCTGCAATTTCACATCTATAAATGCATTTCACACTGACAGAAGTAATGGGAAAATTGACAGAACTTGCACTGATCCCAACTAATAGATCAAGAAACTTGGGACTCTGAAAAATTATAATTGAGGTCTATTTTCACTATATTGACTATTTTTCCCTTTTATCTTTAATTTCACACTCTCCTAAACAGGATCTTTTCTCTAAACATTCTTTTGAATTACAATTTTCAGGACACCTGGGTGGCTCAGCTGCTTAAGCGTGACTTCCCCTCAGGTCATGATCTCACGGCTTCTGAGTTCAAGCTTCACTTCGGACTCTGCACTGACAGCTCAGAGCCTGGAGCTTGCTTCTGATCGTGTCTCCCTCTCTCTCTGCCCCTCCCCAGTTCATGCTCTGTCTCTCTCTCCTCAAAAAAACAAACTTTAAAAAATAAATTACAATCTTCATGTTTGCCCTTTTGAAAACAGTATTTATAAAAATCATCTAACATTTTATTACCATACAGTTCTTTTCAAATAAAGCAGATTGATCCATGCCATAGGTTTATTAGAACAATAATAAAGAAACTGTAAGGGGAAAAAACACTAGTTTACCAAATGCTCATTTTACCAATACAAGCATAAAGTTTACCAGGAACGTCATATATTTGGTAACTCAGATCTTCTGGCCCTAAAATCATTCCATCAGTTGATTCTTCAATGCCTATAGTATTTCTGGTGGTTTCACAAGATGAATACATTACTTCGTATTCCTTACACATATCATCTGAAAGCTCCGTATTACCTGTATTAAAAAATATATAATGACAGTAAATAGAAATTCAATAAATCCTATCTTTAGGAACTCTGGGCACTATGTCTTTTATAGTAAGATTTTAAAGAATTCTACCAGTTGGGCAATGTCCGCATGGTTTTAGTAAGAATTCTCTTCCCAAGGGAGATAAGTTTTGACCCTTATGGATAAGCTAAAATGATTAACAATAGTTTAAACTCATATAGCACTATCTATGTATCAGAGAGCCACATGCACTTAATTCATTTAATTCTCAGAAAATCCTATGCCAAAAGTAATTATTATTACTGTTTTACAGATGAAGGAAACAAGCACAGAGAAGTCATTTACCCAAGGTCAAACAGTGACTAAATAGCATTGCCAATGATGGTATATCAAAATTAATTTATAAATACCATATTATAAGTGGGTTAAATGCTAGACCCAAAGACACAGCTACTATTTGAAACTAGTGATAACCCATTCATACTAAAAATAAGAACTGTGTACAAACTGCCTATTAAACATTTATAAATATATTTAATCAAATAATCAAAAGATGTACCCCAAAGTTCTATAAACTGGTTTGACCATATATTTAACCAAAATATGATTTGTTCTGATGAAATATTTAGGACTTACCCTCAGGATGAGACCCTGATGTTGCTGCTGTTTCATGCCAAGAGCTTTCAGTTCCATGAGTTACTGGAGTGGCATCAGTATTTCCAGAAGGAATTTCTTGCCATACTTTGGCATTAGGATTTAAACCGGTTCCTTTAGATGTTACCTGCTAAATAATCAAAAGATCTATTTGTAAATTTTAAAAGTCAGTGTATTAAAATTACAATTTTAGATAATGGACTTGTCTATTTTTAATCTTTATTTTTGAGAGAAAGACAAGAGTGTGAGTGGGGGAGCGGCAGAGAGAGAGGGAGACACAGAATCGGAAGCAGGCTCCAGGCTCTGAGCTGTCAGCACAGAGCCCGATGCGGGGCTCAAACTCAAGAACTATGAGATCATGACCTGAGCCGAAGTCAGATGCTTAACCGACTGAGCCACATAGTCACCTCTTTAATGGACTTTTCTATTACTTAAATGTGAAGGAAACCCCAATCATATTAAGTAATAATAAATATTAAATAATAATTTAAAGTATTGGGCTCAACTTGACAATAAATCTTTTTAAGTAGATGGACTTGAATGTGTATGTATAAAATTTAGCTACCTATACAATAAAAAATATATCTCTATAAACAATTAATACAGAAATGCTGCTTTACCTCAATCTACTTGCATTTGTCATAAAATTTATTCAAACTATTCACCTATCTTTGGCTTATTTTTATATATTTAGAGCAAATATTTTACGTATCTAGAATGATTTTCCAAAGTATATAATTCTTATTGCCATCTACACTGTGATAGAGACCTTTGACTCTAAACAATTGTAACATTTGGAAATTTTTCCCACATCAAAAACAGCAATGTGGGGTGTCTGGCTGGCTAAGTCAGTAGAGCATGCAATTCTTGATCCTGAAGTTGTGTGTTTGAACCTGCACATTGGGTGCAGACATAACTTAAAATCTTGGGGCTGTGAGTGGCTCAGTTGGTTAACTGTCAGACTCTTGATTTTGCCTCAGGTCAAGATCTCACATTTCATGACAAAAGTACCACTTAACACCTATTAGATTAGCAAAGTACTTAAAAATAATTCCCACATTAGCATAAAATTTGCAAACTCATTCTTTACTGGAGACTATATAAGACTATATAAAATGGTGCACTCATATTCTATTAGCATTATTTGTAAGAGCGAACAAACAGAAATAACCCAGTCAAAAAAACCAGGAACAAGGGAAGTTATGATACACTTTCTAGGTAAAGTATTGCACAGCCATTCAAAATTATAAAGATACACGACCATATTTTATAAAATCTAAAGGGGTACTACTAAATCAAAGAAAAAATTGCTGTATATTAAAACTGTGACATCAAATACTATTAAGATGTATCCCATTTGCCAGAGAAGTTTACAGTGTGCAACAATGTGCATCCTAGGGTTGACCAAATATGAAAATGTCAAAATGAAAAATGCATTCACAAAATGAAGTGAAAAAACCCATAACCACCACAATAACAAAAGCAAACATGTTAAGCAATTCTGGAGGAATTAGTACTTACATCAGTGTCTCCCTTTTACAGATAACCTATTAAATGAGAAATCATATATCCAACTAAAGACATACAGAGACTAAGTACGAAGTTAATATTAACAACAAATGATTACAACTCACAGATTATTACAACTGCAAAAAGTGCATAAACATAGATGTGGGCTAGAGAGGAACACAATCTGCTACAATACTCTGATCAAGGTTTTTTTTTCCCTTATAAAGCATTCCATTAAAATATTACCTTAAATTCGAATCATAAAAAATATAAAACTTAAAAAACATTTTTTCAAATCAGAGCATAAATGTTATAGTGCCTAGTACATTAACATCAAAGACTATTTTACACGTCTTGTGCCTGTATGTATATATGTAATATATCCCATTATTTTCTTATACCAGTCAATATTTATTAAATTTACATAAATGCTGATGAAAATCTTTGAACATCATTCTTTCCTTCTCCACCAAAGACATCATTCAGAAAAAAAAATTTTTTTGTAGTAAACTCTTTAAGTTGTGGTTTCCCTGAAAATATTTTCTTAAATGTTTATTTATTTTTGAGGGGGGCAGGAGGGAGAAGGGGCAGAGAGCTTCGGAGACAGAATCTGAAGCAGGCTCGAGGCTCTGAGCTGCCAGCACAGAGCCCAACACAGGGCTTAAACCCATGAACCACAATATCATGACCTGAGTCGAAGTCAGATGTCCAACAGAATTGAGCCACCCAGGCACCCCTCCCTGAAAATATTTTTACCCTCTACCTCTGCTATAGAAAGAATTCTTTTTTTTTTTTTTTTTGTATAAAGAATTCTTACTAGGCACACATTCCCTTTCAGGTTATTAAAGATATCCCCACTGTCTTCTGTTTTGTACTGTTACTGATCAGAAACCAGCTATTAGTCTAGCTATCGTTCCTAATCTCTCTTTGCTCAATTTTTGTCAGTGGTGATTTGCAGTTTTACAATCATCAGTCTAAGTGTGAAATTCTTTATTTAATCTACTTAGGATTCACTGTGCTCTTTTGAAATCTGATGCATCAACTCTGTAAAATTCCCAAGTATAGCTCTTCAAACTTTGCCTCTTCACCAACTAACTGCTCTATTACTTCCTTCTGGAATGCCAATAAAATATTTTGTACTTTCTCATACTATGTTCCACCTCTCTTTGTATCAATCTCTTTCCTATTTTCCATTTCCTTGTCTTTCAAGAAATTACATCCTGAGCGATTTATGGTATTTCTTCCATTTCATCAATTCTCTCTTCATCTACTTCCAAAATGAACTTAACTTTTCCAATAAGTTTATAAGTTCTTTTTATAATTTTCATTTCTTGAAGTTCTTTTTGGTTCTTTTATCAAATCTATCTGATGTTCTGTTTCTTGATCATCTTTTCAGTATCTTCCTTCCTTTAAGCATATTATTCTAATTTTATAGTCTGAACTTGATAAATTCACTATCTGCAATCTTTGAGGGTTTGATTTTGTGACCTGTTGTTTCTGCTAAACCATGCTCATTATGACTTACGTGCTTTATGATTTTATATTGTAAGCCCATTTTCCTTGGAACTTTATTTGTGGGAATTTTGAACATTATGTTTAAAATATGCTCTTTAGGGGCGCCTGGGTGGCTCAGTCAGTTGAGCGTCCGCCTTTGACTCAGGTCAAGGTCTCACAGCTCTTGAGTTCAAGACCCATGTCGTCTCTGTGCTGACAGCTCAGAGCCTGGAGCCTGCGTCAGATTCTGTCTCCCTCTCGCTGCCCCTCCCCCGCTCATGCTCTCTCAAAAATAAACAAACATTAAAAAAATTTTTTAAATATGCTCTTTAGGAGAGGACTTGTTTTCCCTCTGTTAGATGACTGCACAGTTTATAAAACTACCAATCTGGTATTCCTTTAATTTTCAACATGATTTTTTGGGTAACAACTTGTGTGAATTTTAGCTCTACTTTGCAAAAAGAACATCTGTGGTTAGAATTACTAGGGAATACCACTGCCTCACCAATCCAGAGTCACAGCTAAACCTGACAAGTTTCCTTTTCTCTGGGAAAGCTCACTCTCCCCCCCGCCCTCCCCCGATCTTTTTTTTTTTTTTTTTTTTTTTTTTTTTTTACCATGTGTCCTGTCTCTAAGCACTGCCAATTAAAACCAAAGCTCTGGGCCAGTAAGAATCAACAGATGCATTAAGAGTAGCTCTACATTTATGACCTGCTTACCTCTTTGGATGAGTACTTTTTAATTATTTTTGGTCTGAAGACTTCATTTGCTTTCTTGCCAACTTAAAGCACTGCTTTAAAAAAAAAAAAAACTTTTTTAGGGGTGCCTGGGTGGCTCAGTCAGTTAAGTGTCCAACTCTTTTTTTTTAATTTTTTATTATTATGTTTATTTTGAGAGAGAGAGGGAGAGAGTGTGACAGAGTGCGAGTGGGGGAGGGGCAGAGAGAGAGGGAGACACAGAATCCGAAGCAAGCCTCCAGGCTTTGAGCTGTCAGCACAGAGCCCAAAGCAAGGCTCGAACCTAGGAGTGTGAGATCATGACCTGAGTCAAAGACGCTCAACCGACTAAGCCACCCAGGTGCCCCAAGTGTCCAACTCTTGATTTCAACTCAGGTCATGACTGAGCCCCTGATTGGGCTCTGTGCTCATAGGGCAGAGCCTGCTTAGAAGTCTCTCTCTAGCTCTCTGCCCTTCCCCCACTCGCACACATGTACTCTTTCTCAAAATACACAAACTTAGAAAAAAAAAAACTCAAAAAAATATTTCAACCAATACTGTCAGTTTTTTCCAGAACATCTAGTTTATAATATTTCTTTAAAAAAAAAAAAAGTATCAATATTGTCTTCATGAAGCTAAATTGAGAGTCATTCCAACACCCGAAAGACAAGTGTGGTATAACAACAAAAAAATTAACTTTATTCTGCCATCCAGTAATTACGCAATTACTGGCCCCAGTTTCTTCATTTTATTCACTTATTTATTTTTTAATTTTTTTAAATGTTTGTTTATTTTTCAGAGAGAGTGAGAGAGACAGAGCATGAGTGGGGCAGGGGCAGAGAGAGAGAAGGGGAGACACAGAATCCAAAACAGGCTCCAGGCTCTGAGCTGTCAGCACAGAGCCTGACATGGGGCTCGAACTCACACACCACGAGATCATGACCTGAACTGAAGTTGGACGCTTAACTGACCGAGCCATCCAGGAGTCCCTCCAGCTTCCTCATTTTTAAAGACATAATGCCTACTCTACCATAACTCCTTATAGTTTCTACAAATCTTGGGCACCTGACTTCATTTCTTTGGTCATTACTTCTTCTTTCCCTCTTATTATTTGCACACACCTCTATTTTGCTAACCACAATAATAGTTTATTTACACATGTGTTCTAAAGCTAAGCACTGGGCTCGAGAAAGGGAAAAACTAGGTCTTCCTGTTCCAGGGAAAATGTACAAAGGACAAACAGGAACAGTTAACTGCAAGGTATCATTTTTACCTATTGAACTACTTAATGTCATTTTGACAAGTATAAAAGGAAGCAAACAGTTCATTGCTGTAATTCATACAGTTTTCCTAAGAGTTAGCAATGTTTATCAAAAGCCTTAAAAATATACATTCTTTTAAAAATAGAATTACCATATGATCCAGTAATTTCACTATTGGGTCTTTACCCAAAGAAAATGAAAACACTATTTTGAAAGATGTATGCACTCCTAGGTTTACTGCATCGCTATCTGCAATAAATTTTTTAAGCTACCTTGTCTGTGATATTGTTATAGTAGCTCAAATGGACTAAGACACCAACCACAGAGGATCTGTTCAATAACTGTAGTCCAGCCATATAAAGACTATCCCAGAGCCTTAAAATCATATTGTATGTAAAACTGGTGAAATATGAGTAAGTTCTGTGGACTGTAACAATATCAATTTGCTGGCCATTTATATAGTTATGGCAAGGTGTTACTATTCGGAGAAACTGAGCATAAAAGTACATGAGACCACCCTGTATGGTTTTTGGGCAACTTGTGAATCCATAATTATTCCAAAATAAAATTTTTATAAATGGGGGGAAATATCGTAGAAGGCAGTGAAAATGTTCACAGAAACTTAGAATAAAAAACAAGCTGCTACCTTATGAAAGAAACTTTAAATTTTGTGAAATAATGCACAAGCACAGAAAACACTAGAGAGACTAAAAGTCAATGTTATAAGTGGTTATCTCTGAGCAGTAGCATTTTTATTCTCATTTTTGTGCTTTTCTGGATTTTCCTACAATTAACATCTACTACTTTTACAATCAATAAATAGATAATGAAACGTCTAACATCCAAAATAAAAGACACATCAACTGGGAAAATCATCCTAGGCAAGTGACATAAAAGACTATTGTCTTCAAAGAAAGTAAGAAAAGTATAAACAAGCAAAAAGACAATTCACAGCTAATAAACATGGAAGAACATTCAATCACACTAGTCACTGAAGATATGCAAAATGAATCAATTATTTCATTTTAATCCAAATGGTGAATTTTTATAAATTAGGATGCCCGGTGCTGACAAAGATACAGTAAACTGGGCAACAGTAAAAACTGTCCTAACACTTTTGGGAAGCAATTTGTCAATACTGATACAAAAAACTTTTCAAATGTTCACTCTTTGACCTACTGCAGTGAATTTTAACCTAAAGGCTTTATATACAAGAGTGCCCCATATAGAATTACTCCACATAAAGAAAAATTGGAAACTGAAAACGTCCAACAAAAGAAGTTGTTGTGTTTTTCTAGGATAAAGTTTTTAAAACACAGTAATGAATCTGACAAGGCAGGTAACTGCAACAACGACTTATTTTCTCATTTTAATTCTTGATAACCATGTTTGGTTAACTTTGTCAAAAGAATTCCATCAAAATCCTTTTCTTCCACAGAACCAGAAGTAAGCCCCTGAGCTACACAGTCACATAAAACATCTATCAAAAGATATAAACTGTACAAATGCACTTGGAAACTATCTGCCAAAATCACCACAAAAACATCCAAATCGTCAGTCCATAAAACTGACAGAAAAATCACCACCTCTATTTCTAAGCAATACATGTCATCACCAAATAAGCCAAAAGTGGTCTTCATTATTGGTCCATTTTATGCCATTTTATTTATCCTATGTGGGTGGGAAGAGATAAAAATGAAGGGAAAAATGAGAGACATCAAGTTCATGGCAAAAATGATACCTTCCGCTCATATAAGCAGTTTTAAGGTAACAGGAGTCCGAAACAGTCATCATGAATGTGGTAAAACCATGTCTTTGGTCATACATAACCATTTGTTTCGCTTACCTATTTACTATCAGAAAATAGAAATTCCATGTCACTTAACCCTACAAATACTGAAAAATAAAGTATATAAACTGATTAAATTTGCTTCAAGCAAATCAATCATCCAGGTTTAATTTTATCTCCAATATTGAGAAGACCACTAAATTACAAGTACTTAAAAAAAAAAAAAAAAAAGACACAAAACACCTGTCATTTCATCCAATACAAACTTCAGGGTCCTACTAGAAGATGCTTAGGGGTATTTCATGGAAAATAAAAATGGAAAATTAAACTGGAAATTTTTCACCCATTCTGACAGAGAACAACAACTAACATTTATGGAACACTCAATTTATCTTCATTAACAACTTCAGTTAAATATTTTTATCATACACATTTTGCAGATAAGAAAAAAGTTATTTTACCTAAAAGTAATCTGCCCAGGGGCACCTGGGTGGCTCAGTCGGTTTAGCGTCCGACTTCGGCTCAGGTCATGATCTCGCGGTTTGTGGATTCGGGCCCGCGTCGCATCGGGCTCTGTGCTGACAGCTCGGAGCCTGCAGCCTGCTTTGGATTCTGTGTCTCCCTCTCTCTCTGCCCCTTCCCTGCTCATACTCTGCCTCTCTCTGTCTCTCAAAAATAAATACACGTTAAAAAAACATTTTTTTTTTAAAGTAATCTGCCCAACGTTGCAAAGCGAATAAAGCAGAGGCAGGATTTCACCTCAGCAGTAGGGAGAGTCTGCCAATACATTTTTACAGTGGCTCTTAGCCACTACACTACAGTTAGTTACCTCAGAGAAAACTTTAAGACAACCAGTTATATACTACCTAAGGAATATAATAGACCTCCTCACCAAGCCAAATGATCCTTGGTTTAGTTCTGCCTAGACTAGCTAATAACCCAGAAAATATGGATACACCACCAGTTTAATAGGGTTCTGAGGGCAGAAGTCAATGCAGCTCTGCACTAATTTCTACCTCAGGATCAAGGTAATTTTCTATCCTAGGGCCACAGTTAATTTTCAGTAAAAAAAAAAAAAAAGTAATATTCATGGCATTTTATGCAATAAAATTTACCCTCTATCACAAAGCACTTTTCTTTACCTGAATTATTTTGTCAGCAAGCTCCACAATGGTGGTGACTTTGTGTAAGGTAAACCAGTCAACTGCTCTCTAGCACCCTGAACAATGATTAGCACACAGGAGGTCAACAAATAACATTTGCTGAATGAATCGATGGATGAATAAATGCTGAACGAGTGTTTCTCAAATTCTGTGCGTAAGAATCTAGGGATCTTGCATTTTATAATGCACTTTTTTTTTTTTACATAATTTAAATAGTCCTAGACATACTGAGCCATTTTACTTCAAATTGTCATCTGATCAAGCCAATGGTTAACTACACAAATGAAATTTTAAAAATCCCCTAACTTTAAATATCAATATTAAATATCAAAATAACCCTTTTCAGGGGCACCTCGGTGGCTCAAGTCAGTTAACAGTCTGACTTCAGCTCAGGTCATGATTTCACAGTTCGTGGGTTCAAGCCCCGTGTGGGGCTCTGTGCTGACAGCTCAGAGCCCAGAGCCTGCTTGGGATTCTATGTCTCCCTCTCTTTCTGCCTCTTCCCCCACTTGTGCTCTCTCTAGCTCTCTCTCAAAAATAAATAAACATTAAAAATTTTTTTAATTAAAAATAAAAAATAATCCTTTTCAAAAAAGTGTAAAGTCAGCACCAGAAAACTGAAATGAGAGCTACTTTTCATAAGTGTATATGAAAGCAACAGCTCATGTGTAATGTTTAGTATACCAGATACTACTCTAAGTACTTTACATTAACTGTCAATCTTAATAACCTTATGTGATATGTTAACATTATACTCATATATTAGTACTATCCTCAATTTATACGTAAGAAAACGGATAAACAGAGGTGAAACAACCTGCTTAAGGTCATACAACTAGAAAGGGGCAGAGCCTGAACAGCAGCCTGTCCCCAGTGCACTGTTCTTAACCACTTGTTTATGCAACCTTGTAGATAAATGTATCTTATTATTAATGACTGCCCTATTTTTTCCTTTGCTTAGCTCAAAAGGCTAGAATAATCCTGTATTTCTCTTACCTTGCTTAACAGCAAATTTTTGTAAATCCTACAAATTTACATTTCTCATAGCCAATTCAACAACAAATATTTTAGTACCAACTTATGTGCACTGTGGTAGTGATATGGGGGGGAAACTGCCAATAAGCACACAGTGAATTCCTTGTCTCTTCTGAAAAATTAAAAGTTATCATACAAATCAGGACGTTTTTGAGAATGAAACAGGGTGGGACATTTGTTCCAGAATACAGGTGTACGTTATAACTACTTAGGGCAAAATGGGAGATGTGATCACACTACCTATTTTATAGTTTCCAAAACTAACAGGATGAAATACTGGCCAACTATGTACAACACAAACCCTGGATTACTCCTGACTTTTCTGCTTTGACACAGAAAATGCTTTTCTCTTGCCTCAGTAATATATAAACCAAACCAAACCTAACTCCTCATCCTCGGAGTCTGGCTTTAAGTCTACAGTTCATATCCTACCTCTAGTAATATTCACCTAAAGTACCCCCCTGTCTTTGGTTTAGGTAGAGCCACTCACTTATAAATAAAGAGATATTTCCTGAACTAAAGTTTGGCTTAAAAATGTGGCTCTGTTACAACTTAACAGACAAGAAAAGAGACATGAGTATATGATATTCAAAAGTTTCTTTTCCTTACATTTACCTATACTTGTACATTAGAAAAAAATTTCTAAAAGAGGAAATACAAATGACCTATTTGCATTTTATCATTTGTATTCCTTTAAATTTTGCATATAAATGAATCTGTATTTTAACATACTGCAAACCTCATTCTTGTTTTAAGACTTTTACCTGCCCAATTAAAAGTATACTCTTAAACCATAAAAAATTTAAATTAAGATAATTACTCTGTTTGGCTTACCCAGAATCAGGGTAAATTAGTAACAAGGCTCGAATTAGAACTCAAAAAGGTATCTCTTTTTTTTTTTAAAGGTATATATCTCTTTTTTCTTTTAATGTTTATTTACTTCTGAGAGACAGACAGAGCCTGAGCAGGGGAGGAGCAGAGAGAGAGAGAGAGAGAGAGAGAGAGAAAAGACGTGGGGCTTGAACTCATGAACTGCGAGATCATGACCTGAATCAAAGTCAAGACGCTCATCCAACTGAGCCACCCCAGGTGGCTATATTATACACCCTGGTATCTCTTAAATCAATTTTTGCAGTTACCAGTGCCATTATCATGTAGTTTTAATAAATTTTCCAAAAATGTTCAACAAATCAAGCACAAATTTCAGTAATTTTGGAAGCCTACCATTTACACACTGGACGATTTACATCACAATAGAATAGCAATGATGATCAAATGATAGTTGTGGGTCAAGCCCATCTCTAGACTGTGTTACAAGGCTTAATACATAAACACCATAAACATCATGAACTACCTGACTTTGTCTGAAAAGATTATTATTCCCAAATTACAGATAGGAACTTGAGGTTCCCACAAGTTGTCACTTGTCTAAGGTCATATAACTAACATTTGAACCTAGGATTCCAAAACCCTTACAGAAAAATCACTGGGCATAATACAAAAGTTTACAATGTTTTCAAGCCTAGAAACCACCCTCAAGAATTAAACGTTAAAGGGGCGCCTGGGTGGCGCAGTCGGTTGAGCGTCCGACTTCGGCCAGGTCACGATCTCGCGGTCCGTGGGTTCGAGCCCCGCGTCGGGCTCTGGGCTGATGGCTCAGAGCCTGGAGCCTGTTTCCGATTCTGTGTCTCCCTCTCTCTCTGCCCCTCCCCCGTTCATGCTCTGTCTCTCTCTGTCCCAAAAATAAATAAAAACGTTGAAAAAAAAAAAAATTAAAAAAAAATAAAAATAAAAAAAAATAAAAAAAAAAAAGAATTAAACGTTAAAGAAAACAAAATTTAAGCAAAACACGAATACAGAAACAATAAAATAAAATACTATGAACACCTTCAGAGCTAAAGAGTCAGTTTCCATGTTCAGTTAAGGATCTTCAAAGAGGAGGTTAAAAATCTTTTTTTATGACTTCACAATGATAGCTGAACTAGAGTTTCTCAACCTCCTCCACTTTCCGCTCCTCTGCAGTAAAGACTCAGACCCCATTTCAACTACAGGGTCAAACTCTTTTTTTTTTTTTTTTTAATTTATTTGAGAGAGAGACAGAGTGAGTGAGTGAGAGAGAGAGAGAGAGAGAGAGAGAGAGTGAGTGAGTGTGTGTGTGTGTGTGTGTGTGTGTATGTGTACAGGAGAGAAGAAGGGGCAGAGACAGAAGGAGACAGAGAGAATACCAAGTAGGCTCTGCCCTGTCAACACAGAGCCCGACTCGGGACTCGAACTCACTCATGAGCCATGAAATGAAATCATGACCTGAACTGAAATCAAGAGTCAGATGCTTAACTGACTGAGCCACCCAGGCACCCCCAAAATCTTTTAAGCTCCCAGGTAGAAATACAAAATCACAGATTTGAAAAACGTTCACATCTAGAATTAAGGATCAATTCCATTAGCTGGGAAGTAATATGGAACTGCCTGATAGCCCAAACAAACCCACACTGATACAAAATAGTTGAATATCAATATCCCTAGCTTCTAGTTTTTCAGAAAACTGTGAACCAGTTCATTGTAATTTAAAGCACCATAAGGTACTTTTACATCTTTATGTTCATTTCTAAGCATTTTATTCTACTTTTCACATTTCAACAATTCCTACTTCATTTTCAGTCCATTGCATCTGAAAATATTTCTACTTGACAACATTTTTATTCGTGTTTAAATTCTGCATCTACCTCCAATAAATATTCCAAAACCAAGTTGTTCAAAAACCACTATTCACTTATTTATAACTTCTCTTGGCAATCATTTCAAAACTTGTTTAGGCACTTTCTTCTTCTGAGTCATTTTTTAAAAAACCATTTTCAGTCATCTAATAACTTTTAATAAACAAATTTAAATTAACAGGAAAAAACAGTACTGTATCTGGGGTGAAAGGCACAACATTATGGGGGGTCTGAGTGGCACAGTCAGTTAAGTGTCCGACCTCTCTCTTCCCCTCCCTGCTCACTCGCCTGTGTGCTCCCTCTCTCTCTCAAAAATAAACATTAAAAAAAAAAAGGCACATTATGATTACTATAAAACAAATGAAAATTACCTAGGTAAATTATCCCACTTATCTCAAATTCTAAGGTTAACCGAAAATTTAAAATATTACCTAAAAAAAGAAAAAAACTTTAGGAATCAGATAAATTATTTTTAAAATTATGTAAGAGCTGGAGAAAGAGGGAAATGGGCAGTTATTGTTTAATGTGTATAGTTTCAGTTTTGTAAGATGAATTCTGGATGTGGATGGTGATGGTTGCACAACAATGTAAATGTACTTAGCAACCCAGAACTACACATACACTTAACAATGGTTATGATAATTCGATTTTCTGTATTTTATATTTCACTTATTTTTTAAAGTTTATTTATTTTGGGAGACAGAGCATGCAAGAGGGAGAGGCAGAAAAAGAAGGGGAGAGAGAATCCCAAGTGGAACTGTGAGACATGACCTGAGCCAAAACCAAGAGCTGGAAGCTTAACTGACTGAGCCACCAGGCGCCCCTATGTTATCTGTATTTTATTTTTTCATTTTTTATATTTTTTATGTTTTATCTATCTTTGAGAAAGAGACAGAGCATGAGTGGGGGAGGGGCTGAGAGAGAAGGAGACACAGAATCTGAAGCATGCTCCAGGCTCTGATCTGTCAGCAGAGCCTGACACATGGCCCGAACTCACGCACCACAAGATCATGACCTGAGCCAAAGTTGGACACTTAACTGACTGAGCCATCCAGGCCCCCCTCATTTTGTTGTTGACAAAATTTTTAAATGTTTATTTATGAGTTATCCAAACATTTTTACCTCTTCTCAGAAAGCCAGACACTGTATCTGTCTCCTTCAGAACAGAGAAAAAAACCAATAAACTACTTAAGTCAATACAGCCCTTTGCAAGACTAAGTTTAAAAAAAGTTACATCTAAGTGCTACTTAAAATAGGATTCCCTGTCTGCCTATAGATTTCTATTGCAGTGTAGCTAGATTCTAATTCTAGCTTCAATATTCACTAACTGTATAATCCTGAGCAAGTTTCTTATATTCTCTGTGCCTTAGTTTATCTCTAAAATGGAGACAACAATTCTACCTACCTCACAGGCAGGTTTGAACAAATGTATACATGCAAAAACAGTTAATAGGTCTGACACACAGTAAGCACAACAAAGGTGTACACCACTATTATTATAGTGGTACTATCGTTACTATTATCTATCCCATTTATTTTCCAGTTATAAATTAGTTAAGCCAGGGTCTTTCAAGAAGAATGCACACAAAATTCTGAACACAACTGCAAAGGACTCCCGATTCCAGATTAGAGAAGTCCCACCAGAGATGATCCATAAGCAACCTGGTTTATAGTAAAGTGGTTCTTAACCTCTCTTGGGCCATGGACCTCTTTGGTAGTCCAATGAACCTACAGATCTCTTCTCAGAATATGTTTTTTAAGTTTTAAAATGCACAGAATCACAAAACAAACCAATTATGTTACAGTTACCAAAATATTTTAAAATTTCTACTTTAGTAATAAATGTGCTTCTTTACTGATGCATTAAATAACAAGATTAAAAAACATTTTTTTACTGTTTATTTTTGAGAGAGAGAGAGAGAGAGAGAGAGAGAGAGAGAGGGAGGGGGAGGGAGAGAGAGAAAAAGCACCAGCGGGGGAGGGGCAGAGACAGAGGAAGAGACAGAATGAAGCAGGCTCCAGGCTGAGCTGTCAGCACAGAGCTCAACATGGGGCACGAACTCATGGAACTGTGAGATCATGACCTGAGCTGAAGTCAGGACACCCAACGGACTCAGCCACCCAGGCACCCCTAAATAACAAGATTTTTAAACATACAGTAACAAGGACTAATGAACAGTATTTCAAGATACATGCAAAAACTGCAATATATGAAAATATTTCTTGTAGCATCCATTGAAATTTCCATTATTTTCAATTCTAGATTTTAATTAGAAGCTAGTGAAAATAAACAGGCAATTTTTTCTTCCTCAGCAAAGTTCACTGACTTCCTTAAGTTTATCTAAGGACCCAGATTAAGGATCCCTGGCTTAGGGGAAAGTGCAAAAAATAAGTTCTGGAGTCACAGACTTGTATTCTAGATGCCAGACTTCAGACTTTAGCCCCCCACATAATTTGCCCCCCACCTGAATGACCTTAAACATCAAACTGAGCTTTGGTTCACTCAGAATAATTTCTAAATCTTACAGGTTATTCCTATAGTTATAAGGATCAAATATGAGTAAACACACAAAATGACCAGTGTGTTGTTTTTTTTTTTATTTTAATACCATATATTCAGCCCCAAATGTTTAGTGACATTGTTTTCAAAAACTCATGGGAGAAAAATTAAAAACCACATGCTGATTCACAAAGAAAATGATTAATGGAAATATTAATTTCACGTAACAGTTTAATAAGAGACAGGATTTGACATTAGAATGACCTGTATCTAAATCCTAAATCCACTACTTTACTTCTACGTTATTAACCTCTCCACCTCAGCTATGTTTGTTTTTAATATTTATTTATTTTTGAGAGACAGAGTGCAAGCAGGGGAGGGGCAGAGAGAGAGGGAGACACAGAATCCAAAGCAGGCTCCAGGCTCCGAGCTGTGAGCTGTCAGCACAGAGCCTGACGTGGGACTCGAACCTTCGAACCTACAAAGCGTGGGATCATGACCTGGGCTGAAGTTGGACGCTTAACCCACTGAGCCACCCAGGCGCCCCTCCGCCTCAGTTTTCTCATCTGTAAAACGCTGCAGTTGTTTTGAGAAAGGAGAGGAGCTAGCTTAAACACTCAATAAACGGAGCTCTTATTAAAGATCACATTTTAACAAAGCCAAAGGAATCATTTGGAACTCAAAAGTTTATTTTGGAATTCATGTTCATGTAAGTAAAACTTCACATTCACTTGCCCAGCAGAACACATACACACTTAAAACCTAAAGCATTTGCATGGCACAACGCTCCTAATACAAACTGGCACTGTTTAAAATCATATTGATTTCTTATCCTGCAAAACAAAAAAAACAAAAAACAAACAAAAACCCAAAAGCAAAAAAAAAAAAAAAAAACCCAAAAAACAAAAAACCTACAATGAGGATAAAAAACGGTAAACAGAATGGGTTCAGTAATTTCAAGTCTTTTCATGATTTACTTGGAATATTCCAATGAATGTCTGTTACCAATGCTGGACATACTGTAAGGTAGTTGTCCCTTTAAAACCCAATGTAAAGATCTCAAATTTATCAGCTACACGTTGTCAGATTTAAAAAAAAAAAATTAAACCATGTATTTACTTTATGCTGGAATACTACGGAGTAAGATCCATCCCTCCCTCCGGAAAAAAAACCTGCCACAGACTGGCCCGGCTTCTCGATCAATTATACAACCTGTAAATTCCTTCCCTCATTGAAAAGATTCTTTTTATGGGCATAGTTAACAAGTGCCAAGTTGCGAAGTTGCAGCTTTGCTGGTTTGACGTTTTCACAATGCAAGAACAATATGATCTGGAATCTACTCAAAGCATTAGCCAGGCAGTCAGCTGATGCTCACTGCACACAAGAGAAAGACAGAAATAAGAGAAATTAAACCTCGTATTTGTGGAAGGCAGGTATCCACCACCTTCAAAACCAAAATAGGCCAGCAGCAGACGTTCCAGTTAAAATAAAAGTAGTTCCATTGTTAAACAACATATAAAAACCGGCTTTCCCCAGACTAGGCTGTTCTCATTCTTGGAATTTTCCTTGTATAAGGGCTTTTATCCGTTCATAAAACCAACCCCTCATCACGGAGCCACTGCCTGAGTAACTTTTACAAAAGGTCAAAGCGGTGCCTTTCAAGGCTTCCAAAGCCTATCGGCGTCTCCTCCGTTCACAGTAATTCGCTTTCCACCCACAGAACGTTCCAGAGACTTAGGGACGGGGACCAAACAAAATTTGGTGGGGGGTGCTAAGAAAAAGCTTTCAACTTTCTCTTCAACATACTTGTACAGAATTTCACCTTCCTCCCTCCGCGGCCCCACATGTTGCTTGCTTCCCTCCCAGAGGGCCCCGCGAGACCTCGCTTTCCCCCACCCCCCCACCCACGCGCCCACCTGATTACCCTTTTCTCCGTAGACTCCGCCCCCGCCCTCCCCCCCCCACCCCCGGCCTGTTTGCCTCCTCTCGGAGGTCCATATGGGACATTTCCCCCTTCCTCAGACCCTCACGCCACACCAGACAAGCCTCGATTCTCCACCTTCAGTTCTCTCCCACTACGGCCCTCACTTCCCACAGCTTCCTAAAGTGTTGCGAGAGCGCAGAGGGGAGCCGCAGGCCTGCACGGCCCAGGTGCTGTGTCAGCCTATCTGCCGGTTCCGCGGCGTGTACGGCCTGGAAAGTCACATGGCGGTGGGACCGGCCGGCGCCTCCACACTCCTGCTCTCCTCACAGCTGGGCGACATTACCAAGTCCACTCACCTCCACGAAGAGCAACATGTCTTCCTCCGCTCGGCCCAATCGTTCTCGCTGCCGCGACTCCAACGGGCTTACAGGCCCGAGCCCCAATCGCTAGGATAAGGACACTCGCCTGGCCCCTCCACCCGGCAGTGGACCCGGCTCCTCCCCCGCCGTCAGCCGCTGCGGCCCGACCCGCCCAGTCCCACCTCCCTTGAAAGAGCAACTGTTTCCGGTTCTAGAAAACAATTGCTTCCGGGAGAAGAGACACCCCCTCGGCGCGCTCAACTTTTGCGCTACCTTTTCCAGCAGCAGGATGGGATGTACTATCATCAGGCCTGGGGGGAGGAGGGAAGCGATCAGAGGAAGACGCCATTCTGTACCACGGGGGTGTGAAAAAATCCTACGCATTTTATCCCCCGCCAGAGGGACGGGTACTACCGCTATTAACAATTACGCAGTCTTCATAGTTCAAAATCTAGATCTGATAAAAAGGCAAGTTTGTGTGAGGGGTACTGGACAGACGCCCAATCCTTCCGAAAAGGTGGTGGCTCTCGCAGAAACAAAGTCGAGAAGAAAAAAAAGCAAGCAGATCTAATAGTAAATATGTTAATAGCCGCTGCTGTATATTAAAAGCTTACTATGTGCCTGGCATTATCCTAGGTATCTTATGTGAATTAATCTTTAAAAAGATCTTATGCAATAGGTTTTATCCCCCCTTTTTTACACTTGAAGGAACCCTCTAGGAGGGCGGGTTTCCCCTAGACACACCTTTAAAGAACTTTGCCCTTTACTTACATCGGGTATCCACATCTATGCTACTTAATAACACTTAGTATGGATAGCCTCTTCGTTGATATTCTGTCATGTTAAATGAAGTACAATAAAAACAAAATTTAAAAAACCATCTTTATACTTTTCTGTTAGATGATCCAAATTCCTTTTTATCTTGAGCAATACCTAATAAGCTTTAGCCCTCCCTATCAGTCCTACTTCTTTTTCCCAGCTCAGACACTTTTGAAATAATTATGTGTTGATTTTTTTCCACTACTTTTTTCCAGTCTATTATTTCACAAATCTTTCTAAATTAAAGGTTTCATTTTCACCAAACTGCTGTTACTTGCTTTCAAGACCTTACCATTCTGACCCCATGTAATCTCCCTTACTTTACCTCAAATGAATCTTCTCCCTTTTTCACTTAGATGCCAAATTAATTCCTCCATCAAACTCCTGATACTTGTATCCCATCCTCTCCCTAATCTGATCCACAGTAAACTCAACATTACTTCATCTCAATAAAATCAGTCTCCTCACCTTTCCCCTTAAGGACAAACCCAACACTCACCTCCAAAGCCATGGCTCAAGGTGTCTTCACTATCTGGAATGTCTTCATTTGTCAATCACCTTCTCTGTCCATAAGGCTTTCCCAAAGACACTGCTCCCTTTCTTCTTCATGTCCCTTATTAGTGCTCAAATATTCTATCTTAAATTTGTTTCTTTTCTTCTTTTTTTTTTGTTGTTTTGTTTTGTTTTCTTTTTTAGTTTCTTCACAGGTACCCTATCATTTTTCTTCACAGTCTGAGATAATAGTGGCTACATAGTAGTATCTTTCAACAAATGTTTGACAAATTGAAAGGGAAGAAGAGAGGTTTTAAACTTTGCTTTAAAAAGCTTTCATTTCCAGTTGCTGATGAAGTCCATGCTGCATAAAAAATATGAGAGAGGGAGAGAGCACAATAATCCTAAATTAGTTTAGTTGACACGCATGTAGGCTGCTTTGTGAATGCCTGCTGGGGTAAGTAAGCAACGTAAAAAAAGTCACAAGAAATAAAAGTTACTTGAGGATCTCAAAATCAAATATTATCAATGAAGTACTTAGATTGATAATTTCAAGAAATGCTGGATAATCATGGATATTTTAATCAAACTTCACATTTATTAAAAATTCTTAATTGTACTCCTTTCAGAAAACATTATTAATTTTGTTGGACATAATTGTGATTATGAAAAAGGAGGGAGTAATTTTTATGATGGGGGGCAGTCTAACAATAAAAGAAAGTGTTCTGGGGCTTAGAAAAATTTCCATGGAAATTGAATCTGAAACTATAAGAAATATCCAAACTTTAGAAAATTTCTGCAGAGAAACTGAGGAAGAATATGTCAAGTGTTAAAAAAACACACACACAAAAAAAACTAAAACACAGCATCTTGTTTTGAGAAGTTCACCGGCTAATGGGCAGAGACAAAAATAGTTACATTTCAATGAGATAAGTACTATAATAGAAAATTTACAAAGTGTTTTGGGAACACAGAGGAGGGGATAACTTAGCAGGATATTAGAAGGGAAAATATTTAATTTGCTGTATATTGATTGATTTCTTAAAAGACAACTATTTTCTGATCCCCTGCTTCCCATTTTCTGAAGGACTGAAACACATATTTAAATTTACAAGTTTATACCAAGAACTCAACATAGGAAGTTCCTGTAGAGAAATTAACTTATACATTCATAATTTGTAGAAAATCTTAATGATATTAGATAGTTAATGAATACCTATACCTAGTTACATAATAAAACTATATAAACAGAGACTAGACACAAATACTTCAAGTTCAGGACTGTCATTACTTCTGAAAAGTGGCAGAGGGGAAGCAAGGAGTCTATGGAGAACACCAAAAGGGACTCCAACTTTAGCTCCAATGCTTAATTTTATTTAAAAATTTCGGAAGCAAATATTACAAAAAGTTAATATTTGTTCATTCTACGTGATAGGCACGTGGCTATTTGTTATATTACTTTCTGTACTGTTTCATATTTTTTAAATTAAAAAAAAAAAAAAAGCTACACAGCCAACAAAACCACCCTCTCCTTTAATTGCTCCAGGTCCTAAATCCTTTCACCTCCTCCGAAATCAAAGGAGCTGCCCAGAGCTGCCCAGAGTACCCCTCTCCCAGTTACAAAGCAGCATCCAGCGTTCCCTTCAATTTCTCCAGCCAACTATGGAATTTCAAAATCTTCAGTCAAGTTCCTGGAAAAAATGAGTAACTAGGCAGTGCAAAGAGTGGGATCTTCATCCAGACAATGTCTTCCAAATTACAGATCTAGGACAAGTTGAGGGGCAGCTGAAGAAGTTGTAGCACACCTAATCAATTACAGGCTTAAAAATTCTTAAGCAAAATCTCAGGAAGAGAGAAGAATCAGGAGTTGCATTTGACATACTGGATCTTGAATTCTAACACCCAGATTTTAAGCTTATTTAGGCAGGACTGTATCTTCTATTTCTTCTAGCGTTCCTGTTGTCTATTCTTTCCTACCCTCCCACCCCCCTTCACCCTTCTCCAATCACAGCATATAGAATGCCTACTTCTCTGCATACAGTAAGCACTCTTGAAATGTTTGAGTTATTGAAGACACAATGGATCTATTATGACATCACCAGGACTGGAATACCATGGTTAACAACCAATTAGTGACAGGGTAGACCACAAACTCTGGGAGCAGGAAAGACCTCTTCCAGCTTCCTCGTGGATATTATCATTTGCCTATACTCGGTGAAGAGAAGAAATAAAAGAAAATCACTCAACTTTTCAATATAGTTATCAAAATGCAAAGTGGGATAGACACTGAATCTGAATCAGAAAAAGAAGCCGTGGATTCCACCATCACGTCCGTAAAAGCCCTGTATAAATCAGAGGTCCCTAAGCTGGAGATCCCACTGGCAGTGCAGAATGTCATCTCTAGAATTGAGCACGCACAGCTTTGTCGAGCCAGAGAGGTAGGTAGTAAATGAGAAGTTTACAGATTACAACTTTCTTTTTTAATGATCAATGATAAGCTACATTTTTTTTGGAACTCATTTTATTTTCATGATCTTTGTGTTTGAGGTAACTATGATTTCAGATGACAATTTCATCTGACTGTGGATTACAAGCTCCAATTTTATGTTAATCTCTTTAACTTTCCTATCAGAATTAATCAAACCTTTTAAGAATTAAATCACACATGCGATTGAGTGATTGGGGTAGAAAGAAAAATTAAAATCTACAGCTAATATTAGTATCTAATTTCAGTCAATAGTTTTAATTTGTTCTCATCTGAGTTTTTGTCAAAGAGCTGTTAACAAGAAGAAACAGCTTGGTTTGAATTCCAGTTCCTTTAATTTCCCCCAAACACCTCATGGAAGGGGATTTCGTTGGCCAAGAAAAATCCAAGGACCATGAACAAAAAGCTTAAATAGTATAACAATCCAATAAACCCCAAATAATTAAGGCTATACTGTATTTTAGTCTGTCAAACAGAATACAACAAAACCAATCAGATTAAAAGAAATTAATTCAGGGAAGTTTTTTCCTATGTTTAAGGAGTGCTAAATTTTTGTACTTTCTCATTCTCCGCATAAACTTACTCCTGTTCCAACTCTCCACAACAAAGAACAATAACCTGGTATTTGCTTTTAACAACTTTACTGAAATATAATTAACACATAATAAACTGTATATTTTTTAAGTATAAAAGTTTTGATATACATAAAAACCTGCGAAACCTTCATCACAATCAACATAATGAACTTACCCATCACTCCTGAAAAGTTTCTTCACACTCCATTAAAATTCCTCCCACACACCCTTCCCCACCCCCACCCCAATCTCTAGGCAACTGACAATCTGCTTTCTTTACTATAGATTATTTTGTATTTTAAAATAATTTTATGAGAGTGGAATCATACAGCATCCACTTTCTTCTGTCTCCTTTCTTTTAGCATAATTATTTTGAGATTCATCCACATTCTTATTGATATGAATAGTTCATTCTTTTTTTTTTTTTTTTTTTTTTTTTTAAGGTTTAAAAAACCTGTTAGTGCAGAGCACAATGAGGATCTTGATGCAGGGTTTGATCTCATGAACCATGAGAACTTGACCTGAGTCAAAATCAAGAGTCAGACGCTTAACTGACTGAGCTACCCAGGTGCCCCAATAGTTCATTCTTTTATTGCTGAGTATTTCTCCATGGCATGGGCATTTGGGTTGCTTTGGACTTGGGGTTGTTACAACTGAAACTGCTATGAATGTTTGTTTACTTTTTTTCATGACTTATTTTGTAGACCTATGCTTTCATTTCTTTGGAGTAAATATTTAGGTTGGAATGGCTGGGTCACGTGGTATGTAAATGTTCGATTTTATCTTTTTTTTTTTTTAAGAAGTCACAGGTCACAATTTGGCTAGTGAAGGAAACACTTCTTTTTTTTTTTTAATTTTTTTTAACGTTTATTTATTTTTGAGACAGGGAGAGACAGAGCATGAACAGGAGAGGGGCAGAGAGAGGGAGACACAGAATCTGAAACAGGCTCCAGGCTCTGAGCTGTCAGCACAGAGACCGACGCGGGGCTCGAACTCACAGACCGTGAGATCGTGACCTGAGCGGAAGTCGGACGCTGAACCGACTGAGCCACCCAGGCGCCCCATAAATGTTCGATTTTAAAATAAACTACCAAACTGTTAAAAAGTGGTTATATATCTGTTGGCTATCTGGATGTCTCCTTTGGAAAAATGTCTATTCATGTCTTCTGACCGTTTTTAAACTGGTTTATTTGTTTTTTGGGTATTGAGTTTTAGAAGTTCTTTTTTTGGTTTGTTTTTAATGTTTATTTATTTTTTGAGGAAGAGAGAAAGACAGAGTGTGAGTGGGAAAGGGCCAGAGAGAGAGGCACAGAATCTGAAGCAGGCTCCAGGCTCTGAGCTGTTAGAACGGAGTCCGACGCGGGGCTCTAACCCACAAACTACGAGATCATGACCTGAGCCGAAGTCCAACGCTTAACTGACTGAGCTACCCAGGCGCCCCAAGTTTTGTAAGTTCTTTATATATTTTGGATACTAAACCTTTATCAGACATGTCATTTGCAAATGTTTTCTCCCATTCTGTAGGTTGCCTTTTAGTTTTGTTGATTGTTTCTTATGCAGTGCAGAAGCCTTTTATTTTGATAAAGTCCCAATAGTTTTGTTTGTTTGTTTTTGTTTTTGTTTTTGTTTTTTGCATTTGTTTCCCTTGCCTCAGGAGACATATCTAGTAAGAAGTTGCTGTGGCTGATGTCAAAGCAATTACTGCCTATGTTCTCCTTTAGGATTTTGATGTTTCCTGTCTCATACTTAGGTCTTTAATCCATTCTGAATTTATTTTTGCATGTGGTGTAAAAAAGTGTTTCAGTTTCAGGAGTGCCTAGGTGGCTTAGTCAGTTAAGCCTATGACTGTTGATTGAGCTTCAGACTCTTGATTTCGGCTCAGGTCATGATCTCACGGTTTGTGGGTTCATGTCCTGCTTCGGGCTTTGTGCTGACAATGCAGAGACTGCTTGAGATTTCTTCCTCCATTTCTCTGTGCCCCTCCCCTGCTAGCTCTCTCTCTTTCAAAAATAAATAAATAAAAACATTATTAAAATGTTTTTAAAAGAAAGTGGTCCAGTTTCATTCTTTTGCATGTTGCTGACCAATTTCCCAATACCATTTGTTGAAGAGACTATCTTTTTTCCATTAGATATTCTTTCCTGCTTTGTTGAAGATAAATTGACCATATAGTTGTGGGTTCATTTCTGTTTTTTCTATTCTGTTCCACTGAACTACGTGTCTATTTTTGTGCCAGTACCATCATCAGGGAAATACAAATCAAAACTACAGTGAGATATCACCAGTCAGAATGGCTACAATTTAACAACACAGGAAACAACAGGTGTTGGTGAGGAGGTGGAGAAAGGGGAACCTTCTTACACTGTTGGTGGGAATGCATACTGGTGTAGCCACTCCGGAAAACAGTATGGAGATTCCTCAAAAAGTTAAAAATAGAACTACCCTATGATCCAGCAATTGTACTACTAGGTATTTACCTAGGTGATAAGGATTAAGATGTTTTGTGGAAGTGTGGAACGACTATATTGTACACTCGAAAATGATATTACACTGTATGTTAACTACCTGGAATTTAAATAAAAACCATTAAAAAGTAGTTATACTATTTTACATTCCCACAAGCAGTATATGAGTTTTCAATTATTCCACATCTTTATCAACACTTCATGTTTTCAGTCTTTTTAATTTTAATCATTCCAGGGGCACCTGGGGGGCTTAGTCAGTTAAGTGTCTGACTTCAGCTCAGGTCATGATCTCACAGTTCATGAGTTCGAGCCCCACATCAGGCACTGTGCTGACAGATGGCTCAGAGCCTGGAGACTCTGTGACACAGCTTCAGATTCTGTGTCTCCCTCTCTCTCTGCCCCTCACACTCTGTGTCTCTCTCAAAAATAAATAAACATTGGGGCGCCTGGGTGGCGCAGTCGGTTAAGCGTCCGACTTCAGCCAGGTCACGATCTCGCGGTCTGTGAGTTCGAGCCCCGCGTCAGGCTCTGGGCTGATGGCTCAGAGCCTGGAGCCTGTTTCCTATTCCGTGTCTCCCTCTCTCTCTGCCCCTCCCCCGTTCATGCTCTGTCTCTCTCTGTCCCAAAAATAAATAAACGTTGAAAAAAAAAATTAAAAATAAATAAATAAATAAATAAACATTAAAAAAAATTAAAATAATAGATTCCACTCTCTGAAGGGTTGGAGAGTCTAGATCTTTAATTTTAACCATTCCAAAAGGTATATAATAGTATCTCATTATGGTTTTAATTTGCATTTTTGTAATGACTAGAGATTTTGAGCAACTTTCCATGAGTTTATTTGCACTCAGTATGTCTTCTCTAGCAGTTTAAATATTTTCTTTAAATTTTTTTTTTTCAACGTTTATTTATTTTTGGGACAGAGAGAGACAGAGCATGAATGGGGGAGGGGCAGAGAGAGAGGGAGACACAGAATCAGAAACAGGCTCCAGGCTCTGAGCCATCAGCCCAGAGCCTGACTCGGGGCTCGAACTCACAGACCGCGAGATCGTGACCTGGCTGAAGTCGGACGCTTAACCGACTGCGCCACCCAGGTGCCCCATCTAGCAGTTTAAATATTTTGGCCATATTTTAAAAGTTTATTGGTCTATGTTCTCATTATTGAGATTTGAGTATTTTTATATCTTCTGATTACAACTTTTATCAGATAGGTGGTTTGCAAATATTTTTTCCAATTCTGTGACTTGTCTTTTTTTCTACTAATTGTGTCTTTCAAAGAACAAAATTCCTTAGTCCAATATATCAATGTTTTCTTTCTTCCAAAGCAAACTTTGACTAACTCAAGGTCACAAACATTTTCTCCTATGTATTCTTCTAGGAGTTATACTTATAGATTTTACATTTACGTCTATGGTTCAACGTGTCTTTTTTTTTTTTTTTTGGCAAGTGAAAAAATTTTATTTCATAGTTGTCTTTAAAACCACACAGACACTATGCTCTTCATATAAAAACATTAGTACAAATAATTATACTTTCTAGAAAATGATTATATAGACACTCTCAAAGAAAAATGCACACCATTACATAGTTTCAGAGAAGTTGCTTGGAAAAAACTCACATCTGGACTGATTCCTCAAACATACCATAAGACCCTGCATATTTTGGTGCAAAGTATAGATTATTGTCATCAGTACATGATCCTGAATTCTTGCACATTTGATAACATGCATAAGGACTGGTTTATGACTTAATGTTCCATTGGTTCACTAGCCTTTTCTGCAGGTTCATCAGCAGGTTGAGCAGGCTGTGCCTTTGTCTGTGGTCTTTCTTCAAGACCTTCCAGGAATGGAGATACATCATCATCATCATAAATCCTAAACTCCAAGTCTTTACTAAAAATTCCAATGGACACATTCTTTGTAGTTAAGTCCTGTTCTGCAGTGTCTCTTATAAGGCACGCAGACCATGTTTAACCAGTTCATTCATATTGCACTCCATAAACCCAGACATATGTCTCACCAAGTAAGTTCGAGCTCATTGAAAACAAGCTCCAATGGACATAGCTCTACAGTCGAAATAGCTAGCAGATAAGACAAGTTTGGAAAATGTGAGGGCCCATATTCATAACCAACAATAAGCAGTCCAACACCATATGGTCTCTGGCCATATCGTTGCGTTGGTATTTGGGTCTTGCTTTCAATTAGAGATACAAGATGAGATGCAGGAAGAGGTCTGTCAAATACAAATCTGGAATCCAAACACTCCTGGTGCATAAAATTACATAACAGTCTAGCATCAGCAGTAAGTCCCACAACTGAGATACCAATATGGTTGTCAACATGGAGAATTTTTTCTGATGAGCTGCAGGCTCTGACTATGCTGTCTTCAATGCAACCAACACTATGTGTTGTTGTTTTTGTTTTTTCTTCAGATCAACTGTGGCTGAACCTTGTTTGACAGCTTCCATTGCATATTCAATTTGATGATTCCTGCCTTGAGGGCTCCAAACAGTCACATGATTGTCCTACTGGTTGTGAAATATGGTTTTGGCTCTGGGCTTGGCTTTATGGTTCATTTTATCTTACTTTGTAAATGATATCAGATATTGATTGAGGTGTCAAAAGCAAACAAACAAAACAAAAACAAAACAGGGGCTCTTGGGTGGCTCAGGCAGTTGAGCCTCCGACTTTGGCTCAGGTCATGATCTCGCAGTCTGATTTCAAGCCCCACATTGTTGGGCTCTGTGCTGCCCACTCAGAGCCTGGAGCCTACTTCAGATTCTGTGTGTCCCTTTCTCTCTGCCCCTCCCCCACTCATACTCTGTCTCTCTCAAAAATAAACATTAAAAAGAATTATTCTAGATTCATTTGTTGAAAAGACTATCCTATCTCCATTGCATTGCACCTTTATTGAAAATCAATTGACCATGTATGTGTGAGTTTATAGATTCTCTAGCCTGTTCTCTAGATCTATTTATCTATCTTTATTTTTTTTTTAATTTTTTTTTCAACGTTTATTTATTTTGGGGACAGAGAGAGACAGAGCATGAACAGGGGAGGGGCAGAGAGAGAGGCAGACACAGAATGGGAAACAGGCTCCAGGCTCTGAGCCATCAGCCCAGAGCCTGAAGCGGGGCTCGAACTCACGGACCGAGAGATCGTGACCTGGCTGAAGTCGGACGCTTAACTGACTGCGCCACCCAGGCGCCCCTATTTTTTTTAAATTTTTTAATGTTTATTTATTTTTGAGAGAGAGAGAAAATGCGAGTAGGGAAGGGGCAGACAGAGAGGGAGACACAGAATCTGAAGCAGGTTCCAGGCTCTGAGCTGTAGGTACAGAGCCCGGCCGGGGGCTCGAACTCAGGAACCGTGAGATCATGACCCGAGCCAAAGTCGACGCTCAACTGACTGAGCCACCCAGGAGCCCCTATCTTTATTCTAATACTGCAGTGTCTTTTCTGATTACTGAGGTTTTATAATCATTCTTGAAATCATGTATTTTTAGTTCTCCAATTTTGTTCTTTTTCAATTACGCCCAACTTGTTTGCTCACATCTTCCTTCTATCCCCATTTCCTCCTCTTGGGCTTCTTTTTCTGGAGGGACACACTCAAACATTCATAACCTAAAAACTGTCTTTATCCATACTACTTTCTCCCTTTTCATTTCCATGCAAAATTTAGAATCAGTCTGTCAAATTCTACTCGGGGGGAAAAAAGCCTGCTGGTGTCTTGATTGGGATTGTATTGAATTTATAGATCAATTAGGGGAGAATTGAGAACTTAATATTGAGTCCTTTGACCTGTGGACACAGAATATCTCTGTATTTATTTAGGTCTAATTTTTCTCCCAAGTGCTAGACCTTGCAAATCTTTTGTTAGTCCCTAAGTATTTCACATTTTTTTATACTATATTGTGAATAGTATTGTTTTTTTATTTCCATTCTCAATTGTTCTCAATTAATATGTACAAATAAAATACATTTTTGTATGTGCATCTTGTATAATAAAACCCAGTTACTAGTCTTCATAGATTTTCTTCATATATTCCTTGGGGTTTCTACATAGACAACCCTATCATATGCTAATAGAGGCAGTTTGAGTCCTCCTTTTATGTCTGTGTGCATTTAAGTTTGCTTTTTTGTTTTTTTTTAATTTGAGAGAGACAGAGGATCCCAAGCAGGCTCCATGCTGACAGCTCAAACTCACAAACCATGAGATCATGGTTAACTGACTGAGCCACCCAGTGGTGGCTTTAAACTGTTTTTTGTGGGGGAGGGGAAAAATAAATAAGCTTTTTTTTTTTTTTTTTTTTTAACTTACTGAGTAGGCAAGGAACTACAGTATAAAGTTGAATAGAAGTGATGAGACATCCTTGTTTTCTTCTTGATGTTAAGGGAAAGAATTCAGTCTTTTGAATTGTAGCAGTATATTTTTTTATGGTGCTCTTTATCAAGTTGGAGAAATTCTCTTCTTTTCTCAGTTTTCTGAGGTTTTTTTGTTTGGTTGGTTGTGGGGTTTTTTTGTTTGTTTTTTTTTTTTTTAGAGAGAGAGAGAGAGAGCACAAGAGAGATAGAATCTTAAGCAGACTCCAAGTCTAGCAAGGAGCCTCACACAGGGCTCCAACATGGAGCTTGATCTCACAACCCTGATGAAATCATGACCCCGACATCATGACCTGAGCCCAGATCAAGAGCCAGATGCTTAACTGACTGTGCTATCCAGGCTCCCCAGCCAAGATTTTTAATTAGGAATAGATACTCGGATTTATCAAAAGGTTTTACTGCATCTATTGGGATTATCATGTGATTTCTTTTTTGTCTTTTTGAATCTGTTAAAATAGTGAATTACATTGATTTATGACTGATAAACCAACCTCACATTTTGTGGATAAATTCCATTCACTCATAATGTAGTATTCTTTGTATTATCTTGCATTCAATCTGCTAACATTTGTTAATTTTTGTGTCTATGTTTACAAAACATGTTGGTTTGTAGTTTTCTTTTTTTTTTTTTTAAGTAAGCTTCATGTCCAGCATGCAGTCCAACATGGGGCTTAACTCGTGACCCTAAAATCCCTGAGATCAAGACCTAAGCTGAGATCAAAAGTCAGATGCTTAACAACTGAGCCATCCAGGTGCCCTGTAGTTTTCTTTTAATACTTTGGTTTTGGCATCAGACTAATATTAGCTTTATAAACTCAAGTAAAATATTTTTAATTTTCCTTAAGACTTTGTTGAGAATTGGCATTTCCTTTTATGTTTGGTAGGATCCACTAAGTGTTTGGGCGGGGTAAGGAGAAATAATCAGTAGAAACATATAGACTTGCGGTTTAATTCATGGGAAAGTTTCAAACTATAAATTCAATTTAAAAAATTGCAGGGCTATTCAGGTTATCTGTCTTCTTGAGTGAGCTTTCACAGTTTGCATCTTGCAAGTAATTTGTCCATTTTATCTTAGGTAATTTTATTGGCCTAAAATTGTTCACAATAATCCCTTATTAACCCTTTATTATCTGTAGAATCTGTAATAATGTCACTTTTCATTTCTGGTATTAGTAATTTTCTTCTCTCTCTCTCTCTCTCTCTCTCTCTCCTCTTATCAGTCTGGCTAGAGGTTTATCAATTTTATTGCTATTTTCAAAGAACCAATTTTTGGCTTCACAGATTTTCTCTAATTCTGTTTTCTTTTTTTTTTTAATTTTTTTTTAATGTTTATTTATTATTGAGAGACAGAGAGACACAGAGCGTGAGCAGGAGAGGGGTAGACACAGAATCTGAAGCAGGCTCCAGGCTCTGAGCTGTCAGCACAGAGCCCGACACAGGGCTCGAACTCACAAACTGTGAGATCATGACCTGAGCCGAAGTCGGTCACCCAACCAACTGAGCCACCCAGGTGCCCCTCTAATTCTGTTTTCTATTTTACTGATTCCCACACTGATCTTTATTATTTTATTTACACTATTTACGTTGGATATAATATACTCTTTTTTCCCAGTTTCTTAAGGTGGAAGCTGAGGTCATTGATTTGAGAACTTTTTTCTTTTGTAAGAAGAGGTATATCTCCCTTTGCAATGCAAATGAAAATGTCTCATTTTCATTTTCATTTAGTTTTATATACTTTCCAATTTTCCTTTTGATTTTATTCCTCGACCCATAGGTTATTTAGAACAGTGTTTATTTTCCAAATATTTTGAGATTTTTGTCTCTTACATATCTCTAATTTCATTGGCATCAGTGAACTTATTCCATATGATCTGAATCCTTGTAAATTTCTTGAAATTTGTTTTAAGGCCCAGAATATGGTCTAAATTGGTAAATGTTATGTATGCATTGAATACAATTTGTATTCTTTCATTGAGCGGTGTACCCTATAAATAATGATTACATCAAATTGGCTGATAGTACTGTACAAGTCTTCCATTATCTCTTCTCAACTTCATTGATTATCAAGACAGAGGTATAGAAATATTTAATTATAATTGTGAATTCTTCTAGTTCTTCTGATAGTTCTATCAAAGTTTTTCATGTACTTTGAAGCTCTGTTTTATATGCTAAACGTATGGAATTACTATGCCCTCTCAATGAATTGGCCATATTACCACCATGAAATGACCCTATTTATTTCTAGTAATATACTTTTCTCTGTAATCTATTTTTGTTTGTTATTAATATAGCCACTCTAGCTTTCTTTTGATGAGTGTTACCTTCTTTGCATTTTCTCTATTTTACATTAAACATGTTTGGGTTATTATACTTAAAGTGAGTTTCTTATAGGAAGGCATATAATTGGGTTTTTTTTTAATTCTTTTAAATGTTTTATTTATTTTTGAGAGAGAGAGACAGAGTGTAAGCAGAGGAGAGGCAGAGAGAGAGGGAGACACAGAATCCAAAGTGGGCTCCAGGCTCTGAGCTGTCAGCATAGAGCCCAACATGGGGCTCAAACCCATGAGCTGTGAGATCGTGATCTGAGCTGAAGTCAGACGCTTAAATGACTGAGCCTCCAGGTGCCCCTGGGTTTCTTTTTAAATCCAACCTGACAGTCTCTGCCTTCTATAGGATGTTTAGACCATTTGTAGTTAATGTAATTATTAATATGAGTAAGTTTAAAATTACTATCTTGCTATTTGTTTTCTGTTTGTTCCATCTGTTTTCTTGTTTCATTTTATTTTTTCTGACCTTTTTTTAGATTAAGTATATTATATTATTATGATTCCATTTTATTTCCTTTATTGACTTCTTAGCTATAACACTGTTTCACCTTTTAAGTGGTTGCTTTAGGGTTTGTAGTATACACCATTTACCTTCAAATGGTAACCTACCATTTTGAATAGCGTATGAGCCTTACAACAATATTCTACCATTTTCTCTCTCCTGGCCTTTGTGGTATTCATATCATACTTCTACATATGTTATAAATATTTATTTACCTTTCAATTATTGTTTTAAAAAGGCAATTACCCATTTTTCAATTTTTTTATTGTGGTAAAATTTACATAACATAAAATTTTTTATTTTAAGTATTTTTAATCATACAATTCAGTGGCATTAAGTAATTTACAGTATTGTATAAGCATCAACACTATTTTCAGAAATTTTAATCATCCCAAACAGAAACTCTGACCCATTAAACAATAACCACCTATTTCCCCCAAACCTTGGCAACCAGCATCCTATTTTCTGTCTCTATGAATTTGCCTCCTTTAGATACCTTATCTAAGTGGATTCATAAAGTATTTGTTCTTAGATACCTTATATAAGTGGATTCATAAAGTATTTGTTCTTTTGTGCCTCGTGTATTTCATTTAGCATGTCTTCAATGTTCATTTAGGTTGTAGTATGTATCAGAATTGCCTTTCTTTTGAAGGCTAATATTCCATTGTATGTATGTATCATATTTTGTTTATCCATTTACTCATCAGTGGACATTTTCATTGCTTTCACCTTTCTGCTCTTGTGAATAAGGCTGCTATAAACATATAGTATAATATATCTGTTCAAGTCCCTGCTTTAAATTCTTTTTATACCTAGGAATGGAATTTCTGGCTCATATAGTATTTCAATTTTTTTTAATGTGTATTTATTTAGAGAGAGAGACAGTGCATGCACGCACAAGCAGAACAGGGATAGAGAGAGACAGAGAGAAAGAATTCCAAGTAGTCTCCATGCTCTCAGCACAAAGCCTGATACTGGGCTCAATTTCACAACTGTGAGATCATGACCTGAGCTGAAATCAAGAGTCAGACACTTAACCGACTGAGCCACCCAGACACCTCTGGTAATTCTATTTTTAATTTTTTGAGGAACTGCCATATTTTTTTCTGTAGTGGCTGCAACATTTTACATTCCCATCAGCAGTGTACAAGGGTTCCAATTTCTCCACATTTTCACCAACACTTATTTTTTTTCCCTTTCTGATAATAGCCATCTTAATGGGTGTGAAGTATCTCATTGTGGCTTTGATTTGCATTTCCTGAATGATTAGTGATGTTAAGCATCTTTTCATGTGCTTGTTGGCCACGTATATATACTCTTTGGAGAAGTATCTATTCAAGTCCTTTGCCCATTTTGGAACTGGGTTTGTTCTTGTTGAGTTCTAGGAAGTCTTTGTATATGCTGGATACTAACCACTTATCAGATATATAATTTGCAAATATTTTCCTGTGGTGATAGTTGTGATAGTTAATTTTATGTGTCCACTGGACTAGGCCACAGGGTACACAGACATTTAGCCAAATATTATTCTGAGTAAGTCCATGAAGATGTCTCTGGATGACATTAACACTCAAATCAGACTGAATTAAGCAGAATGTCTTCTCTAATGTGATTGGATCTCATCCAGTCAATTAAAAACCTGAATAGAACAAAAAGGGAGCTTGACCTCCCTGCCTTCCTTGAGCTGGGGCATCAGTCTTTTCCTGCCTTCAGACTTGAACTGAAACATCAGCATTTTTGAGCCTTGAGTCTGCTGGCTTTTTGACTGGAACTACACCATAGACTATCTTAGCTCTCCAGCTTGGCAACTGAAAATCGTGAGATTTCTTAGCCTCCATAATCATGCGAATCAATTTTTTATAATCTCTTTATATATATCTATACATATTTATTTATCTATCTGTGTACATATATATTCGTGTTCGTTTCTCTGGAGAATGCTACTACTACTAATACAGAGTCTGGTATAGAGAAAGCAGTTCTGAAGGAATAGAATCTTAAGGATAAGTTTTCTGAATTGGGTTTAGGGTTTCTGGAATTGGCTTTCTAATCTGATTAGATTTAAAGATGTGAATGACTCCATTTCCAGTATTAAAGAGAGCACTGATAGTCCTTAACTTGGTCTGTCAATTAAGATATGTAAAATATTACTATTGGATACTCCTAGTTAATAGCTTTTAAAAAGCAAGAATCTGGGTGACTGTGTATATGATACTTTCAGACATTTTTGGCAAACTAACAAATATAATGAGATTGGTTGCTTGCTCCTAATGTCACTGGATAAAGTGGGGGAAAGAAAAGGATGAGCTCAGGGATACAAATTTCTAGCTCAAGCACGACATGAATGACCTGAAAGCTTCTTTGTGTGTCCTTGAAGGAGACCCTTATCTCCTATAGCTGCATGGCTGAGATTGCTTAAAATTAAACCAAGAATCTCATTCTCTGACTGGATGAATTACAATGCAAGTTGAATTCCCAGCCTTGCAGGATGTCTACTGTTAAAGTGAAGACGTTGATTAGGAAGGAACAGGACTGTGAAAATTGGAATGGGGATGTGTGGGAAGGCCCTGATAAACCTTGGGACATTAAGCCTCTAAGTTCTGATGAGTGTGCTTCACCAGGGGAACCACTTCTCCACCCTCCATAGGAGCAGCCTCTTCATATCCATGGGAGTGGCCTCTTTGCCCATAGTAGTAGTGGCCTCTCCACTCCTGTCTGAAGGGATTAACCCTTAATTGTCTGAAGACACTGTAATGACCTCTTTGAGGCAGGTGCCATGCAAGATAACACTGAGTTTTTTCCAGGAACCACACTCACCACATCTTTTTGTTTCTAGACTTATAACTATACTCAAATGCAGCAGGACACTAAAGGTGAGGTTCAAAGTGTGATCCATGAGGACATGCACTACACTCCAAAGAATGACTTGAGTTTTCTCATGTTTACAGATGGAAATCCAGGGAATATGTGTAGGAATGGGTATTAAGAGTATGGGATATGGGGGCGCCTGGGTGGCGCAGTCAGTTAAGCATCCGACTTCAGCCAGGTCACGATCTCGCGGTCCGTGAGTTCGAGCCCCGCATCGGGCTCTGGGCTGATGGCTCAGAGCCTGGAGCCTGTTTCCGATTCTGTGTCTCCCTCTCTCTCTGCCCCTCCCCCGTTCATGCTCTGTCTCTCTCTGTCCCAAAAATAAATAAACGTTGAAAAAAAAATTAAAAAAAAAAAAGAGTTTGGGATATGGGATATAAGAGTATGGGAGGAACATAAAGTTGGGTCAGGCTGAATTTATTGATATGGGCTCATTAAGCAGAGAAATTGTATTTAATATTACAGCTTGGGGAATTAGAAAAGGTTCTAACTGGTTGATTGGTTGGTTGGTTGGTCAGTTGGCTGAAATGTGGACCAGAAGATTGCCCACAGTGAGAAAGAAATACCAGACTTGCCCTGGTTTAATGTAGAGGAAAGAATTCAAAGGCTTAGGGAGACTGGAATGTTACAGCAGATTTGTCACTTAGAACCTACTGAGCCACTCCAGAGAAGTTCAAAAGATATACCTTTTACTGTGACTGTGAGAAATGAATTTATGAGAGAGGCCTGGGAATCCTTGGGAAGCTCTGTGATTGCCTTTCTAGTCCAGACCTTACAGTGGGAAACACAGTCACTGAATTGGGAAACCTAAGTACAATGGGAGTAATTAAATCCTGAGGTGACAGGGGCCAAGTTGTGGTACTCAACCACCAAAGGCGGTTGTGGTTACTGTAATAGACAGCAGAGTCAAAGCATCAATCAAAATGGCCTTATAAAGAACTATAACATTGGCTAGTTGATTACGATGTTCCTAGAAGTGAAATAGACAAGAAGCTTACTAAATTCTCATTTGAACTGTGTAAGTAGAATATTTCTAGGTCAAGTGAACAAAAGTCTAAACTGAATCATAAAAAGAGTCATGGCCCCTCAATCAGTTCCCAGACTTGAGCTACTTTACAGACCCAGAACCCTTTGAATAAAGACAAGGCTGGGTCCTTTGAGGAATGACTATGGTACACTGCCAAAAATTTATGGTGAACCCATCGTGTGATTATTTCACCAGATCTGAAATGCATAGATGGAATAGACATAATCAGCAGCTGGCATTATCCCCACATTGATTCCCTGATCTGTGGAATAAAGGCTATTATGGTGGGAAATGCCAAGTGGAAGCCACTAGAACTTCCTTTACTTAAGAAAATAGTAAACCCAAACCAATACTGCATCTCTAAAGGAATTGTAGAGATAAGTTCCCCCCATCAAGGAAAGATGCAAGAGTGGAGATTCCCATCACTTCTTCATTCAACTTGCCTATTTAGCCTGTGCAGAAGACAGAGGGATCTTGGAGACTAAAAGTGGATTATTGTAAAATTAATTAAGCAGATAGTGACTCTAATTGCAGCTGTGTGCCAGATGTGGTTTCATTGCTTGAGCAAATTAACACATCCTCTGGTAGCTGGTATGCAGCTACTGATATGACAAATTCATACCTGTCAATAAAGACAACCAGAAACAGTTTGCTTTCAGGTGGCAAGGCCAGCAATACACATTCACTGGCCTACCTCAGGGACATATCAAGTCTCCAGTCTGGTAGATTCCATCAATGAAGCCATCTGGCATAGAGGTTTTTTTTGTTGGGAAGTTTTTTATTACCAATTTGTTTCCCTTTATAGTTGTGTCTTTTCAGATTTTATATTTTCAGATTTTATATTTCTTTGCAATTCAGTCTTTATATGTTTTGTGTTTCTAGGAATTGTTCCATTTTATCTAGGTTATCCAATTGGGTGGCATACAATTGTTCATAGTACCCTCTCATAATCCTGTTTATTTCTGTAGAATCAGTAGTAATGTTCCCATGTTGGTTTCTGATTTTAGTAATTTAAGTCTTCTCTGTTTTTCTTAGTCAATCTAGCTAAAGATTTATCATTGTTGTTGATTTCTTTTTTTTTTTTGAAAGAAGCAACTTTTGTTTTATTGATTTTCTCTTTTATTTAAAAAAATTAAAAAAAAATTTTTTTAATGTTTATTTATTTTTGAGACAGAGAGAGACAGAGCATGAATGGGGGAGGGGCAGAGAGAGAGGGAGACACAGAATCGGAAGCAGGCTCCAGGCTCTGAGCCATCAGCCCAGAGCCCGACGCGGGGCTCAAACTCACAAACCATGAGATAGTGACCTGAGCTGAAGTTGGACGCTCAACCGACTGAGCCACCCAGGCGCCCCTAAAAATTTTTTAATTATTATGTTTATTTATTTTGAGAGAGAGAGAGAGAGACAGAGTGTGAGTGGGGGAGGGGCAGAGAGAAAGGAAGACACAGAATCCGATGCAAGGCTCCAGGCTCTGAGCTGTCAGCACAGAGCCCTAAGTGGGGCTCGAACCCATGAGTGTGAGATCATGACCTGAGTTGAAGTTGGACGCTCAACCAAGCGAGCCACCCAGGCACCCCTCTACTCTTTTATTTATGTCTGCTCTACTGTTTATAAATTTCTTCCATCTGCTAGCTTCAGATTTAGTTTATTCTTCTTCTAGTTCCTTATCATGTAAAATTAGGTAATTGACTTGAGATCTTTTTTTCATATAAACTTCCTAGAGTTTTTTCCTCTAAATGTCCCTTTTAGCACTGCTTTTGCCACATGCTATAAGTTTTGGTATGTTGTGTTTTCATTTTCATCCATACGTATTTTCTATTGTCCCTTGCGATTTCATCTTTGGCCCATTTATTGCTTAAGAATATGTCAATTTCCATGTACGTGAATTTTCTAGTTTTTCTTCTGTGATTGGTTTCTAACTTTATCTCATTGTGTTTGTTTTTTATTTATTTTTGGGACAGAGAGAGACAGAGCATGAACGGGGGAGGGGCAGAGAGAGAGGGAGACACAGAATCGGAAACAGGCTCCAGGCTCCGAGCCATCAGCCCAGAGCCTGACGCGGGGCTCGAACTCACGGACCACGAGATCGTGACCTGGTTGAAGTCGGACGCTTAACCGACTGCACCACCCAGGCGCCCCTATCTCATTGTGTTTGTAAAAAATAATGCTTCATGTGATATATTTTTTAATATATTGATATTTGTTTTGTGGCCTAACATATGGTCTCTCCTGAAGAATGTTCCACATGCACTTGAAAAAACTGTATTCTATTGAAGTGTTCTGTATACATCTGTTATATCTAGATGGTTTACTGTGTTGTTTTAGTTCTATATTTCCTAACTTATCTTCTGTCTAGTTGTTCTGTTACTGAAAGTCACTTATTGAAGTCTCCCCCTATTATAGAACTATTTCTGTCTTCAATTCTGTCAATTTTCACTTCTTAAATTTTGAGACTATGTTATCAGGTGCATAAATGTTTATAACTGTTTCTTCTTGCCGTATTGGACCTTTTATTATTACCTCTTGTAATCTTTTCTGATTTAAAGTCTATTTGTGGGGTGTCTGGGTGATTCAGTTGGTCAGTTAAGTGATTGACTCTTGATTTCAGCTCAAGTCATGACCTCACAGTTGTGAGATCAATCCCCACGTGGGGCTCCATGCTGGGCATGAAGCCTGCTTGAGATTCTCTCTCCCTCTCCCTTTGCCCCTCCCCAACTTGCAAGCTTTCATTCTCTCTTTCTCTAAAATAATAATAAACAAATAAAAATTTTAAAAATAAAATGAGTCTCTTATAGGGTGCCTGGCTGGCTCAGTTGGTAGAGCATGTGACTCTCGATCTTGGGTTTGTATGTTTGAGCCCCTTGGTGGGTACAGAGAGTACTTAAAAATAAAATAAAATCTTTTATTTTTTTTCAGTTCAGGATGGTTCATTAGACATCATTTAGATAATAACCAGAATAGCTCCTTTGAGAAGTAGTGAAATATTTGAGTCCTGAAAACTTCAGTCTAGTCATAAACAAGATTGTTAAGGTATAGAGGAGTCTCTAGTTAACCAGCACGCTGTTCCCATTTCTTCAGCTTGACTGCATATATAAGAGCTCATTACATTAATTCACTTTTCAACAGGAAAGATTGAAGTGATGATAGACTCAGACACTAACTAAACATAGGTCCCTGCTTCACATAGCAGCCTTCATTGACAGTGAAACCATTTTCCCCAGTGCTTGGTGGAGCTTCCTACATTAGCAGTATAATGAAATAGAGCATTCTTGCCCAGGAAACCTCTGCCCAATACAATTCCATGCATCTTGAAAAGCCAAAGATGATCTAATTTTTGACACAAAAGCTCATCAATGATTTTGCAGATGGAAACTGATTCAGGGAGATGAAATGATCTGTCAGAGGTCTCCTGATATTTCTGCTACACATGGTTTTGAATGCCTATACCTTTCTTGTTTTTCTCCCATTGAATTTCAAAGGTTCAGTTTCCCGCCTTTTAAGGATCTTAAGAAACTAAAACCAGCAGAAAGCTTCAAATCTCCTTTTAAAAACAGATTTGAGATTGTAAAAGCAGCAATGAGAGTGAAAGCTTTCCTCTATCAATGTTTCTTCATTTCTTTGTTCATTCATTTACCAGATGTGTATCTATTTTATAAACATTTCCAAACAAGCACTTCAGTATTGGATCTTCCCACTACAGAAAGTGCCTACCTCTGTGTTGGGACTTGAAGATCACCCAGTCCTGAGTGGCAATCCAGCAATTAAGGGGAAAATTCCTTATAATAATGTTTTAATAAGAAAAAGAAAACCCTGAGAAGTGTCTTGAAATATAAGAAACAAGTCTCCCTGGTTTGGAGCAACATGGCAAATATATTTCATTGCAGTTATGTCTCCAAAACCAGAGGAAGATAAATAGTGCCAGTTCTTGACAAAATTGTGAGTTCTATCTTTGTCAGTCTTGATACCCTCTTCATGTACCCTTTTAATCCTTCAGCTGTCTTCTCTTATACTTCAAGCCTCCAAAGCTTTCCTATTATTCTCCCCTACCTTCTCTGCCATTCTGATTGTCTCCTGAATATCCATTCCTCTTTTTCGTATAGCAGCCTTGTTACATGAGTGACAAAGATACATCTCCAGCTTCAGGAGGACCCTAATTGCTACAGCTAAACCTAATCAGCTTCAATAGGACCTTAAACTAGCTAACATCACTGAATATTGAGCATGAAGAACAAGTTGTGGTGGTTGAGGGCTTTTTTTTTTCATTTTTAAAAATTTACATCTAAATTAGTTAGCAAATAGTGCAACAATGATTTCAGGAGTAGATCCCTTAGTGCCCCTTCCCCATTTAGCCCATCCCCATCCCACAACCCCTCCAGTAACCCTCTGTTTGTTCTCCATATGTATGAGTCTCTTTTGTTTTGCCCCCCTCCCTGTTTTTATATTATTTTTGTTTCCCTTCCCTTATGTTCGTCTGTTTTGTCTCTTAAAGTCCTCATATGAGTGAAATCATATGATTTTTGTCTTTCTCTGACTGGCTAATTTCACTTAGCATAATACCCTCCAGTTCCATCCACGTAATTGCAAATGGAAAGATTTCATTCTTTTTGATTGCTGAGTAATACGTCTTTATCCATTCATCCATTGATAGACATTTGGCCTCTTTCCATACTTTGGCTATTGTTGATAGTGCTGCTATAAACATGGGGGTGCATGTGTCCCTTCGAAACAGCACACATGTATCCTCTGGGTAAATGCCTAGTAGTGCAATTGCTGGGTCGTAGGGTAGCTCTATTTTTAGTTTTTTGAGGAACCTCCATACTGTTTTCCAGAGTGGCTGCACCAGCTTGCATTCCCCAAAATAAAATCTTTAAAAATAAATAAAATGAGTTTCTTATAGGTAGCATATAGTTGAATCATAGTTAAAAAAAAAAATCTATTCTGCTAGGGGTGGTTCAGTCAGTTAAACGTCTGACTTTGGCTCAGGTCATGATCTCACAGTTTGTGAGTTCAAGCCCCACATCGGGCTCTGTGCTGTCGGTTCAGAGCCTGGAGCCTGCTTCGGATTCTGTGTCTCCTTCTCCCTCCACCCCTCCCAGACTCACTCTCTGTCTCTCAAAAAAATGAATAAACGTTAAAAAAAAATTTTAAATCTATTCTGCTAATCACTAGCTTTTGATAAGATGGTTTAATTCATAAAATTTAAAGTAATTACTGATAAGGAGGGCTCAATTGTTGCCATTTTGTTACTTATTTTCTCTTTGCATTATAGCTTCCCCCCCCTTTTTTTTTTTTAATTTTTTTTTTCAACGTTTATTTATTTTTTGGGACAGAGAGAGACAGAGCATGAACGGGGGAGGGGCAGAGAGAGAGGGAGACACAGAATCGGAAACAGGCTCCAGGCTCTGAGCCATCAGCCCAGAGCCCGATGCGGGGCTCGAACTCACGGACCGCGAGATCGTGACCTGGCTGAAGTCGGACGCTTAACCGACTGCGCCACCCAGGCGCCCCAGCCCCCTTATTTTTTACATTACTGTCATCTTTTGTGTGTGTGTGTGTGTGTGTGTGTGTGTGTGTGTGTGTATTTTAAAGAAATGTTTTGATACCTTTCTTATTTCCTTTTGTGTATATTCTATACTTATTTTCTTTTTGGTTACCAAGGAGATTACAAATAATTTTGTAAATTTACACAATCTTAGTTTGAATTTATACTAGCTTAACTTTAATCACATACAACTCTGCCCCTATAGTGCTCTGTCCCTACTCCTTTCAGTTACTGAGGTCACAAATTACATCTGTACATAATGTACCCCCAAACAGACTAACAATTGTTTTTTATGCATTTGTGTTTTAATGTAGGAAATGGGGGCGCCTGGCTGGCTCAGTTGGTTAAACATGCGACTTTAGTTCAGGTCATGATCTCACTGTTTGTGTCAGGCTCTGGGCTGACAGCTCAGAGCCTGGAGCCTGCTTTGAATTCTGTGTCTACCTCTCTCTCTGCCCCTCCCCAGCTCATGCTCTGTCTCTCAAAAATAAAAATAAACATTAACAAATTTAAAAAATAAATAAATAATGTAGAAAATAAGAAATGGAGTTATAAACCAAAATTACGATTCTGTTAGCTTTTATAATTGCCTATGTATTTGACTTTATCAGGATCTTTATTTCCCCTCCACAGAGTTTTGAGTACTTTCATTTCAACCTGACTCTTCTTAGCATATCTTATGGGACAGGTCTAGTGGTAATGTACTTTCTCAGCTTTTGTTTGTCTGGTAATGTCTTAATTTCTTCCTTATTTTTGAAGGACACTTTTGCCAGATATAGAATTCTTGATTTACATTTTTTTTTTTCTCTCAGCACTTTGAATACATCAACCCATTGACTTGGGGCCTCCAAGGCTTCTGATGGAAATTCTGCTAATAATCTTCATGGGGATCCTTGTATGTGATAGTTGTGTCTCTACTGCTACTTTGAACATTCTTTCTTTGGTTTTTGATAGTTGGTTATTATTTGTCACAGCATGGGTCTCTTTGAGTTTAGCATACTTGGGATTCATTGAGCTTCTAGATTTGTACTTTCATGTATTTCCTTAAGTTTGGGAAGTTTTCAGCCAGTAATTCTTTAAATAATCTGTCACTTTCTCTTGTCTCCTTTGTGGACTCCTCCAATGTATATATTGCTTTCTTTATGGTGTTCCACAGGTCCCTTAGGTTCTGTTCACTTTACCTTTCTGTTCCTCAGACTCCATCATTTAAACTATCTTATCTTCAAGTTAGCTTATTCTTCTGTGTGCTTAAATATGATTTTTAATCCTTTTAGTGGAATTTTCTTTTCTTTCTTTCTTTTGTTTTCTTTTTTTTTTTTTTTTAATTTTTTTTTCCCAACGTTTATTTATTTTTGGGACAGAGAGAGACAGAGCATGAACGGGGGAGGGGCAGAGAGAGAGGGAGACACAGAATCGGAAACAGGCTCCAGGCTCTGAGCCATCAGCCCAGAGCCCGACGCGGGGCTTGAACTCATGGACCGCGAGATCGTGACCTGGCTGAAGTCGGACGCTTAACCGACTGCGCCACCCAGGCGCCCCTCTTTTGTTTTCTTTTTTGTTTGTTTGTTTTGTTTTTGGAAGTTTCAGATATACTTCTCAGCTCCAGAATTTCATTTTGGATCTTTTTTATGTTTTTTTAAAATATCTTTATTGATACTCCTGTTGTGTTCATACATAATTTTCCTGACCTTGTCCATGTCTTCCTTTAACTCTTTAAGTATCTTTAAGACAGTTGTTTTATTTTATTTTATTTAAAATTTTTATTTTATTTTAAATTTTAATTTATTTTATTTTATTATTTTATTAAAGTTTTTGTCTAGGAAGACTGCAATTTGGTCTTCCTTGTTGATGGTTTTTACAACTTTTTTTTTCCCTTTGAACAGAACATGCTTTCCTATTTCTCTGTGTCTCTTGTGATTTTGTTGTTATTGTTGAAAATTGGACATTTGAATGTTATAATATGGTAAGTCTGAAAATGAAAATATCCTTCTCCACTACCTCCAGGGTTTGTTTTGTTTTGTTTTGTTTTGTTTTGTTTTGTTTTGTTTGTTTTAATCTCTATGTGCCAGGCATCAGCCTGCATCTTTTTTTGGGCATGCATAATGATTTTCTAAATTCCCCCAAACATATAATTGCTTTTGGATTTCCTACCCTTTAAATGTCTGGCTCCCAAAGGGGCAAAAAAGAAACTGAAAGGAAAAGAGCAGAAGCTATATCTTTAAACCCCTTGAAAGGTGCTTCACTCAGTGGAGATTCCAACAACGCTAGCCTGGCTTTGTATCTACACCTCCCTGATCTGAAACAATAATTCACAATCAGAACAAAGATCTCTTACTTACAAGAGAAGATACTTATTGCCTACTCTAGCTCTTGTAAGGTGCTCTAGGAACGTTTCCTGTAACAGGGGTGGAAGGTGGGGAATGGATACCGGCTATAGTTCTAAAGGCTGAAATTACACTTTATTGGTCAAGCCTTCCCTTAAAAGTTATAAAGCATTGAATAAACCCCAGAATCCCAAATTAGTTAAATCAGATACACTCTGCCAATACAGTTGTTTAGTTGGAGAGATGGATTCCTGTGCTTCCTCCTCAGCTATCTTCCCTGATGTCACTCCTTTTGCCTGATATTTTTTTATTGCATGTCAGATATTGTGAACTTTATCTTGCTAGATGCTGGGCATTTTTCTAATCTGATAAATATCTTCAAACTTTTAGGACACATTTATGTAGCAGTAGTTTGATCCTTTTGTTCATTGTTAGATGAGACTATAGGAGCATTTAGTCTACAGCTAATTTTGCCCCCACTATGAGGCAAAAGCCTGTCTGAATACTCCATAAGATGTCCTATGAACTAAGCTTTTTAGTCAATCTGGGAACAGAGTATACTTCTCCTCCCTGTGTGAGCCCTGGGGTTTATAATCATTTTAGGTGGACTTCTTTTAGTTGTCTTATATAAGAGGATGAATCTTGTCCATGTAACTTCATCTAGAATGGAAGCATTGGTTGAACTCTTCTTTTAAAAACTTTAAAAGTTATAATAAACATAAGTGAAAACTCACAGTTGAAAATACTCCATGAGGGGCACCTGGGTAGCTCAGTGGTTGAGCGCCTGACTTTGGCTCAGGTCATGGTCTCCTAGTTCAAGAGTTTGAGCCCCACATTGGACTTGCTGCTGTCAGCCTGTCAGTGCAGAGCCAGGTTCAGATCCTCTGTCCCCCTCTCTCTGCCCCTCCCTGCTTGCACTCTCCCAATAAATAAATAAATAAATAAATAAAAGTACTACATGAATTATCACAAAATATACAAATCCCAGAAATATATATGTATATATATATATGTATATATATATATGTATATATATATATATATATACACACACATATATATATATATATATATATATATTACCTGCACCACATAAACCTCCCCATTTTCCCAAAAGACAATTATCTTCATCTTTAACATTGTAGGTTGATTTTGCCCGATAAATGGAATCATGCAGTATATATTCTTTAATGTCTGGTTTCTTTTGCTTAATATTATGTTCAGGAGATTCTTTGTATGGAACTATAGTTCATTAATTTTTGTTACTATCATTCCATTTTATGATTTTATCCATTCTACTGTTGTTCTCTACTAGAAATGATATCACTATAAACATTTCTGTGAATATCTTTTGGTACACATATGCATGCATTTCATCTATGCATGGAATTGCTGGTTAATCAAGTATGCATTGATTTAATTGTAGTAAATAATGCAAAATAATTTTTTCTCTAATCTTTTTTATTTCATAAAACTTTTAGACTTAAAGAAAAGCCACAAAACAGTATAGATTTTCCATATATTTTCAGATCAGCTTCCCCTAATGTTAACATATTACATAGCCATAGTACACTACCAGAATCAGGAAATTAAAATTTATACAATACTATTAACTGAAGATCTCATTTGATTTTATCAGTTTTCTCATTAATGTGTTTTTCTGTCCCAGGATCCTAGCCAGGGTCTCATAGAGCACCTACTTTCTCCCTAGTCTTCTGTGGTCTGTATCATTTCCTTGGTTGTTCATTGTTTTCGAGATCTTGATATTTTCAAAGAATGTAACTTCTTTAAATGTCTCTTACTTTTGGTTTCTCTAATATTTTTCATGATGGGATTGGGATTATGCATTTTGGGGGCAAAAATACCCCATAAATGATCTTCATCCTTAGTACATCATATTACAGGGGTCTGCATTATGACTCATGTTGACCTTGATCACTTGGTTAAAATGATTTGTTTACTGTAAAGTTACTATTTTTCCCTGTGTAGTTAATAAATACCTTGGGGAAGACACTTTGAGACTACGCACATTCTGTGTCTTCTCCAACTTTTGTCCACTGAATTTTGGAATTCATTGATAGATATTGTCTGCAACAATTATTACTGTGATATTACCTAAGGGTAATTTTCTTTTCCCTCTTCCACATTTATTAATTGGAACGCTGTGCCAGCAAGAACTACCTCTTCCATTTATTTATTCACTAATATTGATAGAGACTCAGATATTTATTTTATCCTGTAGGTTATAATTTATTATTATTATTATTATTATTATTGCTTCAATTGTTCCAGATCTGGCCATTAGGAGCTCCTTTAGGTTGACTCCTGTGTTCTTTCTTTCTTTTTCTTTTTCTTTTTTTTAAAGACACATTTATGCAGCGTTATGATCAGACTTTTAATTTAACAATCAACAGCATGGGTGCAAAAAAAAAACCTATGTTAAAACCCTTTGTTGGAATGCTTTACACTTTCCACAGAACAGAAACTAAAATAACCTGTTATACAAGTAGTCAAAAATACAGTCCTCAAGTTTTTTGCCCATACACATGAGTATTGTCTAAAATGTGTCTTCTTTGTAGCAGCTAGGCCCTGCCACCCCGGTGCTTGGCTGAGTTCACAAAACTGTTGGAACCTGTAGCTTCCCTGTCACTTCTCTGACTCTTCTCTCCTGCTAAGCTTTGTTTTCTGGTAGCAATTAAAACCTAAAACCGGCTGACTTCGGCTCAGGTCATGATCTCACAGTTTGTGAGTTCGAGCCCTGCATCGGGCTCTGTGCTGACAGTCTGGAGTCTGCTTCAGATTCTGTGTCCCCCCCCCCCCCCCCCCCACTCCTCTCCTGCTCATTCTCTCTCTCTCTCTCTCTCTCTCAAAGAATAAACATTAAAAATATTTTTTTAGGGGCGCCTGGGTGGCTCAATCGGTTAAGCGGCCGACTTTGGCTCAGGTCACGATCTCTGTCCATGAGTTCTAGCCCTGCGTCGGGCTCTGTGCTGACAGCTCAGAGCCTGGAGCCTGTTTCAGATTCTGTGTCTCCCTCTTTCTGACCCTCCCCTGTTCATGCTCTGTCTCTCCCTGTCTCAAAAATAAATAAACGTTAAAAAAAATTTAAAAATAAATAAATAAAATAAAAATATTTTTTTAAACCTCTGCCACTGCCATAGCTGCTGCTGCAACCACCATAGCCACGCTGGGTTTGTGGTTTGGCAGAGTACTGGCCTCCACCACCACAGGGGCCAGAGCTTCCGCCCCCCCAAATTGCCTCCTTTCATGGGTCTAAAGTTTGAAGATTGGCCGTTGTAACTGTCAAAATCATTATAGCTTCCGCCACCTCCAAAGTTGCTTCCATCATTACCAAATCCGTGACAGCCATCCCCACTGCCACCGTATCCATTGCCACCTCGACTGCCACCAAAGCCACCTTGCCCACTGCAGTTTCCTCCACGACCAAAGTTGTCATTCCCGCCAAAACCACCCCCGTGACCACCACCGAAGTTTCCAGAACCACCTCGACCTCTTTGGCTGGACGAAGCACTGGCCATCTCTTGCTGAGATACGGCTCTTCTGACTTCACAGTTGTGGCCGTTCACAGTCTGGTATTTTCGAATGACAATCTTGTCTACAGAGTCACGGTCATCAAACGTCACACAAGCAAAGCCTCTCTTTCTGCCACCGCCTCGGTCAGTCATGATTTCAATCACTTCAGTTTTCCCCTACTGTTCAAAATAATCTCTCAGGTGATGTTGTTCAACGTCTTCTTTAATGCCACCGACCAAAATCTTTATCACGGTTAAGTGCGCACCAGGTCTCTAAGAATCTTCTCTCTCTCTCTTTGGTTCCACAACTCTCCCATCCACCTTGTGTGGCCTTGCATTCACGGTTGCATCCACCTCCTCCACAGTGGCATAGGTGACAAACCCAAAGCCTCTGGAGCACTTGGTGTTTGGATCTCTCATTACCACACAGTCAGTGAGTGTTCCCCACTGCTCAAAATGGTTCTTCAGACTCTTATCAGTTGTTTTGAAGCTCTAAACTCCGATAAAAAAGCTTCTGCAGCCATTCAGGCTCTTCAGTAGATTCTGACTTAGACGTGACAGCTGTGGGAGGGGAGACTTTAATGATGCTTACTCAGCAGTGTCCACAGGCAGAAAGGAATAATCTGATGAACATATCTCGACTCCTGTGTTCTTTCAACAAGTGGCTATCTATCTATCTATCTATCTCTCTGGAACCACAAGATGTTCCAGGATCATCTTATACATTCCCTGTCCAGCCCTGAAATCAATGATTTTTCCAAAAACTCTTGTTCCTTTTATTGGAGACTGATGTTTAGAAACCAAGATTTGGGGCTAGGTTTGTTCATTATTACTGGAGTGTCGTTTCTTCTAGGCCCTCTTACCAAAGAGAGCTAGAAAGTATATGTATATGTATATGTATATGTATATGTACATGTACATGTATATGTATATATATATGTATTAGCCTATGTAGATATATACATCTATATTTATCTTTGTGTATATTTAAAACATGATTTAATACTGATAGTTCAGGTTCCAATCCTATACCATAGGGTTCATTTTTAGTCTTTTCCTATTCCTTATTTGTAACTTCTTTCATAAGAGTGAGAAACCCTGTTCTTATTATCTACAATACATTTATTTATTCATTCATTTCTAATGTACCCATAGAGTAGTTTCAGAGTTGCTAACTCATTTCCATGCAAGAAATACATTTACTGACTAGTATAGCATTGTATTTAACCTTAAATTATTATTTTTTTCCCCAAGGGTACTAGCTAGTTTTTTTTCTTCCCAATGTGTTTATATTACTCATTTGTATACAATTAACTTCAGTTGTTAGTGTTTGTATCCATTTCTTGTCACCCTATATACTGGTTGGTTTCAACAGTTTATTTATTATGTGAATGGTTTGTAAAACATTACTATGGTGGTAAAAGTCAGATTATATAAAAAGATATACTGAGAGAGAGATTGCTGGGAAGATAGCAGAGTAGGAGGACCCTGTTCACCTTGTCCCATGTATACAACTACATAACACTCACATCAGAACCCAGAAAACAACCTGAAGACTGGCAGATCAAACTCCACAGCTAAATGTAGAGAAGAGGCCACACTGAAGAGGGTAGGAAGGGTGGAGACACAGTGAGGAGCTAAAGGGATTCACTGGACTCTCCCCTGGAGGGAGGGACCTGTGGGCATGGAGTAGGGAAAGAAACCTGCTATTACACCAGAGAGACTGATTCTCCATAACGTTTGGCTTTGAAAACCAGAGGGGCCAAATTTCATGAATTCTTCCAACCACCAGAACTTAAAGCCTAGAATTTTATTTGTATCTCATCTCATCTCATCTCATCTCATCTCATCATCTTATCCGTGCTTCAGGGACAGAAGCCAAAGCCTAGAATTTAAAAAATCAGTGGGCTCACTCTGGGAGAGCCAGGAAAGCCAGAGGAAACTGAGTCCTTACACTTAATGCCATAGAGCAACAAATAACCCATGGAGAAACAGCACAGAAGCAGAAGTTTGAAAGATGCCTGGGGTGTATGGGAAAGAGATTTGTTTACTAATCTCAGAGCATGTACTGGAGGGGCAGCTTCATTGGGAGACTTCTCCAGGAACAAAGGAGCTGGCAGGCACATTCCCCTCTCTTTATCCCAGTATAAACACATGGCCACTGCAAGAACCAGCACTACCCCAACATTCACTTCCTAACTTGCTTACACCATGCCCCACCCCCCACCAGGCTTTGGGGATCTGCCCCCTCCAGCCGGGCTTGTCTCAGTACTGGTGCTGTGGGTCCCCTCCCCCAGAAGACCAGCACAAACCTTGCCAAAACTGCATCTCCTGAAACTGTGAGCTTTGTGGAATCATGATCCTGGCAGCAGCTGTGGTAAGTCCCCTCTCTGGGACCACAGGCCATAATTTCTCTGACATCAGCCGTAGAACATTTTTTTTAGATACAGCTCCTGAAGGAAAGGAAATAAAAGCAAAGATAAGCTATTGGGATTACATCAAAATAAAGAGCTTGTGTACAGCAAAGGAAACAACTAGCAAAACTAAAAGACAGTGTACTGAATGGGAGAAGATATTTGCATTGCAAATGACCTATCCAGTAAAAGGTTAGTATCCAAAATATATAAAGAACTGATACAACTCAACACCCCAAACCCAAATAATCCAATTAACAAATGGGCAGCAGACATGAACAGACATTTCTCTAAACGAGACATCCAGGGGCGCCTGGGTGGCTCAGTCGGTTAAGCGTCCGACTTCGGCTCAGGTCACAATCTCGCGGTCCAGTGAGTTCGAGCCCCTCGTCGGGCTCTGGGCTGATGGCTCAGAGCCTGGAGCCTGCTTCCCATTCTGTGTCTCCCTCTCTCTCTGCCCCTCCCCCATTCATGCTCTCTTTCTGTCTCAAAAATAAATTAAAAAAAAAAAAGTTAAAAAAAAAAGACATCCAGATGGCCAACAGACACATGAAAAGATGCTCAACATCACCCTTCACCACAGATATGCAAATCAAAACTGCAGTGAGATACCACCTCATACCGGTGATAATGGCTAAAATAAAAAACACAAGAAACAACAAGTGTTGGTGAGAATATGAAGCAAAGGAATGCTCCTGCACTGCTGGTGGCAATGCAAACTGGTGCAGCCATTGTGGAAAAGAATATGGAGGTTCCTCAAAAAATTAAAAATAGAACTACCCTATGATCTAATAATTGCACTACTAGGTATTTACCTAAAGAAAATGAAAACACCAATTCAAAAAATATATACACCCCTATGTTTATAGCAGCATTATTTATAATGCCAAATTATGGAAGCATCCCACATGTCCATTGATAGATGAACGGATAAAGAAGATGTGGCATATGTATACGATGGAATATATTTTTAAATTTTTTAACGTTTATTTATTATTGAGAGACAGAGAGAGACAGAGCATGAGCATGGGAGGGGCAGAGAGAGGGGGGAGACACAGAATCCAAAGCACAGAGCCCAATGTGGGGCTCAAACTCACAAACCATGAGATCATGACCTGAGCCGAGGTGAGACGTTTAACCGACTGAGCCACTCAGGCACCCCTACAATGGAATATTATTATTCAGCCATTAAAACAATGGAATCTTGCCATTTACAACAACATGGGTGGAGCTTAAGAGTATAGTGCTAAGCAAAATAAATCAGTCAGAGAAAGACAAATACCGTATGGTTTCACTCATAAGTGGAATTTAAGAAACAAACGAGAAAGGAGCTATCAAAAAAGAAAAAAAAGAGAGAGAAACCAAGAAACAGACTCTTAGCTACGGAAAACAAACTGATGGTTACCAAAGGGGAAGTGGGGGGGGGGGTGGGTAAAATAAGCTATGAGGATTAAGGAGTGTACTTGTGATGACTACTGGGTGATGAATGGAATTGTTCAATGACTATATTGTATACCTGAAACTATAATACTGTGTGTTAACTATACTGGAATTTAAAACAAAATTTTTTTTTTCTTTTTCTCATTTTTTTTTTAACGTTTATTTATTTTTGAGACAGAGAGAGACAGAGCATGAACGGGGGAGGGTCAGAGAGAGGGAGACACAGAACCTGAAACAGGCTCCAGGCTCCGAGCTGTCAGCACAGAGCCCGACGCGGGGCTAGAACTCACGGACCATGAGATCATGACCTGAGCCAAAGTCGGCCGCTTAACCGACTGAGCCACCCAGGCGCCCCTAAAACAAAATATTTTTTAAAATTTCCTAAAAACCGGGGCGCCTGGGTGGCGCAGTCGGTTAAGCGTCCGACTTCAGCCAGGTCACGATCTCGCGGTCCGGGAGTTCGAGCCCCGCGTCAGGCTCTGGGCTGATGGCTCAGAGCCTGGAGCCTGTTTCCAATTCTGTGTGTCCCTCTCTCTCTGCCCCTCCCCCGTTCATGCTCTGTCTCTCTCTGTCCCAAAAATAAATAAACGTTGAAAAAAAAAATTTAAAAAATAAAATGAAATAAAATTTCCTAAAAACCACTATGTGAAAAGTAAGAAGATAGAGGTGAAATTAATAAATTTTATTCCAAATACTATCATTTCCACATTTAATCAATATAAAAATTATTAATAAGATATACATTGTTTTCGTTATTGGGTCTTTGAAACCCAGCCTGTATTTTGCTCTTACAGTACATCACAAATTGCATGGTAAATTTTCATTAGAAATATTTGATCTATATTTAGATTTATAAAATTTATATTTGAAGCAGTAGATTCACATATCAAGTTCTTTCAAAGGTAAAATTTTTCCAATAAATGAATTGTTAGTTTTTAAATTTGGATTAGTTTATTTTAATTTAAAATGTATTTCCTGTCACACTTGCCTGTTACAGTTGCTCAGAGCCACATGTAGCTGGTGGCTACCATAGTGGATACTGTTGCATCCACAGGACTCCTGAAACAGAATGCTACGGGCAGCAGTGACAGTCACAACAAAGTTTATTGCAATGAGAGTCAAGGCCAACCGATCGGGACTGACACTCTTGACCAGAGTGCAGTCTCGAACAGCTGGGGTACAGAGTTTTTATAGGTGACCACATCATCTTATCATCACCTGGGAACAGAACAAAGAAATAGTTCCCAGATGGGGGTAGAAATGGTTCAGACATGCCCTTGCCCCAATCCAATCAAACACTAATCCAGTTGATTTTCCTTGAACTTTTGTTCCCTTGATTGATAGGACAAGGCTGTTATCTCTTAATCTACAGTGTTAAAACAAAGCTGCTATTTCTTAAGGCCACAGGTTAGCCCTACGCTACAATTTAACCCTTACAGATACCACAGCTCTAGAAAAACTCTTGCATATATGCACCAGGAAGAATTTTCAGAAATGTTTCCATCATCATTTGTAAAATCAAAATACTGGTAACAAACAAATACAGAATGAACAAACGAATAAATAAATTATAGCATATTTACACAACAAAATATTAAATAGCTGTCAGTGGAAGTAAGTTCACTATAGATACACACTTCACCATGGGTAAACTAGAAAACACAATGTTGAGGGAAAAAAGTAAGTCACACGAGTATATACAGAATGATTCAGGAACAGGCAAAACGACACCATCTATTGTCTAAGGATATGCGCGTGTGTGTCTGCTGCAGGGGAGGCAAAACTTCACTTCTATCCATGTTAAGTTTTCAGCCAGTGCTCTTTAAAAGACAGATTAACAAAAGATAAACAGCTCATTAGCACGTGTAGTGTGTACAGAAGAAATGTATGTATGTATGTATGTATGTATGTATGTATGTATACAGCATACAGAAGAAATTGAAACAGAGTAACTCAAAGCAGTTTATAGTAGCATCTTCAACAAAGAATAGTAAATCTGTGGCTAGATGACAGGACAAAGGAGAGCAATGGTGGTGAACGGTGGGAAGGTTATTATGCACCAGATTATTTTGATGCTAATAAATCTGTCTTCAGTAGAAAGAGTTTTATCCTGCCTTTAGGCAGAAACGAAGTAGGGTAGAGGGAGATTTTCCTGCATTTGTTGCTTCTTCATTGCCTTTGGCTCAATAGTTTTTACATCAAAGAGGCATATTTTGGGGTAACGTGTTCTGGTTTCTCCCTGCTAAAACAAATTTCTGTCAAACAGGTGGTATAAAACAACAGACCTTTATTCTCTCACAGTTCTAGAGATCAGATGACCCAGACACTGAGTCTGGTCACTGTGACTGAAACCAAGATGTCAGCGAGGTTGCGTTCTCTATGGACTCTTCCTCGGGGAGAATCCATCCCTTGCTTCTTCCAGCTTCTGGTGGCTGCCAGCATTCTTTGGCTGTGGCCACATCACTCCAATCTTCAAGGCCAGCAACTTCAAATTTCTCTCTGCCTCATTTTCACATTGAACCTTCTCTGTAGGTTCAGTGATCTTGACCTCTACCTCCCTCTTACAAGGACACTTGTGATAGTAATAGGGCTCATTGAGATAATTCAAAAACAATCTCTTCACCTCAAGATGATTAATTTAATCACATCTTCAAAGAATTCTCTAAACTTGCACCAATGGGTTAACAAGGCTTAGGGCAGAAAGCCACCACAGGGTGAAAGCGTCCAGGGCTAGACAGTAAGTAAAACAAAGCATAGGGTGCTGCAGGGAGAAAGCGCCCAAGGTTAGCTAGTGAGATGAGTAATTTATCTTTAAAGCTGTATGCTCCATCAATATTAAACTTTAAAGATAACAGCTAATTAGTTGTATCACCTACAGGAAAACACTTTCCATCTGGCTCCAGTATACCATTGTGCTTTGATCTCAACTTCAAATGCCAATTGCCCCCAAACCCTTTGCTGCTTACACACACAGGTTAATGGTCACTATCTGATTGTTTCCTTCTGCACATTCACCACGTATGTAAAATCTTGAAAGCTCAATAAAAACAGAGACAAAACTCCTGTTCAGGGTTCTTGTCTCCTCCCAGACATTAGCTTCTCTCATTTTTATTTCTGCATCTGCTGTCTTGTTGGACAAGAGAGAACTCCAGATTGAAAGTCTGCAACACCTTTTTAATTTTTTTTTTTAATTTTTTTTTTCAACGTTTATTTATTTTTGGGACAGAGAGAGACAGAGCATGAACAGGGGAGGGGCAGAGAGAGAGGGAGACACAGAATCGGAAACAGGCTCCAGGCTCTGAGCCATCAGCCCAGAGCCTGACGCGGGGCTGGAACTCACGGACCGCGAGATCGTGACCTGGCTGAAGTCGGACGCTTAACCGACTACGCCACCCAGGCGCCCCTGCAACACCTTTTTCAATACGAAGTAACATTTACACATTCCAGGGACTATGACCTGATACCTTTGGGGGAAGGTCATCATTAAATCTGTTACAGTAGTAAAAGTACAGAGAACAAAATTCAGGATAGTAGTTATCTCCTGGCATTGGGAAAGGGATATATAGCTGCTATGGGGGGCACAGGAGCCTTTAAAGACATTGTTTCTTCAGCTGGACAATGGGTACACAAATGTTCATTTTGCTTTTGCTATTATTACCTGCATCTCAGGTTCTGTTCTACCCCACACTAGATTAGATGGTCAAATTATGGTGATTTCTCTGCCCGCCCTCTCATTCTGACTCTTCTGCCTCTGTGGCACATAGTAACTACTTAATAATTTGTAGCATTTATAGTGTTTATCATGTTACCTATGGTAAAAGTTTATAGATTATCTCATTTAATCCCCATGAAAATCCAGTATGGATAGGTATTATTCTTAATTCTATTTCAAATATGACAAAAATGAGATTTTTGAGGCTTGCTTTTTTAATTGGAGGATTTTTTTAAATTAAGGTAAAATTCATGTTCTATAAAATTTACCCTTTTGATGTCTTATTCTGGGAGTTTTGGCAAAGGCATACAGATGTGTGACCATCACTAAAATCCAGATTTAAAATAGTTCCATCTTCTCAAAATATTCCTCTTTGCCCTTTTGTAGTCTACCCCTCCCCAAACCCCAGCCCCTGGCAGCTATTAGTTTTCTGTCCCTATAGTTTTCCCTTTCCTGAATGCCATATAAATCAAATCACCCTATGTAGTCATTTGACTCCATTTTAGCATAAAGTATTCATTCAGCAATTGAAGGATATTTTGGTTGTTTCCAGTTTGGAGAAATTATGAATAAAATCACTACAAACATTCATGTATTCGTTCTTGTATAAACACAACTTTTCATTTATCCTGAGTAAATACCTAGGAATGGTATCGCTAGGTCACATGGAACCATACATTTATAAGAAATTGCCAAACTGTTATCTGAGGTAGCTTTACTACTTTGCATTTCCACCAGCAATGTATGAGCGTTCCAGTTGCTCTATATCCTTGCCTGTGCTTGGTATCGTCATTGTTCATTTAGATCTTTGATTTCTTTCATCAATGTTTTTCATTTTTCATTTTCTTTTCTTTTCATTATTATTTGTTTAATGTTTTTCATTTTTCAATGTACAGATCTTGCACTCATTTTGTTAAATGTTTACCTCCATATTTCATGTTTTTAAGTGTATTGGAAATGATTGGAATTTGATTACATTTCAATTTCTAATTTATTGCTACTTTATAGTAATACAAGTTTTGATTTTTGTATACTGGTCTCCTATCCTGTGAACATGTTAATGGTAGGTTTTTGGTAGAGTTTTTACATAGACAATGTTTTTGTCTGTAAATAGAAATCATTTTACTTCTCCCTTTCCAAATTTTATTCTTTTATTTCCTTTTCTTACCTTATTGTGATGGGTAGGACCTTCATACAATATTGAATAAAAGTGATTAGAGCAGAATCCTTAGAGCACTTTAGACTTCCACCGTTAAGTATGATGCTAGCTGTAAATTTTTCATAAATTCTCTTTATCATTGTGTGTATATATCCTAATTTGTTTATCCATTCATTAATCAATGGACACCAGGGTTGTTTCCACCTCACTGCTCTTATGAGTAATGTTGCTATGAACATAGGAGTCCAAACATATGCTCAAGTCCCTGCTTTTAATCCTTTTTTATCTTTTTAAAAAATATTTAATTAATTTATTTAAATTTAAGTTAGTTAACATACAGCGTAGTATTGGTTTCAGGAGTAGAATCCAGTGATTCATCACTTACATACAATACCCAGTGCTCATCCCAACAAGTGTCCTCCTCAATGCCCCCCACCCACCTCCCCTCCAGCAACCCTCAGTTTGTCTCTGTATTTAGGAGTCTCTTATGGCTTGCCTCCTTCTCTGTCTTTATCTTATTTTTCCTTCCCTTTCCCTATGTTCGTCTGTTTTGTTTCTTAAATTCCACATATGAGTGAAATCATATGGTATTTGTCTTTCTCTGACTGACTTATTTTGCTTAGTATAATACACTCTAGTTCCATCCACACTGTTGCAAATGGCAAGATTTCATTCCTTTTGATTGCTGAGTCCCATTGTATATATATACCACTTCTTCTTTACCCATTCAGCAGTCAATAGATATTTGGGCTCTTTCCATAATTTGGCTATTGTTGATCGTGTTGCTACAAATATTGGGATGCATGTGTCCTCTTGAATTAGCATTTTTGTATACTTTGGATAAATAACTAGTAGTGCAATACAACCCAGCAATTGCTTTAAATTCTTTATATACCCAAGAGTGGTGTTGCTCGGTCATATGGTAATTTTATTTTTAATTTTTTGAGGAACCACCATGGTGTTTTCCATAGTAGCTACACCATATTATATTCCCACCCACAGTGCACATGGGTTCCAATTTTCTATATCCTCACCAACATTTGTTATTTTCTATTTGGGTTGTGAAGTAATATCTCATTGTAATTTTGATTTGCATTTCCTTAATGATTATGATGTTGAGCTTCTTTTCACATGCTTGTCAGCCATTTGTTTATCTTTTTTGAATGTCTATTTAAATCCTTTGCCCATTTTCATATTGGGTTATTATTTTTTTAATATTGAGTTGTAGAATTTCCTTAAGTAATATGAATATTAACTCTTTATCAGAGATGTGATTTGCAAATATTTTCTTTGACTTTTCAATCTGTTGTGTCCTTTGCTCCATAAAAGTTTTACATTTAATTTAGTCTAATATGTCTATTTTTACTTTTGTTGCCTATGGTTTTGGTGTCAAATCCAAGAACATTGCCAAATCCAATATCGTTAAATTTTCCCTCTATGTTTTCTTCTGTTTTACAACTTTAGGTCTTATGCTTAGGTTTTTTATACACTTTGAGTTAGTTTTTGTATATTCTTTAAGGTAATGATCCAACTTCATTCTTTTGCATGGATCTCCAGTTTTCCCAGCACCATTTGTTGAAAGACTGCTTTTTTTTTTTCCCACCATTGAATGGTCTTGGCATCTATCAAAAATCACCCAACCATAGGGGCACCTGGGTGGCTCAGTCTCTTGAGCATCCGACTTTGGCTCAGGTCATGATCTCACAGGTTGTGAGTTTGAGCCCCGCATTGGGCTCTGTGCTGATGGCTCAGAGCCTGGAGCCTGCTTCCAGTTCTGTGTCTCCCTCTCTCTCTGCCCTTTCCCCACTTGTACTCTCTCTCTCTCAAAAATAAGCATTCAAAAAATTTTTTTAAAAATTAAAAAAAATCATTGACCATATATGCAAAAGTTTATTTCGGGGCTCTCTATTCTATTCCCTTGGTCTATATATATGTCTTTATACCAGTACACTGTTCTAATTACCATTGCTTTTGTACTAGGATTTAAAGATAAGAAGTGTGTGGGGCACCTGGGTGGCATTGGACTTTGGCTTAGGTCATGATCTCATGGTTCATGAGTTTGAGCTCTGCATTGGGCTCCTCACTGGCAATGCAGAGCCTGCTTGGGATTCTCTCTCTCTCTCTCTCTCTCTCTCTGCACCCCCCTCAGAATAAATAAATAAACTTTTTAAAAAATGAGAAGTGCGTGCTGCCCAATTTATTCTTCTTTCTCAAGACCATTTTGGGTATTCAGGGTACCTTGAGACTCCATATGAATTTTGGAATGGATTTTTCTATTTCTGCAAAAAATATCAAGGGAATTTTGATACAGTTTGCATTAAATCTGTAGATTAGTTTTAGTGGTATTGATGTCTTCACAATATTAAGTCTTCCAATACGTGAACATGGAATGTCTTTCTATTTATTTGTGTTTTCTTTCATTTCTTTTGGTAACATTTTGTAGTGAAAATTACAAATGTACAAGTTTTCCACCTCCTTGATTTATTCCTAGGGTTTTATTCTTTTGATACTATTATAAATGGATTTCTTAATTTCCTTTTCAAATTGTTCATTGTTGGTGTATAATGACACAATTGATTTTTGTGTGTTATTTCATATCCACAACTTTGGCTGAATACATTTGCTAGTTCTAACAGTTTTTTCATGTGTGGAATCTTTAGGATTTTCTACATATAAGATCATATCACCTGAAAATAGAGACAATTTTATTTCCTCCTTTCCAGTTTGGATATCTTTTATTATTTCTTTTTCTTGCCTAATTGCTTTGGCTAAAACTTACAGTAATATGCTGACTAGAAGTGGTGAAAGTGGGCATTCTTGCCTTGTTCCTGACTTTAAAGGAAAACATTTCAGTCTTTCACTATTGACAATATTATCTCTGGAATTTCATATATGGTCTTTATCATGTTCAGGAAATTTCTTCTTATTCCTAGTTTTTTGTATGTTTTTATCATGAAAAGGTGTTGAATTTTGTCAAATGCTTTTTCTGAATCAATTGAAATGAACATGTGGGGTTTTTCCTAGTGTTCTGTTAATTTGGTATATTTCATTGATTGGCTTTCATATATTGAAAAATTCTTGCATTCCAGGAATAAATCCCACTTAGTCATAATGTGTAATCCTTTTAATGTGCTGTTGAATTCTGTTTGAGAGTATTCTGTTGAAGATTTTTGCATCAATATTCATCACGGATGTTGGTCTATAGTTCCCTGTCTTTTTCCTTTCTTTCTTGTGGTGTCTTTATCTGACCTTGGTATCAGGGTAATGCTGGCCTCAAAAAATGAGTTAGGAGGTGCTACTGCCTCTTTAGTTTTTCTGGAATAATTGATAAAGATTTGGTATTCTTTCTTCTTTGACCACTATGGTATGTGCTAGCTTATAGTGTTATTTTTCATCACTTGGCTTATCAAACTTTGTCTCCCCTCTCCTGTGTTCCTGACTTAAATTTTTGCTGCAATTGCGCTTTTCTTTCTTTCTTTCTTTCTTTCTTTCTTTCTTTCTTTCTTTCTTTCTTCCTTTGAGCTGACAGCTCAGAGCCTGGAGCCTGCTTCAGATTCTGTGTGTCTCTCCCTGTCTCTGCCCCTCCCCCACTCATGCTCTGTCTCTCAAAAATGAATAAACGTTAAAAAATAAAATATTTTAGCATCCCTTTTATTCCTGAGGTGAAATTCATAGATATAATATCTATACTCATACTTTAAATAATTAATATAAATAAATGTGAGGGCAAATAAAAGGAAAGTAATTTCTAATAACGGGCATTTCAGTGTGTAAATTCTAGGCCAACTTCACCAGAAGACATAATAAAGAAGTAGACAGAGGCTTGTACCTATATGTAGAATTAAAATAAATGTGAAAGCTATGAATATAGGTTGATACAAAAGCAGGTTTATCGTACTGATATTATATAACTATTAACGTTAGTGCATTGCTATTGGTACTATGGTACCAACAGAATGGTAAAATTTATTGGAGAAATTCTAAAGAACATCTTTCCTTTGATTTACATAATATTTGCATTCCTGGAAACTTCAGTATATAATTAAATTAGGCAAAAAATTTTTTGTTTATATTTTAACAGGAGTAAATTCCTAGGCTCAATTATAAACAGATGTTTTTCTTTTTTTTCTTTCTTTTTTTTTTTAATTTTTTTTTTCCAACGTTTATTTATTTTTGGGACAGAGAGAGACAGAGCTTGAACGGGGGAGGGGCAGAGAGAGAGGGAGACACAGAATCGGAAACAGGCTCCAGGCTCTGAGCCATCAGCACAGAGCCCGACACGGGGCTGGAACTCCCAGACCGCGAGATCGTGACCTGGCTGAAGTCGGACGCTTAACCGACTGCGCCACCCAGGCGCCCCAGATGTTTTTCTTTTTACCTACATGAATGTCTCATAGGACAGTCAAAATCTATGCAGGATTGGGCCAGTTCTTCATTGTGTGGACTGTCCACTATAAAATGAGCTAGCATTCCTTAGCACCTTTCACTGAATATCAATCAATCCTTCCTCCCAATCACTGTTGCAACCAAAAATGATTCCCCAAATTCCCAAAGACACATATGAGGTAGTAATTTACTTTCCTATTGAGAATATTGGTATACAGTTATAAGCAAAATAAATTTGCTGATAGATTCTTGAGAAGGTGAAGTAATGAAATAAAAGTGTTGAGGAATACCTGATACCTGCTTTCCACGGGTGAGGGCTAGGTAAAGAAAAAACAAAAAAGGAACTTCCTTTTACTTACTAGTTTACAGCAGTCATTTATAAAACATTTTCACATATGTCATACATCTCACATCAACTGTAAATTTAGTATCTCCACCATTTTTAAAAGTTTTTTATTTTCATTCCAGTATAGTTAATATACAGTGTATTAGTTTCTGGTGTATAATATAGTAATTCAACTATTCTATACGTTACTCAGTGCACATCGTGATAAGTGTACTCTTTAATCCCCATCACCTATTTCACCCATCTCACCACCCACCTCCTCTATGGTAACCATCAGTTTGTTCTCTAAAGCGAAGAGTCTTGATATGTCTCTCTCTTTTTGTCCCTTTGTTTGTTTTGTTTCTTAAATTCCGCATAGGAGTGAAATCATATGGTATTTGTCTTTGACTTATTTCACTTAGTATTATACTTTCTAGCTCCATCCATGTCATTGCAAATGGCATGATTCCATTCTTTTTAAGGCTAATATTCCATTGTGTATATATGCCACATCTTCTTTATCCATTCATCTATCAATGGACATCTGGGATGCTTCCATAATTTGGCATTATAAATAATGCTGCTATAAACATAGGGGTGTATATATTTTTTGAATTGGTGTTTTCATTTTCTTTAGGTAAATACTTAGTAGAGCAATTATTAGATCATAGGGCAGTTCTATTTTTAATTTTTTGAGGAACCTCTATATTCTTTTCCACAATCGCTGCACCAGTTTGCATTGCCACCAGCAGTGCAGGAGCATTCCTTTGCTTCATATTCTCACCAACACTTGTTGTTTCTTGTGTTTTTTATTTTAGCCATTATCACCGGTATGAGGTGGTATCTCACTGTAGTTTTGATTTGCATATCTGTGGTGAAGGGTGATGTTGAGCATCTTTTCATGTGTCTGTTGGCCATCTGGATGTCTTGTTTACAGAAATGTCTGTTCATGTCTGCTGCCCATTTGTTAATTGGATTATTTGGGTTTGGGGTGTTGAGTTGTGTCAGTTCTTTATATATTTTGGATACTAACCTTTTACTGGATAGGTCATTTGCAATGCAAATATCTTCTCCCATTCAGTACACTGTCTTTTAGTTTTGTTGGTTGTTTCCTTTGCTGTACACAAGCTCTTTATTTTGATGTAATCCCAATAGCTTATCTTTGCTTTTATTTCCTTTGCTTCAGGAGCTGTATCTAGAAAAATGTTCTATGGCTGATGTCAGAGAAATTATGGCCTGTGTTCTCTTCTAAAATTTTTATGGTTTCACATTTAGGTCTTTAATCCATTTTGAGCTTATGTTTGTGTATGATGTAAGAAAGTAGTCCAAGATCATTCATTTGTATGTAGCTGTTCAGTTTTCCTAACACCATTTGTCGAAGAGACTTTTTCCCATTGCATATTCTCGCCTCTTTTGTCAAAGATTAATTGACCTTATAACTGTGGGTTTGTGTCTGGGCTTTCTACTGTTCCACTGATCTATGTGTCTATTTTTGTGCCAGTACCATACTCTTTTGATTACTACAGCTTTGTGGTATAGCTTGAAATCTTGAATTGTGATACCTGCAGTTTTGCTTTTTTTTTTTCATGATTGCTTTGGGTATTCAGGGCTTTTTGTGGTTCCACATAAATTTTATAATTTTTTCTTCTAGTTCTATGAAAAATGCTCTTGATATTTTGATAAGGATTGCATTAAATGTGTAGATTGCTTTGGGTGGTTCATACATTTTAACAATATTTGTTCTTCCAACCCATGAGCAGGGAATGTCTTTCCGTTTCTTTGTGTCATCTTCAATTTCTTTCATCAATCTTTTATAGTTTTCAGAGTACAGGTCTTTCACCTCTTTAGATAAGTTTATTCCTAGGTATTTTATTATTTTTGGTGCAATCATAAATAGGACTGTTTCCTTAATTTCTCTGTCTGCTACTTCATTATTAGTGTATACGAATGCTACTGATTTCTAGGTATTGATTTTGTATCCTACAACTTTACTGAATTTATTACTGGTAATAGTTTTTTGTTGTTGTTTTGTTTTGTTGTTTGAGTCCTTAGGGTTTTCTTTTTTTTTTTAAGTTTATTCAGTTATTATTTCTGAGAGAGAGAGAGAGAGAGAGAGAGAGAGAGAGAGGGAGAGAGAGAGCAAGCACAAGTGGGGGTTGGGCAGAGAGAGAGGGAAACACAGAATTGAAACAGGCTCCAGGCTCTGAACTGTTAGCACAGAACCCAATGCAGGGTTTGAAGTCACAAACCAGGAGATCATGACCTGAGCTGAAGTCAGATGCTCAACTGACTGAGCCACCCAGGCACCCCCTTAGGGTTTTCTATATATAGTATCATGTCATATGCAAATAGTGATAGTTTAATTTCATCCTTACCTATATAGATGCCTCATTTCTTTTTCTTCTCTGATTGCTGAGGCTAGTACTTCCAGTATTATGTTCAATAAAAGTGGTGAGAGTGGACATATTTGTCTTGTTCCTGATCTTACAGGAAAAACTTACAGTTTTTCACTATTGAATATAATGTTCACTATGGGCTTTTCATATACATCCTTTATCATATTGAGGTATGTTCCCTCTAAACTTTGTTGAGATGTGCCTGGGTGGCTCAGTTAGTTAAGTGCCCAACCCTTGGTTTCGGCTCAGGTCATGATCTCACAGCTTCATGGGTTTGAGCCCTGCATTAGACTCTGTGCTGACAGTGTGGAGTCTGCTTAGGATTCTCTGTCTCCCTCTCTCTGCCCCTTCTTTACTCATGCTGTCTCTGTCTCTCTCAAAATAAATAAACTTAAAAAAAAATAAACCCACTTTGTTGAGAATTATGAACAGATGTTTGATTTGCCAATAAACTGAGTATTAATATATTCCCCTCTTCTTATTCTTATAGGACATTAATATGCAGCTGGCTGACATACTGCTCAATGTGCAGCGAATAATCAATCGCTACACTGTTGATGAGAATGTGCACTCCGGAAGGAAAATCTCCCTTCCAGAACATAAGAAATGGAGAATAAATTTCCTGGATAAAATAGTTACTTATGCTAAGAACAGTGAAATTAGAGAAAAGACTCTTTTGCACATCCTGGTCTGGTTGGAAGAATGGAGTAAGTTTTCAAAAGTGGTTCAAAGGAAAACCATGAAGTTAATGAAAAAGAGAACAGGATCTATAAGTAAATTTTAAAGGGTTAATCAGACTACCTTTAAAAGAAGATTAAAGAGGTTATTCAGAGAATTACTGTCCACTGTTTCAGTAAGAATAAAGTAAGCACTATGTAGTCTTGCTTACTTAGTGCCAGCTATTCTGGGCTCCTTGCTTCTCTTCAAGCATGCCAGTATGCCTCTGCCCAGTGTCTTTATGCTTACTATTCCTTTGCCTGGAACACTGTCCACAAGTAGCCATGTGGCTCTTTTCTGCTTATATCTCACTTTAAAATGATGTGTTCTCTGACCATCTCCATTCCCTACTCCCTGGCACTGTCCATTCCTCTTTATTTTTTGTTTTTGTCTGTAGCGTTTCTTATGATCTGCCATACTATATAATTAATGTTTATATTTTTATGTTTTGTGTGTCTCCTTTCACTAGAATGCAAGCAGTATGAAGTCAGGGAACTTGTTTTATTCAGTGTTGTATCCTCAACATCTAGAACAATACATGACAAAGGAGACATTTGGTTGAATGAAAGAATGAATAAGCTAAGAATACAAAAAGAATAATTTCATTAAGTTGCAAGAAATCTCATATAATGAAGGTTTTAAAATACTAGACAACTTATGAAAGGAGTTGAGGTTTAGTTCCTCAATATTAAAACACATGTTCACATTTTAGTTACCAGAGTATTTTCATGTCCAAGATTTACTGTTCAGCTTTCTATTCCAAGCCTCATCCTTCTTCATTTATTTCTTCAGAGAAAAGCCTCAGAAGAGCAATCAGTGTGAGATACCTATACTCCTCAATACTATAGTATGAAGTAGTTAGCCAATATTATAAGCCTGTATGATTATAATCATTTTTCTGCACAAAAATAATTTTCTTTTGCTCTCTTCAAGATGCCATTTTGTCTGAGATGACTGCAATTGATATTGAGGAACACCATCACTGGATAGCAAAAATGGAGTTTTTACCAGAAATGTACAAAGCTATTGAGAGCAATGTCAAGATACTGAGTAGAATTAGTGTATCTTTATTTGAAGAAAAGAAGAGACAAAAGAAAAAAATGAGTAAGGGTGCTTTAAGACATTGGAAACAGATTTGACTTTTTCTAAAAAATGGCTTTATTAAAGTAAAAGTTACATACCATAAAACTCACATATGTTAAATGTAAAATTCAATGACTTTTAGTAAATTTAGAGTTGTGTAGCTATCACCACAATATTTTATTTTATTTTATTTTATTTTATTTTATTTTATTTTATTTTATTTTATTTCATTTCATTTCATTTTATTTTATTTTATTTTTTAAAGTAGGTTCCATACCCAGCATGGGGCTTGAAGTCATGACCCAGAGATCAAGAGTCTCATGCTCTACTGACTGAGCCAGCCAGCCACCACCACTGCCCCCCTCCCCACAATTCAATTTTACAACATTTCCTTCATCCCAAAAAAGATCTCTCACGCCCTTTTGCAGTCAATCCTCACTCCCACCCCAGTTCCAAACATACACAAATCTATTTTCTGTCTCAATAAGTTTGCCTTTTTTGGACATTTCATAAGATGGAATCATATTATACGTAGTCTTTTATATGTGGTTTCTTTTACTTAAATAATGGTTTTGAGGTTCAGCCATGTTATAGGATGTATCAGTAGTTTCTTCCTTTCTATGACCAATTGTATATCATTTTTTGCATATACCACATTTTGTTTACCTACTCACCAGTTCATGGACATTCAGATTATTTTGACATTTGACTTTTATGAATAATGCTGCTATAAACCCAGATGTATAAGTCTTTGTGTGGATGTATGTTTTCATTTCTTTTGGGTAGATACCCAGGAGTAGAATTTCTGGGTCATTTACCTATTGCTGGTAAGTTTAAGTATCTTTTAAAGAAATTGTTAACTTAGTGCCCAAATGACAGCACTATTTTACGTTCCCATCAGCAATGTATTAAGGTTCCAGTTTTTCCACATCCTCAACACTTTTTATGGACTTCTTTAGGATCGCCTTTCCAAGAGGTGTGAAGTGGTATCCCATTGTGGTTTTATTTTTTTTTTTTTAATGTTTATTTATTTTTGAGAGAGAGAGCATGAGTGGGTGAGGTGCAGAGAGAGAGAGGAGGACAGAGGATCCAAAGCTCCACACTGACAGTAGAGAGCCTGATGCAGGGCTAGAACTCACAAACTGTGAGATCATGCGCTAAGCTGAAGTCCGCCTCTCAACCAACTGAGCCACCCAAGCACTACTCCCCTTCCTCATTGTGGTTTTAAATTGTATTTCCCTAAAGACTGATGATGTTGAGCATCTATCCAGGTGCTTATTAGTCATTCTTATATTTATTTTGCTGAAATGACTATTCAAATGCTTACCCATTTCTATTATGGAGTTTTAAGAGTCCTTTATGTATTCTGAATACAAGTCTTGAAATGTGATTCTCAGGGACACCTGAATGGCTCAGTTGGTTAAGTGTCTGACTTCAGCTCATGTCATGATCTTGTGGTTCATGGGTTCAAGCTCAGAGCCTGAAGCCTGCTTCAGATTCTGTGTCTCCCTCTCTGTCTGCCCCTCCCCTGCTTGTGCGCGCGCTCTCTCTCTCTCTCTCTCAGAAATAAATAAACATTAAAAAAAAGGGGGACGCCTCAGTGGCTTGGTCATTTAAGCGTCTGACCTGGGCTCAGGTCATGATCTCCTGGTTTATGAGTTGGAGCCCCATGTTGGGCTCTGTGCTAATAGCTCAGAGCCTGGAGCCTGCTTCGGATTATGTGTCTCCCTCTCTCTCTGCCTCTCCCTGACTCACTCTATCTCTCTCTGTCTCTCTCAAAAATAAAGAAACATTAAAAAAAAAAAAAGAGAGGGGCGCCTGGGTGGCGCAGTCGGTTAAGCGTCCGACTTCAGCCAGGTCACGATCTCGCGGTCCATGAGTTCGAGCCCCACGTCAGGCTCTGGGCTGATGGCTCAGAGCCTGGAGCCTGTTTCCGATTCTGTGTCTCCCTCTCTCTCTGCCCCTCCCCCGTTCATGCTCTGTCTCTCTCTGTCCCAAAAATAAATAAACGTTGAAAAAAAAAAATTTTTAAAAAAAAAAAAAAAAAAGAGAAAGAAACGTGATTTTCAAACATTTAATCTTTGGTTTGACTTTTCATTTTCTTAATGGGGCATTTGCAGGCCAATGGTTTTTGATTTTGATGAAGTCAAATCAATCTGTCAATATTTTCTTTGTGGTTCATGGTTTTAATGTCGTATTAAAAACTTGTATGGGGGGGGGGGTGGTGCTTGGCTGGCTCAGGCAGAGGAGCATGTGACTCTTGATCTCAGGGTCATGAGTGTGGGCCCTTCATTGGGCATAGAGATTACTAAAAATAAATAAATAAATAAATAAATAAATAAATAAATAACTTAAAACAAAAACAAAAGCTTGTATTGGTCAGTGTTCAACCAGAGAAGCAGAACCAGTAGGAAATTATCTGTTATCTGTATATCTATGTATCTATCTACTCCATGTGAAGTATTTTGTGGAACATACTTTGTATTCTTTCAATCCTTTTACATTTATTGTGACTTGCTTTATAGCCTGCCATATGGTCTATCCTGGAGAATGTTCTGTGTGTGTTTGAAAAGATATATTTTGCTTTTGTTGGGTGGAGTGTTCTACAGTTGGTTTATATTGTTGTTTTAGTCTTCTGTATATATCCTTACTGATTTTCTGTCTAGTTGTTCTATTATTAAGAGTGGGATGGGGCACCTGGGTGGCGCAGTCGGTTAAGCGTCCGACTTCAGCCAGGTCACGATCTCGCGGTCCGTGAGTTCCAGCCCCGCGTCGGGCTCTGGGCTGATGGCTCAGAGCCTGGAGCCTGTTTCCGATTCTGTGTCTCCCTCTCTCTCTGCCCCTCCCCCGTTCATGCTCTGTCTCTCTCTGTCCCAAAAATAAATAAAAAACGTTGAAAAAAAATTAAAAAAAAAAAAAGAGTGGGATATTGAACTTCCCAACTACTATTACTGAGTTAGCTATTTCTCTCTTTAATTCTGTCTGGTTTTGCTTCCTATATTTTAAGGCTCTGTTATTAGGTGCATATATGTTCATATTGTGATAGGTTACTGATGAACTGATCTTTTTTTTCATTATAAAGTGTCCCTCATTGTATCTAGAACCATTTTTTTTTTGTCTTAAAGTCTGTTTTGTTTGATATTAGTCTATTCTCTCCAGCTCCCCTGTGGTTACTGTGCAAGATTGAATCTAAGATATGTTGCTTATCATTGGATCGTGTTGGCTTTTAAATATATATACACACAAAAAAATACACAAATACACATAAAATTGGGCAATCTTTCACTTTTGAGTATTTAATTCTTTCATATTTAATGTAATTATTGATATGATTGGATTTATATGTGTTGTGTTGCTGTTTATTTTCCATGTCTCATCTCTTTGTTCTCCTGTTCTTCTTTTACTACTTTTTGTGTTAAACAAATATTTTCTAGTGTACCATTTTAATTCCATTTTCCCCCTATATTTTTGGAGTAATTTCCTTAGTAGCTCTTTAGGGATTGCAGTACACATTTTAAATTATCACAACCTGGGGCACCTGTGTGGCTCAGTTGGTTAAGCATTGGACTCTTGATTTTGGCTCAGGTCATGATCTCACCATTGGTGAGTTTGAGCCCCATGTTGAGCTCTGCACTGACAGTGTGGAGTCTACTTGGGATTCTCCCTCTCCCTTTCTCTCTGTCGCTCCCCCATTCACTTTCTCTCTCTCTCTCTCTCTCAAGATAAATACACTTAAAAAATTATCACAATCTGTTTCAGATTAGTGCTAACTTAATACAACAAGCAAAATATAGAATTTTTGCTCCATTAGCTCCATTCTCTTCCCCTCCTTTGGATTTTGTCATATATATTACATTTTTATGTATCATAAGCCCAACAACATAGTTCATAATTATTGTTTTATATGATTGTCTTTTTAATCAGTTAAGAGAAGAAAAGAAAGCATATTTTTACCTACATATACTTGTGCTCTTTATTTCTTTGTGTGAATTTGAGTTATCCTCTGGTATCATTTCCTTTCAACCTGAAGGACTTCTTTGTCTTTCTTATAAGGCTGGTCTATTAGCAGCAAATTCTTTCCATTTTGCTCATCTAGAATGTCTTTATTTCACTTTCATTTTTTAATAGACTTTATTTTTTTAAGGTAGTTTTAGATTTATAAAAAAAAGTGAGAAAATAGTACAGAGAATTCCATATTTCTCCATAGTTTCCCCTATTACTAATATATTACATTAGTATGATACATTTGTTATAATTAACAAACCAGTATTGACACATTATTAACTAAAGTCCATAATTTATGGACTGTAGTCATAATTCCTTGTTTTTACCTAATGTCCTTTTTTGTTTCAGGATTCCATCCAGGGTACCTAATTACATTTAATTGTCATGTCTTCTTAGGCTTTCTTGGCTGTGACAATTTCACAGACTTTCCCTTCTGTTTGATGTTCCTGACACATGTGAGGAGCACCAATCAGATATATTATAAGATGCTCCCCTATGGGAATTTGTCTGGTGTTTTTACTCACATTTACTCTGGGGTTATGGATTTTGAGGAGAAAGATCACAGAGGTAAAGTACCATTGTCATCATACAATTTCAAGGGTACGTACTATCAAATGACTCAATGTTGACCTTGACCACGTGGTTAAAGTAGTACTTGTCAGGTTTCTCCACTGTAAAGTTACTCTTTTTCTTCATTTTCCATACTTTGCTTTTTAAAATAAGTCTATATGTGCAGCCCATACTTAAGGAAAAGGGAGTTGTGCTCCCTTTCTTTTAGGATGAATATCTACATAAATTATTTGCAGTTCTTATGTACTATAATTTGTCTCTTCTTCCTCATTTATTAATTTATTCAATTATTTATCTCAAAATGAACTCAGATTTTTTTTGGACTTTGAGTTATAATCCAATACTACTTTATTTACTTGCTTAAGTTGTTCTAGTTTTGGCCATTGGGACCTCTTTCAGTTGGTTCCTGTCCCCCTTTAACATAACCTCATCAATGTGGCTTTTTCTTTTTTCTTTCTTTATTTTTATTATTATTAAATAATTTTTTTAATGTTTATTTATATTTGAGAGAAAGAGAAAGACAGTGCATGAACAGGGCAGTGCAGAAAGAGAGAGAGACAGAAACAGAATCCAAAGCAGGCTCCAGGCTCTTAGCTGTTAGCACAGAGCCAGACACAGGGCTTGAACTCACAAGCTGTGAGATCATGACCTGAGCCGAAGTCAGACGCTCAACCAACTGAGCCACCCAGGTGCCCCTTTCTTTTTTATTTTTTTAGCACTTCCCTACTTTCTGGCACTACAAGATGCTTCAGGTTCATCTCGAATATATCCTGCTCCAGTCTTATAATCTGTCATTTCTTCAAGGATTTCTGGTTACTTTTAGTAGAGAATAGTATTAAAAAGCAAGGTCTGGTTGCTAGGTGTGTTCATTGCTACTGGGCTGTCATTTCTGTTCAGTCCTCTCATTCGACAGAACAAAATATATATATATATATATATATATATATATATATATATATGTGTGTGTGTGTGTGTGTGTGTGTGTGTAGAGCCAATGCAGTTACACATATCTATTAATATGTATATATATTATCATTTGTAACTACTTTAAACTAAACATAAGTTTATAGTGATTTCTCTAATTTTAATTCATTATCACACATAGACCATTCCAGTTTCTTCCCCTTGCTTATCTATAAATTATGACAAACAATAAGAAACTTGCTCCTACCATCTACTTCACTTAATTGCTCGATTCCAGTATACATGCATAGCAGTATCAGAATTATTAACCCATACCCTAGTGGGAAATAACTTATCAACTAGAGTACAGCACTTTGTCTTCAGTCTTACAGACTCCATTCATTTCCGGTTACTTATAGGTCAGCACTCCCTGCATCCTCTCATTCCTTTCAGTGAGGTTGTGTCATACATTTCTTATATTGTTAGATTGTCATATCACAGTCTACATTCCTTCCTGGGATCCCCTGACCTCTTAAAAGGGTATTTAAAAATTTTGTATACATTAAGTTTTACTCTTTGTGCTATAGAGTTCTAATGGGTTTGACAAATGTATATTGTCATGTATCCACCCTTATAGTATCATACAGAATAGTTTTTCCACCCTAAAAATGCCCTGTGATTCACTTATGTATTCTTCCCCTCTTTCCCCAAGTCCCTGGTACTGATAATTTTTTATGTCTCCATAGTTTTTTTTTAAATTTTTTTTTTAACGTTTACTTATTTCTGTGACAGAGAGAGACAGAGCATGAACAAGGGAGGGTCAGAGAGAGAGGGAGACACAGAATGTGAAACAGGCTCCAGGCTCTGAGCTGTCAGCACAGAGCCTGATGTGGGGCTCAAACTCACGGGCTGTGAGATCATGACCTGAGCCGAAGTCGGACCCTTAACTGACTGAGCCACCCAGGTGCCCCTATGTCTCCATAGTTTTGGTTTTCCAAGGATATCATATAATTGGAATCATGTAGTATGTAGCTTTTTCAGACTGGCTTCTGTCACTTAGCAATATACATTTAAGGTTCCTCCCTATCTTTTTGTGGCCTAATAGCTTATTTCTTTTTACTGCTGAATAATATTCCATTGTACAGATGCACCACAGCTTGTTTATGTGGTTGCTTCCAGGTTTTGGTGACTAAGAATAAAACTGCCGTATACACACACACACACACACACACACACACACACACACACACGCACACACTTTCTCATGGACATAAGTTTTCAAATTAATTATGTAAAAACCTAGGAGCATGATGGCTAGATCATTTGATAAGATTACATTACTTTGTAAGTAACTTTGTAAGAAACTGCCAAACTGTCTTTCCAAGTAGATGTACCATTTCTCATTCCCACCATTTTTCAACAGGAGTTCTTGTCACTCCCTGTACTTGTTAGCAATTGGCATTATTGGTTTTTTGGATTTAGCCATTTTCAGAAATGTGTAACATATTTCATTGTTGTAATTTGCAATTCTTTTTTTTTTCAAGTTTTTACTTAAATTCTAGTTAGTTAACATATAATATAAATTGGTTTCAGGAGTAGAATTTAGTGATTCATCTCTTACATATAACACCCAGTGCTTATCACAAGTGCCCTCCTTAATACCCATCACCTATTTAGACTATTCCTTACACAGTGCCCCTCCCCTCAGTTTGTTCTCTGTAGTTAATGGTCTCTTATGGTTTGTCTTCCTCCTTTTTTTTTTTTTTTTTGGTTTTCTCTTTCTCCTATGTTCATCTGTTCTGTTTCTTAAATTCCACATGAATGAAATCATATGGTATTTGTCTTTCTCTGACTTATTTCACTTAGCATAATACACTCTAGCTCCATCAATATTGTTGCAAATGACAAGATTTCATTCTTTTTTTTGGCTGAGTAATATTCCATTGTATATATATCGCACATCTTCTTTATCCACTCATCAGTCAATGGACAATTGGGCTCTTTCCACAATTTAGTTATTACTGATAATGTTGCTATAAATATCGGGGTGCATGTGTCCCTTCGAATCAGTATTTTTGTATCCTTTGGGTAAATATCTAGTAGTGCAATTGCTGGGTTGTAAGGTAGTTCTATTTTTAACTTTCTAAGGAATCTCCATAGTGCTTTCCAGAGTGGCTACAACAGTTTCCAATTCTCTAATGACAGATGACACTGAACATCTTTTCATATCCTTAGTTGCCATCTGTATGTCTTATTTCTTGCCTTCATTAAAAAGAAGAATAACAGGTTACATCCTTTGATTACTTTGAAAATAGTTATTTCATGGAATGGATCTGATAGAAATTCTGTAATACATTTACAGAAGTGTTGAAAACACATGGATATATGAGTGTTCACTGCAAGCCACATTTACAGGAGTGTTATTTCAGTGAATAATGTAATATATTTAGAGAACTGTTTAAAAACACATGCAATAAGGATGATTACAAGAGCTGTATGTGCATACTACTTTGAGAAGAGTGTTATTTCAAGGAATGGATGTAATAGAAATTCTGTAATCCATTTAGAGAAGGCTTTAAAGACACTTATAATGAGGATGGTTATGAGAGTTGCATGTGCATGGTACTTTGGGAAGAGTGTTATTTCAGGGAATGGATGTTTTACCTTCATTTTTTGAAGGATAGTTTTCCTGGATATAGAATTCTTGGTTAGCAGTATTATTCTTTCACCACTTTGAATAGTCATCCCACTGTGTTTGGGCCTCTTGTTTCTAATCAGTGGTAAGCTGTTAAATTTACTATGGCTCCCCTATGCTTTGATTTTTTAGTCTCCTTTGATTGTGATAAGTCATTTTTATCTTTTTACTTTAAAGATTCTTTGTATGGCTTTCAACAATTGACTATGATGTATCTAGGTATGGATCTTTTTGTATTTATCTTAGAGTTCAATGATCTTCTTGAATGTGTAGATTAATGTTTTTCATCAAATTTGGGATGATTTGGCCATTATTATTTCCTCAATATTTTTTTTAAAAGTTTATTTATTTTTGTAAGTGTTTTTAATGTTTATCTATTTATTTTTGAGACAGAAAGAGAGCAAGTCGGGGAGGGGCAACGAGAGGGGGGGAGAGAGAGCGTCCCAAGCAGGGTCTGTGCTGTTAGCACAGAGCCAGATGCAGGACTTGAACTCATGAACCATGAGATCATGACCTGAGCTGAAATCAAGACTTGGACTCTTAACCGACTGAACCATCCTGGCACCCCCAAAACTGGACATTTTAGATGACATATTATAGCAACTTTGGAGTCTGACTTCCCCTATAACCTCCAGGGTTTCTTTTTGCTCCTTTTTTTCCTTTGCTTTTTAGTGATGTGTCTGGATTAATGCAGTAAAGTCTGTCTCCCCAACAGTGTGTGGATGCTGACACCTTTGCTCAGTTATTTTTTTTCCCTCATTTTTGTTTATATTTTAAAGCTTGAATTCCTAGGGGTCACCTTTGGGTCAGCATAACTTAGTCATCAATAACTGGCCAATCATTAAGTGATCCAGATTGATCCAGCAAGGCTTCTATTCTTTGCTAATGGATCTGTGTGTGAGTTAAGGGAGTATTGTTTTAGACAACATCCCTTGGCATGTGTTTTTTCCCTGCTTTATTCCAGATCAAATCAGTCCCCTCAGGCAGTAGAGCTTCAAGGCTTGACTCACTCTTGTAGAACTATCAGGTAACATGGCTTGGGGGAGTTTGAAACAGAAGAAGCTCCAGGCTAAAACATCACAGACTTCCAGTTCTTACTGAAGTTTAGTAATTTTTCTTGAAAAAATGCTTATCATTTTGTTGTATGCTTGCAGTCAATTTCCAAAGTCCTAAAATCATTGGTTTGGGCAGTTTTGTCAAGTTTTATCATTGCTTTTATGGGAAAAAATTTTGCCGAGTTTCTCATTCAGCCATTCTGGAAATCCCTTCAAATGTTTGACTTTTTTCTGCTCCTTTGTGACTCTTCTGAAAGAACCAAGACTAACTGTGATTCAGAAAAGTGAGAAAAGAAGGACAGGAACCTAAGAAAGAAAATGGAAAGCACCAAACGTAATCAAAGCCAAAGGAAAGTTTTGGCTTATGTTATATCTAATCCCAAACTTATAACTGAAGGTAAGCTGAGATCATAACTAAAGACTGAAGACTAAATTTTGGAAGCAAAATTCTAGGTAATTGTGGGAAAAAATAATACTGTTTACTTTGGAGGTAAAGGTTTTTTTGTTGTTGTTTTTTTTTAAGATTTTATTTTTAGGGGCACCCATGTGGCTTAGTCAGTTGAGCATCTGACCCTTGATTTCAGCTCAAGTCATGATCTCACAGTTGTGACACTGAGCCTTGCATTGGGCTCCATGCTGAGTGTGGAGCCTGCTTAAGATATTCTCTCTCTCTCTCAAAAAAAATAAATAAAATAAAAATAAAATCTTTTTTTTTTCTTTTTCTTCTTAAGTAATCTCTGCACCCAACGTGGGGCTCAAACTCACAACCTTGAGATCAAGAGTCATATGCTCTATAGACTGAGCCAGTCAGGTGCCCCATTGGAGCCAAAACTTTCTGATGAATCTTTATCCTATACCTATCCATAATTTAGGCTAAATTCCTAGGCTTTAGCATAGATAGAGCACCACACAGAAGAAGAAATGCAATCTCATTATTTTATGTTTTGTGGTTTTTTTCCTCCAGCATCTAGAGGTACTCTATGGAAATCTTGGAAAGAAAGGGTTATAAAGCGACCTGCAACAGCTCATGCTTTAAGACCAGATCAGATGATTAGTGATGAATTTGCAACAAATACAAAGGTTTCAGAAATCCAAGATATGCTACAGGAACTCATAAACACTGCAATGTTCAATAAATTGGAAAACAATGCTATTAAATATATATCATCAACAATAGTAAACCTTTCTAACGCTTTGAATACACTAAATGATGAAGTAAAAGTTTTTACCCTCCAAAGTGCTAATATGTATATAAATGAGACAAGTGAAAAAGAAAAAGAGCTCTCTCTGAAAATAATACGAGATCTCAGTGAACAAAATGAAATACTTCAGCAGAAACTTCAAGATGCAGAAGAAAAACATGAACAATTTATTCGGTCCAAAGGTATTGTAGAGCAACAACTACCTACAGCATTACCCACATCAACCTTGAAAGCGTTGCCTGAGCTTTCTCCACAATCATCCATTGCCATTAGCAAAACTGACATAGAAGACAGTATGGAAAATATTTTGGCTAAAGAATTTGAAAACATTATAGACGAGGCCCAAACACAAGAGACCAAAGCCTCGGGGATCCAGTGGGACTCAGCATTTTCATATACAGCCCCAGCTGAAATGACCCCAGATTTAGTTGAACAGCAATACCCTTTACCTGAAAAAAACCAAAAAGAGTCTTCTGAAGGTATCACTGAAGATAAGGTGTCACTGAAGAAAGATGATGACCAGTATCAACCACAGAAGAAAAAGCAAATTAAAGGCTCATCTATGGATGAGACCTCTGGATCACATCTGGGTGATGATAAAGGTAAACAGAAAGAGACCAAACTTGATCATGACTTGGAGCTACAGGCACTGGAAAAGAATAGAAAAGAAATGAAATCCTTTTCTGAAGCCAAACCAAAGTCATTCACAGAATCAAAAAGTCGCTATGTCCCTACTGATTACCCTTCTACTGACACAAAAAGACAAAGTGGCAAAAGTGGAACAGGTAGTATGTGGGAAAGACTCAGGAAGGTCAAACCTGAATATTCACACGACAAAAGCCAGATTTCTTCAGAGAATAAAGAAGAACCCACCACTGAGTCAATGGACAAAGAGAGCAAAAGTGAGATGAGTAGCCAAGCAGAGCAATTCAAATTGACTGAACTTGGTTATTCCTCTGAGAAAATGAAAACAAAAGGGAAGAAACGTCAGATCTCTCCAAGAACCACCACAAGCAAAGAGGGAAAAACTGAGGATATCATAGTCTTAGCCAAGAAATTCAAGTCTCCTGAACTTGTTAAATCACAATCTAGGGTAGCAAAAGAGACTTCAGAATCTACCAGAGTTCTAGAAAGCCCAGGTGGCAAAAGTGAAGAGAGTAACCTAGAAGAATTTCAAAAAGCTATAATGGCTTTCCTAAATGAGAAAATTGATAACATAGGAAAGCCTTTGGATAAAAAGGCTGTGCCAAAAGAGGAGTTATTATTAAAAACAGCAGAGGTCGAAAAATTAGGAATCATAAAGGCAAAAATGGAGGAATACTTCCAAACTGTGGCCGAAACTGTGGCAAAAATCTTGAGAGAATACAAAGACATAAAAAATGCAGGACAAGTTGGAGAGAAACCTATGAAACGAAAAAAGGAAGTCTCATTTATGCCAGGATTGCATTTTCAGAAGCCAATTAGTGCAAAGGCTGAAATTAGCACCTTACTCTCATCTAAGAGCATGGACCCATTAATCGACAATTTAATACAAATGATCTTGACTGAAATAGAAGGTGAAAGAGATGCTCCAGTAGCCTCAACAGTAGGGAGAGACCACAAGGAAAAGGAAAAACAGAGGTGGGATGAATATTTGCAAGAAGGTCAAGAAAAAGTATTTGGTGAGGGTCTCAAACACCATTTGCAAGAGGAAGGGAGTTTCTGGAAGAAGAGCCATGAGCTGATAAGTAAAAAATTGGAGAAGGAAGAGTCATGGCTCCAAATGAAGGAGAGAAAGCAAAGGCAACAGAAGCAGAAATGGTGGCAGGAAGAGGAAGCATGGAAGGAACAACAAAAACAGACTGAGCAAGATGACGAGCAAATGCAAAGAAAAGAGAAAGGATATCAGAAGCCAAAACAGCAGCAGCTGGAGGCATGGAATCAAGAAATGGAAGAACAATTGGTACCCCTGGAGGAGGAGGAGGAGGAGGAGCAGATGAGGCCAGTTCAGAAGGAACTGAGACACCCGAAGCTAGAAATAAATAGGGAGAAAGAAGAGAAGCAGAAGCCAAGGAGAAACATAGAAGACCATGGAAGGCAGAAGCAGAAAAAGACAAAGGATCAGAGGAAGATCAATGAGAAAAGTTCTGACACACTAGAAAAGATGTTCAGCCAAACTTCAGTGACCGTGTCTCCCAAATGGAAGAGCATACCGAAAGTAGCATCCCAGTTACACCAAAGAAAAGTGTTCCATGGACATCTGAAGACATTAGAAAATTTTGCTGATGGAAAGCACCCTATACCAATCACTCCTTCTCCATCGACACAATCGCCATCACCTGGGGCCTTTCCAATTTCTGGACAGTCTCCCACAAAGACCCTCACTCTAACTCCTCAACAGGCCCAGGAACTGGAGATCACTATCACCCCTCAAAAGACCAAAGAACTAGGCATCACTGTGGCCCCAGAACAGGCCCAGGCACTGGGGATCAGTCTTACCCCTGAGCAGGCCCAGGAAATGAGCATCACTGACACTCTTCAAAAGGCATTGGGGATCACTGTCACTCCTCAACAGGCTCAGGCACTTGGGATCCCTCTCACTCCTGAGCAGGCCCAGGCACAGGGGATCACTCTCACCTGTCAGCAGGCACAGGCCTTGGGAATCACTCTCACCCCTGAGCAGGCCCAGGCACTCAGGACCACTGTCACTCCTCAGCAAGCCAAGGCACAAGGGATCACTCTCACCCCTCAGCAGGAACAGGCACTGGGGATCACTTTCATACCTGAGCATACCCATGAACTGGGGTTCACCTTCCCTGATAAGCAGGCACAGGCACATGGGACCACTCTCACCCCCAAGCAGGCCCAGGAATTGGGGATCACCCTCACTTATGAGCAGGCCCAGGCACTGGGGACCACTGTTATTCCTCAGCAATCTCAGTCACAGGGGATCACGCTCACCCCCGAGCAGGCCCATGAACTGGGGTTCACCTTCACCGAGGAGCAGACCCTGGCACAGGGTATCACACTCACCCCTGAGGGGGTCAAGGCACCGGGCATTACTGTCACCCCTGACCAAGTACAGGAAATGGGGATCACTGTCACCCCTCAGCAGGCACAGGCACTGGAGATCATGGTCACTCCTGAGCAGTCACAGGCACAGGGCATCACTCTCACTTCTGAGCAGGCCCAGACACAGGGGATCACTCTTACCCCTGAGCAGGCACAGGCAGGGGGGATCACTCTAACATCTCAGCAGGCCCAAGGACTGGGAATCACTCTGAGCCCTGAACAGGCCCAGACCCAGGGGATCACTCTCACCCCTGAGCAGGCACAGGCAGGGGGGATCACTCTCACCCCTGAAACAGCCCAGGCACAGGGGATCTCTCTCACCCCTGAGCAGGCCCAGGCACTGGGGATCACTCTCACCCCTCAGCAGGCACAGGCAGGGGGGATCCCTCTCACCCCTCAGCAGGCCCAGGCAATCACTCTGACCCCTCAGCAGGCCCAGGCACAAGGGATCACTCTGACCCCTGAGCAGGCCCAGGCAGGGGGGATCACTCTCACTCCTCAGCAGGCACAGGCACAGGCAATCACTCTGACCCCTGAGCAGGCCCAGGCAAAAGGGATCACTCTCACCCCCGAAAAGGCCCAGGCACAAGGGGTCACTCTCACCCATGAGCAGGCACAGGCACAAGGGATCACTCTTACCCTTGAAAAGGCCCAGGCACAGGGGATCACTCTCACCCCTGAGCAGGCCCAGGCACAGGGGGTCACTCTCACCCCTCAGCAGGCACAGGGACTGGGGATCACTCTGACCCCTGAGCAGGCCCAGGCACAAGGGATCCCTCTGACCTCTCAGCGGGCCCAGGCACGGGGGATCACTCTGACCCCTCAGCAGGCACAGGCACAGGGTATCACTCTCACCCCTGAGCAGGCACAGGCACTGGGGATCTCTTTCACCCCTGAGCAGGCCCAGGCACAAGGGATCACTCTGACCCCTCAGCAGGCCCAGGCACGGGGGATCACTCTCACCCCTCAGCAGACCCAGGCACAGGGGATCACTCTCACCCCTGAGCAGGCCCAGGCACAAGGGATCACTCTGACCCCTCAGCAGGCCCAGGCACGGGGGATCACTCTCACCCCTCAGCAGGCCCAGGCACGGGGGATCACTCTCACCCCTCAGCAGGCACAGGCACTGGGGATCACTCTCACCCCTGAGCAGGCACAGGCACTGGGGATCACTCTGACCCCTCAGCAGGCACAGGCACGGGGGATCACTCTCACCCCTCAGCAGGCCCAGGCAATCAACCTGACCCCTCAGCAGGTCCAGGCACAGGGGATCACTCTGACCCCTGAGCAGGCCCAGGCACTGGGGATCACTCTGACCCCTCAGCAGGCACAGGCACAGGGCATCACTCTCATCCCTGAGCAGGCACAGGCACTGGGGATCTCTTTCACCCCTGAGCAGGCCCAGGCACAAGGGATCACTCTGACCCCTCAGCAGGCCCAGGCACGGGGGATCACTCTCACCCCTCAGCAGACCCAGGCACAGGGGATCACTGTGACCCCTGAGCAGGCACGGGCACTGGGGATCACTCTCACCCCTGAGCAGGCCCAGGCACTGGGGATCACTCTGACCCCTCAGCAGGCACAGGCACAGGGCATCACTCTCATCCCTGAGCAGGCACAGGCACTGGGGATCTCTTTCACCCCTGAGCAGGCCCAGGCACAAGGGATCACTCTGACCCCTCAGCAGGCCCAGGCACGGGGGATCACTCTCACCCCTCAGCAGACCCAGGCACAGGGGATCACTGTGACCCCTGAGCAGGCACGGGCACTGGGGATCACTCTCACCCCTGAGCAGGCACAGGCACTGGGGATCACTCTCACCCCTGAGCAGTTCAAGGCATTGCTGGTCACCCTCAGCCCTGAGAAATGCCAGGGCTTGGGTTTCATACACACCCTTGAGAAAGTTCATGCACGGGAGTCTCCTCTCACTGCATCACAGGCCCAGAAATTGGGCGTCCCTATCAGTCCAGAAAATGCCTGGGTCTCAGCTGTCACTCTTACCCCTGAACAGACCCAGGCTTTGGGTGCCCCTCTCTCCTTAGAACAGGCTCAAGCATTAGGTATTTCTCTCTCTCTAGAACATTTCTGGGAATCAGATAAATCAGACAAATCCCACGTCTTAGGATTTCCCCTTACCGTTGAGCAAGTCCAGCCTTTGGGAGCTCCCTTCATTCCAGGACAATCCCATCCCATGGGGGTAGATGACCTAAAATCGAGAGCACCTCTCATTAATGAACAGCTCTCACCACTTGGGGTCCATCCTCTTTTAGAACATACCCTGAAAGTTGGGATTGTGCCTGTTACTGATAAATCTGTCACACCAAGTGCTCCTCACATTTCTAAGAAGTTACCCACATTGGGTCCTTCCAGTCTTAGATCACTTCAAAAATTGAAGGCTTCTCTCCTTCCTAGGCAATCCCCAGCATCTGCTGCTATTGCTGAGAAATCCTCTGCATTGGAGGTCTCTCCTATTCCTTTGCAGATATCACAGTCTCCTCTCTCCCAAGTCCCTGGTAAATCACTAGGAGTGAGAATTCGTTCTGAGCCTGGGAAACTCCTTGCACCACAGACTTTTCCTTCCTCTAAACAGACCCTGTTTTCTAAAGGTCAATCCACCTCTGTTGAGTTTGTAGCACCAGAGGTCCCACTGACTCCTGAGAAATTTCCCATAGCTGAGACCCTGTCAACTACAGGGCAGCCTCTTACACTGGAGACCCTTCTCGGCCCTCAGCAGTTCTTTTCCTCTTGGGGCTCTAGGACTCCTCAGCTACCTCTGATATCAGAAGCCCCTCTGGTCTCCAGGCAGCCCCTTATATCTGGAGTCCCACTCACCTCTGCACAGATTCCTGATCTCTTGGCTCCTCTTTCTCCTAGGAAGCCCTTGGTTCCTGGAACCTCTTCCATCCATGGGGAGCTCCTGGAACCTAGACCCTTAATACTCTCTGAGCAGCCCCAGGCATTCCAGCCCACTGCTACCTGTGATCAATCTCGCTATCTACAAGCCCCTTCTCCCCTTGGGCAGCGTCAAGCTTCCCCACTGTGGATCCCTCCCACCCCTGGGCATCTTCCAACATTATGGACCTCTCCAACTCCTGGAAAGCCCCTGAAAGATTTGTCCTCTTCTGTCTCCAAGAAAAGTAAGGAAAGATTGGCAATTATTTCTTCTCTGAAACCTAATTCAGCATTTGTTCATCCCAGTGCTACTGATTTCAAGGTAACTCAAGCCCCTTTCACCACTAAGAAGTTCCAAATATCAGAGGCATCTGACACTTTGGAAGAAATCCCGATATGCCATGATCCTGTTGCCATGGAACAATTTAGAACATTTCAGTCCTATCTCACCAATTACAGGACACCAGTATCACAAACCCCTTACATTCCGACTCTCATGAAGCCTATAACATCACTACCCTCTCTTACGACTAAACAACCCAAAACATCACAGATCTCATCTTCTGAATGGGACCAGAAATCCAAATTCTCCCCTATAGACAAGTCCTGGATACTGACTTCAGTTTCAGGTACCAAGAAACCCAAGATGCTGGTGCCCCCTTCCACTCCCCAAGAGCTCAAAGAGCAGAGATATTTTGTTGATGTCGAGGCTCAGAGAAAGAACCTGATACTCTTAAATCAGGCCACAAAAGCTTCTGGACTTCCTTCACAACTACACACAACAGCTAGGAATCTCATAATTGAGACACTTCATATGGACACAGTTCGGCTGGGATACTTATTCCACAAGTACATTGCTTACAGGCTGATCCAGCGTGCAAGGTAGATGTAATATTGAAGGTTCAGTTTTCTGGTTTAGTCCTGATTTCAAATATCCTCCCTTCATTGCTCTATAAGTATATACATGTTTGTCGGATTAGATGTTCTAAAATATTCTCTCTCTTTTTTTAATTTTTAATGTTTATTTACGTTTGAGAGACAGAGTGTGAGCAGGTGAGGGGCAGAGAGAGAGGGAGACACAGAATCGGAAGGAGGCTTCAGGCTCCAAGCTGTCAGCACAGAGCCCGACGAGGGGCTCGAACTCACAAACTGTGAGATCATGACCTGAGTGAAGTCGGACACCTAACCGACTGAGCCACCCAGGAGCCCTTCTCTCGTTTTTTTAATGCTTATTTTTGAGAGAGAGAGAGAGACAGAGCGTGAGTGGGGGAGGGGCAGAGAGAGAGAGACACAGAATCTGAAGCAGGCTCTAGGCTTTGAGCTGTCAGCATAGAGCCTGACACGGGGCTCAAACTGACAAACCGTGAGATCATGACCTGAGCCAAAGTCAGATGCTTAACCAACTGAGCCACCCAGGTGCCCCTAAAACATTCTCTTACAGAAGGTCTGTGGAATGAAGCCTATTTAAGATAGCAAAAGGAGATACATCTTTTTGGAAATAAAAAAATGTTATATGATCTATTTCATCCATTTATATCTCTAGCAGAGATGCTCAGATATATTTTGTGGATCATGATTGATCTCCAAAATATCAACTTCAAAAGCTTAAAAATGCTTTTAGTTTTTCTAAATTTCTTTCATCTTCTTGAGTTCACCAGAAGATGTATGATTCTTAAAATGGGAAATGGCAGGTTATATACAAGGTGTTGCCATGGTAACCTTGCGGATGAAGCAACTTGGAGGAAACAGGTCCTGGTCCTGATTTTTTAAAATTGCAAAAAAAAAAAAAAAAAAAAGATTGCAAATATAGGGGTGCCAGCCAACTGGTGGCTCAGGCAGTTGAGCATCTGACTCTTGATTTCAGCTCAGGTCCAGGTCATGATCTCATGGTCGTGAGATCAAGCCCTGTGTGGGGCTCTGCACTGAGCACGGAGCCTGCTTAAGATTCTCTCTCTCCTTTTCCTTCTGCCCCTCCTATGATTGCACTTGCATGTGTTCTCTCTCTCAAAAACAAACAAACAAATAAAAATAAAAATTGCAAATATCAGAAATAGGTCAGGGAAAGCGACAATTGTCCTGCTATCCTTAGCACTTATGTTTGAGATTACCAACGTATTAATTTGGGGATATCTTTCACCTAAAATTACAAGAGGTCACACTAAAACCTATACTAGAAAGGGTTATCATTAATTACAGGAACAACTTATGCCATTTATTTAACAAACATTTATTAATGCCTACTGTGCGCCAAGTATTGTATTAGGTGCTAAGGATACAGTAGTGAATAAAGCAGACAAAGTACCCTGTTCTCATGAAATTTATACTTTTAAGGACTGAATTAATTTGAGACTAAGGATTGGAACAGCAAGATAAAAGAGACTTATTCAAGATGTAATCAGAACTTTTCATTCCAAAGCATAAGTAATCAGATTTGTTGACAAATATTTTACTCTGTACCTGTCTTTGGCGTTCTCTTTCCAGACTGAATAATCCTAGACCTTTTTTTTTCCCCCAGCAAAATAAAAAAAATATTTAATACACAAAAAATAACAACAGAATCAACAGGTATAAAAGGCGTTACACGGTACAAAACCCAAAAAGATACAGAGCTATTCACTTACTGGTGCTTAAAATGACTAGACAAGGACACATGAAAATGTCTCCTTTCCTCACTTAGGGAGCTATACTATTCAAAAAGTTATTTTAAAATGCCCCCTTTTTTTTTTTTGCTCCACTTTATGAAACCACACTTACTACTCATGTTGATTATGCCCACCTGATCAAGTAGTTATTTGGAAAATTGCATGTTTATACTGAAAGTGCATTTTGTGCCACCTTGTCAAGTGCAAATAGAAAATTTCTGTACATCAAGACCATAGCAGGGCAGTTGTATCTACTATCCAAATTCACACACATTTCTCTCAGATCCTAGAGATGGAACTCTTTTCTAGCCAAGAGCTTCATATCAAGGAAAGGATATATAAGCTAGAAGTGTGGGTAAAAGAAAGAAACATAGGCCCTGCTAGGCAGGCATAGAGTGAAGTTTATGCTCAGCTTCCAGGACATGTGAATATTACTGGACTTTTTTAAAATTTATTTTTATTACTTTTTTTAATCTTTGTGTTTTGATTCTGCTTTTTGCCTTATAGAAAACTTTGATTTTTATATGTTCATATCATTATTTTTGTTTGTTTCATGTTTTTATTTTTATTTAAATTCTAGTTAGTTAATATGTAGTGTAATACTAGTTTTAGGAGTAGAATCTAGTGACCTATCACTTACATGTAACACCGAGTGCTCATTACAACAAGTGTCTTCCTTAGTGCCCATCACCCATTTAGCCCATCCCCCCCACCTGCCTTCCCTCCAGCAACCCTCAGTTTGAGTCTTTTTTATGGTTTGCTTCTCTCTTTTTCCCCTCTGTGTTCATCTGTTTTGATCCTTAAATTCCATATATGAATGAAATCATATGGTATTTATCTCTGATGGGCTTATTTCACTTAGCATAATATACTTTAGCTCCATCCACATAGTTGCAAATGGCAAGATTTCATTTTTAATGGCTGAGTAATATTCCATTGTATATATGTCCCAGATAATCTTTTAAAAAATTTTTTTTATTTTTTTTTTTTTTGAGAGTCGGGGAGGGGCAGAGAGAGCAGGAGACATAGAATCTAAAGCAGGCTCCAGGCTCTGATCTGTCAGCACAGAGCCCGATGTGGGGCTCGAATCCATGCCACTGAGATCATGACCTGAGCTGATGTTGGATGCTCAACCAACTGAGCCACCTGGGCATCCCTAAACTATTTTTGAGCAAAGAACACTTTGTGGAACCTCTGTAAGTGAAGATTCCATAATTAAATGCTAAAATATAGTTTTAGAGTTGTATTAGCACAAGATCAATGTAATATATCTGAGAAGCAAGAATGGAGAGGATGTAAAATTAGACCAGATGATGATAATAAGACATTTCATTTCCATACATATTGAGGAAAGTCCTCAAAGGTACTAAATATTATGGTGACCTGTCAGGATTTATCATTTAACTCATCAACATTTCTGAACATAGCAACCACTATTTGCTAGGGACTGTGTTAGGCCTAGGGGACTGAGGGTGGCAGGATATAAAGGTGGACAAGCCATATCCCTGCCTTGAGGACATTCAAAGTCAACTCAGAGAGACACCCACACAAACAGGTGATTATATGTGGAAAGAACAATGATGGTACCTGTACAAAGTATACAGAAGAGGACTGAAGACAGGAGAGTTAGGTAAAACTGCTAGACATCCAGACCTTTGGAGGCAGAGAGTCTAGCAGAGCACAGAAAGGAAGGAAGTAAAAGCAGTGCATGTACGTGTGTGTGTGTGTGTGAGTGTGTGTGTGTGTGTGTGTGTGTGTGTGTGTGTGTGTGTGTAAACCACTTTGTTGCTGGTAGAATACAAAGAATAAGCAGGATATGGCAAGAGAGAAGACTAGCAAAGATAGGCTAGGTCAAAAAGAATCCTAAATGGCATGCTAAAGAACTTGTATTTTATTTTGTATGTGATAGAGGATAATTGAAACATTCCTAACAAGGGAAGTAAAATGCCACTAATATGGAAGGTGGATTTAAGGCAAGTAAAACTTCATGCAGAGGCATAAATTAGGGCCAGATGGCATCCACCCAAAAGTTTTGAAGGAGTATAAGGGTATGTAATCAAATAACCAAATGTACAGTATTTCCTGTTGTCTGGAAGGGATTCTATGCTAGGGTGATATTTTAACGCTAACTCCCATCAAGGAGGGGCATCCATGCCAGGCAATCTGGTGGAATCTGTAATAAAAGGAGAATCACTGCACTCTTGAAAAAGTGAAAACTGATAGACTAAAGGAAATATAAGTTTTGTAGGGAAATCAAACTTGTTTAATCTAGAATTCTTTGAGGAAACATTACATGGACAATGAGAAACTAAATAAATGATTTAAAGCTAGTTATATACATACACAAGAGGTTATAAAGCATCTACAAAGAAGAGAAACTTTAGATACATTATTGCATTTAACTTGTAGACGAGGAATCATTCAGGAAGTTCATCTTATTTGCCAAAGTTACACAGCTAGTAAGTAGTAGAGCTACTACATATGAATTCAAAAAGCTCATTTCCAAAGTCCTGTAAGTCTAAAGTACTATGCTATATAGTATGGTGTAGTATAGAATGCTGCCTTGAAGTAGGAAACTATAATGATTTTATATCCAAATTTTAATCATGCTTTCTCTTAAACACAGACTTTGAAGTCGGGAACACCTTGGCTCAAATTTCCAGTTTTGAATCTCTCTGAGACTCAACTGTGCTGTTTGTAAAATGGATGTGATAATATTTACTTCGAAGAATGGTTGCAAAGATTAACTGAAATAATGTATTTTATTTTATTTTTAATAATGTATTTTAAATAATGAAACATTTAAATGTAAATTTTAAAACATAAATACAATTTCTAACACAATGATCGACACATAGTGGATGCTCAGTAAGTGTAAAGCACCGTCCCTTGGATTGTGATGCTATATCAAATACTGTAAAAAATATTCCTTAGGAGGGAGGTGAGATTTTATCAATACAAGTGGAATTTTCTAAGAGAGTGGGAACAAAAGGTAAGAAGATTTGAATGGCCATGATTCTAGAGAGGGCATTTTAAATAATTAGATACTTCAGCAGTTACTACTAGACTCAGTGTTTACATTAATAAAATTAATTATCTTTAAAAAGCCATGAACAGGGGCGCCTAGGTGGCTCAGTCCGTTAAGCGACCGACTTCAGCTCAGGTCACGATCTCGTGGTCTGTGAGTTCGAGCCCCGCGTCGGGCTCTGGGCTGATGGCTCAGAGCCTGGAGCCTGCTTCCGATTCTGTGTCTCCCTCTCTCTCTGCCCCTCCCCTGTTCATGCTCTGTCTCTCTCTGTCTCAAAAATAAATAAACGTTAAAAAAAATTTAAAAAAAAAGCCATGAACAATAGGGGAGCCTGGGTGGCTCAGTCGGTTAAGCTTCTAACTTTGACTCAGGTCATGATCTCACGTTCATGAGTTTGAGCCCCATGTTGGGCTCTGGACTGACAGCTCAGAGCCTGGAGCCTGCTTCAGATTCTGTGTCTCCCTTCCTCTCTGCTCTTCCCCCACTCACTCTCTGTCTCTCTTTACCTCAAAAATAAATAAACATGAAAAAAATTTTTACAAATCCATGAAAAATAATTTCTCTAAGCGTGAAATGAAACTATGAACTTTCTGAAGTTTCCAAGAATTCATTACTGAATTATGATTTTAATATGAAGTTTAAATGTGATTTCAATAAGGAAGAATTATGGAGAAAATCTAAAAGACTGTGTGAATAGACAGAAAAATAGTAGGAAAGATCTGGTGTGAAAACCAAGGTTTATTGGAGAGATATAATGCATAGCATAGTGATTACAGTCAACAATATTGTATTATAAACTTAAAGTTGCTCAAAAACCAAATCTTGATTGCTCCCCCCCCCCCAAAAAAAAGATACTTATGGGATGTGATAGAGGTGTTAGCTAAGGTTACAGTGGTAATCATATTGCAATATAAATGTATCAAATCAACACATTGTCCACCTTAAACTTACACAATGTTATGTCATTTGCATCTCTTATATATACAGCATATAACCATTATATATATGTGGGAACAATGTTATTTGTAGGAAAGGATATGGTAGGCATTCTGTAATGCGTGTAGAGAAAAGATTAAAAACATGTGTAATAAGGATGGTTATAGGAGCAAAAAAATCGTAAGATATGAAAAAAATAAGGCTACTGGAAAATAATTAAAATTAACCAATTAATATGGAGTTAACACATTTATGTATTAAATAATCCATATATATAGTATGTTCTGAGTTACTAATTATAGCCCACAAGAGACCTAAGAGTTATTCTGTGTGTGTGTGTGTGTGTGTGTGTGTGTGTGTGTGTGTAAAATACATATATTCAGAAGAATATCTGCAATGGGTTATCATTGCCTACCCTCCTCACCCCACCCCCCAAAATCCAAACTTCTTAACGTGCCTTTTATGATCTTTCAGAAGCCAGCAATTTCAGTATTGTCCTCCACTGTATCCTTTCACAGATCTATGGTCTAAAAGTCTCGGAATACTCACCACTCCCAAAATATAACTCATTTTCTTGCCTTTGTTTGTAGTATTCCCCCGATTCCTCCTCCTCTTTCCCTAAACTTTAGTGACAGAAAGATTTACCTGAGAATTTGTTTAAAATACTGATCCTGAATCCTACAAGATTTTGATTCAAGAGGTCTAGGAAAGCACCCTGGAATCTACATTTTCAATAAGCACCACCACCACCCCATCACCCTGCCCAGATGATCAGTTCAGGTGATCAAAGTCCACATTTTGAGAAATATTGGTATCGTGGAAAGAGAAAAGATCTGGGTTTGCTTCCCCAATCTATTAATTATGTAACTTCGAAAAATTACTTAACTTTGCTCAGATTGCTTTTCCTCTCCTATAGAACAGAGATGGCAAAACACTATCTGTTTAAGAGACACAAACTTGGTGGTATGCATTATAGTAGAGTATATTTTTATGACTGTTCCTCAAGATCCTATGTAACAACTTCCTATGAGGTCTTCTTTATTCCTCTTGTTAGTATGAATTACGCTTTCCTTTGTGCTCAAATAGCATGTTTATAAATAAATAAATAAATAAATAAATAAATAAACAAACAAATAACATTTTAGAGAGCGTGCAAGTGGGGGAGAGGGGCAGAGAGAGAAGCTTAAGCAGACTCCACAGGTGGAGCCTGATGCAGGGCTTGATCCCACCCACAACCCTGGGATCATGACCTGAGCTGGAATCAAGAGTCAGACACTCAACCGACTGAGCCACCCAGGTGCCCCAGCATTTTTATATTTCTGTTTAGCCTTATTTCATTCTATTTGACACAGTTAATTTATTAGTCTCCTATTCTGGCTTGTAAGTGCTTTTAAAGGCAAGGACACTGTCTTTCTCATAACTGTATCGAGTACCTTCTATAGGTCTTACCAGTACTAAAGTTTTAACATAATAATAAACAACACTACTGTAACACTAAAAAACTCCAGAGTTAATGAAAACTTGACCATCATATAGTTTTTTTGAAAGTTTAGTCATGTAACGAACCAGATTAAGGTCTCATTAAGCAAGCCTCCCACCCCTATCACATCCCTCTCTATTTACTACTGATGAGAACTGAAAGTAACTAGGTTCAGGTTTGCTTAAATTAGGATCAGTAGTTATACCGATCTCACTCTTGTTAATTTTTTTTTTCAAGAAACAACCTAATCAGGCGATTACAAGTGATCAAAAACACCGGGAAAGGTTATGAAACCCGGAACCTCTACATAATGCTGAGCAGAATTGATGAGTACCAGAAAAAGGTGATGCAGGTCTGGACCAACAAGCAGAAGTCTTTAGAGCAGAAACGGAATCAGTGCCTGAGGAAAATGATATTCCTATTTAGCCAGGTATCTTGTTTTCTATTCCCTCTCCCAGTATGTTGTAAGAAAAATGAAAGTGGTAAGCTTTGAAAATAACATTTACCTGGAGATGTGTATATTAGTTTCCTAGAGCCGCTGTAACAAGTTACCACAAACTTGATGCCTTAAGACAACAGAAATATATTCTCTCTGTTCTGGAGGAGAGTTTGTGGAATCAAGATGTTGGCACGGCTGGTTCCTTCTGGAGAAATTTGTTCCGTGCCTCTCTCCTAGACTCTGGTAGCTGTCAACAACCCTTGGCATTCCTTGGCTTGTAGCTGCATAAATCCAGTCTCTGCCTCTGCCTTCTCATGGCCTTCTTCCCAATGTGTCCTATATCTTCTTTTCTGTCTCTTATAACACCATGTATCATTGGATATAGGACCCACCTGATTAATCCAGGATGATCTCATCTTGAGGTCCTTAATTACATCTGTAAAGACCCTTTTTCCAAATAAGGTCACATTCACAGATTCTGGGTGAATATATCTTTTGAGGGGTTTACCATTCAAGCCAGCACACCATGACCTCAGTGAAAACTCTTAAATTGACAACAGGGATGCTGACTGGACTCCCTACATGGGAAAAGATTAGAATTGGAGAGACTTCTAGAAATGCTCAACTCCTTCCTAGTCAACCCACATCTACCAGTCTCTAGATATAAAATCTCTTAAGTCACCACTCTCCAACAGATTCATGATGGTTACTTTTCTCCTCAAAACTATCAGAAAGCAAATTTTAATAGCATGAGTCAATAAAGGAGATAAGAGTTTACTGAACTTGCTTACATAGCACCATACACAGAATCTGATCCTGTTAAACTCTGGCAAAGACTCATTATGTCCCAGAGCCCCTCTGAGATAACCATTAGTATGCTTTTGGGGGTGACAGTGGCCTTCCAGAAATTACAGGGCTGAGATTAGAATTATTTGTTCTGGGACTACATGCTCAAAATGGAGTTCTGGAACATTCTTGGAGTTCTAGGACTATTTTATATCTATATATCTTTTTCTTTCACTAAATTCATTTATAAAATTACTTGCTACTTTTTTAAAATTTTTTTAATCTTTATTTTTGAGAGAGAGACACAGTGTGAGCAGGGGAGGAGCAGAGAGAGAGGGAGACACAGAATCCGAAGCAGGCTCCAGGCTCTGAGCTGTCAGCACAGAGCCCAACACGGGTCTTGAACTCACCAGCTGCGAGATTATGACCTGAGCCAAAGTCAGATGCTCAACCTACCGAGCCACCCAGGCGCCCCATATATTTTTTTTAATGTTTATTTATTTTTGAAGGAGAGAGACAGAATGCAAGCGGGGGAGGGACACACACACACACAGTCCGAAACAGATTCTTTTTTTTTTTTAATTTTTTTTTTCATAGTTTATTTATTTTTGGGACAGAGAGAGACAGAGCATGAACGGGGGAGGGGCAGAGAGAGAGGGAGACACAGAATCAGAAACAGGCTCCAGGCTCTGAGCCATCAGCCCAGAGCCTGACGCGGGGCTCGAACTCACGGACCGCGAGATCGTGACCTGGCTGAAGTCGGACGCTTAACTGACTGCGCCACCCAGGCGCCCCTCGAAACAGATTCTAGGCTCTGAGCTGTCAGCACAGATCCTGATGCGGGGCTTGAACCCATGAGCCGTGAGATCATGAGCTGAGCTGACGTCGGACACTTAACCAACTGAGTCATCCCGTTGCCCCAAATTACTTGCTACTTTAAAAGATACAGATTTCTCATCATAGCCTGATCCAAATTAGACATAACTTTCCAGGACAGCTACTTTTTAAATATCAAACCTCTTTGATTAAAAAAAAAAAAAAAAAAGGATGGGGCACCTGGGTGGCTCAGTCGGTTGGGCAGCCAACTTCGGCTCAGGTCGTGATCTCACGGAATGTGAGTTCAAGCCCTGCGTAGGGCTCTGTGCTGACAGCTCAGAGCCTGGAGCCTGCTTCAGATTCTGTGTCTCCCTCTCTCTCTGACCCTCCCCTGTTCATGCTCTGTCTCTCCCTGTCTCAAAAATTAAAAAAAAAAAAAAATTAAAAAACAAAAAGGATATTTTGGACAGTTTTTGGTTTAAAAAACATGGCCAATGTAGATGGAATAAAGCAAAATGAGCTGGCGGTGTCAAGAAGTGTCTAATAGGAATCACAACATCTAGAGCGCTTCAGAGGATGAATAAGGGTCTGTGATCAGGGAATGCAGGATCTAGATGATGAGGTGATTATTAAGGCAGAAGAAGGGAGAGGGAAAAGCAAAGGGGAGAAGAGGGTACAAGTGAATAAATGCCTTACAACGCTCAAGAGTTTGGTTCTGCTAACAGATCGTGCAGGTTCAAATCAGCCTCACCATATATTAGCTACGAGACTTTGGGCAAGATCTAAAATTTTCTGAGCTTCAGATCTCTATGTGTAAGACAAAGGTAACAACAGTACCCACCGCCACATAAGGTTGTTGTAAATGCCAAATGAGTTAATATATAAAAAGCATGTGACATTCAGTAAGTATTCAGTAGGTGTTATCATTAGCTTTGCATAGCGCTTCACAATATATGGGGTGCTGCCATAATACATATTATCTTATACAACACTCACAGCAACCCTGTGTCATTATCCTTGTTTTAGAAATAGGGAGAAAGAGGTTAGATAAAATTAGCAACTAACCGAAACTCACAAAGCTAGGAAATTGGAGGGGTAGGACTATAGCTTATGCAGGCTTTTATATAACATAGGTGCCTCCTCTGCAATTTTGTGTTGGAGGTGAAGGTGTGTTTAGGAGGAAGGGGGAAAGAGGATGGAGGAAATGGATTTGTAAATCCATGGAAAAGAAGAGTCACCGTTTAGCTAGAGCCAGCTCAGATCTTCCTAAAGACTCTTACTTTTTCTCCCCATGGTTTCCTTTTCTGATTTATTTATTTTTAGCTTCAACAGACGTATAGATTGAATCTTAGTCAACCTATCCCTTGCATCATCGACAAAAAGCAGATACCTGCCTCTACCAAATCTGTTCAACAATCATTCCTAGAGCTGCTAATAGAAGAAGACAGAAAGTCTGACACATTGAAGAAATTTCGGTATGTGGTAGGAAAGACTGACATTAAACCTTCTTTGGACGACATGTGGGACCTCTTGCTTTTTTTTTTTTTTTCCTGTCCAAGAGCTTCTCCTTCCCCTCAATTATGATGTGGTGCAGTGGAGAGTCCAAGGTAGTATTACTTTTCTTAGCTAATTTAACAAGAGGCTTACTTACATATATTTCTACTTGAATATTTAACATCTAATTTTGAGTTCCTTTTTTTAAAAACTGATGCTGGTCTGCTCCTTGTCTGCTCTTTTCCAGGGGTGATGTAGGTCCAGTTTTCTTTTTAGTGACTCCCCTTCATAACAATTTCAAGACTGGGGCTCTCTTGCCCCTACAGGTGACATGACAATAATGGTCCTGGAGGGAGACAGACTGATGGCATCCTTTCCTTATAATGTTTGGGTGCCTCATCTCACATGCATGGGCTTACTCCAAAGATTCAACTAGGAGTTTAATTTTCCATGTCATTAATTGTGAATGCTAAAGACTTTAACTAAATCATTGGATGAAGCAGAACTTTTTGAATAAAGTGTTAGAATTCTTTTCCCATACTTTTGAGCTTATATCTAACTGAATCATAACTAGTGTCAATAGATTTTTTCAGATGAAAGGTTAATTTCATTAATCATATGAGGACATACATTTATAGATTTGTGGAACATTTGTTAATTTGTGATATTCTACTTGAATGTGAATTGTTTTATTTTTGCCCACTTAATTCAGTTCAACTTTAAATTTAAATTAAATTAAGTTAATAAAAATGGTCTTGCTAAAAAATGAAGCTTAGTCTTTTTTTTTTTCAAAAAAATTTTTTTAATGTTTATTTTTGAGACAGAGAGAGAGAGCATGAACAGGAGAGGGTCAGAGAAAGAGGGAGACACAGAATCTGAAACAGGCTCCAGGCTCTGAGCTGTCAGCACAGAGCCGGATGCGGGGCTCGAACTCACGGACCGGGAGATCATGACCTGAGCCGAAGTCGGCTGCTTAACCGACTGAGCCACCCAGGCGCCCCCTTTTTTTTTTTTTTCCAAAAAAATTTTTTTAACGTTTATTTTTGAGACAGAGAGAGGGAGAGCATGAACAGGGGAGGGTCAGAGAAAGAGGGAGGCTTATTATGAAACAAATTATTTTAACACAGAATGAAGAAACTTAGGTTACTTTTTTCCTGTTTTCCTTTTTTTTTTTTTTTTTTAGAGAGAGAGAGAGAAGGTAAGAGCTTTTGGAAGGAAGGGGGAAAATGTTGATGGGAAAAAAATAGTCTCGATATGGTTTACATATTCTATGAAGCTAAGAAGGTAGTTTTAAAATAGATCACTAGGTGAAGTCATGGAAATGGAAATGCAGCTTTTGGTGAAGAAAAAAAAAGCTATTTTAGCAAATTCTGCTGTTTTAATCTCTCTCTCAGTCAAAGTGGGCGTAACTAATGTTCTTCAGTGCCAGAGAGGGCATCATAGGACAAGGTGGTGGTGAAGAGAAAAGGGGAGAATAAGAGTCATACATTTTGATTGAATATGGAGCTCAGGAGAGTTTGGTGCTTCCAGTTAGTGCTCTCTGGTTCTTTAGACAAGAAGACCAAATGGAAGCCATCTGGAATGCTGATCTGTCGACTTCAAGCTACCCAGTAACAGAGAAGACATCAATACACTCACTCTGGGCCCAGCTGGGTGGGTACCCAGATATTCCTATGCTACTCCAGTTAGATGTTCAATCTACCTTCAGAAAATCTCTTGGATCCATTAAATCACAGTAAGTTAAGGACTGGGAGAACTCTGGTAATTGGGCCTTTGGTCACATACCTTCTGTTTCCCTACCTTGACCTTACCTTATAGCACCAGGGAATTACCAAAAGTAGGTGCTTGGTGTAAAGTTAGACATTACCTTTTCCAGGATGCTGTATTAACAGAAGTATACAGTATGTAACCATTTGAATCTTTTTTCACTTAGCATAACTCCTATGAAATTCATCCATGTTTTTATGTGTATTATTAATTCATTCCTTTTTATTTACTGACTAGTATTATTCCATTATAGGCTGTACCACATTTTTTAATTCATTCATCAGGTGAAAGACATTTGAGTTGTTTCCAGTTTGGAGCCATTATAAATAAAACTGCTATAAAAATTCATACACAGGTTTTGGGGTGAATGTAAGTTTCTACTTCTCTTAGATAAATACCCAGGAGTGGGGTTGATGGGTTAGATAAGCATATGTTTAACTTTTATAAGAAATTGCCAAGCTTTTTTCCAAAGTGACTTTTCATCTCTGTATTTATTCAGTGGGGCTAGTTCTTGTCCTGCCTCTGGATGAAAACCTAGATGGTTCTATGACATTTCCGGTAACTTTTCAGTACTATGTTTATCTGGTTAGTAAAATGTCCAGAACCATGTACAAGTAAAACTTGGATTTTATTTTAAAGTTGAGGTTTCTCCTCTCTTCCAGCTAAGACTATTTATTACAACTTAGAGTCAGAGAAGGAGGATATGAACAGCTGCTTTTTTCTGCCCTACTGCTTCTCACTTTCCCAGCTTGCTACTATGGGACCTTTTAGGAATTAGAGGTCTTGGAAGGAAGAAGAGAGGGGGTAAATGGAAAGTTCTTACTATCACTGTTGCATTTTCTAACATCAGTGCTTCCTGGATGTGGCAGATTTTTAAAGCTGACTCATGAGGTACTTTGATTAGTTCCTTGGAGATCACCATCACTGAAGATGTCTTATCTGCAGATTTCTTGATCTTGTCAAATATAGTTTTATCCCAACTGGTTGTTTACATCTGTGATACTTCCAGCTTCTCTCTGCTGAGATGTGTTTGCATATTTAGGCACCCCTTGCAGACAGAACCCATGACAGCCCTATGCCATCTTTCTTGGGTATACATATGCATAGATGTGGCCCACATCTAGTCTACTGGAAACAGTGGGCCTTTCTTTGTCCAAGTAAACTCTGAGGTTGAAGGCTTATCCCAATGCAGCAGCAGCCTCTTCTTTGCTATTAGTACAGCTAGCCAATCAATCACTGCCTTAGCTTTTTTTTAGGTATTGAATCAGGCCCCATTCTATTGGACCTCCAAAACGCTGTGATAAGTTCTTGGAGTGGAGAATGGGTAGGCATGCTCTCAAAATCCTCTTCTCCTTGACCATTTCATACTCTGAGTATGAGTTAGAAGATTAAGAGTCAGTTTAATTAATATTCAACTTTATCCAGTCAACCTGAATTTAATCTGACCACTTTTCCATTGTGCTTTGTCAAAACTTTCATTTTGATATTCTACCACATACAAAATATGTATTAGGAGTCTCTAACTTGTTTAGTTAGATGCCTGAAAACGTTCAGAGTAAGAGGTGCTGAAAACAGTGAAAAAAATTAAGACATTATAGGAAATAGGAGACCTGAAGTCTTGGAATTTTGCTATTTTTCACTAAAAATAGAAATATAGACAATATACACTTTAAGACATCTTAAGTTAGTAATAATGGGCACTATATGATCAGTTACTACTTGCCATGCTCCCTTTTTTTTCCTCACTAGAATCTCTTCAAGGTCTTCCTCCCCCCAAAAGGATTATATTTATTTTACTTTGTGAAAATTAAAGTACAAACCAAGAGAATTTCTTTCCCTCTGGTTTTAGTTATTTCTACCACTCCTTAGAGCTCAATTTAAACAATTATTCTTTCTGATCTGTCTTCTCTAATTCTTCCTATGTGCTCCCATAGCATCTTATAATTAAATAGTATCCTAGCACTTACCATTCTATATTGTGCCTCATTATTTTCCTCCCCTGATTTCAGACATGTTTTGGAGAAATTAGCTGCCTTTGTGCTGAACTGCCACTACCTTTGCTCTGCCTGCTTTCCTTTCAAAAATATTTATGGACTACTTACTACGTGCCAGGTACTATACCTAGGCACCGAGATACAATATGTGGGAAGGGCTCAAGAGATCATAGATGACAGGAAGAAGGAAAAATTTGTGCAAAATCTAGGGTCAATACCATATTGCTTCTTTTTGCTTTATCTCCTTAAAAAACCAGCAACAAAAACTAAACTAAACTAAATAATATTTCCCCCTACTCCTCAGTTCCCTTTCTTCCTATTTCCAACAGAGGTGACTAGAACTAAGGTTTTTTTCTCTTCCTGTCTGGATGTGTTATGTGACGCTTGGAGCTACTGCAATCTTTGGCAACCCTGAGGTGATAACCACAAGATAAAAAGACAATACACCAGGAATTACAGAGAAGGAAAATAAATAAAACCCTGTCCCTGATGACATCTAATTGCTAGAACAACCCTGACTATACGTGCCTCTGGGCTTTTGTTAAGTGAGCCTTTGTTTGGTCAAGGATTCTGTTGCTTATAGTCATGGGAGTTTGAAAAGAATGTGTAACCTGCTATTGTTGGATAAAGTAGTCTAGAGACATCAATTATATCCATTTGATTAATGGTGCTGTTGAGTTCAACTATAACCTTAATAATTTTCTGCCTGCTGTATCTGTCCACTTCTGATAGAGGAATGTTAAAGTCTCCAACTACAACAGAGGATTCACCTGTTTCTCCTTGCAGTTCTATCAGTTTTTGCCTCATGTAGTTTGATGCTCTGTTGTTAGGCAAAACAGTAAGGATTATTATGTCATCTTGGCATATTGACCCCTTTATCATTATAAAATACCCTTCTTTGTCCCTGATAGCTTTCCCTGCTTTAAAGTCTAGTCTGTCTTAAATTAATATAACTACTCCTTTCTTTTGATTAGTGTTATCATGGCATTTTTTCCCTTCCATTTACTTTTAACCTACATATCTTAATATTTAAAGTCAGTTTTTTATAGACAACATATATTTGGGTCTTGTGTTTGGATCCACTCTGATAATCTCTGTCTTTTAATTGGCATATTTAGATCATTAACGTTTAAGATGGTTATTGATATAGTTGCATTAATATCTACCATATTTGTTACTGTTTTCTATTTATTGCCCTTGTTCTTTGGTCTTTCATACTTTTTCTGCACTTTTTAGTTTTGAGATTTTATAATTCCATTTTATCTCCTTTCTTCATTTAAACTTTCTTCATTACTTTTTCAAGTTGCTGCCCTAGACTTTGCACTATACATTTACAACAAACCCATGCCTACTTTCAAATAACACTATACTGCAAGTGCCTTATAATAACAAAATATTTCTAATTCTTCTCCCACTCCATCCCTTGTATCATTTCTGTCATCCATTTAATCTATACATTAGCATGCATACATCATTGAATACATTGTTATTATTACTATTTTGCACAATTTATTATCTGTTAGACCAGTTAAGAAAAATAAAACCTTTTATTTTTATTTATTGCTTCTCAAATGCTCTTCCTATCTTTATGTAGATCCAAATTTCTGATTTATATCATGTTCCTTTTTTCTGAAGAATGTCCTTCAACACTTCTTGCAAGGCAGATCTACTGGCTATAAAATTCTCTCAGTTTTTGTCTGAGAAAGTCTGTATTTTTTTCTTCACTTAAAAATTTTTGCAGGGTACAGAATTCTAAGTAGGTAGTTTTTCTCTAAACACTTAATTTTTTTAATGTTTATTTATTTTTGAGAGAGAGAGAGAGACAAGTGCAAGCAGGGGAGGGACAGAGAGGGAGGGAGACACAGAATCCAAAGCAGGCTCCAGGCTCTCAACTGTCAGCACAAGAGCCCAACGTGGGGCTTGAACCCATGAACCATGAGATCATGAACTGAGCCCAAGTCAGACTTTTAACTGACTGAGCCATCCAGGCACCACTCTCTCAACACTTTAAACATTATACTCCTTTCTCTTGCTTGCACGGTTTCTGAGAAGTTGGATGTACTTTTTATCTTTGCTGCTCTGTAGGTAAGGTGTTTTTTCCTTCTGATTTCTTTCAAGACTTTTACCTTAAATATGATATGCCTAAGTGTGACTTTTGGGGCATTTATCCTACTTGGTATTATCTGAGTTTCCTAGTTCTGTGATTTGGTGTCTGACATCCATTTGGAGAAATGTTCCATCATTATTGCTTCAAATATTGCTTCTGTTCTTTTCTATCTTTTTCTGGTCTACCCATTATATGTATGTTACACCTTTTGCAGTTGTCCTCCAGTACTTGGATATTCTGTTTTCTTCAGTCTTTTTCTTCTTTGTTTTTCAGTTTTGGAAGTTTCTTTTTTTTTTTAATGTTTTTATTTATTTATTTATTTTAGAGAGAGACAGAGTGAGTGGGGGAGGGGCAGAGAGAGAGAGAGAGAGAGAGAGAGAGAGAGAGAGAGACAGAATCTTAAGCAGGCTCCAGGCTCTGAGCTGTCAGCACAGAGCCTGATGCGGGGCTCAAACTCATTAGCCGTGAGATCATGACTTGAGTTGAAGTTGGCTCATTCGAATGAGCCACCCAGTGCCCAGTTTTGGAAGTTTCTATTGGCATATCCTGAAACTCAGAGATTCTTTTCTGAGCCATATCCAGTATATTAATAAGGCCATCAAAGATATTCTTCATTTCTGTTAGTGTTTTTGATCTCCAGCATTTCTTTCTGGTTTTTTCTTAGAATAGCCATCTCTCTGCTTACAGTATCTGTCTATTCCTGCATGTTGTATACTTTTCCCATCAAAGTACTTAGCATATTAATTATCCTCATTTTAAATTCCAAGTGTAATAATTCTAATACCCCTACCATATCTGACTCTGATTCTGATGCTTGTTCAGTCTCTCCTGTGTTTTTTGCCTTTTAGTATGCATTGTAATTTTTGTTAAAATCCAGACATGATGTACTAGGTGAAAGGAACTCTGGCAAATAAATAAGACTTTAATGGTGTGATATAAGGTATGGAAGAATGGGAAACATTGTATAGTCCTGTGATTAGGTCTTAGTCTTTTGAAAAGCCTATGCCTCTTGTCTGTGAACTTCACCAGTGCTTCTTAATATCCTTCACTCCCACCTTTGGTGTCACAGGATGGATAGAGGGAACTGGAATTGGGTATTTCTCTTCTCTCACAAAGAAGGCTAGAGTTGACTGGAGTTGGGTATTTTCCTTCCTCCAAATAAGTTAGGTCCTGATGAAACCCTACGCTTTGGTTAGGCTTTGGTAAAATAGTCTCTCTCAAGGGCAGACCTTGTTAAGAAGAACAAGATGCTCTGGTATATTTCAAAATGGTTACTTTACCCATCCCCCTGAGAGAAACATCAGGAAATTTTTCTCCAATCTTCACTGTGAGGACATGGTAGTTTCTGGAGGTCCCTTTTACTGGGTCCTCCTGGAAATTTTAATTCTCAGACTTGTCCGTACTGAGCTTCCAGCAATTCATCAATTAAAGTTCAAGTTTTTTACCAGGCACTGGATCCTGCAGAAGTGTCTGCTCATGGGTTTTGGCTCCAGTAAGTTGTGATTCTCTGTATTGCCTGTCCCTCCAATTTGCAGGGCAATGGTTTTCCCTGTGACCTCATTTCTCTGAATGTAGGTTGTTAGGATGGAGTAGCAACTTCTTGCATGTATTCTTCAACAAATTCCAATGCACTTACTTTTTGGTTGCAAAAATGGGCTCATACTTGACATGTTTTTTTAAATCTGTTTAGTGTTTCACTTAACAGTACATCTTTAAATTTTTTCTATGTCAGTATAGACTTACATCATCATTTTTATTGATTGCATGATGCTCATTGTATAGTTCCATCACAATTTATTGAACTGTCTGCCTATTGATGGAAATTTGAATATTCTTCAACATTACAAACAATGCTGCAGCAAATATCCTCACATAAGTTTGCATAGTTGTATGATGATTTCCCTATAAAAATGTCATTAAAATAATATTAATTTTCTTCCAATTACAAAAATAAAGCATGATTATCATAGAAAATTTGGAAAAGAGCAAGAAGTCCATGCCCAGAAATAACCATTGTTAACACTTAAGTTCTAACTTTAGGTGTAAGAAGACTGTCTAATAAGTAATAAGCTATTGCCAAGCTCTGCTCTTCCTGGGAGACATTCTGCCTTGTCAAAGTGACTTTTATAAATATAGATTACATATCAATTTTACTAGTTTAACTTTGGGAGTTCTGGAGGCACTCTTATTTTCCTTATGAATCATCTATATTCCTATAAATGTATTTAAGAGCAATTTGTAATAAGATTAATTTTCTTGTCTTGTTTCCAGGTTTAAGAAGATTCCCAAGTGACTGTAAAATTAAATACAAGCATGTTGAAAGTAAATTTCAGAGTTACAGTAGAATTCCTGTTTTGCTTTCTTTCATGTACATGCATTGCTTTACCTACTCTGTGCTTTTACATTCTGCCTATAGTTCTTTAGGTTAAACATCTTCACTTCCAGACTATTAACATGACCACTCAAGAAAGAATATCCTCCTCTAGATTACTGGAAACACAAAGCTTCAACAAACACTGTGGTAGGCTGTCATAAAAGGGACATAATATGGCCCCTCACATGATGGCAAAGTAGCACAGTCTACCTCCCAGAACCTAAACCCAAAGATGCCTCAGAAATAAGAAATGAATGGATATAAAAGAAGAAGAAGAAGAAGAAGAAGAAGAAGAAGAAGAAGAAGAGGAGGAAGAGGAAGAAGAGGAGGAGGAAGAAGAGGAGGAGGAGGAGGAGGAAGAGGAGGAGGAAGAGGAGGAGGAGGAGGAGGAGGAAGAGGAGGAGGAGGAGGAGGAAGAGGAGGAGGAGGAGGAAGAGGAGGAGGAGGAGAAAACCAGCAGAAACCCCTGGAGAGTCAAAAGGTGATTATGATCTGGTAAAGAAGGGAAATAGTAGCCTGGGACAGAGGAAAGCCAGGCTTCCAACGTGGGGAGTGGATTTGTGGAGAAATTTTGAATTGGGCTCTTTTCTACTCCCCCTCCCAACACTGCCCATACTTACATCATTGCCTTCCCTAGCAGATTCATAGGGAAACACTATGTAGGGTTTAAAAAAAAAAAAAAAAGGCAAATGCTGGCTTAACCAACAAGCATCAACAGGTTTCTCCTACCCACCCCCCACCCCCAACCCATAGGCCTTCTTCCCATCCAGAGGACTAAATAATACATTCTTAGAAAAGAACGAAGCCTAGGGTAAGATACAGAGAGGTTTGCTAAAGGACAAAGCCTTCTGATAAGAATGACACACATGAGGATATTAAAGTTGGAACCCTGCTCATCAGAGGTGATACAAGCTAAGGTCTATGTTTTGATTCCTCCTACCCCTTTCTCCATCCATTACCTGCCAAGATAACTGATAATTGATACCCGTGAGGAAAATGACCTCACAGGGAAAAATAACTAGAAAATGAGAAAGGCAATAAACTAAATATCCTACTCGAGATGACAAGAAAAAGTAGGATACATGCCAAATAAATGTCCCTAAAAGAGGATATTGATAACGAAGCAGAAACGATTATAAAGAAACAAGTATGGGGGGAGTCTGGGTGGCACAGTCGGGTGAGTGTCCAACTTGATTTCTGCTCAGGTCATGACCTCATGGTTCGTGGGGTCAGGCTCTGTGCTGACAGTGTGGAGCCTGCTTGAGATTCTCTCTCTCTTTCTCTCTCTCTCTGCCCCTCCCCAGCTCTCTCTCTCTCACACACACACTCTCTCTCTCAAAATAAATAAACATTAAAAATTTTTTTAATAAATTTAAAAAAAGGTAACAAGTAGGATTACTGAATATTCAAACACAATTGAAATAAACTCATTGGATGACATAAACAGCAAAATGGACACAGCCCAAGATCAGGTCAAGAAACTTTTCCAAAAGACACTGAGAAGGAATTAGAGATAAAAGATATAAAAAACTAAGAAATATGGAGGCTAGATATAGAAATGACAGCATTTATATAACAGGAGTGCTAATAAGAGAGAAAAAAAGTAAATGGAGGGAAGATGATTCATGAAAAAAAAGTGAGAGCTTCCAAAGAAAGGTTGCTATTGAAAGGCTATAAGGCTACAAATAAATAGAATTGATATGGGAAAATGCATACTTACTAATAGTTTAATGAAATTTAAGAATTCCAAAGGCAAAGAGAAAATTCTAAAGCCTCTCTGAGAAAAGCAGTTTATCCATAAAGAAAACAAATCAGAATAATGTGAGATGTCTCAAGAGCAACATTAGGGGAAGGTAAACAATGAAATATTCTTAAAATATTAAGAGCAGAAACTTTGACTCTAAAATTTTATATTTAGCTAACTTATCAATTAAATGTGAGGATACAATATTCTCAGACCTTCAAGGTCTCAGCAGATTATCATGAAGATCCCCTGAAAATATTCCTGGAGGAAGTAAGGTATCAAACAAACACTTTAGGAAATGCTATAAAATATAAAACAGTAAGAATGATAAAATACCCTTGTAAAGTATGTTGTCTAAAAAAGCATTTTACACACACACACACACACACACACACACACCAGATATAACAAAGTAGGGGACAGAGTGTAACCTCCAGAGGTAGGTAAGAGTGTATGTATTAAAGTATTTGTACTACTAAAGGGGAAGATACAGAGAGATGTTGATAAGTTTCATAAATTAGGGAGAAAAATACAAGTAAAGGCCTTAATAAGTTAGGGATTACCAATGAAGAACAAATATAAAATGCATGCTTTTCTGGGATGCTTGGGTGGCTCAGTCAGTTAAGTGTCTGACTCTCTGTTTCTGCTCAGGTCATGATATCACTGTTTCATGGGTTTGAGCCCCATGTTGAGCTCTGCGCTGACAGTGCAGAGCCTACTTGGGATTCTCTTTCTCTCTCCTTCCCTCCCTCTACTCCTCTCCCACTCACACTGTCTCTCTCTCTCTCAAAATAAATAAATAAACATTAAATAAAATTAAAATAAAATGCATGCTTTTCAAACTCATAGATAAAACCGATTTATCCAAGGAAATGAATAAGAAGCAAAAAAAAAAAAAATTAAAATGGAATAAAAGTTCTAACATAGAAATAATATATTAGTTAAACTTAAAATTCTCAGATTGAATTTTAAAAAATCTAGTGGAGTGCCTGTTTGGTTCAGTCGGTAGAGCATGCAACTCTTGATCCCAGTGTCACGAGTTCAAGCCCCACATTGGGCATGGAGCCTAACTTAAAAAAAGAAAAAAATCTAGGGGCACCTGGGTGGCTCAGTTGGTAAAAGGACCAACTCTTGATTTCAACTCAGGTCATGATCTCACAGTCATGAGATCAAGCCCCACATAGGGCTCTGCGCTGACAGTGGGAGCCTGCTTGGGATTCTCTCTCTCTCCTCTCCCTCTGCTCCTCCCCCTGCTCATGCACACTCTCTCAAAATAAACATTTAAAAAAAAGAAAAAAATCTAGCAATATAATGTCTACATGAGACACAGTTTTTTAAAGTTTATTTATTTTGAGGGGCGCCTGGGTGGCGCAGTCGGTAAAGCGTCCGACTTCAGCCAGGTCACGATCTCGTGGTCTGTGAGTTTGAGCCCCGCGTCAGGCTCTGGGCTGATGGCTCGGAGCCTGGAGCCTGTTTCAGATTCTGTGTCTCCCTCTCTCTGCCCCTCCCCCGTTCATGCTCTATCTCTCTCTGTCCCAAAAATAAATTAAAAACGTTGAAAAAAAAATTAAAAAAAAAAAAGTTTATTGATTTTGAGAGAGAGCGAGTGCAGGAGGGGCAGAGAGAGAGAGAGAGAGAGAGAGAGAGAGAGAGAATCCTAAGCAGGCTCTGCGCTGACAGTGCAGAGCCCCAAAATGGGGCTTGAATTCACAAACCACAAGATCATGACCTGAGCCAAAATCAAGAGCCAGATGCTAAACCGACTGAGCCACCCAAGGCACCCCTGGAGACATTTAAAGGAAAGGTTGGGCAAGTTAAAACAAAAAGACGGGAAATGGCAACAATTAACCAAAAGAAAGCCAAGCATATGTTTAATATCAGGTCAAAAATAGAATTCAAGACAAAAAGTATCACCAGAAGCAAAGGAAAACTATAGCTAAAGAACATGGAATATACAGAAAATATAATGCATCTCTATTAATACAGGTGCTTATTATGACATAACTTCAAAATATACAAAATAGTAGCTGACCCCTGCCTCTCCCTGCAGCCCTCTGATGATGTCGGTTTTAACTCCCATATCCCCCTCATCAGTTGGCCTGGAAATGAACTGGGGGTCTTACTCCTCAATGCCACTTCTAGATCATTCTTCCCTACTCTCTAATAATACTCAACTTTCAATCTCCTGTTACTATGCCATATACCCCCCCATTGCCTTCTCTGTTGCAGTCCTTTACCTCCTCTTTGTTTACTGTCACTCTGTCCAGTACTTCTGTCATAATCCCTAGCAATTTCAATATTCATTTAACTTTTTATAATACCTGACCTTGCAATGTTTTGATTTTTCTCCTTTGGTGACTTAATCCTCTAGCTATTTAGTCATACCCTCGACCTTGTCATTGCAAAAACAAAACGAAACAAAAATACCCTGCAACCAATCTGTAATTTCAGTTCCAAATAACTCATTCTGCAAACGTCACCTCTTTACAGCTCATTCCCACTAGTATCCCAACTCCAACAATCCTCTGATCTTCACAGACCTTTTATTTCATCGATTCCACCATGTTCACAGTGTCCCTCATCCTTTCATGTCCTCAATTCCTTTGTAATCTACTTTAAATCATAGATAATTACAGTTAGATAGATTACATAATCTATCTGGTAGATAGATAGATAGATAATTATAATCAGTCCTTTGCATATGCTCTCAACTCAAACTCACTTATTCCTCTCTTGCTTCAAAGTACTCCTTGGTTGACCACAGTCCAGCTTAAATCAAATTTGCTCTGCCTGCTCGATACCTGCATCCTGGCAGCTGAATGTAGCTTAAGATAAACATTCAAATTTGCTGACTAGTCTTACATTAAATAATCATTAACCTCAACTGGCCCCATAATACTGCCTGGCAAACATACTATATTTCCTTAATCCATTTACTCTGACTTTGCTGGACAGGTTTTCTCCTATCGCCTTAAATTCCTGAGACTTTCCCTTTCATCTTCTTTCTTGGCTTATGACCAAGCTCCTCCTCTCACTGAGAAAATGGAAGCAATCATTATTAAGTCCACATACTTCTACCACATCTCTCTAACTATCTGCATTTGTACCCATATATCTACTTTCTCTCTTGTTACCTGTGGATGAAGTATCTCACTTCCATCTAATGCCAGCCCCTCACTTGTACACTAGATCTTATCTCCTCTTTTCTATTCAAGGACATTGCTTCAGCAATTCTCCCGTCTCTCTCTGTACCATCAATTTTTCCTCTATAACATGATGTTATTTTTCTCAACTTTGAAAGCAAACAACTCTCTCTCTTAGATCCACTTCCTTCAACAGTTATTGCTCCATTTCTCCCTTTCTTTTCACGCCAAAATTCCTTTTAAAAATTATGTAAGCTAACTAATATCTCTCCTCTCCTGAACCTACTCTAATCAGGTTTCTGCTTCTACTCCATCATCGAACTTGCTCCTAGCAAGGTCACCAACATCCTTCATACTGTTAGATCAAATGATCAGTTTTGAGGTCTTACTTGATATATCAGCAACATGTGAAACTATGGATCACTCTGTTTCCTTGAAATAATTTTTTCACATGGGTTCCAGGACATTGTACTCTCCTGGTTTGCCTCTTCTCTGGCCACCTTTATATCTTTTTGCTGGTTCCTTTTTATCTCCCTGCCCTCAAAATGTTGCAGTGGTTCAGAGTTTACTTCTTAGGCCTCTTGTCCTGTCTACACTCCCTTGATGGTCTCAGCCTTATGGCTTTAAATACCAATATATGGTATATACAATGCTGATGATTTCAAATTTATATCTCAGACTTTGCCTCTGAACTTTGCCCCTGAATTCTAGTCCTATATATCCAACTATCCACTTGATATCTCCACTTAGCTGAGCTCCTGATAGCAACAGACCTATTCCTTATGCTTTGTCCCTGATGATACTTTTTGCCTTGAATTTGTAGCTTCAATTCATCTTATATAAAATAGATACTTTGTTTCTGTTTTTCATTTTGTTTTGTTTTTGGTGTTTTCTGTTCATATTAGCCTGGAATACCTACTTATATTTCTTTCCATTTGTCTGTAGTCTTTCATTTTAAATATGTCTCTTATAGATAATATATTGTTAGACCTTAATTTTTAAATCCAGTCTGAGATCCAACCTGAGTTTCTGCCTTCTCATTGAGGGATTTAACTTATCAACATTTATTGTAATTTCAGTTATATTAGGATTTATTTTTGCCATCTTATAAAGATGAGTAAGATGGAAAACTCCCTAATGAGCTGATTAGGAAAAAGAGACTATTCAAATAATCAAATCACATAACGAAATCAAAAGAACTAGTACAGATACAACAGAGATAGAAAAGAATATGATGGTCAATTATAAGCTGATATACTAAAAGCTAGGTGATTTTTGGAAAATTATAAAATTCCAAGATTGGCAGAAAACATTAAAAATATGAACAGATTAAATACCTATAAACACATTGAATAGCAATTAAAGACCTTCCCCCCCTGGGGGGCAGGGGGACCTTAGGCTTATATGGTTTTACAGTGAATTTTACTAAGCTTTCAAGGGACAGATAATCCCTTTATCAATTAAATGTTCCAGAAAATAGGAAAAGGGAAAAAGCTGCATAATGATTTATTCCACAATCAGTACAAGAAAAGAGAATCATAACCCATGTTACTGATGAAAATAGATTTTAAAAAATAAATGCAAAGAAATATTATCCAACTATGGCTTAACATGACAAAGCAATCAATGTTATTGACCGTATCTATAGATTAAAGGAGAAAAATCACATAATCTTTCCAAGAATTGTGGTATAATACACTTGATAAGGTTACACATTTGTATTTAAAATGTCTTCAGAAAAACAGAAATATTAATTCTCTATACTAGCAATAATGAACCAAAAATGGCAATACCATTCACAATAGTACCAAAAATTATAACATATTTAACAATTAGTTCACAAATGTGGCACAATATGTTTACCCTGAAAAAAATTTAAACTCTATTCAAGGATATAAAAGAAGATCTAAAAAAAAAAAAAATAGATAAAGTATGTTCTTAGTTAAGACAACTTAGTAAAGATGTCAGTTCCTTGAAAAATAACCTATAAGTTCAAATCTTATTTTAAAGGGTGCCTGGGTGGCTCAGTTGGTTAAGGTTAAGCATCTGATGATTTTGTCACAGGTCATTATCTCATGGTTTGTGAATTCAAACCCTGTTCTGGCCGCTGTGCTGAAAGTGCCAAACATGCTTGGGATTCTCTCTCTCCCTCTCTTTCTCTTGTCCCTCCCCTACTTGCACTCTCTCTCCCTCAAAAATAAATAAATAAACATTAAAAAAATTTTTTTTAATGTTTATTTATTTTTGAGGGAGAGAGAGACAGAGAGAGACAGAGCATGAGTGGGGGAGGGGCAGAGAGAGAGGGAGACACAGAATCGAAAGCAGGCTCCAGGCTCTGAGCTGTCAGCACAGAGCCTGACTTGGGGCTTGAACTCACAAACTGTGAGATCATGACCTGAGCCGAAGTTGGACACTTAACTGACTGAGGCACCCATGCACCCCAATAAATAAACTTTAAGAAAATCTTATTTTAAAATGTTAGCTGGAACTTTTTTAGAAACTTGACAAACTCATTCTAAACTGTATGTGAAAACATACAGCACATGAAAAGAGGAATCACTTTTGAAAAAGAAAATGAGAAAGGGGTTAATAATATAGCTATTACGAGCTGGCACATTATAGAAATTATAGAAATTTAAAAAACACATTATAGAAATTAAAAAAACAACAGCAGCAAGATAGAAACACAAGAACAAATAAACCAACAAACAAAGAGCTCAGAAATAGACCCATGACACACAGAACATGACATATGAAAAAGGTGGCACCACAAAGGCAGCAAAGCCACCTTCATGAGGAAGGAACAGATTTCTTAGAAGTTATGTTGATAACAATAGCCCAAGTATGGAAAGAGCCCAAATGTCCATCGATGGATGAATGGATAAAGATGTATTACTCAGCAATCAAAAAGAATGAAATCTTGCCATTTACAACTACGTGGATGGGACTGGAGGGTATTATGCTAAGTGAAATTAGTCAGAGAAAGACAAAAATCATAGACTTCACTCATATGAGGAATTCAAGAGACAAAACAGATGAACATAAGAGAAGGGAAGCAAAAATAATATAAAAACAGGGAGGGGGACAAAACAGAAGAAACTCATAAATATGGAGAACAAACTGAGGGTTACTGGAGGGTTTGTGGGAGGGGGGATGGGCTAAATGGGGAAGGGGCATTAAGGAATCTACTCCTGAAATCATTGTTGCACTATATGCTAACTAATTTGGATGTAAACTTTTAAAAATGAAAAATAAAATTAAAAAAATTTACGTTGATAAAACAGGTTCACAGTATGAAGAAAAATCAAGTTAGATCCCTACCTTACACTGAATAAATACAAAGATAAACTTCAGATGACTTAGAGTTAAAAAAAATTTTTCTTTATGTTTATTCATTTTTTTAAATTTTATTTTTTATTTTTTAAAATTTACATCCAAATTAGCATATAGTGCAACAATGATTTCAGGAGTAGATTCATTAGTGCCCCTTACCCATTTAGCCCATCCCCCCTCCCACCACCCCTCCCATAACCCTCAGTTTGTTCTCCATATTTATGAGTCTCTTCTGTTTTGTCCCCCTCCCTGTTTTTATATTATTTTTGTCTCCCTTCCCTTATGTTCATCTGTTTTGTCTATTAAAGTCCTCATATGAGTGAAGTCTATGATTTTTGTCTTTCTCTAATTTCACTTAGCATAATACCCTCCAGTCCCATCCACGTAGTTGCAAATGGCAAGATTTCATTCTTTTTGATTGCCAAGTAATACTCCATTGTATATACATACCACTTTTTCTTTATCCATTCATCCATCAGTGGACATTTGGGCTCTTTCCATACTTTGGCTATTGTTGATAGTGCTGCTATAAACATGGGGGTGCATGTGTCCCTTTGAAACAGCACACCTTTATCCCATGGATAAATGACTAGTAGTGCAATTGTTGGGTCATAAGGTAGTTCTGCTTTTAGTTTTTTGAGGAACCTCCATACTGTTTTCCAGAGTGGCTGCACCAGCTTGCATTCCCATATGTTTATTCATTTTTTGAGAGAGACAGAGTGCAAGCAGGAGAGAGGGGGAAACAAAGAATCTGAAGCAGGCTCCAGGCTCTGAGCTGTCAGCACAGAGCCCAATGCAGGGCTCAAATTCACAAACTGTAAATCACGACCTGAGCCGAAGTCCAATGCTTAACCAACTGAGCCACCCAGGCACCCCATGACTTAAAGGTATTAATCAAAAAAATAAATAAAACTATCAGGCTAATAGAAGAAAATGTAGAAAAATATCTTTGTGATCTAGGGAATGGAAAGGTTTCTTAAACAAGATCCAAAAATACAAAACTTAAATCGCTTTAAATACCTTACAGTTTTATTTTATGTATATTTTAATACTTTATGTACACTTCATACTTTAAATATCTTATACTTTTATTCCTCAATTATACCTCAATAAAGCTGAAAGTAAAATAAAAACAAAACCAAAATGAAACTTAAGGCCCAAATTTCATGGATTATTTGCCAGCATGGAAAAACTTAAGAGTGGTTAGTACCAATCTTGGCAAACAAAATATGTGGGAAGACTGAGCTTTTATGCATAGGATGTGGAAGTGTAAGCTGTCTTAGCTGTTCTGGGAAGCAACCTGAAAACACTTTCATGAAGTTAAGTGTGTGTGTGTGCCTTGGAACCCCAAATTACCATCTCCTGGGTATATGTCTTAGAAAAAAAGTGTCATGTGCATTATCACGGGAACATATACAAATGTTCACTTAGCTTTTGGCAAGATAGCAGGGAGATGAAAGCAGGTGTTTTAACCAGGGGAACACTTACATAAAATAGGATGGAAGCAGACTGTGGAAGAAATGTAGCAACTAAAAGCAACAAACTGAGTGTACATATAGTCCATAGATTTTAAACACATAATGTTAAGTTTAAAAAGAAAAAAATAGGATATTTGAAGTATAATATTACTTATGCATATTAAAAATAAATACACACCTTTGTATGTAGTCTTCCTGTACCTCTTCTTTTTTTATTTTATTTTTTTTTATTAAAAAAATTTTTTTTTCAATGTTTATTTATTTTTGGGACAGAGGGAGACAGAGCATGAACGGGGGAGGAGCAGAGAGAGAGGGAGACACAGAATCGGAAGCAGGCTCCAGGCTCTGAGCCATCAGCCCAGAGCCTGACGCGGGGCTCGAACTCACGGACCGCGAGATCGTGACCTGGCTGAAGTCGGACGCTTAACCGACTGCGCCACCCAGGCGCCCCTTCTTTTTTTATTTAAAAAAAAATGTTTGTTTGTTTATTTATTTTTGAGAGAGAGAATGCATGAATAGCAGATGGACAGAGAGAGAGACAGAGAGAGAGGAGACAGAGAATCCCAAGCAGGCCCTGAGCTGCCAGAGCAGATCCCGACACTGGGCTCAAACCCACAAGTTGTGAGATCATGACCTGAGCTGAAACCAAGAGTTGGACACTTAACTGACCGAGCCACCAAGGCACCCCACTTCCTATACCTCTTGTTAAAAACTACGCACAGCAAAAAAGGAAAGCGAATCAAAATGCCTACAATTGATACTAAAATGCAGGCAAAAAATCCTACAATCTCTAATTTAAATGCAAGTTGAGAGAGATAAAGTACATACCATTCAGAACTCCCACAAATGTGTAGAGGCACAGAATCTGCTTGAAAGTGTGGAGGATTTGCAGTCTTAATGCTGGTAGAACCTGGTAATAACAAGCATTTGCTCCCAGAAGGAAATCACCCAGCCATTAGTTGGAACAGCTGAGAGCTAGTCTGAAACCTGGCAGATCAGCACTGGCAACAGGAGTCAAAACATATGGGCTGGGAAAATTCATATGAAGGAAGGTGCTTGGGAAAGTGTCAATTTCAGGAGAAAGAGGCACTTTGGAAAGTAGTCATTGTTCCTTGAAAACAGCAACCAGTGGTAAATGGAAGAAAAGAAGTAACTGGTAATAAGTACCCCACTGAAAAAGTGAATAGGAGAATCAGAGATCTGACCGTAAAAAAAGCACCTACTTAAGAAAACTGCTTTTCATTCTAGTAACAGAAGAGGGGGCCCTTGAGCTGAAAAAAAAATCAGGAAAGGCCCTTGAAACCCTGACCATTCTGGCTTGAAAGATCCACCTGCTAAAAACTCAGAAAATCTAACATATTCAAACATGAATAACAATAACAACAAAACTTCAGTATCCATATAAAGTTACTATAAAAAAAACACGCACACACAGAAACAATCACGAGTTTTGACAGATGAAAGCATACCAAAGCAGAAATTGCTAACCCAAAGCAGAAATTAAGACTAAACTACAAGATATATAATTGTAGTGAATCCTGTGGAACCCTCTCCACACACCATCTTCAGGACTGAAGTACTCATATCCCAAGTTGCTACAAGTCACTATGAAGATATTATAGTCATGAATATCTATGCAATAAATAATATAGCAATGACTTTGGTAAAGTATGAACTACAGAAGATTGAAGAAATGGACAGAAAATGCTAATAATGACTTTAATGCATATCTCTCATTTCAAGACAGTCCAAGAAAGAATAGCAACAAAAAAGTAAGAATTTAGGAGAACTAAACAATGTTGATCTATAAGACAGTCTTGTAAGACAGATAAAAGGCTTATCAATCTTTTACTACAAAATGTTACATGATGCTGCATAACAAAATTTAGTGGCTTAAAACAACACACATATATTGTGTCACAATTTCTGTGGGTCAGGAGTTCAGTACTGGTTTGGCTGGCTGGTTTTGGCTTATGGTCTCTCATGAGGTCACAGCCAAAATGTTGGCTTGGGCTTCAATCATCTGAAGGCTTGATTGTGGCTGGGGGTTCTGCTTCCAAATTGGCTCACTCACATAATTGTTGGCTAGAGGCAATATGGATGTCTCCAAAGAGCTTCTTGATATGTGATACTCAAGGGAATATCATAAGTGACCCAAGAGAGACAGAAAAGATGAAGCCATAATGCCTTTGCATGTACCTACCAAAAGTAAAATTTTTTTTTACATATTTTATTTTTATTTTTTTTAATATGAAATTTATTGACAAATTGGTTTCCATACAACACCCAGTGCTCATCCCAAAAGGTGCCCTCCTCAATACCCATCACCCACCCTCTCCTCCCTCCCACCCCCCATCAACCCTCAGTTTGTTCTCAGTTTTTAACAGTCTCTTATGCTTTGGCTCTCTCGCACTCTAACCTCTTTTTTTTTTTTCCTTCCCCTCCCCCATGGGTTCCTGTTAAGTTTCTCAGGATCCACATAAGAGTGAAACCATATGGTATCTGTCTTTCTCTGTATGGCTTATTTCACTTAGCATCACTCTCCAGTTCCATCCACGTTGCTACAAAAGGCCATATTTCATTTTTTCTCATTGCCACGTAGAATTCCATTGTGTATATAAACCACAATTTCTTTATCCATTCATCAGTTGATGGACATTTAGGCTCTTTCCATAATTTGGCTATTGTTGAGAGTGCTGCTATGAACATTGGGGTACAAGTGGCCCTATGCATCAGTACTCCTGTATCCCTTGGATAAATTCCTAGCAGTGCTATTGCTGGGTCATAGGGTAGGTCTATTTTTAATTTTCTGAGGAACCTCCACACTGCTTTCCAGAGCGGCTGCACCAATTTGCATTCCCACCAACAGTGCAAGAGGGTTCCCGTTTCTCCACATCCTCTCCAGCATCTATAGTCTCCTGATTTGTTCATTTTGGCCACTCTGACTGGCGTGAGGTGATACCTGAGTGTGGTTTTGATTTGTATTTCCCTGATAAGGAGCGACGCTGAACATCTTTTCATGTGCCTGTTGGCCATCCGGATGTCTTCTTTAGAGAAGTGTCTATTCATGTTTTCTGTCCATTTCTTCACTGGGTTATTTGTTTTTCGGGTGTGGAGTTTGGTGAGCTCTTTATAGATTTTGGATACTAGCCCTTTGTCTGATATGTCATTTGCGAATATCTTTTCCCATTCCATTGGTTGCCTTTTAGTTTTGTTGGTTGTTTCCTTTGCTGTGCAGAAGCTTTTTATCTTCATAAGGTCCCAGTAATTCACTTTTGTTTTTAATTCCCTTGCCTTTGGGGATGTGTCGAGGAAGAGATTGCTACGGCTGAGGTCAGAGAGGTCTTTTCCTGCTTTCTCCTCTAAGGTTTTGATGGTCTCCTGTCTCACATTTAGGTCCTTTATCCATTTTGAGTTTATTTTTGTGAATGGTGTGAGAAAGTGGTCTAGTTTCAACCTTCTGCATGTTGCTGTCCAGTTCTCCCAGCACCATTTGTTAAAGAGGCTGTCTTTTTTCCATTGGATGTTCTTTCCTGCTTTGTCAAAGATGAGTTGGCCATACGTTTGTGGGTCTAGTTCTGGGGTTTCTATTCTATTCCATTGGTCTATGTGTCTGTTTTTGTGCCACAAAAGTAAAATTTTTGATTGTTTTTTCTGTTAAAATAAAAAATTGATCTTTGGAAAAAAAACTGTCAATACTCAGATAACAGAAGTTTCTTAAATCAGAAAAATACTCTACTACAAGAGCCTGTTAAGTTTTGAGTTCTGCATTCACAGTAGTCATTCAAGAGGTGTAAGAAAGGAAGAATGGGAAGATAAAAAGCTCCAGCAAGAAATACACAGAAACTATGTTTGGTCAGCATGATTCACTAATGGGAATGTTCCAACATTATCTGACTTATTTGCAAGACAAAGACCTTTTAAAAATAGTGCAATTTACTGCTAGGAATTTACCCAAGGGATACAGGAGTACTGATGCATAGGGGCACTTGTACCCCAATGTTTGTAGCAGCACTCTCAACAATAGCCAAATTATGGAAAGAGCCTAAATGTCCATCAACTGATGAATGGATAAAGAAATTGTGGCTTATATAACACAATGGAGTACTATGTGGCAATGAGAAAGAATGAAATATGGCCCTTTGTAGCAACGGGGATGGAACTGGAGAGTGATGCTAAGTGAAATAAGCCATACAGAGAAAGACAGATACCATATGGTTTCACTCTTATGTGGATCCTGAGAAACTTAATAGGAACCCATGGGGGAGGGGAAGGGGAAAAAAAAAAAAGAGAGGTTAGAGTGGGAGAGAGCCAAAGCATAAGAGACTCTTAAAAAACTGAGAACAAAGTGAGGGTTGATGGGGGGTGGGAGGGAGGGGTGGGTGGGTGATGGGTATTGAAGAGGGCATCTTTTGGGATGAGCACTGGATGTTGTATGGAAACCAATTTGACAATAAATTTCATATATTTAAAAAAATATATAAAGATAAAAAAATTTAAAAAATAAAAATAAAAATAGTGCAATTTAAAGATTTGGACCTGGTTCTGCTTGAATTGAAAGGGCTTTGCCTTGATCAAGAGCCTCAAGCAGAGGACAGAATAAGAGGATAAGTATAAGTATTAAGTCTTTTTTGTATGTATGTGGTGATTATCTCCAACTACGATAAAAGCTACTCATGAAAGACCTGTCTTTCTTTTCTATCTAGTTTAGCTGTTCAATAAATGAACTAACAGATATCAAGATTTAAAAAATATGGTCAGCCTTCATTTGAAGTACAAATTTGTGATTACAAGAGTACTAAACTAAAAAGTCTTGACTTCCAATGCTGCTAGGTATTGGGCACCTGCGTGCTCAATAAGGGGCACCTGCATGGCTCAATAGGTTAAGTGTCCAATTATTGATTCCAGCTCTCAGGTCATGATCTCATGGTGAGTTCAAACCCCAAGTCGGGCTCCACACTGACACTGCAGAACCTGCTTGGAATTCTCTGTCTGCCCCTCCCCCTTCTCTCAAAATAAGTAAATGAACTGGGATGCGTGGGTGGCTCAGTCAGTTAAGTGTCCAACTCTTGATTTTGGCTCACGTGATGATCTCACAGTCATGGGGTTGAGCCCATGTTGGGCCCTGCACTGAACACGGAGCCTGCTTGTGATTCTCTCTCTCTCTCTCTCTCTCTCTCTCTCTCTCTCCCACTCTCCCTCTGTCTCTGCCACTCCCTGGTTTGCGTGTGTTTTCTCTCTCAAAATAAATACATAAACATTAAAATAAATCAATAAACTAAAAAATGACCTAACTGGAGTTCATATTTCTAATTCTATTGACCTTCTATTTAAAAACTCAGGTTTGGGGCGCCTGGGTGGCGCAGTCGGTTAAGCATCCGACTTCAGCCAGGTCACGATCTCGCGGTCCGGGAGTTCGAGCCCCGCGTCGGGCTCTGGGCTGATGGCTCAGAGCCTGGAGCCTGCTTCCGATTCTGTGTCTCCCTCTCTCTCTGCCCTCCCCCATTCATGCTCTGTCTCTCTCTGTCTCAAAAATAAATAAAACGTAAAAAAAAAAATTAAAAACTCAGGTTTACCATATCCTGGGCATTCTCTAATACTTAAAAAGCAAAATCAATCAAGCAACCCTAAAACACAATCTATACTTCTCTAATAAATCTAATTAAAAGTCTCCCAGAGAGAGGAGATGAGCTGAGTGTATCTGGAACTTCTTTCAGATTAAAGAATCTGTGGATTACTATTTAGAACCAGAGCACAATTACCAGGAGCTTCTTGTCATATTTAAATGATTTGAATAAACAGTTTGCTTCTGAGATGAGGTCAGTTCCCTTAAGGCTATAGCCTGGATGAGATTACTGACCTTTTCTCACTCTTTGGGAAGGCATTATATGTACTTATTCCAACATACTTCAACACAAGCCAATATTCCACACAATCATCCAATGGACTTAGTTCTGGGGATACTCCTTTTATGTTAGGATCTGGAAAATGTTAACCGTGTTTCTGACAATTACAATAGCTAAAACTTTTAGTTCCTTTTACTCTACTTTTCCCAGTTTATTTACAAAGAAAGAATATTTTAAGACAAATTTAAAACACAAATGATACAAAGAGTAATAAGTCTGAGGTCTACTACACAGAGTGTATGATCTTATGTAAGTCACCTAACATCTCTTTACTTCAATTTCCAATGTCTAAAATGTCAGTTGTTATACTCAATCTATATCACCAGATTACAATAAGCAGTTAATGACTTAATGTTGGCTGAGCTAATTTCAACAAAATCTACAGAAATCAAATTGCATGTTTTAGTGCAAGAGTTGGCAACCTATAACCTGTGGGCCAAATCTGGCCCATGGCATATTCTGTATGGTTCACAAGCTAAAATAGGTTTTGCCTTAAAAAAAATTATACAGGGGGCACCTGGGTGGCTCAGTCGGTTAAGCAGCCGACTTCGGCTCAGGTCATGATCTCGCGGTCCGTGAGTTCGAGCCCCGCGTCGGGCTCTGTGCTGACAGCTCAGAGCCTGGAGCCTGTTTCAGATTCTGTGTCTCCCTCTCTCTCTGACCCTCCCCCATTCATGCTCTGTCTCTCTCTGTCTCAAAAATAAATAAACGTTAAAAAAAATTAAAAAAAAATTATACAGGTAAAAGAAGAAGAGGAAGGAGGAGAAGAAGCAACAGAGACTGTATATAGCCCACAAAGCCTAAAATATTTATTAACTGATCCTTTACAGAAATAGCATGCTGATACCTATGTTCTAGTGGATTTAGCTTCCCTAATCTGGGGAAGAAAACAGATATCCAGGTTCCCCCAAGTTCAACCCAAGAAGGTCCATACCAAGACATGTAATAATTTAAAACTTCTTTTTTTAAGTTTATTTATTTTAAGAGAGAGAGAGAGCATGCACGCAGGGGATGGGCAGAGAAAGAGGGAGACAGAGAATCCCAAGCAGGCCCCACACTGTCAGCACAGAGCCTAACATAGGGCCCAAACCCACAAACCATGAGATCATGACCCGAGCTGAGAGCAAGAGTCTGATGCTTAACTGACTGACCCACTCAGGTGCCCCAAAACACAAAGTAATTTAAATGGCAAAAAGTAGTGATAAAGAATTTTATTTTTTTATTTTTTAAATGTTTATTTATTTATTTTTGAGAGAGAGAGAGAGAGAGAAAGAGAGAGAGAGCAAGCACAAGTGGGGGAGGGGCAGAGAGAGACAGAGGGAGCCACAGAATCTGAAGCATGCTCCAAGTTGTCAGCACAGAGTCTGACACAGGGCTTGAACCCATGAACTGTGACATCATGACCTGAGCTACCCAGATGCCCTGAGAGAATCTTAAAAGCAGCAAGAGAGGGGTGCCCGGATGGCTCCGTCTAAGTGTCCAACTCTTGATTTTGGCTCAGGTCATGATTTCATGGTTCATGAGATTGAGCCCTGCTGACAGCATGGAACCTGCTTGGGATTCTCTCTCTCCCTCTCTCTCTCTGCCCCTCTACCCCACTCACACACACACTCTCTCTCTCAAGATAAATAAACATTTTTAAAAGCAACGAGAGAAAAGAAGACAGTTATGTACAAGAGAAACCCCATAAAGCTATCAGCTGGTTTTTCAGCAGAAACTTTGCAGCCCATAAAGGAGTATCATGATATATTCAAAGTGCTAAAAGGGAAAATCTGTAGCCAAGAATACTCTTTCCAGCAAGAAAGAGTATTCTATTCAGAATAGAAGAAGAAATAAAGAGTTTCCGGGTGCCTGGGTGGCTCGGTCGGTTAAGCGTCTGACTTCGGCTCAGGTCATGATCTCACGGTCCGTGAGTTTGAGCCCCGCGTCGGGCTCTGTGCTGACAGCTCAGAGCCTGGAGCCTGTTTCGGATTCTGTGTCTCCCTCTCTCTCTGCCCCTCCCCTGTTCATGCTCTGTCTCTGTCTCAAAAATAAATAAACGTTAAAAAAAAAAAAAGAAAGTTTCTCAGAACACAAACTAAAAGAGTTCATGACCACTAGACCATCCCTACAAGAAATATTAAAGGGGATTCTTTAAGTGGAAAGGAAAGACCATAAGTGAGGGTATGAAGTTAGAAGAACTAATGCAGTAAAAATAAGTATATCTGTAAATATCAAAGGATTCACAAAATTAAATGATGTAAATTATGACACCGTATACTAAAACATGAAGGGAGAGGAATAAATAATGGGTTCAAATGTAATGAATAATCAATTTAACATAGACTGCTATATGCAGAAGATATTATATACATACCTAACAGTAACTACAAATCAAAAACCAGTAATAGATATGCAAAGAATAAAGAGAAAGAAATCCAAGTATATCACTAATAAACCAACAAACCACAAAAAAGAGCAAGAGAAGAAAGTTTCAGAGAAAAATAATCACAAACCAAGTAACAAAATGGCAATAAATACCTATCTATCAATAATTACTTTGAATGTAAATGGACTAAATGCTCCAATCGCAAGATAGGGTGACAGTGGATAAAAAACAAGATCCATTTATGCTACCAACAGGGACTCATTTCATACCTAAAGATACCTGTAAATTGAAAGTCAGGGGGATATAATCATCAAGACAGTATGGCATTGGCACAAAAACAGACACATAGACCAGTGGAATAGAATAGAGAACCCAGAAATGGACCTACAAATATAGGGCCAATTAATCTTTGACAAAGCAGGAAAGAGTATCCAGTGGGAAAAAAGACAGTCTTTTTAGCAAATGGTGTTGGGAAAATTGGACAGCAACATGCAGAAGAATGAAACTGGACCCCTTTCTTATACCATACATAAAAATAAATTCAAAATGGATGAAAGACCTAAATATGAGAGAAGAAACCATCAGAGTCCTACAGGAGAAAACAGGCAGCAACCTCTTTGACCTTGGCCACAGCAACTTCTTACTTGATGTGTCTCCAAAGGCAAGGGAAATTAAAGCAAAAATGAACTATTGGGACCTCATCAAGATAAAAATCTTCTGCACAGCAAAGGAAACAATCAACAAAACTAAAAGGCAACCAATGGAATGGGATAAGATATTTGCAAATGACGTATCTGATAAAGGGGTAGTATCCAAAATCTATAAAGAACTTACCAAATTCAACATCATCCAAAAACCAAATAATACAGTGAAGACATAGGCAGAAGACATGAACAGACACTTTTCCAAAGAAGACACTCTGATGGCAGACACACGAAAAGATGCTCAACATTGTTCATCATCTGGGAGGTACAAATCAAAACCACAATGAGATACCAGCTCACACCAGTCAGAATGGCTAAAATGAACAACTCAGGAAACAACAGATGTGTTGGCAAGGATGTGGAGAAAGGAGAACTCTTATGCACTGTTGGTGGGAATGCAAACTGGTGCAGCCTCTCTGGAAAACAGTATGGAGGTTCCTCAAAAAGTTAAAAATAGAATTACTCTACAACCCAGCAACTGCATACTAGGAATTTATTCAAAATAAACTGTATGCTTTTATTGGTAAAATGAGCATACAGTAAACTAGTGTTTCCCCCCTACAGTTTATCATTGTTCTAATAAACCTATGGCATTGATCAATCTGTTTTATTTGAAAAGAGCTATATGTTAATGAAATGTTAGATGATTTTTATAAATACTGTTTTCAAATGGGCAAGCATGAAAACTAATTTATTTATTTTTTAATATTCATTTGTTTTTGAGAGAGACAGAGCACGAGCAGGGGAGGGGCAGAGAGAGGGAGACACAGAATCTGAAGCAGGCTACAGACTCTGAGCTGTCAGCACAGAGCCTGACATGGGGCTCGAACTCACAAACTGCGAGATCATGACCTGACTGATCATGGGTGACTGAGCCACCCAGGCGCCCCTTGGGTAGTGCTTTTCTACAAAATTTTGCACTGTTTCCCACATTTTACACATCTCCCTAATCTCATTTGAAGTGAGGGACTCCTCTGCCTTTTTCTCCTCCTGCTCTACAGATGAGGTGCAGACGTAGACTTATAAAATCTTGCAATTTCAGCCACTTGCATAACTCGTTCATACTTCTCAATAATTTCCTTCTTTTTTTTAAAAAATTAAGTTTATTTATTCACTTCCAGAGAGAGCAAGTGAGCGAGTGAGGGAGGGGCAGAGAGAGAATCCCAGGCAGGCTCCACACTGTCAGCATCCATCCTGATGTGGGGCTCGAACTTATGAAATGTGAGATCATGACCGGAGCTGAAACCAAGAGTTGGATGCCTAACTGACTGAGTCACCCAGGTGCCCCACAATGATTTCCTTTTTAATTTCCACCGTAATCATCTCCTCCTTCTTACCACCTTTCTTTTCAATCTTTTCCTGCGTGGGGGCCATTGTATATGCTTGCATGGATGTTGACTACAGTACAGTATTAAGAAATTCTTGTCATATACTGTATTTAATGTAACTGACAATAAGGCAGCAAAGGAAAGGGTCTATATCTGCCAGTAGCCTAACCTAGAATGAAGCAAAACATTCCTAAGTTTACTCTTGTATGGAAAAGCAAAGAATTGTCCATAGGTGCATTGAAGTGACAAAAAATACTCTAGTGCCAGTTTTAGACACCTTCTAATGTTCTGAAAAATCACTGACTTCTGCCAAACACCACAGCCTGAGACCGAGCATCCACACATGGGGAATGATCACCCAAAATCCCACAGTAAGAGAGAGAAGTTCAGATGTGATCATGTGACATTCAGCATCACATACTACTCATATTGCCAAACATCATTCATTTATCAAGCTAAAATTTATTAGAAATGTTTGCTTGTCTTGTATAACACTTGCAGAACAAGTTACTTGTAATCCAAGGTTTTACTGTATACAGAAATCAGTTGCATTTCTATACACCAATAAAAAATATCAGAAAGAGAAATAAAGAAAACAATCCCATTTACAAATGCATCAAAAAGAACAAAATACCTAGCTATAAATTTAACCAAAGACATGAAAGACCTATACTCTGAAAACAATAAGACACTGATGAAAGAAACTAAAGACAATACAAATAAATGGAAATATATACCATGCTCACGAATTGGAAAATGAATATATTTTTAAATTTTTTTAATTTATTTTGAGAGAGAGGGAGGGAGGGACTGAGAGACAAGAAAAGAGAGAATCCCAAGGAGGCTCCACAATGTCAGCACAGAGCCAGATCCAGGCCTCGATCCCGTGAACTATGAGATCATGACCTGAGCTCAAATTAAGAGGAGACAGCTTAACTAACTGAGCCAACCAAGTGCCCTAGAAAAATTAATATTGTTAAAATCGCCATACTACCCAAAGTGATCTACAGATTCAATGCAATCCCTATGAAAATACCAATGGCATTTTTCACAGAACTAGAACAAATAACAGTGAAACTTGCATGAAACTACAGAAGACCCTGAATAACCAAAGCAATCTTGAGAAAGAAAAACAAAGTTGGAGGTAATCACATTCCAACATGTCAAACTATACACTACAAAGCTATAGTAATCAAAACATTATGGCATTGGCACAAAAATAGACACATATATCAATGGAACTGAACAGAGAGGCCAGAAATAAACCCATGCTTATGTAGTCAATTAATTAAATTAATCTATGACAAAGGAGGCAAGAATATACAATGGGGAAAAGACAGTTTCAATAAATGGTGTTTGGAAAACCTAACAGTTACATGCAAAGAATGAAACTTGATCATTTTTCTCACACCATATGCAAAAACAAACTCAAAGTGGATTAAACACCTAAATGTAAAGCCCAAAACCATAAAACTCCTAAAATAAAACATAGGCAATAAATTCATAGACATTGATTGGTCTTAACAATAATTTTTTGGATCTGCCTCCTCAGACAGGGCAACAAAAGCAAAAATAAACAATTGGGACTACATCAAAATAAAAATCTTTTGCACAGCAAAGGAAACTATCGACTAAATGAAAAAGCAACCTAGTGAATGAGAGAAGATATCTGCAAATGATATTTCTGATAAGGGGTTAATATCCAAAATATATAAAGAACTCATACACTCCGACACCAAGAAAAACCAGACAATCCAATTAAGAAACAGGCAGAGAGCCTGAATAAACACTTTTCCAAAGAAGACATACAGATGGCCAGCAGGTACATGAAAAGATGCTCAACATTATTAGTCATCAGGGAAATGCAAATCAAAACCACAATGAGATATCACCTCATACCCGTCAGAATGGCTATTATCAAAATACAAAAAATACCAAATACTGGCAAGGATATGGAGAAAAGGGAAACCTTGTACACTGTTGGTGGGAATGTAAGTTGGGAGCAACCATTATGGAAAACAGTGTGGAAGTTCCTCAAAAAACTAAAAATAGAGCTACCATATGATTCAGCAATTCCACTTCTGGGTATTCACCTGAACAAAATGAAAACACCAATTCAAAAAGATATATGCACTCCTACGATCACTGCAGCATTATTTACAATAGGCAACCTAAGTGTCCACAGATAGATAAATGGATAAAGAAGATGTGCATACACACACACACACACACACACACACACACACACACACACACGAATATTACTCAACCATAAAAAAAGAACGAAATCTTGCCATTTGTAACAACATGGACAGATCTAGAGGATGTTATGCTAAGTGAAATAAGTCAGACAGAGAAAGACAAACACCATATGATTTCACTTATATGTGGAATCTAAAAAAACAAACCAGGGGCGCCTGGGTGGCTCAGTCGGTTAAGCGTCCAACCTCAGCTCAGGTCATGATCTCGTGGTCCGTGGGTTCAAGCCCCGCGTCGGGCTCTGTGCTGACAGCTCAGAGCCTGGAGCCTGTTTCAGATTCTGTGTCTCCCTCTTTCTCCGACCCTCCCCTGTTCATGCTCTCTCTCTGTCTCAAAAATAAATAAATGTTAAAAAAAATTAAAAAAATAAAAAACAAACCAAAACAGAAATACTCATATATATACAGAGAACTGGTGGTTGCCAGAGGGGAGGGGCAAGGGGGGAATGGGTGAAATAGGTAAAGGGGATTAAGAGGTACAAACTTGTGGTTATAAAATATATAAGTCACAGAGATGTTAAAGTATAGCATAGGGAATATAGTCAATAATATTGTAGTAACTTTGAATGATGACAAATGGTAACTACACTTATTGTAGTAAGAATTTTAGTTGCAGGGGCGCCTGGGTGGCACAGTCGGTTAAGCGTCCGACTTCAGCCAGGTCACGATCTCGCGGTCCGTGAGTTCAAGCCCCGCGTCGGGCTCTGGACTGATGGCTCAGAGCCTGGAGCCTGTTTCCGATTCTGTGTCTCCCTCTCTCTCTGCCCCTCGCCCATTCATGCTCTGTCTCACTCTGTCCCAAAAATAAATAAACGTTGAAAAAAAAAAATTAAAAAAAAAAAAAAAAGAATTTTGTAATGCATATAATGTTGAATCACTATGTTTGTATACCTGAAACTAATATAGTACTGGATGTCAACTACACTTCGATTAAAAATAAACTGAAAAAAGTTACAAATAAATAAAAAATAAAATAAAATGAATGAGTACTGAATTCAAATGCTTGTTCTACCTCTATTGAGATGATCATAGTTTTTTCCCTATTAGTCTGTTACTATGATAATTTACATTGATAGTTTGTTTTGTTTTGAATATTAAACTACCCTTGCATCCCTGGAATAAACTCAACTAGATTATGTGTATTACCTATTTAATACACAGTTCGATTCAATTTACTAATAATTTACTTACAATATTTGTGTCTATGATAATTAGATTGGCCTTTAATTTTCTTTGTCTCCCTATCTGGTTTTGGTATCAAGGCTATCATGGTCTTATGGAAGGAGCTAAGGAGCATTGCTACTTTCTCTATGTTCTAGAAAAGTTTATATAAGATTTAAATAAGCTAGTCTTTGAAAATCTGAAAGAACACCTAAATAAAGCTACCTAAGTCAGGTGTTTTAATCACAGAAATGTAATCACAAATTTTCTTTACTGGTGCTATCATCAGCAAATACCAGAATATCCATGTAACAATAGCTAAAACAATAAAGATATTTAATTATTTCTTCTAACTAGGACTCTCTCCAGAAAAAAAGTGTTAACAACTGAGGGTTTTTCTTATTCTTGAAGTGTTGCATATAAGTGATACTGTAACAGAATGTGTAAAAAAGTTTGTATATACATCTGAGCAGGTTCAATTTAAACATGAATGAAAGGAGAATAAGGAATAAGCTTTCGGAAATCAATCAATGAAATATTATTTGATAGGTATTATAGTCTAAGTTAAACATACATATATACATGGGAATATTTAATTTTTTTTAACATTTATTTATTATTGAAAGACAGAGAGACACAGAATGTGAGCAGAGGATGATAGAGAGAGAGGGAGACACAGAATCTGAAGCAGGCTCCAGGCTCTGAGCGGTCAGCACAGAGCCTGATGTGGGGCTCGAATTCACAAACTGCGAGATCATGACCTGAGCCGAAGTCGGTCGCCTAACCAACTGAGCCACCCAGGCATCCCGGGAATATATCTTATATAGAGAGTCAGAGAAAGAGTTTTATATATTTTTGTGCCTGAGATAGATCCAGTGCACGATACAATTAAAATTTTGCACATGTGAAAAAAACAGAGACTTTGAGTTCTAATCTTAGCTTGCTCTCCTCATGACTTAAGTATTAAGGTCCAAGTCTTGTACTTTTGTATTCTCAGGGCCTAATACAGTACATAAACAGTTTATGGGAAGTCTGTTCTTCATTAGAATGGGGATAGTGATACAAACGTAATAAGTTAGTATGATCAGTCTGATTGGTTGACAGTATTTTGTGTTTTGACAGATATCTTCAAAACAAAAATTGGTAATTTTTCTGCAATATCCCAAAAGTACAAATTAGATAGTTGCACACCTAACTGAGAATCTGTTGTTTCACTAATAGTGATGTGCAGATCTTCCCCAAAAATAACTAGGGCATTTTGAAAAGTTTTTTCTGCCTTTAGGAGTACAATTAATTGTGAAAGGGCAGGTGTGTTGGGGAGCAGGGAGGAAGAAGCAGAAGCAACTTGAATTAGACAGTACCTCTATCGTTTTCACAGGATAAAGGTGGGAGGAGGTAAAGAGGGCCAGAATCTGGTAATTTAAGGTGACAGGCACTAATAAAAAGTGTCTTTGAATTTAAAAGCTCCAGCGAGAGAGGACATAATTAAATTACATGAGGACAAAGACGGATAGAGAGAGACTAAAAGGTGTTCTCAGGTCACCCTTCCACTACAGCTGGGTACTGTTCTCACAGAGTTCCCTAGAGAGTCCTCTACCATCAAGTGACATTTGAGGTATTAAACATGTGAGATAGGATTGGACACCTTGAGCATATGATCCTTAAGGGGTTGACAGTGCATACTTCCTGCTGAACTAGTTTCTTATCCTAGAGTCTGATCCCTGAGCTCAGATGTTCTCCTGTTTTCAGTACTTTACAAACTTCTATCATTTTGTTACTAAAAGAATGAGGAAGAACCAACAGATCAGCTTCTGCTGTGAGGTATGCAATTTACCTCCAGAAAACTAAGCCTATATGAGAAAGGGCTGGGTGAAATGGGGAAGGGATCTATTATTTACTCACTATGTGTTATATGCTAAGGAGAGTACTAGGTGTTCATTTAATTTATCCTCATGACAATACTGTCAGCCAAGTATTATTGCCAAGGAAGAAGCTGAGATTTAGAGAAACTAAGAAACTTGCCCCTTGACTCATATTAAGAAGTAAAAGAGGTGAAATGCAAATGAATTCTGATTCCAAAGCTTATGCTTACTCCAGCAGAAGGAGGAATCCCTCCTAGCCAAGTGTTAATGCCTGGGTGTTTCCCTCTCACTTGATAACGCATCATCTCCCTCCTGTAACGTTTCTACAACACACTATTTACTGAAACAATTTAACATTCTGCAAACTAAGATTCTGACAAAATCCCAGATGTTTATGAAGTTCAGGAATATTAGCATACATGTATTTAAAATTCCAAAAGATTGAAAGGAAGTATACTAATTCTGCCAACAATAAGTTTTTAAAAAAGGAAAATCACTTCCTCCTTCATTTATTGGAACTGCCTTGGAAGCCGAAGCCAGGAAATCCCCTTCCTTGATTTGTGGTATTTATGTGGTTGTTATTCCCAAAGAACAGCATTTATTCTGCTTTATCCTCTGAAATTTTCAATATTTTATCATTCTCCATTAATAAAACATAGTTTTGATTGTTTTAAAGATTTCTGAATGACAAGAGTTTATTTTACTCCCTTTTTTACATTGTGAGAAAATGAAGCTATAATCAAAGAATACCTAATTACATCTTACACAAAAAATTTATATTCTGGGGGTGCCTGGCTGGGTCAATCAGTAGAGCATGCAACTCGAATTTGGGGTCATGAGTTCAAGCCCCAATGTTGGATGTAGGGTTTACTTTTAAAAAAAATGTACATTCCCTACAATGATAGTTCACTATCCTAGGAATTACTTATGGGAAAATACCTTTAATACACACACACATTTCTGGTTTGAGTAACAGATATTTGGGAAGAATGCAAATTGTTCACAGTATAGGATTCAGCCCTTTTTCATAAAATCCAAGAATAACTTCAGAATATTTTTAAGAAAGTAAAATAAATTATTTTCATTACTGAAAGATTATCGTTTGTGGGGAAATAGGTTCTACTTACCTAAAGGGGTTAGAAAAAAGCTTAGGGCAGAAAGCTGCCACCATATGGCAAAAGCACCTGAGGTTAGCTAGCAAGATATTATAATGGGATCATGAGTAACTTGTTATATCACCTGCAAGAAATTACTTTCTACCTGATGCCAATATACTATTGTACTTTGATCAGAAACTCCACTTGCCCCCAGACCCTTTGCTTCTAATGGTTATTGTCTGATTGTTTTCTCCACGTTCACATGAGTTTGACCTTGTTTTCTTCACGTTCACCATGTGGGTAATAACCTGTGAGTTCAATAAGTATGGAGATGGGGCGCCTGGGTGGCGCAGTCGGTTAAGCCTCCGACTTCAGCCAGGTCACGATCTCACGGTCGGTGAGTTCGAGCCCCGCGTCAGGCTCTGGGCTGATGGCTCGGAGCCTGGAGCCCGTTTCCAATTCTGTGTCTCCCTCTCTCTCTGCCCCTCCCCCGTTCATGCTCTGTCTCTCTCTGTCCCCCCAAAAAAAAAAAATATGGAGACAAAACCCCCATTCGGGGCTCTTGTCTTCTCTCAGACATTAGCCTCTCTCATATTCAATTCTGCATCTGCTCTCTTGCTGGACAAGTCAGAACTCCAGACTCATAGTCTGTGACAATTGTTGACAAATAGTTTAATGGAATGTTTCAAAATAGACTAACACAGGGATGCCTCACTGGCTCAGTCAGTAGAGCATGGGACTCTTGGTCTCGGGTTCATGAGTTCAAGCCCAATGTTGGGTGTAGAGGTTACTTCAAAAAAATAAATAAAAATAAGTAAGTAAATAAATAAATAAAATAGACCAACACAAATATGTTCATTTAAATACAAATGAATTATAGGGGCGCCTGGGTGGCGCAGTCGGTTGAGCGTCCGACTTCAGCCAGGTCATGATCTCGCGGTCCGTGAGTTTGAGCCCCGCGTCAGGCTCTGGGCTGATGGCTCAGAGCCTGGAGCCTGCTTCCGCTTCTGTGTCTCCCTCTCTCTCTGCCCCTCCCCCATTCATGCTCTGTCTCTCTCTGTCCCAAAAATAAAAAATAAACATTGAAAAAAAACCCAAAAAAACAAAAAAATAAATAAATACAAATGAATTATAAAAGTAATTGAATGGGGGGAGGGAGGCAGATAGCCTTTTCCATGAATGGTCCTAAAACAACTGGGTATCCATATGAAAAAACCTTGACCCTTACCTCACACCAAATGCTAAAAAATTAACTTGAAATGGATCAGAGACCTATAGGTAAGAGCTAAAACTATAAAACTTCTAAAACTATGAGACATAAGTGAAAATCTTCATGACCTTGGGTTATACAAAGATTTCTTAGAATGCAAAAAGCACAAGCCATAAAAGAAAAAAATTGATAAAGTATACTGCATCAAAACTTAAAACTTCTGCTTTTTGAAAAATACTATTAGGAAAAACTAACACACCACAGACTGGAAGAAAATCCTTGCAAAGCATGTATCTAATAAAAAACTTCTATCCAGAATATAAATAATTTTTACAACTCAATAATAAGACAAATAATCCAATTAACAAATGGGCAAAAGACCCCACCAATACAGGTGTGTGTGTGTGTGTGTGTGTGTGTGTGTGTGTGTGTGTATAAATACAAGATGTGAACCTTCATTAGTTATTAGGGAAATGCAAATTAACCACAATGAGATATCACAGCACCCACTAGAATGACTAAAATTTAGAAGACCAACAATACTCAGTACCAGTGGAGAATGGGGAACAACTAGAACTCTCATACATTGCTCTCAGGAATGCAAACTAGCACAGTCACTTTGTAAAAGTCTGGCAGTTTTTTAAAAAGTTAAATGCACGTTACAATGCAATACACTCCTAAGCATTCACTCGAGAAATAAAAACAGATGTCCATATGACGACTGCTATGTAAATGTCCATAGCAGTTTTATTCACAATAGCCCCAAACTAGAAACAACCCACATGTCCATCAACTGGTGAGGCCATAAATTATGATACATCCACATAATGGAATATACTAGTTAGCATTAAAAAGGAATGAACTACTGCTACATAAAACAACCTGGATAATCTCAAAAGCATTATGCTAAGTGAAAGAAGCCAGATCCAGACACAGAAGACTACAAACATTCATATGAAGTTCTAGTAAAGTTAAAATTGTGATGACAAGGGGCGCCTGGGTGGCGCAGTCGGTTAAGCGTCCGACTTCAGCCAGGTCACTATCTCGCGGTCCGGGAGTTCGAGCCCCGAGTCAGGCTCTGGGCTGATGGCTCAGAGCCTGGAGCCTGTTTCCGATTCTGTGTCTCCCTCTCTCTCTGCCCCTCCCCCGTTCATGCTCTGTCTCTCTCTGTCCCCAAAATAAATAAACGTTGAAAAAAAAAATTAAAAAAAAAATTGTGATGACAAAAAGCAGACCAAGTGGTTTGCCTGGGGAAGGAGTGCAAGATTAGGGGAAGAGATTGATGGCAAAGGGGCAGAATTGAACATTTGGGGGTGACAGAAATACATATCTGACTTGTCATGGTGGTTATACTGCTGTACACATTGAAATGTATATTTAAAAACTGATGAGTCATATTGTATGCAAAACATACCTCAATGAAGTTTTTTTTTTTTTTAAATTTTTTTTTTCAACGTTTTTTATTTATTTTTGGGACAGAGAGAGACAGAGCATGAACGGGGGAGGGGCAGAGAGAGAGAGAGGGAGACACAGAATCGGAAACAGGCTCCAGGCTCCGAGCCATCAGCCCAGAGCCTGACGCGGGGCTCGAACTCACGGACCGCGAGATCGTGACCTGGCTGAAGTTGGACGCTTAACCGACTGCGCCACCCAGGCGCCCCTGAAGTTTATTTTTAAAAAATGGTCCTTTTTCTTTGTGAGAATCAGAGATCTAGATTAGACATAAAATGTTTCTGATCATGTGACATTATTAAAGATTTAATAATGTCCTTTCTTTGACATTTTTTTTAAACAGAGTTTTTTTTAAACGTGTATTTTTTAATTTATTTTTTTAACTTTTTTTATTTTTTTAAATTTACATTCAAATTAGTTAGTATATAGTGAAGCAATGATTTCAGTAGATTCCTTAATGTAGATTCCTTACCCATTTAGCCCATCCCCCCTCCCACAACCCCTCCAGCAACCGTGTTTATTCTCCATATTTATGAGTCTCTTTTGTTTTGTCCCCCTCCCTGTTTTTATATTATTTTTATTTCCCTTCCCTCATGTCATCTGTTTTCTTTCTTAAAGTCCTCATATGAGTGAAGTCATATGATTTTTGTCTTTCTCTGACTGACTAATTTCACTTAGCATAATACCCTCAATACCCTCCAGTTCCATCCACTTAGTTGCAAATGGTAAGATTTCATTCTTTTTGATTACTGAGTAATACTCCATTGTATATATATACCACATTTTCTTTATCCATTCATCCATCAATGGACATTTGGGCTCTTTCCATACTTTGGCTATTGTTGATAGTGCTGCTATAAACATGGGGTGTTTATTTATTTTTGAGAGAGAGAGAAAGAGAGAGATAGCAAGTGGGGGAGGGGCAGAGACAGAGAATGACAGACAGACAGACATAATGCTAGGCAGGCTCCACACTGTTAGCACAGAGCCCCATGTAGGGTCCAAACTCAAGAACAGTGGGATCATGATCTGAGCCAAAACCAAGAGTCAGATGCTTAACCAACTGAGCCACCCAGGAGCCCCTCTTTGACAATTTTTAAGATAAAGAAGAGAAGCCCGTTTTTTGAACTAGATTTTTGAGGCTAAAGTATCTAACATGTACTATATGCATATTATATGTATCATGTAATACATAGTTAACATCTAATTCTAAAAGCATTTAGGGGCACCTGGGTGGCTCAGTCGGTTAAACATCCGACTTCGGCTCAGGTCATGATCTCATGGTTCGTGGGTTCGAGCCCCGCGTCGGGCTCTGTGCTGACACCTCAGAGCCTGGAGCCTGCTTCAAATTCTGTGTCTCCCTCTCTCTGCCCCTCCCATGCTTGCGCTCTTTCTCTCTCTCAAAAATAAACATTTAAAAAAAATTACCTAGAAATCTTGTTAAAAATTACCATTCCTAAGGGCGCCTGGGTGGCTCAGTTGGTTGGGTGTCTAACTTCGTGTCAGGTCTAATCTCACTGTTCGTGGTGGGTTCAAGCCCCACATCAGGCTCTGTGCTGACAGCTCAGAGCCTGGAGCCTGCTTCCAATTCTGTGTCTCCCTCTCTCTCTGACCCTCTCCCGCTCACACTCTGTCTCTCTTTCTCTCTCTCTCAAAAAATACATTAAAAAAAAATTTTTTTTTAAATTACCATTCCTATATGCTACCCCAGACTTATTGAATCAGATCACTGGGGTAAAGTCCCCAAATCTGTATCTTTTAACAATACTGCCAAGTAATTTCTTATGCATATTGAAGTTTGTACAGTAAAGTATTTGAGTTTAGGGAATGATATGATCAGATGCATATTCTAGAGAGAGAACTTTGGTTGCAATACGAATAGTTTGGAAGGTGGTAAAACTGGAGGCCAGGAAACTCAATAGGTGGCCATTGGAATAATCTGGGTAAGAGGAGTTGATGGCCTAAACTAGAATAGGATTGGAGTTGGAGAGAAGTAGGTGAACTAGAGAGAGGTGAATGTCAAATTATTTGGAAGATGAATGTCAAGACTTGATGGTTTGTTTGGATATGGAGGTAACTTCTGTAACTGGATAAATGCTGATGCTATTTTCTAACCTGGAGAATATAGGAAAACAAGCAACTTTCTAGAGGTAATGGTGAAAGTAGGAAGGAGAGACACCAAGTTCAACTGTGGGCCTATTAATTGTAAGGGGGACTTAAAAATAGAGACATCCAGTAGACAGCTAGGGGATAGTTCTAGAGTCGCTAAAAGAAATATCTAGGTTTAAGATACAGCTATAGCAGAGGCAGGTTTGCTGTGAAGCTGATGAAGTTAACCTTTAGGCCTCTCTTGTAAAGGTCCTTTTCAAGGCCTTGAGACAGGCCCTGAAAATTCTATATTTTAACATCTATGTTAATTTTCTTGAGAGGGTCTCCCCTAATTGTGTAAACTTCAGGCCTCAGACAACTTTGGCTTTGCCTCTGAGCTATAGGCCAAAATCATCAGCATAAAAATGGTAACAAAGGACCCAGGAAAGGATGAAATTGCCTTAGGAGAATGTATGGAGCAAACAAAACCAAAACCAAAACCAAAACCAAAAACACCCGAAAACGGGTTTTATTAGGTTATACACTATTTTCCAGACATGACTATTATTTTAAGTGTAAAGAAAAATCAAGGGAAAACATCCAAAAAGCAAGGTAAGAAATGGTTTGCGACCACAAAGATACATTATGGTTTAGTTGAACCTTAAATTTTAATTTTGTATTAAATTATTATGTAAATTTGCCTTTTTGGGTAGGCCCGTAAGGAATAATTTTTATAACTATATATGAAAAAATTAAACTCTGTATTTTTTCAAATCTCAAAAGAGGGATGAATATTTAAGCTGAGCAGCTTTGTGGTTCTTATCTAAATGCTTTTATTTTTTTTTTAATTTTTTTTTAATGTTTATTTATTTTTGAAACAGAGAGAGACAGAGTGCAAGTGGGGGAGGGGCAGAAGTTGGATGCTTCACTGACTGAGCCACCCAGGGGCTTCATAGGTAATTCTGATGTAGGTAATCCATACTTTAAGGCACAATGTTTAATGGCTCCCCAGTTGTTCTACAATACAATTCAAACTCCTTAACATGTCTTCCAATGTCTTGTAAAATCTGGCCCCTGCTTCCCTTTTCAGCTTCATCAGTGACTACCACCTCGTGCACCCAAGGCTTAAACTATACTGAATTTTCCCTCATTTTTAAAGTAAGCACAGCTCTACTATGCATTGTTTTCCCCTTATTGATCCTACTCTATCTATCGCTTCCAGTAAACCAGCCACATACATACATCCCTCTGCCTTGCTAATTCCTATTTACTATTCAGTTTAGACATCAATTCCTCTAGGAAGATTTCTGATTTCCAAGTCTGAAGAAAATCAGAAAGGCTATGTAGCCTCCTGTATTTTCCTCTATCAGAGTACTTATCTAAAGCATCCTACTAACTTAATTATTTGTCCCTCTGAATCACTATCTTGTTCTCCAGTAAATACACAGTTCTTGGCACTGTACCTGGCATATAGTAGGTACCTGACAAATACTAATTGAATAGCAAAATGAATGACTTTTACTTAGAAGTATGAATGAAGTTAAGGGAAAGATGATAATAAAACTGCATTTATGCAACTTAAAATATGTATACCAACGAACAAGTACCAGGAGGGACTATAGAAAAAAAACCACAGCAAATGAACGAGGAGGAAAATGAACAAAGGATTAGAATAAGTTATTCAAACAAAGAAATCCAAATGGCTAATAAACATCAAAAAAAGATATTCTCATTTTCAGTTAAACAAATGCTAATTAAAATAATGATATTATCATTCCATACCCATCAACCTTACAAAGATTTAAGTCTGATAATAACCAACTTTTGGTGAGGATGTAGAGACATGAGATCACACACAGTAGATTAAAGGGTAAACTGGAGACATGTACCTAAAAACTCTAGCATACAAACAGACGGATGTCTTTTCAATATTGTTTATAAGAGTGAAAAATAGAAATAATCTAAATATCTATCAGCAATGGCATATGTGTTAATGGAATACTTCAAAGCATGAACTAGAGTTACACATATGAATATGGATAGTCCCCCACAATAAAGAATAAAGCATTACAAGATCTGTATGAGGAAAACTATAAAACTCTGATAATCAAAATCAAAGAACTAAAACGGAGAAATACTGCATGTTCACAGGTAAGAAGAGTCACTGTTGTCAAGATGTCACTTCTTTGCAAATTGATCTGTACATTCAATGCAATCCCAATAAAAATCCTGGCAAGTTATTTTGTGGATATTGACAAACTGATTCTAAAGTCTATATGGAGAAGCAAAAGACCAAAAATAGCCAATACAGTATTGAAAAAGATGAACAAATTTGGAGAATTGACACTATCTAACTTCAAGACCTACTATAAAGCTACAGTAATCAAGACAGTGTTGTATTGATGAAAGACGGATAGATCATGCAACTGAACAGACAGCCCAGAAATAGACCCACATAAATATAGCTAACTGAACTTTGACAAAGAAGAAAAGGCACTACAATGGAGCAAAGATAATTTTTTCAACCAATGATACTGGAACAACTAGACATTCACAATGAAAATAATGAATCTAGACACATACATTGTACAGTTCATAAAAATTACCTGAAAATGGAGCATAAATCTAAATGTAAAATGTAAAACTACAAACTCCAAGAAGATAACATAGGAGAAAACCTTGATGACCTTGGATATGGCAATGTTTTAGACAGAACACCAAAAGCACAATCCATGAAAGAAATATGGATAAGCTAGACTTCAACAAAACTTAAAACTTCTACTATGTGAAAGACAATGTCAAGAAAATAAGGAGACAAACTACAGACTGGGAGAAGTATTTGCAAAAGATACAACCAATAAAGGAGTATTATCTAAAATATAAAAAGAACTCTTGGGGCACCTGGGTAGCTCAGTCCCACTTCAGCTCAGGTCATGTGATCTCACAGTTCATGAATTTGAGCCCCACATTGGGCTCTCTGCTGTCAGCACAGAGCCTGCTTCCGATCTTCTGTCCCCCTCTCTCTTTCAAAACTAAATAAACATTAAAAGAAAAAAAGAACTCTTAAAACTCATGAATAAGAAAACCTAATTACAAAATGGGCCATTTGTGCCCACCCAGGGACAAACACACACACACACACACACACACACACACACACACACACACCCCAAAGATCTGAACAGGCATCTCACCAAAGATATACAGATGCTAAATAAGCATATGAGAAGATGTTCCACATCATATGTCAGGAAGAGAAATGCAAATTAAAACAATAATATACCATTACACCTTTATTAGAATGGCCCAAATCTGGGACAATGACAATACCAAATGCTGATGAGGATATGGAGCAACAGGAACTCTCATTCTTTGCTGGTGGGAATGAAAAATGGTACAGCCATTTTTGAAAATAGTTTGCCAGTTTCTTACAAAACTTAGAACCTATGAAAAGACATGAAGGAAATTTAAATGCATATTACTGAGTACAGAAGCTGATCTGAAAAGGCTACATATGGCATGATCCCAACTATATGATATTCTTAGGAAAGGCAAAACTATGGACATAGCTAAAAAATCAGTGGTTGCCAGGGTTGAAGTGGAAGGAAGGACGTATAGATGGAGCACAGAGGATTTTCAGGGTAGTGAAAATACCCTGAATGATGCTATAGTGATGGATATATGCCATTGTGTATTCGTCTAAACTAAAAATAAACAACACCAAAAGTGAATCCAAATGTAAACTATGGACTTTGGATGATTATGACATGCAGTGTAAGTTCATCCTTGGTAACAAATGTACCATCCTATATACCCAAAAGTAATGTAACATTATGTGTCAAGTATACTCAAATTAAAAAAAAATTTTTTTAATGTACCATTCCAGTGGGGAATGTCAATAAGACAAGCTGTGCTTATATGGGGACAAGGGAGTATATGAGAAATTTTTGTACCATTCTCTGAATTTTGCTGTGAACCTAAAACTGCTCTTAAAAAAAAAAAGTCTTACAAGGACTTTGACACAATTGGAGAAGGGAGAGTATTTTAAATCAATAGCTTTCTAAGAATATCCATTCTTGCTACGATTTTTAAGGATGAGAACTTCCTTTCACAGCACTGTCACACACTGGGCAAAGTAATTTTAGCAAAAATGGTTAAACCTTGCCCTCTGAGATGTGACAGAGGCTCAAGAATGTGAATGCCAGGATGGGCACATTTCTTTCAGGCTAAGTTCTTTCTCAACTGTCCTACTTATTTCTCAAAGACACATGCTAATCAAATGTTACATTTTCAAAATAAAACACCAAAAAAACAGATAAGGAAAAATGAGTCAATAGTGCCAGTGTTGAGAAATCAGGAGTAAAGAAATATAGGACCCAACACAGGAGAAAAGCAAAGTATAATGGTACAACCACCATTTGATGATATAATCTGCTCTTTTTCCAGTAAGTTTTGTGTAATTAAGTTTTATACATGTTCTACTATTAAACTCCCATTTCTCATCTCATGCAAATGCAATTAAAAGGAGACTTTTTTCAGCTTTAGTACTACTGACTATAATAGTGTGATTTTTTTTCCACTTTTTGTATAGTTGCAGGTATTGTAATATTGTGTGATTCTACATTATTATCTACAAATTCCTGAAAGTCATTAGAATTATTTTAAGTTTTAAAATTTCATTTGAATGATACAACCTCCCCCCACTGCCAAAGTTAAATATCCATAAATCCAAGGAAATAGTTCTTGTAAATCAAAGTAATTAAGATGCTTTGCTTCTGGGACACCTGGCTGGCTTAGTCGATAGGTAGAACATGGGACTCTTGATCTCAGAGTGCTGAGCTCCAGCCCCACATTGGGTATGGAGATGACTTAAACAAACAAATAAAAGATGCTTTGTTTCTAATAAAAGACAAATTCATTACTTTTTAGAAATATATTCCTATACAGAGTTTCAAATTTATTAAGTGGAATGTCTTTAAATTCATTTGACTTATATCTAACATGAGATTCATATTTCATAATCCAATTAAAAATTTTCCAAATCTTTTATGGTACACTTAATGTTTTTACTTTCGGAATATTAGTTGATCTTGACTGCAGTGCAATTGAAAATATTGAAAATTCTTCAAGAATGTCAATCATTAGGGGCACCTGGGTAGCTCAGTTGGTTAAGCATCTGACTCTTGATTTCAGCTCAGGTCATGATCTCAGGATCATGGGATCAAGCCCTGTGTGGGGCTCCGCACTGGGCGTGGAGCCTGCTTAAGATTCTCTCTCTTCCTCTCCCTTTGTCCCTCCCCCTGCTCATGCTCTCTTTCTCTCTCTCAAAAAAAAAATGTCAGTCGTTAAAGCAAGGTCTTACAACAAATTAATGTTAGCCAATCTCTTTGCTAAACCAGAATAAAAAGAGAAAAATGCACATATATTGAAGAATATGCCTGACATACAGCAGTGGCAGTTTGTAAACTACATGCCACCCATTTCAACCTCAGCACTTAAGCAGTTTTAATAATGTCAAGTTCTTTACAGTTTTTAACTCAATTTTAATTGGATTGTATAGGTGTTAGACTAAATTTTATCTAGAATATTTTAAAATTATTGACTTATTTTATTTCAAATACAGAATTGTAATCGACAACTTTGTGCCAAATGATGACTTCAGGAAAATTTTCTAGCAAATTTGTAGCTTGACTTCAGACTTCCTTCCCACTATTGTACAAATACCATTAGAACAAAATGCAATTAAGTTCTCTTTCAAACATTATCAAAGTCACAATCATTTCAAGTAGACAATAATGTATCAGAAATACACTCCTTTGTGGCTGACACAAATTCTTTTAAAGCAACAAATATTACGAGTACAAAAACTGACTCAGTTGTGTACTGCAGATAATTCACTGGGTGCTTTTCTTCAAAAATGTAGATGCCTAATCAATTACAGCACATACCTGGAATTCTTTTCTATAATATTCCTAAATATTTTCATATAATTTCTTTTGTTCTATCTTCTGTTTTTCTCGTTGCACTGTACCAGGTATGTAAACAATTGCCTGTATCTACTCCATTTTTAAAAATATTATTGCCCTCCTATCAGATAAAGGCCTATTATGTTTTATTAAACTGTAAAAACTATTAAAAACTTTTATGATATTATCAATATTTTTATTATTTAGTTTATACACTAAATTAGAAATTGACCAGTTGATTCTTTTCACAAATCTTGGATCTTATTAGTCTTGAGAAAAATACTGTTTTCTCTTTCTTTCTTTTCTTTCTTTCTTTCTTTTTTTCAGGAAAGTCTAGTTTTATTAGTACCATTTGGGATTACTAAATATGCCCCCCATTCCCTGGACCCATGGACATGCTTTTCTGCTGTCACTCCTAAATGCTAAACTATCAAATCATCCTTACATCCCAATTTGTCTTCTTTTATTTCAAAGCATTTTCAATGAACATGAGGATCTTTCTGAGTTCGTGTTTTTGTCTTCTTTGGGTATAGACACAAAAGTGGAATTACTGGATCATATGTAGTTCTATTTTTAATATTTTGGGGAAACATTCATACTGTTTTCCATAACAGCTACACCAGTTTACATTCCCATAAACAGTGCACAATGGTTCCCTTTTCTCCACATCCTTACCAACACTTGTTACTTCTTGTGTTTTTTTAAAATGGCCATTCTAAAGGTGTGAAATGACATCTCATTGTGGTTTTGATTTGCATTTCCAATGATTAAAGACATTAAGCATCTTTTCATGTATCTGTTGGCCATCTGTAAGTCTTTTTGGAAAAAAAATTTATTCAGAACTTCTGCCCATTTTTAAGTTGGATTGTTTACTATTTTGTTTTATCAGTTCTTTATATTTTTTGGATATTAGCCCTTATCAGATACATGATTTGCAAACATTTTCTCCTATTCAGTAGGATGCATTTTCATTTTGTTGATGGTTTCCTGTGTTTTGCAAAAGCTTTTTAGTATGATGTAGTTCCACTTATTTATTTTTGCTATTGTTGCTTTTGCTTTGGGTATCAGAATAAAAAAAAATACTGCCAAGATATATGTCAGGGAGCTTACCACCTAAGTTTTCTTCTAGGAGTTTTATGGTTTCAGATCCATTTTGAATTAATTTTTATGTATGGTATAAAATAGTGGTTGAGTTTCATTCTTCCACACGAGGCTGTCCAGTTTTCCCAGCACCATTTGTTGAAGAGACTGTCCTTCACTTATTATGTATTCTTGAGTCTTTTGTTGTATATTTATTGGGTTTATTCTTGGACTCTCTATTCCATTCTATGTGTCTGTTTTTATACCATGCTGTTTTAATTATTGTAGCTTTATAAATATAGTTTAAAATCAGGTTGCATGATACCTGCAGCTTTCTTCTTTCTCAATATTGCTTTGGCTACTCGGAGTTTCTCATGGTTCCATACAAATTTTAGGATTATGTATTATATTAAGAAATGCCAGGGGTGCCTGGGTGGCTCGGTCGGTTAAGCATTGGACTTCGGCTCAGGTCATGATCTCACGGTCCATGAGTTCGAGCCCCACATCAGGCTCTGTGCTGACAGCTCAGAGCCTGGAGCCTGTTTCAGATTCTGTGTCTCCCTCTCTCTCTGCCCCTCCCCTGTTCATGCTCTGTCTCTCTCTGTCTCAAAAATAAATAAACGGTAAAAAAATTTTTTTAAAAAAGAAATGCCATTGAAATTTTAATAGGGATTGCATTGAAACTATAGATTGCATTGGATAGTATGAACGTTTTAACAATATTGGTTCTTCCAATCCACAAGCAAAGAGTATCTTTCCATTTCTGTCTTCTTGAATTTCTTTCATTAATGTCTTATAGTTTTCAATATACAGGTCTTTTGCCTCCTTGGTTAAAATTATTCCTAGGTTTTTTATTCTTTTTGATGAAATTGTACATGGTATTGTTTTATTTCCCTGATAGTGTATTATCAGTGTTGAGAAACAACAGATTTTTGTGTATTGATTTTGTACCAACAACTTTATTGAATTCATTTATTAGTCTCAGTTTTTTTTTTGATGGAGTCTTTGGCAGGATTTTAAACTAAAATACTTTGCTTTTTGGCCTATACCTATACTTTGTGTGACTTGCTATTTCTTGAAAATCCTTTGGTTTGGTTCACTTTTTTTCCAACAATATTCACAAAATCAGACTATGAATAAATGCTTAATTACAATTTTATTCAGAAAAAAAAAAAAGACACATCATTGTCAAAGAAGTGTAGTTCAGGGACATCTGGGTAGCTCAGTTGGTTGGGCATCATACTTTTGGTCCCAGCTCCGGTCATGGTCTCACGGTTCATGGGTTTGAGCCCCACACCAAGGCTCCTCACTGAGAGTGCAGAGCCTGCTTGGGATTCTCTCTGCCTCTCCCCCTCCCCGCCCCACCTTAACATGTGCACCCACTCCCTCTCTCAAAACAAATAAACTTAACAAAAAGTGAGGTTCAGACATGGATGTTGGTTGATATTTTCATTTAAGTTAACCAGTAAGATAAAAAAAAGTAAAATAGTGAAGAAGTGTATTGGAATTTCACTCATTTATCAATGACATGAGCAACTTGTTTGCTGAACTGGATGATAGTTTTTGAATACTGAAAGACTACTTCAATTTTTTGTGCTATTCACAATGTCAAGGCCAGGAATGTGATATATGTAAAGTTTAATTCTGCATTATCAACATTTTCTCCACAAGCCTACTGACTGTTTTTGTAAATGAAGCTTTACTGGAACATAGCCACATCCATTTTTTTTGAGAGGGAGAGAGAGCAAGCGTGCACAAGTGGAGGGAGAGGGAGAGAGAGGATCTTAATTAAGCAGGCTCCAAGCCCAGCATGGAGCCAGTTGGAGGGCTGGATCTCATCCTGGTGAGATCCGACTGAGCCACCCAGGTGCCCCTGGCCACACCCATTTTTAATGTAAGAGTTGAGTAGTTGTGACAAAGACCATATGTATTAGAAAGCCTAAAACATTTACTTTTTGTTTACAGAAAAAGTTGTAGACACTTGGGCCTAGAAAATCAACAAAACAATAAACTAAACCCTCATTTGTAACTTTTGCCAATTTCTGCAATGCAAATGTTCCTATTGAAGCCAATTTCAAACTACAAATGTGACCTTTCTGAACAGAGCTGGGAAGAGATGCATACATTCCCATCCGTAAGATACAACAGACAAATGCTCTCAGAGGAAGAGTTATTGGTAAAAGTAAGTTTTAAAAAAGTGACGAGTTTTGAGTATTTATTACCTGACTTTAACGTATTTAATTGTAAATTTACATAATTTGATTTTTAACAGTGGTTGAGCTTAACAACTGGCTCATAAAATCCCCCCAAATTTAGCAATGAGCCTTGCAAACTAGTACAAGTCAACTGTGGCGTACTACTAGCTCTGTTTTCAAAAGGGCACTAAGGGAGGGGTTCAGAGTAATTTGCCTAGTTAAGTGGCTGTGTCGAGATTCAAATGTAGGTCTAAAAACTCTGACCCCAGTTAGGCTTCATAGCTTTCTTAGCGGAGAATAAGGGCCTTTATTGGCTTGTTTTTTGTTTTTGTTTTAAATTGGGTGTGTGTCTGTGACATATATTGAGGGAACTAAACCTGCAAGAGAATGCATCTTCTGGAGTACCATCCTATATTGACATGCATACTCTTTTACATTCCCATGTCGCCGGCCAATTTTGCTAGTCTTGATGCTTGCTACCCTATTCAGAAATCAGTCTAGCCTGGGTATTTGAAGGAAGAAGGGAACAACGGATTGGTCCATGTATCATCTGCTGTTGGAAATTTCTCACTAGGTATTTCTCTTAACTGCTTTAGGAAGTGTAAGTATAGGCATTTAGTAACCCAAGCCCCTTGTAGCACTTATCAAGCTACGTGAGTTCCAAAAAACTTCAGACAACTTGTGATCTGAAACCTTTGCAGTGCAGGAAAAGGAAGGACTCTATCAGAGGCACTCACGCAGCCTCACGGAACTGGGCCAAGAATCTGGGGTCAGGATGGCGCACTGGTAGGCCTCTTGACGTACTCAATCTTTCACAGAGCTCCAATGCTAAGCGAAGGAATAATAACTGTTCCAGCTGTTCGAAGAACTTGATCCGCCCCATCCAACCCCTTCATATTTACACAGCCTTGGTGAGGTGAAGCGACTTGATGAACGTCAAGCGGTAGAATCTGGATTAATTTATAGCTCTTTCCACTACACCACGCCACCTCCTCTAAATCACTCTCCCTGCACAAAACTTACCCCTGAAAGCACCAGGAACCTGGCTGGGGACTGGCCTACAGTTGAACCTAGGTCAAACCTCCCAGTCGCTCCGGAGTCAAACTGCGGTAACTCTGGGTCAGCGTTAAGACCAAAGCAGAGAAACGCAAAGCCCAAGGCTACAAAAGGTAGGCGCACCCCTCACTGATAGGCGCGGAGACTTAGACTTTGCCTCTAGAAAAGGAGCCACGCCTCCCAAGACGCCAACGCAGCGCGCGGCGGAGCCACGCGAGCGGCCCAGAAGGCAGGGCACGCAGTCGGCGACGCGCACGCCCGCCCCGAGGCCGCACGGGAGACCGGCGGGCGTGCGCGCCCCCGCGGCAGTGGGCGGGGTGGGGCGGGGCTCGGAGCCGGACCGGGGCGGGGCCGCAGAAGCTGTAGGTGTTGCAGCTGGGTCGCGACAGGTGCGCAAGGCAGAGTTCCTGGGACCCGTAGCCCCGCTGGTAGCAGCACAGAGGAAAGACCGCCTTCAGCCAGGTAAGGGCCTTCTCTGTCCACATCTTGCACGGCCGAAGAGTGCGCGAGACCCCGGCTTCCCTCCACAGTCTCCTTCTCCAGCGACTTCTGGGGCTAGGGGTAGCACCAGGAGCTTGAACCCCTTCCCCCCACCCCCGCCGAGAGAGAGAGAGAAAGAGAGAGAGAGAGAGAGAGAGAGAGAGAGAGAGAGAGCGAGCGTAGAGGAACCGCTGATCCTCTTGCTCTTTTCCTCATGTCTAGGTACTGCGCTGGTCTTGGGAGTAATTATGTAGGGCCGAATCTTTGCTGCCTGAGGGCCGGAGCTGATAGGACCACCTCTTCCATCGGGAAGACTCCTTTCTAACTATATACAGTTTTGGTGTGGTAGAGGAAGGCGGCAGTTCATCAACATTCCAAATAGTCTCCTAGGGAAATATTCTGATATTCAACTGCTTTTTTCCCTTCTTCATTTAAAGCCATTCCCTCTGTCTTCGATTTTTCCCCATTCCATGCTGCCTACTGAACTCTAAGACACTTACACCCCTTTGAGGCATGTTGAGAATATAGCAGTCCTTGCAGCTGAGTGTGTCATCCCCGAATCGCTGTCGCGTATATATCACTGACACCTGTCACCAATATAGGTAGGTGTTAATATAAGGTAACTGTACACCCCTGGCTACACCTACTAAGCTTGAAGTTGTACGTGCTAGGAGCCAACCATCTGGCGTCCTTCCTTACCTCCTTACTGGTGCTTAGAACGAGTTTAGCTGATCCTAGTGAGAGATATTTGAACTACTATTGTCTTTCACCTAATTCCGGCTTTCAAAAGTCTGCCTAATCCAGATGGTTCTACTGACTTGGCTCCTCAAGTTAGTGAAGGTACTTAGGGAGTTATCAGCCTTGAGACAATACCCCTTTGGGGGAGAGGTCTTCTTTTGCATTATTCTTTCTTTTGCTGTTGATTTAAGTGGTTAAACACAATACTTTTTATCCCCATAGTTACTAATACTATTCACAAGTGATAAATATTTTAGAAACCATAAAATAACACTTTCTTCTGAGGTCTGATGGAGACACAAAAGAAGATGACCTTCAACAAACATTTTCTAAGTTTCTGTGGAGTAATAACCTGGCTATGGGATGATTGTCTTAGGTAGACCTCGGAAAAGGTATAGAATTGGCAGGAGAGAAGGTTAAAAAAAAAAAAAAAGGGTTTGTGTCCACATCTATTTCCTTGTTTTGCATCGACAGAGCGATACACAACATGGTATTAAATAATTTAGGAATTTATTTATTTCATTTTTTGGACAAAACAGTTATGGAGTGCCTCGTTTTGTCAGTTATAGTATGGATTCAAAGTTCCGAACATCCCCAAACATTAAAAAAAAAAAAAAAAAGAAAGAAAGAAAAAACTTTGGGCGCCTGGGTGGCTCAGTTGGTTAAGTGTCCGACTTCGACTCAGGTCATGATCTCACGGTTGTGAGTTCGAGCCCCACATCAGGCTCCATACTGACAGCTCGGAGCCTGGCGCCTGCTTTGGATTCTGTGTCCCCCTCTCTCTCCGCCCCACCCCTGCTTGTGCTCTGTCTTCTGTGCTCTGTCTCTTTCAAAAATGAGCAAACATTAAAAAAAAAAAAAAGTTCCGAACATCCCTACTCTGAAAAAGCTTAGTTAAAATCAAATGAGTTAGGCAGAATCAATAGATAAAACTTACAGTTTTGGTGAAATCAGTGCTATGCTAGAGATGAGACCAGAGTGCTATGTCCCTCTTCTACTTTTCCTTGTAAACAAAATAAACAACACAAAAAACTTTGAGTATTAGTGAATTATTTTCCTCAGACATTTGTATTGCGTATATGTCCTACCTGGTGTTCTGCCAACATTATGGCCTTTTGAAGATGGGATTAAGACTTGTCCTTAATTCTATGGTAGTTCATTAATGGTTGGTGGAGCTGTTTTTCACTGTTCTGTATTGGGCCTCGAAGTGTTGTTATCATGTAGTCCCTGAACTGTAGAACTTCTGGGAATAGAATAGTGTATTGGCAACCTTAGCAAAATAGTGCCATTTTGTAAAATTGCTTCATTGTGTAACTTTAACTTGGTACAGTCCAGTTTTGTTCCAGACTCTGGTTAAAAGTGGGCCAAATTTCAACCTTCTAATAATTCTAAGAGAAAGCTTCAGAAGTGAAAATATTTCTATTAACAGCGCATCATGATGACAGGATATTTTTTTCTTGCTAAGGTGCCTTCAAAATGTCTCTTCTTTCCTTTCTTTTCTCTTTCTTTCTTTCTTTCTTTCTTTCTTTCTTTCTTTCTTTCTTTCTTTCTTTCTGACGGGAGACAGGATGGGTAAATGAGCGAAAGAGGAAAGGGTCAGAAGTGTTTGAAGATTCCTTGCAGAGCTTTATGATCTGAAGTCTATGATAGTCTTAAGCGCTTTCCATGTAACTTCAGGCTTTTATTGCCTGTTGTGTGCCAGTGATCTAGTATATAGAGGATGAACATGATACAGTCCCTTCTATATGACTATGTTTTTCATTTTTAAATAGAGATTCTGAGTTAATAAAACAGATGATGGTTGTTTCATTTGGTAATTTGAGCCATGGTCCTTGATGAACACATTTCTTTGACAATTACTTACCTCCTTTCTTTCCGTTTACACTCTGGGAAAGTGGTTTCACTGGGAATTTTTGGAAAGCCAGTCAGTATTTGCATGTATTTTCGGTATCTGTAACAATTATCTTTTTCCCTTAAAATACTTTCAAGTTCAATTTTAAGTATTGTTCCTCTTGGGGTTTCAAATTCTTCGCTTTCCTCTGATGTTCTTCAAAAATCAACTTAACTGACTTAGGGCTTCTGTACCAGAAGGGTTCACCAAAGACATATACACATAGACACAAAAGAATTTTGAGAGCACAGGAGATCATTAGACATCTTTGCCATAAAAGGCTACCTAACCACAAATTGGGAGAATTCGTCAGTCCATATTGACAGCAGAATGGGTTTTCAGTATTCTTACTTCCATATGCTCAGAAATAGGTGACTTTTATTTAGATTGGAATTGCACTCTTTCTGCAGATAGGAAAATGTGTGACTTGGTTCCTAAGTCAGGAATTTCCATAAGAAAAAGCTTTTTTTTTTTTTTCTTAAGGTTTCTATGGTCTTTCACTGTGTTTTGTGATAGGCAGTTAAAGTACTTTATTTTGGATTGTGTACAGTAATCTCCAGGTGATGTTAAATTACTTAACACAGACTCTTAAAGTTCTTTAGTAACAAATGAGTGGTTGTAAATTGAGTGGTTTCCTAATGATTGTGGAACTGAGATTCTGTGGTAAATGGTACTCTTGGTAGAACCATTCCGATGTGTTTATTCTGTGGCTGGATGCAAAGTCCTTGAGACCCAGTCAAGTTACTGTTCTAATGGAGACCTCTTTTTATTAAAAGGACATGGTTTGACCCAACAAGCAGTCCATTATTTAGCAAGTCAAATGATTTCTTCACCCTTGAAAATGTTTCTAGAGACTTCACATTTGCAGTCATGAGAAGTTAACATGATACCATCATATTTTACATTCTTTTTATTTTCTTTTAAAGAATTTCTTCATAATGCTACACTGAAACTAAGAACTTCCATCTCTAGGGGTGAAAAGATGCAACTTTTCTTCTGATAACAAGTATGGAGCTATTTTTTCTCTTATTTATCCTCTAATGGAGTTTAGAAAGTTTCACAAACCCTCAAACATGTTTTTTCTTGCACTCCGAAGTATTGCCAATTTTTGTTTCATTGCCCATAGATTAGTAATCCTGATATACTTTTACTCAGTTTTAGATTTCCACAATCTTTTTTTTCCCCACATAAACTGAAATTTAAACAAATGGCCTGGGACTTCTTTTCCTCATAGTCAGTTTCACTGACTAGGTAACATTTGCTCAGATTTGGCTCCCACCTCTAGCACTGGAGGAAACCTGTCTGCCCTTGCATCCTACCCAGTGACTTCCCTGGAATGGCCCTGTCACTGTCCTCCTTAGTTACCACTTGGCAACACTTGACCAAGTGGACAACTTTTTTGGTTATTTCTTTTAGTTGGCTTTCTTGACATGACTTTACCTGGTTGTCCATCTTCTAGTCTAACCACTTCCTCCCATGCCCCTTCACTAACTCAGTCTTTTGCCCCTTAAGTATGGGTTTTTGCCTTGGCTTAGCATCCTGTTCTTATAATGCTCTCTCCCTGTGCAGATTGATTTATTTCTGCGATTTCAACTAACATCTCCATGTTTTACTGATTTACTGATTCGCTTTGAAGCTTTTTTCATATTTCATATAAAATTTCATATGAAACTTTATTTCATATTTCATTTCATATTCTTATTTTATTTTCACATAGACAAATATGCATATATAGTTGGAAGATAAGAATTACATATGCTTATTATAGAAAGCTTGAGGAAAAATAAAGAAGGCAAAATATTCCATAATCTGTTCCAGTGGAAACTGTTTGGTATATTTCCTTTCAGTCTTTTTTTCCTTTGATACACACACACACACACACACACACACACACACACACACAGACATACACAGGTAATGGGGCTCATCCTATTGTAGTAGATATAGTTTTGTATCTGCTTTTTCACTTTACATTATGTCATAATTTTCAGTGGCATCAAAATTATTTGAAAACAATTATAATGGATGTTCAATGTCCTAATGTGTTGCTGTTGCATAATTTACGTGTGTACTAGGGTATTTCAATTGTTACAATATTATTAACAAGTGAAAAACAATGAGAACAAATTGATACATAAATCTTTGTACAGATCACTCACTGTTTCCTTAGGTTAAGATTGTCAGAAGTTCAATTACTGGGTCATAGGGCATAAAAATTAAAAAACACTAAACCTGCTGCCAAATTGCTTTTCATAAAGATTAGACTGTAATTAATATTCTCACCTGCAGTGATTGTGAGCGCCCGAGTGCCTCCTTCATAATATTGGATCTTATTTTTTTATCTTTATTAATTTGATAAGCAAAAGTGATTAATTTGTATTTAATTACTAGTGAGAGCAAACATTTTTCATATATTCACATCCATTTCAGTTTCTCCTGTGAACTGTCTTTGGGTTAGTCCATTCCCATTTTTATTGGGGTCTTAACATTTTAATTATGTTGTTTTTTGTTGGGGGTTCTTTCATTTATTTGGGGCTATGGGGAGGGAGTACAGATTTTTGTTAGGCCAAATTGATGAGTGAAGGGATGAAGTGGAAAGTGTGCAGTAGTTGAAATGGTGGTGTTTCAAATGCCCGTTGGTATAAGGAGCCAGAGCTTATGTTTGTCGGAGCAGCACTGCAAAATGGAAAGGGTGCCTCCTTGAAAGTCAGGATTGCCACCTTGGTGTTGGGAACCAACCACTTAGGTCGTCTTGGGAAAGTCATCCATCCTCTCTGAGCCTTATCTGTAAAGTGAACAGGGTTGGGTTATTGATCCCAAAGTCCATACACCGTCTGCGCCGAAAGGGTGACTTACAAGCCACTGCTCTCTAGACCTTGTGAAATTAGCCCCGTCCCTGACCTGTTGCCCATTTTAGATATATAGAGCCCGAGGAAAAAGACTGGATGCAGTAAAGGCAATTTTCATAGTGGGTAGTAAGGCTTAATAGAACCTAAAGGCAGAACAATAGAAGTTGCAAAGATTGGTAATTTTTAGGCACTCCCATGGATTGACACTTGGCAATCTAGTTACGTAAGTCATTGGAGCCCTGCTGATGTATGCCACAAAGCCCCGCCATCTCTAATGATACAAAGCAAATCTCATTTTATGACAGCCTGTTTAAGTTGCGAAGCCAAGGTACTCAACAACTTCCAGTATTCCATACAGAAACTATTCAGAGTGGGGGTTCTTCTTTGTTATTTGTACAAGCTCTTCATTTTAAGAATATTAATTATTTGCCCTGTGGTCAAATGTTTAACTAGTTATTTGCCTTTTAGTTATCTATAGATCTTTTCCTTTGGGATTCTTTTGTTGCTTTTATTTTGTGAAGCCTTTTGCCTTCTGGAGATGGATTAAGTATTCAGTTCGATTTCCTTCTAGTTTTTATGGTTTTACTTCTTATGTTTAATTCTTTGTCTTGAATTTATTTAGGAGTACCAAAGCAATGTGTTTAGTGCCTTTGCATATCTCCTGAGCTCCAGATCCCTGTCTCCAACTACCGGGGCTATGTGGATAGTCCCTATGTACCAGGCATTATGTCCACCTAGTTTCCCTAAGGAGAAAGCTTGAAGTTGTCTCGAAAGTTTTAGTCTCATTTCCCACATTTAATCAAAACTCACTACATTTGGTTGATTCTACTCCAACAGTGATAATGGCTCTTTGTCATTGTTCTAATTAATACCCCCCTTTTTTCGCTAGTCCTTAGAATTGGCTTCAGTTTTTCCCCTTTAGACCAGAGTTGTCATTAAAAAATAGAACACCAATGGGGCGCCTGGGTGGCTCAGTCGGTTAAGCGTCCGACTTCAGCCCGGGTCACGATCTTACGGTCCGTGAGTTCGAGCCCCGCGTCGGGCTCTGGGCTGATGGCTCGGAGCCTGGAGCCTTTTTCCGATTCTGTGTCTCCCTCTCTCTCTGCCCCTCCCCCGTTCATGCTCTGTCTCTCTCTGTCTCAAAAATAAATAAACGTTAAAAAAAATTTTTTTTAAAAAATAGAACACCGACTCTCAAAGTATGGTTTCCTTGATTACCTGTTTCAGAATCGCCTGGGGTGTTGGTTAAAAAAGGTAGGTTCCCAAGTCCCACCTAGACTTGTAAACCGATATATTTGGGGGAATGGGGTCTGGGAATCTGCAGTTTTAACAAGTGCCTCAGGAGATTCATTTACACACTTAAGGGGAAGCAAAGCACAAGTATATTAAATCTAAATTTCTCTGAATGCTATTCAAGACCCCCACTCCCACACCCTGACAGCCTATTTTTCCAGACTTATCTCCCACATCACTACCCACCCACCTGGCATTGTAGCCATACAGTGATTCATGGTTTCCTGGACCCACCCTGTCCTTTCCTGCCTCTGTGCCTTTGCTCATGCAGTTCCCACAGCCTCAAGCTCCTCTCCCTCCTCCCACTCCTGCCTAAATCCTTTTCCTTAAGAGCTCAAATAAAATGCTCCTTTTAAAAAATGAAGCCTCTAATTTGTTCTATTTTAATCATTGGCTCCCTCCCCAGTCTTCACTTAGCACTTTATTTTTACTTTTTTTTTTTTTTACCTTAATGCTGTCACTATGAATTATTGCTTCCTTAAATGATTATAAGTCTTCTAATTGTGAGAACTTGGCCTTTCATTTCCATTTTGTAGTCATTATACATATAATAAGCAATTAAATATCATAAAGTATATGAAATATATCTCATCTTGCAAACAGTATTCCATAGAAATGTTTGGCTTTGCACCACACTTAGAATAAAGTTGAGATCTTTTACCACTGCTTGTAAATCCTTATTTAAGGATGAGTGCTGCCACTCATCTCTGTCATCTTCTCATACTTTTTATTCACTCCCTAGTCATATTTTTCCTGCCTCAGTGCCTTTGCATTTGCTATTTCTTACACGTTGAAAACTCCTACATCTGTTCTCTTTGCCTGGCTGGCTGCGTATCTCCTCCCCATCATTCAGGTCTCAGCTCAAATGTCATTCACTCAAGGAGGCTTTCCCTGACCACTATCTAAGGCATCTGCCCCTTTTCCTACTGCCACTTCAGTTACTCTCCTTGCATTTCCTTCACTGCACTAATCACAGTTTTTTTTTTTTTAATTTTTTTTTCAACGTTTATTTATTTTTGGGACAGAGAGAGACAGAGCATGAACGGGGGAGGGGCAGAGAGAGAGGGAGACACAGGATCGGAAACAGGCTCCAGGCTCCGAGCCGTCAGCCCAGAGCCCAACGCAGGGCTCGAACTCACGGACCGCGAGATCGTGACCTGGCTGAAGTTGGACGCTTAACCGACTGCGCCACCCAGGCGCCCCAGTAATCGCAGTTTTTAATTGTCCTGCTTCCTCAGTAGAATGGAAGCTTCATGAGAGCAGAGACCTTGTCTCACTTTTAATGTCATGTCTTTAGCAAACAGAGCACTGCTTGACATGTGGTAAGTCCTCAGTAAGTATTTGTTGAATGCACACATAAGCCTTGAAGATAGACTTTTCGTTTTACCAAGTCCTGTTTTGGTTTGCAACTCAAAGTTTTGTTGTTGTTTTTTAATGGACAACAGCTGATGTAGTTCCATCAGGGTTCAAATCAGGTAGCAGCCTCTGAGGGTTTCTGAAGGTAGCAGGAAAAATGGAGACTGTGATAGCCAGGATTCACTTCCATCTGAATGCAGGCTTTCCAAGGTGTTCCCAGGATCCAGGCCACTATTTTACTACTGCTGTCAGCATCTACTTCCAGGGTTGTTACTGCTGGCCAATTCTAGTCTTTAAACTCTCATTACATTTTTAAAAGTGAGCAAAATTAGTATCCAACCAATCCTCAAGCAACCAAAAGTTTTCTTCTGGTTTCCTTCTCTAGAAGAAAAATAAGAGAGCTACCTAGAATCCTCAAGGAAACATGAAATGATGTTCAGTATATTTACTACATGCCTATTGATTTGAAAGATTTTTAGCAACAGCCTTAAACAAGGTGTTTCTTGGGAGCTTGGGTGGCTTAGTTGGCTGAGTGTCTGACTCTTGATTTGGCTCAGGTCATGATCTCACAGTTGTGAGATTGAGCCTCCTGTCGGTCTCCACAATGAACTTGCAGCCTGCTTAAGATTCTCTGTCACTCTGCCCCTCCCCTATGTGTGTTTGTGCTCTCTCTCTCTCTCAAAAACAAAACAAAACAAAAAAATAAACAAGATGTTTCTTGTTAACATCTCTTTGAACCAGTCTAACTCATCAGTTATAGTTTTTTCCAATTTCTCTTCATTGGGTAGACTTATTCTTTAATTCTATTTTTTTCTTGAAACTGGCTTGAAACTTTATTAGAAATTACAATAGTTTCGGGGCGCCTGGGTGGCGCAGTCGGTTAAGCATCCGACTTCAGCCAGGTCACGATCTCACAGTCCCGGAGTTCGAGCCCCGCGTCGGGCTCTGGGCTGATGGCTCAGAGCCTGGAGCCTGTTTCCGATTCTGTGTCTCCCTCTCTCTCTGCCCCTCCCCCGTTCATGCTCTGTCTCTCTCTGTCCCAAAAATAAATAAACGTTGAAAAAAAAAATTAAAAAAAAAAAAGAAATTACAATAGTTTTTATAGCAACTTATAGTTTTCAAAGTACTCTGGTTTTTTTTTTTTCCTCATTTAATGCTTACAACCATCCCTTGTGAATATGTTTTTGAGATGTAGAAACTGAGACCCACTGATTCATTTTCCCATGTCACCCAAAAGCCCACTACTCAATTAAATGCCTCTCAATAACTTTTTAAAAGAGCACCATAATTTGATATAATTTTTAGAAGGTAAACATGAAAATGTAGTTGAAACATTAACGTTATACATTTGTAACTGGTCCGTAAGAAATAAGATGCATAAGTTAGTTGAGATAAGTACAAAATTTTGTCACTTCTGTGGCTCTATGGTTTGGTAATTCTTTGTTTGATCAGCCTCAGCTATGCTTGTCCTTGATTAAAGCATTGTTCTGGGTGAGCTGCTCAGATTTTTACAGAAAGGAAAGATTAGAGAACTTGCCTAGAGAAGAGTCACTTTTCAGTAAGCCCGTTTTAATTCTCCTCTTGCTTGAAGGGATTGGTTCAATTGATCTGAACTGGCCTTTCAGATTGAGCAGGTCCTGAAAAAAACACATCATCTAAAATTTCAGATAAGAAGAATGGAAGCCAGGTCCTTCCTGGAAATGGCCAGGAGTGAAACTAAGAAGCCCTGTATTTGGAGAGAACTCAATTAATTATTAAGGACAAAGGACTGGTATAAGGAGGTTATATCCTTAATGGAAGCAGCCTTCTTAAAATAAGTGTACATGATTCTTCTGCTTTGACATTGTAAAGAAGGTTCTTTAATTAGCCACTTTGTCTTAATTAAGCATGTGATTGGCAAGACCTGTGAGCATGTAGTTTATAGACATTCAATTATGTAGGTGGGCCTTTGTTTTGATATGTGGCAACTGAGAACTAGCATAATACTGTTTTTTATTCATATGACAGATGTTTATTGAGTCCCTACACTGTACCAGGCACTGATATTTGATGCATCTGATGTTAAAGTATGGAATGGTACAAAGGTTAAGGGAGAAACAGGCTATTCAGAGTAAATCTATGCTTTCTATAATGGTCTCTGTTGACTATAAATTTCCACATTATTTTTCCAATTAACTGTGCCTTTTTCTACTTTTCGCTTTAAATTTGAAGTTACTGACATAATTATCTGCTTTTCTATGTACTGATAGAGGTTTTCCTTACTATGTGCGAAAAATACTGAAAAAAGACTCAATCCATTGGATTATGTTTGTCCTTACAATGTGTTAATTATCAACTGGGCACAGGGAGGAGGAAGAAGAACCAAGCAGAGAAAAATTACAAATTAGATTTGAGAGAGAAGTCGAATCAAACTTGGAGTAGATTGGGTAATTTTTAATTTAAAGAAGAAAAAAAAAGATTAGAAAGAATCTTGGGTGGTTCTTTGTGACCTAAAAATTTTAGACCAAAGTTCGTTTTTAAAGGCTGTAACTACAGGTTACTCTTTTACTAAAATAAGATATGTGAATGCTACCGCAATTATGTAAAAAGCTAATTTGGGTTTCAAAAGTGCAAGAAGATAAGATATTCAAATTAATGAATAAAGTGATAGAAGCTGTGTAGGATGGTGATAATTATATCATCTTCCAGTTAGAGTTTTTACAGAGGTGTTAAGAACACCTAAAATTTGGCCCTTAAACAGTGTAATTTGAGAGAGATTTAGACTTTTGGGTGCAGAGAAACAGTGTCAGGGTTTTAAGCAGATCTGATGTTCCTGGTAGGTACTGCCAGTTTCTCAGAGATGACATTCAAGGTGCTCTTTTTTTCTTGCTGATATAACGAAAATAAGTTGACCCTAAAATAAAGTGTGCACTAGAATGGCAATTGTAGTTTATTCTCTCTGCAAGAGGTCATTTTATTTTCATCCCAGCCTCCTAAAAAATGAATAAGTTAACATTTATTTGGCCTTTCTGGGCCTTAGTTTCTTCATCTGTAGAGTGGGACAGCAATATTCTGAGTTTGCTACCGTGAAGATTAATAAGTTTATATATGCAAAACAAAACAGTATCTGACACGTGGTAAACATTCAATAGACATTAGCTATTTTTATTACCAGCACCACTGTTACTTTATAAGCACTTATTTTAGCACTGAGCTAAAGGAACATTTTAGAGATGATGAGACTGAGGCTTAGAGTAATTTTCCTAGTGTTACCCCATAAGCAAGTAGTAGATTCATAATGTAGACCTAGGCTGAAAGGAACTGGAGACAGAGTCGGGTTAGATATGGAACAGACTGGGGCATTTGGCCCAACCCTTACGCATCCCTTCTAGTTTCAAGACACTTAGGATAAGACTGGCCCAGACCACCCCCCAGAGACCAGGAACTTGTGTTTTGCAGTAAGTAGTTAGAACATGAACATTAGTGTCTGTCGGACTGTCCCAAATCTTGGCTCTGCCACTTACTAGCTATGTAATCTTCGGCAGGTTATTTAACCTTTCTGAGCCTCAGTTTCTTTCTCTGTAAGATGAGAATAATAGTATTTGTTTCAGGGCACCTGGGTAGCTCAGTTGGTTAAGTGTCCAACTCTTGATTTCAGCTCAGGTCATGATCTCATGGTTGTGAGTTTGAGCCCTGAGTCGGGCTCTGAGATGGCAGCATCGAGCCTACTTGGGATTCTGCTCCTGCCCTGCTTGCCGTTTCTCTCAAAATAAAATAAAATAAATAAACTTAAATAAAAATTTGTTTCATGATATTATAGGGACTACGGGAGTAAAACCAAATGGAATGAATCACCCTGCATATGACCAGCACTCAATAACCTGGCCCCAGGCTTACGCTAAGGTGGCCCAGATTTTTTTTTTATCTGATTCTGACACAGTCCATCTAGATGGTTGGTGATTAGGGCCTGTGTCTGCCTCCCTGCTGAGGCCTAAGAACCCTGGGATCAAACCAAGTCTAAATACCCAAAGCTGTTTTTACATTGGAATCATAGGGGACTCTTAAGAAAAATTAGAAGTGTTCAGACTTTACATGAGAGATTCAGATTCCAAAGATGATCCTGATATTCAAAGCACCCTCCCCAACCCCTGCCTCACCTCCCCACCCTTGACCCCTGCACAACTAAGAAGTGTTAGGTTGGCTAGTTGAGGGTAGCAGCTGAAGCACAATCCCAAACAGTGATCTTAATGCTTGGATTGTCGGTGTCAGTGGGAATATTAATGAGTAGTCAAGGGGTGGGTGCCCTACAAAAGGGAACTCTACAGAAACGATCTCATCTGTGTAGTCAAACAACGTTTCTGTTTGGAAAGAATATTAATGAGATCTGGATAGGAATCAGACACCGGGAAAGGACAGCTGCTGTGAGAGGCAATTTGAATTGTACAAGGAGTTACACACGATATTACTAAAGTCCTTGTGCCATTTTAAAAAGTAATTAAGTTGTAAAGATAATCAACAATTTATAAACAATGTTTTAAAAACAACTGTAGTTTCAAAAAATAAATGTATTGAGGGGCCAGCACATATTTGAAAATATGTTCAACTTTCCCCATGAGTAAAGGAATGAAAAGTAAAACAATAATATACCATTTTTCATACATCTAGCAGATTGGAAAATATAAAAAGGATTAGCAATGCTCAATATTCACAAGGATGTGGAGAATAGTCTTTCTCATATAGCTGATGGTTCAAATATAAATGGATGCAAAAATATATACAAATTGATGCAACTTTTTTGGAGAAAAACTTGGGAATGTGTATTAAAATTTTGATGCATAGGCCTTTTACTAGAAATGCTGCTTCCGAGAATTTATGCCATGGATGCATACTTCCAAGTAGGCAATGATAGAAACATTTTCATTGCCGTCTTGTTCTTAATAATGAAGAACCTACAGCAACCTCTATGTTCATTGACAGGGGCCTGGTTAAATAAGTTATAGACTATTGCAGAGTAAAATAGTATTTGGTACTGAAAGGGTGAAGTAGATCTCTATGTCCTCCTCCATCTATGTGTCCTTTCCTATATGTCTTCCTGTCATGTGTGAGAAGATGTCCAAGAGGAAACAAATAGTTGCTGAATAGCATATTAACATAAAGCCATTGTTATTGTTAAAAAAAGAAAGTATGTGTGCTGGTGTTAACCTCACTGTGCCTCAGTTTCCTCATTTGTAAAATAGGTATCATTATAATGATCAATATAATGTCTACGTCATGAGTTGTTGTGAAGATAAAATGAGACAATATTTGTGGAATGCTTAGGACAGTGACTGACATATTATGCTGGGTGTTTGCTGTTATTATCATGCATGGGCAATATCAGAAGGTTTATGCTCCAAAGCGTGACAGAGGTTACCTTTGGCAAGTAGAGTTGTCTTGGGGGAAGGGGTGTGCAAGAGCAGGCAGAGACTTCGATTTCTTATATTGTATATGTCTACATAATTGTTTATGACAAGCAGGCCCATCGCGTGACCAATCACTATGACAAAGAAGCGAGGCAAAGAAGAAAATGGCGGCTCCGGTTTGGAGTGCTTGTTGAAACCTGTGGAGGAGAGCTTCCCCGAAGGAAAGGAGGAGGGTGAAAGACGGTGGTGATGTGGGGATACAAAAAGGATGCTCATTGATTCCACCTTGGCTGCTGAAGCTCTTTTTGAAAACCACTAACCTAATTAAAGATCAAAAAATTTTAAATTGCACAAGAACCTTACGAAGGCCCAACATGTATATCGGGACTTTTCCTTTTTGCATTTTAGTTTTACATTTATACTAAAGAAGTGATTCATGTTTCATTTGACTTTTGGACAAAAGCTACAAAAAAGTAGTTGCTTGCATGTCCAAAACATTTAGGAAGAGGTAGTTCTTCGAATAATTATAAAATAAAAATTTTGATCTTTTAAAGGCACCACTAATGTCTTTTCAACTAGCATTACTACCTCCATTATATAATATTATAGAGTAATTTTTGCACTAAAAAAAAGTCAAACAGCTGAAGAATATGCTACATTTATGAATTATTTTCATCAGAGCCTTATGACATAGGCCTTGTTAAGACAGTGTGACATATAAACTAAGCTAAGCCAAAATATGTAATCTGTTCACTAAACCTTTAGAATAATGTTTATTCGATGTGTTTAGACACAGAGGCATACAACAGTACTAACAAGATTTGGCTCTGACCTCAAGCAATGTGCCAGGCACTGTTTTTCATTTATTATCTCCTTTTATTTTTAGCACAACCCTGTATCTTAGGGTTATCATCCTCATTTTATACAGAAGGAAAGTGTAGGACGGAGTTGTTGCCATGCATCTGGTTAGCACTGGAATCAGGATTGGAATCAGCTGGTGTTTCCATGGTACTGCTCTGCCCCCAAATAACCAAGACGTGAGGATAGGTGATGTGAGCCCCGTGTTGAGGGCACACTGAGAATTCTCAGGGACCTCAGTGATCAGCTATCATCCAGTCTAGTGACTTTAAAACTATAATTTTTTTAAGTTTATTTATTTTGAGAGAGAGATAGAAAGAGCTCGCACAAGCAGGGGAGGGGCAGGGAGAGAGGGAGAGAGAGAGAGAGAATCACAAGCAGGCTCCACACTGTCTGCACAGAGCCTGACGCGGGGCTCGAACTCACAGACTGTGAGATCATGACCTGAGCCGAAATCCAGAGTCAGATGTTTAACTGACTGAGCCATCCAGGTGCCCCCAAACTGTAATTTTTAAAATAGAAGTTTTATTGAAATACTCATATACCATATAATTTACCTGTTTAAAGTGTGCAGTTCAGTGGTTTTTGGTATATTCACAGAGTTGTGCAGCCATCACCACAATCAGTATTACAACGTTTTTATCACCTCCCAGAAAAAAACCCACACCCTTTAGCAGTCAGTCCAATCCCCTTCAACCCCCCTGTATGTGTGAGGCAACCACTTATCTACTTTGTGTTTCTTTTTTTTTTAAATTTTTTTACATTTATTTATTTTTGAGAGACAGAGACAAAGCACAAGTTGGGGAGGGGCAAAGAGAGAAGAAGACACAGAATCTGAAGCAGGCTCCAGGCTGTGAGCCATCAGCACAGAGCCTGACACAGGGCTCGAACCCACAGACTGCAAGATCATGACCTGAGCCGAAGTCAGATGCTCAACCCAACCGACTGAGTCACCCAGGCGCCCCTCTACTTTGTGTTTCTATAGGCATGCCCATCCTAGACATGAAATAGAATCATACAATATACGATCTTTGTGACTGGTTTCTTTCACTTGGCATAATTTTTTCAAGGTTCACCCATGTTGTACCGTATATCAGTACTTCATTCCTTTTCATGGCCAAACATCATACCTTTATATGGATAGACCACATTTTGTTTATCCAGTTATCAGTTGATGAATATTTGGAATGTGTCCACTTTGGGGTTACTGTGAATAATGTTATTATACACAATCATGTACAAGTTTTTGAGTGAACATGCGTTTTGTTTTGTTTTGTTTGTTTTTTTTTTCATTTCTCTTGGGGGGGGGGTGTACCTCCCCCAGGAGTGGAATTCCTGGGTCACATGATAATTATGTGTTTAACCCTCTGAGGAGCTGCCAACTATTTTCCAAAGCAACTGCATCATTTTATATTCTCATCAGCAGTGTGTGTGAGGGTTTCAGTTTCTGTATATCCTCTCCAACACTTGTCAGACTATAATTTTTTTAACCGCATCCCACAGTAAGAAATATTTTACATTCTTACCCAGTTTATCCACACACAAATAACTGAAACAAAAGCTTTTTGAAAGACTACTTATACTCCGTGTGATGTAGTCTGACATTTTGTATTTCATTCTGTTCTTTTTCTTTAGCACAGACATCTTGGCTCTGACCCGTTAAAACTGATTTCACAATTCACTAGTTGTGACCCACAGTGAGGAAAATACTAGGCTGTTTTAACCTTTTCATTTCACACAAGAGGAAATTGAGGCCCTGAGACATGACTTTTTCAGCAGATGATACTGCTAATTAGTTGTAGATTAAAGATTAGAACCCATGTCTGTTGGCTTCCTGCTTTAACTTTTGACATCTCGAATTTAGTTGCCCTCATATTCAGTTCTTTCTTTTCTTTTCTTTCTGGAGTGGTAAAGTGTGAATCGCTAAGGGTGAATTCTGTAAGCACCCCATGAAAGTTGTTCTGATTCTTTGGTGAGCAGTTTCCAGAAGTGGAATTGCTTCTCAGAATTACACAACCTCCTTTTCATTATTCTTGCTCTGCATCTTAGTGGTTTTTTTTTAAATGTTTGTTTGTTTGTTTATTTATTGAGTGAGAGCAAGCAAGGAAGGGGCAGAGAGAGAGAGGGAGAGAGAGAATCCCAAGCAGTCTCCGCACTGTTAGCGCGGAGCCCTCCACGGGGCTAGATCTCATGACCATGAATGAGATCATGACAGCCAAAATCAAGGGTTGAATGCTTCGACTGAGCCACCGAGGCACCTCTCTCTTAGTGTTTTTAGAGATCAAAATATCCTTAAAGAGTGATTTTTTAAAAGAGACAAAATGTTGCTAAGGTGATTCTGTCTTGATACAAACATCTACATCCTTGTTGACCCCTGGGAATTTGATCATTGCTACAAATTTCTTATTGTCTAGGATACATGTTTCTACAGAGACCTGGCTAAAACTATTCCAAGAAGAATAGCAGTGATAATTCTAACAGACTTGTAAAACTTGTCTATAGACTTGTCTGTCACAGTGTGGCTGAATAATAGAGTAGTGAGCCTTTTAGGTACAGTATTTGAAGTTATTTAGTCGTTCTATTTTTTTCATATTCCTTGAGTTTAACTCAAAAGTTTGAATAAACTAAAATTACTAAGTCACAGTTCTGAAAAATGATATGTACTTTCTCAACAACTAGCCTTAAGACTGCATAACAAGCATTCGTTTTTTTGTACTGATAGCGTTTTGGATAAAATTTAAACCTGATGTAATTTCATTCAAAACATATGCATAAAGTTCCTTCTATTTAAATTTTTTAATGTTTATTTATTTTTGAGAGAGAGAGAACGGGGGAGGGGCAGAGAGAGAGGGAGACACAGAATCTGAAGCAGGCTCTGAGCTGTTAGCACAGAGCCTGATGCAGGGCTTGAACTCATGATCATGACCTGAGCCAAAGTCAGATGCCTAATTGAGCCACCCAGGTGCCCCAAAGTTCCTTCTATTTAGAAGGCAACGTACTAGATGCCAAGAGGGCAAGAGGCAAAGTAGATCTGTCCCCTGATCCCAAGAATCTTTCTATCAAGTAGAATTTATAAAATTATAATAAGATAAAGGAAGTGACCTATGCTGATTGGGAATAGGGCCAGGGCAGTTCAGGAAAGGGTTCTTTGAGGAGGTGGTCTTTCCTGGAGTCTTGAAAGGTGGATAGTTGAGGAAGGGATAACATTCTAGGTGGAGTGAAAAAATATATGGTGTATCAAGGGAGTAGAAACTGGTAATGACATAATTTTGGAGATTCTCTTTTCATGTCAAAATTCTATGAAGTTAGGCTTCTCCCTATCAGAGAAAGAATTTAAAATAAATAAAAGGAATGCTAGAATGAATCTTGTGATACTAGATTATTTGATGCTAGATTGTGTGTGTGTGTGTGTGTGTGTGTGTGTGTGTGTGTAAACAGGTAGATAAAGAAATAAATATATATATTCCTGGTTCTATCCCTCAAGGCAGCCTAGAAGCAGTGACATCTCAGTAGCAATGAGAACATGTAGTATCCAGATTTGGTTTCTCCAATAAAAGGAATCACGACTCCTTGTAGTACTTGATTCCAGGCCTGGGGCGAGGCAAGTACAAGACAAGTTTGGGTCATCTTATAGTGCTACAAAGTAAGAATGTGCTTAAAAAAAAAAAAAAGTTGGTGGCATATTGAAAGGACACTAGAGCCAAGCTGAAAGAGCTCCAAATGACCAAAGCTGGGAACAATTTGAGCAACAAAACAAAATTACCCAGGGAATAGAATAATACAGGAATTATTATAACTCAGGAAATAAAATAAATATCCATGAGTCTATCCTAATATTAATAATGATTGAATAAATAAACAAGGGAGAAAGGACACTTCTTCCTTACAGAAGAATCCCAAGTAATAAATGCAGAAGGAATGAGGGCAAGAGAAAAATCACCATTAGAACAGCACAGTAATAATTGCTGAAGGCAAGATCAGTGCATGAATGCTAAAATTAGTAAAAGTTTAAGGAGGAATAGGATTAAAGGATCTCCCCCCAAATATTTACAAATTATAAAGGGAAACATAGTAACTTTACAGTGGTGAAACCCAGCAGGCACTACCCTAACCGAATGATCAAGGTTAACATCACCATTAACAAGACATCATCATCATGAGCCTTGTGATATGATGCACTGAGGAGGAAGGCACATCAGACTCTGTAGTATTCCTCCCAAAATTCTAGAACTTCACTCTAAATCTGAGAAAGTATCATATTTTAAAAAGTGACCTACTCCTCCCCCCCCCCCCCCCTTTTTTTTTAAGGATTGTGAGATATTCCAGGCTCATCTGGTATTTCCCTGCCCCAGCTCTGGAATCAACCACTTCTTCAAGGAGCCCTGGTTCTTTTTATTGGAGACACCAAGAAACCCAAATTGAGGGACATTCTATTTAATACCTGACCAGTACTCTTCAAAAGTGTCATGGTCACATGGGGCGCCTGGGTGGCGCAGTCGGTTAAGCGTCCGACTTCAGCCAGGTCATGATCTCGCGGTCCGTGAGTTCGAGCCCCGCGTCGGGCTCTGGGCTGATGGCTCAGAGCCTGGAGCCTGTTTCCGATTCTGTGTCTCCCTCTCTCTCTGCCCCTCCCCCGTTCATGCTCTGTCTCTCTCTGTCCCAAAAAAATAAATAAACGTTGAAAAAAAAATTAAAAAAAAAAGTGTCATGGTCACAAAAGACAAAAACAGAGGGACTGTCATAGACATTGGAAGAGACTTAAGAAGCCATTACCATTAGGGGCACCTCGGTGGCTCAGGGGTTAAGTGTCCAACTTCGGCTCAGGTCATAGTCTCACTGCTCATGAGTTCGAGCCCTGCATCAGGCTCTGTACTGACAGCTCAGAGCCTGGAGCCTGCTTCGGATTCTGTCTCTGTCTCTCTGCCCCTCCCTCCCTTGCTTGCTCTCTCTTACTCTCTCTCTCTCTCTCTCTCTCTCAAATATAAAATAAAACATAAAAAAGAAAAAACAAAATGAAGCCATGACCATTAAATGTAGTGTAGGATTCTGGAACAGAAAAAAGACTCTAGTGGAAAAACTAGTAGAATTTGAACAAAGTCTATAGCTTAATTAATAGTATTGTACCAATGCTGATTTCTTAATTTCGATAATTGTGCTGTGGTAATACAAGATAAAACTAGATGAAAGGTACATGGGAAATTTGTACTTTATTTGCAACTCTTGTGTAAATCTAAAATTGTTTCAAAATAAGTTTTTTAAAAAAACTTAACTTTCAAAAGCTTTTTTTAAGTATGTGAATTTAGTCACTGTTTTGGTAAAAAAATATGTACACTTAGAAATAAATGTAGTTTATATTCTGAAAAAACATCATATGGGAACATTTTCACATTGCTTTTGTTTAAAATTTCCCTTTGTACCTTGAAGGTTTTTTTAGGTTGGTTTTTTTCTTTTAATCAGTTGCTCCTATGGTACCTGCCTGGCTGGCTTTTTGCTAGAACATGCAACTCTTGATCTTGAGGTCATGAGTTTGAATCCTATATTGGGTGTAAAGATTACAAAAAAATAAACAAACAGGGGGAACCTGGGTGGCTCAGTCAGTTAAGCTCTGATTTCAGTTTAGGTCATGATCTCATAGCTCGTGGGTTTGAGCCCTGTGTCAGGCTCTGTGCTGATAGCTCTGAGCCTGGATCCTGCTTCGTATTCTGTGTCTCCCTCTCTCTCTGCCTCTCCCCTGCTCTTGCACTCTCTCTCTCCCTCTCTCTCAAAAAAATAAAGTAAATCTTTTAAAAAAATTAAAAAGAAATAAAAAACTGCAATAGTTGCTCCCTTTTACCTGCTGACATTAAAATCAGAAAGAGTTCTTGATAAAAAAAGAAACAAGAAACAAAGTTTAAAACTTTACAGTCTATTTTTTTTTTATTTTCTTTTAATGTTTATTTTTGAGAGAGAGAGAGACAGAGTGTGAGTGGGTGAGGGGCAGAGAGAGAAGAAGACACAGAATCTGAAGCAGGCTCCAGGCTCTGAGCTGTCAGCACAGACTCTGACACGGGGCTCGAACCCACGAACTTTGAGATCATGACCTGAGCCGAAGTCAGACGCTCAACCGGCTGAGCCACCCAGGCGCCCCTACAGTCTATTTCTAAAAATAACATTCTTTTTACTTTTTTAAGTTTATTTATTTATTTTGAGAGAGACAGCATGGGGTGGTGGGGGGTAGGGGGACAGAGAGAGTGGGAAAGAGAATCCCAGTCAGGCTGTCAGTGCAGAGCCTGACTTGGGGCTTGAACCCACAAACCATGAGATCATGACCTGAGCCAAGATCAGAGTCAGACAGTTAACCAACTGAGCCACCCAGGTGCTCCAACATTTTCTTTTAATGAATGAGTTTGTACTTTGTTCTCTCTAATCTGTGTGTGTGTGGGGGGGGGGGGGGTGCTGTGTTCAGGCAACTATGCCTCTTGCACAAGTAACAAAAAGCAAAACAAACAAAAAGAGTGGGGGGAGAAAGATATGATGAGATTAGGAGATTAGATTTATAAGAACAGGAATAGTATTAATGACAGTTCATTTGCTTTTGTCCCATCCTGGATTCTGCAAGACAGTTTGCTTAGTTAGGTTAAGTCTGGAAATGCATTTATTACAGTAGGACTCCTAGAGCAGCCACAGGTCTCACCCTCAGCAATAGCTTGAGGAAGCAGATACCTGGGGCCAAATTTCCCAGTGAGTCATTGCCCAACCCTTAAACTTTAAAGAACCTTTGTTCAAGAGATTTTTATCAACAAGCTATAGCTCCCCATAGGACATTTAGCCGTCTTACCTCAAGCTACCTGGTGTGATAAAAGAACTTTGAGCTGGGAATTAGAACTCTGGCTTTCAGGGGCGCCTGGGTGGCGCAGTTGGTTAAGCGTCCGACTTCAGCCAGGTCACGATCTCGCACTCCGTGAGTTCGAGCCCCGCGTCGGGCTCTGGGCTGATGGCTCAGAGCCTGGAGCCTGTTTCCGATTCTGTGTCTCCCTCTCTCTCTGCCCCTCCCCCGTTCATGCTCTGTCTCTCTCTGTCCCAAAAATAAATAAACGTTGAAAAAAAAAAAAAAAAAAAAAAAAACTCTGGCTTTCATACTTAACTAGTTGTGGAGCTGGGGAAAATTATTGGACCTTCATGTGGCTCAATTCCGTTATTGTATAAAGGGGGATTTGGTTACTTGATTTCTAAGCTTCCCTTTTGATGTTAAAATCTGCCCTATGCATCTAAAACTGAAGACTTCTTCCTTCTTAGCAAACAGTTTCCCTTTCTGTGTGTACCATTATTATTTGTGATACCACCATCCTTCCAATGTCTGAGGCTAGAAAATCTTAGAGTTATTTCTGTTATATCCATTTCCTTTAACTCTCAAACACAGTTGACAACCAATCCAGCCATTCTTCCCTCACAGTTGAAGTGGTGTCGGTAGCATGTATACTAAGATTGGAACGATCCAGAGAAGATTAGCATGGCCCTTGCTCAAGGGTGACACACAGTTAAAGTGGTAGTAGAATGCGTTTGACCTAAGAGGCTGGGTTTTAGAATCTGAACACGCCTTCTGCTTGGGCCATGTATTAGCTACATGACCTTTGGCACATTACTCAACCTCAATGAACCAGGTTTTGTTTTTGTTTTTGCTTTTGTTTTTAGTGGAAATAACACTAGTCTATCTCCAGGGTTGTTGTAAGGCTTAAATGAGTTAGTAAGTGTCCAATAAGTGATAGTGCCTTTTATTATTTGCACGTAGCAGTGCAGTGGATTAGATCTTAGAGTCAAATGGGCCTTTGGAAAAGAAAAAAAATAGTCAAAGGTATGGTAGCCAGGGGTGCACGGGTGGTTCAGTCGGTTAGGTGTCTGACTCTTGGTTTTGGCTCAGGTCATGATCTCACGGTTTATGAGTTCGAGCCCCACGTCAGGCTCTACGCTATCAGAGTAGAGCCTGCTTGGGATTCTCTCTCTACCTCTCTCTCTGCCCCTCCTTCATGCACATTCTCTCTCTCTCTCTCAAAATTAATAAACTTAAAAAAAGGCATTGCAGCCCAAACTGAATACCTCCTTCTAGATGGGTCTTTCCAGGCATTGGTACATGCCCTCTCACTCTTAATAAGATTTCTAGGATTAGGAAGTTGTCCTAAAGTCTGAGAATGGGATTCCCATCTGAGAGAGAGTTGGTAAGGAGGGAGAGATATCACACCTTTAATTCAAGACCATGAAAGTCAAGATGTTCACAGTGGAGAGTATTTCAAGAAGGCCCTAGTTAATTCTAAGTTTCACTGAAAGAACAGATGATTTATCTCTGATGCTGACCATTCTGGGAAGATAATTGCCACTACACTCTTGCTGAAAGATAATTTGTATGGGTTTGCAGCTAAGTGATTCAAAACTTTTGCTACCCAATTTTCTACCATGGCCAAAAGTGATGGTTTTAATCATTATTCATTACTTGTAGTGGAAAGAAAATTGACTTTGGAAATCAGAGAGAATATGGATTTGAATCCCAGCTCTGCTACTTATGACTAAAAGATGATTGTACAGTTATTTAGTATCTCTGAATTTCGGTTTTTCAACATAAATATAAGATAGTAAAACCAATCTTGTAGAGCGGTTAAGTGAAATATGTACTTCATATAAGTAGATGTTTTAAAATGTTCATTTCTGGGGCACCTGGGTAGTTCAGTCGGTTGAGTGTCCAACTCTGGATCTCAGCTCAGGTCATGATCTCATGGTTCTTGATATTGAACCCCTCATTGGGGTTCTTGGGATTCTTGCTCTCCCTCACCCTCTGCCCCTCCCCTGCTCATGCACTTGCTCTCTCTCTTTCAAAAATAAATAAAAATACACATGTGAAAAATAAACAAAACGTTCATTTCTTTCCAGGAGTGTGACTTTTAACCTCAGCCTAGAATTTTTAGCTTCCTAAAATCATTAGGATTTTTTCTTGCAGGCATGTGTATTTCAACATATGTAAAACAAACTCATAATTCTCCCACTTCTTCCTATGTTTACTGTCTCTCTTAATGGCATCAACAATCTTCTAATCATTCAAGTTTGATGATTCCAATTTTGATTCCTTCTCTAACTCTAAATGCATTTTATTCTAAGAACTGTAAATTCTCTTCCCACCTTTCCATTCCCACCTATGCTAATGTAAACCTTGGTTACCTCTCCCTTAGACAGTTTTAGGATCTTTTTGACAAGTAAATTAGACTCCAGTCTTTGCCCCCCAATTATCACGTTATACACTGCTGCAGAATCAGCTTTTAAAACATGGTTCCCATTATGTTACTTGCTTTTTCAGAAACTTCCCAGGTTCCACCATAGAGACTGTGGGCGATCCACTATAGAACTCTTATCTTACAGATATAGATGTTGGGCTCAGGGAAATCATTCTTTTGGGAGTGGCACATTAAGACTAGACCTTATCTCTGCTCACTCACAGGCTAGTTCTTTCCAGTATTGGAATATGGCTCAAACTCCTTAACATGGTTTGCAAGGATTTTCCCATTCTGGGCCCATTCTTTCCCTACCTTATCTTCCACTACTTTTGTACCTACAGTCAAATCCATTAAAGTATTCTATGCTATTTCAGCTCCCTAACAGTATAATGCTGTTCTCCCTACCTGAGATGCACTTTCCTCCTCCTGGCCTCAGTTGATGAAGTTCTGCCCCTCTGTAAGTCCCAAGTCAATCTGATGTCTCTTCCCTTCCCTCCCATCAAGCCAGAAAATCAAATTCCCTACTCCTAGACCACACATTGCCTCTAACCATATTCTGCTTCGTGCTATAATTATTGTGTACGTGTCAGCAAGCCCCAGCCAGGGCAGGCCCTCTCCCTATACCTTATAGAAAGTAGCTAGTTACTCGGTAACCTGATACCAGCGTCTATCAAAAAGCGTGTACTCATTCTCGCCTTTATCTGTTTCATAGGGTGCTGCTAATCACATTACTAAGAAATGATAGTATGCTTCTGTAAAGAGAAGTGTGGAGATGGTGTGAGCCACCTCATTCCTTGAGCAAAAAGTGTGCTTATCACAGCCTTATACCAAGATAGATATTCTGAGTTTTCCTGATCTCTGGCCAATGTTCATCAAAACCATGGAATTAGACTTGGGAATTAAATAACCCCCCCCCCTTTTTTAACCATACTCAGTCCCTCAAATAATGAATGATTTTTCCTTTTTACAAACAAATTTGAGAACATATCTTCTGTATCTTTTTTCTTTGATCCAGAATTGATTGCTATAGAAGCACTGACGACTTTTATACCCACACCTACATTGAAAGCATAATTGTACCAAACAGTGTCTTAAAGTGTGATTCAGTATTTCCTAACCTTGGCTCAAAGGGTCATTACTGTGATGTTGCGTAACTGAGTTTAGCAGAATTGTTTTTGCTTCTGTATCTTTTTCTTATTAGAGTAAGGGCTGACAATGTTCGACGGGTCTGTCAGATTCAGACTGGGAAGCAGATAAACAAGTAAATACATATTATTTGATACACTGACGTTTACTTCAAAGAACATGTGTAGAATTAAGATTATTTTATCCAGGAAGAGAGAGATTCTTGAAAAACCAATATGTATTACTTACTCTGTGTCAGGGTCTTTTCTTTATCTTATTTGTTCCTCATAAGGATATTATGAAGGAAGTACTATTGCTATGGATGAGAAATCTAAGTTTTAGGGATGGGGTCAAAACTCCCACTTAAATGCATCTGTGTCTAATACCAGAGCTCCTGATCATGAGGGGGTTCTATGTTACCTTCCAACATGGGGATTAAAACAAACAAGTAAAAACCACAAAACTCTCATTGTTTACAGACAAGACTTTAGTCGGAAGAACGAGACTGCGTGTGGAAAAGTAGTGTGCTCTTTAAGGTTGCTTATCACTTGCTTTGCATAACAGAACTTTCAGTGTAAAATGGCAGCCCAGGTTGCTTGGTTAAGCCCACTGGGTTCTGTTGTTGCCAAGGTTGCTAGAAACAGTACATGACGAACTCTGCATTCTGTCAGATCAGTTATGCTCTGCAGTTGTCAAGAGACCTGCAAGTAGTACTTTATCTATAGTTTTCACTCTTCAAATAAGGAAACTATGGACTCATTTCTAATCTTACCTTTTCTGGACAAAGGTTGGAACTCCTTTGCTAACTACTAGGGCAAAAACACCTTTGGCAATTTCTGGGGCAAAACCGAAACAATCCAGATTAATGGGCAGGGACTAGGTGATTTCAGGGGCATAGCTTTATGTATTCTTTGACTTGAGGCAATGTTAGAAAAGAATTACAGAATAGAGGTTTTTGTCGCCTGAATTTAAAGTACATTATATTTCTCCATGTTGTCAAGATTGTTAAAATGTAAAAATAATAAGTATATAACAATAGTCAATTCTGATATGTATACTTAAATTGCTCTTAATACATTATAACCTACTTAATATTTTAAATATATCCTCTCCTTAAATCCATATCAAAACACCAACAATGGTAAGTATTATTCTCATTTTTCAGCAGAAGAAAGTAAAACTATATATGTTAAATTATATAGGTTGTTCAAGGTGACAAAAGTTATGATTTAGCTGAAGATTATCTCAACTTAAAGCCCTCACTCTTTATCTTATACCATGCTGTGTCCCCAGCTCTCTCTCCAAACCAAGTGGTCAGTGATACACAGTTTGGGGAGAAAGGGCAGCCAAAAGAAACTTGGACGTAGGTAGAACCTAATTTGGACCTGAATCTACACAGATGCCAAGTGTACTTCCCTTGGGATGTAACTCAGAAGAGTGGAACATTTCACTCCAAATGTGACTTTGGAACAGATTTAAGTTCAGAGGGAGGCCAACTGATGTTTGCACAGTGAGGTCAGTCATAAAATGATGGAACTGGAAGGGACCTTAGAGATCATCTGGTCTAACCTTCTCATTTTACAGGAAACTACAACCCAGATATTGAATCATTTGACCAAGGTTACAGTTTTTGAGAGAGAACTAGTAGAGGCAGTGGTGTGGTCTGCTGGCCTAGGTAGAGCTCTGTGTTCTCTCTTCTGCCACACCACTGCGAGCCCTTGGCTGCTAGAGAATCCTCTTCTGTGTCTAATACTCTGACTTTCTTTATTGCATAGGTATTTCAGTATCTGTAGACAAGATGGAATCAACTCCATTTAACAGACGGCAATGGACTTCAGTATCATTGAGGGTAACGGCCAAAGAACTTTCTCTTGTCAACAAGAACAAGTCATCGGCTATTGTAGAAATATTCTCCAAGTAAGTGCTGATCCTTGTCCAAGAGGACTATCTGTCTTGAGCAAACATTACCACCTGTCAGGGAAATCAGTAAAGGAAGTACATGGTGTAGAATGGCTTTATTGAGGGGCACTTGGGTGGCTCAGTCCATTAAGTGTCCAGCTCTTGGTTTCGGTCAAGTCATGATCTCATGGTTCATGACTTTGAGCCCCACGTCGGGCTCCGCTGCTGGCAGTGTGCAGACTGCTTGGGATTCTCTCTCTCTCTCTCTCTCTCTCTCTCTCTCTCTTTTTCTCTCTCTCTCTGCCCCTCCCCTGCTCGTTCTCTGTCTCTCTCAGAATAAGTAAACTTTAGAAAAAAAAAGTCTAAAAAAATGGCTTTATTGAGCACCTTCTGAATTTTAAGCACCATACAAGACACTGTGGAGGAGGAGGATAATAATCAGGAAACACATTCTCTATCCTTGAATTTTTGTTTATTTAGGGAGAGAAAAAGTTACACACAAAAGATAATTATAAAACACATAATTATTAAGCAAAATGTCAGCAAGTCCAGAATGAATGGAACTAAGGACTAGAAACAATAGGAGAGAAAGAGTGACCATCATGGGCAGAAGCTAATCAGGAAGGCTTTTTGGTTGAGGTGCGTTGTGAGGCAAGCATTGATTTCGTTGAAGGGAGCGTTAGTACACTCTATACCCGCATTGTCCAGTATAGTAACCACTACATATGTGCCTATTTAAATGTAAATTAATTGGGGCGCCTGGGTGGCTCAGTCAGTTAAGCGTCCGACTTCGGCTCAGGTCATGATCTCACGGTCCGTGAGTTCGAGCCCCGCGTCGGGCTCTGTGCTGACAGCTCAGAGCCTGGAGCCTGTTTCAGATTCTGTGTCTCCCTCTCTCTGACCCTCCCCTGTTCATGCTCTGTCTCTCCCTGTCTCAAAAATAAATAAAACGTTAAAAAAAAAATTAAAAAAAATAAATGTAAATTAATTAAAATTAAATAATACTTAAAATTCAGTTCATCAGCTGCACTAGCCACATTTCAAGCATCCAAGAGTTACATGTAGCAAGTGGCTACCATTTTGGAAATCACAGAAACATTTCATCAATGCACAAAGTTTTGTTGAACAGTGAAAACTGTATAGGCAACCTCTGGCCCACTAGCTGCCTGTTTTAATAAATAAAGATTTATGGGAACATGGCCATTCCATTTGTGCGTTGTCTATGGCTGCTCTCGTGGTATAGCTGCAGAGTTGCAGCAGAGACCAGATGGCCTCAAAGTCTAAAATATTTACTACCTGGTCCCTTAAGAAAAAGTTTGCTGACCCCCTACTCTGGATCATGAGTTCTTTGATATGAGGGCCCCTTTCCCACTTATTTTATATGCCTAGTGTATAGCATGGTGACTGGAATGTGGTAGGCACTCAACAGATGTTGAAAGAATGGTATATGTAATATACCAGGGACGCACAAACACATTGACTTCACTCAATGGGAGACGCCATACTGGGGAGGAGCTTAGGACAGCTGATAGGTTTACCTTACTAGTAGAGTTTGTTAATTAATAGGAAGCTCTATACATTTAAGAGATAAAACATGGTCAAGGTTTGAAGAAAGAAATTCTGGGAGCTGTATCTAGGATATAGCTAAATAACAAGACATTTTTAAATCTACCGTGTCACCTTTTCTTCAGGAACAAATCGATCAAGCACTTGCTCTGTGGAAAACACTGCCCTTCCAAATTGTTGACTTTGTTTACCGCTCAAGGTAAACATGAAGGTGGGGGGAGACTGCATAGGCTGTTTATCTTCTACATTATGCATTTTGTATTGTTGTAATTTTATGGCAAACATGTATTATTCTTACCAAAAAAAAAAGAAAAGAAAGAAAAAGAAAATCAATAAAGATATTTTAGAAAAAAGGGACAGAGATCCTGAAAGGTAGTAAGACTTATTTTTAATATTTTTTTGAAGTGTCTGGGTGGCTCAGTCAGTTAAGCGTCTGACTTCAGCTCAGGTCATGATCTCACAGTCCATGAGTTCAAGCCCTGCGTTGGGCTCTGTGCTGACAACTCAGAGCCTGGAGCCTGCTTCAGGTTCTGTGTGTATGTGTATGTCTCTCTCTCTGCCTCACTCCTGCTCACACTCTGTCTCTCTAACTCTCAAAAATAAATAAATGTCATTTAAAAAAATTTTTTTAACATTTATTTTTTTGGGGAGTGGGTGGGGAGAGTGCAAGCAGCGGAGGGGCAGAGAGAGGGAGACAGAGGATCCGAAATGGGCTCCATGCTGACAGGCTGACAGCAGCAAGCCTGATGTGGGGCTCAAACTCACGAACCGTGAGATCATGACCTGAGCTGACATCAGATGCTCAACTGACTGAGCCACCCAGCTGCCCCTGGGAAGGTAGTAAGACTTAATCCCTGGCCTCAAGGAAACTGATGGTATAAATTAGTATGGTTTATATGGTAGCTGAAGTCCCTGAACCTCCTTCATCTTAAGAATCACCTGGGGTACTAATAATATGGTGCTCCGGTTATCTATTGCTCATTAGAAAAAAAAAATCTCCAAAATTTAGTGGCTCGAAATACTAACATTTATTTTGCTTGTGAATCTCCAATTTGATGCTTCTGTTAGCATCAGCCAAGGTGGCTCAAAGATGGAGCCCATAGTCCTCTAAAGACTCACTCACTGGGGCGCCTGGGTGGCGCAGTCGGTTAAGCGTCCGACTTCAGCCAGGTCACGATCTCGCGGTCCGTGAGTTCGAGCCCCGCGTCGGGCTCTGGGCTGATGGCTCAGAGCCTGGAACCTGTTTCCGATTCTGTGTCTCCCTCTCTCTTTGCCCCTCCCCCGTTCATGCTCTGTCTCTCTCTGTCCCAAAAATAAATAAACGTTGAAAAAAAAAAATTAAAAAAAATAAATAAATAAAATAAAGACTCACTCACTCGCAAGTCAGGTCATTGCTGCTGGCAGTCATCTGGGATCTCAGCTGGGGCCCTGGTCAGAATACCTACACATGGCTTTTCCATGTGGCTGCGTGGCTTAGTTGGCTGGGTGCCAAGGGCAAGCATCCAGAGACAGAGGGAGGGAACAAAGGAAGAAGGGAGACAGGATCAGGAGTTGTGTGGCCTTTTATGACCTGGCCTCAGAAGTTACACAGAATCACTTTTGCCACATTCTCTTCAAGTTGGCCCACATTCAGAGGGACGAGAACTTGACTCTACTTTTCGATGGGAGGAATGTCAATTTTTGTTTTTAATGTCTATTTTTGAGTGAGAGGAGGGGGAGAGGGGCAGAGAGAGAGAGGGAGACAGAGGAGCTGAAGCAGGCTCTGTGCTGACAGCAGACGGTCCGATGCAGGGCTTGAACTCATGAACCGTGAAATCATGACCTGAACCGAAGTCAAACGCTTAAACCAGCTGAGCCACCAGGTGCCCCAGGAATGTCAAAGATATTTTTCGACATGTTTTGAAACTCTCCTATATGGCTTCCCTGGCTCCTCCCCTAAAGAGTCTGATTCGACGTGTCTGGGATGGAGCCCAGGAATTTGTGTTTTCAACAAGTATCCCAGGTGAATTTTACTTTCAGGGAGGTTTAGGGAGCACTGGTAGTGAAAGATATTCTATCAGGCTTATGATAGGTTCAAACAAAGGATTGTGGAAACTAACCATGAATAAAGGGAATGGGAAAGCAAGCAGTCTGGCATGGAGAGATACAAAAGGGAGAAGGGACTAGTACGGTTTAGGTTGAGCCGGATGATAGATGGCCTTGAATGCCATACTGAGTTCAGGATTTAGTTAGATAAACAAGGGAAACAATTGAAGGTTTTTGTGTAGAGAGAATGACATGATCAGACTTGTATTTTAGAAAGATGCTTCTGGCAACAGTGTAAAAAGGTAGACTGGAAAGGTGAGAGATTGATAGCATGGAAACAAGTTGTGAGGCTCTCTTGAGAACCCAAGTGAAAGCTATTGAGGGTGGGGGGCAGCAGGAATGGAGAGGAAGGGAAAGAACTGAGACAGTGTTGAGATGTGATTAATGGGAGTTGGAAACTCCCTCTTCTGCAGAGAAACTTCTCCACATTCTTACCCTTTTCACCCTCCCTAGCCCCACCTCTCTTCAGCTGAACTTGGCTTTCCCTCCACTTGCCTTCTGTCTCTGAGCAGTGGCCGCCTGCTGCTTCTGCACATGCTGGGGCTGGGAGTCAGGGTTGCTGCTGTCCTAAATCTCCACTACTGGTTCCCATCGATTGTTTTTCATTCCTTGTTCTGAAGTTCTAAACCTGTGCTTTGAGGCTCACATCTAACTGTACTGTACTCTTTCTCTATTCCCCTTTCTTGCAGTGGTATGCCAACCACCTGGCCAAGCTCCCCTCCCCTCCCCCACCCCCCCCACCCCCGCCTTTGCTGGGGACAGTAGCTTCCAGCTTCATTCTCTCCTCCGTGTTTCTCAGCAATGGTGCTATTGGCATTTTCGATGAGGCAGACCTTCCTTCTGCAGGATGTTCATCCTTCCTCCAAATGCTAGTAGTATCCCCACGACATTGTGACATCCAAAAAAGAAAAAAGAGGTGGAAGGGAAACCTTAGGAAGATTCCCTCACATGTTTCCAGATGTCCCCCAGGGCCCATAGTGCCCCCCAGTGAAGAATCACTGGTCCACATAAATGACCTGTCTCATACTCTGCACTCATAATTTCTTGACCTTCCCTACTTCTTCAACCGACATTGTCTCCCATGGCCTTGCATCCAATCCCAACCTTATCTCATGCAGAATCCATCTCTGGAATGTGCATTTTTTAATACCTCTCTGATTGGAGCTTCCTGTGTTAATACTCTTCCGCTCTCTTATTCCCACTGACACTGCTCTCAGGCCAAAGCAGGACGCCCAGGCCGTGGATGTCAGTCTCCTTCTTGGCTTCACTTCCTTCCCTGCCTACCTCAGTTGGTCACTTCAGTGAAACTCTCACCCCTTCTTCAGTTCCTTTCCCAGCTCTTTATTCTGTCATGGCCTCGCCCAGCCGGTTCTCAAGATAGAGGAACTGGGTCTTTTAGAACTGATGAGAGTTAGGAGGTTGGGAAAAGTAGTTCATCTTAGGGGCCTTCTTAATCTTACAGAGAGAAAGCAAAAAGTCATCGTAGAGGTTACCTTCTCCTAGCATAGCAGGGTGACTGTCTTTTCTCCATGAAGGTTATAAGGGCAAATGGCAATTATGCAAAACTAAATCCTGAACTCATTAACAGAATCGATGTGCCAGGCTTCATGCTAGATTCTTTTTTTTTTTTTTAATTTTTTTTTTCAACGTTTATTTATTTTTGGGACAGAGAGAGACAGAGCATGAATGGGGGAGGGCAGAGAGAGAGGGAGACACAGAATCGGAAGCAGGCTCCAGGCTCTGAGCCATCAGCCCAGAGCCCGATGCGGGGCTCGAACTCACGGACCGCGAGATTGTGACCTGGCTGAAGTCGGACGCTTAACCGACTGCGCCACCCAGGCGCCCCATTCTTTTTTTTTTTTTAAGTTTATTTATTTATTTTGAGAGAGAGAGAGAGAGAAAGCGAGTGTGAGCCAGGGAGGGGGTGGGGTGGAGAGAGAGGATCCCAAAGCAGGCTCAGTGTGGGAGCCCAAAGTGGGGCTTGATCTCACGAACCATGAGATCATGACTTGATCCAAATTCAAGAGCTGGACGCTTAACAGACTGAGCCACCCTGATGCCCATGTGTTAAACTAGTTTTGAAGGATGAATAAATTTTATTTGGTAGGCTGAGAGGATGGTGGTGACATTGCAGAGAGCCACAGGAGGTCTAAGGCACAGACGTAGTACAGGGTGTGATGTGTACTTGGACAAACCAGAGAATCAGCCTGAATCTCTTCTCCAGGTTTCATGCTCAATGGAGACCCTGAATCAACGTTGCTGATCTTGCTCAAGGCTTTTAGGGTTCACTCACTATAGGTTTCCAAAGCAGATTGCAGGACTGTGTTCCACAAAGCATATACTCATCTCTGCTTCCAACACCTGGTGACCTGATTTTCTCTTATTTTGAAACACTCCCTATTATGGGGTTTGGAATGAACAAATCCTGTACAAGCCTAGTTAAGAGACTGTAGGAAACCTGAGGAGGTTTCTGATCAGAGATTAATATAAAAGTGGCATTTGGAAGCTTAATCTGGCTCATGTTTGTAGAATTAGCTGGGCTTTACTTTCTAACTGCTAACATGTTTTACATTTATTTGTATATAAGAGTAACTTTTTTGGAGCGCCTGGGTGGCTCAATCGGTTGAGCGTCCGACTTCAGCTCAAGACATGATCTCACGGCTTGTGAGTTCGAGCCCCATGTCAGGCTCTGTGCTGACAGCTCAGAGCCTGGAGCCTGCTTTGGATTCTGTGTCCCTCTCTCACTCTGCCCCTCCCTCCCTCCCTCCCTCATGCTCTGTCTCTCTCAAGAATAAATTTTTTTTAAAGAAAGAAAAAAAACATTAAAAAAATTTAAGAGTGATTTTTCTAGCATAGATCTTAGGTCTCATGAGTACTTTATAGCTCGACTTAATTCTTTTACTGAACCTCTATACTATATACATCATTAAACTTGAGGTAAGGAAGGTCCTATTGATGAGTTGGTTTGAATAGCTAGCTTTGGGAGCGCCTGGGTGGCTCAGTCGGTTGGGCGTCCGACTTCGGCTCAGGTCATGATCTCCCGGTCCGTGAGTTCGAGCCCCGTGTCAGACTCTGTGCTGACAACTCAGAGCCTGGAGGCTGTTTCAGATTCTGTGTCTCCCTCTCTCTCTGACCTTCCCCCATTCGTGTTCTGTCTCTCTCTGTCTCAAAAATGAATAAACGTTAAAAAAAATTTAAGAAAAAAGAATGAATAGCTAGCTTTGGTTTACTCACCACTAACTTCAGTGTAACATATCCTTTGCTTGATTAAAATTTGACTTTTTTGGTGGAATTTGGTTTCTTTCCAGAAGACTCCTGTTTGACTCTCACTTTTTTGGAAGTAGAGAGAATCTGGCTCATTGGTTTTCAACCTATCTTAATTGAATTCTTCAGAGGAACCTCAGGGGCCAGGTCTAGGAAGATGGGAAGAACGAAAGGACTGAGCGCAAGACCTTCCACACCAGCCGTACTGCTTTGATCTCTTTTATTTGTTAGGTTAAATAAGATATCATTTGAGGGCACCTGGGTGGCTCAGTCAGTTAAGCGTCCAACTTTGGCTCAGGTCATGATCTCGCGGTTCGTGGGTTCGAGACCTGCCATCAGGCTCTGTGCTGACAGCTCAGAGCCTGGAACCTGCTTCAGATTCTGCGTCTCCCTCTCTCTCTGCCCCCCACCCCCACTCACACTCTGTCTCTCTCTCAAAAAAAGAAAAAAGAAAAAGAAAGAAAGAAACATTAAAAAAAGAGATATCACTTGAAGGTAGGATTCTGCAGTGAAAAGAGTTTTAAAACCACCAATCTGGCTAACCTTTGCCCCATTCCTCTGACAGACCAGGAACTTGATGGCCAGTGATTATGACTGAGGCTCCCACCCCAGATAGTGGCAAAGCCAAAGCCGGCACACAGATCCCTGAACCCCACCCCCACACTCATCCCTCCCCTCTATAACACCTCCACCTTCTTATGACTTTACCCTCTCCATAGTCTCAAGAAGGAACCTGGTTTATATTTAGTTTTTCCTTCATTAAGAAAAAACTGACCCTCAGATCTCCCTGGCTACCTTCCTCTTTTTTTTTTTTTTTTTTTTCTTTTCCTTTTTTGCTCCTCTGTAACATTTTAGTGGTGAAATAGTTCCAGAGGAAAATACATTGCCTGAAACTTGGGAGTTTCCATTTTCTCTTTGCTCTCTTTGAGGGCATGCGAGCAAGAGTCATGGCTCAGGAACTCTGTTCTGGCCTTAGAAAAGTTTGAGGCACTGCTATTACTCCCAAGATAATTCTAGCATCCTCCATCAGCTGCCTGCCCCACCGCTGAGCATTAGTGAGCAGTTGCAAGATTAAATTCTGTGTTTGAAGAAGAGGATAGTGGACAAGACAGTCTGGGAGGGGGAGAGGGATGAGATTTTAATTATAGAAATGTCACTGCAAATATTTTTTCCCCTCCAATTTGAATCTTCAAAATGCCTTCCCCCTCCCCTGCCCCTGCAAAATCAGTGACCTTCACATTTTGTGTCAGAATTATGCCAGTTGCTCTAAGTGCCTTTGAGGAAAGTCTGAGGCCTGAGTCCTGCCCCAACGCTGAATTTAGAAGTGTGGCACCCCAGCGTCTCTTAGCATACAGAGAGTGCAAAATGTAAAAAGTACCACGGCCCTGACTTGGAAGAAAGCAGTGGCATGCGACCTCTCTCCCTGCATATCTAATATTTAGCAAGTACTTCATTCTAAATAAAGGACGGGGATATTTGAGTGGAGTTTCAAAACAAAATTCAAGACAGCCAGCGGCAGATATACCTGTGTCTTTCAGATGCCTCTGTGCTAAAAGGAGAGGACTGAAGATGAAAATTATTCTGGTCTTCTTTCTTTAAGTCTATATTTCTGTTAAGACAGAAAAGGGAAGGGAACCTTTGAGCCTATTTACTCAACTAACCACAGTGCAAATACTTTGCCTTGGAGAACAATTGACTAAGAATAAACCTGTCTGCTGATTGGCTCTGGCTCCCATATATTGTGTTATCACTGTAATATACTGTAGATGATTACCCAGGGGGTGTGGAAACAAGGGCCAAGGCCAATTGTAAGTTCATTTCTATCTATAATCCACTTTTCTCTTGCATTTCCCTTTCTAGGGACTCTCAGACAGACGTATTAGTACAAGTAAGGGGGAAAATATACGCACAAAGACATTCACCAAAGTACTATTTGTAATGGTGGAAAGCTGGAAATAATCCAAATGCACATAAAAGGAGTGTGGGTAAATTAATTATATTTATAATGGAAGAGGATTGCCAGGGTTACAAGAGGCTGCTGTGTTGCTAAACCCAGGTGTTGGTAGCCTTGGTATCACATGACCTCTCAGCACTTTGTGCCTCCCACATTTTTCCTTCTCTTGGCTTCTCTGCCAGTTTCCTGGTTGTCTGCTACCTCTCTGTCTATTCCTTGTCATTGTCTCTTATGACCTCTTCATCCCCTTTTGACTGCTAAAATGTTAGTCTCCAGGACCTCGTCTCGCAGTGCACACTCTTGTAGGTGATATCGTGTATTCCCGTGGCTTTAATACCATCTGTGGACAGACAAGTCCTAAATTTATATTGCTAGTTAGTTAACATGGCTAACGCTGAACTCTTTATCTTCCCCATCCCCAGATTTGCTCCTCCTTCAGAATTCCCCATCCCAGTTAACAGTAATTCCATGAACTCAGCTGCCAAAAACCTGGGACTTGTTCTTGACTGCTTCTTCTCCCTTCCCTCACTACCAGTCCTGTTGATTCTACTTCTGAAATACATCTCAAGCCTACTCACTTTTCTTTCACTCCAGTGTCACCACCCTGGGCCAAGCCAGCATCACCTCTCATTAATGCCACCTCCTTTGTTGGCCCCCCTAGTCCGTTCTCCACACAGCCTCTAGAGAACCCCTTTATTATTTTTTTTAAGATTATTTAAGGGGCGCCTGAGTGGCTCAGTCGGTTAAGCGTCTGACTTCGGCTCAGGTCATGATCTCACGGCTTGTGAGTTTGAGCCCCGCGTCTGGCTCTATGCTGACAGCTCGGAGCCTGGAGCCTGCTTCGGATTCTGTCTCCCTCTCTCTCTCTGCCCCACCTCTGCTTGCTCTCTGTGTCTCAAAACTGAATAAACATTAAAAATTTTTTAAAAAGTTATTTATTTTCAGAGAGAGAGAGAGAGAGAGAGAGAGAGAGACAGGGGGAGGGGTAGAGAGAGAGAATCCCGAGCAGGCTCCACTGTCAGGGCAGCCCATTGCAGGGCTCAAACCCACAAACTGTGAGATCATGACCTGAGCTGAAACCAAGAGTTGGACACTTCACAGACTGAGCCACACAGGTGCCCCTGGAGCACTCTTTTAAAAACATGAATTGGATCAGTTGACCATTCCTTGCACCTAGGATTACATTCAAAACGCTCAGCATGGCGCACAGAACCTCTGCCTTCCTGATCCGTCTCTTGCTCTCCCTCTCCCGATGTGCTCCAGCAACCCTGGAGCTTTATGTACTTACACACCTGAGGCACCTTGGGGCCTTTGTGTGGGCCATTTTTCTGTGCCTGGAATGCTTTCCTCACCTTGTTTCGCCTGGCCAACTCTTTTGGTCAAACTTCAGATCTCAGTCTAAAGGTCTTGTTCTCAGGAAGGCTTTCCTTCAGACACACAGCATACACATAACCCTCCACCACGGCCTTCTCAATTTGGTTCCTTTGTTAGGCTATTTCATAATTCTGTGTTCTTTTTCTTTAAAGGATTTATTGCAATATGTGTGTGTGTATTATATATGTGTGTGTCTAATGTATATATTTTATGTATACATAGTATACATATACACACATTATATATATACATTATATATATATTCATGTGCTTATGTGTTTAATGTCTAAACTGTTAAGCTGAGAGCAGGAACTATATCTCTTTTGGTTATTTCCTCTTACTACTTTTCTCTAGTGCTTGAGTAAAAATTCAGCTGTTCTAAGATGGAGAAAGGGAGATGCAGAATAGAATGCACAATATTATCCCATGTTTGTTATGTTTAAAAATTTGTATATTTTGGATGTTAATCCCTTATCTGATATGACTTACAAATACTTTCTTTTATTACACGGATTGCCATTTCACTGTGTTAATAGTTTCCTTTGATGCACAGATTTTGTTGAAGTTCAGTTTATCTACTTTTTCTTTTGTTGCCTGTGCTTTTATTACAAGAAATCATTATCAAATTCAACATCATGAATCTTGGCCCCTCATTTCTTCTAAGAGTTTTATAGTTTTAGCTCCTATCCTTAGGTCTTTAATCCATTTTGACTTCATTTTTATATATGGTATAAGGCAAGGGTCCAACTTCTTTTTTTTTTTTTGCATGTGGAGATCCAGTTTCCCAGCATCATTTGTTGAAAAGACTGTCCTTTCCCTATTAGATGGTCTTGGTACCCTTGTTGAAAAGCTCTTGACTACATATGTGAGGGTTTATTTCTGGGCTATATTCCTTTTCTTCTCCCCCCTAACAAAAATTTTAATGTAGGAAGCAACATGTGAACATTACATTTAGATGGTAAAAGTCACCTTACAATTATATGACATATATGAAGTAATATACTGCTGGCTTAATGGAAAACATAACAGTTGTGACAGTCATGCTTAATACCTTGGTTAAGTAAAGAGAGAAATGGACAGGGGTGGCACAGATATATGCAAAGATTTCACAGTTCAAATATATTTAGCCCTTCTGAGAAAATGCAGATGGGAAATCTGTGGCAAATATTTCTGTAATAGGGTGACTTCCATCCATTAGTAATCATTCTGTTCATGCAATTGAAGTAACTGTAATTGTTTTTGACTGGGCTCTATTCCGTTCAATTGATCTATATGTCTTTATGCTAGTATCATACTGTTTTGTTGTGTTTGTTTAATTGTGATATGTTATACATAACATAATTTATCATTTTAACTATTTTTAAGTGTACAATTCAGTGGCATTGAGAACATTCACATTATCGGGCAACCATCACCATCATCCCTTTTTATAGCTGCATAGTATTCCATTACAGGAATACATTGTAATTTATTTATCATTCCTCTGCTAATGGAAATTCAGGTTGTTTTCAGTCTTTTGTTATTACAGTTAATGCGCTGACAAATAATCTAATATAAAAGTCATTTTTGCTTGTGTGAGTGTATCTATAGGACAAATTCCTGTTTCAGAATCAATTCTGTTTCAAATTGATGGATCACAACATTTGTGCTTTTGTAAAATTGACAAAATGCCACCGTAAGGGTTTTATTAATTTACCCCCAGTATATCAGCTTAAAAAAAAAATCTTTCCCTACTTCATAGGTTAAAAATGTTTTAGTGTTGGGGCATCTGCGTGACTCAGTCGGTTAAGTGTCTGGCTCTTGATTTTAGCTTAGGTCACGATCTCCCAGTTCATGGGATTAAACCCCACATCAGGCTCTGCGCTGACAGCCTGGAGCCTGCTTTGGATTCTCTCTGCCTCTCCCCTCCTCACTCTTTCTCTGTCTCAAAATAAATAAATAAACATTAAAAAAAAAAAGAAACAAAACAGATTAACGTAAGGGAAGGGGGGGAAGAGAAGAACGGGAAGCAAACTATAAGAGACGCTCAATGATAGAGAGCAAACGGGGGGTTGCTGGAGGGAAGTGGGTGGGAGTTGGGCTAGATGGTGATGGGTATTGAGGGTGATGGGCACCAGGTGTTGTATGTAAGTGCTGAATCACTAAATTATACTCTCTGAAACCAAAAAAAAAAAAAAGTAAGTTGGTTTTGGTAGAGGGATGGGCCCTTCCCCATTCTACTTTTTTCGTTTTCTCTCACCTCCTTTTCCTTCTCCAAGTGACTTGTGAATTCAGAAGTTCTACCTTAAGACAGAGAACAAGTGGCCCTTTTCTAGGGTTGGGTTGGTGCTGAGTTCTAGGCATGTAAGCCCAAAGAGAGGCATGGGGTGGGGATATTCTGGGTGATGGTGCTGCCTTCTGTGCTTGACTCAGAGGCCCTGGGGAAGCCAGGTTAAGGTTGTCCTGGGTGGCCTGGGGATTTGCTGCAACCTAGACATCCCAGCCCATCTTTGCCTTCAAATGGAGAAAACCTAATCCCCTCTGAGAAGCCCTGGGACTTCTGTTGTTTCTCAGGGATCTTCTGATCCAAGTAAGAAAAAATGATGAAAGGGGCACCTGGGTGGCTCAGTCAGTTAAGCGTCTGACTTCAGCTCAGGTCACGATCTCACACTCCGTGAGTTCAAGCCCCGCGTCGGGCTCTGTGCTGATGGCTCAGAGCCTGGAGCCTGCTTCAGATTCTGTGTCTCCCCCTCTCTCTGCCCCTCCCCTGCTCATGCTCTGTCTCTTTCTGTCTCAAAAATAAATAAAAACATTTAAAAATAAAAAAAAAGAAAAATGATGAAAGTAATCATAAAATTAAAATAATTAAATTATACATGCTTGTTTATCAAATCTAAAATGCCATCCACTGTAGCCTTGCCACTATTTTATGCATCACTCAGAAAAAAACAAAAACACTGCCAATTAAAAGGACCAGTGCTTGCTTAGCACATAAACTTTTCTCCTCACATATCACCCTTATTCATACCTAAAACAGTAAAAACAGTTTTTCTTTAAGTGCCAAATCACATGTAATTTCTTTAAAGACATTTTCAGTGGCATTTAAAATATGTGTAATACCATCAACTACATTGAGCTAAAGTGACAATACCAAGAATTTAGATTACACTCAGACATGCACAGGCAGTGTGACTAGCTCTCCATCATTTGGCAAGAACTGTAAGATTTCAGAGGCATTAGTGCCCGGGGGAAATGTGCATCCTCGTTCAATGCCATGTTACATCCTTTGGCTAATTGCAAAGTGTTTTTTATGCACGTGATCTCATTTAACCCTCACAGCAACCTTGACAGGAGATCTATAAAGCCATTTTCTAGATAAGGAAACTGAGGTTTACAGAGGTTAAGTGATCACAGTTAATGAGACATCAAAGGGGGATTTAAACCCCAGAATTTCTGCTCTATTTAGTTATTTCCCAGCGTTTGACCTCCTCGCCTTGGACCTGTTACACCAGACCGGATGACTGTACCAGTGCAGGAAGTGAGGGCTGCTCTGATTCTCTGCTTCTTCTGCTGGAGTTGATTAAAGACACTTGCTGGCAGAAATATGTAGGCAGAAGTGGTTTTCTTAAAGGATAAAAAAGTAAAAACAGGGCACCCGGGTGGCACAATCGGTCGCGCCTCCGACTTCGGCTCAGGTCATGATCTCGCGATTCATGAGTTCGAGCCCTACATTGGGCTTGCTGCTGTCAGTGCAGAGCCCGCTTCAGATCCTCTGTCCCCCTCTCTCTCTGCCCCTGCCCTGCTTGTGCTCTCTCAAAAATAAATAAACATTAAAAAAAAAAGTAAAAACATAAATTTAATTTGAGAACATTCTCTTTCTCCCCCCCCCCCCCTTCTCTGAAGGTACCAGAAAGCCGCTGAAGAAGCAAACATGGAAAAGAGAAGAAGTGTAAGTATTGAGGAGCCCCAGGGCCTGTGGAACTTCTTGATAAAGCCTGCGTGGTCCAGCCACCTGCAGCCTCTGTGGGGCTCGGGCTCCATGTCAGCTGAGCCAGGCAATGGTGCCAACTGCTCTGATTTGTGAGCCATTTACTCATGAGGACGTGGTTCAGGTGCAGGGAATCTTATTTTTCCACTGAGGTTCTCCTTTTGAACCCCTTTCTCTTCCCCGACTTGAGTGAAAGATAGAAGGCCAAGTGCTTTGCCCAGGGTTAGTAAAATGGCTTACTAATTCTGCTCAAATTAGAATACAGGGTTTCCTAGGTTCCATCCCTTGTTCCAAATCAAACAACCAGAATTTCTGTATTTCTGCATTTAAATGGTAGCAGCTGTGCCGCTGTCGTCATCCTGGGGTTCTTTGTTTAAAGCACACTTCTTGACCCAGTCTAGTTAGCAAGTTTCTTAGCTGCAGGATCCATCAAAGGCTAAAACCTTAGAACAAGCTCTTTTGCTCTCATTCTCTACTCTCCCTGCTGGCTAGCTTCCAGCTGGGCTGGAGAATGTATTTCTTTTGAAATCTTACTTGATTTAATCTTGTGAGGAAAAAAAATCTCACTTATTTGGGTAAGAATTCTTTAATTTGGCTGGCATTACAGAAACATCCTCCTAGCGGTTTTTAGTGCCTAACCTATTTAAGTTAGTGCATAACGTGCCCCTGTCAATTTGTTCTCTCGAAGGGGGTAATGTTGACCAGGTCTTTGGCGTAATTTTCCTGTAATTAAAAAATGGGTCCCTTGTGGTCCACTGTAAGCAAAAGCTACCATCATTTCACTCAACTGCTGGTTTCTTTCCTCCTCTCTCTCCCGCCTGTTATTTTTCCCCTTCCTCTTTTCTTCCTTCCTTCTTTCAGTGGTTCATTTAGCAAGTATTCACGGGTCACCTACTAGGTGCCAAGCACTGTTTTAGGCACTAATACAGACTACGATTCTTCCGTCATGGAGTTTGCGATAGTGGGAGAGACGGACAATAAAGAAATTGTGTCAGGTGGTGGTTAATGCTAAGAAACAACACAAAGTGGGTAGGAGGGATAGAATGTAGGGTGGTCCAGGAACACCTCTGATGAGGGGACACTGGAGTAGAGATCTGAAGATACGAACCAGGGAGAAGAATGATTAGGGCAGAAGGAAGAGCACATGCAAATGCCCTGAGGCAGGAACTTTGTTGATGTGTTTGAGGACTAGGAAAAGCAAAATCATAGCCACTATGAGGACCAGGGCTTTAACTCTGATCACATGGGGGCCTTCAGAGGGTTTGTGTGCAAAGGAGTGATGTTATCTGACTTAAATTTTAAAAAGAGGAGGAAGAAATTCTAGGAACAATGGCAGATGCATGGAGACAAATTATAAAACAATTGCCGTGATTTAGGCAAGAGATGATAATGGACTGGACTGGAGTAGTTACATAGGTGATGAGAAGTGGTCAGGATTTATACTGAAAGTAGAGAAAGAGAAAAATGGCGAATGGCAAAAATCATTTTGGCTCAAACACCTGGAAAAATAACATTAATTGAGATGAAGAAGTCTGTAGGAAAAGCAGGTTTAGAGAAGGGAAAATGGTAGAAGCTCAGTTTGGGGCATGTTAAATGTGAAATGCTTTAAGACATCCAAGTAGCGGGGCGCCTGGGTGGCTCAGTCAGTTAAGCGTCCGACTTCAGCTCAGGTCATGATCTCACGGTTAGTGGGTTCGAGCCCCGCGTAGGGCTCTGGGCTGATGGCTCAGAGCCTGGAGCCTGCTTCCGATTCTGTGTCTCCCTCTCTCTCTGCCCCTCCCCCGTTCATGCTCTGTCTCTCTCTGTCTCAAAAATAAATAAACATTAAAAAAAAAAAAGACATCCAAGTAGAGATTTTTTTTTAATGTTTATTTATTTATTTTGAAAGAGAGAGAGCACAAGCAGGGAAGGGGCAGAGAGAACAGGAGAGAGAGAGAGAGAGAGAGAGAGAGAGAATGAATCCCAAGCAGGCTCCATGTTCAGCACAGCGCCCAATGTGGGGCTCGATCCCACAACCCTGGGATCGTGACCTGAGCCGAAATCAAGAGTCGGACCCTTAACTGACTGAGCCACCCAGGCGCCCCCTATGTAGAGATGTTATATAAGAACTTGAAACTGGAAGAGATGTGAGCTGGAGATAGGATGTGTGTGTATCAAAGTATCCATGGTATTTAAAGACACGAGATGCATGTGATCACTTAGGGAGTGAAAGGAGATAGAGGGGAGGTCTGAGGACTGAGCTCAAGAGCACTTTGATGTTTCAAGTTGGGAGATAAGGAGGAACCAGCAAAGGAGACTGAGTAGGAGCAGCTGGTAAAATGACAGCAGAAACAAGAGTCTGGGTGCCAGAAGCCAAGTGAAGAAAGTGCTTCTAAAAGTTTTGTTTTGCTTCTGAGAGAGAGAGAGAGAGCACGGGAGGGGCAGAGAGAGAGGCAGAGAGAGAATCCCAAGCAGGCTCTTCACTCTGCAATCCCAATGTGGGGCTCAAACTCACAACCGCGAGATCATGACCTGAGCCAGAATCAAGAGTCGGATGCTTTACCAACTGAGCCACCCAGGTGCCCCAAGAAAGTGCTTCTAAAAGGAGAGTTATCATCAGAGTCAAACACCCAGAAAAAGCTGAGAACTGACTATTGGCGCAACATGAAGGTCATTGGTCACCTTGTGCTGTTTGGGAGGCCTGACTGAAGTAGGTTCAAGACAGGGGGACGATAAAAGTTGATACCACGAGTGTAGACAAACACTTGTGGAGCCTCTGTTAGGTGCCAGGTGCTGAAACACAAAGAGGAATAAGATGGGGTCCTTGCCTTCAAGGGACTATTTAGAATGTGGAAAATAGAGTTTATAATCCCAGTGCAGTAAGTACCATGTTAGAGAAATACTCATGGTGCTGGGGGAAAGTTTAGGAAAAACTTTTAACCTGGACTATACCATGTCAAGGAAGGCTTCCCAGAAGTGGTGCCTGACTAAGCCCAAAGGATAAATAGGAATTAGTCAAGCAAAGGGGGCAAGGAAATGGCAGAGCAAGTGACACATGCACAGCATGGACACATGAGAACAGGCACATTTGACATTTGAAAAGATAATTGTCACATCCACTAAGATGGAGAGTTCAAGAAAAGAAACAGATTAAAGGGTGAGAGGTAGGGGCGCCTGGGTGGCTCAGTAGGTTAAGCGTCCAACTTCAGCTCAGGTCACGATCTCGCAGTCCGTGAGTTCAAGCCCTGTGTCGGTCTCTGGGCTGGTGGCCCAGAGCCTGGAGCCTGCTTCCCATTCTGTGTCTCCCTCTCTCTCTGCCCCTCCCCTGTTCATGCTCTGTCTCTCTCTGTCTCAAAAATAAGTAAAAAAAGTTAAAAAAAAATCAATAAAGGGTGAGAGGTAAAGAGAGGAGAAAGGAGACTTCAGCCTTAGGCAAGGATAAGTGTAAGATGTCTATAGGATTTCCAGGTAGAATTCCAGGTATGGAGAGGGATCTGGCTAGAGTTATAGGGTCTGAGTCATCTCTAGGCAACTGGTGGGTAAAACCAGAAGGTAGATGACGTCATATACAGGGAATATGTAAGTGAACAATGAGGACCTAAGACAGAACCTTGAGGGACCCCAGCATACAAGGTAGGGACAGAGGAAGGGAAACCTCTAAAGAAGACTGAGGAGTGGCCAGAGAAATGGGAAGAACCCTAGAAAAAAAGGGGTATCTCACAAAAGCCATGGAAGGAGGGAATTTTTTAAAAGGGTAGGGGTAGTCAGTAATGTCAAATGCTATAAAGGGATCAAGTAAAATAAAGCAGAAGTGTCCACTGCATTTGCCAGTTGAGGCAAAAGGATGTGAGTAGGTAATTAAAAAAGAAAAAATAGGGGCACCTGGCTGGCTCAGTTGGTAGAGCTACGGGACTCTTGATCTCTAGGTTGTGAGTTCAAGCCCCACACTGGGAGTAGAGTTTACTAAACAAACAAAAAAAATTTTTTAATAAAAAAAGAAGAAACAATAAACATGAAAAAAATGCTTAGCCTCACTAATAATAATAAAAAATGTAAATTAAAATAACCATGAGATATAAATTGTAATCTAAACAGTTGGCAGATTTTTTTTATTGGATAATAATTAGTATGTGAGGAAATATGAACTGTCACATACTGTTAGTATAGTTACCATACTATACTGTTCGACACCTTGCTTTAATCACTTAACATGCTTTTTGATATCTTCACATGTAAATATAGTATCTAAAAAAAATAGAGTATATAAAAATAGGTTAAACAATTTGAGAGCATATGTACCAAATCATTGGCAGTGGGTATCTTGGGTGGCAGGCATAGGGAAGTCGAATAGGGAAAATAAGAGCATACATTCAAGGCATGTGTACATTCCTATATTGACTGTGACTTTTTTCCCCCATGAGATTTTTATTACTTTTGTAACTGGGAAAAATTATTAATAATAATATAATAAAATGAAAATATTAGAGACCTAATCAGTGATCTTGACCGGAGCTACTTCAGAAGTGTTTGGGCAGTAGAGTTAGTGTGAATATAGAGCGTTCAAGTAGAAATAGCAACTACAGACAGTGCTTTCAAGACCCTTAACTATAAAATGCAAGAGATAAAGGAAGACACAAAAGTTGAGGGATGGTTACTTTTTTTTTAAACACACTTTTTATTTTTAGATAATTTTGGATTTACACTAGAGTCATTAAGATAGCACAGAGACATTATCAACAATAGCCAAACTATGGAAAGAGTCCAAGTGTCCATGGACTGATGAATGGATAAAGAATATGTGGTGTATACACACACACACACACACACACACCGGAATATTACTCAGCCATCAAAAAGAATGAGATCTTGGGGCGCCTGGGTGGCGCAGTCGGTTAAGCGTCCGACTTCAGCCAGGTCACGATCTCGCGGTCCGTGAGTTCGAGCCCCGCGTCGGGCTCTGTGCTGACAGCTCAGAGCCTGGAGCCTGTTTCCGATTCTGTGTCTCCCTCTCTCTCTGCCCCTCCCCCGTTCATGCTCTGTCTCTCTCTGTCCCAAAAATAAATAAACGTTGAAAAAAAAAATTAAAAAAAAAAAAAGAATGAGATCTTGCCATTTGCAACGATTTGGATGGAGCTAGAGTGTATTATGCTAAGTGAAATAAGTCAGTTACAGAAAGACAAATACCATCTGATTTCCCTCATATGTGGAACTTAGGAAACAAAACAGATGAACATATGGGAAGGGAGGGAAAGAGAGGGATGCAAACCGTAAGAGACTCTGAAGGATAGAGAACAAACTGAGGGTTGATGGAGGGAGATTGGTGGGGGATGGGCTACATGGGTAATGGGTATTGAGGATACTTGTTATGATGAGCACTGGGTGTTATATGTAAGTGACAAATCAGTAAATTCCCCCTAAACCAGTCTTACACTATATGTTAACTAACTAGAATTTAAATAAAAATTTGGAAGAAAAAAAAGAATATTACAGAGAATTCTGATATGCCTCTACCTACCTCCCCCTAATGTTAACATCTTGCATAATTCTGAAACATTTATCAAAACTAAAAAATTCACTGATACAATGCTATTAACTAAACTATAGAATTTATTCAAATCTCACCAGTTTTTCCCACTAATGACAGAGGGGTTGCTTTTTTTTTTTTTTAATGTTTGTTTAGTTTTGAGAGAGAGACAGAGCTCGAGCAGGGGAGGGGCAGAGAGAGAGGGAGAGATGCAGAATCTGAAGCAGGATCCGGGCCTTGAGCCATCAGCACAGAGCCCGATGTGGGGCTCGAACTCACAAACCATGAGATCTTGACCTGAGCCTAAGTCGGACGCTTAACCGACTGAGCCACCCAGACGCCGAAGGGTTACTTTTGGACAAATCCACTAGCCTTGTCAGAAGTCTGAATTGTCTCCTGAAGAACAGGGAGAAATATCCATATCAATCAGTAGAAGTGACTGATCAGATGAAAGAATACTTGTATTCTACCATGGAAAGCAACTTAGAGAAACATTCGGGAGCAAGAGGGTACATTTATTCCTTTAGCAAATAGTGGGATCAGGTTATATGACAGCCTAGATTCCCAGAAGTTTACTTCTCCTTTTCTCTTCCTCTTCCACATACACCTAGGAAACAGAAATAAAGACCATTAATACTGCCATCAGTTATATTTTCAGGTTCCTTTCAAGCATGCAATATAGCACTTCTTGAAATCTATGCTTTGGTCACTCATCTCCATAATGCCTAGCTACCACTTTTCTGAGAGTCTCTCAGCCTAGGAATTTCTTCCCTTCCTTGGAGGCTATACATTCAGGTAGTCCATATTTCCAACTCCACTGCTGTCTCCTACCAAACATCCTCCTGCTTTTAAGATGAAGATACCCCTGCTAAGATTTCAACACTAAAACTCATTTGACCCAGCCTCTTTATTTTACGGGTGGAATAACTGAGACAAAGAGAGGAAAGGACTTACCCAAGGCCATACATCTCAGAATGACAGTGCTGGGACACATCCCAAAGTCAAATGTTCCTGCAGAAAAGACATTGTGTTGCATTTCCAGGTTGTGCCTAATCTGGATTCAGGCAGCCAGTTCTGATCCAGAGGCAAATCTGTCAAGATTCTCAGCCTTGCAGGGTAGAGTGAACAGCGTTCTGGATGTCACTTTGAGAGAGGAAGCTACAGGAATGTAGCAACTAACAAGGTCCTTGAAACCTTGCAGTCTCCATGACTTCCCACTGCCTACTCTAGGAAACTACTTGGGACAAAGTTAAACCCTTGGGGCACCTGGGTGGCGCAGTCGGTTAAGCGTCCGACTTCAGCCAGGTCACGATCTCGCGGTCTGTGAGTTCGAGCCCCGCGTCGGGCTCTGGGCTGATGGCTCAGAGCCTGGAGCCTGTTTCCGATTCTGTGTCTCCCTCTCTCTCTGCCCCTCCCCCGTTCATGCTCTGTCTCTCTCTGTCCCAAAAATAAATAAACGTTGAAAAAAAAAATTAAAAAAAAAAAACAACAAAAAAAACCACAAAGTTAAACCCTTGATACAAAGGACATCAACTAGAATTTCACCTTATTTTGTGCCCCACACCCCTACTCTGGTACAGTGGAGACTGTAAAGAGAAAGAACAAGAAGAGACTGTAACCCAAGTTCAGGATTTGGGAGATGACTGGCTACTTACTGTGCTTGATCATCATGAGGTATGGCTGGAGGGGTAGGGAGGGCCACCCACATAATATTAATTGTCACCACTAAATTGGGTGCCTGTTTATGTCACATACTGCAACTACATGCTTTAATGTAGTCACATCTGTTCTCCATACTGGCCCAGGATTGTGGGTTGCAGAAATTAAACTTGCCCAAGGTCACTTGGCTGGGTGGGGCTGGATTATACTAGTAACAGCTGTTGTTGTAGAAAATACAGATAAAGAAAAGAAAATAGAAGTGGCCCATTATGCCTTATCCAGTGATAGCCCAGGCCATCGTGCTGTCCAAACTGCTTTTAGCAATTGCTCTTGTTCTACACCTTCTTGCTGCCTTACCTTCCCCAGAAGGCCTGTAACCACTGCTGCTTCCCCATTTTTTGCTCTCCTCACATCCTAAAGACCTGGACACCTGGCATTGCCTGGGTATGTTGCCAAGAGTGATTTAAGGGTATGGGGCCTTTAACGCTGTCCGACCATGCAGCCCTTTTTGTCCCTACTTCAACACTTTTGGACCTGTTTCCTTTAAGGACTCCTTTTAGGGGCACTTTGGGTGGCTCAGTCGGTTGAGCATCCAGCTCTTGATATCAGCTCCGGTCATGATCCCAGGGTCGTGGGATCCAGCCCTGTGTTGGGGCTCTGTGCTGAGTGTGGAGCCTGCTTGAGATTGTTCTCTCTCTCCCTCTCTCTTTGCCCCCCTTCCCCACTTGAGCTCGCGCGCTCTCTCTCTCTCTCACAAAAACAGAAAACAAAAGAACTCCTTTTAATAAAAGAGCACATTTACTCCTAGCTACAATGTCCCCTAAGGGATGTCCTCCACCCATACCCGTTTTGGGACACTGCCGTTACTTCATCCCACAGATCCCTCTCTCCCTGGTCATCACAAGTAAAGTAGAAATGGCCATTTTCAAGCTGCTTACATTAACATCAAAAAAATTTTAATATTCTGTAGCAGATTTTTGTGATAGGACGATGATGTATAGTTTTATTTTTTTATTCATTTTTATTAAATAACAAATACACATTTATTGTAAAAAGAAAGAAAAAAATACAAACGCCCACAATCCACAATCCAAAGGTAACTTATTAACATCCTGATGTCTTTTCTTCCAGCTATGTTTCTGCTTATATTTATAAATACACATGTGCATTATAAAGTGGGATTATGCTGTCTTATAATTTGCTTTTTTCCGCTCAAAAGCATCTTACGAGCATCTTTCCATGTCAGTAAATACACTCTGATCACATGGTTACTGAGAAAAGTAGTGTCCGGTTCCCAAGACAAAATGCCACTTAGATTCTCAGGGCTCCTATTTAGGCAGGGCAAGGGCAGGGCAGGTGAAGTTGGAGACTGGGATGACTCATCCATTGTGTGGCAGGAGGTAGCATTGAGCAAAGCATGTTGCCAGAGTTAAGGCAGCACCGGTGTCCAGAGCAGTTTTTTAATTCTTTTCCAACAAGAAAATTTTTTTGTGCTTCTTGTATCTCTGATCCGTTCATGCTTCCACCAGTGAATCATCTTGTCAGTAAAGATTTAAACACTAAAATCAGGCAGTTGTTCTTCTGTAAGTTTTTTTTTTTTTTTTCCAAATCTTGGTGCTACTTGATGAAGTGAATTCAGAAGAATAATAGGGTGAGAGACTTAATTCCCAATATAGCTGCTAATCCTGTTTAATTCCCCGAAGTCTTTCAGTCCTAGGTGGTTTGTCCTTTCTTTGTAGAAAGACGGGTGAGTCACAGCCCACAGGAACGGAGAGAGCGCGAAGGTATTGGAGTTCGTGGTTTGTTGGGAACTGGGGCTGTTCGCTTTATTTATAGGAAAGCTTTCAGAGTCTGGGACATGGAATTTCACTTCATCAAGCACATTTCCTCGGTTCTTGAAGAACAACAGTGGCAGTTTCCAGGTTGTTTGCAATCTGTCTTATGTATAAATTCGTTCCGTTTTGACCCAGGTGAAAGTGGCACTCCCTGAGATGTGAAAACGTGTGTCCTTCAATCAAGAAAGTGGGTGGTGGTGTTTTCATATGAAGCTTGGGTGTTTTTCTACCAAAGGATCTGTGAAGTAGTAAATTTCCTGATAACTGAGAATTTACACATGGACAAACATGTAGCGAAGAGCAGGGGAAAAAAGAGGATTAGGTTCTTATGTAAAAATAGAATTTGATTGTTCATATGCCCGTAGATTATGTCAGATATGATGAAATATAATTTATGCAAATACATGTAAAAGTCTGGTGAGTTCTTTCGGTTTCTTTCAATAGTTTCAATCCCTGATGATTATTGGTATTGGGTGGTTTCAGCTACACTGCCTCTTTGTTTTATTTAAAAGAAGAGAAAGATTCACCATGTAATTTTGTGGTATGTAATGAGGAACTTGTATTAATGCAGATTTGTGGTATTTAAAGTACCTAGTATTTTGCTTTTTCTTTCTTGTTTTTCTTATTAATCTCTGGATAAAAATCCCTCGTCTCATTAGATCTGGGCTCTCCTTTCTTCTCATTTTGTCCTTATAAGGCTATCCTGTTTTATCACTTCCTGCTTCAGCTCCTGACTTTTTCTCTCTTCCCCTCTCCCTCTCCCGGGGTGGATGCTTTCTCCATGTGGCAGGACTGTAACTGTTCCCAGCTGTCCGAAACGCCAGTGGACCAGGAGCAGCTTAGAGTTTTAACTTTCATTTTACAAAGAACAACATGTTTGAATGTTTCAACAGGCAAGTTATAACTGGCACTTACTTCTTGTTCTTCTAGAACACTGAAAATCTCCCCCAGCACGTTAGAAGGGGGATCCTGACTGTGTTAAAGAAGAAGTGGGAGAACCCAGCCCTGGGAACGGAGTCTCACACGGACTCCCTGCAAAACGGCAGCGCTGAGGTCAGACACGGAGGCAACCGTCTTCCCGGTGAAGTGGCAAGAAGGTCTGCCTCTGGGGCCGAAGCTGACCAAGAAGAACCCGTCCATCCCAGACCTAGACTAGGATCGCCTTCTGAAGCCCTCAATCGCTATCCGTATCCCCGCACCCAGGGCAGTGAGCATCTTAAAGACCACTCGAAAGAAAGTAAAAAAATGGAAAATTGTCTAGGAGAATCCAGGCATGAAGTAGGAAAACCCGAAATCAGTGAAAACACAGAAGCTGCAAACAAAATAGAGAAATATAATGTTCCGCTGAACAGGCTTAAGATGATGTTTGAGAAAGGTGAACCAACTCAAACCAAGGTAAGGACTGGGCCGGTTTCAAACTGGAGAAAGGCAATTCAAGTAATTAACGCTATTTTTCTGAACTAGACAGTTTGAGTAGTGGCCAGCATGTCTTTCAATTCAATGTTAAATGAATTAATTAAAAGTCTTGAATTACGTACAGAGATGCTAAGATTTGCGGATCTCTGACCCAGTTTCACGTGAAATCAGGCACACACAGGGATTCAGTTTAATATCTAGAAATGAAGAGAGTTTGAGGCTGATTGGATTTTGTTTTTGTACGCTTGCCCTTTTAATTTGTCTTCCTGTGCCTTTTGTCATTTGTAGCTCTGGGGGGGGGGGGGATTGGGGGGGTGGAATTTCTGCTGAATCTCTCTCCCCTTGGACACAGCTGCAGGCTGAGTGTTAAGGCCAGAGTTTAACATGAAGACTAAGGCGTAGTTGTCTCTTTGCTAGTGGACTCCTTCTCCTCTGAACTTCCTCATCTGTGCCTTCCAACAAATGTTTTCTATCAGCTAAAATCCTCTCCCAGGAAAAATCAATGAGGGTAGCCAGACTAGCTGTAGCCTTCAGGAGTTTTGACTTGCAAATGCACAGGGTTGCATTTTCCTAGGACTGCTAATGAAATTTGATCCTTCGTGTGGATTGCAGACCGGGTACCCAGAGGGAATTACTTAACTAGAAAATGAGTTACATATGCTGGTGACTTATAACACAATCCAGGGGCGGCAGAGCTGGTAAAATTTTCCAGTTTTCTCATACTTTCCTGCATATCTGGCTTTGTACATGGGGATGGTTTGTTACAACAGTCATTATAATGAAATAAACAGATTTGACAGGAAGCAAAGCCATCATTTTCTCTACATTCCATCTAGATGGGAAAGCTGACATTTTTTAAGCTAAATATTTGGCCCAAATCCCTACATGTGTGAAGTAATGGTATAAGGCCTTCTTTCTGAGACAAAAATTCGAGAACCCGTCCAATAATCTTCAGTTATGTTTGACGTGACTTAGTTTATCTCTTCCCATAACTTGCAGTGCCTGTAGCTTTCCTGACTAGAACAGTTCTTGGATGTTTTAAGGGATCATCTATTTAAAGGATGTAGTAAGAATTTTGAAAGGTTTGCAAACCTAGAACCCTTTCCTCTGCATGAGTTTTAGCTCTATTTTAACACTGGAACCAGTTGGCAAGAGATGTAACCACAAAGCAGTTTTATGACTTTTCTTAAACTCTCATCCCTCTCAGTTTTTAGTCCTCTAGGGCCTGCCAACTCCCTCTTTCTCCTTTATGGTCTTAATAAAAAAAAAAAAAAAATTAAATTTAAATGGGAAGAAGAATTTTAAGTGGAAGGGAAAAAAATGTCAGAAATCCTAAACAGAGAGGAAGGGGTTTTTGTTGTGACTCAAAGCACCATTGTAAGTCTCCTCCTCAGAGACCCTGTTAGGGGCAGGACGGCTGATGTCATGCTAGCACACACAATGTCGATTCAGTGCAAAAGCCTGGTGCATGTCGAAACTGGCCTAAGGTAGGAAATGACTGGGATTGCAGCAAACAAAAATGCTGATTATGTGGTAGGATCTGGTGAGAGACTTTTTTCTCATACATGTCTGGCGAGAGATGTGTCAGAACAAGCCTATCATTTTGTGGCTGGTCAGAAGTGAAGAAAGAATCCTCATATAAAGAAAGATCCATCTAAATCTCTAATGGCACTGGACAGCCTGACTGTTAATGGTATAGGAAAAAGGGGGGGTGGTGAGTGTCTAAGTTGACCTGGACTTTTTAGATGGCTTTTAAAACTTCCTGACTAAACAGTCATTTGTCACTTAATGGAGTGCTTAGTCAAACAGAGCTGCCCTCGGTTTTATAGTGGTTTCTAAGCATCATTGTGTTTCATTTACTTTGAAAAGTTTTATCTAATATTTCCAAAAAAAAAAAAAAATGCTAAAGTTTTGTCTACTTTAGCTTGAGGAATAACTAATTAGTTCGAAACTGGATTATGGTTATTGTTAACATGATTTCAGCTTTAACATGGATAAGGCTTTAATCAGGAAGTTACATAATTGGATCTTTGGAAGGAAGCTCTCACAAATATGGTAGGGACACTAGAAATCTTTTTCGGAGCAAGAGCCTGCAAGAAAGAATGTATACTTCAGAGCTAACAAATGAGTACCTCAGTGAGACAAATGAATATAGTAGGGACAAATTGGTTCCATAATTAAATTTTAGAGAACTGGACTGAATCTCAACTAACTAGCTGGGCAGGGGCAGGGAGCACATAGATAATGAAATACATGATCTGTCTAATGTGTTGTCCTAAATCTTTTTATCAGTTATTTACAGGAGACAAAATTAATTGGCTTGACTTCCACTTTTCTTAGTTCCTCTTGTTCCCTTTTGCCCGAGATAGTTTCTGTTCTTGTCCACTTTTCTTCCTGATCTCTCTGCCCTCCTGGTTTTTTCTTTCTCCTTGTGAAAAAATCTCCTCTCTTTCCATGACTCTAAGACGTGAACCCCCAAACTAGGTTCTGATCCTCGGTTCTTACCCCAAGTTTCAGCCTCATATTTCTGGTTGCCTGACAGATCAAACATCTTTCTTTGAATATCCCTTAGGCACTCAAGTTCAAGAAGGCTACAAAAGAATCCATTGTCTTTCTAACTAAAAACCTGCTTTACCCAGGTGTCCCTTAATACATCACCATGTACCAAATCTCTTCGTCTGTGAAAGTTGGGATCAGTTCTTCCTTCTCCGTGTTTCTTCTTCCCAGTCGGTCACTTACTAAGCCGTCTAAATAAGCCTACCCTCTATGTGCTTCTCAAGTATGTGCCATTCTGTCTGGTCCCATAGCATTGCCACCACCTCCCCTGTCAGCTTCTCTGTTCCTTTCTCCCATCCATCCTGTACACCGTTGCTATTTATCTTTCTAAATAGAGTTGTAAATTAGTTTACCCCCTTCATTTTGATATCTCAGGATTAATCTTTATTTAATATTTGGGTCCTCCACAATCTGAGCTCAACCTGCCTTTCAGTCTCTAGCCAATCTTATACTTAAACTCTGTATTAACTCCTCACTCTCTAAATTATTCCTGCCTATCCCCCTGCATTACTGCCTTCTGAAATCTTACTCCTCAAGGTCTATCAAGACTGTGAGGTCTTACCTCCATTTCTGTCAGATAAGTTAAGCAACCCTTCTCATTCTCCTATAGAATTTTCTTTTCACTTCTGTTTGGGCACTTATATCATGCTTCCCCTTAATAGTTGTGTATAAATTTGTATACTCCCAAAGTCTATAATTTCTTCCAAAGTAATGATGTTTTTCTTCCCCAGCGGTTAGCACAGTGACTTAGCTCTTAGTGTTTATTTAGTTAAAGGAAGAAACGAAGCTTAGAATTCAAATAGCTTATAAGTAATAAGAATTGATTAAAGGCTTTTCTTCACTTGCTCTCTACCTTTGGTGAATAGATACATTATCCAGGTCAGATGTTTTAGTTGAACGTGATGGTTCTAATTCCTATGAACAAATGAGCAGTGGATGGATTAACATAACCTACCATCATTACTAGGAAAAAGAAACTCCCCAGTGACATATACTGAAGTGGTTTAGCATTTCTATCCTCATGTATATGTTGATCTGGATTTTTGGTAGCTGAGGTACATCTTTTTATGAAAAAGATAGCTGATTAACTAGTCCTAACCAACATTCAGTTGTCATCGGGTTGACATTTGAATCCATAACCTTTAGAAACCAGGATGTGGTTATTCAAAAAATTAAGTGCCCCTTCTTTCATGCCCAGGATGACCAACCACTGTAATGAGCATGTGACAGGCTCATTAAGTCTCACTTCTTTCTGTTTGGTTTGTAACATATTTGGTTCACACAAATCCTTGGCTAGGAGAGTAAAGACCAAATATTTGGATAATATATTTCTACCTTCACAACCTATTTAAATTATTGTCTTTGGCTTGGGTCGATGGAACCAGTTAGGTGTAATACAAGAAAATAAAACTAGGCTATGGATATTCGTTAGTTGTTTTACAAAGATGCAGACTACTGCTTCTTCCATGTAGTGTTTCCATTTTCTAGGAGAGGAGTTAGATAAAGAAAGAAAGGAGAGAAGAGGAGAGAATACCTCCTCACCAAACGTCATTGTTTCCTAAAACACATAAACTCACTCATTTGCTCATTCTTTAAGACTAAACAAGGATGGGAAATAGTAATGAGAAAATGATAAGTTTATCCACAAGTGAAAAGAATTAAAACTATTTAGAAATTTTGTTTCTTTCTCCTTTTATCCCTGTTTATTCATGGTATATATTTTTTTTAACGTTTATTTATTATTGAGAGACAGAGAGAGACAGAGCACGGGTGGAAGAGGGGCAGAGAGAGAGGGAGGCACAGAATCTGAAGCAGGCTCCAGGATCTGAGCTGTCAGCACAGAGCCTGACACAGGGCTCAAACTCCCAAACTGGGAGATCAGGACCTGAGCCAAAGTCGGATGCTCAACCGACTGAGCCACCCGGGCGCCCCTATTCATGGTACATTTTAATGCTTCCACTTAGTCGTATTTTAATTGTGTTAACTTGTCTTATATGACAAAGGCAAAACAGTACATTCAGCTAAAATAGAAGAATCTAAAATAAAAATGGAAGTTTCCCTTGTCCCAGCCAGCCCCCTTTTCATTGTTCACTACTTCTCTCCCTTTCTACTCCTACGCCCTTAAATTTCCCTTAGAATTTCTGTTCCTCTTTTTACCGGGATGACTGTATGAATGGCTGGCACCAAAACACCAACAAAAGCTGCACTTGTTAATGGGAGAGTAAAACCATCCTTCTTCAAACAGCCTAATATTTTTGTGGTTTTTCTTCTTGTAATTTCCTGGAAGCAACATTGGTATCTTGTTCACCTTTATGTATCTCTGGTACATGACAGTATATATGTGTTGGTGTAGTGGAGCAAGCCCTTGAGCAAATAAGGTCAACAAACTAAAGTTCATTAGATGTTTTATCCATAGCCAACCAATCTATAATCTACCTCAAAGAAATAATTTATGTTTGCCTTCTTGAAGGATGGGTAGGTGTCCATAGGGAATCTACAGTGTTATAAAATTATCCATGACATTTAATTTTCTCCTTTCTTGGGTAACAACTGCATGTGTTCTTTTATCCACTTAATGTTATCTTAATAACATTTTTTGTCTGCTTTCTTAATGTCTTTTCTTTTTTTAATGTTTACTTATTTTTGAGAGAGAGATCGAGTTGAGTGGGGGAGGGACAGAGAGAGAGAAGGAGACACAGAATCTGAAGCAAGCTCCAGACTCTGAGCTGTCAGCACAGAGCCTGATGCGGGGCTCAAACCCTTGAACCATGAGATCATAACCTGAGCCAAAGTTGAGCACTTAACTGACTGAGCCACCCAGGTGCCCCTTCTGCTTTCTTAATGTCTTCAGTAAGTCATTTGAAATTATATTCCAATAAGAGGAAAAGAGACTTGAATAACTGTCCATACACTATAGGGTCTAATGTAGTCGTCCAAATGTTGGGGAGTATATCCTTAATTTGCTTATCAGCAAATCATAAATCTTAAATTGACCCGACATTAAGCCTCCAATAGATACATTGCTAGAGCTTTCAATATGGATACGGTAACTGGTTTTGTTAAATAAACACAAGAATTATCTTTGGTTTTCTATCAGTGCCATCTTTCTCATATTAAAAGTAATTTTTTGCCCATTTATTGTAGTCACCTATGCTTTATAGCTTCTTTTATAATTTCAAAATGTAAGTACACTGTAAATACAAGTGTTATTTTAACTGACCTCTCTTTATAGTGGATTATTTCTCATGAAGACCTCACACCGGTGTAAATTAAGTTTTATTTACCCTTAATTAGTAACTCATTAATTCTTTCATCTTTTGTGGTAAGGTAATAATGGATCCAGGTGTAAAGACGCCGGTCAAGGAATGCTGATATTTTTCACTATGGCTGTCCTTGATGTACCAACTAGAGACCAGTCATCTCTTTCCTGTTTACTTTCAGGCCAACTAATTACTTACTGGTTTCTAGCTGGTTTCATTATAATAAAACATGTTGAGAAGTTAAAAACATGTTGAAAAGTAATGTCAGAGGAATGGAACATTCTATTTGCAAGGTTGGCTGCATTAGAATTTGAAGTAGCCAGAAAGACTTCATTTATGCCCCAAATATGATATCATACCTTTCTGGTATCAGACTCACTCCTGGATTGGACAGTATAGGTGTGTATACCCGGATGAATATATTAGTCATTTCCTCTAGCCTTTTAACTCACTGATGAGTTACAGTGAATGAAGAGTCCCTATCAAAATCTTTTTTTTTTTAATTTTTTTTTTTCAACGTTTATTTATTTTTGGGACAGAGAGAGACAGAGCATGAACGGGGGAGGGGCAGAGAGAGAGGGAGACACAGAATCGGAAACAGGCTCCAGGCTCCGAGCCATCAGCCCAGAGCCTGACGCGGGGTCGAACTCACGGACCGCGAGATCGTGACCTGGCTGAAGTCGGACGCCTAACCGACTGCGCCACCCAGGCGCCCCCCTATCAAAATCTTTGACATAGGGACCCCTGGCTGGTCAGAGGAGTGTGTGACTCTGGATCTCAGGGTTGTGGGTTCAAGCCCCATGGTGGGTGTCAAGATTACTTAAATAAGCAAAACTTAAAAAAAAATAAAAATTTTTAAAAAATGTTTCACATAAATCCTAGAGCCATAAGGGACTGTAAAGTTATTTAATCCAGCTCACTGCTGTCAGTTAGGATGTTAAAATCCCTAATTTACAGATGGAAACAGGTAAGGTCAGAGAAGTTTACTGATACACCCAATGTCATTTGGCTAATTAATGTCAGAGTAAGGACTGAAATTGTCTAGTAACATCTCTACCATGTAACAGTATCTTCATTAATATTGTAGTAACTGTTTATTAGATAAAAACAACTGGCCATGGCCTTACTTATCTGAAATCTAAGGAAACCAGGAAAAAATTTAAATATATCAACAGTTGTATCCTCAAAGACTTTAGCTCTCTATCTTCCCTCTTCCCACGCTTTATAGTCTCATAACTGAATTTAAAATTTTTTAAGTTTATTTATTTATTTTTAGAGAGAGAGCATGAGCAGGGGAGGGGCAGAGAGAGAGGGAGAAAGAGAATCCCAAGCAGGCTCCACACTGTCAGTGTGGATCCCAATGCAAGGCTTGAACTCATGAACCCAAGAGATCATGACCTGAGCCAAAACCAATAGTTAGACACTAAACTGACTGAGCCACTCAGACACCCCTTGTAACTGAATTAGAAGCCTCAGGGCAATGAAGACAAGAAACATGCTGGAATGCAAGAGATTTCAGGGTGCTTGGGTGGCTCAGTGGTTTGAGCATCAGACTCTTGATTTTGGCTCAGGTCATGATCTCATGGGTTTGTCAGTTCAAGCCCTACATCTGGCTCTGTACTGACAGTGTGGAACCCTCTTGGGATTCTGTTTCTCTCTGTCTCTCTCTCTCTGCTCTCTGTCTCTCTCTCTCCCTCCCTCTCTCCCTCTCTCCCTCTCTCTCTCCCTCTCTCCCTCTCTCTCTCTCTCTCTCTCTCTCTCTCTCTCTCACACACACACACACACACACACACACACACACACACGCACACACACACACAGTAAACAGAAGAAGAAAAAGCCAAGTAAACCAGGAAAAACCAGTAACTTTTATCAGGAAAAAATAATAAAACACCTGTGCACAATGATATGCTATCACTGCATGACTAGTTTTTACATGGTTTTAGTCCCTGTGTGCTGTTTTGTGTGCTTTATCTTTTGTTTGGTCTTTTTTATATTGACTTTTCTATGTATCTTCCTAGTTCATGTGGTTCTCCGTTTATAGCAATATAGTATTTCATTATGGTTTAATTATGCCCCAGTAATTAGATATTTTTCGAGCCTAATAAAAAACTCTAAGCATCGTGGCAGAAACATTTTGTTTTTAGTTATTTTAGGGGGAGGGCTATATTACTAAAGTGGTATTCTCATGACCAAAAGTATATAATTCATTAAACATTCTTCTTACATATTCTCAGCTGTTCTCAAAGATTGTACTACTTTATAATACTATTAGCATAGCCTAAGAACATATTTAATTCTCTAGCACCTTGTCAGCATTTGATTTTATCATTTTTATCTATTTATATTAATAAATTACTTCTCCTTCCTTTTCTTTTTCCCCCTAATTGTAAGAATATACACATAGTTGGGGCGCCTGGGTGACTCAGTTGGTTAAGCATCCAACTTGGGCTTAGGTCATGATTTCGTGGTTCATGAGTTCAAACCCCATGTTGGGCTCTGTGCTGACAACTTAGAGCCTGGAACTTGCTTCAGATTCTGCCTCTCTCTCTCTCTCTTTCTCTCTCTCTCGGCCCCTCCCCCGCGCACACTCTGTCTCTCTCAAAAATAAATAAACATTAAAAACATTGTAAAGAATATACACATAGTTTTTGTAGAATGCTTAGAATACAGAAAATATAGAGAAATCCCACAACCTGGATGCAACTGCTCCTTCTATATATTATTGTTCTACTTAAAAGATCTTTATTTTTTCTGTTTTTTTTTTCTACCTGAAGAAGGCAATGTTTGTCTCTCAGTACTTTGAGAAATTAAGGCTAGGTTTTGTCTACATGCTATGGATAGTTCAGCAAAGTCCTATTTTCCCTAAAGGCCATCCTTCCTCTACCCTTGACTTTCAGGGATGAGAGTCTGAAGGAAGGTCAGACTTGAAAGGTTGAAGAAAGTGGTTGAGAGAGGTAGAAGGTAAATTATAAAGTGTTGAGAATCAACTTTAAACAGAATTTTTCCTAAAAATTATGGGGATAGGAAATCCTGCATTTTACTTGATATTTGAGACCTCACTTACTATATTTCTTTAAGAAAATTTTCCAGAGAAAAGAAATTCTGCAGACCACTAGCTAAAAGCCCTAAGCTCTTGTTCTCCTAAGGGTACGTGTTGATACATTTGGTTTAGGGATTCTCAGTGACTATTTAAAGAGGCGTTCCCACTAATGAGAGTTACTATAGTCAGCTGACAGGAAGGAGGACTTGTGGGTTGGGGGGAGGCCAAGCCTTAGGAAATTCCAGAAAGTCTTAAAGTGTCTTGTCTTTTCTCTCTTCTCTTAAAAGGCTCCCTCAGGCATCTGAGTAAACAGGGCTGAAATGTGATAGAAGTGTGTTACAGAAGAGTATTTCAGTATCAGAATTCCTGGGTTTGTGTGTGTGTGTGTGTGTGTGTGTGTGTGTGTGTGTGTGTTTCTACTTCCTTGAGAAATATTAGAGGAAACTCCTCCTTCTTCCTGTACCTCAAATTACCACTTATAAAATGAGGATCATAAAATTCATCGTAAATGCTTCTGAGTTTTTGTTATTCTTTAAAAAAAAATTTTTTTTAACGTTTATTTATTTTTGAGACAGGGAGAGACAGCATGAACAGGGGAGGGTCAGAGAGAGGGAGACACAGAATCTGAAACAGGCTCCAGGCTCTGAGCTGTCAGCACAAAGCCCGACGCAGGGCTTGAACTCACGGACCGCGAAATCATGACCTGAGCCGAAGTCGGCCGCTCAACCGACTGAGCCAGCCAGGCGCCCCGAGTTTTTGTTATTCTTAATATTTGAAGGATTTGGAGGTGAAATGGTATCAAAAGAAATGCTTCGTGCTTTGCCTGGAATCTCATTAAAAGCTTTCCCATCTCAGAGCTGTGGTCCTCCTCAGAACCAGCATCAGTATAACTTTGATTTCCAGAGACATTTCTATTTCTTCTTTAAGACCAAGTGGCTTTGCACAGTCACTTTTTTAGTATTTGGAAGAAAACAATTCCAAGTACTGATACCCTCATGAACCTGAAGGCTTTAAAAAAGAAAAAGGCTCTTGACTTCATTTAACCTGAAGGTTTAAATTAAAAGCGAGCAAAGATGGAAAATATTATGTGCCTAAAACCAAAGTAAGCCTCTGCCCTGGCAAGGCATATGTCCTGGTTCTAAATGAGCTTGCTGCCAGTTATGCCAGTGCAGGGACTCTGCAGGAGGCAGAGAGGGACTTGACCATGAGCACAGACTGAAAACAGCTCTCTGCAGGTTGCGGCAGATAACACATACTCTTAGAATTGAACTTTACCTTTGACAGCATGTAAATATTTGAAATATTGCTTCAGTATTAAGGATTCAGAGCCTGTTCCCTTTTGGTTAAAAAAAAAAAAGTGTGTTTGCAGGCTCTCTCCCTTTTTTGAGCCCGGAAAATTCTTTTATAATACCCATCTTACAGTGAAGCAGCATTCAGAATAAGTCTTTGGAATTTCCTTTACTTTAATTATCTGCAAATGAACAATGTTTTGAAGATGAAAAAACGTGGATGGGGAGGGTGTCCTGCCAAACTTATCTGTTTGTTTGGCTGATGATGTTCATTATCTGTTGTGTCATGTAAGTCACATGGGTGTGGTTGATGTTGGTGCAGCTTACCTGAGTATGGTGTGGCAAGGTTAGAGTTGCTATCTATTATTTTATTTTTTTATCAATTCATAATGTTAATAAGCAAAGCCGACTGAAAATAAATGATATTAAGTGTATGTTGAATTTACAAGAAACTATTGTCATTGCTGTGGTACAAACAAACCAGCCTGTGGCTCTGATTTCTGAAGCGGCATGTTTTCTGTCTCAGTGGAGGTGGGGGAGGATTGAAAAAATGATAGTTCACAGTCTCAAACTTTACTGTTGACTTGATTAGCCCATTGAATGTAAAGGTTTAATAGCGATTTACTAATGTTGAATTCAGAAGAGTGCTAAGTGTTTTACTCTTATCTCCTGTCATACCAGATTTCAGATATCTTTCCTACTTCAAGTTATCTGGAAATAAGTTGAGATTTGAATGATAGGATCTGGTTGAAGGCTCTCATTACAAGCTGAATAAACATGACATACCCTCTGTGTACCATGTCTGGGAACATTCTGTGACACTAAATGGCTTTCTCTTGAGTTACTTTTCCAGGCTTAAAAATTATAATTTGTAACTTTAATTAGAGATCTACCCTAGATGTGAGAGATATAAATGTAGTAATTTATAGGAATCACAAAATAACGTATTAAAAAAATCTGTACCACCCACTTTTCCATTTAAAAAACAAAAAACATGGTCTCTGCCAGGGACACACAATAAGCGTTGTAATGGAAGTGTGGCCAGGGACCTTAGAAACAGAGGGAGGGCAACTTAGATTTAGGTAGGAGAGATAAGGTGTACTTCACAGAGAGAAGGTTGCTCAGCCTCCGCCGAATCTTGAAGGAACAGACAACCAGAGGGACAAAAGGGTAATGGGAGAAGGGAACTCATGTATACTATGGACCTCACAGCAGTTTGCTTTTCCTGGAGGGTAAAGAGTGAGGAAGGGAATACTCAGAGAAGGTAGGTAGGTAGGGACCAGATGTAGAATGGGTCTTCTGTGACATACTAAGCACTTTAGATTTAATGTAAGGAGTGATTAGGAATTTTTAAAGAATTTTGAACAAGGGAGTGATATAGATTTATATCGGGGGATAATTACTTTCTATGACTTGGGATAATGGCAGCATCATACAGACTTGATTGGAAGGTATAGAAGAACTGATTAGAAATGTAATGCAGGGGCGCCTGGGTGGCGCAGTCAGTTAAGCGTCTGACTTCAGCCAGGTCACGATCTCGCGGTCCATGAGTTCGAGCCCCGCGTCGGGCTCTGGGCTGATGGCTCAGAGCCTGGAGCCTGTTTCCGATTCTGTGTCTCCCTCTCTCTCTGCCCCTCCCCCGTTCATGCTCTGTCTCTCTCTGTCCCCCAAAAAATAAATAAACGTTGAAAAAAAAAATTTAAAAAAAAAAAAAAAAAAAAAAAGAAATGTAATGCAATAGTCCAAGGAAAAGATGACGATGGGAACCAAGGCAGCAACAGCAAGGATAAAGTGGGAGGGATCGGGGAAACAAAGAGCAGGTAGGTAACAGCCATCGATCCGGACTTAGCAGTTTGGGAGACATGTCAGTATCATCTGGGGCATGAGGATTCACCTCCATGCTGTTTAAATTACTAAGTTTTCTGGTTAAGCTGATTATGCAGTGATGATTACCAGAGAGAATTACCTATATACAGTTACTTATTTTTCCCTGGGCACCTGTGAATATGTACCGCTTCATATTTATAATGCTAAAAACACATTCTGTGGAATGTAAAAACAAATGTAAAATCTAATTCCTTGTGGATTTTGTTAATAAAAGAGATTTGCAGACCTCTTTTCTGAACATTCATCAAGATTTCCCATCTCCTGTGTAAATCTTATTGCTGGGTTTTGTTTTCCAAGCAGATTCTTCGGACCCAAAGCCGTAGTGCAGGTGGAAGGAGGATCTCTGAAAACAGCTATTCTCTGGATGATTTGGAAATAGGCCCAGGTAAGCAGAGTTCCATGTATTTGAAGTTCCCTAGGAAATACTCATAAGTAGCTATACCTTTTGGTCTCATGCTCAAAGCTTTTAGAGAAGAGTGGCACAAATTAAAAGGAAGTCTGTGGGGTGCCTGGGTGGCTCCGTTGGTTGAATGTCCAACTTCAGCTCAGGTCATGATCTCTTGGTTAGTGGGTTCAAGCCCCGCTTCAGGCTCTGCTGGCAGGTCAGAGCTGGAGCCTGCTTCAGAGTCTGTGTCTTTCTCTCTCTGTGTTCCTCCCTCACTTGCACTCTGTCTCTCTCTGTCTCTCTCAAAATTAAACACATTAAAAAAAGTTTTTTTTAAAGGAAGCCTATTTGTGAAAGCCAAGGTGTACCCTTGTGGGATTACAAGGCAAACAATGCCAGCAGTTTTGGCTTCATGGGCACCTGGGGCTTGAGGGCTGCCATGGATGGGCGGTTCCCTCTGTCAAGATTGGTTATCCTGGGGCACGTGGGCAGCTCAGTCAGTTAAGCATCTGACTCTTGATTTCAGCTTCGGTCATGATCTCAGGGTCATGGAATCAAGCTCCGTGTCGGGCTCCACGCTGTGTGTGGAGCCTGCTTAAGATTCTATCTCCTCTCTCTCTCTTTCTCTCTCTCTCTCTCTGCCCCTCTCTCCCACTTGTGCTCTCTTTCTCTAAAATAAGAAAATGAAAAAGATTGGTTATCTTATATTACTGGTGGTAACAGAATGCCTTGAGAGCATAATTACTATGTTTTGAAAGGGGCATTTACAAGCACTTCACAAAAGAAAAAATTAACAGGCAAATTATCAGCCTCCTGATAAAGAAATGCAAATTAAAATGGCACCCCCGCTTCTTTGTACTTTTTTTTTTTTTTTTAGAGAGAGAGAGAGCACAAGCAGAGGAGAGGAGCAAAGGGAGAGAGGGGAGAGGGAGAGAGGGGCAGAGAGAGAGAGAGAGAGAGAGAGAGAGAGAGAGAGAATCTTAAGGGGACTCCATGCTCAGCACAGAGCCCACTGTGGGCTTGATCCCACGATCCTGAGATCATGACTTGAGCCAAAACCAAGAGTCATATGCTTCACCAACTGAGCCACCCAGGTACCCTTCTTTGTATTTTTAATATAAAGATAATACAAAGAATTATAGTAGCCCAAAATTTAGAATCTGAAAATCATTCAAATCACGTTTTATCTTCTTGTAAAGCACATTATTTGCATGCTTCCAGGTCAACTGTCATCTTCTGCATTCAACTCAGAGAAAAGCGAGAGCAGGCGAAATCTGGACTTACCACGCCTGTCAGAAACCTCCATAAAGGATCGAATGGCCAAGTACCAGGCAGCTGTCTCCAAACAAAGTAGTTCCACCAACTACACAGTATGTGTTCTGTACCATTCATTCATTCGTTCATTCCCTCATCTGGCAAATGGTCACTGAGCGCAGAAACTAGAAATGTCTCCCAGACCCTGACTTGGAGCCCTGGCTCTGTCCCTGGTCCCCAGCCATTCTCTTTTCTTGTAAATCCTACCCTAGCCTCATTCAAAATCCTTACCGTGTTCTAATACTGACTTTGCTTTCCTAGGCCTTATTCCCACCCCACTCATTTTTGTGTGTGTGATGTTATCATCCAGTAATATTGAGAGTTTTCCTGTCTCTTCTACTTAATCTTGCTGTTGTTGCTAAAAAAGTGTCATCTGTTAGTTTTAACAGAAACACTTATTTTTGTTTTTTTTTTAATTTTTGTTTTTTTACATTTATTTATTTTTGAGAGACAGAGTGAGACAAAGTGAAAGTGGGGGAGAGGCAGAGAGAGAGGGAGACACAGGATCGGAAGCAGGCTCCAGGCTCTGAGCTGTCAGCACAGAGCCCGATGTGGGGCTTGAACCCACAGACCGTGAGATCATGACCTGAGCCAAAGTCGGATGCTCAACCGACTGAGCCACCCGGGTGCCCCATTTTTGTTTTTGAGGAAGGAGAGAATACTGGAGAGAAATATAGGATATATTCAACATTAATGTTGTACACTCATCATCACTGTCTAATTCCAGAATATTTCCATCACCCCAAAAAGAAACCCCATATCTGTGTAGTCACTCCCAATTCCCCCTGCTTTCTGTCTTCAATGGATTTACTATTCTGCACATTTTATATAAATGAATCATATAATATGTGGTGCACTTAATCTTTACCTCGTATGATGTAATGATTTTCTAAAGAAATAGTATAGTAGATAAGTAAAGGGGAGGGGGAAATAACAAGATGGCTTGCTCAGTAATCACAAAATTTGTTATTCTAAATAGGATTTTCCATTTTAAACTTTCCTAGACTTAATTGGCAAGCTGACACTACAGAACTGCTTACCAGAAGTTACCTTTCAAATGCCATTTATTCATATATACACATGCATATAGACACCGTACATATGTATATTTTATGTGTATCTTTCAAACATTTGATCCTTCTAAGATTTAAAAATACAAGCTATGAACCTATTGGTGTCCTTTTTTTTTTTTTAAACAAAGTTCGAAGAAGAGCGTTGAATTTTACCTGTTCCTGGGCAGACCGAAACTAGTATCTATTAGAAATCATCACATGTGTTCCAGGAGTGGAGCCTTCTTTTCCTCATATTATTAAGTATGCATTCTCTAGTAGCAGTTACCCGTGGACTCTGTCTCTGGGCAACGAATAATTTCATCGTGATTTTTCACTGTGGTTTTTAGAAGAGAGGATGTGCATAATTTGATAGCAAAGTGGAACACCACAGGCTCATTATTCCCTGAGTGTGAAAATGAGCAAAATTAGACTTAGAAGGCAGGTCAGGAGATAGGGCAAATGGGTGATCTTTGGAGCATAAGTCCTTCCTTTCAAGATTCTGCTGCTTCTCAGTCTTCCTGCTACAAACATTCCGACCAGGTGACTCCCTAGGTGGAAAAACCTGTTCTGTGACTTTTTTTTTTTTAACTCCTAATAGAGTTTATGCATTGCCCATCTCCTGCTCTGTAAATTTTAAGAGCCTTTAGGAATTCTTGTCAAAAGTACATTTTATCTCATCCCCAAAGAATTTCTCAGGCTCCTTACAGAGGATGGCTTTAACTAGGCGCACACTCTCAGGCCGTGATTCTGGAGGCAGGGCTTTGAGATGGGGTCAGAAATGAGTCCTTGGGCTGGCCTGTTGTGTTCTGCAGCTCTGGCCGCCAGCTCCTCACAGATGTTCCTCCAGAGCCAAGTCCCTTAGTCTGGGAGCCCACACCTCAGCCAGCACACTCACACCCTCTTCACTGGCCCCGAGGCCATAAATTGTCTTCTCGCCCTGCCTAAAGAATCGCAAACAACAGAAAGGTACTAGCCTTTCAGAAAGGTGGCAGACTAAAGGTTAGGAAATGTCCATATTCATCTACCACTATATTAACTTTGGATCTAGTCGATAAAGTTCATTTTAATATTTTGCCCCAAGTGTTCTTTGCAAGGAAAAACATGTGATTATGCTTACTCCATAGGACAGTGTTAATGCCTGCTTTTTATATGTTGAGGCTTTGTTCTGAGAAGTAGAATAAGGTATGTCTTTAGTACAATGTATGACTTTGATGCAAAAAAGAAGCATGTTTTTGAAAGTCTCACAAAAAAGGTTGTTTTATGGTATCGTTAAATATAATCTCCGTTTTTATATGTATGCATCATCCCTGTCTCTCTTTCCAGGCCGAGCATTTATATATATGGTCAGTATATTTTCTTAATTATTGGCACTTGGCATTTCCTTTCCCCTGCTCCAGAATGGTCTTTTCTGATAAAACTCACAAGCTTTGCATTCCCACGAGCTCTGCTGCTAGAGGAGTGAATCACAAGAAAACTGTATGCTGGGGGTGGTTTTCTGTGTGTGTCTGTGTTGATATGTCTGTATTCTAATGAGCATCCAGTTTTAGACTAGCGTACAAATATTTAACTCCGAGGTATGTGTCCACAAAGCTGCTTTTGTCATTTCACTAGTAAATGGGTTTTGCCTGTGAGAATTAGGGGGTTGATTTGACCCAAGGCCTCTTAAAAGAACTTTTCTTTTACCATTCCAAGTTTATTTAATAGATGCGCTATGAAGAGCGTAGCGTCGTGAGATTTTTAATTTTAGCTCACAGATTATTTTTATTTTCTAGAATGACTTGAGAGCCAACGGTGGTGAAATAAAAACTCATAAGTTGGAGCAAAAGGAGAATGTGCCCCCAGATCCTGAGGTCTGCATCTCCCATCAGGTTGGAGAAAAGGTGGGTTGAAGAGTCTGATGTCCAGTTGCCAAGGAAGCATGTGTTCTAAATTAGATGCTTAAAATTAGAAACAACCCTAACTGTAGGCTGCAGAGTGTCTGGGAATTTGGTAACAGCTGCCAGGACAGATTGTCATTTTTGCAGGTCACATAATTTTAGTCGGGGAACTCTGCAACTTATAGCTGACCAAATAATGAACCTTCACTGGAAAATTCTTTTGCTCAGCAAATGCTCAGATGGCGTAGAGCGAAAGTGATTTTAAAAAATCTGTTTTGAGGGGCGCCTGGGTGGCGCAGTCGGTTAAGCGTCCGACTTCAGCCAGGTCACGATCTCGCGGTCCGTGAGTTCCAGCCCCGCGTCAGGCTCTGGGCTGCTGGCTCAGAGCCTGGAGCCTGTTTCCAATTCTGTGTCTCCCTCTCTCTCTGACCCTCCCCCGTTCATGCTCTGTCTCTCTCTGTCCCAAAAATAAATAAACATTGAAAAAATCTGTTTTGATTAGCGATCCTATCTTCAAAGTATTTGTGTATTCTTAATTTAACACATTTTATGCAAGACCATTTCATTCTTTCACTCAAACTATTTTGAAAGCTAGGCACCATGCTAAGCACAGGAAATACTAAGCTTAGCAACTCAGTGTGAGCAGACCATTCCATGTGGTCTTTATCTGCAAGGAAGCTAACAGAGTAGAAGGGAGATGAGTAACAGGTTGGCTGTTAAAAAGCAATATGCTAAGTGTTGTGAGAAGGCTCTGTGGGGCCATGGAAGCTCAGACTAAGGACGTTTAACCCGACTTCCTCAAGAAGGTGATGTCTGAGCCAAGTCCTGAAGAATATGTGGAAAGAGACCAAGTGAGTAAGGGAAAGGCTAAGTAAAGAATAAGAAGGGCACCCCAGGCAGACACAAACAGAGGTTTGGAAACCAGAGCTCCAAACCAAGATGGCTTGGCTGGAACACAAGGCACATACAGGTAAAGGAGAGACAAATGGAGGGAGAGCCAGGGCGGGTCTTAAAAAGCTCTATATGCCAAGCTTAAGACTTTGGAAAGAGTCCTGCAGAGGTGGAAAACGACGGGAAGATTTTAAGCAAATCATATTTGCATTTTATGCAGCCATCATTAGATGAATGGCTTGGTCGGAGTAAGTCACAACATTTATATCAGGTGAATTTATAATTTTCTCTGCCAATCCATTACCCAATTTCTTTTGGCTTTTGGTCAATGTCAAATGTTAAGTTAGATGAGGAGAAAGAGCTTTCAAATATATTACAGTGATTAATTTTAGGAGAAAAATCATTGTTTCTGTTACACATATTGATAATCTTGAGGCCATTCTTCCAAAAGGTGAAGAGATCATTAAAATGGATTAAGAGCAATAGTTCTCAAATTTATTTGACTATAAGAGACTTTAAAAAGTTTGATGTGGGGCGCCTGAGTGGCTCAGTAGGTTGGGTGTCCGACTTTGGCCCAGGTCGTGAGTTGGAGCCCTGCATTGGGCTATGTGCTGACAGCTCAGAGCCTAGAGCCTACTTCAGATTCTGTGTCTCCGTTTCTCTGCACCGCCCCCACCCCCACTTGCGCGCTCTCTCTCTCTCTCTCTCTCTCTCTCTCTCTCAAAAATGAATAAACATTTTTTTAAAAAGTGTGATGTATTGACAGAACACCAACAGAAACTTATGAAACACACTAAGTAGGTGCACAGGAAAATGGCCTCAGATTAATGGCTACAAAATATGAATCATATTATAAAATGAGAAATAAATTAGAAAAATTAAATCACTTTATTTGACAAAAACATATTGCAAATGTATTTTGAAATAGTAAAACAGAATACTTAGCAGTAGTGTATTTCATAATCATAAAATCCAGTAAATTACACATGTCCTTGCAACAGTGGGCTCATGCATTAGTCCCATGAGTCCCATGCCATGTATCAAATGAATTCTCTTATTAGACTACCTGGTTTTCCCATTTTTAAGTGGGAGATTATGTCTTAAGAATAACTGAGTTGTGGCATTTGGGTGGCTCAATTGTTTAAGCATCTGACCCTTGATCTCAGGTCTTTTAATTGTTTTTTTAAGTTTGTTTTGAGAGAGAGAGAGCAAGAGCAAGCATGAGCAGAGGAGGGACAGAGAGAGAGGGAGAGAATCCCAAGCAGGCTCCACACTGTCAGTGCAAAGCCCAGTACAGGCTCAAACTCACAAACTACGAGATCATGGCCTAAGCCGAAGTCAGATGCTTAACTGACTGAACCACCCAGGTGCTCCTTGATCTCAGGTCTTTATCTCAGGGTCGTGAGTTCAAGCCCCACGTTGGGTGTACACATTACTTAAAAGTAAAATCTTAAAAAAAAAAAAAAAGAAGAAGAAGAACTGAGTTAAAATGTTACATACTATAAAAAAGAAATTTAAAGGATGCCTGGGTGGCTCAGTGGGTTAAGTGGCATACTCTTGATTTCGGCTCAGGTCATGATCTCACACTCCTGGGATTGACTCCTTAGTTGGGCTCCATGCTGGGCATGGAGCCTGCTTGGGATTCTCTCTCTCTTCTGCTCTCCTACTTGCTCTTTCTCTCTCTTTCTCAAAATAAATAAACTTAAAAAAAATTTTTAAGAGAAAAATATTCCCAGCATTGAAATCCCCCCATCTACCCTAGGAACATATAATTTGAGAAATGGTCATCCGGAAAATAATGCTTGGATTGTCCCTAATCTGATTTTGTGTTTCCTTCTTGATGGTCTTCACACTGATTTGAAACTGGAACTCTGAGTCGAACTGGAGGATCAAAACATTTTAATTATAGCCTAAAAGGCATCAGTGCAACTAAACCATGAATTGAGGAGTGGGTGGGAAGGAAAGGAGATAAAGACAGTAGTACATAATCTTCACGTACCGCACTGCAGGTTCATAAACCCATAAACCCATGGCAAATTCATAACATTTTTCAGAGCCTTGCTTACCTTTCAGCTGTTCGCCCAGCTTTTGTTAACCAATACCTAAGAACGATTGGAACATCAGCTTGTTAAAAAAGGACACTAGGTGCACTTGTCTGAAATAGAATATTTTGTCAAGGTATTGTTCTTCCCTTTGTCCTCTTGTGATCAAATCTGTGCTTCTCTTTAATGAAATGTTTGAGCAGAAATCTCACATGCTCTCTCCTGGCTGTTCCTGTAGTGAAGTCAGCTGGTTGGGCATGTGCAATGATGTCATGATTGGCATTAACTTTACCCTGCACGTTCAAGGTGACCAAAATTAGAGGTGAGAGAAGAACATCCTGAGATGGATGCACCTACTAATTAACAGGAATTGAAGAGCTTTTAGTTTCTTTCATTATCATTAAATGACATAATGCATGTAAGGTGATTATTCCAATACCTGGCACATACTAAATGCTCAGTAAATGTTAGCTGTTATTACAGCGGTTTGTTCTATCCCATGTCAGAATTTCTGTAATGAAAACAGAGTAATGAGAAAAAACAACCTTGCTATAAATTCAGGTGCAGTCAGCCAATGACTCAATCTGCATTGTAAACTTACTCAATAGAAACACTCAGCATTGCCCATAAAATCCCTGATATCTGAATGAAAGACTGTTACAGGCAGACTCCACATTGGTCACCTATTGGCCCTTCGTGATTTTGGGTGTGAAGGAGGATACCAGAAGTCCTGGGACACCAGAAAGGAGAGGGAGAGCTCATAGAAAGTTTTTATTTAAATTTGATGGCTTCCTGGGAAGAGATCTGTACCTATGCACAAGATCTGCCATTTTGTTAAACACTGCTGTTTTGAAACTGGGATTAAGAAGGAAGGGGCTCCCAGGTGCCTCAGTCGGTTAAGCTTCCGACTTTGGCTCAGGTCTCTATCTCATGGTTTGTGGGTTCCATCTCTGTGTCAGGCTCTGTGCTGACAGCTCAGAGCCTGGAGCCTGTTTCGGACTCTGTGTCTCCCTCTCTCTCTGCCCCTCCCCCACTCTCACTCCTCACTTGCTCTCTCTCTCTAAAATAAACATGAAAAAACAACAACAACAAAAAGGAAAACTAACCTTGAAGAGAATACCAGAGGTTGGTTTTAGGTAAATTTGTTGTTTAGCTATCAAAGTGTCTTCTGTACTGGCAAGCTTGTTTCAGCTGAATGTATCTGGTTGGGAAATTAGCAATGAGGAAGATAAAAGAATAAGAATAGTTCCTAATGTAAAGACTCCATCTTGGCTTGGGGAGAGTTATAGTTATATGGTGAGAAGCTTTATTCTCTCTGATAGAGGGTTTTGTTTTGCCCTTTTTTTTTTTTTTTGACAGTAGAAAGATGTGGTTTAGAAGTTCTTTTATAAAGGGAGATGATGCACACTTGGCAGTTGAGTGCAGTCTGTTTCTCCCGTTACTCTGTAATTGAGAGGCATGTTAATATCCTCATAAAAGACATTTTGCTGCCTCTTGTTTAAATGCTCAGCTGTTCTGAGGCCCGTTATTTCCCCCAGGCAGCCAGTGACTGACTAGAGTCAGCAGGTTTTTATGGCATTAACAGCAGTTTGCTCTTTTATTTTTAATGTGATTCTTAATCCCCCCTCCACCCTTTTTGTAGGTTTCTGCAACTGAGAATAGCCTGGCAATCCGTCCCACCCCTGCTGAAGATGACTCCCGTAAGCATTTGTTCTCAGATCTGGAGGATGAGGTTCTTATTCTGTGTTCTGTATTTGGTCCGGGGATGTCTCCAATGCTGTCAGTGCTGAGAATGTGATATATTAAATCCAGTAATTTAGCTGATCAAATCTTTCATTTGGTTTCAAGGACTGGTGCTTGTCTACCCTTCACACATTCCATGGCTTAGGGAGAAGTTAAATTCGATATGATTAACTTGAGGCACTGAATACTTTTGGTGCTTCTCTCATTGAACTTACCCTACCTTTGGCATCAAATCTTTTCAGGGTTAAAGCTGCAAAAACTAATTTTGAAGTTTCATTTTAATAGGAGTTTGGCCAAGAAGGATTTTATTCATTTACAAGGATAAAGAATTGATATTTGGGTAACCTTTTAAACATATCTTCCTCTGCTTATCTAAATGTGTACCATATTCCACCCTCTAGCTAGATTCTAGAGATTTTCCTGCTGGTGCTGAATTTTTATCACCTTTTCATCCTATTTTAGAGTCATTTTGAGCCTCACCTCTACCAAGGACAAAAACATTTCTTTTTTTTTTTTTCCTTACTCTATCCACATTTGATTCTGATTTTCAGTGTATTTTTTAAAATATTTATGGATTTCTAGCTTCCCCCAGGATAATGACTTTACTAGACATTGAAAACTCAGCAACTAAAGTAGAAATATGAGCTAAACAAATCTCTAGTAAATCCTACCTCAAAAAATTTCAGAGAGAAATCTGCTGCTTGAATCCAGGAACATTCCTTTTGCAAGCATTTTGGTTGGACTAGAAATTTTTCTCAGTTTTGACTAGGTTTGCAAAACACTTGAAAAATAAGCCTAAGTCTTTTAGTACTTTGTTGACTTAACTCTAGATTTTAAGGAATTCTCTAATGGTTCCTTAGTAGCATTTTTCTGTGCCTGTTCAGAGTTTTCTGCAGTTAATATATTAGCAGGAAATTAACTTATCCAGGTGACACATCAATGATTATGGAAAAAAAACACCTCATAGAGCCTTTTTCCATAATCTTCATCCATGGATGTCTGCTATAGGATTGATTAAAAAGACTGTCAGATTACACACACACACACACACACACACACACACACACACACACACGTGTGCACATGCACATGATATGAAATTTCTACCCTCACATTCCTTCATTTTCCCAACTCCAGAAGGAGTTATTGGGGGGTGCTGACTACCAGAAAAGCCATCAATGTCTACAAACAGCCTTTAAATATAACATCCCACGGTGGGGAGGTGGGGACGGGGGCTGGCAGAAAGTTCTTCAGATCTGGTGATTTGGATTTCTGCTGTGTGTGGCTAAGGGTGAGAAAGCCTCCCAGCTCAGAGTCTAAGAGCAAAGCTTTTAGCATTAGAAAAGCTGTGTATCTCCTGGCGTGGAAAGGACCTGTCCTGTAGTGAAGGTGACAAAACTTTGCTTTGGAGGGGAACCATTTCTGAGACTTGCCAAGAGGTGCTATAAAATTTCTTCCTTTTGAAACTCAAGCAGGTAACTTCCTGGTTAAGAGTGAGGTCCAGCAGCCTGTCCATCCCAAGCCACTAAATCCAGATGCCAGAGCCTCCAGCCTCTCTGAGAGTTCTCCTCCCAAAGCATTGAAGGTATGAAGGCAATTTCTCTCTGAGCCTTTAGACATTGGTTTACTGGTAGATCTCATTGCACTTTATACCATTTATGTTCATTATAACTTATTTTTGCTTTCCTGGGGGTAAAAACACCAAATAAGGGCTTACTTATGCCAATCACTTTCCCTGGAAATCTTGTTTTTTTCTGCTCAAATGTTTGAGCCAGGAGGAGAGAGGTTCACTAATAGCTCTCATTTTGAAATATGGAAAATTCATGAAAGTTTTAAGGAAACCCAAAGTTAAAGAAAATTATGTTTTTTGAGGGAAAAAAATGCCCAAAGTCCATAAATCTGTGAAGGGGTAAAAGACCACAGACTGGGAAACTCAAGAAATCTGTTAAACTAAATCAGCTCGTTGGGTGGGAACGTGCATGTCAACTTCAAGTTAGCGGCTCCCTGGTCTGAAGAACTTGACCATAACATGATTAGCGGTTAACTTATTTAAAGAATGTGTACATCGCAGTGGGGGTTGGCCAGCCCATTTGCTATAAAAATGGGCATTCAAGGAACACTTATACTAGGGTGTATAATATTAGGTGTTAAGGAATGTACAGACTTTTTTATCCTAAGAAAACTTCACTAGGCTACTTAAACTGTGGCTGCCTTTTATTCACCAGTTTTTAAAAACAGTCTTCTCCCTTTCTGTGGACAAATATATACTCTCGTAAAAATAAACAAAGTTTAAGAAAAAAAATACCCAACACCTATTTTAGGCTTTATTACCTGACTTGTTTTAATGGAATGCTTTGCTAATGTGGTGCTAATGTAGCCATTTGGATTAATAACCAAACATGCCCACACTTCTTTAGTGTCTTTCTCCTCTGGTGCTCTCTTCAGTAGCCTGGTTTTGTTTAGAAAGTTTTAACATTTGAAAGAAACTCAGTAGGTAGAATTAGTGTTAAGATGGTATGTAACTGGCATCAGCCCTGTGGGTATCTCTCAACTGTGGGCATGACTGGTGCCTTGATGAAAGTTCTAGTGCACAAACAAGGGTGAAAAGAGGACATAGGTGAAGGTTTGCAACAAAAAGAAGGAAGCAGAGAATCCGGGATTTAAAGGGTGAGTTAAAGAAGGGAAAGGGGGGGGGGGGTGAAGAATGTAAATGAAAATTTTATGGGAAGCTGAGATTTATGAGGAGAGTGAAGTTTGTTGAAAAGGAGCAAAAGGTGAAGAAAGTAATAAGAGAACGCAAGTAAAGGGAGGGAAAATGGAGTTACGGTGATAGAGCTGCACATGTATTCAATACGACTCCCTCTTCTGACCTGAAAGACCAGCTCACGCTGTTATCAGTACTTCCTTTGTCTGGTATCTGGAGTCCAACAAAGTAGCAAATGCCATGGGGTTAATTTCTTTTCCGACAGCAACCCTGCCCAGATTTGAGTCCTTGGGTTGCGGTTCTGGATCAGGAACAGCCAACAAATCTGACTTAGCAATGGACTTAGGGACTAGGGAAATTCCGTGGCTTATCTAAGAACTAAAATCTGTTCTTGAGTGTATTTGAACTCTCAACCCAGTCTTGTTTCCCTCCCTCAACTGCTAGGTCAGACCTCCTGGTACTGGATTGGACTTTTGAGGTCCCTTCTTGACGTAGGCTCCAGGATCTGAGCTGCTGAGTGATGAGTGACAGAGTGCACCTCACTTGGGTCCCTCCCAGCATAACCAGGGACAAGAGGAGGTGGAGATGAAGCCCCCTGTGCACCTGCCCCAGACCCATGGCTGCTTCCTCTGGTCACTCAGCAGTAGAATGCAGACAGGCATGCTTTCAGCAGACATACACCTCAGGTTTTGAGTATTGTGTAAAGACTGGAGTAAATGGACCTGGTTCCCTGTGTTTGCCTGTGGTCCAGAGCTCAAAGGATTACGGTGTGGGATACAGATGGGACTCAATCACATCTCCACTCTTATTTAAGGATAGTTTATTTTCTCTTCCTCAGATTTATCCATTACATTCTGAAGGCAAGTACAGACACACACACACACACACACACACACACACACACACACACACACACACTTTAGTGTCTATAGGTAAGACCTACTGATGTAATTGGTGTCGTGGTAGTAGGCTATGCAACAGAAGTTGTTTCTGCACTTGGGGAAATTACATACAGCTAAGAATAAAGTTGCTCACTCAGAATAGATTTTTAGGTCCCACACATCCTGGAAAAACTGTTCCTTAGTGCTTGTCTGTCTATTATTGAAAATAGGGCATCTAAGGTAGAGATTCATTTCAAACTTTAGCTTGATAAAGTAAAAAAAAAAAAATACTAGTCTTTACAAGTATGAGTTTTATTTGTATATTTTGGACACTGGCCGGATAGCTCAGTTGGTGAGACTTGGTGCCTATGAAATTCAAGTTGCAGGTTCATTCTCAAAAGAGGTGTTCTGGGAGCAGAGCTCAGTGGACCCTGGGGGAAGGATCAGGACTTTTCTACTCAAGAGACCCAGAGGTCTCTTGGGGTTTATGTCCTTCCCCTGAAAGAAGTTGTCCCTTAAATGTTTCCAGAAAGGAGGATAGGAAAAGGCAAGGAGATGTGACCAGCCATGGGAACACCCACTTGCCCTCATTAGGACAGACCCTTGCTGCTGATGGATGTGGAGAGAAAAGATGGCAGACTGCATGAGAGGATACACACTTTGCACCCCCTCTGTGCCCTGTCAGCGGTCCCTTCTTCTCTGGACAGGGTAGGAGGTTTTATGCTATTTTGCAAAGCTATCAGAATTATGCTAGAAGGTCATCTAGAATCTTTTATTTATTTATTTATTTATTTATTTATTTATTTATTTATTTATTTATTTCCTGTCCTATGTTATTACTGCTTTATCAGAACACTAGTACCTTTCCTCTATATGTAGAGCAATCTAAGATGTGAGTATCTCCAGAATGCTGTCAAAAAGAGTTTCACAGAAAGCCAGGGAAAGGGCCAAGGCTGCACAGAGCTGGCCCAACCATTTACTGTATGCGAAGAATTTCAGTTTAATTACCTAGATATTTTGCACAGATTGGAAAGGAGGGAATGAAAGGCATTTTGTGGTGTTCTGAGGAATGGCAGCCTGACATCAATACAGAATTTTCTTCTGACTTCACCACGTCCAAAGGTTAGTTAGCTTTACTGCTTGTTGCCAGCTACCCCCTCTCTCTATATATATTATGTGCGTTACATATATATCATCTCCCAACTAGAGCTTTCATTGGACTGAAACATAGACGTAAGGCAAGAGGGTGAAAGAATGCAGATGTAACAATTTATTGGAAAAGTAGCTTTAAGTAGGTGCTGACCACCTACTTAAAGACCTGTCATATGGGAAAGACGTGACAGTGTTTATGAACATCAATTATGTATGTATTACCTCATTCATTCCTGAATATCCCGAAGATGTTATCTACATATTTTAATTTGAAACAAAGGGAGGAAGTAGTTTGAACAAAGTAGTTTGTTCCAAATGCTCAAGTGAGATTATTTTCATTTGGGTTAGCATCTGCTCTCATCCCCAAGGAGTTTCCTTTAGTTATGGAAAATTAACATTCCGGGATAATTTAGAAAGTGCTCTCTTGGTTTGTGAGTCGGGAGTTCCAAGTTTTAATTTGAAGTCTGCTACTGACCATGTGAGCCTTGATAAGGCACCTGACATTCTGGTGCTGCAGTTTCTACATGTGAAAAAGAGTGAGGGAGGAGAGATGAAAAATACCTTACTAACTGAAAAATATATAAAAGATTAAAAACCGTCTAACGTTCTGATGCTGGCAGCATTTTAAAACGTGGCTGCGCCAGGTCCAAGCATGCCATGGAGGCATGGGCAGGATGTATGCCCGGCCTACCATAATGGTGGAGATTTTTGGGCACTGACTGTGCTTCCTGTTGTCTGAATAGACATGGGGGCAATTACAGAAAAGTGGCTGAGAGCCCAGGACAGAGGAAGTAAAGGGAAGGCACAGACACAGCCACTCTGATTTGGCACATTACCAAGTTGGGATCCTCTTGACTTTATGAAACTCTGGGGCCCTCGGGCAGCTGCCGCATAAACATTAAATACTATTGCAAAGGGTCTGTGTAAAAAGCTGGATGGGAATAATGGGACTCTGATAGGTCTGGCTAGTTAGGAGCTTGTGGTTAGTCAGATGTTTGGGCTAGCAGTCTATTAATTTGATGTTGAGGAGAAGGAGGATGGCCTTTCAGTTGTGTGGGCGAAGGCCCCGTTCAGGAGAGAGCCATTGTGGGTCAGGTGTGGGAGGTGGTAAGACACTAAAGAATTGTTAATGAGACACTCCTCGTGTGGGTGAAAGCTCAGAAGAGCTCTTTCTCCTGAGCTGGGACATGTTCCAGCCTCAGGTAGATACGAGTGAGGCTGATTTAGCCACAATTAGTAGAAATACTTGAAAAAGAAAGCAAACATGGTCTTATTCTTGGATCGGAGCCTGCACCTGAGTTTCAGCTCAGCTGTGGTAAAGCGCTCCAGGGCACTCCAAATGCTGTGTATTCATTGAAGGTTCCTGTTTGTCTCTTCCAGCTTCTGCTTCCTGCTCCGGTACCTAATTTCTGCTCCTGCCTTCCACTTTCCTCCTAACGTGAGCTCAGCTTTCAGCTTTCTCTCAGGTTTTCCTTTCTGTTCACTGGGCCGCACCCTCCTACAGTGTGTTCTCTGTATGTTTGTAATGGAGGAGTGCTCTGTAGGTCTTCGTTCCCCATTAGCAGAATAAATAATGCCCGTCTCCCCTTGTACCGTGTGAAATTCCCGTCCTCTGCTCTGTCTTTACTGACCAGAATGAATACTGTTCTAAGTCAAGTGTTAAAAATACAGAAGTCCCCCTGCAGCTGAAAAAGATTTTTAATCTGATAAATAAATACATTTGGCCGATTACTTTTACATTATGTGAACAGTGATCTGTACAGGATCTCTCCAATGCCATCAACTGTACTATGATACCCAAATTTTATTTTGTATTTTAACATATTTCCTGCTTGCTAGACGAGGACCTAGTTCTTTTCGAAGAAAACCCAATTAAAACTATGCAATGACATCTCCACTTAGTCCTGTCTTGTTAGAAGTGGTCATATAAGAATTCTGAACTCTGGGGCGTGGCTCAGTTAGTTAAGCATCCGACTTCGGCTCAGCTCATGATCTCACAGGTTCATGAGTTCGAGCCCCGCATCGGGCTCTGTGCTGACAGCTCAGAGCCTGGAGTCTGCTTCAGATTCTGTGCCTCCCTCTCTCTGTGCCCCTCCCCCATGATGCTCTGTCTCCCTCTCTCTCTCTCTAAACATAAACAAACATAAAAAAAAAAAAAAGAAATTCGAGCTCCAAACAATGCCCTAATTACTTCCAACAGCATTCAATTACAATAACATTTGATCATATTTAAATACCTCCCCTACACTTGGTAAACTAGGTTGAACCTGTCTTTAATTATTACAGTTTTTCTTTTTAGGACTCTAACCTTAGGAATGGAAGAGGACTGTTGATAAGCCATTTCCACTCAGTTCTCTTCCTTCATTCTTAAATCCCTTGGTGCTGTTTGGGAGTTTACCACTAAACTCTAATAAACTCCCTTTTATAGAGCTTTCCCTTTATGGCCATTTTTTGGTCCATTTTCTACTTTTGTTTCCTATCCAAATCTACTTGGAAAACCATTCCTATTTTTTGCTTTACTTCCTGGTGAATCATATAGCAAGTGAACCAGCAGTCTGATTTTTTTTTTATGGGACTATTTTCAGGTTTTTGTAATGAAAATTCTGTCTTGCCCATGACCTGGTTTATTTTTAGGCTTATCTTAACTATTCAGGTCCTGGACCTCGGGACTAATTTATGTTATTTACCACCACCCGGGTCCTGGCAGCAAAGCCTTCCCCAGGTGTCTACTGAGAGCTTCCTGGCCACCTAAGCTGCTTCTGCATTTGCTGGATAAGGTGTTTCTCTTGGGGTAAGAGTTATTTACATATACCTAGAGACTTCTTACCCCCCACCCCTGGTGGCCATGTTACCATTGCTTATGTAAAAACTTGCAGTTTGGTAATTCTGGCTTTCATCAATGCTGGAATACCAACTATTTGGTGTTATTTAGGATTGGTAGCACCAGCTAGAACACCTGTGCTCACCCCACTTTTATTCCACACTTTATAGACAGTTCACGAATTCCTAGTCTATTATGACCTTTCACTCCCCATTACAATAGTTTTATTCTCCACTGAGTTGTTTTGTTTTTGTTTTTAAGTAGGCTCCATGCCCAGCGTGGAGCTCTAACTCATAACCCTGAGATCAAGAGTGGCAAGTTCTCCATACTGAGCCAGCCGGGCGCCCTTCTCCATTGGTTTCTGAGAAGATTCTAGCTTTGTTGGGCTGTGCTGTCTTCTGGATGTCCTAATAAAATAGTTTGTCTCTTTAAAATTATTACATTTATCTGTCAGCTTTGACTTACTTCAAAATATTATGCCTAGTGGGTAAAATAATATGCCAAATTAAGAGTATAAGCAGAGGGGACTAAAAGATACTTTATCAAATTGTCTTTTCCTCATCCCCAAAGTTAAATGCTCTTCCTCTCCTTTAAATTTATCCCCTTCAGAATCTTACAAAAGTCTGTCCTGCTTTTACTAGGCACTGGAATCAAATAAACTTCTGTGTGTGATGACATTTTCTCCTAATTTCCTGTCTGTGGAAACATTTTTTATGTGCTTTTGTGTGTATGTGGTGGCTTGTCTAAGCCTCTCTCTGCAATCCAGCCCTAGCTCCACCTGTCCTTGGTGGCAGCTACACTTGGGGCAGCCAGGCAGTTGGGGAAAGGAATTCAGGAGTGCTTCCTGGCCTTAAAGAGAACTCTTTAAGAGAATCATAACAGGCTTAGTGTTCCTGTGAGAATTGACAGGTAAGGGCAAAGAGCCTTTAGCTGACAAAGTAAAAGCAGGGTGCCTCTCAGCAGAGCACTAACTCATCTTGGCCGGTGCTTGTTAAAGCTGCCCTTTTCCTTTTCCTAGAAGTTTCAGGCACCTGCAAGAGAGACTTGTGTGGAATGTCAGAAGACAGTCTACCCGATGGAGCGTCTCTTAGCCAACCAGCAGGTGTTTCACATCAGTTGCTTCCGGTGCTCCTATTGCAACAACAAACTTAGGTAAGCCAACCAAACCAGCTATCTCTGTACAGTTGGACCTCCGGAGGGCATGTTTGGCTTTTACAGCACTGGTGCTAAAAGCTGTTATGCCAAGAGCACGCTGTTGAAAGCCCTTGAAAAACATAAAAAGTATCATTTAGTGACAAGTATTTCATATCAAATGATAGTGGTGTTTGGAACATCTTAGTACATTGATATTTTAATTTACATGGAGCTTAAATCTTATGGGTGGCAGGTAAAACCCCCCTGTGACTTAATTTAGTAGAATATTTTCCTTTGGTCTCACAGAATCTTTTTTTTTTTTAAGTTGATTTATTTATTTGAGAGAGAGAGAGAGAGAGAGAGAGAGCGCGAGCTTGGGAGGGGCAGAGAGAGGGAGAGAGAATCCCAGGCAGGCTTCACACTGTCAGCACAGAGCCTGATGTGCGGCTTGAACCCACGAACTGTGAGATCATGACTTGAGTCGAAACCAAGAGTCGGACGCTCAACTGGCTGAGCCACCCAGGCGCCCCTTTAAAGCTAAGAAATCTTAAGAGTTTAGGGGTGCCTGGGTGGCTCAGTCAGTTGAGCATATAACTCTAGATTTCGGCTCAGGTCTTGATCTACAGTTTCGTGAGTTCGAGTCCTACATCGGGCTCTGCAGTGACACCGCAGAGCCTGGTTGAGATTCTCCCTCTCTCTGTGCCCCTCTCCCACTTGCACTCTCTCTGCCTCTCTCAAGATAAATTAAAAAAAAAAAAAGAGTATAGTTGTTTCAGCCCTTACTTGAAAATGTCCCAAACACTGTGTAAATGGTAATAATAGCAATGATAATGGGCACTGAAGAGCACATATTCTGTATATTGCTTCTTTTTATGTGTGACAAAATAATTATCATTTCTTCCAAGTAACTCAAAGTATGGATATAAATGTGGCCATTTGGGGACATATTCCATATGAACTCATTTTAATCATAGAGTTTTAGAGAAGAAAGTAACCAGGATGTCACTTCCTCCAGCTTTCCTTTCAGAGCAAGCATTCCTTCTAAAACACTCTTGAGGGGCACCAGGGTGGCTCAGTCAGCTGGGTGTCCAGCTCTTGATTTGGGCTTGGGTCATGATCTCACAGTTCACGGGTTCCAGCCCTGCATCGGGCTCTGTGCTGACATCGCGGAGCCTGCTTGGGATTCTCTCTCTCTCTCCCTCTCTTTGTGCCCCTCACTCAGTCTCTCAAAAATAAATGAAAATACTCTTCAAAGACGTGCTGGCGTCTGTGTGGCACTTCCACAGGGGTCGATACCGCACTACCTTGTTCCAGTGTGGGGTAGCTCCAGCCCAACAACTTTTCCTTCTGTTGAGCCAAAACGTTCCTCTGTAACTTCCGCTCCTTGGTTCTTTTTCTGCCCATGGTATTACTTTTTTTCCCCAAAGCATATTTTTCTAAGCTGCTGAATTTTTGTATCTCTTCTGTGGAAATGCTGTTGTTTTCATACCCCCTTCGAACTGTGTTACCCTGCAAGAGACACCAACTCTCCTAAAGGCCTGTCCAGCACTGACATTAGGGTAGATTTACTTCCCAGCTACTGTGCTCCTATTAACCACATTCACATTCATTCACTAGTGTCTTGTGAGTGCAAACCATTTGCAAAGCATTATACCTACTCCTGTAGATATGTATTTTTAAATTATAACACACATGGGAAACAAGGAGGAAAATGATTCAGCTTTGTGCAAAGGAAAATATCATTATAAGGAGTGAAAGGTTATAAATGCTTAGGAAATATATGAGTGGTCAGAGATAGGTGGGATAACCTGGGGAAGACTTCTTGGAAGAAATTTTTTTTTTTGAACAGTTTTGACAGAGGGGAGTGAAATCATTTGAAAATAGGAAGATGTACCACATGAATGTCTTGTGAAGCTTTAGGCCTAGAAGTGAGCATGTTTTTTATAAGGGTAATAAACGTGCTTGAGAGGGAGGGGGTAAAGAATCCTAGGTGATTGATGTGCTTTTAAAGGTATTTTTCTCACTTAGCAACTTCTGAAAATACTGAAGTTGCCAAATTTCAGCCTGCTAGTATAAGTAAGAGTATATAGATACCTCAACGTTATGCTCTTTTTCTTTTAACAACAGTCTAGGAACATATGCATCTTTACATGGGAGAATCTACTGTAAGCCTCACTTCAATCAACTCTTTAAAGCTAAAGGCAACTATGATGAAGGCTTTGGACACAGACCACACAAGGATCTGTGGGCAAGCAAAAATGAAAGTGAAGGGACTTTGGAGAGACCAGCCCAGCTTCCAATTGCAGGGGAGACCCCTCAGAGCCCAGGGGTCGAAGATGCCCCCATTGCTAAGGTGGGTGTGCTTACAGCAAGTATGGAAGCCAAGGCATCCTCTCAGCCAGAGAAAGAAGACAAGCCAGCTGAAACCAAGAAGTTGAAGATAGCCTGGCCACCCCCCACTGAACTTGGTAGTTCAGGAAGTACCTTAGAGGAAGGGATCAAAGTATCCAAGCCCAAATGGCCTCCTGAGGATGAAATGAGCAAGCCTGAAGCTCCCGAGGATGTGGATCTGGATCTGAAGAAGCTAAGACGATCTTCTTCACTGAAGGAAAGAAGCCGTCCATTCACTGTGGCAGCTTCATTTCGAACCACTTCAGTCAAGAGCCCCAAAATCCTATCCCCACCTATAAGGAAAGGCTGGAGCATGTCAGAGCAGAGTGAGGAGTTTATAGGAGGAATGGCAGCAGAAAGGAAACAAGTGGAAAATGCCAGTGCCTCCGAAAAGAATGGTAGTGTGGGAAAAATAACCAGGCAAAACAAAGAATCTAAAGGAGGGGAGGCAGGGAGGAGAAGTAAGGAAGATCATGGTTTCGAGATGGGGAGTGAGAATCTTATAGAAAATGGTGCAAGCTTAGATGAAAATGATAGAAGCCTCAAAGAGCAGTCCCCACTAGAACCCAAGTCTACAAATTGGTCCAGCTTTTCAGAAAGCACCTCCCCTAAAGAATTCACTACCCAGCATCAGAAATCCCAGGATGTGGGATTCTGGGAGGGAGAAGTAGTCAAAGAGCTGTCTGTGGAGGAACAGATAAAAAGAAATCGGTACTACGATGAGGATGAGGATGATGAGGCATGACAGACTGCAACGGTGCTGGGCCTTAAGTCTGTGTTAGTGTTAGCAAGCCACTGCCCTTTATCAAAGTGATGCACCGTAAACAGGTGTCTTAGCATGAACTGTCATTTATGTGGAAGCAGTTCTGGAGGAGTTCTTGCTTCAAAAAAATCCCATACTGCAGCTTAAGTGAACCAATTCTAAACGCTATAGATAATATTACTTCAGTCCTCTATTTTAGCAACGATGATATACATAAGTGCTTTAAGGTCTTATGGGGGCGGGGGGCGGGTATGCCAACTGATGTAGTTCAGACTCCACTGTATTCCCAAAAGGCAGTACAAAAATAGACGATTAGTAGCACATTGTCGCACTTCAACTATGGAATTAGGGAACACACAGAAGGGGTTTAGGGACCTAAACATTATGACTGACCGCACTTTAGTATAAAGGGCACAGTTTGTATATTTTTAAATGAATACCAATTTATTTAGCATTCATCTGTTAAGAAATCAAATATGTAATCTTTAAAACATTTTTAGGTTAATTTTCTCACTCTGATATACATGGGGAATTTCTTGCTTTGCATCCCGTTCTGTAAGCCACATCCTGAATTGGATTACTGAGATATAACACAACTGTTCTTTTGGGGCACTTTTTGAGCACATTTGGTGCTTGGAGAGATCCACTCTCTCTCAAATAAGCTCTGGTATTTGCCAATGAGTCTGACTACACCCCAAGTGATTGCTTTCTTCTTTGGTGGTATCTATGGGCTCATCATATACTGAAAACTACAATATTTTTATAAGATCTTTTGTACTGCTGTTTGCCATGTTGCATGTTAAAGCAAAGTGAGGAGTTTAAAAAAGGAATAACAGAAAAAACTGCCTTAACCCACTTGAGCTCAGACCTCCAAGCCCTATATTCCACTTCTGATATCCCCTTTCTGGGACACTAGTTTTTTAAATACATACCAGCTCTGAAATGTATTGATTCTTATGGCAGACAGTATTCCCAGGGTGCAATTAAACCAATTACAGGCCTTTGTGTGTGTGTGTGGGGGGGGGGGGGGGGGGGGGTTCTAGTAGTTAAGGCTTTGGAACATAAACTTGAGTACACTTGTTGTACATAATCGATATTCCAAATTGTATGTGGGGAGAGAGATGTTTTAAGCCATAGGCTTTTCTTTGTCCTGCATTTTTAGGGATTTAGCTCTAATATTTTTTAGAGATGTAAAATATTCTGCTTTCTTATACTCTTGCTTAGTCTGAAACATTTTTATTCAATAAAGCTTTTAATTTACATCTAAACTTTTCAATGTTCCTTTTCCATTATTATTTTACATTATGACAGTGTCTCAAGACCTTTTACTTTAGCAGTCTGGGAAGAAAGGCACATGGGTCTGATGCATTTTAAGGGAAGAGAGGTGTTATGAATATATCTCCCCACTAGGTGGTGGCATTGGGTCGATCTTGGGCTTTGATCTTTCCTAAAAGAGGACAAATTTTTCTGAAAAATTGAGAGCAACTTGGCAAGAAACTTAGTGTGTACATTCAAAATGAGCTGTGTGTTTTAACAATTCAAACTCTGGTGGTGGTTTTTTATTGTTAATTGTACTCAACATTTAATAATTCACCTTGCAATTATGCCTAACATGCTAAAGGGAATTTCCAAATGTCTCTGCTTGAAAATGGATGTTTTCCACCCTGGGCAGAGGCATAGTTGGTTGTTTGATTTCCTTGCCTGTAGAGGCAACTGCCCTAATAGTTAAAACACTTGTTGTTGTTGTTGTTGTTGTTGTTGTTGTTGTTAATGGAAGTGTGGGAGTGTGGATTTCCTTGGAGATAAACACACTTTTTGAGTCATCTGTTACATGTTCCAGGGTCTTGCCTGGTCTTCCAAATGGATGGCAGGGTACTACTTTCTGCTCTTGGTCCCATCACAGGCTGAAGTCCTTTAGAAAGTCCTGTTCACTGAACAGTTAATCCAGAAGCTCCTGATGACATTCATAAACTATCGAATCCTGGCTTGAGTTTAGCTGCCTTTACTGTATGACTCTGCTGCTCCAACCCATCCACATGGTACTCACTGGGCCTACTGATTTTATACAAAAAAGTCTGAGTACCTATGGCCAGTATTTATGGATATCAGTTGAGTATGTCACCATATATCAGGTATGCAGGGACTGAGATTAACCTTAGAAGAAATGTTTTCTTTGCCATTCAAAGACTAAGACAGATATATTATAGGGACAGAAAGTAGAAACAAGGACTAGCTCCATATCAATATAATAAAAGGTGGTTCTTATCAAGAGAATGACCAGGTAACACTAAACATCCTTAGAAAACAAAAGAACCTACAGCCAAAGTGTTTCTCTCAGCTTTCTGAATGAAGGCAACTTGTTTGGGCTTGGTAGGTCAGTGGTGGCAACAGGTCCTGTTGGTGAAGCAAGAAAAGGGGCCAGCTTGTAACCTGAGATGGTTAAGGAGACTCTTCATGACTACTACGGGACCAACTTAGTTCTACCAGCTTGCTGGTTGAATCACTCCTGGACAAAGTGAAAGTGGCAGAAAGTTTACATTCATTACACATTTCCTTAACTATATATTTTCTCACACTCAAGATGTCGAGAAATGGTACAAATGTGTTTTGGGGGGGGATAGACCTTGAGACCAAGATCGCTGTGTGCTTGAGCCCGCATGCCAAATTCTTTGTCCCCTGGGGCTCTGATTTGAATTCCCAGGAATCAGCGAGAGTTCACTTCTTGTTCACCCTTGTGGTGCCTGGGTGGTTCAGTTGGTTAAGCATCAGGTCATGATTTCACGCTTTATGGGTTTGTGCCCCTCATCAGGCTCTCTGCTGTCAGCACAGAGCCTGTTTCAGATCCTCTCTCTCTCTCTCTCTGCCTCTACCCTGCTTATACTTCCTCCCTCTCTCAAAAATAAGTAAACACTACTACTATACAATACAATACAATACAATACAATACAATACACCTTGAATATAGGGTGGTAGTTACCACTAAGCTATTGCTGGGTTTGGACAAACATGGCACCATGTAGTGGTTCTCAGACCAGCTGCAGTGGCATTACCTATGAGTTTGTTAAAAATGAGAAATGCAAACTCATAGGCCCCACTCAGACTCACCTCCTGAATCAAAAGCAGAATCTCTTTGCTAAAAGAAACCTTTTAGCAAACTCTCCATGTGGGAGATGGAACAAGCTAATATCTGGGCTGTGGTACCCTAAATTTGAGAACCTTTGAGCTAAAGCAAACCTAGTCTACTTAGGATGGCACACTTTTTTCTCCTGTTTCCTGTCCCCTTGAAACTCTAACTTCTGGTGTAGGCATACCTTACTAGTTATAAAGTTACTTTATCTGTCCTTGAACAAGAGGTAGAGATTAATTTCTTTTAATCTTTTTTCAGATCATTCTAGTTAGCCTGTGGTAATTAACCTTGTAGCCAGGTTTGAACAGACAGCAACCAGAGGTCAGGAATCTCAGGCAGTTGAAGGACATTTTGAATTTAGCTTTCTGAAGGTTTTTTGTCTGTGGCTCCCCTTCTTTTTTGTGTAGATCCACAAAAGAGTTAAATGTTTACTGTGCAAACCTAAAATTAAGGAGGTTTATAAGGGCTCAGTGTTTCAGAGTCTAAAGACTTTCTAGCTCAGAAGCCCTGCTCTACCACGATCCTATATAACTTTGGGCAAGCTGTTTGATCTCTATGGACCTCAGTTTACCCATCCATAAAATAGTAAATAAAACAATACCTACTTCATAGAATGATGGAGTTAAATACCTGGTGTAAAATGTTCAGTGCAGTACCTGGCACTTGGTAAGCCTCATTAAATATTCGCTATCATTTATTTTTCTTTTTCCTTTGTACTTTTCTTTGTATGATATCCTTTGGCTATTTTCCCATTTCCTATTACCCATGAGAAAAATAAAAGGATTTTGAAAAGTTCATTTTAGGGGATAAAACAGTGAAAGGGAATTGAGATCATGGAAGGACTCGAAGGGAGGAAAAGGTTAGGAACAAAAAACGCTAGAGGTGGAAGGAAGAGCGGTTAGGCGGAACCATCCGAGATGGCGAGGTAGACCCCAATGAAAGCCTGCTCTGCTAGGAGCAGAGACGCAGGTCTGGACTGCCTGGCAGCGGGAACAGCCTTTGAGACTGCTGGGCTGAGAAAGAGGAGTGTCCCCTTAAGGGAGCTAGGCCTGAAATAAGGGGTGTGGCCGTGGATGGTAGAGAGAGAGAGGAGAGAGAGAGGAGAGAGAGCGACAGGAGAGACAGAGAGAGAGGAGAGAGAGGAGAGAGAGAGAGGACAGAGAGCGACAGGAGAGAGAGAGAGAGGAGAGAGAGAGAGGAGAGAGAGAGAGAGAGAGAGAGAGAGAGAGGAGAGAGAGAGAGAGAGAAAGCGTGGCTGAAACTCACAGCAAAAATGGGCGGGACCAGGGGCGCCTGGGTGGCGCAGTCGGTTAAGCATCCGACTTCAGCCAGGTCACGATCTCGCGGTCCGGGAGTTCGAGCCCCGTGTCGGGCTCTGGGCTGATGGCTCAGAGCCTGGAGCCTGTTTCCGATTCTGTGTCTCCCTCTCTCTCTGCCCCTCCCCCGTTCATGCTCTGTCTCTCTCTGTCCCAAAAATAAATAAACGTTGAAAAAAAAAATTTAAAAAAAAATGGGCGGGACCAGAATTGAGGGCCTGCCGGGCAGGTGGAGGCGGGGCGGAGATGGGAGGGGCATGGCCCAGCGGGGGGCGGGGTCCCAAGGAGAGGCGGTCCTGGTGTCTGCCGCTGCGGTCCGGGAGGTGGGTGGGCGGGAAGGTGAGATGGGCGGTGAAGAGGCCCGGCCCCACGGAGGAGGCGGGCTGAGACGGGCCGGGAACCCGAAGGGGCCGGAAGGGGTGGCTGCCGGCTCGGCCCCGCCCCGGGTCCGCCTCCCCGCGGGTTCCGTTGGCTGTGGCGGCAGCTGAGGCTGTGGCGGCGGTGGCCGCGGGGCGGGCGTAAGATGGCGACAGCGGCGGCGGGAGCCCTGGGCCTGCTGTGGAGTTGGCTGTGGAGCGAACGCTTCTGGCTGCCCCAGAACGTGAGCTGGGCCGACCTTGAGGGGCCGGGCGACGGCTACGGCTACCCGCGGGCGCGACACATCCTCTCGGCATTCCCAGTGGCGGCGGGCATATTCTCCGTGCGGCTGCTCTTCGAGCGGTGAGAGCCCGCGAGCGAGTGGCTCGGAGGGTCGGGGCCGGGGCCGGGGAGCGGACCGGTGGAACCGGCTCGGGGCGGGGAGAGGCCAAGCACCGGAAGCAGAATTGGCGGGGAAGCCCGGAAGCAGGGGGCTGGGGGAGCCCGGGCTGCAGCGCGGGATGTTCGGAGGGTGGCGGAGGTGGTCGCGGAGCCTAGGTAAAGACAGTTTGGGGCGTGGACAGTGGAAGAACGAGAGTCTAGGGGAGGCCGGGCCCTTTCCCTTTTTAGATCCCGGAGGCCCTGGGAGTGGAGGGGGGGGCTTCTTCTGGGCCTGCTCCCAGCCTCCAGGGATCCTGCAGACAGGAAACAGGTTGAGTGTGTGAGCTGCGGCCGAGAACCCGAACACCCGAAGAGAGAAACAGGAAAGGGCCACAGGAACCAGAACTAGTTGGGGCTGTGGAAGCTGAACGGTTAACGTTAAGAGCCAACCTTTCCAAGCGAAAGGAGCGGGTTTTTGGGAATCTGAGATTTGTGAGGACACTTAGGAGAGTTGAGGGGAGCAGGGTTAGGCCCCAAGCCTTGCTTTGTCAGTTCATGGACATTTTTGTGCATGTGTAAATTTCCAAAAACTGCTACGAGAGCCCGCAAGAGAGTGGAAATCTGGTAGGCATAAGGCGTGGTGGAGCCTGGGGTTCCAAAGTCTAGAAAGGTGTCAGATTAGTTGCGGAACAGGCCTTAGAGGCCTGAGATGGAAGGAGGAGTGGTCATTTTGAAAGGAAGAGATCTGTAGGGTTTATCAGAGGAAAGCTGTATTGAGCTGGCTTCTAAGTGAGTTTAGCAGAATCACAGTTCTTTTTCTGACCGCGTGTTCTTGATAAAAGTGATTTCACTTTTCCTTAAGTGAGTAGTTGGTACCTACTGTCTAAGATGAAATGTTCACAGAGGACTTGATGTGGCGATTTTATACTGTGGGCTTACAGCTGTGGGTGAGTTTGATCAAACCTACTCTGCAGAAAAGGAGACTTATTTCTTCATAGGTCTCAGGTAATGAGGATGCACTTTGACATCGTTTGTTCATTTGGCCCTTATCTGGAGCAGAAACGCCCTTTCTAGGACGGGAATATACTGCAAATAAAGAATCTATTACTCTCTGAAGAATTAGTTATTATGTGTTTTGGGTTACTTTTCAAAAGTGCCTACTACTTCTGACACAAAAATCTTTCACAAAATATTTCTTTTCTGTAGCCAGCTTGTCATTCATCCATTTGTTCATAGTGTTTGTGTATTGTTATCAAAGTGCTCTCCGTCAGACGTTCAGGTACAAAAATCAAGATGCTTTTAACTGAAGCAAATGAAACTGAAAGATCTGAATGCCTTTTCTGGGCCCTTGGGACCTTAGTGTTACAGTTTTTTAAGTATAGGCATTGTATTAAGTATTCCTAGGGTGGGAGTACAAACCACTTTTCCCTCTTAGGAATAACTTAGATCTGGGTACTCTCCACCTTGGCAGCTGTATATGAAGGCTGAAAAAAGAGAAAGTGTAATGACTAAAAAGGAAAATACACCAATTTAAGACAAAAAATTTAATTGTCCTAGGAAAATATTCTCTGCTTTTTATATAAATGTATACCAGTATGGAAGTTTATTCACGTTACTGATAAGAGGAAATACCTTGTTTCTTATAAATACCCATTTTATATAAACTTGCATAGGGGCACCCCTGGGTGGCTCTCAGTTAAGCGTCTGACTTCGGCTTAGGTAGTGATCTCGTGGTTTGTGAGTTCCAGCCCCGCATCATGCTCGCAATGATAGTACAGAGCCTGCTTGGGATTCTCTCTTTCCCCCCCTCTCTGCCCCTCCCCCACTTGCACGTGCATCCTCTCAAAATAATAAATAAATAAACTAAAAAAAACCTGCATATATCTTCAGATTTCCAAAGAGTTCTCTCAGATGGCTGTGAAGACTTCTATATACCCTGGCGGAGCCACTGGAAAAGGATCCTTTACCTGTGGGAATTCTATCTGAATGTTTCTATGGTGCTCGGTGTCAGGGGAGCAGGGGAGGATGGGAATACTGAGCTGAAAGCATTCTGGTATGATATTCCTTGGCTAGTAAGGTCAGGCATCCTGTTCATCTCATGTATGATCTTGGGAAAGTTTAACCTTGGAGGCGGTCTTGCTATTTTGTTTCTTTTTATAAAACCTACTACCTTAGTTAGAAGTAGAATTGAGTGCTGGATTAGCAGTTCCTCTCTTGCTACACTGGTCTTCCATAAAGGTAGTAGAAGCCACTCTTAAGAGTATAGGAAAAGACGTTATTAGAAATATTGGTACAGCTAAGTTGTTTTTCCTACTTTTCTCATTTCTGAAATCCCATCTAATTTGTTTCTAGAAGTGACTTGGTTTCTAGTAATCATAGACTGTGTGAGCTAGGACTTTATAGACAGTAAACTAGCCTGGAAACATCCTGCAGCTTTTCAGAGGTTTCATACTCACTGGAGGAGGAACTAGAACCAAGATCCAGATCATTTTCCCAAGCCCCGGGCTCTTTCCACTATATGGTGTAGCCATCTTTAACCTTTCCTTAAACCTCCTTTCAAGGATTAAGGTTTAAGCCACCTCTTCCTAGTATTCTAGGATTTGGAAAACAAATCCATGCTCATCTTATTCTTGGTTATTTAATGTGTTTGATTTGAAGATTGTATATTTTTTCAAATTCTTGTTTCAAATTGTTCTGTATATTTTAATGAGTCTTATATTATGTCCCTTGATAAATTATGTCCCTTGTGTTGTTTTAAGAATTTCCCAAAGAATAGGGGTGCCTGGCTGGCTCAGTCAGAAGAGCATGTGACTCCTGATCTCAGGGTCCTGAGTTTGAGCCTTAGGTTGGGTGTAGAGGTTATAGAGATTACTAAATAAATAAACTTAAAAAAAAAAAAATCTCCCAAAGAATAGAGTTTACAATTTGGTTTTACCTTCCCATCCTTCTCATCAACCATGCTGAGCATTTGTTTTTTAGTTCCCACATTCCCTGGAGAACCACAGCCTCCTCTGATAGGGATGACTTGAAAAGCCGCGGGGCCATAATAAGTAAAGTGTTTGTATCTAGCTATTTTGCTAAAGAACTGCGGATAGGAGATTGTTACTTACCAAATAATGGAGGCTGCCCTCTGTGGACCTCTGCTGAGTGGCTGTATTGTGGTGGCCTGTGCCTTGCAAAATGCCTCAGGTGTGGCCTGTGATCGGTAAATATTTATTGAATGTTTGAGGAGGGACCATCCTCATCTACATAGATGCCCAGAGGAGTAATCAGAATCTAGATCTCCAACCTGAAATGGATGTTTGGCTTGACTGAGAGAAATTCCTTTGTTTCTGTTGTTAAATTTCATCATATATTTGCATGTTGTGTACCTTTCTACAGCTTTTTTCTCTCTTTATCCCCTCTCCCCATACACATATTCACACTACCCTGTACCCTAACAAAACAGGATAAGAAACTCTTCCATGTGTTTTTTTTTAAACTTCTTTTCATGTCATGTTCATGATAAAATTGTTTGAAATTTAATATCTAGTCACTTGAGCACTTGTTTCTTGGGATCAAGTGGAAGCTTGAGACACCATTGACACCATTAGAGCTGTATAGGCTCATTTATTTTGGATATGCTATTGCAATAGGAGCTCTGTATTGCCAGAAGAAAATTATTTTGTGAATTATTCAGGAGATAGATTAGAGCTCTCTCTGCTGCTCATTCATTATTCCAATCCCCTCTTCTCTCTTGTTACTTCCAAAGCAACCTCACTGGGGTGTGCAAAGAGCCTTCTCAATACCATTCTCTGTCATAGGAGACTGAACAGATTCACTTGCTAGCCTGTCATGTAACTGGTAACAAAAGTAGTGACTCTTGTGTGCACGTTTCTCAGCCACTCATTTCATCTTCCTCTCGTAAGCCTTGCTACCTCTGCTACGTACTGCTTTTTTTTTTTTTTTTTTTCTTGTTTTCCCTCATTTCCCCTAAGTGGAGGAAGAACTTTTTTCCTCTCCCTGACAGGCCTGCTGCCTTCCTCCCAGATCCATGTCAAGTGACTGCATTGTGACCCAGTATCAGTGGGTCTTCCAGCCGGGTTAGAAAGGCTTTGGGAAGAATGGACATAGCTGCTGACTAGGCTGTGAGGGAAACTGCCCATTCCATTGCATCTCTAAAGGTATTCTGTTGGGCGTTATTGAATTGTAAATCACAGAATTAAATCAGGTTTGCAGATCCAGCAGGGCAAGATTGAAAAAGATACTCACGTGGCCCTGCCCTTCTCTAAGAATCCACCTCTTCATTAGCTCCAGATGGTCAGAAGCCTTTTGTGCCCCTCCTCTTGCTGGGGAAACTTCTTTCCCCAACCCTTTCTGTGCAGTGGGTGTTGATGCTCTGCAGAAAACTGAATACTGTCCTGCCTGAGGTCAGGTTCCTGGCTTATCCCTGGAGACAATATATTCAGCACAGCAAAGAAACATGTCAGATATTTTTGCTTTAGCCGCTTCCTGATTCAGAAAACTAGGGTCTCCTAGATGGGTAAAGAAGAAATTAAGAGGAGGCAGCAAGTGAAATCTGCACCTTTTTTTTTTTTTAATTAAAAAAAATTTTTTAGTGTTTATTTATTCTTGAGAGAGAGACAGAGTGAGGGCAAGCGGGGGAGGGGCAGAGAGCGAGGGAGACAAAGAATCCAAAGCAGTCTCCAGGCTCTGAGCTGTCATCAGAGTCCAACATGGGCCTTGGAACTCATGAACTGTGAGATCATGACCTGAGCCGAAGTTGGACGCTTAACTAACGCTTACCCAACTGAGCCACCCAGGCACCCCCGCACCCTTCTTACGGAGCGGCAAGGGAGATAAACCTATTTTGGCTTCCTTTCCAGAGGTATTTTTAGGCAGATAAAAGCTGCCCTTCACTGAGTTTTGGACACTGCTTGAACCCACTCCTACCTTATCTTTGGGGAAGTTAATTGAAATGTTACTGCAAAAGGAGCTAACCATAATCACTTCGAACTTAAAAAAAAAAATCTGAAACGAGTTTTCCTGGAAACAAAGGCATTTTTCCTAGATATGAAGAATTCTCTAAAACTGTGCTGTTCAGTGCAGTAGCCACTAGCTACTATAGTAGCTACTTGCTTTTGGGGATTTCAAATGTCACTAATCCAAATGTGCTGTGTTAGATACGTACGAAGTGTAACACACACCAGATTTTAAAGACATTGCGGGGGGGGGGGGGGGAAGAATGTAGTATATCTCATTTTTAACATTGATTACAAGGAACTAACTATTTTTTAATTTATTTTTTAAGCTTATTTACTTATTTTGAGAGAGAGAGCAGGAGAGGGGGAGAGAGAGAATCCCAAGCAGGCTCCCTGCTGTCAGCACAGAGCCCAACAACAGGCTTGATCACACAGACTGTGAAATCATGACCCGCGCTGAGATCAAGAGTCAGACATTTAACTGACTGAGCCATCCACCGTGCCTCAACATTGATTACATATTGATGTGATATTTTGGATATATCTGTTTAACCAAAGTATATTATCAGAATTAACTTTACCTGTTTCTTTTTTCCTTTTCTGAATGTGGCTATTAGAAATTTTAAAATTAGGGGTGCCTGGGTGGCTCAGTCGGTTAAGCATCCAACTTGGGCTCAGGTCAGGATCTCAACAGTTCCTTCCTGAGTTCCAGCCCCATGTAGGGCTCTGTGCTGACAGGTTGGAGCCTGGAGCCTGCCTCAGATTCTGTTTCCCGTTCTCTCTGCCCCTCCCCTGCTCATGCTCTTTCTCTCTCTCTCTCTCTCTCTCTCTCTCTCAAGAATAAATAAACATTAAAAAATAATAATAAAAAAGAAAAGGAAAATTTTAAATTATATATGTGGCCTGCATTATATTTCTGTTGAATAGTGCTGATGGGAGTAATTCAAACAAGTATTTATAACTGAAAATAATTTTATTAAAAAAAATTTTTTTTAATGTTTATTTTTGAGAGAGAGAGAGAGAGAGAGAGAGAGAGGGAGTATGAGCGTGAGCATGAGCGGGGGAGGGACAGAGAGAGGAGGAAACACAGAATCCGAAGCAGGCTGAGCCGAAGTCGGACGCTTAACCGACTGAGCCACCCAGGCGCCCCTGAAAAGAATTTTAATATAAATTCACATTTGATTTATTTTTTTTAGGACCAGAAGGGTGATCAGTCCTAAGTATATCAGACCATGCTTTTATTTTTTAATTTTTTTTTTCTGACCATGCTTTGAACAAATCTTTCTAAAAGTTGTGGCAAAAATGGGGTTTTTTAAATATAAATCATTTTCCGAATGATTTATGTGACTAGTTATAGTCTATTTTGAGTAATACTGAGTGATTGACAGTGCCTTCTAGCTAGGCATTGCTCTGTAATTTTACTTTTCTGCATATATCTTCTTAGTCGAGTAGTTCATGATCTGTAAACAAACAAGTTTGTCAAGAAGTTAAATGTATGTGGAGTGCTGCACAGCCCTGATAAGACATTGGGAATAATCACAGTATTTTGGGGCGCCTGGGTGGCTCAGTTGGTTAAGCATCTGAGTTTTGGTTTTGGCTAAGGTCATGAAGTCACAATTCATGAGTTTGAGCACCACCTTGGGCTCTGCACTGATGGTGTGGAGCCTGCTTGGGATTCTCTGTCTCCCTTTCTGCCTGCTCACTCGCTCTCTCTCTCTCTCTCTCTCTCTCTCTCTCTCTAAGTAAATAATAAACATTTAAAAAAAATCACAGTATTCTATCTCCTCTCAAAATTATGGTGCTTTGTTTTTTAAGTTTATTTATTTATTTTGAGAACAGGGAAGGGGAGAGAGAGAGAGGGAAAGAGAGAGAATCCCTAGCAGGTTCCACACCAACACGGAGCCTTATGCGGGGCTCAAACTTACAAACCATGAGATCATGATGTGAGCCGAAACCAAGAGTCGGATGCTTAACCGACTAAGCCACCCTGGTGCCCCTGTGGTGTTTCTTAAAAAGGGTATTCCTTAAGTCTTTGGCTTCTGGGTAGTGTCAACATTTGTAAGAAGTCTCAATAACCACGCAGGGCGCACCTGGGTGACTCAGTTAAGTGTCCATCTCTTGATGTTGGCTCGGGTCATGATCTCACCATTTGTGAGTTTGAGCCCCTGAGCCCCAAGTGGGGCTCTGAGCCGACAGTGCGGGGCCTGCTTGGTATTCTCTCTTTCCCTCTCTCTCTGCCCCTCCCCTGCTTGTGCTCTCTTTCTCTCTCTAAATAAGTAAATAAACTTCAAAAAAAAAAAGATGTTTAAAAAAATAAGCACAGGAGGTCTCAAACCCAGTCAGGTTGTATTTGCTGTGTTTAATTCTGCTTGGGGAAATCCCCTGTTATACTGAAATTGGTTAACTTGAATTTCTACTGATTCCTCAGAAATCAGGGACCTTCTCTTACATGGAGCTGGTAGGTTATCTGATGACCCAGGAGGACAGGTGGGCACATTTCCTTGAAACACTTCACCTTTTGGTTAAGAATTTAGTTTTTACCTATTTTCTTCTTTCTTCAGCAGTTATTTATTGAGAACTTAGTATCTGCCAGTTGTCAGACTGTGCCACAGATAAAAATGTAAGTCATGGTGTTTGCTCGCAGAAAGAAAGCAAGAATATCAGTGGTTTAAAATACAGTGTCATTGGGGCGCCTGGGTGGCGCAGTCGGTTAAGCGTCCAACTTCAGCCAGGTCACGATCTCGCGGTCCGTGAGTTCGAGCCCCGCATCAGGCTCTGGGCTGATGGCTCAGAGCCTGGAGCCTGTTTCCGATTCTGTGTCTCCCTCTCTCTCTGCCCCTCCCCCGTTCATGCTCTGTCTCTCTCTGTCCCAAAAATAAATAAACGTTGAAAAAAAAAATTAAAAAAATAAAATAAAATAAAATACAGTGTCATAAATGTATGCAGAAGGCTGTTATGGGAGTTTGGAGGAGGTGGGTTCAGTTCCTTTTAACAGTTGTTAACTAAAACATAGGCTTAATGTCTCACTAACACACACTTGTTTCTTGGACCCTGAAGAACGGTGAAAACTTCTTAAGGAACAGTTTTTTTGTTAACCTGTTTCTCTGATTCACCTCTTGGCACTTGTACATTTGTGTATTTTTACTTTAAGTTACATTACATTACATTTAAGTTACTATACATTAAGTTGTATCGTCATTTAAGACTGTAAGTGGAAAGATAGACCATTTAAGAAAGATAGATATGTGTAGTGAAAGAAATGTATGTATATAGTCGGAAAGGGAGAAACTTTTCAACAATGAGAGTGTCAGGGACCCCCAGCTATTTTTCAGCCACACTTTGAGAACTGCTGCTCTATAGCAAGTAAAATATTCACTAACTACTGTACAATAATACTACAACTTAGTGTTAAATTGTGTCCATCTGAAACATTTCAACATATATACTGTTAGTAATTCTTATTATCTCAAGACTTACATTCCTTACAATGAGGTTAGATGTAAGCAGGATGCTGATCCTTCTCATCACAGCACCTAGCAGTGTATCAAATTGCATAGGCCCTAATTATTTTAATGCTTTAAGGCTCTGTAATAGTCTAAGTGAGGATAACTTTGATACATGTGGGAGGAGTGAAAATAGTCTGGTATAAACCCACAGTGTGTGCCTTGCCATGGTTTAGGATAATATATGCCATAGTGGTCCTTTTCTTTATAGTCTGCTTCTGCTTTAAGAGCAAATTTGCCAATTTAAAAAAAAGTCCTCGCGACACCTGGCTGGCTTAGTCCTAGGGAGTGTGAGACTATTGATCTGGGGTGTGCGTCTGAGTCCCACTTGGGGTGTAGAGATTACTTATAAAACTTAAAAAATGAATTAAATTAAAAAAAAGAGAGAGAGGTGCCTGAATGACTTAGTCGGTTAAGCATCACACTTTAGGTCACTATCTCACGGTTTGTGAGTTCAAGCCCTGCATTGCACTCATTGCTGTCAGTGCAGAGCTGGTTTCGGATCCTCTGTCCCCCTACCACTACAGGTCCCCCACTCAGGCTGTCTCTCTCAAAAAAAAAAAAAAAAAAAAAAAAGAGTCCCTGAAGACACTATTCTTTAAAAAAAAAAAAAAGTCCTCAAAAGAAACTGCGTGGGGTGCTTGGGTGGCTCAGTTGGTTAACAGCTCTTTGATTTCAGCTCAAGTCATGATCTCACAGTTTCGTGGGTTTGAGCCCCACATCAGGCTCTACACTGAGAGTATGGAGCCTGCTTGGGATTCTCTCTCTCCCTCATTCTCTGCTCCTCCCCCACTTGCACTGTTTCTCTAAATAAATAAATAAATAAACAAACAAACAAACAAACTGCAAAGAATACATATACGTGTACAACAAATGTGTATAGCACATGAGTTTGTAGATAGCAAATCCTATCCTTTGAACATTTTACTCAGAAGGGTGCCTGGCTAGCTCAGTCGAAGGAGTATGCAACTCTTGATCTCTGGGTTGTGAGTTCAAGCCCCACATAGGATGTGGAGATTGCTTAAAAACAAAATCTTAAAAAAAAAATTAGGGCTGGCTCAGTCGGTTGAGTGACTGACTTTTGATTTCACCTCAGGTCATGATCCCAGAGTCGTGGTATCAAGCCCTATGTCAGGCTTCATGCTGAGCATGGAGTCTACTTAAGATTTTCTCTCTCTCTCTCTCTCTCTCCCCCCCCCCTTACCCCCTTTCTTTCTCTCTCTCCCCCTCCCTCCCTCCTACCCTTCCCTTCTCCCCCACTCACATGTGCTGTCTCTCAATCAAAGAAATGAAATTTTATTTCTTTTTAAGTTTATTTATTTTGAGAGTGTGAGAGAGAGCTCAAGTATGAACAGGAGAGGGGCAGAGAGGGAGAGAATGAGGGGGTGACAGAGAATCCCAAGCAGGCTCTGCGTGTGGTCAGCATAGAGCCTGACTGGGGCTTGAACTCATGAACCATGAGATCATGACTTTAACCGAAACCAAGAGTGAGATGTTTAACCAGCTGAGCCACCCAGGCACCCCTCAAATAAATAAAAATTTTAAAAAACATTTTTTTTTTAATGTTTATTTCTGAGAGGGAGACAGCATAAGCAGGGGAGGGGCAGAGAGAGAAGATGACACAAAATCCGAAGCAGGTTCCAGGCTCTGAGTTTTCAGCATAGAGCCTGACACAAGGCTGGAATTCACGAACCTTGAGATCATGATCTGAGCTGAAGTCAGACGCTTAACCGACTGAGCCACCCATGTGCGCCGCCCCCCCCAAATTTTTTTAATAAAAAAATTTACTCAGAAAAATACACTGACATTGGTGCATATGTATAGGGGATACTCAAAATGTATGTTGGGAGTCACCAGCACATAAATGAATAGTATTAGTATAATTTAAATGTATTATTTCATTAAAAATAACGATAGTAGCCATGTTACATGAATAGCATTTTTGAAAAGTAATTATTTTCTAAAAAAAAAAATCCAGAGAACAGCATTGATTTTACATTTTTGGAAATCTCTTTACTGTCTGACTTAATAGAAGATAGTTGGATTCTTCTCCCTGGCTTCTGCATTCAGGCTCTTGTTATATGTTGTTTTAGTTGAAGTATATAAATAAAAGCTGGCTTCACACAAATGTGTCATTGGAAAGGCGAAGTATTTTTTCTTTGATACAACACCAAAACATAACAAATAGTAATTTTCTTTTTCTTTTTTTCCTTTCCTTTCCTTTCGTTTCCTTTCCTTTCGTTTCCTTTCCTTTCCTTTCCTTTCCTTTCCTTTCCTTTCTTTTCTTTTAATTTTTGAGAGAGAGAGAGAGAGAGAGAGTGTGTGAGCAGGGGAGAAGGGCGGAGAGAATCTTAAGCAGACTCCATGCTCAATGGAACCCAACGTGGAGCTAGATCCCATAACCCTGGGATCGTGACCTGAGCGGAAATCAAGAGTTGGGTGCTTAACTGACTGAGCCACCTAGGCACCCCAACAGGAAGTAGTTTCCTAAAGGTTGGTTGCATTGTGGAATATGAAACCCTATCATTGAGCTTTTCATTCATGTTAAAATCCATTGGTCTGTCTGGAGATCATGGGTTGGTAATTTTGCCTTATTGCATCCCAGAGAGCAAGATGGGTCACCAGCAGCTCTACTGGAGCCGTCCGAGGAAATCCGGTGAGGGTTCTCATTCTTGCCACATCTACTCAAACTGGCATAGTCTAATCTGGAAATATAGCCTCACTATGTGCCACCATCATTTCCGTCAGTATGCAAAGGTAAAGGCTTCATTAAGTTTGATTAAATGAGCTTCCTTGAATGGGTCATCCAGGATACCTACATTAACTGTAGATATCCAAGACACCTACATTCCTACTAACTCTTTGTACATAAAATTAAAGTACTTCAATTAAAAAAAAGAAAAATACTGGTTTACTGAGTTATATAGATCTCCCAAATGTCAATACATTTCTTTATACAACATTTAAGAATCCTATTAATCTCATCAGAACTAGTCTTATCATAAAAGCTTGAACGATTGGGAAGTTTTCAAGTTCAAAGGTGGATATAAGTTCTCTAAAATTCTAATTTTCACTTGAAAGCTTGAATTTTATCATTGGCAACAATGTTTGTTTTTTTGAAATGACAGGCTTATTTCATTCATTTTTCAGAAAATACCCAGGTCCAAATGACCTTAGTTTGTTGGCCATTCTTTGAGGTAAAAATTGTATTCTATGAAAAATGTAATTTTAAAAAAGGTTTATTTATTTTGAGAGGGAAGGAGAGAGAGAGAGAGAGAGAGAGAGAGAGAGAGATATTGATTGATTGATTCCCTAGCAGGCTCAGTGCTGTCACCACAGAGCCCAATGTGGGCTCAATCCCACGAACCTTGAGATCATGACCCGAGCCGAAATCAGGAGTCAAGACGCTTAACCGACTGAGCCCCTCAAGTGCCCCAAGGAAAAAGTGATTTAAGTTCAGTGCACAACTTAAACAAGCGTGTTTCCTTGAGACAACCATATACTTTGCTATGTAGCAAAAGTGCTGTGTACTTCCCATTTCATCACATAATACTTTTTAAAAGTATACTCAAAGGCTGAGATTTGTTAAAATCAATCATTTGTATTGCTTCGTCAAGGACATTCTTAAGTGAACTGGCTTAAAAGAAAAAAAAAAAAAACTAAGAGGACATAGCAAGGAAGAATACAATAACCATTACTACAGTTGGTGCATTTGTGCTCAGGTAACATAAGTTTTATCCACCATGGCTTTGCCCTGTCGTTGCAAGTGTCAACACAGTAACAAAGGCAAATGATGTCTTGATATTATTATTAAAATAGTTTTTACTTTCTGGGCCTCTAGAGAGTATCTCAGGGGCCTTCTGGGGGTCTGTAGACCATACTTTGAGACCCTCTGCTATAATTGAATGAGATCAACCAGAGTGGGTGTGTAGAGTAAGAAAAGAACCTGCATAGGACTCTGAGGAAACAGCATATTTTAGGAAAAAGCAGAGTGGGGGGAAAAAAACCCAAAAGGAGAAAAGAGGTATGACAACCCTATAGTATTTGACAGTATCTGTAGTAACCATTTAATAAGTACTTACTTTGTCCCAGGCACTATTCTTTTTTTTTTTTTTTTTTTAACATTTTATTTATTTTTGAGACAGGGAGAGACAGAGCATGAACAGGGGAGGGTCAGAGAGAGGGAGACACAGAATCTGAAACAGGCTCCAGGCTCTGAGTTTGTCAGCACAGAGCCCGACGCGGGGCTCGAACTCACGGATCGTGAGATCATGACCTGAGCCGAAGTCAGTGGCTCAACCGACTGAGCCACCCAGGCACCCCCCAGGCACTATTCTAAGTGCTAAACATTGAGTCCTCATAGTAACTTTATGAAGTAGGTAGATAATTACAGTTATCCTCATTTTGTAGATGAGAAAACGGGAGCACAGAGAAAGTTAAGTAGCATGTCCAAGTGACTCAACTAGCAATGCATACCAAGCAGTCTACTTCTGTTGCCAGAGAGATGGAGGGAGAAAAGTAGGAGGAGTATGGCAAGTAAGGAAGCTAGGAAAAAGTACATTTCAAGAGGGAGGGCATGGTCAGTAATGTGGAATAACGTAGAGTGGTCAGGTAGGATACAGGACTGAAAAGCATCCATTTGATTTCAAAATAAGGAGATCATTTTTGGCAAGGGCAGTGTCAATGGAGCGTAGGGACAGAAACGAGATGAGAGAGAGACGAAGACTTGAGGAATGAGTGGGAGTTGGAGAAGTGTGATTCTGATGCAGGATGCTGAAGGCATTCCCTTCTCTTCTTAGTCAAGATTCTTAAGAATCTTAACTATTTCCATTTCTTTCTTCCTCCTCCTTATATCTTTCACTGATGTAATTCACTGCTGTCTCTAGATTTTCTGCTTTACTGGAATTTCTTTGGTGAAGGTTACCACAGATCTCCAAATTGCTAAATCCAGTGGATACTGAAATCCTTGTCTTACTTGATCTCTGCCTCATTTGATACAGCTCTACCTCTGGTCTTCCTGCCCTCTAAATTCACCTTTTATATTAGTGTTTCCCAGGATGTTGACCTTGGTTTTCTTCTCAATTTGTGTTCCTTTCTTTCTTTCTTTTTTAAGTAGGCTCCACATCCAGCATGGAGCCCAACACGGGGCTTGAACTCACTATCCTGAGATCAAGACCTGAGCTGAGATTAAGAGTTGGATTAAGCAATCAACTAAGCCACCCAGGAGCCTCAGTTTGTGTTCCTTTCTTGTTGCACTCACATCCACCCCCACAATTTTAGCTACCACCTATATTCTCATTCTCTTGTGCTCTTTTTTCTTTCTCGTGTGTGTGTGTGTGTGTGTGTATGTGTGTGTGTGTGTGTGTGTGTCTTAAGCCTCTTTATTTGCCTACTAGACAGTTCCATTTCAGTGTCCTATGAGCACTTCAAATTCAGCCTAACAATTCATCTATCATTCCCAAATTTGCTTTATCTTATGCTCTACTTGGTTGAGACACCATAATCAATTTAGTTTCCCAAGTCAGAAATAAGGAAGGCTGGACTCTGCTTTTGCTCTTACATCTATTCTGTTACCAAGTGCTATTAATTTTACCTCCTCAGCAGCTCTTGAATCTGTCCTTTCGTTTTCATTTCTATAGCCTTAGTTCAGTGCTTTATCACTTAAAGCATGGAGTTTTTACAGTAGCCTTTAACTGATGATGCTCCTTTATTAATATACAAATCTAGCTCTTCTCCTGGCCTAAAGCCTTCCAGTGCCTCTCCATCAACTATAGGATAAAGTTCACTCACAACATAACATAACATAACATAACATAACATACCTGTGATTTGGCCTCTATCTGTAGAGTTTTTTTCCTCCTGCCACTGTTGCCACCCCTGAATTTGTACATTGCATAGTTCTGTAAGTAGTTTGTCTCTTCTGTTTGCTTTAGTACATGCTGTTCCCACTGCCTGAATGTCTTTTTGTACTTTCTCCTCTGTCCACCCAACAGAAGCTACTCAAATTTTTAATGTGATTGGTTTATTAAGAATTCAGTTGCAAAGGGAAAGGACTTTTGGAATCTGTTTTGTGTGGAACTCTGCATTTTGCCTCTTGTATACATATGTCTTGGGGGAGGGTTTTCAAATGCTGCTTGTGTACCTAAGGATTACATTTTCTAAACAGGCTTTATCTGGACCTAAGAATCTTTATTTAAATATCTCAGTTCTCATCTCTCCCATTTGTGTGTGTGTGTGTGTGTGTGTGTGTGTGTGTGTGTGTGTGTGTGTGTGTGGCAGGGAGCATTCAGGGTCAGATAATTATTACTCAGTACTCTACCTACTGATACACCATCCTCATCAGTCTGTATAAGACCTTTCTCTTTTTATTGTATTTTTCACTCCATCTCATTCCCTATTTTGGTTTCTTTGATGGTTATTTTTCTTTTTTATATATAAATTTTGACACTTTATATCTTTCCAGAAATTGATCTAAGCCACTGCTTCCCAACCTAATCATGTTGCTGCACACATAGAAAATAATTCATGTATTGCGCAGTAGGGTATATGAGGCCAAAGGCTACAGACTAAGGTTTCCTGGTTACCATAGGCTCCGTGAACCACCCTTGAGAGCTAGGAGCAGTATCTCAGCATCAACGTAGCCCAAATACATTACTTGCCATGATACACTAGTTGAAAAGCTTAATCTATACTGTGAAACATATTTGTGTATAGTTCATATCCATTAATGATGTTGTGGTGAATCACAAAGATAGAGTTGTTAGTATAGCTCCTGTCTTTGGTAAAAAGCAAAGTAATAAGTAATTTCACCTTCATTAGCCCAGGCCTTAGTCAGCTGCTGCCATGTATCTGGAGGGCAGAAAAAGGCAGAATGAAATGATGTCTACAAAACATAACAGTTTGGGTCACGAGACTCATGTTCCTGGAGTGGCAGGTGGAAAGGAGCAGCTTACCATTCAGTATAGGCCACTAAATGCCTACTTATTTAGACCTGCAGGCTAAGGGAAGTCTGGTCTTTCAAATTAGTTTAGGGGTGCTTGGGTGGCTCAATCGGTGAGTGTCTGACTTCTGCTCAGGTCATGATCTCCTGGTTCATGAGTTCGAGTCCCACATCGGGTTTGCTGCTGTCAGCCTCTTAGTGCAGAGCCCACTTCAGATCCTCTGTCTCCCTCTCTGTGCCCATCCTCTGCTTGTGCTTTCCCAAAAATAAATAAATACTTTAAAAAATTATTTAAAAAAAATTTTTTTAATGTTTTTATTTATTTTTGAGACAGAGACAGAGCTTGAGCGGGGGAGGGGCACAGAGAGAGGGAGAGACAGACAGAATCCGAAGCAGGCTTTAGGCTCTGAGCTGTCAGCACAGAAACTGATGCGGGGCTCGAACTCACGGACTGTGAGATCATGACCTGAGCCGAAGTCGGACGCCTAACCGACTGAGCCACCCTAAAATAATTTTTTAAGGGGTGCCTGCGTGGCTCAGTCGGTTAGGCGTCCGACTTCGGCTCAGGTCATGATCTCACAGTCCGTGAGTTCGAGCCCCGCATCAGTTTCTGTGCTGACAGCTCAGAGCCTAAAGCCTGCTTCGGATTCTGTCTGTCTCTCCCTCTCTCTGTGCCCCTCCCCCGCTCAAGCTCTGTCTCTGTCTCAAAAATAAACATTAAAAAAAAAAAAAAAAACTTAAAAAAAATTATTTTAGGGGCACCTGGGTGGCTTAGTCAGCTAAGCGTCCAGCTTTGGCTCAGGTCATGATCTCACGGTTCGTGAGTTCGAGCCCCGTGTCGGGCTCTGTGCTGACGGTTCAGAGCCTGGAGACTGCTTCAGATTCTGTATCCACCTCTTTCTCTGCCCCTCCCCTGCTCATGCTCTCTCCCTCTCAAAAATAAACACTAAAAAAACTTTTTTTTAATTATTTTAAAACTTGGGCAACAAATTGATCCTGTAGAGGACAGAAAATCACAAGATAAATTTGATTTCTCACTGCCATTAACAGCAGTTTCAAACTATGATGTCAGGAATCTTTTACACTCTTAAATTTTACATTCTTAAAAATTATTAAGGACCCCAAACATAAATTTATGTTTACATGGATAATATCTATCAACATGTACTGTTTTAGAAGTTAAAATGGGATTTTAAAGATATATATTCTATTAATTCATTTACAAATGACAATAAATTGATTATATTGGTAATACAACTAATGTTTCATGAAAAATAACTATTTTCCAAAACAAAATAAAATGTGAGAAGAATAGCATTATTTTACATTTTTTTTTTAACACTCTTTAGTATTTGGCACCTGTATTCTCATGTCAGCTCCTGCATTCAGTCTATTGCAATGTCATGTAACCCATGGAAAATTCCACTGCACACTCATGAGAGAGTGAGAGAGACAAGAATTATTATGAAGTTATAGAATTATTATGAGATAGTTTTGACCGTGTAGACCTCCTGAAACGGTCTCAGACCCTAGGAATCTGTACAGTTCGGTAAATGCCTATCTAACAAAAAGGATGAATACCTAATTTCACTTTCTTCATTAAGGTGATTTCATTAAGTACATAAATCTATGTATTTAATTTTTATCATAGAAAAAATTATTTTTCAAACTTAGTTATGTTTTATGCTTATTTATGTTTTATGCTTCATGCTATAGCACAAAATAGGTGCCCCATAAATATTTGCCAAATAGATAAATTTTCTTAGGGTCTGTTTTTTGTTGTTTTTTTTTTTAAAGTTTATTTATTTATTTTGAGAGAAGAGAGAGAGAGAGAGAGAGAGAGAGAGAGAGAGTATGAATGCGGAGGGGCAAAGAGAGAGGGAGTGAGAGAATCCCAAGCAGGCTTTGTGCTGTCACTGCAGAGCCCCACATGGGGCTCAGTCTCATGAACCATGAGATCATGACCTGAGCCAAAATCAAGACACTTAACCAAATGAGCCACCCAGGCGTTCCTCTTAGGGTCTATATTTGTCTAACTGTAACTGACTGCATGCTAGTAATTTTGTCTTTCATTGCACTCTGTGAACTAATGAGGGCAGGATATGAGCTAATTCTGACTCTAGGATATTAAGTTCACTCCAAGGTCTAGATAATAAAAAAATTATCTTGGCTTCACCCAGGTAAGCAGGGTACAAACCTATCTCTGTCGTATGAAAGAAGATTTCTTGCACTTCTTGGCTTCTTCCAGAGATACCATCAAGGAGAACCAAGACTGAACTGTTTCTAGTAAAAATAATAATAGCTGCTTTTAATAATAATATTAAGAACAACAACAATAATAAATAGCTGCCTTTTAATGAGTGTTTACTAAATATCAGGTACTGGGTTAGGCATGGATCATGTCATTTCATTTTTAAAATAACCCTGTGAGGTAGACATTATCTCCATTCTATAGATGAGTAACTTTCACAAAATCTCTTAGCTGGCAAAATCTAACTCCAGGGCCTTTGATCACCTGACTGCTTCTGGACTGAAGAGCTCTGGATCAGGGAGTAAGAGTAGGAATTGGAAAAGCTGTTTTTGTTATTGGGTCTACTTCTTCATACAGTTAATGTAGATGAGAGGATACAGAGATAATTCAGTGCTTTTCTCTCTCCTGTAGCACCAACTGAAAAGCAAAGAATGACTGACTTAGTTACTCCTCTGGATGCTGATCAGTCCTGGGTCCAAACTGAGTTCCAATGGAGCAAGGGTAGGATTTGAGAGACCTGTCACTTGTTAATTACTGAGCATAGACACAGAATCTTGGTAAATACAAAAACAGCATTCCCTGTATACTGTGTTCATAAGGAGTTTAAACATGAGTGGGGTGCTAAAATATTTGTACACAGAATAATATACCAGGAAATATAAAGTATCTAATAGTGTTGGCCTTTGGATGAAACTTTTGTACCACCTGTGTCAAAGAGGAGAGAATAGGTTACAGATGTGGTTAACTTTGTGCTGTGAATAAATATTTCTCCATGGCTCCAGGAACTTTTGTGATAAGGGTAGAAGAAGTTTTCACAGAGGAAGATAATAAAGTTTCTTATTTTCAGTTCCTCCCTTAGAGATAAATTCTGGATTCAAATGCAGACCAAGAAATAGGTCAAGAGCACTCGATCTTACGCCTCCCAGTCACAATTTCATCTTGGGACTCCTTAAGATGCTAAGAGAACTAAAACTGGTTTTGACTTATTCTGAAAATGACTATGTAGAGCTTTTCCTAGAGCTAATGCTCACAGAAATTTATGGATGTGGAAGAGAGAGATCTTTTTTTTTTAAAGAATTTTTTTCTTTTAAGTAAACTCTATGCCCAGTGTAGGGCTTGAACTCACGACCTTGAGATCAACAGCCGCATGCTAAATGGACTGAGCCAGCCCTGTGCCCTAAGAGGGATCTTCCTTTAAATTTTTTTTTAATGTTTTATTTATTTTTGAGACAGAGCATGAGCAGGGGAGGGGCAGAGAGAGAGGGAGACACAGAATCCCAAGCAGGCTCCAGGCTCCGAGCTGTCAGCACAGAGCCCGGCGCGGGGCTCAAACTCACGGACTGTGAGATCATGACCTGAGCCGAAATTGGACGCTTAACGGACTGAGTCACCCAGGCGCCCCTAGAGGGAATTTTTTTGAAGAACCAAAGAATAGTTACTTATTTTTCAAAGGTCTACAAGTTAGAAATTAATTACAGTTAATGATAACACCATGGAATACTAGATTTGGGAAAAAATCTTAAGGGCGCCTGGGTGGCTCAGTCGGTTAAGTGTCCAACTCGATTTAGGCTGAGGTCATGATCTCTCTGTGGGATCCAGCCCAGAGTCACGTTCCAATCTAACAACATGGAGCCTGCATGGGATTCTCTGTCCCTCTCTTTCTCTGCTCCTCTCCCACTCATGCTCGCTCTCTCTCTCTCTCTCAAAATAAACTTAAAAAAAGAAAAAAAATCTTAGATATCATGTCGTTACTTCTTCTAGATGATAAAACCAAGACCCAAAAGTTAAGTGACTTAAGTTTATATGACTTATTAATGGTAGATTTGGGAATAGAATTGAGTACTAATAGGTAATTTATTTCTCATCCTTCCTAATTTCCTTTCTTCCAGGCTACTAAAGTTCTAAGTATTTCCATAATTTTTTGTTTAGGCAGGAAGGTGACCAAGACCCAGGATATTTGTATTTAGGAAGAGCTCAGTCTCAGTTCTACTTTGCCCTCCAGTTAAGATCTTCTTGATTTTTTGATGTGAGGGAAACTACCATTTATTAAGCATTTCCTTTGTGCCATGGTCTTCATATATATTATCTCATTGAATAGTTATAGGATTCTTGTAAAGTAGACCAGCGCTTCTAATTTTAATAGGCATAGGAATCACCTGGGGATCTTGTTAATGCAGGTTCTGATTTTGCAGGTTTGGGATGGGGTTTGAGATTCTGCATTTCCAAAAGGTTTCCAGGAAAAACCAATAATGTTTTGGTCTTATTTTGAGTAGCAAGGATGTTGATACTATCTTCATCTTCTAGATGAAAAAACAGACTTATAGAGATTAAGTAAACTGCTGCAGTTCCTTCCTACAGGCAATAAATGGAAGGCTAGTAGATAAAATGATAGGTCTGACCTAGGTCTTTCTGACTCTACAGCTCAAGATGTGATAAGAGAAGCCAGGAAAAAAATGGAAAGAGAGCTTATGTTCTAATATTTCTTAAACAGGTCACTTTGCAAGTAAGTCAGTGGCAGAATCTAGGAATAAACTAAAAAGTCCTGGTTCCCAGCCCAGTTTTTTCCCTTTGCCTTCCATCAGCCCCCTAATCAGGATTTTTTCTTTCATGCTTAGCAAACCATATTTAAAATTGGCTTTGGATTTTTATCCTTACAGGTTTATTGCTAAACCCTGTGCACTCCGTGTTGGCATCCAGGACAGTGGTCCTTATCAGGCGCAACCCAATGCCATCCTTGAAAAGGTGTTCGTATCTATTACCAAGGTAAGTCGGCAAAGAAAGAGAGGAAGATTCATGTGAGAGGTTACCCCATAGGGCAGAGGGCGGTAGAGAGCAAGTGTCTCCAAGGATAGGGATAGGATGGGATGATCTTTCACATTTCGGTAGTCTATATAACTATAAGGAGAACTTTATCCCCTCAGGGAAATACCTTTGGGTCAGGATCCCTTAAATAAGTTTACATACATTTGGATTTTAGACCTAGTAACCACAACCCCACCTTCTCCAGACACACATCGTATTTTGATTTTGTTTTTCCCTGCTCCAGTTTCTGTCATTATCTAGTTGCATAATCCAGATAGGGATGGTACCAATAGCCTTTGTAGTTTTTTTTTTTTTCAAGTTTATTTATTTATTTATCTTGAGAGAGAGCACAAGCAGGGGAGGGGCAGAGAGAGGGAGAGAGAATCCCAAGCAGGCTCTGCACAGTGTGGACCCTGATGTGGGGCTGAACTCACAAACTGTGAGATCATGACTTAAGCTGAAACCAAGAGTCGGAGACTTAACCAACTGAGTCACCCAGGTGCCCCTGCAGTTTGGGTTTTTAATAGCTTTCTTTATTCAGCTTGGGCTGGAGAGAGAAGACCAAACAAGGATTCTAAAGGAAAGCTAGTAAAGCTTTGCTAAAGGCAAAGGTCTTTGATATGTGAAATAGGACTTCTTAACTAAAAATGAGTGTGGGGGTGAAACCTAGAAGGATAAACATCCCTTAAACCGTTGTAGTTATATATCCCCCCTTTTTGCCACTCAGCTAGTCAGGGGGATTTAATGAGAGGGTTGAAGAGAAAGGGACGTTCTGACTCTGGTCATGCATCCACAGTATCCTGATGAGAAAAGGCTAGAGGGCCTGTCAAAACAACTGGATTGGGATGTCCGAAAAATCCAATGCTGGTTTCGTCATCGGAGGAATCAGGACAAGCCCCCAACGCTCACTAAGTTCTGTGAGAGCATGTAGGTGTGCATATGGAGGTGGGGAGTGAGAAGGGTGGGGTATGACTGGACTGAGGTTTTCTTTTGGTAGGACAGTAGTTGATGAATGTAGAGGGCTGACTCAATTTATTGTAGGCAGGAAAGAAGAGAACTGGAAGACCGGTCGCCCTTAGTGTCTTGAACATGCCACCATTAAGCTACATGTTGTAGTTTGATTTTGTTCTTCCTCCTCAAATAGATTGGGAGTGAATTCCTATAACTGCACTTATATAGGTAGATAGGCACACCCTTGTACACCTTGGTAGAGATAGTACCGGCTTGCGGTAAATTGACATTTTGGTAGGAAGTATCCTTTCCTGGACATACTGTACTTCATTTCACTGGGTTTTTACTAATTATCCCCTGTACACAGAACACAATTGATCATTGTCATGCAAAGAAAATATTAGGCACTATCATTAGGGAGTCTGATATGGAAGAAAAGTTGATTATAACCAGTATACACTGGTGGGAATCTATTTTAAACAAAGCTGGAAGACGTCTATCATTTCGGATTTTTAGGTAACAATATTTGTCCCCGTGCTGGGAACTTTATCTTTTTTTTTTTTGAAGATGTTATTTATGTATATATTTTTAAGTAAACTCTTTGTTCAACCTGGGGCTCAAACTTATGACTCCCATGATCAAGAGTCACGTGCTTTACTGGCTGAGCCAGCCAGGTGCCGCTCTGGGATCTTATTTCTTACCCATAATTGTGTTGTCCCCAAATCTGCTATCCTGACCTCCTTAGCCTCAAAAACTTTCTTTTGAGTGAATATTCATCTAACCTCTATTCTTTGCCCACCCAGGTGGAGATTCACTTTTTATTTATGTATATTCTGCTATGGAATAAGATTTCTCTGGTCGGTAAGTCTAAACTCTCTCTGGTCCTCTGTTGGGTTCTAATCATGCCTACATCTCTAGAGATAAGAGTTGTGTGATACCATTAGATCTTTATTTCCTCCCTGCCCTTTTATTTTTTTCTGTAATGCCTACAGCCCAGGTTTATATGCCAAATAGATTGTTGTCTGTCTGGCATCTGATTTCGTAACTTTACTGTTTCTCCCTTTATTTAGGGGAGATAATTGTAATAGTAATAGCATAGTACACAAATAGTAATAGTATTGATTAAGTCAGATGTGATTTAATCTGATGCTGGTTTACAAAGTCTGTGATGGTTTACAAAGCATTTGACAAAGATCTTGTTCTCCCAAGGAGACAGTTGTAGAAATCAGGGTTAGGTTACTGTAGGAATCAGTAAACCTTTAAAGTGGATAAAACAGGTATTATTCCTGCTTTTCAGTTAATTGTCAAAAGAATTTCAGGCTTTTTGGTTCCTGAGTCCATGTTGTTTTTTCCACTGTACTGTACTATTTTCCTCTAAATGTTATAATTAAGACTTCAAAATACATTAAGTAAAAAGCAGAACTGAAGGAAGGGAACAGATAAATATACACCACGGTTGGTGGCTTTTTAAAAAAAATCTTATAAAAAATTGTTTGATGTTTATTCATTTTTGAGAGAGACACAGCGTGAGTGGGGGAGGGGCAGAGAGAGGGAGAGAGGGAGACACGGGATCCGGAGCTGTCAGCACAGAGCCCGATGCAGGGCTCAAACCTACGAACCGTTAGATCATGACCTGAGCTGAAGTCAGTTGCTTAACTGACTGAGCCACCCAGGGGCCCCTGAAATCTTACAAAATATGTTCTGTGATCATAATGAAATTAAATTAAAAATCAATAATAATAAGATATCTAGAAAATATTTGGAAGTGAAACTCTTCTAAATGACCCATGGATCAAAGAAGAAATCACAAGGGAAATTAGAAAATACTTAATTGAAATGATGCTGAAAATCCAACATACCAGAACTTAGGAGATGCCCCTAAAGCATGCTTAAAGGGAAATTTATAACTTTATATGTTTATATTAGAAAAGAAGAAAGCTTTAAAGTCAATAATACAAGTTTCTACTTTAAGATCTGGAGAAAGAAGAGCAAAGTAATGCCAAAGTAAGTTAAAGGAAAGAAAAATAATTAAAAACAGTAAAAAAAAACTAATGACATAGGGAATAGACAAAGCCATGAGTTGGTTCTTTGAAAGGTTTCATTAAAATTGGTAAACCCCTAGATAAAAAGAAACAAATCATCAGTGTCAGAGAGAAAAGGGCGGGGGGGCTGTAACTATAGATCCTGTAGACATCGAAAGTATAGTAACACAATATTATGAACAATCAAATAGTAAAAAATTCAACAACTTAGATGAAATGGACAAATTTCCTTAAAGGACATTGAAACTCCATTAGAGATAATTATTTTTTATTTAAATCTTTGGCATGCAGATCTCTCTCTTGGTTGTCGAATGGAATCACAGTCTTCCTGCATCCCTAGTTCCTATATCCTAGGTGTTGAGGTTTTTAAAAACTATCCTAGAGCTCTCCCTGCTCTTATTTATTTCAAAGCATGGCTTTTCTATTTGTAATAACACTTTTCTTGCTCTAGAACAAAAACCTAACCATTTATTGACCTTTTAAGGACCCCCTAAATTCTGTCAAGAGGGGGATTCCTTTTTCTTCCCCATTTCTCTTTTGCTCCTAGCAGAGAGAGAAAGGGATTATTTGGTAAACCAGGGTTGAATCCTAAAGGCTGACTTGGATTATCTCTTTCCTTTTAGTCACCTTGGTTCTGGGATATCCGACAGTGCTGGCATAGCTATCCGTATCAGGTACAGTCTGAGCCCTTTCAAGGCAGGGGCCTCGTGTGTGTGTAAGGTAGGGTGGGCAGGACAGTCCCAGAGCAGATGGCATGTTTTCTTGGTTTTCTTGAGGGATTAGGGGCTGAGTCTCTTTGACTCATGTATTTAGGGTATCTATTTCTGGGCCTCCCATAGCTGTGAAATCCAGTGATCTTTTCCAGATTCCCCGTTATATTCACCCTAATTGGGCCCAAAAGAAAAGCAGCTTCCTGGCACTTGATGAGATGCTTTCTGGCTCAGGTGTCCTTTTTGAATCAAGGGTAACTTGGAGTCTCCTTAAAAGCATCTTGGTTCTAATCTATTCTAGAAAAATGTCGAGGGGCTGTAACAGGGTGGAAGAAAAGACCTGAGTATATTAAATCCCCTGAAAAGCACTAATTGTCCAGAATTCTAGATACACTGATTTGATTGTGCTATAGTATGTGTTAACCTTATCTCTAAAGATGCGAGTAGAAAATGTGTATGTGGAGGGGCAGAGGGAAGAGGTTTAAGTCTCCATACCAATCCCAAATCTGTTAGCTGTTACAGATCTTGCAACACAGTGGGGAGGAAGGGTGTCTAGTAATTTTGGGTATTGGTCCTCCAAGACAGAGAAAGTTGCGGAGATGGAATGAATTTTTGACTAGCTGGTATTCTAACTACTTCTTTCTCTCTTTCAGCCTCTCACAAGTGGGCTTTATTACTATTATATCATGGAATTGGCCTTCTATTGGTCTCTCATGTTTTCTCAGTTTATAGACATTAAACGAAAGGTAAGGACATTGTCTCCCTCAACTCTAACATACTGCATCCTCCTTTCTAGCAGCCACCATCACTGCCCTTGTGGATTCTCTACCCTGATTGGGACCACAAAAGAGGGAAAAAGTAGGCTTGATGGGACTATTAGCTTTTTGTAACCTTCTCAGAAATGAGACTTGACTAATGATGAAGTATATTTGAGGCGTTCAGGGCAGCCCAGGATAAAAAGTTAACCAGCTAAAAAGCATATCCTTTCCTTATTTTTCTCTAAGGTTCTTACATGTATAGAGCTTTGGAAACTAGTCAGAACTAAGGGATAGCAAGGCCTGATCCAGGAAAAGGCCGGCCTCCAGAATAGCTAGATCTGGCTTTTGTTTTGCTGTAGAGCCCTCGTTCTCTCTCTCTCTCTCTGTTCTCCCTTCTTGGTGACCCTACTTACTTCAAGAATGTCAACTGGAAAGGGTTTTAGATGATTTCATTTACCATTTTCTTGCTGTTGTTTAGGAAACAAAGATTCGGAGAAGTGAGTTGACTTGCCCATATAGTGACAAAGTTGGGAATGACTTAAGTTTTTTATAAGTGGACAGAAAGGGCAGAGTCTTTACTTTATTGGTATGCACCTGAAGTAATGTGGTTCCAGCAGCTCTGACTTTAATTTGTCACTATCTCATGGTTATCTTTGGTGAGGAAGACCAGAATTAGCATTTATGGGAATGTATTAAAACTAATCTGGGTTATTAGTTGTTGTGTAATCTAGAAGCTTGATACTCAATTCAAATGTCTTGCACTCTCCTATGGTCAGGAGACACAGGTCCCCTTATTAAAATTTTATTTTAAAACATGACACATATAAAAAGATTTGTAATATATATGTGGGTTTTATTTATTTATTTATTTTTTAATGTTTTTATTTATTTTTGAGACAGAGAGAGAGCATGAGCCGGGGAGGGGCAGAGAGAGCGAGAGAGAGAGAGAGAGAGACAGACAGAGCATGAGCCGGGGAGGGGCAGAGAGAGAGAGAGAGACAGAATCCGAAGCAGGCTTCAGGCTCTAAGTTGTCAGCACAGAGCTTGACGTGGGGCTTGAACTCACAAACTGTGAGATCATGACCTGAGTTGAAGTCCGACGCTTAGCCGACTGAGCCACCCAGGCGCCCCTATATGTGGGTTTTAAAACATACTAGAATATATACTTATGAACCCGCCCCCAACTCAAGAACTATAACATACCACTATATCTATGTGGAGAGCACAGACTTTTCATCCTTGTTTCTCTCACCCAAATTCACCTGTCTTCTCCCATTCTCTGTCCCTCAGTGGGCTGAGAAGTATTTATTAGACATGTCTGATAACAGGTATTTAGAGATTTCTGAGTCTGACCTTGGCATTTGAACCCAAGAGGAAATTAGAGCTTTAAATCTGAAAGCAGAAAGTGCTTACAGTTAAAATGGTTTAGCATTTCTCTGAAACTTTTTTGAAGAGGTTAGCTTTGCCCTTCCATAAAGCTCTCCTTTCTGTTAGGTCTCTTTGGTTGAAATATCTTTCATCAAAACAGTCTTAGAATCTCACAGATTATCTATGGCTTGTAGGTCTGACTACCACCTAGGAAATTATTTCCAAGTGTCAACTCAGCATACATGGTCTACATATTCCACAACTTCCAAAGAAAACTGTTATTTTCTGTGCTTTGAACTATATTAACATAGATTATGGGTCAGTCACTGGTGTAGAGTTTTGGGTCAAACGGTAGGGGTGCTCCACATGGGAGAGTTTAGACAAAATGGAACCTCTAAGCGGTGGGAGAAGATCCTCAGAGAACATGCAGGGCATTGGGTTGGCTGATATCTCTATGGCCTTGCCTTTACCTGCCCCTTCTATTTCCATTCCTTGCTAGGACTTCCTGATCATGTTTATGCATCACTTGGCCACCATTGGGCTCATCACCTTCTCCTATATCAACAACATGGTTCGGGTGGGAACTCTGGTCATGTGTTTACATGATGTCTCAGACTTCTTGCTGGAGGTGAGACCCCCCCCCCCCCCAACTCCTTTTTCCTCATTATTCCTCTCTTTCTCTCCTTTTCTTCCTATTTGAGAACCGGCTTTCTCTCAACTCAATTCTTATTTTCCTTTCTCCAGGCAGCCAAACTGGCCAATTATGCCAAATACCAGCGTCTCTGTGATACCCTTTTTGTGATCTTCAGTGCTGTTTTTGTGGTCACTCGTCTAGGAATCTACCCATTCTGGTGAGTGTTAGGGTCATGGAGCTGTGGTCAGTATGTAGCTAATGATACCTTTTGCCAATTTAGGAAATAGGCCACCAAAAACCCTATTGCCCTGCTTTATCCTTGGCTTAACCTGACCCTTTGTGGACTCACAGGACCCTCCCACAGTATTCCTAGGGAGGTGTAATCCAGACTGAGAACATCCAACTCACTTGGCTGTGGCTTTCCTGACTCCTGTCTGAGGGACAGCCCTCACTTTATGCCTAAGTAATTCCTTTGCCTTCTTTTGCGCTGATTATAAAATTCTCAGGCTCTTCTTGTTTTCCTGCTCTTATACCTTCTACCCCACCCTAACCAACACACACACCACTCTCACTTGTACACTCCCTACTTGATGGTACAGAGTCAGTGACTGCAGGTTGGAGATTTTGCTTAGTCTGAGCGAATCAGCCACCACCTGTCCTGTATGTGCCTGAGGATCTGAGTAATGACTAGGATTATGATTAAAATTGCTGCTCCAATTTTGTGAAACTCTGCATATTTGAAACGATTAAATGTGACTTAATCCACCAATTTCTGAGATTCACATATCTTTCCCTGCCCCTAAAGATAGAAAATTTCATAGGCCCCCTTTCTTTATTTTCTCAGTGTTAATGAATATCCCTAGAATTTCAACTGTTAGAATGTATAGGGAGAAAACATACTGGGTTCTGCTTCCCAGGGAACTCCACTTCATTGCTGTCTACTTGGCTTTAACTCTAGAATCTCACCATTGGCCTACTTCTTCTAGGATTCTGAACACGACTTTCTTTGAGAGTTGGGAGATGATCGGGCCTTATCCCTCCTGGTGGCTCTTCAATGGCCTTCTCCTGATCCTACAGGTTCTGCATGTCATCTGGTCCTACCTAATTGTGCGAATTGCTTTCAAAGCTTTGATCCGAGGAAAGGTGAGGAGGAAAGATGGCTTCTTTCTTTGGGGCTGGGTAGGAAGATAGATATTACTCAGTAGACTTCTCTAGCCTAGTGAGCCCCAGCTACTCAAGCAGACCCAGCAAAAAGCTTAGGACTCCAGAGGACTCCTTTTCTAGAAGTGTTTAGCCTTTTAAGATCTCACTAAGAGGGGTGCCTGGCTGGCTTAGTCAGTAGAGCATGCAACTCTTGATCTCTGGGTTATGAGTTTGAGCCCCACCTTAGGTACAGAGATTACTGGAGAAAAAAAAAAAAAGATACAGGAGGAAAGATCTGCCTTCTTTCTGTCCCTGTAATAACTGTGGTTAAATAATGAACAGTGTTATGTTTCTAGATGGTTTTAACCATTTCTTACCCCTTACCTACTTCAGTGGATTTCATATTTTTGCTTTTTAGCACAGAAACCTTTTTTCCAAAGGAAATTGTATGTAGAACTCTACACTATAAACTTATGAAAGCAGAAATGTTTGATTGCCTAGGAATGGCATGGTAGTTCACAAGCCACCCCAAGATGACCACACTGTGATGTTTAAGATATGGGACTAAGTATTGACCTCATCCCATTGTTGTATGAAGAAATGATCCTAAATGAGATCGGTATTTAGGGTTTCAAATACCCATCTTATGCCAAAAGCCCAAAAACACAAAGAAAGATGTCATTTATGGTAAAAATGATGAAACTCATAACTGAATTTTGCAAGTTCTGAAGCAGTCAGGCTGGGATTTGCGCATGGGCTGAGGATTCAGCCTTCGGCAAATGCAGAGCCCAAGCTGGGAGGGGTGGTGGGGGGCGGGGGAGGGGGACTCTGCTAGAGGAGACACTGACTCTAGGACAGAGGGATGGAATGTAATGTAACCCAGGCATATATGATTTCTTGTGTCCCTGTTCCTTATGGCTGCAACTGGTTTCAGAACTTGCTCAGTGTGCCTATGCATCTTGCTGTAGCTACTGGACATCTCTCTTCTCCCCTGCTTTTCTTTCCTGACCAGGTGACCTATCCAGGAAGGATTAGACCCAGACTCTGTACTCTCCACTCTTTTCTCACCTCCTTCCTTTTTTCTATGCCTGGTGGGAGCTGGACAGTTTCATCTCTTGCATGTAAGTGTATCTGTGCTTCTAGTGTTCAGTAAAGCATGTCTGTCTGAATGTGTTCCTCTTCCTTCCTGCTTCCCTTCCTGTTCCCTGTGTTGTCTCAGAGCATGCCTGTCTCCTGACCTTGTGGGGCCATTGTTGACTGGAGCTCAAGTTGCCAGATAGTTTTTTCTAAATGGAGGCAAGAGTTGAGTCGACTCTTATTTTTTCCCCTTTCTGAGCCTCCCTTTACCTCAAATCTGTCAGTTGCCTGGGCTCAGAGGTCAAAGCTGCAATAGATCACAGAGTCTTAGAGCTAACCAAAGCAAGTGCCCCACTCCTTGGCAACAGCATATAGATCTTTGTTCCCTTCTCACCCCCTTCTTTCCTTTAGTTTTTTTAAAATTTATTTTTTATGGATTTTTTTAAGCTTATTCATTTTGAAAGAGAGACAGCGTGTGTACTCAAGCAGGGGAAGGGCAAAAAGAGAGAGAGAGAGAGAGAGAGAGAGAGAGAGAATCCCAAGCAGGCTCTGCCAGTGCAGAGCCCAACGGCGGAGCTCAATTCCACAAACCGTGAGATCATGACTCGAACCGAAATCAAGAGTTGGACACTCAACAGACTGAGCCACCCAAGGCGCCCCTAACTTTTTTTTTTTTTTTTTTTTTTTAACAAAACACATTGAGGGGCGCCTGGCTAGTTCAGTTGGTAGAACATGAGGCTCTTAATCTCAGGGTCATGAGTTCAAGCCCCACATTAGGCACAGAGCTTACTAAAAAAAAAAAAAAAAAAACCCACACTGATTATCTGTCAGTTCTGGAAGTCAGAAGTCTGACAGGTCTCACTGGATTTCTCTCCTTTACTTTTTATGGTCCATGGTAAAGAACTAAAAAGACTTTGCTTGATATGCAGGGTAGTTTTGATTAGAAAACGTTTTTCCAGTCCAAACTCTTCATTTGAAAATCTAAAACCAAAAAGCTGTGGTTAAGAGGTAAAAAGATTCAGGCTGCCTGAGTGGCTCAGTCGGTTAAGCGTCTGACTCTTGATCTTGCCTTAGGTCATGATCTCATGGTTCTGTGAGTTCAAGCCCCACGTTGGGATCTCTACTGTCAGCACAGAGCCCGCTTCAGATCCTCTCTCCTCCCCTCCTCTGCTTGCTCACTCAAAAATAAACATTAAAAAAAAAAAAAGGTGGGGGGGGGGTGTCAAAATACAACTAGCAAGGTAGCAGGGAGATTAAATGAAAGAATCATTCAGTAATATTCTTGAGGGCCTACTTTGTGCCAGGCTCTTCCCCGGACCCCAGGGAGACAGTAGAACCATACAGACCCATCCTCTGCACTGACAGCATGGAGCCTGCTTGTGATTCTCTCTCCCCCATTCTCTCTGCCCCTCCCCCGCTCACATGCTCACTCGCTCTTTCTCTCAAACAAACATTAAAAAAAAAAAAAAGTAAAGATTCACAGACAGCAACATGATTGGGGCTGGGATTCTTCTCTTGATGACTGCCAATCCACTTTTCTTTTCACCAGACTGGTATCTTGGCAATGCTAAAGTTGCACAGAAGTGGTCTTGCCAGTGGGAAAACGGACAAGATTGGAGAAATAGTGTCATAGGGTATTAAGCCCAAAGACAGTAAAACTACTGAAGAAGGCCTAGTTATGAGTCAGCTTTGGGGATAAAGCAACAGTCAGGATAACCAACATGAATAACTGCAGTGGCCACAACCATCACAAGATAGAAGCGATGGTGACGGCCCTCTGTATTGTTTGTATCGGCCTTTTCTATTTTTTGAAGTGGGGGAGGAGAAGAGCATCTGGAGTTTCCCTCAGACCTAAACCTGGCCTCAGAGAATGATTTCACCTCCCTTGGCTGGTCCTGAGAGACACACCCCCCCCACTGCCAACGCAGCTTCTTATTCCATAGGGAACAGAATCAGAGATGAGGAGAGAGAAACTGAGAAAGAGGCAGAGGATACCTTTTCACGATGGTATCCATGGCGCAGGTAGTGTTTTGAGTCAGGTGCCACCAGAAAGTGGGCCACGGTGGGAGCAGTGCCCAAACATGGGCTGTGTGGTCTTACAATAGCAGACAGGTTCTGTCCTCACCTTTCGTACTTCTGGCCCCGTCCCACGCAGGTGTCGAAGGACGATCGCAGTGATGTGGAGAGCAGCTCAGAGGAAGAAGAAGCGACCACCAACTCAAAAAGCCCCTGTGGCAGCAGCTCCAGCAATGGCGCCAATCGGGTGAATGGTCACATGGGAAGCAGCTACTGGGCTGAAGAGTAAGGTGGTTGGTGTGGGGACTAGAGCACACATGGACTTGTAGGGCCACTGGCAACCTGCTCCTCTCAGGCCTCCCCACCTACACTCTTGTGACTAGGGGCTCTGCAGGGCACTGAGGACAATCAAAAGAGCAAATATTTTCACTTAAAAAAAAAAAAAACCAACTCTGCCATTTTGTATTTAATAGCCTCCGGTTCTTTCGGTAATGTTATTTGCTTTGTGGGTGTGTGTGTGGGTGTGTGTGTGTTTGTCTGCATGTGTATGTGTGTGTGCATGTGCATGTGTGCATATGCACGAGTTTCATTTCCTGGGTTGGGGCACAATATTAGACTGGGGCCGGTAGGCCTTGTGCCCCCTTTGAACCCACCTCAATCCCAGATTTGGCTGCATCTTGAGTAATGCTGGCTCTGGACTGTCCCTTCCCTTGTTGTCCATGGCTTTTGAAGCTATGGCCATCTGAATGGAACAGTAGAGTTCAGCTCCAGGTTTCTGCACTGTTACTCTTCGGAGCTCGAAAAGTCACACGAAGTTGTACAGAAACAGATAACCATGGATGGATGATCAGGGTTTTTGTGGCCCCTAGCTAGATTCCCTTCCTACCACCTGGTAGTGACAGGGTCCTGCTGACGCCCTGCACTTCACTCAATGGTACGCAGGGAGCAGGAGTGGGGGAGGGTGAGCTGAGGGCTGGAAGAGGACCATAGCCACTGGGCGAGCCGCTAAGGGTTTATACTGTTGTTTACTCTTGTGTGATTAAAAGTGCTTCAACCCTCCTCTGCTGTCTCAGCCTCTTCAGTGACTCTATCCCCAATTCCCTGAATCCATACGCTAATTCAGAAAATGTTCAGACCTGATTCTAAAGGCTCTTAGACACCACATTTTTTTCCTTTCTGTGCATTGCTGGAAAGAGTGCCTACATTTTATGGCTTTATGTATTAAGAAAAAAATAAACATGCATAGTAGTCACAAAAAATACTGAGCAGATATATGCATGTTACCAAACCAACAAAGGATTTGGTTGAAGACACTTTTAGTTAGATACCCTTATTTCCCATACAGAGATTACCAGTTAACATTTAAAAGACTGCAATAAGGGGCACCTGGGTGGCTCAGTCGGTTAAGCGTCCGACTTCGGCTCAGGTCATGATCTTGTGGTTTATGAGTTTGAGCCCTGCATCAGTCTCTGTGCTGACAGCTTGGAGCCTGGAGCCTGCTTCAGATTCTATGTCTCCCTCTCTGTCTCTGCCCTTCCCCTGCTCATGCTCTTTCTCTGTCTCAAAAATAAACATTAAAAAAAATTTTTTTTTTAAGATTGCAATAAATGAGTCTAAGAAGATGTTTCCTCTTTTAGTTCTGTTTTCTTTTAGCCATGGAAAAACAGTCTTCCTAATCCAGACTTACCTGTAGTTGAGGTCCTGGCAAAATTAACAATGACATTATTCATCTCAGAGTAGTTTTTCATTTAGCGAATATTCAGATTGTCATAGTATTTCCAGATGTTGTGTACATTAAGGCATATGGAGTGCTTCACTGTCAGGGAGATGGGTGAAAACTGAAAGAAACCAGTTACTGTTCTAAGAATCAGATACTTGATGTTCACTGACATTACTGGGATAGCGACCCAGCTAAACTCACCTTATTGAGTGGCTGGCTTTTGAAAAGACTTACTATGGGGGTGCCTGGGTGGCTCAGTAGGTTGAATGTCCAACTTCAGCTCAGGTCATGATCTCACTCTCTGTGAGTTCAAGCCCCACGTCAGGCTCTGTGCTGACAGCTCAGAGCCTGGATCCTGCTTCAGATTCTGTGTCTCCCTCTCTCTCTGCCCCTCTCCTGTTTGCACTCTCTCTTTCTCTCTCAAAAATAAATAAACATTAAAAAAAATATTTTTAAAAAGTTTTTAATAAAAAAACAAATAGACTTACTATGGGGCATGCAAAAATTTCTAAAAAAAATCTTACATAGTTATTTGGTCAGAGCTAAAGTCTTACATTTAGTTCCTCAAGTTGCCTTATTAGTTGAATAGACTAGTAATTGTGAAATATGAAATTTATTTTTGTAAGATTCTGTTTTTTATAGCATTTATTTTTTTTTTTTTAGTGTTTACTTATTTTTGAGAGAGTGCATGAACAGAGAAGGGGCAGAGAGACGGAGATAGCATCCAAAGCGAGCTCTGTGGTGATAGCAGAGAGGCCAACGTGGGGCTCGAACCCATGAGCCGTGAGATTATGACCTGAGCTGAAGTCACTTAACCGAATGAGCCACGATCAGTGTGGAGCCTGCTTAAGATTCTCTTTCTTCCTCTCTGCCCCTCTCCCCTGCTCACACACTCACTCTCTTAAAAACATTAAGAATGTCATCTAGACTGGCACACGTCACTTCCACGGTATTCTATTGATCAAAGTAGTCACAGAGACCACCTAGATTCAAGATAGAGACTACAGTACCTCTTGATGGGAGGAGCAAAGTCACTGCAGAAGAACGCGTAGAATGGGAGACACAGCTGCTTTCATCTTTGAAAAATTCAATCTGCCACACTGAGGACATGGAGTCTCAAATTGCTCAAAAAGACCAGTGGGGCACCTTGCTGGCTCAGTAGAATATGCTACTCTTGATCTCGGGGTGGTGAGTTCGAGCCCCACGTTGGGTTAGGCACAGAGATTACTAAAAAAACAAACCCAGATTGCCCATCATCATGAGCTATCACGTTACTGCAATCCTAAAAGTAATGGTACGAGGTTCGTTCCTAAGTGATTGAGTACGCTGGTTGTAAACCAAGTTCTTCAGACTTTAGATCCAGTATTTCAGGCAGGGAAGTATTTTCAGTTCAGTGAAATATTTAAGTGCCTTCTGGGTGGCTCTGTTAGTTAAGCATCCACTTCAGCTCAGGTCATAATCTCATGGTTCATGAGTTTGAGCCCTGTGTTGGGCCCTGTGCTGAAAGCCTGGATCCTGGAGTCTGCTTCAGATTCTGTGTTTCCCTCTCTCTCTGCCCCTCCCCTGCTCGTGTTCTGTTTCTCTCAGAAATTAACATTAAAAAAAAATTTAAGTGCCTACTTTAGGATCCGCACTGTGGCAGAAGCTGGGGACACAAAGATGAACAAGATCTGGGTTTCTACTCTAAAAGAGCTCAGATACCCCGAGTAAGGGGGGAAAAATAACTACAATGTGATAAGAATTATTATTTTTTTTAAGTGTTTGTTTATTTTGAGAGAGACACAGCACAAGTGGGATTGGGGCAGAGAGAGTAAAGAGAATCCCAGCCAAGCTCCACACTGTCAGCACAAAGCCCGACGTGGGGCTTAAACCCACGAAACTGTGAGATCATGACACAAGCCGAGATCAAGAGTCAGATACTCAACTGATTGAGCCACCCAGGCACCCCAAAACTATTCTTTTTTTCTAACGTTTATTTTTGAGAGAGAGCATATGCACAGTAGAGGAGGGGCAAAGAGAGAAGGGAACAGAGGGTCCAAACCGGACTCTGCACTGAGAGCAGAGAGCCCAATGTGGGGCTTGAATTCACAAGCTGTGAGATCACGGCCTGAGCTGAAGTTGGACGCTTAACTGACTCAGCCACCGAGGCACTCCATGATAAGAACTATCCTAAATTATTCTTGGCAAGATGGGAGAAAACTTGAAATTTGAAGCTAGGCCATTAAAGATGAGTAGAGTTTTGCTAGGAAAACAGAAATGGAAAGGTATTATGTTTAGAAGAGATGTCAAAGTATATGAAAGAGATCAGTTCTGGCTTAATGCAGGCTAAAATAACCTGAGACAAACATCTAGAAATGGTACATAAAGGTCACTTTTTAAAATATATATTTTTTGGGGCCCCTGGGTGGCTCAGTCGGTTGGGCATCCGACTTCGGCTCAGGTCATGATCTCGCAGTCTGTGAGTTTGAGCCCCGCATCGGGCTGTCCTGACAGCTCAGAGCCTGGAGCCTGTTTCAGATTCTGTGTCTCCCTCTCTCTCTGACCCTCCCCCATTCATGCTGTGTCTCTCTCTGTCTCAAAAATAATAAACGTATAAAAATAAAAAGAAAAAATAAAAGAAAAAAATATATATATATATTTTTAAGTTTATCTATTTGAGAGAGAGAGAGAGAGAGAGAGAGAGAATCCCAAGCAGGCTCCACAATGTCAGTGCAGAGCCCAACATGAGGCTCGAACTCCCCAATCATGAGATCATGACCTGAGCTGAAATCAAGAGTCAGACATTTAATGGACTGAGTCACCCAGGTGTTCCCTGGTTTTTTGTTTTTAATGTGTAGCTGAGCTTCCAAGAAAGGGACACAGACACAATGAATTACTAGAGGGATACGGGGAATATACTTGCTAATGCTGACAAGAGACAAGACCAAGCAGGAAGCTGGAAATGAGACCTCCAGTTAAAGCTGGGACCCTGAGATAGCAACAGTCTTAGTAAAAGAGGGGAAACTGAGAAATGCATCCAGCTGGCAAAAGAAGAAAGCGAGGAAGTTTGCTTGGGCTTGTGGAGTCGGAAGATTCCAGAGTTCCAGGCCCATGAAATGGGCCTTTCATGTGAATTTGAGAACTTTTTTTTTTTTAATATGGAATTTATTGTCAAATTGATTTCCATACAACACCCAGTGCTCATCCCAACAAGTGCCCTCCTCAATACCCATCACCCACCCTCCCCTCCCTCCCACCCCCCATCAACCCTCAGTTTATTCTGTTTTTAAGAGTCTCTTATGCTTTGGCTCTCTCCCTCTCTAACCTCTTTTTTTTTCTTCCCCTCCCCCATGAATTTGAGAACTTCAAATAGCTACTTCCTGTGTGGTCTAGGAACCGTCATGACCCCCACCCCCACCCCATCCCCAAGTAAGAACTTGCATGAAAGTGGTCTCAGGTCAGTTATCCATGGCACTGCTCTAGAGAGACATGTGCATGATGATGCAGACCACGTGGGATGCTTACGCCACCACAGCCACCACCTACCAGATAAAAAAGCTCTAGAAGACCATCTCTGTCAAACCTGCAACACCTTTGATTAACAAAATCTTGTTATCCAGAATACAGATACAAAGAAACAAAGACAACCCAATAGTAAGACAAAGGCAGGGGAAGGAGCAAAGGATATGAATAGGCAGTTTCTAGAGGAAACATATGCTAATAGATAAGAAATCAACAAAAAGGTGCTCTACCTTAGCAGAAGCCAGTATGTAAATTAAAACGATCAGAAACCACTTAACACCACTTTGGAAAAACAGCTTAACAATAACTAGTAAAGCTAAATATTAGTAATAATTATTCTTGGGAGAAAGTAGCATATGGGCCCAAGGAAACTACACTTTTCTAGGAGGGAAAAAGTGGAGATGTCTCCGTGATCTTTCACTAGAGGGATGGAATAAATTGATTTACTCATGCAGTTGGAATATTATGTCGCGATTAAAAACTAGGTTTTCTTGGGGCGCCTAGGTGGCTTGGTTGAGCAACTCGGTGCTGGGTGTGGAGTCTGCTTGGGATTCTCTCTCTCCTCTGCCCCTCTCCCCGACTTGCATGCACACTTTACACTGTCTAAAATAAACAAAAAAACCAAAACCCACTAAGTTTTGTCAATATGGATGTACTAGTCTGAGCCAGTAGGATGGAGATATAGCTATCTAGATATCTAGATATGTTTCTTAATTTGTTATAAGAAATTGGCTCACATGGTTGTGGAGGCAGAGAAGTCCCAGGATCTGAAGTCAGCAGTTGGAGCACCAGGAGAGCTGATGTATTTCCAATCTGATTCTGAAGGCCTGACAAACCAGAGAGCCCATTGGTATAAGTTCCAGTCCGAGTCCAAAGACAGAGGAAGGCCAGTGTCTCAGTTCAAAGACAGTCAAGAGGACAGAAAGCATTCTCTCTTAGTATGCCTTTTTGTTTTAATTCAAGTTGACAGTTGACAATGGACTGACTGAGGCCCAACCACACTGGGGAGGGCAATAGGCTTTACTTCGGTCTATGGATTCAAATGTTAATCTCATCCAGAAAAGCCCTCACAGACGCACCAGGAATGTTTAACCAAATATCTGGGCACTCCGTGGCCCAGTCATGTTGCCACATAAAATTAGTCAGCACGATGGATAAATAAATGTCAAAAACAATGTTGAGTGAAAATGGCAAGCAAGCTCCAAAAGAATATGTCCCTTTTGATGCCATTAACATTACTTTTTTTAACCCCAAAATAATATTAAGGGCATTTCTATAGTAAAAGTATGGAATCATATACAGCACCAGAAGGATGGATAGTGTTTATCTCTGGGAAGGGAAGATGTGGATAAGGTGGGTAAATGGCATATTTTATTTTTAGTGCTTTAAATACATTTGGGATATTTCAAAAAAATTTTAGTGTTTATATATTATTTATTTTGAGAGAGAGTATGCACACATGCAGGAGGAGTTGAGAGAGAGGGAGACAGAATCCCTAGCAAGCTCTGTGCAATCAGCGGAGAGCACAACGCAGGGCTCAAACTCATGAACCTTGAGATCATGACTTGGGCCGAAATCAAGAGTTAGATGCTTAACCCACTGAGCCACCCGGGTGTTCCTCAAAAGTATAATGCATTGGCAGGGAACTGGAACTTGTTGGGAGTTGGATCAAAGTGGGAGATGAGAATACAAAGATGGCTTGGGGCCATATAGTGAAGGACCTTGACTTTCATGCTGAAGAGTTAAATTTTAGATGGTAGGTTATGGGAGCCCTCAAAGGTTTAAAGCAACAAATAAGTCTTTGAAAAGTACTCACGGGGAGGGTATCTTACTAATTGGGACTAGACCTTAGAGGCACAGTAAATGGAAAAGGAGACTATGAATTGACATAGACTGATAGGTAGCAAGGTTACAATCTGTACCACCCTCACCTCAGCCATCTACAGTTGTTTTTTCTTGTTCAATAAATAGTCTTTTGAAGAGCAGGCCTCACCAAGAAATTTAGCCACAAACCCTAGGCCTATAGAAAACAAAACAAAACAGATTTGGGATCTTTTTTCACTCAAATGACTGCTCTATGAAAGACATCTAGGAAACAATACTAAACTTATTGGCAGCAACAGGGCTCTACTGACAGTAATTTATTATAAGGAATTGGCTGACTGAGTCACAGAGGCATTCCTTTTTATGGCTCCGCCTGGCTACTTTCCTTCACTGTCCCCTCCCTGCAGTAGGGTTCCCAGGACAAACTATAACCTTGCCAGCCAGCAAAGCTGACCTTGACTAACACAGGGTGTGGAGAGCCATGGTGTCCCAGGCCTTGCCCATTACTGGTTCTCTTCTGAGTCTCTGGCCTCTGAATAATAGAAGAAACCAGAGAAAAGCAAACTCAACACACACCACGTATTTTACGTATATATAAACACACTGGAAATGGTTAACACTAGTCACTTCTGTGTAGGGAAATGATGAGGAATAGAGGGAGTGACAAGGGGTACTTTTACTTATCTCTATTTTTTAAATATTTTACATTGGAAATATATTCATGTATTCAAAAAAAAAAAAGCTTACAGACTAGTAGATATGATACAAATAAACATCTTTTTCCTTGAACAAAAAAAAAAAAACCAGTAACTATTTTTGAAGCAAGCGTGGCAATAAGTTGATAACAGTTAAAACTGAGGGATGGGTATAAAGGTTTCCTTTCTATTCCCTCAGCTTTTGTATATGTTTGAAACTCAACAGGTATTTTTATTATACAAGCTATATATATGTGCTCATCGTCAAAAAAGGAATTAAGAAAGTACATGACCTCTCCATTTGCCCCAATAACTATGAATGCTTGGTATACAGCCTTCCAAAACCACTTATCAGATAACCACATGTATACAAATGTTCCTTTTAAAGCAAAAATGAGATCATACTACACATATTCTGCTAGTTTTGACTGATCAACATTCCACTTTGTGGTATACCATTATTCTTTTATAAATTTTTTTTTTTTTTTTCAACGTTTTTTTTTTTTTTATTTATTTTTGGGACAGAGAGAGACAGAGCATGAACGGGGGAGGGGCAGAGAGAGAGGGAGACACAGAATCGGAAACAGGCTCCAGGCTCTGAGCCATCAGCCCAGAGCCCGACGCGGGGCTCGAACTCACGGACCGCGAGATCGTGACCTGGCTGAAGTCGGACGCCCAACCGACTGCGCCACCCAGGCGCCCCCCATTATTCTTTAACTTATTTAACACTCTTTGTTATGGGGCACCTGGGTGGCTCACTGGGTTGAGCATCTTTCTTCGGCTCAGGCCACGATCTCACGGTTCATGGGTTTGAGCCCCACATTGGGCTCACTGCTGTCAGCATGCAGTCTCCCTTGGATCCTCTGTCCCCTTCTCTCTGCCCCTCCCCTGCTTGTGCTCTCTCAAAAATAAACATTAGAAATTTGTTTAAAAAAAGATTAAAATATTGCAAATAATATCCTTATACAAATACGCTGTGTGGTTGTATGAATATTTCTAAGGCCTAGAGGCTTAGCAGTGAAATAGGTAAGAGTATAGACACTTTACATTTTTGATAAAGACCCTACAAACTTGTCATTTCCATTAGCAAGAGAATGCTGTTATTTAAATATTAAAAGTGCTGTGAAAGGGTACATAACTGGTTGCTATGGAGCACAAAAGAGGTCTTAAATATCACAACAGGGATCCAGTAGCCAGTGGTTCTCATCTATAAAGTCCAACACCTACTTTTGTTTCTTGTGAAGGCATTTAAGGGCATACATCTCCTGACACCAGCTTGGGCTTCATTGCTTTAAATTAAGTTGAAAATTTGTGTTTTTTCTTTAAGGGTTGCCAGGAATATTTCATTTCCGGCAAGTTGAGATTATTTATTTATAATTTTATTGGATGTGATAAGAGAATACAGTCTTTAAGATTCCTACTTTAAATTCGTTTAAGGATTTGTTTTAAAAAATTGTTTTGGAGGGGTACCTAGGTGGCTCAGTCGGTTAAGTGTCCCACTTCAGCTTCAGGACGTGATCTCAGTTTGTGAGTTTGGGCTCCGCATCGGGCTCTGCACTGACGGTGACGGGGCAGAGCCTGCTTGGGATTCTCTCTCTCTCTGCCCCTCTCCCACTTGCTCACACACTCTCTCAGAATAATAAATAAACTTAAAAATAATAAAACTTGTTTTGGAATAGTGAATACAAATGTTTCTAAGTGTTCTATGGTCATGGAAAACTGTTCCATATTACATATACACATACATGCACATATACATGTCAGGTTTGTTGTTTGTATTATTTCTTCTCAGTCCTTATTCTAGTGCTGTTCAGTTCCAAACAAAGTGTAATAAAGTCCCTCACTATAACCATATTTTTATCCTGTTCTTGCATTCCTAGGAATTTTTGCTTTAGCTTCTTAGTTGCTTTGTTTGTTGCAAATTTATGATCATCCCTTCTTCTGAAGTTATTTTTCTTTACATTAGCAAATGATCACTTTACTGTTTAGTATTTAACTTTTCTTAATATTGTCACTCCTTACATCTGTCTACATTCTTCAGGAATGTCTTAGCCATCTATTTTCAATTTCTCTTTATTAATGTTTATTAGAAACTACCTACAACTTGGATTTGCTTTTTTAACCCAATCTATTAGTCTTTGTCTTTTAATTCAGTCCATTGATATTTAGTGTAATATCTCATGAACTTGATGGTATTCACCTTGACAGCAAATATGTCTATTCTTCTTAATTAAATACAGTTTATGCTCCATAAAGACTTAACAATTGCTTGACGGTTTTGACAAGCTACATTTGAAATGACAGTGGGTGCTCCAAGTGAAAATGACCGTCAGACAATTAGAGGTAAAGAAGCACTGGACAGCTACATATTGGCATTATCTGTTCGAGATTTTTTTTTTTAAGTTTTTATTTAAATTCCAGCTGGTTAGAGGCACCTGGATGATTCAGTCAGTTAAGTATTCGCCTTTGGCTCAGGTCATGATCTCGCGGTTTGTGAGTTTGAGCCCTGCGTCAGGCTCTGTGCTGATAGCTAGGAGCCTGGAGCCAGTTTCAGATTCTGTGTCTCCCTTTCTCTCTCTGCCCCTCCCCCACTCATGCTCTGTCTCCCTCTCTCTCAAGAATAAACATTTAAAAAAAAATTTTTTTTTTATTTCCAGCTAGTTAACATACAGTATATTAGTTTCAGGTATAGAATATAGTGATTCAACACTTCCATATAACACCCGGTGCTCATCACCCCAAGTGCACTCCTTAATCCCCACTTCCTATTTCACCCATCCCCCTACCCACCTACCCTCTGGTAACCATCACTTTGTTCTCTACAGCTAAGAGTCTGTTTCTTGGTTTCTTTTTTTTCCTTTGCTCATTTGTTTCTTAAATTCCACATGAGTGAAATCACAGTCTTTCTCGGACTTATTCTTCTGATTAGCATAATATTCTCTAGCTCCATCCATGTCTTACAAATGGCAAGATTTCATTCTTTTTTATGGCTGAGTAACATTCCATTGTGTGTGTGTGCGCACGCGCCCTATCTTTATCCATTCATCACTGATGGACACTTGGGCTGTTTGCGTAATTTGGCAGTTGTAGACAATGCTGCTATAAACATTAGGGTGCATGTATCCCTTTGAATCTGTGCTTTTGTATTCTTTGAGCAAATACCTAGTAGTGCAGGGGCATCTGGGTGGCTGAGTCCGTTAAGTGTCCAACTCTTGCTTTCAGCTCAGGTCATGATCTCACAATTCGTGGGGTCGAGCTCCACATCAGGCACCACGCTGACATCACAGAGCCTGATTGGGAATCTAGCCCTCCCTTTCTCTCTGCCCCTTCCCTACTCATGCTTGTGCACTCTAAATAAATAAACACTAAAAAAAAAAAACCCTAGTAATGCAATTGCTGGATCATAGGGTAATTCTATTTTTAACTTTTTGAGGAACCTCCATACTGTATTCCAGAGTGGCTACACCAGTTTGCATTCCCACCAACAGTACAAGAGAATTCCCTTCTCCACATCCTCGCCAACACCTCGTTTCTTGTTGATTTTAGCCATTGTGACAGGTGTAAGGTTTGCTCATTGTAGTTTTGATTTGCATTTCTCTAAGTGATGTTGAGCATCTGTTCATGTGTCTGTTGGCCATGTGAATGTCTTCTTTGAAAAAAATGTCTATTCATGTCTTTTGCCCATTTTTTAAATTGGATTGTTTTGGGGGGTGGTGAGTTTTTGTTTTGTTTTTAAGTAATCTCTATACTCAATGTCAATGTCGGGCTTGAACTTACTTACAATCCCAAGATCAAGAGTTGCAAGTTTTGCCAACTGAGACAGCCAGGCACCCAGGATGCTGAGTTTTATAAGTTCTTTATGTTTTGGATACTAACCCTTTATCAGGTATGTCATTTGCTCCTTTGGAGTTCTCCAGAGAAACGGAACCAACAGGTTAGAGAAAGAACAAAAGTGAGAGTGAGAGACTTATTTTATGGAATTGGCTCACATATTGTAGGGACTGGCAAGTCTGAAATGTGTAGGGCAGGCTAGCAGGCTGGAAATTCAGGTAAGATGGATGACGTAATTCAAGATCTACAGGCTAGAGCAGTGCTTGGCTGGCTCAATAGGTGGAGCATGTGACAACTGATCTCGGAGTTGTAAGTTCAACCCCACTTTGGATATAGAGATTGCTTTAAAAAAAAAAATCTAGGGGCGCCTGGGTGGCGCAGTCGGTTAAGCGTCCGACTTCAGCCAGGTCACGATCTTGCGGTCCGTGAGTTCGAGCCCCGCGTCGGGCTCTGGGCTGATGGCTCAGAGCCTGGAGCCTGTTTCCGATTCTGTGTCTCCCTCTCTCTCTGCCCTTCCCCCGTTCATGCTCTGTCTCTCTCTGTCCCAAAAATAAATAAACGTTGAAAAAAAAAAAATTAAAAAAAAAAAATTTACAAGCTGGAAACTCAGGCAAGGTTTCTGTTTTGTTGTTGTTGTTTGTTTTTTTGTTTTTGTTTGTTTTTTTTTTTTTAAGTAATCTCTTCACCCAATGTGGGGCTGGAACTTAAACAACCCTGAGATCAAAAGTTGCATGCTCTACAGAATGAGCCAGTCAGATGCCCCCCATGTTAGTCTTATGCCCCCCATGTTAGTCTTATGCAGTATTCCTTCTTTGGGAACTCTCAGTCTTTGCTCTTAAGGCCTTCAACTGATCGATGAGGCCCATCCATATTATGGAGGATAATCTGCATTACTCAAATTACTAAATTACTGATTTAAATGTTGATTACATCTAAAAAATACCTTCACAGCAACATCCATACTGGTGTTTGACCAAACAACTAAACACCATAGCCTAGCCAAGGTGACGCAAAATTAACCAACACCTCAGCACCACAGCAAAAGATGACCAAATGTGAATGAATTGTATCTAAAACACCTACTTTATATAACAAGTATTTTTAACACTGTTACTATCCTTAAATACAATAATTATTTAACGTACCTACACACAATTTTTTTAATCCGCACAATGCCCGAATAGTAATATAAAGCAGTTTTTAAAACAATTTACAATGAAATGATGTCTGCATACAAATATTTGGACATAGTTATATTAGCATTCAGATGATTAGCACTTCTGTGCATTCACCATCGATTCAGTGTCTACAAATGCAGATTGTTACGATTAGCATTGTGTCAGAGACTCAAATACCAAGAACAGGCTTAGCCATCAATAGCATGGCTTTGTGAAATGTAGTCTTCCCTCCAAATTACTGTAAAACAAATTACTGTAGTCTTCCCTCCATTTAAATAAAGTTGCATAGCTAGAGAATTCAGAGAACACTAAACCTGTACAAAAAATACTTTTGTGTTTATATGGAAAAGAGATTATAGGCTTGGCTAATTATAAACTGTCTTTTCACTTATTTGAATATCTATGGGGACATTTAATAGTTGCACAGGACTTGGGACAACATGTTGTGCCAAGATTATCGCAGGCGTTGCAAGAAATCTAGCATCCTTGGCGTTCACCCACCAAATGCCAGAGATGCTTCCCAATCACAGTGACAAAACACTTTCACCTTGGCTGGGGGGCGGGGGGTGGATACCACTTCTGAGAACCACTGTAGTAAACAGGAAGCTATCAAAGATACTTCCCCCAAGTTTTTCTTTGAGCAATTGGGAAAAAAATGCAGAAAAACATAGAGACTACTTACATACTCCCATTATTTCCAGTACCAAGATTTAACACCTCTAACATTCTATCTTATCCCCAATCGTATTTGTAAAAGAAGTACAAAATTATAGACCTGTGACATTGTGATAGAAGAAATACAGGGGCGCTTGAATGGCTCAGCTGGTAGAGCACATGACTCTTAATCTCAGGGTCCTGAGTTCAAGCCCCACGTAAAAGGTAGAGCTTATTTAAAAAAACAAAACAAAAAACATACTCATTTGCTCTTCTTCAGAGGTTGTTGGCACAGAATTTCTAAGACCCCTGTAACCTCCAGAGTCATGATGACTCTGTGCTAATGAGATGACTTGGTGGGCCCCTAGTTTAAGGATGGGAGCTGATTGCCACAGAACAGGACCAAGGCATGATGAGAGGACTGGAACTTTCAGCCCCACTCTCCCAACCTACAGGTTGGGAAGAAGGGATGGAGATTGAGTTCATCACCAATGGCCAATGATGATTTAATCAATCATGCTTATGTAATAGGACCTCCATAAAAACGCTAAATAATGGGGTTCAAAGAGCTTCTGGGTTGGTGAACACACAATGGTGATCTTAGGGTGGTATGCCTTTACCTGCCCTAATTATCTCTTCCATTCAACTGTTTCTGAGTGGCATCCGTTATAATAAACCAGTAACAGTAAATAAAGTGTTTTCCTAGTTTGGCTCTGTGAGCCATTCTAACAAATTATCAAACCTAAGGAGGAGGTCATGGGAACTGAGTTGCAGCCAAGTCACGCAGAAGTGGGGGTAACCCAGGGACCCACTACTTGTGATTGGCATCTGAACTGGGGGACAGTCTTAGGAGACTGAGCCCTTACCTGTAGGGTCTATACTAACTCCAGGTAGCTAGGAGAACTGAATTATGGGATACTTAGCTGCTGTCTGCAGAGCTGGGAGAATTGTTTGGTGTGGGAAAAACCCATTTGGTGTCAGAAATCCTGTGAATAGAGGAAACCATTGTCAATTTAAAACGCCTTCAACCTCTGCCCTACTCCACCTCATTTCACCCCCAATATAACTTCTGAGTTTAGTGTGTCTTTTCAATCTATTTTTACAATTTTATCCACAACACGGAGTATGGTTTTTCCCATGGGTTTGTGATACTCTATCATCCTCAATTTCTCACATATACATATGATCTGTTTCTGAGCTTATTATATTATGCCAATGATCTATTCGTCTACTCCTGCACTATAATGCCACATTTATATTACTCTAAGCTTTCTACTATGTCTTGATATCTGGTAGGATCAACCCATCTTCTTTGTTCCTCTTTAAAACTGTCTTAGCTACTTGTGCTTTTAAAGATTTTTTAAAAGGAAAAGTGGTATTTTCTACAGACATGTGACCCAGCATAGGACAGTGAAGAATCCAAGAAATCTTACTGGAAAAAGAGAAGACAGGGGAGTAGAGAGGATGTTCTATTCAGAAAGAAAGCACAAACAGGCACGGAACAAGAAACAGCATGTGATCATATAGGCAGTTGATATTAAAGAACATAAAGCATGAAGTAGAAACATAAAGTGGGTCAGGTCTTAAGGACCTCATATGCCATGCTAACGAGTCTGGACTCAACTCTACGGGTGAGAGTCTTAACCTATTGTTTATGATAGAGCTTCAGAGAAGACTGAGAGCAAGAGAGTGCCATAATTTAGTTAGTTCCAAATAGAGATCTAGGATAGCAATGTGGCAAATAAATTAGATGAGGTCAAGATTGGAACCAAGACCCCTAAAAGGCTTCTGCAAAATTGTAAGCAAGAAATGGAAAGGACAGAACTGATTAAGTGGATGCTTAAATAGTAAGAATGAATAAGACAATTACTTGGTTGGGAGTAGGATACAGGGAAATCTATTAAAACTCTCATTTCTGACTTGGATGATAACATCATTAACTAAAATAGGGAGAAAAAAATAGGTCCTGGAGACAAGGAATGCGATTAGTTGTGAACATGTCAAGTTAGGGGACTATGAGATATTCAAGTGGATATGTCACACAATTGGATAGAGCTGAAGCTCCAAAGGTCAACCTAGACGATACAGATTTGGAGGTCAGCAGCAGGGATGAATAGCTGACATTTATTGAACGCTTATCATACGCCAAAGAAATACTTAACATGAATTATCTCATTTAATCTTGAAACTAATCTTTTAAATTAGGAACTATTTTTTTTAAATCCACCTTAAACAGAGGTAAACTGAGGAATTAAGAATAAGCAACTGGACTACTGCAATACGGCTAGAATGGTAGAGCTGGGATACCAACACCGAGTACTTAACTATTCTTGTAACGTTAAAATCATTGAGTGCCTAGAATAATCCAGGAAAAACATATAGAATGAGAGAAATGGTCTAAAAACAAAATTCTGAAGCACATCAGTGTTTAAAGTGGGCAGAAATTCCCAAAGGAAATCAAAAGAAAAAGTCAAAGGCATAGAAGGAAACAAGAGAGTGATCCCTCCCTAGGGCCAAAGTCCAACTTCAGTGCAGCAGAGAAACAGCCAGGGAAGGACCGAAATCATCAGTGGGTATGGCACAACAGAGGCCACATTAACCAGGAGTTTCAACACAACTGTGGAGGTGGAACGAATTTTAAGTCTGTGGAAGTGGCAACATGTGGAGTTCTCCTTAAATAATCTTGAGCAAGTTCACATACTGAGAAGGAAGAATGTGAATTAGAGACAACTAATGGAGCAAGGTCTGGGATTGAAAAGGGTAATGAGGGAGGCAAAGACCGCAGCAGAGCTGTTTGAAGGATCTGTGATGGGCACAGGCTAGACAGGAAATCAGTTTAGGTCAAGAAAGGGCTAAAAGACTGGAAGAAAACAGAAGGTAGCAAAAGACCTGAAGTCTCCAAGTTCCAGAGAGGGTGGAAATGAGAAGGTAAGAAAGCTTCTCAAAAAGACTGATGTAAGAAAAAAGGGGGGGAGGAAAGGGGTGAAACAGAAGTCGGAGAGAAACAAAAAAAGACCGATGTTCCACTTTTTTTTTTTTAGGGAGTGGGAGGGGCAGAGAGAGAGGGAGAGAGAATCTTAAGCAAGCTCCACACCCAGCGCTGAGCCCAACCTTGAAATCAGGACCTGAGATGAAATCAAGAATCAGATGCTTAACCTACTGAGCCACCCAGGTGCCCCTATGTTACATGTTTTGAAAGTGCACAGGGGAGCTTGGAGAATGGTAGTGACCCTACCATACAGGCAAGTGAGAAAGCAGAGAAGGCGAAGCAGAGTTCTTGGTTAACACACCGAGAGAGGATGGGAGTAGAAGGGCTGGTGGTATAGGAAAGCTGAGGTTTTTTTAATCACAGAAGAGGGCCTTTAGGTGACAGGTTTAGGAGTCGGACAAAAGTCAGAATAGTATGCACATGAGAGAGACAAGTGTCCAAGAGGATTGTTATTTTGGGCGATTACCAAGAATGACGTGAACCAGCAAGACTCAAAGCTCAACATGGAATGGTGGCAAGAACAGCTCTTTTCATAGTTGGGTTTTACCTTGAATGCACGGTTTTCTTTCACATCCTCTTCACAACTTTGTGAAAAGACCTGCAGGTAGATTTCCTATGTGAAATCAATCCTATGCTAATACTACACCCCCGGAGTTTAAGGAGCTGGACTGCATTACTATAAGCTGCCCAACAATTCTTCCCTTTGAGAACTAGGCCTCCTTCACTTTGGGCAATTTTGACAGGGCTGTTAAACAAGGGCTTCTGCCTTCCTTAACTGAGGGGTGCACCACTGGCCGTGACCTTGCCAGAGTACTTGTCAATTACCTTGACACAGTAATTGGTGCTGGAATGGTCACGGACCAAAGAAGAGCTTTGGTCTCTACAGAGTCTTTTCAGGGGATTTATACAGAGGCTGAGACAGTCTTTTCTGACATCATGAGTTGATACTACCAGTCCTAAAACTGCACACCCCCATTTCATGGGTGCTAAGAACTCAAAATATAGAAATCCAGTCTGTGACTAGAAAACAGGTAGTCAAGGCCCCACCTCTGTAGCCCATACCCTATTTAAGTACACAAAAATACCAAGACACAGACACGGCAAAATATTTAATGTCTGCCTTATCCTCCCATTCCTGTTGTGATTCAACAGCCTCCCCAAGATGGAGTATCAGAGAAAACATGGGCGCTTTTTCTCAGCAGGATTTGGAAACCATTAAGGCCCTAGTTCTCTTGACTTGGAACCGAGTGCAGGTGAGATCGTTCCACAGCATGCCTCAGGCCTCTCTGTTCAAGGAAAATAGCCCCCCGGTTCTACGGGACTCCTGAGGTCTTCTGTTCTTCTGCAGCCTGGCGCCGGGAGCTGCGCCGCTGGAAATAGTGGTAGACTCGGGCACTGCAGAGGTAGCCCCCGTACACAGTGAGAAGCATCATGGAGGTAGAGAAGGTCTTGTAGCCAATGTCAGCTAGTTGCTTGGCAGTTGGCATGCTGTCCCCTACAAAGACAGACTGGATTTAGACCCAAGGATACGGCCTCACCTGCCCAGCCCACTTCTCTGCTTAAGGCCATTCTACACCTTCTGCATCCTGCTTAGTCTGTCTGTACTTTACTCTGGATGGCCGCTACACCCACGCAGAATCTTATACTGGAAGATACTGTTCAAGAACTCTTAAGATTCAAAAAGACAAATACGGTCTGCATATGAGATACAACAACACAGCTAGAAAGAGGTACATTTGAATGACATCACAGGTAACACCCTGCCCTCTATGTTTGTGGGGAAAAGTGACTGGTATGAACCACCCAGAAATGTTTGTAACTGGTATATGACTGTAAGCACGCATCAATTTTTCTGGCTAGTAGGGAATGAATGGGGGTAGTCAGGGATTAAACGAGAGCAGGAGTTCTCTCTGGGAGATCAAATGGGAAACTTCTACGCTATATCCGATTTGTTTTCCCATAAAACCAATCTTGTTCACGGTGGTTAAGTTCCCAGGTGATCCCTCAAGCATCTGTTTAAAGCCATAATATACCTGAAATAATGCCAACAGTATGTTTACACTATTTCAATTATATTAACCTTCTACAACTTTAATTCCAAGTTCCAAACATAATTCCAAGAACCTATCCTAAGGGTTAAAAAGAAACTGAGTCCCCAACAAATTGTTAGCTCACATTTGCATGAATAAATTACTTCTAATTTAACTGTTCCCTAGATACTCTGAACTAGAGAACAAGATAAAGTTTAGCATGGGAATCTTTCATCCTGAACAAAATGTTCCTCAATCTGGGACTATGAATGTGTTCTTAGGCTCCTCTCTGTTGAGGGACTTGAAATTAAAAGACTGACTGAAATTAGCGAAAACGGGTTGCTTAAAAGTCAAGAATTTGGAAGAAAAGCTCAGGTTTGGCTGGTTTAGGGGGTCAAGAGTAGGGTGAGGCAAAGAAGAGCTTCTCACAGCAAGCTCAATGGGTGAAACACTGCCTTTGAGCCAGTTCCTGAGGGTGGAACCCAAGCTGGGCTGAGGCACAGCTTCCCTGAATTCTAATTCCAAATGACTATGGAAAAGTGACATTACATAGAGGAAGAAAACCAAATGGCACAGGTTCAGGCGAGAAAGAGTTGCGTTCTTGGTTATCTGAGGCTTGAAAGGGACCCTGAGCTGTGAGACAGTGAAGAAAACACACATACCTCGAGCTAAGGTGGTAGACAAGATCCCAGGAAAGAGACCTGCAACCTTCAACCTCTGTCTCACTTATTCCTTCTCCACCTATCCCCTATTATCCCGGCCAGATGCTAACCAGTTATAGGACCACTTCTTCGAGGGGCTGGAGGAAGAAGGCTGGAAGCATTCACCAGCTAACAAAAGTAAAAGGATGGTACAGCTTGGCTAGAAGAGCAACAGAAGACCTACTAACAGATGTAATTTTGGTGTCTAGAACCTCACTTTCGTTTCTTATCTAATCCAACCTGAGATTTCTATGTTCAAGCTAACAAAAACTCTCCACAGACCCTGAGCTAAGGCAGGCAGTAGAAATGGAGAGGAAAGATACACAAGTTATTTTGGAAGAATGTGATTTATCAATGGAATGGATTAGGGTAAAGCTGAAAATATCTCCAAGGTAGCAAATTAGGAAACTCTGTGGATGGGATAATAGGGATAAGAAATGGAAAGAAACAGGTGTGTATCACTGTGCGTATGGGGGTGGTAGTGGCAGTGAGTAGCAGTCAAGTTCATGAGATGGATTTTGGATATGTTAAAATTCAGATGTTCAACAAAACATTCATGTGATAATGCCTACCAGGCAGAAAGACATGCAAATTGGACCAGATCTTGAGAGAGAGACTAGGCTATAGATACAGAGGTTAACAGTGACACCAAAGCAGAGGATAAAACCAGAGAGAGAAACCAAGGGAATGCTGGTTTGAAGAAGAAAAAGAATTCATGAAAGAAGGCAGGTGGGAAATCCCAGAAACATCTGGGAAGGCTTTTTCATTTAACTACATCTCCCTTCCTGTTGCAAATCACTGCAATCAAGTCACTGCCACTGATTGAGTTATCCTTCCCACCTGTGAGCCAGAATGAAAACTGGGAATCACCACTCCAAGTTAAGTGCCATGAAGACTGGTCAGATGAGATCATCAGATGGGAAAAGATAACTCGATCATGGGTAAACAAACCTAAGGTAGAAGTCAATTTAGTGCACTGATTAAGTGAAAGCACAGATCCTTTTTTTTTTTTTTTTTTAAACAGGCTCAAGCCCAACATGGGGTTCGAACTCATGACCCTGAGATGGAGAGTCCCATGCTCTACCAATTGGGCCAGCCAGGCACCCAGTTAAAGCACAAATTCTCAGCCAGAGTTCCAGTAGAGCCACCAACACCACCTCCCAAGTTTCATGTGTCTATGTATTTTTCTGGGACAGAGAGAAATAGATTACTAGAAGGGTAACTTTTTACCTCGAAGAATTCTTGTGATTTTCTGGTTAAGGGAACAGAAGTAAAGGTGCAGCAGCTTGAGAACGTTAACGAGATCAAGGAAATTCTAATTATATTTTGTTTATTGATAAGATACAGATATGTTTTAAAAAGGAAAAGGCTGGTGGCTAACCTGAGAATAAAAAAAGAGGTGGATAGGATGGAACAAGATCCAGGATGGCTCAAGAAAAGGCAAAATTAGAAGCCCAGGTAGAAGGATTTACCTTGGAAATGAAAGAAACTTGTGAGGTTAGCAACATACTCTCATATGAGAGACATCCATTTTCTTAAAAAAAAAAAAAAAAAGAAGAAAAAGAAGAAGAAAAGAAAGAAAGAAAAGAAAAAAGCTCAAAGCCGGGTCTGTTATGGGGTGATGGGGTTAGACTGAAGTTTTCAAAAAATAGGGAGGTAAAAAAAAAAAAAAAAAAAAAAAAAAAAAACAAAAACACAGGGGAAAAAACACAAGAACCAGTATGAAAAATTCCATAGGAGTGCAATCTGCAAAGTTCTGGCTCTTCTCTTTTTCTGCCCCCTAAACATGGGAGTACTTCAAGACTCGAGTTTCTCCTCTGGAAATCATTTCCTCAAATGTGTTCCAGCCACCTCCGCCTAGATTTACTCATTTATCTGTCTACCTTTTACTCGTACTATGAAGGCCACAAAGAAGTACATGGCTTCTGTCACAAAGCAGCTATGGTCTGATGGGGAAAAGCCATACATCCCAAATCCTGTTACCTAAGGCAGAAGACAGAGCGGATCAGAAGAGAGGCAAAGTGAGAGTTCAGAGAAAAGGTGGGGGCTCAAGAAAAGTTAGCAATAAGCTGGGGAGGGGGTGTGCGGCTCTGTCTTTTAGATGCGCAGGCAGGATTTACACCAGTAGAGAATAAGGAGGGGGAGAGCATTAGAGGAACCGAAAGCAGCGAGTGGAGCTGTTTAATCGATAAGCACGGAGGGTGCCTGGCGAAAGCCACATATCAAGGCGCAGCCGACTGTAAGGCAGGGAAGGGTCCGAGCTACCGAGGTCAGAGCATGGAGGGCCAAGGCGCGGGGTTGGAGTCAAGGTTTCACGGAAACCTATGGCTGTCGGGGGCCTGTAGGGCTGCAAGCGGGGCAGATGGCGGCTCGCGCGGTTCGCGGCGCAGGAAACGCGGTGATCTCAAGGGCACCGAAGACGGGGGCTTGCCAAGATGAGTTAACAAAGGCCGATCCAAGACCGGGCGCCTCAGCGGACAGGCGGCCCCTGCGGGACCCTCGCAACGGTGTACCTGGATGTTGCAGCTCCCCGGCGTCCAACCTCGGCCTCTGCAGGCAGCGTCAGGCCGCCGCAATCTGCGCAATTTCCTAGCGCAGCCGGACTCAGCAACCCTGACCATGTATGCGTTATTGGCATAGACCTGGGGCGCTATTGGCGCGGAAAGCCACCCTTTCCGCCCCCCCACCCGACCCGCTTACCCTCTAGGACTCCGCTCCGGACGCCAGAGAACGCAGCGCGCGGAACACTACACAAAACCACCCACCGAGGATGCAGCTCTCGTTTGCCGCAGCTCGGCTGGGGTCCCGCCTTTGTGCTTCCGGGCCAGTCACCCTTACTACGCATCCTCAGACGAGTCTTCCTTTCGGAGAGGACCGTTGCATTCTGGGGGTTGTAGTCATTGTCCTTTGAGAGAGGGTCTTTGGCGACCCAGCTCTAGAACCGGAACTTTTAGGGATACACAGTCAAGATAGAAAACATAACCTTTCTCTTCGACTCAGAGAGAGTCAGCCAATCCCCAGCCTAGGCGCGGTGACGCCCCCGGAGCTGGTAGATTCTCTAGGGGGTCAGCCCGCTGGAGGTGGGCCGCGCTCCCCCTAGAGCCTGGAGCTGCCCTCTTCCGCGTGGCCGGCTTTGGCTGAACTCAGGTAGGAACCGGTACGCACTGCGAGGCCTGGACCGCCAAGGATGCTACAGGTTTGGCTAGGGCCACAGAGTGGGTACGAGGGACGAATGTCTGACGTTTCCGGCCAGTGCGTGAGCTCCCCGCTTGCAGGAGGAGTGGTGAAGACCCAAAGACGCACTGGGAAGGGAGTGTCACTTGGGGGGAAAAGGACCGCATGGGCACCCCTGCCAGGGGCCCAGAGTGGCTGGGATTATCGAGGGGGGATTTCCGGGGTTTTTTTTCTTCATTTTTTTTTCCTGTGGCATGAGTGAAAATCTATACATGCAGTGATACACCACAGCATACACACGGCCACGTGCGCTGAAGCGCCCCCCTCCCCCCCAACTCGTTTCTGGAAAAACCACGATTTATTGAGTAGACAAGTAGTAGGCTTGATTGGAAGGCCCAGATTGTTAAGTGTGGAGTGAACAAAAGTAGGCAAAGGTGTCGGACTACCTAACAAGGTCGCAGCTGCAGCTGAAGGCCAAGAGTTGTCTTTCTGTCCCCACTTTGACCTCCTGGGGAGGAGCTCTGGTTTCAGTCAGTGTCCGGACCTGGGCCCAGCCAAATCTGGGGTGGCTGTGCCCCTCACTCCTGCAGCCTGATGCAGGCAGCTCTTCCCTTTACTGGTTAAGGCAGTGTGAATCCTCGAGGGCTGGGACTGAGAGGAGCCTGCCTCCCTGGTTTGGCACAGAGTAAGAAAGGGTTAACATAACGCTGGCAGAACCACAGTGTGCCAGGTGCTGCCACATAGGAAGCTGAGATCCTCTGCTGAACATGGCTGGAGGCTGGCAGGCCCATAGGGCCTATTTATAGCCAGGGGTCCAGGCTGCTGACCTGTGACATTCCCTGGCTGCCAATCCTTCCTGAAACAAGGCCAGTTCAAAGCACACTCCCTCCTCCCCTTCCCGTTCTTTCCTCATCACAGGGGGTAGGGTGGTTTTAATTTTTTCCTCCTTGAGTTTCCCAGCTCCAGAGGTGCCCAAAGTGGTCAATACCTCAGGAGAAGGCCTTCAGATGACAAAGGAGAGCTGGCCTTGGAATGTCAGGAGCCATCAACATGGACTTGCTCACCCTTACTTCCCTATCCCAGATTACCCTTCGGGCCACTTTCTGGCCCCCTGATGCAGGTGTTGGTTAGTTGCCCTGGCTGCTCTGGGGGCAGCTGAGAAATAGGTATAGGGTTTGGGAGGAGAAAAGGGGTGGAGCTAAGGATGTCCTTGGGAAGACAGCGGCAGGAGGGACCCAAATGACACCTCCCCCCACTAGAGCTCCAGAGAAGAGAGGCGGAGCAAATTCAAAGGTCATAGGGAGCAGAGTGATCTGAACCAGCTGTGAAAAGGTGTAGCTGTCAGCAGATTAGGTTCCTGCTCCCCAAAGAGGGCCCTGGCGGGGAGGGTGAGGGAAGGCTTAGAAAGGTCATGCATGATGGGGAGAAGCTAGCAAGAACTAGGAAGTCCCCAGGGAGAATGACAAGCCCCAGGGCCAGAGATGCCAGCATGGCAGCAAGTCTGGTGCCAGGGCAGCCTGGGGGCGGGGAGGAATAGGAATGACCAGAGGTTTCTGAGGACGCAGATGTTGCTAGGAGAAGCTAGGAGGGGGTTGAGAGCTTTGTATTTTGTTAACAAACACTGAGATCCATTGATGCTGTGTGGGGCTTGGCAGAGGTCAGAGCAAAGGGGTCCCTGGGGCCTGTGTCGGCTCAAAAGCCCAGACCCCTCCTTGGCAGCCCTTACCTCATTCCTCTTGTGGCTGAGGTACTTCTTTAGCCATTTAACTGGGCTTGGGGACAGGACTTCTGGTGTGTGAGAGGCAGCAGTGGGCAGCCCTTGCCTCCCTCTCCCTTCACCCTCCCCTCAACACACACACCCAAAGCAGACAGGACTGGGGTGTGATTCTACCCCTTTCAGAGGACAAGGAGAAAACCCCGCATCTGGAGAGGGACAAGGCAACTCCATTTCTGGCGAGATGTGGTGGCAAGAGGCTATGGGCTGCTTGATGGTTCAGGATCTCCAGGCAGGTAGTTGGGCCCCACAGCCTCCTGTCCCCCAGAAGAGGCTGCTCCATGGAGAGTCCCAGAGATCCTGGTGGCCAGGTGCCCCAAGCTTCTGACTATCTCCACTGGGGTAAAGAAGCTGCCTGGCCTGGCCCCAGCTCTGCTCACAAATGTTCTGGATGATTCTGCAGGCAACAGATGAATTCACCCACTGGATGGTTCTCATAGCATATCTTGTACACAGCCATGAATAGAGGAAACCTAGAATGGGGAAGGAGAAACCCAGATTAGCCTTCCGGTATACCTCTACTACCTGCCCCCGCCCACTCCCCCGTCCACCTCCTAACCCTCCACTCTCCTACTCTCCCACCTTTGAGCTCAGGCCGACTCTGGTTCTCAATTTCCAATTGCTGAGAAGTTGAACTCCTAGTCCTGGGTTTAGGGCAGGTTGTTAATTGCCCTGCTCCCTATTGTATTGAACTTGCCTGTATGATTCCCTGGCATGAATTTTTTGTTCTAGTTGGGTAAGCCACTTAACCTCTCTAAGCATCAGAATCATCAACTATAAAATAGGACCAATATAACAAAGTAATGAAGAAGCCATTATGTATTAATGTGTAGGTGCTCAATAAATGCATTTCTTTCTTCCCATCCTCTTACATAGGCTGCTTCCTTTACCTTGGGGCTTTCTGCCGACCAGCCATAAGCTGATCTTCTGAACCTGTTTCATACTCTCTTATTCTAGGATTCTTTCTCAGATCAGTAGAGCTCTGCTCTGATCAGCCCATCACTCCCACTGTCTTTGTGCTCCCTGAAAAGGAGCACTTTGACACAGCGGCTGTCTTCCTCACCCCTCGGCACCCAGGACAAGATTCAGGGGACAGAAAGGTTGGCCTCCAGGGAGCAGCTTAGATGGGATGATGGGACAGTCAGTTGAGTTTATTCCTGCTGCCCCCATAGCAAAGGACAGGAGGACAGGACCGGAAGTGAGGCTATGCAAAGGGGTCCAAGCAATGTGGTGCAAAGAGCAGTAGACTGGAGGGAGTTCAAAGACTATGAAGTAGCAGAGGGACAGCGGGCAGACCAGACTCTCTCCAAGCTGTAGTCTCCTTGTCTGTAAATACAAGGTTTCCCTCTCCACCCACTTCACCGATTGAGGAGGGATCAGGAAGATGAGTGTGGAAAGCACTTGTGGCTGTGGTTCCCTCCTCCACTGGGGCTGGGGCAGACACCTACTTGTCCACCATGCCCTTGTGTTGGAGGATGCTGTGTAGCTCCCGGGCTGTCGGGGGCCCCTGCAGCTTCTGCCCATTCAGCATCTCTTTCTCCAGCTGCTCAATGGGCTGTGAAGAAAACGAGACGGGTGGATGGAAATGGCAGACAAGGGTTGTCAGGGGGAGGTGGAGAGTCTGGGGCTCAGATGGGAGGTGGGATCTTAGGCACCTAAAGGGCCCACCCTCCATTCTCCATTCTCCCAGGGTTCCTACCTTTCCTGTGCGGACGAAGGCCTCGGCCACCTTTCGGTTCCTCCCTCCGTAGCAGGTGGTGATGAGGTCACCGATACCACAGCTCTCCAAGAAGGTGGCAGAGGACACAGGGCCACTGCAGAAGAGCTTGGCAAAGGCGATCATCTCCATGAGCCCCAGTCGGATCACCGCTGCCTTGGTGTTGTCACCAAAGCCCAGCCCGTCACAGAAGCCAGCTCCCACGGCCACTATATTCTTTGGGGAGTGGAGGTCACAGGTGAGAAAGGATCCCTTCCTGCAGGCCCTCGGGCACCATCCTCATGCTCCTTCCATCAGCCATGTGAAATATAGTGGGTGGGCTCCTCAACTAGCTCCTCCGCTTGATTTTCCCACTCACTGTACCCCTGGGCTTGTGCTTCCTGGCTCTGCAACCCTGCCCCCTACTCCATCCTTGAGAACATTTCCTGAAAACCAATCTTCTGTTCAGCTAGCCCTCCCATCCTTGACTATTCTGCTCCACATCCCTGATGTCCTCAACTTGTCCAAGATCCAGAGTTCTGGCCATCAACCTGCCTGGGTGCCCTAGATATCTTATCTCCCATTAGCCTGGGTACTTTCCCAGGACATCTCCTCTTCCCCCTGGAACACCCACTGGAGGCAGGGATAGGAATGTCCTACAAGGGGCTATAGGGAGAAAGGGAGGAGGAGGGAGGTCCAATGTTTGATAGTGAGTAATTGTCAGGCCTGAATGACCCTGACCTTGCTGTTGGCAATTCTTCCTGCGTGTGTGGGACTTGGTGGGGAAGGCAAGCAATTGCCCAAGAGTGAGGAGTACCAGCCACCTCGTGTAGCTAAGCCAGGCCCTCCATCAGGATCTTCTCCCCACCTCATAGATGCCTCTGCACCCCTCTCACCTTTAAGGCCCCACAAATCTCTACTGTATCCACCTCTGGCACCACTGTGATGCGGAAATTGGGTGTCTGCATCAACTTTTTCAGAAGCTCTCCTTGGGCCTGGTCCTTGCAGCCTAAAGTGGGAAGGGAGGTGAAGCTTTGAGAGGGGATTCTCTTTCCACACCAGCCCTAAGCAGGACCTGCCACCCTTTCCCTGGGGCGGGGGGGGGGGGGGGGGGAAATCCCGGTCCTCCCTCACCTCTGATGCTTGGGTCTTCTTTCCTTTGCCTGCCTTATGGGGGAAAAGATGGCTACGTGGGGGAGGGGGGAATACGGAGAGGGGATGTGACAAGCTGCACTTGTCAGTGATGGTTAGGGCTCTCACCAATGGTTGTCTCACAGAACTTCTCATCAGCCACCTCGCTGGCAATGTTGGCCCCCATCAGCACACTCATGGGGATGCCAAGGTGCTCCCCAATCACTTCAGAGATGAGCTTCAGCCCTTTAGGGCCCTCGTCTACCCCCTGGGCACAGGATGGAGCTCAGGCCAGGTGCCCTTTATGCCCAACTGAGGGCTTCCCACCCAGAAGTCCTGCCCCTTCCAAATCTACTATTCATCAGTGTCCCTCCCCAAAGGCCCTGTCCCATTCAAACTCAGCCAAAGCTTGCCGTGAGGAGGGTAGATGGCACGTGAAAATGAATCCATTTGAAAATTCTTCCATATACCCTCAACCAACCTACTTCCTGACATCCCTCAACAACCCACCCCCAAGGACCTCAAACTAACTTCCGTCCCAGTCACTGCTCCAAACCACCTTTCCTTTCACATTCCTCAAACCCAACAGCTCCTCATACCCCCAGGCATCTCTTGTATGCCTCCCAAACTGCAGACATCTGCCTCCAAAGCTACTTCTAACTTCCCCCCAACCACCCTCCCCACCCCAGCGGCCCCCAGCACCTATTTCTCAGCCTCCTCCAAGCAACTCCTCTCTTCTCTCCAAAAAACTCTTGGCCTACTTCTGCCATTTTCTGTTCTCACTTCCCTACCCTCACCCCACAGCAGTTAGCTGCACCCCATCCACATGAAAGTGTTCCTGGCACCTTAATAAGAGATACACCAATGGCGTTTGCCTTCAGGTGGCCCTTGAGTTGATCACAAATCTTGCCGATGAACTGATGGGGCACCACAAAGATCAGGATGTCAGCACCAGCTGCAGCCTGGACCACATCTGGGACAGCCACCTGTGGGGGGCGACCAGTGCTCATGGGCCTCACGGACTTCTGCTAGCCCATTCTGGAGATCTAGGGGCCAAGATGTGAGGCTGGTGGGGGAGAAGGAAGGGCAGTCAGGGGATCTAATCTGGAAGGCCTGAACTTGGAGGAAATGGAACACTGCATTCCCTCCCCCTCGCTGTCATTCCCTCTCCGGCTCCAGCTGCCCGGGGCTCTTGAGGACTCCTGGGAGCCTCCTCTCAGTGCTTCTGTAGCCCTTGGCTGTGGGACAGTGAGGGAGGCCACAGAAGGCCTGGGCTTGGCAGGAGGGAGAGGCCAAGTAGGGTTTCATCACCCTGATTCTTAAGGCTCCCAACTGGGAAGGGAGAGCCCTTCCTGCTGTCTTCCCTGCTCCCCCTTTCCAGGTTGGGAACAAGCCACGTGGATTTGACTAGAGACCTTAAGTCCAAGGAGCACCCTCCACGTCTGCTAATAACCCAGTGAATAAGTAACAGGATTAGAGCCTGAGGCAGGCGCTACCCAGACCCCAAGTCTTTAGTTGTCATGGAAACCAACTTCCTCATCCTCCCTTTCCTGCTTGGGAGCCCATAAGTGTATGGGTGTTTGGGGGGGCAGTGGAGGTGGAGAGGGTTCAAGTTCTTTTCAGTCTCAGGAAGTCCCAGGAGAGCAGTTTGGGGATTTTATATAGGGGTGCCCTGTGCCTAGAGCAGCCCTCCCAAGATGCTTTCCAAGTCCAAGTAGCAGCTGAAATGACCCCCCTCTCAGCAGGAGGCACCCCTCCGCTTCCCTCTCCCAGGGTATTGGGGCTTACCACGTTGGGGGGCAACTTGTGCCCTGGCAGGTATTTGACATTCTCATGCTGTGTGTTGATGATCTCTGTCAGCTTTTTCCCCCCGACGTCTTCCTCAAACACCCACATGGTCACCCGTGGGTCAAAGTGTGACAGCTGGGCCGCATTGCCGCCCACAATCTTGGCGATAGCAGAGCCCCTGGTGGGAGGGAGAGCACAGAAAGTGGAGGAGTCAGGGCAAGAGGGAGGAACGGTGGCAGGGGAGGGGGCAACGCTCCACCTCAGGATGGCACCACAGCCTACCAGATTATTTGCTTGCCACCTTCCTTATGACCTGGACCACCACCATGAAAGTGCATCTTTGGCAGTAGAAAGGAGACTTAGTCTATCTTATACTTTGCAGCTGGAAAAGGGGAACAGCCTTCAACCCCCCAGCCCTAAGCAGCTATTCAGGCAGAGAGGACTCTGGAAGCTCCCTTCCTGTGGTGAACAGGTGCAGCTGCCTGGGCAAGCAAGGGCCAGGAAAAGGTTTGGGCACCATCTGTCCTGTGGGGGTAGGCACAGAAGATACCAGGGGTGGTACAGAAATTGGAGGGCATTTCCTACCCAGTGTCTGCCTCCTGCCCACCAAGCCTCTCTCCCTAACCCCCTGTGTGCTTGGGGGGAACCTCCCTTTCCCTCCCCATACTTGACAGAGTCACTTACCAGTTGCCGGAGCCTACAATGCAGACTTTCTTGCCAGCCATCGTGCCGCTGCTCTAACCGATCTGGCTCAGTGCTGCACTCCCAGCTTCTCTGCGGGGCTCGGAGCATATAACTCCACCACACGTGGGTGCAGCCAAGTCCCGCCCTCCAGGGGCGGGTGGGGAGGCGGGAGCCCAGGGAGACGGAATCTGGCAAAGCCAGGGAAAGGGGAGAAAAGAGACAGGTGGAGAACAGGAATGAGGCAGAGTCCAGGCCCCGCTTTTCTTTTTAGGTTTGCCAGCTGATGGTGCTAGTGAGCTTCTTCCCTTGGCCCCAGCCCTCCCTCCCTGTAATGGTCCCATTTTGAAATCTGCCAAGAAATAGCCTAGATGAGGAGCAAGTGACTGGTCCCCCCCAATCCCTTCTGTCCCCCAGCACTGGCCTAAGTTGTATTCAGTCCTAGTAGCAAATACAGGAATGCTTTCTTTTCCAAGGTAGGAATCACGCCACATATCCTCCTAGGACCCCAAAGTCTGCTCTAGAGGTTTATTCTCTAGCAGTGACAAAAGACTACATGTCACTGGCCCCACACTAGCTCTGCTGCAGGACTGCGTGAGTGAGGTACATGGGTGTAGACTCACTTTTGAGGATAAGACTACGTAAGAGGTAAGGGCCTGCTTTGGGGGCATCCCAGCCCAAGGATTAGCAGAGACCTCAAGAGCCCCAAGAGACAAGGTCATCTCGGTTACCCAGTGTTCATCTCAGGGACTCACCCTTGGGCCTCTCTCCTCACCCCAAAGGATCCTCACCTGAATGTCTTCCAGGAAAAGAAGGTGGGAAAAGCCAAAGTTAAAAGCTCTGATGCCAAGTGGCTTACAATTCTCTTGCAGACTCTGGGTTTAAGGAAGAAGAGGACAGGACAGAAAAGAAGGCAGCTAAAGCATTCACTGTCCTTGAGAGGTTTTGAGCTTACTTCAAGTCTGTCTTGGGTTTCCAAGCTACCACATCATGGGCTCCCTCAGGTTACTGGCTAGTTTGCAAGAAGCCAGAAAGAGGGAGGCAAGACCTGGGGCAGCTATAACTTCTGTGGAGCTTTGTGGTCTCAGATCTTGTAATGGAGAAGTGGTGTGTGTGATTTGGGGCACAGGAAGAGACTGGAAAGAATACATTGAGGGGCACCTGGGTGGCTCAGTCGGTTAAGCATCTGACTTCGGCTCAGGTCATGATTTCACGGTTCGTTAGTTTGAGCCCTGCTTTGGGCTCTCTGCTGTCAGCACAGAGCCCGCTTCAGATCATCTGCCGCCCCCCACCCCCGCCACCACTCCCCCGCTCACACTGTCTCTCTCTCAAAAATAAACATTAAAAAAAAGAAAGAACACATTGAACAGTCCAGGGCCCTACATCACCCACAGCCATTTGAGAAGAGAAGCAGCTCCGGTTTCTAGGCCGAACTGGAATGGGACAAATGGCTGTAACACTCCAGCTGTCCCTGCACCTTGGCCTAGAGGGCAGACGCCACTGTCTGCTCATGTGCTGACCTCCTGGCTTGGCAGATTGCTGAGTGGGTGTTTTCATCCCTCTGGGCCACTGCTGGCCGCCAACAGCAACGAGCACTAGGCTAGAGGGGAGTCTGTGTGCAACCACTGTGTAAGAGTAAATGGGCTCGAGGGCAAGTCTGTGGAGAAAAGGTTTTTCTAAGTTCTAGGGACTGCCTGAGAAGAGCCCACCGTATTCCCCTCCCATGGCCAGGGAGTTCCCATAGGGAAACATACACGAAGTTGGTAGTTGGTTTCCCTTAGGAGTAAAGTTGCACCTGCTACAAAGCCAGCCTCCCACAGATCGCTCCATTATTGCACTGGCACAGAGACAAAGGCACCAGTGCCAAGTGCCAGCTGGGAACACTGATTATGGGTGATGGAAGAGAAAGAATGCTTCTGTCCCTGGTGCATATGATGGGAATCCCAGAGAATGGACGCTTATGCATAAAACAACCCCCTTGTTTTTGCCTAAATGCTTCCTTCTCTCATTTTGCCCTTAAAATCATCTTACTAAGTATGGAGACAAAGAAATTGTGCATCTATATACGAATAAAGAGTGTGCAGATTCAGAATTGGCTCATCACAGGAAGTTATCTGTACTAGAGCTCTTTTCCCAAGAGCGAACTGTAGATTATTTGCTTGAAATTAATAATGGTTCATCAGCCATTCATTACACATGTAATTAGCCTGGGTAAAAACAGATGCCACGTCAATGTCCTTGACATCAATTTTTTCCACTCCCAAGTTCTCACCCCACACGTTCTTCTGTTTTTCCTACTCAAGTCTGGTAAACCCCCAAGTTCCAAATTGGGAACAGGCTGCATCCTTGGTGGGTTTGACTGCATGCAGGCAATACTTGGGTGTTCCCATCCGTGGAGGCGAAGGAGAATTTTTTTTACAACTTTGGACTGCATTGCGCTCATCCTACATTCTAAACCCCTTCGTGGGTAGAACCAAGCTAGACAACGCCACCAGGTGGGAAGCTGGCACATTATGATGCGAACCGCAGAATTTCATGCTTCTGCGGACAGATCAATCCTGAGCAGTCTTCTCAACTCTGCAGAGGGGCTGATTATTTGTAGTATGGAGAGGACAACACAACACTTCTCTGCTGGTCTGAAGAACTGAAATCTCACTCAGGACCATGAAGTGGAACCTTAGAGGGACAGCAGGCAGAGGAACACAGTCTTCAGTTGTGCAGGCCCTACCTAGATAGGAGCCCTGGGAAGAGGAACTCCTCTACAGGTGGCTCAGGATCGTCAAGCCTAAGGAATCACAGGCACTCAAGGGCAGTGCTCTTGAGCCAACAGGTGCTGTGGGGAGCTCAGAAGGTTAGGGGGGATGGCAGTGCTGTGGTCTTGTTAATACCTCCCGAACAAGAGCCGGGGGCGGGACTCTTAGATCCAGTGAGGAAGGCCAATAATCCCAACCAGCACCTGGCCTGCTTGGACCACTGGGCTGACAGAGCAAGCTCTAAGGGGAGAACCTGATGTCCGCAGGGTAGAAACTTGTTTTCCACCATATTCCTAGTGCCTAGCACCACAGCTGGCACACAGCAGGTGCTCAATACATAATTGTCAAATAAAACGAATAAACACCATGAGCATGGCTAATGGGATTCAGAGAAAGAGCTCAGGGAATCGCTCTCCCTCAGCAGGTAGGGGGACCCATCCTTCAGAAGATTCTTTTATTAAAACTGGGTGACATCGATAAGGGGACAGTACAAAAAAAATTTTGGTCCATGAAAAAAACATAATTCAGTTAATAAAAACAGTTATCTTCAACAGGGACACTATGTAGGAGTGCTGAGCTTCCTTCTCATGGTTCCAGCCCCAAGGACAGAGGTTGTCCAGTGTCTCTGTGGGGAGAACCTTTTAAGGGAGGGGTGGGATAATGGCAGGAAGGGGAAGATGGGGAGAAAATTCTGCTGTCCCCAGTGTGGAACACGCAGGGATATGGGGCTGGAGGATGTGCTCGCAGGAGCCTGAGGAGGGGGTGGGGAAGCAGGGGCTTTGTCAGTTCTGTGGGGTTAGAGCCCAGGCTGAACGGAATTCCCCCTCTGTGCCCAGCTGTCTCCCACCCTGCTATGTTGAGTCTGCGAGCCTGGGATATGCTAACTCGGGGTGATACAACCTGGAAGAAGAATCTGAGGCTCTCCTGGAAAGATGCAAAACCATCTCAGTTCCAAGGGGCCAAGATCACAAGGTCCTGCTGCTACCTGAGGGGTCTGAAGCTTTGAGGGCAGGGGCTGGGGAGTCACAATCCTGTGAGGCAGGGAGAGGGAAGAGTCACAAACCCAACTCAGAGCTATTCGCTAGCCCTAGGCGCTTTCACTCCTCAGTGCCCTAGAAGTCACCAGTGGGTGTCAACTGGGCAAACAAGGGACAGGAAGACAGGGATGGCCCAGGGCTTTTACCCGTTTGATTTCAGGCCTGTTTCTCCATGAAAGGATGAGGGAGGCAGGGTGGAGTGAATAAATGAGTCACACCTCCAAGCAACAGCAGGAACAGCCTCTGCTGGCAATGATAGTACCCCAGGTTAGATCCCTGGGGCTCTGACAGGGAAAGGCAAGATCCCCCCACCCAAATGCCCTGAATTAGGACAGATGGATAGCAGAGGAATCCTACAAAGAGCAGCTATAGGGAGTGTGCTGGGAGGGAGCAACAGTTAAAAAACAAACTCCAATACTGATGTGGACCCCCTACGAGGGAGTAAGAGAAGCACTGAGACAGCAGGCCAATCCAGAGGGCTGCGGACTGACCTGGGGCTCAGTGGAGCCCAAGAACCAGGGTTCCTTTAGTGCTAGAGGGCAACAAGTGAAGGAGGGGTGTGCTCCAAACCTGTGGAGGGAAGGAAGGAAATTGGATTCTGTTATCAGGAGAGCCAAGATCAACTAGCTTATAGAGTGCCCCCAGGCCTGAGTCTCAGAGAAGGGGCTAAAGCTCCCAACTCCTGGGTCTCTGAAGGGCAGGGTCAGTGTAGCCGGTCCCCTTGAAGACCACCTGGCCTTAGGCCCAATCCATTCAATGCACTGATTACCACTACAGGTTCTCTCTAATACTATCTAGAGGTCCTATGTAGACCAGGGGAGGGTAGAGGCACATGGGAACTTTGTGGGGCAAAGGGAAGCTGGGGGACAGGAAGGGATGGGGTGGGAGAAGAGGGTAACAGGCGTCTTATGAGACAGAAATGTGAGACCCTCTTCATTCTGGTGTTGTCCTTGAACCAACAGCATCCCCTGGAAGGCCCCAAGCAAGACCAAGGCAGGTGCTATGAGGCAGGCAGCACAGGGCCCAAATAAGAATCGGTGCAGCCAAATCAGGGCTGTGAGGGAGGCCCTATGTATTTCGAATTCCCAGGGCTTGCTCTAATTCTTGTCGTCTCTGCTGCACCTAGGGAGAAAGCAGTGAAGAGAATAGATGACACAAACCAGAAGCTGGTACCTAATTTCCTGCCCCCCACCAGGGGTTCAGACCCCTTGCTTTTCGTCAGTTTCCCGTGCCCAGGCGCCTACCTTGGAGTAGAAGTATCGGCACACAGCCTCCTGGGCCCAAGGCTGGAAGTAAAACTCAGCTCGGCGCTCTTCCTCTGGGTTCCCCACCACATCAGTCATGGTCTGGAGGATACGGGAGGGGAAAAGAGAGAACAGGCTTGTGTCCCTCCTTCGCACCTGTCACGGACTGAATTGTATCCCCCCAAAAGATGTCAAAATCCTAACCCCCTAGTACCTGTGAATGTGACCTTATTTGGAAATAGGGTCTCTGGAGATGATCACGTTAAGATGAGGTCATTAGAGTGGGCCTAATCCAACAAGATTGGTATCCTTATAAAAAGGGGGAACTTGGACACAGAGACAGACATGCACAAAGGGAAGATGACGTGAAGACACACGGAGAACGCCATCTGCAGACCAAGGAATGCCTAAGGGCCATCACAAGCTAGGAGAGTGCCTCGGAACAGGTTCTACCTCACAGCCCTCAGAAGGAACCAGCCCTGCTGGCCCCTGACTTCAGACTTCTAGCCTCTGGATAAACAGTAAATACCTGTTGTCAGAGCCACCCGGCTGGCAGTACTTTACTATGGCGGCCCTAGCAAATTACTGCCACCACAACCAAAGTCACCTCCTGCCATCAACAAGTCATTGCTTTGTCCAGGGACCCTTTCTGGCTCCCCTCTTCCCTTGTTCCTCTGCGCAGCCTCTATAATTCTAGTCACAGTCACCACAGGATAGGAGAAAACTGAGGAGACATTTCCACTCATTCAGTGCTCATTTCCACCTTCTTGCCTGAGCTTATAGTGCTCCCCTCTCTGAGAACGACCTCAAATCCCAACTTCGCCACGGAGAACTCCCCAGCTATCCTAGCCTCATCCATCTCCGTTCTCCTTTGAATCACCTCATCGGTAGTGGTGAGTTCTGATAACGTCTTACATGGTTTACAACTTTGTAAGTAATACTAGTCTGTTCCTTTCCCCACAAAAGAAAATAACCTGGTCTGAAATAATCCTTTCTTTACTTTTGCTAAGACTTCCTTGCCCCACCCTCCTCCTCCTTATCAAAACCTTCCATTCTCAGGGGCGCCTGGGTGTCTCAGTTGGTTAAACATCCGACTTCAGCTCAGGTCATGATCTTGCGGTTTGTGAGTTCAAGACCCGCATGGGGCTCTGTGCTGACAGCTGGAGCCTGTTTCAATTTCTGTGTCTTCCTCTCTCTCTCTGCCCCTCCCCTGCTCTCGCTCGCGCTCTCTCTCAAAAATAAACAAACGTTAAAAAAAACTAAAAACAAAACAAAAACCTTCCATTTTGTACAATCCTCAGAATGCCTATTTACTGGAAGGGATGCTGCCTGATTCATAAATCATTGAATAAAACCAATTAGACCCTCAAATTTTAAATCAATCAATCAATCAATCAATCAATCAACCCTATTAGCCTACTTTCTCCAAACAGAATGAAGGGTGCTTGGACAGGAGAGATCCAATTTTCTGCTCTGCATCTCCTACTATATGGTACACAGTGACACCTCATAGTAAGTAGTAGATAAACACTTGATGGTTCCACCTCCAATTCCCTACTTGATTGTAAAGTGGACCCTAGAACATGCTAAAGAAAATCTGGTCCTTCACTCCCCTCTCTGGCTCTTCCACCAGATGCTACAGAAATAAAGCAAATGTGTGCCCCACTGACCTAAGTCTCTTTGCACCTTTCCTAGGTTCTTTACCTTGAGGTCCCGGCATTGGGACTGAAGCCAATCATTGATGAAACCCTGAGGGTCTCTGGCAAAGCTCAGCATGAACTCCCGCTGGGTCTTCAGCTGATTGATAGTTTCTATTGTCTCATGGATCTGAAAGAAGAGAAGGAAGCTCATAACGTTTTCAAACTAGGAAATGCAAAGTTAAATGGCAGACACTGTCTGACATCTCTATGTGCCTGCCACTCCCAGCCCAGGTCCGGAGTGCCACCCAGAGCCCTAACTGCTCCAGCACTCGACATTCTTTCAGCAGGTATGTAGTTTTCCTTCTGGTCTCCACAGGGTCCGCTATGGGTGAAACTACATGGTGAATACTTAATCCACAGCACAAATGGGTCCAAAAACACCCTCAGGTAGAAAAGCAGTGGTACACACAGCTGTCTCAAAAGCTATGGTCTAGGGGTTTCTTCCTGCCCTTTTCTCATTCTCTGTACTCTTCCTGGCAACCTCATTCACTTGCCTATCTTCCATTACTAATGACAGGTTAGGGAGTCCTCAGTAGGCAGACCAGAGTCCATTTTCTAAACTTCAACCAATCCAACTGCTTGACTTCTCAAGGCTCCTGAAACTCTCCAAAACATAATTCACTACCTTTTCCCCAACACTCACTTCTCCTGTTCTCCAGTTGCCAATCTGAATAAATACTACTATCCACCCAAGCTAAAAACTTGGGAGTCATGCCTCCTTCTCCCTCAAGCCTCACCCCACCATCCCCATCAAAATAGTATCCAAATCTCTTCAGTTCCACTTAGACACCTCTCAGATCTGTCTACTTATTTTCATTCTCACTGTCAGTACCACAAATTTAGGCCCTCAACACACCTCACATGCGTTACTGCACTGGCCTAACTGGGCTTCCTGCCTCCAGATTAGAACTCACTCTCCACCTTCCTGCAGGTGATCATTCTAAATGCAAAGAGCAGGACTTCCTCCTGTCTTCAGGACAAAATACAAACCAGCTCTCCCTGTATCAAAGCTTCTTCACGACTAAGATCCTGCTTCCCCACCAGGTTTCCTTTCTCCAAACTTCCTATCCGTAGCTAGCACCCTGAGATACAGCTAACACACAGAACGGCTTGTACTTTCTTAAACGCCAGGCTCACTCTCTCATCTTTTGACCTTTACATACACTGTTCCCTCTTTCTGGAATGTCTTCTGCCTCCCACGCCCCTAAGCACCACTGTCCCTTCTCCCCTTTCCTTAACTCTTGTCCTTCAAGATTTAGTTGGGGCATCAACTCTTCCAGGAAAGCCACCCTGTTCTCCTTTGCGTTCCTCAGAGCATTTCTGGCTTTACCCGCATGGACTATGTCTAATAAGGATAGTAATAGGAAGAGCAGCAGTTACCATTTGTTCTTACGTGCCAGATGCAGAGTCATCCTTATCTACATGGTCTCATTTAATCCTCATAACAACCCTTACAGAAAAGTTCTTATAATCTCTATTTTGCAGTTCAGAACCTGAGGCTCAAAGCTATTAAAAGTTATAGCCAGAATCAGTGTCTGGCTGCAACTGGCACCAAGCACAGTACCTGGCAATATTAGGTGTTAATATATTTTAAATGAACACCAAGAGTCAAAAGACAGCCTAGAAGCTACGACAGGAGGCTGGTGACGCCCAAGCTACCCTGGGCAGGGGCCCCTACCTTGTTGTCTAGAGTAGCAATCTCCTGCTGGCTGGCAGTAGACAGCAGAAAAGAATTCATCTGGGTCTTCAAAGTATCATCCACTTCCACATCAATGTCGTAACAGGCGGTCTTTTTCTGATCATTCGGGTCAACACTGGGGAGGAAACCAAAGGAGCCTGGTAAAGGGCTTGTCCCCTAAGACCTATTTACACAGGGTCAAGAAGAAGGCCCAAGAATGAAGGGTTTGACTGCAAAAAGGCACAAGAGAACTTTTGCATGACAGAAATTTCCTGTACCTTCTTTGCGGTGGCAGCTGCTACATGGTGTTACATTTGACAAAGTCTCAAACTATATTTCAAGTGTGTGTGACCTACTGTATATAAACCTCAATAAAGTTGTACTGTGCTTTAATCAATGGTAAAAATTCAAACGGTACAAAAAATATCCAGGAAAAATTAAGTTTCTCCCTCCCCAAAGGAAACCAATACTGTAGTATCTTATATGTCTTTCTCCCTGTTAAACCAAAACTGACCTGAAAATAAATTCTAATAAAACACATGCCAGGGCGCCTGGATGGCTCAGGTGGTTAAGAGTCTGACTCTTGATCTCAGCTCAGGTCTTGATCTCAGGGTCATGAGCGCAAGCCCAGTGTTGGGCTCCCTGTGTTGGTGGGCATGGAGCCTACTTAAAACACACACACGTACACACACCGTACAAAATAAAAAGTGGCTTAACCTTACACACAGGAACCCAGGACAGATCAGCTTCTAATGATCCAACACATAAGTTGGAGGAGTTACCATTGGCTGAGTGATGGTTCATATAAAGAAAGGAAGACCTTTATTGGAATTAATATGGAGTAAGGGAAAGAAAACAGAGAGTCTATAGCCAGCCACCTGCTGCCATGAGGAGGAGGAAGGGCATTCCTTCACTCCTTATATGCGGAGACACTTTTGCCCATCCATCTTCTGAACAAAAAAGTGGAAGGAGATAACGGAATTGGGAGTCTCAGATTAGAATGTTTTACCATCCACAGAAGAGACGGCAGCCCATCAGCGATGAGCCGGTAAATGTCTAACAAATGATTCTCCAAAAGAGGAGGAAAAAAAAAAGCTAATTTGTAGCATCTGCTGATTTCTGTGGTTTAAATATTCCCAACGTGGCTGACTTCAAGCTGTCAACGTTAGGTCACTGATCAAGGAGCTGGGAAGAGATGTGCAGTTAAGACATCATGACACAGGTATCCCCTGGTTTTGGATTCACGTTACGCCACTTTGCTTTTCTGAAAGGCCTACATTAGTCTTTCTGAAGAGAATTTTCACATTTACGAAAACAGGCAAAAAGCAAAAACAGCGTTCGGCATTTATTTTGCAGCAGCATTATAGAGGCAGCACACACCCTGAGCAGCAAACGACACCACCAATCTCCTCCTCCGGGAAATACCCTTGGCATCTCAGCATCAAGCTGCTACAGCTTTGAGTTGTATCTGTGAGCATGTGTGCTTTATTTCATCATATTTTATGCAAAAGAGGTTATTTGGGGGGTCTGGGATGCTCACAATTTTTTCCATAAAAATTAACAGAAATCACTTTTTTGCTTTGTGCCATTTCGGCTTATGAAAGTTTTCATAGGAATGCTCATACTTTGGGATAGTAGGGGAAACTGCCTAGTACTTCCGCTATATATACGCAACTAATAAGATGTAATAAGGTGAGAAATGATGAGTTTTTGAGTATGTGTTACCCTCGTTTCCCCTGTAACATATTTTTTAATGTTTATGTATTTTGAGAGAGAGCACACGCATACAAGTGGGGAAGGCGCAGAGAGGGAGAGAGAGAATCCCAAGCAGAATCCACATTCACTGTGGAGCCCAATGCAGGGCTTGATCCCAGGACCAGTCCCAGCACTGTGAGATCATGACCTGAGCCAAATCAAGAGTCGGACACTTAACTAAGCCACCTAGGTGCCCCACTCTAATGTAGTAAGTTGTAAGTTTATATGTAACTTAAGTAACTGCTATTTGACCACCTGCTTCCTGAAAATTTAACAACTGCCTTATGCAAGTTCGTACCAGCCCACCCCAGCACAGTGCTGCCTCTCATACATACACATGCTTACCTGATGACATGATTAATGATGATGGGCTCTGGTGGCATAAGCAACGCATGGAGCCGTTGAGGGATCTCTGAGAACTTCATACGTTGAGACTCAAAGATCTATATGAAAGAGGAAAAGCAGCTAAGAAGTTGGCATTTTTTTTTTAAAAACATTTATTGATTTTTGAGACAGAGAGAGACAGAGCATGAACCGGGGAGGGTCAGAGAGAGGGAGACACAGAATCTGAAACAGGCTCCAGGCTCTGAGCGGTCAGCACAGAGCCCGACGCGGGGCTTGAACTCACAGACTGCGAGATCATGACCTGAGCCGAAGTCAGCGGCTCAACCGACTGAGCCACCCAGGTGCCCCAGGAAGTTGGCATTTTGAGCACAAAACTAATATTCTACCGGTCTTTGGCAAAGAATGGGTCCTTTTCTTACCTGCTGGAGGTACTTGTCACAGATGACAAACTCCCGCTCATGAGGGTCCTGGAGCTTGTGTGTCTTAATATATTGCCACAGTGCTTGGATGATCACTGGACGGGTCTGGGTGTGGATGCCCAGGAGCCGAGCCAGGCGAGGGTCTAATTTAAACTGGGGAGGCTGCAGAGAACCAAAGAGTACAGGGATGAATCTAGTGAGCTGGGTCCACATGCATTTTGGGGTGCTTTAGCAGGGCCATACATTCAAGCCATTTGACAAGCACTAATGTACTGTTTTCTCTGGGACCAAAAAACACTAGGAGGAGCTCAGAGATGACTAAGACCCTATCCCCATATCTCAGGAGCTTAGAGTCTGGTGACAAGGTACCCACAACTAGATTTAAACCTTTAAATATCGGGCCGCCAATGGAATGTGGCTGTGAAAGCTGGATCCCCTGACTTCACCACAGAATACCTGGTAGTCCAGCATCAGTAGGACAGTACACCGTACATTCACATCTCCTGGCCGCTTCACCTGGAAGCCATCCGTCTCCTGGGTAGTGGCGGTCCTGTGCCACTACAGAGAGGAAGATGTCAGGGGGAGCTCTCCCACAGGAAGAGCTGGGGTGGGAGGGAAGAGCTTCTGTAATGACTGAATATTCAACTTTGATTACTGAGGCTATTGGAAAAGAGCAATAGCATAAGACATTTTTAAATACTGCATAAAGCTCTGGGATTACTGTCTGTATATAAGCAGATTAACCTTTTGATTCTGTACAGGGTCACATTTAAATTAGCCGAAATTTTCAGTGGTAATTTTATCCACAAAATGGTTAATACACATGTACATAGTAAAATAACATAGCTATCATTTCTTGAATATTTACTATGGACAAGAGTCTTCTAAGACATTTCCCTGGGATCATCTCATTTAATTCCCACAACATCCACATAAGATAGGCACAACTAAACCTATTTTACAGGTGAGCAAACTAATGCTTAGAAGAGTGAAGTTAACTTGCCCAAGATCAAACAACCACTAAGTGGTGGCCCTGTGATTTGAGCTCTGGCGTGTCTGAGTCTAAAGCCCACGTTCTTAGCCACTATACTCTACTGCTATAAAGTCCAGTTAAATATATTTACAAATTTCTATTGGTTCTATGACTTACTTCCCTTATTAGATGGTAAAGACCTTCCCATGTCTCTTAGTGGTTGAGGTTAAGGGGCTGCAGCTACACTGGCAAAGAAAGGAGCAGGTTAAGTTCATTTAGAGAGCTGGACTGTCTCATTCTGTTTTGACTGTACCCCAAAGAATACTGTCGTTAACACGGTCTTCAGAACATTGCATAACCAGGCATTACAACAAAGGGTTTTTGCTGATGTGGAAAGTGAATCTAAACAGGGACCAAAAGAAAGTCCCAGATCTATCGATGGAGGTAACCCTGCAGGGACTCGAACTCTATTAGTTAACCCCCTTAATGACAATACCTGCTATCAGGAAAAAGTATGAGTAGGGTGTGGATAACTACATCTCACCATTATTAATAAGCAAGATGCACAGATGGCCTGGGATGTGTAAGAGGCCTCCATTAGAATTTCCCTTGAGGCAGCAACCAGGATAACATTAAAAACGTGGGACAAGTCAGACTGTAAGAGCTCTTGGGTCCAAACAGTACCAGAACTAAACAGCTAGTGCCACCTGGAGGTCAGTGTACACACTGCAACAGTAGTACTGCATGCTAGGGGTTACCCTTTCTTTAAACCTCCCCCTCACCCTAAACATTAAAGTTTGGCTCCCACGTTCATCATCCTCCAGTTATGGAGTCAAAGTCTACAGGACAGAACTACTCACTTCTACCAGATGGTTGTCTGGCCCATACAGGTCTTTGTCCAGTTCGATCACCAAGGACTTAAAAAAAGAAGAGAATTTCCTCTTTTGTTTGGTGGCATCATATTTGGACAAGGCTGACTAGAGGAGAGAGAGAAGAGGTCATGTTAGAAAAGACCAGAGAAATTTCTCAAGACAAAGTCCCATAAAAAAAGGAACCCACACAACAGTTGGGGGGGGGGGGGGGCTCAAAAACGTCTTCTGAATCTCCCTCAGGAGATGACAAAGCAGGTGTCTGTAGGTATTAAGCCGGTCAGGGTAGCCACAGAACCCTGAAGAAGCAGCCTATAACATGTACAGGGTCACTGACTTACCCACCTCATTTCCCTAAAGGAAATGAGGCAAGTTAAGCCAAACTGTTGCCCATAACAAAGCGAGTCTGAACAGAGAAAAGTCTGACTCTAGAGGGGAAATGAATCACAGGCAATAATCAGCCAGAACAAAAACAGCTTTATTTGGATGGAATGATACCACCAGCAGATGGACTGGACCTATATAGAGGAGGAAGCTCTGACACAGAGCCCCGGTTCTCCTTCAAAAATGCATTCTAATTAGCTTGCTTATGAATAGCTAAAAACAGACCATCAGAGAGTGTAAGGGAATAAAAGGTGAGCTTCCCCAAGGAGCTTCTGGGATGGGAAGTAAAGGGCTAACACCCGTCAGCTGATATTCCCCATGATGCAAAGAAAACTATCTCACTTAAACTATGAAAGGCTGGAGAATGAAAATTGGGAAGGTGGAGATACCACAGTGGGAATCAAGGACCTCATGGACAGAGAGGAAAGCATGTCTTCAAATGCTAAGTGCAAAGTCACTTGACTTTAGAGAAACAAAAAACACAAACTGAATAATCTGCAAAGGCTAAGTCCAACGGCCAGCACCATCAGGAGGAAGGTAAACAACAAATCAAATCCCAGAACAATAAGGTTCTCGATATGATACCACAGCAAGGGCCAAGCTGTGGGAGCCAGACACAAAGCACCATTGTCTTTTAGTGCAGGGAACACAGTGACTCTCTCCCTGCTGTTCGCAATAGGAGCTGTGAGCACCAGTCAGGATTCTTGCCAACCAGACAACACTGCTTGCTCCCAGAAGCTTCCACCCTAGATGTCAACCACAGCGGACTTTGAACTCACATCCTCCAGGAGCCGTCCTTCTACCCGAAGCTCCCAGGAAGCCACCGTCCCTTCCCCATCCTCGGCATCTGACTTAGCCGGATTGAAAGTGTTAGAAATGAAAATTCGCAGCTTCCGTTTTTGCTGAAGAAAGCAGAAACAGGATTGATGGTGGGGCTTCAGTGGTTTGATATTTAAAGAATCTCCCCAACCCCCCAAATTACTCCTAACAGACTGGCTTACTATCTACCCAGTCCCTGGGCTGGGTAGATTGAGATTTCATATAGAAGAATATAGTCCACTGGCCTGAGTGCAACCGCACAAGCTAGGATTGCAAATAGACAAAGTCATGCAAGGTGCCAGGTTCCCAAGGTGGCAGAGGAGTTACAGCAAAAACAGGGACAGGGTATATTTCTGGTGCAGGAGATATCAAAAGCCCCTCCCCCTTTGCTGTTCAGTTCTAATGTAATTCTCAGTTCGTAGGCGGATGGGAGAGATATAATTTAAATGCCAAGGAGAGCCGTGCTGCGCCTTTGATTTCTCATCCTAAGCCTATGGAAGGTTCCCGAGTCCTCTCCTTTGGCGCTCTGCCTAGCACTCTCCTGCATTACCTTGATGGGACGTTTCAAGGCCTCCTGGATATCTAGCCGTTTCCTCATGATAGTCTGGTCCAGCTTCCTTTCAAAAGCCAAGAGATCCATATAGGCCTGGGATTCTGGTACCAGTTCACGAATCTTAGGAACAAAGAGGCATCATTGAGATCTAGAGCTGACCGTCTCTATTTTCAAACTCAGCACGTCCTCAAGAAGATCTACGTCCTGGACTCACCCTTTGAGGTAGAATTTTGTCAGCCATCTTCTTTTTCTTTGCACTGTTTGGAATAAATACTGTGATCAGGTTGGGATGGAACTAGCCAGAACATGAAGACAGACTGGTCAGCACCTCCATTTATAGGAAAATGAAGGAACTGCAAAACGTCTCTCAAATCAGACACTCCGCCTACCCCAACCCCCACCCATGTGAGGCATTCTGAAGAATGAGCACCCATCTGACACAGCACCACCACTTCTGGATTCAGGTTCTCCCACTACCTGTGTCCTCACGGGCTCCCTCCCTCTTTCCCTCCCTCCCGCCCTCCCCTACCCCAGGGTCATCTTACTTGTGGTTTCGATTTTGGACCGCCTGCTGCTGGACCTGCTGTATCTGCTGAGGCGCAGGTCTCTTGCGGGACTGGTCCATCCCTGACTGGGCCAGGCCAGGTCGGACTGAAGGATTCCCCCCATAGCCAGGGGGTCCCATGGAAGGTCCCTGAGGTGTCATTCGGCTGCCTGGCAGCATACCTGGTCTCTATAGAGAGGAAAGGACCCAGAGATGTCATGACTTCCCTACTAGCCCCACCAAGTAAGAGAAAGTGAAAGACGCCTGAGTTCTTTAAATGAAACAAGGTTGGCGGGGTGGGGGGGGGGGTGGTGGTGGTGGTGGTGGTGATGGAATACAACGGGAAGAGCCCTCTGTTTCTGAAATCCAAATAACTAGAGGTTCCTGTACTCCAGTTGCAGTTCCATAGGAATACAGCCCCAAACCTAAAACATAGCTAGATTATACTCAAATTCTCTCCAGTCTATTTCATATCTGATATACTGGGCATTTTCTCTAAGTCCCACATAAGTCCCACATTTACTCAAATGGTACTGGGAACTATCGTCTCCTTAGAAGCTGACCTCGATTGGCTAGCTACACCTTCTGCGTTCCTCTGGACACTGGAGCTGCGCTGATCCTTTTGCACTCCAGTTCCCACATGCCCACCTTTGGCCCCACTTCATCCACGCTGTTTCCGAACCCTGACTCCCCAACGCAAACAATGCTCCCAGGAGAAGGTGGGGATGCTAACCACCTCCCTTCCCTTCCTCCGCACTTGCCTCCCCTCACCCCAGCTCAGGGCCCAAATCCCTCCCAGGAGAGTCCCTCCTACTTCTCCCCCACCCCTGTCACTCCCAGGCCCCCGCTCGGCCCCGCCCCCAGCCCGCGCGCCCCTCCTCCTGCCCCACTCACCGGATAGGCCGCTCCGGGCATCGGGGAGCGGTACAGCCCTTGACCCGGCGCCGGGCCCATTCGCACGGGAGGCCCCGGAGTCCCGCCCGGGCCCAGGGCAGCCGCCGCGCCCGCCCCCCCTGAGGCTCCAGCGCCGCCGCTCGGAGCCACAGACTGGAAACCCGCCCGGGCCGCCATCTTCCCCGGAGCCGCTGCTGCAGCTGCACAAAGAACCGGAACCGGAACTCCCCCCGCCCCCCGCGCGCCCCCCGCGCGCCCGCCTGTCCACCCCGCCGGCCGGCCGGCACGGGAGGCTCAGGGCAGCGAGACTGTGGGCTAGAGGGGGGCGACAAGCGGAAAAGGCCTACTGACCACTCCCTCCCGTCTACACGGTCCGGGAGGGAAGACCATAGAGAACTCTGGGATAGAGAGGCCCTGTGAGCGGGCGCCCCCAGGCTGACGGGAGGAAGACGAGGCCCTGGAAAGAGGGACCACACCTCAACCTCAACGCTCTGATGACGGGGGTGATGGAGAAACTGCTTCATCTAGGCGCAGTAGATTTAACTTTCCAAAGCGCTTTTTTTGTCTCCTTCTCTTATTGCTTCAAGCCTGGGGGCACTGAAGAAGCGAATGCACCGTTTATTCCATTTTACAAACTGGAGAGCTGATCTTAGTGAATGACTGGGCAAAGATCAACCAAGTTAGCAATAAAGCCAAAGCCCAGAATCCAGATCTTCTGGCTAATAGCCCAGAGGTCATTCCACAGATTCAGTGCAATAACTACCTCACGCCAGAACTTGGACCCAACTCTGTCCCTGACCTTTAAAACCTAAGCTGCTTCCAGATTTTATTTTGGATTTTGACCCTGCCCGCTCTCCAAAGAATCCTTTGTGTTAGGACTTCTCTTTGGGACCTTTGACCTCTCCCTCTTTCCCTGCCCAGTGGTTCAAACCATACCTGGTGTGATGGTCAGTCTGTCCCATCCCAGGGGAACCAGAGTCTCCTTGCTCAAGCCTCCTTACTCCTCCCCAGTTGTTTGGCCCTAAGCTAAGCTCAGTTTTAGGCACTTCGTGGAAAGGCCCAAATACTCTTCAAATAAGAGAAGAACGACAACTGAAGAGATGGTTGAAACCCAGTTTATTAGACCAGAGGCATGCGTCACCCGTAGCCCTGCCTGCTGTTCTCCATCCGGTGCACACCCCTTGGCCTTGTTCCTGCTTCCCTCTGGAGAGGTCTGATCTCCAAGGAACTTCTAAGAACCAAGAGCTCCCCCAACATCCCATAGCCTCACTCTCTAGCTCCAGGCAGTGCACAGGTGACCTGCCACAGGTCCTGTTCTGGGGTTGGAGACCAAGAGACAGTTGGGCGGAGAAGGCCTGGGAAGGGGTAGGGCTCTGGCCTAGGAGGAGTGCCTGGGGGAGGGGGCATGGCAGGCCCTCTACTTCACTCATTTCTCATTAAGATAGGAAGGGAGAGACAGAAGAGCAGAGCTTCCAACTTCCCCTCTAAACCTGTATTTTTCCCCACCATTACCAAACCATACCTCACCAGAAAATAGAAGTGGTGGGCTTAGGTATCAGGTGAGGAAAGGAGGCTGGGCACCCAGAAGGAAGGAAAGGTCACTGGCTGAGGACCTGAACTTCTGTCTCTCCAGCTACAAGACCGTAGTTCCCCTTGTCTCTGACACCCTTGGCTTGGTGTGCAGAGCAGATCTCCACTCCCTGGGCAGGGTCTCTTTCCGCAGCTATCGCTTCCCTGGGGAGGCCACAGTCAGCCAGGCAAAGGGCTTTGTGATTGTGAAACAGGAGAGGGAATGTTAAGGCTACGGGAAGGGCATAGGGTGCCCGGGTTGGGGGCAGAGGGTGAGGCCAGAAAGAGGCAGAGCTTGTGATTCACAGCTTCCTTTATGTCGCCACCGAGACAGTGCGAAGGTTACAATGCGCGTGTCGTCTCCTTGTGCTTCTCAGAGGGATGTGTGTACACAGTACAGACACCAGGGGAGAGAGTCCAACTCTTTATACAGGCGAAGGCATTCAGAGACCAGGGAGGGAGTAGAAACACAGAAAGGGGGACTTGGAGCGGAAGGATGGTTCTTAGAGACAAGAGGGGATGGGGCAGAGACAGACAGAGTTAGGGGAAAGTATATACAGAGATATAGCAATATAGAGTCTGTATCATATAGAAATAGAAAATGCAGATGAGGTTGTTGAGAGAAGCAAATGAAGTTGGGGGAGAGGACTTGGGAGAGTTCCATAAGAAAATTTATGGATGCGGCCCTCCGCAGGGGCCCCTGGGAGAGGGACCAGTGAGGTTAGGCACCAGTGTCCCTCTCCCTGAGCTGGAAGCCAACCAGCTGGATCTTTCATGGGACAGTAGAGGAGTGCTACCTCTTGGGATTTCTCTCCAGCAGTTCTGGGGTGGGGGTGAACTTGTAGGTATCAGGATGTGGCCTACAGCACCAGGGCCACATCTTCTCCCCATCATCCACTTCTTCGGGGTATTCCCATCCCCAACTCCCTAGATAGAGACTTCACATGTAAGGGGGTGGGAATGGGGACTAGGGTCTTAGTTCTTGCCTGGAAATTTGTGGTTGGGGGGACACTGGGCTGAGAGGGTCTCTTAAGGCTGGGGAAGCCTCCCCCCCCCCCCCCCCCCCCGCAACTAGCTCTCCCCTTCAAGGTACATTCTCTGATTCGGGGCCAAATTCCAGACCCCAAGGATCCCCTCCACCCCCCACTGGGAGGGGCTTTGGTGACTGGTGGCAGCAGAATGTAGGTGGACAGTCAGATGACAGACAGCCAGACAGACATAATTCAGGCTGGGAGCTGGGGGAGGCAGCATGGAGCAGAAAGGGGCAGCCTGAGGTCACCTGCCCCATTCTCTCTTTTTAGTTTTTAGTTTTTTAGTTTTTTTAAAGTTTTTTTTTTAGATTAGTTTCAGTAAAAATAAAAAGAACGGGATAGAGGCAGGGAGAGGGCTCTATGGTCAAGACTCCTTCCTCACCACAGACAAGAGGAAAGGACTGCCCAGGAGTGGGGGACTACCTTGGGAGGGGGGAGTGAGTCCCCAGGGCAGATGTGGAGGGGCGCAACTGAGGGCCCCCTTATTCTCCTAGCCCTCCCCACCTAGGCCTTTGGTACAGTGGCCTGCGGGGCTCAGCAGGTAAAGTCCTCAAAAGTGCCTCGGGCCGGATGGTGAGGTAGGATGTTGGCAGCATACGTCATCCCGGCAGGATGGCCCCGGAGGCTCTCACACGGGTTCTAGGGGAACGGCACAGGACAGGGACTGGTTATCAGAAGGGCGACAGGTGGTGCTGGGGCTCGGGGGAGGCAAAGGAGAAGAGGTGGCGAGGGGGGTGGTCCTGGGGCTGGGGGGCGGGGGGGAAGGGGCAGGGCCGGAGGGCACCCCTCTCTTGCTCCCTCACATGTCTTTTGACGTCATCCAGGCTAAGGGCCACACCCTTGTCCGCGCTGCTCCTTTTGGCCTCCTTCTGGCACTTTCCTCTTCTGCACAGCTTGTGCTTAATGACCTGAGACAGAGGTGGGGTGGTGAGTGGTTTGGCAGGCCGGAACCCTGCAGCGCCTGTGGCCCCACCCCGACGGCCCACCGACAATTACCTCATAGGCGTAGTCAAAGAGCTCCAGTACTGTGAGGATGCTGGCCCCAATGAACAGGCCCATCTGGCCTCCAATGTCACCTGCAGGGGAGGGGGCACAGGGAGGTTAGTGGTGTCAGGACACCTTGGAAGCAGCAAAGCTTACTGGGACAGGGACAGTTAAGTCGTATTTGCAAAAAGATCCACAGCCTTTGCACAGAAGGAGCACAAAGCGATTCTGGTGGGGTTTATTTTCTTCTCCATGCTTTTCTGCATTTTTTTTTTAACTTTTCTAAAGTCAACAGGTGTTATTCAGAAAATACAATATACCCCAACATTCATTTTCCGGGTAAATTTTCAAAGGCTTATGAAAGAGTCCCCCCTTCATGCCCACAGGCCTGTCTCTACCACTTTGCCCTAAGAGAAGGTTCAGCCCCCTCCTCCCACTATATACCAAGACAACAGAGTTTGGGGAAAGGACCCGGGGGGATGGCAGGCGAGGAAGGAACTTGCGGGACAGAGGTAGGCAGCCTGCTTTGGGTAGTAGGGTGTCACGCCATGCCCATGGCATGGGAAGGGGACAGTGCCATGAGCAGCTCACCCAGGAGCCCTGCAATTTCATAGGCCTTCTTCTGCTCAATAGTCTCATAGTTGAGGACTTCAAAGAAAATGTCCAGCACCAGGATGTTCTCCCTGCAAAGGGGTTGGGGGAGGAGACCTAGGTTCAAGTCACATCTCTGTCCCTTACTAGCTAGGTGACCTTAGCAAGTTATCCTCTTTGAATCTGTCTCCATGTCCATAAAATGAGATGTCGATGGGGGTACCTGCCTTTTAGGATTGTTGTAAGGATTAAGTGTGATGGCACCTATGAAAAGACACTCCGCACACTGGCAAGTGTGGAGTGACCCCAGTTGTAGCAGTGCGGATGAAGATAGCGAATGAAGCAAGGAGGAAAGAGAGGTGCTTCCTTTGCTTGCTTGCTCCAGCTAGATCTGCCCTCCATGCCCACCCCAGACTCCTTGGTTGCCTTCTCCTTGTGATCTCAACCTCCTCCTGTCTGCTGGCCCCTCAAAGCCCCGTTATACCCTTTACAGTCCCAGCCCAAGGGCCCTGCCCTGCACAGTTAGAGCCCTTACCCTATGTACTGCTCAGACTTGTTGAACTTCTTGGCCAGGTACTTGGCTGACGCTTTGCTGGGGATCTTGACCATGGACAGCTCCTTGCCATAGCGGGTTAGGTTGCAGGGCATTTCACACACACAGTATTCCTGGTCCTTCTCCACCAGGAAGTCTGTGCCCGACCAGGTGAGAGGCACCAGTTGAGTGGGGCTCTTCGGCCAGCACCTTCCCAACATGAACATCCTGGCCCTGTCCAAAGGAAGCCTGGATCCCCTTCTCTTTACCTGACCTGTCCTTTGCCTCAACCCTGTGCCTGCCCTGTGCCCACCCTGTGCTGATCCTCACCCAGCCTCCCCATGGATATTTCATAATCCTGTATCTCATTGCTTCAGGGCCCTTGGGGGTCAACCAGCTGAGGTGTTGACGAGAGAGGGTGAGGGCCCCTCCCGGGTGAGCCCAGTTCATTTTTCACAGGGGCCTCTAGAGATGCCATTCCCTGCCTTGCTGAGGTCAGACACAGGAGAGAGAGTTCAAGTGAAGCCTGATCCAGGAGTTATCTGAAGCTTCTGGGAACTTGGTCTGAAACCCCCATGCACGTGGCTCCTTCCTTCCCCCAGACTACCCCAGGACAGGGGTGCTCACCCAGAGCAGGATCCGCACACTCCTTGTACTGTTCTGGAGTGCAGTATGGGGCATCCCCTAACAGAGGAGAAAAGACAGTGGTGCAGGATGGAGATTAAAGGGGTCTTCTGACGATGGTGGTATTAAGGGCCTAGAAACTGGAAACTAGGAGAGGGTGGGAGGGCAGGACTAGCCAGCCCCCAGTCTGTCCTGAAGGTGACCCACCCCACAGTCCACACCCCTCTTGGATGCTTTCCACACTTTCTGACGGGTACAGTCAGGAATTGAGGTCAGAGGGACAAGAGCCATAGGAATATGGATGGGGCTAGAACTGTGGTGGGGAGAAGCCAGTTAATCTTGCTTCCGTGTTGGCAGGTGGTTGATATGCATGGGGAGCTGGTGAGAGGCAATGCAGGCTGAGGGGCCCCAAGACTGTGTCTGGAGCTTTGGGGCCTGACCTGGCATGTGCACCATGCGACAGTTACAGTTCTCCACCAGGTAGCGTGTCTCACAGTCGATGCGGCAGGCAGTTATGCTGTAGGAGTCGAAGAAATCCGAGTCCATGGTAACAGCTTTGCAGGTGCCCCAGGGCGGGGGCAGGTAGATGAGCTGCTGGGAGAGCCGGGGAGCTGGGGGGTGTGGGGACTTCTCCCCGAGTCACCTTGACGGACTTGTCTGACAAGATGCAGAACTCAGGAGTCCTGCCCCCTCTCCCTCTGCAGACTCTGAGGGTCTCAGAGTTTACAGAGCATTCCTGTTCATTCATGCTTCTCACTAGTCAGACTGAAACCCAGACCCTATCTCACCCATCCCTCCTGTATTGATTGCCCACCACTCCATCTTGACCCCTCAACACCCCACCCTGGGACCAGCCTCCCGTGGTCCTCTCACCCGCTGCTCCTGGCAGGACACAAAGGTCTGGAACCCTGGGGCCACACCAAAGCCCAGCTGGTCGATGAAGGGAGGTTCATCCTGACTGTGGATCTGGACTTTGATGCCCGCTTCGAAGGACGTCTCATCTATGGGAATGAGGGGGGTGTGTATCGGGAAGGCTTCTGACTCCCTAACCTCCTTCAGAGCTGGGGTCATGCCACCTCTCCTAGGAATAAGCACAGTGCACACTGGGACGGGGAGAGGGGTTAGTCTATGGGGCCCATCCCCAGGATCCTTTTGGGTTTGCTAACTGCATGCTGCCCTGATGAACCCTGCAACCTACATACTTTTCTTATCGACGTTTCATATTCTTTCCCAGACACTATCTATTTCTCCCTCTCCTTTTCTCTCTTCTCCTCATGTCTCTCAGTCCCAAGGCCCCCTGGGACCAGACTAACGGCAGACGGCCCAAGAAGAGAGGGAGTTATTTATAGAGCGAGTGGCGGCCACTGATGGAAAGGGATGGCTGGTTACCTTGGAGAGTAACTGAGCCAGGAAGGGGGAGCCAGAGAACTGTGAGGGTGGCATTCAGGTAGAGTCAGAGATGGAGATGGCAAGATGCTAGGAAGAAGGGAGGAGAGCCCAAGTCCTGCCTCGGGCCCCACAGTGAAGCTCAGGAGTCCCCTGGTGGAGGCTGATGACTAGGGCCACGGGAAGGGGTCTCAGAGAGAAGTGACATACCAGTCTCTCCCCATACGGGCAGGTACTCGTCCTGCTGGATGTCCAGCATGATCTCCAGCCCATTGCCAGTCCCACCCTTCATGGTCTTCAGCCGTGGACGCCCATCTCGGCCTGAGTTGAATGTGTAGCACTTTCCATACCGTGTGAAGACCTGGTGAAGGCAGAGTGAAGAACCTGAGAGTCCTGGCAGCGCCCCCTACCTACCAAGGGCTGTCCCCAGACCCCTCGGCTGCTCAGGAATGATTCCTTCTATGTAGCCCGTTCTCCATTTGTCCTCCTCCTCACTCATTCGCTGCCCTTCTTTGCCCTGCTCTGTGCCCTGGAAAGCTGATCCTGACGGAGTGTGCTGTCCGTGCCCCTTTGTCACTTGGACAGGCTCTGGGTTCGGGATGGCCACTGGGAGCTATCACTAAGGGATCAGAGGGCAGAAGGAGACAGAGATCCGGGTGTTCATCCTTCCCCACCCTTCTCCCCTCTGAAAATGTTCTGGCAGTGGTTTAGACCCTGTAACTACAGACCCTGCCAGGAGGGCTCCCCGCATAGCACCGCTGCCTCCCTGTACCCCTTTAACTTGTATGTGACAACTTCCCACTATCACTAGGTGCCTCAGGCCCCTTCAGGCAGAGTTTCCTTAACTCTGCCCACAGCTCTGTAAATAGACCCTTTGTTCAAGTCTTTTCAATTAGACTATCTGAGTGGCAGTCTTTTTCCTGCTGGGACCCTGACATATATACACCTCCATCACCAGGATCCCGTCACTGCCATACTCCTGGTCCCTCCTTGAGACTCCCTCCTTGAGGCCCCCTCCTCAGGCCCAAGATCCTGGGGCCTTCTGAGATATGATTTCTCTTTTCCCGGATTTTGCCCCAGGCATCTGAAATCTTGCTCTCCCCGAGATCCTTCCCCCAAACCAAGCGAAGCTTTTTAGTTTTCTCTAGCAAGTAGCCCCTTATGTCCATCGTTGTCCCATCATCACCAGAACCTGAAAGCGGACCTAGTTGCCATCCCAAGGACCATGCTCACCCAAGCACCAGCATCTCCTCTCCCAGGATTTGGTACTGAGCATTCAGGGCATGGTATGCTTGGCAATGTTTGTGCAGAACTATGAGGGCCTCAGAGGAGATCTGAGCCCTGGGGGCAGTCTCTCCAGCCCATCCCTCAGAGCAGCCCTTATCACAGCTCTGACCACACAGCCACGGAGAGAAGAGTGAACCAATTCTTTATGGCCCTCTCCCTGCTGCTTGCCTGAATGTTTCCAGGTTCCCACAAATGGGGTGAGTATGCTTTGACTACTGCTTGATGGTGACAGAGTCCACAAAGCAAGTCAGAAGGTCTACAGACACAGCCCAGGGAAAGAGAAAGACAGTGTTAGGCCAGACCAGAGCAGTGGGGGTATATGGAGGTTCCTAAGAAATAGAATCCCTGTGCCCTTCCCCTTCCTGAAACAGCCTCCTCCCCCATTCAGAAAAGAAAACATGTGCTCTCCTCTATTCTGTGGGTAAGGCCCAGAGATGAAGTAGAGACAGAACTCCAACAATTCCCAATCCCCCAGCCCCACAAGGAAGTTTTGTGGCGCTCAGTCACAGGCTCCAGACGCACACCCATGCCTACCCTCCATCTGGAAGGTGAGGCACCCCAGGTGGCCCAGAGCACCAGCCCTGCCTGGGCTGAGGGCTGTGAGGTTGACCAGTGGACTGCTGCTGCCACCTGGTGGTTCTATGTGAGAAGTGTTCTACCCTCAGGTCCAGAGGCGGCTAAGTTGACCCCTTTGTTATCCCACGTTCCTGTATTTCCCGGCCCGCCTGAGATCCAGTGGCCAAAACCTCGAGGTCCCTGTCTGCGGTTGGTCCACAACACACTGATGACAGCCACCTGCTCCTGCGCTATGGACGAGGTGGGGGATGGAGGGACAGATGTGGGGGAAGGGAAGGCCAGGCATCTGGCACCTGGAGGGGGCAGGAGAGGAGTCAGGCCAGACAGAACTGGAAGCTGAACTGGGGAGGGGAAGGGGTGCCACTTGGTGCCTCAGCAAGGACCCTAAACTCCAGAGTGGGAGGGCGAGCAGGAGGCTGACTCCCACTGAAGGCTTCCCTGGGCAAGAGGATCCCTAGTCACTCAGAGCTGGAGGGGAAAGGCAGGATTTAGAGGAGGTCTGTTGTTCTCCCTCAGATAGACAGACAGACAGACAGACACACACACACACACACACACACACACACACACTGTAGGAGGAACACTGAAAGACCACATGAGGATGCACTGATATCCCTGCTGTGGTCATTACTGAGAAGGGGTGTGGTGGGGTGGAGTTGGGGGCTGTCCCCACCCCTCCACCTCCCTTCCACGCTCTTCTTCTGTGCCTCCAGAGACCAGGTTATACCTGCCCCAGCTCCAGTCCAGGAGTGACAGTCAAAATTGTTAAGGCCAGGAATAGGTACCCACCATCAGACCAAAGGTTGACCCCAAAGACAGACTAAGGCCCTAGGCCCTGCTCGATCGCAGGGAGGTCTGGGAAAGGGCTGGAGATGCTGGAGAATATTCAGGGAGACACCAGGGGCCTCAGGGCAGCAGCTAATTACCAACTAGCACAGATGAATTTCAAGATTCTAACAGGAAGAGCAGGACGGCACAGACCCGAAAATAGCAGCCCGGTTCCAGACCCTGGGGCTCCCGGGGCAAGCTCTGGCCAGGTCTCTCTGAGACAGGTCATAAAGTGTGGGTGGCCCAGGTGAGGCAGGGGAGGTGGTCACCAGCCCCAGCCCCAGGAGGCGACAGTCAGGGTGTGCCATGTCAGACACGCTTAGGGTGCTACGCCCGGCCCGGGCCCCCACTCACCACCGAGAAGTTGTGAGGGCCACAGGGCCCCCCGCAGTAGGAACAATAGAGCAGCATGTCCTCCAGCCGGTGGCAAGAGCGATTGTAGAAGCGGTGCAGGTTAAAGGGCTCCCCAGAGAAGGCCTCAGGCCCTGGTGGGGCCAGAGGCACCCCAGGGTCATCACTTTCATCCAGCCCCAGCATGGGGGCCAGGTAGAGCAAGTCGGGGTAGCTGAGCTGGGACAGCCGCACAGCATTAGTGTTGCAGAGGGTGACCGCCGGGAAGGCCAGCTCCGTGGTGGCCACCTCGTCTAGCAGAGTCACGTGCGGGTAGCTGAGGTAATAGGCAACGCGGTCCCCTACCTGGCACAAGAAGGCACCCAGTGCCAGAACAAAGGCCACTGCCCACAGGGCCTGCCTCGGCCCTGGACCCCCCTCCACGAAGATGTGGCTGGTGCCATGCAGGGTGCAGCTGTTGGCAAAGGCCACCAAATCCACGGGCGAATCCCCCTCTCTAGCCTTCTTCCTCACTGCCTCCTTTTCCTTCTCTTCCTCCTCTTCTGATTCTGACTTGTCCCGCTGCCGCCGCTGGTGCGGACCCCAAACATCTCCCAAGGGCCCTGGGGCTTCCTCTCCAGAGGAGAATGACACAGAGCAGAAGATCTGGATGGGCATCTTCTCCAGGGGCTTCCTGGCACTGGGGATTGGCAGGTGAAGGGAGAGACAGATGTGATCTCAGGGAGGGTCCGGCAGAGCCAGCCACCCAGACCTTCTGCCAGGTCTCCTCCGCCCCGCCAGCCAGCTGTCCTTCTCTGCCAGGGCCTTCGTGGCAGTGTGGCTGAGATGGGGCTGAGACTGGGCGGGGCGTGGGGAGGAGGACCTGCCTGCTCTGCCACAGGGCGGGCCTCTGGGCTGATGAATAATGGATGGCGGTGGGAAAGGGAGGCTGATGGACAGGAGGGAGCCCCTTTCCTGTCACCAGCTCCAGCAGGACAGAGGGGGTTGAAGATAGTGGAAACCCTAGACAAGCCTAGGGGCTCCAGGTGAGATGGGACCTAGCAGATTCCTTTGCTTCCACAGCCCAGGGCCACAGTCCCTGCCCCTCCCCCAGGACATTCAAGCTCCCTATCACCATCCCATCGGTTTCTCAGCATCTCCCTTGGTCTTCCTGTCCCAATTCTGGGTCCTCGCCCCCATTCTCACCTGGTGCAGCCATTTCCCTGAGATATCAGAGCCTCTGCGCTCTCGGCTCTCTCAGACCTCTAATTCCTCCAAGACTCCCCCTGATCCATAATCCCCCCAATTATTTCACTGACCATATACCCCCATCATCTCTCAATACACACATAAGACCCCAGTTCCCTTTCAGTCACTGCCCTGACCCCAATTTACCCTGTTACTTCCTGAACCCTTAATTCCCCTGTAATCATTGCCTTGACCTCCAATTTCCCTCCCGCCAGTCCCTGACCCCATTTATCCTCCCCTGCCTCCCCTGATTCTGGCTCAGCTTCAAGTCCTCACCCTCCCCTGTGCTGAGCAACACTTAGGTCACTTTCCCCTCCTCCACCTTTCCCTTCTGTGGCTTGGGGGGCAGCCCAGGTTCCATTAGCAGAGGTCTCTCACTGACCACAGACTCATTTATGGCCAGTTCCCGGCACCAGTGGGGGGGAGGACCCTGTCTCTTGCAGCTGAAAGGCTTCCTGGCAGACCACCACTCCCCCTCCCAGCTTGCCCACCCCTCAACGTCCAGGAGAGGAGTTCGAGGAATTCTGTCTGGTAGGTGGAAGAAATTGAGATCAGAGAATACTGCTAGGTCAGGTGGAGAGTGTCAGGAACCAACTCGGGGTGTTCCCCAAACCCTCAGCCTCATACATACCCCTGGCTGCTCAGTCTCTGAGACTTGCCCCCAGTTTACCATTCTCTGCCCCCAGGCCCCTGGCCCCTCTGTGCGCTCTGATTACTCAGGGCCAATGATTGAGGAACTTGAGCCACAAGCCAAGTCTCTAGGGCCTAGAAGGTGACCTGAGGGGAGGAGTGGAAGGGAGGGAGAGAGGGGAAGCCTGTTAACCCTTCCTTTGCAGGACCAGAGGTAAGCAGTGGAGGTCAGATGAGTCTACTGGGCCTTGCCCTTCCTTAACCATCACACAGCCTCAGACCTCCTTCCCCCTCCTTTTCTCCCCTCCCTCCCTGCTCCCACACCTCTTCCCTTCTCTGTTTCCATGCAGAGACCCTGGAGTGTGTTGGGGATTGGAGGCAGGGTGCCAGATACCAGCAGAACTGACTAATATAGGACCTTTGGCCTCAGCTTTGCTGCCAGGGACACAGAGGCCCCAGAAGAAGAGCGGTGTTTGAGCTCTGGCCCATCTCCATCTTTCACCATTGCCCTCAGACTGGCCTCCACCTCTTCTGCCTAAACAATGGCTTTCCAACTGCTCTCCCCAATCCCCTGCCTCCCAGTAGTTTCTCCCCACCTTATATAATTCTGACCATTCTCCTGCATAGAGACCTTCACGCCCCAGTGCCTCTTGGTGAAATCACCTCCATCGCAAGAGGAGCTATGAGGCCTTTGCAACTTACCTTCCAGCCTCCCTTCCCCAACCTTCCACAGCAGTCTAGTGCCTAGCCACCATGCCCTTCTCCCATTCTGCATACACACAAGGCTCATCCACAGCTCCATGCCTTCCCTGGACTCCATCTGGAGAATTTCTACTCATTTTTCAAGACCTTACGCACATGTTACTTCCTCCAAGAAGCCTTCCCTGATTGCACAGGACAAAGTTAGTACCCACTCAGGACACAGAATGAGGGGTCCAAATCTGCTCAAGCCCCTTCAGGCATGAGCAGTGACCAACAGCTTCTTGAAGACAGAGACCGTGAAAATGAAAGAGCAAGACCCAGGGACCATGTTAAGAAACTAGAACCAAGAAGACCAGGAACACCCAGGGCAACCAGAGAGGTCACTCAAGAGATGAGAAGAAAGATTACCGCCCCCCAACCCCCTTCGACTGTGGTCCTCAGGCTTCTTCTGTATGAATTCATGGGTTCCTTTTCTGTTTCTGGTCCCGTGTGCATTTTCTCCACCTGGGCACCCCCCTCCCAGACCTCAGCTTCTAGAAGGCTTTGCCTGTCCTCAGGATGTGTGTTTCAGAGGTTAAGTTCTAGGCCTGGGGTGAGGGTGGGGAAGCCACAGCTGCCCGTGCGTTCCACACCCACTAGAGGGCATTGTTCCCCTCCTTCAGACTTCTGGCCGGAGAGGTAGGTTAGACTTCCAGAGGGAAGACACCAAGACAGGGGACAGCCACTTCCACCACGAGGCTTCACTAGAGAGAAGGGCACGCGCACACACAGCAGCTTCAGAGGACGGCGCATCCAGCATGGCAGGACACTTCTTCCCCCACACCAACACAAAGACCCACACTGCACACCTACACATCACTACACACAGCTGCCTTGTGGGGCAACAAAGACACACACACACACACACACACACACACACACACACACCACATTTCTTCCCTCCTCCATCCTCTAACATTCTCTGCTACCACATCTTGTTCCAGTAGACAAATCCAAAATTTTCACAGTAATGGGAGGTAAGGAAAGTATCAAGCAGCACACACAGACCGCCCCCCCCCCCCAAGCACACACAGAGGGCCCAGGAGAAGTGGGCAAGCAGAATGCAGGTAGGGCAGCACTCGATTCTGAACCCTCTGTCCAAGGATGCAACCCTTCCCTGTGTCATTCCCTACCCAGCACCGCTCTTAAGCTGTGTGTGGCGACTCAGTGGTTTCTGACTTTCTCCACATGTCTTTCTAAACTCCCTCGCCCTCAACATCTGTACAATGTTTCATGCTCTTCAATTAATATCTCATGGGATCCTTATACAACCTAGTGAATTAAGCAGGTTTGAGTAACTTCACACACACCCCCCCCGACAAATGAGGAAACTGAGGCACAATGATCTGTTCAAGTTTCATAGAGAGCAAGTAATGGGCATGAGACTAGGATTAGATCATCCCCCTCCAAATCCCTTCCTCCTTCTTCATTCTTTCATTTATTCATCAAATATTTACTGAGTATCTACATACTGAGGACACGTGAAGAATACATAGGGGCACCTGGGTGGCTCAGTCGGTTAAGCATCTGAGTCTTGGTTTCAGTTCAGGTCATGAGCTCACAGTTCGTGAGATTGAGCCCCACATCAGGCTCCATGCTGACAGGGCAGAGCCTCCTTGGAATTCTCTCTCTCCCTCTCTCTCTGCCCCTCCCCCATTCCATCTCTTTCTCTCAAAATAAATAAACTTAAAAAAAAAAAAGAATATATAAAGGACCAGGATCTTGCCCTTGTGGAACTTACTGTCTGATGGGGGAGACAGACACCATTTTCTAAAAATTGCAAAACTAAATGTTTAATCGCAAACTACGATAAGTGCTATGAAAAAAATAATATGCTCTATGGGAGTGAATGACAGGGAGATCTGACCCAGCCTTGGGAATCAAAGCAGGTTTCTCTGAGGAAGTGATGTTTTAATTGAAATCTAAAGAATAAGGAGGCATAATTAGGTAAAGGTCTGCATGGGGGTAGGGGGGGAGGCAGGGGGAAAGAGTATTCTAGAGAGCAGAGTCATGCAAAGGCCCTGAAGACCACGGAAGGAGAGAGCTGAGCAGAGGAGGATGTAGTTGGAAATCCAGGGCAGGGTAAGAACAGGCTGGAGGAACATGCAGGACCCAGACCTCTCAGGGCTTTGAAGGCCACAGCAAAGATTCTGGTCCAAGGACAATGGGAGGCACACCGTGGGAGAATTTCAAGTGATCAGAGCAGTGTTTTGAAGAAAGGACTCTGGAGTGGCCAGAGGGGTTGCTGGAAGACCTGTTAGGAAACGATTGCAGGGTCTAGGTAAGATGGTGAGTGGTGGGCTGGCTTGGTATAGGGTAGTAGGGTAGGGATATTTGGGAGGCAACAATGGCAGGTTGGGTTAAGGGCGGTGAGGGAGATGGGAGTGTCAGGGATGATTTCTAGTCTGCATAAGTGGCTGTACGGTGGGGTGGCTCGCTAGGCCAGAACACAAGGCAAGGACTAGTTTGGGAGATAAGATGATGAATTTGGCTTTGCACCTTCTGGGTTTTTGGAGCCTTGGGGACATCCGAGTAGAGATGTGAAGTGGGAGATTGGTCACTGGTGCTGAGGCCGAGAGGAGAGAGCTAGACTGAGGCATACATCTGGCACTCGCTGGTGTATAGATGCTGACTGAAGTCATGCGTGAAGATGAGATGGCCCAAGAATAGAATAGAAAGTGAAAGAAAGAAAGAAAGACAGAAAGAAAGAGCAAACAAGCCTGACTTGTCAATATCCACTGAAGCTAAACAGAATCCCAACCTGTGACTTAACCACAGCTCCTAGTTATATACCCAAGAAATGAGTACCTATGACAAGCAGAAAACATAAACAAGAATGTTCATGGTAGCTTTACTTATAATAGCCAAAAAACTAATAACAACCCAAATGTCTAGCAAGAGTAGAATGGATAAACACATCTTGGTATATTTATATAATGAGATACAACACAGCATTGACAAAGAGCTAACTACCACCACACCAAACAAGATAATCTCACAGACAAAATCGAAAGCAAAAGAAGACAAGCACAAAAGTGTGTATGGAGGATACATATACTCTAGGAACGTCAAGAACAGGTGGAACTTATCTGTCCCGACAGAAGTCAGAATAATGGTTAACTCTTATGGGACAGTATTGACTAGGAAAGGGCCTAAAGGAACTTTCTAAGGTGCTGGAAATGTTTTACACTTTTATGCCAATGTAAGTACATACTGATGTAATACGTAAAATAAAACATTGTGAGATACACCAATGCAGGGGCACCTGGCTAGCGTGGGTAGGGCATGTGACTCTTGATCTCAAGGTCATGGGTTTGGGCCCCACATTGGGTGTAGAGATTACTTAAAAATAAAATCTTGTATGTAAAAAAAAGATACACCGGGGCGCCTGGGTGGCTCAATCGGTTGGGCGTCCGACTTCAGCTCAGGTCACGATCTCACGGTCTGTGAGTTCGAGCCCCGCGTCGGGCTCTGGGCTGATGGCTCAGAGCCTGGAGCCTGCTTCCGATTCTGTGTCTCCCTCTCTCTGCCCCTGCCCCATTCATGCTCTGTCTCTCTCTGTCTCAAAAATAAATAAACGTTAAAAAAAAATTAAAAAAAAAAAGATACACCAATGTAAAAATGTACTAATGAAAAATTCATCAAGTTGCACCATTAAATTGTGCCCTCATGATTTATAAAAAGAGAAAAGCTTGGGATTGAGACTTGAGTAGTGCTGACATCGAACAGCCAAGTTAAAGAGAATGAACTGGCAATGAGACAGAGAAGGAGGAACTAGACAAAGGAGGAAAATCGAGAGTGTGTGGGTGTCAGGACAGAACGGTTTTAAAAAGAGGAGGTGGTCAACCATTTTTGAATGTTATTGAGACAGTAAGGATAAAGAATGTTTGCAGGATCTGGCCACATGGAGGTCCCTGGTGGCCGCAGCTAGAACCATTTTGGTGGAGTGCTGGGGGCAGGCAGATGGCAGCCTGAAGCAGATTGAAGAGGGAGTTTGAGATGAGGAAATGGAGACAGTGGAATATATAACATCACTTTTCAGAATTTTTTTCTGTGAAAGGAAGCAGAGAGATAGTGTGCGAGCTGGAGCTGGAGGGAGCTGTGGAGTCGAGAGACCTTTGGTTTTGGTTTTTATCTTAACCTCAACCCTGATACATAGCAAGTGCTCAATAAATGATAGCTGTCGTTTTAGCTATGTATTTCTAGATGGGAGAATCATAAGCATGTTTCAGTGTCAGTAGGTAGGTTCCACTGGAGAGGCAGAGACCGAGCGTAGAAGGAGGGGCAAAATCTTTAGGGTAAAATTCCTATATAGGTAGGAGATCAGATGGAAAGAATAGGTTGAGATTTTCAGCCTCGATAAGAGGAATGCCCCCCTCTGGGGATCGCTGCCCAAAGGAAGGGCGAGTTCTTGGCTGAAGCTTCTATCTTCTGAGGCTTCTATCTTCTCTGTGGAGCAAGAGGCAAGGTCATCTGCTGAGGGTGAGTGGGGCGGCTAGGAAGGGCGGCTGTTTGAGATGAGTGGAGAAGTCTGCAGTAGTCATTGGGAAGAGCGAGGTGACCAGGAAAATACAATGGGGTTGCCAGGTGGCACTGCAGGCCCATTTCAGGATATCGATCATGGGCACAAGGTGATTTCAAGCTGGCCTATTGTGTGACTTCCTCCGGTAGAGCTTGGTTGCCCTAGAGCCACCCTGAGGAAAGCCAGTGGTGGGTGTATCTACTAAGGTCGGGATTTGGCCAGGTGGTGCAATGAAAAGGCAGAGGAATCAAGAGACTTGGTGTGGCCAACCTGAGTCTGGGGCTCCTTCTCCTTTGTACCCTTTTCCTTCCTGCCTCCTGCTTCTTTAGAGAACACGGCAAGCTGGGAAGCCAGACACCCTCCTCCCCCCACCACCCTGCTCCACACATCTGCTCCCACAGTCACACACAAAGAACCTGGATCTAGAAGATCTGAAGTCAAGGTCCCACTCTGGCATTCACTGGCTATGTGACCTCAGACAAGTCACCTAACATCCCTGAGCCTCAGTTTCCTCATCTTTCAAGTGAAGATATTAATATCTTCCTGCCTCCCAGAATTGAGGACCATGAGCTAAAGCTAAGGGAGTTTGTATATTGCAAAGCTCGACTGGAAGAGATGATTAATTTTGCTGCTATGTGCTCTGCATGCAACCAGAGGTTTGCCTGCACACAAGCTCCCTCCCACAACCACACTGAGCGGCGTGTGCCCCCATGCGCATCCACACACGTCCACCTCACCTAATCTACATCCCCATTCTCTCATCCTCAGACCCCACCATGGAGGTGCACATGTGTGCTTGCCCACTTGGGGCCCACATGCAGCGAATGTGTCATTAGGAAGGCTGAGTTGACTGCTATTCACGGTCAAGGCCACTGCAGCCGTCTCACCCCTAGGAATGTCCCCAGCCTGGCCCGATGATGTGACATACTGATTAGAGACACACAGCACTAAGCTACACAGCCCCACTTCCCAGGGCCCCCGGGACTGCAGCCACATCAAGGAGGTGCAGATGAGAAGGGTGAGAAAGGGTTTTCTTTCCAAGAACTCATAGTAGCTCAGAAAAATCACAATTTGTCCTCCCTTTCCCTGGGGGGTGGCCTTAGAAAACCTGGGATGCCAGAGTCTCTGTCCTTAGAGTTTCTTAAGGGAACTTCCCCTCAAGGTGAATACACAGCCTTTTTGTGCTCATTTTAACATTTTCCACAAGGAAGGGGCACCTGGGTGGCTCAGGGGGTTGAGCGTCTGACTTCAGCTCAGGTCATAATCTCACGGTTTGTGAGTCTGAGCCCCACATCAGGCTCATTGCTGTCAGCACAGAGCCTGCTTTGGATCCTCTGTCTCCCCCTCTCCCTGCCCCTCCCCTGCTCACACACACACTCTCTCTCAAAAATAAATAAAAACATATATATAATTTTTTTTCCCACAAGATGTCTGATCCATGTGTCCAGAAAAGTCAGTACCATACATCCATTCCACACATGGGCCAGCATGGGCTTAGCTAGAGAGTCCCAGAGGCTGAGGGAGGGGCTGCCCCCAGGCAAAGAAGAATTTAGCAAACTCCTTAGAGCCCCCTTTCCTCACAGGAAATTGGGCCTAGAAGCTAAGAAGTGAAGCCAGATGAAACTATGCCTAAAATAGAACCCAGGGGTCCCCATGCCCAGCCTCGCCCTCTGCCAGAACTAGGCATCACTTCTCATTCTTGCTATCTGCTTCCCAGTTTGGCCTCCCAGAATCCTCACACAAGAGTCCTGACTAGGAGGTTCTCAGCCAGAGGGTAGAAGTTCCTGGAGCAGCCACCTCAGACCTACCGTGAGGGCAGGCTTGTGCCTAGGGTGCCTGGCTGGAGGCAGACAATGACCCCTGCTGGAGAGCAGTGAGCTGTGCATCTGCAGGGGGAGGATGGCAGCGGGTGGGGGTGGGGGTGGAGAGTCACCACACATTCTATGAAAGTGGAGTTTCTCGGGTGCCTGAGTGGCTCAATCAGTTAAGCATCTGACTTCAGCTCAGGTCATGATCTCACAGTTGGTGGATTGGAGCCCCGCGTGAGGCTCTGTGCTGACAGACCAGATGGAGCCTGCTTGGGATTCTCTCCCTCTCTCTGTCTCTGCCCTTCCCCTGCTCGCTCTCTGTCTTTCTCTCTCTCTCTCTCAAGAATAAATAAATAAACATTAAAAAAAAAAAAACCCTAGAGTTTCTGAATAGCTGAGCTGGCCTGGGGAGATTGGAAGGACTCCACCCAGATGTCGAGGGTCCTCTGGTACCAGTCACATTACTCCCTGTTCCCTGAGGCTTCCTTTGTTACTGTCGCCACTCTCTAGGCTCTGAGCCTCTCTGGGTACCACACTTAACTCCAAGCTCCCTGAGGGCAGGGACTGGGTCTCTGGCACCCAGCATGGGGCCTGGCCCTTAGAAAGGGCTCTGTCACAGTAATGAACCAAAGTTGAAGCATGCTCAGAATCAACCTCCACCCGCAGCAGAAACGGGACCTCCCTGCAGGCCTCCCTCTGCTTCCCAGATGGATGCATACCAGGTGCAGCAGTGACCCTACCTTTGAGTTTTCTGCAGGCTGGGGCAGGAGAAAGGCCCAAGGCTTGGAGGTGCTCCCTCCACCCCTGCACTTCCGACTCTGCCCCCAGAGGCACTTAGTTACTTACATCAATTCCCTATTACTTTAGCCAACAGCCGAGAGATCAATTAACTTAGAGTAGCCTCTTAGCTGGGAGAGGGGTGGAGTCAAGAATGGCAGGGGAGGAAGAAAGGACCGGGAGAGGAGGTGAGAGGGGAAACTACGTTATCCAAAGGATGTTTGTGAGAGAGAGACGGAAAGAGAGGGAGAAACCCCAACCAGGGTCCCCGGGATTCTTGCACCTGGCTCTACTCCCGTCTCCTCCCTCCAACCTCAGGCACTTCTGAGGGAGGGAGGGAGAGAAGGATAAGGCTGGAAGGAATGCCCTCCTCCAAAGTTAACTTCCCCGCCTCTCCGGTCCCTCTGCAATCTGTGCATGCTCCCCGTCAACCGCCGCCCCCCCCCCCCAAAGACCACTGGGCCTTTGCCCCCGGGCAGGGTTGCTCAGGACCCTGCTCTCTATGTAGCAGTCTGGGCAGCTTTTCCCCTCAGCAGCCTCCGTTCCCTGCTAGCTGGAGGGAACAGACTCAGTGAGGTCTGAGCTGCTATGCGGTAGGAGGGGGATGAGGCAAGCCAGGGCGTGTGGGTGTGAGGGGTGTCAGTGAAGGGGCAGAGCCAAGTTGGGGATAAGGATGCTCCCATGCTAGCCCTGGCTCTCTCTGGGACCTGCACCCCGGCTCAGCTTGCTATAAGATGGCTGCTCCCTCCCCTCTCCAGGTCCCAGGATCACCCACCTACACCCACTTCTTATATCTGCTTCTTACCCCTCTAGGTGATCCAGAAAAGTCCTGTCCCCTTCCAGAATCTTAGGGGGATTTCTGTGCCTCTGGGTCCTGGCGCGGGGTGGGGGGGACTCCTGTAGGCACCTCAATCCCTTATCCCCCAATTCCACCCCCACCTGAGAGAGAATACTATCTCCACTGCATACCCACCCCAAGGATTTCCATTTTCTGCCCTCCCCTTCCTTCTCTTCCAGGGTCCAGAAATGAATTCCCCACTCTCTCTCCCCCAGGCAAAGGCTCTGGGTCTCAGCTGGAGGAGGGGGGTGGCATAGGGCTGACTGGGCAGCCATCTGCCAGCCCCCTCCCCTGGTGCTGTTCAGCATTCCAGCCACACAGGCGCTCCCACTGCCAGGGACAGATAAGGTGCAGCTGGAGGCTGGCACCAGCTGCGACTGTGCTCACTCCCTCCGGCCCCCACCCAGACACTGGCAGACAGCTGCACCCCTGGTCCCCCTCCACGGAACCCCTGCCCTGCCGTGGCCTGACTGGCCTCGAGCTGGGGTGGGAGAGAGCGGAGCCCCAGACCCTGTTGCCCTGGCAACGAAGCACCCCGCCTCAAAGGAAAAGAAGTGGACAGGGAAGACAGGGTCCTTGAGAGCGGGTCTCTGGTTGCTCTTATGGTAGCTCAGGAGAGAGACGCTAATGTCTGCCCTCTGCCCTCTGCCTCTTCAGTCCCAAAGAGTTTCCAAATCAGTTTCTTCCAGATTTAGCCCAGGTTCCCCAAATGTATTCCTACTCTCCAAAGCCAACTCAGCTATGGCTGGGGGATGGACCCAGTCAAACACTCTGTGACCACCAGTCCATCCCCTACGGTTGAGCTGGATTCAGAAGCACGTCTGGGGGAAACACTTGTCACTGCAGGCCCCTGCTAGAGAAGCTGGGGTCTTTGAGGGACCAGAATATGCCCTTCCTATGCCCCCTGACCTGTCCCCCATGAGCAAGGTTCTCACTGTTGGATAAGCTTTGCCCTTGGAAACCAGGAGAGGAATTCACATGTACCTCTGCACGCTATATTTTGCAAAAACTGTGAGCCAGGGCTTGGATTCCTAGTTAGAACCTCTGTTTCAAGGCAGCAGAAGATGCCAGGACAGTCTCTCCGGAGCTCTGACCCAATAGGCAAATGCTTTCCGTCAGTGCCCTGTCTGTCCAGGGGCTAAGTACATACCTCTTGGCCTAGCAGAGAATGGCAAGGATGGAGAGGCAGATGTTAACTATTAGACCAAAGAAGAAGAGAGAGAAGGTGGAGCATCCGGCAACGAGTGTCTGTGCCCCTTAGTACCAGGGAGCTGGAGGAGAGGGCCTGAGCCCTTCCTTTCCACTGGGGAGATGTCAGACATGGATTCACAACCAAACTCCCATGTGTGTAGTAACATCCCTATTGGCGGAAGTGGTATAGTTCCTGACATGGAAAGGGGCGGGCAGGGAGATCTATGAGAGAGGGTGGAAAGAGGGGTTGAGAGGTTTGGGTGCAGCCAGATTCAGGGTCAGGTCTTTGACGTGAGCTCAGAAACATCCAAAACCTAGTCTTCCCTGGCGACCCAGAACCAAGAGGTGCCAGTGCTGAGTCTGCAGGTTACTAGTTCTTGTGTCTCCCCTTACCCCAACCCCAAGCAAGAGGAAGAACTCAGACTGTTCCAGAGCTTTGTGAACCAGTCATATGTCCATCTGTCTACTTAGAATTGTTCCCTCAGATAACATGGACCGATCACAATTCAGTATCTCCAATTTCACGAACCGAACGTGTCTCGGCATCACCACTTGGAATCTTTCTGGGCATGAGGGACAAATGGAGCCTCAACTGAACACTTTCTACGGACTAATTAAACCGCTGCTTTACACCTTCTCGGGTTGAGCCAAGTATTCTGCCCACTGTCCAGAATTACAAGCCATTCAAGCTAATGGGTTTTCTCTTTCTTGCTGGTCCCTTCTGCCTGTACACTGGGTATGTTACAGAGGAAGGCTCTGCCTTACTTCTACCTTCGCCCGCTTCTGCCACTCATGGGTATACAGTTGGTGAGCCCGGGAACCCTTTGGTCTCAGGCTCTGGAGAATCCAGGACTTTTCTGTTTCGAGGAAGGAAAGAGGGAAGTGGTTAACGCGCCATTCTAGGCTCCCCGTCAGCTTGGCTCGGCAAGGAGTGTAGTCCTGCAACCTTTGTCCGGCAGGATTGACAAAGGCACATGAAGCTGGTCGGCAGAGCAGGGCGTAAGGAAATTGGGAATCCTTGTGTAACCTCAGCAGGAGAAAACAAGCATGGCCACAGCTCCAACATTTCTACACAAGCAAATGCAGTTCATGCTCCCATAATTCTGGGAGGAAGCAGGCAAGGAGGGGGGGAAACGGGCAGGAAGAAAAGGGAATATCTGAGAGCGGAGAATTGGGGGCAGGCATGGATAGCAAGGGGGTCCTAGGGGAGGCTGGGTTTTCAAAGAGCAATGATCAGGATTGGAAATGGATACAATGACACCAGGGCCAACAATATTAACAGAGAGTACACTTCATTGGAACTTAATGAGACATGAGTTCTAATCCTGAATCTGTCACTAACCAACTACGTGAACTCAGGCAACTCATTCTACCTCTCTGTGCCTCAGTTTGTGCATTTGTAAAATAGAGATAATGTGGCTGTTTATCCAGGGGATTGAAGGACAGCCTACAAAGCATTCTGAAGGGTTATAAGCATCGTTCTCTCATCTGGTGTTATTTTTCACACATGGCTCCAGGTTCTCTGGGCCCTTTCCAGCCTGTCTGGTTGCAACCGCTCAGGAATCTATAGGACTTGCCCAGGATCACCTGGCACATGAGATGCAAGTCAGTTCTCCTAACCCTCCTTGGGATGCTGGCTTTGAGGCAGCCCCATCTGTAGGGAGTGGTGTGTGTGTGTCTGTGGGGGCATCTCCATTGTAAGGAGAAAAGGGATGAAAAAAAAAGCAAAGGGAACTTCCAGTTCAGCCATGACTGTGTACCCCAAATAATCTCTCCTTCCTCAGACCCTGGCTCTGTGGGTCTTGCTGGCAAAGGGGGAACCCAATCGGACAGTATGTGCATGTGTATGCGTGTGTGTGCATGTGCGTGTGCGTATGTGTATGTGTGTGTGTGTGGACAGGGGTGGCACAGAGAGAATTACCTGTCTGGCTATTTAAGAGAAAGCTTCCCTTACTTCCCAGTTTTTTCAGTGCTTCCCAAACTTAAGTCCAAATCACCTGCTAAAATGCAAATTCTGATTCAGTTGGTCAGGGGAAGTGGAGTAGCTAAGTCCTGCAGTTCTTTCAAGCTCCCAGGTGATAGTCCTCAGACTTCATTTCAAATAACAAGGCTTACCCACCACCATGTCCAGCTCTGACACCTGCAGCCCACATGGTAAGCTGCGGGGTCAAAGCCATGCCAGGTCGTGTGTGTGTGTGTGTGTGTGTGTGTGTGTGTGTGTGTGTATGAGTGCGTGTGTCAGCCTGATGTGTTATGCACTGTGGGCCCTCTTTCCTGCCATCATGGACACAAGGCTGATGCTCAGGCCCTCACACAGAGCACACGTGCCCCTGTGCTGAACTAAGTCCCGTCCGGACAGAAGCAAACCCCAGGGACCCACAGCTTCCTCTCCCAGAGTAGCAAGTTTGATGAGAGGCCCTCGGCTCCTAACCTCCTCCTCTGGGGGCAGGGCTGACTCATGCCCCACACCAGGGGACTCACTCACCACCTTGAAGTCTTCAGCGCTGCAGACCTCCCCCCGGAAGTGGCAGGAGAGCAGCATGTCTCGAATGTCGTGCCCTGCACGGTCATAGAATTCCCGCATGTTGAAGGGCTTGGGCTTGAAGCTGCGGAAGTTGGCCTTGTCCTGCAGTATCTCCAGCTGCTTTTCATCTGCCATCTGTGTGTCCGGTATCTCATACCTGGAGCCCAGGGGTGAGCAGCGCATGGATCAGCATGACCTTCCATTCATCCCTCCACTGGGCCTCCAGTGTCCCATACCCAACCTCGGTGGGGGAGGGGGGGCGGGGAGGGAGGAGGGTAGCAATCAGCCCTGGGAAGCAGGCCTGGGCATAGGCACAGGAGAGCTGGGTGTGTCCAGAGGACCTGAACCCCGGGGTCTAAGAAGACAGTAGGATCTGCCGTGGCCGCGTGGGTAAGGGAGAGGTGGGCAGAGACATCAAGGCAGGAACTATCTTTATACTACAGTCCCTACCCTTTAAAGATAGAGGAGAAGATCAAGACGCAGCCGCAGGAGGGTGGCAGAGGTCATTCCAGAGAAGGTGCTAATGTCTCATAGCTCAGGCTGGGCAGGGGCAGAGCTGTTTGAGACTATGCTGGGATCAGAGGTTGGGCTCTCTCAACTGCGTGCTCAGCAGCACCCCAATTCCTTTGCTGTGAGTGGCAGGCTTGGGGGGGCCTAGAGGACAGGGTTGTCCGGGCTTTACAGCAGGTTTGGAGAGGCGAGCCCCCTGATAGGGGTATCCGGGAGCTGGGATGCATGCAACTCCAAGGAGCCCGGCTAGCGGATGGGTGGGAGCCGCCCACCTGTTGTTGAGCAGGGCCAGCAGCTCCCCAGCGTGGTACAGGTCATTCTTGGAGACTTGGCTGAAGCGGAACTCGTTGAGATTGCACAGCGTGACGGCGGGGAAGGTGAGCTGGGAGGCAGCCACCTCATCGAGCTTGGTGACGTGGTGGTAGTGGAAGTAGTACTGCACTCGCTCGGTGCACACACACAGCAGCACAGCCAGCGAGCCCAGGAAGCACAGGGCCCAGAGCGCCCGCTTCAGAGACAGCCGTTCGTAGGAGAAGATGTGGGCCAGGCCGTGCAGCGTGGAGCTGCTGGCGAAGGCCTGGATGCTCACCGGCTGGACGCCACCCACCTCTTCCTCCTCGGCCTTCAGTTCCATCCTGGCCGAGGGGGTCCTGGGGAAGGGGGGTGGGGAGGCTGTTATTGTCCTGAGATGAGAGTACACCTGGGGGGCCCTGCACGTGTGCCCATTTGGAATCCCCGTCACCAGAGGTCACTGCCCCTGGGGCAGGAGACTTCCCTCTGTGTGTGAGCCCAGAGGTGGCCGGCCAAGGGACACACTCGTAGAAGAGGGTTCCTCCAAATGCGGGGGCACAGGGGTCAGCTCAGGCCAAGAGAATGCCCTCCCAGGAAAGCTTCCCAGGCCAGGGGAGACCCCAGATATAGTCATTGGAGGGCGAGAGGGAAGTCCCAATATTTCCACAGGCAGGCACAGGAGTTCCCTCCAGATGTGGGGTCACTCTGGGACAGGAATGTCCACCCCATCCTAGAGACGAAAACTCCCCCAGATGGACAGAACCCAGGGTCAGGAGCTCCTGGCCAAGGGTGTCCCCAGGACTGAGCTTTCATCTGGCTGAGCTAAACCTGGGCTAACCACCCCCCCCGCCCCGCGAGGTGGGGAGGGGCCCAGCCCGAGTCCTCACCTGCGGGCGTCTCCAGTTCTCCTAACCGCGCAGGCTATGTGTGTGTCTATTTGGGGTGGGGGGTGGAGGGCAGCCGGAGGTGGATGCATGGGGGGGGGGGCACGGTTCCCTATGACAGCTAGCTGTCCCCGCCCCGGACGCAACCCCCCCACCAGTCCAGCTTCTCGACGCAGCCAGATCCCCTGCTCGGCCCCCGCCCCCCTCCCCAGCCACCGAGCCGCCCCAGCAGCTGGGGAAAAGCGAGAGGGGAGGAAAGTCTCGGCTTCGGGGCGCTGGGGAGTCCCGCAGCCAAAGGCGGGGGTATCGGAAACCCACCTGAGGGGGCTTCGGGAACCCGGCAAGCGGCGGCGGGTCCTGGGGCGCGGGGCCGGACTCGGGCTCAGCGCCGAGCCGCGGAGGGGCTCATGGCCCGGAGCCGGAGCCCGCGGCTGCCGCGGCACGCCGCGCAGAGCCCTGCAGGGAGCGGCCCGCCCGGCCCGGCTCCGCTCGGCTCTGTCCGCCCGCCCGCGCGCGCTCGCTCGCTCGCCTCGGCTCGGTCCGCCCGGGCTCGGCGCGGTGCGCGGTGCTCTCAGCCCCGGGATCTGCAGGGATCCATCGTCCGGCCGGGAGGCGGCGGGAGGGAAGGCGGAGGGGGAGGGGAGAGGGTGCGCGTGCGCGCCTACGGGTGTCTGCGAGGGTGTCTCTGGGCCGGTGTGAGCGCGGGGCCCCCGGACGCAGGAGCGGGACCGAGGGCTCCCCCCGCTGCCTCGCCCCCTCCTCCCGGCCGCTCTCGGCGGCTCTGCCTCCCTCCGGTCCCGGAGCCGTCTCTCTGCCTGTGAGGCCCTATGGCTTGTGTGTGACTATGTGTGAGGTGTGTGTGTGCGCGCGCGCGCGCGCGCGGGAGGGTGTCTGCCCCCAGCGTCCCCCTCCCCGCGCTGTCTCCTTCGGATCGATGCTCCTGCCTCTTGCTGCTGCTTCCTCTGGTGGCACACGCGCGCGCGCGCGCGCGCGCGCGCACACACACACACACACACACACACACACGCAAGCTCCAGAGTCACACTTGACTGATTCAAGCACTTGCTCGTGTGGAGACACAGACACACATAAGACCAGAGTCACACCACGCCACTCACAGCCACACACACCCCCACAGACACCCACGCATCCCAGAGGCCTGGCCTACAGGGCAAGCACCCAGGAGCTGACACTTATTCACCTGTTCTTATCCCTGCTCCCACCTACATGTGACATGGGCACACATGTACATATATAAACAAACATACAGCCTTGGCCACCCAAATTCCATCTTGGAGCTTTGGGCTTGCCTTTGGAGGGTGGCATATTGGCAGCCCCTCGCTGCTAAACCTCTGAAGGAGCAGAGAGAAAGAAGAAATAGCCAGAGGTCAAGGTTTTGGACAGAAGTCAAGAAAGGGAAAGGGAAGGGGGTGGGGTGGGAAGGTGGAGGGTTAGGAGGGTGGGGGCGGACAGGATGAGGAAGAGATGGAAGGAGGAGCTGTACTCAGGAAAGGAGCAGAATTCTGGGGCACTAAGCTCAAGCCTGGGGGCTGCTCCTGTAGCTCTCACTTCTCTCCTTCTCTCCCTCCCTCCCTCCTCCTCTCTGAGAGGCCTTGGGGGGCCCTCCCTATCCAATTAACAGAGAAGGAGCAATCAAAGGGAAGTTGTTAATTTGCTGATGCTCATTAGGGGCTCTTAGCACAGAGACTGTTGAGGTCTGATGGTGTCAGATGATGAGGAGGGGGGTGTGGGGGACCAGGATTCTATCTCTAGCAACTCCTTCACTCCACTTGCAGGCTGGCGCAGCTCTGGAGAAGGAAGGTGAGAGGTGTGTTCCCAGGGCTTTAAGTGAGAAGAAAGAACCTGTAATAAGAAGAACTGGCACAATGGAAAGAAGTTGCATGAGAAGTTGTGAAGTATTGGGGGGCAGGGGGTACAAGAAAAACCAGAGAAGGGAGTTGGAGATCCCTAGAGGCAGTGTGGGCTTAGGACCCCAGGAGGGAGAGTGGGATCCATTTACTAGGGGCCTGGGCATGGTGCTGCCAAAGGGAAGGGAGGATCCTGGGTTCCGGTCTTGAGTTGGGGAGCTGTCCAGCAGCACCAGACAGTGCTGGAGGGCTGCCATATCCCTGGGCAGCCACTGGGTGGCAGCACTATTCCGGATACCTAGAATCAACCCAAGGGGGCATTTGGGAGTGGAGTTTGGCTTCAAACAGGGACCGGAGGAAGCATGGGGCAGGATTCTTGAATTCCAAGTGTCTTCAGGGGGAGGGGAGGACCATCTTGGAGCATCTGTAATTCCCCTAACTCCCCACCCTCGCAGGCTGAGTGACACATGGAGCTTCCTCAAATGGGTGCAAATTGCTTCAGTCACCTGGGATGTTATTGAGGGAGCAGCGGGGGTGGAAGGAAGGTGATGAGGTGAGGTGGAGGCTGGCAAGGACTAATTGAGGCCAACGAACAGCCTCAGGAGTCTGAGGGAAGATAAAAGCTGTGAATCAGGCAATCTCAGCTTTCAGAACTGGCCCTGCCATTCATTAGAATGGGCTGGTATCTTGACCTCTCTGAGCTCAGTTTCCACATCTGTAAAATGGGGTAATATTTAGTTCACAGGAGTTTCTGAGGATTACATAAGCTAGTGCACGGAAAGTGCTTAGCACATTAGCTTGTACCTACTAAATCCTCAATAAGTAATTATTATTATTAGCATTAGGGTTTGGATCCTGCCGTAAAAGCACCAGCGCAGCCAAATCAGGGCAGAATCTGAGAGTGGTTCTCAACCCTGGCTGCACATTTGAATCACGTGGGGAGCTTTTAAAAGTGATGCTGTGGCCCCACCTTAGTCCAATTAAATCAGAATCTCTGAGGGTGGGGTCCAGATTTCTCAACTTTTCCGCACCTCTAATATATAGCAGCCAGTCTTGAGAAACCTTGATCTGGAGAATCCACAGGTCTGAATCAAAGCTTCAGTATGGTTCCTCCTTCAGTATGCCCAGACTTAGAAGTTCTTTCTTATGCACAGCCTAAGTACCCTGTTATTGTTTTGTCTTCATTTGAGGTGAGATAGATCCCCATACAGATCCCCACCCCCACCCCCCATCCTTACCCTATACATTGGTATAGGTCAGCAACCCTACACTGTGTCAAATCCCAGGATTGGACACGGTGAGGACTGGCATAGTCACTGCCTTCAAAATCTCCCAGTGTCAAAGGAGAGACGAATGTGTTGACAAGTGACTCTAGTGCAAAGGCCAAGAGTGAAATTGAGGGATGTCCCAGGGCTGCCAGCTTAGAGTGGCAGAGGGGCAAGTCCTGCTGACAGGGGTTTGTGTTGCAGGGATGAGGAAAAGGCGAAGTTGGCTTTGGCAAGATGACACTTGAGGGATCCAAGGACTGTGATTAGTGTCCCACTGCTCCTTTCTGCTTCTCTGGACCCACCTACTTCTTATGCAGGATGTGACAGATCCTAGCTCCTTCAGCCTCCTCCCTGACACTTGTCCACACTTCCCTCCTCTCTGGCCCTGTAGTCCCAAGACCTCAGTGCCTTTTCTCTCCTGGGGCTGAGAGAGAAATAGGCCTGGAAATATTCTTCCCTCCACTAGCATGAAACATCTGGCCAGGACCCACACAGAGCTTTGGCATTGTGCTGACCAGGATTGACATTCCACCTCTGTCACACCAGTGCTGTGTGATTATGGACAAGTTACTTAACCTGTCTGAGCCTCACTGTTTCCACAAGCCATAAAATCTGGCTAATGCCCACAGTGATGAAACAATGTGTGCCTAGTAAACAGTAGGTGTTCCACCAATAGTAGCAAGTATTATTTTCATCCCCGAGAGGCTGATGGGGGCATATTCCCCACGGACACTTCCTTTGCAGATGGCCCCATCTGCTCTAGGTACAGAAGCACCCTCCAGCCTCTCAGAGACAGGGGTGTGAGGGGGGAGGGCAAAAGGGGGGCAAGGCCCCCTGGGACTCCCAGGCAGCTCTTCTCTGCTCCCCCATGCGTGAAATCACACAAGCCCCAATCTGTCTGCATCCACTTCATCTGCCAGCTCAGCAAATGCAGAGACAATTAAGGAGTTAATTAGCAGGCGGATGGGAAGGGGCTGTGGACCTGAGGCTGATGGGACCCATCAACACACCCTCCCCCCCCACCCCCCGCTGCACACCGGGCTCCACATTGCCCCTGAGACCCTCAACTTGCCCCCACTTGCTTTCTCTTTTCTGGGCCAAATGCTCCTCTTAACCCCTCGCTCATTTCTCTGCTACCCTTGCCCTTTCCCCTCAACCCTGTGCTGTCCTCTCTTCTTCTCTGGTCTGTCTCTGATCTCTCTCCTCCCCCATTTAGCTTGTCCTCCCTTCCCCACCCAAGTCACTGCCTCTTCCATCCTTTGGGGCTCACCCTTCTCATATTTTCCTCTCATTCCAGCCCCTCTTCACCTTCCACCCCTTCTCCCTCTCCAACTTGAAGAGAATGTGCCTTATTCACTCATTCGAGCGTGGGGCTCCAGGAGTCAGTGGGTTGAAGGCTGGGCTGTAATTTGAAGGGATCTCCTCTGGTCCTCACTTCCCCAGAACCTCTAACCCCTGGCTCTCAGGGTATCTCAGTCTCTTTCCTGTGCCAGTGTTTCTCTTGAGGCTCTCTCCCCAAACTGCTACCGCTCCTGCGTTCTCAGGGTCTTGGCAGTTTATCTGCATATCCAGGACCAGGCTGAGCCCTTCTTTTTTCCTCCTTTCCTCCCCCAGGGAAGGGGGCCAGAAGATGGCCACCTTTCTCCCATCATATACCCCAATTTCTGTGTCATCCTGTCATTCGGGGAGTCAGGGCTTCAGAAGAAAGGAATGATTGATTAAGGAGAAAGCAGAGACTGAGAGACAGAGAAAGGCATGGTGCCACAGAAAGGGGAGAAATTGGGGCCAAGGCAGAGATTAAAAGGGCAGATGTGGAGGAGGGAGGGGGAGGTGGGAGGAGAGATTGAGACAGAGAAAGGGTGAGGAGAATGCAGTAATAGAGACAGCAAGATAGGGAAGAGACTACTACTAAGGTCCCTTCCTGCTTTAAAATTCTGGGTCTTTGAAGAGTGAACAAAGGAGAAACAAAAGACCCACAGAGTGCCTGGGTCTTTTCCTCTTTCAGGAAACGTGCCTGGTTAATCCCTTACCCTAGCTATGATTCCCTGCTGCACCAGCTGCCTTGGTCTCTGTTTTGTGAACTCTGGTGGCCCTAAAAGCAGGTCTGTCCTCCGGTCCTCCTCAAGGTGAAGTGCTTCAGCAGAGTGGGTAGCAGCTGTCTAGAGCTCCACAGGAGGGAAGGGGGGAAGCGTTGTAGACAAGGCAGATGAGGGGGGAACAACTGTGTTCCACCCATACTCAGTAGGTGCGTTGGATCCTGGGCACCTTGAGGGCAGGGACTGCATCTCCAGCTCTAGGATGCCAGACTTGGACCTGGCCTGGCACTTACAGCTGCTCAATTGTGTTTAGTGTGTTGCATAAATGAAGAGCATCCCTGGGGGCCATAGCTGGGTCTGAGGGTTCCTTGGGCTTGGGGACATCTTCCACCCTCTGCATCAGCCGGCCCTGCAGGGCACTTGTGTCTCTGAGCTGTCTCCCACCTAAGCACAGTCCTCCCCTCTCCCTGCCCCCCCCCCCCCAGGAGGACCCTTCTACAGCCCTTGCCTTCTCCATGGACCCTCCTCCCACATTACCCAGGCCTTTCTGGAAGGTGCAATCTCAGCGCCCAGGGCAGCCTTTGAGCCGGAGGAGGCAGTGCCGGTGAATAATTCATGGGGCTGGGAGGCCCTTATCTCCCAGGCCGGCCCCACCCGGGGCCCCTGCGCTGGGCCGCTGTCCCGCGGCTCCCCGCTTTATCTCGACGCCCAGCTTGTAATGCAGCCCGCCATATCACAGGCAGAAGGGGAGATTAATTTTCTGGTTTTGCATGGGCGGGGAGGGGGAGGGGGCGTGGGGAGGTGCTGGGGAGCAGAAGCTGGGATCTTTCCGATTTCAGACTCCAGTGGCTTAATCCTCTCCCAGGCCTGTAGGAAGGGGAGGAAGAGGGTGTTGCAAGCCAAATTTCATCATCAGCGGCAGCCCCAACAGAGGGAGGAGGAGGCGAGGGGCAAACAGAAGGGAGAAGCAGGGCCCTGGCACAGAAAAGGGAGTTGTTTGGAAACAGGGTAAAAGGCAGCCCTCTCAGCCTGGGCTTACAGACTGCTCGGCTTGTCAGGAGAAGAGACTCCGGCATGTGGGGCACACATGTGGGCACATATATGTGTACACACAGGAGTTCTGGGCACATGGGCACAACCTCTTTTAGGGAAGTGGCACCAGCATCTGCCGTGCCTCACACAGGGCCTAGCACAGAAGAGTCCGAAAAAAATCTCGAATGAGGGGTTGAATTTCTGGGAGAGTGATGATAAGCTGAGCACATGCTCCTGGAGTCTGGCTATGCCATTTTTCCATCTGCCCTGTGGGCCCTGGTACATACAGACCGTTGGCTCCTTCAGATTCCTGTGCTCTACGGTCTGTGTAGGCCAGAGAGGGTGGGGACCCTGGCCTGGGGAGTCTGCGGCCTCTGCTTAGATGACACAACTACCCGGAGCTAGAAGAATCTAACGTCTGTTAACTGAGCACCTACTACACACCAGGACCTGGGCAAGGCTGCCATGTGTTCCCCACGATCAATTAGAAGTGAGTCTTATCTTCAAGGAACGTATGGCCTAACTGGGGTGACCAGACACATAAGTAATTGACTGTGATGCATGACAGAATGTGATGCTTGCCAGGAGAGAACTACTAATATAGTGCCCCAAGGAGGGAGAGAGTTGAAGATGACCAGGAAAGTGTCCTGGAGGATGTAGTATTTGAGATGGGTTTTGAAGGGTGGGTAGGAGTTTGAATAGCCATCATGGCACAGGAAGGAGGCAAGGCATTTAAGGAGGAGGAAGAAATGGAAGAAATGATGATGAGGACGAGAGCAAAGCAAAGAGGTGGTAACTTTGTCTGGTGGCTGAGGGGGAGTAGTGAGGGCCAAGGCTGGGAAGCAGGCAGAGGTGAGGACAGGAAGGTTCTTGACGTGTGGAGGAGCTTCCATTTGTTTGGGGTCACTGGGGAACAATCGAAGGGTTTTGAGAAGGAGGTGGCATAATCAAGTGGTATTGGGGGAGGGTAAATATAGGCAACATTATTGAGTCATTGTGTGGTGGGTATTGTTCTAAGTGTTCTGGAAGGAATTCTCTCAATCCCCGCAGCTACCCTCTGAGTAGGTAATATTATCCCATTTCACAGATGAGAAAATGGGGACACGGAAGTCTTGGCAGGAGAATGGGAATTAATTGAAGACCGTAGAAATCACAGATGGGAAGTTTAGGATGATAAATACTTTAATGTCTCAGGCACTTTGGGGCACAGAGGGGAATACTCCGTATTTTGTCTACTTTGATGTCCAGTTTATTAGTCTTTATCCAATCATTAACATTCCCCTAAATATTCTTTTTAAAAAATGTTTACTTCTGAGATGGGGGGAGGGGCAGCGAGAGAGGGGGGACAGAGGATCTGAAGCGGGCTCTGTGCTGACAGCAGAGAGACTAATGCAGGGCTTGAACTCATGAACTGAACCGTGAGATCATGACCTGAGCTGGAATAGGACACTTAACTGACTGAGCCACCCAGGTACCCCTCCCCTAAATATTTTCATACTACTTACACAACCAATAATTCAAAAACCTGTGAATTTGGCAAATCGTATGTCCCCATATATTTAAACCTTGACTGCAAATGAAGTCAATTAGACTCTTCATAAAGCAGATTTTCTTAAAAACCTTCAACATCTCTAAAAGCAGACAAAACAAACAATATTACAACGATTGCCCCCCCCCCCAAAAGCCCACTATGAAACCAATATCATGAATTTAAATTTCTTTGTTCAGTATTTCTAATATTATTTTCGTTATTCTTATTCTTTTTTCTTCCTGAGGTAGGATTTTCCTGACTTAAACTAAAGAGTCAAGGTTTACCCGCTCCAGCAGGCTGAGGGTGCCGATTGGGTTGCCTGGAGTTGATCTGGGACCAGTCACAAAGGTCCTGGCACGGTGGAGTTTCCAGAGAGATTCTCCTGGACTTCATTATGCAGCTTTTCACCTATTTCATCAGGAACTGTCCTCTTTATGCTCAGACCAATCACAGATTTCTGAATTTTTGCTTGTGACCCTAATCTTTTCCCCCGAATGATTCTACTTCTGAGTGCCTTATCTTTATAGTACAGCCTACTGTGTTCTGAGTGGGGCCTGGTCTGGTTCAGCTAAGTCTAAAGCCCTTGGTCAATTGGTTAACTGGAACTACATCCTTCCCTTCTCATCGGCCGCTAAGACCTACACTATTGTCAGCTGGGGCGCTGAAGCAAGGGTCTAAGACAAGGCATTAAAGGCTTGATTTAAAGCAGTGGCAGTGGAAATCAAAAGGAAAGGACAGTTTTCAGAGACTCCATGAAGGCAAAATTGACTTCCATTAAGTGGGAGAGAATAGTTTACCTCATGGAATCAAATAAAAATACATGTGGAGGCCCTTTGTGGCATGTAAGAACCATTAAATCCTAGTTGTTTTTGCTTTTGTTATCATGTTACCATTATGAGATGGCCAAGGACAAAGCCTTAGGGAGTTCACCTAAATTTAAGGGGTGAACAGCAGGATGGGAGGACAGGAGGACGGGAGGAAAGGAGGCTGAAAGAGAAAGAGAACCAAGAAAGATTGGTCAAAGAGAAGAACCAGGAGAGAGAGGTGTCATGCAGACCAAGGAGGTGGGAGGCATGAGGACAGTCAGGTGTGTTTTTTCCAGAGGTCCAGGAGAGAAGGGGCAAAGGCTGAATTAGGGTGGGGACAGTATGGGTGTGTAGCGGGGGGGTCGGGGGAGGAGAAAGGAAACAAAAGAAGTGAGTGATATCTTAGAGACAGAAGTGGCAGATGGGGACTGTCTGGACATGCTGATGAAGGGCCAGAGAGGGAAGCTGGCAATTCTAAGGTCATGCATGGGGGGGGGGGGCGGGGAGCCTGGGCAGATATAGGAAAGGAAGGTTGGGGTGGCCTTGGGCCCTACAGTGCACGGAGTGAAGACCCCCTACTATGACCAGGTTTCACCGTCCTTTGCAAGCAGACACTATTCTGTCAGCCACGTAGTCCTTGGCCTTCTAGCCTGGCTATCATCCTCCACTCAACTTCCACCCTTCTCATGGGAATTAGCATCCGAGAACTTCAGAACTGGCAGGGTCTTTAGAGGCCATCTGATCCACCCTCCACCTCCAACTACCACCATTAAACAGATGAGAACATTGAATAGAAGTGGCATGATTAGTGAGTGACAAATCTGGGATTAGAATCCTGGTCTCCTCACTCCCAGTCTATTTTACCCCTGTCACTCAACCTGATGATTCTACTGCAAGAGGACTTGGCTCCACGGCACCCAATATCACCTGGCTGCTTAAAGAGACGTTTCCGGATAATAGGCTTTATTTTGGCTTACCAGACCTAAATGCCTTGGCATTGGGGTAGGATGAGGGGGCTTAGTGATGGCCATGGAAGGTATGAGACATCAGAAAAGATGAGCCCCTTCTGTGCTTATCAAACGACAGGGGAAATATTGGGGGGATTTTAAGAAAAGGCAGGTAGTCAGAAGTAGGAAGAGATTAGAGGCAGGAGGTAGAGGCAGGGGGACTGGAGAGGATGGGCTGCTCTGGGCTTAGCGAAGCTCTAGCCTAAAGCCTTTGTGAAGAATTGAGAGAGGAAAGATAAAGGGATGGCGGTGGTGGGCTCTGTCCTATGGGAATGTGGAGCTGGAGACCAAGGACATGAGGACTCAGTATAGGATCGGGTGGATGGCTTTATCCACCTCGCAAGAACCACAGCCCAGCCCCCAAACGGGCAGCACCTCTTTGTCTCCCTTGGGCCTCTGACCACTCTCTTCCTCTTTCCTTTGATTGCTGGTGGTAATTGCTCTCCATTTGGCCATTAGTTAGCTCATTAATTGCCTAAAGGAGAACATCAGCCTAGGGTGGGGATGATTGGCAAAGAAAGCAATGGGGAGGGAGTACTCTAGGGGAATGGATATGGGCCTGGACCTGGGATGAGGCTGGAGTGTGGTGGAGGAGAGTGGGTGTTGTATATCTGGCTCCAGTCAGCTGTACCCCTCTGCCCAGATCTAGTTTGGGGGAACCATTTTCCAACTCTATTATGGACACCAATACTTCCACTCTCTGATACCCTACCATCCCTGATACGATTGTACTTCTCCATCTTTCCTCCTCTACCATCTCATCACCGCCATAGCCATTGTAGTAGGCAGCCTCTAAGGTGACTCCCAGTGGCCACTGCCTCCCAGCATTCATGCCCTTGTATCATCCTGTCCTGTCAAGTATGGGCTGTATTTGTGTTGGTGAGGATGTGGGGGGAAAGGAACCCTCGTGCACTGTTGGGGGGAATGCAAGATGGTGCAGCCACTGTGGAAAAGAATATGGAGGTTCCTCCAAAAGTTAAAAATAGAACTGCCCCATGATCCGGTGATCGCACTATGGGTTATTTACCCAAAGAAAACAAAAGCACTCATTTGAAAAGGTATATTCACCCCATGTTCGCTGCATCATCATTTATAATAGCCAACATATGGAAGCAGCAACCTAAGTGGCCATCAAAAGACAAATGGATAAAGATGTGAGATATGCATTTATATATATATATGTGTGTGTGTGTATATATATGTGTGTATATATATGTGTGTGTGTGTGTATATGTGTGTATATATATGTGTGTGTATATATGTGTGTGTGTGTATATGTGTATATATATATATGTATATATAATGAATATTATGCAGCCTTAAAAAAGGATGTGATATGCCATTTGCGACAACGTGGATGACATAGAGAGTATTATGCTATGTGAAATAAATCAGACTAAGAAAGACAAATACCATATGATTGCACTCATATATGGAATCTAAAACCACAAATGCATAAATAAAACAAATGCAGAATCAGACCTATAAATACAGAGAACAAACTGATGGTTGCCAGAAAGGAGGGGGGAGGGGGATGGACAAAACAGGTGAAGGAGACTGGGAGATACAGGCTCCCAGTTATGGGATGACTAAATCATGGAAATAAAAGGCACAGCATAGGGAATATAGTTAACAATATTGTATTAGCAGTGTATGGTGACAGATGGCAGCTACACTTGTGGTGAGCACAGCATGACACATAGAGAAGTTGAATCACTGTTGTATACCTGAAACTAATGTAACACTGTGTATCAACTATACTCAAATAAAAACATTTTATTTTATTTTTTTAATTTTTTTTAACGTTTATTTTTATTTTTGAGACAGAGGGAGACAGAGCATGAACGGGGGAGGGGCAGAGAGAGAGGGAGACCCAGAATTGGAAGCAGGCTCCAGGCTCGGAGCCGTCAGCTCAGAGCCCGACGCGGGGCTCGAACTCCCAGACTGCGAGATCGTGACCTGAGCTGAAGTCAGACGCTCAACCGACTGAGCCACCCAGGCGCCCGCAAATAAAAACATTTTAAATTATGGGCTGTATTTAATGCCTCGCTTCTAGTGAAGAGAATTTAGTAGAGGTGATGGGATGTTACTTCTAGATTAGGCGACAAAGAGACTGTAGCTTCTGTCCTGGGTATTCTCTCACTTGCATCAGGGAAAGCAAGCTGCCATGTTGCCAGCTACTCTCCGGAGAGGCCCATGTGACAAAGGACCGAGGGAGTCCTCAGGCCAACACCCAGCAAGGTCCAAGAGCCCAAGAGGAACTGAATCCTGTCAACGATCACATGTGTGAGTTCGGAAGCAAATCTGCCTCCAGTAGACGAGACTGTAGCCCCTGCCGACACCCCGGTTGCTGTCTTATGAGAAAACAAGCCAGAGGCACCCGGTTTGACCACGCCCAGATTCCTGACCTGCGGAAACTTTGAGAGAACAAATGTGTCTTGTTTTGAAGCGTTACGTGTTGGGAGTAATCTGTCGTGCAGCCACACGTAATTTACACGGCCACTATCACCACCACCTCTTATCACCACCATCACCATCATTATCCCCATCGCTACCGCCATCTTCAAACTCACAACATCAACATCGCCACCGTCGCTACCAACACCAGCACGCTCTCAAACTCACCGCCATACCTACCACTACAGCTACCAGAGCTATTGCCACCATCCGCCCCCCAAATGTGGATTCTATCGTGAGCGCCACCCCCACAATCATCACCTCCCGCTATAAATGCTTTCCTGACACCCAGTATGTACCAGACTCTATGCAAGCCCCAAGGTTACAAAGAGATAGGAGACACAGTCTAAGGCCCTCAGAGCATCATTTAGGGACTCTCTTGTGGGACCAGGACACATTCATGAAAGGTGAATAGTAAGTCAAGAAAGTCTGTCCTTATTGCCACTTTGCACGGTAGCAAGACTTCATGGAGGCCTCAAAGGATGGGTGAGATCTGGATAGGCAGAGTGGGGAGGGGAGGATATGAATGAGCCTGATGTATCAGATGGAAAATAAAGTGAGGAGATCTGGCCAGAGGGGAGGACCAGGCAGGGGGGCGGGGTAGTGGCAAATGAAGTGGGAACCAGAAGAGAAGCACATGAAAGTATAATGCATTTGTGCAGGGCTCTACACTCTCCAAAGCACTCTCTGTGCTCCTCGGTTGAGTAGTATAATCCACTTAAAGAATCACCCAGGTTCCCATCTCAGCCAAGGGACCCAGGCCTGGGATGGAAGCCTCGTACCTTCTGCTCCAACAGGAGGCAGCACCGAGTGCTGTGGTCCAACTTGAGTCATAGTTCCTTGCAGCATACGACTAGGGCAAGTTATCCAACCTCATGTTGGTTATACCTCCTTCTTGGGCTGTTGTAGAGACCAGAAAGCATAAGAAAAACACTGCAGGTGTTTCCAGGCAGCCTGGAAGTGGATGTGAATTCCATCCTGTAGGCTCTCTGCACCCTCTGCTGCCTAAGGTCAAGGGTCAGTCAAGGGAACACCTTGACTATTCACCCAGGATCGGGGCAGAAGTTGCCTCATTTGCATCCATTGCACAACTCCAGGGGGCAGCACTCCCTGTACACATGAGGGTAGGAGGTTGGAAAGAGACACTATTGACCAGTTGCTTCTAAAACACCTGTCTCTTCAGAATGTCTTTCAGAATTGGTCCAGGAGAGTTGACTCCTCAGTTCAGGTCTGTTTGACAAAACAAAAACAAAAACAAAAACAAAAAACCCTCATCTGCCTTTTCCAGAGAAACTACTCCCTCTACTCACAGGGGGGAGTAGGACTCAGAGCCGAGATCCTAGGGCTGGAAAGAACCCTCTGGAGCTTCTGGATGAAGGTTGGGTCCATCCTTCAGCTAGGGAACCTATGGCAAATCCCCATGAAACAAGACAATGCTATGTCAAACTTGTTTACAGCTTTCTTATCCGAGGCTTTGTTGACACCAGCCACAACCCTAGGACATAGATAGGCCTTATTATTTGCTTCATCCCTGCTTTATGGATGGGGATGGGAGCTCAGAGAGGTGAAGCGATGATACCCAAGGCCACTGAAGTGGTGAGTGGCCGAGCTGACCTCAGGATGCCAAATGGCACGTTGTCCCCCAACCCACACCGCCCCAGGCTCAGAGACGCTCAGTGACTTGCATGAAGTCCCTGGCTTAGATGCAGCAGGGGGGTTAAAACCCAGGCCTCCTCTCCAGCCCCTAGAGCAGTGTTCTTTCTGCTCCATCACCCTGTGCTGGGTAGAAAAACTGCTGTGGGGAAACACAAGTTTGGCAGTGGGAAGGGAGAAATGATGGGAGGGTTGGGGGTGGAGCTGTAACCCTGCGGGTGACTGCGGAGGATGGGGTCGATAAGGAGATGGGAGGGCTGGGACTCCAGGGTCCCTAGTTGGCTGGGGCTGGGACCAGCCCTCCCCACTCCATCAGGCCTGAGGCTGCATTCTGCCAGTGTTCCTCCGCCGAGACCCCTGGAGAGCCCGAAATCAAATATTCCTCTTCCCCTGTTCAGGCAGCCTTATTGCCATTGACAGCAAATGTATTGCTCTAATCTTTTCTCATTTTGCCAAGATGGGCTCCGTTCTGACCTCCCTCCCAGCCTCAAAGGCTTCACAGAGGTGGGAGGGATGCAGTGAGGTGGGAGGGAGGTACAGGGGCTGGGCTGTAAATGGGGCAACTGCAATGATCCCAGATTTGGTATGGCCTTGTCTCTAGAAGGCTGTAAGACTTGAAAATTGGGAGATCTCTGGGTCAAACCCATGACTGAAGGTTCCCCTGTGAAAGCAGATGGGAAAGGTTTGGTGGGCAATGAGGAAACAGGCCGTAGGGGCCCCAGGGAAGCATATTTCTGCAGAGCAGATAGGCCTGGTGTGTGTGTGTGTGTGTGTGTGTGTGTGTGTGTGTGTGTGTTGCAGCCAAAATTCTAAGCTTGGGAGGTGGTCCTGTTGAGATGGGGGAAGGCAGGGTGTGCCCACCCTCTCCAGAATGGCTGGCTTGCCCCGCCTGTCCTTCTGTCCACTCTGCTGCCCAGAGAAGACTTGCCAACATGAATGCCCTTTCCGGTTGCCTCTCCTTCTGGTCTTCTCTGCTTAGAAGAACACTCAGGCTTGGCAAATCTCAGATAGGCACCGTGGAAGGCCTAGAGGTGTGGGAGGGCAGAAGGAACAGGCTCGGGAGACACTCAGCCTGGGGGTCAGGGCTGGTACCCCGAGCCCAGGCAAATAGGGAGAGAGGCCGTGTAGAGCACAGTGGTTGTGGGAAGGAATTTGCTGCTTAGAGCCAGCAGGGGTACATAAGAGAGGAACAGCAGATGAGTGGAGCTTGGCCAAGTAGGAGAAAGGGGTGGCCCATCTAGAGCAAGAATGAGGCATTAAGGGGTGAGGGTCCAGTGTTCTGGACTAAGGGGGCTGGAGGCTCCGGGTCCTTCTTCATTTGTTCTTTTTATTTTTTTTAAGTTTATTTATTTAGAGAGAGACAGAGAATGCAAGTGGGGGCGGGGCACAAAGGGAAGGAGAGACAGAGAATCCCAAGCAGGCTCTGTGCTGACAGTGGAGTCCAATACAGGGCTCGAACTCACGAATCGTGAGATCATGACCTGAGCCAAAATCAAGAGACGGCACTTAACTGACTGAGCCACTCAGGCACCCCGTCTTCCATTTGTTCTGCTAAGATCAAGCCTGAGAGAGAGAGAGCTCGTCCTAGGGTGGTACAGAGTCTCTGTGTCCCATCATTGTGAGCACTTGTCTGTGTGTACCTTCAGGTTGGGTTGGAAAGTCTTCTGGATCCTGACAGTTTGAGTTTCAGCCTCTGAGGGTTGTGTGTGGGAGCTCAATTCCCTCTTTAAGTTTCTCTGGCCCTTGCCAGGAAGAAATTTCTGACTGGAGAGGCTGAGCTGGGTCAGAGCCCTGCCCAGGGTTCAGCAGGGTTGGAGTGGGGTGGGATGGGGGGGTTGGTGAGAGAGTGGAGGGAGAACGCTGGCCTCTCCTGTCCTCCCTTCTGGCCTTGAGTTGCTGCCTCCTATTGTCAAGCAATAATTATTCCCTTTTGATACAGAACTCCCTGCCTGAACTGACCTGCCTGCTCTTCTCTGATTGTCCCCAACTCTACCTTCAGAAAGGCTTCCCTACCTCCCCAGGTCTTCATCAGTTCCCTGCATTCCTGAGGTGTGGCCATCCGGGCCTTGTTCTGTACCTTTTCTTCCCTCAGTCACTTCCCCTTGCCCGAGGATAGCTGAGGTGGAATGTGAGGCCTATCCTATGTGGGAGGCTAGGAGCTGCAGCTCAAGGTCCAACCAGACGGGTAATTACCTCTCACTACCACAGGTGTCTGCACAGTGCTGAGTGGCCTGGGACACAGGATACCGTCCTCTCTGGGTCCCTTACCTCCCCTGCCTGTGGAGATACATCTCTCTTACAGAACCTTATGTGTAACAGGTCTCAGTGTGGTCTACAGACCCAGGACTGGAACCTTGGTCCCACCCTGTCCTAGTTTGGAACTGTCCTCTGGCCCATGGGCCTCAGTTTCCACATCGTGTGGGGCTGCAGCGCCCCCTGGTGGTCTAAAGCCCAATCTCCAGCGCAGCTGCGTAGGATGGTAGTTGCAAGGACCTTCAGAGGATATTTAGACCGGAGGTTTCCCAACTTTTCATTCCAAAAAAATTTCTCCACGATCCTGACATGCTGACGGTTGTACTTTTTTAAAGTAAACTCTATGCCTCATGTGGAGCTCAAACTCACAACTCCGAGATCAAGAACTGCATGCTCTACAGACCGAGCCAGCCAGGCACCCACAATTACACAGTTATCCTTCCCCCGGCAATTACACAGTTCCACACAGACAGGGTCCTCAGAGTCTTCATGGAGCCAGAGGCTGAATCTCCTGTGATCGCTCTACAGTTTGGGGGCCACAGATTGAAACCAGTCCTTATGTCCTAGATGACGAGACAAGCTAAAAGGAAGAGATCTGTTTAAATCCACGTTTAAACCCCCTAGTGAGGGGTTGCTCTGGAATTCGCATTTAGGGTAGAGATTTGCCACACAGAGTGCCGGTATCAGTTCTACAGGGGCCTACGTAGGGAGGAAGTTGCAGGCAGAGGGTTAGGGGGAAGTGAGAGAACAGGACCATCTCCAAGAGGTGCAGAGAGCCCCCGCCCTGTCTTCTTACCATTCAGATTCAGGTAACACACACCTAGAGGAGCTGCAAGAGGGACCCAAGGGAAGGAGGTGGCACAAGAACAAACGAAGGGCAAAGTGGGGAGGAGCAGCCTGGTCTGCTTTGAGCCCTTTCCTCTATTTACCCAAGCTGCACAGACTCTAGATGAGTCATTTAACTTCTCTACGACTCAGCTTTCTCATCTGTGAAATGGGAGGGAATTAGTAGTTGAGCATCCCCCTCTCTGTGGGGATAATGCCTCTCTTATCGCCCCCCCCCCCCGGGATTGTTGGGAGGATCTAATGAAATGTGTGCGGAAGTTCTGGGTAAATAACGAAGTGATCAGGGAATGGAACTTTGCATCTATAATTTCCTTTTTTTAAAAAAGTGTATTTATTTATTTTGAGAGAGAGAGAGAGAGAGAGAGAGAGAGAGAGAGAGAGAGAGAATGAGCAGGGGAGGGGCAGAGAGAGAGAAAGGGAATCCCAAGCAGGCTCTGCACTGTCAGTGTGTAGCCGAATGCAGGGCTCAAACTCATGAACCATGAGATGATTGACCTGAGCTGAAATCAAGAGTCGGATGCTTAACTGAGTCACCCAGGCACCCCTGTAATTTCCTTTTTAATCATCAGATCAACCCTGTGAAGTAGGTTCCATTATTCTCATTTAACATTGGAGATAACAGAAATCGAAGAGAGAGGGAGAGGGCCCAGATTTGACTCGCAGTCTGACTACTGAGAACTAGTTCTTGGCTTGACTTTTAGGGTTCACCGTTAGTAGAATTGGTATTGCTATGATTTACATAAATTTCTGGTCTTTTTAAAGAACCAGGTACTTCCCTCTCCTATTCAATCGCTATTCTAGAGCAGTGGTTCTCAAAGTGTGGTCCCCAAACCAGTAGCACTGTGTTTTAACAAGAACTTTGGAAGGGATTCTAATGCATATTAACATTTGAGAACCCCTGGTATAGAGCAGGGACCTACTGAAGGTCAGGCATGTTGTCAGAGATGGGACAAAGTGGGATTGAATGAGCCGTGGTCTCTGTTTTTAAAGAGACTGGAATCTGGTGGAGTCGAGTTCAGTACAATAACTACATCCCGCCCCTAAGCAAGGTTCCTGGATGCTTAGAAGAGGCAGCGGTGTGTTTCCAAAGGGGCCTTGCTTCTATTATAGTCTGATTTAGTTCAACACTTGATTCATTGTGAGAGGGTGATTCCTGGGCATGAAGCGGGGAAACCATGGACTTGGGAAGATTTGTTTTTGTTTTGTTTTGATGAGTTGTCCAGACAGGAAGACAAGGAGACACAAAAAAATAATAACTGATACTTATGGAGCACTAAGTATGCACCAGGCAACGTGCTGAGAGTGCAAACACTGTTTCATTGAATCCTTTCAACAGCGCTTTATACTATCATTCTCATCCCAGTTTAATTGATAGGGAAATAGAGGCACAGAGAAGTCCAGTCGCCCATCACATAAATTGTAAGTGATGGAAGTAGACTTTGAACCAGGGCCAGTATAACCCCAGAGCTCACCCATTTAACCGCTATACTTCGCTGCTTCTTTTAGAGAAACAGGAAGTAAGGCCTGTCATTTGCTCAGAAACCTTCAATGGCTCACTAGTGCCTGGAGGATCAAATTGAACTTAATTTGGCATGGTTTCCAAGGTCCCTCACACTGTGATGTCAAAGTTCTTTTCAGTTTCACCCCTCCTCACCAATCAAGATCCTTGCTTTTCAGCCACACTGGATCAACTTCTCCATTTTCTCTGAACACTTCCTGACCACGTCACTTCCTACTCCCTTCCCCGTTGGGATCCTATGCATCCTTCAAAGCTCAGCTCAAATGCCTCTTCTTCCAGGCAGACCTTCCTGATCCTCAGCCAGAAGTGGGGCTGGCTCTCCCTGAACCCCAGAACACAATCCCAACCTCTGGACTCCGCCCTCTTTATACCCCACTGGACCCCACCTCCGTGCTTAGAAACACTGCCTGGAACGCGAAAGTGCTCACATCACGGTTTAATTGACAAGAATTCTCGAATGGAGGTAGGGAGTGGGACCTCTAGAGATGGAGATCAAAGGACAAGGAACCGAGAGGCAGAAACCGGGACGAAGCGAAAGGGTGAAGACGAACATCGGAGTGTGATTAGACGGACCGCAGCCAGGGGCCGGCTCTCCGCCCCACCCCCACCCCCCAACTCCCCGCCCCGCCGCGCCAGGCTTCTCCGGCCGCCTGGTGACCCACGGTGACAGTAGCTCTGTTGCGACTTCTGGGCCGGCGGCCCGGCCCTGCAGAGGTGGGGAGCGGGGGCGGCGGGGCGCGGGCGCGCTCCGGCGGTCACCCGAGTCCTCGCCATTAGCATAAATCCCATTAGCGGCTCCCGGCGCGAGGCGGCGGCGCGGCCGGCGGGGGTGGCGGGGGAGCAGGCTCAGGTGACCGCCCTCCCCCTCGGGCTGGGAGGGCGGCAGTCCCGGTGCTCACGCGTCCTCCGACGGCGCGTTAGGAGGCAGAGGACCTTTTACAGCCATTACCTCGCTGGCACCGCGGAACCACCCGGGCGAGTGAGACTCCGGAAGCAGGAGATTCAATAACCAAGCCCAGATCTCGCCTCTAATAAGTGGCAGGGCCGGGAATCAAACCCATGCTTTCTGGCACCAGCTTTCACGCTTTTCCCATAACAGGTGCAGTGTCTCCCTAACCAGAAAGCTATAGTTTGGGAAGAAAGGGGGTTAAGAACCACCCTCCCTCCCTGCCCCGCCCCCCACTCTCTCTCACCTTTTCTGTGCCTTCTTCTCACCCGGCTGGTGCAGCAGGAAAAGGGGCTTAAGTGGAACGGGGGTGGCGGGGGTGGGGGGTATGGTGGTGGTGCCTTGGGTGGTGGGAGGTGTAGGCGGGCAGTGTCTCCAACCCTAATGGCTACCACCATCCCACTGAACTCACTTCTGCTCACTCAGATGCCTGTTAGAGCTGCAAAATCAAGAATATAGCAGTAAATTAGAGGAGTACCATCTCTTGTTCTCTGGGAGTTTATAGTCTAGTAGGGAAGATGGGGAATATTTCCTGAGCACCTGCTGTGTGCCAGGGACTATGCTAGGTGCTTTACATGATACCTCATTTATTCCTCTAAACAACTCTGCATAGGTACTATTATGATTTCCATTTATAGATGAGTGAGCAAAGGCACAGATGACCTGTGAAAGGCCATATAACCAGTAACTAGAAGAATCAGGAAGATGTACACATGTATGGTGTACATGTATGAAAGGGGGGTGGAACAGGGTGCTAGGGGAACTTCTAGCAAATGCATGGCTCCAGGCCTCAGAGACCTTCCCGAAACAGGCAAATCTCTCTCTCTCTCTCTCTCCCTTTTTAAGTTTATTTATTTTTGAGAGAGAGAGAGAGAGAGAGAGAGAGAGAGAAAGGGGAAGCATGAGCTGGGGAGAGGCAGACAGAGAAAGAGAGGGAGACATAGAATCCGATGCAGTCTCCAGGCTCTGAGCTGTCAGCACAGAGCCCGATGCCATGAACCATGAGATCATGACCTGAGCCGAAGTCAGAGGCTCAACCGACTGAGCCACCCGGGTGCCCCTGAAACAGGCAAAACTCTTAAGCTGCCCTTGAAGGGTGAGTAGAACTTAGCCAGGTGAAAAGGCAGTGAGGATGTGGAGGAAAAAGTGCAAATAAGTTCTAGAAGTGTCCAGAAGTGCAGCTCCAGGGGCCAGCCGGGCCAGGTTAGGGCCAGGTTAGGGGAGTCTTGGTAGGGATTTTGGTCTTTACTGAGGAGGAAGTTGAAGTCATTAATGATTTTAAACGAGACAGAGACATGATGACAGTTGCGTTTTTTAAAAAATGTTTATTTATTTATTTTGAGAAAGAGCGCGAGTGGTGGAGGGCCAGAGAGAGAATCCCAAGCAGGCTCTGTGCTGTCAGCACAGAGCCCGACTCGGGGCTCGAACCCCTAAACCGTGAGATCATGACCTGAGTGGAAACCAAGAGTCAAATGCTTAACTGACTGAGCCACCCACGTGCCCCTAGAGTTGCATTTTTAAAAGATCGCTCAGGGTGTAAAGAATGTAAGTGAGGGGTAAACAATTTCATTGGTGGCTAGGACTACTGAATTAGACTCGGGCGGTGACGGTAGGAAGGAGAAAAGTGTGCGCACACAAGAGATACTTAAGAGTTGCGCTCAGTAATTGGATAAGGGATGAAAGGGAGAGGGAGAAGCTGAATCATTTTACGCCCCCCTTCTCTTTTTCCAATCATTAGGTCCAATCATTTAATAAATGCACTTCATTTCATGAATATCTTTCCCATCTGTCCCTCCTTTCCATCCCTACTGCCACTGGCCTAATTCAGCTCATGTCTTCTCTCCCTAATGATACAGGAGGAGTCTTTGTACCTTCAGATTTTTCCCTCTCCAGACAATCCTCCAAGCCAGCTGAGCATATGACCCATGTAAAATGCAAACCTAGTCAAAGTCAGTCTGAGCCCCATTGTCTTGTCATTGTGTCTATTTCAGGACAAAGTCCAATCCCTTCTTAGTCTGGTCGCTACATATTTTGCTAGCTGCTTCATCCCCTCCTCAGGCTAAAGCTGCCTAAGAAGGCATCACGCCCACTGAACCCCCATCACCTGCGTGTTGAGGGAAATGTTCCTTCACAGCCCTAAACCTCCATAAATTGTTTGCTTGTGTATTTATTAAATATACACATGATTCATTCCTGAGAGGTCACAGGATCCTCCCATTGCTAGGAATGTGCCACCCCCTTCTATCTGGTAAATTCCTATTCACGTTTCAAGTACTAGCTCAGATATTAAGTCTCTGTAGGCTTTCCTAACACTCCCACTCCCCAGGTAGGATTAACTGCTTCCTTTTCTGTACTTCTAAAGCACTTCACACACATTGTGCCCTCATACTTCTCGTATGATAGATATCTAAGGTGGCACAAACTAATGCAATCATTGAGTGCTCCTGACTTTAAAGGGTTGTGAGGAGGATTAAGTGGGAAAATACATGTACAGCCAATATTTCCTTTCTTCATACCTTCCTTAATAATATTCATAACAGGGGCACCTGGGTAGCTCCGTCAGTTGAGGGTCCGACTTTGGCTCAGGTCATGATCTCACAGTTTGTGAGTTCAAGCCCCACGTCGGGCTCTGTGCTGACAGCTCAGAGCCTGAAGCCTGCTTTGGATTTTGTGTCTCCCTCTCTCTCTGCCCCTCCTCTGCTCATGCTTTGTTACTCTGTCTCTCAACAATAAATAAACATTAAAAAAATAAAAACAAAATAACATTCATAACAATCTAGTATTACAGCTTACAAAGTTTAAACTTTGATAGTGTTCCACACACTCTCATTTGATCTGGGAATAAACATGTGAGATAGGGATAGTACTATTATTTCCTTATATATTGTTTTAAAGTTTATTGGGGCACCTGGGTGACTCAGTTGGTTAAGCATCTGACTTTCACTCAGGTCATGATTTCCTGGTTCATGAGTTGGAGCCCGGCAGCAGGCTTTCTGCTGTCATAAATAGTGGAGCCTGCTTCAGATCCTCCGTCCTCTTCTCTCTGCCCCTCCCCTGCTTGCACACTCTCTCAAAAAGAAACATTTTTTAAAAAGAGAGAGTGTGAGTGCATGCACTTGTGTGAGAGCACAGGAGGGGCAGAGAGAGAGAGAGAGAGAGAGAGAGAATCCCAAGCAGTCTCTGTGCCAATAGCACAGAGGCCAACGTGGCCTCTGAACCTGTGAGATCATGACCTGAGCCGAAATCAAGAGTCGGTGGCTTAACCCATTGAGCCACCAGGTGCCCAGGGGTTATACTATTATTTTTGTTTTATAGTTGGAGAACATGAAGTACCGAAGGGTTAAAAAGTGATAATGCAACCGGTTCTGTGGTATGCCTACTGCACAAAAGGGTTCCAAAGGTATTTGTTCAAATGGAATCAAGTTTTCTGGTTATAAAACCTGTGTGACCTTTCCATTAAACCACACTGCTTTTTGTATGTGTTAGCCAGTAGTTTTTCAAATTGTGGGTAGCCATTCAATACTGAATAATAAATTCAATGACATAGAGACAACCAACATGGAGGCAGGGATAAAGGGAGAATAGAAAAGTTCAGAGTACATTACATTGTAGTAAGGATAAGCAGATCTCTGTGATATTTGGTTATAATGTAAAATTATTTCACACTGTGAGTCTGCATGAAAAAATATGAAAGCTCTGTGCTTAGCACAATTCCAAGTTCTAAATGACCATTTATTAAATGGAATTATAGTACTTTTAATTTGCATTTATTCCCCCCCCCCCCCCAGCTGTTTCTTCCATTCTTGGCTACTGGAAAGCAGAGATCATATCATCTTTATTTTTCCAAGTCCTAGTAGAGCGCTTGTTATGAATTAGGCGCACTCAATAAATATGTGCCAAGTGAAACCCTGGATGAACGTATCAATGAATGAAGGCATCATATAGCTCAATAAATATGGTTACAAATGACTGTTCTACCTTCTTCCGGAATTCTTCCAATTCAACTGCGAGACGCGACACTGCTCAATTGATAATTTCCAAAAGCTCTAGTTCCCTGCTTGGGGAAAACAGAGAGGCTAACCATACTCTGCACTCACAGAGTGTCACTTGCCTTTAGTCAACACGGTCTCCAGAATGGCTTCAGGAATCGGCTCCGAAGGAAAAAAAAAAATCCCTAAAACCAATCAACGCCCCCGCCCCCTGTTGACCTTAGTAAAAATGGCTGCCTTTGGCGTCTTCCTGGCAGCATGCGCATGCTCAGTCCTGGCCCCTCCCCCACCCCGTGGCGCTGAGGCGTGCGTCGCAGCGTAGAGGAATAAATTTCTCTGTGATTGGTTGGTGCAGGATTTCAAACCCGAGCCGGAGGCGCGTTGCTGCTCTGCCGTTGGATAAGGTGCGGAGGGAAGTGGAAGGCGGGCCAGGTGGGGGCCAGGCGGAACCGGCCAGGTGGGCGCTAGGGGCTGCGAGAGCAAGTGCGTCTGACTCTCTGGGTTTGTGGTAGGAGAGCGTCTGGGGTGGTGAGCCATGGCCACCGCGGGGGTGGGGGAGAAGGCCGGCACCTACGGCCCCTCCTCTGAGGGTCTCCACCGGCCGGGGGAGGCAGTGGCCCGAAGGGGCGGTGGCTGGGAGTGGAGGGTTTCTTTCTCGCCGCTGTGTTTTGCGGAAAGCCGGGGACGTCTTTTTGAGGTGATGGCTTGAACTGGGCAGGAACCACCCCCCAAAGAAGTGACTTTCACTTAAATACAGAGTTTGGGAGTGGGTGGGGTAATACTCCCATTCTCTTCGGAGGAGCATGGGTTTTGGGAAGGGAGGAAGCCCTGGTATTTGAGAGGCTGGGGTGGCTTGAAGCGGAGACCCTCTTCCTTGTGGGCTGCGTGTTATCTAGGTAGGTGGGCGGAGGCAATGACATCTTGCCCGTCCCATCCTAATTAGGAACAACGAGGCCTTACTTTTGCAATTTCACGTACATTTCTCTTCGCTGGAACTCGTTCGTAGGCAGAAGGAGTGTTTAGCGACGCGGGGTGGGTGAGAAGATAAGCCTTTTTTTTTTTTTCCCCTTTTTTAAAGGAAGTGTCCTTATCATTCTCTTGAGTGTGTGGGTGAGCTTTTCGACTTCTTGAAAGTGTTGAGAAGGCGCTTTTCCTATAGCTTAATCATTCACGTGTTTATTCAGTGCATAATATAAGTACAAGACAATCTTATTTAGTCTTAAAGGAGCTTGCATTTTATATGGGGCGATAGAACTTAAAAAGATAAACTGTGGTGAATCTAGTAGGCCTCTACACTATACATTAGTATAGCCCTTTTAGAAGATATTTTGGCAATATTTATCAAGAGCTATAAGAGGTTTTTTACCCTGCGATATAGTCATCCCAGCCTTGGAAAATATTCTAAGGAATACAGCCACCTGAAGAAAAAAAATGTTCACAGCAATGTTCATTCATTCAGTGAATATATATTAGTTATTTGCCAACTGTCAGGCACTATTGGGGGCACCAGGGACTCAGCAATGAACAAAACAGACAAAAATCTGTGCCTTCTTTGAACTTAAACTACTGGGGAGACAAACAATTAAATAAGTTAATATATACATATGTTAGATGGAGATAAGTGCTTTGGAGGAAAACAAAGCAGAGGTGTTGGAGGGATAGGTTACAGTTGAAAATTGGGTAAAGACCTCACTGAGAAAATGGCATTTGAATAAATCCTTGCAGGAGGTGAGGGTGTAACCATGCAAGGGATTACAGGTAGATGTAACAGAAAAACGAAATTACATGAATACCCAAAGAAGAGAATGGTTAAATAATTGCTAATCAACTTTTTGTAACTTAATGGAAACATGAAAGAGGAGAGCAAAACACAAAATTCTATCAATCTATGATTGCAATATTATGAAATATGAGTATATAATGGACAAAGATTAGATAAGGAGATGCTTGTAATTGTTTAGGGTGATGAGGTTTTAGCTTCATTATTAAAAAAACATTGTTTTGAACTTAGAAAATTTACAGTATGATGCAGTGTTTTATATCTGCCAAATGAATGTTAGAAATAATAAAGAGACAATTTTGGACTGAAATTGTTAGGGAATGCTTTAGTGAAATTGGTAAGACTTACACTAGACCTTGAAGAATGAAACTGCAGAATGGGAAGAATGTACAGAATCAGAAAAAAAAAAAAGAAAAGAAAACTTAGTATCTTAAACTGGTAATAATTTTCTAAGAAATAATTCAACTCATCTCTTTATTTTAGTCTTCATTCATGTTGGACTGAGAACATTCTGTTTACTCTTTCTGCAATTGATTTGCTCTTAAGAACATTTGGTTTCAAGATATTCCTTCTGCCTGGCAGTTGTGTAGAGGCTTCTGATATAGTGAAGCAGAAGCTGGACATTTGGGAAGAGGAATTGCTCTGAAATGCTTTCATATGAAAGAATCTTACAGTATTGAGACTGTCTTAGGGAATGGTTTTCTTTGGCAGGGGAGAACCTGTATTACTGAATTCTTGAGAATTTCCAGGTTTAGTAATGTTCCTGAGATGTTTTTCATTAAAACTCTTTCCTGGAAAACTCAGACAACCTTCTATTGCTTTGTCTTACAATATTTAACACCCTTGATGCATCTAAAATGTGATGTATGGGTCTCTTAATAATGTTGTTTCTAGGAGGAAGAAGAGGATAGAGACTTTTCCCAGGATACTCTGCAGTTAAGATCTATAATAGTCTGTTATTCTGAAGGACGATGTCTGTCTCTTGGCTGGGTGATTGAAATTAAATTGGGGACTCAAAGCAATCACATCAAGCTGAGACTCTTTTCTGGTGATGTGAAATTGCTCCCTTAGGGATACTCACAGATTGGGAATCTGTAACATAGTGACTTCTCCACCTCTGGGGCTTCTCATCAATAACAGCTGAGATTCTCTAGCACCTTTTTGTTTAAGTGCTCCACAAACTGATTTCCTTGCTACACACAGGGATCATTTCAGCTTTCCCAAAAGGCAGCTGCCTCTGTAGTGAAAAGTGACAGCTGTTTTACAGCTGCAAAGCAATGTAGTACAATATGACTTTGTTTTTGTTTCCTTTCACATTAGTGTATCTCCTAGCTATGGAGCTAAATAATAAAGGGAGAGAAATAAAGGAGTATTCATGTGGGTGAAAATGTGACCCGGCAGGAAAATGAAGACCATTTTTAATTGACATTGAATAGGATGAGTGAATTTTAGCTTTTTGAGTTACAATTTGGCTGAGATATCAGAGTTAGTACTGATGCAGAAAGATATTTTTGTCATCTATAAATAACTCCTGAGTGTCACTTCTATAGAACGTTAATAAAAATACATAGTCCCCTAGCATATAAAGAGAAGAGGATTATATTTTGCTAGTGCTGTTTTTGGATTACCCTAAGTAAACCTGTGTTAGAGGAAAAACTATTCTCATATGCTACAAGCCTCATGTAAAACAGCTTGCTAAAGAGCCTAGACCTGGTCAGATTTTTGCTATCTTCTCCATTCTTCTTGGTCTGGGTTCCAGCTATGATTTGGTAATCACTGTGGTAGGATGTAAATGACAACTATCAGACCAAAACAAAAAACGTCATACTCACTATAATACCGTATATCTTATTTTATTTTAAGTTTATTTATTTATTTTAAAAGAGAGTGAGAGTGAGCAGGGGAGGGGCAGAGGGAGGGAGTGAGGGAGAGAGAGAGCATCCCAAGCAGGTTCTGTGCTGTCAGGGCAGAGCCATACATGGGGCTTGAACTCACAAACCTTGAGATCACGACTTGAGCTGAAATCCAGAGTGGGATGCTTAACTGACTGAGTCACCCAGGCACCCTTCTAATATCCTATATTTTAATAGTAAGGTTCAGTTTATACACTATAAAACTTCTACCTGCATGAATTGGTGATATTTTGAGAGGTAAATGGAGCACTATTACTGTTCCCAATTATAGATGAATCTCAGAATTTGACTTACCCAAGGTAATACTAGTAAATAGAAGAACTAAAACTTGATCCCAGGGCTTCTGTACAAACAACCCCTTTTTTAAACCGTTTTTTCAGTTTTCATCTATATTACACATTGATGTTGAGGTAGAATGGAAATTCTTTTGACAGTAGAATCAAGGGTGTGTGTGTGTGTTCTCTGATTTTCATTTAGCAAATATTAATTGATTGATTGAACTCTATGCCCAATGTGGGGCTCACACTCATAATCTCGAGATCCAAGAGCCACAACTCTACCGACTAATACAGCCAGGTGCCCTTATCAAATATTTATTTTTAAATATTGAGTGTGTGTGTAGTACAGTAGTGCCAAAGGTAAGGTTTCTTCTTACATGTATAGTCTACCCAGGACATAGGGTAGAAACATGGTAAAGTTTTTTGTTTTTCTTAGAGAGAGACCAAGTGTGAATGGGGGAGGGGCAGAGAGAGAGAGAGGACAACACAGAATCTGAAGCAGGCTCCAGGCTCTGAGCTGTCCGCTCAGAGCCCAACATGGGGCTCAAATGATGCTTAACCAACTGAGCCACCCAGGTGCCCCAAAACATGGTAAAGTTAAATTAGAGCGCAAGGGGTGTGTGTGTGTGTGTGTGTGTGTGTGTGTGTGTGTGTGTGTGTGTCTGAATGCCAACACACAGCAGTGGGGGATAGGTCAGTTGAAATGAGTGATGATGGCCTGCCAGTGATGGGGGGATGGGTATAAAACACATGAGAGAAGAGTCCACAGATGTTAGAGGGGAGTAACAAGGGTGATTCTGGGGTTTGGAACTGAGTGAATGATAAAAATAAGGAAATGAAAATTGGGAGTCGGTAGGGTAGTTGAGTGGATAGAGTAGTTGCTAATAATATGTATGGGGGGAAGGATAGAACAAATTCTCAGAATCAGGCTACACCTCCAGGGCATCCCAAGCAAATTGAGAGTTACAGAACTGGAGTTAGGAGAGAGGCTGTGTTCAGAAGCAGGTGATTGTCTGGAGAGCTATAGTGACTAACATGGGATAGCTTGAGAAGTTCTAGAGACTGGAGGATTGAATTTTAGGGAATGTCTGGTGTTGAGAGGGAAGAACAGAAAACAATTTATAAGTTCTTCATAAAACTCTAAATCTGGAGACTCTGACAGTCTGGCAGTTAAGGGTTACCTCTTTGTTTTATAGCAGAGCACTGGGAGTTCAGTTAAACAGTGATCTCCTGGGTACCAGGCAGCATGTGTGGAGAATAATGTAGGTCCAGGTAGTTGTAAGAGGTAACACTGTGATCAGGAGATATCCCTGGTAGGTTGTTTGTGTCTTTAGTCTTTTTAGGAATCGGGTTGTGTTTTCAAGAGAGTACCTCCACAACCCTCACTCACTCTAGTGAGTGGTATTCATAAAGAACATAGGCAAGAATAGTGGGCTAGAGGAACCTGAGAAAATGTGAGGATTTCTTTTAAAGGGAAGAAAGGATCAGGTTATTGTATTGTCATTTAGAACATCAAACCTTCTGATTTTTTTTTTGAAACCAGTTTTTAATACTCTAGTTGCATTGTGAAATTTTCCTTTTCTGCGTTCTTGGGCAGATAGTTTTCCTATGTACCGAATTCACGGTCTTAAGGTCTCAGAATACATAGATTAAGTGCTGAGATGACAGAAATCAATGCCCTACGTTAAAACTGATCAGTCTCTTCCCATTTTTACAGGGGCCAAAGGAAATCATCATTTGAATAAGCTACCGAATGCCCTGCTCCTGCCCTGTAGCATTTGGGTATATATGCCTATTTTGTCATATTGTTAACTCATGGGCATCTTCAGGACTTCCAGACTCTTTCTGTCAGTTTTAATGCTATTCTTTTAGTTTTGTTCTTACTTTAGAGAGATTTTTGTAATAAATTTGTTAGTCTGGTTGCTTAGCAGCTTGCTGTGATTATGTAGCTTGGAACAGACACGTTGCCATTTGAAAATCTTGGTTTCCGGCCCTGATTCAGGTATATGTTGCCTCTAAGCTTAGAACTGAACTGAAAGCTTTTTGGCTACTAGAGCAATCATCCTATGAGTACAAATGAATAATTAACATTTAATAGAAAATATCTTTATGTTTATCTATTCCTTTATCCTTTGTGGATTTTTTTTTTTTTTTACACCCTGTTCAACCCTCCTAGCTTACAGTACAATCTTATATACATTGTAAAATCACTAAACCTTCATAAAAGAGTTGTTAAAATTTTATTTAGATGCGTCAAATAAGGACCTGTACTAGAATGTAGAAGGGGTGATTTGGAGAAACATAAGAATCCTTTAATGGTATTTCTGAGGACGTTCAATTTTCAAATGAAATTTATTTTTTAATTCATTTCCTTGATAATTTTTGTGACATCCAGTTGATGTCTTTTTTTTTTTTTTTCTTGACTGTTAAATGAAGATCTTATTTCCTCAAAGTGTTTCCAGTTAAAGTCTATTCAGAACAGAACTGCCTGTAAGGACACTCCTTTTTAATGTAATATCAGCAGGTCTTTGGGGAGGGGGGGGGAATATGAAGCCTGAAATTTGCTATACAGAATACAGTAGCAAATGATTTTTTTCCTTTGCCCTTCTAACTGTGAAGGTGGTGTATTGTCTCCTTGATGCCAGAACGTGGTACAACATAATCCTTTGCCTATACTTAGTATAAATTTATTAGACATAGTCCCTGCACACAGTCCAGAGAGCCCTGCATTACAGAAATAATTCTTGTGCTGCTGAGCTGGCGATTTCCTCACTTAATCACTCGTGTGACGTCATCTGTGCCGTTGGTAGGAAATGTGCTGACCATGTCCTGCATTTTAAAAGGCAGTTGCAACAGGGGTACTAGCTAAAAGTGAAATAAAAAATAAACCTTTTAAGTTACATTGAAGGTCTTCACAGTCCAGAAGGATTAAAGTGGCAAAAGCATTATATTAATCAGTAGACTGAGAACCACATTTTATAGTTGGTCACCTAGTAATCAACTGACATGCTTGTCCCTAACTGCTTTCCTCAGAGCTCCAGAATGATTGCAGAGTGGGGGGAAAGAAGTAGGCAGGAAGGGAGGTGTTATATTCGGAGGTCTGAAATGCTTTTCTGATTTTCAAATGAGTGTTAAAAACATTCCAGCTTTGTTTTTATAATAAAGATTGTACAAAACACCAATTGTTGGCTTGAGATCCTTATAATGGTAGCTACAAATGGAAGAGTCCAGATGTTAGTCCCTGATGGCTGTTGCATTGCTACTGAATCTTTTGTCTGGGGGAGAAGGTAGGACCCCTAATGTATATTTGATTTCTTGGCAGAAAGATGGATACGACGATGCTGAATTTGCGGAATCTGTTTGAGCAGCTTGTACGCCGGGTGGAGATTCTCAGTGAAGGAAATGAACTCCGTAAGTCATTCTGAGTTGGCCTGTGTGGAGAGGAAAAGCAGATTTCAAATCTGAGTTTTCTGCAAAGCTGAAGTGTGTTCCAGTCTTAAAATTGTCTTTCATTTGGGTTTCCTAAAAAGAAAGTGATGGTCACTTATCCATGGTCAAAGCTTAATGGACACTCATTCTAACCGGTCACTTTTTTCTGATAGCTGTTCTTAAATGTGTTCACGCAGACTTCTTTCATTATCAAGATTCTCTTTCCATTGAATAGTTGGCATTAGTTGCCAATTTCATTTTCATACCAAGAACTGGGCAGAATCTGAAGGTCCAAGGATTTTTTTTTTTTTTTTAGTAGTTATCTTTATTTTTTACCCTGGGCTTTTTTCCCCTGTGTGATGTAAAACATTTTCAATTGAAGAGGAGAAAAATGTCATAATTTCTTTTTGAAGATGGGACTGTTCATTTGCTTTCACCTATTTCATGTATTTGATTCTTAGTAATAAAGGATTGAAATTGGGTAGAGAGCTGGGGAGAAAAAGGAGGTGGTGATAGAATAGTGGGCTGGGAAGTAGATTAGTGAGAAAGGAGGTAGGGCTGACGGCCCTGACTAAAGTGATCTAAGGAAATTATTTTTATCAGCTTTTCTTTGGGTTGCCATCCTCTCCTGTTTCAGATTTTCATTAATACCTAATTTAGTAAGTGTTGCTCTTAAGTCAGCCTCACTGGTATAAAAGTAATGTAAGAACTGCGTCTTCAACTTTTTTTTTTTTTTTTTAATCTTCACAGTGCTTAGTATGGTGTCTTGCTTATGCCATTCAGCATTTTCTTTAATTTGATGTTTTTAATAGCTCTTATCCACTTACAGGCCTTTTAAGACAATATTCTATTTTCTCTCTCTTAATAGCTGTTCCATAGCTCTATCATCTGATACCAGCTCAGTAACCATGATGGCATACTAATTAGGCTTCTCTTTGAGGTTATATCATCTCAGAAGATGGATTACTTTGGAGTCTAGTGGGGAAGAGTATTGAATAAGAGATCTTCAAATTCAGGCTCATTCAAATATTTAGTGAAAACCTAAAACAGCTTTTAGTACATGTTGAGTTGAGGAAAAGGGATGACTGGCTGAGTGGCTTCATGGACAAAAGTAGGGTTTGAGTGGAACCTTAGATGTAGGGTGAGATCCCAGCAGACAGATGAAAGAGGGCATTTACGTGGAGGCAAGTGGGTTCAGGGTTTGAGGGGAGTAGGAGTAGAGGAATGGGATCCCAGCGGAACTTTTGGAAGATTACCCAAGCAGAGGTGGAGGCTGGGAGACCGATGAGGGCACAGTTGCCATAGCTCAGGAAAGAGGCAGGAGAAGCCCTAACTGGAATGGTGTTTGTTTGTTTGTTTGTTTGTTTTTTAAATGTTTATTTATTTTTGAGAGAGAGGGAGCACGAGTGGGGGAGGAGCAGAGAGAGAGGGAGACACAGAATCAGAAGCAGGCTCCAGGCTCTGAGCTGTCAGCACAGAGCCCGACGCAGGGCTCGAACTCACAAACCGTGAGATCATGACCTGAGCCGAAGCCGGATGCTCAACTGACTAAGCCACCCAGTCGCCCCTGGAATGGTGTTTGTGACGTAAAGATGGAAATAAGGGGAAAGGGGTAGAAGAGACTGTGGTAATAAGATCTCTAGGAGGAGGCAGCTGATAGGATGTGGGGGCAGAGGGAGGAATCTGAGGTTTAGAATCTCAATAACTAGTGCTGGCTTTTAACTGTTATTTTTGTGTCTGTTTCTCCATCTGTAAAATAGGAATTCAAATGTCTTTATCTTCTTTGTGGGAGTGCTATGAGCATTTGGGGGATAAAACGAGATACCAGTTGTGAAAATACTTTGGAAGTAATTATGCCAAAAAAAAAAAAGATATTTATTTTTACAGGTATCTTTGTTTTATAAACACATTTTTATCTTCCCATTGATTACTGTTATAGAATAGAGGTATGTTTTTCCTCCCTCTCCAGATCCTTAACTCAGAACGTTGGCTTTTGAGGAAATAGAGTGGTTTCGTGTTTTCTAGACTCTAGAATCTTCTTTCTTTCTTTCTTTCTTTCTTTCTTTTTTTTTTTTTTTAATGTTTATTTATTTTGAGAGAGGGCACACGCACATTTGCAAGCAGGGAGAGGAGAGAGAGAGAGTTCCAAGCAGGCTCCGCGCTGTCAGCACAGAGCCCAATACGGAGTCGGATGAAATCAAGAGTTGGATGCTTAACCATCTAAGCTACCCGTGTTTCCCTTAGAATCTCCTTTCTGCAACCACCTAAGTCTGTCCTCTTCTTTGATCCTAGGAATTCCTCCTATGACTAAGTATCCAGACTCCTTATTCTTGTCTTTCATCATAGTAACTTCATTCTTCTCTCTCCTTTTGTATAGTTTGTTTTTTTTTTTAAAGCTAAGTCCTAGATTCCTGAAATATCAGAGTGAAGGTTAATATTTAAATAAAATGACTTTAATAGCCTAGGTATTTTGTTATCTTTGTTTTCCCTAGTGTACATGATTTTTATTTTATCATGAGCTGCCTGAAATTTTTTGAGGTCATTGGTGTGTAAATTAGGAATAAATATAATTAATATTTATCAGGTGCCTGTTGTGTGCTAACACAATGCTGGGTTTGTGCTATGCTATATATTAGGTGATATTACAGTGTGTATGACATGACCTGTCTTCAAGAAGATTATGGTATTTAAGTTTCAGAGACAGGTTTCTTATGAAACAGAAGATAAAACAAGTATTAAAATATATGCTTCTGGGAAGTATAGAAAAAAGTAATGTGGAGCAAACAGATTAGGAAAGGATTCATGGAACAGATGGGACTAGAAGAATGGATACATAAAGAAGAGTGTAGGTAGGGCATTCTGTTTGGAGTACATAGCTTGATCATGAGAGAAGGCAGAAATGAGCATGGGTCTGTTCTGGGAGCAGGGACAAGAAAGAGTAATGTGTAACGGTGGGAGGTAAGTTTGAATAGATGGTGAGGTGGGCTTGGATGCCTGGAGTTTAAATTTGGTCTGGGGTCACCTCCTCGGTGGCTCAGTCAGTTACGCGGTGGCTCAGTCAGTTAAGCGTTTGACTCTTGAGGTTGAGCCCGCATTGGGCTCTGCACTGACAGTGCGGAGCCTGCTTGTGATTCTCTCTCTCCCTCCCTCTCTCTCTGTCCCCTTCCCTGCTTGCACTCTCTTTCTCTCTCAAAATAAATAAACATTTCACAAATAAATAAATAAATTTGATCTGAGCAGCAATTCTTCATTTATCTGTTCAATGAATAAAGTGGCTACTGTGCACTATAAGGCATTGGAAATAAAAGAGACACAGGGCCCTTGCCCTTAAGAAGCTCAGAGAGTAGGGGGAAAAGCAAAGGGAAGAGCCTGTGCAAGGCCCCAGGAGGAGTGAGCTGAGAGAACGAGATCTGTGGGACTGTTTTAATCTATTAAACTATAAACCAAATTCTGTTTGTGTGTGTGTGTGTGTGTGTGTGTTTAATTAAAGATTATCCTCAATTTTTTTTTAAGTTTGTTTATTTTGAGAGAGGGGAGCAGAGAGGGAGAGAAAGAGAATCCCAAGCAGGCTCTGCATCACAGGCATGGAGCCCAATGTGGGGCTTGAACTCGTGAGATCATGACGTGAGCCAAAATCAGATGCTTAACCTACTGAGCCACCCAATCACCCCAATCCTCAATTTGTTTTAAGGAATTCTCCTTTCTCTTACCGCCTTTCTGATAGATGCATTTCATAGTTTAATATATACATAACTTTTTAGAGGAGCTAATTTGAATTTAATCTTTTGTACATGTAGTTCATGACGGGGCTGACATTAATTTGCATTGTGATTCACAAACTGACCAAAAAATGCCATTTTTTAAAAATGTTTGTTACTTTTAAAAAAAAAATTTTTTTTTTCAACATTTATTTATTTTTGGGACAGAGAGAGACAGAGCATGAACGGGCGAGGGGCAGAGAGAGAGAGAGACACAGAATCGGAAACAGGCTCCAGGCTCTGAGCCATCAGCCCAGAGCCCGACGCGGGGCTCGAACTCACGGACCGTGAGATTGTGACCTGGCTGAAGTCGGACGCTCAACCGACTGCGCCACCCAGGCGCCCCTGTTTGTTACTTTTTTAGAGAGAGAGTGAGCACGTGTGTGAGCCAGGGAGGGGCAGAGAGAGAGGGCGGACAGGATCCAAGGCAGGCTCTGTGCTGACTACAGAGATCCTGATGTGGTGTTTGAACTCACAAACCGTGAGATCATGGCCTGAGCTATGTCAGACACTTAACCGACTGAGCCATCCAGGCGTCCCCAAAATTCCATGTTTGTTGATCTCCAACATCAAAATTTTTCCTGATCTGTGATGTAAAGTGCCTTTTTTTTTTTTTTTTTTAAGTTTACTTACTTTTGAGAGAGAGAGAGAGAGACAGAGTGTGAGCAGGGAAGGGACAGAGAGAGAGGGAGACACAGAATCCGAAGCAGGCTCCAGGCTCTGAGCTGTTAGCACAGAGCCTGATGCAGGACTCGAACTCACAAACTCTGCGATCTTGACCCGAGCCACAGTTGGATGCTTAACTGACTGAGCTACCCAGGTGCTCCCCCCCTCTTTTTTTTTAATTTTAGAGAGATGGTGTGAGCAGGGGAGAGGGGCAGAGGGAGAGAGAGAGAGAAAGAGCAAGAATCTTAAATAGGCTCCACACTGAGTGGAGCCTGGTATAGGGCTCGATCCCACGACCCTGAGCCGAAATCAAGAGTCAGATGCTCACCTGACTGAGCCACCCAGTGGCTCAGTGCCACCCATGTCCCTAACATGCCATTTTGACCCATTCTAGCAAACTTAGTTCATTCATAACAGAATTGTATGTAAGTAGTATCGTAGATACACAGATGTTCTGATTTTGGTCTAACATAAATCAAGTTGCACTAATGATTTAGTCCTTTGTACGATTAATATAGGAATTCTTCCCTTGAAATGTACTTATACTTTATTTGGTTTGAGTTCCTTTGTCCAATTTGGTTGGACCTATAATATATGCCAATTAACAATGAATAGGGATTAAAACTCCAATTTAACAAGACTTAACCAAGGAGGAGTATCCTAAAGAACAAACAAACCAGCACAATTAGGTCCAATGGAAATCTTTCCTCAAAATTGTTTTTCAATTCACTAAATATTTGAGTGTGTGTGCAGCACTGTATTTAGAAATATTTAATTGACCTCAATGTGGAGCTAGAAAGATTTTGGATGTATAGTTGAAAAGTGTGTTTCTTGTTCTTTATTTCTTGATATTGAAGTGCTATTACATACATCAGAAAAGTACACAAATCGTAAAGTGTACCACTTGATGAATTGCCAGAGTGAATGTGGCTGAGAGCGAGCTCTTTAAAAAAGTTTTGTGAGTCTACATTGTTGAAATAAATATGCAAAAGGAAATATTGTTTGTTTTCTTTTTCTTTCTTTTTCTTTATTTTTTTAATGTTCATTTTTGTGAGAGAGAGCACAAGCGGGGGAGGGGCGGAGAGGGAGACAGGATCTGAAGCGGGGGATGCTCCAAGCTGATAGTAGAGAGCCCGATGTGGGGCTCCAACCCACAAACCGTGAGATTATGACCCAGGCTGAAGTAAGACGCTCAATTGACTCAGCCACCCAGGTGCCCCTTCTTTTATTATTTTTTTAAATGTTTATTTATTTTGAGAGAGAGAGGGAGAGTGTACAGAGCCCAACGTGAAGCTCAATCTCACAGGACCATGAGATCATGACCGGAGCTGAAATTAAGAGTTGGATGCTTAACTGATGGAGCCACCTAGGTGCCCCTCTTTTTCTTTAAATTCAGGAGGAAAAAACATAGTAATGTGTTCTAAACTGTTAACAAAACCAGCATACCATTTAAAGCTATATGTAGATACATATTTGTGTGTGTGTGTGTGTATCTTTGATATTTGCATTGTCTAAGATAACTAGGTCATAATACCCTGTTCTGCTAAAACCTGTTGTTATAAACTGAAGTGTCCTTATGTGTAAGACTTGCTTTTTCTAGATTGAATTGACATCCTAGTTTGTAGGTATGAAATTTAGTCAAATTATTAAAACTGCTTTAAAAGGGCACTGTATTCATGTTTCTGTGCTCTTAGGTTAAATTCAAATAGGAAAAATGCCCTTACTACCCAAGAATCTGCTAGCTTTGTGTGCCTGTGGCCTAGTTTCAACTGTAAACTGGGTTAGTTTGACCAGCAGCAGATGTACACCTTGGGAACTTCCTCCATGACTGTGGTGGGGAGTGATGCCTAGAGATAGATTGAAGGTAACTGGAAAATAGGAAGGCAGTGTTGAATAGTCTTTGCCAAATAGCAGGTGGCAAGTGTGAATGCACCAGGTTTATCCTGCTTTGAGGCACTGCCTTGGAAGTGATGCTCTCTCTGCAGACATTTGAGGAGAGTCCACATTCTGCCATCAGTGACTCACCCTAAGTTACTATGATCTGTTCTTACTGTGTCTTTCCCACATAAATGTTTGCATACCCTTCAGGGCAGTGTTAAACAGCACAAGCAAATTGGCTCTTTACTTTCAAATCAATATTTGTATAATTATATAGTTGAATGGAATTGCAGGCCCAGACATCTATAATATTAATCTACATCTACCGGAGCATATTACAGCAGTTATATTTGAATTTGCTATTTAACGTCTCTCTGGCGCAACAATGCGTGACTCTAAAGGAGGCTGTTTTTGTTTTATAGCTGTAACTGTCCTGGTGCGTGACAGCTGCCCCAAAGGTATCCCCCTTTGATTGCCTTCTGTTCAGGAGCATTCAGTGTTGGTATTACATCTGGAGCCAGGTGACTAATGATTTCCTTATTCCATAGCAGATGCCACTGGCTAAGCCAAAGTAAGTAGCCTATCGAAACAGGAATTGCTTTCCACAAAGCTGACATGTCGGGTGATGAACATATATCCAGACCTGCTCCTGGTTATTTTCAGGTAGATTTGCCCAGAGTCTAGCTGATCCCTTAGTTAAAAATTTGGAGGAAAACTAACTAGAGGACTCATTCGTTAGAGCATTGTACCCTGTTTGGTGCTTGAATCACTGAAGTTTCCCCCTTTCCTTAGAATTCATCCAGTTGGCAAAAGACTTTGAAGATTTCCGTAAAAAGTGGCAGAGAACAGACCATGAGCTGGGGAAGTACAAGGATCTTTTGATGAAAGCAGAGACTGAGCGTAGTGCGCTGGATGTTAAGCTGAAGCACGCACGCAATCAGGTGGATGTCGAGATCAAACGGAGACAGCGAGCTGAGGCTGACTGTGAGAAGCTGGTGTGTATTGTTCTCTATGCCAGAACCGTGCGGTGGGGGGAGGGGGCAGCGTCATCTGGTAACGTTTCCACCTGCCGGTTACGCTCCCTTTCTTCCACATTATAGAACTAAAAGCAACCTGTCCAATGACAACTTGGCCTTGATGGGAGCTGAAATTGCAGTGTAGGAAATCCTGTTCTTCATAGGTTGAAATTGAAATTTTTTTTCTCTTTTACACTTGAAACTCTGACTTAATACATTTCAAATGAGAATTTAGAGAAAACTAGGAAATTCCTAGTATGCTTGATCTGTCACAAGATGTTGGCTCTCTCTTCTGCTACCCAGAATGTCCTCATCCTTTTGTCGGTAGCTGGCACTTTGTTATTGATACAGGCAAGACAACTCTTAGGTTTTTCCTTCATTACCGCTCCTGATTCAGGGTCAGGGGCTGGGCGTATTCAGCCAGTTGAGCAATGTGACTAACGGGGAACACTATCATTTTGATGTACCAGGGTGGGTCATGATACAAAGGAAAGCCTTTATGAGGAGGCACTAATCCATCTTGGTACAGTGTTAAATGCCTCAGTAAGCTCAAATTGACTGGTTCCAGTGCGTCACAGCTTTGTATCCATTTTAATGCATTTTGTTCCACCGTTTAGAAAGGTGGGTGGCTGCTTTGATCCATAAAAGAGGCCAATAATTGTCCTGATAAAATGACACTAAATTGTTTTTGCTATGTGAAATCTATTTTAGGACTCTCATTTTGCAATACTGTCTTGGATTAGCAGGTTGACCCAACAGTCTAGTAGCAGAAACCCCACTATTCTATATGGAGTTCATTTTACCAGTCAGAAATCAGAAGCACAATCTGGGCTTGATGTGAATTAATATGCTATTGGTGTAGCAGACTTCCTGGAGGCTCATTTGCATAATGCTGTATTTTAATGTCTTCTGGTCTGTCTGTCCCATAAATTTGAGGTGAAGCTTTCTCCCCTGGTTAGCTAGGATGTTCTCCTCTGCTTTGGTCTGCAGGAAAGACAGATTCAGCTGATTCGAGAGATGCTCATGTGTGACACATCTGGCAGCATTCAACTAAGTGAGGAGCAAAAATCAGCTCTGGCTTTTCTCAACAGGGGCCAACCATCCAGCGGCAATGCTGGGAACAAAAGGTGGGGAAACTGCATCTGTTGTTATCTGATCACAAGCAATGCAGCTGTCAGAAGTTCTTGTTATCTGAACTCTTAAATATACAGCTTCTGGAATGTGTGCTGAATAAAGCAGAAAAAGACTTTGGAGGAAGGGTGGGTGGGAAATAAAGGCACGAGGGCCTCCCTATTTCTTTTATCTTGTTTTGTTTTTGATCTTTCCTTAGGATGTGGTTTCACCCTGGGTAAAATTTTGATGTTGGCGCTAAATTGCACATCAATAACTAATCCTACTCATTGCTAAGAAACCTAAAGGTGAAAGTGGCAGTTCAGCAATACTTTCAGTGTTTACTCTCCAGAGATCTCTTGTAGCTCTTCGGGTTTAGAAGGCCTTCTGTGAGACAAGACCAGACCATAATTTTGGTTCCACTGCATCACTATTTAAATAGTCTCAACCAGGCTTTGAATTTAACACCCCCAATACAATACATAGGGAAAGGTCAGCACTCTTAAAGCTATTTATTTTGTTGCTTGGTTGTTTTATGGGGAATCTTTATAACTGAGAAGATATATGGGCTTAATTTCTTCAAAAGCTAATGCTGGGTAATACTCTTTCTTGTAGAAAGCAACCACAATTAGGATCAGGTTAAACTTCATTCTTCTGCCTGTGAATTTTTAGTAGCCTATTCCGCAGGGAGTAGCACCCATGCTCCCAACTGTAACTTTCAACTGCTGCTGTGAAGTCTTTGCTGAAAAAGCAGCCTGCTGCGTGTGTACTCATGCACGTGCAGCTGCGCTCTCCCACGGAAACCATAGCAAGCAACCACCACAACTAGGCTTTGAGCTTGTAGTTGTCTCCATAGGAAAGTACTGCTGTGAAATTGCTTGTGTTACATGACCACTGTGACTTGTTCTGGGTGTTCATGGATTTTGTATTCACAGTCTTCTCTAATACTGTATTGTTTGCCTCATCTAGATTGTCAACTATTGACGAATCTGGTTCCATTTTATCAGATATCAGCTTTGACAAGACTGATGAATCGCTGGTAATGAACATTTGATCTCTGAGAATTGTCTTTTTTTTTTTCAACCCCTGCTCCCTTAGGAATATCTCCTGTCCTCTGAAGTTCCTTTATTACTGTTTTAATAGTTGATGTGTTATAGATACTGAGCTAGCGTTTTAAGATAAAAGTCTACACGAGCTGTAAGAGACTGGCTTATACATTTAGTTTCTGGAAGCGAGAATATAGAATTCAGGGTTTGGCATGAGGTTAAATTTCTTTAGCGGATCTGTGAACTACTTGTACTAATTGACTATATCTTGGCTTATTAAAAAGCCCCAGCTAGCAATAAAAAAAAAAAAAAAAAAAAAAAAAAAGTTACCCAGACTCTACCCAGTCAGGGTTTATTTTCTGCTCTTGGAAATAATAGACTTGTGCCTTATTTCAGAATTAGTTTGATTCTTGAGGAAAACTAACTTCACAATTAGAAAGAAACCAATGCTCTGGAACTTTTGCCAGAAGACTGACAGAGTTTCCAGACACTCTATAATGCTTTGCTCAACAATGGTTAATGTATCTAAACTCTTTGTTACCTTGCTTTTGTGGGGCAGCACCTTTTTCTTAACGTAAGGTGGTATTTCTGCATAAAAGGTCATCTCCTGAGATTTCAGTCTTTGTTTGATGTTCAGAAGCTGGTGGTTTATTGGTTTGTGTATCTTTTTCCTGTTTTGCTGGCTGAAAGCTAGCAAATCAATAAATCAGGAGGTTATCCGTGGTTGGTTTTCTGATAGCGAAATAAGTGACAGCTACTTGTTACGTGGGTTAGGAGCGTTGTGTCCCAAATCAGTGTTTGAGGAAATCATTGCCATTTTATAGATATAAGTACTAATACTAAGTACCCCTTTTTGAAATAAGGAATGATATGAATAGGTCTGGAATATATAATAAAACTAGAATGGGGTGCCTGGGTGGCTCAGTTGGTTAAGTGTCCAACTTTTAGTTTCAGCTCAGGTCATGCATGATCTTATGGTTCCTTGAGTTCGAGCCCCACATCAGGCTCCGCACTGGCGGTGTGGGCCTACTTTTGATTGTCTCTCTCCCTCTCTCTGGCTCTTTCTTTCTCGCAAAATAAATAAGTAAAAACTTAAAAAAAAAAAGTAGAACATATTCATAGCTGATTTTGGAGCTAGACCTATTTATGGTATATCTGTTGTAACCGAAACTGAATCAAACCTTGAGTAGCTAAATTACTTGACTGTGAATTGGAGAGATTAAATTTATTTAGCTAAGCTACTATTTGCTATGTACTACTGTTTCTGGGGTTTGTGTTTTCAGGGATTATGAGGAGTAAGGAAGTCACAGGTAGCTACTAAAACTGAATGTAAATGGTTAAAATAAGTGAAGTGAAACTAGACTACAGCAAAAAATAATTCTTTAGTGGTGAATGTCTTTGTTGGGGCCCAAGGAAGAGGGATGTTTGAGAAACAAAACCTAAACTGGAACTAAAGTGGGTATATATTGTGCAGAACATCTGATTAAGTAATAATAATCCCTTAAGAGCAAGAATCACATACAACACGATCAGTATAGCGCCTAAGATTCTGTAAGTTCTAAAACTAATTACAAAAATAATCAGAAATAAAGGACCAGGCACTGGAGATAATCACGACAGAAGTTGATTCTTTAACCTTTTCTGCCTCTGAGGTATTGATTCCTGATTCTATTATAATAGCTTCAATTTTGGAAAGAAAGCATGTTAACATACTATCGCTCTGTAGCTACACTTGAGACCCTCCCTTCCCCCTCTCCTCAAATTGTAAGTTAGGTAGCCTGAGTCAGAAAGCCTTTAAAGTTCTCTGTAAGTTTATTTGCACAGGGTTTAGGGGAGGCCTAACCACAGGAAAGAATTAATACACTGTAATTGTCAACAGGATTGGGATTCTTCTTTGGTAAAGACTTTCAAACTGAAGAAGAGAGAAAAGAGGGTAGGTATGGTTTTGTTTAATTTTTGTTGCCGTTTTTACAAAATAGCAATAAAAGATTTTCTCTAGAATTTTTGCCTAGATACAGCATTCCTGACCTGTTGCTCTAGTCATTGTTAAACACTGACTACAAAATGAATTTATGCTGGGGGGCAGCATTGATGTTCCTTAAGGTAGGAACTCAGGACAGAATCTTGTCCTGTTTCACTGTTCTCGCTGCTTCAGTTCATTCATGGGGTGGAAAAGGATATACTTAAGTTTGTTTTGAGTTGTCATATGTATTTTTACGCAGTACTTTTGTACTCTAATGAAATTTTCAGATGAAATGTGTGTATAATGGGATATGCGGAGATCTGTCTGTGTGCAGTTGTTCAGGGTACTTCATATGTTTCCAGAGTCTTCATGTACTTAGATAGGATTACAGCTGTACTCTTTCTGGTGCTGTCATCTAGATTTTTCCAAAGCTTGCTTGTTTCTTCTAGGGCACTGAGGGCACTTTTGTATTGGTACAATGTAAGCTTTAAGAAATGGAAATAGAATGGGAGAGAGCACATTGTCATTTACCATAGCCCTGGTAGCTAGGACTTGCACCAGGTTGTCTAATGGAATAATTTTGCCTTCTGTGCTTCAGATCTTCTATTTGGCACTGAACTTATTGGTCTTTGTTTCCTTTCTAGCGTTCTAGTAGCCGACAATTCATTGATGGTCCCCCTGGACCTGTAAAGAAGACTCGTTCCATTGGCTCCACAGTAGACCAGGTAAGAAGATTCAGGCCAAGAGAATTGTGGTTGTGAACACATCAGAGATTAGTGGCCCCAAGCATTAAAAATCCTGAGTCAACATTGCAGTGTTATTTTGAGAGAGAGATTTGGTGAGTTTTTCAATGTAATAGGATCCTCATCATCCTTATGAATGGAATTACTCCGAATAAACAACTCTCAGCTTTATATTTGATTCTTCATTGCTTGTATGTGTGCCTCTGTGACACACATATATATATATTTTCAGGTTTTTTTTTTTTTACTTTTGAGAGAGAAAGAGACAGAGCATGAGCAGGGGAGAGGCAGAGAGAGGAGACCCAGAATCCAAGCAGCAGGCTCCAAGCTCTGAGCTGTCAGCACAGAACCCGACGCGTGGCTCATACCCCATGAACCGTGAGATCATGACCTGAGCCAAAGTCGGAGCCTCAACCAACTGAGCTACCCAGGCGCCCCTGTATATATTTTTTTCAATATTCTTTTTATTTGTGTATTTAGTTTTTAGTTTTTGAGAGAGAGAGTGTGTGTGTGTGAGCAGGAGAGGGACAGAGGGAGAGAGAATTTTAAGTCGGCTCCAGCCCAGCACAGAGCCCGAGGGGGAGCTCCATCTCACAACCATGAGATCATGATCTGAACCAAAATCAAGAGTCGGGCACTTAACTGATGAAGCCACCCAGGTGCCCCTGTTTTTTGTTCTGAAGTATGAGGTTTCAACTTAAGAGTGTTTTGAGCTGGGTCATTAAGTTCTGACCAAGATTCAGGAACTTTTCAACCACTCCAAAACACCCTATGGAGGGGTATTTAGCGGAGGGGAAATTAGAGTCACATGTTTATTCTTCGCTCATTTCTGTTTTTGTTTCAGGGGAATGAATCCATAGTTGCAAAAACTACAGTGACTGTTCCCAATGATGGCGGGCCCATTGAAGCTGTGTCTACAATCGAGACTGTGCCATATTGGACGAGAAGCCGAAGGAAAACAGGTCCACTGGGTTTTTGGTTAAATTGCCTGTGTAAAGCAACTGGTAAAATTTGGGGAGACTTGGTTTTTTAGAATCCTTCCTTCATTTTTTGCACGTTTCTGCACAGTATCATACTCTGCCTTTGGGTTGCTAGCCTGGCCTAGGCCACTTGTGTATAACTTGTTATTCTTGAACTGATTTTTCTGCATAGCTGTTGTAGTCACTTCTGATTATGGTTACAAATTACTGGTTGTCTACCAGTTATTTTAGAATCAGGGTTAAAATTCATAAGGGACAAAATATTAAGACACAAAGGCTTAAAGATGGTTGTTTTCTAGGTACCTTACAACCTTGGAACAGCGACTCTACCTTGAGCAGCAGGCAGCTGGAGCCAAGAACGGAGACAGACAGTTCCGGCACTCCACAGAATAATGGAGGGATGCGCCTGCATGACTTTGTCTCTAAGACGGTAGATCCGTGATTCTCCTTCTTTTGGGCACACTTAAGTTTTTTTCTCTTTTAATGTTTGTTTATTTATCTTTTTAATGGAAAATTTTAATTTAGTTTTTGGGTTTTTTTCGAAAGAGAAGGAGCATGAGAGCATGCGTGAGTGGGGGTGGGGGCAGAGAGAGAGGGGGACAGAGTTTCCAAAGCGGGCTCTGCACTGAGCAGAGAGCCCGATGTGGGGCTCAAACTTACAATTCATGAGGTCACGACCTGAGCTGAAGTTGGATGCTTAACTGAGCCACCCAGGCACCTTAGGGCACACTTAGTTTTTTGATTGTGAAATTAATATATACCAGGAGCAGATTTAAATAACTTAGTGTTAGAAAGTTAAATGTCACGTCTCCTTCTTTCATTTCCACTTATCAGGGCTAACTACTGGTTACAGAAGGTGTGTATCTTTCCATTCTGTGAGTAATGTTAAATTGAAACAAAGCCAATTTTTCAGAAACAATTGTTTATCCTTTTCGGTGATACATATTTACATTGTATTCTTAAAAATAGCATGTATTACATTTGTCCCATTGGATTTCCTCATAAAAACCCAAGCAAACTGACTGAGGCTCAGAAAAATCAATTGCGTTGTTGAGCCACAGGACAGTAAGTGGCAGAGTTAACACGGAGGTTCTGTGACTCCTTGTCAGCAGATTCTTTCCACTACTCTACACTGCCCACTTCCAGGTGGATGACCTTATGCAAGTTACACAGGCTGTTTTTGCTTCTATTCCCTTATCTTTTTTTTTTTTTTTTTAATTTTTTTTTCAACATTTATTTTTTTTTTTTGGGACAGAGAGAGACAGAGCATGAACGGGGGAGGGGCAGAGAGAGAGGGAGACACAGAATCGGAAACAGGCTCCAGGCTCCGAGCCATCAGCCCAGAGCCTGACGCGGGGCTCGAACTCACGGACCGCGAGATCGTGACCTGGCTGAAGTCGGAAGCTTAACCGACTGCGCCACCCAGGTGCCCCTCTATTCCCTTATCTTAAAACAAAGAAAACAAAACCTATATTGTAGGATTATTGCGAGAATTACACAAGTAAGTATAAAGGAATTAGGAGGTTGTTGGTTGTTGATGATGATAATTTTCTAATTCAGACCGGTCTGTTCTTTCTGCCCTCTTTTGTTCTCAGGTTATTAAACCTGAATCTTGTGTTCCATGTGGAAAGCGGATAAAGTTTGGCAAGCTGTCTCTGAAGTGTCGAGATTGTCGTGTGGTCTCTCATCCAGAATGTCGGGACCGCTGTCCCCTTCCCTGCATTCCTACCCTGATAGGAACACCTGTCAAGATTGGAGAGGTATGACAACTGTGGGAGCTGTCCTTGTGTTATGGCTTCTTTAGCTTTTCCAAAGCTTACTGTCCGTTTTTTTTCCTAAAATAAGTGATACGAAGCGTATTTTTTTCCATGAATGTTGAAGAGAAATTATAAAATGTTAATTTGCAGGAGAGTCCTGCTTGGGTTTGTCTATTTAATAACTTTTCTACACCACACTCCTCTTCCCTTCCCTTCTCTCCCTCCCTCCCTTTCTCCCACCCTGTCCCCTCTTCCCTACTCATACTCTTTCCTTTCCTTCCCTTTCCTCCTTTCATTCCTTATTCCTTTCCCTTCCTTTCCTTTCCTCTTCTCTTCCTTCCCCTCCACACTCTATTCCTATTTTGTAAAATTTCAAACATATACAGAAGTAGAGAGATTAGAATAATCCCTGGTTCCTGTCACTCAACTTCTGTGATTACTACTTCATGTCCAATTTTGATTTATCAATACCCCCATGTCCTCCTGGCCCTGTGTAGTGAATTGTGTTGAAACAAATCCCAGCCATCCTGTAATTTCATCTGTGAATGTACTTTCTCTTATGTTAGAGATATTCTATACTAGGCTATTAAGATTAGATTGCTTATTTCTAAACATTGATTCAATCTGTTAATAAATTATTTATTGTATGACCAGTGTTAAGATTCAAAACAAAATGATTATGCTGCTATCCAGTCCCCAGCAAATCAAATGTTACTTTTTTTAATCTTAGGAGTTCTTATTTGTGCCTGTAATTGGTTACAAATTTTCTGTACTCTGATATAGAACCATGGAGTTCTCCCCTACAGATATGTTTGTGTCCCGAGCAACTGTGACTTGTGTTAAATAATATTTCTTACTAAGAGTAATAAAAGTGTAAAAAGGTTTTCTTTTTTAGAATAATAAATTATATTAAAGGCTATACCTGTAATCTTGTCATTGCTTGTTTTCTGAGGCCCTTGAGTAGAAGAGAAGCAGGAGTAGAGTTGTAGATAGTGGTCATATTACTTGTTCATGCAAGAATGTGGTACGTGACCAGAAACCAGTCCTGGTGTGGAGGTAGGAAAAAAAAAAAAACAACAAACGGAGAGTCTCTGTTCTAATGTATGCTTTGGGAACAGGAATTTAAAAGTAAACATGACGTCCCAACCTGAGCATGAGTTTGGAGACGTTTTTCCTATTCATCTTCATTTGCTGGTCTAAGTGGTAATAAATAATAACTTAAAACTCTCCCTTTTCAGGGAATCCTGGCAGATTATGTGTCCCAGACTTCTCCAATGATTCCCTCCATTGTTGTCCATTGCGTAAATGAGATTGAGCAGAGAGGGCTGACAGAGGTAAGAGTCAACATTCAGAGAGCGTGAATCTGTTAATTTGTGTTAATGATTAGGAGGTTCTTTCTGAAAGTGTCACCTTGATAATAGACAGGCCTGTATCGGATCTCTGGCTGTGACCGGACAGTAAAAGAGCTGAAAGAGAAATTCCTCAGAGTGAAAACTGTACCCCTCCTCAGCAAAGTGGATGATATCCATGCTATCTGTAGCCTCCTGAAGGACTTCCTTCGAAATCTCAAAGAACCCCTTCTGACCTTTCGGCTAAACAAGACTTTCATGGAAGCAGCAGGTAAGAGTAGATCTTTAATTCTAGAATATGAGTGCCCCAGGGGCAGGAGTTTTTGACTCTTCCATTTACTGCCCAGTACAGTGCCTGCCATATAGTAGATGCTCAAATACTTTGATGAAGAATGCCTGTATCCATGTTCCTGGTGCCTGTCCTCTTCCTGTCTAAACTATACAGGGCGCTAACAGCGTTTATTGTTGTTGTTATTTTTGGTAGAGTTTGAGATTGTCATTTTGAACTTGGAGCCATCTTTGGTTTCTTTTCCCCCACACCACATTTAATCCATTGGCAAATCTTGTCAGCAGAGGTCTTGTAAAATTTATCTTAAAATTGAAATTTGCCACTCCTACTACTACCCCTCTTGACATCTCTCATCCTGGAGTGACAGAAGAACCTAGTGTTTTCCCTTTTCTACTCTGGCCCTCGACACTGTGATCCTCATATAGTATCCAGAAGGGCCCTTTTAAAATTTATATTAGATGATAGCCCTTCTGTCTTTAGTATCTCCAGTGGCTTCCCATCACTCTCAGAATAAAATCCACAGCCCTTAACATGGCCCCAAAGACCCCACCTGTATGAGCCGGCTCCTTACGTCTCTAGCATCATTTCTCTCCATGCCCTTCCCTTCTTTCTTCTTCTCCACTTGTTGGGGTTCTTGCGACTCTTAGCACTTGACAAGCTCACTCCCATCTTGAGGCCCTCGCATTTGTTATTATTTCAGCCTGGAATGTATTTGCATGATATGCCCTTCCTTCCTCCCTTTCTTTCTTTTGGGTTTCTTCTTGGGTGTCTTGTCCTCAAAAGCACCTTTCCTGACCACCTTGTCCAAAATAACCGCTCCCATTACTTTCTAGCTTCCCCTGTGTATCACTACCTGATAGATAACCTGCTTTTTGACTGACTCCTCTAATAGAATGTAAGTTCCATGAGGCAAAGTCTTTGCTTAATTCCACTTTACCTGAGCACTTAGAATAGTACCTGGTACATAGTGGGCCCTTGAACATGTTTTATAGATGAAAACCTTCTTGGTAATTGTAGTCGCTGTGGCTGTAGGCCTGCCTTCCCAGCACAAGGCTTGCTAGCTGCTTTCCCTAACTGCAGGGGCCGATTTTTGTGAAGGTTCCAATTTCTAATATTGAGCTGTTGGCTAGTGTCCTGCTTGTTAATGAAACTGGAGTTCGTTTCAGTCATGAACCTAATCAGAAGTTTCAGAAGCTTACTGTATAGATGACACTTTGTGGTCGATCACTTGGAAGCCCGCTGTCAAGAGAAAGAAGTCTAGGCCTCTTGGTGCTTTCCTTTCATTTACAGAAATCCCAGATGAGGACAACAGCAAAGCTGCCATGTACCAGGCTATTGGTGACCTGCCCCAGGCCAACAGAGACACATTAGCTTTCCTTATGATTCACTTGCAGAGGTGAGTACAGCAGAAACTTGTTTCTGAGAGGTTGGGAATTTGCCACTGGGAGCATAATGTGGGTTGGGTGTTAGGGAGGGAACGTGAGGGGTGAATTGTTTTCTGGTAGATCTTATATTTTGGTCTGCATTTAAGTGGATGGACAAAGTCTTCTAATTGAATGTTCTCTTGTTTAGAGTGGCTCAGAGCCCAAATACTAAAATGGATGTGGCTAATCTGGCTAAAGTCTTTGGGCCTACCATAGTTGCCCATGCTGTGCCTAATCCAGATCCAGTGGTAATGTTGCAGGACATCAAACGTCAGCCCAAGGTAGAGAAGTGCATTTTGTGTGTGTGTGTGTGTGTGTGTGTGTGTGTGTGTGTGTGTAACACGTATGGGTGTTAATGTTATGCGAGTTTTAATGTATTTCGTAAATACACAAAAACTTGTGTAACATTTCATATATATATATAAACTTGTATAACATGATAAAATGAGGTTTGGGGGTGTGCTAACATGTTTGGTGGCTTTTTAGGTGGTAGAGTGCCTGCTTTCACTGCCCCTGGAATATTGGAGTCGGTTCATGATGGTAGAACAAGAGAACGTTGACCCCATGCATGTCATTGAAAATTCAAATGCCTTTTCAACACCACAGACCCCAGATATTAAAGGTAAGGCCCGAGTTGTGCTTCTTTTTTTTTTTTTTTTTTTTAATAGTAGGCCAAAGTAGGGCTTGAACTCATGACCCTGAGTTTGAGACCTGAGCTGAGATCATAGTCAGATGCTTAACCAACTGAGCCACCCAGGTGCCCCCCAAGTTATGCTTCTTAAAGGACCTGACTTCTTCTCTAGTTCTGGCTATTTACTCTCTTCGTGCCTTTGCTAGAGCTATTTGGAATTCATATTCTTCAATAAAAAATTTTAAATTCATTATGAGGATTCTAACATTAAAGAAAATTTGTACAGTTCTACTATCCTTATTTTTTTTATGTTCATGAAACATGGTTCCCCTTTTCTTTATATACATATGGATATTTTAAAAATATAACAATTCAGATATAGTTTGATCTTATTTCACGTAGCATATTATGAGAACTTTTCCTGTTACTATTAATCACTTTTATGGTTGTAAACTATAATTTAGTTACATGTTCTATTAAGAATTGGTGTTATTTATAACATATATGCCACGTCTTCTTTATCCATTCATCCATCGATGGACATTTGGGCTCTTTCCATACGTTGGCTATTGTTGATAACCAACTTGATTTCTTAAAGGCTTTTGCCAATTTGTATTGCCACCAAAAATGCACGAGGCTGGTTTCTTCCAACTTTTACTGGCATTGGAGACCTATTCTTTATTTTTGCAAGATCCCTTTTTTTTTTTTTTTAAACATTTATTTATTTATTTTGAGAGAGCACGAACAGGGGTGGGGCAGAAAGAGATGGGGACAGAGAGAGAATCTCAAGCAGGCTCCACACACACACACAGCGTGGAGCCCGATGCAGGACTTAATTCCATGACCATGAGGTCATGACCTGAGCCTAAATCAAGAGTCGGGCATTTCACTGACTGAGCCCCCCAGGTGCCCCAAGATCCTTTTTAAGAAAGCATACTGTTTTTTCTAATACAGGTAAGAACCAAATGATCAGACGTTAGATTTGTGAAAGCTGGAGTTTGAGAATGGCCTCAATCAGGAAGTGAAAGTCAGCTATTCATTGAGCAGTTGCCCGCACAGTTCAAAAGATATACTGCTGTGTTACAAGACAATGACAGAAATGATCTCTGGGACTTTGGGCCTCTAACCTTAGCTCTTAAGTGGTTCATGGCATACTCAACTTAAAACTGGCCACTGACAAGGGTGCTTTCCTTTTTGTGCCTCCTTTAAAAATATGTCTTAACTTTGATTAAAGTGAGTTTACTGGGGCCCGTGACCACTCCTGAGCATCAGCTTCTCAAGACTCCTTCATCTAGTTCCCTGTCGCAGAGAGTCCGCTCCACCCTCACCAAGAACACGCCCAGGTATGTGGAACTGGCTGGCTTTGGAAGTAAAATAGGGCTGCTTCCTTAGGCCTCTTTTCCTATCACACCGAAGCTTATTGAAAGAAAAATTGAATGAGACCTGAGCTAGCAAGTAGGCATTAAAAGGTAATCTGGAGCCATAACAACCCCCTTTTTAAAAGGGTCTAAAGGTTTTGTTTCCCCTCTCTCATCTCAGGTGACAAAGAGTCGTTTACAGAGTAGTTGTGGAGGGCTTCCTATTTTTAGATGATAATATTAAATAATGTTACAGTTTACCTTTTTTTATAGACTCCTTTTTCAGTTCATTTTCTTTTCCTTTAGATTTGGGAGCAAAAGCAAATCTGCCACCAACTTAGGACGACAAGGCAACTTTTTTGCTTCTCCAATGCTCAAGTGAAGTCATGTCTCCTGTTACTTGCCAGCATTTCCTGACTGCAGGAAGGCTGCACCTGTACTCTCTGCTCTGCAGCCTCCTGGACTCATTACTACTTTTAGCATTCTCCAGGCTTTTAATCAAGTTTAATTGTGCATGGGGGTTTTATTAAAACTATATATATCTCCCTCTCTTTCTCCTCAAGTAATGTAATATCAACACCTTGTGCAGTCATTGTTGGGAACTTGGGAGATCTCTCCTGCGGTAGAAAGGATGATACAGAATTCGTTGTGATTTTGCGGGGAGGCTGGAAGAAGGTGCATCCCCTTGGCTTAAAGCCAAATGCTGCTCATGGAAGTGATCTTTCTCTGGTGTTATTTAGAACTAATTTCCCTGAGACAATGACAGAATCCCCACCTCTTTGTTAAGATTGACTTGTCTCAGGGTGGGAGGTGGGAGGGCAGGGTAAAAAAAAGGTTGGACAGAGGATTTGGGAGGGCTCCTTCTGAGAACTTAGAAGATCTTCCCCCGGCATGAACTAAGCTATCATGTGGAGCCTTCATAAAAATGGGATAGGACGAGGACAGAACTAGTAATGGGGGTGTGCTTAGCTTTGATTTGGATCGATTAGGTTTAATAGTGTTAAGTGGCACAACCTTGTAAAAGTGATATTCCTACTTGTATTTATCTCTAACGGGCCTCTGGCTGGACTTTGGGTTTGGCTGGGGTCAAAGCCAGTTTGCACTTCGGTTGAATTCATTCTGATGCTTGACCCTCCTGTCCCCTTGTCCATTGGAGCCCTACTTCTAAAGGTCATATGTCATCTATTTGGCGTCCCAGTTTGCAATTAAGAGTAGGCTATAAGGGAGATTGTCAATATTTTGTGTGGCAAGAAATGCCACACTCATTTTGTCTTTGCACTTTGGTTGCTAAACTCTTCCTATGGAACACAGCCACAGCTAGATAAATATGAACTTGTTCTTTTATTAAAATTATTTCCAATATCTATAAAAATGCTTTTTTCTGTAGAATGTTTTTGACCCATAGCGACTCTTTTCTGTAAAACACATATTTGGAAAAAAGTAAATAGTTTTTTCAAAATGACTATGAGGTTGATTTTCTTGTCTTGGAAGGTAACCTTCAACACTTTTTTTTAAGAAAATATTTTTCCTCAGCGTTTAGGTCTACTATTCATTTCCATTCCCTTCCCTCCCCCAATGCTGTCACCACCAAGAGTTTGTTTCTTCATTCCTCATTGTCTTTCATCGTCCAAATTGAAGTCCTAGATTTGTCCTTTGACTGTTACCTCTCATCTGAGGAAACCACTTTAAACAAAAACCAAACTTTTTAAACAAGTCTTTAGGGACCAGAATGGTGCAGTTAAAAAAAAAAAAAAAAAAACGACTCTGGCTGGCTGACTGCCTGGAACATCCTTCACTGCTGGAAGTGCCTCTGGAGTGAGCTGGGATGATTAACTGAGGGCACCTGCACTTGGAACTCTGAAGCTGGTGAACAGAATGTATCTGAGATTGAGCGTAAACAGTTGCAGGCTTAATATGTAACCGCTGAGAGAGGAGGCAACCTACTGGCTCTTTTCCCGGGAGGTGGCAGCTCTCACAGCAGGGAGATTTTGCCTCAGCAAATTGAAAGAGGATGGGTCCTCTCTCCTCTTCCCCCCACCCCCTTTACACACACACGCCTGTTAAGTTTTATTTTTAATTGTTTTAACTTTGTCCTAGATGCCATCTCTTACGTCTGTGCAAGCCTGGTGTTGGCCCGGTTCCATATTTGCTGTACTGTAGTATCTCCCCTCGGTGCATTTTAAGTCACTAATGTGGAGGAAGCAAATGGATTGTAGAATGTTAGTGAAGGCAAGACTACCCTATGCAGGAACTGATGGCCCATTAACGAAAAAGGAAATGGTCCTGTGTGTCAGATGTTGGCAGCCAGTTGCTCAGTTTTGGACTAGGCCAAGAGACCTCAGCCGTGAAAATAATTCTGATATTAGCAAAGGGAAATATGTACCCACCTTCAACTTCTTTAATAGTTCTTCATGTGGAACAGCTCGACTTTCGAGGGCTTTCTTAATTCAGTTGTGTCGCCTTGATGTGAGATTTAAGGAAAGGGTCCGGTGCTTTGGAGTAGCCGTCACACTGGCTCCTGCTCCTCACCCGTTCTGATGCTGCCTCTGACTCTGCCTGTAATGCAGTTAATGCAGCTTTCCTCTCTCACTTGCTAATAACCAGAATCTAAATCTTTAAATCCGTTCTCCATCAGTCTAGGTAAGACTCCTAAGTTTGATGTTTATTTAACTGGGCAAGCATTACATGGTTTGATTCAGCAGCAACAATTTGCATTTATTACTGGGTGTGTAATGATTTCTCCTTCCTTAAGAAGGCAAATTCATTGCTTGCAGAAATAGAAGGCACCTGAGTTTCCATCACAGGACAAGAGTGTTCAAGTGATTTACCGTGACAAAAATGGTCAGTTTTGGCTACGAACTGCACCTGTGGCATTGAAAGAGGTCTTGAATTCTTAAATTCATGCCTAAATTACTGGGCAGCACAAAGTGACGAATGCTGAGTGAGTGCAGGGAGCAAAGCTATCAGCCTTGCTGGGTTTGTTTTGTTACAGCAGGGCCTCCCTGCCCACCTCAAGCTTCAGACACACACACACACACTTCATATACATATGGTATGTGATTTCCCCTTGGAAAAGCATCTGGGAGACCCATTGTGGCAAGCCTGGCATACCGAACAGCGGTTTGCTTAATCACGTGTCACCTTTTCTTAGGCTCAGCTGTGAGCAGGGAAGGAGCTGTTATGGAGTCCCGATCTGGGAAGGAAGGGAGGCACAAAGCTCAGGGTTCAAGTCGGCACAGTGCATACAGTAGGGTGTCTTGATCCATGTGCTTTGATGATTTCCTTGATCACGACTCCGGTTTCAGCCACTGGTGTGAAAAGCTGTTAAGCATGCAGAGTCGGGGCATGTTAGTCATTGTGCTTTTAGTGTAAACAGGATTTGGAGACTGGTCACTTAACCTAGGAATTTAGTGATTAAAAAAAAAAAAGTCTCCCTGTAGGTGGTCTATTTTGTAAATAAGTGAAGGCCCCGAGCCAGGGGGTCCTTACCTTGTGTAATTTATTAGACTCTGGTTCTCAGAGTCTGTATTTGTTGATGGTTTCTATTCACGAAGTCAGGCAGAAGGCAGTTTGACGTCACTAGGAATAACCTTGTAGTGTGTGGGAGCCTTGTCCTCCGCAGTTGTGTGGGATGGGAAAGGAGGCCACTTTTCAGGGACTCAGAGTTGGAAGCCGGAATTTTCCTTTTGTCTACCTTCTCCCTTTGTAACTCTTGCCAGTTTCATTTAGTTGCATTGTTTTTATACAGATTGCTCTCACATCTCACACAGTTGGACACCATCTGCGTGCTAGGCTCAGACACGTGTAAGTGGATATTTAGATTTCTAATAAAGCACTTGCCAGTTAATATCCTCTCCGGCCATCAGTAAAGATGGCATTAACTGATTCCTCTAGGAAATGCGATACGGTGATCGACAATATATCAAGTGCTTTCATTCATCATCTTACTTGATGTCACAACACCCATGTGGGGTGGGCAGGTGATCTTATCCCAACTGGTAAATTCAGAGGGGTGATTTGGCATAAATTTCCACAAACTAATCTCTAGTTTAGCTAGGATAAGAACCTGGGGATTAGCGCTCCCACCGGAGTTCAGCTGTGGTGCTTGCTATTTAAATCAGCATTGTGGGGTCTGTTGGAATATTATTAGGTATGTAAATGATTCCACTCAGGGCTGTATGTGGATGTGCTTATGTATAGATGACCCAGAAGGAGCAGGGTGGCCTAGACTGCCGGGAAAAGCATTTGGGACAGGAGAATGGAATGTCTTTCTTAATGGTTGGGCTTATTGTCTTATAGAGGTGGAAGTCCTGGGCATGGTGATCCAGGGCTATTTTCTTCTTCTTTTTTAATATTTATTTTTGAGAGAGAGAGATATGGGCAGGGAAAGGGGAGAGAGAGAGGGCGACACAGAATCTGAAGCAGGCTCCAGGCTCTGAGCTGTCAGCACAGAGCCTGATGTGGGGCTCAAAGCCACAAACCACAAGATCATGACCTGAGCCGAAGTTGGACATTTAACCGACCGAGCCACCCAGGCGCCCCTCCAGGGCTGTTTTCTGTGTGGAAGGAGGAGGATGTGTTGGTGTGAATGTTTGCCGTTCCTCCTTGTGGGAGTCAGTTCTCGGGTCACCCATGTGCATCTTGTGTGCTCTGAAGCTCAGAGCCAAGAATAGGCAAGTCTCTGAGCCAAAGTCATCAGCCTGCTTCTAGAAACGTGTCAGCGGATTAGCTTATTGGCTTTCCCCCTGAGTGGCATTAGCTCTCACCCCATCTCATGTTCACCATCTGGCTTTGAGTAAGAAGTCTTCAAGTGATCTCTCTTGAGCAGCCTGCTCTGTGCCAGGGCTTTCTGAGGGCTGTTCAGCTTTCTTCCTCATCAACCCCAGGACCCGTTGCTCTCCAAGAAGTAGTCTGTTGTGTCCACACATATGCACACCTGGCATCAGAAGAGTACTTCAGGCCTCAGAGGGAACAAAATCAGCTGAAAGGAGAATGAGTCTGTGTGGTCAGTGGCCTAAAGTCTTTTGTTGTCAAAACAAGTGGATTTGTCTTTAGGTAAGTTTTTAAAATGGAGTTGCTGGGGCGCTTGGGTGGCTCAGTCGGTTAAGCATCCGACTTCAGCTTAGGTCATGATCTCACAGCTCGTGAGTTCAAGCCCCGAGTGTGGCTCTGTGCGACAGCTCAGAGCCTGGAGCCTGCTTCTGATTCTGTGTCCCTCTCTCTCTCTGCCCCTCCCCTGTTCCCACTCTCTCTCTCTCTCTCTCAAAAAACTAAATAACCATTAAAAAATAATAAAATGGAGTTGCTCCTACCACAGAGAAAGCTCTTCCTGCCTGTGAGATAGTACAGTTTGTGCAGATTTTAGGAGAGCAAGACATACGAAGGGGCTGGGATTTTTCTTCCTCATTGGAAAGCAAGGCCTCAGGTGGGCTGCGTAAATGAACCACCTCTCCTCCTCCCAGGGAGCTGGCTGCTTTCTCCTCTTAGGTTAATATACGTTGACTGGGGCTAAACGCCTGATGCTTCTGGACAGAGTCCAGCCCCTCAGCAGAGCAGCCGCACTGGGGAGATACAGCTGCTGGCATTAAAGGGCTAAGCCCTTTCCAGCTGCTTTGCTTTAACGGGAACTGCCTGCAGTCGGCAGCTTAACGGAGCTGTTTTAGCCCGATTAGGAGGAAATGACTAATCTCGGCATCTTCTCATGGCACTGGCCTGGAGGCTCTGGGGAAGATAACCCGGTAGGGTGGGAAGTGGTTGGATAAATGGTGTTGGAGTGCTAGGCGATTATCCCCTCAAAAATGGTGGTCCCTGCTTGACATGGTTTGTGTTTTATTTTGTCTCCATAAAAAAACATGGGGTTTTCTTCACTGGCCTCCCTGGTACTGAGGGAGAGGAGATGTTTACCATGTTGGGTGGCCTGGGTATTTAAAAGCTGGAATAGAGTTGAGAGCATACGAGGACAATGGTGCCCATCCCCCTTAGAGGAAGAAGACTTGAGACCCTCTCATGTGGTTCCCACTTTGGCCTTCCATTCCCCTTCACTTTAAAATCTGATGTAAAGAGCCAAGATCCAGAGGAGAAATGATCATTTTCTTGGTCATATGATGCACTTAAAATATCTTTTTTAAATATTTCTGAGGATTGGGATATCTTATAATCAATGACATCTTACAAATACAGTGCAGTGTTTTTCTTTTTTAGTAGCTCATAAAATAGTGGTGCATCTTGTTAACCATGTTATTTGGTCTAGAAGCGTTAGCTGTTCCTGGGAGGTAGGCTGTTGGCTAGACCAGATGTGGAGACCACGGAACCTGCTACTTAGCTGTGGTCGAAGAGCTTTAAAACAGGGAGTTCCCTGCATCTGAAGGAGGCTGCGGGATAGGAAAAGCAGGGCTCAGCCTTGGGACATCTAGCACAAAGAGGCAGGCAGGCAATGTGTAGGATAGGATCAAAATCTGTCCCAGTCATGACCCATCCTGGAGCCATTTCATGTGACCCCCGAGTCGGGGAAAGGTAGCGAAAAGCCAGTGTGAATCAGTGAGGCTATGACCAAAATAATAGTACTTCCTGGTGGAGTTCTGAAATCAGTACATAGTAGTGAAACATTGGGGTGCTTTAACACGTAAAAGAGACTAGAGGTCTGTTTGGGCAGGGAGCTGGGAGTATTTCTTGCAATCCTTTGTCTAATTTGCTCACCAAATCCAGAGTATCAGAGGTCTTTCCTCCCTTGAAACTGGAAGGCCATGGTTCGGGGATCCATAAAAAAAAAAAAAGACAGTCAAGTTAAGGAAACTGTTGCCCTGAGACAAGGAGTAGAATAAAAACATAATTTTGTTTAAGAAGGTCTTCATGTTCCAATAGAGGTGTTCAAACAACTCCAGAGGGGTGTTCAGTGCCAGGATGGAGGTGTGTGTGTGCAGAGTGCTGTGGGAGCTCAGGAGTGGGCGGCTGGAGGCATAAGAGCCTCAGAGGTGATGACATTATAGCTGCATCTCAGGATGAACAGGGCAGCTAGAGAGGGCCGGGAAGCACGTTCTGGGCGGAGAGGCACCTCCAGCCTGGTGCCTCATAACTGGACATCCCCAGCGACTGTCCTGGCCTCTCCTCTGATCTCAGCCCGGGCCCTGGCCTGGCTGGGCCTCGTTCCATATGTCCGTGGGGCTGGAGTGGAGTTGTTGGTCCCTGCCACCAGGGACCCAGCTCTGGCGATAACTGCCCCTTTAGCTGACTTAATCAGAGCTCTGACACAGTTTTCACTTCCTCCTTTTCTACGCATTAACTGCAGTCTATTAATTAGTGCTGTCGGACACCACACTCCCATAAACCACCTTCACTAACCGAGCTCCCCTCCAGCTTTTCCTAACTATGCACTGCTCCTCAGTGTAGCTGCCCCTCCCTGAGAGGTGATTGCACATCTTGGCTCTGCAGACCCCCCGCCCCAGCTACCCAAGTGGCCACTATTTGGCCAGATGCTTCTTGATTAGCTCTTAACTTCTCCCTTCCCTTCTTCACTCCCTGTCTTCCTCCTGACATTGCTGGGGCCTGGCACTGGCTTGGGGAGGAAGTGTTTCCTTCTTTAGTACTAGCCGGCTGGGCTGTGACTGGGCTGCATTTGAAACTGCCGGGGAGGCTGCTGAGCCATTGGCAGAGGGAACTGCAGTCTACCGCAGAGATGGGGACAGCCCTACCAGCCACTGAGATCTGTGTCAGGTGCCTTGCTAAACACATACATCCCATGTGGTTCCAGCCCTCTTATCACATAGACCCCATTCTCCAGATGAGGAAAGTGAGGCAGGATCCTTAAGAAACTTGCTCAAGTTCACACAGCTACATAACTGCCTGAGCCTATTTTTAAATGTTTTCAACCTTTTCAACCCCTATTATATCTTCATGTAGTCTTTTTTTTTTTTTTTTTTTTTTTAATTTAAACTGTGGTGCACAGAAACCTTTAAGTCAAAGTGATTTTGTTTGGAAGGTGGAAGTCTCTGGATAATTCTCCAGCCTTCTCCTCCTCTCCCCTCAGTCCAAAGTCCGAGGAGCCTAAATGTGTTCCAGAGCTTGGCCCCTTCCTGGGCTCTCCCTTCAGCCTTGCACAGTGTGGTCCCAGTGTGTCCTCTTTACAGCCCCGAGGTAGCAGTGGGGGCGGGAAGTGGAGAGGGGCTTCCTGCCAGCCAATGGGGGAGCGACAGCCCAGGCTCTGTGCTCACATCATCTGCTCCTGCTAAGACAATCATCAACATAAAAGGCTAATTGTATTAATCACCAAGGCACCCCCTCCCTTTTGGGAGAATTATGAATTGCAATTGCAGATGGCTCCACTGATTGAAGGCAGTGCTCAGCAGGGAGAAGGGCCAGATCAGATTACACACCATTAATTAAAAACTTCCCCTGACAAACAGGAGGAAGGGCGGGCACACCAAGGGTCTGCCTGGTTGGGTCTCCGTCCTCCCCATGGTCCTGCCCCCCATCCAGACCTAGGGGCCGGGACTGTGAAGCTTCTTTGCCCCTGGCTGGAACCTCTGAATTTGGCTCCCTGAGGGCCAGCCCTTCCCTCATCCAAACAGATGGCTGGCTGTCCTATTAAAGGGCTCCAGAGAAGGAGAAACTAACCTTTGGTTACTCATTCCTGTGTCTAACTTTGGATGCTCTTCAGATTCTAACCTATTTCCTCACTTTTCATGAAGCTTGTGTCTTCTTGCTCTAGTCTGTTCTGACAGAGCACAGCTCTAAAGATCTAGTTGTGAAATTAGCCCCCAGCTCTCTCTCCAAGCAGATCCCCTTACGTTTTTGGCCTGGAAGTTCCTGAGACAGAGGTTACACAGTCTGCTCTGGAGTAGTTGGGTTGGGGGGCGGGGGGGTGGGGTGGGGCTCAAGTGTGAGTGTGCATTCTCGTCCAGCTGCCCCTCCCTTGGAGCAAAGGCATCCTCAGCTGCTCTCATCCCGGCTCATCTGAATTTGTAACTCCTGAATTCTCTTGATCAATTACTGCCTCCCCTCCTTCCCCAGTCGCCCGGCCTCAGTCATTCATTCATCAAACTTTTATTGAGCACCCAGTGTGTGCTCCACTCTGGGGACGCGGAGACAATTTGTCTAGGAGCTTCAGAGCCCACTGCAGGAGCTCCACCCCTCCTGCCCTCTTCAACCTTCTAGTTCTTGTTTCCTTCCCTCCTCTGGCTGCAGCTCAGATAAGCCCCCCTGGAGCTCTATTTTGGAGAATTCTAAGCTGGAGCTGGGGAGACCTTAGGGGGCTGTGGTACTGAGCTGGGTGACCTTTAGCAAGTCAATTACATCCTCTATACGCGCGTGTGCACACACACACACACACACACACACACACACACCCAGCTGTCCCTGCTTATGAAAGGGCACGAGAAGCCTCTGGGCTCTGAGAGATTGTGAAGATGGATGAGTGGGGCCCGGCTTGGAGAGATGTGAATAGTATTCTGCACTGACAATATTATAGAACGCTGAACACGCCCGCTGTGGCCACGAGCACTTGGGGACTCAGCTCTTGTTCTGTCACCCTGCCCTTGAAAGACTTTGGTAGCCCCTCCCATCCCCAGCGCCTTTGGAGACATCATGGAAAAGGACCTATCTTTTTTATGGATTTGGTTGCTGTATCTCAGGGTACCATGGTGATGAGCACCATAGAGATGAGAAGAACTGACTTTTATTGGCTTGTCTCTTTGTTCCGGTGTCCCCCTCACCCCCCCTCCACACACACACACAAAGCTCCCAGGTCAGCAGACCCAGGAGAGAAGGAGGCAGGGCCCCGTGTAAGTGGAACAGATGAAAGGAGAAAAACGTACTCTCTTTTCCCTCCCTCTCAATCATCCCCCCATCTCTCTTCTTTCTTCCTCCCTCCCATTACCAAAAGCAATTGTATTCAAACCCGATAATTACAGTAACAGCTACAATAATCATCATTTATTGTTTGTTTTTTAAGCATTTTAACTTCCAAAAACATTTTCCAATCTCTTGTTTTCACAGCAGGCCCTGGGGGAGGACTATGCCCATTTTATAGCTGGGGAAGCCGAGATCCAGGTAGGACCCCAAGTCATGGGGAGAGTATGTTTACAGCAGCTTGTAAATATTAGCAAACCAATTGAGACCTAGGAGTCCTTCAGAGGCACTGAAGGCAAATCTTGGTTTCTTGGGTCATTCCTGAGTTCTTACCATCCTTGGACTTAATAGCTTTTTGAGGATCTTGGTAGAACTGAGAATGAGGCTGGAGACAGCTTGTGGCCCAGGTCATGGGCTGGGGGCTGTGATAGGGACTTCCCCCCTCTCTGGATTGCTCCCATGAATGGGGATGGGGGATGGAAGGTGGGCAAACACCTGGAAAAGGCCTGTTTGGCCCAAACCTCCCTTGCCTATATGCTGCCCCTCTGCCAGCCCTAGAAAAGGCTCCTCTTTGTGTCAGCGCTTCCCAAGGATGGGGTCCTCTCCTGAGCATTTGGAGGTGTGAGGAATGAAGATCTATTGGAAGGGCTGTCTCTATCCTCAGGAAGCCCCCACACTGAGGGCAGGTCCCTAGCCCCCAAACCATACCCAAGAGCAGAGATATACCTTTGAGGAGCTCAGAGACTGTCCTGGGGCCTGATTCTTCTGGGAAGTCTGGCTCTCCCCGCCCAAGGGTGGGGTGAGAAGTTGGGGCTCCCCGAGGTCTCTACATCTCTTAGTGTCTAAGCTGAGTGGCTGTCTGGGCTCCAATACCCAAGACAAGGGGGTCTGGAGGCCCAGGATGCCCACTAGAGTCCAGATGGATGAGAGAAGGGGAAGACAGTCATGAATTCCCCTGCCTCCTTCTGCTCTGTCCCATTAAGAGATGTAGGAGGAGGAAACTGAACAGATTTGCTCCCCAGATTCTTTCTATCCAGAAATATAATGCCAGGGATAGGGAGTGGCATTCCCTGCCCACCCTGTTAGGACAAGAGGCCAAGCCTCCCCGTCTTTCCTGCCCTCATCCACCCCCAACCCCGCTTTCCTTGTAAAACCTGAAGTCTAGTTCTACGAGGCATGCTACCCACCTAAAGGGCGCCTCTCAGAAGCCGGAAGGTGGGGGCCAAGTTCTATACCACCTGACATGCATTCCCCACTTCAGTATCCCCTGAACTGCACTGGGATTCTTTCTTCTCGGGCTCTACCCCTGTCATTTTCTCCACTTCTTCAGTGCCCATGAGGATGACCAGTCGCTGGGCCATGGTTCTGGTGTCAGGGAACAGGATAAAGTTGTAGATCAGTGAAGCCAGGACAGCTCCTGTCAGGGGTCCCACCCAGAAGATCTGCAAAAGCAGAGAGAAGTAGGTGCCCCAGTCAGGAGCTATGAGGATCATAGGGTAGCTTTGGGATCCCTGCCTGCCTCCCTAGTGTTGGCTCCCTTGTCTGGGACCCCTCGAGCTGCTGCAAGTTGACAAAATTGAGAAGCAGGTGTTCTGCCTTTCAGGTCCCTGAAGGTGAGGTGACCTTGCCTTCAATAGGGCGGGCCCAGTCTCCTCACCACTCTGTTTCCCTCCTCTCCCCTCCCGTGTTCCAACCAGAAGCCCTTGCTAGTGCTGTTCCTGTCTCTGCTGGTGTGTGTGTCTATTTCTGTTTGTCTTTTTCTTTATCCAAGTTTGGAAACTGGTCCAGCTGGAGAAAGTGAATAAGGAAACAGCCAGGACTTAAGGCCTGGGCCAAGGCTGCATCTCCTGTCCTGGCCCATTTATGGACATTCCACTGGGTACTCTGGGCTATTGAAGCTGGAAAGACAGGAAATACAAGCCAGGATACTCGCTTTTGTCTTCTGAGCTTAGGGAAACCTCCTCTGGGGGTCAAGATGGCCTGTGGTAGGGGGCCTTGTCTCCCCAGGTCCCTGTGGACCCACCGCTGGTGAAAGCCACAATCCCTATCTCCCCTGCTCGGGTTCTCCCCACCTAATGGCTGCCAGTACAGGCTCTCACCCAATGGACCGTGAACTTCCCAACAACGATGGCGGGGCCGAAGGAGCGGGCCGGGTTCATGGAGCAGCCGGTGAAGTAGATCTGGAGGGGCAAGTGGAGGTTTGTGGTGTGAGGAGGCTTAAAGCAGGCCTGGGAGGGGACAGCCTCCTCTGCCCTGGCTTAGAGCCCCGGCACCCGCCTTGGGCACTGCCGTATCCTGGGCCCGGACTGTGGGAACACAGCCTCGGCCCAACGCATTAGGGGCTCAGGGAGGGACACTTCCTGGCCTTCAGGGCCTCTGCAGTCTCCCCAAGGAGGGATCAGTGTGTGCATACACCCAGTGCCCTCTTTGCCTCTTACCCCAATGAGATGGCCCAATGCCACAGAGATCCCAATCACGATAGCTGGGGAGCCCGATGCTTGACGGTTGTTGGTGGAAGCAAAAACACAGAGCACCAACTGCAGGGTCAGAACCAGCTCCACTGCCACGGCCTGGCCAGTTGAGACGTTGCTCTGGACCTGGGTGAGGAGGAGGCTACGCTGGAGGCGAAGGGGGCTCTGCCAGGGGCTGGCGACCCCATTGGACCTCACTGCCTCACTGTGAGGAGGTGATGCCTCACCACCACCAAGTCCAGGACTTAAGGAGATGAAGGATCGGGGACAGCTGTGCAGTAGAGTTCGGGTCAGCCCTGGACATTTGCTGCCTGCAGAAACGCGTGGCACCCCCTCCTAGCCCACCGGTTTGTTGAGGCCAGTAGCTGGCGACAGGCTCAGGACTGGTGGGGAAGGGAAGGCTCAGAGCAGCTGGGGTGCATGTTTTCAAGCAGCCTGGGAGGAGACCGTGGGTAGGAGTGGAAGGAGGAGACTTGGGGAAGTAGGTGGAAGGATAGATGATTAGGGGAATCTGGAGGAGTGAGGCCTCAGGGTGCTGAGGAAGGAGGAACATGGGAACACAGAGGAGCAGGGCACATGGGGCGGACCCGGAGAGAAGAAGGGCATGCCAGGTCTCCTGCATTACCCACAGCCCCCCCCCCCCCCCCTTGCTACCCTGCCTCTTAAATCCCTGGTCCTTCCCTGACTCTTACTCCTTAGTTGCAGCCTCTCTCTGTTCTACCTGTTCCTCGTACCATAACCCCACTCCTGCTCTGCCTGCACTAAGGCCACAGTCTGGTTCCCCTGGGTCCCAGGGCCCAGCCCAGAGCAGGTAAGGAGCATGTGGTCAAGTTATCACCTCCCTGTCCCCTCTCCTCAGGCCTGGTCCTCCACCCTTACCACCTGTGTGGGCATCCCTTTTCTGGCCCTGCCGGGTGACCCTCCCTGCACCTACCATGTTAATCCCAAGGGTCTCTTGGATGTCTCCTGGTATGACCGCATAAAGCACTGAGGCCCCCACAATGGCCCCCGTCAGCTGAGCAGCCACATAGGCCACGGCACGGGGCAGGGAGATTTGGGAGCTCACGAGGAAGGCCAGCGTCACAGCAGGGTTGATGTGGGCCCCGCTGGCCTTCCAGGTGACCTGCACAGCCACGGCCGTGACCAGGTTGAAGGTGATGGCGGTCTGTAGCATGGTGGGACGCGCCGAGGGCCAGGGCAGACTGGAGCCCACACCGAAGAACACGTACAGCCCCGTGGCCAGGAACTCAGCAAACAGCTCCTTGCTGATAGCTCTCCAGAGCTGGCCCAGCAGCATCCTGGCCAAGCCTCACCCGCCTGGCCACACGGTGTCCTGGTCCTGCTGCTTCGGCTGCCGCCTCTACTCCTGGGGCCTCTTGCCTCTGATCTTCGCTGTCTCCTGGGGTCTCTTGCCTCTGGCCTGCTCTGGCTGTCTCACTGTGTTGAGGCTCCTCTGGCCCCCAACCAGGTCAGACTGTGCAGGGAGCAGGTGCACAGGATTATGTGTGTCTGGGTGGGTGGGAGGTGCAGGGCTCATATAAGGAGTGGTGCTCACACGCTTGCCCCACCCTGAGCTCACCTGACGGCTGGGGGAGGGGGGCCGCCTCCAGGTGCTGAGCTGGAACCTCCAGGGTTCCAAGCTGGACGGGCCTCACTCTGCTGCAGGCACAGGCCTGGCCCAAGGGTGGCAGGTACAGGAGTCATGGTGGGCATGGGATTCCAGGGTGCTCACATCCCGATGTCAGCTCAGAGGCAGCAAGCTCGCCAGGTCTCCAAGTCCAAGGCCTGCTTCAGAGGCTCCTGTTGTCCCGGTCCCCTCTGCCTGCAGGCTCTGCCTCCAGATGGGCTCACACTATTCTATGCCCCATAAACCCAGATGTGAAATGAAGCTCTTTCCCCCTTTCCCACCCAAACCCCTACTTGTAGAAAGCAGATGTGAATAGAGTCAACTTTACTAAGGACATGGGCCTGTGTGGGTGCAGAGGGGACAGAGGGAGGAGGGGTTTATTCCATAGCTAATGAGACGACACGCATGGCAGTGGAGACTTTCCCCTGCCAGCTGGGAATTTCCACTGGTCCTTCACTGCATTGTCCGTGCCCCTTTCTGTCTCCCTTGCCCACCCCCTCCCTTTCAGCCCCTTTCCCCTCCACTATCTGCTCTCCTCCTTCTCAGGGGCCTGAACAATTCTGCTCAAGCCTCTCACAGGGCAGCCGAACCCTTTTTGTGGCAATGCTGGCCCTGAGGTCACCCATGCCCTAGGCTCTTCCCTTTTAACCCCAGCAGCATGTCGAGGTATTTTCTCAAACAAAGGTGCTCCTTCTCTCCCTAAGAAGAATCGGTGTGGCTGTTAAGATAACAGTTTTCATCTTTTAACCACATGGGTGCGCCCTGACCTTGCCCCTGGCCAAATCTCCCTGCTCAGTTGATATCCCCCGGTTGTCCTTAGGCTCCTCAAATGCAGCCTGTCTCAGAAGGAGACCCTCATCTCTCTCTGTGCCCACCCCACCCCCCCCAAATGCACTATTCCTGTTTTCTCCAGCTCTGTTGGGGGCACCTGGGAAGCATCCTTGACCCTCCTCTCCCTCCTGCCCCCAACCAATAGTGGCATCAAATCCTGCTGATTTCGAATCCTAAATATTTCTCGACTGTGCCCTCTTTTTGCCACCCCTGCTGCCCTGCGGCCTTTAACCATTCTCTCTGTCTGCTCCCTCACTCAGCTCCAATCAATTATCCACACTGCAGCCTGAGTGATCTTTCTAAAATGCAAATCTGATCCTGCTGTTCCTCTGCTGAAATCCCTTCAAAGCGTCCCTCATGCCTGGCCTACAAGGTCCTCTGGGATCCTGCTCCTCCTGCCTCACCTCTCCCCGCTCCCAGCTTTGTCCTTTACCCGGTGGCCTCACCAAAGGGCCAGTCGTTCTGGAACACTCCGTTGCTGGTCTTTCCTTTGGCGGATGCCCTGTCTTCTTCTCAGAGAGCCCTTCCTACGTCCTTTGCTTGGGTAACTCCTAACTCATCCCTAAGGCTCAACTTCAGTGTCACCTCCTTTCCTGGGTGAGGGAGGACCCCTCTGCCTACTCCCACCACACCTGGGCATTTTCATACACTCCAGTCACCACAGAATGCTGTCATGGTGTTAATGTGCCTCCTTAATGAGGCAGTGAGTCCCTCAGGGAGCAGGAGCCAAATTTCGCTCATCCCCACATACAGTGCTGCGCACAGGGATTAGCCATAGTTGGTGCTCAGTAAATATTTGTTGAGTGAACAAATGGACGAATAAAAGCTTCCTGACCTCCTGGAGGCAGGTGACTTTCATATCTACTTCATCTCAGCCAGCTTATTCTTATGGCTTCATACCTGTCTCACCTGGGATCGAACCCTCTGAAATCTTCCAGGGGAACATCCAGCTCTAATGATAGGTTCTGTCCACCCACCCTCTCCCATCTCAGTCCCTGTAAAATGCCTCTCTCATTCCCTCTCTGTGCTTCCAGCCTTCCTGGCCCACCCCCCCCCCCCCCCCGCCAGATCCCCAGGTGGTCAGCGCCCCACCGTCCTGGCTCCCTGTTCTCTTTGCCTCACCTCCTGCATCTCTCCCATTTCATTCTCCTCCACAGCTCTTTGTCTTGATCTGCACTGCTGAGCACTGCTGGAGAAACTTGCCCATCCGTGCAGACTGCTGCCATGACAAGTCCATGGTCTCTGGCCTCAGCAGGGGCCGCCGATCTGCTCAGCAATCCTTATGCCATCCTCAGTCTGCTCGCTCTCTCCCCGTTCTTCTAAGGCTTACTTCCAACCTTGCCCAAGCTCTCCAAGTGCCCCCATTCCAGCTTTCTTCCAGAGGATCAGCTTGCCTCCTGTCCCACCTGGAAAGAGACACTCGTAGGCAAGACTTCTTCCCATCCTTCCTGCCAGCCACAAACTCACCTGCCACTGCCCCGTGCCCTCACCAGCTTCCCTCGGGCCCTGAAGAAGAGGCAGCCCTTCTCTTGCATCCAGTCGGGGGGCCCCTCCTTGTGCTCCTGGCTCCCTTTGAGTGACAGACACCCTTTCAGGGCTGGTTCCAGTCTCCTCTGGGGTTTTCACTTCTCCATCTCCTGGATGCTTCTTGATAACAGGCCTAGAAAATCCTGTAGTAGAGAGACCATTGGCTTCTTATGCCTTTCCTCTTTGTCTCCCTTTCAAGACTTTGCTCAGGTCTAGTTCCACCCTGAAGCCTGCCCTGATATTCCCTCCAGCCAGTGGCTACTTCTGGCTTCGACCTCCTTAGTGCCTCCCCTGTTCCAGTGCAAACTCCCATGCTTGCCTGGTATAAAAGAGGCTTTCAATAAATGCTCGAGAAATGAAGGAATGTGGCCACAGGGGTAGTGTAGGTGACATTCCTCCCTAGCTCGGTAGGTTCTCTGCCTAGGGGCTGTCCTAGGGAAACTCAAGGGCATCTCTCTCTCTCCCTTCCTGCAGACAGGGCCTCAAAGGGCTTCCCGACACCTTACCTAGCTTCGCTTTCTGCACCTGTCCACCAAGCAGCACTAATGCCTGTCTGTTAAGAGCCTTCGATAAGATAATACAAGCAAAAGCAATTGCACACTGCCGTGTATACCTCACCCCTGACCAATATGTAACTTCTGTGAGCTCAGTTTCCCCGTTTTTAAATGGAGACAATTCCCACTTCCCCACGTGTCATAGGGGTAAATGTGCTGACACCAGAAGAGTGTCTCTGAGCCAGAAAATTTTGGCTGTTAGGATTGCCGCTCCCCTCACCTCTCCAGTGAGAGGCGTGTGAGGACTGAGCTGGGCTGGGAGGGGTCCTGGCTGCTGTGGCAGTTCCAGGGCTAGTGGCTCCTGCTCTGGGCCCTGGAGGCTGAGAGAATCAAGTACAAGAGCAGCTCTTGTCTCCAGCTGGCCTAGAGCTGAGCCTCCTGTGGCCCTGTCTGGCCCAGAACAAGGTCCTTCAGCCCCTGAGGCCAAGTGAGCCAGGGCTTGCTCCCACGCCAGCTCCTCCCCGGACCCCACCAGTCCTGGGCTCTACTGCTAAGCTCTGAGGTCCCTTATGCTCAGAGGCTTTTTGCCAAGGCCCCACACCTGGCTGCCTACAGATGCCTGTCAGGTGGCCGTGTGCTTTTAGCCTCCTAGAGCCCTGTCTCTGGGCGCCCCAGCCCGCTGGGGTGGCTGTGTCTGTCGGGGAGCGGGGTGTGTGTAGGTGCATGTGCACAAGGGGCAGTGTGAGCTCTGACCGAGGTCCTCTCAGCTTGGGGAATGGAGAGGGAGCAAAAGGGAGGGGAAGGAGGGACGTACTGGGAGAGCAGGGAGAACGAAAGCCCTCCAGAAAGGGAAGGGTTCAAGGCAGCTTCCCTCGCGTCGTCTCACCAATCCTCCCAAATTGTGGAGGCCTCATCCACACCTGACCGAGGAAGCTGAGGCTCCGAGAGCCAACCCTCTCCTCAACCCCTCGTCCTGTCCACCTCCCTAGACAGCCAGCCTTATGTCCTTTCTCTGCCTTTACACTCAGCCCTCCTCCGTCTCCCCATTGTGTCCCCAAGTCCACCTTCCTACCTGGTGAAAACCAGCAGCCCCTGGGCAGAGAGGGGGAGGAATCAAGGCTCTTCCCAGGTTCCATTTCTAGGTGGAGCAGAGGGTCAGGGGTGACTGAGCATGTGTGTGCTTGGGTGTGATGCACACATATGCCCCTCTGAGAACACAGGGAGCCAGGCTCCTAGATCTGGTCCTCATCAGCCCTGTGACAGAATGGAAGTGGGTTGATGTGGCTCTTTCTCTTTCTCTCTCTCTCTCTCTCTCTCTCTCTCACACACACACACACACACGCACACACGGAGCAGTCAATGCCGAGAAGACACAGCCCCTTGGGTACAAGTGAAGGTCAGCGTAGACGCGCGGGGTTACTGTGTGCGTGTTCATGTGTGCGCAGGCTTCTGTGGGCTCCGGACCCAGCCGCGCGGATCACACACCAAGGAACACAGCGCCCTCTGCTGGCCAAACAGCCCGCCGCTGCAACTTGTCCGCCCAAAGGCCTTGGACCCCTCTCGTCCTCTGGCCAGGCCAGGTGGGTGCCCCACCCACCCCTGAAGATCTGTCTCCCATAGGCCCACCGTTCACCTCCTTATGCTCCCCCTGGGGCCCATCCAGAAAAGGAACGCAGGTCGCTGCGCTGGAGGGAGAGGCCAGCCTCCCAGTCGTGTCTGTGCCTGTACCTGAGTCATGTGGGGACTAGAGGGGAAGGGATCCTCTCCCTTCTGCACCCCCTCGCCTCCACCTCTATAGTGGACTGGGGACAGCTGCTTCCTGGTGGCTTAGGCGACCCAGGCCCGTACTCCCATGTGGCTAGAGCCGGGACCCAGGACTTGTGTTAGAGGAAGCCTAGCAGCAGCGGATTCGGTGGACGAGGTCCCCCCCTGCTGGTCGGAGCGGGCATTTGCGGCCTGGCTCCAGGGTAGGGGCCAGGGGTCGGATGAGGCAGGTGAGGGCTGGGAAGTCTGCTCCTCCTCACCCACGGTCGCTGGGGCTGCCGCTGGCCAGCCAGGGTCCATCGCTTCTCCCACCCCTTCTCAGTCCATCTCCTGGCCCTACTGCCCCCTCCTCTTCCGAGGCAAAACTGAAGACCACGGGGAGAGGTGTCCATTCCAGAGAGAACCAGGAACTCGGGTTCAAACACCTGCAGGAGAGCAGAGGCCCAGAACCAGAGTGTGGCTGGGGTCTCAGATGTGTATGCGCTGGTTTCTTTTCGCATTAGTTTATTGAGCACTGACTCTGAGGTGCCTGGTCCTGTTTGCACCAGCGTTTTCCTTCCATCTACTGTCTCATTTAGTGCTCAGAACAATCTATGAGGTGGGTACAAGTATGCCCATGTTACAGATGAGGTAATTAAAACTCAGCCTGTGTTACCCAAAGTTGCAAAGCAGGATTTGAGCTCCAAGCCAGACTCCTTAACTATGACACAGGACTGTGTCCCGAGCCGCTCATCTGCACGACTTCCACCATTTTTCCCACAGAGGGCCGACTGGTCCCAGGAATCTCACTCCCTTCATCTTAGACCATTCCCACAGCAACCCTGTGAGGGAAGCATTTTTAAACCTTGTTTTATAGCTGAAGAGATGGAGACTCAGTGAATTTAAGGCGGCTGCCTAAAGAGTGTCAGTGACAAGGGGACAGGCCAGATAAGAGCAGAGCTACAGGCCTCCTGGGGAAGATGGTGGGAACAGTGGCTGGCAGAGGCAGGAGAGAGGAGGCCCAGGAAAAGGCTGGACTGGCTGTGGCTTCTGGGTATGTGTGTGGGGCGGACAGGGGGTTTTTCCCTCTGACTGCAGGCTCCCAGCATGGCACCTTTTTGGAACAGTGAGGTGTACAGAGGGGAGTCCAGGGCTGTGCCTCCTCCGTGATGACAGACCCGGCCGATCACCCCCTTGGCATCTCAAGGGGCTGCTGGCTAGTTCACTTCTCCTCTCCCTGGCCTGGCACTCCCTGGCCCCAGTGCCAGGCCCTCCTCAAGTGGCCCAGACTTGACATAGCTGAGATGGGAGGGGCAAGCAGGCAGGTGGCTTGGTGAGGACCCCTCCTCTGCTCTCACGGCTCGCTCCTGACTTCTTGCTCTATTTCCATATTTGGTCTCTCTCCCTCACCCTCTCTCTTCCTGACCTCGTCTCTATGACTCTCTAAGCCTCCCCTGGCCTCTGCTTCCCTGTCTATCCACAGAGAACTGTGGAGATCATGGGGAGTATAGGGGATGATGAAGAGGAGACAGATTGTCCAGAGGGACAGAGGTGTCCCAAAGAGAGGCTCTGGGGAGAGATGAGGGAGAACATCAACGTCAGTGGTTTATTGGGAAGCCCCTACCCCAAACACCAGCAGCCCTGCCCCGTGCATTCTTGAGCAGAAATAAATAAGGCAGCATTGAATGAACCGGTCTGTCTCCCTCCTAAGGCAATCTGGGGAGGGGCGGCCTTTGCTGTCCTAGGGACTAGGACCCCTCCAGTTCTTGAGGTGGGGTGGAGGAGGGTGGGGGCTTGCACACTGCAGGCCACCCCCCCTCTTCCTGGCCTGGCCCCGGGGAAGCCTGTAAGCTTGGTGGTACTTTCACAGTCTCTGAGGTCTGACCTCAGGGCAGCAGTCTGTCCTGTCCCAGAGAGACCCTTCCCCATCAGGCCCCAGTCCCTGGCCCCTGCCCCTGCCCGAGTCCCATCATGGGTTCCTGCTCCCATCCCTAACTGTGAAGCTGGGGGAGCCAGCACCTCCAACCCAGCCCAGAGGACCCAGCGGTGGGGGAAGGAAGCTTTGCTGTCATATATATATATATTTTTTTCCCCTGAGGTTCAGGGGCTGAGGGTCTGGCCCGTGCCTGACACTGGTCAGCGGGCGGTCAGCTCCATGGTCTTCTTTCGCTCCTCTCGCTGTTCCTCCCAGTCCTCCTCAGGCTCATACGTGCCCTTGACGACGGCCACGCGCTCGCTCAGGCTCAGGGAGTTGGGGAAGAGCAGGTAGAAGTAGAGGATGGCAGCCAGGATGGCCCCCACAATGGGCCCTACCCAGAAAACCTGGCGGGGGGAGGGGGAAGGGCAGCATCAGGGAGCTGAGTCTCAGGCCTCAGAGACCCACGGCTCCCCCTGCAGAGGACAGACCCATGGGCCCTCAGAGAAGATGGATGTACAGAGTTCCAGACCTCCAGAGCGAGAGACTGTCTCCTGACTCAGGAACAGATACGCTGATACCCTATTCTCCAGGGACAGGGACATGGACCACAGACACTCAGATCCTCAAAGGAGACAGATCCCCAGAAGGACAGCAACTGCCCCCCCGCCCAACCTCACCCTAAAGAGAGACAAATGACCCTTCAGAGGAAACAGACATATAGATCCTCGGAGAGACAACAGAACTCTCCCTTCCACATAGGGAGAGAGACCCTGAAGAGAGGGAACGTGAGTTCTCAGATAGATTGTCCAGAGGGACAGGCCCACAGGAGGGAAGGCTCTCTCAACCCCTCAACAGGAGCAGATAAATAAAACATCAGAGAGGACACACAGATATGCCACCTTCCATGCCCCACCCCAGAAGGACAAACACAAAATCCTCAGAGATCAACACAGAGGAACAGAACTTGCCTTCCCTAGAGGGACAGACACACATAGTCAGTCCCCAAGCTACCCCGGTCCTTGCGCTGGCTGCATCCCATCCCCTTCTGTATCCCGTCCTTTCTCCAGCCACACCTCCCAGGGCCACCCCCAAGCTCTGGGCCCACAGCATCCAGACAGTCCTGGGCGCTCCTGGCCAGGTTTTCAGGCTCTCATTGCCAGGGAGCCAGGGGAGGGCCCAGACTCACCCAGTGAGCGGGGCTGAAGCGCTTCATGACCACTGCGGGGCCGAAAGAGCGGGCTGGGTTCATGGAGCAGCCAGTGAAGTAGATCTGGACAGAGAGAGGCAGGTGGTGAGGAGGGCAACATGCTTGTCCACTCCTAAAGGCCTGGTCTCTCCCAGGGTCACCCAGAAGTTCAGGGGCTCAACCAGGTCTCTGACTCAAGTCTCCTGGTTCCTAGGCTGGTGACCTCTCCCTCCACAGGTCCCTCCCTATGCGCCACTCTTTCTTCTCAAGTCCTGTGCTTGGACTTGATTTCCTGCCTCCACCCCAACTCCCACTTACTCCCATCTTTCCTCAGGCTAGAGAAGCTTTGGGGGCGTCCAGCCTGGGACAGGGTACGGCCGCCCCACTCTAGGCCTTAACTGCTGGGATGTTGTGCGAGGGCCCTGTTATTTGCCTGAGGGGCTCCCCACAACTCCAGCCAAGTGGCAGCATTGCTCACCCCCACGAGGTGGCCCAGTGTGACAGACAGGCCGATGGACAGGGCTGGAGAGCCCACAGGACTGGTGCGACGGGAGTCCGTGGAGGAGAAGACGCAGAGCGCCAGCTGGAAAGTCAGAATCAGCTCCACCACCATAGCTTGACCCTGTGTTGTGTTGTTGTTGAGCTGAAAGGGGAGGGTGGGTTAGAACCCCTGCCTTCTAGCTCTATGGCCAGCGGCTTGGGGGATGGCACTTTTCGCCTCCACGGACACGGACAGCCGGGGCACCTGGAAGCCAAGCCTTGCGCACGGAGAGGTCATTTGCTGAAGAGATTATATACTTCGCAGGGTGTGCAAAGCTTAGGGCACAGGCCTGTGGCCGAGGAGCAGAGTGTGAGGGGAGGCTTTCTTGGACAAGGTCCTGCCAACGGTTCTGCCCAGTCCCAACCTCCACAAGCTGGCATTTACCCTCCCTCCTGTGGGCAGCTACCCAGTTTGCCGACTGCACCCCCTGCCTGCCTCCCGCCCGTGTCTGACCCGCTGCCAGTGCCAGCCTCAAACCCGTCTCTCCGGTGGGGCTGACTCACAGTTTGACAATGGTCGAGAAAATCCTCCTCTGTGTTTGATTAATGAACCCAGTTTGCATGGGACATGGGGACTGAATCTGGGGCTATGGGAGGGGGTGGAGGCAGGGACCGGGAACAGGAGCCCATATTCAACAGACCCTACGCAGTGACACCACATTAAGGGGTTCCCAAGCATGGATTCTAAATGTAATCCCCTTGGCACCTGCTGTGGTGGGTTATGACCACCCCCATGGAATGGCTGAGAAAAATGAGACCCAGAGGAGCCAGGGGCACCCAAAGCCAGGATTACAACCCATCTCTTTCTGATGGTTCCACGAAACCACTACAATAAGGAGCGGGACAGGAGCAGGGAAGGTCCCAAGGGGAAGGCAAAACTCCGGTTTGAGACACGAGAAAGCCGGAAGTTTCCGGCAAGAAAGGAGGGACAACAGGCAACAGGAGAGGCTTCCCGGGAAGAGCAGCAGGAGGGGAGTGGGCAGGGGAGGGGGGCATGAACCAGGGAGGCTGAACAGGGAAACACACCAGCCTGGACACTCATCTTTCTGCCCTTCCTGGCAAGGGTGTAAGTGGCTCATTCTGTGGCACCCACCCTCAAGATGGGCTCTACGGCCCTGGTCAGGAACCCACCCCAGGGTCCCTGCCCCACCCTAGCCCCGTGGTCACTCACCGCGTTGATGGCCAGATTGCCACGGGCATTGATTGGTGCCAGCCCATAGAGGATGCCGGCCCCGGCAATGGCACCCACCAGCTGGGCCACCACATAGAAGACAGCCCGGAGCAGGGAGATCTGGTTGCCCACTAGGAGGGCCAGGGTGATGGCGGGGTTGATGTGGCCTCCGCTCACGGGTCCCAGGGCCTGGGCCAGGGTGCCTATGGCCAGGCCGAAGGCCAGCGAGATCTGCAGGATGCTGGGCAGCGCCGACGGCCACTTGAGGGCCGAGCCAAGGCCGAAGAAGACGAAGATGAGGGTGGCCAGGAACTCCGCGAACACGGCCTTGAGGAAGGCCACGGAGCACACCTCTTTCTTCATGGTGGCCGCGGGGGCCTGGCGGCGGCGGCCGCGGCGGGGGACGCCCGTCGGGGCTGCGGCGCAGGGGGCGGGGGGCTGGCTCCCGGACGCGGCGCGCTCTGCGGCGCCCACTGCGTGGCTAGCGGCCTGGCACGGACCCGGCAGGGGCGCGCTATATAGAGGGCGGGCGCCCCGCGGCGGGGGGGCGCGCGCGGGGGAGCAGTGGGCGGCTCCCACGCCCGGGGCGCAGCGCGGCGCGCAGGGAGGGAACCTGGCGGCCACCGCCGGCTCGCCGCTGCCCCGGGCCCGGCGAGCCCCCGGTCCGGCGCCCGACCCCCCGCCGGGGCCGCAGCGGACCCGCCCGGGCCACGTGACCCAGGCGGCCGTGTAGACCGGCCGGGTGGCGGGGGACCCGCGCATGGTGCGCCCCGGGCGGCTCCTGCGCTCTCCTCCGCGCTGCTTGTGCCGGCTCCCTGCGAGACTTCTCCGGTTCCGGCCTCGCCGGGCCGACTGTTCTCGGGCCGTCTACCTCCGCTGGCCTTCTATCTCCGTCCTTGGTCTTCCCCTTTTCTTCTCCTCGGGTCCTGGGTCCAGCTCCTCCTTTTCCTCCTGCGACCCGGGCATCCTGACCCGGCCTCACTCCCGGCAGGGCTGGAATGATGCGATTCCCCAGAGGGCAGCTCCACTCAGCTCCCTGCCCGGCGATGGCGGGGGCGGGTGGCCGGGCTGGGCCGTGCGGGGCGGTCCGGCCGTCGTGGGCCTCTCCCTGGCCGGGCCAGGCCAGGCTGGCTTCCCGGGTTGGAGCGGGGGCGTTTTGGGAAAAGCGGGCACAGTGCCAGCCTGTCCTGCGCTCGGCAGTCCTCGACGCCCGGTAGCCCCAAGAGGCTCCCTCTCCTGGGCAGCCCTGCCAGCCCCTCCGGGGGTGCAGAACTCGGGATTCCAGTGAGTCCCGAAGAGGGTGGCGGCTGGGAGTTCACTTTGTCCATGGGACGGGAGGGAGCATGACCGGCTTCGGTTTTGTTTTGGGTCAGAGACGAGCGCCTGGAACTAGGGGTGGGGGGTGCTGGCGCACCACCGACCTCCTGCGCCTGGTCTTGGCCTCTCCTGCCTTCCTCCTGGAGTCCCCTACTCTGGATCCCAGGTTTTCCCTCTCCTCCTCTGCTGCTCACCCCCTCCTTTCTGTCTTCTTGGTCTTCTCTTCCTTCAAACCCTCACTCAGTCTTGATTCCTCTCTCTCTTGCAATCTCTGCTCTGCTCTTTTTCTCCTTCGGTCTCTCCCTCCAAAACCTGTCTCTCTCTTTCAGACTTCTTGTCTGTCTCTTCAGTCTCTCCACCTGCCCTTTCTCCCTCTGGCAGTCTCTTCCTCTCTCCGTCTGTGTCTCAGTCTGCCTCATGATCTCTTTGTCCCTCTGTCTCATTTGAGTCTCTGCCTCTTAGGCTCTCTCTGTCTTTCTCCTTCCAGTTTTCCTTCTTTCCCCCTTCTTCTTTCCTTTTACAGTCTTAGCCTTAGGCTCTGGCTCAGTCTCTCTTCACCTCTGTTTCTATCTCTTCTGTTTCATTTTCCTTTGCCTTTTAATTTGTGACTTTCTTTGTTTCTGTCTCTACCTCAATTTCCATGCCCATCTCTATTACATGTGGTCTTTTCCAGCCCTCCCACCCCTGGACTGGGTGACACTTTCTTCCAGCTCCCACCCCCCTCCTCCTGTCCTTCTCCCTTCTCCCTGAGCTCCCAGCTGCTCTCCACCGGCCCTCGCCCTCTCACCCCTCCCCCTTCCCAGTCTCGGGTTAGGCACGTAGGGAATGAGGCTGGAGGGCCCTCCAAGGTTTGGAGGAGGGGCAAGGGCCCACCCCCAGGATCCCTGGAGAGGAGTTCCACTAAAGACTCCACCATCTGCTATTACCAGGCGTCCTTGGGAAGCACTCAGCCCAGTGCCCGGTACCGAGTAAGGCTCAGTAGAGTTTCCTCATGTTGTGTGTGTATGTGACTATAATTTTCCAAGTCCCCCGAGGGCTCCGTGTGGAGCTATGCAGAGGGTGCAGCAGAAGGAGAAAACAGGTACCCCTCTGGTAGTCTGCCCAGCAGGGACGAGGGGGAGGGGCCCGGAGGAAAGCCAAAGACCTGGAGGAGCGGGCTCTGGGCCCCGTGGCAGCTAAGAGGCCAAAGAAAACAGGGACCAAAGAAACCCCGCTATTGTTCCTCCTCAGTTCCGTGTTTCCTCCCAGAGCAGCTCCTCCTCCACTTCTCTCCTCTGAAGGCAGAAGTCTGTCTGTCCTTTCTGCCATGGGTCCTGGAGCCCTGCCCCTGGAAGAGCATAGCAGCTGTGCCCTGGATTTTCACCTGGGTTTGGGGCTGAGGGCAGGCCTGTCCCAGACTGGAAAAATGACCCTGATGACCCCCCACCCCCCACCCCAGGCCTCAGAGGGCACAACTGGTCACATTTCCAAGGCCTGTGCCTGAGGTCCGTCCATCTCTCTCCAAACATCAGGGTTGCTCTGTTCCAAGGTTGTCACGAGAAACTACTATAGCTACTAGGTCCTGGAATTGTCTTTGCCCTGAGAACTTGGGCCCTGCCTTGCCAGCCCCAGAGGGATGCTTTCCGCGACCTCTATGGGCTGGGAAATAGATCTCCCCGTGTGCGGCAGGGAGAGTTAGAATCTCTCAGGGAGAGCCCCCTTCCCTCCTCTCCCGATATAGGGACCCCTGTATTCCCTGGGACAGGTAGAAATGGTAGGGTAACTGGCAGCAGATATGCCCCTGGGGCCCCACCCACTCCCCAGCGTTGAGAAGAATCATTCATTCATTCCACAAGGGCTTATTGAGCAGTCGCTGTTTAGCAGGCACTGTTCTAAGCACTGGGGGTATAGCCATGAGCTAGCAGACTACCTGACTGCCTGCGGGAGCGAACATTCTAGTGAAAGGAGACAGACGATAAACAATGGACACATGTAAATTAGATAGTGTGATAGAATCTGGTAAGTGCTATGGAAGCAAAGAATATGGTAAGGGGGCTGGGCAGGGAGTGAAGGTTTCTTGAAATTTTCAGTGGGGTGTCAGTGTAGGTCTTATTGAGAGGCTGACATCTGAGCAAGCACTTGAAAGAGGAGAGGGGGAGATCCAGGCATATATCTGGGAGAAGAACATTCCAGGCAGAGGGAACAGCCAGGGTTACTGGAGCAGAGAGAACACCGGAAGAGCATAAGGAGGTGAAGACAGAGGTGGCGGAGGGGGGCAGACCCGTGCACCACCAAAAGGCCTGCAGGCTTCACTGGAGAGAAGGAAGAAGTCACTGAGCTGAGGACTGGTATGGTCTGACAAAGTGGTTTTTTTTTTTTTTTTTTTTTTTAATGTTTATTTCTAAGAGAGAGAGAGGGAGCAGGGGAGGGGCAGAGAGAGAGGGAGGGAGACAAAGGACGTGAAGCAGGCTTTGCATCGTCAGTGCAGAGTCCCATGTGGGGCTCGAACTCACGAACTGTGAGACCATGACCTGAGCTGAAGTCGGACGCCTAGCTGACTGAGCCACCCAGGTGGTCTGACAAAGTTTTTTAACTTTTTTTTTTTTTTTTTTTTTAACAGCAACTCCTTTGCTGTTGTGTTGAGAAGAGACCAGAGGGACAGGAATAAAAGCAGGTAGGCTCCTATCCAGGGAGAGGTGACAGTGCCCTGGACCTGAGTGGAGGTACTGAAGGCAAGTGATGGGATTCTGGATCCCTCAAAAAGGCAGCACTGACTGGATCCCCTGATGGAGCCCATGTGGCATATGAGAACAAGGAGTCAAGGTGACTGGAGCTTTTTGGCCTGTGCAGCTCAAAGACAGAGATGTATCCGTTGAGATGGGGAGGACGGTGAGAGGAGCAGGTCTGGGGAGCAGAGCAGGTCAGTTTCGGACATGTTGAGTATTAGGTGTTGTCCCAGAACATGGAGCTCCCTGTCCTGACTTTCCGACACGATGCTGCAGCCAGCACGAGGGGACCAAAAGGGACCGTTCTTTGCTCTCTCTGAAGGACACACAGTTTGCCCGTATCTCGGTGCTCTCTCCATGGTGCCACCTGGGTCACAAAGCCCAGGGTGCCCATTTTGGCCAGGTTGGCTGTGGGAATTTGCCACCACAGGCTACCTCAGTTGAGTTGCTTATTCAGCATTGAAATTCCTTCTGGACCGTACCTAACAGCAGCTCTGGGGAGCTCATGACACGTGAGAGACGCCAGTCTGTCTTCTGGCACTTTGGACGATATTGACCATTTCTAAGTTGTGGAAGAAATAGCACTTATTGGCAAATGAGCATTTATTGAGTGCTTACTATTTACAGTGCACTGTGCCAGACAAGACAGAGGAAGGAAGATAGATAGGAGAATACCATCCAAGAGCCGAAAGGAGCCCTGCCCCCAAAGGGCTTACAGTCTTGCCTGGGAGGCACTGCATATATACAGAATCACAGCTTAAAGATACAAGACAACGTCAAGGCAACATTTTGCAGGCACAAAGTGAGGATGTGGGAATGGGTGCTTCTGGGACCTGGTGGTCAGCCACCTTTTCCCTTTAGCTCAAAGCCTTCTCTGTCCCCAGCTCGAGGACCTGGAAACCTAGCCACCTGCCTCCATGGTGCCCTGCCTCTGTCTCGTTCTGAGTGTGTCTGACCTCCATCCTCCTCCGGCCTGGGAGCTTTCCAAGGGCAGAAACCAGCCTGGTGTTCTTTGTCCTTTACTCCCTACCCTGCTGTGGCCGTCCCCAAGATATCGTGTCCATCACAAGACAGAGGGCTGGGCTTGGACAGGCTCAGGGGCTCCCAAGAGGGAACCAGGACTTGCCTCAGACCAGACCTGGTCTCCTGTGAGTTCTGCAGGGACAGACCATGGGCTTTTGAATAAGAAGGCCTGAGCTCAAGCCTTGGCTCCACTACATTCAGCTGTGTGACTTTAGACCAGTCTCTGAAATGCAGTTCCTTAATCTATAAAATGGGAAGAACGATGTTTGTTCCGCCTGTCTCACAGGGTTGGGAGATAATCACAGGAGATGATAGGGATTGTGCCGGAAATGTTAAAAGCCCACGTAGCTGGAAGTCATTGTCCTTCTCTAACCCACCTGAAGTTTTAAGAGGACTAGATGAGCCAGTGCATATAAAACACCCAACACACTGGTTGGGACACAGGAGATGGTCAGTTGGCATCGGGTCCCCTCCATCCTCATCACTTTGAGTCCTGCTTCGACCTCTGACCTTAGTGATCCCGATCTGAGCAATCAGGACAGGAATTTGTGGGGATGTCACATCTGGCTCTAGGGGAGGTGCAATCCAGGAAGTGGAATAGACATAGAGAGAAATTCTTGGCAACTTCCGGGGGGATCTGCTGGAGTGAGGTAGAGTGGGGATGAGGTGCCCGAGACACGTTCAGGATTGGCCCACAGCTCAGTGCCTTACTGCCTTTGAATGTCCAGAGCAAGGACACTCAGCTACCACGAGTACAGCCCTGGAGGTTAGCTCTTTAGTCTCTGATATAACCCCTCCCCTGGTAGTGAGTAGTGAGCCAGGTGGCTGTCACCAGCTGTCTGGGGTTTGGAACAATCATCTTCATAGCACCTGTGGCCCAGGGCAGCCTTTTTGTGACCCCAAAGGGAGCTTTGGTCGAGGAAAAGAGAAAGAAAAGCATAGATGAGGATGTGGTCACAGTCACACAGATGTTCCTCATACCCAGTCCATCTCAGAAGGGAGTGGAGGTCAGGAAGGGGCTGGAGACTCTGGTGCACAGTGGGTGCTTGGTGCCCTGTGGGACAGACACAGATAAAAGCCTTGGAAGCATGGAGGCAACAGTGCATGGAAAAGGGGGCTGAAGATGCGACTCTTAGATTAGCTTTGCAGCAGGCTGGAGAGGGAGGGAGAGAATGGATGGACTGAGTGGTGGAAGGAAGAAAATGGGAGAACAGGCAGGGGGTGCTCAGGGTCAGGAGAGGTTAAGAGGCTGGACGGGGAGGGGGCCAGCCCCAAGCCCACCTCCTTCTGCCTGGGGTCCCAGGGCTTTCCTTGGCACTGCCCACCAACTAAAGAAGGTAAAAGAGGCCGAGGATCGGGCCCCTTCCGTATTCTCCCCGCAGGAAGTGGAAATAATGAAATAATCTCAATAATGCGTGCTAATGGCATGAGGAATTACAGTTCACACAGCATCTTTACATGCATCATCTCACTTAATCCCAGTTAATCTCATTTGAGAACCATTGCACTGGCCTGGAAATTTAGAAGCCCAGGCTCTAGACACAGACCCACCTCTGCCTGGACAGGTCATTTCCCTTCCGTGGTCCCGTCAGTGCTAGGCTGCTCTCCCCCCAGTAACTGTCCTATGGTGGAAACTTAAGGGGGGGGAGAGGAGAGAGGTTCCTGGGGAGGAAGAACAGTGCCTGGGGAGGGCGCCTGTGGTCTGGGGCCTGAATGCCTTGCCCAGCCAGCCATCGAGGAGCAAGCGTGCTGGGAGAGAGGGCTCACTTGCGAAACAGTGTCTCCTTTCACCAAGTGTCTGGTTGCAAATCTCCTCTCCCCAAGACAAAGGCCAGGGGCCCACAGAGGGCTTTTGTTTTCTCTGCCACAGGCTAATCTCCGGGGCTGGAGACCCCTGGAGACGGGGGTCTCATGCACGCATGTGGGGGATGTACACACACATACAGGCATGCGCACACATACGCCAGCTTCCTTCTCCGAAGAGGTCTTCCCTCGGGCCATCCTTGGCCACCCAACCCTGCCTTTTTCCAGAGGCCACTTCTAGGGGAGCCATTCTCTGGTTGATATTTCTCTGTCTCTAGCAGTGGATGTTGGCAAATCTTGGGGCCCAGCGCTGCAGCCCAGGGGAATTTTCCACGAGAGGCAGGGTAGGGGTTGGCAACCAGGGCCCTCCCCTCCCTTCAGCCCTCTTACAGTGGCCTCTGGACCTTCCCCTTCCCTTCTCCTGGGGAGCACTCTCTTAGAGCTCCTGCGGGTGATCAGACTGCAGAAGAAGTGGATTTATTGCGGGTGGGGGAGGAAGGGGTCCAGAGGGGAGTGAGCGGTTGCCACCCAGTACACTTGCACCAACACAGGCACAGCCGCTCACACTCAGGAGCGTGCACAACCGTGCACTTGGGGACAGAGAGGCACTCACACTTGCCCACTAGCAAGACCTGACGCGCCATTCCCAGACCCGCCTCCCCAGCAGTACCCGAGTCGGCCCCTCCACAGCCTCCCTTTGCCTGCCGGCCTTCCCTCCCCAAGCGTCCAGCTCCCTGCAAGGGGCCAGAGGGTCGACTGCTCGCTGCCTGCAGCCTGGGGACAGGCGTTGGGGGGGGGGGGGGAGGGCTGCCGGGCTCACCGCCACCCCGCAGCCCCGGCAGCGGCTGCTCGGTACCGGGGCCGGCTGCGGACCTGGGGAGAGGAGGGGCGGGGCGGGGCGGGCGACCCGCAGGCAGTCACTCGGCGCTCCCCCGAGCCGGGGGCGGGGGTGCCTCGGGGCCGGGCGGGCGGCGAGCTCAGGCCTTGCTGCCCCGCGGGAGGCTCTGCGGTGAGTGCAGCTCCACCGACTGCCGCCGCCGCACCTCGCGCTCCTCCCAGTCGGCGTCGGGCTCCAACCCCTTGAGCACGGCCAGGCGCTCCGCCAGGCTCTTGGTAGGCGGGAACAGGACGTAGTTGTAGAGCAGGGAGCCCAGGATGGCGCCCACCAGGGGTCCGATCCAGAAGACCTGGGGTGGGCAGAGAGGACGGTCGGCGCGGGGGACGGTGGGCACGGTGGGGCCGAGCCCCGACTCCGCCGCGCCCTTCAGCCTCGAGACGCGCTCCCCACCCCAACTTCGTGTTGAAAGGTGTGTGTGTGTGGGGGGGGGGGGTGTCTCCCGCGCGATTAATGCAGTCACCGGCGGATTGGCTTGGTAATGACAGCAGCAGCTGTTGGGGAGGACGGCTCAGGGGGAGGTTCGAGGTGCGAATTCCAAGCAGACTGTGTGTGCCTCAGTTTCCATGCATGGTAAGAATGCCTACCTCCTAGGGTGGCCGTGAAAACTAGAGCAGTTAGTATTTGCAAAGCACCTAGAACGAGGCCTGGCACATACTAGCCCTAGGTAAGCCTAAATAATAAAAATACACGTGTGTAGCTGGTATCAGTATGACCACTTGTGGAGCTTGCGGTGCCCTGTGCGGAGCTGTTTCACACCTCACTTAAGTAACTTCGCTTAACTCTTCCCAAAAGCCCATGAGGTTAACAACTGCTGCTATCCTCACCTGCAGATGTGGAAACTAAGTCTTGGGCATCACACTGGAGGGAGGAACCCACTGCTCCCAGGGGAGGAGGGGAGGCGTGGGAAGGGTTTACTGAGCTGTGAGCCCACTCTATTCCAGCCCTTGCTGAGATGGGGTTCTTCGGGAAAGGGAGGCAGGGAGGGAGGTTTTGGCCATTACCCAGTGGTCATCAAACTTGCCGGTGACAACAGCAGGAGCCAGGGAGCGGGCGGGATTCATGGAGCAGCCAGTGTAGTAGATCTACAATGGGAGGCAGGGGTCAGAGAAGAAAGTAAAGGGAGAGGATGGGGGTGGTGCGGGGAGTCCTTGCGCCCCTCTGCAGTACTTGGCCTCGGTTGAAAGGGAACCCCCCCCTCGGGATGGGCAATTAGTCCATGTATTTACAGAGCTCTGTATTCATTGGAGGCCAGAGTGAGACCTGTTCCTTTGGGGTGTCTGGGAGTCAAAGCTTCTGAGATGTGGCCACGTGCCCGTCCCTCTGGGGAGTTCTGTGTATCAGTCCCTCTGGGGGGTCTTTGTGTCTGTCACTTTGGCGGGGGGGGGGGGGGGGTTCTGTGTGTCTATCTCCAGAGTGGTCTGTATGTCTGCTTCTTTGGGGGAAGGTCTATATGTCTGTCCCTCCAGGGAGGCTGGAAGCAGTGGCCATGACCTACCCCAAGGAGGTGGCCCAGGGTCACAGAGAAACCGATGGAGAGGGCAGGCGTGCCCAGGTTGTCTCCGCGACGCTCGTCTGTGGAAGCAAAGATGCAGAGCACCAGCTGCAGGGTCAGGAAAAGCTCCACTGTAACGGCCTGGCCAGCTGTCGTGTTGTTGTTGAGCTGGGGAAAGAGAGCGGGGGAAGGGAGCGCTGAGCAGGCTCCCCACTCTGGCTCCCTCCTCCTGCCCATCTGCAGTCGAGGCTCCAGAGAGGCTTCTGGGCTGGGGCTGGAACACCTGGGCTTATCAGCCACCTTAGCCCAAATGAATGATGGCTTTTTCCTGGACTGTGGCCCAAAGGCAGGGGGATGGATCCCAGGCTGGCTTGTGGTCCCCAGGCCAGAGGTAGAAAACTGACTCCATACCGGTTGGATTTAGGGACTGTGGTCGTGTGCCTGATGTGATAGGCAAAGGATGCTGAGGTCTCGAATTTGTTTCCTAAACAACAGGGAAGAGGTTTTGACTGCAGTGGGAAGCTTTAGGGCAGGTAACAGAAGGGCCTTCCTTGCTCTCTAGGCCATTAAGATACTGGTGTAACAAGAGGTCTGTCGTCTTTCTTCCTGCACAGGGCCCCCAGCAAGGGTCTTGGGACTTGGGTCTGGGGATGGTCCTAGGGCGTCCCCTCACCTCGTGAGCCCAGGGTACAACTCTTTCCTTTAACCTTGCCTGTTCCCCTTGATCTTGCCTGCTTCACACTGCGTTTCAGACCTCAGTTTTGCCCCGTGGATTTGTTTCCTGCACATTCTGTGGAGGGTGGGGTGGGGGCGCTGGTGCCCTATGCTATGATGCCTCCACACCCATGTGGGGAGCCCACGGTCCCAGTAGACCCTGCCTTGGGTAATGAGAGAACTTGGGGCTGAGCAAAGAGGCAATTTCATAACCGGGCCGCACCCAGCACTGGATTTCTCCCTTGGTTTCGTCATCCTGTCCTACACCCTGCCTTAGAGCACTGAGCACTGCACCTGTTGGCACTGTGACAGCTCTTAGCTCCCACGCTCCCTCTCGGGGCCCTGAACCTCCACCCCTGGGCCTTAGCCATTGGGCCGGCCCCCCTTGGGTCTCTAGGGTCTAACCTCAGTCCCCCCTGTGTCGTCCAATGTTAGAGCCTCTAGTGGGGGCCAGCAAAAAGAGCTTCAAAGGCAGATACTTTGGATGCCTGTGACTTGCCATAGGACTCTACTTCCTTCAGCCTCAGTTCATCCTTCTGTCAAATGGGATAACAAAACAGATTCTGGAGGACTGTGCGAGGACTGGAAATGACAAGGGCAGAGCCCCAGCCCCATTCTCACTGTTAAATGGCTTTTCTGAGGGAGAGGTGTGGACGTGGATTTGGTGTCAGACAGCTCTGTGTCCACTTGCAGGTGCTGACACCAGCTAGTTCTGTGATTTGAGTCACTGAATGCTGAGCCTCAGCTTACTAATTGGGGTAGAGGTATCACAGAATTCATTTTACAGCGTTATACCAAGAGGTAGGTGATATCCGGCCTGGCATAGGAGAGGTTCACATCAGTGATGTCTTGCTGGTGGCTAGCTGGCCTTTCCAGTGACCTCCGAGGACACCTGGAACAGCCTTGGGGGTCATCTAGCTCTCTAGCCTGAGGCCGACCCAGCCCCACTGCTGCCCCATTCCAGCCAGGCAGGGTTCGCCCTAGTTCCTCAAGATGTTAATGCTGAGCAGTGACTTGGGGGATCCTCCCCAGACCTTTTCTCATCCCTGAGCCCCCAGCCTCATCATACTTTCCATTTTGAAGAAGAAAGAAATTCCCCAACTGGGTCACCTCTTCCCCTTGCATGAGAAGGGGCCACCTGTGCAAAGGAGGCGGTGGCCACGGAGACTGTGGAGGACCCTTCGGAGACATCAGAGCTTTTATCCAGTGGCCCAGGGATAGAGCAGGCCAAGAAAGGCAAGAGATTGAGGCACGAAAGAGGCACTTGCTGCCCTGGCTGGGGATGGGGGGGTGGGGGTGCGTGGAGCAACAAGTGTATTGAGGGGACATAGACTATGCTCCCCCCCCCCCCCCACCTGTGACCTCAGATGCCTGGGCACTGCACAGACCTAGGAGAGGCGGAGGGCGGGAACGTGGAGGGGGAGGGATTGTGGCTTCCCCTGAGCTCCCAAAGTGCCTAAGGTGTCCAAATAACCACTGTTCGTGTAATCAGCAGTTAGTCACGGGCTCTGGGGACCTTCTCCAGGGTCTGGAGAGACCTTGCCCCTTCAGCCTTCCCTTGACTTCTGTACTTTCCCTGGTACTGACAAACTTTTGGCCCACCTTTTCCTTCTCTGAGCCTCAGTTTCCCTGTTTGCTAAACAAGTCTTAGCTGATGGCTCAGTTTGGGTTTGAAGGCTGGCTCTGGCACTCCCCCCTTTCTGAACCTCGGTTTCCACATCTTTAAGCCACAGATGTACGCATCCCTACCTTGCAGGGCTGTTGTGAGGTGTCACCATGTGGCCTGTGAGGAGTACCTGCCGTGAAGCTCATGCACGGTAGATGCCGAAGAAACATCGGGTCCTTCTTCCCTCAAGAAGACCCTTGGGACTAGCGCTCCGAGGTTCCTCCCGGTTCAGAAAGCACAGCCGCTTTGGGACCTCGTCTTCTGCTGAGTTCTAGCCCAGCCCTCACTGTATTGCAGGCATCGAGTCAACAGAAACCCTGATGCTCTCTTCCTCGGTGAGGCTCGGGGCAGAAGGTGCCGGCAGACCCTGCCTGTGTCCTGCCTCTGCTCTGAACTTACTCCTCCTTCCACCCTGACTCCCTTACGACACTGGTGTTCCTGGCTCCAGCATCTCTCCCTCCCTCCCTCCATCTCTCTCTCCCCCCACCCAGACCTTCACCCAGATCTGGTCCCTCCCATCTCACCCTGTACGAGGGCCTCCCCAGGGTCTGCCCCTTACGGAAGGGGTGAAGTTCTGGCTACTCACTGCATTAACAGCCAGGTCCCCTCGGATGTCTGGTGGCGTAATCTCATGGAGCAGAGCAGCCCCTGCCACAGCCCCCAGCAGCTGGGCAGCCACGTAGAAGGCAGCTCGGAGAAAGGAGACGTGGCAGCCTACTAGGCAGGCCACAGTCACGGCAGGATTGATGTGAGCCCCACTGACGTGGCCCAGAGCCTGCACCAGGGTGCCGATACCCAGGCCGAAGGCCATGGCGATCTGCAGCACAGAGGGCAGAGCCTTTGGCCAGTTGAGGGCCGAGCCGAGGCCAAAGAAGACGAAGAGGAGTGTGGCCAGGAACTCTGCAAACACCGCCCTGGAGAAGGCTATGGATCGGAGTTCCCACATGCTGTGAGGCCTTCCAGGGGCTGGCCCAGCAGTCGGAGTGGAAGGAAGCTTGTGGAGTGCTCTTTCGAGTGCTTTCCCTCTCTCGCTCACTCTCTTGCTCCCTCAGGGTCTCTGGGGAGGCTGGGCTGTGGGCATTTATAGGGTTCTTCCATCCTGGATTCGGACACGTGAGGTAGAGGTGGAGTTTGGGCCATTACCTTGTCTCTGCTGTGGCTGCCTCCTGCCCCCACTCCCCACCCCTGCCCACCCACATGCCTATCACCCCATCTTGGCCTTCACAGCTGAATAATGTTCCCCATTAATGAGCTCCAGATAAGGACTGACGTCCCCTGGTTTTTCCGTGTTTGTTCCCTGGTTACCCCAGGGCTGCTGCCCCAGGGCCTCCCCTACCCCCACCGGGTCTGTGAATGGGGATTCTCTCAGGGGCTTGTGCCAAACCCCCTCCCTCTGACCCAAACTGTTGGTCAAGGCAGGGACAACGCCTCTCCCAAAACTGACCATGAGAGAGGATGTCAGTGCTACCCCTTCTCGTGATTGGGAAGTCCTTCCTGTCGTTAACCTCCAATTATTCCCTCTTGAATGGGATGGAAAACAACTGGTTGGCTTGTGACATGAACCTTCCAAGGCATAAAGGTTTTGTCTCTTCTGTGCTCGCTTTCTTGCAGTCAATTACCCGTAAGGTATTAAGCTTTACCTGCTCCCCGGAACCCCAGCCGAAGAGCAGCTCCCATAGCCTAGAGGCAGGGAGTGGTTTCAGTGGCATTAGGACCCTGGCCCTGGGGACTGGGGTCAACCTGGGGTTGACCGAGGAAGCTTTGGGCTTCCATTCCAGCATCACCCTGCCCCATCTTTGTGATTTACCCTTTCTTGTCCATCTCTGTGAACAAGGGGTAATAAACTTACACGGGGTTGGGGTTTGGATTAAGTGAAATAATGTGAAGTGCTCAGACCTGCCCTGGCCCACGGTAAGCTGTCAGTGAATATCAGGTATTATTCAGAGCATTATTTAGACTCTGAGGAGGAGAACAGGTCTCCCAAAACTCACATGGCAGGGTCCCAGAAGCTATGACAGGTTGTAGGCACCCCCTGGAGCTCAGAGCCACCCAAGCCACATGGGCAGGACGTTTCTGTGGGCAGTGAGCTGTGCAGGCTCAGGGAGGCTGCAATGATCGATAAGCGACTCTTCGGCTTCGGTGCCCACTCAACCCAGCATCTGGGCAATGCCACCTCCCACCGTCACTGCTGCTCTGGCCTGGGATCTAGGAGACTTTTAGGTCTGGGCGTCCCCGGGGCCCATTCCCCTACTCTTCCCTAATCCCTCTGGCCCTCCTCCCTCTGCTGGGGACCCAAAGGCAGGGTCAGGCTCAGAGTGCTGTTAGGAAGACTGGCTCCAGACCCTGCTCTACCTCCCGTCCAGAGGGTCCCCAGGCAGGTCACAGTCCCAGGAACAGAAGTCTGGGAGGGATTGAAGATGTAGGCTGGAGCCCCTTAGATGGACCATGCACCCCTTCTGGTCTCTCCTCTTTGGTCGAGGTGTTTATGATCTTGAGGGACAGAGAGAAGGAGTGGCCTGATGACCCTTGATTCTGGGCAGGACCTCCCCTCATCTAATCAAATGATAATCTCTTCCCTCCCCATAAATGCAGAAGAGGTGCATTTCTCTCTGTAAACCCATTAATTCCCAACCAAATTTGTGTATGTGTGGGTATACACGCGTGTGTGTTTATATGTGTGTGTATGCATATCCGTGTATATATGTACACATGTGTAGGTGTGTGTATGTATTTATGTGTGCATGTGTGTATGCATGTACGTGTGTACATGTATTAGGTATTGTGTGTATGTGTGTGTGTGTGTGCATGTGTGGCCATTCAGTCACAGTCATAAAGTTGGAACCCAGTGGGATCGTAGAGGTCATCTAGCCTATGCATCTCACTTTACACATTAGAACCTGAAGTCCAGAGAGACTGAGACTTGCTCCCGTTCTGGTCTGGGCCCAAGACTGGGCGCCAACCACGACTGGGCTACTTGTGCAGTGCATTCCTTGTGAGCTGGGGAGGAGGATGGTGTTCCTGTCAAAGCCGGTGGGGCGGGGGGGCGGTTCAAGCTGTGGTTCCTGGTGGGCAGCAGACCTCCCCCAGGGGAGGGCTGCATTTTGTCTACAGTGACCACCACTCTGTGTCTTATGAGCTCCAAGGTGCCATCAGCTGTCTGATGCACCACTAATGAGTATTAGAGAAACGCTTTCTTGGAAATGAATTGTGGTGATGCTTTGCCCAATAATGTGTCTGTATTAACACCACTTATCTAGCACTTATAGATGGTTGGGATGGGAAGGTTTATGTTCTGTGTATTTTGCCACAGTTAAAAATAATTTTCAAAAGCAGTGAAGGAAGGGGTCCCGGGCTGGCTCAGTCGATTGAGCATCTGACTTCGGCTCAGATCATGATCTTGCAGTTTGTGAGTTTGAGCCCCGTGTTGGGCTCGCTGCTGTCAGCTCAGAGCTCATTTCATATCCTCTGTCCCCCCCCCCCGCCCCTCCCCTGCTTGCGCTGTCTATCAAAAAGATAAATAAACTTTAAAAAATATTTTTCAAAAAAAGCAGTGAGGGAAACTGCCCCCCCCCCTCAAATGCTTTCTTACCAATTTTTGTTTTGTATATAATGAAGTCTTTCAGATTTATTTAGATATCAGGTGGTTTTTTTTTTTAAGTCAAAATCACTCTTATGCATGTATCAAAAAGGAAATGAGAGGTGAAACAAGTTGGCTAAAACAGTCCCCAAATGTCTTCACATTCAGAGTCCAACTTTCCTAAATTTCTTTTTGATTTTTTTTTTAAAGTAGGCTTCATGCCCAGCATGGAGCCCAATGTGGGGCTTGAACTCATGACCCTGAGATCAAGACCTGAGCTGAGGGGCGCCTGGGTGGCTTAGTTGGTTAGGCATCCGACTTTGGCTCAGGTCATGCTCTTGCAGTTTATGAGTTCAAGCCTCGTGTCCAGCTCTGTGCTGACAGCTCAGAGCCTGGAGTCTGCTTCTGTGTCTCCCTCTTTTTGCCCCTCCCCCATTCACACTCTGTGTGTGTGTGCGTGTGTGTGTGTCAAAAATAAATAAGATAAACAGTAAAAAAATTTTATTAAAAAAATTAAGACCTGAACTGAGATCAAGAGTCGGACACTTAACCTCCTGAGCCACCCAGGTGCTCCCCTAAATTTCTTTTTTGATTCAGAGTCCTTGATGTTTTCCTACACAACACCCTCTGTGCTATCAGGAGGACAGTGATGTACCATTTCTTACCAGACTGTCCACTACTGTGTCCAGAATTTCTTCCCAAGCTCCAGACACTCCTTCCGGCAGCTTTGTCCAGGCCTTTTCTTGCTTCACAGGTGACTGGCAATCACTTGGCCCTCGTCTCAGTGATCAAACATAACACAGTTACATCTACCCCTGGTACTCTTCCTTTCCCGAGCCCCCTGAGACACCTGGCTGTTGTTTTGCAAGAAAATATGGAATGGTGGTCATCTTTGAGTAATAACCACTTGCCTCGCTGATGTCGAATTCTTGCTGTGCTCTTCTGTTTCCATGTCTGACTGTATACACAATAACTCTGTTTAACTGCTAAACCACAGTGTAACCTTGCTTTCCCCAGTTTTACTGAGAATTAATTGACCCACATCACTGTAGAAGTTTAAAGTGCACAGCTTGATGGTTTGATTGATGCATATTGTGAAATGATTACCACAATAGGTTCAGCCAATATCCACCTTCTCGTATAGGTACAGTAAAAAGAAACAGAAGGAGGAAAAGTATTTCCTTGTAACGAGAACTCCCAGGATTTACACTCAACAGCTCTCCTATGTACCGTGCGGCAGTGCCGGCTGTAGTCATCACGTTGTGCCTTCCGTCCTACTTATAACTGGGAGTTTGTGCCTTTGACCACCTCCCTCCAGCTCCTCCCCCCACCCCTGCTCCTCCACCACTGGGAACCACAACTCTGATCTCTTTTTCTATGAGTTTTGTGGGGTTTTTTTTTGTAGATTCCGCATATAAGTGAGATCATACAATATTTGCCTTTCTCTGACTTATTTCACTTAACATAATGTCTTCAACTGAGATCCATGTTGTCGCGAATGGCAGGATTTCCTCATTTTTATGGCTGAATAATATTCCATTGTGTGTATGTGTATATATATGAGTGTGTGTATTTGTATGTGTATATATAGGTATGTATGTATGTGCGTGTGTGCGTGTGTGTGTGTGTGTGTATCTATATATCAGCCTTGTTTATCCATTCATCCACTGATGGACACTTCGGTTGTTTCCATGTCTTGGCTATTGTGAATCATGCTGCAGTGAACATGAAGGTACATATCTTTATGAGTTAGGGGTTTTGTTTCCTTTGGATATATTCCCAGAAGTAGAACTGCTGGATCATATGGTGGTTTTACTTCTAATGTTTTGAAGATCCTTCAAACTATTTTCCATAGCGGCTGTAGAACGTAATCTTTTAAAGACATTTTAAGTTTTTAGGAATGAGAAGGCACGAGACTCACCTGAGCAATTTAATTATTTTTATTTTTTAATGTTTACTTATTTTTGATACAGGGTGGGGAAGGTCAGAGAGAGAGGAAGACACAGGATCCAAAGCACCTCCAAGCTCTGAGCTGTCAGCACAAAGCCCAATGCAGGGCTCAAACTCGAACCATGAGATCATGACCTGGGCTGATCACCTGAGCAATTTAAATATGCATAAGTAGTGCCAGCCATTCCCAGCTGCTGTAAGACACCACAACTGTAAGAGGCGTTAAAATGAGCATAAAAGTTACACCTTGGAAGTGACGAAATGCAGCAGTTGTAATATTAAATATTAGTGCTCATTCTGTTGTGCGCTGCTCTAAACATTCCTGTAAGTGTTAACTCTCTTAACCCTGACAGCAATCCTAGGAGCTAAATGTGATCATCCCAGTTTTTAGAGATGAGGACAATGAGGCAGAGAGGTTAAATGATTTTCCTGAGGTCACACAGCTAGTAAGGGTGGACGCAGAGTTAGAACCCCAGGGGTCTGGCTTCAAAAGGACTTTTTTGATTGTGAAAGTGAACCCCTACCTCACCTTCTGAACCCATCAAGATGGGAAGGAGGTGAAAAAGAAGTCTAAAGGACTCTGGGTGATAAAGAAACAAGGATTTGTGTATCATCTGCTGGTGGCTTGAAGGAGGGGCTGAGAGCCTGGGAAGGCGGAGGTGGGGAGAGGGAGCCTGTGGGGAGCAGGGCCTGTGAGGAGGCGCCATGTGGAGCACAGGGACAGAATTCAGGACTGGTGCTGTCTGACAGCTGACATAAGGTGTGTTTCCTGCTCTGTGCCTTCCATTCCCCCCACAAGGTCTGTAAAAGTGGGTCACACTTCCGAGCCTGTGAGGCTAGACCTTCAGGGAATGAGGGAGGAGGGACAGGGCAGGTCCATGGTCAGCTGGAGTGGGGCAGAGTGAAGAGAGCAGCCCCAGGGGCAGTGGCAGGAGAGGTGGGAGACTGGGGCTCAACCCCTCAGGAGGCCTGGGGAGTATTGTGGGGCATCAGGTCTGTGCAGTTCTGGGACAGAGGGTGAGCCATTGGATTTCCATGTAGGGCTGCGGATAAAATATACAATGCCTGAGTATGGTGAATTTCAGGTAAGTAACAAATACATTTTTAGCATAAGTATATTCCCAGGCAATATTTAGGACATACTCATACTCAAAAGTTATTCGTTAATTTATAATTGAAATTTAACTGGGTGTCCTATATTTTTATTTGCTAAATCTGGCAACCCTATTCTTTTTTTTTTTTTAAGTTTATTTATGTATTTTGAGAGAGAGTTGAGAGAGAGAAGGGGAGGGACAGAGAGAATCCCAAGCCGGCTCTGCACTGTCGGCCCAGAGCCTGTGCTTGAACGCACGAACCGTGAGATCATGACCTGAGCTGAAATCAAAAGTCAGATGCTTAACCTACTGAGCCACCCAGGTGTCCCTGCAACCCTAGTCTATTAGATTTTTTTAAAAATGTTTATTTATTTATTTGTGAGAGAGAGAGGTAGGGAGACAGTGAACAGGGGAGGGGTAGAGAGAGAGGGGACAGAGGATCGGAAGCGAGCTCTGCACTGACAGCAGAGAGCCCGATGCGGGGCTCAAACCCACAAGCCATGAGATCATGACCTGAGCCAAAGTCTGACGCTTAACCGACTGAGCCACCCAGGTGCCCCAACCCTATTCTATTTGAAAGCAAAGGGGGAACCCAGAGGACTGAAGGCCCAAGGACAGCTGGGTTTCAGACTAAGCCTTTACAAGGAATTTGGGGGAGGAGTCATACTAGCCCCATTTTTATACAGTAAGACACTGAGTCCCAGAGAGGTTGTAAAAGTTGCCTGAACTCATATGGCTGGTAAGTAGAGGAAATGAGCTATGGATACAGGTCTGTCAGATTCAGAAATTCAGGTTTTTGTCCCATTGATCAGCTGACTCTGTCCTCCAAACCCCACCTCAAAGGTCAGACAGTCCTGATTGCCAAGGCCCCCAGGGGAAGGGGGGTGGGCAGGGAAGATTGCAGGTCCCGGCTCCTGGGGAGATGCAAAGACAGCTTCCCCCTGTCGTCTGTCTCCTTCCGTGGGTTGGGGCATGGGGATAAGGAAGACGGGATCTCACCTAGCCTCCCAGAGCCCCCCACTGCCCACAGGACAAGGCAGGACCTTGGGCTTGACACATCCTCCTTCCACACTCCTTCCTTTTGGGCCCTGATGAGTGTTGTTCCCTCAGCCAGGAACAAGTGCCACCGCTGTTTTCTCACTATAACTCTTCCTCAAACTCCAGGCCGGGGACTTGCCAGCCTTTTTGACTGAGGCCTGCGGGAAGACACTCAATATCCTAACCCATAGACATTAGCTCAATAGGTCGATGGATATGTAGATGTAGATATGGTTATAGATAAGTAAAACTAGCATTTCCTAAACAGCATTTCCTAACTGTGAGGTTAGGAACATTTTTTTTTTTTTTTTAGTTTATTTATTTCGAGGGAGAAAGCGAGCAGGGGAGGGGCAGAGAGAGAGAGGTGGAGAGAGAATCCCAAGAAGGCTCCACCCTGTCAGGGCAGAGCCTGACGTGGGGCCCAGTCTCACTAACCGTGAGATCGTGACCTGAGCCAAAACCAAGAATTGGACGCTCAACTGACTGAGCCACCCAGGCGTCCCCTAACTGTGAGGTTCTAAACTCCTCTCTTCTATTTCACTAAAAAGCCAATTTAGGTCACAACTACTGAATTGATTTCATGACCCACTCATGGGTTGCCCCCCATAGTTTGAAAAATACTGCTTTTGATCCTGACTCAAAAATCACTTTCTCGTTGGGGAGGCTTCCTATAGCCCCAGGAGCACACACTCCTAGGACCACCCACCCAGTGGTGTGCCCTGCCCTTTTGTATCAATCAGAGGCTCATAATGATCTGCTCAGTGTCTGCCTCCTCCTCTAGACTGTGAGTTCCCAGACCATATCTGGGTTTGCTCGCTGCTGTGCCCTCAGCGGCTAGGGCAAGGTCTGGCACGTTGTAGGTGTTCAATTAATGCTCATCCAGTGAATAAATGAGCAAAACCATCAGTTCTTGTCCCTCCAAGCCCCCTTGAAGCCTGTCCTGCACCTTCTCTGTTGCAGCCGCATGGCGTTCTTCAGGGACCTGATTCAGGAGAGAGCTCAGAGCTTGGGTAGAGAGAGTGAGTGTGTGCATTTGTGTCCGGTGGGGTGAGGAAAGGTCAGGAACAAGTTTGTGTTCATTTGAAAAGGATCAGGTGTGCGTAAGGGGCTGGGGGCAGGGGGGCCTCCCTAATAACCCTGCCTTGTGAAGTAGTGAGTTCCCAGTTGCTTGGGGTCCAACAAAGACCGAGCAAACACCGGGGAAGCTGAGGCAGGAGTTTCTGAATGAAGGGGGAGGGTTGGAGAAGCTGACTGATGGGGTCCCATACAGCTCCGCCACCTGGAGAAGCCCAGGGCAGCCTCCTTTACAGGCAGAGCAGCTGGGAGCCACTGTGGGTGCTAGCAGAGGGGAAACCACCTGGGAGGGGGAGGCTGGAGGCTGGAGGCCTCAAAGGGTGCCTCGGTGGCCCCACAGCTCCCTGGGTTTCATCCACCCCAGGAAGCCCCTCCCACAGGGCTCGAGGGCAGAGTGGGACAGTATCTGCCAGCTGGCCAGGAGAGCTGGTATCTTTGCCCTACAGGGAGAGCGAGGGGCTGCAGATGCCAGGTCGTGCCCGGGTCATTACCAGAGAAGGGGGTGGCAACGAGCGGGAAGGGTGGCGGGCAGCGCCCCACGACCTTGTTCGTAAAGGTCACCCAAACCTGTTTGACTCCCCACTCAGAACAGCTGCAGCTAAACCACCCTGGCTCCCGGGTGCCTGCCTCCAGCATCCGTGGGCTCCAGCGATCAGGTGACTTGTGGGACCCTGTTGAGATTCTGTGCAGGGGCCCTCTCCTCCCCACGTGGTGTCACGCCTACCTTCCTCCCACCCTGGCGCTACACCCCTTCTTGTCCTTCCGTCGGCCTCTGCCAGCGTCACACTCTCCTGGAGACCTGCCCTGCTCGTCCACCATGCGAGGTGCTAGGCTCACACTCCTCTCCACCTGTCATCTCAACTATGTGGTGAAGTGGGTACCCGTCCCATTTTAAGGATGAGGGGAAGGGAGGCTCAAGGACATTCAGCTGGCTACTACCTCCTCTGTCCCTACTCCACAGCCCCCTGCCTCACCTCTATGACGGCACAGACCATGCTGTCCGGGCTGAGTGGCTAAGCTCAGAGGGCAGGAACCGGATCAAAGTGACCTTTGTAGTCCCAATGCTTAGCAGGTGATTGGCATGTAGTAGACACTCCAAAGAATGTTTGTAGAATGTTCTGTTTACCCAAGGTCAAAACAGCTAGGAAGTAGCTAAGTCAGATCTTCCTGGATCCCAACCCAGCCCCACACCCTTCACCTTCCTCCAAGAAGCCTTCCTTGACTTAATCAAGGCCGCCTCCCTCTCCCCACGCCCCAGAACTCCGGGTGTTTGGTATGTTCCTATCCCCCTCTCCCCCACGCTCCCTGAAGGCAGGGTCCTGGGACAGCATCTCAGCCTGGCTCTGATGCCCCCAGCTTTGCCCCCAGAACCTAAAAGGAACGCTGTGAATGTAGGACACCCAGGCCTGGGTGGAGGGCCCAGGAGAGCCTCTAACTCAGCCAAACTAACTATGTCTTCCACCTGCGGCCTCAGTCACCGCCTCATGACCCCTGTTCATCCAACCACAGTTCCGCCTGGTACTGGGCCTGCCAGCTTCTCACGAGCACGAGCCCAGGCCTTGGTATTCTCTGGGGGTGGGTCCAGGTGGGGCAGCTAATGCTCTGCTCATTTTGCTGCAATTCAATATTAGCCTCCAATTGTCACGCTCGGCTGCCATCCTTCCCTCCTCCCTCCAGCCTCTGCTGGTGGAAGGGAGGGCTGAGGATTCCCTATAGCACCTCTCAGGGCCCCTTGGGAGTCCCTCGGGCTGACCGCACCCCCGGGCATGCTCCGAGCTGAGCTCTGGCCTCAGGTTGGAGGGACCTCTGTCCCCACCAAGGGAGCAAGGCAAGGCCTGGATGTCCAGTGGCCTGGATCCCGATTCTACCTCTGAGGCTGCCTGGCTATGGGATTCAAAGCCACACAGGCTCTCCTAGCTTCCAGGTGAACAAATGTAAAAGTGCCCGCACATGGTGAGTGTTCAAAAACAGGAGTGGAGGCTTCCCCCAAGGGCTCAGGGCCCATGGTTCCGGGAAATCCTTTCCTGATCTGACCACCTACCTTCTGGCTGCAATGTTGGTCCATTCTCTCTGGTTCTAGCTGATGAATGTCTGTTTCCTTGGGATCTTAGGGCACTTGAAGCAGTTCATTGTATTTATTTATTCATGCAACAAGTAGTTATTGAGCCCCAGCCGTGCGCCAACCACTGTTTTAGGCTTGAGCTACATCAGGCAACAAAACTGACAAAGATCCCTGGGCTGGCCGGGCCGCCTGCATGGGGCAGTTTCTCAGTCTAAGGGGCACTTTCCTCGATGGACTTTCCCAGCCTGCTCTCCTCCACTTTGAACGACCTGAATGAGAGGAGATGAAAAGAAACTGAAAATATTGGAAAAGAACAGGGTTTACTTTCAGATGTCACCTTTGCCCCTGTCATGCCGCACAACTGGATTTTAAGTGAGGTCACACGAGTGCGAGGCTAAGGGTGTCCTGTTCCTTACGAAGTTAAACACAGAGTCACTGCATGACCCCGCAATTCCACCGCTAGGTATATATCCCAAAGAGTTGAAATCAGACATTCAAACGAAAACTTGTACACACATGTTCGTAACAACTCTATTCACGATAGCTGAAAGGTGGAAACAGCCCAAATATCCCTCCACAAACGAATGGAGAAACAAAATGGAGTCTATGTATACAATGGAATATGATTCGGTCGTAACAAGGAATGAGGTGCTGGTACCTGCTACAATGTGAATGAACCTTTTCAATTATGGCTGAGTGAGAAAAGCCAGACACGAAAAGCCACAAACTGGTGAGTCCGCTGATACGAAATGTCCAGAATAGGCAAATCCATAGAGGCATAAAGTAGATGAGTGGTTGCCAGGGGCCAGGGGGAAGAGGGGCAGGGGGAGTGACTGCTTAATGAGCGCAGGGTTTCCTTTTGAACTGATGAAATATTCTGAAACTAGATAGCAGTGGTGGTTGCACAACATTGTGAACTTACCAACAATACTGAATTGCACACTTGGAGATGGATGAAGTAGTGAATTTTGCATTATGTTATTTCACAAGCAAAAAAACAAAAGCGTATGCTATGCAGGACTTCCGGGTCCCTGTATTGCCTCTCCTTTCCCCCGGGGCCTTTGCACATGCTGGTCCTGCTACCTGGGATGCACATCCCTCTTGTCTCCTTTTATTTTTATTTTATTTATTAAAAACTTTTTTTAATGTTTATTTGGTTTTGAGAGAGAGAGAGAGAGAGAGAGAGAGAGTGGGAGAGGTGCAGAGAGAGAGAGGGAGACGCAGAATCTGAAGCAGGTTCCAGGCTCTGAGCCGTCAGCACAGAGCCCGTCGCGGGGCTTGGACTCACGGACCGCGAGATCGTGACCTGAGCCGAAGTCGGCCGCTTAACCGACTGAGCCACCCGGGTGCCCCAATTTTTTTTTTCAGTTTATTTATTTTGAGAGTGAAAGAAAGGGAGAGAGCCCAAGCTGGGGAGAGGCAGAGAGGGTGAGAGAATCCCAAGCAGACACTGCACAGTCAGCACGGAACCTGACGCTGGGCTAGAACTCACGAATTGTGACATGGTGACCTGAGCCCAAATCAAGAGTCGGATGCTTAACGGACTGAGACACCAGGTGCCCTGCTCCTGTCTTCTTTTAAATTTTTTTTTTAACGTTTATTTATTTTTGAGACAGAGCATGAACGGGGGAGGGTCAGAGAGAGGGGGAGACACAGAATCTGAAACAGGCTCCAGGCTCTGAGCTGTCAGCACAGAGCCCGACACGGGGCTCGAACTCACGGATCGCAAGATCATGACCTGAGCCGAAGTCAGCCGCTTAACCGACTGAGCCACCCAGGCGCCCCCACTCCTGTCTTCTTTTAGTTCATCCTTCAGGTCTCAGGGGAACCGTGACTTCCTCAGAGAGAATCAAGCCCCCATTACGTGCTTGACCACCACGTGCCGTCCTGGTGGAGCGCTCGTCTTGGTCGTAATAATGAGGTTTATAGGATGAATGTCTCTTCCACTAAACTGTCAGCTCCTGGAGAGAAAGGAGGACCTGTGTATTTTTTGCTCCCTGAGGTATCCCTGGGGCTTAGCTCAGTGCCTGGCATGTTGGAAGTGGTCAATAAATGTTTACTGAATGAATAAATTCGTACGTGTCCCTAAGGGAATTCTAATAGAGCCGCTACCCCCGGCAGCCCCACCTCAGATGGTCTCTCCGTACTGCCACTGAGGCCATTGAGCCTTCAGAGCCACCACACCTCATCCAGGTGACACTGATAGTCAGGATGAGACCAGCAGAAACCAGACACGGCAAGGGAGGCAGAGCGGCCAAACTCCCAGGTGGCTTAGGAGGTAAGACAGGGTTGGTCAATAAGGGTGAAGTTCAGGTCAGTCATTGGTATTGGGATGAAAGGAGTCAGGTGGCAAAGCGGGGCATCTGTCGGAGTTGGATGTGTGAACGTGAGGCCATCAGTGCTGCCCAGGATGGGCTTGTTGAACACATAGCTGAAAGGATCACACACCAAGAGATTGCAGGTAAGTCCTGGACACATAACGGCATAATGATGGGTTCTGGGCACGTTAGAGAAGAGCCTCCAGGGGCCTTGGTGGGTGGTGGGATATGGGGTGGAGGAACGGGTGAGTTCAGAGTAACTCCAGATGTGTAGTTGAGCCCTGCTGCCTTTTACCAATGGGGAGCACTGGAGGAGGAGCAGGTTGGGGGATAAATGATGGGATGCGTTCTGATGTTCTCATGTTGGGGTACTTCTGGGACGGGTAGGAGAAGGTTCTGGGGAGTTGCAGAAGCCGGAGGCGATGGGTAGGAGTGAATGGGAGGGGAGACGGAGGGGAGGACAGGGGGAGTTTCAATGCTCACAGAGGAGCTGGGAAGAATGTGCAGTTGGAGAGAGGGATGAGGGAGGGGATGACGGATGGTGCTCCCTGCCCCAGGAGGAGGGAGGAGCTGGGGTCCAGCCCCCAGGCTGGTTCTTGTCAGGAGGAGGGAAACATGTGTTTCAGAAGGAAGAAAGGCAGGGTATGGGTGATGTTGCAACATGAAGGTGCGTGGCAAGAGCTTGAGGGAATTCCCATCTTAGCGCTTCTGCTTTCTTCGGGAATGAAGAGGAAGGTCAGCTGCTCAGAGGAGCTGGGAAAGGTGGGGGCCAGAGGGCACTGGAGAGGCCCAGAAAGAGCTGCAGCGAGAGAGGGCAGAGAGAGGACCTGTGGGGAGCCCTGGAAAGGGCCCATCTGAAGTAAGGCCGCCTCGCCATGGTGGCTTGCTGCTCTCCAGGTGGGCGAGGCAGCCCAAAGGCTGGAGGCCAGGAAGGCAGCCAGGTGGGTCCCCTGGGCAGCGGCTCAGGGGGTGGGGACATTGTGAGGCCAGAGGGTCTTGGGTCGAGGGGAGAAGGTACAGGCAAAATGTAGGTCTAGGTGAGCAGGATTCTGGGACAGGAGGCAGGAATGAGGAGTCAGAATCAGAAGCACAGAGGGATGTGGCCAATGAACCAAGTGTTTAAGCTTTGAGAAGTGCAGGCATTTGAGGAATGACAAACTCCAGGCTGTGGCTATGGGAGGGACTGACTCAGGTGGAGGTGGGGAGGCGTTTGGGCAGAACAGATGAGGACCTTCCTCGCACAGGAGGAGAGCTGGGCTTCCGGCAGGTGGATGGGAGGTTTAAGGACAAAGCTGAGGAAATAGGAAGGCTTATCAACGGATTCTGGAAGACTAGGTGGGAGAGAGAGAAGAGAAGCAGAGAGAGGGACAAGAGCAGGGAAAAGCTGGATGGCCACACAGACTCAGCTCAGATGGCGAAAGCTGGATACGAGGCTTCCAGAACAAGCCCCTCTGCAGGGGAGAAGCAGGCCTCTCAGGAGGGGTCAGCCACAGCTGGGGTTGTGTTTCTGAGGAACCCAGCCCCCCTTCTCTGGCCCCATGGATGCTCTCTTCGTTCAGGCCTTCGGCATCTTTTGCTCTGATCCCCTGAACAATCAATGGATCCAGCCCCTGACCCCAGAGACCTCTCTTTCCAGGCCCATCTATTCCCCAGCGCAGCATTGACCCCATCTATTCCCCCACAACATCGGCTCCCTCAGAACCCTTCCCAGCCTGCACTCCCCTCCCTCTACAGGATAAACTCCACCCCCCCCCCCCCCCCCCCCGGGTCTCCCCAGAATCGTCTGACACCACCCAGGCTGAGCCTGGGACGACCTGCACTTCCCTGAACAGTCTCTGTTCTCGCCTCCAGGCTGTGCGTGGTAGCTCCCTCCTGAAAGGCCTTCCCCACCCTCCTGGCTGGCTCCCGGCCTTTTCTTCCTCCAAGGAGCTTTTCCTAATCATCCAAGACTGTCCCTTCTAGGTGTTCCTAGAGTATTCTGGGCCTTCCTTATCACAGAGCTGTCACGACACTGTGATGTCTCTGAGCTGGCCTGCCTTCCCCGCTATGGATGGTGCAAGAGCGGGGTCTTGGGTCTCTGACACTGGGCCTATGGCCGTGCCCAGTGTAGAAGCTCAACAAGAAATGTTTTGAATCAATGGGCGAGTTGGTTGAATTGGACCGGGCTGGGCTGCTGGCGGTCTAATTAGTTCAGAGGACGAGTATCTCGTTCCTTTTCCGATGACCTTCCTGGACAGTTGTTCTGGGGGAGAAAGACAAAGTGTCAGGGATGGATCGGAATTGCCGGGAGGGCTTTAACACTACAAATGTCAACCTCTCCGGAGGCTGGAGGTCGTACGGTCCGAATTATGTAGGGGTGAGAACGGGGAGGGGTGGCACCTACCCATTGAGAAAGCTCCGTAGGTGATGCTGACCTTTCACACCTCCCAGCCCCCCCCCCCCCCCCAGAAACTGCTATTCATGGCTCAGTTCTAGGCCATCTTCAAGGTGATAACAACCATCCCTGGGGCTCAAACCAAGATGTACTGAATTCTGAAACCGATGCCCTCGCCACAACCACCGCTGCCACTGACCCCTGAGGATTTCTGGTTACTTCATTCCTCTAGGGGTGACTCCTAGGGTTCCTGCATCCCTTCATACTGCCCAGAATACTGCGTGGAGGCCGTCCAAGTCACAATGACACCCCACAACACCTCGTTCCATAGAGCTCTGCCCCTCCTTCTTGTACATCATATCTTTGCCAAGAAGCTCTCTTTGACCACATCGTACTCCTCCCAACTCTCTGCAGAGAGCTCTTGGGGGTGTACAAAGTGGAGTGGGACCCCAGAGCCTGAGCTCTGGGAAGCTGGGACCGGAGGAGGAGGCAGTCCCTGAAGGAGGTGGCAAGTCCTGTTCCTGAAAAGAACACTGGAATTCTCTCCCCAGGCTGGCGCAGACGGCCTGGAGCCGCAGAAGGCGATTATCACAGTGCTCCAGGGATTCGAGTTCTATCAGCCCCTTCCAACTAGTCCTCTGGAGCAACATGAGCCCTGGGCCCCTGAGGGCCCGCTGTGGGCACAGAGTGGGGGTGGGGGTTGAGGCCACCCTGAGGAGGAGGTCCTCACTTCACAACTCTGCAGTCAATTCCAGTGGGAGCTGGGCAACCCCCAGTCCTTTGGCTCATGAGAGCTGGAAGGAAAGTTAGTGGTCGTTTGTCTCGTCGATAGTTCCCGGGCTCAGGGCGGCACGAAGGCTGGGATGGGGGTTCTCAGGCTACTCACTACAATTCATCAGGTGCACCAGGCTTTGAAGATTTCCCTGACGTGAAGGAAGCTGCAGTCAAGTAACTCAGCCTTAAAGAGCCTCTGCTTTTTCCTGGAATTCTGTCGACCTGGGGTGGCACCGCTTGCTATCTGGTACAGATCTGAGTTGGCTCCATACATTGCCCATTAACAGAAAACAAGGAAACAAATTAATCATTACTCACATGCGGTGTGCTCAGTCAGCAACATTTTTCAAAAGGTGAAGTCCGTGGCATCAGTCGGGGGTAGGAATAAATAACAGAGGGTGTCTTTGGTGGTGAAAAGATACATATTATTATTCACTCCAGCCCTGCAGAGGATGCAGCTGAGGTCCAGAGAGGGAAAGAGATTTTCCAAGGTTGCACAGCAGGTAATTATCAAATTTGAATGCAAGTTTCTGAGTCCTAGACCAGAGCACTTTGCACCAGACCACCTGCCCTCTCCATCCTCCCAGAGACCACAGAGACTAATCCCCCCCCCCCCCCCCCGCCAATACACATGATTTACTCCATTTTACATTTGTGGGCCCCTATTCCTTATGAGAGTCAGTCTTTCTAACACCTTCTTCAGAGTCTTTGACTAATCTATTTGTTCAAACATGGTGCCCATAGTCAGCTATATTGTGTCGCATATGTAGAAGTGGCTAAAGCAGTAAATCTTAAAATTCTCACCACAAGAAACAAATTGGTTGGTATGGTGATGGATAGTAACTAGACTTACTGCGATCATTTCACAGTGTATACGACTCTTGAAGCATTATGTCGCACGCCTAAAACTAATATAATGTTGGATCACAATTATACCTCAATAAAAAAAAAAGACTGGGGCGCCTGGGTGGCGCAGTCGGTTAAGCGTCCGACTTCAGCCAGGTCACGATCTCGCGGTCCGTGAGTTCGAGCCCCGCGTGGGGCTCTGGGCTGATGGCTCAGAGCCTGGAGCCTGTTTCCGATTCTGTGTCTCCCTCTCTCTCTGCACCTCCCCCATTCATGCTCTGTCTCTCTCTGTCCCAAAAATAAAATAAAACGTTGAAAAAAAAAAAAAAAAAAGACTGCCAAGAAAATCCATACTATGGATGGGCCTTGAGGATAATATGCTTAGTAAAAATAAGTCAGAAAAAGACAAATACTGTATGATTTCACTTATGTGTGCAATCTAAGAAACAAAACAAAATTCATAGACGCAGGAAATAGATTGGCTGCTGTGGGGAGGGAGTTGGGGGTTGGGTGAAGTGGGTAAAGGGGGTCAAGAGGTACCAACTTCCAGTTATAAAATAGGTAAGTCATGGGGCATCATGTACAGCATGGTGACTACAGTCAATACTATTGTATTATGTACTTGAAAGTTGCTAAGAGAGTAAATCTTAAAAGTTCTCATTACGAGACGAAAACACCTGTCAGTTGGTATGGTGATAGAAGGTAACTAGATTGGTGATCATTTCAGTATATATATATATATGTATGTACGTATATGTATATCTATATATCTATATATCTCAAGTCATTATGTTGTACACCTGGGACTAATATAATGTTATATGTCAATTATCTCAATTAAAAAAAAGAGTAAGTGTCAAGAGAGTTTATACTATGTGACTCCATCTATATAAAGTACAAAATCAGACAAAATTGATCTAAGCCAGACAGTGGTTATCCTTGGGGTAGGCGGTGCCAGGGAGGGAATAAGAGGAGTTCTGTGGTGCTGGTCACGTTCAGCGTCTTGATCCTGGTTCCGGTTACACAGGTGTGTTCAGTTGGTGAAAATGCATCAGGCCGTATACTAATGACCTGTGCATCTTACTATATGTTTGTAATATGCCAATTAAAAACTTTAAAAGGAGTGTGATCAATAAATACCTGTCATTGATTGGATGGAAGAAAGCACATTGGGACTGTTTCTAAACCAATGCTTGAAAAACTGGACAAAGCCACCCCCCCCACCCCCATCAGCTGTCCATGGTGCTATGGAGGCTCTCCCTGCCCCCACAGCTTGGCCAGTCAGCCAATGGCCCCAGCAGGGGCAGATGGAAAAGTCCGCATCTTGCAACACCCAAGCTTCATCAGGACCGGTTTCCTCTGGCCCAGTTCATGCCAGGCCTCCTGGGATTAGTGCCAAAATCTGCAGTGAGTAAGGACCCTAAGGAGAATGTCCAACTGGTGACAGAGAGAGGGCCTGCCTTGATGGGAAGGAAGGCAAGGGGATGGCAGACATTGAAAGCCCTCTTGAGGAAAGGATAGCTGGAATCCACAGCCTGGTAGGAATTTGAGCTGTGTGCTGACTCAGGTGGACATAATAACATCTTTCAGACAATTTCTGACTTGCCCAGTTCTTGGGAGAAGGATGCATTTGAGCGCAAGAGTGTGTATGGGCGCCTGTGTGTGCCTGCCAACATGCCTTTGCTCTAGCTGTTCCATCTGCCTGGAACACCTTGCCTCCTCTGCCCGAAACCCTCCAGTCCTTGTCTCTACCTGACAACATCCTAGGCAGACTTCCAGGCTCAGTTCAAAGGTCTGATGTGGTCTGACACCTCCCTGCCTCCCAGCCAGAATTACTCCTGCCCTCCTGCTCTGGGCCCGCTCGTGAGCCAGCACTCAGCCCCCTGACTCAGATGAGTAGTGTGTGTGCCTCCTCCACTCCTGAACTGTGTGCTCCCCAAGGGCAGGGACTCAAACCTCAGCTCTCCAAAGAACCATTTGAGGGACAAGCATATGCATATAGCTCTGGGAGCACATATTAGGATTGATCCGGGCTAATCCCTCTAAACAAAGAAAATCATTAGCGGATTAATTAAGAGCCCTGTTTGGAGGGCTAATACAAAGGCTAATAATCTTTTACTTTAAGCAAGTTCTGATGCTTTGATAAGACCTGTCATTGTTACAGTATTGATTGAAGCCAGGCCCTGTCTGTGGAATGCCTGAGTATGCAATTCGCACATAATTCCTCGGGTAATTTGGGCACATTTTTCTCTTATTGACAAGCATTATAATGACTGTAATAAACTATGGAAACCTCATGTGACATGACTACACTCGTCAATAGAGGTGTAACCGTGAATTTAATGAATACATTTCCTAAGTCCTTCTTCGTAAAGGATGTTTGCCCAGGTTCTGATCAGAGTATGAACTGTGTATATGACTCAACAGCATTCATTTATTTATTCACTCATTCATTTATGCACACAGCATATACTCAACCCCACCATAGTCCTAGGCTCCAAGCCAGGGGCCATGGGACATATTCTCAAGTAAATAAGACACCATCCTTACCCTCAATGAGCTTGTCTTTCAGTGAGATTGGTGATTCCAACAAGCTCAGGAGAGTACAAGATGCTATAAGAGACGCACTCTACTAATGAAACGTCCAGAAGAAGGCAGATCCTGAAAGGAGAGTCTGGGAAAAGTTTTTGGGTTGGAATGACTTAAATATGTTTTAAGGATTTTTTTAATAGTAATTTTTTTCTTTCTATAGAAGTAATTCATGCTTCACAATGGCCAAAACAATCCTGAAAAGGAAGAACAAAGTGGGAGGAGTCACACTTCCTGACTTAAACTTACTACAAAGCTGCAGTACTCCATATCAAGTATCAAGAGTGTGTAGATAGATGCAACAGATCAACAGAATAGACTTGACAGTCCAGAAATAAACCCATTTACTTGCGGGTAAGTGATTTTCAGCAAAGATGTGAGGACAATTCAGTGAGGAAATCATAATCTCTTCAACAAATGACGTCAGGACAACTGGTTATCTAACACACAAAAGAACGAATTTGGACCCCTGGACTAAAATTAAATCAAAATGATCAAAAACCTAATGTAAGAGACTATAAAAGTGTCAGAAGAAAACATATGAGTTAACCTCTTTGAAGTTGGAGTGGGTAGTTTCTTAGATATGACGCCTAAAGCACAAGCAATAAATTAAAAAAAAAATCGGGTGTCATCAAAATTTAAAACTTTTGTACTTCAAAGAATACCATCAAGAAAAATGAAAAAAATAACTGATGGAATGGAAGATGGTATTTGAAATCATACCTGATTAGGAATCCAGGATTCAAAATATGTAAAGGACATTTACAACTCAAAAATGAAAAGACAAATAACCCAATTTAAAAATGAGCAGCCATTTGCAATGACACGGATGGAGCTAGAGTGTATTATGCTCAGTGAAAGAAGTCAGTCGGAGAAAGACAAATACCATGTGATTCCACCATATGTGGAATTTAAGAAACAAAACAGGTGAACATATAGGAAGAGGGGGGAGAGAAGAGAGGGAAGCAAACCACAAGAGACTCTTTTTTTTTTTTTTAATTTTTTTTTTTTCAACGTTTATTTATTTTTGGGACAGAGAGAGACAGAGCATGAACGGGGGAGGGGCAGAGAGAGAGGGAGACACAGAATCGGAAACAGGCTCCAGGCTCTGAGCCATCAGCCCAGAGCCCAGAGCCTGACGCGGGGCTCGAACGCCCGGAGCGCGAGATGGTGACCTGGCTGAAGTCGGACGCTTAACCGACTGTGCCACCCAGGCGCCCCGAGACTCTTAATGATAGAGAACAAACTATGGGTTGATGGAGGGGAGTGGGTGGGGGATGGGCTAGATGGGGGATGGGCACTAAGGAGGGCACTTGTTGTGATGAGCACTGGGTGTTGTACGTATGTGATGAATCACTGAATTCTACTCCCGAAACCAGTATTGCACTGTATGTTACAACTAAAATTTAAATTTAAAAAAAGGAAAAAATGAGCAAAGGATTTGAATAAATATTTCTCTAAAAATGTCTATATATAGAGAGAAGAAAAATAGGTATTTCTCTATAAATACATAGAAAAGGGCTGGTAAGCACTTGAAAAGATGCTCAACATCATTAGTCGTTAGGAAAATGCAAATAGAAACTACAATGGGATACCACTTCACACCCACTAGGATGGCTATAATAATAATAATAATAGTAATAAAAACAGACAAGTGTTAGCAATGCGTGAAGAAATTAGAACCTCCATAAATTGCTTGTGGAAATTTAAAATGGTGCAGCCACCGTAGAAGACAGTGTGGTGGTTCCTCAAAAAGTGAAATATAGAATTACCATATGGTCCAGCAATTCCACTCCTATTCCACTGTGTACCCAAAAGAATGGAACACGGGGACTTGAACAGATCATTGTATGCCAGTATTCACAGCAGCATGGTACACAATAGCCAAAGGTGGAAACAATCCAATGTCCATCAACAGCTGCATGAATAAACACAGTCATGTATCCATACAATGAAATATTAGTCAGCCTTAAAAAGGGAGGAAATCCTGACACATGCAACCCGCATGGATGAACCTTCACGCTATTATGCGAAGTGAAATAAGCCAGCCACAAAAGGCCACCTATGTCATGATTCCATTTATATGAAATATCCCGAGGAGCCAAATCCACAGAGGTAGTAAGTAGGTTAGTGGTCGGCAGGGACCAGGGAGAGGGAGAAGAGGGGGGACTGCTAAAGGGCACAGGGATTCTTTCTGTGGTGATGAAAGTATTCTGGAATTAGATGGTGGTGATGGTGGTACAATCTTGTGAGTATACTAAAAACCGCTCGACGGTACAGTTTAATTTTTTTTAACGTTTATTTATTATTGAGAGACAGAGAGAGATAGAGCATGAGCAGGGGAGGGGCAGAGAGGGGGAGACACAGAATCCCAAGCAGGCTCCAGGCTCTGAGCTGTCAGCACAGAGCCCGACACGGGGCTCGAAATCACAAACTGCGAGATCATGACCTGAGCTGAAGTCGGACGCTTAACCGATTGAGCGACCCAGGTGCCCCCAACTGTATACTTTAAAAGGGCGAATTTTATGTTATGTGAATTGTATGTCAATAGAAAAAGGCAGTGGCAGTTCACAACCCTCCTGAAGCTTCCCGGGTGAAACCTGAAATTGGCCCCCATACCTGGAAGCAGCCCACTCCAGGCTGGGAGGTGGCAGGATTTATTTATTTTTTTTAATGTTCATTTATTTGTTTTGAGAGAGAGAGACAGCAGGGGAGGGGAAGACAGAGAGGGAGATTGAATCTCCATGCTGTCAGCTCAGACCCCAACGTGGGGCTCAACTGCGAGATCATGACCCAAACAGAAATTCAGAGTGGGACACTTAACGGACTGAGCCACCCAGGTGCCCCAAGAGGTGGCAGCTTTATTTTTTTTTCTTATTTTTTTGAGAGAGAGAGAGTGCGAGTGAGGGGCAGAGAGAGAGAGAATCCCAAGAGGGGCAGAGGGAGAGAGGGGGAGAGAGAGAGAAGCAGGGCTCACTAAAAGTGGGGCTCGTGTTTTATCCAAAAGGGGCAAGTGTTCACCCAAAGCAGGGCTGGAGCTCACCAGATGTGGGACTCGAACTTACGAACCATGAGATCATGACCTGAGCTGAAGTCAGATGTTTAATGACTGAGCCACCAGGTGCTCAGGAGGTGGTGGTTTTAATAAGTAAAGGGAGCTTACATAAAAGGCTTGTCTTGGGTGGCAGCAAGAGAAATGGATCCTCGCACCGTCCACCAAACCTTAAAAGTTTATAAAGAGGCCCTAACTGGGTTCAGTCACGTGTACCACACAGGTGTTTTCAATACCACATCACCATCTCAAGGCTATGTCCTTGGAGTGGCCGCTGGGAGCGGGAAAGGCAAGTACAACCCACATTCCCAGCACAGGGGAAGGGGTAAGGAGCCTCTGATTGCCTGGGTCCAGTTCATGGGTCAGTCGGTGGTCACATCTTTTTGACGACCTTTCCCAACATGCCTATCATAGCAAATTTGGAAACAAATATTTTTCAAAAGAAGAAAAAGCCCTTCCCACATTCTCACCTGGAGGATGTCACGGGCCGGAGGACCATACCAGCAAAGAAATCGGGAAAGGATGGGGTGAGTGCAGCCAGGGCCAGGAGCGGTTGGCACAGACCTTTGGAGGGCTTGAATGCCAGCTTAGGCCACACGCAGGACAAGGAGGAGCCAGGAAGAGTTCTCTCCAGACTATAGAATTACCATATAGGCTGGCCCTGGCTAGGAGGTCATGCAAGAATCTGGGCAAGAAGTAGGCTCTAATAATGGTCAGCATCCCATTGAATACTGAAAATATGTTCTCACCGTAAGTCAGCAAATGTTCACAATGTGTATGCACAGTAAACAATGAATGGAGATGGCAGCATTATTTACAATAGAGAGAAAACGGAAACCACGCCAGTGTCCAACAATAGGATCTCTGCAGTTGTAGGAGAGAATGTCACATGGAAAGATATTCAAGATACACTAAGTGAAAAAAGTAGTCACAATAAGGACCTGATTTTGAAAAAAAAAAAAAAAAAAAAGGTGATTTATAACCCCCATCTTTGTATGTGAGTGGAGACAGGCTAAAATGTAACTGATAGTTTTCTGCTCTGTGGAGTTAGTTTGACTTTCTTTGTCTTGTGTTTTGTGTTAAAAAAATGTTTTTCTGTGATGAACATGTATTAATTAAAATAATAAAGATAAACATTAATTTAGATTTAATAGTAGAGAAAAAATCCTATTTTGCCAATTTTCTGGTTATTCATGGGAGAATCCAGTGAAACCAGATATCACAGGTCAGCTAACAATTTGAAAGCAATTTGCTTTTTACTTTCTGCCACAGGGCAGAGCCAGGGGTTCAAAGGACCAAGGCCAAGAACGTGATTCTCAATATTTGGGAGCCAAAGAAACTAGGCAGGTCCATACTGCCAGTGGGCAAAAGATATAACACTTTTAGCTAAGAAAGAAAATGGGGCATCTGGGTGGCTCAGTCGGTTAAGCCTCCAACTCCTGATTTTGGCTCAGGTCATGATCTCACAGTTCATGAGTTCGAGCCCCACATCAGGCTCCACCCTGACAGGGTGGGGCCTGGGGCCTGCTTAGGATTCTCTCTCTCCCTTTCTCTCTGCCTCTCTCTCTCTCAAAATAAATAAATAAACTTAATTTGTTTTTTTAAAAAGAAAGAACATTCATCTATTCCTTTATTCATTCATTCATTCATTCATTCACCTGTTTGGTGAGCACCTGCTATGTGTCAGGCACGGAGCTCAGTTCTAGAGTTCGCTTTTGTACTTGAGAAACTGTGCCTGCCTTTGCCAAGCTAGGAATTGATTTATAATAAATCCGTCTGCCCCATATTGAAATTGCCTACCTAGTAGAGTAGATAGAGCGATTTCTATGTGTCATGTGCCAAGTGCTTTATGTAGTGAACCCATCTGCCCCTCTCCACAGCCATACAAGGTAATTGCTAGTATTATTACTCCCTTTTATGGACGACAAAACGGAGGTCTTGAGAAGTTAGCAGCTTACCCAGGTTTCTAGGTTTGGAGACCGTGGGCCTTCCACCTACTAACCTGCCTCACTCCAAAATACACATCAAGGTAGCCTTTGTCACCAGCCACAAGACATGTGCCCACTTTGACAATGTTTCCTGAGTTCCCGCTCTGGGCCAGGCACTGCCTGGGTCCTGGGGACACAGGAGGGACTAAGGCATGACCTGCCCTCACCTGCCTAAGGCATGACCTGCCCGCAATGCACAGAACTAGGTGGGAAGCACGGATGGGTATTATCCTCCTTCTGCAAAAGTAGAAAACGGAAACTCTGAGAGGTTGAGAGGCATTTCTGAATTTTACACAAGACAAAGCACATAAAACACGTCCATTTTCTTGCTTCTCCTCAGGTTCCTGTTTCTGGCTTTGTGTATATTCATGAATCAGTGCAATATCCACGAAACTTGCCTGTAGCAGTTGGGGAATGTTTAGTAAGACTAATTCTTTTGTTTTTTTTAAGTTTATTTTATTTATTTATTTTGAGAGAGGGAGAGAGAGAGAGAGCAAATGGGGGAGGGGTAGACAGAGAGAGGGGAGGAGAGAGAGTCCCAATGCAGGGCTTGAACTCATGAACCATAAAATCATGACCCCAGCCCAAACCAAGAGTCAGACGCTCAACTGACTGAGCCACCCAGGTGCCCCTGTAAGACTAATTCTTAAAACTCTTACATTTGTATATTTACAGGTCTAGGCCTAGCACATGGGGGAGCATGATACCGATTCTTTACATTGTTTAGAGTGTGGTCCAAGGATTTCTAGGGATTCCTGAGCCCTTCCAGAGGGTCTGTGAGATCAAAACCATTTTTGCAATAATACTAAGATATTATTTGCCCTTTTTTGTGAATTCTCTCGTATGTACTGTGTTTCCCAGAGGCTGCTTGGTATGATATGTCATCCTGCTCTGATGGCTGATGGAATGTGCGTTTGTGTGTTGTGTTTTAAAAGTTATCAGTTTTAAGGGGCACCTGGGTGACTCCGTCGGTTGAGCGTCCGACTTTGGCTCAGATCATGATCTCACGGCTCCTGAGTTTGAGCCCCATGTCAGGATCGGATTCTGTGTCTCCCTCTCTCTCTGCCCCTCCCCCACTCATACTCTCTGTCTCCCTCTCTCAAAACTAAACAAAAGTGAAAAACAAAATTTGTTTAAGTTACCAGTTTTTTTTTTTTTAATTTTTTTTTTCAACGTTTATTTATTTTTGGGACAGAGAGAGACAGAGCATGAACGGGGGAGGGGCAGAGAGAGAGGGAGACACAGAGTCGGAAACAGGCTCCAGGCTCTGAGCCATCAGCCCAGAGCCCGACGCGGGGCTCGAACTCCCGGACCACGAGATCGTGACCTGGCTGAAGTCGGACGCTTAACCGACTGCGCCACCCAGGCGCCCCTTAAGTTACCAGTTTTAATGTATAATGATAAATACTGATAGTTATAATTTACACAAACAAAAGTTTTTGGAGTCCTCAATAATTCTTTAAGAGTATAAAAAAGTTCTGGGGCGCCTGGGTGGCGCAGTCGGTTAAGCGTCCGACTTCAGCCAGGTCACGATCTCGTGGTCCGGGAGTTTGAGCCCCGCGTCGGGCTCTGGGCTGATGGCTCAGAGCCTGGAGCCTGTTTCCGACTCTGTGTCTCCCTCTCTCTCTGCCCCTCCCCCGTTCATGCTCTGTCTCTCTCTGTCCCAAAAATAAATAAACGTTGAAAAAAAAAAAAAAAAGAGTATAAGAAAGTTCTGACATGAAAATGCTTACGAACTGCTATCCTATAGATCCAGATATTACTTTTGGAAATATTTACCATAGAAGACATAGCAGTGAATGTAATGAAATAAAAACATTTTGTAATTTTTTATGACAGTGATAACGTGGCATACGACATCCCATTATTTTGTTTGTACATGATACATCTAATCTGTGGTTTAGTTCTGAATCCAGATATTGCTTTGAGAATTATACTGGTCATTTCCAGCCTCAGCAGAGTGAAGTGTCTCCAAATCGAACTCAATAAAAAACTAAGAGCTATAATGACTCAGTGAAGGCTAATTTGGCCTGACTGCCAGTAGAACACAAATTCTGTGAAAATCTTGAGTATAGCCATATAATTGGTGATTTTCCTATGACAAAGGCAAGAAAAATAAATTTTATTGAACGAACATGTCATTACTTATGAATTCTGCATAATTATGTATGCAATTTATTACTCACCCAAACACTGCCAGTCCACCAACAGCACTCCCAAACAATCACAATAATAACTAAATTTAGTTTTTCAATGTTTTGTCAATTTTCAGCTGTATAATAACCATAGCTTTATACATTTAAAAATTGTGTCGTCATGAAAGTATAGCATCAAGGTAGGCTGATAGAACATGTTTTATTTAACACTTTAACGCTGGATTGGTTAACTTTTCAATATTCAGACACATGGCCGGAGACCTGGCCTGGGTTCTGCAAAAGTTAAGAGTGAGCCTCGTACTATATACTGGGTCATCGTTTCTCATAGAAGTTGGCAAGAGTTTCCAGGATGTTCAGATCCCCCACATCGGCCACTTTTCACTAAAGCTGGTAGTTCTGGTAACACAGAAGAGAAGAAGGTGTGGAATCCACACCTCATCTTGCTTCATGGTGCTCACTACGTTTTCCATGGCCCCGGAATTGTCGGAGCAATGTGACAAGTCACCATCCATATGCAGGGAGCCTCTTGGAGCATGCGGTATAAGGCAAATGCTTCATATATGCAAAGACCAGGACAGGGAGAGCACCTGGGACCCTCCTCCTGACCCCCAGCACTCTCACATGGGCTGTGAGGATGAAGTCCAGAGTGAGGATGAAGGGCAAACATCTCCCTTGAGCAGGATCATCCTTATGTGGGGCTAGGTCTCAGGCTGTGACTGCCTAGGGGAGCTCCAGGCCCGAGGTTCCCTGTGGCTTGCCAGGTGTGGCTACCCAAGCCTGCCCGGACGCGGTTTCTCAACATGGGTTGCCCGTCAGTCCAGGAAATCTGGGTCAGAAGGCCTTGCCCAGGCCCTAGCTGTCTTTTTACACATCTCCACAGAGGTTGCTCAGGGAAAGAGTCAGGTGGGGAGCCAGGGGGAGAGGGTGTTGGTCAGGGGGGCGGGGCACCCAATGGGAAACCAGCTCAACGTCTGGCATTGTAGGAAATGGCATGACAGAGGAAGCCCTGTCCCCTTCACCTCATCTGCATGGTCCAGCTTGACCTCCTTGCGATGTCTCACATTTTTGCCTCCCAGCCCAGAAGGAAGGGTAGGAAGTGGCAGAAAAGTGACTCTGTCAACCTCTGCTGTCCCCTCTGCTCAACATATCAGTTGAGTGTCACAAGGACAGAGAAAGCCATGACCTTGGGTCCTCCTCTTCCTCCACCTCCTCCTCCTCATCACCAGTTACCACTACTGGGTGCTACACAAGGTTCAAAAGGTGATGCCATTTCCTACCCCTGAGGCATCTCAGAGCCGGGAGACTAGGAGGTCAGACATGCCAGCCTCCACCCAGGGTGAAACTCGAAAAGATTTGGAAGCTGATTGGCCCAAGCAGAAGGGCTGAGGCAGAAGGGTGGAGATAAAGGCAGAGTTGGGTTGTGAGGCAGACTGACTGTTCTGGGTCCCAGCCTGGAGAGGCCTGAGTGATGGAGGCCCTAGGGTGGGGCAGGGAGAGGTCAGAGGCTGAGGCCATGCCCATTGCTAATTCAGTCCTCATGGGCATCTGCTACCTGCCAGACTTTGTTCCGTGCAAAAGTGGTCTCTTTCCTCACAGCCCTCATGTTCCTTTCAATTAAGAAATACATTTATCGAGCACCTACCATATACCTGGCTCAGAGTGGGCCATCAGGGTCTCAAAGATAAATACAGTTCTAAAGAGCTTACAATAGAGTGTCAGAATCACCTGGGCACAGGGGTGCCTGGATGGCTCAGTTGGTTCAGCGTCTGACTTCGGCTCAGGTCATGATCTCGAAGTTTGTGAGTTCGAGCCCTGCGTCTGGCTCTGTGCTGACCGCTCGGAGGCTGGAGCCTGCTGGGGTTAAGAAGTCAGATGTCAACCACCCTAGTTATGTTGTTGCTGTAATGGGCCATAAAATATGGCGCTGAGCTTCCCAGTAGCCAAGGCAAAGAGAGAAACAGAAAGGCTCATAAATTTACCATTATCTCGTAAAATAAAACATATCAGGTTTCCAGGAGAGATCATTTTTTTCCCTGGTAGTAAATAATAAACATAATTTGCTGTGTGGGTCCTTCCTTCCATCAGTAGTATAGATGACCAGAGTAGATAATGCCTTCAGGGGTAGTTTTTCCAGTACAAAACAATGTAGTGATTTTTATATGGTCCTTTCTTCTGCCAAACATCAACGATGTCAAGAGTGTAACATTAAACTGGAACTGGGCCGAAGGCATTTTTGCATATGGTCAGCTATGCTAACATAGTTCAATTGCACAGTTTTCTGCTGCCATGAACTGATACAAAGATAGAGCTCAGACTATGTAGAGGAACGGTTACGGACTAGGACGCTTCCCCACCCCATCAGAGCTTGACTACTGACAAATGTTGCCAAGCAGAGCAAAAGTGGCATCTAAATTCTCGCTTGACTTTGTATTTCTTCACTTATGAGTGACACCAAGCATCCTTCAAAATGTTTATTGGCTTTATTTATATTAAGTAAATATACCTATATTCTTATTGATTTTGATACACCCTTTTCTGTAAACTGCTTGTCTATATTGTTTGACTCTCTTTTTGTTTTTTCCTGAAGAAAGCGTTTAATGATGAACCAAATATAGAGTCCATATTCTTTATACTTTTAGGAAAGTTGAGCTGGTTAGGCCCACTTAAAAAAAGAGCAACAAAAGAATTAGTAAAAACATAAAACTTCATGTGAATATGTATGCTTGTGAATTCATTCAACAAACATATCTGATCATGTATAATTTTCTTCCAAACCATTGCTCACATGATAGGTAAACTCAAGGCAAATAAAAGATCACTTCCCAAGCCCCACATAGAAGAAAATACTCAGGCTCATCTTTCTCTCTATGTAATTGGAGAAAATATTATGGATGTTGTGCATTATGCAATGGCTGTGTTTATTTTTCATTGGCTTCTAGGAACCTGTAGTAGGGAAATTTGCTTTGACTATCTATCATCTATCTATGTATCTTTTTATTTATTTTAATATAATTTACTGTCACATTGGCTTAGATACAACACCCAATGCTCATCCCAACAAGTGCCCTCCTCAATGCTCATCACCCATTTTCCCTCTCCTCCACGCACCCCCCCCATCCACCCTCAGTGTGTTCTCTGTATTTAAGAGTCTCTTGTGGTTTGCCTCCCTTCCTCTCTGTTTGTAACTATTTTTCCCCCTTCCCTTCCTCCATGGTCTTCTGTTAAGTTTCTCAAGATCCACATATGAGTGAAAACATATGATATCTGTCCTTCTCTGACTGACTTATTTCACTCAGCATAATACCTTCTAGTTCCATCCACGTTGCTGCAAATGGCATGATTTCATTCTTTCTCCTTGCCAAGCAGTACTCCATGGTATATACAAACCACATCTTCTTTGTCCATTCATCAATTGATGGACATTTAGGCTTTTTCCATAATTTGGCTGCCATTTTAATTAATTAATTATTTAATTTATTTATTTTAAATATAATTTATTGTCAAGTTGGCTTCCATACAACGCCCAGTAATTTGGCTATTGTTGAAAGCGCTGCTATAAACATTGGGGTACAAGTGCCCCTATGCATCAGCACTCCTGTATCCCTTGGGTAAATTCCTAGCAGTGCTATTGCTGGGTCATAGGGTAGATCTATTTTTAATTTTTTGAGGAACCTCCACACTGTTTTCCAGAGGAGCTGCACCAGTTTGCATTTCCACCAACAGTGCAAGGGGGTTCCCGTTTCTCCACATCCTCGCCAGCGTCTACAGTCTCCTGATTTGTTCATTTCAGCCACTCTGACGGGTTTGATGTGGTATCTCAGTGTGGCTTTGATTTGTACTTCCCTAATGATGATGAGTGATGTTGAGCATCTTTTCATGTGTCTGTTGGCCATCTGGATGTCTTCTTTAGAAAAGTGTCTATTCACTTTTCCAAAGTCGTCTGCCCATTTCTTCACTGAATTATTTTGTTTTTTGGGTGTTGAGTTTGGTAAGTTCTTTATAGATTTTGGATACTAACCCTCTATCTGATATGTCACTTGCAAATATCTTTTCCCATTCCATCGGTTGCCTTTTAGTTTTGTTGATTGTTTCCTTTGCAGGGCAGAAGTTTTTTATCTTGATGAGGTCCTAATAGTTCATTTTTGCTTTTAATTCCTTTGCCCTTGGAGATGTTTGACTATCTTTTTAAACTGCTTTCGGGATCTCATCTATAAAGTAGAGATAATAATAGCACCTATCTCATAGAGTTACTCCCTTTGAGAGATTTAAATGAAATAATCTGTGTACTTAAATGATAGTAAATGATCGGGTATTAGCTATGATGATGATTAGACTTCTTTTTGTTCATTCGTCAGAGTTTCCTTGTAAATGAAGGAAATATCCCTTTGTCATATGTTTTCTCGGTTATTGGAAAAGTATTTTTTTATGGTGGATTTCCAAATAAAAGATTTATTTATTTATTTATTTATTTTTAAGCGTATTTATTTATTTTGAGACAGAAACAGCATGAGCAGGGGAGGGGCAGAGAGAGAGGCAGAGAGAGAATCCCAAGCAGGCTCCACTCTGTCAGTGGAGAGCCTGATGTGGGGCTAGAACCCACGAACTTTGAGATCATGACCTGAGCTGAAACCAAGAATCGGACGCTTAACCGACTGAGCCACCCAGGCGCGCCTAGAAGGTTTATTTATGTATTTATTTATTTATGAGAGAGAGCACTCATAAGTAGGGGAGGGGCAGAGAGAGAGAGAGAGAGAGAGAGAGAGAGAATCTTAAGCAGGCTCCATGCTCAGTGCAGAGACTGACATGGAGCCCAATCCCACGACCATGGGATCATGACCTGAGATGAAATCAAGAGTTGGACACTCAACTAACTGAGCCACCCAGGTGCCCCTCTAATATAGAAGTGTTTTTTTTTTTTTAATTATTATGTGGTCAAATATATCAAATTTTCCTTTATGACTCCTGGGTATTCCATCTTGATTAGAAAAGCCTTCCCACTCCCAAATTATAAATCGATCCACCCACACTTTCTTGTGGAACATTTGTGGTTTTATTTATTGCACTTAAATCTTGTGGAACATCTATGGTTTTATTTATTGCACTTAAATCTTTGATCCATGTAGAACTTGTGTGGGCTACACTTTATTATCCAGTCCCCACCCCCAACAATAATCCAGGTATCCCAACACCGTTTCTTGAACATTCTCTTCTCCCCATTGATTTCAGTGGAAATGCTTACACCTTTCAGTAGCATTCCCAGCCCTTTCCCTAACCTAAAGTTCCTTTTGGTCCTAATATGGCAGGATGGATGCCACTGGAAGAGACAGGTGTGGATACGAGCAGCGGAGAGCACTGGACCAGGAGGTAGACAACTTGGGTTCTCAGTCTCCATTAGCTTGATGAGGAATCCTAACAATTCATGTCTGCCTTCTGGGCTTCCGTTCCTCTCATTATAGAATGAGGAGGTAAGACTAGATGGTTCCTAAAGTCTCCCAGCTACAATACTGTTTGGTTCCAGGGATTACAGAGAAAGTGCGTGCATGAGAGAGTGAGTGAGAGCTGGAGATGGAGGTATCCGTGGTGTGAGTCAGCCTCTTCAGTGCCAACCCTGCCCCCTCTCACCATCCATGCCCCCATCTCCTCTGCCCAAGGCCCAGAAGCCTGGGAACCAACTGTCTGCCATTGCTAGAGATACTAGCATGGAAGGCAAGGCCCAAGAGAAGCTGCCGATTGGGGGTCAGTGGGCAGATGGCACCAGCCCCCGAGAAGGCCAGCCGTGGGTGAGCACCACTGGAGTGCGCCCATCTCTAAGGCCCTGAATCCATCCCAAGAGAGGAAGGCCTGTAAAGAACTGGAACACCCTCCTCTGAAGGTTAGAAGTGACCATGCACGCGCATGCACACACGTCATTCCACAATGCACACGCACAAAGGAGGGCAAAATTATTTAGCCTTTGAGGTGAGGCAGACCTGGGTTCAAATCCCTGCTCCACTACTTAAACCCTGTGAACGTGGGCAAGGTACTTAGCTTTTAGGGTGTCCTCGAGTGTGAACTTCACAAGATTTATTTTTCAGTGTTTATTTATTTTTGAGAGACAGAGCGCACGCTGGGGAAGGGCAGAGAGAGAAAGAGACAGAGGATCTGAAGTGGGCTCTGTGCTGACAGCAGACAGCCTGATGTGGGGCTCGAACTCACAAACTGTGAGATCATGATCTGAGCCGAAGTGGGACACAACCGATTGAGCCACAGAATTTCACAAGACTTTTGTGACAGCTCAATGAATTCTAACACAGTGCCTGGGACACAGTGGGAGGCCACTTCGGGATATTCCATGTCTACTCCTGCTCCTTCCCTCACCATCCTGGATGCTCAAGTCTTTTGAACAGGCCATAGCATGGTGCAATGAAGAGAGCTGGGCTTTGTGAGCTCACATCCCTAGAGCACCCAGCATGGCGCCTGGCCCGCAGTGAGCGCACAGTAAGTGTATTAATGTTACCATTCATTACATCCTCGGTGAGCCAGGGAGCTCACCCAGGGCAGCATCCAGGTAGGCGACAGAAGGACGGGACACCCAGACCTGGGGGGAAGAGAGACTGACTGGGAACCCCAAGCAGGCCTGAGTCTGAGGGATTCGCTGACAGAGAATGGCATAAGGCCATCATGCAGCAACCATCCCCAGTGGGGGTCTTGACACACATCCTCACATTTGATTCAGTTCTAGACAGCCTCTGCAGAGCTGATTCCTAGCCCCACATCCCGGTCATCCCCCGCCAGCCAATAAACTGTCATCAATAAGGTTTCCAGATAAAATCCAGGATGCATGGTTACATTCGAATTTCAGATAGGCAAGTAATATTTTTTTAAATATATTAAAAAAATTTTTTTATGTTTTTATTTATTTTTGAGACAGAGACAGACAGAGCATGAGCAGGGGAGGGGCAGAGAGAGAGGGAGACACAGAATCTGAAGCAGGCTCCAGGCTCTGAGCTGTCAGCACAGAGCCTGACGTGAGGCTCGAACTCATGGACTGTGAGATCATGACCTGAGCTGAAGTTGGTCGCTTAACCGCCTGAGCCACCCAGGCGCCCCTACAAATAATATTTTTGTATAAATACGTCCTGAAGCATGGCAGAATATGCCACTCCCAAAGATGCCACTTTGACATGAAGATTATTTTGAGCTAAAGGCACTTGAAAAACAGCAGATGTAAGAAGAGCAGCCTCATCTGCCTTTTCTTCCGGGAAACAAGAGGCAATAACTCCTGTGTGACAGATGCCCTCCCTGTACCAGGAAAAAAAAGAAACATTCTCTAAACGTGAGCCAAAGCCAAGAGACTTCTGTGCAAACAGACCTCGCTAAAATAAGTTAGTCAACTTAGCTTAGTCCTTAGCTTCCGATATTTTGGTTTGGTCACTTTTCCACATTTGCTTCTCTTTGTTCAACCCAGTACGAGAGCATGTGGTTTCACCATTTCTTCAGGTCTTCATTCCCTTATGAGGGTTCCTGTGTCTTGTAAAACTTAACATAAATGTGTGTGCTTTTCTCCCGCTCATCTGTCTTATGTCAGTTTCATTCTCAGGCCCAGCCAAACAACCCTACGAGGCAAGAGGTAAAATTCTGCCTCCCCTGCAGTCCCAAATATTGTGTGGGACATGTGTAGACTAAAGAAAAAAAGTTGTTTATCTGATATTCAAATTTAACTGGGTGACCTGGATTTTTATTTGCTAAAGTTGGCTACCCTAGCCATTGATCGGCCATCGCAATGAAGTCCATTGTGGCCATCACAACTTAATATTTGTAGAACATTTTAGTGACCATTGCATCAGCTGTGTGCTGCCCTTTGCAGTCAAAGTCATATCCAATAGCTGGTATGATCTTCCTTTCATCAGATATCACCTGGTGGCGCACTGGACACCACAGTAGGGGGACGTGCAGGTGCTGCTGAGGGGAGGGCCAGAGGCTAAGGACAGGAGAGTGAACTTGGAAGTGAGCGGAGGCTGGCTGTGGGTGCCCTCATTCAACAATATTATTATAACTTCCATTTACATGCAAGGAAACTGAAGTGCATGCATGTAAAAATATGGATATGGATAGAGCTCAGGGTGCTTGGGTGGCTCAGTCAGTTAAGTGTCTGACTTCGGCTCATGTCATGATCTCATGGTCTGTGAGTTCGAGCCCCGCGGCGGACTCTGCGCTGACCGCCAGTCAGCGCAGAGTCCGCTTTAGATCCTCCGTCTCCCTCTCTCTCTGCCCCACCCATGCTCACGCTCTCTCTCTCTCTCAAAAACGAGTAAGTATTTAAAAACTAAATAAATGATATAAAAATTTGGATAGAGCTCCATGCTTTCCAAGCCCTGGGAGGAGAAGTTAACAGATTTGCACAGGGTCCCCCGGTTGGTAGATAATGGCTAACTGAACTCTGCAACCTTGGGGGTCGCCCATCTTTCCTCCCTTTCAGCCACTGGATTCCGCTGTATGTGAATTGGAGTTTTCTGTGTGTTTGTCTCCCCTACCCAGCGTCACCCCTCCTACCCACCCCAGGCTGGGCCCCCAGAGGGCCCGGACAGTCTTATTCACCTGGAGATTCTCAGTCTGGAGCTAGGAGTTGGTGCTCAGTAAATGTGTATTCCCAGGAAAGGTTACTCACAGGGGTCCTTTCTGTCCTGGATGCTATCTCTGAAGCCACTGCTTCCTTGGGACAATGAGGATGACACTGGCCACAACTCTCCAGCTACTCTGCTCCCCTACCTCCAGGCCACAAAGACCTGGGGCCCCTTGAAGGAGTCAGGAAAGGAAGGGCAGGTACCCGGGTGGGACAGAAGACTAGGCGAGGTTGAAGACACTCAGGGTTCTGAGGAGGTAAAATACCAAACGCGTACCTAGGTACATGACATTGTTTCTGATTTAGCAGTTGTGGCATTTATGGGATGGGTAGGTCCCTTAAATTAAAGTTCAGTGGGGGAGAGGTCAGGGCAGGGATAGGTTCAGGGTCAAGATCAGGATTAATATACTCAGGCAGTGCTGAATATGTTTTAGCATGTCGGAGCAGCAAACCATGGCTGCCCTCTTCCCCGACGCAGCCCCAACTCTTGCCCCCACCCCCCGGGCCAGACATACTGGCTACCGGTCGTGCATGCTTCCGCGGCAAGGCCTTTGCTCTAGCTGTTGAGTCTTCAGAATGCCCTTCCCCCAGATGTCCACCCAGCTACACCTTGCCGCCTTCAAGCCACCTTCTCAGTGCCGCTGGCCCTTGCTCGTGCTTCCAAATGGTGTAACTTCTCCTCGGACTGGCACCCCTCATCACCCTTACCCGGTTTTGTTCGCTAATGTACCCCAAACCTGCGGAATATCGCCTGGCATCATGGGTGCTCAATAAACGTGTGGGGTACTGAACTTGCTGAACTGGATTTGGAAGGGACCTTGATAATCTAGTTATTTCTATTTCAGAGTTTCTCATGGAGCTCATTAAAATACCCCAACCAGAGTCCCTTCCCTGAACCTTCTGAGTCAGCTTGAGATGTTCCCCAAGACTTCTGATGTAAAAGCTCCTTCTCTGGTGCAGTCCCCTCACTCGGCCAAGCAGGATCCCAGCAGGGCCTGCCTCGGTCAAGGTCAAAGCATAGTTAGGGCCTCAGCCAGCAATCCAGTAATTCTCTCCCACTGGGGCCCTTTCTAACTCTTCAGGCAGATCTGGGGCACCTCCTACTCCTTTGTGGGGACCCTCAGGTCAGAATATTAGTTATCAGAGTCCCTGGGGGTATTGATCTCTGTCTAGATTTCTCCCTACCTAGCTAACCTAGCACATAGTTGGAACTCAGTGAACTGGTTCTTATTACTTACTGCCGTAGTCTTAGTAAGCAGCAATGCCTGGGACCTAGGCATCAACCCAGTCGATCTTCATTTCACACTCCCCAACGAGGCTGAGCAGGAGCAGGGCTGGAGGACTCAGGAGCTGAAGGATGCCTCTGCCTCTTTCTTTCATTATGCACTGAGTTTAGGAGCAATGTCTTATAGTGGCTAGAGCCCTGGGCTTGGAGCCAGCTGCTAATTGCCTTGTGGCCTGAGCACATACCATAACCATTCTGAGTCTGTTTGTTAATCTGAAAAATGGGCTAACTTCCAGGATTGACATGAAGCTTCCATCTGATAATGTACCTCTGGAAGCTCCTTGTAAACCACAGATCATCACATGAACCCAAATTATTAGGCATCAGCCCTCTTGCTCCATGCCTCCCCTGGCCCCCCAACCTTCCGAGAGCAAAGTTCCGGGGCCTTGTCCAGAAAGCTGAGGTTCTTCTACCCAGCACCCCCCAAACCCCAGCTCCGCGTGTGGCCACTCCTCCTTACACACCCTTCACCCTGGCCGGAGTTAGTCACCACCCTTCCACGCCTACACACCTTTGCACAAACCGTTCTTCCTGCCGGGAATGCCCCCCTCCTTTGCTACTGGGAGAATTCCAGCCTCACCTGCTTCCCTGTCTCCCTATGCCTGATGTGGAGTCAGGCAGTCTGGGTTAGATTGTTGGCTCTGCCACCTACCGGCTGAGTGACCTCGGGCAAAGTTCCTTAACCTCTCCCGCGTAGGTTTGCTCATCTGCAAAATAGAGACAATAACAAGACCCACCTCTTTGGGGCACTGCGAGGATGCACGGAGATAACACAGAGCCTGACCCCGGCCTGGCACACTCCAGGTGCTCAGGAAATGATAGCTAACATCACTACTCTTAGTGTGATTATCAATAGCTCCCCTGTCCCAGCTGACCCAGGATCTCTGCACTCCCCACCACCCTGGGAGGTCCTGGCCTGTCCTCAAAGAACACCCAAGGGAAGTCTTTGGGAAAGTGAGGGAACTTTCCTGCCCTTACTGATTAACAAGGCAATTAGGATGAGAGCCAAATGACAGTAGAAATAGAACTCGCCAAGAAGAGCTGCGTTCTTAGAGAAGAGAGCTGCATCTCAGCAGGGGAGGGGAGCCCAGGGAGGGAGAGACCACAGCTGCAATAGGAGATTAGCCATGTGACCATCCTCCATTTTGGAGGGGAAGGGCCAAGGGCCGGACAGCTCTGCTTGAACTCTGAGCCCTGCCCAGGCTCTTCCACTTGCCAGGGCCTGTCTTTTTTTCTGGTCAGCTCCTCACCCCATCCCTCATTCTAATGGTGGCTACTTCCACAACCACCGATAATTCTCGCTAATTATGCAAATACAGGCCAGCACTGTGAAAATAGGGTACCAACTAAGAGCGTGGGCTTTGGAGGCAGGCCAAGTATCTGGCATATAATGAACGATCACCATCATCATCTCACATCTTCACAATAACCACTAGATGACAGTGAGCTTTGGAGCCAGACTGCCCCGGGGTTCAGTCCCTGCTCCACCACTTTCTAGGTGTGTAAAGCCTGATAAACTGCTCAACCACTCTGCTTCAGTTTCTTCCTCATCTCTGAGATGGGGATGACAAAAATAGCGCCTACCTCACTGAGCTCATTTGCAGATGAAATGGCATCGTGTCTTTGAAGCACTTAGCACAATGCTTGCAAGACGGGAAGCACTTCATAAATGTTAGTTACTGTGAACCACTTCTCAATTTGGGGCATGATGAAACAGAAGGAAAGAGAAATAAAGTAACTTGACCGAGGTCACCAAGATTGTCAATGGTGAAGCCAAGATTCCACCCTGAGCTGTTTGACTTCAAAGTCAGAGTTCCCTTGGCTCTTCTATGTTGTCCCATATTTTTATTACCCTCATTAAATACACTTAAGCCAGAAAACAATTTAAAAATATATACTAGCTATAATGACAATGGGTTGAAACCCTCCAAATACACTTAAATCCATGAGTTTATGATTAAAAAAAATTAATCACCTTTGGAGATGCTAAGAAAGTAACTCATTATTGTGAAAACTGTAAATAAAGGGAAAGGAATCAAGCACTGATATGTTTTTCCTGTGTGGCTCGTAAAAGTTCACTCAGGTTAACCATGTAGTGAAGAGAGGGAGGTTTCTGTTAGTAAAGGTGTTTCAGCTGTCAGATGCAGGAAGAATGACAGAATATCACTATTTTGCAACCCCTAATGAAATAATGGATCCAAGCATTGATTATCCACAGCTACTTACGATGTATCTCTCTTGATAGAAGAACACACCCGGGGAGTAATCTTCCCAGATGTTGAACCTGAATCACATCAAGCTTCTACATATAGAGATGCAACCAAACTCCAGGCTGTGGGAAACTCTACAAGACAAATGACCTTGTTTCTTCAACAAATAAATTGCTAGGTGGGGGGAAAGAGAAAAGGAGGTAATGGTAGTTTAAAAAACGCTTAAGCAACACCAATCATGTGCATTACAGAGACTGTATCTGGATCCCAATTTAAACAAATTACTTTAGAAATGAGACCATTGGAGAATTCGAACAGATATTTGATATTAACACATTGCTGTTAATTCTATAGGACTATTTTTTAAGTCCTTATCTCTTAGAGATATGTACTGAAATATTTACAGATGAAATGATGTAATATCTGAGATTTGCTTCAAAAGAACCCCGGGGTAGGGTAGGCCTGCAGATGAAACTCAGTGGGCCATGAGTTGATAATCATTGAAGTGGGGTAATGAGTACATAGGAGTTTGCTATATTATTCTTTACGCTTTTGTATGTTTGAAATCTTCCATAATAAAAACTACAAGAAAAAAACAAATGAGGGGAGGACCAGAGAAAGAAGGAGAAAGAGAAAATCCCAAGCAGGCTTCGCACCGTCAGCTTAGAGCCCGATGTGGGGTTCCATCCCACGAACCGTGAAACCATGACCTGAGCAGAAACCAAGAGTCGGACACTTAACCGAGGCACCCAGGCGCCCCTAGACTATTTCTAACGCTGAATGTCTGCCATGTGCCAGGCACAGTTTTAGGTCCTTGATTTGTTCTCAGTCATTGAATCTCTGAGCCACCATAAGGGCAGGGAACCTGTATTGTGCCCATTTTAGAGGTAAGGATGCGAAGGTCTAAAGAGGTTAGTTAACTTGTTCCAGGTCACAAACAGCAAGTGGAGAATCTGAGATCTGAGCTCAGACATTCCAGCTCCAGAGCCCTGGTGCTTAAGTTCTACTATAGGCCCAACATGCAGTGCTAATCATCCATCCACCTGAGCCCCTCTGGGGTCCTTTCTGCATTCACAGGCGCTCCCTGACCCTCCTGCATCCCTACCTTGCCCGCTGCCAGGCAGAAGAGGGCGGGGGCTGTGGGAACCTGCCAGTGGGACCCCACCTCGAGAGTTGAGGTGCGTGAGAAGAGCACTCCTGAGAGTCTCTGACCCATGAATTTTGGGCAAGGGCGGAGCCCTGGCTTGAGGTGGGGGCAGAGCTGTGCCAGGCAGGAGCAGCTGAACATTTCCTCCTTGTACTCGCAGCCCTTCCTGTCTTGCACTGAGTGTGGCAAGGCCTGATGGGCCCTCACCTAGGTGTGTGTGCCCACGGGGAGGACCGGCCGAGCCAGCAGGCTGACTGCAGGAATGGGAAGAATCTTCTCTGAGGGGGGGAAAGAGGCAGGAGGCCGCACACAATGACATCGAGGTGTCCTCATGGCCTGTCCCCAGTTGTCTTCCAGCTACCGAGACGCGATACGAGTTTGGCCTCCTGGCTCTCTGGAGATTACAATCTAAAGGATTTGAGGATTAAAATCTCCAAATATTCTGAGTGCTTGTAGCCACCCCGGCAGGCCGGCACCCTGTCGGCATAGTTTTCTGCTATTTGAATCGTCTCCCCATCCTCTCCCTCACCTCATTCATTTTTTTAAAAATTGTTAATGTTTATTTTTGAGAGAAAGAGACAGAGAGACAGTGTGTGAGTCGGGGAGGGGCAGAGAGAGAGGGAGACACAGAATTCGAAGCAGGCTTCAGGCTCTGAGCTGTCAGCAGGGCCCTATGGCAGGGCTCGAACTCGTGAACTGTGAGATCATGACCTGAGCCGGATGCTCAACCCACTAAGACACCCCTCCCTCACCTCATTCATTGATTCGGCACTTACTCCACGGCAGGCACTGTGCCTGGCACTGAGGATATAAGGGTGGATAAAACAAGGTTTTATTTATCTCAGGAAGCTCACAGTATGCTAGGGAGGCAGACGCAGGAACAGAGAAATTCGAGGGTGAAAGAGAAAATACCTGCTCCTCACTCCCTCTCCCCAGGAGAGGCCTGTGGGGCTTAGCTCCCCATCTCTGGCCTAGTCTGGGTGGGTCACAATCCCTCTGTGAGTCTCCCTTCCCTATACCTTCTTGTGGGCTTTCCTTTAAAAGAGTGGGGAAGATAGAACGGTTCAGTCTAGACCAGCATAGTTGAACAGAAAGAAATATGTGAGACACAAGTGTGTGTCATGTAAGTAATTTAACTTGTTTTCATATCCACGTGAAAAAAAGCGAAAAGAACAAGTAGAACTAATTTAAAAAAAAAATTTGTTTGCATTTATTTCTTTTTGAGAGACAGAGTGAGACAGAGCGTGAGTGGGGGAGGGGCAAAGAGAGGAGACATAGCATGTGAAGCAGGCTCCTGGCTCTGAGCAAGCGGTCAGCACAGATCCTGACACGGGGCTCGAACCCACAAGCCGTGAGATCATGACCTGAGGCAAAGTCATCGTGACCTGAGGCAACGTCGGATGCTCAACAGACTGAGCCACCCAGGCGCCCCACAAGGAGAACCAATTTTAATAATATATCTTATGTAACCCAACATACCCCAAATACTATCACTTCAACCTGGAGTCAATATAAAAAATGTGAATAAGATATATTACATTAGATTTTCATGCTTGGAAAGGCAGTGTGTGTTTTACACTTACAGTATATCTCAGTTTTGACTCTTCACATATTAAGTGTTTGGCAGCTACCCGCGGCTAGTGGCTACTCCATTGGACAGCACACATCCAGATGATCAGTTTGGGATTTGGTCGGCCCTGGCCAATTTTGGAGCTGGAAACTCAACTCCATCACCCAAGAAACAGGCTGTGTCTACTGTGCCAGGAAGAAGGGTAACCGCAGCCTCATGTTCCTGCCCAGAACACAGACCCCCCGGGGGGCCAGGCAGGAAAATGGGCTGAGGCTGCGCCCTGGGTGTGGCCCATTAGCCAATCAGAGAGCTAAGGGCTAAGGGGTGGGGGGAAGGGAGCCCCCTTCGTCAGGGCTCTGACAACCCCAATGTGGGCACAGAGAGAGCTCAGAGACACCGTGCCCTTATTCTGTGGTCTCCTCCTTGTCACATGCCTCTCCATTCCTTCCTCCAGCTGCGTCTGCCAGAATGCTACCTTCGAGATGTAGGGACAAAATCAAGGGAAAAAAGAAGGCAGACCAGAAGAAAACACACCAATATTTTAACCATGATTTTTCTCCAGGTTATGGAAGTAGATAAGTATTTTTTTCTTCCCATTTTACCACATTTGCTTAAATTTTTTTAAATTATGAACACACTATGTAACCGGAAAAGGAAATCTGTATAGATTTTTTAAATCATGCTTGGTGTTCAAAGACCGGTTTAAATGCCAACTCCCTTGAAGGATTCCTAGGCCTCCCTCTGTGTCACTTTCCTCTGTTATGGTTCTTACTATACAGCCCTGAGGGTCCCGAGTTTAACCGTGGGCTTGTCTTCTCTCCTCTCCAGCATCTTGAGGGTGGCTTCTGCATCTTGCCATCACCATAAGGCCTGCCTCCGTGTCTTCTAGCCAGTAGGGGCTCTCTACATGTTGTGGAATGGATGACTGAGGCAAGCTGGAGCCTGCAAGGCTCCAATTGGGCTGGATGCCTTAGGGTTCAACAGAGTCCTGCTATTTCTTCTTCTTCCAGCCAAGCTGCTCTGCTCCCTGACTTCCATTTCCCAATGTATAAAATCACAAAGTCCACAGGTGGCAGGGGACACACCTTGAGAGTTCACACTGTCCAGTCCGGGTCATACTCTTCCTTCCTCTCCTCTCCCTGTTTCTTGATAGGTTATGTGCTTTATCCACTTGAGCCCAACCTGGTTGTGAACATGTCAGAATTTAAAGTCCCCTAGTGCCAAAAGAAATTGGATAGCCTAGAAGGAATGGATAAATTCCTAGAAACGCACAACTTTCCAAGACTGAATCATGAAGAAATAGAAAATCTGAAGAGACTGTAACTAGTAAGGAGAATGAATCAGTAATCAAAAACCACCCATCGAAGAAAAGCCCAGGACTATATGGCTTCACTGGTGAATTCTACCAAGCTTTTCAAGAATTCACTCCAATCCTTGTCAAAATCTTCCCAAAAATTGAAAGAAGGGAACACTTCCAAATTCATTTTATCACACCCGCAGTATTCTGATATCAAAGCCAGACGATGCTATCACAAGAAGAGAAAACTACTAGGTGTTTACATCCTGATGAACATAGATGCCAAAGTCCTTAACAAAATACTAGCAAACCGAATTCAACACATGTAAAGGATCACACACCATGTCCAAGGAGGATTTATCCCTGGATGCAAAGACGGTTCAACAAACAGAAATCAATTAATGAGATACATCCATGAACAGAATGAAAGATTTTTTAAAAATCACATTAGCATCTCAGTAGATGCATTTGACAAAATTCAGCATCTTTTCATGATAAAACTCAACAAACCAGGGATAGAAGGAAATTACCTCAACATAATAAAGGCAATATGTGAAAATCTTGTCACTAATATCATACTGAATGTTGAAAAACCGAGAGCTTTTCCTCTAAAGCTACTTTCTCTCTTGCCACTTCTATTCAACACGGTACTGGAAGTTCCAGCCAGAACAATTAGCAAGAAAAAAGAATAAAAGGCATCCACATTGGAAAGGAAGAAGTAAAAATATCAGCTTGCAGATGATATGACCTCATAGGTAGAAAACCCCCCAGAGATTCCAGAAAACCCCATCAGAATAAATGAATTCAGTAAAGTTATGGGATACAAAATCAACATACAAACCAGTTGGAGGGACGGATAAAGAAGTATAGTGTACACACAATGGAATATTATTCAACCTTAAAAAAGAGGGAAACCCTGCCTTTGGGGTAACACGGATGAAACTTGAAGACATTATAAGTAAAATAAGCCAGTCACGAAAGGAGAGAAACGCTGTATGATTCCACTTTCATGAGGTATCTCAAGGAGACAAACTCATAGAAGCAGAGAGTTGAATGGTGGTTTCCAGGGGCGGGGGGAGGAGGAGGAAATGGAGAGTTGTTGTTTAATTAGTATAAAGTTTCAGCTATGCAGGATGAATAAGTCCTAGAGATCTGCTGTACGGCATCGTGCTTGTAGTTAACAATATTGGATTGCACACTTAAAAATATAAAAGGGTATATCTCATGGTAAATGTTCTTATCACAACAAAATGTTTCTTTAAAAAAAAAAAAAAAAAGGAGGAAGAAGAAGAAGAATTCAAAGGCAACAGGCCCGGTCAACTTGTCCTCAATTCTAGCTCCAGCCCTGGCCTGTAGAGGCACAGCCACTTTCTCTTGTTTTCTTTCCTGGGCTTCCTTCTGGGACCCTTAGTGTGACAGAGCCCTTGCCCGGCCCAGTTGATGGCTTGGGACTGTGTTGGGGGTGGAGGAGCTCATGCCTGGTTGTCAGGCCTTGGCCATGGTCTCTTTTGTGAGATGCAACTCTCTGCTGGTTCATGTTCTGGCCTCTTTCCAGAAAAAGTGCAAATCTGTCTCACGCCAGTGACTGTCAACAGTTCTGGGGAATTTTTTTTTTTTTTTTTTTTAACATGAGGCTGATCAAACACTTGTAACGGGCCTGAGACATCTCCCAGACCTCACTGTCACGAGTGCTGCAGAGAACTGTCTTCACAGCCTCAACCACACAGACGCCACTGAAATATTTACAAGGTTCCTGGCTCATGAAACGGAGCTTTCCGCTTAGGAGAAAGGGAAGGGACGTGGTGCGTGCGAAGTATCTACAACGTGTCGCACCACTCAGGGAGTTCCACTTTCGTGGTTTGTTTCTGTGAGGGACCTCCTGGAAGCTGACGCTTGCTCAAGGAAATGAACTTCTAATGGTGGCATTCTGAGCCTGGTGTAGTCTTGCTCCAGGGTAGAGGGCTAGGAAAGGGGTCTCTCCAACCCACCTCTTGGAGAGTTGTCTCCTGTGCTTGTGAATTCAGCTGCCTTGCCTAGACCAACCTCCACCCTCACCCTGGGCTAGGTCGTCTTGGGATTAGGCACACAGTTGGTGCCTCCTGTTTTCCTTCCTCCAAGCACTTATTTTTGTGCCCTTCTGGTCCCTTGAAGGGCCGCCCTTCCTATCTCTGCCACCACTCTCTGTCTGTGGAATCCTACTCTTTTCTTTCAGAGGCTGTTCAAAAGCCACCTCCTCCAGATCCTTTCTGTCCCCCAACCAAATATAACCGCTCCTTCTTCGGAACCTCCTGAAAGCACATCAATCATGTGTGACTTAGTCTGTAGGGTACCAGGGGATAAACACCTGTCATGTCACACCTACTAGAATTTTATGGCTCTTTGTAGCACACGCTACATACAGACTGGTGCTTGTTATAAGCTTCTGAACAATGACGAGGGTAGTGCCCATTCAACACACATTAGGGGCATTAAACTGAGTTCCCCGAGGGTGTGGATGGCTGTTCCACATCTTTGTCTCCTCAGCACCTAGCATGGAGCTGGCACACAGTAAGCTCTTGATAAGTGGCCCTGAATGGATGTTCACAACAGCTCTAACCTGTCAGGCCTATCACATCAGGCCCTGTGCGAAGCTTGTTCCTAATTAGCTCATCGAGTCCTCCCAATCACTCTTTGAGACAGGCACTAAGGTTCCCCACTAAAAAGCAAGGCCCACAGGGCAGGGATTTGTGTCTTTTGTGTTAGATGCTGTATCTGCATGATTGCCTGAGATGTAGCAGGCCCTCGGTGAATATTGGTTGAATGAGTGAATTAATGAATGAATATCCATTTTACAGATGAAAAAACTAAGCTTGGAGAGGTTTAATGACTTGCGTAAGTGGTAAGATCAAAATTTGCACCCAGATAGACCTAATCCAAAACCTACCTGTATTCTTCTTTATCAGTGAGCTCTACCCGGTGGAAGAGGAGTGGGGGCTGGAAGGATAGTCTTACTTTTTTTTTTTTTTAATGTTTATTTTTTGAGAGAGAGAGGGAGATGGAGCGTGAACAAGGGAGGGAGGAGAGAGAGGGAGACAGAATCTGAAGCAGGCTCTAGGCTCTGAGCTGTCAGCATAGAGCCCGATGCGGGGCTCAAACTCACGGACCGTGAGATCGTGACCTGAGCTGAAGTTGGATGCTTAACCGACTGAGCCACCCAGGCGTCCCAATCGAGTCCAACCTTTAAGGATCTTTCCGTCTGGTAGAGAAGCAGACATGCACATATAAAAATCACATAGCACAACGTGTGGTCTCAACAGAACCCATGGCCATGCTAGGAATCAGGGAGGGCCAGCCCCAACAGCAAGACCCAGGGGACAGAAATGACTTATCAAGGGTCTGGACACTGCTAAGAGCAACAGAGCAGATGGGGCTGGGTGTGAAGAGCCTGGAAACCGCAGCTCCTGCACTTGGCTCCCCCTGCCCCAGCTCCCAGCAAACGCCCAGAAGTTGGGGGGTGGGGAGGAGAGAGGGGGACTGGAATGTGGTTTCACACCTGTAAGCAGTCCCTGCAGCTGGGAAGAGGCTTCATGTCCCTGTGCTGTGGAGACACATCTGGGGAGGCCTCTTGTCACGGGGGAGGGGGTGAGGAGGTAGGAATGGAAACCCTAGCATAGAGAAGTTGTGTCACCAGGCTGTGGTTGGCCAGTCCGGGAGGTCAGGTTCTTTGTGGCAGGGCTGCTGGAGGGGGAGGTAGAAAGGGCCTGTAAGGACAGCAGTGAGAGGGGCAGGGGGCCAGGGACCAGGAGGACAATTTGTAGGAAGGCAGCCACTGCTGAAGCCCAGGTAAAGCCAGGAGGGCACATTGGTATGCCTGAGCTCACCTGGACCTCCACCTCTCATAGCCCACCCTGAGAAACCTGCTTGCTGTGAGGACCGGAGCTCTAGCCACTGCCTCGTCCCTTCCCTCTTACTGACTTCAAATGTGCAGGTTCTTTCTTCATCCCTGGGGGACAGGGGCTGTTGCAGGTTGGGGGGGGGGGGGGCAGTTATGGGTAAGGATCTGGGAAGAGGTACCCGGAAAGCTCTGCTTTTGCCCATCTAGGGAGCCGGAGAACCCCCAGCGCCCCCCACCCCACCCCGACCAAGTGCTGTCACTGAAACACTCTTGGCCTGATGGTCCTGGAGATGGGGTCACATCCACTCTTCTCATCTCAGCTTGACCCCCAACATGTCATGTAACTTTGGGTTTGTCACTCACCCTCTTTGGCCTCTGGCTTCTATGACTGTAGAAAGAGAAACCTCGCCTCTGTCCACACCTCCGCCCCCCCGGCCCCCGTCCCACCTCCCAGGCGCTTGCTGCAAACAGAGCTGGCTGAGAAGCGGAGCAGAACAAGGATGGGGGTGGGCTGCCTCGCTTGCATTGGCCTGAAGGGAGGGGAAAGGAAACGTGGGGGCCCACACCCTCCCCTGCTCTGAGGAACGGCCCCGGCCACATGGACTGGTGGTCTCTGAGTCTGTCCCTCTTACCTCAGCCTGGTCATTGAAGACGATGAGGGGGTTCTGGGAGAGAGGGAAGAACTTTCTTCTGACTCTCCACCCCCCTCCAGGTGCTGCTCTGGGCCTCCTCTCCCCACCTCTTCCCTCCTTGGCCTCACTCTGCAGGATGTCGTCATGTATTCCATGATTCAGCCACTGTCCACGTGCTAACGACCAAGGAGCCCCAAACCTCCGAATCCAGCCCAGTCCCAGCTGCCGCACTGCTCGACTTGATGAGGCCCCAGAGCTGGGCTCCAGGGTGGGAAAGGGCATGACATTCCCCTAAAATACAATGCAAGGTGCTTCCTGAGCTATGTAAGGAAGGCACTGCCTAGACATCTCTTCTGGGCACCAGGAGCCTCTAGCTAACTGCCTAGGAGACATCTCTACCTAGATATCCCAGGAGCACCACAAACTCAACCTGACCCCCTCCCCCCACCACCAAACACATCAGCCCCATCCTCCCTCTTACTAATGGCACCATTCTCCCAGGGTCTCAGCCTACAAATCCCTCTGTCTTCAGCCTCTTCCCAAGTCCTGTCAATCCTGCCCCAAGCTGTCTGCCTCTCTCCATCTTTTCTGCCCCTGGATCATATGTCTTATTTTTTTTTTTAAACATTCTTTTTTTTTTCAAACGTTTATTTATTTTTGGGACAGAGAGAGACAGAGCATGAACGGGCGAGGGGCACAGAGAGAGGGAGACACAGAATCGGAAACAGGCTCCAGGCTCTGAGCCATCAGCCCAGAGCCTGACGCAGGGCTCGAACTCACGGACCGCGAGATCGTGACCTGGCTGAAGTCGGATGCTCAACCGACTGCGCCACCCAGGCGCCCCTCATTTGTCTTATTTTTAAATTAGCAAACATGCATGGGGCACTTGGTATATGCCTGGCTCTGCTCTGAGTGCTTTACTAATACTAACTCAGTGAGGAAACAGAGGCACAGAGAAGCAAAGCATCTTGCCCAGGGCCGGGATTTGAGCCCAGGCAGACCGCTCTGCAGTCTGGGCTCCAGGCCGCCACAAGAACTCACAGAGTCTGCATTCTTATCAGTGTTGCCCTCCTTCAGGCCCTCCCCACAGTTCCTCACAGGCTGACCCTTCTTCCCTTCTTGTTCAAGAGAATGCTTTAACGACAAATATCACTACAGCAGTTTGGTCTTTCTGAAGCATGATTTCGAACCTATTCCCCTGCTTGAAAACCCTTGGAACTTCCCCCTGCCCCCACTTCTGATGCTAACAGAATAAAGCCCATTCTCTGGGCTAGAGAGTCAGAGATGTGACCCCAACAAGCTCCCGGCTCCCTGGGGAACCTCTCACTGTGCCTGGCTCCCCTCAGGCACCCCTTTCTCTAGCGATCCTGCCCGAGCCTGCTTCCCACCCTGGCAGTGCGCAGGGGTGAGCTCTGAATGGACCTTTTCCCGCCGAAGAAAGGCTGCATGTCTGAGTCCCCTTTGAACCACCAAAGCTTCTACCACAGTGTGTCACATAGAGCTAGGCACGACACACGTGATGAAGGAATAACAGCGGAACTGAGCTGCCTTATGAGGGTGGAAATTATTTCATTAAACAACATCTATGGAATCCTTGAGGCTAATACTAACAGCTGACGCTGAGAGCTTAGAAGAGAAAGAGGGACCAAAAGTCTAAACACAAGATATGTGTCAGAGGTCACAATTGCCAAGGAAATAAAATAAAGCCGGGGCAGGAAAGAGACTGCCCGATGAACTGGGTGGTGGTACATTGGTGGCATTCCTACTTATATAGGATCATGAAGACCTTCCCAAGAAGGTGATGTGTGAGCAGAGCCGTGAAATGAGTGAGGGAGTGACCCATACAGCAATCTGTAGACATTCCAGGCAGAGGATGTAGCAAGTGCAAGGGCCCTGAGCTAACAGTATACTTAGCCTGTCAAGGAACAGCCAAGAGGCCTGTGTGGCAGGAGTGGAGTAAACAGGGAGAGAAGGAGCAACTGAGATTCGCAAATACATGAAAATGCTGAGGCCTACATAAATTCAGGCTCTGTGTAACACCATATGTCTGGGTAATAGTCACAGCTAGGATTTATCGAGTACATTCCACATGCCTGCCACAGTTCTCAGCCCTGCCAACGTGGAAACTGCTAGACAGGTTCTCTCAGAATCTACCAGGGAGACAAAGAAACTCCACAGTGTCATGTGACGGGTGCTAGGAAACTACAGAAAAAGCACCAATCCCAGACCAGAGGCCAGGGAGGCTTCCTGGAGGAGGTGGCCACTAGAGCTGTCACGCAGGAGGAGAAAACTGCTCCAGAACACAGATTCGGGGGGGGGGGGGGAGGGGACGGTGGTGGCGTGCAGGCCAGGCAGACCTTGGGCAGCAGTGGGGGTGGGGGGAACTATGCCAACAGTTTGCAGGAGGAAGGGGGCAGGAGAAGGGCTGGGAAGGACAGCGAGGGCTGAGAGAGCCTCTAGACAGGGACACCCCGGCTTAAGCAAGCATATAGGCAGTTGGTAGCTAGGGGGCGGGACACAAAGGGTGAACAGAGTTGGAGTCACAACTCAATAATCTAGCTGCACACCAAGCGCCCTGCTCTCTCACCGTCATTGGGTGGGTCTAGCTGAGAGACGACAGAGAAGCAGACAGTAAGGGGCCATCCCTGCATTGGGACTTGGTTTCTCATCTTATCCTAGGAAGTTCAGATCCTTTTAGGCAGATCTCAGAGTCCTCACCTTGGAGCGGCCCAAGACACTAATTCCTCAGCTAATAATGATTCACATGCTGGCTGCACTTTGTGGTCTTCAGTGCGCTTCCACCGCCATAACCTGTGTGCCTCACAGTCAATCTAGGATGGATAGAGCTCTTTCTTTCCATAGGAGACGCTGCAGCTCACAGAGATCAAGGCCTTGCCAAAGTCACAAGGCCAGAGGGTGATCAAGTTGGGAATCCAGCCCAGCTCGTGAGATTGCAAACTCCGTAGCAACACTGCAGCAGCTTTGGAAAACTGGGCTTGGCGATGGCCAATTCCCAAGGACAAGCCTGGGAGAGGGGAGGGAACAGGCTCTGGAAGGGGGCAGGGGTGATGGAGGCAGGAGTGGAGGCAGACAGGAAGCAGCATCTTGGGAATGGGGATGGGAGTTGGAGACGCTTTGAGACAGAGCTAGAAGCCTCTCCAGAAAGGCCTGGTTAGATGGTCCAGCAGGGCTGAAAAAAACAAAAACAAAAACAAAAACACCAGCACCTGCATCCTCCCACACCAGGCCTCTGCGACAAGGCAGGGAGGGGCCCATTGCTCCCATTTCACAGGTGGGAAAATGGAGGCAAAGGAGAGGTGCCTATATGGCTTGCCAAAGGCCCATAGGAACTGAGGGCCCAAGGGGCCCTATTAGAAGCCAGGGAGGGTAGATGAGCCAGCCGTGGGAGACTTTCCCCACTCTGCCGTGGATGATGAAACAGATGAGAGGGGAGGTGGAAATGGAGACAGAAATCTGGGACGCATCCAGAGGCAGGGAAGGGGGAGGCTGAGGCTTGAACAGAAAGAACCTGTCAGCGGCAGAGATGGTGGAGCGATAAGGCCCTGACACCCAGCTCCAGTTACAGGCAGGCAGCATCAGCTGGTCGGGTGTCACGGAGTCCCCGCGCCTCCTCCCGCCCTGCGGACCCATCCACTTGGGTGGCTCTGCAGCACGCGCTCCCTAGTCCCGGGATGAGGGTTCAGGGTGGAGGGGAGGGGGGAGGGGGCGGCGCGCCTCCTCCTCCCCACGGGCTTGTAAATCCGCAGCGGCCTCCGCAGCAGCCTCCCAGCCCGCCCCCGGGCCCCCTCCTCCTCCTGCGCCTGAATGGTACATTCCGGTCCGCCTGGCCCGGCTGCAGTGGATGTTGCTAGAACCCACGCGGAGGAAGGAAGAGACGCAGGCAGGCTGCGGTGACCCAAGCGGCCGCCCCTGCCTCAGGGACCCCTTCCCGGAGAGACGGCACCATGACACAAGGAAAGGTACCGGCATCTCCCCCACCTGCACCATCATCCTTCATCCTTCGGCTCCCCGCTCCCCGTCATCCCGAGCAAACTCTTTGGACCACTATAAGCATCCTTAACCGGCGCTTGTGCGAAGGTCCTCTGTGGTCCTTGTTGCAGTCAGAGGACCAAAAGGCGCATTTCAAGTGATAGGTCAGGGCCTCTTCCTGCCCAACAGGCCCTCTCACCCCAGGGGCTTTGGCATCTCAGTACCCTTCACAGGTACTCAGTTTCCCTTAAGGAATCAACCTGGGTGTCCAGGGTGTGGTGGGGGGACTAGAGGGGGGCACCTGGGTGAGCCCCAAGGAGTGGTGCCTATCCTGCCCCAACCACATTATGCTCATCTTTCCCACCTCCACAGAAACCCCCACCCCCTCCCCCCAGCCAACTCATTCCACATCTGGACACATGCTTTGGGGGAGGGGATTACTATGGCAACCCTGCATCAGGATGCTTTAATTTGTGTTTTTGTTTTGGCTCGACATAGGACTAGATGGAACCAGATAAAACGTCGTCTCTTTTTTTCTAGTTTTAGGCCTGAAATGGAGGGGAAGGGCTGGGGCAGAGACTTGGCTGGCCTAGTGTGGTTACATAACATCAACAGCCTGTGGAATTATACAACAATCAGGGCCTGGGGCAAAGGGGGAGGGTCCTCTGGCCCTCTGTTTTGGGGGTGCCAAGGATTGGGCAGAGAAAACAGAAGAGGAGCCTCCCCTACACTCCCCCTTCCTTTCTCCAAGATGAGCCTCAGAGCCAATGGCATCCTTCCCTGGGCTCTCAGACCCTCCTCTCTGTTTTTAAGCTCCTGAGACCTCAAAATGATGTCACTGGTGATACCACCTCCTGCCATTGGGCAGGCCTCACTTGGGAATGAGGGTGTGTGTGTGTGTGTGTGTGTGTGTGTATGGGGGGCAGGGCCCAGGAGGCTCTGGGGCCCATCGGCAGGGTGGGGGTTGGGAGGAGGGCCCATTCATGACAGGGCTGAAGTCAGAGGTGATAATTCTTTTCCTGGGTCTGGTTTCAAAGGACCTTGGTTCTGGTGGGCTGAAATGGGTTTTCCTGGATGTGAGCCTTCTGGTCTGGATGAGGAAGGAGGTTGGGGAGTGGGAGGGCAGCAGGTGAACCAGGGCCCCATTCTCACAGGCCTAGGCTCCTCAAGGCCCTTCCCTAAGGAGGCCTGGGGGGTGTTCACCGTGGTGAAAATGAAAAGCCCCCTCCCCACACCTACTGCTGATTCCACCCCCCCACCCCAGTCACTTTGCTGACATCGCCTCCTGTCCTCAATGAATGTAGCACATTGCCCCGCCTCCTCTGCCTCTGACCCCCAGCTGGCTCACAGGCTTTCTGAGGATGGAAAAGAACTTTCCAGTTCAGTGGTCCTTAGGGCTGAGTGGAGACAGAGATGTTCTGGTGCTCGCTTCCCTCTGGGCTGCCTCAGCTGGACGCAACCTACAAAGAATGAACTCAGCGGCCTTCCTCTGCGGCCCTTCGGGTTTAACACATTCTTTCTGAAGCCAGAACTAAATCCCATTCATTTTCTGAGGCTTAGTCTTTTTGTTGCCGGTCAGTTTTCATACACCCCCTCCCCCACAGTCTTCCCTTCCCTGGCGGCAGCACTCAGGCCCTTCCAGCTCACATCCTCTTCCCAAAGCTTAAATGGACCCTCTGGGGCCTGGGGCAGTGCTGAGTGTAAATGGGCTTGAGTTTTCAACCTGCCATGGCACAATTCCCTCTGGGCCTCAGTTTCCTCATCTGTCAAATGAAGGAAAGGGTTGAGCTAGATACCTTCTGAGATCCCTTCCAACACTGAAGGTCTGTGATTCTGTTCTGGTTTGGGAGAGAGGCTGAGGTTCACAACAGGATGAGGCCAAAACAGGACCCTTCACCAGGGACCTCTTGCCCTTTCCCCACTCTATGGTCCCCTTTCTTCCTCATATCTCCCCTCACCCCTCTCTGTTTCCCTGCTCGCCCATCCCCACCTTCCTAGTGTCATCTCCAGCCCAACAGAAGGAGGCCAGTCCCAGTGGATGGGGCCTGGGCTCTGCAGCCCAATGGGCTATGTGTGGCTCTGTGACCTTGGACAAGTCATCCTTCCTCTCTGAGCCTCAGTTCCCTCATTTTAAAACAGGGATCAGGGGTGCCTGGGTGGCTCAGTCGGTTGGGCATCCAACTTCAACTTAGGTCATGATTTCATGGTTTGTGAGTTCAAGCCCCTCATTGGGTTCTCTGCTGTCAGCACAGAGCCCACTTCAGATCCTCTCTCCTCCCCTCTCTCTCTCTGCTCCTCCCCTGCTCTCTCTTTCTCTCTCTCTCTTTCAAAAATAAATAAACATTAAAAAAAAAAAACCAGGGGTCAAAATATAACCACCAAGGTAGCAGGGAGATTAAATGAAAGAATCTTTCATTCAATAATATTCTTGAGGGCCTACTCTGTGCCAGGCCCTTCCCTGAACCCCAGGGAGACAGTGGAACCATACACACCCCTTCTCTGCCCCAGGGACAGCCCCATGGTGGCCTCTCCTAAGAATTTCTCCTTCCTCAGTTATTTTTTAAACTTTTTTTAAAAGTTTATTTATTTTGAGAGAGAGAGGGGCATGCATGTGCATGCAGGAAGGCAGAGAGAGAGAGAGAGAGAGAGAGAGAGAGAGAGAGAGAGAGAGGGAGAGGGAGAATCCCAAGCAGGCTTGGCACCTGAGCCCAACACAGAGCTTGATGTCACGATTTGTGAGATCATAACGTGAGCCAAAATCATGAGCCGGACGCTTCACCGACCGAGTCACTCAGTTTTTTTCCCCTTTCCTTCCTCAGTTTTTATTCCAGCTTCAGTGTGTGCCTCTGGCCAGCCCTGACCCTCCTGGAGCTCAGTTCTCCCATCTATAAAAAAAAAGGGGGGGAAGGGGGAGAGTCTTCTTCCGCCACCATCTTTATTGGGGTGTAATTGACAAATGGTAATTGTATATATTTAAGGTACAAGACCTGAATGTTTTGATATACATGTATATTGTGAAATGATCACAATCAAGTCAGTTAACATCACTTCACATAGTTACCTTTCTTTGTGTGTGATGAGAACACTTAAGATCCACCCTCTCAGCAGATTTTGAGTATACAATAAAGTATTGTTAACTATAATCACCATGCTGTACATTAGATCTCCAGAACTTATTCATCTAGCACAATGGAAACTTTGTGCCCTTTGACCAACACCTTCCCATTTCCCCCACCCCCCAACCCCTGGCAACCACCATTCTACTCTGTGCTTCTATGAGTTTGGCTATTTTCGATTCCCAATATAACTGGTATCACGCAGTTTTTGTCTTTCTGTGTCTGGCTTATTTCACTGAGCCTTGTTGCAAATGGAAGGATCTCCTTCTTTCTTAAGGCTGACTAATATTCCATATCCCGTGTAAAATAGGGAAATTATTGTCTGCACCCCCACCCTTCCTAGTGCAGGTGAGAAAGTACCCATGGAAGTTCCAGATATCGGGGGCTGGTGGGGAGGACTTGGAAGGCACCCTTTCCCTGGTGACTGTCTCTCTTCGCCTCTATTCCACAGATCTCCGTGGCTAACAAGGCCCCCGGGACAGAGGGGCAGCAGCAGGCCAATGGTGAGAAGAAGGAGACTCCAGCAGTGCCCTCGGCCCCGCCCTCCTATGAGGAGGCCACCTCTGGAGAGGGGTTGAAGGCAGGGGCCTTCCCCCCAGCCCCGTCGGCTGTGCCTCTCCATCCCAGCTGGGCCTATGTGGATCCTAGTAAGTCTCTCAGCTCCTGGAGGCTGGAACATCATGGGGAGTGGTAGGCCCAGAGGAAAAACTTGGGTAGGAGGAAGTTGCCCATAAATAGATGCATTGTATGGTTGTTATATGAGGCTCTGTTGTCAAAGGCTTGGGATTTGGAGGGCTATTCCAAGGGTAGGTCAAGGAGGACTCCATGAAAAGGGAGAGACACAATATTTTCTGTCATAGTACTCTTGGATGGGGAAGAGGGGATTCTTTTCAAGTCACCAAGCTAGGGCAAATAGAGGGAGTAAATAGGGGGAGGGGGTGGATCAGGGGCTATTCTAGAAAGGCTTTCCTCAAAGAGGTACATTAAAAGGGTGGAGAGAGGTCAGAGTAGACACAGGAAAGGGCAGCATTAAGCTGTGGCTGGCTCCCTGTGAGTGGAGGTGTCGTGTTTACATGTGGGCTGATCCAAAACTTCCCCCTGAAGGCCCCAGGGATGTTGGGGGCCAGGGGTCTGAGGATCACTTCACCCTCACTTTCCTTACCTCTCTTCCCTTCTCCAGGCCTTTGTTGGGGACAGGAGGACATGACATGGGGAAGGTATATGGATGCCAGCCTTAGTGCCCCTCATGGCCAGGCATAATTCATAGGCACACTTACCCAGGTGAATGCCAGCTCCCTGTAGACCAAAAATCACAGCCCATGGGAGCCCCTCTGTTAGATTGAGCAGCTTGTGGGAGCTTTGCCTGGGGGCTGGGAACATACAGCTCCCCACGTGCTAAGGAAGGGCCCCTTCTCAAATCTTCCTCAGCCCTGGCAGCCTCCCTAAGCGGCCCCTCAACCCCCCCCCCCATATTATATACTCCCACCCTCCCCAGCAGAATTCTAGAAGGAATCCCAGGAACAATGCCTCAGACAGAACCTCTACTCACCGGGAGTGGCCACCATGGTCCACACCCCTTACCACAAACCCTCTCGGCCCAGAGCCAAGCAGACCTACCACACCGTGACCTACTGGAGAGCCAATGAAGGTCTGGTGTTTGTGTGAGCCCTTCTCACTGCCCCAGACACCCACAGGACTTTCTCTGTCCTCACCGCCTGCTCAGTAGTCTGGCCATTTGGGCTTTGGCAGGAGATGTAGACCGCACATGAAAGTGGAAGACAAAAGGGTGAGGGCCTCCAGGCCCCAGGTTTGCAGTGGGTTCCCCTCTCTCCCCCTTCTTCATTTTCCATATCCAGGTTGCCAGGGCTAGCTGCCTTAAATGGTGTTTTCCAGGGAACTGTCAGGGCAGGAAGGAAGCTCATTTTAGTCAACATGCGACAAACATTTCTAAGTGTGTGTCAAGCACTGTGACCAGAGGTGCTAAATTTCTAGCGATGCATGGATTTGCAAGACTTGCTGCCCCCACGGGCCTGACTGTATAGACAAGTAAACAGACACTACCACACAATGAAAGAGATGCAGTGATAGAGGCCTAGGCAGCTTACCTAATCCGTGTGGCAGTCAGGGAAGACTTCCTGGACAAAGGGGTATCCACATTGAGTCCTGAAGACTCAATGAGTTAGCCTGGTGAAGAGGCAGGGAAATGAGTGTTCAGGCTGAAAGAATATAATGTGCAGAGGCAAGAAAGCACGTGGCCGAAAAAATATAGTCAGGCTGGAGAAAAGTAGGAGGCAACAGTGTGCATTGGGGCTGAGAGCTCGGGGGAGGCTGTGGAAGCTTTGTTAAAGAACTTGAACTTGAGTAAAAGGCAGCGGGGAGCCATCAAAGAGCTTGATGCAGGGTCAGCTTTGAAAGACCAAGACTGACGCTTTTGCTGTGGAGGGAGGGTAAGATCATGGAGAAATGGCAAGAATTAAAAGGACAGTGGAAGAGAACAGAGCAGAGGCCTCAGGAATGGCCCAGATGAGGGGTGCAAAAGAGAGGGCAGCATAGTCCCCACCAGGCACAGAGCCATCGGCTTTCGCTTTCATCTAGTTTTGTCCCCAGGAGGTGAGTGTCACGGACCCATATCGCAGAAGACACTCCAAGATGGCTGATAGTCAGTCTGAGAAGAGGGAGCCACATGTGGGTCTGTTTGTGGATCCTATGCTCTTTCGCAGGCCTGATATCTGGGTTCTCAGTTCTGGGACCAGGCCCCCAAACTTCATCCCCAGCCATACCCCACTCTTTGCCCTTGTCCTGGCTTTACTTCCCCCTCCAGTTTCCCCCTGCCCTGCTTCCCAGCTGGAGCACCAGAAGGTTCTCCCATCCAACTAGTCCCTGGTTCTCACCCCCAGGGCCTCAGAGCAGGCAGGGGTAGGACCTTAGACCCTGAGATGAGCTAGGTGGCCTTGGGAGAGTGGCTGTCTCTCTCTGATTCTTAGCCACTAAAGGGAGCCAGCGTGTTTAGGGAGGAGAGTGGGGGACACAAGAGAAAAGGGCCACATTTGTATGGCAGGGATTGGCCCCCAGGGAGCCCCAGTCAGCATGCAAGGAAGGGGTAGGGAGATGACAGTGTATTCTCAGGACTCAGGAGAAGCAGCTGGGGGAAAAGGTCTGAGGGTGGGATGGGGTGAGGTGGGAGGTTTGAGAACGGAACTAGAGAAAAAAGCTTCCCCAGTCCAGAGAGCCAGTTTGACAAAAGTCAGCTCTGAACAGGTGGCCATTGGGGGCAGCATTTATATACATGGGAGCCCTCATGGCCCTCCCCATGTCCATACAGGCAGCTCCAGCTATGAGAACGGATTCCCCGCTGGAGACCACGAGCTCTTCACCACCTTCAGTTGGGACGACCAGAAAGTTCGCCGAGTCTTCATCAGAAAGGTAACCACCTCCTCCCAACTTTCCAGGACTGGGGGACTGGGGGGAGGACAGGGTGTCCCTTGAGAAGGCCCTGGCCCAGCCCTCTGTCTACAGAGGCCATCCCTGTGTCCCCTTCTCTAGTGACCCCAGCTGATAGCACCTGCTGGGAAGTGCTTCACCCCACTGCCCCCTGCTATACCCAAACTCATTGTCTCAACCTGTCTCCAGATACATGGGGCCCCTTGTCCTGTGGGGATGGGCTCTGGAGCAAAGTTGCTTGTCTTTCACCTTGTCCTGGGTCCATTCTAGTGACCCCTAGGAAAGAAAGGGGAGGGTATAGGATGTAGGTCTGGAGAGTAGATTGAGTCACTGGGAAGCTGGGGTACTCGCTGAGCCTCACTGGGGGCCTGAGCCTCCCTAGCCTCCGGTGGGGGCTCCCCAAGCTGACCGGAACTCCCTCCCAACCCTAGGTCTATACAATCCTACTGATCCAGCTGCTGGTGACGTTGGGTGTCGTGGCTCTCTTTACCTTCTGGTGAGTTGGTTGTGTGAACCAGCACCTTCTAGGGGCAGCCATGGCAAGGCCTGGGGCGGGGGTCCCTGAATCAGACTGCTTTTGGAATGTTTGCCTGAAAAGATTTGTGTGGGGCAGTGGAGGCCCTCACACTGGGGAGGAATCTTAGGGAGTGCCCACGGAGGAGTCCTCTATCCAGCAGGGGTGGACCCGGTACCTTCTGGGCCTGTTGGTGCCTGGGAAGTGGTCATTCCTCTCAGGTCTTCCAGCCCCACAGCCAGGTACCTCCATGTCCCAGCCGGGGACTGTGGCTGGGGCTCCCTATGCCACCAGGATCCCTTCTTCCTTTCTTCTTCGCAAGTCCTGGGAACCGTGGTGGGGCAGGTGCAGACGTGGAAATGGAGACATAGGGGAGATTCTGATTCTCTCCCCCTCCTTTCTCTGCAGTGACCCCGTTAAGGACTATGTCCAGGCCAACCCAGGATGGTACTGGGCATCCTAGTGAGTATACCCCAGGCCTCCAGGCCCCTTCCCAGAGAACCCTCGGTGGCACAGGGTGGGAAGTCTCCACGGACAGAATCCAAGCCCATGGCTCTCTCCACCCCAAAGAAGACTGTCCTCACAAGAGCATGACCAGACGGGCCCTTTGGATCTGAGGGGGAGGGAAGAAGACAGGCATAGGTTCTGGTGCTTGCACAAAGAGGGGAGGTGGGCTGGGGCCCTGGCTGGAGAGACCCAGACCTTGGCCCTGAGGGGAAGGGGGGGGGGCTGGAACACCTTGGCCCACACTAATGATAATGTTGCTACTCTTATTAACATTGTTGTTATTAATGCCTATGAATTATTAATCATAGTAACTACCACTTACAGAATGCCTAATAAGGGCTGGGCCTTGTTCTGTGCGCTGGATATACAGTATTGCATTCGATCCTCGAGTCTACTGGGTATGATTATCTCGGAAAACTAAGGCTCAGAGAGGTTGAGTAATTTGCCCAAGGTCACACAGCTAGTCTGTGGCGGAGCTGGGGTTCAAATCCAGGATTCAGGTTGAGGCTTGTGCTCTTAATCACTCCACTTGGCAGGCTCCCTTCTTCTCAAGGCACTTGGCTCCTGCTTGCCCTCTATTCTTTAAAGAACACGGCAGGTAACTTAAGAGAAGAAGTTGGGTGGCGTAGGTGATCCTTGACCCTCCTATCCGAGCAATTAGGGGTCATTTGGGGGTAATTCCAGGCCACAACTACCCTGGGCTCAGAGCAATACCGCTCTCACCGCTCTCTCCTCCAGCGCCATACTGGGCACTGGGGCTACTGGGGAGGAGACCTCTGTAGGGAAAGGTAGTGAGTGGCACAAGGCAGCACGGGAGTGAGCACCACTCAGAGGAGGGGAGGCGGGAGGGCTGAGCCTGAGACATCCAAGACCTCAGTCCACTTGAGAGGGTGCACCTCAACAGATGCAGACTGAAGTGGCTCAAGCAAAAGCGTGGGAGTGGGGCTGCACGTGGTACATGTGGTAAATACGGGACAAGACCGGCAGAGGGCTGGAAGGCTCCATGTAAGGGAATCTGACACATCTCAGAGAGCAGGGGGGCCTTCCGGGGTGGGAGCTCTGAATGCCCGGCAAGGAGCTTGCGCACTCCAGCTGTCCCAGGCCCGCTCCTGGGGAGAGGTATGGTGGAGATGTGGGCTCAGCCCAAAGCCTCCTGAACCATCCCGAGCCCAGAACAGTCCGGGTGGGCCTTGAATTAATACACGCCAACCATAGGCTGACAGGAAGGAGGCCCATCCTGACCTCGGTGGCTCCTCGGAGGAGCAGAGGAGTGGAGGGGAGGCTCAGTCAAGTTGGGAGTCCCAGGGGAGGAGACATTCACGCCTAGAGCCTTTCTTAGGGCATAGAACAGAGGACCCGTCTGCAGACCAGGCAAGGAGGCATGCATCTTGGGGAACTGGGGGCACTGTATGATAAAGCTAATGAGGCCCCAGGGACGGCCACCCCGGCCAACACACATGGCAGGTTGGCATGGCTCCCAGTACGTCAGCACCCCCTGGCAGACTCAGGTGCCCTGAGGACTCTGGAATGGAGTCCCCAGGCCCCTCACCAGGACTTCTGTGGGAGGGTCTGCAGGACTCCAGGTCCTGAGCAGATGGCGACAGGGAGACAGCCCGGGAATGAGCAGTCTCAGAAGTGGGGCAGAGTCTACCCCACTGAGGGCAGGCATGAGACTCTCACCCGTGAATGGTGAGGTTTAACAACGCTCCTCCTCAACATCTCCAGACAGAAAGCAGAGATGCTCTCCCTGGCTCAGGGGTGGGGGGGGTGGGGGGGGGAGAGGAGAAATCAGGAGTGGGCCTGGACCCTGTGCCTTTAAGGGGCATCACAGAGCCTTAGAGGTGCTTGGGAATCCCAGCACCAAGATGCTGCTTTTTTCTCCAGAAAGCCACCCTGTGGCTCTGTCCTGTCCGGTCCCCTCCCCATCCCTCAACTCTATCCACTTTGCCCCCTGAATTTGCTTCTGGGTCTGAGACCGAGTGGGTCTCACCTCCTTCAACGTACCAAGCCCTTAACAGCAATAAGAACGAAACCACTCTTTTTCTATGTGTGAGACACGGTGCTGAGTGCTTTACGGGTATTTGTCATTTGATCCTTATAAACAACCCTACCAGGCAGACACTATGATTATGCCCATTTTACGGATGAGGAAATGAGGCTCAGAGAGAAGTTATCACTTGCTAAGCAGCACAGTCTTGTGCACTGCCCCTACATGTTCTGCTGCTTCCCCTGCTGGTCCAGGATCGGCCCTAGAATGGGATACTGGGGGGAGGACACTGGGTTTAGACCGGCTTCCACCTGAGCCTCCCTCCCCTGTTCTGACACTCTGTAAACAGACCAGGGCTCCAGCCCAGGCCTGGGGCCCAGGCTCTGACATGCCAGTGAGTCTCTCCTTCTCGTCTGTGATTCATTCTCTGCCCCCTGGGATGGCAGCCTGCCAGCCCCCGCCTTCCACTCACCGCTGTCTCAAGGCCCCCGCCATCTCCCTCGGTGGGCTCTTACCTTATTGTCTGATTGCTCCCTCGGAGCCCTGGCGGCGGGGAAGGAGTCAGGGCTGTGGGGCGGGGGTGGGGAAGCAGGCGGAGGAGGAAACTGTGAGGCCCAGAGCTGGGAGAGGTGGGTCAGAGCCTCTCCAGGAGGCTGCCAGTCCGATTATACTAACAATTCCCATTCTCAAGTCCTTACCCTGTACCAGGGCCTGTCCACGCTTGACCTGTGCGCCCTCAAAATCCTGCTACAGCCCCTGTGAGCCGGTACCAGTGCTCCTGTTTCACAAAGGAGGGAAACGGAGCTCCGCAATTAAGTAACTTATTTAAGCTCACACAATAGGAGTGCAGAGCTGGGCTATGAATGTGAATGTCAGGCTCCAAAGCTGCCCTGTAACCCCCAGGTCATGTCCCTCTGCCCTTCCTGTGACCTCTGGTCTTGAGGGTTGAGGAGCTGTGGACCAGAGAGGAAAGGAGAGGGGGCCTTGCCCTTTGGAAGCTCCCAGTCTGGCGGGGAGACAGGACCCACACCCAGGACACACATAGACAAGGCTATTATCGTTATTATTATTGCCCAAGTGACTGACCAGTGACTCAAGGGAGACCAGAAGAGAGCACATGCTGGAGTGTTTCTCAACTGGGGCAGGATGTTTCCACTGTCCTTCGCTGGCCCCCGATACTAAGAACCCCTCAATCACTGTGACAACTGTTCCACATCACTCGAGAGCCACTGAAAAATAGGAAAAGGTGAAAATGGAGGCGTCCTATTTGCCAAATCCAGTAGGCTTATCTCCACCCCTCCATCCCTTATTCTTTTGCATTTCATCCAGAAGTATTTAAAGGCCACCTAGCCATTGCCAGGCTCCCGCTTAGTGGTAGGAATGCAAAATGAGTAGGTCGCTCCAGATGCCATATCCGGGTGGGGGTTCAGATGAACAGGTCTGGAGGGTGTGAGGGTGCAGGCCTTGGTTGAGGAATGTCCGTGGTGCGTGGAGGGAGCCCCTCTAACCCAGGCGTCAGGCTTCCCTGCCAGTCAGTCCTTTCCAGCAGGAGCAGAGTGTGGCAGGCACGTTGTGAGGGTGCAGAGAGGAGGAGGAGCGGAGTGCAGGGAAGGGTGGGCCAGGGAGGTAGGTTCAGGGAGGCACAAGAAGCAGGGCCTTGCCAGGTCTTTGGTAATTTTAAACAAGGGAGTCTCATGGTTGGATCTGCCTGTAGCTTGGAGGGTGGAAGGCAGGGGTGGCAGCAGGACCAGATGGAGAGAGGTGGCCCCACCTAAAAGGGTGGTATTGGGCATGGAGAGAAGGTGACAGATCTGAGAGCTGCCTGGGTAGGAGGATTGGCAGGTCCAGGTGATTAATCGGGCGAGGCTGGGTGAGAGTCAAGGATGCTGAGCTCTCTGTTTGGGCGACTTGGACGTGCGTGATGTCCTCTGCAATAGGAGACACGGGAGCAGGGGCAGGGAGGAGGGCAAGTTCACTCCTAACCTGTTGGGTTTGGAGCGTTTCTGAACGGCCATGTCTGCTCAGTAGGCAGTTGCATATTCAGGTCTGGGGTTGAGAAGGAACACGTAGATCAGAAACGAGGGTGTGGGAGCCATGAGCATTTGCCTGCTAGAGGGAGTCCCGTGGATGAGCGAGCCCCCAGCGAGAGCAGGAAGGGAGACAGCCTGATGGGACTCTGTGTCAAAGGGACTGGGCAAATTTAGATACTCTGAAGGAGATTGGGAAGGAGTGGCCAAGGAGGTAGGAGGGGACCCGAGAGTGTCATCTTGGAACCGGGGGAATAATGGGAGGGATCCGATGTTGAAAAGTTAGGCAAGACAGGGACTGACAAGTATCGCTTGGACTCAACAAGGCCACGGGGACGTGGCAAAGCCAGCTGTCATTAAGTGGGGCTGGGGCTGAGTTTGTGGGGTTGGGGAGCAATGAGGAGATGAAGCAGGAGACAGTGAGTGAGGACGACTTTTTCAAGCAGCTTGTCTGTGAGGGTGGATAAAGTGGAAGTAGCTGGAACTGGGGAAGACATTGGGTTGAAGATGGAGAGCGGTTAAGGAGGTTCATGTAGGAGGAGAGGTGCAGGTAGATGCTAAAGGTGATGCTATAGAGATAGACATGGAGGGGCGGTTGAGGGTGTGGGGCCCAGAGTCCAGGCTGGGGCGATTGGCCTGGGATGGAAGGACAGAAGAAAGGGATACTACGTTTGCCAGTGGCAGGCAGGGGGCCAAGGGAGCTCCACGCCATCTCAAATCTTTCTGGGACACACCAGGCCAGACCTTGCAGGAGCGAGGCAGCCCGGGAGGTTTGCAAATGAGGGAAGATGGTTGGAATTGCTGCTCTGGGGGACAGGTGACAAACTGAGAAGGGAGATGGGCGAGGACGGCAGGTGCCGTGTTCAGGGTCCACCGGGGGCTGGAGACCATGCATTGATGGTGGCATCCATGTAGGTAGGCGTAAGCGTGCCCCTTGGGTCCTCAGCCCCTCATCTTCTACCTCCCGGACTGGCCGTCACTTCCACTGCTCTCTAGAAAATCCTCAGTCTTCAATCCCTGTCTCTGGGGTTGTGCCTGAGTTCCCTTCCAGTCTTCCACTGGACATGGCCATCTGATCCAGAAATTCATACCACAGGTACCTCCTGCCTGTGCCAGGCGCTGGCAGGACAGATGAGGGCCCTTCACCTGATTCACTTGCAGCCTCGTAGGGTAGACCAACAATAAAGTAACAAGGTTATTACAAGTAGTGAGAAAGGTGGGAGGGGACTGAAGGAGGCAGCGTGGGGCAGTGGTGATAAATTAGTACTCTGGAGCAAGAAGGTGTGAGGATTATATTAGTCTTCATAAAGCACCTGGCACTCTGCCTGGCACCTAGAAAACACCGTATACGAGCTTTCTGTATGAAGTATTGGGAGTGTCTGGGAAGGCCACTTTGGACTGGGTGGTCAGCTGTCCATGACACCCAAGACTCCATGTTTCCAGAAGCAGGCTCACCCAATTCCCATTCCTGGCTTTTGGAATTGTACCACCATCCTGCCCGTTGCCAGGTTCTAGGACGACCAAGGTCTTAAACACCGTTCCCCCGACCCAATCATACTACCTGGTGCCTGTGGACAGCAGGGGGCGGGGGGGGGGGCAGAGAGTGGAATGAGCAGGGGACTGGGTGGAGGGGCCTCCGGGGGCACGGGCTGACTGCCCATCTGTTTCTCACAGTGCTGTGTTCTTCGCCACCTATCTGACCCTGGCCTGCTGTTCTGGACCTAGGTATGTGATGGCTTGAGGAACAACTTGCGGGAACATGAGAAGGATCTCGAAAGCCCTGGCCCCAGTCCTGCCTGCTGCCAGTGTGCTGTGAACTTCTGAGAGGGCTCTACCCTCTGGGCTCCATCAAGCCTGCCCCTCCCTCCTTCCCTTGGCGCCTCTCAGGTGGCAACAGGGTGGTGTGGACCGACAGATGGGGGCGCCTGGGGGTGTGGCTGAAGGAGGAGGCTCCAAGGAGTGGGGATGGGGTTAGGCAGAGGCCCCCCCCTCCCAGCTGCAGTGACCCAGCCCGTGGCTGCCGGCACCCCCCAATCTCCTCTGAACTCGGTGGTTTGCCTTACAGGAGGCATTTCCCCTGGAACCTGATTCTCCTGACCATCTTCGTAAGTGACCTGGGGGTGACTGGGGACAGATGCTGAGTGCACATAGTGGGAGGAGGAAGCGGGGGGGGGGGTGCTTCCGGGGCCAGGAAGTCTGGGCTGCAGATGTCCAATGGGAGGTGACTGGTGGAGGCCGGGGTATTTTCACCCCCCTTCTACAACAAAGACATCCCACCCTCTCTTTCCAAATAGGCTTAGTCTCCCCCACCCTTGACTCCTCCAGCCACTGTCTCTTTTCTTTGTTATGTTGTTTTTGAGAGGTTTGAATGTGGCATCCTAGAGCAATGGATAAACAAGAGTAGGTCATAGAGAGGAGGGAAGAGCAGGGCTGCAAAAGGAAGAAGGGAACACAGCTAGTGCAGGCCCATCAGGACGCTCCTCACCAGGCCTGAGTTGTGGAAGTGAATGTGTGGGGGCGAGGCCGATGCAGAGTTGAGGGGTGTGCCCAAGGAGTAGAGGCCCAGACTGGGCCCCCAAAGGCTGGATTCTGGAGCATTCCCTCATCCTGCTTCTCCTTCCAGACCCTGTCCATGGCCTACCTCACTGGGATGCTGTCCAGGTAAAGGGGACAGGTGGCAGGGGACGGGCCACTCTCTGAGGGGAGCGTTCAGGGAGGGTGGAGGTCCAGGCAGGCAGGAAACATTGGCCTGGAGCCCTCTTCTCACACACTCCGTTGAACAGTGACGGCAGGACCTGGCCAGGTCGGGGGGTGGAGGTGGGGAATGGAGGAGAGCAAGATGACCTCTCTCAAACTGCAGCTTGAGAGACCCCAGCCTGGGTGGTCACACCACTCCCTGTAAACCTCCCTGGTACCAGCACAAACCCCTCTCCATCCTCTGCAAAGAGGAGTTTGAGTCTAAGCATGCTGGGGAGGGCAGAACCCAGCAGAGAGGCTGGGGGCCAGAGGCTGAGGGATCGGGTCCCCGCAGAAGGTGGTGGGCCTGGGAGGAGGGCCGGGGGAAACCAGGACCCCTGCCTGAAGCTGAGCCCCCCGGCCCTGTGTCCCGCAGCTACTACAACACAACATCTGTGCTGCTGTGTCTGGGCATCACGGCTCTCGTCTGCCTCTCAGTCACCGTCTTTAGCTTCCAGACTAAGGTCAGCTCTGGGGCTTTTGGGCGGGACAAGGCCTATGGGATGGGGGGCTCAAAGCTTGGGTCCCTGGCTAGGGAGGGGGAAAGGGGTGTGTAGAGTCTGGGAGGCCACTTGAAGGAGGGGAGGAGGGGGGACGCCAGCTTCTAGGTAGGGAGCATAAGACAGCAGCCTGCTGTTTAGGGCTCAGCCTTCTGGCCAGCACACCACCCAGCAGGGGTCCCCAGGAGTGCCAAGCCACTCTGTGCCGGCCCAATGGTTCACACCTGTCCCATCCCTGCAGTTTGACTTCACCTCCTGCCAGGGTGTGATCTTCGTGTTGCTCATGACTCTTTTCTTCAGTGGACTCATCCTGGCCATCCTCCTGCCCTTCCAATACGTGAGTCCCTGGGTCTCCCAGTGGGGCCCCTGGGGAGGGAGGGAGAGCCCCACCTCGCCCAAGGGTGCCGTTTCCTCCCCACCTTCCAGGGAAGGCCCAGAGCCAAAGGCCCACAGCTTGTCATCCTGTCCAGCCCTCCTGGCACCTGCCCTGAGCTGGTTGGCAGTGTAAGCAAACAAACAAGGAGGTTTTTCTTGGCAGGCATGGGCATCTGCTCACACCATGAGCCACATCCGGCTTCACCTTTCTCATCCTCCCCTCTAAGGGGGAGGTGAGGACGAGGGAGAAGCCACAGCACATTTAAACCCTGGGCAGGGACCGGAGCGCACGAGCTCCATAGCGCCACCAAACCCAGAAGGGCCCTGAAGAAGGACCTCCTGGGGCCCCTGGGGGATCAGCCAAGTGCAGAGGGCCAGAATCTGGCTGGCCAGGCAGGAAGGAGGTGGGGCAGTGGGGGTCTGAGCATACCCCCACCCCATTACGGTGTCCATGGGGCCAGCCAAATCTCAGCTGTCCAGCCTGCCCTCGGAAATGCAGCTCGGACAGCACAGGGCTCAGGGGTGACTGAGGCAGTCAGCGTGCTGCAGGTGGAGAAGGGGCAGACCGAGGGCATCACAGGAGGGGCTTGAGGTTTAATCCTGGGAACCCAGAGGATGAAGCTATTAGACTCCTGCTAAGGGCTCAGTGCTTGTACCCCCACCCAGGACTCCTCTTAACCACCTCTGGTGCATGGTCCCCCCACTCCCCCTTTTCTGCCAGGCTAGAAGCGGCATTCCCCACTCCCCCTTCCCCCCACCCCATCCTGCCCAGCCCCAGTCCGCAGGGTATTGGCTCCAAGTCCAGGACATCAGGATTGGTTCTGGCATTTCCTTGGCAATTCCCAGGATCCTGTTGACGAAGGGAGGGGCCGGAGCTGGTCTGGGGGCCCTCTGTGTATCTAGGATGGGGGAGAGGCAGTTATAGGAAGTGGCTTCCAAACTTCAAAGAACCGTTTATTGATCCAGGTCAGGCTACTGGGATGCCTTTGTTTCCAAGAATCTTCTGGGGGAAGGCCCCGTGGAGGGAGGCATGGCTGAAACCTGCAGGGTTTCCACACCCAGCTGGGTGCCCCTGAGACCTAGGGGTGGCCAAGGTTGGGAAGGGGTGCTGCAAGCAATCGCATCATGAATGGCTGGCAGGGATTCCATAGGATCCCCCCATCCCCCCACCACACACACACAGACCTCTGAGCCCCTTACGCCTCCAGGCAAAGCTAGGGAATTCCCCTACAGAGGAACAGACAGACCCCACGCAGGACAGGGATGAGTGTGTCTGCAGCGGGGAGGTAGCGGCCTGAAGCCAGACTCAGGCAGGGAGGACGGCAGGGGTTCAACAGGTTGAGTCTCCCTCGACCAGCCTGAGTCCGGGGCTGTGTATGGAGGGAACACCAAGTACATGTCAGCTGGGAACTCCCCTGCCAGTCCCTCCCTGATCACTGTTATCCTGGGGCTCCCCAGACGCACCCTGAGCACACAGAGAATCAAGGACCCCTCTCTGTCCTGGGGCGTCTTCAGGACTGCTGGGGAGGGTTGGGGGTTGCTGTGAGAGAGGGAACCCACCAGGGAGGTCTGTGCTACATCCCCCGGTCTCTGGACTGAGCCCTCCTTTGCCGCCTGTCACCCTATACCCATTTTGTGTCTGCTCCACAGGTGCCCTGGCTCCACGCTGTGTATGCCGCTCTGGGAGCAGGCGTGTTTACGTTGGTGAGTGTGGCTCCCTGGGGGCCCCGCCTTCTCAGCCTCTGATCACCTCCCCAAGCCCCTCCACTATCCCCGTCTTCCTCATGGACCTCCTCCCTAACACCTTGTAAAGCTCCTGTGGGCAGGTCAAGGCTCAGTGCTGCTTTCAGGGAATGCTCTCTGGTTTCTGAGATACACCAGCTTAGCTGGGCAGGGGAGGAAGAAGGTGGTAACAGGATTGGAGCTTTAGACAGAGCTGGGAAGAGGCACCCCTGGCTCCTGGGGAGGGCCAGTGCTGCTTGCAGGGGTGAGAGAATGAGGGTGCCCTGGCCACGGGGACTAAGCTAGTCATTGCTCTCCTAGGGAAAATCTGAGAAGGCTTCTTGGAGCAAGGGAGATCCCCAGTGGTCGTGGTTGTTGTCACCAAACTGAGAGTGTTGATGGTGATGATGATGACGGTATTTATTGAACACCTCCCCCCACCAACAAGCTCTCCATGTGCGTTTAACCCTCACCATGACTCTGTGAAATAGCTTCTGCTGTGATCAGGTTAAGATGAGGAACCCGAAGCTCAGAGCCTAAATGACTTGCCAGAGTTCACACAGCATCCTAGGAAGCAGGGGACCAGAGTGACAACCTGGATGGTCTGGCTGCAGAGCCCCATTCTGGGTATGAGGCTACGTGGGGAGGAGCTCGGGACAGCCCCAGGGAGATGCCCAGGAGACAGGAGGTAGCCAGGGACAGACATCTGCCTGGAAGAGCCCAATACAGGCCCTTTGCTCAGGTGGGCACCTGAATGTGCTGGTGCTCCGGGACCCGCCCAGGTGGGCAAGCTCATCTTGGTGACCTCTTCTCAGGGGGCACACAAGGTAAACACCAACACCAGCAGGAGGAGTGACCAGACCCTCCTGTCCCTCGTTGGAATGTTTTAGTGCTGAAGGCACTAAAAAGGGATCTAGTGAAACTCCAAGCCCTTCCTCTCATAGATGAGAAAACTGGACCACAAAGAAGTTAAATGTTTTGTCCCGTTTCCTGGCAACATGATGGCATATCAACTAAGTGTGGCCTTGGTCAAGGCTAGGCTGACCAGTTTCTCCCAGTTTACCCAGAACTTTGCCAGTTTGAGCACTGAAAGTCCCACTGCTTGAGGGAACCCCTACATCTCGGGCAAACCAGAAAGGTCACCATGCAGCACTAACTTCTCTTGGCTCCTGCACCAATACTCTCTTTCCTCCAGGCAGGACCTACTTAAAATAAGTTCCAATGAGGGGCACCTGGGTGGTTCAGTCAGTTGCGCCATGGACTCTTGGTTTTGGTTTAGGCCATGATCCCGCGGTTTGTGGGTTTGAGCCCCGCTGACAGTACAGAGTCTGCTTGGTATTCTCTCTCTCTCCCTCTGCCCCTCCCCCTGCTCTCTCTCTCTCTCTCTCTCTCTCAAAATAAATAAACATTAAAAAGTTCTTTCAATGAAAAGGAAGGGGTGGGGAATAAGACCAAGAGGAAAGAAAAATGCAGGGTCACATGGGGGGAAGTGAACCCAGGAGGCTTCAGAGGACAGTGTTTGCCAGGGACAAATGGAAGAAGAGGGGTCAATGTGCAGGGCAGAGGGGGAGCACGGCGAGCATCAGTGGAGAGTAGGGGAGTTTACTTGGATTCCTGTGGATCAGATCACAGCCAGTATGTCAGCTAAGCAGGAAGGCTGTACATACAAGGAAGGCTGGATGAATAGTAATCCCTTAAATTTGTTTAATAATCCCTTGTGTTGTTAGAATAGTAAAAATAATCCCAGCCATCTGTTCCACCCTTTACATTTTAGAAAACACTTTCACACCTATTACCTCATTGGATCTGCACCACAACCCAGGGAAGGAGGCAGCACTGATGTTATAAGACCTGCTTTCCCCATCCGAAGCCCTGGGTGTTAAGAGTTGGCAGATGTGGGATAGGACCCAGGTGTCCTGTGCCCAGCCTGGTGCCACTTCCAGCACCCCTGTGGTCCCCCTCAAAGAAGACAACTCCTATTAGCTTGGATTTGGGAAGAGGCTGGAAGTTCTTTCCAGCAAACCCCCTGTTCCACCCCCGCCCCGCCCCCATCAGTATTGGCCTTTCTACTGGACTATTCCCATTAGCATGGAAACAGGCTATAATTTCTTCTATCTGGAAACACACACACACACACCACTCTTGACCCACATCCCTTTGCAGCACCCCCATTTAGAGCAAAAATCCTTATAAGGGAATCTACACTGATGATAAGCTTCCCCCAAAAGTAATGCATTCTTATGAAACCTTTGTAAGCTGAAATGGTATAAGCGAAGAAGCAACTAATGTCTATGGAAAAATTTTTGAGTATCCCAGCCCCCCTCCAAAATAACCTCTCTTAGGTTTTTCTGCTACCTTAGGACATATCTTGCTGACATGATGCACAAAATAAATAGAGATAAAACACAGATGCTCACAGACACTGCTCAAAACTGTGGCGGCTTGATGCCCAGATGCTGGGTGTAGTTCCCAGGGAAGGAGCTTGGGGGTGCCACTCGTTGTGTGGGGTGCATGCTGCCTCTATCATATAACAGCTCACTGCAAAGCAAATACTATATATATATAGTATATATATAGTATATATACTATATATATATACAGCTCACTGTATATAACAGCTCACTGCAAAGCAAATACTGAATGCTATCCACGCCCCCCCCCCCCCCCGCCATTTTTTTTGTAAAAGTGAAAATCCTCTTTGGATTTCTTTTGGCTAGCGAAATCAGATACGACAGGTCTTTGGTAAAAATGAAACAATGTAACTCAAACTTTCAGAAAGCAAGGGATACCTGTATTTCCAATTTGTCTCCTCCTTTCTCTCCTCCCAGTCCTTCTCGAATTCTCTCAACCCTGTTAATGCTCTCAGCAGGGTCAGCAGTGGTCATTTCTCAGCCCTCATCTTGCCAGACCCTCAGCCTGTTTGATACAGTTGCTCATTCCTCCACCCAGAAGCATCTTCTTCCCTGGGCATCTTGGCCACCAGCTGTCCTGTCTTTCTCCTGTCCCCCTGCTCACACCGAGGGCCATAGGGCCATCAACTCCTCTCTTTCTATGCTCACTCTCTACAGGATCTTTCAAGTCAGGATCCTCTCAAGGCTTTGAATACCATTGTTTATGCTGATGGCCCTACAGTTGATCTCCAGCCCAGAATTCCAGATTCGAATTTCCTATTGTCCAGTCAGTATCCGCATTTGGAAACCTAATAGGCACCCCAAACCTAATACGTCTGAAACTGAGCGCCTGCTCTCGCCGAACCCCTGCTTCTCCCACAGCCTTTTCTCCATCTCTGTAAATGGCAACTCTGTCCTTCCAGTCATTCAAGTCAAACGCCCTGCTGACATCCTCCACTCCTCCGCTCTCCTCACACCCCACTTCTGGCCCTATAGCAAATTCTATCGGCCCCACCTTCTAGGCAGAATTTGACCACTTGTCTCCACCTTCATGGCTACTCCCTGGTCCCCCTCTTGAATTGCCGCCGTGGCCTCCCACTGGCGTGGCCCCCACAGTGTGTGCTCAGTGCAGCAGCTCGGGTTGATCCTGTTAAGTGTGAATGAGGTCACATCGTTCCTCTGCTGGGCCTCCAGGGATGACTTCCTGGGCCTGCAGGTCCTCCCTGACCTCACCTCCTCCCATGCCCCCCACCGCCCGCTCTGGCGCAGCCATGTGCACCTCCTTGCTGCCCCTGAGCACGGCAGGCTCACTCCCAGCCCGGGACCTCTCTACCTTCAGATGCCTCCATCTGTCCCCTCGGATCCACTCACAGCTCCCTGTGTCCCCTCCTTCAAGTGTTCGCTTGATTTACAATCCTGTGTGACTGAGCACACATGCACGCACACACTGCCTACTCCTCCTCCCTGCTTTATTTCTCGCCACAGCACTGTTCATCCTTTTTTTCTGACTTGTTTGTTGATGGTCTCCCTCCAGCAGAATGTAAGTTCCTTGAGGGCAGGGGTTTTTGTCTAGCTTGTTACTTTACTGCATCCCCAGTGCCTGGCACCCCTTTGATGTTTATGGAACGAATAGGTGCCTGAGAGGCGTGTCCGAGGGGCCAGGACTGGCCGAGATGCTGGTCAGAGCAGGGAAAGAAAGCCTCAGTTGCTCGGTGAGTCATAGGGGAGGAGGAACCACAGTGCCTAATTAGCTGTTAATGTCTCATTAGGGCTCCTCCTCCAGATTATGTAAACAATGGCCAGGAGCACGTGGTCTGAATCCCCCAGCTCCACCTCCTGACCTTGTTCACCTGGGCCACAGGAGGGAAGACATGCACAGGTTCCCTGGGGCCCCTGGGGTAGGGGAGAGCCGAGGAGGGCCCTGGATTCACTGCCCTCCCTCCTCTGAGTTTTAGGTGGGCAGAGGCCATCAGAGGCCCATCCCCACAAGAACAGTCTCCGGGCCTTTCCATGAACCCCAACTCAGAAGGCCATTGACCTCAGTCTGACCCTGCTTCCTGCATCAGTTCTGTCCTGTGGAAGCTGTGGTCCCCTAGCTCCAACCCATCCCCAGCACCCAGCACGCCCAGTCTCTTCATCTGCCCATCCCGGCATCTCCCACCCTAGCCTGTGGAGAATTCTCAGCACCACGAGGGGCCCTCCCAGCGACGCACTCAGAGCATCCCTGCCCAGCTGCCACAAGGAGGGTGGGTGAGAAAGGGGAGAAGCCTCAGAGGAGACCCCAGACCTCCAGCGAGGACCCACCCAATGCTCCCAGCCTGGGCCTTGGAAGGGCTGTTAGAATTCAAATGGTTTTTCTCTCCTAGATACCTTAGCCCCTCTCTGACAGTCTCTACCATCTGTTAGGGCAGGGCCACTGAGCTGGACTAGGCCAAGATCAGGGGTGGAGAGCCCAGGCTTCTTAGGGCCGAGGTCCAGCCTTGAGGAAGAGGCCCCTCCTAGGCCTCACCCATCCAGCCTTGGTGCATTCTCAAGAGGCTTTGGGTTTTCTGCCTCACCCCTATCTCATACCCCTCACTGGGCACCAGACCCAAATGCCAGTAGAAGTGGGTGAGTCAGCCCGCAGGTACCTCAGGGCTTATCCTCCTGACCCCACTAGTGCCCTCTCCTTCGGTGCTTTTTTTTATAGTGGCTCATGGAAAGTCAGGCGGGGGAGTATGAGGGCTTGGCTGGGTGAGATGATGGGGCAAAGTGGAGAGGCTGGGACAGAGCAGGAGGGTTGGGGCAGGGAGAGAGAGCGGGTTGGGCCAAGGGCTTGGCCAGCAGGTTTCCTGCTGTGGCTGAGCCTCCGTACTTGTGTGGCTCTACCTCAGAGCTAGTCCTTCTTTGGGGAAGCTAGGATCTCCCAGCCACCTAAACCGGGAAGCCAAGCCAGGAGACTTAGGAAAGAAACTAAGCATGGGACTTTGGAAATTAGGCGACAAGCCCAATACGAACAGAACTGTCCCCTGCCTGGCCTGGATGGATTGGAGACCCGAGAAAACATCACAGTCTGTGTGTGTGTGTTTTAATGTTTATTTGTTTTTGAGAGACTGAGCATGAGCTGGGGAGGGGCAGAGAGAGAGGGAGACACAGAATCCGAAGCAGGCTGCAGGCTCCGAGCTGTCCGCACAGAGTCCAACGCGGGGCTCGAACTCACGAACTGTGAGATCATGACCTGAGCCGAAGTCAGACGCTTAACCGACTGAGCCACCCAGGCGCCCCTCACGGTCTCTGTGTTTTAAGGAAGATTAGCCAGAAGCTGTGTGGGTAGGCCAGAGCCTGAGAGACCAGTTAAAAGACCACTGCAGGCAGAGTGCCAGAGTTGGGGACAGGGTGGCAGGAAGAACAGGTATGTTGGTCAGTACTGGATGCTTCAGGGCCTGATGGTGTTTGGATGAGTGAAGCTGAGGTAGGAAGATGCTTTGTAGGTGTTGGCCCCTGCCCATGGGGAAGATACATACAGCCCTCTGTCCTCAGTCCCTGCAAGAAAGGAGGGTTGAGGTGAGTCCTTAGTGCTGGCAGGGACCTATTTGCGCTGAGGCCCTGAGACAGCATGCTCCCCACCCCACACGCACCCTCATAAACCACACACACACACACACACACACACACACACACACACAGTGTTAGCTGCCAAGCTGGATGAAAGCCCCATTTTCCTGACTCTCAGTCCAGCTATTGTTTCGACTCTATCTCCCTGTCCCATTTCACAGGTGGGAAAATAGAGGCCAGAGAGTTCCTGCTGCTTGACTCCCTCCACAGTAGAAGAACCCAGGGAGGCTTTCTCAACCTTTGAGATCAGGCTTTCAGCAGTTACTTCCATCCAACCCCAGCAGAGAATCTGTGTCCCTGATGTTCCCCTGACTGGCCTAGGGCAGCCCCACAGCATCTGGAGGATTCTGGAAAGAGACTCCTGTTTGCCCCCGCCCCTGCTTTTTTACTCAGGGCTGTGACATATGCCCTACCTTCTTCACAATTAGAGAAACACTTTGAAAAGCAAAAATGGCTACCCAAACCCAAGGCAGGGGTATCATTTTATTTTAGACTTACCTTTATTTCATTCAGAGCTCAGAGGCTCTTTCGCCTCAGTTTTTTACGTGAGCCTGAAAGATCTAGTGAGAACCTTCTCTGTTCTGCTACCCACCCTCCACCACTAAAACAGCCCTGACACCTCACCTGCGGCCTCATCTGAACCCTCCGAAGTTGAGCGCTCTCCTCTGAGGGCAGCAGCGGGGAGCGTGGATTGACGGGTAATTACTCCTTCAGGGGGAAAGTGCACTAGGTGTCCCCCTCCCAGGACCCACCTCGGTTTCACTTCCCGAGGCAGTCCTCCTCAGGAACCCATGCCCTGCCCAAACCAAGCCCTTCAAACCAATACCTTGACCTGGAGACAGTGAAAGGAGTCCTCCTCCCAGCTCCACCCCCTCCACCACCAGGGGTGGGGGACTGAGGGAGGGACGGTTCAGAGTCCCTGTAAGGAGCTGGGCAGAGGAGTGTCTAACTGGCATGCTGGGGCAGGGAGGGCAGGAGTCACTGCTCTCAGATGCAGAGCAGAACCAGGAAGAGGTGTTATGAGAAGGGCCAGGGGAGCCCTCCAGGTGGCCACATGCACCTCCCCCAAATGACTTTCAGGATCTAGCTCATCCTCTTACCACTGTGACCTTGGGCAGGTTACTTGACTCCTCTGTGCCTCACCTGCTTCGTCTTTAAAATGGGCCTAATATGAACTATTCCACAAAGTCGTGGCCGTAATTAAATAATACATGAAAGGAAAAAAGAAAACAGCCTGGCACTTGGAACTTGATAGTTTCTCCACTATCATGGTGACTTTTACCCTTATCGTAAATGTTAACCTTGTAACTCAGAGCACGAAATTTTGGAGCAGAGTACTTGGGTTCAAATCCATGCTCTGCCGTATTCTAGCTGTGTGAACTGATAAAATCATATAACCTCCCTGTGCTTCCGTTTCCTTATCTCTAAAATGCAGGTAACGATAGTACCCACCATGTAGGTTGTTGTAACTTGAAAGTGAATTAACATATGCAAAGCACTTAACAAAGTGACTGGTGCATCATTAGTAATCGATGATATTGCCTGTTAGTGGTAGTCAGTTGCAAGATTTGAACCCAGGTCTGTGTGACTCCCCAATCTATGTTCTTTTTTTTTTTTTTTAATGTTTATTTATTTTTGAGAGAGAGAGAGAGGGAGGGAGAATGAGTGGGAGGGGGGTGCAGAGAGAGGGAGACACAGAATCTGATGCAGGCTCTGGGCTCTGAGTTGTCAGAACAGAGCCTGACAAGAGGCTTGAACCCCCAGACTATGAGATCATGACCTGAGCTGAAGTCAGATGCTTAACCGACTGAGCCACCCAGGCATACCTCCCCAGTCCATGTTCTTTTTTTTTGTTTTTAATTTTGTTTAATGTTTATTTTTGACACAGAGAGAGACAGAGTGTGAGCAGGGGAGGGGCAGAGAGAGAGGGAGACACAGAATCTGAAGCAGGCTCCAGGCTCTGAGCTGTCAGCACAGAGCCTGACGCGGGGCTCAAACCCACGAACCGTGAGATCATGATCTGAGCCGAAGCTGGATGCTTAACCGACTGAGCCACCCAGGTGCCCCTCCCCAGTCCATGTTCTTAAGCACCGTATTACACTCATGCCCTACCTCAGAGGACCACACATGGGCTCTTCCACATACTTCCATACGCTGCTTCCCTTTTATCCTGGGGTAGGCCTTCTGGCTCACATACCTGCCAGACCCTGTTCCTTCAGTGGCTGCCTAGAGGTGCTCCCGAAGATGTAAGCTGCGTGCAGACGTTGTCTGCACCATTTAAACTTTTGACACTCAGGTCAGTAAAGACAAGAGAAATAACTTCTGTTGGTACCAGGCCACAAATGGACCCAGGTCTTCACTCAGTGCCTCTCCTCCGCTCCCCTACTCCCTCACCCTGTCCTGCATCCCAGCCTTTAAAGGCACAGGGCTTGAGGCTGGCGGCCTCTTCCTACAGAATCCTCGAAGCCCAGGCTCACCCTCTAGCCCAGAAAGTGGTGGCAGGGCCAGATGGGCCCAGTGCTCCCTGTAGCCCCCCAGGAAGCCTCAGCTAGCCTTGAGCTCTGTGCTTCTCTTTCCACCTCTTCCAGCCTTCTACACACACACACACACACACACACACACACACACACACACACACCCCGGATCCCAGAGCAGTGTCACATGCTGGAAGGAGAACGGGATTTGAGGTCAGAAGATCTGAGCTGTCCTCTTGGCTGTGTGAGGTGGGCAAGTCCCTCCCACTCTTTGTGCCCCAGATTCCTCAGAAGGTTCAGCAACTTTTTTGTATGTTACTTTAATCTCTCTTTTAAAAATTTCTTATTAGGGGTGCCTGGGTGGCTCAGTAGTTTGAATGTCCGACTCCTGATTTCGGCTCAGGTCATGATCCCAGGATTGTGGGATTGAGCCCTGTGTCGGGCTCCCATGCTGAGCAGGGAGCCTGCTTGAAACTCTCTCTCCTTCTGCCCCTCTTCCCCTGCTCATGCTTTCTCTTTCCCTAAGAATAGAAAATGAAATAAAAATAAAACTTTTTAATTAAATAAAGTATGAAGACATTTGTTCACATATTTCAGTTTTTAAAATCTTACAGTATGTAGATAAAGCAAATGCTATTTGCTTGTCCTTCGCTGCCTTGCCCAGTGGTAAGTGCTGTGATCAGTTGTCTCCTTCTGGACCTTTCTACATGCATTTTATAGGTATTTGCTATATAGGCTTGTATGACATACAGTTTTGTGAGTTTTTTGTTGTTATTACAGAAAGGGGATCGTATGAGGCAGCTTTTTGTGCAGCTTGTTCTTTTCTAATAATAGCGTATATCAGAGATGTTTCTGCCTTGGTGCTGCTGCCCGTAGTTTATTTAACCATTTCCTAGTTGAGAGTTTAGGGTTTCCAGTATTTCACTGTTAGAACCAGCGCTGCTGTAAATGGCCTTGGGCGTGCTGTTTTGCACACTCATGCTGGCATTTCTGTAGGATGGACATGGTCCACGAGCTATTTTTTTATGCTGACTCAACACATTGTAAGGCCAGCGTTTTGCATCCGGTGCCTGTTTGTTGCTGGCTCTGAGCTGGCCTCTCCATGGCGTGGCTCCCCCAGCCTCACCTCTGGGAGGACAAGAGACATAAGCCCAGGTCCTGGACACAGCAGGGTCAGGCCAAGTGTGTGGCCAGGGGGCCCAGCCAACAGGGTGAGCCAGGAAAGTTTGCCTTTGGCTCCTCTGCCCTCTGTGCATGCCCCCTCCCCCTGCAAGCCCACTCTGCCTACTTCTCTATCAGAGTAGGAGACAGATGGTCACTACCTCGCCCAGCGTCCCAGAGCTAGTGAGGAGCGGAGTTGAGGCTGCAATCCAGGTCAGGCGGACTTTCAAGCCCGTGCTCATAATCGCCCCCATCTCTCCACCTTTGAGGGGGTCATGCCTTGATGTCCCCCGGCACGGAAGAAAAATGACCATCAGCAAGCCACTCACTGGCTCTGAGACTCCTTTCCTTGTATGTAAAATAGTGATAGTAATTCCCACCTCCCAGGGCATATTGGGCGACAGAAATGAGATAAAGGATTAGTGTGTGAAAGGGCAACTCAGATGTAAATTAATAGCCTCCTAGACCCACTCCTGCCTCTTGCCCCTAACCCATGCTCCTCCTCCCACATGCTCCTCCTCCCACATGCTCCTCCTCTTGTGTTCAGCTGGCCACCAACTCTAGGAAGTACCCGTGTCCTTTCAGATGTCAGCGGTCAAACCAGCTGAGATCTTAGCTGCCAGATGTTAACTATAACCAAGATATTCACTCCCAACCAAAACGTTAGTTAACGATGCTTACCAACACCCAAGATTATCGGGCTACTTGCCCCTGTAATGAATGCATGCTCATAATGTAATCTCTGATAATTTGCTTTCATTAGACTGTCAATTCTCTGAAGGCAAGCTCCTTGGAACATAGTAGGTGCTCAGTAAATATTGGTGGGACTAAATGAGGGAAAGCCTGCAGCTGACTCGCAGGCATGAGGTTGCAGCGACAGGTGCAATGGTATTGGAATCTGGGGCAGGCTATCCCAGAGAGCACCACGTAGATAAGCATCCGTGGCTATAGGCCAAGGGCAGGGGCGGAAATCACTTCATTCCTCTTCCTTCCAAGAGCAAAGCCTGCTGGCTGCTGTAGGAGGCCTCCTGGGTGGGTGCTCCTTGGAGGAGCCACCCCCCAGCCCCGGTTGGGTCCGAGCCTTCTAGGTTGAGAGAGTCAATTTCATTAGCTCACCCAGGGGTGACCAGGCTCTGAGAAATCAACCAAGCAAGCCACTGATTGATAAGCCAGATCAGCAATTTATTAACTTATGCTGGCAGCATGACTGCTAAGCAGCCTGTAGCATTCAAGTCGGTCCCTCTCCTTGCGCGTTCTCTCTTTAGAGGGCAAATTTATGTGAGAATCTGAATCCTATTCAGGAGGAGCCGAGTGGAATGAAGTGACAGGATACGAAAGAACAATAAGCATTGAGGCCGCATACATCTACTTACCCTCAAAACCATGCCATAGTGTGGTCATTATTACTGTCCCACTTGGTAGAGGAGGACACTGAGGTCAAGTGGGTGATGGTTACTGAGGGGTGGAACCGGCACTCAAACCCGAGCGGTCCGACTCCAGTCCTGCGGTCTCATGCACTGTTCCCTCAATGCTGCTGAGCTCAGGGAGCCTGACGTGCCTGGCACAACCCCCCCTCAGCCCTGGCTGTGGCTCTCCGCGTTCCTTCTGTTAAGGCTGCGTAGCGTCCCCTAGTAACATTTCCGCCTCCTGGATGAGCTGTTGGAGACACCTGGCTCTCAGCAGCAGCATACACGTGTTCTCAAGGGGGCACCCCTCCTTCTGCATGTAACAACTATAAAGCCACATTAATAGCTCACGTCCATTAAGTTCGTACCACGTGTCAGGCACCGTGCCAGCCACTTGGTGTGCATTATCTTATTCTCACAGCCTCAGGAGGCAAGCACACTCAACTCCCTTTTACAGACCTGGGCTCAGGGAGGCTGCCTTGCCCAGGGTCCCAGAGCTAGTGAGGAGCAGAGTTGAGGCTGCAGTCCAGGTCGGGCAGACTTCCAAGCCCGTGCTCATAATCACCCCCCCTCCCCACCTTTGAGGGGGTCATGCCTTGATGTCCCCCCATGCTGGAGCTGTTCCGTATTGGAGCCTCTGGCCCTTGAGCTCTAGTCCCTTTCTCTCTGTCCCTTTGACTCACTGCTTCTGCCGCACCGAATTCCTCACTTTTCATACCATGGCCCGCGCCTCCCCATGCCTTCTCTATGTAGCAAACTCCTACTCATCCTTTGAGGCCCAGGCAAAATGTCACCTCTCCTGTGCTACCTTCCTCCTGCTCAAGCAGCCCTCATAATGGAATTTACCAAGGTTTCTTTTTTTTTTTTTTTTAATGTTTATGAATTTAGTTTGAGAGAGAGAGAGTAAGGGGGGGGGGCAGAGAGAGAGACAGAGAGAGAGCATCTCTGTACTGACAGCACAGAGACGGATGCAGGGCTCGATCCCACAAGCCATGAGATTATGACCTGTGCTGAAATCAAGAGTCTGGCGCTCAACTGACTGAGCCACCCCAGGTGCCCTCTGAGTTTTACTGCAATCGTCTGGAAGTGTTCCCCACTAAGCGGTGAGCCCAGAAGGCAGACATGGTGTTGTCTCTGCCAGCAAATCGCTTGCACCAACTCTTGCCCTACACGTATTTATTGCCTAATGAACGTTCCAGAGGACCCAAGGAACACAGGTCTTCCACACACGAGTTAACGGAAGAGCCGGGCACAGCCCGGTTAACAAGAATGTGAATGCATTTTAAGAATCCCAATCCCAGGTCGACCAGTGGCTCATAACCTTTGGGTCGCTAGTGGAACTTTTTGGCTTCATTCTCCCAGAAAACTACACCATGCCTGGGAAGTGTCATATGCCATTTCTAGCGGCTGTTCTGCTTCCTATTCTTGGACCCCAGAGAATAGCTAAGTGGGAGGAGTAGGAATCAGTGTCGACAGTAGGAAGGTCTGGTAAGGGGGCAGCAGGGTGGCAGAGAGGAGCTGCCTCTAAGGGAATAACTGTTCCTGGTCCATGAGGCCAAGAAGGTGCCCTGGGGAGAAAGTGTTTCCTGGCAGGAGACACATTAACCCCTGGTGCTGCCCATGAACAGTGGAACAGAATGGCTAAGCGTGGGGGCCCTGGTGCCGGCCTGCTCAGGTTCAAATCCTCGCTTTGCTACTTCCCAGCTGTGTAACCTCAGGCGAGAACTTAATATCTTTGGGCCTCGATTTCCTCTGGGAATAATCCCTACTCGAGGAACGTTATTAGGACTAAATGGGCTAATTTCTGCAAAACACAGAAGAAGTACCTGTTTTCTCCTCACTGTTACATGAAGCATTCCCTCATCTTCTAAGGGCAGGGCTCTGAAGCAATGGTGAGAGGACTAGGCCTCAGCTTGAAGGTCCCCTCCTCCAGGAAGCCTTCCCAAGCTCACTGTCAAACTCACATGGGTCGGGTTCCTTATTACCGGCCACCCCCCTGTGGCACTTCGCATTTCTCTTTGGTTACACTCATACTAATAACTAGTTCCCCTCTAGACTCTAAGCTCTATGAGGTCGGGGATCTTGTCTGTCTTGTTCTTTACTATTTCCCCGTGCTTGGCACATAGTAGGTGCTTGGGAAACAGGTGTTAATTAGAGATGGAAGGTGTTGGGAAAGTTCCAGATTCGGGCTGCTCCAGGAGGGTCACTGAGTGGCCAAACCGTACATGATGGTAACAAAATCAGAGAGGGCCTGGGTGGGGACACTGGGCCCCCTTGGTCAGTGTCAGAGTGATGGACTTTCTGACTTCTTTCTTTTCCCCCTTCCCGCAGTTCCTGGCATTTGACACCCAGTTGCTGATGGGTAACCGACGCCACTCACTGAGCCCTGAGGAGTATATTTTTGGAGCCCTCAACATTTACCTAGACATCATCTACATCTTCACCTTCTTCCTGCAGCTTTTTGGCACCAACCGGGAATGAGGAGCCCTTCCTTCCTTCCTTCCTTCCTTCCTTCCTTCAAAGAATGTCCCCCTTGCTGGTCCTCTGACCCTCCCTGTGCTCCTGCAAGCCCAGATATAAAACTAGCTGCCAGCCCATCCTGTGGCCTCCCCTCAGCCCGACACTCACACCCTCACCCTCTGCAGCTTGTACCCAACCACCAGGGGCCCTGTGGAACTGAGGTCACACCATCCCCTGTGCTGCCCCTTCCCCCCAGTTACATCTCCCAAAGTGGACAGTCAAGGCTGGAGGCTCCCCTGGGTTTGAGGACCCACAGAACGAGTGGGAGGAGCCCGACAGGATTCCAGATGTGGGAAAGGGACACCAGGAAGCCTGACTGAGGCCTGCACCCCACCAGAGTTCCTCCTAAGACTGCCACAGCTGTGTGACCTTGGGGCACACTGTCCTGTGTCCAATCCACTCCTCCCTTCTTTGCTTCCAGATCAGGCACTGACCCTTGTAAGGAAGGGGGTGGGAGGACAGCTGGGCAACGAGGCGAGGCTGCTCTGCAGGGTGGGGGGATGTGGGGGGACCAAATGGTTGTCCCAGACTGCCAGTCCTCTCTGAGCTTTGGGACTAGCAGCTTGTTCTCGGCACTTGAGCCCTGGGGCCAAGGGCAATGGGAGAGGGACAGGATACCAGCGCCATCTGCACTTGCCTTGGTTTAGCTTCCTGGGCCATGATGGAGCACTGTTGGGGCAGGAGGTGGGGACAGGGGGCTCTGCTCCTAAGTGGGGACTTACCTGTCCTGGGGCTGTAAGGGAGGTGGGAGTCAGCAGCCTGCCGAGAGGCGTGGGCTCTGTAGTAGCACCCATTCACCCAGACCTTCATCTCCCTGGGGGTGTTTGAGGTTGGCAGGACTGAGACCCATATTCCCACATCCTCTTCTCTTGATCCCCTGGGCTGCCCCCGACCCCACGCCTGAGGCTGAGTGGAGTGCTTGGGCCCTAGAGGATTGGATGTTCCTGGAGAGGGAGGGTTATTCTAGCTGCTGAACAAGTCCCCGTGGGAGGGAATCCTGCCCTGCCCCACGGCCTTTGTGCCCTTCTTATTCCCTAAACTCTCCCCCATCTGCTGCCAGGCCTCCTGAGGCCTCAGTTGGCAGTGCCCCCATGTCCCTCCCCCTGGCTTCTCCGGCCATTCAGCCCAGAGTCCTAAGCCCCCTCCATTCCTTATCTCCTTATCTCTCCAATCTGGAAGCTGTTCAGCTGATGCTAACAGCCAGGGCCAATCCCTCCAGCTGGTCCCATGTGATGAAGTCGGGTCTCCTTATCAGCCTCCAGGCGGCTGCGATCTCCAGCAGGGTGTGCGTCAGCCACCCGGCCCCCTGCAGGCCCTGCTGGGGAGGGGACCAGGGGGCCACACCTGGGGGAAGTGTGTAGCCGGCACCCAGCAGCCGACTCTGGGCCAGTGGAAAGTTACTGGGTGGAGTCAGGGAGGCTCAGATACCTGCACCTTCCCTTGGCCTCTCCCTCCAGGGCTCGCCTCTCTCCCCTGTGCTGGGGGCTCTGTTTGCTCCTGGAGGGAGTGACTAGGTATGTTACCTGTCTGTTTTGACTCTTCCCTCTCCGCCCTTCCTGTTGCCAGCTTCCAAAACACACTGCAGAAGCATTTGAAATTTTGTTCCACCTTGGGTATTTGAGGACAGAGGGAACCAAGAACAGATGGTGGTGTTGGTGGATGAGACAAAGGCAACTGGGAGCATGGCTGGGATGCCTACTCTGTGCTGGTCTAAGTCAGTCCTTGAAAACAATCCTATAAAGGGAGTAGCCTGCATATACCGACTGCAGAGGGAAAAGCTGAGGCGATTGCGGGGACTGGTAACGAGTCCAAGGTCATACAGCTGACAGACAAGGTTGGGGCTGGAATGAGACTGGGCAGTCAGGCCCTGACAGCTCTGGAGATTTGTTGGCCTCAGTGCCGCCCCTGGCCTCCCCCTCCCCAACTACCACCATCAAATTTTGTACTCTGTAGTTGCCACCTTCTGGGCACAAGATGGGAAACCGGAATCTGATTTCTGATGCACGGCCTCACTGCCGATGGCTCATGGTATTAAGTTGTGATTAGTTTCGTATCAGCAAGATGGAAGACCATGGCCAGAGAGGTGCCAGAACACTTACTTGCACTGACTTCCTTATGCAGTTGCTACCTTTCTTCACTTCCTCTCCTGAGCTCTGGTCCTAGCTCCAGAGACATCACTCCCCCACTCTTTGGCTGCTATTCTCAGCCTGGGCCTTGGTCATGTTTCCCAGAATCCTCCTGTCCAAGTCCTCCTCTTCCTGGGACAGTTTTTGCAGAAATAGGATTGAGAAGCTTATCCAAGGCTGGGCTCCAAAAGCTTGGGGGAGGAGGTAAGCCCTCAGCAACAAACAACATGACTGGGCAACTTGGCATTCTCAAAGCAGCGTGTGCTGTCCAGTCTCCCGCTCTGGGTCCTGGGAGGGATCCGGGACACAGTGAGCTGGCAGCAGAGTCAGGGCTCGGTGCCCTCGTCCCCGCTGCATCAAGGCCAGAAAGAGCCCCAAGAACACCTGGATGGGCCTTGGAAGGAGGAAGGGGGTGGGGGAAGGTGTTACAGGAATGTGGGATTAGGAGAAACCTGAGCTGACCAGGTGCCACAAGCTGCAGAGAGGAGAGACCGCTGGCCCCATACATTTTTGGCAAGGGTGGGGCTGGGCCCAGGAAGGGTTAGTTGGATTTTACAGAGCTGGAGGCAGCCAGGAATCTGACCATCTGTGATGAAGTCGGAGGAAGACAGATCAAGAGATCTCCTGGGATTGTAGCTGGGCGCCTGGGAGGCACAGGGAATTCCCCGGACTCCTGCCCCAATTCCCAGGTGCATGTGTGGCTCCTGTGTTGCCCGTGGAAGCCCAGGAATCTCAGGGGAGTCAAGATCCAACAGATACCCGTATGTTAAAAGCCTCTGCCTCTTGCTCCCTCAGCCTCCTGGGGACAAGTCCAGGAGCTATCAGCTCGCCCGGTGGGGGGGGGGGGGGGGGGGGCTGGATTTCACACAAGCCCTTTGCTGCCCCTCGGTGGCCGCCTGAGGAAAAGCAGGGTCTGGTTCTGCAGGGAAGAAGCATAAGGGCTGTGTGTGGCCTGTTTCAGGCAGGATTTGGTTTTCACTCTCGGCTCTTCTCAGACCTCTCTCCTCTTCGGCCTCCGACTGATCCCTTTAGTCCAAGCATCGTCACATCTCTGGGACACTGTTCACCTGTCTGCTGGACACCACCCTGCACCACCCGGCAGCCAGAGCTTTCTCCCAAGTGACTGAGGGCAGACATACCGCCAGACACAGTCCTTTTGGCCTCAGCTCCTCCAAGTTTCCCAGGGTCCGCGCCTGTTCCCTTCCCTGGCCTCACCTTCCTGGTCCGTGACTGACAGGAGATAAGAATAAAATTATGACACCTGAACCATTTCCTCGGCCTGCCTTTTGCTTGTCGCCTCAGATGGCCGGGGAGTCTGTGTGTGAGGTTTAACTCAGATTCAATGTGAAAAGTTCACACCAGAGCTGTTTCTCCCAGCATAGCTAAGTGTGAATTAAATCTCCACATTTATCTTGATGTGGAAAAAGAAACACTGATCTTCCTGTCCGTATATACCCTTTGCAGAGGCTCTTGGGATCCCTGGACCTGTCACAGCCCTACCAAAGGTGCCTCCAGATAGGGAACCTTCCAGGGAAGCCTTTGTGCGTCGTTCTGTTAGAAGATGCTTCCTTATTTTGACCCAAAATCTGTTCCTCTAGAAGGAGGGCCTATGTTGTAGCTGGAAGGATCTCCAGGAGCAGTAGCTTTAAGAGTCACCCCTCCTGTGGAGCCTTTCTCAGTCCTTCCCCCAGGTACCCTCACTCACCGCTCCTAGGAGCCCCCCTGCCCTGTACCACCCTGGTTACATTTTAGTCGCTCTTTCTATCTCCTTCTGTGACACTTGAGCTCCTTGAAGGCATGAACTGTGTCTTGTTCACCCTTGAATCCACAGGACTTACGGCCAATAGTCTCAATAATGCCTTTTGGATGAACGGAGGGATGAATGAATCTGCGCCAACCCGTTGGTTTTACTGAGGAGGAAACTAAGGAGCAGAAGGTGCAGTGATTTGTCCAAGTTTATACACGAGTTAGTGACTGCGAGTGGGACCAGAAGGCACGTGGGGTGGAGATTACACTGCCGAGTTCCTTCAGGGAACTTGGGGCCGAGGGTGCCGTGTGGGAGGGGGACACACCACACTGAAGCAGTGGGAGACAGTCTCCTCCTCTGTGACAAGGTTTTGGTATAAATTCAGCTCTAGCAGGGAAACGAGCAGGGCAACATTGAGGGGACCCTGAAGAGAGAATGAACAACACGTATTAAGCACTCGCTGTGTACTAAGCACTTCCATAGACAACAAAGATAGGAGAGGGAGAAAACGGTGTTGCAGAACAGAAGACGTAGACGACAGCTCCTGACTACTCAGCTGATGGTCCCAAGTAAACGCTCTTTACAGCATCCCTGGCAGGGAAGCAGGTGCTGAGATGTGGAACAGTGAGGGGAGTGAGGTTCTGAGTCAGGGTCTAGAGCGTATGAAAGGCTGAGCCTTGCAGACTGGTGGAAAGGGAGGGAGGGCCGGCTACATAGGCGGGGTCGGCAACACGGGGCTCCCTCAGCTCTTCCAGCTTCCAGCCAGCCCTTCAGCCCCACTGGGTCTGTCTTCGGCCCACTCATTCTTCTTCCTTCGTTTCCTAGGGCTGGAGTAACAGATGACCACAAACTGGTCGCTGAAAACAACAGAAGTGAGTTATCCTCACACAGTTGTGGAGGCTAGAAGCCTGAAATCAAGGGATCAGTAGGGTTGGTTCCTTTTGGAGGCTCTGGGGGAGAACACATTGCATGCCTCTCTTCTAGCTTCGGGCGACTCCTAGCAATCATTTCCTTGGCTTGTGGCTGCCCTCCCATCTCCACCTTTGTCTTCACATGACCTTTGCTCCTGTGTCTCTGCATCTTGAATCTCCCTCTCCTTTCTCTTATAAAGCTACCTGTCCTGGATTTAGGGCTCAGCCTACATTCAGGATGATGATCTCTTCTCAAGGTCTTGAATTACGGCTACAAAGACCCTATTTCTGAAAAAGGTCACTTTCCCAGATACCGGGGTATTAGAACTTGAACATCTCTGCTTGGATATCACTATACAATCCACTATACCATCCGCTCCCTTCTGGCAGCTACTGTCTCAAGCGGTGGCCTTCAAGCACATCCGTCACCCACAACCCCTGGGGATGGTCCTCGCACCAAGGCTCTTCATTCACATTCCCAGGCTCCTAAGTTAGGCTGGAGAAATGACAGAGCTGAGCTGACCTGGTCCGCTTCACATATGTCATCTGCTCTCACTCAAGCCTGGCTACTCCCAGCAAACTTATGTTTGCCCTCTTGCTGATTACACACACACACACACACACACACACACACACACACCCCTACACACAGACACTCATACACACAAAGATCCTTTCTGCCCAGCCTACTAACCCCAAACCTTCTCCAAGATCTCTGGTTTCTTTTCTGGGAAAACTTTGCCAAAAGAAGTGAGCCTTATCCTGTCCCTCCAGAGCTCTACGCCTCTTTATTAGCTCCTTTTTCTCCATGCTAAGGAGGCTAGATGCTCTAGCCAAGAGACCCGGCTGGTCCAGTCTTCCAGCCATGCCCATCAAGTGGCAGCCATGTGAGGGAAGAAGCCATTTTGGAAGTAGATCCCCTAACTTTGGCTATTTCAGCCCCTAGCCATTTGAGTTTTTCAAGCTGAGGCCCAAGACATCACGGAGCATAGACAAACCATGCCCTGTATGCCTCATCCCAATTCCTAATCCACATAAACCACGAGCATAATAGTTAATGCCACTAAGTTCCAAGTAGTTTGCTCTGCAGCAACATAGTTTGGTTGCTGGAAGGGAGACGCTGCCATAGGAAAACTTAAAACATCTGCCATTTCTTGGGCATTCCAGGTAATAGGAGACACCGGCCAGACCTCAATGAGTCTGTTAGGGAAGGCTAGACGGGCTTCAAGGAGAAGGAGACTGCAGGTGAAAGTTCAAGGGAAAGTTGAGAAAAATGTACTTGGAAGCTGGAGGAACAAAGACCCTTGTGTCATGGTAGAAACTTCGGCAAGACTTTAGCTGCACTAACTTGAAAAATAGAAAAATACCTGACGAACTGATGTCGCTAGCTAGAAAGATTTCCAGGCGGAACGTTGAAAGCGTCAACTGTCTTATTTTGGCTTCGTATCATAAGAAACAGATAGTGAGAGGAAAGCTAAAGAAGAAATTGTTCCGTTTTTGAGCAGAATTTGGAGGAGGTATAAAAAGGCCATGACAGTCTTTCGAGCTAGCTAAGAATTCTCAATATAATAAAGGGCCCCATGGCAAAGATCAAACCCAGGACACTGTCAGGAAAACCCAGTCTCCTGGAGAAGACGAGGCCAGAAGTATGATTGTAAGGTCCTCTTAAACCCTCAGAGGGGCACCTCGGTGGCTCCGTGGGTCAAGCATTTGAGTCTCGATTTCAGCTCAGGTCACCGTTTCACGGCCAAGGGATCGAGCCCCGCCTTGGGCTCTGCACTGGGCATGGAGCCTGCTTGAGATCCTCTCTCCCTATCTCTCTGCCCCCACCCCCTGCTCACATATACACTCCCTCTCTTGAAATAAATACATTTAATTTTTTAAAAAAGCCCTCAGAAAGATCTAAAACGGTGCCTCCATGGAATCTTTCAAACAGACAGAAGTACTCCTAGAGTCTTCAAGGCATTTGTCGCACAGCCGCTCTGCTTCTAAAGATCTTGAAGAGACTCCCTCGGCAGCCTCACTGGGGGCCCAAGACAGGGGGGGCCTTGTCTCAGAGAGACTTATGAGTGAGAGTTGTCTGATGAAGTGAACTCCAGTGAGATTCATAGCAAAAAGACAGAATATATAAGACTTGTATTGGTTGAAGCACCACCAGCTCAGCCTGCAAAGGAGAGAAATAATACAAAGTGAAAAGCGGCCTTTGGACTCTTGGACTTCTAAGGGCAGGAAGCAGGCTGAGAAAACTACTCAGCTGTAATATGGGCTATTTCCTATAGAAAAGAAAGTGACTCCAAAGGCAAAACCAGAAGGCCAGAGGGTAGAGTTAAGAGCCACAGGTGATCATTGCCAGGGAGCAATACTGGGCCCTAGTCAAGGAACTGGTAACAGGTAGCCAGCTGGAGTTCACAATTGCTATAACCAATGTCTGCGGTGGACCTCACCTTTCTCCCTTTTGAGCCAGAGCCTCTATTGTAGTTGTCCTACGCCTGTCCAGCTCCTGTACATTGTGTGTGTGTGTAGGTGGGTGGGGGTAAATAACTTGTCTTTAGTTCAGATTAAGAACACCCTTACCTAAGGAACCAAATGTGAGGAGCTTCACATGCGCATAGACTTGATTTAGATGTGATTCTGGACCTCAAACCTAAGCCTGATGTTGTAGTGGGAAGAAACTTTTGGGGGCCTCGGGAGGGACATGAGGCCAGAGGGTAGAACAGAGCAGTTTAAAACAATGCCCACCGTTCTTTGACCAATGGAATGTGATGGAAGTGCTCTTGTGTGAGTTCCGTGAGTTCCCTGGCCAGCAGCTGTGGCAGAAGCCCTGGTTGAGCCCAACGGGACCTCCTTGGTTCAGAAGCTCTTCACTGGACCAGTCCCTATGGCACTGGGATGGAATGGGCTGAGTGACTGGACCCGGATCATATATTCATCCCTGAGCTGCACTCACTGATGGGGATAGGGAATATGAGGGATATTTCCCCAAAAGATAATCAGAGTGTGGCTCCCAGAGAATGTTGAATGCCAATCGGCCAAAAACAGCACATGTCTACCACCTTAAGACAGAGAGTCTGTCCTCAGGGAACTCAGCGTAGTGGTATGGAGGTGACAGGAAAGTGACTGTAAAGTGGTAGGTGCCACGCTAGCATAGTTAGATGAAGAGTTAGAAAAGTCTTCTTGGAGAACTTTGAGCTGGATCTTAAAGGATGAGACCATTTTATTCAAGCAGGCAAGAGAAAAGAGGGCCTTTCAGACAAAGGATACAGCTTGAACAAGGGCCTGGTGTGTGTGTGTGTGTGTGTGTGTGTGTGTGTGTGTTTGAAGGGCCCAATAACTGACATTGTGTGCCTCTTCTAGCATGATGTATTATCAAGGACGCATTCTACTTACGTAATTTCTACCAAAAAACTCAAAGCCTGAATCTGATACACGAGGAAACGCTAGACAAAACCAAATCAAGGGATATTCCACAAACTAACTAGCTTGTATTCCTTACAAATGTTCTGCAATGAACCAGTGATAAAGAGCACACTTAACATGATGAGCCCTGAGTAATATATAGAATTGCTGAATCACTATACCATATACCTGGTACTGGTATAACACTGTTAACTATACTGGAATTAAAATGTTTAATTTAATACAAAAGAGATCTAAAATTTTTTAAAATGTTCTGAAATGTAGGCTTTCGGTGTTATCTCCAAAAGAGACTATAGCTCCATTGAAGCTCAGTGGGTAATACATAAAACATTAATTTGCTTAATATTGATCAAATATACAGATGCACACATATATTTTATGTATGCTTACGAAGAAGAAAAAAATCTAGGTGGATATACATTAAAATGTTCATTGTGGTCATCTCCAGGTGATGAATAAGACTTTGGGTCTTTTCTGGTGGCTTATCTAGATTTACCCATTTTTCTGTATTGAAAAATTACATAACTCAGATAATAAAATATACTATAGGGGTGCCTAGGTGGCTAAGTCGGTTATGTGTCGGACTTCGGCTCAAGTCATGATCTCACAGTTTGTGAGTTCAAGCCCTGCTTTGAGTAAGCACGAGCCCAATTGCTCTCTCTCCCTCTTTCCCCTTTATGGGATTCTCTCTCTCTCTCCCTCTCTCTCTGTCCCTCATTCACTTGCACCCTCTCTCTCAAAAAAAAAACAACATTTATACTATAAAGAAAAATTCAAAGAATAAATAGACAACAAAGAGGGAAGAATGATAGGAAAGAAGGAAAGGAGGAAGGGAAGGCAGATGGAAAGGAAATTGGCAGTGTGACAGTGACAAAGTATCACCTACTTGGTGCATGAAGTATCCTTTCCCGGGTCTTACTTTGTTCGTCCTCTTGGTACAACTGTACATTGTTGAGAACCTATTCCTTCTTTATAAACCAAGCATTCATTCAGTTAGGTGGCATTTATTTAGCTGCCAGCACCGTGCAGTTGGGGACGCAAAGACAGGACATGGTCACTTCCTTCAGTAAGTTCCGAGTAACTGAAAAAAATTGCAATGTTGTATGATAAAGGCAGTAACAGACTCACGTAGGTAGAGGGAGGAAAATACTCTTCCTGAAGAAGAGCGTGTGGTGCTGTCCCACAAAAGAGGACACACATGAGCTGGGTCTCAGAAAAGTAGGAATTGCCGGGGTACGGGGGGTAGATGCCAGGCATAGGGAACAGCATGTGCAAGGACATGGAGCTCCCACCCAGCCTATTCAGGGACTATTAGTGGTTCAGTGTGGCTGGAGTAGAGATGTTAGAATGGGGAGGGGAGTGGGCGGAGGAGATGAAGCTGGAGAAACAGGCCAGTGTTTAGAGGACCTTGTGGATCATCTTTGCCACTCAAGGCCGCTCCGTGGGCCAGCAGCCTTGGCATTACTTGGGAGCCTGTCAGAAGTCCAGACCCCAGACCTCCTGAATCAGGATCTGCATTTTAACAAGAGGTTCAGGTGAGTCATGTGCATATTCATGTTTCAGAAGCCCTTTGGACTTCATCCTGTAGATACCAGGGAGCCTGACAGATCTGTCTTCCCTTCATGTCCTTAGTAAGGGAAAGGGTGGGGTTCTTCATCTTCTCTTCTAGGTTTCTTCACCAGCTCCTCTGCCTCCGCTAACCCCAGAACATTCCAGGCCTCCACCCCACTGTTCCCTTCACAGACCTTGCCTCAGCCACATTATCCTCAACACGCCTTACAAAATTCTTGAATGTAGGGAATCCCTTGGGTTTGAAAGATGTAAATGGAAAGGGTAGGATTCTATGATTCTATGGAAGGATACTTTGCATAGTAGGGTGACCTTATGAAACTCATTATGCCCAGGCAGTGGTACATGCCGAAAATGTAAGTAGGTTCAAATAACATTTAGAAAAATTTACAGACGCTGAGTCCGTAGTGAATTCAGAAGGGGAACTGAGGATGCTTGGAGACATCATTCCTAACCTTTTCTTCGTAATAAGCTGTGTTGGGGGGGGGGGGGTTCTTTTCTGACTATAAAATTAATATGTGTGCATTATTGAAAGCATGGGAAATACATTAGAAGAAGAAAATAAAATGGCAGTCAGAGGGAAAAACAAACTGGGAGAGAGATGGAAATCAAGGGCATGAATGTGTGCGCAGACACACAGACACAGACACACACACACACACACACACACACACTTCTCTTCCACCCACTCCCTGGCTCCTTTTGATCTGGTTGTCAATAATTGTGAATTAATCAATATTCAATGTTTACCTTATTAAGACTACAAACCCTGTCGACGCTGAACTACGTAGTATACGGTTTCCTTTCTTGCACAATGTTTTGCTTTTCTGGAGGTTAATCAGTTATTGTGGCTAATTGTCCATTTGCTTAATTTCCTATGTCCTTATTAATAACTTATCTTTACTACTTACGTGGGTAAATATCCTCTCAATATGTCCAAATATATTAAATGTTCTATCAGTTTTATCTTGTTGACACCTTATTATCTTTCCAAATCTTCTGACTTCTCTAACCTGCACTGGTTGCTCCAAATATCTGTTGTTCAGCTGTTATACAGGAATCCTCGGGCCTCCCCATTCTGGGGAGTACCCTTCACCACTCTCCTCTATTAGAAACATGCATTCTAGACTCCATGGATTTCTCGGTTCTTACCTCATTTTGGTGGAAAACCTTTCCCAACGGCTTCCTCAGGAAGAGTTGATGGGAAAACATGTTTTTGGCTTCTCACATGTCTGGAAGTGTCTTCATTTTGTGTTCACACTTAATTAATCATTTGGCTGTGTATCAAATGAAAGATTGGAAATAAATTTCCTTCAGAATTTTCAAAACATTGTTTCATTGCCTTCTAGCTGCCAGTGTGGCTGTTGAGAAATCCACTATTATGATTCTTGAACCCTTCCATGAAATCTTCCTAAGAACATGTAGGGTTTCCTCTTTTTCCTCAATGTTCTCAAAATTTACCAAGTTGTATCATGATGGGGAACTGTCTTTATCCATTATACTTCACACCTGATCAGCCCTTCAGCTCTGGGAAATTTTCTTGAATTAGTTCTTTGATAGTTCTTTTATTTATTTTTTTTTTAATTTTTTTTTTCAACGTTTATTTATTTTTGGGACAGAGAGAGACAGAGCATGAACGGGGGAGGGGCAGAGAGAAAGGGAGACACAGAATCAGAAACAGGCTCCAGGCTCTGAGCCATCAGCCCAGAGCCCGACGCGGGGCTCGAACTCACGGACCGCGAGATCGTGACCTGGCTGAAGTCGGACGCTTAACCGACTGCGCCACCCAGGCGCCCCACGATGTACCATTTTAGATTCTCACCAGCAATGTCTGAGGGTTCTAACTTCTCCACATTCTCATCAATATTTGTTATTATTATCTTTTTCATTTAATTTTTTTAATTTTTTAATGTTTATTTATTTTCGAGAGAGAGAGAAAACGAGAGAGCGGGGGAAGAACAGAGAGAGAGAGAGGCAGATGGAATCCAAAGCAGGCTCCAGGCTCTAAGCTGTCAGCACAGAGCCCTACACGGGGTTCAAACTCAAAGACTATGAGATCATGACCTGAGCTGAAGTCAGATGCTTAACTGACTGAGCCACCCAGGCACCCCTGTCTTTTTCATTTTAAACATTCTAGTTGGTGTATGCTTAGGAGTTTTTGTTGTTTGTTTGTTTTGTTTGTTGTTTTTTATATTTATTTATTTTATTTTTAAAGATATATTTTTTTTTATTTTTAAGTAATCTCTACACCAAACTTGGGGCTCAAACTGACAACCCCAAGATCAAGAGTTGCATGTTCTACCTACTGAGCCAGTCAGGTACTTTTGTTTGTTGTTTTTTAAAAGGAATCTGCCAAACTATTTTGGCCATGCCATTTGTCATTCTCAACAACAATATATGAGAATCCAAAATTTCTCTGCATTCAAGCATTTGAAGATGTCAGTATGTTTTTTTAATTCTCATTGTTCTAATACGTGTGTATGAATATCTCATCGTGGTCTTAGTTTGCATTTCCCTAGTGGCTAGTAATGTTTAACATCTTTTCATGTGTTTATCTGCCACTGGTATATCCTCTTCAGTGAAATGTTTCCAGATCTTTTACATATTTTCTAGTTAGATTGTTTGGGTTTTTTTTACCATAGGATTCTAAGAGTTCTTTACATATATTTTTTTTAATGTTTATTTATATTTGAGAGAGAGAGGATGGGCAGGGGACGAGTAGAGAGAGAAGGAGACAGAGGATCTGAAGCAGGCTCCTCGCTGTCAGTGCAGAGCCTGATGAGGGGCTCAAATCCACCAACTATGAGATCATGACCTTAGCCGATTGGATGCTTAACGGATTGAGCCACACAGGGACCCACAGAGTTGTTTACATATTTCCGATACAAATCTTTTGTTAGGTGTGTAGTTTACTAGTGTCTTTTCTCTATTTTTAGCTCGTCTTTTTACCCTCTTAACCAGCTTTTTCACAAAGTAAAAGTGATTAAGTCCAATTAGCTTTGATTAAGTCCAATTCATTGATTTTCTTCTTTTATAGCTCATGCATTTGGTGTCATATATAAGAATTCTTCATCAAGCCCTTGGTCCTAAAGACACTCTCCTATATTTTCTTCAGAAAATTGTATAGTTCTACACATTACATTTAAGTCTATTATCCTTATTAATTTTTGTATACGGTGTTTAGGTTGGAATCCTTTTTTTCTTTTGTTTTTTTGCCTATTGATACCTAATTGTTCGAGCATCATTTATTGAAAGGAATAATTCTTCTGTTTTTGAGACACATCTACTCACCATGTATCAGAAGTATTTTTGCCATCAATTCCTGAAATTTTAGGGGACTCCATAGCATTAATTGTGGTTCTTCCTGACTTTCTTTTCCCAACGCCTTAGGAGTGAGCTCTCCCGGTTAGCTCAAGCAGTTACATTTGCGATCCACTTTCCAGTGTCCCACATTTTGTTGCTATTGTGCTTTCTCCAATTTTCTTTGTCCTTGAAGGTTTGTGAATTTACTACCATTTTAATGAGGTTTTAGGGGCACCTGGGTGGCTCAGTCGGTTAAACGTCCAACTTTGGCTCAGGTCATGATCTCATTGTTCGTGCGTTGCTGACAGCTCAGAGCCTGCAGCCTGCTTCGGGTTCTTTGTCTCCCTCTCTCTCTGCTCCTCCCCCACTCATGCTCCGTCTCTCTCTCAAAAATAAACAAACATTAACAAACAAAATTTTTTTCGATAGAAATAAATAAATAAATAAACCAATGAGCCAACTAATGTACAAAAACCCAGCAGCAATCTTCTGGTCAGTATTCCAAAAACATTCACTCCCTTCCTCCTCACTCATTCTTCCTGGACAGAGATCAGTTAGTTTTATCCCAAATTCACGTTTTCTTTTCTTTTTCTTGGGCACATTGCTATATTCTGCATCTCTCTTGCATCCATGTGGGCCATGGACCTGAGTTCTGGCCAATAGAATGTACGTGGGAGTAAAGAATACCTCTTCTGGATCTGGCTCCTAAATTATCCCTTGAGATTGTCCAGGGTCTGTCCTCAGCTGCCAGATATGGAGGACTCACTGGAGGACTCTGAAGCCCCAGGGAAAGGTGGACCTTCTAGATGGGTCCATGAAGTCTCTGAGAAGCAGAGAGCCCTTCCCTCATTGCCCACTGACCCACAATGGACTGTGACAACCGAGGAAGAAATAAACTTTTATTATGGTACGGCACTGAGATTTGGGGGCTTTTTATTATTGTACTTAGCGTGCCCTGACTAATTTGGCTCCACCTTTGGAGAAACTGCCTTTACCACCTGGATCTCTGTTTCCTTATCTGAAAATGAAGGGTTCAGAATAGGAGTTCTCTTTGTTGCCTTTCAGCTATAACATTCCATTTATAAATTGCATGGTTATAATTTTCAAGTGATTTAAAATTCTGCAAGGACTAATTATAGAATTTCTCAACTATAATAAAGAGTAAGTTCTCCAGGGATGCCTGGGTGACTCAGTCGGCTGGGTGTCCAACTCAGCTCAGGTCATGATCTCACAGTGCGTGAGTTCGAGCCCCACACCGTGCCCTCTGCTGTCAGCGTGGAGCCCACTTCGAATCCCCTGTCTCCCTCTTTCTCTACCCCTCCCCTACTCTCTCTCTCTCAAAAATAAATAAACATTAAAAAAAAAAAAAAAAGGGTAAGTTCTCCATTTACAGATGCAGTGTGTTCCAAAAGTCCAGGCAAGAGTCCCTTGCTGGGGTATTGTTTCTGTAGGGAAATAGATTCAATATTTAAAAACATACACGGATTCCTACTTAACTCTCAGCTCTGAGGCCCTATGACCCCCAAATGGAGGCAGTGAGTGAGGTGGAACAGCAGGGACTGAGCAGAGCCTCTAGGGCATGATTTGAGAGGGAAAGAATGGGAGGGTAGGATGGACTAGACCATGGGCCAAGATATCCCCGTCACAAGGTTCCTTAGGAAGCTGTAGAAATCATTATACATGTCAACTGTCCCTTCCTGGGATATTTCCAATTCTGTATATATACCTCTTCGTTTTAGATGTTCTTGGGTACATGTTTCGTGCAGAGCAGAGATTTATTTTCCACGGAGCTAATGAAGCTCAGGTTTTAGGGTCCTCCTCCACATGTAGAACATAGCTAAGGCCCTAGAAATATGTTTACAAGGTCATTTGTTGTTGAATTTTTACCTGCTGCCCAGATGAAGGAAGAGTTCCAGAAGTCTCTTATCCACCCATGTGCTGACTCACATGATGTTATGACCTGTGGATGCAAGGCCGGAGTTCAAATCAATATCTAAACGTGTCCTACATTTAGCACCCGGCACCAGAAGTGTGCAGGAGTAGAGGAAAATAAAGCTTAGAAGATGTATGAAGCCAGAAGCTAGTCTGAAGAAAATTCTTCCGATTGTCAGCTGTGCAAAAATATAAGCAGAGGATTCTGTCCATGTTGACATCCAGTCAAAACAAGTTTTGTCCTGTTGGCAATATCCTCAATAACACAGTATATCATTAAGTGTACCATACATTCTTTTCTTTTTTGATGGGAACTGTTCAAAATACAATTTCTCAGAATTCCTAGCTTTACATATTTTTGATGACACAAATGACTAATATCAATGCAGAAAAGGAAAAACTCTTAATACACCAATTATAATGAGGTTTTCAAAGGCAAATCAGCTAGTAAATGTAGTAAATTTGAAGAGTATATCTAAGATTAATCCCTGTACAGGAAAAATTTTTAAAGCTGACAAACACCACAAATATCATTAAAAAACTCCCATAATAATTTGATGAATGAAATGTCAGCCACGCTTGAATATTACTTTTTTCTTACATTTTTGGGTGCATACGTTTTGGTTGCTTCTTCATACGGCAAGGATTTAATAATACCATTTTTTAGAGAGGACAAGAAACATAATTCAGTCTTTTTTTTTTAGCATCGCAGATCAAATTTGCCTTATTATTTGATCGTTTAGAAAAGTCTGTTTCAGGGGCGCCTGGGTGGCGCAGTCGGTTAAGCGTCCGACTTCAGCCAGGTCACGATCTCGCGGTCCGTGAGTTCGAGCCCCGCGTCGGGCTCTGGGCTGATGGCTCAGAGCCTGGAGCCTGTTTCTGATTCTGTGTCTCCCTCTCTCTCTGCCCCTCCCCCATTCATGCTCTGTCTCTCTCTGTCCCAAAAATAAATTAAAAAAAACTTTAAAAAAAAAAAAAAAGAAAAGTCTGTTTCAGGGGCGCCTGGGTGGCTCAATCGGGTAAACTTCCGACTTTGGCTCAGGTCATAATCTCACCGTTCGAGCTCCACGTGGGGCTCTGTGCTGACAGCTCCGAGTCTGGAGCCTACTTCAGATTCTGTCTCCCTCTCTCTCTGCCCCTCTCCCTCTTGCAGTCTGTCTCTGTCTCTGTCTGTCTCTCTCAAATATAAATAAACACTTAAAAATTAAAAAAACATCTCTTTCCGATTCACAATTTGTTATTGGCAATGTCATGTAAATGTTATCAAACTGGGGGGAAACCTTAAACAAGTGTCTTTCATGTAAGAACTAAAATTCCAGAGCTTTTAAAAAATGTGTAATTTGGTGTGATTTCTCATTGTAAATAAATATTCACTTTTACATCTGTCTTTATATTTATAATTTTTTTTCTTTAAAGCATCCCCACTCCCACAATTGTGTATGCATTGGGATCCACAAAACCCGGCCAACTTCAGTGTAGCACATGCTCTTAGGTATCGCTATAGCTATTTGAGGTGTTCAGGCTGGTGAAAAGGCCCCAAACCCAGGAGCTGAGTATTATCGGGTCATCTGGGTCATTCAAATATAACAAATGGGCACAGGGTCAAAAAGTCACCAGTGAGTTAAACTAAAATGCCTCTTTACGGGCTCATCTCTGAGATATTTTAGGTCCCCAGTAACATTACCAGACCCACCCCTATCTTGCTTCTCAAGGATCCCAGAATTAGGAGGGGCATGCCATTCACCATCTTGTCCTGGCCCCTATTTTTTTTTCTGGAGAAGAGTGTTTCAAAAACTCAAAACATACCAATGTCCTTAATGAAATTAAACACTTAAATACTGGCAAAAATACATACTGTGTGTGTCTTTTTAAGATTGATTGATTGATTGATTGATTGATAGCACGAATAGGGGAGGAGGTAGAGGGGGAGAGACAGAATCCCAAGCAGGCTCCACACCCAGCTTGCAGCCCAACACGGGGCTCAGTCCAGCGACCCCTGGGATCATGACCTGAGGTGAAATCAAGAGTCAGATGCTCAACCACATGAGCCACCCAGGCGCCCCTATGCTGTGTTTAAATATGCAAACAAAAAGGTGTTTACAAAAGCAAGGTGATTTCCAGCTGCTTGAAAATGAAGGGTGTCAAGTGTTTGTGCTAGCACCATCTAGTGACAGAAAGAGGTAAGTCTGGCTCACCAAAATCTGTCAAATACTGTGGAGAGAAATGGTACCAGTGCTGCTGTTCCACCCCCACCCTTTTCTGGAAGCTGTTCAGAGTACTGTGGTGTACTCAGTTCACTGTGACTTTTGGTCATTAACTTATGTCCCGAAATAGATCAGATCAGGCAGAGATGAAAGTATGAAGTAAAAACTGGGAGGGAAAGAGACAAGGCTCATTTTAACCTCTGATAGCATTATCTGCAAACCGCAGGCCTCATGTAGTAAGAGGCCCTTTAAAATGGCCCTTTAAAATGGGGAGAGGTCAATACAACTCTGCTGACCCCTGGCTGAACCTGTTGGGTATTCTGGGCCATCCTGGCTTCTAACTGGAAACTGCTATCTGGGCTGACCCCTCAGTTTCTCTCCTTACCAGCTCTGGTTTTTTGTTGTTGTTGTTGTTGTTTTTGTTTGTTTGTTTTGTTTTTCCCATTTCTGGCTCAGCCCATATTTTGTCTACCTCCATTCCACTTTGTTTCAGTTCAGTTCCTTTCTTTCTTCCATTCTAACTTTCCCAAAGCAAACTTGGCTTTAGTCATCGACTTGCAGCCTCTATTGAGTTTGTTTTTGTTTTCCTAAATTTTATTTCATGTGGTAAGTACACTTAATATGAGATCTACCCTCTTAACCCTCTTAAGTAGACATCACGTCCAGTGCAGAGCCCAGTGTGGGGCTTGAACTCATGACCCTGAGATCAAGACCTGAGCTGACATCAAGAGTCAGACACTCGGGGCGCCTGGGTGGCACAGTTGGTTAAGCGTCCGACTTCAGCCAGGTCACGATCTCGCGGTCCGGGAGTTCAAGCCCCGCGTCAGGCTCTGGGCTGATGGCTCGGAGCCTGTTTCCGATTCTGTGTCTCCCTCGCTCTCTGCCCCTCCCCCGTTCATGCTCTGTCTCTCTTTGTCCCAAAAATAAATAAACGTTGGGAAAAAAAAATTAAAAAGAAAAAAAAAAGAGTCAGACACTCGATGGACTGAGCTACTCAGGTGCCCCTTACAGATTTTTAAGTGTATAACACAGGATTGTTATCTACCGGCACGATATTGCACAACAGATCTGTAGACCTTATTCATCTTGCATAACTAAAACTTTATAGCCATTGATTAACAGCTCTTCCTATCCCTTTCCCCCCAGTCCCTAGCAACTACCATTATATTCTTTGCTTCTATGAATTTGACTACTTCAGATATCTTACATAAGTGGAATCATGCAGTATTTGTCTTTCCATGACTGGCTTATTTCACTTAGCAAAATGTCTGCAAGATTTGTCCACGTGGTCACATATGGCGGGATTTCCTTCTTTCTTAAGATAAGTAGTATTCCCCTGTATGTAATATCACATTTATTTTTATCTATTCATCTGTTCAGTGGACATCTAAGTTGTTTCTGCATCTTGGGGCGCCTGGGTGGCTCAGTCGGTTAATTGTCCAACTTCGGCTCAGGTCATGATCTCACAGTTTGTGAGTTTGTGCCCTACATCGGGCTTTCTGCTGTCAGCACAGAGTCCACTTTGGATCCTGTCTCCCTCTCTCTCTCAAAAATAAAAAAACATTAAACAAATTTAAGTTGCTGCCACATCTTGACTCTTGCGAATAGTATCACAACGAACATGGGAGCGCTACTCTGTCTTCAAGATCTTGATTTTGGATAAATACCCACATATAGGATTGCTGGGTCATATAGTAGTTCTAGTTTTAATTTTTTGTAGAATTTCCATGGAGGCTGCACCATTTAACATTCTCACCAACAGCATACGAGCGTTCCACTTTCTCCACATCCTTGCCAACACTTGTTGTCTTTTGTTTGTGTTCTTCCATAATAGCCATCCTAACATGTATGAGGTGATATTGTGGTTTTCATTTGCATGATTAGTTACATTGAGCATCTGTTTATATACCTTTTGGCCGTTTATATGCCTTCCTTTGGAGAAATGTCTATTTAAGTCCATTGCCTATTTTTTAGTTATGTTACTAGTTCTTTTGCTATTAAGTTATAGAAGTTCCTTACATATTTTGGAAATTAATCCTTATCAGATACTATATATGGTTTGCAAATATTTTCTCCCATTCTGTAAGTTGCCTTTTTAGTCTATCAATGGTTTTCATTACTGTAGATAAATTTCTTAGTTTGATGTAGTCCCACTTGTCTATTTTTTCTTTTGTTGTCTGTGCTTTTGGTGTCATAGCTATGACATCATTGCCAAGATCAGTGTTTCCTCTATTTTTTTTTCTAGCTGTCACGCAGTTTTAGGTCTTACATGTAAGTTCTGAATCCATTTTGAGCTGATTTTTGCGTAAGATAATGGCCCGCTTTCATTATTTTGCATACGAATATCCAGTTTTCCCAGCACGATTTGTTGATATTGAGTTTTCATTCAACAAATATTTACTGAGCATCTTTGGGCCTGATATTACGGTAGGCAAAAGGGGATTCAAGGCTGCAAGCACATCCTCTGGAGCCCAACTGCCTGGGTTCAAATCCTGGTACCATCATTTCTAACTACATGACTTGGGCAAATTACAAATTCGTTGTACCCCAATGTCCTCATATATAAAAAACGGATAATTATGGTCTTTGCCTCACAGGATTGATGTGAGGATTAAAAGGATTAATATAGAGCCCACTGGGTGGCTCAGTGGGTTGAATGTCCGACTTTGCCTCAGGTCATGATTTCGCAGTTCACGAGTTTGAGCCCCACGTTGGGCTCTGTGCTGACCGCTCAGGGCCTGAAGCCTGCTTCAGATTCTGTGTCTCCCTCTCTCTCTCTGCCCCTCCCCTGCTTGCACTCTGTCTTTCTCTCAAAAATAAATAAGCATTAAAAAATTTTTTTAAAGAGTATAGAATTAATATATGCAGAGGTCTTAGAGAGGGTCTGGCACCCGATAAGCACTCTTCAGTGCAGGCTCATAAGCCATGGTCCTTGTCTCTCAAAGAGCTCACAAATCACAGTTGCCCCTATCCACCTGTCCCACCTGGCAGTCAGGACTACCTGGGTCTTCTGACACTTCAAGTGCCCCACAGCTCCTGCCTACCCTTTCCTGGAGCCATGGGATGAACCGGGTGCAAGTTCCTGTATCACAGATTCCTTGTGTGAATCTGGGTAATTTCCACTTCCTGAGTCTCAATGCATATGGAAAGAAAGGAAGCTGGACCAAAATTGATTTCCAACATCCCCACAAACTCCTTGTTCTGGGTATAGCTCAAGTTGAAACTGTATCAGCTTGGGCAAGGCACGGAACCTCTCTGCGTTTGTTTCCTCGCCTACAAAACGGGATAATGGATCTAATCACCCCCCAGGTGGTGGTGAGGGTGCAACAAAGTAACACAAGGCCCGGCTGTCCGCGCTCCCAGAGGGGACGTCAGCCTTCAGACCCACCCTTCTTTGCCATTTAACGCACGCGCGCTGGCGTCCCGTCCCCTCCCCGCGCCGGGATCCGACTTCCGGTTCCGCCGGGACCCAGAAGCCAGGCTGACAAATGGCGGCGTCCACGAAACAGGCCACCGGGGGCGTTGAAGAGGCCGCGGCGGAAGAGGAACCGCGAATTCTGGAACCCGGGGCCGCCCCGTTTGGAAATTTCCCTCAGTATTCCCGCTTCCATCCTCCAGAACAGCGGCTCCGCCTCTTGCCCCCGGAGCTGCTTCGCCGGCTTTTCCCTCAGAGTCCCGAATCGAGGCCGATCCTGGGGCTCGACGTAGGGTGTAACTCTGGGGTGAGTGACGGGGGCGGGGTCGGAGGTCGGGGAGCCGAGCGGTTGGCTTCCTCTGCGTTCGCTGGGGCTGTGGTTTGGGCGTGGCATCACACCCATCACCACTTTCCCCAAATGAGTTTAAACTCCGTTCCGAATTCCTGCGTTCCCGCTTGTGCGTTCGCCGCCTCACGGCCAAACCTCGGATGGGAAGGGCCACCGTTTTGGGGCTTCCGGCGCTTGCCTCCTGTACAGCGTGGCTGGCGACCTGGCTGCGGAGAGGGGGCGTCCGGACACCCGCCTTTGGGAGCGTAGGGTTGGGATTGGGTTACTGGGAGAGAAGAGCCAGGGGTGACGGAATCACGCCTGGAATTAAGATTCGTGTGCCATACGGTGTAGGATGCATCCTGGAGCCAAGTAGATATTTATTTAAAAGCAGTGAGTTGACTGAGTACAGTGGAGAGGGTTGAGAGGGAGGATACAGCTCCTTGGCGGAGGAAGGCATTGCCACGTCTTCTTACCTCAAAGTATTCTTAGGCGTAGAGTGATTATAGTGAAATTACATTCAAAATATCGACATGCCACCCTTGACACCTATCTGTAACTACTACCATATCCTACAGGAGCAGATATTCTGACCCTATGATTGCAAATCACAGGCATGTAACAAAAAGTAAGTCTCTGTTCCTGACCCTAAATTCTCCTTCCCCCCTACACATTGGCAACCGCTGTTTATAATTTCTTGGGTATGTATCCTGTGTGTATGTAGGCATTTATGTATGTATAAATATCACCTCTTTTACCTTTACAAATAGTAGCACACTATTTGGCACCTTGCTTTTCGCTTAATAATTTGGAGATCACTCATGTCACGACATTCTTTTTAGCAGCTTCAAAATTGTATGCGTGTACCATAATTTATAGGGTGCTTTATTTACATTTTTAAAACTCCCAGGCCCCACTGTAGCCCTACTGAATCAGGATCTTGAGTGATTGAGCCCTTGAGTCTGTATTTTATTTTTCAAGCTTCCAGGGTATTCTGGGATTGGGGAATTGAGGTTGGAGAAGGTGAAGAGATGTGGCAGAGGAAGGATGAAGTGACAAATGACTAGTGAAACTGGCACACCCAAGATCAGACAGGAAGAGGGAGTCAGCAAAGAAATAAGTATAGAAATGGGGAGAAAATTAAGCAGCGTAGTATAGGACCTTCCTACTCTAAATATGGTCCTTAATCTACAACAACAGCATGACTTTAAAAAAAATTTTTTTTTCAACGTTTATTTATTTTTCGGACAGAGAGAGACAGAGCATGAACGGGGGAGGGGCAGAGAGAGAGGGAGACACAGAATCGGAAACAGGCTCCAGGCTCCGAGCCATCAGCCCAGAGCCTGACACGGGGCTCGAACTCACGGACCGTGAGATCGTGACCTGGCTGAAGTCGGACACTTAACCGACTGCGCCACCCAGGCGCCCCCAGCATGACTTTTTAAAAGAATTTTTTGTGAACTATGCCACACATACAGAAAAGTGCATAAGACATAAATTTACACTTTATGAACTATTATAAAGCAGACACCTTTATGACCATTGTCCAGATCAAGAATAAGACATTGTCAGAACCCCAAAAGTCTCTTAACTTTCTCTGTTCCTAAACCGCCCCCCTCCACCCAGAGGGAACAACTAGCCTGACTTATGCTTATTTCCTTGATTTTCTTTATAGCTCACTATTTTTGTATCCCTAAACAATGTAATTTAATCTTACCCATTTTTTAAATTCATATAAATGGAAGCTTGCCATGTATTTTTTGCGTGTGTCTTGCTTTTTTGATGAACATTGTATATTTGTAAGAGTCATCCATGTTGATGCACTGAGCTGAATTCCTTCATTTTTAACTGCTATTTAGTATTCCATCTTAATGAATATACCACATTTCTTCATCCATGCTACTATTGTTGGACATCTGGGTTGTTTCCAGCCACACTTTCTTCACCTGTACAAAGAGCATAAGTATTTTCCTTACAGGATTGTTGCACAGAGCAAAACAAGTGGTGCATAGAAAAATGCCTTGAAAAATGGATTAGAGCAACACAAATTTGAACTAGTTGTAATGGTTATAGAAGTCAATGTTAGACAAAGGAGATAGTGACTTGTTTAGGAGTCAAAGTGCTGAGGTGGTGAAAATCACAGATCATTAGACTTGGCTAGAAGGAAGTCAGCAGTGACTTTGGGAAGTAATAGATGCAGAAGTAGAATAAATCTCAAAAGGGGGTGGTGAAGCATAAGGCAGACAGTAAAATTGAGGCTGTAGAATGAAGGCTAAGCGAGGACTTTTGGAATCCAGACTTTTCCCAATCACAAGTCTGAGAAGCAGATGTTTATAAGATGGTGCTTGTTCTGGTTCCTCACCTTCCTGGTAAGGAATGCTGGCTATGCCCTTGGAATCCTTTCTTTCTCCCTGAGGTCTGAGATACCTGAAAAAAGTGAGTTTACCAGCATATTACTCAAGCTGGACAAGACTGCTCTCAGCTCCTTTGCTGCATCCATTTGGCTGTAACTTTCAACCATACAGCCCAACCTACCATCAATGTCAGGGAAGTATAGAGATGACACATTATTGCCTGAGACCCGTGGAGGGCACTGAGAACTTGCTCTGTGGAAAACTTTTTGGGCAACCTTCTTAGTCTAGGAGCTTCATATCTTATAAAGCAAAGACTAAGTGGCAGTCCAATGAGATGATAAGAGATAGAGGTCTTTCTTCCATTCACTGGTTGAGAGCTGCAATGACAAAGCTCTTTTGGATTTCTCTAGGATCTGAGTGTGGCTCTGTACAAACACTTCCTTTCCTTACGTGATGGGGAGACCTGCTCAGATGCCTCAGGAGAACTCCATCTACTCTGCTGCGACATAGATCCAGTCCTGGTGGAACGAGCTGAAAAAGAATGTCCTTTTCCTGATGCCCTGACCTTTATCACCCTGGACTTTATGAATCAAAGAACCCGGAAGGTTCTCTTGAGCTCTTTCTTAAACCAGTTTGGACGGTCAGTTTTTGACATTGGCTTCTGCATGTCAGTAACCATGTGGATTCATCTGAACCATGGGGACCGTGGTCTGTGGGAGTTCCTAGCCCACCTTTCCTCCCTCTGCCGCTACCTCCTTGTGGAGCCTCAGCCCTGGAAGTGTTACCGGGCAGCTGCAAGGCGTCTCCGGAAGCTGGGCCTCCATGACTTTGACCACTTCCGTTCCCTTGCCATCCGAGGTGATATGGCCAATCAGATTGTGCAGATCTTGACCCAGGACCATGGCATGGAATTAGTATGCTGCTTTGGCAACACCAGCTGGGACCGAAGCCTTCTGCTCTTCAGGGCAAAACAAGCCACAGAGACTCATCCAATTCCTGAATCACTGGTAGAGGAAGGGAAAGAAAAGAACAGATTAAGATCCTGGAGACAGTGAAATGGGAGGGTGGGAAGGCCAGGGAAGAGATATTGAAAGAGTGTTATACAAAGAATTAAGTTCACTGTCCTTAATTCGTGATTGTAAGGCAGCCTCAAAACCTGGCAGAAACTTTTGGCAAAATGTCCAAGACATGCAATTGAAAGAATCAGTATCTATTCCCCACTGTTTGAGTTGATTCTGGACGAAGAGACTGTATCTGTGGAGCAATGAGCTGGGCTCTCCGGATGGAGATGGCATGAAAAAGTGATCTTGGTTCTAGGATATGGAGGGGGCTGCTTCTAGTGGTTAGAGACTTAGCCCAGGCTAGCCTTAGAATGTATCTGTTCCATGGGCAACTTGAATCTGATCTGGCTTCTTCAGGCTTTTGCTGGACTTCCTTATCCTGCCTTCAGGCAGCACCTCACAATACAATCTGGAATGAAGAGTCACTGGCTTGGCTAAAGGAGAGAATTAGTATGAAAAACATCTTATCTTTCCAGAGCAGGTCATGTATCCAACATGCCCAGGCTCAGCACAGCATGTAACAGATACTAGCCAAAATGTGCTGGCTAGCATTTATAAGATGTTTAAAAGATTTAAATTATGACCCAATATCCAGCTGGATGAATGAATATGACCCAATATCCCACACAATGAACGAAGTGGGACTGTATAGTTATATATAATAAAAGTGACTTGAGTATGATCGAGAATGTCCTGTGACTCTGGGGTAGGTAGGAAACCTCTGCTTTTAACCACTCTATCCAGGCAGTTTTCAGTTCAAGAAAAAGAACCTCACCCAAGCTCAGAACAGAAAACATACCAGAGAGTAAGTTAATTTAGGACTTTTTTTTGTCACCGTCCTCTGCCAAAGCACACCAACATGGGGGTGGGGGGTACACATCAGTATGGCAGTGGGAATATGTGCAGGGAAACAGGCATAAAATGCAGCCTACAATTGAATGACTATAGCATAAATGCTGTGGGATAGGCGTCACTGATATCTGTCAGGTTTTGACACCCATGAGTTGAGTCCAAGGGAAAGTGGGAGATGGAGAAGGATTTGGTGGAGAGAAGATAGGAAAACAAAATATACCTAGCTAAGAAGGGCGACTGGATTGATGAGCTGCAAAATCCTTAAGATCCTATCATTTTCTGAAGTTATAGAAGGAAGGCTGGGGAATAAGAGTGTCTGAACCACCAATTAAACTTTGGGCCTATTGGTGGAGAAGATAAAAGTTCCTGCTAGGGAATTTGAACTCTATGCATAGAGAGCAAAAGCTAGTATATTCCCCAAACGATAGGAGAGTGGAACCAAAACCTTCATTTAGGAAAACCGGTTTTTCTATTTTGTGCAGGATAATTACGTGGTTGGTGTCATTTCCAATCTCAGACTCCAGTACTACTTTTCAATCTTTTTATATTCCTGTTCCTGATCACTTTCATCCTAGTGACTCTTGTGGACTTTTACCCTTCTGCAGGTTCTTGACTCTATATCCCTGTACCACTAGTCTAAGCAGATGACCTAACCACCAGCCAGCACCATTCTTGTTTGCTGTATCAGGAAGTCTTTTCTTGCTCTCAGTCTTTTTTTTTTTTTTTTTTTTAATTTTTGTTTTATTATTACTGTTTTTTTTGACAGCGTGAACTTGGGAGGGGCAGAGAGGGAGACAGAGGATCCAAGCAGGCTCCAAGCTGACAGCAGAGATCCTGATGTGGGGTTGAACTCACAAACAGTGAGATCGTGACCTGAGCGTAAGACTCTTAACTGAGCCATCCAGGGACAGTTGCCTTCAGTCTTAAATCCCTTCATCTTTCCACCTTTTCACTTCTGAACTTACCCATTGAACTTTTACCCAGATAACCTCTGCCTGAGTTCCTGATCCCAACCTCTGCTACTTCTCCCAGACTGCTTTATTGAGGATCCCTTTGATGTCTCCTTGGCTTCATTAACTCCTTCCTGTCCACCTGCCAACGTGCTCAATTCTCTCTCTAAAACCACCAAGTTTTCCTGTATCCAATCTCTCTTCAAGTTTATTCAGTCTCTCCATCTCTTCACCACCAAATGTGAGCAAAGCCCTTGAAAGGATAGACTCCACAGTCTATTTCCCATTCATCAATGACCCCCTGAATGCCAAATTCTGAGGCCTCTTGTTCAGTCTTCCTCCTGGGTCATGGCACTATTCAGCACTGTTGATCCCTTCTTTAAACTGCTCTCCCTTGGTTTCTTCACCATACCCTTCTCCCTTTATTCTCTTCCTATCTCTTAGTTTTTATGTACTCTTTAAGCAGTTAGTTCAAATTTTAATTGAACACGTTACCTGGAGAGTCCTGGATTCATCTCCAGAAACAGTGATTCAGGTTAAGAATGGGGCTTGAGGGTTGGGTTGGTTTGGTTTGATTAGATTTGTGGGAGGGTTTGTTGTTTGTTTGGGTTTGTTTATTTGTTTGTTGCATTTTTTTATCATGGTAAAATGTATGTAACAAAATTTACCATTTTAACTATTTTAAAGTGTAGAATTCCATGGCGTTAAATCACAAGGAGGAACCTGTTTTTAACAAGCACCCCAGGTGACTCTGATGCAAAATAGACCACATTTTGATTGCTTAGGACCCCTTAGGGTCCATCCAGTCCTCTTCTACGTATTTTTCATGGAGTGAGTTCCTTCACTCCCATGCGTTTAGCAACTACCTATATGCTAATAACCCCCAAATATATTGGTGGCCTCACTTCCACAGTTGCAGATTAGCATTTTTCCTGTTTTGTAATCATATCCTCTTAGATAGTTCTTAGACACCTCAGATTCAACATATTCCAGAAGCAAACTCATTACCCTCATTCTAAACCTGATCCTATCTCAGTTGTAGCCATCCACCCATTGCTCAAGCTACAAACTTCAGGTGAGTCTCCTTGCTTACGTGAGTCTCCCCACACTGAAATAGTCACAAAGTCCAGTAAATTCTTGCATGTCCAATAACACGTCAGTCCCATTTATTCTATCCATGTGGCTGGTCCCTACCAGGCATTTCTGTGTTAAGCCATCTATCCTTATCTGATCCCTGCTGCCAGTGTTCCCTTCCTCAGATTCCTAGTTATGCTAGTATTATGCTTAAAAACCTTCAGTGTTTTGGGGCACCTGGGTGGCTTGCTTAAGCGTCCGACTTCAGCTCAGTTCCGATCTCACTGTTTGTGAGTTCGAGACCTGCATCAGGCTCTGTGCTGACAGCTCAGAGCCTGGAGCTTGCTTCAGATTTTGTGTCTCCCTCTCTCTCTGACCCTCTCCCACTCGCACTCTGTGTGTCTCTCTCTCAAAAATAAACATTAAAAAAAATTTTTTTAAACCTTCAGTGTTTCCTAGAGCTAGAGTCCTGTCCTTTATCCAGTGCCTAAACCAATGTTGTTCAGTAAGGTAGCTGCTTGCTATTTAAATGTAAATTGAATAAAATGAAATGAAATTTAAAATCAGCTCCTCAGTCTTACTAGCCACGTTACAGGTGTTCAATAGCCATATGTGATTAGTGGCTACTTTATTGGACAGCACAGATTTAGACCATTTCCATCACTGCAGAAAGTTGTGTTGGAGAGCGCTGGCCTTCATGCTTTTTCCTCCACACCCCAGTCACACTTGAACTTCTCACATACCACCATATCCTACTTGCCGTGTCCTTTCATACCTCTGAGACTTAGCACAAATTCCCTCTATTTTCGTTCTCTCTCCCCCAGCTCTCCCACCTTGCAACCTGGCTGAACTGTTTGTCCTCAAAGACAGTTAAGATGTTACATTTTGTCGGAAATCTTCCCCCAACTCCTATAGCACTTTGCATTTGTTACTGTATTCTAGTGGGGCCTTTGCATGGAAGCTTCTATTACAGTATTTACCCTATCATATTATAATCTTTCTATGTCTGTGTGCCACCACCATAAGACTGATCTCCTCAAGCCCAACTTATCTTTGTACTTTGAGGCCTAGCGCAATGATTGACACATGGCGGGCAGCTGAGAAGTACTTGTTGAATTAATATATGAATGAACAAAAGAAATGTATCTGAATTCAAGTATTGAGAAGAAAAGGGCATCTATGATTGGGCAGAAGACTGCCCAGGAAACTGAAAATGGGAAGAAATTAAAAAGTTAAGAAAGTGGGGCACCTCAGTGGCTCAGTCAGTTAAGAGTGCGACTCTTGATCTCCGCTCAGGTCTTGATCTCAGGGTCATGATTTCAAGCTCTGCATTGGGCTCCACACCAGCTGTGGAGTCTACTTAAAAAAGAAAAAAAAAGTTGGGAGAGGGATAAGCCTAGTCTTTGGCATGGAAGTTTGAGGTATGTTTTCTCAAACATACCTTTGCAGTAAGATGCCCATTCCAAGGCCATGGCTATTGATGGTTTGGGAGAGGACAGCAGATCAAGACTAGATATGAAATCTGGAAGTCATTCATATAGAGTAATCGAGATTTAATGAGTAGTAAATTCCAAAAACACATGGATACGATGAGAGGTCCTAGGTCTGAGGGCTGCCAATAGTTATTGAGTAAGGGGGAAAAGAGGAACCAAAAGAGGTCTGGTGAGAAATGGGAAAAAGGAGGGGTGGGGTGGTGCGCCGAGGTGGCTCAGTCGGTTAAGCATCCAACTTCGGCTCAGGTCATGATCTCACAGCTTGTGAGTTCAAGCCCTGAGCCAGGCTCTGTGTTGACAGCTCAGGGCCTGGAGCCTGCTTCGGATTCTGTCTTCTCTCTGCCCCTCCCCCCACTCAACACACTGTCTCTCTCTCTCTCTCTCAAATATAAATAAACATTAAAAAAAAGAAAGAAAGAAATAGGAAAAAGGGGGGGGGAAAGACATATAGCACCATGTGCCAGACAACATAACAAAGCCAAAGCAGAGCTAGGACTTGAACCTAGGCGGTGAGGTGGCAGAGTCAGCCTTGGCTACCATTCCTTGAGACGTCAGAGAAATCTAAGGCTGGGAAGAGACTCCAGAAAGCCAGTGCAAGAGAGCATGGGCTTTAGAGTTGCTGTGCTTCCTCAAATTATGTGTTCACACTGGAGAATGAGAGACCCAGCCAGGCCACTCTTGGCTCTTCCAGATTCTCACAGAAATCCCCTCACAGAAGTCAGACCTAATTCTAGGTTGAGTATCCGAGGAGCACTCCTGCCGCTGCCTACCAGTTAAATAGGCTTGGCCCTTCTGAGTGTTTTATTTTTTTTTAATTTTTTTATTTTTTTAAAGCAGTAGCCCTGGCCCATTTCAGAACGGCTACTTTTTTTTTTTTTAATGTTTATTTACTTTTGAGGGAGAGAAAGGCAGAGTACGAGTGGGGGAGGGGCAGAGAGAGAGGGAGACACAGAATCCGAAGCAGGCTCCAGGCTCTGAGCTGTCAGCACAGAACCGGACTCAGGGCTTGAACTCACGAGCTGTGTGAGACCATGACCTGAGCCGAAGTCGGATGCTTAACTGACTGAGCCACCCAGGAGCCCCTCTCCTGAGTGTTTTAGAAGCAGTTGGCAGGTACGTAGAGCAGACATAGACACTCTTAAGTCTCCCTCAGTCCTATTTACCTTCTCACTGTATCTCTGACTTGCCAGCTACCTTAACCTTCCCCTGAATTCCTGAAATTCCAATCTATCCCTAACTTTGACCCCTAAGTAAGACCTCCCCAAAGTGGGTTTCATTCTGTTTCATGCTTAGGAGGTAGGGATTCTGAGGCCAATTCCAGGATGTATTAAGATCCTGAGCTCAGATCCTTCTCAGCCCCATGAGATCAAGTTTGGCCCAGGAACAGTGCAGTGGAAAGAACATCAGGTTTGGAATCGAGATCTGTCAGTAACTCATTGCATGACCACCCTGTTCAAGTCAACCTCTCTGAACCTCATTCATTGGTACAACTAAAGTAACTATGCCCTAATGAACTAGAGGATGTAAAGGTATTTTGCAGAATATAGAATATTAAAAACAAGGTGCTGTTACACTCTAAGCACTCCACAGACCACAACTATGCTTGTTAAATTAAACGCTTATGAAAAAAACATCTCATCTCTAGAAAACATACATCTTACTATCTCTGATCATTTGTTTTTTAGGACAAGGAAGTAATGAGTTCAGCTTCAGCACTACAGAGCATTTTAAAGGAAGCAATGCTGGGAGGGAGTGATCATTGCTAATGGAAACGAGGCCAGTTTAGGATGGTCTTGGTGGATCACAGTGGTTACAGATATGAATTTACCTACTTCTCTGTAAATCTCCGGGATACTTTGAAATCTCGTGACTTCACTGGTGCTCTCTCCCTCCACCAAAGTAATGCAGAGAAATGAATGTAAGGCTGTGGCGGGCTAAATAATGGTTCCCCCAAGATGTTCACATCCTAATCCCTGGAACTTGCTACCTTAGATAGCAAAGGGGATTTTGTAGATGTGTACAAATGTGTAGATGTATAGATTAAAAATCTTGGTTAAGGATGAAAGATTTTGAAATTGAAAGATTAATATGGAATATCAGGATGGACCCTAAATGTAATCACAAGTGTCCTTATAAGAGGGAGGCAAAGGGAGATTTGACCACAGCAAGAAATAGAAGGACAGAAGCAAGAGGTTGGAGTGATGTAAGGAAGGGTTGTGAGCCACGAAATGCAGTTAGAAAAGGCAAGGAGGGCACCTGGATGGCTCAGTCGGTTAAGCATCTGATTTCAACTCAGATCATGATCTCATGGTTCCTGAGTTCGAGCCCCCCCATTGGGCTCTCTGCTGTCAGCACAGAGCCTGCTTCAGATACTGTCTCCCTCTCTTTCTGCCCCCTCCCACTTGCTCACACATGCGTGCTCGCTCTCTCTCTCTCAAAAATAAATAAAAACAGGGGCGCCTGGGTGGCGCAGTCGGTTAAGCGTCCGACTTCAGCCAGGTCACGATCTCGCGGTCCGTGAGTTCGAGCCCCACGTCAGGCTCTGGGCTGATGGCTCAGAGCCTGGAGCCTGTTTCCAATTCTGTGTGTCCCTCTCTCTCTGCCCCTCCCCCGTTCATGCTCTGTCTCTCTCTGTCCCAAAAATAAATAAAACGTTGAAAAAAAAAATTTAAAAAAATAAAAATAAAAATAAATAAATAAAAACATAAAAATAATAATAATAATTGAGCGCCTGAGTGCCCCACTCGGTTAAGCATCCAGCTTTAGCTCAGGTCATGATCTCGCAGTTCATGAGTTGGAGTCCTGAGTCGGGCTCTCTGCAGTCAGTGCAGAGCCCACCCGACTATCTGCCCCTCCCCTGCCTGCATGCACATTTTCTCTCAAAAATAAAACATTTAAACAATAATGATAATAAATAAATAACTAAAAGGCAAGAAAATGATTCTCCCCTGAAGCCTCCAGAAGGAATGCAGCTCTGCCAATCTCCCTTGATTTTAGACTCTGGCCTCCAGCACTATAAGAGAATACATTTGTGTCGTTTTATTTTGGTTTTATTTTTTTTAATGTTTATTTACTTTTGAGAAGGAGAGAGAGAGACCGAGCATGAGCAGGGGAGGGGCAGAGAGAGAGGAGACACAGAATCTGAAGCAGGTTCCAGGCTCTGAGCTGTTAGCACAGAGCCCGATGCGGGGCTGGAACTCACGGACCAAAAGATCATGACCAGAGCCGAAGTCAGATGTTCAACCAAGTGAGCCACCCAAGTGCTCCAAATATGTGTTGTTTAAAAGCAATAAATTTGTGATGATTTGTTACAACAGGAACAGGAAACTAACACAGGGATCCTGACTACAATGAGACTAGGCTATGAGCCAAGTGGCACCTGTGCCAAATAACTCCTTGACAGCAGAAAATGGCCCCAGTGACCAAAGGGATAGTCAGGGGCTCCATCTACTTGGTTCGGTTCATTGAGGAATCTTCAGTCATTAAAACCTTTGGGAGATGCTTCAGCATCTGAACCTGACCTTTTCCCTACTAACATTTCTATTGGCTGAGCACTTAACCCTACCTGTTGAAAGGAAGTGTTGTATTTCAAGTCTGTAGCAGTTAATTTCAAAGAAGATGTGTAGTGTTCATAAAGATTAGGCCCTGATACTATGAAGATAATGATTGCATACTGGCCTATGAGAGCCTTTGGCTCCTAGAAAAGATCTTATTTATCCTCAAACCAGCCTCATTTAGGAGCCAACACCAAGCATGATGAGCCTCCTTGAGGGACAAGAATAGAGAATGGTCCTGGGTATACTTTAACTTAAAAACAAAAACAAATAGATATAGATACAGATATAGATGATATAGATATAGATATATAATCAATATTTCCAAAAATTATCATTTCAACATGCAGTCAATATTATTATTGAGACATGCTACATTATTTTTTATACCATCTTCAAAATCCAATGAGTATTTAAACATTTTTTTATTGTTTATGTTTGAGAGAGAGACAGCACAAGCAGGGGAGAGGCAGAGAGAGGAAGAATCTAAAGTGGGCTCCAGGCTCTGGGCTGTCAGCACAGAGCCCAATGTGGGGCTCAAACCCACAAACCGTGAGATCATGACCTGAACTGAAGTCGGATACTCAACCAACTGAGCCACCCCTCCAATGTGTATTTTAACTTACAGCTCATCTCATTTTGGATCAGCCATATTTCAGATGCTCATTAGCTACATACGTGTGGCTAATGCATATACTTTTGTGGCAAATCAAGAAGTGTTTTATCAAATTCCATATACTCAGCATGCTTTTAGCTGCTTTGGGTAGTAGGAAAAAGTAGATTAAACAAAAATTAGATTTGATTTGCTTAGCGACTATGTTAAAGTTGAGAAAAGAAGAGGCTCAAACAAGGAAGCATGTGATCATTTGAGCTTCAGCAAAGGGAAAGTCTTTGCAGGCTACAGTGGGCATGGAAGACTTTCTAGAGGATATGGGATTTGAACTGTTCTTGAAAGGAATATAGCTTTTGCAGTGTTGGACAAGAGAGAAAGGAGCATGACCTGTGAGCCAGGAGAAAGGAACCTTTCAGCAAAGGTACAAAGGAACAGGTGCTGTGTACGTTGAGAACAGATAGGACTAAATGGTCTATAATGGAGATGTCATTCTGAGCAGTACTGAGAAATAGCAGTGGTCTTTGCCACTTAAGTAGATTCTGGATGAAATATTTAAAGTAAAAAGAAAACCCATAAATGTACTAGAGAAAAGATTTTTTTAAAGATTTTTTAAATGTTTATTTATTTCTGAGACAGAGAGAGACAGAGCATGAGTGGGGGAGGGGCAGAGAGAGAGGGAGACACAGAATCGGAAACAGGCTCCAGGCTCTGAGCTGTCAGCACAGAGCCCGATGCGGGGCTCGAACTCACAAACCATGAGATCATGACCTGGTCTGAAGTCGGTTGCTCAACTGACTGAGCCACCCAGGTGCCCCGAGAAAAAAGATTTTTAAAAAGTACTTTCTAAATATAAAAAGCCTAACAGCCATCAAGGAAAAGACCAATTTGACTACCTAAGGCAAAGAAAAAAATCCAAAAGGTCACAAGAGAAACTACCAATGAGGAAAACATTATGCAATACAAGTGACAGATAAAAGGTGAATTTCATTATAATCCGAACAACTCTTATACATCTATCAGAAAAGACATTCACAGAAAATGATAATGGCAGATAAACACCTGAAAACTTGTTTAATCTTATTAATTCATGCACATAAAAACAATGAAAGAATATTTTGTCACAACAATATTCACAAATTTTTAAACAGTGATGGTGAATAAATAAACTAAGAAGTGGGGGGGGGGGCCTGGGTGGCTCAGTCAGTTGGGCATCCAACTCTTGATTTCGGCTTAGGTCATGATGTCCCAGTTTGTGAGATCGAGTCCCACATTGGGCTCTGCACTGACACTGTGGAGCCTACTTGGGATTCTCTCCCTCTCTCTCCGCCCCTCCCCCCTCAAAATAAATAAATAAACTTTAAACAGTGATGGTGAGAATCTGGGAAGACAGGTATTCTTCCACCCTGTTAGTGGGAGTGGTAAATCAACATGACCATATGGAAGGCAATTTGTCAATATTTATCAAAAGATAAACTACACATACCCACAAATTCCACTGCTAGGAATCTGTCCTGTAGATATGCTCACATAAATATGCAAGGATAGAGGTGCCTGGATGGCTCAGTCAGTTAGGTGGCTGACTCTTGATTTCAGCTCAGGTCGTGATCTCATGGTTGGTGGCTTCAAAGCCCTGCATCGAGCCCCACGTGGAGCCTCCTTGGGATTTTCTCTCACTCTCTCTCTCTGCCTTTCCTCGCTCTCTCTGTCACTCTCAAAAATAAACTTTTAAAAAATACGCAAAGATATATGTACAGTATTAGCCATTACAGTTGTCCGATAAAAATTAAAAACTGGAAACCTCTTAAATGCTCATCAGTAGAAAACAAATAATATGGTAGAGCCATAAATAGATTACTATGCAGTTCTTAAAAAGAACAAGGTAGCTCTATCTATGTTAAAATAGAAAGGTCTCAGATATTTTAAGCGCAAGAAGTAAAGTGCAGAACAGTATGAATGATAAGATTCCACTTTTGTACCTTTAAAAAAGAATATATACACAGAAGGTAATAAAACATGTAAAAGTGAAAAATCAAAGAATAGCCATATAAGCATATTTAGTCATAATGAAGAATCAGCCAGAAAGTTAAAATGGCTCATTGTTGGGGGTGGGAAATGAGCACATAATTGCTTCTGTGTTGATTTGTTAACCATATGCACATAATGCTTTTTAAAAATAATGAATTTTAAATACGTTTTAAAATAAAATTAAGCAGTAGCTTTCTAAAAATAGCTTTCTAAAATAATTCTCATCCCGTTGCTCCGCCTACCTGTCTAACTTTTCCCTCACAGTATAGTTAAGAGTCTTGAAAAAGTTTTAAATACTTCTTGTCTCCATTCCTTACTTAGTACATCTTTCTCAATCCTTCAAAATTTGGGTTTGCCAAAGTCCCCAATGATGTGACTAAAGTCAGCAGATACGTGTCAGTCCTGATCCAACCTGACATTAGAATTATCAGGAACTTTTTTTTTTTTTTTTTTTTGAAACCCTTGGGGATCTGGTAACAGCATTCAGCCAGCTGTCTTCCTCCTTCTCTGGAGACCCCTCTCTAATGTTGCCATTCCTTAGGGTTCTGTTCCAGTCCCTCTTCTCCTCACATGATCTTCACTTCATGGCTTCAGTTACCACCTATGTTCTGATGTTCTCATGCCTATAAATCCCTTATCTCTAACCTAGATCTCTCTCCTGAGCTTCAGAATTACTTACCCAATAGCATTACACATTAATACTTTCCGGCCTTTTCCAGATCATGGCACACATAGAGAATGATGGTGTTTTCATAGCAACATACCTTACCAAGACTGCTGTCTTTCAGAGGGAGTGCATGCTACCTTGAGGGTTGAGAAAATCAATACGCAGCACACCTGTAACCTCTTCATGAGGCATAACAGCCGGGAAGGTCTTACCTCTTGGATAGACATTTCCACTCGGACATCCCCCAGGCATTTCAAGGTTAACATGTTTGGAAGTGAGCATATAATGTCCCAAAACTGCTCTTCCTCCAGTGTTTTCTATTTCAGTGAGTGGTCCTGCCGTCTGCAAGTTACTCAGTCCGGAAGTCTTGGCTTAGTTCTCTGCTTTCCTCCCCTTCCAATCTCAAGACCTGCTGACTCTGCTACACTTTATTTCTTGAAGTGATCTCCTCTCCATCACCCCTATCACTTTCCTAGTCCAGAGCACATCTTTTCTCACCTTTCCCCTCAACAAATACTTTCTCTCTGTTCTCCTTGACTTCACTCTTGCTCTCTCTAATCTGTTCCCCACATTGCAACCACAGAATTCTTTCTAAAATGCAATTCTGGGGGCGCCTGGGTGGCGCAGTCGGTTAAGCGTCTGACTTCAGCCAGGTCACGATCTCGTGGTCCGTGAGTTCGAGCCCCGCATCGGGCTCTGGGCTGATGGCTCAGAGCCTGGAGCCTGTTTCCGATTCTGTGTCTCCCTCTCTCTCTGCCCCTCCCCCGTTCATGCTCTGTCTCTCTCTGTCCCAAAAATAAATAAAAAACGTTGAAAAAAAATTAAAAAAAAATAAAATTCAATTCTGATTATGCCAATCCCCTGCTTAAAACCATTCACAGTACTGATGTGAGCAGTGATCTACTGGTCAGTCATTAGCGCTATATGCACAGTTAGACCATGCCACCATACTGGTTTATTACTAGCAGCTTGTAGCAAAAAGAGGCCAAGAGACTAGCTTGTTTTATGACACAGACAACTCAAAGAACAATGTGATGAGTGGTATATAACAAGGGTGGGAAAACAAACCATGGGACTTCTGTATATTTTGTAATAATTTAATTGAATAATACCACTGAGAAATCAAAGTGTCTTAAGCACTATCAAAGACAGAAAGCGATCATGGGGTAATAATAATTATACTTATTTAACCTCCTGTCAGTGAAGATGAAGGTTTATGAAGCATAGAGAATATGCCAAAATCTGAATGCCTAAACTTTCAAGTGTGCAAGAGCTTTTAAGTAAGGAGAGAAGATACGTGCTGTGACAAGTGTAGATGTTCATTTTTTTTTTTTTTTGAGGGTGAGCATCTGAATGGAAAGGAAAAAATTCAGATGGTTTGTTTATTTCCAAAAATTTAGTTATTTGGAAACATCCCCAAATGGTTAGAAATGCTTGGCATACTATTAAGGTTTTTCCACCCTGTGGTTGTGGAATGTAATAGATACGTGGAGTTTTCCTGGATTTTTAAGCCCTGTGAGGAAAGGATCATGTCTAATTTTTATTGTAAGCCCAGGACTAGCCCACTGATTCCTTTTCAAGAAATATTGGATGATTGAATAAGAATCAATGCCAAAAGATTCCAAAAATATCAATAAGATGAGCTTCCTAAAGACTCCACTAAAAAAGCTATTAGAATAAATGAGTAATAAATGAATTCAGTGAAGTTGCAGGATGCACAATTAATATACAGAAATCTGTTGTGTTTCTATAACCCTAATAACAAACTATGAGAAAGAGAAATTGAGAAAACAATCCCATTCATATTACATCAAAAAGAATAAAATACCTAGAAATAAATTTGAGGAAGTAAAAGACCTGTACTCTGAAAACTATAAGAGACTGATGAAAGAAATTGAAGAAGACACAAATAAAAGGAAAGATACACCACACTCATGGATTGGAAGAATTAATATTGTTAAAATGTCCAGACTACCCAAAGCAATCTACAGAGTCAATGCAATAACTATAAAAATACCAATGACATTTTTCACAGAAATAGAATAATGCTAAAATTTGTATGGAACTACAAAAGACCCCAAATAGCCAAAGCAGCCTTGAAAAAGAAGAACAAAGGTGGACCCTGTTCCCAGACTTCAAACTATATTACAAAGCTATAGTAATCAAAACCGAATGGTACTAGCACAAAACAGACACAAAGATCAATGGAACAGAATTGAGAACTGAGAAATAAATCCACACATATATGATCAATTAGTCTACGACAAAGGAGGCAAGAATATACAACAGGGAAAAGGCCATCTCTTCAAAGAATGGTGTTGGGAAAATTGTGCAATACATGCAAAAGATTAAAACTGAACCACTATCTTAACACTATACACAAAAATCAACTCAAAATGGATTAAAGACTTAAATGTAAGACCTGAAACCATAAAAATCCTCAAAGAAAGCATAATAAGTCCCTTGACATTAGTCTTAGCAATATTTCTTTGGACCTGACTCCACAGGCAAGGGCAACAAAAGCAAAAATAAACAAACGGGACTACATCAAACTAAAAACCTTTTGCACAGTGAAGCAAACTATGGAGAAAATGAAAAGGCAACTTAATGGAAGAAAATGTTTGCAAATCCTATGTGTGATAAGGGGCTAGTGTCTAAAATATATAAAGAACTCATACAGTTCAACAGCAAACAAAAACAAAAAAAAATCTGATTTAAAATAGGCAGAAGAGGGGGAACAGGGCAAAAAAAATTAAGATAAAGTGGGCAGACAGTCTGAGTGGACATTTTTCCAAAGACCTACAGATGACCAACAAGCACATGAAAAGATGCTCCACATCACTCATCATCAGGGAAATGCACATGGAAACCACAATGAGATATTACCTCACACCTGTCAGAATGGTTATTATCAAAAAACCAAGAAATAACAAGTGTTGATGAGGATGTGGAAAAAAGCAAACACCTGTACACCGTTGGTGAGAATGTAAATTGGTGCAGCTACTATGGAAAACAGTATGAAGGTTTACGCAAAGAAATTAAAAATAGAACTAACATGATCCAGCAATTCCACTCTGGAGTTTTTATCCAAGAAAACAAAAACACTAACTTGAAGAGATCTATGCACCACTGTGTCCACTGCAGCACTATTTACAATAGCCAAGATATGGAGCGACCTAAGTGTCCACCGATAAATGAGTGGATAAACAAGATGTGGGGTGTGTGTGTGTGTGTGTGTGTGTGTGTGTGTGTGTACGTACATATATATACAATACATATACCCATATACATACAATGGAATATTAGCCATAAAATGAATGAAATCTTGCCACGTGGGACAATATACATGGACCTTGAGGGTATTATGCTAAGGGAAATAAGTCAGAAAAAGACAAATACCCCCATGATTTCACATACATGTAGAATCTGAAAAACAAAACAAACAAAACCAGACATAGATGCAGACAACAGACTGATAGTTGCCAGAAAAAAAAGAGGGTGGGGGGGTGGGCAATATGAGTGAAGGGGATCAAGAGGCTTAAATTGCCAGTTATAGAGCAAATAAGTCATGAGAATGTATTGTATGACATGGGAAATACAGTCAAAAATATTGTATGAACTGGGACGCCTGGGTGGCTCAGTCGATCAAGCATCCAACTCTTGATTTTGGCTCGGGTTGTGATTTCACCTGGTTTGTGAGTTCGAGTCCCACAAGGGTCTCCACGCTGACAGCTCGGGGCCTGCTTTGGATTCTCTTTCTCTCCCTCTCTGTTTGTTCCTCCCCTGCTGTGCTCTCTCTTTCCCTCTCAAAATAAATAAACTCAAAAAAATTGTATGAACTTTAGGGACAGATGGTAACTAGACTTATGGTGATCATTTTGCAATGTATATAAATGTTGAATCACTATGTTGTACACCTGAAATTAATATGATTGTATTTTAATAATACTTCAAAAAAATAAAGTGAGCTTTCTTAGAAATGAAAACATATTCATAAAAAGATTTGCACAAGTTTATAGTAGCCTTACTCATAATAGCCCCCAAACTCGAAACACCCAAATATACATCAACTGGAGAATGGATAAACAAATTGTGATATATTTGTACAATGGAATATTGCTCTCCAATAAAAAGAACAGACTCACTTTAGTCAAAAACATTACTAAGCTAAAGAATATAGACACAGGGGCGCCTGGGTGGCTCAGTCGGTTGAGCGTCCAACTTTGGCTCAGATCATGATCTCGCAGTTGGTGAGTTTGAGCCCCGGATTGGGATCTGTGCTGACAGCTCAGAGTCGGGAGCCTGCTTCAGATTCTGTGTCTCCCTCTCTCTGCCCCTTCCCCACTCATGCTCTTTCTCTTTGTCAAAAATAAATAAACGTAAAAAAAAAAAAAAAAAAGAATATAGACACAAGAAAGTGCATACTATTTGATTGCACTTATGTGAAATCCAAGAACAGACAAAACTATGGTGATAGAATTCAGGAGGTTGCAGGGGGTGGGTGGTGGTAGGTGCAGGGTAGTTCACTGTAAATATAAAGGGGCATGAGGGAATTTTCTGGGGTGATGGTTCAGTTTCTTGTTCGGGGTATTCCATCGGTGTATGTTATTGTTGAAATTCACCAAACAAAACACCTAAGATCTGTGCATTTTATTGTATGTTAAGGATAAATCAATCAATAAAGTTTGTTTTAAACCAAAGGTGAGAGAGTTGGTGGGAAGAACCATTATGACATCTTTTAGGCTCCAATAATTGACCTCAGGCACTCATTTCTATGCTCAAGAACCCAAAATGACTTCTTTATCACTTGTCCTGTCAAATCCATATCCTCATTCTGATCTCAGTACAAAAACCTCCTCCGCTAACTTCTACTTCCCACCCTACCAAGTGATCTCACTGTCCCATGCAACTAATCTGCTCTTTCCTACCTAGGTCGCTTTGTGTCCTTACCCTGTCTGAATTTGCTCAAGTTCTCTCTGCCCTTCATATCCCATTCCCAAGTCCTCTCTCCTTCAGAGAGGAACTCTTAATTAATCCTAGACAATGTGAGCACCCCAAGATCCCTCAGCTTTTATGTTCCTTTATTGGGCTAATATAATGCATTACTACTTTCCGTGTATACCCACAACAGAAGCAATTTTAATAAAATGGGCTAGGGAGCCCTTTGTATTTCTCTGCAGAACCCCATTCAGAACTTGCATTAACAGGCCAGTCACTATGATGCAGTTTGTGAAGATTATACAGTATCCAGACAAGGGCAAATAGATGTTTAATCCAGCACCAACGAGAATGATACTGAAGGGAGCTCTGAGGCCCTGCAGGGGCCTAGGTGGGTGTCTGCTTTCTTCTTTTAAGCCTGAGGGTAGTTCTACTTGTCTCCACCGAGATAGCAAGTGGCTGAGAACAAGGTTATATCCTTTTTCTGCTCAGCCTTAACCTCTTCCAGTGAGGAAATCAGCGCTACTCTAAAGAGTGGAGCCCGTTCTCAACGCCCAGTTTTCCATATTACTGCGAGGACCCGATACCGATCCGGAGGAGGAAAAGTGAGGAGGGAGCATTTAAGGCCAAGGAGGCACTCGAGCGTCTTCCCATAGATTTACACCCCACACGTAAGCAGGAAGGCAAATTACAAACACCAAGGCTCACAACCACACATACACGTGCACGCCCAGCCCCACAGAAGCGGATGCGCATGCCCGTGGCTCCGCGCGTACCTACTTAGTTTTCTGTGCTATAGATGCCCCCCATTCCACCCCCGCCCAGCCCAGCGCGGCTTCTTCTACCCCCTGCACCGGTAAGGTTTACCCAACCGGACCCCACGGGGCCAGAGGAGTGTTTCTCTATAGGGGGAGGGGAGGTCCTTCCCACCGGGGCGGAAGCGGCGCTCTCCGGACGGGCGGACTTAGCTCTCGTCCTGGGAACATCTGGAGGGGGCTGGGAGGGGCGCGCATCCAGGGCGAACGTGGATTGGCTGTGCGGAAGGAGGGAGGCGGGGTCTCGGCGAGGGGCGGGGCTCACTGGCCCCTTTAAAGCCTTGACATCAAGAGGCGGCCCCAGCACCCCCCTTCTTCTGCCCCCCGCCCCCGAGCCGCGGCCATGGACCCGGCGGATCCGGTCTGCCCTGGCCCAGTTCAGCACCTCATTTCGGTGAGTTCCAGGCCTACTTGGGATTTAAAAGGCGGCGAGTGGAGGGTCTGTAAGCTCTGGGCTGGGGGTGGGTGGTTTGAAGGGTAAGGCTCTCGTGGCAGCCTTGGGTCGGAGGGGGCGGCGCGCCTTCCTGCCCGGACCTAGCTGCCTGCCCCTCCCTCCCGCCGCACTGTCCCGGGGTGGGGGTGGGGGGTCCGGCTGCGACTCTGTCCACCCCTACCCCACCCCCTGCCGCCCCCCGCGCCATCCTCGCGCACACTCCATGGCCCCGGAAGGGAAACTTTCGGGACAGGGGGATGTTCCGGGGGCCGGTCTCCCTCCCTCTTTGAAAGCACTGACCTTGCCCCAGCTGCGCACCCCACCCCACCCGCATCCCACTGTCCGGGTGCCCGCTTAGCGGTGCGGGGTTGTTGCGCAGGGGGGAGGGAGGCTCTCCCCAAAGCGCAGGCGCGGAGACGAGCCCCGGGCTCCTCTTCGCCCTCCTTGCAGTCCCCGTGGCCTGGGGCGGTAGGGCGTGGGGAAGATGGGGAGAGGCGGAGAGATCAGGGTCTCTAGGAACAATCCTTCCGTGGCTTTGAGGGGCTTCGGGAAGGAAGGAGGCGGGGGCCGGGAGGCTGAACACTAAAGAGAGACTGAGGGAGGGAGAAGGGCTGGGCAGGGTGTGGGGCCAGGGCAGCGCCTGCAGAAAAGGCTCTCTGGGTCCTGGCTGCGGTGCCAGAAGAATGCAGAGAATTTATCTGTGCCCGACACTCCCCTGGCCTAGGCCGACTAGAAAAGCGGCTCACCGAACCCCAGCCCCCTTCTCCTTATTCTGGGCCCAAGGCCCCAAGTCTCCAGTCCTGGCACTGCCCCAAGGGCACGAAGGTCCCTCACCTCCCGCAGGCCTGGTTTTCCAGGTTCTCAGCTCTATCCATCCAGCCTGCCAGCTGCTACTTCGCAAATGCTCGCCTTTCTGAGGAACCAGGGGGGTCTTACGCTGATGGGTTCCTGGCTGTGAAGGCAAACCCCTCTTATTCCCTCCCAACCACCCTCGCCCTCTCCACGGGTCCTCTTGCCTAAGCACAACTGTCTGCCAGAGGTAGTGGCTGGAGGAAGATGCCTGGGACAGGGGTGGTCTTGGGGGACAGGAGAGAGGGAGTCAGTGTCTAACCATTCTGTGGACACTACTTTTGGAAAAAATGAACCCAGCCTAGTTGTCTTGTTGCAGACCCTCTCTTGGAAGACATTATGCCAGCTGACTCCAAGACCCCTGGCCTTTCAAGAAGGGAGACACAAAATTCACTTCTCGTATTGGTTCCCTGACTTTCTGTGAACAGCCTAGGGTTAGTGGGTTTCCTACTTCAGAGAAACGTGTATTCCTGTCTGGGGAGCTATTCCCACATAATTCAACTTTGTTTTCTAAGTCTGTGGTCTCGGCATGAGGTGGCTCAGGCACTCCAGCATCTTTCTCCAGTTTAGGCCTTTGGAACAGAGTGGGAACCTAGAGAGGCAGATGGCTTGGGCTGCAGAGAAGGCTGTTCCACAGTAGGCAGAAACCAATGTATATGAGGACCAGGCTGCTATCTCTGTGGACTGGGAGTCAGAAGCACTGGTGTCTTCTCTTCCCAGCTTGCTGTGTGACTTTGGCCAAGAGAGCTTGCCTCTCTGGGGCTCTTTTTCTCCTATCTGTAAAATTCAGCAATTGCACTAGAGACCTCTAACATTCCCTTTCGCTTTTTGACATTGTGTGGTTCCACTGATAAGTGAATCTGAAAGGTAGAAAGGTCCTCTGGCAGGGTGGCTTTGAAGTTGGAAGGGGTAGATGTTGGGTGATACAGTTCTAAGTCATAGTTGCTTAGGACTGGAACCTTGGGTGGAGAGGAGCAGACTCCCTTATTCTGCCTAAGAAGAATTGCTTCTTCTGCCATTGTCTTGCTTACCCTTGGTGGATTGGGGTATGAACTCTTGCTGGCTGGGGTTTGGCCCACCCATCAAGGCCTCTGCTGAGACATCCTGGCAGGCCAATCTTTGAGTTGGGCCTTTGGGGAGGAGTTGAGAGAAGGGGCGGCAGCCAAGGGCCAGTAGGGTAAGCAGATTCCCAGGAGACAGTTTGCATCTCAGCTGTTGGGACTTGTTTTAGGATCTGAGCCAGGGAGCACAGCACACTCATCCACCCTCTTATGGGAAGAGGACGAGAGCCCTGCTGCTGTTGCCCATCTCACTCCCTGACCCTACTCACCTCACCTGTGCCCTCCCCCACCCCTCTTCCCTACCCAGTCCCCAGGCAGTGGGCTTAAGGAGTCTTCCCTGCTGCCTTTACCCAGTCCAGCCAGCCTCCCAAGCCCTTCCATGGCAGCCAAGCAGCAGGGAGAAACTGCCCCAGCCCCACCTTTCCCAGCCTCCTTCCCTCCTGGGGGTACAGTTTCTCAGGAGTCAGGTTCTCCAGGTTGGGACTTGCTCTCTAGCCCAAGAGCCAAAGCCTTCACGTTTTCCTTGTTTGTTTTCATCCTTGATCTCCCAGGTGCCAAGGGGGATGTTAGAGGAGGTGGTAGTTAGAGAGGCTGTGGGATTGGTTAGACATGGGACGCATTCTCCTGCATTGCTAGCTCTCCTGGGCCTGGGGAGCCCTCTTCCCTGGGTCCTGCTGCCCATGGATTGAAGCTACAACAGGAGGTATTTAGGTTAGACCCCAAGGAAACCTTCCTCACTGTGAGGAGTCCCTGGATTGGAGAATGGAAGCTCCCAGGGAGGTCAGTTTCCCAGAAAGTGGTTAATGGTGGAGTCCCTGTCAGAGTGAAGGATGCGGCTGTTGCTAGGCAGAGGCTGCTGTTTCCTCTTGGGGTGTGGCTCCGAGGCTGGCCAGCCAGAGGCCCTGTTAGAAGCAGGAGGAGAAAGGACCCTTGCCTGATAGCTGAAGAAGGGACCCTGGCCCCGTCAGCTCTGGCTCACCAGAACTGCATCCCTTAGAACAAATGCCACTTCTCTCCCTGCTTCCCCCGGCTCCTCCCCCAATTCACCACCACTACCACAGTCTGCTTTGACAATCCTCACCCGAACCTGGCAGGCTCCTCCAGCCCTAGTCTGGCTGCACTAATGGACTGATTGGATTTTCTATACTTGGAGTTTGGGATTTCTGATTGAACATGCAAATTTATGTAAATCAACCTGGGATCTGCCACCACATCAAAACAACATAGTCATAGGCTGGAAGGAATCCTAGAGACATCTAGTCCAACGCCCTCGTGTTAAAAATGGGGAAACTGTGAAGTCCAGAGGGGGAAGTGATTCATGCAATGATGAGTGTCAGAGGCAGGGCTCCTGACTCTGGTCTAGTGTTTTACATGGTTCCAGCCTGCCTTAATTTCTCATGCATGAGGGGCCTGGCCAAACTTAAAGCAGAGAGGGCATTTCTTGAACCTGAGCTTGTGGAGAGCTGGACTTTTGGGGGGTCAGGGTGTTATCTCAGGGGCTCTGGTCAGCTCTAACATGCTGAAGAAAAATAACTTCCAATCCCCTAGAGCACCACCCTTAATGTTTTTCCCCAGGCCCTGCCCTGGAAGGTTGGAGGACAAGGTCATTGGTTGCTCCTGGCTTGGCCCTTGCGGTTTCCCCAGAGCTGAGATTGTGTCTGTTCCCAGCATCTCTCACAGTACCAGGCACATAGGCTGTGGATGGCTCCGCACAGGCAGTGCCTCTGTGTTGACCCTCCCATCCTCATTTGAGCCTCTGCTGCTTCCCTCCATGGCCATGATGGGAAAAGATCTTTAGTCGTCTGTGACTCTTTGCCTACCTTCCCCTGCCCTTCTGGAGGGCACAGGCCAGCTGGACCTCCTCTGCAGGTTTCTACAACAGTGACAGACCATGCCACCTTGCTATAAGAAGGGTCTCGTTATTTTGAAATCAGTGCCAAAGTTGGAAGGGGGTTGCAGAGATGGGCTTGACTCCCTGAGAAGTAGTCTCCCCACTTCTAGACCTATTTCGGATCTGATCCACCCTCCCAGCTGCAAGATGCCCCTTGTTCCCACTTTGCAGATGGCGCCCGCGGTGTGGGGCTGTTGGGAGGGCTGAGCGCTCACTTACCCTGCAGTGCCTGTGTGCGTTGCGGAGATCCAGAGGTGCTCAAAGCAGCTGTTGATCTGCTTTGCAGTACTTTGGCAGAGTGAGTGTCCACACACATTCAAGATCAGAGGCCCTGGCCCAAAACGCAGCAGGAACGGAACCAGCACCTTCAGTTCCTCACTACCCAGTGGCCCTCAGCTCCTGTATTCTTAGTTCTGTGTGAGGGGAAAGCCTCCCTGGGCCTCAGTTTCCCAGCCTGTGCTGATGGATTAATAACACATCATAGCTGGGGTGTGGCACTTGCTCAATAATTACCATTTTCCCAGCTCTGGGAGTTAACACAGATGAAAGAAGCCTGAGGAGGCCAGGCTGTTATTAAGGTGAATTATCATTGCTATTATTACTGATTTCTACAAATCCAGCAGCCGCTGAGAAGAGCACAGCCAGGCACACTACCTGGGCCTTATAGCTGTCCTTGGGCTCTGGGATTTCTCCAGTATTCACCAAGCTTTTAAAAAATATCTATCTACGGGCGCCTGGGTGGCTCAGTCGGTTAAGCGTCCGACTTCGGCTCAGGTCATGATCTCGTGGTTTGTGAGTTCGAGCCCCACGTCGGGCTCTGTGCTGACAGCTCGGAGCCTGGAGCCTACTTCGGATTCTGGGTCTCTGTCTCTCTCTGCCCCTCCCCCCACTTGTGCTCTGTCTCTCTCTATCAAAAATAAATAAAATGTAAAAAAAATTTAAAAAATATCTATATGCACATAGGTAGGTCTTTTTTATTTTATTTATTTTTTATTTATTTTTTATTTATTTTTTTAAGGTTTATTTATCTTTGAGACAGAGAGAGACAGAGCATGAACAGGGGAGGGGCAGATAGAGAGGGAGACACAGAATCTGAGACAGGCTCCAGGCTCTGAGCGGTCAGCACAGAGCCCGACGCGGGGCTCGAACTCACGGACCGTGAGATCATGACCTGAGCCGAAGTCAGATGCTTAACCGACTAAGCCACCCAGGCGCCCCTATTTTTTCTTTTATTTAAAAAATTTTTTTTAAGTTTATTTATGTTTGAGCAAGAAAGAGAGAGCAGCAGAGAGAGCATCTCAAGCAGGCTCCACACTATCAGCATGGAGCCTGATGTGGGGCTTGAACTCCTGAACCGTGAGATCATGACCTGAGCTAAAATCAAGAATCGGATGGATGCTTAGCCTCCTGAGCCACCCAGGGGTCCCTATAGATAGATATTTTAAAAAGAGAGAGGACCCCATTCTGCTTCTCATGCTGATGCCTGCAAGGCTTGAGTGGTGGTGGGTGCTGCTTGGGGCACTCGTCTACAGTTCTCACTGTCATGAAGGGCTTGAAATTGTCCCTCCCTGGGTAGAATGATGAGGTTGTTCCTAGATGAGACTGTGAGGGGCCCCAGAACTCCTGGGGTGTGGCCCTAGGATTCTTAGCAGTCACACTTCTGTGGCCTGATTCATTTTACCCCTAGCTGGCTTGATGTGGGGGCTGCAGGTGGTCCTCTTATGGTCCTTTTAGATAGATATTAAGACCTGTTGAGACACCCCCAGAACCTGTCCGCAGCAGCCGTAGGTACTCCCGGGTGTCATTTACCCCAACGTACTCCCATCTGCCCCAAACTCTCCCCTTGCCCAACCTCCCACCTTTGCCTCTGCCCTGTGCGATCTAGAATGAACCCAGGAGGAAGCGGCCCTGACCACCTTCTGAATAGTTTGGTGCTACCATGCTGCACCACAGCCTGGGTGTGAAAGGGCCTGTCTCCTAGCTCAGTGAGAGCATTACGGGAAGAAAGGGAGTGAAGACTGGTGTCCTTTGGCCTCATCTAGCCAGATCTCCTCACCACTCCTTTGTCCCAGGGACCTGGTCCCTACTTCTAATATGGGAATATCCCCATATTCCCCATTCTAATATCCCCAGCTGGGATGAGCTTTAGAAACCACCTGGGAGGGGCATGTAGGTAGCTCAGTTGGTTAAGCATCCAACTTCGGCTCAGATCGTGATCTCACGGTTCATGAGTTCCAGCCCCGTGTCGGGCTCTGTGCTGACAGCTCAGATCCTGGAGCCTGTTTCCGATTCTGTATCCCCCTCTTTCTCTGCCCCTCCCCTGCTCACACTCTCTCTCTCTCTCAAAAATAAACATTAAAAAAATTAAAAAAAAAAAAAAAGAAATCACTTGGGAAAGTGGTTATACCTTCTTTTTTTTTTAAGTTTCATATTGCAGTTTTTCATTAGACATTTTTTTAACATAGTCCAAAAATCAAAATGGTACAAAAAGGTATACGTTGAGAAATTGTGCTCCCACCTCCACCCTCTTTTCCTCTACAGATAATCACTTATTTTTTACATAGCCCTCAAGAATGTCTTTACGCAGGGACACCTGGGTGGCTCATTTGGTTAAGCCACTGACTCTTACTTTCAGCTCAGGTCGTGATCTCATGGTTGTGGGATTGAGCCCCATGTCATGCTCAGCATAGAGCTTTTTTGGAATTCTCTCTCTCCCTCTCTCTTGTTCTCTCCCTCCCCCGCTCATTCTCTCCCTTGCTCATTCTCTCTCTCTCTCTCTCTCTCTCTCTCTCTCTCAAAATAAGTAAAAATTAAACTTAAAAAAAAAAAAGAATACACAAAACGAATGTAATGCGTATTCTTAGGTTTCTTCCCTTACCCAAATGATAGCAGATAGCATATATTGTCTTCATCTGGTACCTGTTGGCAATATCTGGGTGTGCATGGATTTTTTTCCTTCCATCTCTGTCAGGTCTCTGGTTTCCAATCTTTACCACCCACCCAGGGCCCCCCAGTTGGCCCCAGGCCATAAGCAGGGTTTGTTCAGCTTCGTACACTAAACTTCATTCAGATGCCAAGGTTTAGGCCAAAACCAGCCTCTGGGGAATTCTCAAGCTCTGTCCAGCAGTTACCATGTGCTAGTGCTGTGCTAAGGAAAGGGCGTATATTGGAAGAACCAGTAATCAGAGGACCTGGTCCACCTTGGTGTGTGTGGGAGTGTGCATGTGTTGCCGAGGGGGGCGGGGCACATGGTATGGCGCAGTATGAAGCTGGGAGCAAGGGTCTGGGCCCAGGACTGCCATGTGGTGCCACGTGACCTGGAAGGCTGGGTTTTTCAGCTTGACCTCTTTCCCAGTCTGCGGGATGTCCTGGGCCCCTTGACTTTTATTACGTCCAAAACAAGAAACCCCTTTCTCTGTCAGATGGTATGGATAAGGCCTCCTCCCCACCCCCACCCCACCGCCTTGTATCCCCAGCTCTGGGCCTTCAGGCTGCTGAAGCTGGAACCTTCCTTTCCACTGCAGGCTGAGGGGAAGTTGGGGGGTGTTTGCTTCTCACTTCCTCTCTAGACGGCACCTCACTTCCTGTCCCTGGGACTGGAAGAAGGCTAAAGCTCTTGGCTTTGCTGTCCCTTCCTCTCCCCACTCCCCGCCCCCCACCCCCTGCTTTCCTGAGAAGCCTGTGGGCCCTGTGGGAGGAAGGCAGAATCAAAGCCAAGGGCTTCTCCTAAAAGCCCTGCCAAGCTCCTCACCCTCAGCCCCCTTACCCCACATGAGGGGACCTGTCTTCTCAGCTGCAATCCCTTTCCAGACATGATCTCATCCTTCTATGTCCTGCAGGAGGAGAGAAGTCAGAGAATTCATCCCATTTTACAGATAGGAAAACTGAGTCCCAGAAGGGTTCTAGGCTTCACCCAGGGTCATTCGGTGTGGCTGAGCCAGAACCGGAATCCAGGAAGTCTCACTCCCATTTGTGGGCACAAATAAGAGCAGAGAGTGAGGGTTTGTGAGTGTGCCAGAGCTACTTTTGTTCCCAGGGAAGGCTGCTTTCTTCTTGCCAGAGCTGGTAGCTTAGGAGGTCACCTCCGCGCTCTGGCCAAATGGCAACCACGAAGTCAACACTGAAGCCTCCTGGACGTGGAAGGCATTTGGCTGGCCAAAGCCTGTTCCCTTTGAAGAAAGAGGCCAAGAAAGGAAGCTGGGGGAGTCAGCCCTGGGGGCTGGGAGGGTAGGGCCTGCAGGTGCAGCCTGAGAGCCATCAGGCTATGCAGCCTCCCAGGCCCTTTTCCTCTTGGACCTGAGAGCGGATCGCGATGTACCAGTAGTCAACTCAGCAGTCGCCTCTGCTGCTGCCTCCAGGAGCCTCTCTGCCTCAGCAATTCCTGTGGGACCCAGCACGTGTCTCTGGTTACACCCAGGGTGTTGAAAATATGCTGACTCTGCTGTTGGGTCAGGAGATAGGAGAGGAGTTAGTAACTGGCATGGGCCAGGGGACCAAGAAACACTCACCTTCAAATGCCCTTCAGTCCAGCTGCACTGAGTCATTCTGTTTCCGTACACACCCACAGATTTCTGCCTTCTTCTGTTTATGCCTGCCTTTTGCCTAGAATGACCCCCTTGCCGTTCCCGTGTCCCTAAACCCTACGGGTCTATAAAGTCCCACTTCACTTGATGCCTTGAGTTCTGAAAAAACTGTTTCAACTGCAGCTTACTATTTCTCTCCTGATTTTTAAAGTTCTCAAAAAAAAAAAAAAATTCTCTCGTGGGACTTCCTTCACAGTACAGCTATCACCTACATGTCTTATGTCCCCCAACAGACTACAAGCCCCAAGAGGTGAGAAGAACTGATCCATCTCTGAGTGGCCCCCCAGTACCCAGTGTTGTGACTCCCACTGAGTGATCTGTTTGGAAATATCCTCAAAATAAATAGATTAGTCCCATTTGCCAGAGGGAACCACTGAGGCTTGGGAGTGGGTTGAGGGCTTGGATAGGGACAAATCTGAAACCATCCCTTCCTCACCTCTCAGCATGGTTTGTCATGTGGGCCCTCAGAGCCATCTGGGGGGGGGGCGCAGTTGGGGGTCTTGAAGAGACCCTGATGAGCCCACCATGTCTTCTTTCTGGTCTTACTCTGTCTGGAATGAAAGGAGATCACCAGGTTCAGGGCCTCGTGGACAGAAGCAGTGCACTGGCAGCAAGTGGGGGTGTAATTATGTAGGCAGGGCTCCTCCTCGGGGAGCTCCCCTTCTGATAGCCCGGGAAGTCCCGTCTTCCTCATAGGGGAGGACTAGAGAACAGGACACAGTACAGTTGGTCCTGCAGGAGGCACTTCAAGAAGACAGATCAATGTGGGCAGCATCAGTTCAGGACAGCTTTTCAGGAGAATTGCTCTGGGGCCAGGGCAGGGCTTCCAGGACTGTGCTGAGGGCTTTGGTCTGTCCCCGAGGCACTCAGAGGTCATGGGAAGATTTGAGGCAGGAGGGACACAATTAGACTTACAGTTTTAGAAAGATGATTGCTCTGGTGGAGCTTCTTGGAAAAGTGATTGTGGCAGGGAAAATATAAGATAAGTCTGGAACATTTTATGGTGCCAGAAAGTAAGCAGATGTTAAAAAGTAAATACATTTTCGGGGCGCCTGGATGGCTCAGTCAGTTGAGTGTCCGACTTCGGCTCAGGCCGTGATCCCACGGTTCATGTGTTCGAGCTCCACATCGGGCTCTATGCTGACAGCTCAGAGCCTGGACCCTGCTTCGGATTCTGTCTGTCTCCCTCTCTTTCTGCCCTTCCCTCACTCACGCTCTCTCTCTCTTTCTCTCAAAAATGAATAAATGTTAAAAAAAAAATTTTTTTTTAAGTAAATACATTTTCTTTACATGGGGGCATGTTGAAAGGATACAGGAGCCAGCCTGAAAGAGTTCTCCATGATCAAGGCTGGAATTTAAGCAATGAAGTCAATGATGATACTATTGGATTATAATCCAAAGAATAAAATATCCATGAGTTTGTGCTAATATAAATATGTAATTAGGTAAATCAGTGGCAGTGAAGGGATGGCTTTTCCTTATAGAAAACTTCTCATTAATAAATGTGTAAGGAATGAAGGCAATCAAAAATTATCATTAGAATGCTACAGTAATTGCTGCAAGCAAGATCCACTGATGAATCCTAAAATTAGTGGGTGAGAATTTAAGAAGAAACGGTGTTTGCATGGTCAATAAGTATTGCCCCCCAAACTGGTTACTAACTACAAAAGGAAAAATAGTAACTTTACAGTGGATAAACCCACTAGCAGATACCGTCTAACCAGGTGGTCAAGGTTAACCTCACCAGTCATAAGGCGTCACAACATTATACCCCTGATATAATGCACTGAGAAGGGCACCCTCTATGGTATTCCTTCTAAAAATTCAGAACCTCAGTCTAACTGGAGAAAACATCAAAAACAAACCCCAGTAAGGGAACGTTCTCTAAAATACTGACCTGATCCATTCCCTTCCCTTCCAAAATGTCAAGGTCATGAAAGACAAAAGACTGAGGAACTATCATGCATCATAGGAGAATAAGGAGATTTGGTGATTAAATACAGTGTGGGATCCTAGATTAGATGTTGGATTAGAAAACATCAGTGGAGTGGACATCAGTGGAAAAACTGGTAAAAGCCAAATAAAGTCTGTGGTTTGGGTGTTTGTTTGTTTAATTGTTTTTCTAAAGGAAGGTATAGAACAGTGAGAAGAACATGGTGCTATGTCTATTTTTTTTTTAAGTGTGTGTGTGTGTAAACAACCCTACAAAACCATGCTAAGTGTTAAAATACACACAGAAGTAGAAGTGCAAGATGGCTGGGGCAGGGGCAGGGAGGAGCATCGTGAAAAAGGGAAAAGTCATCCAGGAGAAAGTGGTCACCATCAAAGACAAGCTATAGAATGGGAGAAAATACTTGCAAATAATATATAAGAGACTTGTGAGGATTTTTTATATATATTTTGAATACAACTCAATTAAAAAAAAAAAACATAATTGGGGCACCTGGGTGGCTCAGTCGGTTAAGTGTCCAACTCTTGATTTTGGCTCAGGTCACCATCTCACGGGTACATAAATTCAAGCCCTGCATCAGGCTCTGCACTGACAGTGCAGAGCCTGCTTGGGGTTCTCTCTCTCTCTCTGCCCCTCCCCAGCTCTCTTTCTGTCTCTCAAAATAAATAAACATTTAAAATGATAATAATAATAAATTTTAAAACCCCGTATAATCTAATTAAGAATGAACAAGGATCTGAATGGACATTCTTCCAGGGAAGATACACAGATGGCCAATAAGCACATGAAAAGATGCTCAACATCACTAACTGGGGAACTAAAAATCAAAACCAGAATGAGATATCGTATCACATTTGCTAGGGTGACTAAAACCAGGAAATCAGACAATAACAAGTGGTGAGGACATGGAGCAACGGAGAAACGCTTGTACACTGTTGGCCGGACTGTAAAATGGTGCATTCAGTTTGGAAAACAGCCTGGTAGTTCCTCCAAAAGGTAAACCTAACGTTACCATAGGATCCAGCAGGTCCACTCCTAGGTATATACCCAAGGGAAACGAAAACATAAATCCACATGAAAACTTGCACATAGATGCTCATAGCAGCATTATTCGGGACAGCCAAAAAGTGGAAACAGCCCAAACGTCCATCAACAGATGAATAGATGAGCAACTGATAGCATAGCCATACAATGGAATATTATTTGGCCATGAAAAAGGAGTGTAGTACCGATATGTGCTTCGACGTGGATGAACCTTGAAAACATGCTAAGTGAAAGAAGCCGTTCACAAAGACGACCTCTACTACGATTCCATTCATATGAAATGTCCAGAATAGGGTGATCTATAGAGACAGAAAATAGATTACTGGTTGCCTAGGGTTGAGGGTGAGGGGATGCTAATTAAAGGGTAATGAAAACATTCTGAAGTTGTCACAGTTGCATATATCTGTGATTACACTACGAACCATTAATTGCACACTTTAAATAGGTGAGTCATAGGGGATGTGAACTATGTCTCACAACTTAAAAAGGGGCACCTGGTGGGGCGCCTGGGTGGCTCAGTCGGTTGAGCTTCCAACTTCGTCTCAGGTCACGATCTCGCTCGCGGTCTGTGAGTTCGAGCCCCGCGTCGGGCTCCGTGCTGACAGCTCAGAGCCTGGAGCCTGCTTCGGATTCTGTGTCTCCCTCGCTCTCTGCCCCTCCCCCACTCGTGCTCTGTCTCAGAAATAAACATTAAAAAAATTTTTGTTTAAAACAAGGGCGCCTGGGTGGCTTGGTCAGTTAAGCATCCAACTCCTGATATCGGCTCAGGTCATGATCTCACAGTTCATGAGATCAAGCCCTGGGTTAGTCTCTGTGCTGACAGCATGGAGCCTGCTTGGGATTCTCTCTCTCCCTCTGCCCCTCCCCCACTTGCACATACTCTCTCTCTCTCCGTGTCTCTCTCAAAATAAACATTTTTTTTTAACCTTAAAAAAAAAAAGTCTATGAGGAAGTGGCCACTAGAGGCACTTGTGCCTGAGAAGGCAACGGGGATGGGAAAATATTGTATGGATTTAGCAGTGCGGCAGTTACTGCTGACATTGGACCAGGCTGAGGAAGGAGTAAGACGTGAGGAGGGGGTTTTTTTGTTTTTGTTTTTGTTTTTGTTTTTGTTTTGAGAAGTTTGGTTGTGGAAGGCAGAAGAGGGCAGCGTCTGTAGAAATGTCAGGGGAAAGATTGTTTTTCAGATGAAAGACAGCCTCAGAAGTTTTAAAGGCGGGCGGGGAAAGGTCTCTTCAGGAGGTAAATACTCAAGACCTAAATGGGGATGGGCCCGGGGCAGGAAGACCTGACCTTCCCTGGGAAGATGACATCCCCTCTGCTGTCAACGGGAGGAGATGAGGAGGTGGGAAGAGGTCTGAGGGGTTTTCCCTCTGCTGATTTTGACCCTCTGGGGAAACCAGGGCAGGTGATAGGGCAGGCGACTGAGGGAGTGGAGTAGGCGTGAAGCCCTATATACTGCAGATCTAACAGGGAACTGGGGTAGGAGTGCCAGGCCAGACTGGCGGTGATCTGGCTGGGACAGTTTTCCTTTCGTGAGGAGAGAATAAGAAATAACGGACTGGCGGTGATCTGGCTGGGACGGCTTTCCTTTGGTGAGGAGAGAATAAGAAATAACGTAAGCAAAAGCCTGGGGACAGGAGTGAGGGTCAAGTCCTGTCCTACCCCATCTTAGACTGTGTGGAAAGAAAGCATTGGCCCAGAAGGCTCAAGTCAGGGAATCCTGGCGATCTTCTAGAACTCTACCATCCAGTAAAGTACTGCATGCAGTAATTCAAATGTAAAATGCAGTTACTCAATTGAACTAGCTACATGTCGGGTGCCCAATAGCTACAGATAGCCAGTGGCTACCATATTGGACAGTACAGAGTAAACATTTCATCATCACAGAAAGTTCTGTCGGAAAACACTTCTAGAAAAGTGATTCTTGGGGCACCTGGGTGGCTCAGTCGGTTGGTTAAGCGTCCGACTTCGGCTCAGGTCATGATCTCACGGTTCGTGAGTTTGAGCCCCGCGTCGGGCTCTGTGCTGACAGCTCAGAGCCTGAAACTTGCTTTGGATTCTGTGTCTCCCTCTCTCTCTCCCCCTCCCCCGCTCGTGCTCTGTCTCTCTCGAAAATAAACATTAAAAAAAAAATTAAAAACAAAAAAGTAAAGTGACTCTCAGGCTGTTTTGACCTGAGGACCCCTCCAACTTCTAAAAATGTGAGGACCCCCAAAGAGCTTTGGTTTATATGGGGTATACCTATTGACATTTACTGTCATGTAAATTAGAACTGAGAGTTTTCAACATCTAATTAAGTTAAAATAATAATACTAAACCCATTACATGTTGACATATTTTAAGTAACTATATATTTTCCAAAGCAAAAAAATAGTGAAAAGAATGGCATTGTTCTTCATTCTGGCATATCTGTCACGTCTGACAATAAAAGGCAGCTGGATTCTCATATCTGCTTCCGTATTCAGTCTGTTGTGATATCACATAACACATAGTCTCTGGAAAATGCCACTGTATACTCACAGAATGAGAGTTAGTGTAGTATCTACATTAATGTACATTAGTATAATATCTACATGAGAGTAATGTAGAATAGTGTCTTAGTAGTATTATGAAAATAGTTTTGATTCCGTGGATTCCTTGGAAGAACGTCAGGGCCCCTGGACCACATTTTGAGAACATGGTTCTAGAACAGCTTCCACTTGGCGTAAAGGAACTTGTGAGAGACTAAAGTGATTTGCCTAAAGTCACACAGCAAGTAAATTGCAGTGCTGGGACTAGACTCTAAATCTTCTGCCTTTTGGCTAAGATGGGTCCAGCTGGGCTTTCGGGAGTGGGGACTAGGCTTCTGGGCCACAGAGCCCCTGGCCATGTGGCCCTATAAATAAACACTTTGTGTCTGAGCCCCTTTCCTCTGCCTACCCCCAGCAGCTGCTTTTTGTTGTTGTTGGGTTATGCTGTGGGCAGGGAGCATGAAGGAACTAGGAGAAGAGAGGTAGGGGTGTTGAAGTCTAAGACTTTGGGGCTCAACTGCCCTTCCTCCAGCCTGCCTGGAGGGCAGAAGACTGAGGTTAGAAAGAACCCACGGGCGCCTGGGTGGCTCGGTTGGTTAAGCGTCTGACTTCAGCTCAGGTCATGATCTTTAGGTTCATGAGTTTGAGCCCTGTGTCAGAATCTGCGCTGGCAGTGCGGAGCCTGCTTGGGATTCTTGCTGTCTCCTCTGTCTGCCCCTCCTCTGCTCGTGCTTTCTCTCTCTCTCAAAATAAATAAATGAACTTAAGAAAGGAAGGAAGAAAGAACCCACCCCATGGGATGGAAGCTCTTGCATCCAAAGTCCTCTTGTGAAGAGGAAGTTGGAAGGAGATGCTGGGGGCCCCTTCCCCATGGACACAAGCCTCTCAGTAGGGCTATTGTGTCTTGGGGCCAGTTGTCGGGAGGAGGGAAGGAAATTCTTGTCTGTCCTCTTCCCATGAGGGGGGAGGAGACCAGTTGGAATTCTTAGGGCTGAAAGATGCTTTGGGCAGGGATTAAGGTGGCTGCTTTCAGGCCAGGAATGCCCTGGGGCCTCAGTCCCTCTATCCCTCCCCGACCCAGGGCTGATACTGTCTGGAAAGGAGTGTTTGCTGTGGGTGCAGAAGTTGCTGTTTACAAGTGGACTCTTGGGTGTGACGGGGATTCCAGAAAGCAGCTGGGGGATGGGGGGGAGCAGGGGGGAAACGGTTGTTGTTACGGATGATTCTGTTATTAAAGTGAGCTTCTCCATCTCTGCCTTCCCACAGCTGCCCCCTCTCCCCCACCCCCTGGTCCCTGGCTTCTCTCCCTAAAGGACTCTGGGGGGAACAGCTGGTGAGTGAGGGGCTCACTGGGGCCCAAAGCCCTTGGCTGAGGGCCAGGGTGAGGGAGCATGGAAGTCAGGCTTGCTGCCATCTCTCTAGTCTCTTCCTCCCAGGCCTGGCCTTGGAGGGCAGGGAGGGGTCTGTGCCCCGGCTGGGGAGAGGGTGGGCACTGCAATCCTTACTCCTTTGATCTGTCTGATTGAAAGGCCCAGACAGTCAGCTCTCTTCTGGGCCCTGTGACTAGGCCAAAGAGATCGTGTCACCCAGATTTGCTCAGTGATTGGGCTGAACCAGCTGTGTCCCCAGGTTACCCAGACCCCCTTGAGCAGCTGCTCCCCCTCCCTGTCCCTGGCTGCTGCTTACTGCCCCAGCTCTGGTCTTCCTCCCTTCCCCTTCCTCCCTCCCCTCAGCGGCACTGAGGTCACCTCCCTCTGAATCAGGCCTTTGTGGGGGGCGGGGCCACCCGTTGGCAGTTCTGGCGGGAGAAGCCTCCAGTTCGAGTTGGAGCTCCCACCTCCTGCAGCTCCATCTCTACCCAGCATGGCCGGCCTCATGTGTTCCAGACCCAACATCCAACATCCAGGCGTGTCGTGGGACCACCGGAGGAATGTTTGAAACCAGGGCCACCCTGAAGCACCCAGATTGGGGGTTTTCCAGGCCGGGGGGTAGAGCTGAGCACAGAAGCTGTGAGTAGGAGTTGTGGGGCCTGAGGGAGGATGGGGAGGGGGTGGGGGTGCAGCCCCTGGGAGAGGGGCCCCCCCTGACACCCAGCAGGGGGAGCTACTGGGGAGCCAGTCTGGGTTGGTTTTCTTCCCATGAGATTGAAGCTGAAAGCCCAGACTCTGAAGGGCCAGATTCCTAAATAGGCTCAGATTGGGAGCTGGAGGTGGTACTCTCTCGATTCCCTAGAGGAGAGTGAGGCTGCAGGAAGTTTTCTTTTCACCATAGGAATCTTGAACTTAAACTGGGGTCCTGCTCACAGCACGCTCTGCTCCTGGCGCCAAGTTTAAGTGTCGACCTCTTCCCTGTGACCCGATAGCGATCCGAGCTGACAGTTTCCTGCCCTCTGCTTGTGGCCCTGCAGATGAAGAGAAGGCCTCTGGGCCTGAGTTGGCCAGACCACCTCGACTGAGGGCAGAAAACTTCTCCCCAAAGCGAGGTTGAGTCACGGTCTGCCTTCATTTCCGGAGCCTCTCCTAAGCCCAGCTGGGGATCCAGAGACAGACGCGCGTGACAGAGCTGTTGCTTTTGGGTGGCTCATCACTTGGAGGGTCTCCTCGAGGTCACGGTGGGACTCAAGCCTCCCTGCCCTGGGATCCACAGAGGCTCAGCTTGAGAGACTGGCAGCGGTCAGCTCTGTGGTGTGTTTGGGTCCCCACCCTCCTCAACACACATAAAACCACATACATAATCCACTGCCAGTCCCGACGATCTGGGCCTCATGGATGTGTTTTTACTTTTGTTGTTTTAGGAAGAGAGATTCTCCTAAACCGTCTTCGCCCTGAGTTTGGTTTTTGCTGTTGTGTTGGGAGCACAAAGACTCCGGCTGTTCTCAGCTTTAGCTCTCTCCCTTTCTGGCCCCTGGACACCGACCGGTTCACCCCACTCCTTTCCTTCGCCCTCCCAACTTTGTCTCTCCCATCCCCCAGCACTCCTTCTGCAACCCCAACCCCACTATTCCCGGGGAGCGTCTGCAGGGAAGAAATGGTGAGGGGATTGAGGGAAGGCGAGGAAACCGTGGGGACGGTGGGAGCCTCTGACTCAAAGGATCGGAGCCGTGCTGGGGGAAGGGTGGAACTCGAATGGCGGAGGTAACCTGAGGCCTTTTTTGGTTTTAACCCCTATTTATGTATGTGGGAAGGGGAGGATATTTCCTGAATTTTTTTCATTTTTTTCCAAGCCTGTCCATTTCTAAAAATATCAAACACGATAATGTCATGAGGCGAATGAAGTTCTACTTGATACATTTTTTATGATGTTAAAATAACAAAGGACTTTAGATTGTTGTGGAATGTTTAAAAATAAGTGTTACAAGTTTTTCCTTTTCCTGCAGTTTCCAGAAGCCCCCTTTCCCAGTGTCACATAAACACGGGCACACACTGTCTCTTACTTGCAAAAAAATGGTTCTCTCCTTTTGCAGTTGCCCCTTTCTCCCTCTAGGGTGGGGAGGGGTTGGGGAGGAAGAGGGCCCTGAGTGCAGCCAGGCTGGGGCCGCACTCTCAGATCTGTGGATGCCCCTACTGCCCCGACCCCACAGGGAGGAGCCTGGGACTCAGAGTCCCTTACAGGTGAACAGACAGTAGCAGCAGGCTATGAGGCAGGACTTTGCATCGTGTCTCTGTCAGGATGTGATCATGAAAATCCTCCATTTACCGAGTTCATGCAAGATACTCTTTATACATGATCTCATTTCATCCTCCAACAACCACGTGGGCTAAGTATTCTTAGGCCCATTTTATAGGTGAGGAAACAGAGTTTGTAGAGTCAGGATTCTAACCCGGCTCCGTCCACGTGCAAAGCTCCAGGAGCCCTGGGACTGTATGGAGCTTACAGAATACAAGGAGCTTACGGTACAACTTGTGTGTGTACAGAGAGGCCTCGTGGGAAGGAGGAAAAGGAGGCCTGTCCAGTGTGCGTTGTGAACCGGCGTGTATGTCTTGGGAAGCATCCTTTGCCTCCAGTAACTGCTTCCTCAACCCAGGCCGGTACCCCCGCTCCCCATAAAGTTGTTAGGAGAATCAGATGTAGGAGGGCATGAGAAAGTGCCAACACACTGCTCAGCACACAGGGTACACGCGGTGTATGTGAGCGTAACTCCTGCCCTTTGGTTTCCTTAGCTCGAATACAGGTGTTGACAGTAACATTCAATTCCTTTTGTGGCTGTGGGGATTAAAGAAGACGATGTGTGTTGTGGAAGGGCCCCAAAGCGTCCTGTGTTGCTGTTCACTCCTATTTCTCATCTGAGTGATTTCTGGCTGAAAGCCGGGGACCTTCGCGCTGACTCTTTTCTGTGTCTGGAATGCTCTTCCCATTCCAGGGTTTCCTCTGGACTCCACTGACGTCTCTGCTTCGGTGTCACCTGTCAGTGCCTTGTTGGGACCCGATGTGCGTTCATTGGTTTATCTGTATATTATGTGCCTCTCCTAGTGGAATGGAAGCTTCATAAAGGCAGAGCTCTCTCTGGCTTGTTCACCCCTATGGCCCAGTGCCTGGTACACAGCAGGAGCCAAATAAATGCTTGTGGCTTGCATGGCTAACATCGTCTCCCTCTTTCTCAACAGCCGAGGTGACCATTTTGGCTTCTAGAGTGTGTGCCAGCCTGGGTGAGGAGGCAGAGACAGGTGAGGGGCTTTGAGCCTGTGCATGCTGCTGGGGGGACTGGAGGAGGAAGATGGGGGGCAGGAGAGGCATCCCCAGTGCCCTACAGCAGAGGATGGGTGGGGGGGACCAATCAGATGTGGGGTTGGTGAGCTGTTAGAGGACTCCTTCCTCTCTTCCTTGGGCTGAAAGTGCTAAACTCAGCTCTGCAGGGGGGTCAAAGAGGCCAGTAGTCAGTGGTGGACTGGGGGCCCCCACACTTTTAGGAAGGGTTTCCCATCTACTGGAAATTTCTACAATATGGGTGCAAAAGAAAGAAATGAGTACTTTCCTCTAGCAGAGAAATTGAAACTCAAAGGGCAGATGAAGACTCATCAGCTAAAGCCAGTAACCATGGCAGTAGCTGGGAGTGGGGGAGGCACATAACACGACACGGGACAGAACCCTGGCTGTATTGTGTTTAGGCAGTGACAAACTCATCTGTGTAGTCGTCATTCTGTCTCTTACATGCCAGCTTTCACACCAACAAGTGGGGGCCTGGGCAGTAAAGTGAATGTAGAGCCCCTGCCCTCACGGGGTTGACAGTCTCGGGGAGGCGGTTACAGAACTGTGTAGGAAGGGTGCCCAGCCCGGCCTTGGAGTGGGGGCCCTGAAGTATGAGTAGAAAGGAGCTGGCCAAATGGAAAGCAGGGAGGGGTCAGGAGACCCTGCAGAGGGAAGGGCATGCGCAGTGGGGCCTCTCGGGGAGCAGGGAGCTTGTGAGGCTTGCAGGCCACCTCCCACCACCGTGCCCAGGAAGATACAGTTCGAGGCCCATCTCAGCCGAGAATCCCGGTCTCTTGGCAGTTGGCCAACATCTGTGTGACCTGTGGTAGGCCGAGCTGAGCGCAGTTGCAGGGGCTATAAAACAGTGGTCCCCGTTCTTAAAATGGGAAGAGTGTGTCTGTGCGTCCGTCTGTCCCGTGACCAGAAGAGCCTGAGTCAGACCCTGAGTTGTTACAGTATCCATGGCACATCGGTCACACTAAACTCCAAGAATACTGACAAGTTTTGTCTTTGTCCTCCTCCTCCACTCACCTCCTCCCTGTGCCCTGGAGGAGCCGCCAGGGCTTCCTTCACTTGTTCCCAGGGCCCGATGTCGGAGGCCATGGAGCAGCCAGCCACGAGTCCTGGAAAGCCGAGGCCGGGAGAGGGTGGTGACGGTGGCACAGAGACGGGCACCTGCCAGGAGCTCCTGCACCGGCTGCGGGAGCTGGAGGTGGGGCACCGGGTGGCATGGGGGCGGCAGTGCTAGCCAGGACCCTGGGGAGCTTGGGTGGGCTTTGTGGATGTGGTGGCCCTTCCTCTCAGCCTGCCTCGCCAGGCTGGAGCAGAGCTCCTCTGAGAAGCCCTTTCTTTGCTCTGAACTCTCCAACCTGGGGCCAGCTTGGAACAGGAGGCATGCACAGGGGTGGGCCTATCCCAACCCCCACACGTCTCTCGTCTTTACCCCTTTCTTCCCCACTTTTATGCCCGTGCTGATCTCGGAAAGGCATGGTCGCAGAGCCCACAGGAAGAAGGATTTAGATGACCTAGGGCTCAGGAGTTGAACGACAAGGACACGGATCCCTAAACTGGGCTTTTTGCCAATTCTTTATTCTTTTTTTTTTTTTTTAATGTTTATTTATTTTTGAGAGAGGGAGCGTGAGCAGAGGAGGGGCAGAGAGAGAGGGGAACAGAAGATGGGAAATGGGCTTCTTGCTGACAGCAGCGAGCCTGATGCAGGACTCCAGCTCACAAACTGAAGTCAGACGCTCAACTGACTGAGCCACCCCAGGCACCCCTCTTTGCCATATTCTTAAGAACCTGCCCTCCTCTCTCCAGCCTCCTCTGCCCTCTCCCCAGGGAAATAAGGATTACTTTTTTTTTTTTAAGTTCATTTATTCTCAGAGAGAGAAAGAGCACGCAAGCAGGAGAGAGGCAGAGAGAGAGGGAGAGGGAGAATTCCAAGCAGGCTCCATGCTATAAGTGCAAAACCCGACGTGAGGCTCAAACTCCGTGAACCATGAGATCATGACCTGAGCCAAAATCAAGAGTCAGACGCTCAACCAACTGAGCCACCCAGGCACCCCAAGTATTACTTTTGACACCTCCCAGCTTAAGTCCTCCTGGCCACTGTATCTCCCTGGCCCCTCCAACCTCACTGACTGAGGTTGGGGTTTACAGAAACCCAGCCATCTTAGCTCTGCCTTCCTGATGCCTATGGTCTGCCTCTGTAGGCCTCCCCATGGTAGAATCCAGTCAGAGCCAAGAACTGGGGCAGGGGTGTAGCTAGTAGTCTCCATGTCTCTCTTTCCTCCAAAAGGAATTTTCCCTGGCAGACAAATGATCCCATAGCCCTTTTTTGCCCTCTTCCTCCCGTAGGCAGAGAACTCGGCGCTTGCCCAGGCCAATGAAAACCAGCGGGAGACCTATGAGCGCTGTCTAGATGAGGTCTGTCGTGTCTCCATTGGGACTGATGCTGGGGGATATCGGGAGGCGGGGGGAGCACAGGTTGTCAATTCTCCAGGCAGAAGTTCATGGGCTGATGGCTCTGCACTGGGCTTTCTGTCCCCAGGTTGCCAACCACGTGGTACAGGCGCTGCTAAACCAAAAGGTAAGCAGCCATGGGAGACATTCTTACTCCTAAGCCCAGACGCCCTGGGGAGAGACCCTGGGTCCAGCAGGGGAAGTCCTTCCTGGGGACCCCTGAACCTACTCAGATAGGGGCTAGAGGAGGGAGCTTGGTGGAAATGGCCTATTGACCCTCCAACAAAGCCCCCTCTCCCCACCTCAGACAGGTCCATACTGTTCTACCTGGAGGCAGAGGAGGGCTAGGTAAGGCCAGGTCTCTGAGCTATGGTGACTTTGATTTGGGCTTGACTCTTTCCCTTATCCTGGCCCGAGCTGTTTTCTCCAGATTGTGATGGCCCTGACAGCAGTGTTAATATTGTGAGCACAAGGTGTCACCTAAATATTTACTCAAGTACTGTGGGAACTTCTTGACTTATGAGCCACTCTGACCCCCAGGTCTTCCTCTGCCTTATATGGGCCTTTCTTTGATGTGTGGTTTCTAAGAGGCAGGGGGTTGGCTCCAGGGATGGGAAGGATGCCAAAGGGAATAGGATTTACCTCCCACCATGGGTGGTAAACTTTAGGGAGTTTACCATCCCCAGACAATGTGACAGCTATACACATAGGCAGGCAGGCTCAGATCTCCATAGAAGGGGGCTGTGGGGGCAGGGCATGCCCAGCAGGAGTACTGGCACTCTGATGAAGGAGACTGAGCTCATACCACTCGCCCTCTCCCCGCCACCCTCCCCTGGCCTCCTTGGGCGGTGGCAGGACCTGCGGGAGGAGTGCATCAAGCTGAAGAAGAGGGTGTTTGACCTGGAACGGCAGAACCAGATGCTCAGCGCCCTGTTCCAGCAGAAGCTCCAGCTGACGACAGGCTCCCTCCCCCAGGTGGGCACAAGCAATTCTCCTTCCCTCCTCCTACCTCAGCTCCTGCCTCTCCCAGCCCTACCGTCATCACCTTCTTTTCTCCCAGCACCTGAAGAAGCAGGCCACAGCCATTCCCCTCCATTCTGGGGGCTGTGGCCGTCTGGGAAAGGCCCATCTGGCCTGATAGATCTGAGCCTTAGATGGGGACATGGGGAGACTCCCTGAGTCCCTTCATGCTTGGCTTTCCCCAGCCTCCCGGGTGCTCCTCGCCCAATTGGATGGCATCCTTTCTTATTGACAGACAAGCTTCTTGCTTGTTCCTGCCCTATGTGGGGAGATGGGTGGAGGCTGAAAATGCAGTGATTTCAAGCTCCCAGGGGGCCCCTTTGGCCACTGCTTTGCTGCTTCTTGGCCAGGGGCAGGGGTGGGGCTGGGTGTAAGGCGCCCCGTGCTTAGTGTCACAGAGAGGTCAGGAAAGGCACTTCAGCCGGGTCATTCTGTGCGCATGCCTAGTTGTGAGTGCTCGCCCGTTGACACACAGGCATGTCCTCAACTGTTAGTCCCTGATTCTAGCCCTGGCACCTGGCTTACCCGGGAAAAGCAGAAGGCTACTAGGGGTGAATCCTGAACTCAGTTAAGATGTCCCTCGGGGTCGGTCTGTCAGTAGCCCCAAGGCCGGGGTGAGACATGGGACTGGGAAGATCAGGAGCAGCTCCAGGGACCCGAGGTGAGCATCAGGTGTGAGGTCAGCCAGCACACCTCTAGCCGACCCCCAACCTTGACAAGGAGAGAAGCACCTTCTGTGTGTATCTGTCTGATGCACACCGTGCAGCCCTTGCCCCCCCACACCCTGAGCACGATGCCCCACGGCTCCTTGAGAAGCCTGGTCCCTGGCAGAGGCTTTTCATCACCATGGTCTTTTATGAGCCTCTGTCCCTGCTCTAGAGCCCACCCTGGGATCCTAGAACCCAAACCACACTGGCCAAGCTCACCCTGTCCACACCTTTCTCGGTGACCAGTGATAACAGAGGTGTAGGTCATCCTTAAGTCACTGATTCCTTAAATGAAATCTGGGACCTCTTGGGGTTTGGGGCAATAGATCTATCTCCCCCAGCGGTAACATGACATAATGGAAAGAGCATGAACCTTGGCCTCAGAAACACTTGGATTGGGTCCCTGACTTAGCTAATTCTTAGTTATGTGACCCTGGGCAAATTACTTAACTTTCCGAACCCCAGTTTTTGTCTTATAAATGAGGTTCGAGATACCCACACTGCATGTCGTCGTAAGGATGAAATAAGATAATATATAGCGTTTGGCCCATAGTGGTAGTCAATAATCAGCAGCTCTTTTTCATTATCAGTGTCACTCTCAAGTTGTGCTTTGCTAGCATGAAAGCTCCACTGAGCAGATGTTAATTAAGCTCTTGTTGTGAGCAGCTCCTTTGCCGACACATGTATGGAACTGGACAGGGGTGTGGCCTGTGCAGAGCACATAAACCCTGAAGGCTGGGACTGCTTACAGACAGCCTTAGTACAGAGCAGAGTGTGACAGTACTGTCCAGGAGCCCAGAGGGGAGAGAGGCCAGCAGAGAAGGGACCTCAAGGAGGTAACATGGGACCCGGGCCTTGCTGGACAGGAGATTTAAAAAAAAGCACAGTTGGGGTTGAGAGAAGGGATACCCTGTAGAAGGAAGCACAGGGAAGCCTAGGCGGCAGCAGCTGTTCAGCTGGGCCGGAACAAAGGCTGTACGAAGGAGCAGCGAGTGAGAACCAGAGGTGGCATCGGGGAAGGTCCTGCAGGCCCGGCCCAGGATGCCGGCAGAGGAGTCCAGACTCGTCTTCTTAGGCAGTGGGCAGGAATCGGAGGCTTTGAGCACAAAGATGCTTTGGATGAAAAAGAAGAAAATACTGTAGGCTACCTCGTGTGTCAGAGATTTGTAAAGGCACCAAACCGGGTCAGGGAGACAAATGCTAAGCAGCATCCAGGCCACAGCAGTAAGGATCTGGGCTGGAGCCGGCCGGCCAGAGGGGAAGCAGAGACGCCACAGAAGCGGGAGTTTTAAGCTGCCTCCTGTCTAGTGGAGATGCCTAGGGGATGGAAATGACATTTTCAGGGACTGAGAGAGAAGTAACCTGTGATTAAGTAGTACCTTTGTCCTCCTCAGAGACCAGTCGGTGGGGACAGAGATGATAACTCCTGCCATCTCTTTTCTAGGACCCAGTGACAAATGCTTTTCCATTAGTCTTAGCCATCCCTGTGATGCTAGGGTCACAGACAGTCAGAACAGGAAAGGGGCTTCGAGGCTGGCCCTCTCTGTAATCAGGGAGGAGGTCCTGCAGAAAAGCAGAGTGGTCCTGGGGCCGCCATGGGCACACAGGTTAGGCCTGCCATTGCCATTGCCATTGCCACTGCCTGTGGTTTCTCCACAGCCCCAGAGTAGTCCCGTCTCCCTGCCACCGGGCCTCACACTTCTTCATTCTATCTGTGCATCGTCTCCCAAGGCTCCTCTGACCAAGTGATAGGGACAGTGGTGAAAGCCACACTGTAGGTCAAGAGACATCCCTGAAGGAGCAGACTTGGAAGAATGTTCTCCTACCCGGGATGGGAAGTCCTAACTTCGTGAGGGGGTAAGGACCTGGGACAGACAAGGCCCTATGCTAACTCTGCCTCTCCCTGCAGATCCCACTTACCCCACTCCAGCCTCCATCAGAACCACCAGCCTCTCCCTCCTTGAGCTCTGTCGAGGGACCGACCACCTCGCTGCCTCTGGGGCACTGTACTGGACAGAGAGAGGTAGGAGATCCGGGCACAGTGGTCAAGGGCTTCGCTGGCTGCAGACTCTTCAGTGGGTACTCCATTGCTGTTTCCTAAGGAGTTCCAGGGGAAGGGCTGCTTCCTGGGGCACAGATATGAGCCCTCAGCAGTCAGCCTTATACTAAGAACAAAATCCCACTGCCAGTCGCTAGCCTTGCAAGCAAGGTAGTTAGGTGTTAGTAAGACTTGTAGTTAAACATTTCCTGAGCTTTTACCCTATGCCGGGCACTGTGCTGAACACCTGGATGTCATTTATCTTTTTTTTTTTAAATAATTTTTGGCATACGTTTATAATTTTTTTAATGTTTATTCATTTTTGAGAGAAACAGAATGTGAGTGGGGGAGGGGCAGAGAGCGAGGGAGACACAGAATCCGAAGCAGGTTCCGGGCTCTGAGCTGTCAGCACGGAGCCTGACACAGGGCTCGAACTTGTGAACCACAAGGTCATAACCTGAGCTGAAGTCAGATGCTTAACCAGCTGAGTCACCTAGGTGCCCGTTGGCATACATTTATAATTGTATACATACTTATTTATTCAAGTCTAGAACTATTATGGACTTATTCTTTTGCATCCCTGGTCTCGTTTATTTTATAAGGTTAATCATAGGGACCATCCCCTTTCATAGGTGATGCAGTGAAGCTTAGAGGTTAAGAAACTTGCTGAAGTTCATATGACTAGTGAAGCAGCAGACCTGGGACCTGAACCTACACAGTCTGGCCCCAGAGCCTTATCTAGTTAACCATGACACCAGGTGGAGTGGGTCCAAGAAGGAGCCGGGCAGAAACAGGGAAGGGCTTGCAGTAGAATTATCCCAGTTGCCTTCTCCACAGGGATCAGGTCAGCTGTCTGACCTGAGAAGGCCTGGGCTTGCCTGCAGTTACTGACTGAGGACTCGGCCCCAACACATCCCCTTCTATAGTTTCTGTGTTCTTTCTGGAGCCTGCAAAACAGGCCTCCCTCCCCTGGGGCAAACCTAGATAATCAGGGTTGTAAGGGTATCAGCCCTGCTGACCCCAGCAGTGGTGGGAAGTGGTGGAGGAGGGGGGTGCTGGGATCACCAGGAAGGGAGGTGGGGTACCCACCCAACCCCAAGGACACCAGGAAGAAGAGTTGGGGTAACCGGGGCTCAGTGACTCTGGAGGAAGCTGAGCTGTCCCATCCGAGAAGCTAGTAATTCCTTTTGCGACTCAGACAAAACCAGGCCAGCTCTGTCCCTGACATAGTCAGTTACTCCCAGCTCAGGTCCTGGGCCTGCACATGGCCTCCTCATCATGCCGTTTCTCCCTGAAGGTGTGTTGGGAGCAGCAGCTGCGGCCAGGAGGCCCAGGACCCCCAGCCGCCCCGCCCCCAGCGCTGGATGCCCTGTCCCCTTTCCTTCGAAAGAAAGCCCAGATCCTGGAGGTGCTGAGAGCCCTGGAAGAGACGGACCCCTTGCTTCTTTGCTCACCTGCCACTCCCTGGCGGCCTCCAAGCGAGGGTCCTGGCTCCCCAGAGCCCATCAACGGCGAGCTGTGTGACCCACCCCAGCCTGAACCCTCATCCTGGGCCCCCTACTTGCTACTAGGCCCTGGTAGCCTGGGAGGCCTGCTACACTGGGAGCGCCTCTTGGGGGGCCCAGGGGAGGAAGAGGGTGCTGGGCGGCCCTGGGGCCCTAGTAGAGTCTCCTCCCAGGCCCAAGGCACTGGCTCTGGGCCTCCCTGTGCCCCAGGCAGCAGTTCCTCTTCCTCCTCTGATGAGGCAGGTGACCCCAACGAGGCACCCAGCCCTGACACCCTGCTTGGGGCCCTAGCCCGCAAACAGCTGAACTTGGGCCAGCTCCTTGAGGACACAGAGTCTTACCTACAGGCCTTCTTGGCCGGGGCTGCAGGCCCACTCAGTGGGGACCAACCAGGTCCTGGGCAGCCATCTTCCCCAGACCAGGGGCCCCCACAGCTGTCCAAGTCCAAAGGCCTCCCCAAGTCAGCTTGGGGTGGGGGTACCCCAGAGGCCCACAGGCCGGGCTTTGGTGCTACCTCAGAGGGCCAGGGGCCCCTCCCCTTCCTCAGCATGTTCATGGGTGCAGGTGATGCCCCCCTGGGCTCTCGGCCTGGCCACCCCTACTCCTCATCTCAGGTGAAAAGCAAGCTCCAAATTGGCCCCCCTTCTCCTGGGGAAGCCCAGGGACCCCTTCTGCCCTCTCCAGCCAGAGGTCTCAAGTTTCTAAAGTTGCCTCCAGCCTCGGAGAAGGTGCCCAGCCCAGGAGGCCCCCAGCTCAGCCCCCAGCTTCCCCGGAACTCCCGAATTCCCTGTCGAAACAGCGGCTCAGACGGCAGCCCCTCCCCATTGCTGGCCCGCAGGGGTCTGGGTGGAGGAGAGCTGTCCCCGGAGGGGGCACAGGCCCTGCCTACCAGTCCTTCACCCTGCTCCACAGCCCTGGACTCTGCACAGTTGAGACCTCCCCAGCCAGCTTTGTCCACCACGCTGTCCCCGGGACCTGTGGTATCTCCCTGCTATGAGAACATCCTGGACCTTTCCCGGAGCACCTTTAGGGGGCCTTCCCCAGAGCCACCTCCTTCCCCACTGCAGGTACCCACCTACCCACAATTAACTCTAGAGGTGCCACGGGCCCCTGAGGTCCTCAGAAGTCCTGGAGCTCCTCCCAGCCCTTGCCTCCCAGAATCCTGCTCCTATGGGAGTGCCCAGGAGAAGAGTTTGGACAAAGCAGGCTCAGAGTCTCCCCATCCTGGCCGCAGGACCCCAGGCAGCTCATCCAAGAAGCCCAGCCAGGGGGCAGGGCGGCGACCTGGGGATCCTGGCTACACACCTCTGCGGGACAGACTGGCAGTCCTAGGGAAACTGAAGACTGGCCCTGAGGGGCCAGAGAAAAACGGGGTGCCAGCCAGACCTGGCACTGAGAAGTCCCGGGGAGCAGGGAGGTCAGGGGAGAGCGCTGGAGACATGGCACCCCCCGCCCCCAGGCCTCCCGAGGGGCCAGATGCCAAGGGGGCCTTGCGGGGGGCAGTGGCCTTAGGCACAAACAGCCTGAAGCAGCAAGAACCTGGGCTCCTGGGGGACCCTGGGGCCCGAGTCTACTCCTCCCACTCCATGGGGGCCCGGGTGGACCTGGAGCCTGTCTCACCAAGGAGCTGCCTCACCAAAGTGGAGTTGGCCAAGAGCCGGTTGGCAGGGGCCCTGTGCCCCCAGGTACCCCGTGCCCCTGCCAAAGTGCCAACCTCAGCCCCCAGCCTTGGCAAGCCCAATAAGAGCCCCCATGGCAGCCCTACAAAGCTGCCTTCCAAGTCACCCACCAAGGTGGTACCCCGACCTCTGGCCCCACCAACTACCAAGGAGCCCCCCAAGCCTGACAAGAGCAAGGGCCCACCTTGGGCAGAGTGTGGCAGCACTACCGCCCAGCCTACGTCCCCCGCGCCCAGCCCTGCTGACCCAAGCCAAGGCCCTGAGGGGCGGGCCCCACACTCCGCCATCGAGGAGAAGGTAATGAAGGGCATCGAGGAGAATGTGCTGCGGCTCCAGGGCCAGGAGCGGGCGCCAGGCGCTGAGGCCAAGCACCGCAACACCAGCAGCATCGCCAGCTGGTTTGGCCTTAAGAAGAGCAAGCTGCCAGCGCTGAACCGCCGCACAGAGACCGCCAAGAGCAAGGATGGGGCCAGTGGGGGCTCCCCACTCCGGAAGGAAGTCAAGATGGAAGCCCGGAAGCTGGAGGCGGAGAGTCTCAACATCTCCAAGTTGATGGCTAAGGCGGAAGACCTACGCCGGGCACTGGAGGAGGAGAAGGCCTACCTGAGCAGTAGGGCCCGGCCCCGGGCCGGAGGGCCAGCGCCAGGACCAAGTACAGGGCTGGGGCAGGTGCAGGGCCAGCTGGCTGGCATGTACCAGGGCGCAGACACCTTCATGCAGCAGCTGCTCAACAGGTGAGGGCCTGGGACCAGTCAGCAGGTGCTCAGTGGCTGGGGGCGCTTTTCCATGGGCACACCTGGGGTTGCGACTGCTTTTCCTGAGAGCAAAAAGGGTAGGAGGTCAAGTAAAATGCCGCCGAAGTGTCTGGGAGTTCATGGTCTGGCCCAGAGGAAAGATGGGGTCTTGAATCAGAAGCCTGGGGTTTGTGCCCCCACTCCCCTTCTCTCTGGCTGTCTGATGTGGGACACGCTGGGCCCATTTAAGAGGGGTTCACAGTCCACATTTCCGTAGATTTGTCTCCAATGCTGCCTGCGTGTGGTAGTTAAAGGGGCTGCTAGTTCCTAACCGTGGGCTGATAAAGGTCTTACTCTGGGATTTTCTATCCTATAGAACAAAGAGGGTCCCCTTCCCATCTTGCCCATTGGCACCTGCCACAGACTCAGCAGCAGGAGCTGTGGTTCAGAGAAGGGGCCACCCCATCTTGGGATTGCTCCGTCTGGGCCAGATGAGGCAGAATGTCCATAGGGGTTGGGTGCCAGGTAGGGTGCGTTTTGGACAGCAAGTGTGCTCAAGTTCAGCTGGGGCTGGCAAGATGTGTCCTGTATGGACCAGGAAGTGACCAGTCTGCCATCGATTAGCAAACAGTGTCGAGAGGTCTCTAGGCTCAGCCTTGTGTAACTTTGGGGAAGTCGTCTCGTGTCCCCTGCCCCTGCTGTTTCTCTGAGGTTTTCCCCAGGGTCTCCGCCTGTGCCCAGCATCAGGAGGAGTTGATGGAGGCAACCACCAGGGATATGTCCCCAATCCCAGGGGCAGGGGTCAGTGGGTATTTCACTAGGCCCGGCACCATTGGAGGGAGTGAGGTCAGCATGTCTGGGTAGACCCAAGCTTCCCTTTATCTCCGTCTGCACTGCTGCCTGTAGGGTGGATGGCAAGGAGCTGCCCCCCAAGAACTGGCGGGAGCCCAAACCAGAGTATGGCGATTTCCAGCCAGTGTCCTCTGACCCCAAGAACCCCTGGCCAGCCTGTGGGCCCCGAAATGGCCTGGTGGGGCCTCTTCAGGGCTGCGGAAAGCCTCCTGGAAAGGTAGGTTCTTGGGAGAGGGGCTAGGTATTGGGCCTAGAGGGTTCCCCGTCCCTGGGGCCTGGAAGCTGCTGGATGTACTCATGGTCGCTGCATGCTGGTGGACTGCAGACACTAGGACCCACAATTCAGGGGTCCCAGCGGCAGAACTTGGGGAGGGCTGTGGGTGAGGGTGGGAGGACTGGGTTCTGAGGTCTCCTGTACCGCACAGCCGAGCAGCGAGCCGGGAAGGCGGGAAGAGATGCCCTCCGAGGACAGCCTGGCTGAGCCAGTGCCCACCTCACACTTCACAGGTCAGCAGGGTCAGGGGCCAAGGATGGGACCTCTTCCTCGCCCCCTGCCCACTTTATTCCTGTCCTGTCACTGTAGCAGATGCCAGGCCCGGAGTGCCGTCGTGGTGCCAAGCACCAGATAGGCACCGGGGCTGCGCAGAACTAAACCCCTCCCTGCCTTTGGGGTACCTGGCCTGCCGTCCACACGTGTTTCTCCAAGCACAGGGGAGGTGGGGGGAGGGCCGGCAGGGATGACGACCCGTTGGGCCAGGAGGGGCCCTGCCCAGGTGGGGAGCCTGGGCTGGGGCAGGACGCCAGAAGAAGGCAGAGGGGCTGAGCCCACAGCCTCACGTCCTTGACTTACCCTCCCCTCCCCAGCCTGTGGCTCCTTGACTCGAACCCTGGACAGTGGCATTGGGACCTTTCCACCCCCAGACCATGGCAGCAATGGGACCCCCAGCAAGAATCTTCCCAAGACAAAGCCACCACGGCTGGATCCCCCACCCGGAGTCCCCCCAGCTCGGCCCCCGCCCCTTACCAAAGTCCCCCGCCGCGCCCACACGCTGGAGCGTGAGGTGCCGGGCATAGAGGAACTGCTGGTGAGCGGGCGGCACCCTAGCATGCCAGCCTTCCCCGCTCTGCTCACTGCTGCTCCGGGCCACCGGGGCCATCAGGCCTGTCCTGACGGTGAGTGTCTGGGTAGAAGGGTGGGCCATCCCTGGAGCTTTACGCGCCACCATCCACCTTCCCTTTGTTCCCATGCAGATCCGTGTGAGGACCCAGGCCCTCCCCCTCCTGTCCAGCTGGCTAAGAACTGGACCTTCCCCAATGCGAGGGCAGCCGGCAGCTCCACTGACCCTTTCCTGTGCCCATCCCGACAATTGGAGGGGCTGCCCAGGACCCCCATGGTAAGCATGGCCAAAAGGAAAAGGGGGACGGGCCTGGAGGGCAGGAGGGATGATGTGGGGAAACCAGTCCCTGCAGTGAGGTACAGCCCTGTCTTGGAAGCGGATGCAGGGTCAGCCGCATTGGATGCCCCTCTGGGCAGCCCACCCACCTGCCCCTTCTCACACCCTTCTTGGAGAAAGGGTTTACTTCCCTCCCCAGAACCCTGGCAGACCACGCTAAGTGGTGTCTCTAGCCCGCTTCCTCTGAAATGTGCCCCACCACGGTGAGCCCCACCTGCAGCACCCCATCAGTGGGCAGAGCCCAGCACCCCTTGGACTGGACCAGGAGGCAGAGGGACTTCCTCCTGAGCTTCCCTTCCTTTCTCAGGCCCTGCCCATGGACCAGAAGCAGAACCTGGAGCCCAGCCGTCCAGCCCCTGCACCCCAGGGCCCGACGTTTGGAGGTAGCCGCACGCCCAGCACATCGGACATGGGCGAGGAAGGGAGAGTGGCCAGTGGGGGCCCCCCAGGTCTGGAGACCTCAGAGTCTCTCAGTGACTCCCTCTACGACTCGCTCTCCTCCTGTGGGAGTCAGGGCTGAGGGGCTGCACCGCACTACGGTCCCTCTCTGGAGTTGGAGACCACCGACTGGACCAGCTCTCCTGGCGCCCCATCCCTCGGGGCCAGTGGGGCCCCTCCCTGCAGGGACCAAGGAGGCAGATGGAAAAGAAGATGAAGGGGGTCCCTGACACACCCCACTGCCCACTGCTGCTGTGGAGGGGATGACCGCTCTCAGCTCAGGGAGAGACCCCACCCTTGGTCCCTTCTCTCACCTGGAGTAAGGCTCTTCTCTGAGGGACCGGGGGTTCAAGGTGGCTGTGTCCCAGCCCCCAGCTCCCCCTTCAGGCTGAGCCATCTTGTGGTGCTGGGCTTCCTGCCCGCCAGCTGTGCCGTCTCTGCCCAACCTGGCTGCTCCCTGCCCTGGAGCCCCGCGGGGCCAGCCCAGAGTCCCCGTGCTGGTGGAGTTTGGGGGCGAAGGGTCAAGTTGCCTTCTCTCTCTGCCCTGGTCCTCCCTGCTGTCTGGATGGTGCTGCCCTCCCCCGCCCCATGTCTCTGGGGTCTGTCTGTCCGTCTTTTTGTTGTTTTTTTATATTAAAGCGCCTGGCCCGGTCCCCATCCCCCATCCCCGCACTGCGGTTAATTTATCTGTCGTTAAGAACTCGGCTGCTCTGCTTCCAGCCTCTGCTTCTGCCCTATTCCTAATAAAATGTGGAGGCCCCTCCCTGCCCTGGACTCTGCTTTTTCTATGGGAGGACTCGGGGATGGACAGGTGGGTGGAGGCTGCATGGGCAGCAGGATGAGGGACCCCAGGGACGTAGACTTTCCCTCAGGTGCTCCTGTGAGGCAGCCCCCCCCCCCGCCCCCCACAGGCCTAGAGTGGTCCCTGGGGTCAGGGGGATTCCTTGGGTTGGGCAGAAGGCTGGGCAGCTTGCGGCAAGGGAGGCTATGGGCATGCACTCAAACTCCTGTACATACTGGGTGGGATAGGACGTACAAACTGAGCTTCAGGGGCCGAAGTGTCGACGGGGTTAAGTGTCTATAGCCTTCTGTTGCCAGGAAGTGAAGCACAGCTGGTTCTCCAACTGTTGCCACCTTATCTCTCCTCAGACGTTGGGCTTTACCCCCCACCCCCCCACCCCCCCACCAATCTTCTTGCCCCTATTTCTACCTCAGATTTCCACCTCAGGTTCCCCTCACTCTGAAATTCTCCATATGGGAAGGGAAGGCCGGGAATGAGGCTGTGTGGAAGGGCCTAGGCTTCAGGGAGTTATTTTGTACTCTCCACATGGCAGGAAAAGGCCATGGGGCCGCTGTGGCCCCCTAGCCTTTAGATTTCCTGTTGGACGTGGAGCTGGGCGTTACCTGAGGGTGAGGCAGGTGGCAGCCAGAGCATCACATTGGCCAGCCAAGTTGGGCCCAGGAAGGCCTCCTTCTTGCCTATCTTGTAAGACGTGGGGTGACTTGTCTAGAGTGCCCACCTGACCTAGCTTACACTTCCCCTCTCCCCACGAAATACAGTCTGAAGACCACCTGGCAGCACGCACCGTCAGCACCCCAGGCCTTGTGACTGGGATTCTGAACAGTTCATCTTGGGGGTGGGGGCCCTGTGGTGAACACATGGTCTGCACCACAGGCTTGCAGAGCCAAGGTCACAGGGGTGTCTGGCAGGGAGTAGAGCTGGGCCCATTCACAAGTTGGTTAAACCACTGGTTCCTTCCTGTGCTCTGGCCAGCCCAAGGAAGTTTAGGGTGGGTAGGATGTCAGGGCCTCCCTTTATACTAGCTCCTTCCACCAGTGTCTCCAGCCCCTGAATGCTCCAGAGAGTGGTAGAACTCCCTCCATTAAAATAAACACCTACCATGCCACCAGCCTCCTGGTCCCTAACCACCTCCCCCCACCAAGCCTCATTTCAGAGATGAAGATGCCAAGGCTCTGAGATGTTCAATGGTTTTTCCAAGGCTGAGAAGTGATGGAGCCTGATGGGAGTGGTTCGCTTCTGAGTATGAAGCTTTCCTTTCTTCCGGCAGGACTTTAATCCCCTCCTCCCTTTTTGGCCGATGGATCAGTCCTAATGGACAGGGCTTGAGAGCACTAGACTGCAAGTCAAGAGTCTTAGCCATGGAGTCTGGTTTTGTGGGAAACTTCCATCCTTTCTCTGGGCTTTGGTTTTCCTTCCCTATGGAAGATTAGGAGGTTGGGTCAGACCACCTCCATCCTTAGCTCTCTAGTCTTCCTACGCCTCCGTCAGTCTGGCCTCTCTCCCTCTTGTTTCCCTTGGTTGATGTTGTCGAAGAAATTAACAAGATTTCTAGAAGGGTCAAGTCAGAGATCTTGGGTTTTCTTACTTCCACCTTCTACTTACAAGTCCTATCCCACTGTCCCTTCTACTTCTATGGGCTTAAGTATGATATTGCCATGCTGCTAATCTGCCTCTTGCCGAGAAGGCTTATAAAAGTCCTACATCCTTCCAACTTTTTATTTCTGGGGTTTTCAAGCCCCTTTCTCTGTTTGAACCTGATGTATGACCTCATTTCCTTGTTAGAACAGAATTGTTTGCCTGCGGGATATTTATCCTATTTCCTTTCCGGGAAAGAGTTTGGCGCGGTGGGTTTGACTCTGGGCTCCACCTCTCGCAAGCTGATACCAAAGGGTCCATCCATGTTTCTGTCACCAGGGTCTGGTCAGTGGGCAGCCAGGCTCTGTTCCGCAGTGTTTGCAAATGCAAGGTGTCACCGTGGCCCCTGGGGCAGCGTGGGCCAAGCAACGTCAGCCACACCTGGTTCTTTGGAACCAGCCCAGCCCTACTGACTGTTCCAAGGTGAGCAGCTCTCATTTCTAAGTGTCCCCCCCCCCCCCCCCCGCTCCAGGGTGCTGCTAAGGAGTGCTAGGCCCCTATGAGCCATCTCATAGCCCACATAACCATGTGTGCCCTCCATAGAGACCAAAATAGTCCATCTCAAGTAATTCTGTGGAAGGGGACATGCAAGTGAGTTAAAGACAGTCCTGGGAAATCAGTTTCTCCTTGTACTTCAAGAAAAGGGTTTGGCTAAAAGACGACTCGATCTTCACTATGGGGGAACACTTCATATCTTGGTTTGCAACATCTGCTTGCAGGATTAAGGTGACCTCACTGTTTTCTCCGTGAACAATGGGTGAATGTTTGTCTTACCATTGTGTGTGACCCTCTCTGCTCAATTTCCCAAACAGAGGAAACCAAAACTGCCAGGCCCCCCCTTATCCCCCCAAATGGCACCAGAGCATCAGCAAAAGACTGATAAGGTTTCAGGTTCCACCTCTCTGGGCACCCTGCCTTTTACAGGAAATGTCCTAAAATGTTAACAGGTTTTCTCTGGGTTGCCAAGAGTTTCTATTGCTAGCTTTTCTACAAATGGTGTGTTTTGTTTTCTTCATCAAAAAAAAAGTTTTAAAAAAGAAACAGTCACGCTCCGCAGCAAACTCTAGATATACACACCCATTCTGTAATCCTGTGTGAGTTAAATCAAATATAGAATTTTTTTTTTAAGACAAGTGAATTTGAAGTAAATATAGGTGAGCATTTCTATGACCTTGGGGTGGGGAAGAACTTTTAAAAATCTTTTTTATAGGGGCACCTGGGTTTATCACTCAGAATGATAAAGAATAAACTATAGAGAGTGTTTGACTTTGGCTCAGGTCATGATCTCACGGTTTATGAGTTCAAGCCCTGCATTCTGTTCTGTGCTAACAGCTCAGAGCCTGGAGCCTGCTTCAGATTCTGTGTCTCCCTCTCTCTCTGCCCCTCCCCTGCTCACGCTGTCTCTCTCAAAAATAAATAAACATTAAAAAAAATTGTTTAAATCTTTTTTTATAATTATTAAAGACATACAAATTATAAAAGTGCATGTTCACACTTTTTTCTTTTTTTTTTTAAAGGAATTGAAGTTGAATAGAATGTTATCTACAAGGAAGAAACGTCTCTTTCATACTCCAATCCCAACCTCACTCCCCAGACAGAACCCAGGTTGATTGGTAATCTTTTAAAATAATTTTTGTGTGTTTTTTTAAAATGTTTATTTATTTATTTTGAGAGAGAGAGAGCACGAGTACAAGCTGGGGAGGGGCAGAGAGAGAGGGAGAGAGAGAGAATCCCAAGCAGGCTCCATACTGTCAGTACACAGAGCCCCTTGTGGGGCTTGAACTCACAAACCGTGAAATCATGTCCTGAACTGAAGTTGGACACTTAACCAACTGAACCACCCAGGCACTCCGCAAATCATATTTTAGATGTGTGCACACACTTTCATATATAGAGTGTGTTTATGCTGACCTTTTATTAGACAATGAGATTATTGTATTGTGACTGATCTGTTTCTTTTAGCATTTAGTAATATGCCTTGGAGATCTTTCCAAAGCCCATGAATCTCCATTACCATACATGGCCTTCCATTGTATGGAAGTGCCTTGTTAATTTGTGTTCCGATGACAAGCAGTGTTGCAGTGAATATTGCATCTATGTCTTTGGCCATTTGTGTGTTTTCATAAGATAAATTCTCACAAACGGAATTGCTAGGTCATAGCGTAGGATTAATTTAAATTTTTCATAGATATTAACAAATTGCATTTCTCTAACAATGTATAAGTGGGACTATCTTCTACATGATTCAGTATTAGCACACTTTTTATTCTTAGCCAATCTGGTCAGAGTAAGTGATCATGTAGACAGTCTTGTAGCCCAATGTTAGGGACTTTGACTTTTACTCAGGGTGAAATGGGGAGCCATTAGAGGGTGATAAGGAATAAACTATAGAGGGCAAGTATGGAAGCAGACCAGTAAGGGGCCTCTTGGGTAACTCCAATGATAGATGGTGGTGACCTGTTCCAGGGTGGCGGCGCTGTAGATAATAAAACCTGCTAATGTAATTGATGTGAAGAAAGGAGAAGAGCCAAGGGTAACTCCAAGGTTTTTGGAGCAATTGGTAGGAAGAAATTGTCACTAACTGATAAGGGGGAGGGTAAATAGAGCAGACTTCAGGGAGGGAAGATCAGGAGTTAAGTGTTGGCCATGTTAAATTTGAGATGTCTATTGGACAACATCCAATGGAAAATGTGGAGTAAGCAATTGGTTATGCAAGTCCAGAGTTTAGAAAAGAAGCCTGGGCTAGAGATATAAATTAGCAAGTCATAAACATATGGATGTTATTTAAAGCCAGGGGACTGGATGAGACCAACAAGGGAGTAAGAAGAGGAAAGGTCTGAGTCCTAAATCCTGGGATATTTCATTTCTTTAGAGGTCAATGGGAATGAGGAGAGATCACACAAGAGGCAGTAAAGACAGTAGTACCAAGAAAATGTGGGGTTCTGGAATACCAGTGAAGCAAATGTTTCAAGGGGCACCTGGGTGGCTCAGTTAGTTAAGCATCCGACTTCAGCTCAGGTCATGATCTCATGGTTCATGAGTTCGAGCCCACATCGGGCTATGTGCTGATAGCTCAGAGCCTGGATCCTGCTTCAGATTCTGTCTCCCTTTCTCTCTGCTCCTTCCCCCTCATGCTCTGTCTCTTTCTCTCAGAAATAAACATTAAAGAAAATTTAAAAAAAAGAAAAGAAAAGAAAATGTTTCAAGAAAGATTAATCAGTGTCAAATTCTGCTGACACACCAAGATGAGGATTGAAAATTGTTTTTTCGGGGTGCCTGGTGGCTCAGTCAGTTAAGCGTCCAACTCTTGGTTCTGACTCAGGTCATGATCTCATGGTTTGTGAGTTGGAGCCCCGCATTGGGCTCCACGCTGATGGTGCAGAGCCTGCCTGGGATTCTCTCTCTCTCTCTCTCTCTCTCTCCCCATCCTGCACACTGTCTCAAAATAAATAAACTTTAAAAAAAAAAAAAAAAGAAAATTGTTTTTTTCAATTTAGCAATATGGAAGTCACTGGTGACCTTAGCAAGAGCATTAGTGGAAATGAAAGCTGCTTGGAGCAGTTCAAGAAAAAATGGGAAAGGAAGGATTGGAGTATAGACAACTCTTGTAAGAAGTAGTGAAGAGAACGGGAGAGGAGAGTGGAGTCAAGAGTGCAATTTTTTAAGTCTTATTTTTGAAACTATTTCAAACTTACGCAAATGTTTCCAGTACAGTACAAAAAACTCTCTTCTCCCAAACTATTTGAAAGTTACCAATTTGATGCTTCATCACCCAATACTTGACTATAGATTTCCTACAAACAAGAGCATTCTCTTATATACCCTCGTACCATCATCAAAATCAGGAATTAAGATATGATAATCTAATCCCCAGACCACATCCGAGTTTCACCAGTTGTCCCAATAATGTCTTTTATACCCAGTTCAACAGTCACATATGGCTTTTAATCATATTCTTTTTTTTTAATGTTTATTTTGAATGAGAGAGAGAGAGAGAGAGAGAGAGAGAGAGAGAGAGAATGAGTGGGGAACAAGCAGAGAGAGAAGAGAGAATCCCAAGCAGGCTCTGCACTGTCAGCATAGAGCTGGACACAGGCCTCTATCTCACAAACTGTGAGATCATGACCTGAGCTGAAATCAAGAGTCTGATGTTAACTGAGTCACCCAGGCACCCCAGTCATATTTCTTTAGTGTCCTTCAAACTGGAACAAACTTCAGTCTGTCCTTAACCTTGGGACCTGACTTTTTTTTTTTAAACTTTATAGGCCATTATTTTCATTTACCTCATTACTAAGGATGTTCACGGTCATTACTTAAGTTGGTATTTGCCCAACTTCTTCACTGTCCATTTACAATTTTTCCCTATATACTTAATAAGAATCTAGCAGGGAGGTACTTTGAAACTATGTAAATCGTTCATTTTCGTCAAACTGTCTCTTTATTCATTTGTTTATATCTGTATGGACTCATGACTTCCTATTTTATTCAATGGTTTGTAAGCCATTACTGTCATCATTTACTCTGGTGCTCAAAATGTCCATGATTTGGCCAGTAGGAGCCCCTTTAGGCTGGCTTCCTTCTCTTTGACAAACGCCCGTCATTCTTTGAGGATGTACTTTCTGGCACAATGTGCTCGAGATTCATCTTGGACTTTCCCCAACCCAGCCTTGGAACCAGCCATTTTTCCAAAGGACCCTGGTTTCTTTTGGTGGGGAATGATATTTAGAAACCAAGATCTGGAGGGGCGCCTGGGTGGCTCAGTCTGTTAAGCGTCCGATTCTTATTTCAGCTCAGGGCATGACCTCACGGTTTGCGAGTTCGAGCCCCACATTGGGCTCTGCACTGTCAGCATAGAGTCTGCTTGGGATTCTCTCTCTCCCTCTCCCTCTTTCCCCCCAAAATAAATAAACTTCAAACAAACGAACAAACAAACAAACAAACCAAGACCTGGAGGCTGGGTATGCTCATTGCTACTGGGGAGTTGCAGCTCCTAAGCCCTAAGAAAGGATTTCTTTTTTTTCTTTTCTTTTCTTTCTTTTTTTTTTTAATTTTTTTTAATGTTTATTTATTTTTGAGACAGGGGGAGACAGAGTGCGAGTGGGGGAGGGGCAGACAGAGGGAGACACAGAATCTGAAACAGGCTCCAGGCTCTGAGCTGTCAGCACAGAGCCTGATGCGGGGCTTGAACCCACAAACCATGAGATCATGACCTGGGTCGAAGTCGGACGCTACCGAATAAGCCACCCATGTGCCCCCCTTTCTTTCTTTTTAGTGGGGTTATTTGTTTTAAGTAATTGCTACATCCAATGTGGGGCTTGAACTCATGTCCCATGCTCTTCTGACTGAGCCAGCCAGGCACCTCTAAGAGAGGAATTCTTAAAGATAGAAGAAATTAAAGCATTTTCTTATACTTATGGGAAAGATAAAACAGAGAAAATTTGATGATCCCACAAGAGAGAAAAGGGAATTGTTGGGCTCTAGAGCATGAGTGGCCCTAAGCAGCATCCACAGGTACAGGAGGGAGGAAGGCACAGAAGCAGTTGGGTGTATGAGGGTCTATTTTATAGAAGTACTCTTCTGGGGTGCTTGGGTGGCTCCGTTAGCTAAGAGTTCAACTTCAGCTCAGGTTACAATCTCGCTGTTCAAGAGTTTGAGCCCTGCCTCGGGCTCTGTGTTGACAGCTCAGAGCCTGGAGACTGCTCCTGATTCTGTGTCTCCCTCTCTCTCTCTGCCCCTCCTCCACTCGTGCTGTCTCTTTTTCTCTCTCTCAAAATTAAATAAACATTTAAAAATGTAAAAAAAAAAAAAAAAAAAAAAAGAAGTCTTCTAATGGCTTTTATTTTCTCAAGAAAATAATCAAGGTCATCAGTTAAGAGGAAGGATGGGAAAAGAAGTGCTGGAGATTTGAGAAGAGAAGATATAGTATGAGTAGCCACGTGGAAGGTCAAGAGTGAATACTCTAGGGAAGACAGTAAGGGTATCGAGCAGCATGAAGGGCCCACTTGAGGTGACTAGGAATGTAAAGTGAGACTTATTAACACAAACGTGTGGGGGTCTTTCTCCTGCCATGTTAGGTACAGAATAGGCAGGATTATTGTTTCTCGGCCTTTTGGCTAAGATCAAGTGCAGAATAGGCAGGATCAGCCAGGGCGGCCAATTCACCAAATGAGTACAAAATAGGAAAGAGAGAGGCCAGGGGACTGAAGGTGTATGCAAGGGAGCGATTCTACTAGTTGGTTGTGGGCTTTACATGGGTGAAAGAGGGAAGAGGGAATGATAAAGGAGAGAGGCATGGTGGAGATGCGATCAGTAGATTGCTGGTCTTGCCGAGACCATGGGAATTTTGGAGATAGGGCACTAGAGGAATGAGTTGGGAAGAAATGAGGTGATGATCAGAGGGTGGAAAGCATGAGATTGAGACGATAGGAGGTGTTATGGGTTGAATTGTGACCCCCTCAAAAAATGTTGACATCCTAACCCCTGGTACCTCAGAATGTGACCTTACTTGGAGATAGAGACTTTACAGAGATAATCAATTAAATTGAAGTCATTTGGGTGACCCCTAATCCAATATGACTGGTGTCCTTAAAAAAGTGGAAAGTCAGACACAAGGACAGGTAGCACACGGGGAGAGGCCATGTGAAGATGCAGGCAGAGGTCATGATGGTGCATCCACAGGCCAAGGAAGGCCAGCGACGGGCAGCAAACCACCAGAAGTTAGGAGAGGGGTCTGAAGGGAACAGATGCTCCCTCACAGTCCTCAAGGAGAAACCAAGGGGTGCCTGGGTGGCTCAGTCGGTTGAGTGTCCGACTTTGGCTCAGGTCATGATCTCGCGGTCTGTGAGTTCGAGCCCCGCGTCGGGCTCTGTGCTGACAGCTCAGAGCCTGGAGCCTGTTTCAGATTCTGTGTCTCCCTCTCTCTCTGCCCCTCCCCTGCTCATGCTCTGTCCCTCTATCTGTCAAAAATAAATAAACATAAGAAAAAAAGTTTAAGCTTTAAAGAAGAAGAAGAAGAAGAAGAAGAAGAAGAAACCAAGCCTGAGGGCACCTTGATCTCAGACTTCCAGCCTCCAGAACTGTGAGGCAATACACTTCTGCTTTTCAAGCCACCCAGTCGGTGGTACTTTGTTACAGCAGCCCTGGGTCACTAATACAGAGGGGTAGCAGTCACCGGTAATGACGAAGACCAGAAAATGACCACGGAGTGGGTAATTCAGATAGGCTCGGGCCAGGTCATTGGAGGAGAAGAGATCATGGAACTCTCTATGTGGACACTGAAATCTCTAAGCATTAGGACAGAATTAGGATCAGAGGGGATGACCGCGAGGCAGGAGCCAAAGCCTTCAAGAAATGAGAGGAAATAACCCAGGGAGTGTAGATGAGTAGAAAAGGGAGGCATAGCAGGTGGTACAGTCTGTCGAGAGGAGATCCAAAGCTGAGGGACTTTAGGGTCTGAAAGCAGCACTGAAGAGCAAGGAAGACACCTGCCCACCTTTTGGCCTGGTGACACATGAGCTGAAGGAGAGAGAGCAGTGTCCTCAGGGAGAGGTGGCAGGGCAGAGGGACCCTTCACAGGGGCTATGTCCAGAGGGAGCTTGCTGATGGGGAGCAGTGAGCTCTAGAGGGACCAGGGGAAGGGTTTTAGGAGATGGGAACAGAGCAGGGAATGTGCAGGGTTAGGAGAATCAGAGCGTGGGAGATGAGGGATCATCACACGCCAGGGGGAACAGTTACAAAATATCGTGGCCACGTTTATCAGCTTACCACAATCCAATGTGCGCCGTTTGTACCTTTTGAACTTCACAGCACGTGCGCGGGGAATGTGGTAAAGAATGTGGGATGGTCACTGCAGATAGAGAAGAGGGGTCGGGCTAAGGACAGGTCAAGGATTTTCAAGCGAGGCTGGAGCCCAGTGGAGGCTGAAGGGCAGGAATGTCTAGTGGCACCAACCTACAGGATCGTGGAATTTTTGTGGCTTCTATTTCGTTTCTTGCTGGGGTGCGGAGGCCTGGTTCTAAGCCTAGCGAAGGAAGATTGTGGGATTTGTGCAAGGGTGGGTTTTGCTGATGAGGGCGTTGAGGTGGCTGGTGAGGTCATCCACACAGGCTCCAGCTTAAGCAATAATAATAATATATCAGCGTATATGACATATCATCATTCACAGCGTGCCAGGGACTGTTCTAAGTGCTATCCGTATCAATTCAGTTACCCTCGCCAGTCTTTCAGGCAGGCATTACTGTTATCCCCACTTTAATATGAATGAGAGTGTGAGGCTCAGAGAGCTCAAGTAAGCCGTCCAGGTTCAAAGCCTGTCTGTGGAAGAGCTGTGATTCCAACGAGGCAGTTCAGCCCGAGCAGGGCGACAGAGGGAGGAGCTGAAAGGAGCAGAAAAACCGCGGAAGGGTGAAGGGGCAGGGCTGGGGTTTGGGTGCAACCACAGCGCAGGGGAGAGGTAGAGGAAGTGAGAGCGGGACCCATGTGTGGTTGTGGTCTGAGAGCGGAAGGGTAGACTTTTACAATCCGGTGCAGCTGGCTGAGGTGAGGTAGAGGTGAAAGTCCCTGCAGAACTGGGAGATTTGGGGAACCGGGGAGCAGGGTGGTCCAGGCGGAGGGTCATCCACGGGACACTGAAGTGTCCCAAAGTGACACGGACATGGAGGGAGAGGACACTTGGAGACAGGACTCTGATAAATACGGAGACTGCTTCCTGCAGCCCAGTGGGTAGGCAGGGAAGAGCCTGGGCAGAAGGCCACTGGGGCCTCAGGTGGCAGAAGCCATCAGGAAATCGGGGTTGTCACTGCCTCGTGTGGAAGGCAACAGGGTAGCACCGGGGGTCTTCTCTAAGGCAGGAGCACTCCAAGGAGTTATTTTAAAATTACAAAAGTAAGTTTGCCGCGTATTTTCTTGGCGATTCTTTGTACTCCAAAAAATCACTTCCCGCAGAACGGTTGGAAAATATATTGCCACCAGGTGGTGCAATGGCAGCGGCGCCCCTCAGAGCTTCGCAGGCCTGAATTGCCACCCGGTGGTGAGAAGAGGAAATGCAGGGAGGCTTTATTTGCGACCGACACACCAAATCAGCTGCCATCTTCCCACGCCCTCACGAGTTGCGCAAAGTACAGAGAGTATGAGTATGTGGACTTGGACCTCCCCTCTCATGAGGCACATTGCTTTTATACAACAAACGCTTGTTGGGCCCCTAGTGGGTGTGAAGCACTGAGCTAGATACCAGGGACCCAGAGGGGAATGTGACATGTCCCAGCCCTCGGGACTCACAATTCTAGTGGGTGATGCCAAACGGTCACTGGGTGATCACAGGACAACGTGGGCAGTGCTGCAACAGAGCGCACCCAGGTGCTACGGAGGCTCCAGAAGGGGCTCTAACCCAGTCTTTCTAGATGAGGCGGTAACAGGACCATCACCTGCAGGGTGGGATTAACTGAGCCATGGAAGGTGGCGGTGAGAGTTCTAGGCAGAAAAATTTAAATGCCAAAGCCTAGCAGCGAGCGATCAAATGGAACATTCCAACATAAAGATGAATGTATTATGGCTGGAGCCTACAGAGACTGCTGCCTGCAGGAGAGTGCGGAGGCACGGAAGAGTCTGGGCAGAGGGCCACTGGGGCGTAAGATGGCATCTGAAAGTTGAGAGGACATAGGTAAGCAGGAGATTTGAGTATACATTGAGAAGTTTGGACTTTATCTTGAGAGCGAAGATGTACCATTGAAAAGTCCAGGGTTTACCCTCAGAGAGATCCGTCTAGAAATAGTGTGTGGAGTGGACTGGAGAGACCCCAGGCTGGGGGCTGGGGGCTGGGGCCAGTGAGGAGGCTGGAGCAGTAACCCAGGCAAGATTCAGTAGGGCCTGAACCTAGGCAGCACTTGTGTTGGGGAACCGTGGACAGATTGAAAAGGTTTCCATATGCTCCTTACATATGAGGTTCCTGGGGTTCCATTGGGCTTGCTCATTCTTCATGAAATACTGCTTTTGAGATCCCTCCAGGTTGTTGCATATATCTATGGCCTATTCCTTTTTATTGCAGAGGAGTATTCCATTGTATGGATATACCACAATTTATCCATTCGCCTGTTGAAGGATATTTGGATTGTTCCCAGGTTTGGCTTCTTACAAATAAAGCTTCTCTGAACATTCACATACAGGTTTTTGTGTGAATGCAAATTTTTATTTTTCTAGGATAAACACCCAGTAGTGCAATTGCTGGGTTGTATGGTTAGTATGTGTTTAATTTTATGAGAAACTGCCAAGCTGTTTTCCAGAAGTCCCAGAAGTAAACATACCATCTTATTTTCTTTTTTTAATTTGTGTAATGTTTACTTATTTTTGAGACAGAGAGAGACAGAGCATGAGCGGCAGAGGGGGAGAGAGAGAGAGGGAAACACAGAATCTGAAGCAGGCTCCAGGCTCTGAGCTGTCAGCACAGAGCCCGACGCGGGGCTCGAACTCATGAGCTGTGAGATCATGACCTGAGCTGAAGTCGGATGCCCAACCGACTGAGCCACCCCAGGCGTCCCATAAACATACCATTTTAACTTGACCTCTGGCAATGTATGATGGCTCCCGCTGCCCCACATTCTTTCCAGTACTTGGTATTATCACTGTATATGTTTTTTTTTTTTTTAATTTTTGTCTTTCTGGCATGGGTACAGAGGTGTTTCCTTTTTGCTTTAGTTTGCATTTGCTTAATATCTAGTTATATTTAACATCTTTTCACGTGCTTATTTGCTATTTGTGTATCTTTGGTGAAGCATCTGTTCAAAGAGCCGGTTCACTTTTATTTTACAATGTGCCAAGTCATCCACATCTCTATCTCTACCTTCTCTCCTGAACTTCAGATTGAGATGCAAATGTCTCCTGCCATCTTCATGGAAGTGCCGCACCGCCACAATCTCAGGCGGAAAGCCAAAACTGCCATCCCGCAGGAGTCCTGGGCCTCCCCAGTGGAAGAGCTAACACTTAGAGGGTTTACTATGTGGTAAGCACTGTTCTAAGTGCTTTACATGTTTTAACTAACTTAATACAATTACCCTTATAGGTAGTACTGTTTTTACCTTCATTTTCACACATGGGCAACGAGGCACAGAAAGGCTGAGTAACTCACCCAAGCTTGCACAGCTGGCAAGTGGCTGGTATGTCCATCCAGCTCCCAGAGTCGCTCTTGATTCTTCTTTCTCACCTCCCCATGTCTGTTCAATCACTGAGACCTGTATATTTTTACCTTCTGAATATTTTACTTCCATTGCCTTTCTTATAACCCTTATAACTACTGCTCTGTTGCAGCCATCTTTTCTCTTGCCTGGACCATTGAAAGTACCTTTTTTTTTTTTTTTTTTTTTTTTTTTTAAGGTAATCTCTACATCCAACATAGGGCTCAAACTCACAACCCCAAGATCAAGAGTCGCATGCTCCCCCCACTGAGCCAGCCAGGTGCCCCGTAAGTACTTTTTAAAAAACATAACTTTTATGGGGCACCTGGGCAGCTCAGTCGGTTAAGCATTGGACTTCAGCTCTGGTTATGATCTCGTGGTTCATGAACACAAACCCCATTTCAGGTGCTCCCCGCTTTTCTCTCTCTCCTTCTCTCTCTGCCCCTCACTCGCACCCTCTCTCTCTCAAATAAAATAAAATAAAATAAAATAAAATAAACTTTTATTATAGAAAATTTCAGCAATATGAAAATCTAGAGAATAGTACAGTGAATATGTTCATTGCCACAACCAATATAAACTCATGACCATTTGCTTTATCTATACATCCACTCTCTGCTACCGCTTAACTGCATTATTTGGAAGCAAATCTCAGGCGGCATGTTAATGCATCTATAAATATTTCAGTATGCATCTCTAAAACAACTTTCAAATAACATTCTTCGCATTACGCATTCATAATATTTCTTTGTATCATTATCTAATCAGTATTTATATTAGTTATCTGTTGCTGTGTAACTTAGAGGTTTAAAACAATAATAAACATTTATTATTGCTCAGTTTGCTGGAAATCCGGGAGCAGATGAACGAAGTGGTTCTGGATCAGCGTCTCATGAGATGGCAGTCACCTGGAAGTCTGACAGGTACTGGAGAATCTGCTTTCCATGTGGCTCATCTACACAGGCTGGCAGGTCAGTGCTGGCTTTTGGCAGGGGCACAGGTCCTCACCACAAGGGCTCTCTACGGGCAGCTTGAATGGCCTCAGAACCTTGTCCGGTTTCCCCCAGAGCAAGGATCCAAGGAGGAAGCTACAAAACCTTTCCTGACCCAGCTTTGTAAGTCACACACACGTCTCCACTATTCCGTTGGTCACATGGGCCAACCTGCTTCGTTGTGAGAGGGTGTGAATACTGGGAGGCCAGGATCTTAGGGGACCATCCTGGAGAACGGTAACCACAAGTTCAAACTGCCCCACTTGCCTGTCTCTCTCTCATTTACAACTGGTTTATTTAAATCAGGATCCATCCTTGCATTTTGTCGATATGGCTCATAAGTCTCTGGCTTCCTTTTCCTCTTGTTTTTTCATTCTGTTCTTGTTTCTTTGCCTTTTTAAGTTTATTTTGAGAGAGAGCACAGTGGGGGAGGGGCAGAGAGAAAGGGAGAGAGAATCCCAAGCAGGACCCATGCTGTCAGCGCAGAGTCGGAGGAGCTGGAACTCACAGACCATGAGTGACCTAAGCCAAAATCAAGAGTCTGCCGCTTAACCGACTAAGCCACCCGGGTGCTCCGCCTTTTTTTTTTTTTTTTAAAGAAGCCATGTTGTTTGTCCTTAGAGTTTTACATTTACTGGATTTTTCCTGCTTGCATCCCCATGATGTCATTTAACATGATGTCATTTAACATAGTCCTCTGATTCATGTTTTTCCTGTAAACTTGTACTTAGATCCAGAACAATATGATTTGGATTTTTTTTTTTTTTTTTTTTTTTTTTTTTGCTTTTGCAAGAAAGCTTCAGCGGTAGTGCTGTTGACTTCCAGCAGGAGGCATATAATGTCAGGTTGTTTTTTTTTTTAATGTTTATTTTTGAGAGAGAGAGCACACATGTGGGAGAGGCAGAGAGAGGGAGACACAGAATCCAAAGCAGGCTCCAGACTCCAAGCTGTCAGCACAGAACCCGACATGGGGTTCGAACCCATGAACCGTGAGATCACGAGCCGAAGTTGGACGCTTAACCAACAGAGCCACCCAGGTGCCCCTGGTTGTCTCTCTTCATATGATGTTGAAGCTGTTGATTATTATTGCCTAGCTTAATTATTTCATTAGGAGTTTACAAAATAGTGATAAATTAACTCTATAATTCCATTATCTATTAGCTAGAATATCTCTATAGAGAGAAATTTTCACTTTTTGATTACCCTGAAGTACAGTTAATACAGAAAAGATAAATGCTTCTTTCCCTTTATTAACAAGTATTCAGAAGTCACTTATTCCTAACATCCTTCAAAGGTGACCAATATTTTATTTTTAAAAATTTTTTCCCACTATTTTAAAAATATCATCATGAACTTAGAGATTTAAAAAATTTGATTTCAATCCATTGCACTTGTAATTCAATACATTGACTTGCACTGATGCTCAGATGATCCTATCGTTAGCCAGGAGGAACCTCTTCGGGTTAGCCCCTGCATCCTTGTCAATTATACCAGCCATCTTTTATAGCTTCTTTACTTCCTGCCATAGCATTATGTTCCAGGTGCATCTTGCACATCTACAGACGTCTCAGCACCACTTGCCCCAGGAGCTCTGGTTCTTTTTAATGGGAAATGAGAAAGACCACAATCTGGGTGTTAGAGTGTCTTTGCCTTTCAGCTGCACCCAACCCCGTCCTCCAATCACCCGAGCTGTAAAAATGCAAATCTGACCACTCCCTTGCTCGAAGGCCTTCCTGTTGCCCTCAGGACCAAGCCAGTTCTAAGCACATCAGGTCCTCAGTCACTGTTTCCCTGTTTGCCCCTCCCTCCCACTTCCTAGCAGTCTCTTTAGACTTCAAAACCCAGCAGAGGGGTGCCTGGGTGGCTCAGTCACTTAAGCGTCAGACTTTGGCCTAGGTCATGATCTCCTGGTTCATAGTTCAAGCCTGCTATTGGGCTCTCAGCTGTCAGCACAGCCAATTTGGGATCATCTGTCCCTGCCCCCCGCCCGCCCCTTACCCTGCTCGTGCTCGCGCTCTCTCTCCTCTCTCAAACAAAAATTAACCAAAACACAGCAGAACCTAACACGTTGCTGGTCCAGCACCTCCCCAGGCCGAGTCACACTCCTGGGCCTGTTCTCATACTAACCCTTCCACTTGGAAACATCCAGTCCTCCTTTGCCTGTCTTAACCTCACCAACTGTCTCATATTAAATCAATCTTGGAGCTTCGGCTTTAGCTCAGGTGTCATCTCCAAAACACTTACCTGAACAGCCAGGCAGGGAGGTCTCCCACTATTGTCTCATGCATGGTCATTGTGCTTACACCCGTGTAAGCACGTAACTAACGTCTCCGTGTAACTCTCCTGCGCTGCTCGGCCATGAAGGACTAAAAAGCAGTTACTGCCCTATCCATCTTTACCTCTGGTCAAGGGGGACCAGTACATGGCCTGCTGCCTAGCGGGTGCCCTCATCCAATCACCTGCAGGCAGGGCAGATGTTCTCTTGCCAGGGCGCACATCCTTCCACTTCTGCCCTCCACCAGTGCCTTCTTCACTGTAGGTCAGGCCTGCAGTTCCACTAGGCATGGACTGAGCTATGCATTCATCTCTCCTGTCTGATCTGTATTTGGCGGGCTTGCTGGGGGGGGGGGGGGGGGGGGAGACTAAAAGGGAGCTCACGCTCCTACTCTGGTGACGATTGGGGATGGGGATCCCCTTCTCCACCCCAAACAGCTGGAGCCCTAGCCAGGATGAAGGTCAGGATGGGAAGGATAACATCAGCCAGGAGGCACTAACACAGTGTAGTGTTGCCTATACAGAGCACCAATGAAGAGCCAGGGGCTCTGGAGACAGCCTGCGGTCATGACCTTGGAAGTTATTGATCATATGTGGTAAATATACCACCTTCTTAGGCTATTGGGAGTAGTGAACAAAACACGCAAAGCATTTTGCAGTGCTTGATTTATCGTTAAGCACTACACTGTGCCTTGTAGATAAAGGCAACACCCCCCAAATAGTAATGCTTTAAAAAGTATTTGACACTGGAGTTTTTCAGTCTGCAAGACAGAAACGGTTGAGAACTTAAGGCATACTTTCCAAGTCAGGGAAAGTGGCTAACCTTGGCTGGGATGGGGGTAGGGGAATCCAAGAGGTCAACCGCGCATAACTTGAACCAGTCAGGGTTAACAGATCCTAAGAGGAAGCTTCTGTGTCTACAAAGTACACAGTAACCAGAGAGCAAGCATGCCAAAATGGCATAACCTGATTGTAATGCAAACAGGTTTATAATCTCATAAACTCTGAGGACAAGGATTTTTATATTTTTCACTGATGAAAATTTTCCTAGCACCTACAATAGAGCCTGGCCATAGCAGGTGACCAAAGACGTGCAGAATGAGTAGATCACAATGCCTTTCCCATTTATGCATCACCAAATTCCAAAGGTTGGCATTCACTAGAGCCATGTAGCTGCTACCACAAAGCACCTAAAGGCTGGGGAGGGGGAGGACTGGAAAAGGGCCCGGGCTATATATTAGACAGGAAATTCCCAACATTTGTAGCAAGCTGGAGCTACAGAATGGGAGGCTTAACGGGGGTCCCTGTTTCTATTTACCAGTCTGCTAAGTCTAGAGCAGAAACTTGAAATCTGTTCCTCTCCCAGGCCCCACTCAGCAAGTCAGACAGTACCCAAGCCCATGTTCAGCTGTGGCCTTGAACGTAACACACAGTTACACCAGGAAAGGTTAAGGAATTTTCTTTATTTTTTTTACAAATTAAGACTATGTTGATTTCATATATTTCTGAATCAAAAACACCTTTGTCTTCACAGTATGAGTTAGAGAATGCAGCCTGAGCTGAAAACCAAGGAACTAGAAAAGAAAGTGATAATTACAGTGATTACTGTATTAAAAACCTGTTAGACATTTTCTTTAAAAGTAGTTTTTTATATCTTGTCATTCTTGGCACTGTTTCTAAAGAAAAACTCCTTTATCCCAAGCAAAAAAGCATAAGAGGTGGAGTTTGGCTTCAAGAGATGTAACTCAGATTCTCAGGCCTAGCAGAGAATCAACAAATTTATGGAGAGTGCTACTGGGGCCGGGGGGGGGGGGGGGGGGGTTGTGTGTGTGTGTGCAATGGGAAGGAAGTCCCTTTAGTAAGTTCTCAAGCCAGAGGCTGGAGGCGGCAGCTAAATCAGAGGGCAGCATCCTCTGCAGAAGCAAGCCATTCTGGGCAGCATGGCACTCTAGGAATACCAACACCCCGGGAACAAATCTTTTCACGGGGTGGCCCGGGGATGCGGTGCGCTGCGAACCAGCAGCCACCAGGTCAAACTGCGTGCTGGTTGTGAACAGGGAGAGCCAAAAGTGGTATCATCCTGGCAGTGGACTCCTGATGGCTCAGTCCCCCTTACACTGAGGCCCTGTGAGTAGCCAGGGTCACACCTGCTCTCGAGGCTGCCTGCCCTTCTGTGCCCGCTGACTGTGGCAGCTCCCTGGGAAAGAGCTGGTGATCCCCATTGGTATCGCCCTCCCTCACTCACAACCACAAAGCTGAAGGGAATTAGAGGTGTTACAGGTTTGATCACCTAGTCCCCACCCGGAAGGCTACAGATTTCTGGGAACAGGTGAACAGCCCCAAAACTAAAGTGCATCTGTAAAATGAACGTTTATCTACTGCCCCGAATCTCTGGCCTGACATTATTGGCGTCCAGGCGGAAAACAGAAATGCACTGGACTGTCATGAATGCTGCCTAAGTCATCACCACCCAGTTCTGCTGATCTGAACAAAGAACCATTCAGTTAGCAGCGATTTTCTCCCCCACTGCCCCAAACAGGTCCTTATCTAGGTCTGCCTGGCAGAATTAGTTTACAATTACCCCCAGGCTCAACCATGCCCCTTCCCTATCCTTCCTCTCCTGGGATCTTCAATCAAAGTCACTGTGGTGGAAGCCACTCAACAACTAAGGTGATGACCAAAATAAAGATGGGCAGTTAGGGAATTCTATGCTCTATCTTGCCATACATAACCAGCGTTTTCATAAATGTCTGACAAGAATCAGTCTTTCCTTTGTATTGAAAGCCTCCCTCCTCACGGATAGAAACAGGCAGATTCCCCAACGGTCAGACAAGGGATGGGGAATAGGAACACATAAATCCACACTCCTTTTAGGATAGCAAGGCAGAGAGATGTGTTTGTCAGACCAGCAACGGCTTGGGCAGCTCAGAGGAAGCAAAGCATCCACCAGGAGAGGCTCTTCATTTTCTTTGTAGGTGTTGACAGAAGCTCAGATACAGTGAGCCTGGGTAAAAAAAAAAAACGGGACCACCAAACTCCTTTCCAATGGGAAACACACTGCCTAGTCCCACAGGAACTGTGCACAAACCAAGCGATGCTGAGCAAAGGGCTGAGGCGGCTCTACCAGTTCAGGTGCACCTGGCGAAGTTCGGCTGGAAAGTGGACTCCCGGAGTTTGCTCTGCTGTGGGTCCCACTCCTCGTCATGGTGACCGGCTGCCTGAGCAGAGGAAGAGGCTAGGACTGGGCTGGGCAGAAAAGGGAGTGGGGAAGAACCCCAGGAATACGAAGCCAAACTCCAAACTATATTCTGCTAATCAGTTTTTTGATCAAAAAATTCAAAGTAGAGAAAACCACAAAGTACAAAAGCTTTTCTGATGCTTTTCATTATCACAGAACACACCACCTGTAATGTGTGCGAAGAGGAAATGAGGGGTGGAGGGACAGGAGGTCAAACTGGACAAGGCTGGAAGGTCATTTCACTTCTTCTCTTTCTTCTTGTCCTAGAAATGGAGAAAAATCGCCCAATTAATTTTCGGCATCTGGCATTCAAGCTAAAACTCTTGAGGGAGCCAATACCTGGCTACCTTCGGTTAGAGACTGGAAGGGAACAAGACCATAAAAAGAGAGGAGAAATGCTTCCTCCGTGAGGGAGGAACTGGATCTTAACCACCTTCCACTCGTGGTCCCTCAAGTTGCTGACAGACCTGACAGGAGTAAAAGTTAAGCAGCTGTCCCCGCTTCCACTCCAAGAGCACCCAGCTGGGCCACCTGACCACTCCTGGCTTACTCATAACTACCACAGCTCGGATCTCATCCAGTGAAAGCTGCAGACTGGCAGTCCACCCCAAAATAACTCCAACAAGAGGCCAAGACCAACTTTCCATTAAGCCAGAGAAGCATAAATCCTGGGCACAAACCAACGCCCAGAAATGATCTAGTCCAGTGAACACGTCATTCAATCCTCGGTGGAAGCCCAGTGTATTAAACAAATGAAAGTTGAGCTGCTTTGCCTAAAACCTGCTTGGAGCTCAGTCTAGTCGCCACACAAATAAGACAGAGCCACCAATCCCACCTACTCATCTGTTTCCACCAGCATCACACTGTCTCCTGTTTCCTAGTAAGATCTGTAAAAAAAAAAAAAAACCACCTCACGATTTCATTTGTTCCCCTACTGCCGGAGGAGACTATGTATGGCACTCACTAACCATATACAGAATGCTTCTCTGGAAACAAGACTAACAAGCGGATAAAACTGGTCTACTTCTGACACACATTTATAAAAGCTGATTGCCAAGATTAAACAAATTCCCTAGAATATCTTTTCCTGAGTCATAACCATCTTCACAGCCTTTGAATTCTTTATATAGTAAACTGTTTCTTGGTGCCACTGAAGCCCTTTTCTCATTTGATACTAATCTCAAAGATCTGGTTTTTTGTTTAAGTTTTGTTACTTTTAAGTAATCACTACACCCAATGTGAGGCGCAAATTTACAACCCTGAGGTCAAGAGTCCCACACTAGGGATCCTCCACCCCCACCCTCCCCTTTTTTAAGGGGGTTGTTTTACTTGTTCCTTTTTCTCCTTTGGCTAAAGACTTCTGGTGGCCTTACAGTTAACCTGGACCTACACACTTCGTTAAGTTTTCAAATTTGAAGTATACATAGATGCTGAGTTCAGGAGCCATTCTCTCATCTTCAGGTGGTAGGCTGACTAACCTTCTCATTCATAGCCAGGATCATCATAAGTTTTCTGAAGAGAGTAATGAAATCTAAGAAGAGGTCAACGCAGTGCCTGAAACAGAAGAACCAGATTATAAGTTGGCATTTCCCACCTTCCTTTATCCACAGTCCACAGAGGTGCAGGACATAAAAACCCCGTGTCTACCCCACAAGTGAGCTTCACCGAACCACCAACTAAGTAAAACTCTGGTGTCTGAGATCCTTTACAACTCAACAAAGCCATGCAGCACAGGGAAAAGAAAAACTCAGCTTTAGACTCTGCAGGGGCCTATATCTGAACCCTGAACTACCATTAACTAGTTAAGAAACTCTGAGAGGATTACTACGTTATAAAAAATGTATACATTAAAAAGAATGTGTTTCTTCTTCTCATGGTTAAAGGTTTAAAAAAATACAAAAATAGGGGTGCCTGGGTGGCTCAGTCGGTTAAGCGTCCGACTTTGGCTCAGGTCATATCTCCCAGTTCGTGGGTTCAAGCCCTGCATTGGGACTCTGTGTTGACAGTTCTGAGCCTGGAGCCTGTTTCAGATTTTGTGTCTCCTCTCTCTCTGCCCCTCCCCTGCTTGCTCTTGCTCTCTCAAAAATAAACAAACGTTAAAAAAAATACAAAAATATAGAGCAAAAGGTGAAGAAAGATCCCTTTCCCTGTCATATGCCTTAAAAGTAAGGATAATTAAATGCGTATTATTAATTCAATTTTTAAAAGATCTGAGGTCTTTCAGGAATTGAGGGAGACTATGCTATTTGGTATACAGTTCCAAAAGCATGGGTATCCTACCATATACACTCCCGGAGGCTGGCCACTTAAGTTCGGATAGGGCCACCTAGTCCACTTTTAACCCTACTCACGGGGACAGAAAGGGAGGCGTTAAAGACCAGTTTTCACTCACCAGATATAATCCTTATCTCCATTTTCAGCTTTTTCAATAATGAGTTGAGTATCAAAAAGGACGAAGCCACACATGACCACCAGCCCCACATACAGGTTTGCCTAACACAAGAAGAATGAGATGGGTGACTATGTGGTAGATGCCACAGAGGAAAAAACCAGCTGTACCTCTTTCTGGCTCTTGGCTCTTGGCAATTTGAAAGTACAACAAATGCTAAGCCTAATGAATGACATTAACATTCATGGGAACAGAAGTCTATGGTGGAAACCACATGGCTTCCCTAGGCACAATTCTTCACTGCCCAATGAAAGTGAGCTTTCTGGAAGATTCTAAGTCCACCTTGCTTTAGGGTGAAGCAAGAAAAAGAAGCGCAAGGCAAATGGCTGCTGGAAGTTATATGTAAAGTCTCACCTGGAAAAGCCAAATGGATCCAAAGAAAAGATTCCCCAGGGAAGACAAGAGCATCAGGCTCATGGCTGACATCAAGACACCTACAAGAGAGGACAAAATGCCGTCCTGGGAAAAGCCAAAGCAAAGTAAGGCAACCTCATTAAAGCTATTCCTTACGTTTCCCCCCAAATTAAGACTTTCAATTTCAACCCAACAGTCACAAGAAGTTGGAGGGTAGGCAAAGAGTCCCAGTGAGAATTCTGGCTAAAGCGGAGACCCTCTCTCTGTTTTTCAGTCTGCACTTACCTCCCAGAAAGAGATAGCTGCGGCGCCTGGCATAGAGTGCACTCAGGGTGAAGCAGGTGAAGATCATTGCTGTGCCCATGAAGGCAGTGGGAAGAATGCTGTTAGAGGAAAAGACCATTAGACTGAGGGCTACAGGTCTGCAAACCTATTTAGAAAGCGTATCTACAATGATAAAAAGACATAAGATGCTACTAAAATAGTTACCTGGGATTGATGGCAATGCACAACTCCAGAGCAGGGCCCAGGCCAACTCCTAGAAAACAAAAAGCCCCAGAACACAGTATTACCATCAACTCCTGAAGAGGACCCTTGTACAAAAGTTGACCATCAAAAGTGCAGACATGCCCTGCTCTTAAAAAACAAACATGTGTACTAAAGTAATTAAATCTCTCTCTTCTCCATCTTCCTTGTTTTCCAGAGAACATATACTTGACTGAGTTATTTATAGACACAGCTACAAAACTGTCCTCTTAGCTGAAAATCTTGGATGACCCAGGATGAATACGGATTAGGAAAAATGAAGCAGGCATATCAAACATTTTTGAGCTAGGGGCACCTGGGTGGCTGAGTCAGCTGAGCAACTGACTCTTGATTTCGGCTCAGGTCATGATCTCACAGTTTGTGGGTTCGAGCCCCCCCTTAAGGCTCTGGGCTGATTCTCAGTCCCCCTTCCTCTCTCAAAATAAATGAATAAACATTAAACAAAAAATAAGTTAAAAAAAAATTTTTTTTTTTTTTTTGAGTTAAACTGTAAGCCTGCAAATACTCTGAAGAGGAGTGATGTGAGACTAGAATGTAGGCCAGAGCAGGAATCAGAAGAGAAGGATCAAGAGCAAACCAGTGCCTTGTGGCCAGCAACCTGTAGTCTTTCAGGGCTGCCTCCTTTTATAGAAAAGGCCAGACCAGTTCTGCGGGTGGACACTGGCCAAGAGGAGGGTGCAGTGGCAACCTGTTCCAGCCCCAACGTTTCCTCTACTCTTGCTACTCTCTCTCCTTCTGATAATTCCACCCCTTAATGCCTTCACAAACTAGCTTTCCCTATTTAAAAAAATCCTAATCTCTAAATCCCTTCCCTTCTACTTCAACACTATACAGACACGCTCAAAATGAGTTGTACTGAGTTAAATGCTGCTTCGCAAATATTTTTACTATGTAGCTTGAGTCCTGTTTCCTTTAATAATAATTGCAGAAGAGCTGTGCTTTTAACTGTTTTCTTGAGAATCAGCAATGTGCTCTGTAGGATGGCTCTCAAGTACGGCTTTTTTTTTTTTTTTAATGTTTTTTTTTTCAACGTTTATTTATTTTTGGGACAGAGAGAGACAGAGCATGAACGGGGGAGGGGCAGAGAGAGAGGGAGACACAGAATCGGAAACAGGCTCCAGGCTCGGAGCCGTCAGCCCAGAGCCTGACGTGGGGCTCGAACTCACGGACCGTGAGATCGTGACCTGGTTGAAGTCGGACGCTTAACCGACTGCGCCACCCAGGAGCCCCTCAAGTACGGCTTTAATTAACTGTCAGCAAAGTTCAGAATTGGTGGTCACAGGAGGGATGAGTTGCCAGTGTTGAGTCCACTGTCAGGCTTAGTTATGCTACCTAAGCTCTTGAATCTCATTCATTCACACACATAAATGCTTATTTTGGGATACAAAAGTGTGTGTAAGTCACAGTCAGTAGTCATAAAGAGCTTATCCTCTGGATGGGAAAGCAAGGTGTACCTCTTTGAATTAAGAAAGCAATACAAGACAAAATACACTCAAATACAAGACTGAGTAGTACAGAGTGTCAGTTGAGGTGAACGAGAATACACACAGATCTTGGGCCTTAGTCTAAAGAGATACTAGATACAGTACCCACTCCCACCCCAAATTAGCCCAGTCCTTACCATACCTGTAAGGAAAGCAAATCCAGCAAGAAGTCCCAGTCTTTTTTGCTCAGTTTCACGGCTATGAGGTGTTGCCATCAGCCAAATCATCAACCCCAGAGAGCCCAAGGCAGAGAGCAGGCCAGCCTGTCAGATCCAGAGTCAATAATTAAATACTTGAAAATATCAAATGTATTCTGCAGGAGACCTTATTGGGATCAAATATTCATCTGAACTTCCTAATACTGGCTTCTAACCTGGAGGAAGTGGAAAGGCAGAGAGGGGTAAGGAGAAACCAGAAGGCTTACAAGACAGGATTAGGTGTGTTATGGTGGGTGTTAGAGGCTCTTCTGACCTGGGTAGTCTATCAGCCACAACTACCTGAGGCAAACTGTGATTCTTGCCCAAGAAAAAGATCATGTGACAAGTGCTTGAAGCACATTCAAATCTGTAGGACAAGTAGAAATGACCTCTTTTTGATCACTTTAAAACACACACACAGGGGCACCTGGGTGGCTCAGTCAGTTGAGCATCTGACTTCAGTTCAGGTCATGATCTCACAGCTTGTGGGTTCGAGCCCCACATGAGGCTCTGTGCCGTCAGCTTCAGAGCCTGCTTCTGAGTCTGTGTCTCCCTCTCTTCCTACCCCTCCCCCGCTCATACTCTGTCTCAGAAATAAACATTAAAAAATTAAAACAACAACAACAACACACACACACACACACACAGGGGTGCCTGGGTGGCTCAGCTGGTTAAGCATCTGACTTTGGCTCATGTCATGATCTCTCAGTTCCTGAGTTCAAGCCCCACATGAAACTGTCTGCTCTCAGCACAGAGCCCACTTTGGATTCTCTGTCTCTCCCTCTCTCTGCTCCTCCCCAGCTTGTTCTTTCTCTTTCTCTCTCTCAATATGAATAAATAAACTTTAAAACACATACACACAAACATATATACCTATACAGAGAAAAAAGACTGAGAGGGTGCTACAAACTGGATTTTTATGTCTCCCCAAAATTCATGTTTAACTTTTAACCCCCAATGTGCTGGTATTTTGAGAGGTGGGGGTCTTTGGAAGGTGATTAGGTCATGAGGGTGGAGACTTCATTAGTGCCCTTATAACAGAGATCCCAGAGAGCTCCTTGCCTCTTCCGCTGTGTGGAGACACAGCAAGAAGACGGTTATTTACACAGGAAGCAGGTCCTCACCACATAACATATCTGCTGGTGCCATAATCTTGGACTTCCAGCCTCCCAAACTGTGAAAAATGTTTGCTGTTTAAGCTACTCAGTCTATGGTATTCTGTTAGAGCAGTCTAAATGGAGTGAGACCGAGGTTAAGAACTAAAATGTCAACAGTTATTTCTGGGTGATAGGATTAAGGAGTTTTTATTTCTTTTTCATCACTAGTCTGTTTTCCAAATTCTCTACAATGAACATGCATTAATTTTGTAAGGAGATAAAAAATTCTTTAAAAAATCCAAGTGGGAAAAGCCAGGCACTAGAAAAAGAGGAAAATAATTAAGGAGGTATGTGCAGACTAAAGTTCCTTTCTTCCTTGAAAGGTATAGCTGATCCTCGTTTTTCTCATAGTTATGCTCTATAAAGTTACTGTGAACAATGAATTAATGAATACTGAACAAATGCTCCTGAGGAAAATAAAGGGTTAGATTCTCACGTACCTCTGGTTATGTTTTCTTCAACTGAACAATACATGTTTTACGTGTGTTTATGTTTAAGGACACTTTATTTGATATATACTGTTGATTCATTAACCTTGAATTCATGGCCAACAGCACTACAACTCGTGCCTGAACAAGCTTATTTAACACACATATTTTCTCCATAAGACACATCACAGTCTTAGTGAACTTTTTTTTGCAGTTAGGAACATCTTTTGCACTTAGGAACACTAGATAGCACTATGCTAGAGTCCACTTTAAACACTGACATCACTATCAAAATTACAAAAATGCAAAAAACGTGGCACTACACAGACCAACAAAAAGGATCCTTGTTTATAGTACAAGAGCTTGAAACAGGGCAGTGTGTTGCCTCATTCAACCTCAGCTGGAACACGTGAGATACGCAACTCAAATTTTTTGCGGTTCTGCTTATGACTGCAAATGTCTGTAAAAGCACTGTGAGTACTGATTTTAGGCTTACAAACACATTTTAGCAAGTAGGTAAATTCATAAATACGGAATACATGAATAATGAGGATAACTGCATTTTACTACATTACTTTAAAAAACAAACCAAAAAACCCAACACACAACCAGAAGCCAAAATGGCTACTCTTGCCTAGAAGGTGGAGTATGTTTTAGTCTAAACTCCAGGGACCAAAGTCTTATCCTTTGAGTATCTAGAGTAATTTTTCACACAACCTCTGCCAGGAGATGCCTGAGCATAGGGACAGTTCTCAGTAGTGGCAAATGCCAACACAGACACACCCCCTGTACTTACACTAAAAAGGACACTTGGAAAGGACAAGTCTTGGTTAGTGAGAACTTCAAACTTTTTGGTTATTCCTCAACTGTCCCTTTTATTCCAACTGGCCAAACCCCAGGTCTCTTTCAACACAGGAAAGTGAGTTGTTGCAGGTTTTTACTCAACCATGCAGACATAAGAGCATCAGAGAATAAAATAGGTCAAATCCTCCAAGGTCTCAACCCTGCCTCTCCTGATAAGCATACAATCAGTGTGTTGCATGTAAGAACTCCAGTTACAGGCAAAAAAGAGGAAGAACGAAGGAAAAGATAAAAAGGCTACCATGCAAACCCCAGCAGTCACGTCATGTCACTACTTATAGTGTCAGGGTCTTACACATCAGCTGCCCATCATTCAGTGTCCAGGTTATGACGTCCTGTTTTCAGTTTCTAGAGAGGGCACAGCTGCCAAAAAATTTAAATGGCTCTGCATGTCCTTATTTACCAGCTAGCTCTGGCTGATTCAGATAACAAACTACAGAAAAGGATTAAGGAGGGATATAGGCTTGCACCATCCTGCTGAGCTGGTTTCAACCTAATGCAATTTGTGCCACAGCAACTGGGAGAGACATTGCTCTTACCTGAAGGAAATGAGTGACCACATGGACATAGGCCCCCGCAGCCGCCACAAACATACAGAGGGCAAAACTGGCATAGACCTTCTTCAGGTGCTGCTGTGTTGAGGGGGTTCTAGGAAAGAATGTTAAACAGCCATCATTCTAGGACCAATCTCATTTCTAAGCTAATAATCATTTCTCTCTCTTCTTCCCAGGGCATATATATAAGTTATAATAAAGAAAGAATGGTTTGAAAACAGGTTAACTGAGAATCTTAAATGCTGGGGAGGAGCCAAAGGCCCCAAATTATGAACAATCAGTATCCAAACTAGAATAACTAAATGGTTTTTCAATGACCACACAACAGCCCTTAGAATTGGGGTGCTTTTACTGATGAATGGATAAAGAAATTGTGGTTTATATACACAATGGAATACTACGTGGCAATGAGAAAGAATGAAATATGGCCCTTTGTAGCAACGTGGATGGAACTGGAGAGTGTTATGCTAAGTGAAACAAGCCATACAGAGAAAGACAGATACCATATGTTTTCACTCTTATGCGGATCCCGAGAAACTTAACAGAAACCCATGGGGGAGGGGAAGAGAAAAAAAAAAAAAAAGAGGTTAGAGTGGGAGAAAGAGCCAAAGCATAAGACACTCTTAAAAACTGAGGGTTGAGGGGCGCCTGGGTGGCGCAGTCGGTTAAGCGTCCGACTTCAGCCAGGTCACGATCTCACGGTCCGTGAGTTCGAGCCCCGCGTCGGGCTCTGGGCTGATGGCTCGGAGCCTGGAGCCTGTTTCCGATTCTGTGTCTCCCTCTCTCTCTGCCCCACCCCCGTTCATGCTCTGTCTCTCTCTGTCCCAAAAATAAATAAATGTTGAAAAAAAAAAAAATTTAAAAAAAAAAAAAAAAAAAAAAAACTGAGGGTTGATGGGCGGGGGGGGGGGGGAGGGATGGGGGGTAGGTGATGGGCACTGAAGAGGGCATCTTTTGGGATGAGCACTGGGTGTTGTATGGAAACTAATTTGACAATAAATTTCATATATTAAAAAAAAAAATCAATAAAAAAAATTTAAAAAAAACTTTATTTGTGGAAACAAACAAACAAAAAGAATTGGGGTGCTTTTATCAGTGTCTGGATTCTAGCAAAGCTAATATGTTAGTTTATACATACAAAAGTTAATAAAGTAGGAAAAGAAACAAGATATGAAAGGAAATGCAATAATAAACTACAGTCAAGATCAAAACACTTACATGTGGGAAAATTTTAAGAGCGCATCAAAGTTGATCTTCCGATCAAATATGTTCATGATGCCAGAGTCTGTGGGACACAGCCTCCACTCTGTAGAATCAAGGATAAGAAGAAAGGTTATTTTAAAGATACAAGATGTACAAAGTAACATAAACAACTTTCTCATGGAAAAATAGTACAAGTTTCAGAAAATGAAAGTATCTAAAACCCCACTGTCTTAACACAGCCATTTTCATTTTTATGTATTTGCTTCCACGATACGTTTGCAATCCTACTCAACCATTTTAAAGGGGACAGAGGAAATAAAGCCATCTCCTCCCCAAACTATTTTGTTACTAGCATTTGCTTTCTATTCTTACAGAAGGTAATTTGTCCCTTTAATAGTTTCTTTCTTTGAGAAATTACCAGTAGCAATCTAGTTAAAGGGACCCAGTCACTGGAACATAAAGCAATCTTATGTCACTGTTTCAAGATGCTAGAGAATTCTCTCAGCAAAGGTGCACAGAACCTCAAAGATGAAGGGAGTAAGGGAGGGAGGGAGGAAGGGAGCTAGGCCAGGCAATAAGTCTTGAACTTTAAATATATACATGTAGAAACTTTCCATCTAGTGCATGTTAGAACTGAACTGAAAGGGATTTACAATTTTATTTTATTTTTTATTTTTTTTTTAACGTTTTATTTATTTTTGAGACAGGGAGAGACAGAGCATGAACAGGGGAGGGTCAGAGAGAGGGAGACACAGAATCTGAAACAGGCTCCAGGTTCTGAGCTGTCAGCACAGAGCCCGACGCAGGGCTTGAACTCATGGACCACGAGATCATGACCTGAGCCGAAGTCGGCCACTTAACCGACTGAGCCACCCAGGCACCCCATGGGATTTACAATTTTAAAAAGAGAAAAGTGCAGAAAGGATTTTTTAAAACACAATTTCAGAATGTTTCCTATAGAAGAGTTGGAACAGTACAAAGAATTCCTATATACCCTACACCCAAATTTCCTAAATGTTAATATTTCGCCATATTTGCTGTATGCCCTGCCCTCTATATATAACACAATGTCCATTTACCCCTAAACACTTCAGCATGTACATCCTGAAAACTGACCAAAACCAGGAAATTAACACTGACACAATTCTACTATCTGATCTAGAGACCTTAATCAGATTTTGTCAATTGTCCCAATATGTCACAGAAAGGACATTTTTAATTGAACCATACCCAGGTTACATTCCATCAACACCATAAAGTTAGGCTCTTAAATTTTGCTCCCTCCTCTATCTCACATGCAATTCTAAATAAATATATTCAATCTACAGAGCTAAAAATCTAATCAAGAATTTTCATCTTCCCTAAATATCCATCATCCACAATCATCCAGATTCTTAATAGACCCATAATGTCTATTCATTTCAAATTGACCAAAAATGGGGCATGTCTGTGTGTGGTAAGTAATTTGAAAGATAGGCCAACTACTCCCACATATTCTAATCAGCACCTAGCCCAATACTCAGCAAAATTAATCTGAGCAAGAAAAGTTACAATCCCAAACTGACTTCTGAGAAATCCTGTGCCAGTGGAAAGATTCCATTCTTCTAGTTCTCACGGATCACTACCATTTGTTTACTGAGGCTCGCTCTCGCACACATGAAACAATTACAATGGCTAGCTGGCTTTCTCTTGATTTGCTCTTTCCTTTCTCACCAACATGCCTACTCACCTCAATTTTTTTGTTAGTTCTGTTCTTAAGGACGGATACAGTAAGAAGCTGCAGAGCCCACTAAAGCTGCTGCTCGCAAATCGAAGTCACAGGGCTCTGGGCCCTCTTGATCCAGATGGTGCAACTATTGCAGGCTGTTGCACGGCCAACCACAGCCTTCCAGAATCATGATGAACACATCCTCCAGAGAGCATACTTACAGGCTGGCAGAATCCAGCACCTGGAAAGTGTCTTTGTTTAAGGCTTCCATTAACATCCCTAATGACATCCCTAGACAGAACTTGCAACAGTTCTGAAACAACCTTCAGAGCCAAGTTTCTCAGGATTCACAACAACACTCAAGTACCTCTTGCTTCCAATTTCAAGAGTTAAAAAAAGGTGGTGAATGGGCCCTGCAGTGTAAATCCTCAAATACTCAGAGGACTGTTAGAAAGGGGCAACACCCTGTAATCAGACCCCACTGAGTGGAAACAGTGGGAGGGGATAATGACAGAAACTCCTCTTTCCCAGTTTGCTCTTTGATATTTCCCAGGGGGTACTGACTGCCTCTTACAACTGCTGATGGAAAAACCAAACTATCAAAAGGTTATGAGGACAGGGAATATCAAATAGGAATTGCTCCATGATTTAGTAGTGCCTCATGGTTTAAAATCATTAAAAAATCAATGAAACAAAACCAGTTTCCCAGCATCACCACTGATTCTAAAATTAAGTGAAATATGTAATTACCAACTTTTCTAGATGCAAAGGCACATAGCAATTGTAATAATAGGGTTACAGGGAAAAACACAGTAAGGTATACATTTAATAAATGACATGATGTATATATGACATAATTTATTTCAGAACTGTTAAAACATGAGAGGGGGGAAGTTAGGTCTTAGAATCAAGGAAATATGACAGTTTGCTCTAGGTCTGTTTCAAATAGACAAGAACTAATGTACAGATAAGTAACAAGTTAAAAACGGTTCTTAGAAGTTTTGCAAGATGGATTACACTAACCAAGTCTCTATCTTAGCCTCAACTACTGTGCTCAAAAGTTGCAGAGAAAGCATATCTACATTGCAATGGTCAATATGCAAACTCAGCTGAACAAGATTCAACTGCACTCATAACTCAAAAATAGCAGCTCCCATACCAAAAGTATTTTCAGTCCCAGGAAACAGCACCTAACAGGGCTTCAGGTATTCAAAACCATTAACCAAGTAACTCAGCTAACATTTTAAAGGGGCCCCACAATTAAATGAAAATCTTTGTTTTTAAAAAAAAGGATGTTAAAATGTATCGTACGCTTTGTGTGTATATTTTACAATAAAGGAAAAAAGTGTATTACAAGTTGCTCAAAAATTATTCAATACAATAGTTCCCCTAATACATATCAGCCCACTACAAAACCCATACCAGCACTGGTCTTACTCTGGATGCCAACTCATAGAAAAATTTAAAAATTGTATGTGCTCTCCCATTCCCCAGTTCTACACTCAAATTTAAACAAGGAGGTGCCATTATTTATTTAGAATATAATGTATACAGTGCCTCAGAGACTCATGAGAAATTTGTCTGTATTGCATTTGAGAAGTAAATGTTCAGATGTTAATTATAATCAAACACCTTTAACTTGGTTCAGAGCTTCATTTAATTCTGTCAACCTTAGGAGAGCAGGAATATCTAATTTCTCAGAATTTGCCAACATCTGTCGTGCATATACTGCCAAAGCTTTGTTAGAAGCGTCACCATTCTGTGGTTCCTCTGGCCAGCCTCCTCTGCCAGAGGCACCCAAAAACAACAAAACTTACTGCACAGCTTTAGCAAGAAAGAAAAAATTAATACATTGTTTTGAGTTAGTATTCCTGAGGTCTGGAAGGAGGGAGGGGCAGGCTGAAGACAGACACTCTCATCAACTAACATCCATGTCTTATGTCCCACTAAATCTCTTGTTTTGTTCTAGGTATCTTCCTTACCCTTGTCCTAAAATGAAAAATTATCATCAAGGGCCAAGCCTTAAAAACAAAACAAAACAAAATTCTCTACAATCTTATTTCAATATCTATTAAGTACAGAGCACATGAAACATGGCCAACTGGCCAAAAGCTATGCAAACAGGAACAATCATGAATTTAAAATAAAAAAAAAATCCTTGCCTTTTAAAGAGAAGAGCCTGCTGGCTGCTGGGCAGAAGGCTGTCTTGATGTGTACAATTTAACAACATTAAACCAGCAAGTCACAGAAACATTGTTCATACATTTAATTAAAAATTTAGTTTGTGGAGGGGCGCCTGAGTGGCTCAGTCGGTTAAGCGTCAGACTTCAGCTCAGGTCAGGATCTCACGGTTTGTGAGTTCGAGCCTTGAGTTGGGCTCTGGGCTGACAGCTCAGAGCCTGGAGCCTGCTTCAGATTCTGTCTCCCTCCGTCTGCCCCTCCACTGCTTGCACTCTGTCTCTCACATTGTCTCATAAAAAAAAAAAAAAAAAAAAAATTAGTTTGTGGAGTGCCTAGATGGCTCAGTCTGCTGAGCTTCTGACTTCAACTCAGGCCATGATCTAATGGTTTCTGAGTTCCAGCCCCACGTTGGCATCTGAGCTGACAGCTCAGAGCCTAGAGCCTGCCTCATATTCTGTGTGTCTTTCTCTCTGCCCCTCCCTGCTTATGCTCCCTCTCTCTCTCAAAAATAAACATTTAAAAAAACATTTAGTTTGTGAATTGTATGGTTCTTCATTTCTGTTGTAATTCCACCATTTTGAGTCCTCTTCCTACACATCTAGAAGGGACCAACTGATACTTAAGAGAAGAAAAATCCCATGTGATTAAAAAGGTAGGGGGGGCAGGGCCTGGGTGGCTCAGTGGGTTAAGCGTCCAACTTTGGCTCAGGTCATAATCTCGAGAAGTCTATGAGTTTGAGCCCTGGATTGGCTCTGTGCTGACAGCTCAGGGCCTGGAGCCTGCTTCAGATTCTGTCTCCCTCTCTCTCTGCCCCTCCCCTGTTCGCACTCTGTCTCTCTCAAAAATAAACGTTAAAACAAATTTTTTTTAATAATAACAAAAAAATTATTTAAAAGGCAGGGCAGGGAGGGGGCAGAATTGCCTTTTTTTCAGTTCTTCCTATTGAATAGCTTTCAGTCTCTGCATAACTACGTACCTAGAATAGTGGTTAAGAGCATGGCTTACGCATTTGAACCCTAGTTGATATTTCCTTAGCTGTGTGACATGAGGCAAGTTTCTGGCACTTGAACCTCACTGCTTTAGTTTCCTAATTTGTATATAGTAATATATAATATTCTCCACTTCATAGGGTTGAGGATTATATGAGATAATACAAATAAAGTGCTTAGAATAGTGCTTCATGAATAAGACTGGCTCCATAAGTTAATCATTGTTTTATTAGTGTAAATACTCATTACTCTCATGTCCTCAGTGCATTAATTTCCCCTAGTTTTAGAAAACATTAACTGTAAGGGGGCAAAACACAAGAAACTCTTTAAAAATATAGAGAACAATCTGAGGGTAGATGGAGGGATTGTGTGTATGGGGGAATGGGCTAAATGGGCAAGGGGCATTAAGGAAGACAGCTGTTGGGATGAGCACTGGGTGTTATAAGTAGGGATGAATCACTGGATTCTACTCCTGAAATAATTATTGCACTATATGCTAACTTGGATGTAAATTTAAAAAAAATAATAAATAAATAAAATAAAACATTAATTGTAAATCTAATTTACACATGCCTTTTAAAAATATTATTCAACCATTAACTCACAGCTAACTATATCCTGAAGACTTAATGATTTTACTCAAAAGAGTAAAATTAAATGGGGAAGATGGGGAGAAATCTAAGAAAAGTATAAACTGGAATTTAAAGGAATTTGATAAATTTTATTATTGGATAACATTACTTTTGTTTAAATGGCATGCCTCTCCTCGGGCATATTTACACGGTACCTCCTGCCCCACAGGGCCGCAAGGTGTTTTGAGACAGCCTAATAACCACTAAGTGATAATCCGAAGTGGTTGAGAACTTGATGAAGTAAATGGTCATTATCTTGATGCTTTCCTTGGCATCCCTAAGAGGTAGGTCTGTTTGGTTTCAGGAAATCCGAAGAACTGTTTCGACATGGCTGGGCTCTGATGGTCCTAGATCTGAACCCTAGATGTCCCAGACCTTCCCTTAACTTGGACCAAGATTCCTGACTAGCTAGATTAGCTAGCTAACACTGAATCCTGTCTCACTAGGGTGCTGCCTCAGAACCAAGCCAGTTAACTAGACATGGAATGCCTCCTGCCTTCAATAAATTATTTTTTGCATCGAACTGTGACATTACTGAATCCCTTTCTCCATAACCACGTCTGACAGACTGAATCATAAGGAGGCACCAATGTCCTAAATACGACGTCATCTCCCAGTGTAAACCAGTAAATAAGCCTTCTCCAATAACAACATATTTAGCCCAAATGAGAGCAGGCATAGATTAGGAAAAACAGCACACCCATTCAATTCGTATCCTTGAAGCTCTTTTTAAGTGTTTTGGACTCTAGTTAATTGTGCCGGAACCTCTCTCACATATTTGGCTGTAAGCACCCTGAGACCAGAGCTTGCATCTAATTCAGCTCTCTTGCATCTGATTCTAACAAAGCTTGTGTGATTAAGCACAACCAGGAGTCCCCAGAGCAAATGTAGACCCCATTATCTAATCAAGAGTGCTGTATCTAATCAAGAGCTGACATTCCCCAACTGGCTCAAAAGGGAACCTACCATGAGGGGTAACGTGATGGCCCTAAAAGCCAATGTCTACAGTCTTTGGAAAACAAAAACGGGTTTGTTAAAAAAGCTACTCTGTGAAATTTGGTTAGAAACTCGGGGGGGCAGGGAACTGGAGCGCCTGTGCAGCTCAGTCGGTTAAGCTTCCGACTTCAGCTCAGGTCATGATCTCACAACTCGTGTGTTCGAGCCCCATGTCGGAATCTGCTGACAGCTCGGAGCCTGGAGCCTGCTTTGGAATCTGTGTCTCCCTCTCTCTCTGCCCCTCCCCGGCTTACACTTGGTCTCTCTCTCTCTCTCAAAAGTAAATAAACATCAAAAAAAATTTTTTAAAGAAAACAATTACATCTCCATAAAAAAAAAAAACACCTCTGGGGGAACAAAACAGGGTGAAGTGGAAGACACTTCTAACAGATTCTATGGCCAAGTCAAAATAGCAAAGGAAAATTTAGCAGATAGAACATCAAGAGAATATTCAGTATTTTCCCAGAGGAGACTAATACCCACGGGTAGTTTATGAAATAAAGTGAAACTTCAGGCCAGTAGTCGTATCTTTTATAATATCACTAACTATATTTATATAAAATGTCACAACTTTTAAAGTGCTTTTATATACGTTATCTCCTTTGATGTTCACACCAAAAATGATTAGTCTCCCTTTATTTTTTTTTTTTATAAATTTTTTTTTTCAACGTTTATTTATTTTTGGGACAGAGGGAGACAGAGCATGAACGGGGGAGGGGCAGAGAGAGAGGGAGACACAGAATCGGAAACAGGCTCCAGGCTCTGAGCTGTCAGCCCAGAGCCCGACGCGGGGCTCGAACTCACGGACCGCGAGATCGTGACCTGGCTGAAGTCGGACGCTTAACCGACTGCGCCATCCAGGCGCCCCTGATTAGTCTCCCTTTAAAAAGAAAGTTCAAAAAGGCAGTATAATAATGACACTAGCACTGGCTTTGGAGTCAGAAATCCTGCCATTTTCTACCTCATAATTTTGGGGAAATCATTTTACCTAAGATCATCTAGGCTTCCTTATCTGTCAGATAAGGATGATTATCCCTGCTCTACCTGCTCTACCAAGCTTACTGAATGCTGGTAAGAAAATCCGTGTGACGTAACTAAAAAGTACAGCACAGGGGAACAAAGTCGGTGAGACTGTAATAGTGTTTGTATGGTGAGATGGTAGCTACACTTGCAGGGAGCACAGCATAAGGAGCACAGCATTACGTATAGACTTGTTGAATCACTATGCGGTACACCCGAAAAGTGGTGTAAGGCGGTGTCAACTATACCGCCAAAAAAAAAAAAAAAAAGAAGAAAAGAAAATCTGTGTGAAATCATTGTAAAGTACGAAAGGGACAAACGGACATTAGTATTGACCAACACCGCAAAGTTAAGTAAAAGAACCCAAACCAGATTAGGGGCCTTCTGACCTCTAATGTCTGGTGCTCTCTCTACTATTACACTCTATCTACAGCAGAAAAGCAAGTTTTCGTTAAGGCAGTTCCGGCGATTGGCAAAGATAAATCTTAAAAATATTAACACACGCTGATTCCTGTCACACTCTTCTAGATTTTTCAGCACTTTGCAATAAACATGAGCTATATGCATAACGAGGGGGAAAAAAACAGAAATGCTGACTAAATATTTGGATTAATTTTACCTTTCCTATTCTTAGGACAGTAAGACTTCAGTCACATCAATAGCAGGGAAGGGAGAGACAAGAAGAAAGGGGGTTCACTAAGCCATGTTTCCACAGTTAAATAATGGAAGAAGGAAATGGAATTCAAATTACAGGGTGTTTCTCAAGGATTCAACCATTCTGTCTCTACTGGGAGGAAAATGGCAGAGAATCTAAGCACCAGCATATTCTTGAAGTCAGAACAAAAAAAAAATTAGACAAAGATAAACTGCCAAAGAGAGTAAACCTAATAATTACAGAAATAGGTGTATTTGTAGAAACCATAAGAATTTAGTTATGCAACTTGAATAATCTTCCTTCAACTGAATTCTTACCCCAAAGATAAACTAAAACTGAGTATCAATAAATAACTAGAAAAGCCTATTCGCAATTAACTTTTAACCTTAAAATCTTTGTTTCAGGCACAGTCAGCACTTCCACAGGGTTACACATTCACAAGTTAACTATTGCTAAAACAGTCAAGTTCAGAGCGGTTTTTGTTATTGTTTGGTCAAAGAAAGGCGGATGGGGTAGGCAATGCATTTCTGGGCTGGCACTAGGTAACAATTTCACACTTAAATATACAAAATTACCAAAGCCTACTTACTACCACAGATCCAGCAAATAGGTCCAAGAAAAAAAACAACCGCCCAACGACGCCTTTCCTGAACGGGACTTTGAGAAAGACGCCCACAAGGCTCAGGACCAAGCAAAGCCAAGGCCACCTCACCTGTCCAAAGGTAATCAATCAGACCAGAATGGGGCTGTTCTGTGGGGCTGGAAAGCCAGGAAGGGTCTTCCCACCTCCTGCCTCTGCCTTCGGCTTCCAAGTAACTAAGGAGCCTCGCGTGTCACAGAGGAGTGTGACATCACCTGACTGGCGTGACAGGGCAGGCTGCCTGACCAGGCCCTTCCTCGAGTCCTGGCCTTCGCCGCTCACCCAGAGGGGGGTCGGCCAGAGGGCCAGCAGCAGAGCAGCGATCAGTCGGGTGGAGCAAGGGTGACCACAAACCCATGAAGTTTCGCTTTCATTAGCCTCGGAAGAAAGGGGCGGGGGACGTGACCTGAATTCAAGTAGTGGAGGCTGGGCCAAAAGGGCCCCTGCGCCTACTCTTGGCGGGGGGGAAAAAGAGAAAAACCGCAGAGTGGGAGGGAGGAAGGAAGGAAAAGGGACTAACAAGGACCCTTCGCTAGCACTCGCGGGCAGAACCGGAGCCTCGAGGGCCCCCAAAACCTGCCGGACTCGCCCCCGCCCCTCCCCCGCTCCGGTACGGTTGCGCACGCGCAGTACTAGTTCCCGATCTTCTCCCCTCCCCGCCCAGCTTTCCAGAGTTCCGTCGCGGAGCAGGGCCCCATTCCCCAAAGGTGCAGTCTGTCCGAAAACCGAGACTATTCCCACTCTTGCTCAGTCGATAACTGCTAATCCCCTTTCCATTTCTCACTCCCGGCTTGCGCAGTCCCAGTTTTAGACGTTTGTTCTTACCGGCCTCTTAGAAGCCCACACAGCTCTTCTAACACCGGATGTGCTTATGACACTCCCAGGGTCCGCTCCAGACTCTTCACTCAGCGTTTGCCAGTCGAAGGAAGCTCCGCCCCTGCGTTCCGCTTAAAGCCAGTCCTCATTGGCCGCTGGCCGCACCTCTACCTTCCCATTGGCTGTACGTGCGTAAACAACGGCTGCTTACTTCAGAGCCATTCGCTAGTGCCCTTGTCAATCAAGACCCTGGCCGCCAACCGATGTCGTAGGAAAAGGTCTCCGCCTCTTCCCCATAGTTGGGAAAGACCGCGGTCTAAAGCCGCCCCTAGTGGAGGAAGTGAAGAGGGGCAGGCCGCACCCAAGGTACCTGACTAGTCACGGAGCCCCCACAACGCTAGGTGGTATAGCGCGGCAAAGTCCCGGGATTCTGGTTTTAAGCTTCTCATGGAATGTTAAAACGGGAAAAAAATTCAGATAACACGTAAAAAAGCGGTCTCACAGGAGCCAGTCTACCTTTAACCTTGCCGAGCTTAGGCTTTAGAGCACTCTTGTAGGCTCAGCGAATTGTCCAGGAATGCGAGGAAAATATAGCAGCCCCCGTCCTGCATCGGAAGCACCGACACCCTCTAGCCCAGGTGGTGGTCCTGGGGCCGCGGGCGGGGCTGAAGGGCTTCCAGGATCACCTTGCCTGCTTGGGGGAAGTGGGCGACAACTTCACAATCACTTCGGCCTGTGGAGTAGGGTGGAAGGGAGAGGGAACTAGGGCGGCGATCTGGCAAAGCTGCCCAGGCAACTGGGAGAAGCTAAACCAAGAGAGATCAAAGGGCTGGAGCTCCCCAAGGGCGTGTCCCGGGCCAGAAGCACCACTTGTGCAAGAACTTATAGTAAAGGGTTGTGAAGCTGGTTTAAAAAAAAAAAAAAAAAAGTTTCAACACTATCAACTTTTTAAACTCGTTTTTTACTAGTTTATCTAATATCTCTATAAAAATAGTACAAAATTGACATATGAAGAGGCAAAAGTATGCAGCCAAAAATGTAGAAAAAGAGAGCTTATAGTGGTTGCCAGGTAGTTTAAAATGTTCTTTTTTTTTTTTTTCCGGGATTGTGTGATGTTGTTTTGTCAGCATTTTAAAATAGGGAATGATTTTTTTTCTTATTCTAAATAAATATTGACTTATTATATAACTTTGTATTCTGTTTCTTAAATACAGCCCCAGAATTGCATGTTTTAGGCTGCACAGAATATAGATTCACCCCTGCCTCTCATTTTATTTTTTTAGTGTATTTTTTAAGGCTTGCTTGCTTATTTATTTATTTATTTATTTATTTATTTATTTATTTAGAGGAGGTTGGGGGAGCATGCCTGTGGAGGAGCAGAGAGAGATGGAGAGAGAATCCCAAGCAGGTTCCTTGCTGTCAGTGCAGAGCACCCTCCCCTCTTTGGGGCACAAACTCACCAACCCTGAGGTCATGACCTGCATCAAAATCAAGAGTCAATGATACTTAACCAACTGAGCCACCTAAGCACCCCCTGCCTCTCATTTTGTAGATGAGGAAACAGATCCCTGGACAGAAAAGGTTCTGGCAAAATAAGGCAAGAAATTTAGATTAAGCATTGGATCAGTAGAGATGAGATCAGAATTCAGGATTTAGGAAATAACTTTCTAGAAGGATAAAACAGTTATCTTTTTTGTAAAGAATACAAATGTGCAGGGTATGATTCTCAGTACCCAACTCAGGTATGCAATAAATACAATTTTACTTTCTGTAGTACAACCCAGTATTTATCCTGAACCTCATTCCATCAGAGTGGGTGAAAATGTACTATTAGACTTCCTTGGGGTTTCTCTCCCTACCCGACCCTAATTTCTGCTGCATTTCTTGGGTAAAGTGCTTGGGAACAGGGCCTATCTGGTTCCTGGTCATCAACCCACACAGGTTGCTGCAGAGGTTTTTACCTTTGTACTAGTGCAGCAGCTCTATATTTCATGCCATAGTTAAGGCACAAGAAAACTTTTGTCAGGCTAATGCTGAACTCTCTGCCTAGAAGAATAAGTTGCTAAGGATTTGGTCTGCATGGTATTGACGAACACAGGTTATTCATTCCCTTTCTGGCTCAGAGTCTCTCATAAGGTTGCAGTCAAATGTCAGCAGGAGTTGCAGTCATCCAAAGACTTGACTGGCGCTGGAGGAATTCCAAGGTGGCTCATTCATAAAGCTGACAATTAGGTGCTAGCTGTTAGCTTGGAGGCCTGAGTTCCTCTGCATGTGGGGTCCTCCTTAAGGCTGCTTGAATGTCCTCACAGTATGAGAGCTGGCTTCTTTTCTTCTTTTTCAGAGTGAGAAATCACAGTGACAAGGAGAGCTAGATGGAAACTCTCTTTACAACTTATCCCCATAAGTCACATAGCAATCACTTCCTTTAATGACAGCCTATTCCAAGGCTCCTGCTTTGGGTTGTGTGCCTCAGAGGGCCTCATACTTTGGAGGGCCTTCCTGAAAATTTTCTAGGTATCCCTTATGTGCCTGGAACCAGCCAGGGCCAGCAGTGCTATCAAAGCTGAGCCCAAACCAGGCCCTGAATGAGATCTTGTCCCAGTTTCTCTCCTTCATGGAATTCCCCAATCCCAGGTTGCCTGAGGAACTCTGGAACTCATGTCTATAGGGTTATCCCAAGGCCCCGAGACCAGGTCTCAATTTTAAGAGAGCATCTTGATGAGCCAACTACTCTTACTGACCAGTACAGTATTCCTTTTGGGGAATCAAGTGAGATTGAGTCTCCAGGTTGGCACTGACAAGCCTATTTGTGGTCGCATAGAAGGTAAGTTCAGGCCTCTGGACTACAAACAGAACTTCACCAGCTCTTGGACTTGAGTCATGTGTATGGGTCCCTGTGTTGATCCTCACCTCTCAGTGTCTGACTATGGAACCACCTATGGCCCACCAGAGGATGGTAGATGGCAGCAGGCTACTTTTCTCCTGTACATCACCATATACCACCAGTCCCACTGCCTACCCCCCCAACACTGGCACCCAGGGAAGGAACTCCATTCACTCCAAGGACCCTAGGACATAAATCAGGCAGTCATCTGAAAGTAGCCCCACCCTTCTCCTCCAATATCATTTCGAGGTGCTTTTGAGACTGTCACTTCAAAGTACCAACAGGCCCTTCCCAACTGATGTCTTCTTTTGCTTCTGAATGATGTCGTGATAAAATGCCCTCCCCGTGTCAGTCTTAAGTCATGCCATATGAAATATGCACAAATGGCATCATTCCTCTTGCTGCACCCATGGATCCCTAACATATATTCCCTGTTGGTGGTATGTGGAAGACAGCAATGAGGTCAACATTGAAAGAGATCACAGTCTGGGAATGCTGTGATTATAGTTTACAGAATACAAGAGAAGACATGGTTGGAAGAGGTATTGTTCCATGTTTATGGTATAAAATTCTGGACGAAAATTTAACATGACCATACAAAAAACTATTGTTCAAAATTTCCTGCATACTGTGGGTAAGACTTCCATTTCTGGTCATTATCAAGAGAGTACAGTAATAATCTTTGAGAGTCATGGGCAACATGATCAATGATAAGGTGTCATGAGTAATGATATAACCAGGAGTAAAATAAATAGTATAGAAGAACTACATCTTTATTGTTTCAATATAAAAAGTTTCCAAGGAGCCATGGTATTGTGTTAATAGTGTTACTACGTTTTCTCCTGGTAGGAGATATGAAATTAGCCAGGAAAGCATACTTGACGATAAAGAACATGAAGAAAACATGGAGGGGGAAGTAGGAAATAGGTGAAAGGGATTAAGAGGTACAAGCCCATAATCCTATTCATTAAGCTGTACTGCCTCTCATTGTAAAATTGACATATATTGTTAATGTAATTTTGTAAAAGTGTGTGTGTGTGTGTGTGTGTGTGTGTGTGTGTGTGAATTTAATAAAATCTTTGAAAGAAAAGGACAGTTGTACCTGACTTTAAGCGCTAGGGACGTGTAAAATGGTGGGGAAGAAGGTGAGTAGATAGCAATAGATTATGCATTCCAGAAATTGGGAAGTAGGATGTGGCAGAGTTAAAGAGGAGATAGAAAGCAGGCTGAATTCCTCAGCCGAGGGCAAGGGAGAAGAGAACAAAGGAGAGAGAAAGCTGGGAATGACCTGGGGCCCTTGGTCTAAATTCAACCTTAGGAGAGTCACTGTTTTCCTAACAAACAGAGATAAACATGGCTTTCCTGAAGTCATTTTTTCTGTATCTCACACCTTTCCTTGTCTACTTTTACAACCTCAATACCTCATTCTGGTCTCAAATGCACTGACCTTGTTCGGCCCAGTGGTTATGAGAACATGCAGGTCACAAAATGAAACACATTAAAATCCATACCATCACTTAGAAGTGTGTGTATTTAATAACGCATTTAAGATTCAAGAGGAGCCTTTTCACTTCCCAGATCTCATTTGCATATCCATTGACACCTGAAGGACAGGAATAAAGAAAATTGAGTTTTCTTTTTCCAATCTCAGTATTATGGGCTATCATTACCGTCAACTGGCAAGAGAAAAAAAAAAACTAAAAAATACAGCTTGCAGTATTTTTTAATATCAGTTCAGCCCCTTCTAACTTTGGAAAGCATTGATAACAATAACAAGAGTATTAGAACCCTTATTCTTTTCAAATTAAATTTCACTTTGCATAATAACTCAGTAAGATAGTAATGCAGACCTTATCAGTCTCATTTTACAGATAAGAAAACTGAAACCCAGATTAACTTGGTTTCCTCAAAGAACTATCATAGATGCTTCATTCTTGGAAGTAATTAGCTCTTTCCATATCACTGTGGACCTTCAGTCTGAGTTTCAGATCAATTACTTCAGTATTTCCCAGCATTCTAATGTCCACATTCTTCTATTCTCTTACCATTTCCAAGTCCCAAACACTTGGCCGGCCTCTTCATCTACTTTCCCTGGTCCTGCTTCTGTCCTGTAGCATAGGTAGAAAAGGTATCACACTTGTATAACAGTTGCTTATTTACTACATTGACTCCTGTATGGCTGTTCACAACTGATGATCCAAACCTTTTCTTCATCCTTAAGGCATTGATATACCTTTTTTCCTTGCCTTATGGTGATGGTTTTCAAATAGGTCAACACATTCTTTGAGACTTCTCCCTTCAAGAGGTGGAGTCTAATCTCCTCCCCTTCAGTGTGGGCTGGACTTAATGACTTGCTCCTAATAAATACAGTAAAGTGGAAATGATGAAGACCAGGGAGACTTTATCATAAAAAGCACTGTAGCATCCTCTCTGCTCTCTCTCAGATCACTCATGACCAGCTGTCATGTCAGGAGGACACTCAAGCAGCTCTGTGGAAAGGCCCAGGTGGTGAGGAACTAAGGCCTTTTGCCAACAACTAGCAAGGAATTGATGCCAATAGCCATCTAAGTGAGGCTTCTTAAAAGCAGTCAAGATTTCTGGTGACTGGAGCCCCAGGCAGTAGATTTACTGCAACCTCTTGAGAGACCCTAAACCAGAAGAACCCAGCTAAGCCTGTCCCAGATTCCTGACTCTTAGAAACTGTAAGATAATAAAGTTTTTGTTTGTTTGTTTCAAGCCTCAGAGTTTTGGGTAATTTGTTAGGCAGAAATATATAACTAATACTCTTACTCAATCCTTTCCTGATTGCAGCTGACAATGTGACAAAATTTGAGGGTTTCACAGCTTGGGCACATGAGGGCATTAACCCTTAGTGTAAAGAGGGAGCTAAACGGTGAGGAGATCCCATGGAAGGACTAGGCACATGACACTATTAGTGTTTTAAAACACTCATTCTAGCTGATTAGTGGCAAATGGATTGTAAGGGAACAAGAATGACATCCAAGAAGGGAGTCAGGCTATCAGAACAGAACAAAGGGCTTGGACGGGAGTGGCAACTTGTGAAGATGGAGTGAAGCACGTGGATACTTTCACTGAATGAAGAAGTTTGCGTTTTGTGTATGTAGAGGACTGGGGCGGGGAAAACAATCTGGTTTCTGTCTGAAATCACTTTCTTCAGGGCACTGATGCCTTATAACTGCTAAATCTAAAAATCAAATGGCCTTCTTCTAATCTTTCTCCTTGAAACTACTACTTACTTTGGCTACGCTCCAGCACTACTTGGCTATCCTTCACCTTCTCCTTCACTGCTCCATTTCCGTCTTTCTTCTTGATTCCTCCATAGCTATCAGCAGTAACGCATCCTCTCTTTTACTCAGGTTAAAACTTGGAGTTACTCTCAACCCTTCTCTCTCTCTTCTTTCTTCAACAACTATGTGTCAAGTCCTTAGTAGGCACCAGATTCTATGTTAAACATTAGAGATGTGCTTGTGCAAATCGGTATCGCCCCAGTCTCTATGGAGTTGTCACTCTAGTGGGAAAGACAGACATCAAACAATCAATCACATAAGTGAATATACACAGGGAGTATAGGGGTTTCTTTCCAGTCCAACTGTCTCTACTTTAAATTTTTAATAGCTTTATTTAGGTATAACTGACGTATAATAAACTACATGTATTTAAAGTTTACAATTTCATGAGTTTGGACATGAAATCATCATCATAATCAGGATAATGGACCTATCTATTATCCTCCCCCTAAACTTCCTCATGCTCCTTCATAATCTTTCCTGCCTTTACCCTCCCTTATCCCTAGGCAACCACTGATCTTCTTTCTATCATTGTAATTAGTTTGAAATTTCTAGACTTTTATATAAGTGTATTCATACTGAATGGCCATATTTTTTGGTCTCTTTTAATCAGCATAATTATTTGAGATTTACCCATCATTATAGTATCATAGTTTTTTCTGTTCTTTTTATTATCCCATTGTATGGATTACCGTAATTTATTTATCCACTTACCTGGTGATGGGCATTGAGATATCTTCCAGTCTTTTGCTATTCCAAAGTGCTAAGAACATTTGTGTGCCAGTCTTTGTGTGCTCATGTGTTTCTTTTTCTTTGGAGTAAAGATCTAGAATTAGAATGACTGCATCACATGGTAGGTGTATGTTTAACTTTTTAAGAAGCTGCTAAACTGTTTTCCAAAGTGGTTGTGCCATTTTACACTCCCAACAGCAATATATGAGAGGTCCAGTTTCTTTCTTTCTTTCTTTTTTTTTAATGTTTATTTATTTTTGACAGAGAGAGAGACAGAGCATGAGCAGGGGAGGGGCAGAGAGAGGGGGAGACACAGAGTCTGAAGCAGGCTTCAGGCTCCCAGCTGTCAGCACAGAGCCTGACACAGGGTTTGAACTCATGGACTGTGAGATCATGACCTCAGCCGAAGTCAGACGCTTAACTGACTGAGCCACCCAGGCACCCCTATCATCCATATATCTTGTTTAGTGAGTGATCTGTTCAAATTTTTTGCCCATTTTTTTAAAAAATAGGCTGCTTGTTTTCTAATTATTGATTTTTTAGAGTTATTTCTATTTTCTGGATACAAGTCCTTTGTCAGATATGTGATTTGCAATATTTTCTCCTGGTTTGTGGCTTGTTTTTACTTCTCCTAACAATGCCTTTTGGGGCACCTGTCTGGCTCAGTCAGTGGAGTATGCAGCTCTTGGTCTTGGGGTTGTGAGTTTGAGCCTCATGTTGGGTGCAGAGATTACTTAAAAATAACAAAATCTTAAAAACAAGCAAACAAATAAACAAACAATGCCTTTCAAAGAGCATTAGTTCTTAACTTTGATGAAGCCAAATATGTCAATTCATTCTTTTACAGATCGTGTTTTTGGAATCATAGCTAATAAATTTTGCCTCACCCAGGTCACAGAAAAGGGCAAACAATAGCCTGAAGGAGCATACTAACAGCACCAAGACCAAAGACTAAACCAGCCACTGGGGCAGGCATTGGGAACAGTGAGTGGGGAAGGAGGAAAAGGCCCAGTTGCAGATGATAAGACTTTGGGTGGATTTCAGGCTAGCAGAGTGGTGGGTATGATTAGTTAGCATTCAGCATATATTCCTATCTCCTTCTGATATGCAGAAGCTGAAAAGCTAAGGATTATGTTTGTCAGAATGCGTCCTAGCCAGTCAGATGTATTTGGATGAGGCTTAGAAGGCAGAAGTGAGACAAAGGCCATTGTACTGCTCCTTTGACTATTTCTCCTGGTCATGGAGATGTGATATATTTGTATAGCAGTGATTCAGTGACGTCTCTAGCTTTGTAAATATTGAGAGGTGGTTGCATCAGAGTGTAGCAGCAGCAATGTCCCGATCATAGCTTCCAGATCCCTGGATCACACTTGTAGGTGTTCTTAAACCTAGTCATCAGTGGAGACCTCCAGATACACCACTCTCCTGACTGGGGCAGAGATAGCAACTTTCTTGGCAGAGTTTCAGCCTCCAAGACTGGGCTCCTCTAGACTTTCCGGTTGATTTTGTAAGCACCTATCTCCTAGTATCCTTACAATACTTGGAGGGATTTTTGTTCTCTTCGTTGAACCCTGAGTGATACAAGCAGACAGATTGTATCTGGGAGGAGTGAAAAAGAATAAAAGGACTGCCATTGTGTGGGAAGATTGTGACAATATATGAAGTCATTCATTTGTTCATTGAGCATGTAACAGACATGAAGCGGGTGGTATTGCTAGGTACTAGGAATATCTACCTGCCCTGAAGGAGCTTACACAATTTGATGATTTCATGATATGATGATTGAGATATGTTGAGACACTATGTGCTCACAGACATGTTCTCAATTAAATGTGGAAATCATAAAAGAGGTGACCTGTAAGCTTTGTTTTAATGGATGAGTAGGAATTAGCAAGCAAAGAGGGAGGGAAAGAGCATTCCGTCTGTAAAAGGGTGAATTATTATTATTTTTTTAAACGTTTATTTATTATTATTGAGAGACAGAGAGAGAGACAGAGAATGAGCATGGGAGGGGCAGAAAGAGGAGGAAACACAGAATCAAAGCGGGCTCCAGGCTCTGAGCTGTCAGCACAGAGCCTAATGTGGGGCTTGAACTCACAAACTGCGAGATCATGACCTGAGCCGAAGTCGGATGCCCAACAAACTGAGCCACCCAGGCGCCCCTGTAAAAGGGTAAATTATTAAGAAATACTTTTAAATATCTGTGTTCACACCCCACCCCTTCCCAGGAAAGGGAAGAAAGGAAATGTGTGTTTCTCAAGACTTTAGAGGAGGAGGCTAGGGGTAATGTGGGAACTTCTTCAGTGGAAAGGGCACAGGTGGAGGCATGAGTTTGAAAACATTTTGACTAAGGAGGTAGAAGCGGTTGACCTAAGAGAGATTCTGGGCTTCCCTAGAGATTAAGGGTAAGGCATCCTCAAGCTGGCCTCAACTTTCCAATCTTCTTTACTCCCTTACCTCTCATAAGAGAATCAGAATGGCATGGGATTTCAAAGCCAAGGCCAGGTTCAGTGCCAGGGTCACCACTGACTAGCACATAGCTTTGAACATATTATTTAACTTCATTTAGTCTGTTTATTCATCTATGTAATGAGGATAATGATAATATCCCCCTCCTACAGTGTTGTAAAGATAAAATCAGATAATGGATGTGAAAAAAAGTATTGTAAATTATAAAGCACTGTAAAAATATTAGACACTATTATCTAATAGGTATAACTAAGTCTTCTTGATTCTGTCTCAAGTATATCTCTGTTATAGAATGAATTTTATCCTCTCCAAATTCATATGTTGAAGCCTAACCCCCAACGTGACTGTATTTGGTGATAGGGCCTTTAAGGAGGCAGTCAAGGTTAAAGGAGGTCATTAGGGTGGAGCCTAATCCAATAGGACTGGTGTCCTACTAAGAAAAGGAAGAAAAACTACAACCCTCTTTCTCCGTGTGTGAAGAGAGGGGAGACCATATGAGCACATAGTGAGAAGGTGGCCATCAGCAAGTCAGGAAGGGAAGTCTCACCAGAAACCAACCCTGATGGTACTTTGATCTTGGACTTCTAGCTTTCAAGACTGTGAGAAAATAAATTTCTGTTGTTTATGGCACCCAATCTGTAGTATTTCGTTATGGCAACACAAGCAGGCTAATGTAATCTTTCCCTGCAATTTTATTTCTCTTCATTACCCCTGCCCTGATTTGGTCCAGGCCCTTCTGTTTTCCACATCACCTCTGCAGACCTTTCTATATTCTCAAATACTGATAAAGTAATCTTTTCAAAGATCATACTTAAAAACTGTCTAGGATACAGAACCATCTACAGCATAGGACAAACTTCTGAGCTGAGCACAAGGCTCCTCTTGAACTTGATTTCACGTGCATGACTAGTGTTGTCTCCTGTCCTCCTGCTACACACACATCCTATGCTTCAGCCTCACTGAAATTCTTATCATTGCTTAGACATCCGTGCCCCTTTTGGCCTGTACTTTTCCTCCTTCCTGAACCGCCTCTTTCCCTCCTGATCACCTTTTCATCCCATTGTCTTACCTTTCCATCTGGCACATCTATTCATCTTTCAGCCCTGGCTCAAGTGTCACCTTCTCCCTGAAGCCCCCCCTTTACAGCTCCATCCTCAGTTCTCTTGGGAACATTTTGTACACCCATCTGTTTCAACACGGATCACACTGTTTTGTAAATATTTTGAGACTCTTTCCTACTAGATTGTGAGCACCTGAAAGAAAGAGACCTAGTCATCGTTGAATCTTCCTTCACGCTTATGAAACAAAGGAGGTACTGGATACATATGTTTTAAGTAAACAAAAAATCCCACGGTCCAGACAAGACACAGACACAAATTAAACAATAGAAAGCAGTAGAGGAACCACGAGTTATGAATCCGAGTATCCTGCATGGCCCCTAGCACAGTGTCTTGCATGTAGCAGACTCTCGGTAAATGTTGTTGAATTAAGTTCTAAGTGAAAAGTAGAGATAATAAGAGTTATGATCATTTAAATCTGGGAGAACTCCAGGATGGGACTTAAAACCTGGTATCCACCAATGTAACACCAACGATTCCATCTGATGCCTTCAAACTCAGTCCATATTCCTTCTCTCTACCTTGCCTCTCCTGCCTGTGAGCTCTTATTCATCTTTGTGTCTTGTATTCTTTCTCTATGTACTGGTATCTAGCCAGATGCTTTGCACATGATAGGCATCCAATAGGTATTTGTTGCATTTGGTTAAAAACAAAAGATTGTGCTGACTCTGGGTGGGATTTGAATAGGCTGCATAGAAGAAAGCAGAAATCTAAATCAGGGACACAGTTAATTCTCTGTTACTACTGTAACAATTTACTGCAAATTTAGTGGCTTGAAACAACACAGATTTATCATCTTACAGTTCTAGAGGTTAGAAGTCTGAAAACAGGTTTTATAGGGCTAAAATTAAAGTGTTAATAGGGCTGTGTTCCTTCCAGAGGCTTTAGGGAGAAATCTATTTCCTTGCCCTTTCCAGTTTCTAAAGGCTGCTGCACTCCTTGGCTTGTGGCCCTGCATCACTCCGACTTCTGCTTCTGTTGTCATGTCTCCTCCTGTTATTCTGACCCTTCTGCCTCCCTCTTAGAAGAACCCTTGTGATTGCATTGAGCTACTCTGATAACCTACAATAATTTTCCCAAGACCTGTAACTTGATCACATCTGCAAAGTCCCTTTTGCCATGTAAAACAACATATTCACATGTTCTAGAGATCAGGACATGGGCATGTGGGGGAGCCATTATTATGCTTAGCACAAAGAGCAAAGCTGAAGATATACAAATGTACAACTAATGTCTAGAGATGGACCTTTCCAGCTGAAACAAAGGGTTCATAAAATATTAGAGCCAGGTAAGATAGGAAAAGTAGATTGAAGGGACATTGGGTTTTAGAGATGATATAGACCTATAGATCTGAATACCAGATTAAGTTTTGGCTTCATCTTATATAAAGTTAGAAAGCTTTGAAGGGGGTGAGCAGAGAGTTAACAATGAAAGCAGTAATATAGCAGACTCCAGAAGTCCCTAGAGTATGTAAATCTGGTGGTCAAGCAAAACTAAAACTACAAGACTGGGGACCAAAAGACCACACCAGGGTAAATACACTGCTGTTTACCATCTTATCAAGTCTCTTCTTTCTGCTGGATATTGCTTGGATCACTGTTAAAAATGATTGATGAATTATTTCCCCTTTTGAATTCTTAGTTTTTTATCTACTAGAAGTCTTCAGTCATATTATAACTCTTCTGTTTTAGAAGAGTCTGCTACAGCAGTTGGGGAATTATGTGTTTGGGGTGGAGGGGGAGGAAAAGAGAGGATGAGATATGAGTTGATTGATTTGTCCAACCGTTTGGAAGAGGTTGGGCTTCACAGGAGAGTTTCAGTGGTCTGAAAAGACAGGGATTCCTCCACTTTTTGGTTGTTACTGACAGAAACTTAATGTAGGGGCACCTGGCTGGCTCAGTTGGTAGAACATGAAACTCTTGATCTCAGGGTTGCGAAGTCAAGCCCCAAGTTGAGTGTAGGAATTACTTAAAAATAAAATCTTAAAAAAAATAAACTTAATGCAGACTAATTTGCAAAAGATAATTTACCATCTTTAAATAGCATCTATATGCTGATGACTTCCAAAATGATGCTGCCAACCTGGATCTCCAGACTCATTTATATCCAATTGCCAAGTGGCTACCTCTACTTGGATGTCCAGTCAGCAAATCAAACTCATCATGGCCAATGCCTTGTTCCTAACCTTCCCTTTCCGGCTCTCCCTCAACAAATCTACTCCTTTCTCCATTTCAGTTAATGAAGACTCCACCATCCCAGTTGCTCAGGTCAAATACTTTGGAATTTTTGGTGAATTTGGGTGAATTCTTTTATTCACTCTCCACAGTCAAACTGCCAAGCAATTCTATTGGCTCTACTTTCAAATCCATCAAGAATCTGACTATTTCTGGGGTACCTGGCTGGCTCAGTCAGTAGGGCATGCGACTCTTGATTTCAGGGTTGTGAGTTCAAGTCTCATGTTGGGCACGGAGCTTAATGTAATAAATAAATAAATAAATAAATAAATAAATAAATAAATAAATAAATAAAGTTAGAGATAACTATGCTTGTATCTATAGACAAAATGTGGCAAGGAAAAAAAAGTTTTTTTTAAAAAAGAATCTGATCATTCCTCTCCATCTGCACAGCTACCCTGGTTCAAACCACTAACATCTCTCACCTGTACTATTGTATTAGCCTCTTAACTGGTCTCCCTGCCCATGCCTCTATTCAGTTTATTTTCTTTTTTTTTTTTAATGTTTACTTATTTTTGAGAGAGAGTGAACAGGAGAGGGGCAGAGAGAGGGAGGACAGAGGACCTGAAGCAGGCTCTATGTTGACAACAGTGAGCCTGATGTGGGGCTTGAACCCACAAATCACGAGATCATGACCTGAGCCGAAGTCAGACACTCAACTGACTGAGCCACCCAGGCACCCCATTCTGTTTTTTTTCAATGCAACAGCTATTATAATCCTGTTAAAACATAAGTTAGGGGGTGCCTGGGTGGCTCAGTCAGTTAAGTGTCCAACTCTTGATCTTGGCTAAGGTCATGATCTCACAGTTTATGAGATCCAGCCCTGTGTGAGTCTCTGAGCTGACAAGTGTGGATCCTGCTTGGGATTCTCTCTCTCCCTCTCTCTCTGCCCCTCCCCTGCTCATGCACACACACACTCTCTCTCTTTCAAAATAAATAAATATTTAAAAAACCCACATAAGTTAGATAATATTATTCCTTTGCTCAAAGTCCTCCAATAGCTATCTATCCTACTTTGAGAAAAACCAAAGTCATTATGGTAGCCTACAATGGCCTGCACAGTATGATTTCTGGTTACTTTCTGACCTCATCTTTTACTCCTCTTTCTCCTGCTCATTGCACTCCAGCCACACTGGACTCCTTGCTGTTCTTCTAACACATGAGGCATAGTAGGCATTTACCATCCTCTCTGTCTGGATCATTCTTCTCCCAGATATCTACATGGCTTACTCCCTTACTTTCTTCAGATATTTCTCCAAATCCAAATGTCATCTTATTGATGAGGCCTTCTCTGACCATCCTATTGAAAATTTTAACCTTTCTTCCACCTCTATCCCTTTTTAGTTTTATTTTTATTAACACTGATCCCTAACACCTGTACATTTTACTTCTTTAGTTGTAAATTTCAAAAGGGCCAGATATATGTTCTTTTTGTTCACAGATATATCTTCAATGTATAAAACAGTATCTAATATATAATAAGCCTTTCAATCAAAATTTGTTGAATAAATAAAGGAAAAGTCAAGGTGATAACTTCAGGCATGGTTGGATTCAGGTTTTCAGCATGTTACTAGAACTATGTCTCTGTCTCTTAGCTTTGCTTTCCCCAGCAGGCGTGAGGTGTGATGGGTGATGGCATGATGGCCACCAGCAGCTCCAGATTTACATTCTAACAATCCAGTAGCCCTAATGGAGAGTATCTTTTTCCTGACTGTTCCAGTGAAAGCCTTGGAAATGAGCCTTATATTCTGGGTTTGGGTCAAGTCTAAAACAGTCTCTGACGATAGGGCAAGAAAATACTGTGGTAAGGCCTGGGTCATAGGGCCCCATGGAAAGGGGGTGAAGTTCAGCTCTATTTGGACTGAGAACAGGGGACTGGGGGTTCCCTAAGAATAAAGGGGGTGCTTATTACTTGAAGAGGAGGGATGGAAACTAGGCTAGCAGAAACAACAAATGTCCATCACATCATCAGTGATGACTGATCAGCAGACCTGGCCCAGAATAGCATTCTTCTGCACCTCCCTTTTCATGTCCAGTCAGATCAACCTCTGAACTTTTGTAGGACTCTCCCCTCCTAAATGCCTTTTCACCTGTCTCTGTCAGTTAAGGTCCTCCTCATCCCTCAGTGCCCAGTTCAAATAAGAGTCCCTGGAGATAACTCTTAACAGATGTGGTCTCTCCGTGTCCTGAGCATTCTAATTGTTTTAGCATCCTACTTCTCTTGTAGTTAGCTTTACACACTATGTCCTGTATTTTACTTATTTGTATACTTTACGAGCTCCTTGCGGGAAAGGGCCGGGTGCATTTCCCGGATGTCCAAGCAGGCGCCTCACACCTTCAGCAGCCACGGTGATTCGATTCGTACCGGGGCCGCCAGGGCGCGCTAGGCGCCAGGCGCGAGGCCGCCGGGGGGCGGGAGGCGCTGCGATTGGCAGGTACGGCCGTCAATCAGGCGCGAGGGGCGAGGGGCGGGACGCCCGGGAGGCCTGTGGGCGGGAGGCGGGCCCTGCATGAATGGGGCGCGCGGCGCGCGGGCTGCAGTCAGCGCACGGGGGGGAAGCCGGAGTCTCAGCCGGGAGTGGGTGGGAGGAAGCGAGGGGGGGTGCAGGGAAGGGAAAGAGCGCGAGGGGGCGGGGAGGGGCAGCGGCAGGAGCGGCGCGCCGAGAGCGGCGAGGCGGCGGGTGTGAGCGAGAGCGGTGGCCGCCGTACGGGTCACTTCGGTGCCGCTGTCCGCTGCGCTGCCTCCGCCCTCGCCGCGCGCCACCGCCTGCGGGACCCTGTGGAGCTCCCAGCGCCCCTCACGGGGCAGAGGAGTCGAGACTAGGGGAGCCGGCGCAGAGGGAGGAGCCGGGTCGGAGCTGCCGAGCCCAAGGCCCCCGGGCGTGGAGGTGGGGGGCTGAGGCCCCCGAGGGGGCCCCGCCGCGATGGGCAACCTGGAGAGCGCCGAGGGGGGCCCGGGCGAGCCGCCTTCAGTCTCGCTGCTGCCGCCGCCCGGCAAGATGCCGATGCCTGAGCCCTGTGAACTGGAAGAGAGGTTCGCCCTGGTGCTGGTGAGAGCTGAGCCCAGTCCCTTCCCCCTCTTACGTCTCCGAGGTCCCAGCGCCCAGGGTAGGACTTTGCCCGGGTTCCCCCATCCGGCCCACCCCTTAAGGGGGGCGCTTCCGACAGACTCAGTGCCTTCTTGGCAACCTCTGAGCAGCCGCTGGCCGCCCGACAGCCCTGTCGGGGACCTCTCGACCGCGGCCTCAACCACTGGACACTTCGGAGGAGGGGTCCTCAGCCTGGGACCTCCCCAGGATCCACGCTTCTCCCTCCTCCCAGTCCCCTTCTCTGCAACCCTCTCACTTCTCCCCACTTCCCCGACAGCCTTCCCGGGTCCCTGGAATTCTCACTTCTAAGTCTCTGGCTGGTGCGGGGGAATTCAGAAACTTGGGGCCGGCCCCTTCCTCAGCTTAAGTCAGGGTTCTCGGACTGGGGAGACTGCCTCTCGTTAACATGGAGGCTTCCCAGGGAGTGGGTCCCACTTCTAGCCTAGACCAGATGTTTGGGGAGAGCGGGGGGGGGTGGGGGGGGGACGGAGAGGGGGCTGGGAGCTCTTGAAGGGGGTGGAATAAAGAGTGATGCCATTCTACTTATTTTCAGAATGGCCTGCAGGCATCCTGCAAAGTTATAGTGGATTTGCCTAAAAGGCTGAACATGTGGATAAGCCATTTCACCAGTGTATTTTTCCAATTGAAACAATACACAAACTATCCCGCCTCCCTTTTTTTCTCCTTCTTTTTATGTTAAGCCCTGGTGGCTGGTTTGTGTTCTTTGCCTGTGCTTCTTTTTAGGCTTTATGTAGGTTCCCCAAAGACCTGTGTAGATGAATTTTAAGCTGACTTTGGGAATCTCCTTTGGTGTGGGAATTGGACATTGATGTCAATGGCCCTGTGGATAGAGAGGATCTGAGCTGGTATCACTGACATGGAGCCAGAAAATATGTTGGAGGTAAAAATGAAGTTTTGGAGAAAGAAAGTGAACTAGGTGACAGAACATTTGCTAGGAGAGGTAAACCTTTGAGAAACTTGGGGAAATAGTTCCCAGTTCCTCAAAGAACTCTCTAAAGGGGTTAATGCTGCTGTTATTGTTGGTATGGCCTGAAGGGCCGACTTTGCCTTTGCCCATGCGGAGGGAATAGTTGTGGACTTAGCAGCCTTATTGGATTACATCTGCCTTGGAATAGGGAGATTAGATCTGTTGGCATCAGTGGGACTGTCTAGAGATCCTGGCCTCTCCGATGGTGGAGAGTCTGACATTAGCCCACTGGCACCACAGCCAGCTTAGAGGCATTCCAAGGGGAAGTGGTGTTACTGGCACCTCTCGGCCCATCAGGTCTGCAGAGGGCCAGAGGGATCTGGGCCACACATCCTGTGGCCCTCTGCATTTCCCCCAGCCTCCTCAAGGGGTTGGGTGAGTCAGTGATTACTAATATGCTGTGGCCAACTCAGAGGCTGAGGAGGAGAGATTGAGATTTGGTGCCCTTGAGAACAAGAGCTCAACTGTTGGGAGAACGAGTGGGAGGGAGTCTGTACTCCAGTGGGGGTGTGAACCCCCCCCCCCTCCCCAGTGAGCTGGCAGGAGGTAGTTACAGAAGTTGGAGAGAAAGGGATGGTTTGAGGTGGACTGGGTGGGGAGCTGCCTTAGATAGGGGCTGCCAGGCTACCTGCCAGGTTGTAAGAGCTCAGAACCAGAGTCAGTCATGTCCTCACTGGAGCTTGGTTGACAAGTTTGTTTAGTTAGTTGGCAAATTGATGGCTTAATATCTACAAAATGCACATGGTGTCTTGATTACTAACCAGAGCACCCAAAGAGCACAGGTCAAGCCAGAGACAGGACCACCCACTTGCAAATTATACTATCTGTATAAAGTTTTGATTTGTTTCGTCTTGGCTTTTGTTTTGGTCTTGTTTCTGTGTGCCTGAGCTGCTGCTGTTGGGGGGTTGGGACAGGGCAGGCCAGGGCTAGTTAGCTGTCTTATGGGAGGAGGGGATTTTACCTCACTTTTCCAACACAGGAAAATCATGCTTTCTTGGGAATTTGAGTTCTTCTCTGGGGGCACTTAGAGAACTCTCTTTCCTCTGCTTCTGAAACATGCCCTTTTTTACTATCCTTCTTTCTACTATCCTACTGTTTGGGAACAGTACTGGCTGTTGGATACTTGAACCTAGAGCAAGCTCAGGTGTATTTCTTGAATAGTCAGGAGAAGCATATTGTAGTAGAAAAAGCAAGGGCTGTCTTAGTAACTGTCTTCACCTCTCTGAGCCTCATTTGTAAATTTTATAGATTTCCTTATCTAGAAAATGGGGTAATAATCTCTGTCCTGGTAGGTTATGAGAATTAGATGAACCATGTATATAAGGCCCTTGGTACCCAGTAGGTACTCAATATAGATTAGCTTTTTTTCCTTGATTGTGAGTCAGACAAGTTGCTGCTTTCTTACTTTTTTCTTTCCTAGATTGTTAGCATCACTATGATTGATTTGGTTTATGAAAAAGCTATTTGGGAGTTTGTTGAAGTGTCTTGGTTAAGCGTATGGATGGATTTTCAAATCAAAGTAGGCTGAAATACTGGCCTCTCCACAGTCTCTAGTTAGAAAAGTGTTTGGACTTAAGCAAATTGCTTAATATCTTTGAGTCCCAGTTTCTTATAAATGGAGATAATAAGAGTAATTGCCACATGAAGTTGCTTTGTGCATATAATGAAACGGGAAGTCAAGTACTTAGATAGCAGAGTCTGGCATCTACTATATGCTCAGTAAGTGGTAGCTTTTAAATTTGTAGCTCCCAGCAGTGACTCAGATCTGAGATCACTGGTATTCCCAAAAAGGATTTTAAGTTTAGAAATCTGATGAAACCAATTACCCTGTTCTGTGTAGCTAGACTCAGGATATGCCTTCTGCTGTCAGATGGAGGGCTTCCCCCAATTCCACTGTATCTGTGGAAACGTATCTGTGGAAACTCCCCCCTGAAAAGAACACTGGCTGGGAAAGTTGTATCATTGTGAGTCAAGACCACAGGCTCCCAGCTTTCTGGTGTAGACACATGATCTGACCCACAGCCTGTCGGCCGAGGTTGGAGAGCTCAAGGTCTGAGGCCATGAGGTGATTTGTTCAGGACATTGATGGCAAGAGTCCTAACCCAGCCCAGTGCCCTAATGCAAGGCTTCCCTACTGCTACGCTGGGATACTAATTCCCTTATCCCTGGGAGCAGCTGAGGTCCCTGATTGGTCACCTCTGATTGGGATTAGTTCTACCATTTATCCCATGTGCTGTACAAATAGTATTATTTTCTAGGTGTGCCCTAATATGAAAAATGGTTGTGAGTCTGTGTTATGCTGTTTCATTGGGTTCCTTCCTTACCCACCCTGTCTGAACAGCAGCTCCTATTGAGTACTGACAAGTTTAGGGATGCTGCAGCTATTGGAGCTTCTCTATTAATACCAGAATGAGAACCTATCTCTGGTCTGATAAAGCCATAGTCTGTGTTTTGGTCCCAACTAGATCACTACCCAAGCTCAGTTTCGCACAAATTAGTATTCTGGCCAGTACTGGCCTTTGCTTAGATAGAGACGGGAGGCAGAGGGCTTTAAGAGCTTTGGAAGGATAGCCGTCTGCCCTTGTGTTTGTACCCTCATTTTTCTCTTTGCTGACTTATTACAAACTTGAAACAGAGTCCAAAGGTTCTGACGCCAGAAAAAACCCTGGATATCCCTTAGGAGGAGGCTCTCAGGGCCTAAGGGTGGGGTTGTATGACAGAGCCTGTCCCTACCATGGGTCCTCCTCTCACATTTCCCTGGTGATGACTGATGGCTCGGGGTTTTGCTGTAAGTGTAGCATTGATGTGGGAGCTAAGCTAAGCTGGGTGCTAGTTGTCTAAGAGGCTTCGAGGGCCTCCTTTGACACAGAAAGGGGCTGGGAAAAACTTGGACTAAATATCAAGTTCCAAATGGCCATGGTGGAAATTTTTTTCCCAGCCCTGGGGATTGTGGTGAATTAGTTCGGGCTGGAATAGGACATGGGGGAGGGAAAGGACCCTTGACAGCAGCTGGTCAGAGGAACCCCTTGCTCAGAGACCCCACTGAGAAGACCTTAGGAGCCTCATTCCCTTGACCTTCCCATATGACCCTGCCTTAGACTGGGAGAAGTGTGTGGGGTGGGGGCATAGGACTGATGGAGTGGACTTCTTGTCATTTGGGAATGTTTTCTTTGCTCAGAGGGAGTTTCAGCTTTTTTTCTTTTTTCTCTTAAAGTAGTACTCATTCCCTGAGAAAAGTATGGGTGATTTAGAAAGGAGAAAAGATTAGAGATTTATATTGAAGAAAAACATCCACATTTTCTCTAGTTCCTTTACCAAATGGAGCCAATGCGTTTTAAAACTTTTCATATTTTTCTCTGCATAAGGTTTTGTACAGTGTTGTAATATTGCTATGTATATATTTTTAATCCAGTCTGGAGTGGTGTTTTGTTTGTTTGTTTTTGGGGGGGGGGGAGTTGGCTTTGTTATTTCACTAGTTTTCCCAAGCTAGTCATTGTAAACATTTTTAAATGCTTATACAGTGGTGCCTCAAGTGAATGTACCATTGTGTACTTAACTGTTCTATTGTTGGACATTTAAGTTGTTTGCTTCTGTTTGCCATCATAAACAATGCTGTGATGAACATCTTGGTGTACAAAACCTTTTCAATATTTAGAGTTTTCCTTAGGATAGAAATCCAAAATTGAACTCGCTAGGTGGTAGGATATAAAATTTTTCAGGTCCTAAGTACATATTGCCAAATGTTTTTTAGAAAGGGGGTAATGCATGTGAGTATCCTCAAAGGGAGGGAGGAAGATTGAGAAAAGCTTCTTTTCTCCTGATTATGACAATAATACATGTTTGTTAAGCAAATTTAGAAGTTAAAAACATAACAAGTATAAACTGTGTAGAAAAGAATAAAGAAAAGAATTAAGGGGCACCTGAGTGGCTCAGTCGGTTAAGTGTCCAACTTCGGCTCAGGTCATGATCTCACAGTCTGTGAGTTCGGACCCTGCGACGGGCTCTGTGCTGACAGCTCAGAGCCTGGAGCCTGCTTCGGATTCTGTGTCTCCCTCGCTCTCTGCCCCTCCCCCACTCACACTCTGTCTCTGTCTCTCAAAAATGAATAAATGTTAAAAAAAATTTTTTTTAATAAAAAAAATTAAAATCACCTGTAATCTCACCATCTACTATTAACATTGTGATGTACTTATATATATTTTAACAATTGGGATTATACTATGAAAATTGTTTTGTAAACTGATTTTTATTTTACTATCTTAGGCATTTTCTCCTTTGTTTAAACATTCTTTAGTATTAATAATTTCATGGCTGGATAGTGTTCCATAGTACAGTACTTTCTTACTGCTTTATCTTATATTTCGCTTTTTTGCTACTATAAATAACACCGTGAAGACTATCCTGTGCATAAATATTTGTGTGCATCTCTGATTATTTAGGATAAATTGCTAGAAGTGTAATTATTGGGTCAAAGGGAATATGCTTTTTAAGGTCCTTTGAGAAATATGCTGCTAAAAAGTTGTACTAGTTAGCTTTTTCACTGATAGCGTGCATCTCTCCCTTTCTTTGTAAGCTAAACATTACTGGATGTTTAATATTTTTAAAACTTTGCCAATTTCATTCATGAGAAATGGTGTCTTGTTTTACTTTGCATTTTTCTTTCAACATTTCGTCATAAGTGTTTTGGCCATCTTTTTGTGACCTTTGCTCTCTGTTGGGGATTTATTACATATACATATTTCTATGTAATAAATGTATACATTTCCACATTTTTATTATATAACTTTTACACATATGAAAGAGCATATTATGTAACATTAAAATAATAAAAAAAATGGACACTGGTGTATCTACTGTGGAATTCTTGGAATTGCTTCCTGTCCCTTAATTTCTTCTCCCTGCTATTTTATCTGGGACGAAGAAACCCTTAGCTCGGGACTTGTTGGGTCTGGTACAAGTCTGCAGCTGGGACGGTCCAGGTGGCAGGCACACCAGTGTTTCAGAGCTCTGTCTGTGGGGAAACAACCGCTACAGCTGGTGAGAACAGGAACTGGTCATGGTGGAAATAGCTAATCTTCAGTGAAGTGAAAAAAGAAGCCAAGGTGGAAAGGAAATGAGACCACAGATCCTCCCCTGCCCCTGAGGTCGCCTGGGAAGGCTGGTTGGAGCCAGGGCCCTGGTTCTGTGGTCAAGACCAGAGTTCCGCCCCAGAACTGACTGCGGCAGGCCCCGGGGACAGCAGCACTGGCTGCCTGAAGTCGGTGTGTTAACTGGTCGGCCAGGCTGGTCACCTCCTTTCTGGGGAAGCATTTTTCCCAAGTCTGAGCTGAGCTGAAGCAGTGCCAGGGAAAGGCCGGGGGTTCATTCCAGTTCGGAAATGCACTTCAGAGAAGAGGAAGGACCTTTTCCTTTGAAGATAAGAGAGGGTGCTGTCTCCACACAGCCCTCCCACCCCAAGCTCTTTGCTGGGTACTTTAGGGCTCCCCCTTTGGATAGCACCAGTTGGGAATTTAAGGGGTTTTTGTCATCCATGAAGAAGTGTGTTGCAGAATAGAGATGAGATGAACAGCTAGAATTCCTGGGTTCCCAGTTCCAGTCTCTCTTTTGCCTCCCTCAGCAAAGCCACATCTTTGTATGTTGTTTTCCTTCCACAAGGGAGAATGAATCACCCAAGAAAGATGTGGCGCTGTCAAGCTGCCTCTCTGTCCTTGAGATACTCTAGTTTTCTTTCCCTCCCACCCTGCTCTCTACTCTTTTTATCTTTCAGAATCCTCCTCTTTCCAGATTCTCTCACCTTTTCTGTCTTTCATCCCCTCGCAACAAAGTTGTGGGTTGGGAGTTTCTGTGTGGGGTAGGAGAGGAACTGGATAGGGGTTTTTGGAAGTACCTTTCCCCTCACCCCCAGATTTACTAATTTGCATATTTCTCTCAGTTTATGAAGTACTCTGAGATCCTTAACGTGTTGCAAATAATGTTCACCACAAAGGGCTGGCAGAATTATTTACATGATGAATTTTGCCAGTAGAGGAAGGGTTTAGGCTGTTTACAATGTGATGGCTCAGTTCTTGTCCTTATCTCTTCCTCCTATCCCCTCCTCATCTCTTACCACCTTCCCAACCCCATCCAGAGTTGGGCTGGTAGCCTTGCCTCTGGTTCCCTAGAAGCATTAACAGAGCTGGTATACTCTTTTTTCCCTACTTGCTCATCGACCCAAGTCTAGACTAGAGAATGCCATACCCTCCTCCAGTCGCCCAGTGCTTCTTGAAGTAGGAGCTAGGGATGAGCCTTGTGTTTGGTACTTCATGAGATGGTTATCTTGTTTTAAGAACTGCTTACCTGAAGCTTAGAGTAGAGTTAGTTTCTGCTCAGTTTTTACAGGCTTCCTAGCAGGGAGCTGGGAAGCCAATCCCTAGATCTTCCCAAGTGTTTCTCATGAAACTTTTTAAAAAGCATCTATTCTGGGTGGAAGTAGCTGGTTTGAGACTTTTGCTGGCTCTTGCTGATTATTGGAAAGGAAGAGCATCAGTTTTGGAATCAGAAAACTTTTTGTTTTTCAAGTTTTTATTTAAATTCCAGTCACTTAACATACGGTGTGGAGTCAGAAGACATAGGTTCTGATCCCACTTTATTTATTTTTTAAATGTTTATTTATTTTGAGAGAGAGGGAGTGCACTTGCATGCATGCAGAGTGGGGGAGAGCAGAGAGAGAAAGACAGAGAGAATCCCAAGCAGTCAGCACTGTCAGCACAGAGCCTGACTCTGGGCTTGATCCCATGAACTGTGAGATCATGACCTGAACCAAGATCAAGAGTTGGACGCTTAACCAACTGAGTCACCCAGGCACCCCTCTGATCCTACTTTATAGCTTTTTTCCCTCAGCTGAATGACCTGAAGCTGAAAGCCTATAACATTTCTGAGCAAATTTCATTCTTTATGAAATGGGTAATGATAATACCTACCTGACAGGGTTTCATGGATATTTACAGTAGAAAACATAGTAAAAATACTTTGTAACCTATAACGGTTCTACCAGGAAATGTTTGTGTCATATACATTGCCCACTACACCAACTTCTGTTCCCAATAAATAAAAGTGGTTGTCAAGTGTGGGAGGTGTGATCCCAGAAGGGAGTTTTTGGAAACAAGTGGGGATATTTTGGTTATCACACTAACTGGGTGGTGCTATTGGCACTTAGTGCCTGAGGGTCAGGGATGGTAACTATCCTACAGTGTTTGGGTCAGTCAAGCACAGTAAAGAATGATCCTGTCCACATGCTGATAGCACCCCCACTGAGAATCCTCATCTACTAATCTGTACCTCCATTGCCTTGTGTCTCACTTGGGGATGAAGCTTCAGGTGCAGCGAAAGTGAAGGCACAACCATAGTTTTTGGTACTTTCTTGATTTTCCCTGTTATGCCCTCAGGCAAGACGTGGACTTCTTTTGTAACTTCTGTCTTTAGGTTTAAGGCCTGATTCCCTGATGCCCTCTGTGCTTTGGGCCCTACCCTAAAACTTACCAAGGAGCAGTGTGGGGTATGCATACTCCACTGCTGACCTTTACCCACCCCAGATAGCTCCTTAAGCCAGGGTAAAAATTCTTTTAGGTTGGGAATATGTATGAGAGATCTTTCAGCAATGCTTCTGAATCTTTTGGGTAACAGGCCCTGTTTCGAATCTGATTAGACGTGTGACCCCTGGTTCTCCCTGCCCTAATGCATATGTGCACACACAATATTTTGGGGGGTTAAAGCTTATTCTTGGATCTGCTTAGGAATCTCTGGCTTTGAGCCTAGAGTAATGGGAAGGTAGAGCTGAGTGAGTACCAGATACAAGTACTCTTGATGTTTTGTAAGGAGAAGCCCTGGTTATCAGGTCAGATGAAATGACGTCTCTTGGTGGTGGTTCCAAACAAGAGAGCTTGATCAAACTTGGCTGACTCCCATTCAGAGGGAGATATTCTGGCCCCTGGACATTTTGACTTAATTTTGATTAAGGACACTGTGTGGTGGGGTCTTCCCTTTTGAGCTATACCCTCAACCTCCAGGAACATCTAGGTAGGGATGACAGGATGTACTTTGATAAACCAGGGGAACCAGTGGCATCCTTGCAGGGAGACCCAAAGGTTAGCTCATATCCTGTGTTTGGAGGTAGTGCCATATAGGCCTAAATTCTCTGGGAATATCCAGGCAGTCGGCTTCCCAGGGTGTGCCTGAGAGGGAACTGTGAACAACCAGTCTCTAGCAGTTAAATCCTCTTGCTTTCTACCTTACAACAGCTATTGCTACTGCTACTACTAAAAGACTTTTAAATGACCTGTATGTTTTTTGGCTGCTTGGAATATTTCATAGTAAAATCTCTGAAGAAAAATTCAGATCTTTTAGGGGCCTTATTATGAAAAAAAGTTTTTTTTTTTAAGACAGCATTAAAAACATTTTCTTCTGGGTAGAGTCTCCCATCTCATCCTCATAGGAATAGATCAGTTTCTGGTTTCCACCAAATGCCTCAATTTAACTTGCCTAGGTTAAGGAAAGAGAATTAACATTTGTTGGGTATATGCCACATGTTCTACATGCGTTATGTCAGTTAACTTGTCAACAACTCTGTGGGGCATTTATTTCACTTCTATTTTACAGGTGATGAAACCAAGGCTCAGAGCGGTTAACTAACCTGGAGAAGGTCTCTACTTAAATGTCATTTACTTAGAGAGGCCTTCAGCAAAAATTTTTAGTTAGTTTTTTTTTTGTTGTTGTTCATGTTGAAAGGACTGCTAGAAATACAACTTTTAAAAAATGCTTAATCTTTGATTGTATACATAGATTTGTATAACGCATAGAAACATGTCTGGAAGGATACAAATAGAGCTAAGAAGAGTGGTTATCTCTGGGATGGAAGGGGGAACCATATTGGAAGGAACAGGAAATCAAAGGGAATTTAATTTACCTTTATCTACAGTGTTTACATTTTTTACAAGGAGAATGTACTTATGTGTTACTTATGTAATTAAAAGTTCAAGGAAAGGAAAAAAAATTCTTAATCTCACTAGAAGTCAAGAAAATGAACATTTAAAATATACACTTTATGCTAATCATCTAGCAAAATTTTAGAGATTGATAATGTCTGTGGTTGTCTTTAATAGTACAATAATACACTATTAATGGTAGGGTAACTTAGTAGAGGCATTTTAGAGGGCATTTTATAGTGTCTATCAATTTCAAATGTGCATACCCTTTAACCAGGCCATCTTCTAGGAAACCATCCTACAGAACTGTTTACACATGTACATGAAGGTACATGTAAAGAATCCTCAGGGCTGCATTGTTTAACAGTAAAAAACTGGGAACAACCCAATGGTCTATTTTGTGGTCAAATCTGTTTCTCTTCCATTCACCTAGTTACTTAAGACAAATGCTGGGAGTCATCCTTAATTTTTTCCTTCTCCCTTTCCCATACCCTATCAGCAAGCCCTGCTGATTCCATTTCTAAAAATATGGCTCAGATCTACCCATTCTCTCTATCTCTACTGCCACTGCCTCAGTCCAAGCAATATCAGCTCTTACTTGTATCACCAACCAACTGGCCTCCCAACTTCCCCTATTGCCCCCATTCCCCTTTCTCCATCCCCCTATTAATTCTTCATAAAGCAGCCAAATTTAAAGTCTAAATCACATAGCATCTTTCCGCTGCTTAAAACCTTTAATGGCTTCCTTTTGTACAATAGAAAAAAAGCAAACTTCTGGCATTGGCCCTTAAGATTTGTACATTGTTTGGTCCTGCTGACCTCTTTGACCTCACTCACCCTCCTGTTTACCAAGCTCCATGTTAGCCTTCTTTCATTTCAGTACAAGCTCCTTTCTGTCTCAGGGCCTTTGCACAAGCTGTTTCCTCTTCTGGAATGCCTCTAGATCTCCAAATGACTTGATCCAGCGTATACTTCAGGTCTCAGTTAAAAAACAAAAATACCGCCTATTAAAAAAAGCCACCTCTCAGAGAGGCTTCCTTCACTTATTATTCTCTATCTTAGCATCTTACTAATTTTTTGTATTGTTTTTTTATTTTTAAATTATTTGTTGATTACTTTTTATTATCTGTCTCCTGAGCCTGTTGACTCCATGAGGGTGGAGACTTTATGTATGCTTATCACTGTACAGCCAAATAACTGGCCCTGGGTAGGCACTCAGTACATGGCTGTGGCTGATGGGAATCTCCAAGCTGTGTGTGTTTGTGTGTAAATATAATCATCTAAAAGAGCAATTAAAAGAAGACTGCGTATAATGCTTTATAAGTCGCATATGTTTATATGTAAACATATAGAAAAAAGGCCTGGAAGAGTCAACACCAAACTGTCAATTGTGGTGACCCTTGGAGGGGAATGGATAGAGTTGGAGGCTGAACAGTGACTTATTTTTTATTCTGTAAGCTTTTGATTTGATTGAAAAAAAAATTTTTTTTATAATATGTACTTGTGCATTTATTCCTCCTCTGAGGCAAAAGGGGGAAAAATAGGGGAGGAATACTCAACTTTTATTGCAAAGTAGAAAGTTCCTCCTTCTTATTCTCTGCACTAAGGCAAAAGAAGAGCAGAAGAGAAAGGACACCAGTGGGGTCAGCAACTGGCCGCACCCCATTCCCTGCCCTGTGCTGAGCTGGCACTAGTTTTTAGAGTAGAAAGAATCCAGGAGATGCTCTTCTGCCCTGAGGCTGTATTTTAAATTCTTTAATGCCATCATGATCTTGGTCCCTAGATGTAGCCAGCTTGTGTATTTTTAGCCTCTTTTATTTCTAGGACAGTGAAAGCTGCAGCTCCAGCCTTAGCAGAGCTGTAGCAGGTGAAATCAGCAAAGAGAATAAATGTGAGCCCTGGACTTCACTGCAGCTAAGTTTCTCAAAGTCAAGTCAGTTTAGCAGCCCTGACCCCCAGGGAAGCCACATTCTCTAGATTCTTGTCTCCCAGGAATACAGATAGCTAATCATGTTCATAGCTAACATTTCCTGAGTGCTGATGGGGTGCCAGGCACGGTGCAAAGCTCTCCACACATCATCTCATTTAGTCATCACAATTGTATGAAGTAGTTATTATTATCTCCATTTTATAGGTGAGGAAGCTGAGGACCAGGGAGGCTCACTTAGGATCACACAGTTAGTAAGTGATAAAGTCAGGATTTGAATCCAAGCAGTCTGACTGCAAGCCCATGTTCTAAACTATGGTTTTCTTCTCTTTCCAGAGTCAGCCCCTTGTCCTCAGTGCTGCTTTGGAGGGGATTGTGTAGATTAAGGCAGAATATAAGGGAAATTCCAGAACAAGTTTTCCTCTGCTAAGAGGTGTGGTGGGAAGATTTGGACTTGGGAATCAGCTAGACTTATCCCACCAGGACATGGGCTATTCAAGTGTTTGGTTTTGGTTTTCGTTTTTGGGGGGATTTTTGCTTTGTTTTTTACTCACTATGTGCCAGAGATATCATTGGGTATACGCTGGTGGTGAAAAAACAAGTATCACCTCTGCCTTTGTGGAATTTAGAGGGAAAGACAGATATTAAGCAAATAAATACTTAATTGCAAATTATGATAATGTGCTTAGAGGCAAAGAACAAGTCGTTAGGAGAGTGCATAACAAAGACTCCCCCTAAATGAAGGCCAAAAATGACGTTGGAAGTTTAGGAGAGATTTTCTGCTTTCATTTCATTTTTCTGCCTTTCTTGACTTATTAAGAAAATGTGTCTTGGGTGCCTGCTATAAACATAGCACTTTCCTGAGTACTTCAGAGAATTCCAAAGAAATAGAAGACAATGATCACTATCCAAGTCGGAGAGACAAAATATATACTTAGAACTGTACTTTGAATAAGTGTGTGTCATCAGATTGTCTACAAGACTCTTTGTGTACCTCAGTCTTATCCATAACATGTGCATCTGGTCACATGCATTTGTGAAGGCCAAATGAGATCGTGAGGTGATGGGGTCACACAGTTACAAGTACAGAAGGATTGGAGAGTTAGGGAAGGATCGGTGTGGCAGAGGATTGCTAACCAGGCAGTACTCTAAGAAGGACAGGGACTTCCAGTCAGGTCAAAAGGTGACAGGTGTGGATCAGGAGTTAGGAGGCTGTTCTAGGCCAGAGCAGATGGGAGGAGATTAAAGAGATTAAAGAGGAAGAATGAGGCAGCCATGTGAGGGGCAGCCAGGAGCTCTGCTGCTGGGACAGAGGAGCCTAGTTACAGACAGAGGCTGAGCTTGGATCAGGATGGATGATGGGCAGTTCACAGAGTTTTGTCGGAAGAGTCCCTGATTGGTGGAAAAGGCTGTGGAGGCCTTCTTGCCTAGGCTTTCAGTGGGGAATAGAGATTAGTTGGTAAGTGGTTCATAGCCATTCATGGGTTTGCTCTTTAAACTGAACAATTGAAATATAGGAGAAATGAATGGTGACTCAGTCCTTATAGGTTACAAAATCAGAATAATTTCATGTAACTATCACTGGATAGAGGATGATCCATATGTTACCCCTGAACTGCAGAAGTCCAAAAATTTAGAGGATTCCATTTCTAGTCACCAGGTTTTGGGCATTCTTTCCTTTGCCAAATCTCTCTTACCTTCTTTTAGTATGAAATCTTATCTTGCACTAAATAATTTATATTGTTAACAATGTCTTGTTCACAGTAAGTGCTCAATAAATGTAGCTCATTGTATAGTAACAGTATCTAGTGTTTGTGAGCCGCTTTCTACCTCCTAGTGTTTTCTTGCACACTATTGGGGTGGAAGGTAGAAGGATGGTACCATACCCTCTTCCAGCTAGTCATCCAGGCCAGATGCCTGGGAGTCACTCTAGGCTACTGTTCCTCTCACCTTCTCTCCATATGTACTGCCAGGCCATAGTTGGTCCTCATCAGTTACCTGGTCTGTTGTAACAGATTCCTTAGTGGTCTCTCAACCCCAGTCTTGCAGACCTACCTGCACTGACCCCTCACATAGCCATATGTAAAGACCTCGGGGAAGGGTTTTCTAGGAAGAGAGAACAATCTATGCAAAACCAGAGAGTGGGAAACAGTTCTGCACAGTTGAGGACCTGCAGGAACATCAGATTGGTTTACAAGAATGCTGGAGAGAGGTGAGCAGGGCCTAGGTCACGGGGGACCTTGTCAGCCTTGGTAAGGAGTTTGGATATCAATTGTAGAGGGAGTGACCTGATCTGCTTTATAATGTTAAGAGTTCACTATGGCTGTTGTGTGGAGAGTCCCGGAATCTGGCTCCCCTCTGGGCAGTGTGGTGGCCTGAGTGATACCAGGCTCCTCACTCGACTTTGCCCAGCAGAGTGATCATGCCCTCTGTCCTTTCAGGTTTGACTGGTGCCCAGTCCTCACTCCTATACCCGCCCTCAGGCCAGAAAGGGCAGTGCCTGTGCTAAGCTGGCCTCAGTGTTTGGCGTGCCTGCCAGTGGCCTGAGCCTATAATTTGGCGGGTTGGCTGGTTACAAAAATAAAAAGTGCGACCTATAACTAAAGCTGAGTGGATTCAGTAAAGAGGGAGCTTTTAATTTGCAGAGGTCCTGGGCTGTATTTAAGTGGAGGAGAAATGTGTCTCCTCCCTAAGAGCTGCTCCATTTTCTCCCTTTAGTACCTGCTCTGGGGAGGGTTGGGGTTTGGGGATCTGGGGGGTGAGCTGTGCAAAAGTTTAGGGGGATATTTGGAAGGGATGTAAGTGTCCAACAACAGGTTTGATGGGGCTTCCTGCAAAGGCAATATTATTCAGTCTTCTTATGTAGCCCACTGGGATAGAAGTAGAGTTTTTAAACGATTTATTTGTTTATTCATTCATTCAGTCAGTCAGTCAGTCAGTCAGTCATTCAACAAAGTTTATTGAGTGCTCTGTATCTTAGACACTAGGGATACCATAGTAAATGAAAGAGACAAACTTGCCTGGCAGAGTTCATGCTGTTGGGGTGAACAATAAACAAATGTATAGGTATGCAGTGTAATGTTAGGTAGCAGTAAGTGCCATGGAGAAGAAGAAGGTAAGAAGAGTTATAGGGGCAATATTTTAGATAAGGTGGCAAGGCACTTTTGGGGGATGAGGTATAAGAGAAAGTGAAGGACTACTTTCTGTAGACTCTGGATCCCAGCTCCTGAGGGAGTGTGTCTCAAGAAGGGGGCTCCCTCTGGCAGCACAGCGAGTCTGGACAAGGGTCAGATTAGCATTCATCTGGAGGCACAGCTGGTTCCTAGCCCCAAGTGGGTCCCTGTCAGAGCCTGTGGTCGTCTCTTTCCCCAATCCACTTGTCAAAGCGGTTCGCAGGGCTGGGCAGGGTCTTCACTGATTGTAAATAGTTACTTATCTTTCAAGGGCTCCTCAGGCCTGATTCTCAAGATTTCCTCAAGTCATTCTGTGTGTTCTTAGCCAATGGAAGAATAAGAAATCTGACCTAGGAAACTGCAGGGAGTTCAGGGATTCCTTTTGCCTGCTCAGCCAGGCCTTTTGCAAGAGCTTTTGGGCTCAATGAATCTGGATTTGAACCCTGGTTCTGCCAGTTATTATCTCTGTGACCTTGGGCCAGGGCCTTAACTTCCTTGAGCCTTAGTTTCTTTATATAATCAGGATAATAATACTTCTAGGGATTTTGTGAGGATTAAATAACATATATAAAGGATCCAGGGCAGTGTCTGGGATACTGGGTGCTTAATAAATTTTAAGTAGAAATATTCTAAGACCACTAACCTCATAAAGTAAGGGATTTAGTATTAAGGAGCCCAATAAGAATATTCAAGAAGTATGAATTATTGTTGATGGGTAGGGATTGGTTTTATGTACCTCAAGTGGTAAAATCACTGAACTGCCCACCACGCGGTAGCCACCTTGCTTTACCACTTGACGACGTTGGCCTTGTCATGACCTATCCAAAGGCCTTAGGATCTCTAGGAACTGGCATAGCCCTTGACCTGCCCTTTAGCACATTTCATTTCTTATACAGCCGTGGAAGGATCAGACTTTAAGAGCCTTCTGGACTGGGGCATTTAGCAAGGCCAGAACAGTTAGCATAAGCCTGCCCAGGTCCAGACGTGTGCTCCTGGGACAGTACTGAACCCTGGGGTGGTAGGGGCCACTCTTATGTGGGTTCATTTGTAGATTGGAGATCACATACTCCCCTCCCCTCAGTGGCAGCCTTAGAGTGAGGCCCATACAGTGTTCTAGAATGGATGGATGAGAGCTAACTGGGGAAGAGTGTCTTTGTTTAAACCTTCTGTGTCCAGAATATGCTTGAGCCCCTTACTTTGGACAGGCTTCTTGTTTGTGGTTGTGGTTATTTTGTTTTTACTCACTGCTCAGCGGAATCAGCATCACATAAGCACTCATTATCCTCAGGCCCTGGCAGTCAGGGCACTTGGTGAATCCCTTGTAAAGTGCTCACGTCTGCAGATTATTTTCCAATGCATCTGGCATGAGTTCCAGAATGATGGTCCAATAGCAGCTATTACTCGCTCCCTTTGGGTTGGCTAATTACTGCTGGCATCATGGGTGACTAAGGAAGTAAGAATCTGTGCTTTTATGGGACAACTGGTCCTGGTGAGCTCCCAAGGCATTTACTTGTCATTTCACCAGAATATTCTTGTTAAAAGTTTTGAGCATAAGCTCAGGAGGTGTGAGGGGTAGCCAGCTAGACAGTGTCTAGTGGCATTTGGCTTCTCCATTGATTCTTTCCAAGAATTGTAAAGAAATCATCTAGGACCTGTTGCTGCAGATGCCCAGGGAAATATCAAGATGGTGTCATAACATTATAAAAATACTACCAGCTGCTTCCGATTGTCTTGGAAGCAAGAGGGCAGGCAGCTTAGTCCATCCTTATTCTGTGGCAAGGCAGGCAAAGATTCCTGTCAGTGCTCTGGAGGGCCTCTGAGGCTGTGAACTGAGAATGGTTAAGGTGTCATCTTCCCTGCCCGGAGAGGGGAGAAGGACACAATGCTAGCCCTCAGAGATTTGCTGAGTGCAGCCTAGCCTTCATTCACTCAGTAAGCATTTATTGAGCACTTAAAATTATGTTAAGTGTTAAGAAAAGTAAAGATGACTAAGACCATGTCTGCCCCCAGGAGTTCAGTCTAGAGGGGGAGACAAACACACTAAACATATAATTGCAGTATACGGCTTGGGAAGTGCAATGGTATAGATAATGCAGGAGCATCTGGGGAGCACAGAGGAGAGGTGGGGCTCAGGGAATGCTGCCTGTGGGAGGAAATCTATGCTGGCTAAAGGGATAATTAGGAGTTGGAGAGAAGTGTAGGAGAGAAAGCATTCTAGGTAGAGGAGACAGCATGAACAGAGGCAGCATAGTGAGGCAGAGCAGATAGGTTGAGAATCCTCATGCAGCCACTTGAAGTCATTGAATTGTAAGGTGTCAGGCAGAGTGGTGGGAAAGAAGACAAGGGTCGTAAGGAGGTTTTGAATGCCGTGCGGAAGGGACTATACTTCCTACTTTTTGTACAGAGTGGCATGGTCAGATTTTGAGTTGTGGGTAGGTCAGTCTGGCAGCCATGGGTGGGAATCAGAATTGGAGGTGGGCCGCCGAGTGGGAGGCCTTGGTAGTGGAGTGATGGCAGTGGGTCTGAACCAGGGCTGGTATGTGTGATGGAGACCATGGGACAGACTCGATAGATAGTTACCAAAATGAAATTTGGGGGACTTGGGGTGCCTGGGTGGCTCAGTTGGTTGAGTGTCTGACTCTTGATTTTGGCCCAGGTCATGATCTTAGGGTTGTGGGATCAAGCCCCAGGTCAGGCTCTGTGCTGCGCATGGTGCCTGCTTGAGATTCTCTCCCTCCCTCTCTCCCTACCCACCCCCCCCACAAATTGAGGGGACTTGACAATTGATTAGATTTGACATTGGGAAGATGGAGATGAGGGACAAGGGAGGAATTCAGGATGGCACCGGGTTTCTAGCTTGCTAGGTTAGCTAGATGGAGGTTCCACTGGTTAAGAACATAGGAGAGAAAATAACATAGAAGGAAAAGTGATAAGGCCATTGTGAGACACATGAAGTTGAAGAGCCTGTGGAAGTCCAGGTGGAATGTCTAATGGACTGTTGGATATTTAAAGCTGAAACTCAAAGGAGAAGTCTAGGATGGAAATAAGTATTTGACAGTCATCTGTGTCTACTGGTCAAGTAAAATTGGGCCTGAAACATTTTCATGCCTTTCTCTGTATCCCCACAGACAGCACAGCCCTTTAAGTGACTGGGAGGGACAACAACTAGGACATATTCACTATCACAAGGAGAGGACAGACTCGGTAGGAAGAGTGGTTAGTTGAAGGGGCCAAAAATAGAGATTTGTGGTAGAAATCAGACCTCAGGTTTGCACACTACTGGTTTAACCTGAGGAAGTCAGGAGACAATGGGGAAGTGATTTGAGATAAGGTGGAACACTAAAGTCAGCTTAGCAAAATCTCCAGAAAGTTAGAGGAATTGTTCCAGATCACTCAGCAGGGTGCCTTAGTCAGTGATGCATTTGTGTCTCCCTGAATTCTGGTCCCAGCTTTCCTGTGAATCCCCTGGGTGACTGATGGTGTCTCGGTCTTATCTTTCAAAGGGGAGTGTGTGCAACTGCTTTAACCTAGAGAATTAAGAAACGTATAAATAGATATATTAACCTATGCTGTTCCACTCTATATAGTCTCACTTTTATGTATTTAAAAAAATTGTTTTAAATTTATTTTTTAATGTTTATTAATTTTTGAGAGATAGAGAGATGGACAGAACACAAGCAGGGGAGGGGCAGAGAGAGAGAGGGAGACACAGAATCTGAAGCAGGCTCCAGGCTCCAAGCCTGTCAGCACAGAGCCCAATGCGGGTCTCGAACCCACAAGCCATGAGATCATGACCTGAGCCGAAATTGGATACTCAACTGACTGAGCACCCCGGTGCCCCCCACTTTTATGTATTATAAAGCTATGAAATTGTATTTTGAATGGGTGCTTAGAAGTTAACTCCTGGAGCTGCTCATCCCAGTTACTGTTTACAGAACTCTTCTCCCGTGCCAGGCACCATGCAAAATCCTTTTCATTTATTCATTCATCCCTTCATTTAATTCTTATAAGAAGTAGATACTATAATCTACATTTTATAGGTGAAGAAACTTAGGTTCAAAGAAATTTAATAACTTTTCCACTGTCTCATAAAAAGTACCAGGATTCCATCTAGGTCATCCCCGATTTCAAAGCCCACGCTGTTATCTGTAGCACTCTGAGTGTTTATTTATTTTTTAAATGTTCATGTATATATTTAGAGAGGGGGAAAGGGGCAGAGACAGAGAGGGAGAGAGATCCCAAGCAGGCTCTGTGCTGCCAGGGTAGATAGAGCCCGATGCGGAGCTTGATCCCACGAACCGTGAGGTCGTGACCTGAGCTGAAATCAAGAGTCGGATGCTTAACTGACCGAGCCACCCAGGTGCTCCAATAGCACTCTGAATGTTTTAAATGCCATTCATATATAAGGGAACTGTCACCACGTGGTATCCAAGAAGGCAGTTCCCTTGTCTCTTTGCGCTGTGTGGTCTTCTTCTTACTCTGGGACAGAAGTCTTGAACTTTAGGCGTCTGGCACACGTACCTTGTTTAGCTGGTTTTACCCCAGTCACGCTGGCCAGGGAAGCAGTGTTTAATAATCAACCAAAGCCAGTCAGACAAATCCCGGTGGACCTTCCCAAGTTAGAATGGAGATTTATATTTATTCATTTTTTTTGTAAAGAGATGGCAAGACATGGTAGAAAAAGCCATCCTGGCAAAAGTTATGTTGGAGGCCACATATCTGGATTGGAATCTGAGTTTTGCCATGTTCTGTGTGATCTTCAGCCAGTTGGTTTCAGCTTCTTAATTCTCTCACCAATTAAACAGGCATCACATTTACCTCCAGTGGTTATTGAAGGCGGTAAGGGAGATTATGTGAGAAAAGTGCCTGGCATGCAAGAGGTGCTCAGTAACCCTCTCCTCCCCATCTGTGGCCCTGAGTGAATATGGCAGTTAGGATGCCAGACATCTCAAGAAGCAGAGAAGATTCAGGATCTCTTTGGGTCATGGGGTGGGAACTCTCAGAAGGCTTCTGAGAGATGTTGTGTTTTGCTTGTGTGTGTGTGTGTGTGTGTGTGTGTGTGTGTGTGTGTGTGTGTTTCCTAGCTGGACAGTCAAATGAGATGTAAAAAATCTGGGGCACTCAAAGGTGCAATTGGTGTGTGGGCACCTACGGCACCTCTGTCAAGCTCTGGCCTTAAAGGCATTAGGGGGACAATGTTGGGAAGACAGCTTCGGTCAAGAGCATACCGGAGTCGTTATTGTTCCTCCCCGCCGAAGCACTGAGGACAGACCCCCATTTGAGAGCAATTGAGAAAGCAAGGAGAGACAGAAGACTTGTAGTGCCTCTCCCCAGCTCATAGGACTTGTGACAGATGTGTGCCCTTGTTGGGCCTCAGTTTATCCTTCCATAAAGCAGGAGTCATGCCCCTCCCACATACAGTCTGGAAGTAGGAAGGGATTCATTAAGTTTTATGGTTTGGTAATAAGCTCCTGGATTTATAATGAGACTCCTGGAAAGCCGGAGCCGGGTCCGTCGCCAGTGTACTGGGTGAGATGGAGTGCTGCCCCCAGCTGGCCTCCGCTGTCCACGTGGGTGGCCCACCGCACCTATTAAACTTGTTCTGGGTGCCAGACATTTTTGTTTAGGAAAAGCGTGTTCAAAGCAAAGTCCATGCCCTCATGGAGCTTACAATGTAGTTTGGGAAATAACACAGAATGTGAAAGGTGAATAACAATATGAGAGAGAAGTGGTTTTTCCATGACATCTTGTAGTTGAAGGATCTAGTACAGTACCTGGCCTAGGGTAGATGTTTATCAATTGCAATTTCCCCTTTCTTTGTAAATATGTAGGAGTTATCACAAAGGAACACATGTCTTCCAGTTGGCACAGTGTGTGATAACATAGAGGACACTAGAGTTGTTGAAGGTGTGACTGAATATGATTGTCAATAGGAGGTGAAGGGCAAAAAACCTCAAGGAAGTTCAGACAAAGGAGTGTGAAATCTGGGTGGTTTGGGGGAGGTTCCATGAGGAAGGTTGATTGTATTGATCCTGAAGGATGCGTACAATTTGAAAAGGCACAGAGAAGGGCTAATGTAATTCATTGTCTCATTGTGTGAGGTTACAAACTCAGGCTTTGGAGTCAGACCTGGGTCCAGATCCCAGCCCCACCACATACTTGCTCTGTGAACTGGGGCAAGTTCCACAGCCCTTCCAAGCCTTTGCTAACTCGCCTATAAAATGGGAATAATGCAGGGTGCCTGGGTGGCTCATTTGGTTGAGGGTTGACTCTTGGTTTTGGCTCAGGTCATGATTTCATGTTTCGTGAGCCTGCATCGGGCTCCATGCTGACAGTGTGGAGCCTGCTTGGGATTCTCTCTCTCCCTCTCTCTCTCTCTCTCTCTCTCTCTCTCTCTCTCTCTTGCTCACTTGCTCTCTGCCCCTCCCCTGCTCACTCTCCTCTCAAAATATTTTTTTTTTTAGTGGGAAAAATGCTAGTCCCAACTTCATAGAGTTGTTGTGAGACTTAAGTGAGATAATTCATATATAGTTCTTACCACAGTTCTGTGAATAAATGTTAGCTTTTGTCATTATTACTGTTTTCATTTTAATAGTAGTATCATTATTATCCTATTCATAGCCACCTACTTACCTTAGCTCCTAAGACCCTTTATGTTCTGGCTGTTCCCTGCCTACTGTAATTTCCTCCTATACACCATCATTTCATTATGGCAAATCACTTAGGGACTTCTGGACTTTTTATGATGTTTTGTGCTTCCAGGTCATGGAGATGCTGTTTCCTTGCCTAGAATATCACCATCTTCCCCTCTTTCATTGCCTTTTCCTGAGTCCTTCCTGCTTGATGTTTAAGACTAAATCCTATAGAATCTCTTCCAGGAAACCTTCCTTGGTCACTCTCTCCAGTTAGATGTTGCCTCCCTGGGCTCCTACAGCCCACGTGCAGCTTTTCACAGTAGTGCTGCCTACACTCACCCTCGTTTGCTTATCTACCTTGCCCTTTGGATGTAAACTTCCTGAATATAGGGATCCTGCCCTATTTATTTTTATATTCCCAGCTCCTAGCTTAGTGCTTGGCATATAGTTGTTTTCCAGCTAAATGTTGAATAAAAAACCCAAACAAACAAACCAACCAACAAACAAAAAAACGTAACTAGCATTATATGTAACATTTACTATCTAGGTTCTGATTTAAATGCTTTACATATGTTAACTTATTTGATCATCATAGCAACCCTATGAAGTAGATACTATTTTTACCTCCATTTTATAGATGAGGAATCTGCATCTCATAGAGATTAAATAATTCTCTCAAGGCCACATAACTGGTAAGTGGTAGAACCAGGATTCATGCCAGGACAGTGTGGCTCATCATTCACTGCTTTAACCACGCTCTGAGGTTGTGATAGGATATTTATTGGATGTCCAAGAAAGGGTGAGGAGACATTAGCCAAAATCACACCTCTATGAATACATTTTTAAAGGCATTAGTAAATGTGTGGAGACACTGTTGGGGTGGTGGTGGGTAACCTTCCCACTTTCACTTATGAAAGATTTGCTAGAAAAGGTGGGATTTCGCCTGTTCTTAATAGAAGAAGAGGCTTGGCTGACAGTTTGGAATGATCTCTCTAGGGTGTCATGGAGCAGAACACTTAAATCTAGGAAGAAGAAGAGTATATGTATGGGGAAATTGAAGTTGCCCGGTCTTTATAGAGCACCTACTACAGTGGTAAACAACCTGGTAGTGATCCCTCTGGTGGTGATCCCTGTGCTCAGGAGCCTGTGGTCTAGCAGGCTGTAAGAAGATGAATCTAATTATAGAGAAAGGCAGGGAAATGACTCAGATTTGTGACATGAACTGAAAGACAGAGTTTAAACTCAGCATGAGGAGTGGGAGCTTGCTGAGAGAGCTGCAGCATCTAAAGAAAGTGATTTGTGTTACAGTAGATGAGGCAGATTATAGGAGAGAGAACCCGGAAGTAGAAAGGGCAGTAGTGAGAAGTTGGATAATCCCCTCCAAAAATTACCAGGGGCCAAAAAAGAAGTTGGTGGTAGAGAGGTAGTAGCAGGATCAGTTACTTATTAAGCACCTGCACATGATTCAAAAAAGGAAAAGGCAGGGTGCCTGGGTGGCTCAGTTGGTTAAGCATCGGACTCTTGATGTCGGCTCAGGTCGTGATCTCATGGTCGTGGGATGGGGCGCTGCACTGGGCTTTGCACTGAGTGTGGAACCTGCTTGGAATTCTCTCTCTGGCTCTCCCTTGCTCACGCTCTCTCTCTCTCAAAATAAATAAATAAACATTTAAAAAAAAAAACAAAAAAGGAAAAGGCATAATGCCTACCCTCAAGACATTCATGTTCTAGTTGTGAGTAGAGGAAACACACACATGAAAGACACTATATGGAACACATTTAATTTGTGCTGAGGTCCATGATATCAGTGACCAGGTATTTTCTTTCTTGTTGCTTCACCCATCTGGACTTCATTTCCAAGGTCACGTCATGGTCCAGAGTAGTTGTTGAAGTTCTAACCATTATCTCTGCATTTCAACCAGCTGGAAGCAGAAAGGAGAAAAGAAGAGTATTCTCCCTCCTTTTAATGACAGCTCTCAGAAATCATACACACTACTTCTGTTTATGTCCCACAGGTCACATAGCTATACCTAAATGCAAAGGAAGATGAGAAATATATCAATGCTGGGCTGCCAACTGCTCAACTGAAATTTGGAGATTCATTACTAAGGAGCATGAGGAGAAGAAGTTGGGGCATAGCAAGCAGGTCTCTGCCATATCGTTTTTCACATATGATTACGCTTTGGAGCTCAGAAGAGGGGCTGATTATTTTAGGCTGGGTGGTCACGGAGCTGATGGATTTTGAGTCAGTAAGAGGTAGGGATTCAGGAGATTGGGGAAGCATCAGTTACAAGCAACTCCAACTACAAGCAAGAGTGGCTGTTCCAGAAGAGGACAAGGCTGGTCAGAGATGCCAGAGCCAACCCAGGCAGAATCCCACCTCTGAATCTCTTTCTTATTTTAAGATGTTAAGAGCAGCATGCCAAAGTTCAGGTTTTCTTCTGTGAATGATAAGAAGTGAGAGAAGATATCTTGTTTGAGAAGAGACATGGTTTATCTTATGTTGCTGAGAAGTTGAGAAATTTCATCCATGTGCAGGTTGGAGGAGAAGGAGGGCTGAAAGTAGGGATGCTAGCTGGAAGGTTATCCCAGAGGGTCAGGAGTAAACAATAAGGGCCTATCTGATGGTGATAGTGGGAATGGAAGGGAAGGTATGGATGAGAGGCCCTGGGAGGGATGTGCGTTGAGTCTCGGTAAGTAACAGGCTGTGGTCTGGGGAGAGAGAGGAAAATGCCCTTTGTGGGACGTTAGTATTGTGTCTTCTGAGAGGTAGCGCTGCCTATCAGGGCTCCCCAGGCAGGAGGGCAGAATATCATGAGGAGAAGGGGGCACCTTGGCTGTCCACAGGGAGAATGTGAGGCTCTCTGTCTCAAGCCTCCTTAGCTTTGGAAATCTAGCTGCCCCCAGCAGAATAGTTTCCATTCTGCGTAACTGGGGAGTGTGTGGGTCTGGCTAACCGCGAGGAGGGGCTGAGGAGCCAGCAGACAGATCAAGTTGCTGTGGCAGTAGCTTTTTAGCTAGGGCCTGGGGGCTCTGTTGGGAAGAGCTAACATGAGTTCCCCTACGTGAGCTTGTGTGCTCCTTGACCGAATAGGCCATAAGGGATGTCCTCAGCTGGCGTCTGGACGCCAGGTTACCTGACATCAGGTGTGAGGCCAACAGTGTGGCAAAGGTGGAATTGGGGATTTGCTGGCATTCGGGATGTGGCCAACTTCCTTTGCCTTCCAGGGTCGAATCTAAAGGTCCTCCAGGGTTAGGAAGAGGCCTTGGGGGTACGGTTATATTTGGAAAAAGCTACCTCTTTGATTGATGCTGGCCTTTTAGGGCCTCTCCTTCCTCTGACTTCCCTGGTGTGGGTTGCAGAGCTCAGCCCGAGACATCTGGTGAACCCATCTCTTTTTCCTCCAGGCTGCCCAGGGACTTGGCCCATAACTGCTCAGCAAGTCATTTCTGGTTATAGAGTCATCAGTGACCACAGAAGCACGTTCTCCAGTCAGGGCTCCAAGCCCTGTGAAAGCTGGCCTTCCCCTGGCAGCTCATCCCCAGAGCGATAGCTCCAAGGAAACAAAACCAGAAAGCTACACCTACCCAGTACAAACATTTAGTCGAGGAGCACCTACTTTTCTGATGTCCTCTGTCGTGAGGTGCCCCAGCAAATTTCCCCTAAGTGTGATAGGGCAGCTGGGGCCTAGAGGAAGCCGTGTGTGGCTAGAGATGTGTTGCATGTCTGCAGCCTGAGCTCCCTGCAGGAGCTTGCAGCCCGAGGGCAATGAGGAACAGAGGCCAACTGCACTCCTGAGGCAGCACCAGGGCTGGAGGCCTAGAATGCACCTCTTCTTATCCTCGAATTCTCCCATGTGCAGGGGGCCGAGTGAAGCGTTCACCCCCACCTCTCCCTGCAGCCAAGTGTCCTGAATCCATCTTGTGATTGCTTTTCTGCCACAGGACACGGTTCTTCTCCCAGAACCTTTTACAGTTGACTCCATTTCATTCCAGGCTGTCTCAAGTGTTATCTCCATACCTGAGTTCTGGAAAGAGGATGGGAGGGAGGCAAGGAGAGCAGTCTCCCACTTGACAGCAAAACCAGGCTCAAGTTGGTAAGGGCTGCAGTGAGACCTGGCCTCCTATCCGTTTGTTTCCTCCCCTGCACTACTCCCACCAGTTACAGGACTGGGGAAGAGTGGGGGGATGTAGAGGGGCTGCTCCGGACCTTCTTCCCTTTAGCTCTTGGATCTTTGATCAAACTCTGAGTTTTAGTTTGACTTTTTATTTCTTTTTGACAGGATTGTAGTTTGGGGGTGGGGAGTTTAGGAGGAGCTGTCCTGAAAGAAGATAAACAGTGACGCAGAGGCGGCAGCAGCAGCAGCGTAGGCAGTGGGCTGGGCCACCGGCCTGCCTGCCTGCCTGCCGTCTGGGCGGGCTGGGTGGAGGGCTCCCGCCCTGCACACTGGCCAGCTGGCTTGTGTTAAAGCGCTGGCTGAAAATAACTCTCATTGTCTGGGAGCTGCTACTGCGGCAGGGCTGGCTGTGGCCGCCAAGGGGGCTGAGGCGGCAGAGCTGGTACCTCCCACCTCCTTGGGCTCTTGCCCTTTGGGATCGATGCCCAGCTGGCCACAGCTGTGGCTGCTGCCCACCAGTAGAGATACGTGGAGGGCAGGTTGGGCCACTCCTAGTGCTCTGTCCTTTTGGCAGCTGGGGTTGGGCCTTTGTGCCTGGTGTTGCTTGCTTTGCTGTTGGCTTGGGCAGAGTTGTTGGTTTGTGAGAGAACGCAGGGCGGGAACACAGGGCGGGAACGCAGTGCTCCAGCTCCTCCTACAGCAGTCTCCTGGGCTCCCAAACCTTGTGCCTCCTCACCATATTCTATCTCTGCCCATCTGTACAATGGGCTGATCTGTGGGTGCCTAAGAGGACTTGTTGGCAGCTGTGGCCAGGGGCTCGGCAGCATGTGGTGCCCAGGATAGTGCTTCACTTAATCTCTGGGGAAGTTCTAGATTCAGCTTCTCAGACTCCCCACCCTCCATGGGCTGAGCACGGGGACTGGGGCTACCATACCTGGGAGAAGTGTCAGCCATAAGGCACTTGGTGGGAGGTGGTTCTGAGAGGGAAAACACTGAGAAAACCAGCCCACATTCTATATTTGCTCAGAATAAACAGTCTCTACCTGCCTTCCCTAAAGACTCCAGAATCCCCTTCGCAGGAAAATTTCAGACATCCCTCTTCATGCCTCTCAGAGGAGCTGGGCCAGCGTTCGTCTCTGTTCCTAAGATTTATCATGATTGACGGACCAACAGAAACAGGAGTTTTTGGTCCTTCCTATTTCTGTTTGTTGGGTTTTCCCCAGACCCGGCCCAAGGAGACTGACAGAGTCAGGGGTGAGTCCCAGAGCAAGACCCACACCTTCAAAGGAAACTCCAACCCCACCGGCATTTCCCTTCCCCAGCTATGGGAAGGAAATGAGGAGGGGCTAACTGGCTAGGGGTACAAAGCAGGAAAGGGAAGGGAACCTCTGTGACCAGAGCCCCCTCATTCCTCCTTGGCTTCACTGGGGCTGACAGGGGGTGGGTGGGGAGTCAGGAAGCCTTGCTGGAGGGACTGAGCCCTTGCTCTCACAGAACCCAGGAGGTGGTTAGGCACTGATCAGGGCTCTGTGCCTGACCTCAAACTGGCAGTCAACCAGACCAGCCCTGCCGGAGAAGCATCAGACCCACCCCTTTCTGCTGCTTCCCGTTATAGGTTTTTATTATTAGATTTCTGGCCGGTTGCTCTGATTTAGGAATTAGTCTCAGAGTTGCTTTCGGTGTGAGTTCATCTTCCCCTTCTCCTTCCATCTCTCTGGGGTCTCCCCCTCCCTCCTCAAGGATGTTGGTATATAATTGTCTCCTAGTCTTAGGGATGGGAGGGCTGAGAGGGTGGGGGTAGGTATAAAGGATTACTCTGTCCCAAGCGTTGAGAAGCAGTGCTGAAGGAGGGACAGAGGCAGAGATAGAGACGACCGAGAAGCCAAGAGGGGTCCTTGGGATGTTAGAACATTACACCGGATTCTCAAGAGGAAGGGGAACAAAACTGTTGAACACCCACAGTGTTCCAGACACATATGGACATAAAATATTTATCATTTAATCCTCAGAAAATCCTGTGAAGTAGTGAGATTATCTCTGTTTTATGGATGAGCTTTGAAGAGCCCAAAGTTGATCTTGGGCTCTCTGACTCCACAATTGGTGCCTCTGTTCCAAGACAGCTGCACCCCCTTTCTGTTCAGCAAGGGTTTCAGTGAGGAGTTAGCAAGAATTTAGCCTAGCTGCTGCCTTAAGAGAGCCCACAGTCTCTGTGGAACCACTGAACAAAAATGTCAAGGAAACACACCTTTGAGACCGGAACATGTCAGGTTTGTTCCCTGGCTATCCCCGGAACTCAGGAAGTTGTCCTTCCTCAAGACGTCAGAAGCCTGCTGGACTCACACACGTTATCGATTAGAGTCAGAAGCCCTAATGCCTTTGTCTGGCAAGGAGAGAAACCCATGGTGGGTGGCTCCCACCCCACAGCCAGGGACTGATTTCTTGTGGGAGTGCTGGAGGCTGAGGGAATTCCCCCACCCACTTCCTTCCCCATCACACTTGGGCCCCACAGAAGCAGAGAAGCAGAGACAGCATCACTGTCTAGAAAGTGCCACACAAAGCTCTAGACTGGAGGCTGTGGGCTTGTGGTCACAGCTGATTCATGCTTTTGCCACCAGTGTCCATACTCCGGAAGGCCATCTCTCCTGGGCATCTAAAGTTTTACCAGGTCCCTGAGGTGCCTTTTCCAGGCTCTTAGGCTAGGGTTCCCAAAGGGGGTGACTTTGTTCCGTCTCCGAAGCCCTGGGGGCACCAGACATTTCCTCCCCAGTTCACCTGGGGAGGTGGGGATGCGCGAGGCCGCAGCAGCTGATAGTGGGTGGCTGAGGAAGTTGGTGTAGACAGGATGTGATGTCTGCCACAGTAGCGGCAACCCCACCCCGCACCGCCTTCTCCGCCAGTCACTTTCTTCCAGGGGAGACAACTATTTTCTATTTCCATGGCATAGACTTAGGAGAAACAGGCAGAAGACAATGAAGTGCTCAAGATGTGCACAGAACCAGAACCAGGCCTGAGGTCTGTTTCTGCTCTGGTCTCATTTAGGCTTAGCTGGCAGCAGCCTGGCTGTGGTTAAGAGGGAGACATTGGTCTAAGCTCACCTTCAACCTTTGGGTCTCTGTTCTGTTGTGGCCTCTTGCCCCTGTCCTCTTCTCCACACAGACATGCTGATATTGGCCCTTAGCCTAGGAGTTGCAGAGAGAACATTCGGGATTGTATTTGCCCAGCCAGCCATCCCTACTGCATCAGCAGTAGGGGGATTTGATTAGCCCCTCTTTCCTGCAGGAGTTCAGGCAGACTAGCAGGGCAGCGGAAACCATGAGGAGGGGTATGATGGGTGATCCTCTTCCCCTTCTTTCTTCTCTCTCCCGCCCCATTTTGATATTCCTAAACACTGAGCAAAAATCCCAACCGTACTCCTTTTTTGAAGTGTAGTGGAGCTGGGCCCATTACTCAGAACCAGGATGTCTTAACCTTAGGTTTACCATCCACTTACTCTCCACTAGGTGCCTATCATGGTATTAGACATTATCAGGGGTTGGAGACCATATGAATAGACACAGTCCTTTAGGGGTTAAGAGAGTGTAAAACTAGTTTAATAGTATGTGTGTAGATAAATACATAATAGATAAATCTAACAGAAATAAATGATATTTAAGGTTTTTCTTTCAGTTTCTTAGAATATGGAGGGCCGACTCCCAGGATACTCCCACTCTTCTGGAATAATGCAGGGCCTGTGTGACTCCCGAGGATCGTGGGTGCACACATTTTGTGTCCCCGGGGATGAGGATGTCAAGGAGTGGGCAGATGTAACCCAGTGGTCACGCTTGGGTGACCAGCGAGTTAGAGCTGAACTTGGAGCAGTAAGTAAGGGAGAGAAAGATGAGAGGAAGGCCTTTCAGGTGGCCTGCAGCGTGCTGGGGGAAGAAGTCAGATTTGTGGGAAGTCCTGTGGGTTACCAAACAGCCGTGGTACTTCAGGTAAGAGATCATATTTGATTCAGGAATATGGGGTGGGGGGCAGGTGCAATGATCTGCCTTTAGAGGCAAGGGCTATGACCTGCAACAAAGGCAGCCACGCTGGTTAGAAGAGAAGCTTGACTGGATGGGGGTAAAGGAGGGGAAGGTAGGACTGTTAGCCTGTGTGGGGATAGATCATGGGTGCCTTGGGCTTCCCTCACTCTTTATTCTTTCTTTATTCATTTAGCAAACAGTAGTGAGCAAAAGAAAATGACTCCTGGCCCCTTCCATAGTCTAGGTTAGAGTGTCTTTCAGTAAGGGGGTGGGACATTTTATTGTGTCTTAATTAATTGGAAGGTATGTCACAAGTAATTTGCTATTAATGATTAAAGTACTGAAATTTTGTAAATTATTTCCTTAGAAAAATGAGCAGTTACCTTCATGCTAAGGTCCTTCTCATGCATTTGTATCCCAGTATGGGGAAAAGGGGTAGACTCGTAGCACCTACATGGGCTGTGGCTGGTTCAGGATTCACCCTCGGTTGTGCACCATGCAGGAAGGCCACCCATCCCTCAGGCTGAGGGGGAAAAGCAGATTGAAAGTTGCTGCCTTAGGGCCGCCTGAGTGGCTCAGTCAGTTGAGCATCTGACTCTTGATTTTGGCTCCGGTCATGATTTCACAGTTCGTGAGTTTGAGCCCCATGCTGTGCTCTGTGCTGACAGTGTGGAGCCTACTTGGGATTCTCTCTCTCCCTCTCTTTCTGTGCTTCCACCACTTGTGTTCTCTCTCTCAAAATAAATACATAAACATTTAAAAAAAAAAAAAAAAAGAAATGTGTTGCTTTAGACAGGTGGCTTTCAAACTTTTTTGCCTTGTCCCATGTTAAGAAACACATGTTATGGCCTGACTTCTGTGTGTGCATATGTATATGAAATTACTTAAGACATAAAAGAAACAAAAGTTTCATGAAACATTGCAGTTAATTCTGGTATCTTCTAGCCTATTCTATTTTAATCTGTTTTCATTTTAAAATAAAGTTAATCTCGGCTCACTAAATTGGAAAACATTGCTCAACCAAACTGAATTAAATATGAAGGGGAGGCAGATGGACTGCCCTGCCTCTCTGAGCCTTCCTTATCAGCCACAGAGTGTGAGGGTGAAGCTGGGGGGTCCAGGAGGGAAAAGGTATGCATGCTTCAGCCTTTCTCTTCTCTGGGTGCAGGGAGCTTTCAGCCCATTGACTCAGGTTCTCTCCTCAGAGCTCCATGAACCTGCCTCCTGACAAGGCCCGGCTCCTGCGGCAGTATGACAATGAGAAGAAGTGGGATCTGATCTGTGACCAGGTACGAGGTTTGGGGCAGGTCCAGAAGCAGGGGTTGTGTCTTGGGCTGGACAAGGCAGCAGGGCCAAAGGCACTGACCATAGCCCTGGGGTCCCTCGAGAAACTCTGGCCTGGGCTTCACCTCGGTTCATGCTCGCTTTCTGTTCCAAGAGGATGCTCCCAACAGAGACCGGGCTGGTAGGCCAAGTTCCTCTCTAACTCCTACAAAGAGCTGTCTTGATTTCTTCCTGATGGGCAGGAGCCTGAGGAAGTTTGTGTAAGTCTGGCTGTCTGTCTGTCTGCAGAGGAGTGGAGTAGTTTTCCCCACAGACCCCGTTTCTGCCTCTCCTCAGGATGAGGGCTCTGCCTGGCAGGGTAGACCGAAGGACCGTTTCTTTCTCACTCTGCCCTAGACCTGCCTTTTCTCATTATTTACAGGCCTCTAGGAATGAGAAGACTCAGCCCCCTAGTCTTCTGTTCCCAAATCTCAGAACGTGAGGATGGAAAGCTCCCCAACATGAATGGTGTTTCAAGCTGGAAGAGAACATAGAGATTATCAGAACCAAGAACCAACACCCATGGCCTGGTTCTTTCCCTTGCACACATTTGGAGACCACAGGCCATGAGGTTCTGAACTCAGATGGGCCTGTCTGCACAGCCAGGAGAGTCCGCTTTTACTTCCTTACCTCCTGGGGTATGAAAGCACCTGGTGCAGGATGTAGGCCACGTGCTTACCCAGCAGTTTGTCTTCAGCTTTGTCACAAATTTATTATTTCTTTTCAAGCACTGAGCAGAGTCATAATAGCTAACATTTATTAAGTACTTCTTGTGGACTGAGGACTTTACATATACTGAAGTATCTCGTTTAGTCCTCACAAAAACCCTCAAGGAAGGCACTGTTGTGTTTTACGGATGAAGAACCCCAAGGCTCAGTACCTTGCCTGTCACTTGGAGCCAACTCCATCTGTGCTACTATTATGCTCCACTGTCTCCCAAATCATTGACCTCTGGTAGAATTATGCTTCAGAGAGCCTAGCCCAAGTCCCCTCCTCTCCAGGGAAGGCCCATTTCCATGTGTTCTGCATTAAGTGGAGCTGGTGAGCATGGTCAGCTTGGGGATTGCAGAACAGTAGCTGGTTGGTACTGAGTTTCTTTAATTGATAATGTCTCCAGTCTTTTTTAGGTCACATAATTTCAGCATTTCTCAAACCTTTCTTTTTTCTTTCATTTTGTGTTTAGTTTCTATTTCCTAACATTATGTTGTTCTCCTGGACCCTCTGCAGCTCCTCCCCCCTCCCACCCCCCACCAACTCTTCAGATATCTCAGTTGTGAAGGCTCTAACAGGACCAGAATGCTTAAGAGTTTTCCCTGAGTTTTCTCTTGGGTCAGATGCGGGGGTTGGGCCAAAATGGGGAGGGTATGGTCCTGTGCCCTGTGTGGAAGGGGATCGGGGGATGACCTCACCAAAAGCAGGCTTCAGCGTTTGAGGTTGCCTGAATTGTCAGGGCCCGGGGCCTGGGCAAGGAGCAGAAAGTGTGTTTGCAGCCCTGAATGTGTTAGTACTGTGACGCCAGTCTGGTCCCAAGTCTGGGTTTCAGGGCTGAGGAAGCTGCATTCTACAAGGCCTAGCTCCTCTCTCTGTGGCCGTCCTAATCCCAGCCCATCAGTTAGCTAGGCAGTGGGCACCGTTTCTCAATTGTATCTTTATTTTGGGTGCTATTCTCAGCTCTGTAATCCCCACATATTATCAAGCAGCAGGCTCTTAAAATAATTTTCAGCATAGAAAAATATTTTAGGCTCAGAGATCACTAATTGGAGAAGGGGAAGATGGCAATAGATGGGAAGCACCTGAAAATAAGGAAGAGAACCTATGGCTTAGGTGATATTAGGGCCAGGTGACGACTTTAGGAGGCTGGTCCCCTCACACTGGACACCATGAGTGTTCGACTTCCTCAGCGCTCTCCTCAGAACTCTGGGTGTCTGTGCACAGACGTGTGTTTCCCTCACAGGAGCGGTTCCAGGTGAAGAATCCTCCCCACACTTACATCCAGAAACTCCAGAGCTTCTTGGACCCCAGCGTAACTCGGAAGGTGAAGTGTGAGGCAGGGAGGCCCCCCCTTGCTGTCCCTTACAGTCCTATGGGGTTTTGGGCACAAACATTTTGACTCGGGGTGGGACATTTGCTTCTGAGCAATGGGACTTTGGTTGCTGGGTTTGGAGGCCATGGGTCCGGAGTGGCTGGCTAATAACAGAGGGAAGGCTTATAACCGCTCTCTTGTATCCCTTCCTTTTCCTTTTCTACCCCTTTTGTTTGTACTGCAAAGTTGGATTGGGGGCCTCCAATAGTGACAGGAAATTCCATGTTTACAGAAGTTCAGGAGGAGAGTTCAGGAGTCAACCAAAGTACTGAGGGAGCTGGAGATCTCACTTCGTACCAACCACATTGGGTGAGTCCGAATCAGCCATCAGGATCTGGTGTCTTCTGAGGATGGTTTGCCTGTTTACTTCCCTGCCATCAGGCACAGTTGCCCCTTGAATGGCTTTGGTTCCCCAGAGCTTCAGACTGTTCTTTTTCTGGCTTTTCTCCTTTTCAGCTCTGCCAGCTGCTGACTGATGCTGCTGGCAAGCTTGGGGCCTCTCCTGGGGTCTTCAGCCTGTGGCTTTGAGTAGAAGACATTCCCATAGCAGCTGAGACTAGAGTCTGCCTGTGGCCTGGGGCTGGGCCAAGGGAGGCCCAGAGAATGCTAGGAATGGGGGAGCATATTACATCGGGTAGCTGAGACCTCGTTCCTGGACTGTTTGGTGCCCAGAAGATTATTTTCTTGATTACGAGACAATCTTAGTTCATAAGCAGAAGAAGCTTCCTAGTGCACCAAGGAAGAAGATCTAAGGCAGTGGGGGCGAGGAGTTGAACGTCTTCTGTATCTACAGACCCTGGTACTGCCAACCTATTGATGGGGCCCCTGGGAACTGCGTGAGTCTTGTTTTCTAGTTTCTGAGTGGGGAACCAGAACTTGCTAAACAGGCAGAAGGCTAATGCCTGAGGGACAATGAAAGGTGGCAGTGGTCTCAGTTTTATAAAACCATAACCAATCAGAGTATATGTAGTGAAAGTGAGAGAGAGAGAGAGAGTGAGAGAAAGGTGTGTGTGTGTGTGTGTGTGTGTGTGTGTGTGTGTACACAAAGGATAGTGAGGGATACCTGATGTCGGACTGCAGGCAGGGCTACGATCCTGATCGAAGGGCCTGGCACAAATGTTGAGAGCTTGCATGAGTGAGAAGTTGAGCCCGGGGTGGGGGTAGGGTGGCTGGGCAGGTGCCATCTCCAGGGTCCTGGGCTTCCTGAGAGCAGAGGTAGAATGAGCCAGATGACATCATCTGCATTTCCCCCTCTGTCCGCAACAGCCGCCCACTTGTTCACCCCAGGCTGAGTCTGCCTGGGGCTCTTATAGAGGCTACCTGTTTGTAGCCAGCTGCTGCAGCCATCACAGGGGAAATGGCACAGGAGAGAACAGGAAAGGGATAGTTCCTGGCCTCGGAGCTGTGCCTGGTGGCCAGAATTGGCTCCTACACCTCATCCACGAACCGGAATGAAAGCTGACATGCTAGGAAACTAAACCTCCGGCTTTATTTGGTAAATCCTCGCACAGGGAAAGAGTGACAGGGCCTCGTCAGCTACCCTGTGTGTGAAGGCAAGAGTGAAACAGATGGCAGCTCCCAATCCCACCTACCACCCTGCACCCTACCACAGGGCCTTCTCCTCCTCTCCCCTCCCCTCCCTCTCAGGCCCTCCTTTCTTTCATAGTAAGTCTAGCTGCATGAGGATGGGGGCCTGTTCTTCTTGGGACAGGGCCACAGAGCAGTGTGCGACACTCCCTTCTGCTCACCCCTTCTACCTGGTGCCTGCCTCTCTGGCCACTGGCCAGGGGCCGGGGCCAGAGCAGCACGGTTCCCAGGCCTGGGGCCTCTTGGCAGTTGGCACACAAGTCAGAGGTCTGGACCTGGCCCTTGGTTCCCAGGGAAGAGCATAGTGTCTGGCATTTTAGGAGCTCCTGTTGTCTGTGGGGACGGGCCAGGCTGTGGTAATCATGTGGGGAGGGCCAGGCTCCTTCCTGGATTTCTGGGCAGGAAGAGTTTGTCAGGCTGTCAGGCTGGGGTGTGAGTGCTCCAGGGCAGTGGGAGCCCAGGGCAAGGTGGGGAGAGGAGGATCCTGCTTCTGTCATAGCCTGATCAGCCCGAGGGCCTGCCGAAGCTGGGTGTGCAGGGGCAGCCCAATGGGAACTCAGGCCCTGGAGCGGGGCAGGCTGGGAAGTGGGATTCCAGAGCCTCACCAGCTCCTCCTCTCTCTGGTTTGTATTGGTTTCTCTCCCTTGCCGAAGTGCCCTTTAACCTCTCCTCAAAGTGTCAAGATCCCGAAAATAGCAGTGTAGACTCAGACAGGAAATGAGAAGGGGGTGGGGAGCTGGAGAGCAGACAGACAGGAAACGGGAGGCCTGTCGGCCCCCAGAGAGGAAGCTAACTTCAGGCAGCTCCGGTGTCAGTCAGCCTCAGCTGAGCCTGGTGCTCTGGCCCAGCCTCTCACTGTAACCCAGGGTGTGGCCAGCAAATATGGCGCTGGTGTTCCAGCTGTGGGGGAGACGCGGCCTTGCAGGGCTGTGGGGTACAGCTGGCCAGTAAAGAGCCCCAGACATCCAAGGGAACAGAACGCTCAGGAGAGTCAGGGTTTTGTCCTGAGAGTTTTATATCTCTCTGTGCTGTGGAATGAACCTGTCCTGTAACAGTGTTCCTGGGATCGGCTCTTGAATTTCCTTCCAGGGGTATCTTAGGCCAAGAGGCCTGAAGGCAGAAAGATGGAAATGCCTGGTCCATTGTCTTTAGGATCTTTGTTGTCCTCATTCCTGCCTCTCTGGCTGAAGGGGCCCGAGTCCTCAGTCTGGCTCTGAGTGGTCATAACCATTGTAGAGTTACTTGAGTCCCTGACTATTCCCCCATCCTTTTCCTATTCTGCCAAACTCACCCTAACTAAACACAGAATCCCCACATATCTCTCTTTGCTCACTATGGTCCCAAATATCTTTCCTTGAACTTGGTGGAAGGCCCCTTTGGCCCACCATGTCTCTGTTCCAGATTTCTCTTTGACCCCTCCCGCCTGTCTTTTGACTGAGACTTCAGTCAAACTGGGGACCTGCGAGATGTTATTAGGCATAGCTCTGCACAGCGGCCTGTGGTAAATGCTCTTGATAAACCTCCCACCTCCCCATAATTCTGCCAATAAACATCAAGCAGGGACAGTGCACCCAGTGTTGTGCTAGACCTCAAGGACACAGAAAATGATTGAGCCAGGTCCCTGGCCATTTAGGAGAGGATTCCTGAAAGCTTGTTTGGCTGACATGGTATTGGAAGGCCTTGTACCTTTCCCCATTCCTGGCTCCCCAACCTAGCAGAGGTCTAGGCCAGTGATGTGACTGTAGATGAGTCTGCCATGGGTTTTGAACTTCAGCATTTTCCCAGCCTGGTGCTAAGTTCCAGAGGATTCAGGAGTGGGTGTTGGGTCAGAGGCCCCTCCTCACCCTCGACTCACTTTAGCAGACCCCTCCACTATGTTTCCTTTATCTGCAGGTGGGTGCGAGAGTTTCTGAATGATGAGAACAAAGGCCTGGATGTGCTGGTGGATTACCTGTCCTTTGCCCAATGTTCTGTCATGTGAGTACCACCCTGGGGCCAGGGCTCAGGACCAACAAGGGAGGACACAGTCCCATTCTGATTTGCTTAGGAGGGGTGAGGTTGCAGTAGTGAAGATGGGAATGGAGATCCCAGGCCAAGACGAAGAGCCCAGGCAATGGTGTGGGAATGGACAGGCAGCCAAGGGATGTCTGGGATCTGCAAAGAATGCCAGGTGGGGAACAGAAGGAGAGCGATATGGAAAGGGCACTCGGGATCAGAACTCAAAGGATCCAGACTCCAGGCTGAGAGCAGTCAAAGGAAACGTCCTGGATTCTGGGAGAGATGCCTGGTGGGATTCATTCCTTTGGAAAATTGTCTTTAAGATTCTCCTTTGGGTCTCCAAATGTGAGATGCGAGAGGGTTACTGCAGGTCATTGCTGAAGGGCCCTAGGAGCAGTGGACATGACCTTTGACCCAAACTAAAAATGAAGTATTCAGGAGGCTTTTTCAAGCAGGTTGGGGGTTGGAGGTAGCCCTAAGCGAATTGGTACAGATGAGAAGGCAGCATGAGGTGGTGAAGAAAACGAGGGCTTTCAAGTATGACAACCACAAAGCTGGTTGTGGGTCTCGGTTATGTCCTTTACTATCCATGTGACCTCAAGCATGTTTACGTCCTCTTCTATAAAAGGAGATCCATGTTCCAGGGTTGTTGTAAGGTTTAGACGATAATGTGTGTAAAGCAGTTAGTGGTGTTTGGAACGTAGTAAGTCCATATTGCCCTGGCCACTTTAGTGTTAATTATGATTATTTAAGGCGGTGTAACCTACCATAGTTACCTGAATATATGGAAAGAGGGATTATAGTGATCATTCATGTGATGACCAATAAATACTTCAGACTTCTACCCAAGACTTAAGTCAGCCCTTGGCTGACTAATCATCCCAGTTTGTCCAGGGCTTTTCCCAGTGTTAGCACCAAAAGTCCCGAGTCCTGGGAAACTCCTCATGGGAAACTCCTCAGTTCTGAGACTCGGTCCTAGCCTAGACTTTCACTTTTGTTGTTACTGTCCTTGCCCATGGCCATTCTCCTTTGTCTAGCAGGTCTTCAGTCTTCTCTCTTTAGGGATTTGAACTAATGCCTCTCCTAGGTTTGGCCTGTCACTTTTTCCAGGTCATTTTCCCTGTTAAAATCAAGAGTGGCCTAGTCCTCATTCCCATTCCTGCAGAACTCATGCCTCATGATCCTCCTATCCCTTTAAAAACCACTCTTTTTATAGAAAGAAATGAAAAACATTTGCTGAAGTGATTTTTTTTTAAATTCAGAGCTTTTATAGTAAAAAGATGTAGATCATTTTTCCAAATAAGCCTATCTCATTTGAAAAGCAATCAAATCCCAGCTGCTCAAAACCAAAATACACTGGATCCTCAGTATAGTAGTGTCCACAGCAGTGCCTTTGACTCTGTTTTTGAAAGAAAGATTCAGGGCAGAGGGAAGGGGGTAGAGGGGAAAGAAAGTGTGTTTTGAGAAGGGTTGAAAGGAAAAGGGTGAAGCCGGATAGAGTTTGGGTGAAGGCATTTATTTGCAAACTGCATGTACCAGTGCTAGGGAATACTATTATTGATTGAGGGAAGCCACTGCCAAGCCACTGGCAAATTTCCCTGTCAGGGAGACTCCTCTGATGTTTACTTGAGAGCCCATCGAACATCTGATCGTCAAGAGTCTGCAGCCTGCTCTGGCCCCTTTGGAATATTCAGATATCTGCAGATATCATTTCTCATTACAGAAAGCCTTGGCCTCTGTGCCTTTGACCCTGGGGCTATGCATGTCTGAGCAGAAGGTTCCTTGGGGGAAGAGCCTGTAGGAGATGCTTGTTCAGTCCTTAATGACCTACTTGGGGGAGGAGGACAGGAAAGAAGAGTGGGGCTTGTTTCTCAGACGTGGGGATTTGTAAAAGACAGTGCCCCCTGGGTTTGTGACCTCAAGCTGCCCTCCTTGCCCTGGTCACACTCCCAAACTGCTAATGGTGATCACAGAAGTAGAAAGTGACAGAGAAACTGTCCCAACTCCTGTAGGCACTAAGGACCCCAGTCCACACCCTCGACCTGTGATTTCTTCCCCCAGGGAAGCTGAAGCCCAAGGAGCCTCTATACCAGAAAACCTAGAAGTCTCAAGTAGAACCACAGAAAACCCAGTTACTAAAAACCAGTGCTGGGATGGGACCATGGTACTCTTGAACATAGAGGACTGTCCCACTCTAGGTTGGCTGGGACCCCCATTCCCTTCCATTCAGACCTGCCCTCGTGAACCCAATTCAGAACCAACTGGGCCACTGCAGGGCACCCCTTTGGCCGCTGCCGCTTGCCAGCCAGCAAGACCTGCAGTTGACCTGTTCCTCACCACCCTTCCACAGGGCAGCTTCTCCATGGGGAGCCACAGCTTCTCTGGGATGCCCTGTCTAAGGCCAGGAGTGCAGAAAGACTGCCAGCTCCCTGGGTCCCTTTGGGCCCAGGAAGAGGTCACTCCTGGAGTTGCCTGGCCAGTGGGGAGCAGCAGCTCACCTGCGTCAGCCTTCCCATGTCCTCCGGCCCTCCTCCTGGTTGCTGCCTGTGCCTGCACTGCCCTTGTCCTGTGTTGGTGGCTCTCCTGACCAGAGTTGGGTCTCTGCTGCCCAACTCTGCTTGCTCTTCTTGCCCTCTTTGCTTTTCATTGCCCTAGATGTCTAAGGGGGGGGAGGTGGGCTTGCCAGGGGGCTTAGCACTGAATTTCTCCTGTACGTGCGCTTGTGTGTCCTTTCCTGCTCCAGGTTTGACTTTGAGGGTCTGGAGAGTGGTGACGATGGCGCATTTGACAAGCTCCGGTCCTGGAGCAGGTCTATCGAGGACCTGCAGCCACCCAGCGCCCTGTCAGCCCCCTTCACCAACAGCCTCGCTCGCTCTGCGCGCCAGTCTGTGCTCCGGTATGTGTGCTCTCGCTCTGCCCGCCTGCCTCCCATCCTAGCCCCCAGTCCAGGTCGTGGGTGACAGTGGTGAGTGCTCATTGCTCCTCCCTCCACTCTTGCTTCCAGGCTCAGCTCTCTTGCCCTCTGCCTGCCAGTCTGTCTCTGGTCTGTCCTCTCTGTCTCCTTGATTCTGCCCAGCAATCTGTCCTGGGTAAGTACATCACCCTCGGCTGTGCCCACCCCATCTGGGGTTCCAGCTCTCCCCTCTCTGCGCTCCCCTCCTAGGGGCCCCCTCCATTCCGCTTTTTCACTCTGCCCTTCCTCCCAGCCTCTTGGGCAAGACTGTCCCTCACCCAGCTCCCTGGTCTTCACTGGGTGATCAGTTCCTGCCCTCATGTCTGTTTCCCTCTGGCTCTGCTTTCTGCCCCATCAGCTGCTCCGAGACCAGCTCCCAACCAACCTACCTGCTGCTCACCTTCCCTTCACTTCTTCCTTTAGGACTTTTCTCTCCAAGGCTGCCTTGTGTTCATTTTTTTTGCAGTATTTTAACAGACTTCCTGCCCAGAGGCAGGTGGATAGACCGGATGACTTTTCAGAGCCCCTCCTACACAGGGAGGCTTTCCTTTGGGCCCTGTGGCCCTTTCTGTGGTCTCTGTCCCTCTCGTGGCCATGCTTTTCTCCTGGTCTCCTTTGGGTTTTGTCCTTCTGACTCTGCTCATCATTCTAGTCCTGCGTGAGCAGCCACCATTTGTGCTTCCTCTTTCTTTCATGAAACGTCATCGGGGGCAAAGCCAGATGTAGCCCCCAGCCCTCCTATTGCCTTTGGGGTCTGCTCTGCCCTTTCCGGGACGTAGAAGTGGGATGGGAGCCAAGATGCTCCTGCCCCAGGGAATTTGTGGAAGATGCAGCGACTGGAAGGAGGAGGAGGGAAGGCAGGGATAAACGTCTCCCTGGATCCATCTGGAGGACTAGGAAAGCCTGCACATCTACTGTTATACTTTGGAGGGCCCCTGGGCTCAGGATGGTTTGGGCATTGATTATAAAGCTGGGATCCTGGATATTTACTCACAAAGGCCTATTGCAGAGATGAAAACAGGTGAACACCCTGTCCCCTTCCTCCGTCCCCCACTCTCTAGGCTGTTGGGTCAAGGTCTCCTGTCCCCCTTTTGTGCTGCTGCTGTCGGGGTGATGGTGAGCGCTCCTAGACCCTTCACCAGCAGCCCCCTCTTCCCCAGGTATAGCACTCTCCCTGGGCGCAGGGCCCTGAAGAACTCCCGCCTGGTGAGCCAGAAGGATGACGTCCACGTCTGTATCCTCTGTCTCAGAGCCATCATGAACTATCAGGTAAAGGGGCAGCACTAGCCTTGGATGCCCCACCTGTTCTGCCTCATCTGCCAAACTAGAAGAGCTAGGAGGGCATCAGCTTGTAAAAGATGATTTTGAAAAAAAGAAAGAAAAAAAAAGACACATTTGCTGGCAGGCCTATAGTCCAGGAGATCCAGCCGGGATATACCTTCCTCAGCATCAAGGTTTTCCTTCCTCTGTCCTTTCCCCTTGTTATAGTACGGATTCAACCTGGTCATGTCCCACCCCCATGCTGTCAATGAGATTGCACTCAGTCTCAACAACAAGAATCCAAGGTAAGTTCCTTCACTCCCCTTTCCTCCCACTGTGCCCAGGGCTCTGGAGATTTGGGCTCCACTTATCCCTTATAAGTCCTGCCTGGCTTTGGAGTCCTGTGGCCCTGGTCAGTGCCTTGGTTCGGCTCCTTCACTTCAGCTTAAGGAGAAGGAGTGTCCCTGGCTTCCCTGTGGTCTGCACAGCTTAGTGAGGGGCAAGACTTCCTTCCTCTGCTTCCTTTCCAAAACCCACTCCCCTCACTTCTGAGGCTGTCTCCACTCTCTGAAGGGACTCACCTAGTTGTAGAAGTGAACTGTATGGTGGCTAGGGTGGGGAGCTAGGGTGTTAATTGTTTTTCTTCATCCCTTAGGACCAAAGCCCTTGTCTTGGAGCTCTTGGCAGCCGTGTGTTTGGTGCGGGGAGGTCACGAAATCATTCTTGCTGCCTTTGACAATTTCAAAGAGGTCAGTCTCCTGCATCTGTGTGTGTGTGTGTGTGTGTGTGTGTGTGTGTGTTTGGTGAGGAGGTGGGGAGCCAGGTAGGTAAGCACCCTTTCCTGTGATCTCACACATCCGGTGATTCTAACATCTTGTGCTTAGCTAAGTAGCCAGTCCCACTGCTTCTTTCTTTTCTTTTCCTTTTCTTTCCTTTTTTCTTTTCTTTTCTCTTTTTGATTCCTTCTCTTTTCTTTTACTGTTCTTTTTTCTTTTCTTTTTTTTTCTTTTCTTTTCCTTGTCTTTCCTTCTTTTCTTTTCTTTTTACCAAAAACAGAACTTCAGTCTTAGCAGATCTTAGGGCAGGACAGCTGCTGAATGGCCAGCTAAAGATGCCCTCATTTGAGGGCTGTAGTCCAGCGGCCCTAACCTGGCCATGCATCAGGATACCTGAAGAGCTTGTTAAACTTACAGGCCCCTGGGAGGCCTGAGTACCTGTGCTTTAACAGGCTTCCCAGGTGGCTTTGAGGTGGTGAACACACCGGTAGAACCCAAGGTAGATGTGTTTGTGGTGGGAGGAGAAGACAAGCAAGGATCTTCCTGAGTTATTGGCTGTTATTGGTGAGGGGAGAGGAAGCTCCTACTTGGAATTTCCCCCGCCTCTGGCCCTGGCTGTGAAACTCTCATCTGCTTGAACGTAGGATTCCTCGACATCCAGTTGCAGCTGCTGGCCCCACCCCTTCCTCCTCTCTGGACCTTTTCCCTAGCATCCATTGTTCAAGCCAGGAAATAGCTCTTCCTCCTAGAAGCCAGAGGCTCAGAGGAGTCTCTGGACCCCTCTTAGCACAGGGCTTTCCTGCACCCTGCCTCTCTCCTGTGTCCCTACTCAGACTTCAGCCTCCTGCCTCAGCCATGGCCTCCAACCTTCCTCCTGCCTCCCTCCTTCCTTCAATAACTGGCCAACAGTGTTTCTTCTTGGCCTACCCCAGAGGCACCTAAAGTCCTGATTAATGGCACAGGCTTTACTGGGTTCCCTCAGCAAGTTGATGTGGGGATCAGGGACCCCGGGCAGATGCCAGGTCCTGGGCTTTCTTCTGCCTGACGAGTTTGTTAAACTTACGGGCTTTCTTCTAAGTGTCCCAATGACCCCTTGCATAGAAAGAGTTGTAGTTCAGCTTAGTCTGACTGACTAACCAGTCAGTCCCTCTGCCATGATGTTCCTGGGAGCCAGGGCTCAAGGGCTTAAGTTCTGCGTGGGATAGATCTTTTCACTGAGAAAGTTTGTTTGTTCAGGTATGCAAGGAGCTGCACCGCTTTGAGAAGCTGATGGAGTATTTCCGGAATGAGGATAGCAACATCGACTTCATGGTGAGGAACTGGGCCTGGGTCAGGCACATGCCCAGCAGGTCCCATGCTCCTGGAGAACGAGGCCAGGCCAACAGCATATCTTGATATTCTGTGTTGAACCTAGAAGGATTCTCTCTACTCAGTAAATGCTCCTTGTCCACTCACCTACCCTAGAGAGCTTTTAGAAACGTCAGGGCAATGTCATTTTTGTGTCTTGGGTCTACCTCCTTTGCCCCCTTTTGTGGCCTTACCGTCTCTAATTTGGATCCATTCAGAGCAGCTTCGCTTTACCAGAGCTTTTCCTTTGGCTTTTCTTCCCTTCAGTCTGGGGTCTTTAGTTAAGTAGTGTTGTCTCAAGAAATACCTGCTGATGTACAAAGGAAATAAGTTGCATCTTCATTTCCATCTATTTCTTGTGTAATTTACTTGTCTTCATAAACTGAATATTAAGTTTGATATTTTTAAGTTAAAATACTCATTATTCCCAGAAAGACTCAATTTTTTTATTCATTCCTTTTTTTTTAAGTTCGTTTACTTATTTTACGAGAGAGAGAGAGTGTGCATGAGTGGGGGAGGGGCAGAAAGAGAGGGAGAGAGACAATCCCAACGTGGGGCTCAATGTCACGAACTGTGAGATCACGACCTGAGCCAAAACCAAGAGTTGGGAGCTTAACTGACTGAGCCACGCAGGTGCCCCTATTCACTCCTTTTGATTATCCACCAGATGATACTGATTCTAACACCCTGGCTCTTCCGTCTCTCCTTTCCCTTCCTGCCTCTGACCCTCTGGGTTGCTTTTCCAGGTGGCATGCATGCAGTTTATCAACATCGTGGTGCACTCAGTAGAGGATATGAACTTCCGGGTCCACCTGCAGTATGAGTTTACCAAGCTGGGGCTGGAGGAGTTCCTGCAGGTGAGCTGGGCCAGAGTCCTCACAGGTGAGGAGCTGGGGGGGCAGAGGACCAGCTTAGTCACATCACAAAGGGTTTTTTCTTTTACAAGAGCCTAGTCACGGATGCTCCTGGAACCCTGCCTGTCTTCTGAGGCCTGGGTCTCAGGCCCTCCTGCACAGGGCTCTCCAATTAGGCAGCTCCACTGGGTGAGAATGTGACATGGGTGCAGAGGAACTCCTTGGGTCTTATGCTCTAGAAAGTGGTCATAGAGGGTGGTAAGGACTGAGTCTCTCTCAGGAGGCTCCTCCAACTACTGCTCTCTCTGCTTTTTCCAGAAGTCAAGGCACACAGAGAGTGAGAAGCTGCAGGTGCAGATCCAGGCATACCTGGACAATGTGTTTGATGTGGGAGGTTTGTTGGAGGATGCTGAGACCAAGAACGTGGCCCTGGAGAAGGTGGAGGAGCTGGAAGAACATGTTTCCCATGTAAGTAGTCTTTTTTTGTTGCCAGGACCACTGTTGAGGGAGGGGAGAGGAAGAGGACATCTCATTTCCAGGAATCTTGACCTGACCCGCTTGCCTCCAGATTGAGTCCCAGGGAAGCCTTGGAACCCAGCATGCTCTGACTCAGGCCCTGGATCATCCACAGATTCGAACACACACTGACCTCCAGGACTGGGCGTGGGGTGGCCTCAGGCTTGAGAGAGTCAGATGTGGTCTATTTCAGGTGGTCTCAGACCCTGGGCCCATGGGAGTGATGTAGGGAAGCCACTGGGCCACGCTGCCTTAGGAGTAGAGGGGTACAGGGGTTGGGCCCAGGTCCTGACTGAGATAAAAAAGTACCCAGGCTTTAGGGTCAGCACCAAATCTACCCTTCCCATCCTGTAGCTCACGGAGAAGCTTCTGGACCTAGAGAACGAGAACATGATGCGTGTGGCAGAGCTAGAAAAGCAGCTGCTGCAGCGGGAAAAGGAACTAGAGAGCATCAAGGTACCAAGTAATCTGGAGAAGGGAGTCTCTGACGGGTACTGGGTGCCAGGGCCTGGGGATCTGGCTTTTCTTTCTCTCTCCTTCTCCCTTCCTTCCTTCCTTCCTTTCTTTTTTCTTTCTTTTTGATATTTTTCCTATCAATTTATTTTTTATCTTTTGCTCTTTCATATAGCTAGCTGCATCCTATTATATGAAGTGCATCTGACAATTGTAATTTTTTTAAATTATTTTTTTGATGTTTATTTATTTTTGAGATCGAAAGACAGAGTGCCAGCAGGGTGGGGCAGAGAGAGAGGGAGACACAGAATCTGAAGGAGGCTCCAGGCTCTGAGCTGTCAGCACAGAACCTGATGCGGGGCTTGAACTCACAAACTGTGAGATCATGACCTGAGCCGAAGTTGGATGCTCAACTGACTGAGCCACCCAGGCACCCCTGAAAATTGTGGTTTTTTTATTTGGCTTTTCTTTCTTGAGATTTTCATGTCTTTGAAAATCCAGATCTTGATTCACACTTGAGGCATTCACATGAGGGTGGGCTAATGATTTCACCCTAATTTTTAGTTGGAGAGGGAAACTGAATCCAAAGTGGTCAGGACACACACAGAGGAGGGTGGGAGAAGGTGGGGCCCTGCATGATGAGAGGGCCGAGTAGCCCATGTGCTATCCACCAGGTATCCTAAGTCAGGAGACCAGAGGCTTTGCATATTTAAGCGCTTCTCTGCCCCTCCCTTCACCTGTTGTTATAAAGTCATGCCCCAACCTACTTTTTCTTCCAGAGGGATACAATTATATTGGTTCTACTGAGCTTGGTCAACATCTGCCAAGCCCCTGCTAAGAGTCCAAAGTGCCGTCCTGGGGAATGCGGAGGATACAGAGATGGCTAGGGCAGGCTCTTGTCCACAGGGGGCTGCCACCTGAGTGGTTCTACAAGGCCAAGTACAATGAGAGCAGTATCGAGGAACAGAGCACTGAGGGCAGTGTGGCAGGAGGCTAGAGGTGGGCCTGGGAGGTTTACATAGGAGCAGCTTCTGACCCAGGCCTTGAGGAACCAGCAAGACTAAGGCTGGGTCCGGGAGGAAGCGCACTGGAAGGTGCCAGCTGGGCCAACGGCTCTTCTGCTCATCTCTTGTTCTGTGGAACAGCCTCCCCAGCCCCCACCTGGGTTTCCGCTGCTCTCTGCCTCTGGGCACCCTCCCAGAGACCCTAGCTGAGAGACCTGGGTAGGGGCAATGACTACTGCGTGTGCCTTCCACTTACGCTTTCCTTAATGGTGCTGTCTCTCGATAGGAGACTTACGAGAACACGAGCCACCAAGTACACACCCTGAGGCGGCTCATTAAAGAGAAGGAGGAGGCCTTCCAGCGCAGATGCCACTTAGAGCCCGGGGCCCGGGGCCTGGAGTCAGTGGGCAGTGAGGCCCTGGCCCGGGTAGGCCCTGCAGAGCTGAGTGAGGGCATGCTGCCCTCCGACCTGGACCTCTTGGCTCCAGCCCCACCACCCGAGGAGTCCCTGCCTCTGCCTCCACCGCCAGCTCCTCCCCTGCCCCCTCCACCACCCCCATTACCAGGTGAGGAGAACCCTAGGAGTCCTGAAGGGCAGCCTCATCTTGGGGCCAGACCAAAACCTGGGCCCACAGTGCCTCCCTTAGGGAGAAGCCGGGGATGTGGGTAGAAGGACGTGAAGTCAAGTGGGGGAGGGTTGAGGGAGGGCAAGAATCTGAGGGAGGCTCAAGTTACTGGGCAGGGGGTGTCCAAGGGTGGACGTGGGTCTGTTTTAAGGATTGTGAAGGTGCTGCTCCTGATTCCTCTGTGGAAAGCCGAAGAGAGGGCTTAGACCAGAGCAGAAGACAGGGAGCCAGAGGCTAGTGAGACCTGCCCTACCAGAGTTAGGACCCCTGGGAGCCGGAGGGGCAGGGAGTTCACGCATCCTCTTTCCCCAAGAGGCTTTGAAGACAGGTTGGGCAGCACTGGGGAGGGCGTCTCTAAAGAGGCTTTTAGACCGTGGGTCACTGTGACATTTGTTTTCCCCCAGACAAGTGTCCCCCAGCCCCACCTCTCCCTGGCGCTGCTCCCTCTGTGGTGTTGACAGTAGGCCTATCAGGTGAGTGTCCCCAGGACTCTGGGCAGGGCTAGTGGGATGGAGAGAGAGTGTCCTTGGCCCCAGCCTCACTGAACCTCCTTCCAAATTAGCCATTCGTATCAAGAAACCAATCAAGACCAAGTTCCGGCTGCCTGTCTTCAACTGGACAGCACTGAAACCCAACCAGATCAGCGGCACTGTCTTCAGTGAACTTGATGATGAGAAGATCTTGGAGGTAGCAGGGCCTGGAGCCCTCAGGGATGGAGTTGAGGGCTGGGGACTAGATCATGCTGTTAGCCAGATCTCCTGGCCTTGGGAACCCCCTTAGAATCAGGCCTCCGTGAACCAGAGCTGAATGGACACTGGGCGTGCTGCCAGGGGCCCTTTAGTAGAATGAGGTGACCGCATTGTCCCTTCTTGTCCACTCCTGCCAGGATCTGGACCTGGACAAATTTGAAGAACTGTTCAAGACGAAAGCCCAGGGCCCTGCCCTTGATCTCATCTGCTCTAAGAACAAGACAGCGCAAAAGGCCGCCAGCAAGGTGACCCTGTTGGAAGCCAATCGTGCCAAGAACCTAGCCATCACCCTACGCAAGGCTGGCCGCTCGGCCGAGGAGATCTGCAGGGCCATCCACACGTGAGGCTCCCACTGACCTCGTCCTGGTCCCCAGCCAGTTGGCAATCCAGTTCTCCACCTACTATCCTGGCTTTCCCTGGATTCTAGGGCTTCGACAGATGTGTCTCCCATCCTTCAGTCATTCACTGGCTTGGCCAGAACTTAGTGTATTTGTGCTGTGTGCCAGGCACCGTGTGAGATGCTGGGCATTCAGCGCAAACCTTCACTCAAGTTGCTGCCAGTCTAGGCAGAACAGTTCAGTAGCGTGGGTGATAACCACCTAGGTGGCAGAGGTACAGGCAGCTTTGGGGGAACAGGGCAGGCCAGGTAGCTGAGCTTGGTGATTCAGGAAGGCTTCCCAGAGGAGGTGAGGAAGTATATGAAGTCCATTTCAGTGCCTGGAGGGAGAAGCTTGGTGCCCTAGGTACTGAAAATTGACCATGACTTCAGCATAGGAGGGGAGTTGAAGAGACAGGGTAGAGACAGGTGGGCAGAAGTCTTGCAGGCTGAGCCTCATAAGCCACACTCAGGTATTAAGATTTCTCCCTAAGGGTAGAGGGAGGGCGCTGAGGGGTTTTAAACCAGGCCATGGACTGTTCACCTAGGATGTTACTCACGCTCTGATAGATGAGGCAATAGGCCCTCTAGGCCTCTGGCTGCATCCTGCTCACCGACCCCACCGGCAGTCCCTCTAGGAGCTGGAGAAAAAAGGGATGATGGGTAATGGGCAAATGCAAGACCTGAACTAAACTCCTTCCTCCTGCACAGGTTTGACCTACAGACCCTACCAGTGGACTTCGTGGAGTGCCTGATGCGCTTCCTGCCCACAGAGGCTGAGGTGAAGCTTCTGAGGCAATACGAGCGGGAGCGGCAGCCCCTGGAGGAGCTGGCGGCCGAGGACCGCTTCATGCTGCTCTTCAGCAAGGTGGAGCGGCTAACCCAGAGGATGGCTGGCATGGCCTTCCTGGGCAACTTCCAAGACAACCTGCAGATGCTCACGCCGGTATATCCTCTGGCCCAGTCGGGGTCATCTGCGGCTACCCCTCCACCTGCCAGTCCCCTCCCCTGCCCTGTCAGTCCGTCCCTGCCAGCCCGTCTCAGACTTTGCCTACCCCCCCCCCCAACCCCCGGCTTAGGCTCACACAGCTCTTCATCTTCCTTCCAGCAACTCAATGCCATCATTGCAGCCTCTGCCTCTGTCAAGTCCTCACAGAAGCTGAAGCAGATGTTGGAGGTGAGGAGAGGTTGTGGATGCAGGCACCGGTGGGCCTGGGGCCTGGGTGGAGGAAGGAGCCCGCAGGCCATGGCCTGACTTCCTCTCATGCATCTTTTGGATAGATCATACTTGCACTAGGGAACTACATGAACAGCAGCAAGCGAGGAGCTGTGTACGGCTTCAAGCTCCAGAGCTTAGATCTGGTAAGATGGTGGGGACAACCCAGGGCCAGGAAGCCTGAGGAGCCATGGTGCTCAGCCCTCTCTCACCACCCCCTGCCCCCCTCTCCCAGCTGCTGGATACCAAGTCCACTGACAGGAAGATGACACTGCTGCATTTCATCGCATTGACCGTGAAGGAGAAGTACCCAGACCTGGCCAACTTCTGGCATGAGCTACACTTTGTGGAGAAGGCTGCAGCAGGTAAGGGGAGCTTGGCCCAGCGAGCCTGCTCTCGTGTCTAGGCCAGGACAATCCCAGGAAGCTTAGGAGAGGGAACGCTTGGGTCCTTTGTTTCTGGCCTTTGTTATCTCCCTTCTGGCCACTTCAAAGCTTTCCGCTGGGGCCATGGGTAGGGGCCACCCCCGAGGGAGCCTTCCTGCAGGCACCCGCCTAGCCCAGCCTTTCCCATTTGGGTGCCATGGGAGTAGGCACAGGAAGGCAGAGGTGGCTCTTCATTCCCAGCTCCCTCGTGCTGGCCCTGGAGACTGCATTTTCTCCATTTATAGAAAAACTATAAAGCCCCACAGACATAAGGCAGCTGTCATTTCGGCCCCACTCATGAAAACTGAGGTGGGCTTGAGGCAGCTCCATCTTGGAGACCAGCAGTCTCTCTGGCTTGCTTTCCTGTGCTGCCTTGCTCTTTGGGGTCATGAGCTCATAGCCCCATTCCTTTTCCTTGCCTGTGAGAGCCCTGGTAGCTGGGTGTGCCCTTCTAACCTGGAAGCAGAGGCAGGAGAACCTGCTTGCTGCAGGGTGTAGGGTGGGGGTCGGGGGTTGCGTGGACAGAGTTCTGTGTAGCCCTGGGCTGGGAGATGGGCATGTTGGCCCCTGGGTAGGCCTCAGCCCAGGCTCTGGTGACCACAGTGTCCCTGGAGAACGTGCTGCTAGATGTGAAGGAGCTGGGCCGTGGCATGGAGCTGATTCGGCGGGAGTGCAGCATACATGACAACAGTGTCCTTCGGAACTTCCTCAGCACCAACGAAGGCAAACTGGACAAGCTCCAGCGTGATGCCAAGACGGCTGAGGTGGGCAAAAGGTGGAGGCGGGTGGGAGCGGCCAGGGCCGAGGCACTGTGTCCCTCCAGGTGAACTTTGTTCTGGTTCTTGAACCAAAGAACTTTTACCACACAGTTGGATGTCTGTATGTGGTGGAGAAGAGGCATGGCAGAGGCCGGGGTGCGGGGGCAGACAGCTGCCCCCGGGGACACATTCTAAGGAGCTTTGGGAGCCCTGAGTTCTCTTCCATCCCACAGGGCTGGGGGATGCTGGTTTTCCTCCTTTGGCCCTGAGCACTGCTTTCTGTGAGCCTCCTGTCCCCAGCGGGGAGCCGGGCTTCTCCTCTGCCAGGCTGATCCCTTCTGTCCACCCCTTCCCCAGGAGGCCTACAATGCAGTTGTGCGCTACTTCGGTGAGAGTCCCAAGACCACACCCCCTTCTGTATTCTTCCCGGTATTTGTCCGATTCATTCGTTCTTACAAGGTGAGCAGAAGAAAGGCTTTTAAAAAGGAGTTTGGCTGCAAGAAAACTGGTAGGGGGAGGGAAGGCTGGGATCCAAGTCCTCGGAGTCCTGGGAGGGAGCGATGGAAGCTGGCCACAGGCCTCTCAGCTGTGAACGGGTGGGCAGGGTGGGGGCCCAGGCCCTTCCTGTCATTGTTCAGGGCAGGAAGTGCCCCTCCAGAGGGTGGCCACCTGGGGTTGCTGGCCCCACTGCCACCCATTCTCCACCCTCAGTGTCAGCCCCTCCCCTCACAGCCTGTGTGAGCCTCACCACCACCCCCCAACCCCCCATGGTTCTTAGGAAGCAGAACAAGAGAACGAAGCTAGAAAGAAGCAGGAGGAGGTAATGCGGGAGAAGCAGCTGGCTCAGGAAGCCAAGAAACTGGATGCCAAGGTGGGTGGGACCAAGAGCTGGGGCCTGGAGAGCAGAGCAAAGGATTAGGAGGGGGTGGGGAGAGAGCTTGAGAGGTGGAAAACTAGAGCCCAGAGACCACCCAGAGGGTGTGAGGCTGGAGTCCGAAGGGATGGGGAGAGGGGCTTTGGGAGGGATTCCTAGGCAATGATGAGGAGTGGGCTGCTGTACACAAATCAAGGGCATCTTCAGGCTGCATCTAGGGGCAGGAACCAGCCCCATGGTAGGTTAGTGATGACTCCCTTCCCCTTCAAATGCTTGGCCCTAGACCCCCTCCCAGCGGAACAAGTGGCAACAGCAGGAGCTAATTGCAGAGTTGAGGAGGCGCCAGGCCAAGGAGCATCGGCCTGTTTACGAAGGGAAGGACGGTACCATTGAAGACATCATTACAGGTGGGGCCCTTGTCCTTCCCTTGGGTCTGGCCACTAGGCCCAGCTCCCAGACTCCAACCCTACCCTTTTGGGCCCTCCTCCCATCCCATCCCCATGAGGCCTGACCACTGTGTCTCTTTCCTGGGCCGCAGTGTTGAAGAGTGTCCCTTTCACGGCCCGTACTGCCAAGCGGGGCTCACGCTTCTTCTGCGATGCAGCCCACCATGATGAGTCAAACTGTTAACCCCCAAGGCTGGGGCCCTTGACAGGTACTGGGCACCGCAGCTGTCCTCTCTGCATGCCCACCTCCCAGGACTCCTGCTGGGCCCACACGCACCTCCTCCCCTGCATGACTTGGAACCATCCTCTGGCAGCCTCGTGGTGATGGGGGCACATACTTCTCTACTTGCATGCCCCATGCTCTGAGAACCATGGCTTATCCCTTGCATGTGCCCTCAGGGAAGTATTCTCTCCCCGACTAATGCTGTCCTGGCTTCTACTAAGACCCAAGGGGCAGGGAGTTTCCAGAGCAGGCAGGACCAGGCCACCACCTCTCATTGCTGAGGCTCCATTCCTGGGCCCTGGTATCCTTTGTGACCTGTGCCTCTCCATCCCCATCATAAAAGCTCTGGCAGTAGCTTCTGCCCAGGGCATATCAGATGTCCCTTGATCTGTTCCCTGATATTTGGTCTACCTGGGGTCTCTCCCCAGCTTCTGGCTATTGTTGAGTCTACTTTGTTTCTATCACTGCCCAGTGGCCTCCAGTCACCCCCACCTGGTCCTCTGAAAATGCAGAGCCCCAGCAGTGTCTCTGACCATCCTCTCTACCTTCCTTTAAGCTTCTCCCTCATCGGCCTCATGGCTGGCTCTTCTTTGGCCCTGCCTGTGGGGCTGCTCCTGAAGGGACTGTTCCTACAGACAGCGGGCCTGGCCCAGCCTCCCTGCCTGTTCACAGGCCTTCCTTTTCCCCACAGGCCTCCACCGCCAGCCCATTGTCGTTCGCCACCAAGCCAGGAGTGCCGCACCACCCAACGGCCCCCCTCGGGCTCCAGGCCCCCACTAAGGCCCTCTTGGTGGCAGAAGCACTTCAACTCCCAGAGTCCTGCAAGTCCAACCCGTGGACCTGGAGCCCTGGAATTGGCTGAGGGTGCAGCAGAGAGCTATGCTGCTTTCAACCCAGCGTCTACCCCAGCGCTCAGAGATGCGCGTGCCTGATGTCAGGGGCACTGGGCCTGACACTCCCCTGGTGCCTCTAGTACTGCACTTTGCCCCCAGGGTCTTCTTTTCCTAAAAGGTCACCAATGGTCAGCTCAGGGCTGGGAAAAATCATTTCCAGCCTTGGCCTATACAGGGGCCCCTAGGCCCTCTGTCACTAGGCCAGAGGGACAAAAGGAGAAAGCGACTATTCCTTCTGTTTTTCCCCTTCCATTTTGCAGCTCTGTGGTCAGCTGTGGTCTGGAAGTATCCAGACTTAGGGAGCTCCAGTACCCTTCCAGTCACAGATCATATTTTACCAGGAGCAAGGCCCACCTAAGCCTGGGCCCCACCCAGCTGTGCCCCGGTGATAAGGGTAGAGGAGAGATGCCATGCCACGCTTACTGCCCTTGGCCCTTTCCACTCTAGGCTGACTCTGTTCTTGTCGAGGTGGGCAGAAGGGTAGAGGTTTTTCCAGCCCCAACCCCAGGATAGCTAGAGAAAGGGTGTGATATCAGCATCCTCACTTCCTTTCCACAGCAAGGGTTTTTTTTGTTTTGTTTTTTGGGGTTTTTTTTGTTTTGTTTTGTTTTTTTGGCAGGGGACAGGGGACATGGTGGTCTTAGCTATTTTCTCAGTCTCCTGCCAGTTTCTTCTCAGCCCCTGGAGGGGAATACAGGGAGCCACTTCTTTTTGTACATGTACCACCTCCCTTCTCCCATGTACATAAATCCCAGACCTTCTTTCTCAACAAAGGCTTGAAGCACCAGGCCTGACTCTGTCTCCTTTTTCTGAGTGTGGGGGACTAGGGTGGCCATTTGGCCTGACCTGAACCGTGGAGACAGAAAGGAGGCTGCATGGAGATGCCCCCTGCTTGGGGGAGGTGAGGGCAAAAGCTTGGGGAAGGGGAACCGGGCTGGGTGGGCTCCAACCACACAAAGGGAGGCTGGCCTGTCATGAGACACTAGTGCTCTCTGCTGGCCACACGTGCACCTGCCCAGTACCCAGCCTACCCAGCAATATATGGAAAAGATAAAAGAGCCACTGGTCATGTTATAAATATTATTTAAAAAACAAAAACAAAACAAAACAAAACACACATACACTGGGTCCCGGGGCTGAAGGAAGGAGTGGTAGAGCCCGAGGGCCCGGGCAGGCAGGAGCAGGTACTGGTGCTAGAGGGTAAGGACCCCACCTGTCACCAACCTGTCATTCTTCCCTAGAGGCCCCTTCTCACATTTCTCTACTGGCACCACCCACCCCACACGGCATACCAATCTCTGGTCTGGGGCTGAGGGCAAGGACTGCACTAGTTGCCCGGGAAATGGAGGACCCTTAAACACCACAAGCAACCTCGGGAGGTGCCAACAATGGTGTGTTGGGGGCGGGGTTACTTGAGGAAGAGTGGACACAGACCAGACTAAGAAAGGAGTCTAGTGCAGATGGTGAGGGTGACCTAGGATCCACAGCCTCACACAGACCCGAGGCCGAGCAGCTCGTCGGGTCACTGGTGGTCATCCAGCTGCTGCAGGAGTGTCCGCCGCCGTCTTTCCAGCTCACCCTCGCTCAGCTCACTTTCCGACGTGTCCCAGCCCGTCTGGTGGAGCAAAGGCACAGCTCACCCACAGCCTCCCCCGAGGGCCACGGAGGTCTGGAGAGAGTGCTGACTGGGTTGGGGTCAGGTGCCTGCCTCTCACCTTCTCCTTCTTGATTCCAAAACCTGGGGAGCGGTTGGGGAGTTCTGCCCGCCGGAGCTCCCTGTCCTTGTCCTGTTCTGGTTCTTTCTCATCACTCTCCTTGCCAGCTTTCTCCTCAGGGTCTGTCTCGCTCTCAGGACTGTTCTGTAAGAGCCCAGAGCCCGCCTGCTCAGTTCCTGTGAAGGACAGCCCGGGAGGCGGCTGAAGAGCTCTCTCAACATGGCAGGGCCCTGGGTTGAAGTCCCTTCTCTACGCACCGACTTGTGTCTTCTCTTCTTAGTTTTCTTTTTTGGTTTCTTGGCTTTCCGAAGGCCATGATCTGGAGATAGAAAATGCCCAGTAAGTCTCACAGGAGGAGGGAGGGCTCATCCCTTTCTCTGCCATACACCTCATTCTTTAGACAGCTATCTGAGGAAGTCTCTTAGTCCAGTTTTCCTTCCTTCTCCCAGTTCCTGCCTGGGCAGGGATGGGACATTCTTCCTACTCGGTCCACTCCACCTCCAACCTCAGGGCACTGGCTGGGCTCCCCAGGGGCCTTCTCTCATCTGAGTCAACTCTCCAGCTCTCAACTGCTTACCTGATCCAAGGAGAAGGCGAGAAGATGGGGAACCCCGTCCTCCAAGGGCAGCACCCCCACTTTCAACCGAATCAAGTGAGGAAGAGGGCTCAGAGCCTGACTCCGAGGGGTTCCGCCTTCTCCGTTTGGGGGGTCGGAGAGACGGTGGGGGCAACTCCTCCTCTTCCGACTCAGAACCCTGGGCAGATCAGCAGCTACATGTCAGGGCACAGGTTCTCTGGCCTCCAGAAGCCCTCAAGTCTAGGAACTGGGGACACAGAGGCGGATCCAGGGCCAAAGGAATTTTCAAATCTCACTCGAGGGGGAGGTGATGTAGGAAAAAAACAAGAAACGTGGTTCCTATTTCCCTAAGACAGTCCAGCCTCCCTCCACATCCCTTCGGCCCCCCAACTCACTGATGGCGAATGGGAACGCTTTCGATGGTGCTTCTTGCCCTTTCTGCCATGTTTTCGGCCTTTGGTGTGGAGGTGCTGGCATTCAGTCTGGTAGAGGCAGAAGGAGCGGTGAAGGCGGCACCAGGGTTAGCCCCAGGAAGGACCCTGCACCCTAAAATCTGATTTTGCCTCCTCCTCTCAGGCTAGGGCCTCAGGCTTCTCCAGGCCACTGTCAGACCTCCCCTGGTTGTTCAGGGAAAGGAAAGCCCCAGGGGAAGGAGGAGGCCACTGGAGTCTCTGTTGAGCTGGACTGGGTGTTCATAATAAGACTTGGACAGGGGCAGGGGGCCAGAAGCTCTGCCTCACCTCCAGTACCTGCAGGAACTCCCGGAAGAGCCGGATCCGCTCCGACTCCAGGGTGATCTGCTCAAAGGCTGAGTCGCACACAAAGCGCTCACGGACCTTGAACGGGAGAGCACTGCTGATCAGACCAGCCCCGGCACGGCACGGACACCGCCATGAGCACAGGGGAGGGCTGGGGCAGAGGAAGGAAGGGAGCCGAAGCTGGCCGCGAGCTGTGCTATGACTGGGGTGGGCCCCCAGTGGTGGAGAAGCACCGCTGCCCTCAGGACTGAGGGGGTGGTGTTTGGTGCCAGGCTACGGCCCTGACCTCTTCCCAGGCAGTGCCCAGCTCCAGAGCAGGCACGGCCTGCCTCAGCATGCTTCGGAAGGCAGCTTCCCTGCGCCGCATCCTTCGCGCCTCCTCCTTCTCCCGCTCTCTCTCCCGTGCCTCTGCTTTCTCCAGCAGCTGAGGGCAGAAAGGATGTAGAACTGGGTCACCCAGGAGGGTGGGTGCCCAGGCCCCACTCAAGCACACCATAGGTCGAGGGAAGCTGGGGTCTGAGCTCCTGTAGCCATCCCCTGAACAGGGGGTATGGTCACACGGGGGCAGTGAATGAGAAGGAATGGAACGAGACAAAGGGATGAGTTTGAGAATGGAGCCCTGGCTACAGCCCCGCCCTGCCCGGCCCCTCACACTATTGAAGGTCAGCTTGATGTTGCCTGCGTCCAGCGCAGCAGCCCTCTTGTCAAAGCTTATGACGTGGGCGAAGTCCTCAAAGGCTGTGTTCACCTCCACGCAGAAGCCCCGGTCCTGTGGGCACAGTGGCACATGAAGCAGGGGCCAGCACGGGCCTGAAGCCTGAAGCTGGCCTCCAGGGCTGGCAGAGGGTCAGACTACAGAATGCTCTAGAAGTCCCCCAGCCTCCAGAAGAGACCCGCAGGACTCAGATGCACTTCTGAAACCAAGCTGTCCAAGTCCTCACCATCTGATGATTAAGCCTCCCATGCCTACCCTTGGTTTGGATGTCCCAGGGAGCTGGACAGGGGCGGGGGGAGGGGGGGGCGTTGGGTCACACGGGGAGGGGGAACAGGGTGTGTGTGTGCCATGTCTGCTGACTGATGCCTGGGTTTCTCACAATTAATTCTTTGTTCCTTGGGCCTAAGGCCAGGCCCCAGGGGGGCCCTCCGGCCGCTCAGTAACTTCCCTGCACTCTCAGTCAACACCTGCTGGCCCCATCCTCTGGCTCAGTTCTGGAGTGCTTACTATGTGCCAGGTACCATTCACTTCGCATAAGTTATCACTTTTAATCCTCAGTATTGAAATTTAAGCATAGGTCCTGGCCTCCTAATTTTATGTGGAAGGAGAAACCAAGGTTTAGAGAAACTAGAGCGCTTGTCCACGGTCTCACAGCTAGTATGTGGCCGACAGAGAACTCCACCCCAAGTCCTTCTGACACCAAAGCCCACAGATTAAAGCACCACACCCACACAGACCCCTCAGTCCACGGGGGAAAGAGAGGCCATCGGGTGTGCATCTCCAGAACACTACTAAAAATACCTTCCCTTCTTGAAGCACCCTGGGCCAGGCTCAGGGCTTCACATCTTTGCCTCCCAACACCTTAATAAAGCAGAAGCTTAGGAAAGTTATCTCACTTGGCCCATGTCAACCTGGTGAAAAGCGGAGCCACTGGAGTTGGAGTCGGCTGGGGCACCAGCCCAGTTCCCTCCCTTTCCTTCCACACCGCACTCACTTGCTCTGGCTTTCGTGTCCATACACAGCATGCTTTTCTTTTCTCTAAGTTCTTATTTGAATTCCCGTTAGTTCACATGCAGTGTTGTATTCGTTTTCAGGTGTACAGTATAGAGAGCATGCTCTTGTTTATTCCGAGGGCACTTCCTCAACCCATGCTCCAGCCCTTCTTAAACACACCAGTCTCTCTCTCAGGGAAATGAAAGCTCCGATCTCACCTCTCCACTGGCTCCTTCCATCAAACTCATACCTCGCTTAACCGGGAACATCCTGTCCACCCTGTTCTCCCCTTCCTCAAGCTAACGACCTCTGCTTCTTTCCCTTTGACTCAAAATCTTTAAACGCAGCACGAAAGGAAATGAATACACATTTATTGGGCCTACTATAAGCAAGACACTTACAAATACTACCACTTCTCACAACTGTGCACAGAAATTATCTCTATTTTGCCGATGAAGAAACTGAGGCTCAGACATTCTATAACTTGCAGAGATCTCAACCAGTAAACAGGCAGGAGTCACCTGACCCTAAGGTCTGTGCCGTACCTACTACTCTACCCTCTTCACAGACACTACTTTCCTAAATGTGCTCATGTCCTCCTCATAGCCAACTCCAAGGGCCCCTTCTCAGTCCTCATTTGACTGATCAGTCCTTGCACCTCTGCTGCTCACTTCAACACTGTCCTCCTGTCTCTGACCTCTTTTAGTGCCTCTCTTGCATGTGGTGTTCCCCTGAGAATAGCATTTAGTCTTTTCAATCTACACCGTCTCTAGCAATCTCAACCCCTACCTCCCTCCTGATTTCAGACCCGTAATTGACTGGATATTTTATAGAAACTTCAAATTAAGCAGATCCCAAGAGGGTTCATTTCCTGTGAGCTACCCCCCCTCCCCACCCCTACTCCCATGGATGTCCCAGGCCCAGATCTTCTGGCTTCCAGCTGTTCCAAGTCCAAGGCTCTTTGCATTATCCTATTGGGTGAGAGGTGCCCTCCCGGTCTGCAGGGCTGGTGGATGGCCATAGAGACTCCTGGGCTCCTCAGCCTTCCATAGGCAGGAGCTCAAAAAGGGGCAACAGAAAGGGGAACTATCTAAAGCAGCTTCTTTCTCAGGAGATGTGGCCTGACAGGACTCAGTGAGGACCGGATTCCTACAGGCCTGTCAGCAAAGACCAGCCACTCCGTGGCTAAAATGTAAGCATCCAATAAAATTTAGCTCTCCCGAGATTAAATATTTATACTTTACATGATAATCCTATTTAAAATACGGTATTTGCTTTATTCCTCCCTGCCCCAGGTTACTTTTGAGACTAATTCCCCAAATGGAATTTCTATTTTCTCCAGCCTCTCTCTGTCCATCCTACTTCTGAGTGACTTTAACCTACTGATTTTAAACTTCCTTTTTTTTTCAACAGCAGAAACATTTTTTTCAACAAAAAGCTTACGTAGAACCTCAATATATAAAAGAGAAGCTGCTGTACTTAGAAACAGCAGAAGGAGCATAAAGTCCCTCCCCTCACTCAGCTCCCCTTCCCTGTCCCAAGGTGCCCCCAAGGAAACTCAGGGGGTCTCAGAAACACAGCTGGAGCACTACAGCTCTCCCTCATCTGTTTTCCCTGTGGAGCTCTAGCTTGTCTCCCACCTAGATTACCTCCGGACTGGTCTCCCTGCCACCTCCTGCACCTCTAACCCCGCCTCCAGAGTCCCATGCTGCTCCAACCTTTCTACCAAAGGGCTCCAACAGCAGGGGAGAGAAGGCTGGGGTGAGTCAGAAGAGGATGGCTCGAGCTCAAGATGTGTTTAAACCACTTGCCACTAGGACTTTCAGTGTCCCAAAGCTTCAAATACTGTCTTATCACCATCAATCCCTAAGGACACAAGCACTGAGTCTGAGAGGTACTACTCTACACTCACCCAGTGGCTCTTCCGGGACATCATCTGACCCTGGCTCCCTGTAACTTATAAGATAAAAATCCAACTTTCTTATTTTAGCGTTCAAGGCATTTTATACATAGGGCTCTACTTCCAAACTGGGGTGCGTGGTTCCAGAGAAACAGAGGAAGCCACAAGACCATATGGTATGTCTTACCTAATGGTAAGTAACTTTAAAACATTAAGTTTATATTAAAGAGAGAAATAATGTGGCATTAAGATGCAACACCTGAATCTGTAAAGCAAAACACCGGATCTCAAAGAAATGTGTGTGCAGTGGGACATTCCTAGCTTTGGTCTCAGACCCTTTTCACCCCAGGTACCAAGTTATTCCCCTCGGTAATTAGGTGTATGTTGGTGGAAAACTCCCCCATTTTTTAGATGAGGAAACTGAGGCTGAGGAAGGTTAAAGAGCCTGCTGCAGGTCACACAACTAACAAGTGTCAGTTAAGCTAGACTTGTGCCCCAAGTAGTCTGCCTCCACGGTGCTGCTCCTAACTGCCGGGCATACTGCCTCCCCAGTGCATTTGCATGTTCTTGACTTCCACAAAGAAATATACTTTCCTTAGGTTTTCTCCTTCTGAAACAAAAGGCTCTCTTATAGTGTCTCTATCACTTCTCTACCTTTGATGGACACAGACATTGAGAACCCTCTCTCCAGTGTCAGACAAGCAATGTGCATGCACAGCAGTAAATGGCAGCTGAACTCGCTGCCACGCCAGGGAGGTGATAAGGAGTGACGACGATAAGGATGACATGCATGGCGTCTCAGCCTGAGTCCACTGAATGCCTTGCAAAACCAGCCAGTGCTGCCAGATAATCCACATTTTGTTTTTTTGAGAGAGAGCGCGTGAGCTGGGGTCCGAGGGGCAGAGGGAGAGAGAATCTTAAGCAGGCTCCACACTCAGTGCACAGCCGATGCAGGGCTCAATCCCACAACCCTAGGATCGTGACCTCGGCCGAAATCAAGAGTCAGGTGCTTAACTGAGACCCCCAGGTGCCCCAATAATCCATATTTTTAAAAGAACTGAAGACTCAGATTTTTACGTGCAACCTCCCAGTTTTAAAATATTAGCAACAAACTTGAAAGTTTTCTAAAATACTGTACAGGCCAGAAGGAACACATCTGTGAGCTACCAGTTTATGATCAGCTGTGCCATGGCCTAATGTGCCGGGGCGTCTCCACTCCCTTGCCTCTGCTCCTGTAATATCCTATGCCCAGGACCTCCATCCTTCTCCACCTACTTGTTCTTAAAGGTATAGTTCAAATGTCAATTCTTTGGGTTCCTGTCTCTGTAATAGCGCTTGCCCCTCTGTGTAATAGGTGTCATGTCTATCTTCTATGAGATAGGAAGGCCATGAGCTCCTTCTAGATAGAAATTGTACCTTACTTATTTCTGTGTCCCCAATGCACAGTAAGGGATCATAGTAGATATCTGCTGAACTGAGCTGCAATGCTCCTACAAAACAGGACTTATCAGGAAGTCCTGTCCAGAGAGTGTGCCCTGCACCCAGCTTGCATCCACCCACAACCCCAGGCCTCCCTCACCTTAAGAATGTCCTTAATGATCTTCTTCTCATCATGGAATCGTGCCTTCAACTCCTCCACATAGAACTTGAACAAGTCCAGAGGGGTGGAGCCTGCGGGGGGAGGGAGGGAGGGGGGCCTGGCGGGCGGCAGCTTCCCAAGGCCTGGGGGTGGGGTCGAGGACAGGACGAGGGAGTGGGGGTGCAGACAGGCTGGCAGGGCAGGAAGCCAGGCTAGAGAAGGGGGAGCCTGGCTGCCTTACCCGGCTGGCCCAGCATGTTGGCAAAGCGGACATCAGTGCTGACCGCTGGGTACAGCTCCATCCAGGTGGACATGGAGTGCAGCTGCCCTGTCTCATGCAGCTCATCCAGGAAGGTCTGAGCAGAGAGAGGCCAGTTACAGGGAGAGTGAGACAGGGAGAGAGGCAGAGCCAAAGACACGAGGAAGAGAGGAGATGGTAGGGAGAGGTAGGAACAATCCAGATTGAGGAAATGCAGGCAAAGGAGGCAGAGATGAGGAGATACAGATGGAGAGGCAGACAGCAATGCAAATGCAGAGAATGTAAATACAGACAGGAATGAACTAAAACTTGAGCAGAAGCTGGGCTAGAAGGCAGAGAAATAGAAACTTGTCTGGAGCATGTTCTTCCTGTAGTTTTTGCTTTTAGCTTCCCAAAGTGACACATCTCAGTAACCCGCCACCACCACCACCACCTCCAAGCTGGGGGACAAGCTAGCTATGCCTATCTGGCTCCCTACCAAAAGGAAATGAACTTGGCTGAGCTGCCAAGCTATGCCTTTAGGGTGCTCTCTGCTGGCAGTTTCTGGGTGGTGCATACATCTAGTCTCCCTAGAGGAGCAAGGCCCAGAGTTGAGGGGACACAGCAGGAGCAGAACTGCAGGCACAGAGAGGCCTCGTGGAGGTGGGACAGGACGAGACACAGATGAAACAGTGGGCCTAGCTGAGAGGAGGCAGGGCATGGGCAAAGAGGTTATGGTCCAGAGCAGAGCAGAGTTCCAATCTAGTGGGCAACAAAGATACCTGGAAGGCCTCCCGGTTCTTGCGTTGCTGACGCCGCTCCCGAAGGCGGGCCCGCTCCCGCTCCTCCTCCTCCTCCCTCTCCAAAGCTCGGATGTGCTCCTCAAAGCAGATCAGTGCATCTTCCTTGTCCATGTCTAAGTGCAGGGGTGGGGGGGGGGGGAGGCTCAGCCTGTACCGCACTAGTGGGACACCCTCACAGACCCCAGCACCCCCAGTGTTCAAGGATGCTGCCTTGGTAGATGCCAAGGTCACCCAGGGTGGTGGGCAAGAGGGCCAGAGGGCTATGTGGGAGAGCTGCTGGAATGGTGGTTCTGGGGGAGGGTTCATTCATGTAGAAGAAAAAAATTAGCATGTATTCAGCTCTTGTGAATTCAGTTACTGGAAGTAATCATATGAAACCAGTAATCTCAGGATCTGAGGTTTTCTAGAACTGGGAATCAGTCAGACTCTGATGCAAGTTCAGAAGATAAATTTCTGATATTACCAGTGATTACAGGCCAACAACAGCTCACTGTAACACACGTGACCAGTTAAGGCCCACAGTGCCATGACAATTTAAGACCATATTCACATGAGTTATAAAAATCATCTCCTGGTCTTCTGACACTTATCCTAGAGCTCTTCCTCCAAGGACATACAATGTCTAGGTCAACAGTGGACACCAGAGGGGAGGAGGGAGTGACCCAGCATTCTCCATCTCCTGTCTGGAGAGTGGGGTCCCAGGTCTGTGAGGAAAGGGGAAGGGACAGGCAGGAACGGAGACCCGGGCTTACTCTGCAGCTGGTGGTCCTGAGCAAAGCTGGGGTTATCCATGAGGTACTGCTGGGCCTGGGACCATGTGGTTTGGAAGTTGACACTACTCATCCCATCCAGGATGCTCTTCAGGGCCTGGATGTTGCGGCGCCGGAGCTGCTTGGCCTGTTCCTGGGGAGCCACAGTGTCAGGGTCAGGGCAAGGTAGGATAGGTCGGAGCTACTCAAGTGGGCCTGGACAGAGGAGCATTCAGGGAAGGCAGGTAGCTAGGGAACCTAGGAGGGCCAGACTCCAGACTTTCATGCTCCCAGAAAGGGGAAGGGGCACAGGTTACAGACCAACCCCTCATAGATGCTTTCTTGCCCTCCCGTACCCAGGCTATAGGCCCAGACCAGAAACAGGGAGATGTGCAAGTGCCATACCAGCTTCTGAGTAAGGAGCTGGGACCCTGGGACAGTGGAGAAATGAATGGCCAGGGTCCATAAGGATGCAAAGACATGAACAATCTAAAGTGAGACAGGCTAATGGATCCAGCCAGTGACTGTTACCTTCTCCTTCTTGGCCAGGAAGAAGAGGACATCATCATAAACCTCTTTTCGATCCCTCTCAGGGACCACAGCCCATACCTCCAGCTCCCCAAAGGTCTGTTCTGCCCGCCTGTGGAGTATACGGCCCATGGGTAGGTAAGCAGGGAACAGAGACCCTGGGCCCGCATGTTCTCAGGGTTCCCAGGCCCCACCCCAGCCAGGCCCCCTGACCGGTAGCGGGTGGTAGAGGTCATGCGTTCGTGCTGCTCCAGGAAATGCTGCAAGGTCTGCTTGGCCTCCTTGGCCCTTAGCCGGGCCTCTTCCTTCTCCTCCTTCTCCCGCTGCGCCTTATAGGCATTGAATGCCTGCTTTTTCTCACTCAGTTTGGGCAAGGCACTGGGGTGGAAGAGGGTGGGAGCGGGATGGGGATAAGGGAGTCAGCCTGAACCACCCTGCACAGCCACCAAGCAGGGTCATGGCAGACAGATCTGAGTGAGGGGTCCATGCATGGGCACAGCAGGCTGCAAGGAGGCAAAATGGGTCTCTGGGATGAGGGGAGGGGTGGGAGGCAGTCAGGGGAAGACTCCGCTAACACTGGGCCCTTTTGCTCAAGGTGCAGTCAGGCCTCCACCCTTTCCAGCCCCCTCACCCCAATTAATTCAGTTCCAATCAATTCAATTCAACAAGCATTTATTGAATATCTCATATCAGATACCTTTCCCCTCCTCCTCCAGGAGGCCCTCCAGCTTCTTTTCCCTACACCCTTGCCCTTCTATCGCTCTCCTGACTCAGGCCCCTTTGGGGCCTGAGTATTCAGCTGGGCTTCTCAGGGAGGCCCTAGCCCAGCTGCTCTCACAAACATGGTCTGGAGGGCCTGGCTCCCTCTGCCCAGGCCTACCTGTAACGGGGGTCGGTGACCACCATCTTCATGGCCTGTTCCCACGAGGCGTTGGAGGGGACAGCCTAGAATGGAGCAGGCAGGGGTCACGGGGCCTGCCCACCTCCAGCCCCCTCCAGGCCTACCCTGGGAGCCCCACCCCCGCACCTTGTCCCTCAGCAGCTCCTTGAAGGCCTGCTTTGCTTTCTCCCGGTTGCTCCAACTGAGGCCAGACCTCTCTGGTTCTGGCTTTGATTCCTCTTCCTCCTGCTGCGGTGGCTGATGCTGTCCAGCAGCACTGGGGGGCAAAGGGGACTCAGCCACAGCCATCTCCCAGTCCCCACAGTTTCAGTGCCCTATGCGATCAGCAGCATACCACCCTCTCCTGGCTCCCCAGAGCAGCCCTTTTCTGCCCTTCAGAGGCCAAGCCCAGATCTTCACACCCTTCCCAAGAGGCCTGGCAGAATTCAAGGGTTGAACTAGGTTGGGAGCTCGAGGCCAGTATCTGGAATGTCTCAGGGGGCAGCCCTCACCTGCTGGGGCCCTCCTCCGGCTGCTGCAGAAACCCTTGCTCCACAGGCTGGGCAGCCTCTGACATATCGCAATCTTCACTGCCACCTGGCTCAGGCTCTAGAAGGCCCAGAGGCATAGGGGTGGGGCCGGGCGGCACAGGTGGGGGCTCAGGCTGGGGCTGAGGTGGTTGCGGCTGCTGCTTCCTACAGATGAGCCAGAAGGGCAGTGTCCACAAGTAGAGCAGAGACAGGGAGTCGGACCAGCTGGTCTCTATCCTGCGAAGGACTGGGGCCAGAGCAGACCACTCCACAAGGAGACTGACAGCTGGCTCTTCCACGGAGCAGGGACCATGGAGAGAGGGTTCACTCCCACCCCTCGGGTGGCCCCCAAATTTGGACGGATAGGTGGGCAAGTCACTCACCCTGCAGCCTCTTGTTTGACTAGAGCTGCAATGGGAAAAGATAACGTGGTCACAGGGTGGCAAGTGCCACCCCCCAGAACCACAGCCCAGGCCCACCCCCTCCTCACCCTCCAGGTCATCCAGGTCCTTGGGCCGGGTCCAGCGAGACTCCTTACTCTGGTTGTTATAGTAGTAAGGTTTGCCAGTGTCTGACTTGTACTCTTTCCAGGGACACTGAGACAGCAGCAACTGCAAGAGGATGGGCAGAGGACATCAGTGGACTGGGCATGCCCTCTAGCCACAATTGGGGGAGCTAAGGGGATCCAGTGAATAGAGGACGTAGGAGTTTTTAGTTACCACCTGGCCTCGCACAACATGGGGGAAGGTAGATTTCCTGAGATCCTAGGGAGGTTGGGGGGTGGTTAGGGATCTTGGGATCAGAGGAACCATGTGTATGGTTAAAGACTCAGGGGAAGCCAAGAACTTGGGAGGGGTCAGGGCAGCTGAAAGGAAGGGCCAGAAAGCCCCGCTCAGGACCTCTGCCTTGGACTTGAGCACGCTGGGCTTCTCCCACACGGACTGCTTGTCGTCAGCATTGTAGTAGTAGATGCGCCCATCAGGGGCCACATGCTCACTCCACAGGGCCCTCTGGGGAGGGGGGGGGGCACAGAATGGTGGTCAAGGCTCCTTTCCCAAAGCTTCTCCTCCTCACCCCAAAGATTTAACCATCAGCCCCCCAACTTTCAGCCTTTCAACCCAGAGACCCCTGAGCTGGAAGAACTCACCGGAGGGCCTGTCCCAGCCACAGCAGCTAGAAAAGAAGCCAAAGGAAACATTAAGTCCTTGCTCCAATCCCCATCTTATCCCACCTATTCCTCCCTTACTCCAACCCCAATAAATATCCCCTGGTCCCATCAACATCCCAGGCCCCCTGGCATCCCAACAGGCATGATCCAGGGTGGGCTCTAGTCCATGTTCCCCTCTCCCCTGTACCCCCCAACCTCCGAGCCTGGGGTGTGCAGACCCCCAGAAGACTCACAGCTGGCTGTGTCCGCACCCGGAGCCGTCTGCCGAAGAAAGAGGAGGGGGAAGGGTTGGGGCCAAGCCCAGTGGCCCCCAGGACCCAGGCCATGGGGGATGAAGAAGCAGGCCAGGCCAGGATCCATGTGTCCTGCTCCCAGGGACCTCTGCTCCCTAATAGGCATCCCCCACCCTCTGGGGCCGTGGCTCTAGGACCCTAAGGGGAACTGCGTAGCAGCTCTGTTGTCTTCCTCAGGTGACAGTATTTTGTTGAGTCAACCTCTGAGACCCCTCTTCCATAGTGGATGCCAAATGCCACATCCTACCCAGACTCTACTATATTGAGCAATGGCACAAGAAGGTACGGTGAGATCCCCAGGTGCCGTTTCTTCCTTCAGAGACAAAGAAGATGTGAAGAGGGGACTGTATTCGAGTGTCCACAGTGCTAGCTCTGCGACAGTAGTGTCAGCCATGAATGTGTTCCTTAAGGAAGCTGGGCACGGCGAGAAGTAACAAGAGAGAATGTACATGCCGCTGGGGATGAGCGCGAAACTAGAAGAGCAGAGTACATGGCTGGAGAGGAGGACTTGAGTGTGGGGAGTGTTGCCAGGACCAGGGTGGATCCGATGAGAAGAGGGAAAGAATGGAGGCCATATCCCTGTACTTCAAATCAGACCCACAGGGCTGCAGTGCAGAGCCTGCTTCCTGCTGGTCCCCAGTGCTTACCGCTGCGGTGACAGGCACCGCTGGCATCAGCATTCCTGGCATCATGGGAGGTACCATTCCTGGTATCTAGGGATACAAAGAAGACAAAAACCAGCTACCAAGGTGAGGGCAGGCACAGGCTAGGCAGGCTCCTGAGAGATCCCATTTGGGGCCATGACCTTCACATGGGCACTCCCTCAGACAATCCCCGGCTTCTGGGCTCTCGGCCTAGCCGAAGAGTGTTCTCCAGTCATTCAGCAGACAAATCCTCATGGGCCTAGCCAAAGCTCCCTCTCTTCTCCCCTTACTTTCTGAAGTCCAGATGCCCACTCTAACCCCTACCCCCAGCTAGGCTCACAGGTTTTCTGAGGCACTGGTGAGGAGAGAGGATTGATTACCTGTGTGAGTGGTGGTGGCGCCCCCATTGGTGGAAGCATTGGGGGCATGATGCCAGGTGGCATTGGGGGGATGGCTGGCGGTCTCTGACTCATGGGAGGTAGTCCCATTGGAGGAAAGGGTGGGGGGATTCCTGGAGGGGGCATCTGAAAATGAGGAAAGGAATGGATACTGAGCAGAGAAGGCACTGCCTTGACCTATCAGGGAATATCGACTTGTCTCCCACCCTTCTTGACCCTCCACCCCAGCTCTGAGGCAATTTCAAGGCTTTAGTTTGAGAAGCACAAAGCATGAAACTGCCTGCTCCTCACCACTGAGAAAGACTGATAACTGGGGGGGAGGGGGAGAGGGTCTTCTGGGTCTAACAAGCAAGCACACAACTTCTTCAGAGGTAGGGAAGGGAGAGGGAAAAGGGAAGTGTAACTGCCGCCAGACCGTGGCTGGAAGGCTCCACCTCCTCGCCAATTCTCCCCAAAGAGGCCTCTCAGAGTAAGGGCCACAAGGCAGGACTCCAGGTACCCAAATCCCCCAGTCCCCTGCCTCCCATCCCTTTTTCTCCAACTCTGTGTCCACCAGCCGCTATTTCAGTCTGCCTTCTGTGGCGTATTGAAAGAACAGAGATAAGGAGTAGTGAAAGAGAAAGGCAGCCCTGCCACGCCCTCACACTAACAGGGTCTTTTCCCTTCCACTTCTCCTACCCCAGCCCCACTGCATCCCAAGGACAAAAAGACAAAGGGGGAGCTGTCAGCTTTATGGACTGGATGCTTAACAGCAGCTCATCCCACCCCAATGCCCAAGCAACACCACCCCTTTACCAAGGGCAGCAGAGGGGGCATTACACAAAACCGTGCTGGCGAGGCAGCAGCGCTAGGGACTGGGGAACTGGGGGTTGCAGGCTGGAAAAGCCAAGCCCAGGGAAAGACATGAAACTTACGAAGGGTGGTGGCATCATGGGGGGCCCCGGTGGGAAGGGGGCAGGCGCTGCTGGGGGCCGGGGACCAGAATCGGGAACCGACTGTTGAGGGAGAGAAAAGTCATAGGACCCAGGATGGGCAAAGAGATGGGCTTTTGCAGAAGGGAAGCAGAGCGGTGAGGATGAAAAAGGAGCACAAAGTTCAGAGAAAGGGTCTCCTGGCCCAGTTTCCTGCCCATGCCCAGCTCTGAGCCCTGGCTAGGTCTACTCTCTTCCACCAGCCAAGAGCCAGCGGGCCATGCCCCTTCAATAGTCGTCTTTAGGGGCACCTGGGTGGCTCAGTCAGTTAAGCATCCGACTTCAGCTCAGGTCATGATCTCACAGCTCGTGAGTTCAAGCCCCGCATCAGACTCTGTGCTGACAGCTCAGAGCCTGGAGCCTGCTTCAGATTCTGTGTCTCCCTCTCTCTCTGCCCCTCCCCTGCTCATGCTCTGTCTCTCAAAAATAAATAAACGTTAAAAAAAAAGAAACTTAAAAAAAAAGTCATCTTTATTTTGCCAAAGCCACAGAAAAGATGGAGGCAGCTGTACCGCAGGCACAGACTAGCTCTTCCCAAGGCTTTTCATCCATTCTCCCGTCTGTGGGCAAAGGCTGAGCCTCCCTCAAACCTTCAGCAGAGGCCTCTCATTCCCAAAGTATCCCGGGAGGAAGTGACCTCTTTTCCCATTTCCCTACCTGAATTCACCCCGTTAGATTCAAACCCAAAGCCCTGTGAATAGTCACTATGCCTTCATAAGCACTAGCCTCCTCTCTTCACTGCCAGCCTCCCACAACTGGCCTCATCTTTAGTCACTCGCTCACTCTGAGACCTCCCACTCCCAATCACCCCCTCCTCTTTAGCTCTACTCCCCCTCCCCTATAGATCCCAAACCCATCTCCTGTGGCTGATACTCTGAACAGCCTAGGTCTCCCTGTCCTACACCTACCGGCTGCCACATCCCATCCTTCAGTGGTTGGCTTAAATATCACTTGCTCTAAAAAGACTTCCTGACTATTTAAAGCAGATCCCTTCCAATTTATTCTGATTCCCTTCTAAGTTTCTTGGTGCGTATAACAGTTTTGTAATTATTATTATTATCCCCTTACTAAAGTATAATAACATTCCATGAGAACAGGGATCATGTCTGACTTGTTGAAAGCTGGACTCCTGGTACCTGATAGTGTCTGGCACATAATGGGTACTCAATAAATATTGAATGAATGTAAGAAAGAACAAATGAAGGAACAAACACCCCTAATTCTGAAAATTCATTCTATAAATATAGCCCCACATGGCCAAAATTACATATGTGTTTCCATTCCATATTATTCGTAAAAACAGACTGGAATCAGCCCAAATATCCATCACTAGGTAACTATGAAATTATACGCAAACATACAATGGAATACTATATAGTCATAAAAAATGAAGATGCTCATTATCTTGATAGGAGCAATCTCTAAATACGTTAGTAAGTGGGAAAAAAAAGCAAAGTACAGCAAAGTTGGATCATTTGTATGAAAACTGGAGAGAAAAGATGACATACAAGAAATCAGTAGAAGGGGGACAGAAGTGGGAAGGGAAATTTCTCACTGTTATGTATACCCTTTGTAGCAATGTGATTATACCCCCTATTCAAATATATATATATATTTTCAAGTGAACTGAGGCTTGGAGATGCAGCCAACAGCCCTGCCCTTCCTCCTTTTTGCTTGAAGGTTAGAAGGTGTCAGGGAGGAAGGAGCTCTACGGAAAGGTGGTAGCTGGCTGAAGAGGAGACACCTCACTGCTGCCCAATTTCCCTACTTACCCAATGACCCCTATGCCAAGAAGGCTCAGCATTTAAAGATGTTTTTTAATCTCTACCTCTAGCAATATCTGTCCTTCCTTTTTCCGCTCATCTTGTCCTAAGGAGAAAAGGGCATAACTATTCCAACTTGAATCACCTCTTTCAGTGTTCACCTACTCTGGCCCTGTATTCAGACCTGCTCCTGCTCGCGACTGTCCTTAGCGTGAAAAATCAGAAACTAATCAATATGGGAGGAAATCCATTTCTCTGTGCCACAGTGGCCCTGGGAGGTCTGACCTCCCAGATGCTGCATAACCATCTTTGGGCCCTCCTAGGCTCGAGTTGCCCATCTGAGATTGGCACCACCAACCATACAGTTGTCTAAGATAGAAACCAGTGAGTCATTCTCCACACCTCCCTCTTCCTTGTCACCATGTCATGGAGTCCTGCTAATTGTGCCTCATACACATTTCTTGAATCCATCCACTTCTCTCCATTTCCTCCTCCACCCTACCACCCCTTTTTTTCATCCAACCTCCTGTAGTAGTCTCCTCACATCCGCTCCAATCAGCAGCCATAACAAGCTCATCAAAATGCACCTCAGACCACGTTACTCCCTGCTTAAAATTCTTTGACGGCTCTCACTGTTCTCAGGGTGGAGACCAAAACCCCTACCCAAGGCCTGGAAGGCTGTGGGAGGTTTGCTGTGCCAGCCTCATCCACGCTGAGCTCCTGGGTTTGTGCTCCATCTGGCCACCCTCACCTCCTCTCAGTTCTCCCATGTCAGGCATGCATCTTTGCCAGGCACAACTTCCTGCCAACCCCATACACCTAGCCTACAGGTCTCACATCTGTCAATCACCGCCTCCTCAGGAAAGGCTCCCTCCCAACCCAGTGGACCAGGCTAGTCAGAGCCCTCTTTTACATGTTCGTGTACCATGTACCCTCCCCCTTTAGCAATTACCCACTGGAATTTTACAGTTTTTTGCACAATGCTGATTGTAGGATTATTTTAGGTGGCACTAATAAAATCCAAATGCTGACACTTAAATTATGATGCTTCATCGATTTTAAGATGTTATCTGTGGGGTGCCTGGGTGCCTCAGTCAGTTAAGGGTCCGACTCTTGATTTTGGCTCAGGTCATGATCTCATGGCAGGAGATCAAGCCCCATGTTGGATTCGGCACTGGGTGTGGAGCCCGCTTAAGGTTAAGACTCTCTCTCTCTCCCTCTCCCTCTCTCTTTGCCCCTCCCATACGCAGGCACACACGTAGTCTGTCAAAAAAAAATTAATAAAAAAGATGTATTTTGACAAGAAATGTTAAAATGTGAGTCTCAGAATCAATGAAATTATCTGCTGCCTCCACTAGACCTTAAACTTTAAGGGGCAGGGACTTTGCCTGTTTTTGCTCACTCTGATATCCTATCCCCACTGTATTTTCCTCACTGTCCCTGACTGGCACACAGTAGGTGTTTATGTTTGTTGACTTAATGACTGAATGGTCTTGGCAGGTCCCACAAAACACAGCCACTGGTAAGGCATGGTAGTTACTCAGGAACACAGAATGGCAGATCTGGAGGGTATTCTGGCAACCACCCAAGGTAGTCTCCTTTCTCAGATGAGAAAACTAAGGGGGAATTATCAGTCCCATACCCCGCCTGTCAGGGACAGAGCCAGGACTGGATCCAACCTGCCCTCCAGTCCTATCTTCCGGGCACAGCCCTTGCCACAGGAAACAGGTCTGTTTTTTTCACTCTAGCATATTCCCCACTCCCCCTGTGGTTAAATCAGCAAGGATCCAACGTTTCCTTGAGGACTAGTGATGACTCCCTATTGCTCACCCCACAGAATCCTACCTAACATTCAAAGCCTTTCAACAACGCTCTTCCACTCCTCTTGGTTCAGCCTGACTCCATGGCTGCCCTCGTCTTTGCACAGCAATTGTTAGGTTACGCCATGTGTTCCTCTTATTCCACGGTCTCTGTTCAAGATGATCCAATCTTCACCCCCTTCAGATTACCTTTATGATTATCCTCCACACATATACACACTCCTAACTACTTGCGTCCCCTCAGGATAAATGCTGCACTACTTGGCACCAATGACCTGCTACTCTGTGGACGTTTGCTGGGTGTTTCCCACGGGACTGCCCATCTCCCTATTCAGGAGATTTCTCTATATTCAGGGATTATGTTTTCTCCTTTTAAGCCTCCTCTTGAGTGTCTAGTCAGGGCCCTGCATACAAAGTACTGTGATCAAATGCAGGCTCATCCTTCACCTTATTAGATTTTTGCATACTGGAATATCCTAAACAGGCAAATGTGTGCATGTGTGTGCATATGCTCAGGTACATTTGTATAAATTCTCTGGGTAAAGGCAGCCTGTGATGAGAGGGACAGAGGCTGGCAGAGGCTGTCTGTATGGCTGGGGAAAGGGAACTGGAATCAAATACTAGCATGGGAAAATCTAAATAATAGAAAAATGAACTGTATATGACCATCTTTAACTTGGTATATGTGCTGCCGAAGCGAGCACTGACCATCTTTAACTTGGAATGGAGACCCCTGGCCGGGATCCAGATGCTGGACTGTTTTGGACAGTTCCCGCAGAGGACAGAGCAATGGAATGAACATAAATTACCATGGAAATTCCAAAGCCCTCCCTTTCTTCAGCTTCCCCTGTGCAATGTGTACACTTTCTTTCCTGAAACACCCCTGCCCCTATCTCACTCAGTGCCTGTGCAACTTCGGGTCTTATTACGCTTTGGGGTGAGACTCTGAAGTAACTCATGTGAGAGAGGGATATAGGAAATGGAACTAAGAGATCGAGATCCTGTGTCTTCCTGGAACAAAAACAGATTTGTGGGCTGGAGAGATATGATGAAGAGACAATTGATCATCTGATCATCATATGTTCACCTGGGCCAGTGGAATCACCCCCCCCCCCCCCCACCTCAAGGTGCCATCAATTCTCAGACTTCACATCTAAGGGGCATCTCAGAACTAAAGATTCAGAAGAAAGAATAAAAAGAGAAAAGAGCAAGAATGGAGAGACAGAAGGAAGAGCATGGAAAGAGGGATTAATATCATCTAACAACTAATATTTATTGAGTGCTTATTACGAGCCAGATACCATGCCAAATACTCATTTAATCCTTGCAACCATCTAAGAGGTTATTATTATCCCCATTTTATAAATAAAGAAACTGAGGTTCAGAGAGATTAAGTAACTTGACCGAGGTTCTAAGAGATTAAGTGGCAGAGGCAGGTTTGGAATCCAAGCAGTCTGACCCCAAAGCCTGTGCTTTCAACTACTCCACCGAGCTGCCTCCCAGCAAGGACGGTGGTGCCACAGCTATTTCTTACAAACGGATTCTCCTGTTTTCTTTTCACCCCAGTTCACACACAATCCTGAAGGTTGGCCTGGTCTGACTCACTCCCTAACGGGATTTGTGTTGGAAAACGAAAGCTGGAAGGCACACCTCTCAGAAAGAGTAGCTATCATCAAAAAGAAAAATGCCATGGAGGCTGAGACCCGCTGACTACCCCGCAGTCTACCTGCCTCAGCTGCCCCAAACAGCACGGGCCCCTCCCTGTTTTCAAGACTATCCTAGTCCCCACTCCTCTATACCAGCCTTAGCATTTCCTACTCCCCAAAGAGACTGGCTGTCTCACTAGAAAACACCTTCCACTGCTTCTCTCTGATCTGCCATCCCCTCAGGATGAAGACCTCATTCTGGTCTTCATTTTCTTGGGTTAGGTCTCAACCTCCTCTGTGACTTCCAGAGTTCTTCCGTCTCTCCAATAGGATTCCAGAGGCGCTGCCTAGCCTGCTCCAGCCCTGCACGCTTTGCGCCTACCATCCCCCCACATCCCAGGGGATTTTCTGCAGCCCCAGCTGAAGGCCTCGCCTCCATCTTCAGCCTTCTTTCCCTTGCTTCCCCACATCCTAGAACCCGTTCTCCTGAACTCTTCCCTCAAGAACCACCCCATTTTGAAGCTGGAAAAGATCTGGGGTATCATTCTCATGCATTTTCCTTGTTGCTTTTTTAAAAACCGATGGGAAATCTGAGGCCCAAAGAAAGGTAGTGACTTGCCCAAGGTCACACAGAGTTGTTACACAGTTTGTTGATGGCAGAGTCAGGGTTGGGACCAAGGGTCCTCTGCTTTCTCGTTTCTTGGACTATCCAGCACTGGATGGGGGCGGAAGCCTCTCTTTCCTCAGGAGACAATGCCCCCTCCTCACCTCAGGAGACAATGAGGGGGAAACGAAAGAGAGGGGGGTCTCCAAGTGGTCTTACGGGGTATCCTGGCCTCCAGAGGAAACAAGCACTGGGTCTGGGGAGGGGCGTGTTGCACGCCAAATATCCCAGGAGGGGAAAGTGTGGCCCCAGCTTTCCCCTTATTCCTCGGTTCCCACATTCCCACCCCCTCTCCGACCTTTCTCCAGAAACCCACCCTTCACTTCTTCCCTTGCCCCTCCTCACCCAGTACCGCAACTCACGTTTCACTCAACCCCCCTCTCCCCTCACCCCGCCATCCTCCATCATGGCCTCCCCGCCCCTTCTCCCCCAAATCCCTACTCCCCTCCCCCTCCCGGGCTCCCTTTCCTAACCCCTCATGCCCCTCGCCCTCCCCCGGGGTCCCGGGTACCCCCGGCGGCCTCCCCGCCCCCCCGGCCCTGGCCCGAGCCGCCGGGGGCGCTGTGGGACCGCCCCGGGCCCCTCCACCCCCGCGCGGGGACGTTACCATGCCAGAGCCTCCGAGCAGCTGGGCCGGCTCGGCCCACCCGCCAGTAAAAGCCGCTCTGATTGGTCGGGCCGCAGCCGGGAAGGCGGGGCCAATGGGGGGTCGCACCCCTTGGTGGCCGGGGCTCCGGTCGCGCCCGCGGACCAGCCGGCCCTGCACCGGCCCGGAGCGCCCGGCCCGGCCCCGCCCCCGGCGCGGAGAGCCTGGCCCCGCCCCCGCGCCGCCAGGTCCGGGGGCCGCCCACGGGGGGCGGGGCGCGGGGCGCGCCTGCTCCGGGCTCTGACTGGCGGCTCCAGCTGCCCAAGTTCGGCTGCTCCGGAGGCCAGAGCGCGCGTCCCGGGCCAGCTCCGCGCGCGCCGGCAACTCTCCTGCCTTCTTGCCCTTCCCGCCCGGCCGCCTCCAGACCTGGGCGCGTCGCTTCCCGGCGTTAGCCGTTCGGCTGGCGCGTCCGTCCCGCACGGGCGCTCGGAGAGGCTGGATCCCTTGCGCTCGCTCCCAGGACCGGGGGGGCTGGACCGACGTATTCATTCTGACTGTAGGGGTATCTTTGCACCTCACAAAAAAGTTTTTTTTATTCGTTGAGTACTTGTGTTTAGCACTTTTAAATTCATTCGTTGGGTATTTGTTGAGCATCTGTTATGTGCCAGGAACTGTTCTGGGCACTGGGCAAATGGCAGTTTAAAAAAAAAAAAGCAAACAGATCCGCTGAAATTCCTGCCCTCGTACGTGCTTCTCACGTGAGCCTGAACTTTTAAAGATTTGGTTCCCACCGAGCGATGAAAGGAGAGGGGGGCAATCATTTATAGGCGTTACAGATGTGAGCTAAATACTGTGTTGCCCACGCGGATAAGGGAGTTACAACCCAAAGCTATTTAGTGAATATGCAGAAAGTCTCAGGGCTACTAACTGACAGGGCTCCTGCCCGAAAGGGAGATGCACCTTCTCTCCAAAGCCTAGATAAAGATGCTTCCATTTTCCTTTATTTGTCAACACTTTGCTGAGCCTGTGCTCTGTGCTTGGTGCTGTGCTAGGTGCTGGTGATTCGAAACTCTGAGCCGGGTCCCTGCTTGCAAGGGGCTTAGAGTCTACCGGGGAGAGGTAGAATACACTACCAACAGGAAGCAGAATTCCTAAATTAAAGGAGACAAATAGGAGGAAAGGAAGAAGGATTCATGGCGGGGGATGGGGGGGGGGGGCATTGTAGAGAGGAACTTCATTGGGGGCCTAGTCCTGTGGTTTTCAAACTTTATTACTAAGACCTCTGTGCATAGCAGAAGTGGTCAGAGTTTCCATAAACTTATCAATCACATTTTATTTTAAATTTTTTTCTTTTTTTTAAATTAGGTATTTCTTAGAATACGTAGGCATCTATTTTAAAGGATCAAATAATTGTATGAGATTTGTTCATAAAAACCGCAGAGCCCTGCGTCCATCATCTCTCTCTGCCCGGAGGCAGCCATTTTTAGCTCTTTTAAGCTGTTTCTTTTGGCATTACCTTCATTACCCTGGCCCTCCTTCAGCTGCATCCCTCCCAGGGTGAGGAGTCCAAGGGGACATGCCTATCCAAAGCCCACTTACCCCCTTATAGGCCATATTCTGAATATCTGGAACCCTGGATTTCCCTGCCCAGCTTACTTCCTTGCTGATGATGTAGGCATCCCTAGTCCTGAAGGGTAGCCAAGGGTCAGTTACTTGAGCAAGAACCAAGAGAGGCGTGAGCACAAGCTGAGGTCTCCACGGGATCCCGTGTGAGGCTCTCTCAATGTAGGACAGAGGCAAGGGCAGAGGAAAAGAGTGAGGCAAGAGCTAGGGGCTGGGGGCTGCTGTTTTTTAGACTAGAACTCTGAGAATTCCAAAAATTCTAATTTAGAACATGTCTTTCCAGGTCCTTATGAAAGTACATTGGTAAAGTTAGGCATTAAAAAAAAATTGTTTTAATGTTTATTTACTTTTTGGGAGAGAGAGAGCGTGAGCACGAGTGGGGGGGGGGTGGCACAGAGAGAGGGAGACACAGAATCTGAAGCAGGCTCTAGGCTCTGAGCTGTCAGCACAGAGCCTGATGGCAGGGCTCGAACCCAGAAACCGTGAGATCATGACCTGAGCCAAAGTTGAACGTTTAACTGACTGAGCCACCCAGGTACCCCCTAGAAGGTATTTTATTTAACAGTTTGTTAGCTTAATATGTAACATTAAAATATTTGAGTAATTTTCCCATTTGTACTCTTGTCCCAGCTCCCGCAAATAATAGAGGCAGATTGGAGGATTTAACTTTTTCCCCTTCAGATCTCCTCCCCTGCCCACTGATACCTCATTCTCCTCTCCCATCTGTCAAATTTAATTCAATAATTTTTGTTAGTTCAGTTTTCAGTTTTCACCATACTGACTTCATATGCTACTTAGAGTTGAGTCATGTAAAACACTTTGATTACTCTTTCTCTCTTGAACAACTTTTGATTTTTCCTGGGATTAATAATTATCTTGTTTTTTTCATTTGTTTATGTTTTCTTTTCTTTCTTTCTTTCTTTCTTTCTTTCTTTCTTTCTTTTTCTTTTTTTTTTTTTTGAGAGAGAGAGAGAGAGAACATGTGAGCAGGGGAGAGGGGGAGAGAGAAAGAGAGAGAGAGAGGGAGAATCCCCAGCAGACTCCACACTCAGGGTGGAGATCAATGTGAGGCTTGATCCCACAACTATGAGATCATGACCTGAGCTGAAATCAAGAGTCAGTTGCTCAACTGCCTGGGCCACCCAGGCACCACTCATTTATTTATGTTTTCTATGTATGTATCACAAACTCTGCCCCCAAATCCTCACCTAGTTGCCTAAATCTCTTCTCAGACTATGTAAACACAGCAGAAATTCTATCAGCTTCATCTTCTTGAAGATATCTCTGCAGAGTCTTCTGACCTACTCCAATCTGAGTGTTTATCATCAACCCTTGCTACACAGTGGGCAACCTGGCATCTCCTCTGTCATCTTCTTGGCCTTGTCTTTAAACTTTAAATATATTTTATCTGTTCTTAAAACAGTTTAAAAATATATACACTCAAATGTCCTACGTATTAAATTTTGGGGTTCATCAAAACAGCCTTGTTGAACTTGAATGATTTTATAACACTGAGAAATCATGAAATTGAATCTATAGATGTACTCTAGTAAGATTTGCTTTTATCTGTTTTAGACAGTGAGGTTCTACAAAAGGCTTTGCTTGGAAAAGGAGGTTGATTTAAAAAAAAATTTTTTTTTGAAGTTTATTTATTTTGAGAGAGCAAGCGGGGTAGGGTCAAAGAGAGAGGGGTGAGAGAGAATCTCAAGCAGGCTCCACACTGTCAGCACAGAGCCCGATGCAGGGCTCCAACTCATGAGCTGCCAGATCATGACCTGAGCTGAAACCAAGAGTCAGGCGCTTAACAGACTGAGCCACCCAGGCGCCCCAGTTGGCTGCTTTTTAAAATAAAAAAAGTTTGCAAACATCTTTCCTGGACTAGTGATCACCTAAGTGTGGCTCTTAAACTATGGTGAAGGTGTTGCTGCTGGCTACAGAGCTGCACGGGAGAGGAACTTGGAAGAGGGGGCATCCTAGTGGGAATGAAAGTAGGGAAGACTCATCATCTGAGAGAAGAGGAAGATTTATTTCCTCACACCCTCCAGTTCCCTCCTGACTAACTTCTAGCCCTTTTTACTGTCTTCCTACAGTCCCTCCACAGTCTTGGGCATTAGAAAACATGACATTTTAAAAAATCAGCTTTATGAGGTATAGTTTACATATAACAAAACTCACCAATTTGAAGTGTACAATACAGTAAATTTTCACACACGTACACAGTCATGTAACCACCACCATAATCCCAACATAAAACATTTCCTTCACTCAGAAACTTTCTTTGTGCCCCTTTGCAGTCAATCTCTTCCCCCTTGTCTGGCTCCTGGCCTCTCCTGATCTGGTATTTGTCACTATAGTTTTGTCTTTCTAGAATTTCGTATAAATGCAATCACAGTTTGTAGTAGTTTGTGTCTGCCTCTTTTCACTTAATACAGTGCTTCTGTGATCATCCATGTGGCTGCCTCTATCAGTAATTCATTCCTTTTCAATGTGAACTAGTATATTTCACTGCATAGGCAGACTACAATTTGTCCTTTCACAAGTTGGTAGCCATTTAGGTTGTTTGCAGGTTTATGCTTTAACAAATAGAGCTGCTTATGAATATTTGTATAGGTCTTTGTGGACATATGTTTTTACTTCTCTTGGGTAAATACTTAGGAGTGAGATTGGTGGATTGTATGGTAATGTGTATTTAATTTTTTAAATAACTGCCAAACTGTTTTCCAAAGAGGCTGTACCATTTTTCATTTTTCACCAGCAATATACAAGGGTTTCATTTTCTCAACATCCTCCTCAACACCTGGTATCGTCATACTTTTTATTATCTGGCTCATCCTTCTCAGATTTTACATCTGGTTCTGGTTTTAACTTGCATTTCCCTAACAACTGATGATATTGAGAATCTTCTCATATTTGTAACACCATTGTACATCTTAGCTAGTGACATGTCTACTTAAATCTTCTACCTGTTTTAAAAACTGGCGTATTCTTCTTGTAATTATTGAGTTGTAGTGATTTTTTTTATATATCCTGGGTACAAGTCTTTTATCAAATATATGTTTTGCAAATAATTTTTTTTCTAGTCAGTGGCTTCCATTTTATTTTCTCTTATGTCCATGTGTGTGGTGTATATTGGATATTTTTCTTGTAACATTTTTGTCTGGTTTTGGTAGCAATATAATGCTAACCTCAAAAAATGATTTGAAGGGCTCCTGGGTGGCTCAGTGAGTTAAATATTCAACTCTAGATTTCAGCTCAGGTCATGATCTCACGGTTCGTGGGTTCGAGCCCTGCCTCGGTCTCTGCACTGACAGCAAGGAGCCTGATTGGGATTTTCTCTCTTTCCCTTTCTCTCTGCCCCTCCCCAATGAGTGCGCATGCTCTCACTCTCCCTCTTGATAAATAAATAAACTTAAAAAAAATGATTTGAGAAGTGTTCCCTACTGTTCAGTTTTCTGGAAGCATTTTTATAAAATTGTTTTTTTTTTTTTTCCCCTTGGCAAAAATTAAGCCATCCGGGGCTGGATTTTTCTGCAAGGGAAAGGTCTTTAATTACAAATCCAATTTCTTTGGTAGATATAGGGGTTTTCAGGTTTTTTATTCTTTTATGAACTTTGATAGGTTACATCTTACAAGGATTTGTCCATTTCATTCAACTTACCAACTTCCTTTCCATGAAGTTCTTTCATAATACTCATTATTCCCACGTAGAGTCTGTAGTGATGTCCCCTCTCTTATTCCTGTTATTGGTAACTGGTGTCCTTTTCTTTTTCCTGGTACAATCTGGTTAGTGTTTTATCTGTTTTATTAATATTTCAAAGAGCCAAGTTTTGGTTGCATTGATTTTTCTCCGTTTTTGTTTGTTGGTTTTCCATTTTATTGATTTCTACTCTTATCCTTATTATTTCCTTCCACTTATTTTGGGTTTCTCTTTTCTTCCTTTTCTAGTTTCTCCCTCTAAGCACTGCTTTAGCAGCATCTCACAAATTTTGATTTTGATTTACCAAATTTTGTCATGTCATTTTCACTCAGTTCACAATATTTCATAATTTTCCTTGTGATTTCTTTTTTACTCATGTTGTTTAATTTACAAACATTTGGGAATTTTCTCAATTACTGATTTATAGTTTAATTCCATTGTGGTCAGAAAATATATTTTGTATGATTCTAATTTTTGTAAATTTATTGATACTTGTTTTAAGGCCCAGATTATTGTTCCATATGCATTTGGAAATAACATGTGTCCTGCTGTTGTTGGATGGTGTGTTCTATAAATGTCAATTTAGTCAAGTTGGTTGATAGCATTTTTCAAAACCTCTCTATCTTTATTTATTGTTTTCTACTTCTACCAGATCCTACAAGAGAAATGTTGAAATCTCTAACTATAATTGTAGATTTGTCCATTTCTCCTTTCACTTCTATTTTTTTGCTTCATATATTTTGAAACTCTGTCATTAGATGCATGTACATCTAGGATTATATCCCCCTTTATTAATTGTCACCTTTATCATTATGGAATGTCCCTCCCTTTTTATCTTTGCTAATATTTCTTTTTTTATGTTTGTTTTTGAGGAAGAATGAACAGCGTGAAGGAGAGGTAGAGAGAGAGGGAGACAGAGGATCTAAAGCAGGCTTTGTGCTGACAGCAGAGAGCCCAGTGTGGGGCTGGAACTCACGAACCACAAGATCATGACCTGAGCCAAAGTCAGATGCTTAACCGTCTGAGCCACGCAGGTGCCCCGCTAATATTTCTTATTCTAAACTCTGATATTAATATAGCCACTCCAACTTTCTTTTTGATTAGTATTAGCATGGTTTACCTCTTTCCATCCTTTGACTTTTAACCTATGTGTGTTTTTTTATTTAAAGCGTGGTTTTTTTAAAAACATTTATTTATTTTTGAGAGAGAGACAGAATGTGAGCAGGGGAGGGGCAGAGAGAGAGAGAGAGAGGGAGACACAGAATCCAAAGCAGGCTTCAGGCTCTGAGCCGACAGCTCAGAGCCCGACATGGGGCTCAAACTCACCAACTGTGAGATCATGACCTGAGCCGAAGTCGAACACTCAACCTACTGAGCCACCCAGGCGCCCCAGTTTCCTTTCTTTTTTTAAGTTTATTTTGAGAGAGAGAGAGAGAGGACGTGTGCACGAGCAGGGGAGGGGTAGAGAGAGAGGGAGAGCAAGAGAATCCCAAGCAGGCTCTGCACTGCCAGCAAGGAGCTGGATGCAGGGCTGAACTCATGAGTGGTGAGATCATGACCTGAGCCTAAATCAAGGGTCCAACACCTAACCAACTGAGGCACCCCAGTGCCCCTAAAGTGTGTTTCCTATAGATAGCACATAATTGAGTCTTGGGATTTTCTTAATTGAACCTTATAATCTCTATCTTTTAATTGGCTTGTTTGGGTCATTTATATGTAATCTAATTATCAATATGATTGGGTTTAAAAGAAAGAAGGAGAAAGGGGAAAAAAAAGAAAGGACCTCAGATTGGGAATCAGGAAATCAGAGTAAAGTCCTGACTCTGTACTTCTCAGCTCTTAACTTTAGGTAAATCTCTTAAGTCCTCTGAGCCTTAGCCGGCTCATACATGAATAAGTTGTTTATAAATTACAACATGCTCTGAAATCATAAGGGATTAAAGGGCTATCCAGTTCAAGATGTATAGATAGAAAGGTATCCGTAAACCAAGGTATGAGTGCCTCAAAGAACTAGATCTCATTCATTTATGTATTTCTAGTATCTAGGACCAGGCTTGGCATGTAGAATGTTACCAATAAGTGTTTGTTGAGTGAAAGAGGCAATAAAAGAATTAACTTTAAATATATGAATGAAAGATGGGTGTCAGGTGACAAGTTATTAAGTGGCCATGGCACTGCTAAGAACTGAACTTACAATATTTAATTCCTTATCTGTGAAATGGGGATAATTAAAAAAAATTTTTTTAACGGTTATTTTTTGAGAGAGAGAGAGAGAGAGAGAGAAAGAGTGTGAGCAAGGGAGGGACAGAGAGAAAGGGAGACACAGAATCTGAAGCCGGCTCCAGGCTCTGAGCTGTCAGCAGAGAGTTTGACATAGGGCTTGAACTCATGAACCATGAGATCATGACCTGAGCCAAAGTCAGACGCTCAACCAACTGAGCCACCCAAGTGCCCCTAAATGGGAATACTTTTAAATAGCATGGAAGAATAATTTGCAGTATACGTACCTGTTCTTACATATGCGTTCATTCAGCAAGTGTTTATTAAGCGCCTACTGTGTGCCAGGCTTGGTTCTAGGTCCTGGGCATATAGCAATGTCCATTTTAAACATTTGTTTTTAAAAGCCATCTTGCAATAATGGTCACCTTCAGTAAGTAAAAGTGCAGATTGACCCTTGACCCCTGGTGCAAATGCAAACGTATTATCGTTAGTTATTGACTGGCTTTAATTTTTAAAAACTTCTCTTTGGGAAAAGAACATTTTCTAATTGCTTTTTCTTATTTTTAGCCATTAATATTTAGTTTGGTAGAAGAACATTTAATTACTTAAAGCAACAGGTCAACTTAATGTATATTAGCGATGGATAAAAAGCTAGATAGCCAAGCAGATAGATGACAAGGAGCCATTCTTCTAATCTAACTGATGATGTCACCGGAGAAAAGGTCAGTTGGAACCTGATGTCTGGCAGTTACAGGGAGCTGTGGCTAGGCAGGGAACTCAGGAACTGCCCTGGAGCCCTTAACCCCAAAGCAGCCAGTATCACGTGTCCAGGTCTGTGTACCAGAGACACAGGACATCTTTGCGACTGACGGGGTGATCCAAAATGGAGAAAAACAGGCCCCTACAGTTGGTGACCCCTGCGTCGGTCAAAGCCATCATCTCAAGGATTGAGGCTGCCCAGCTAACACGGGCTCAGGAGGTAACACCTGAGATAAGGGGGTCACCCTTCTATTGGGATCTGATGTGGAGACTGAGAACTGATCCCAGATTGGGACAAGATTCCAGCTCTGGGCCCTCAGGGTTCCTGGCATCTTCAACAGGCTGGATTTGCAGACAGATTAATTCAAAATTCCAACTCTTTGACTTGGCCTCTGCAGGGCCGGCTGGAATCGAACCAGCCCTCTGAGGCAGGGCTGGGCACAGGAAGGGAACAGCCCATAAGGAAGCCCTAGGATGGTCCTACCACTATGTGGTAGGTCTTAGCAGGGCAAGAGGAAGGGCCCAGAGTTCTTGATTGAGGTCTGTTCAGGGCAACCTGTCAGAATCCTTCAAGCTAAGCCCTAGAAGCTTATAGAGAAATAGCCAAAGGCTGAAATCACCCTGCCCATGAGCCTCTAGTACCTTTGATCCAAAAGGTTTCTTAGGGCCTCATTTTTCCAGTCTGTTGCCTCTGGATCCTTGTGAGATGTCCAGAAGTCCCTAGAAAATTTTGAAATTCTGAAGGAATTGTTTGCCCTGGATATTTAGTATTCTTTCCCTTCCTGACTTGGTCTTAATCATCAAAGTGACATTAATAAGAGCTAACACTTATTTTATGTGCTAGGCACTGTCTTAAGTGCTTTACAAATATTAGTTCATTTAATCTTTAGAAGAAACTCTGTGACATTGATATATAATGATCCCCACTTTAGAAGTAAGAACGCTAGAGCCCCAATAGGTGAACTGACTTGTCTGAGATCACACTACCAGAACCTGGTCTCTGGCTTTAGAGTTCACACCCCTAAACACTACAATCTGCTGCCTCCCGTATAGGATATTTCTTCCCAGCTCTCAGACATCTTGGACAACGTCAACTGTGTCATCAACAGCTTCCAGGAAGAATTAGGATATGATTTAAAAGAAAAGGCAAAACCTGACCAGATGGAGCAAAAGGGCAAGAACAGATTCATCTTACTGGAGAAAATTGCCTCCTTCTCTGAAGATGCTAATACTAAAGAGAAGCACTTGTATGAAATTCTCCGCTGGCTGGGTGACTGGGGTGAGTTTGCAGACTGGCTGCCTGAGGGCGGGCCGCTTCCCCACTGACTTGGTCCCACACTGGCTCTTGGCTCCTCCTTTCCCCACCCCAGGTCAACTCTCACTGGGAGGAAAAAGCAGGGCAGTTGGTGGGTTGCCAAGGGACCAAAAGACACACTCCAGTGAGATATTCCCTTGCTTCTGTCACGGCAATCATCTCCACTCACCAGAGGGGCAAACATGTAATAGTCCAAAACCTAGTAGATTGTGACATTAGCTGCATGTGTGATGAAGCCTGTCATAGGTCCATTCTGACATCTCATCTATCAGCAGGGTGGAAACTAAATTCAAATCCATGCTAGCTATATTTTTAAATTTTCCATACTTATTGAGATGTAATTGACAAATAACATTGTGTAACTTAAAAAAATTTTTTTTTCAACGTTTATTTTTTTTTATTTTTGGGATGGAGAGAGACAGAGCATGAACGGGGGAGGGGCAGAGAGAGAGGGAGACACAGAATCGGAAACAGGCTCCAGGCTCCGAGCCATCAGCCCAGAGCCCGACGCGGGGCTCGAACTCACGGACCGCGAGATCGTGACCTGGCTGAAGTCGGACGCTTAACCGACTGCGCCACCCAGGCGCCCCAACATTGTGTAACTTTAGAGTGTACAATGTGATGCTTTGATGCATGTATATGTTATGAAATGATTATCACAATAAGGTTAATTAACACATCTGTCACCTTACAAGTTACCCCCCCCCTCTTTTTTTTTCTGGTGAAGACATTTAAGATCTACTCTCTTAGCAAATTCCAAGTATACAATACAGTATTGTTAGTATAGACACCACATTGTGTATTAGATCCCCAGAACATTTTAATTTTATAACTGAAACTTTGTACCCTTTGGCCAATAGCTCCCCATTTCCCCTACCCCCCCCCCCCCAGCCCTTGGCAACCACTGTACTCTCTGTTTCTGTGAATTCAACTTTGTGTGTGTGTGTGTGTGTGTGTGTGTGTGTGTGTGTCTGTGTGTTCAGCTTTTTAGATTCCACATATAAGTGAGATCATACAGTGTTTGTTTTTCTGCATCTGACTTATTCCACTTGGCATAATACCCTCAAGGTATATCCCCTTGGTCACAAATGGCAGGATTTCCTTCTTTATTATGATTTACTAATATTTCATTGTATATACCACATTTTCTTTAACCATTCCTCCACTGACTGACACTTAGCGTGTTTCCATATCTTGGCTTTTGTGAATGATGCTTCAATGAACATGGCCATGTAGATATCTCTTGGAGACCGTGATTCCATTCCCTTTGGATATATACCCAGAAGTGGGATTGCTGTATCATATCACAATTTTATTTTTAATTTTTAGAAGAACCTTCATACTGTTTTCCAAAATGGTTGTACCAATTTATATTCCCACCAGAAGTGCACAGGGGTCCCCTTTACTCCGTGTTCTCATCAACACTTTTTATCTCTTGTCTTTTTCATAATAGCCATCCTATCAGGAATAAGGTAATATCTCATTGTGGTTTTAATTTGTATTTCCCTGACAATTAGTGATGTTGATCTCCATTACCTGTTGGCTATTTGTATGTCTTCTTTAAAAAACAGATCCTTTGTCTTTTTTTTTTTTTTTGCACATACGTATTTAATCACAGTGTTGAAAGGAATTGTAAATATAATCTGGCTTAACATCCTTAATATTACAAGTGAGAAAATTAAAAATAACAAAATAAGTACTTCCAAATTGGTGTCATTTTAAATTCATCATCTCTAATGTTAGTGTGCCCTCAAAATATCTCAGGATATTTGTTCTAGTATTTGTCTGGTGCTGTCGGCCCCTGCCTCCTGCTCTCACTCTCTTCAGTGCCACTGACCGTTGTCACATTGACTGAACTTCCTTTCCAACTTCAGGAACACCACACCCTTGTGGTTAAAATTACTGGCTGTGGAGGAGAGTTGTCTGTCTCCACCATTTAGTAGATGCGTAAACTCAGGCAAATCATTTAATTATTCTGGGCTGTCCTTTCCTCATCACTGGGGAGTTGGTCCTGCCCCAGCCAGGCCCACACTGACAGGTGTTTGGAAAAGTGCAGCGACCATGGACACATTTATCAGCACAGTGGGGGACACACATTTGCCTGCTTTCCTAAACTCCAGGGCGATGCTGAGATTTGCACCTATACATAGGTTTCTCCCCAAGTCGATAGGCTGTCTGATAACTGATTCTGTGCCGTGTACATTTAAACCAGTTCAAAATGTGTCATAGCTAGCACAGTAAATTTGATCAAAGGGATGTGGATATGACTCTTGCACAGTTACAACTAGCTACAAAGTAGCTACAATTAGACAGTTAAATTGCTGTCACTTGTCATGGGACCACTTTCTGGAAGCTGTGTACTTGCATCAAGAAGGAAAAGATCTCTGAGACCAGGCCAGCTTCCTTTTGTCTTTATCACATCTTGTGTGGCCTTTGCCCATTTTTAAAAAATTTTTTTTAACGTTTATTTATTTTTGAGACAGAGAGAGACAGAGCATGAACGGGGGAGGGACAGAGAGAGAGGGAGACACAGAATCGGAAGCAGGCTCCAGGCTCTGAGCCATCAGCCCAGAGCCCGACACGGGGCTCGAGCTCACGGACCACGAAATCGTGACCTGAGCTGAAGTCGGACACTTAACCGACTGAGCCACCCAGGCGCCCCTGCCCATTTTTTAAACTGGATTATTTGTTTTGTTTTGTTTCATTTGCTATTGAGTTGTATGAACTTCTTATTTTGGATATTAACCCTTTATCAGGTATACAGTTTGCAAATATTTTCTCCCATTCTGTAGATTGCCTTTTCATTTTATTGACCCTTTCTTTTACTGTGCAGAAACTATTTAGTTTGATATAGTCCCACTGGTTCATGTTTGCTTCTGTTACCTTTGCTTTTAGTGTCATACCCAAAAAATCATTGCCAAGACCAATGTCAAGAGGCTTTTTCCCTATGTCTTCTCCTAGGAGTTTTATGGTTTCAGGTCTTACATTTAAGTCTTTAATCCATTTTGAGTTAATTTTTGTGAGTGGTGTGAGATAGGGGTCCTATTTCATTCTTTTGCACGTGTATGTCCAGGTTGACCAACATCACTGTGAAGAGCCATCCTTTACCCACTGTGTATTCTTGGCTCCCTTGTCAAATACTAATTGTCCATATATGCATAGGTTTATTTCTGGGTTCTCAATTCTGCTCCATTTGTCTACGTATCTGTTTTTATGCCGATATCATATTGTTTTGATTATTATAGCTATGTAATATAGTTTGAAATTGGGTAGTATGATGCCTCCAGCTTTGTCTTTGTCTCAAGATTGCTCTGGCTATTTGGGGCCTTTTGTGGTTCTATATGGATTTTAGGATTTTTTTTCTATTTTTTTTTTTTTTCTGTGAAAAATGCCATTGGGATTTTGATAGAGATTTCATTGAATCTGTACATGGCTCTAAATGGTAGTATGGACATTTTAAACAATATTGATTCTTCCAATCCATGAAGATGGAATATCTTTCCATTTATATGTGTCTTCAGTTTCTTCCATCAATGTCTTATAGCTTACAGTGTAGAGATCCTTCCCTGGTTAAATTTATTGCTAAGTATATTATTGTTTTTGATGCTGTTGTAAATGGGACTGTTTTCTTTCTTTTTCAGATAGTTTATCATTAGGTTATAGAAATGCAACTGATTTTTGTATGTTCATTTTGTATCCTGCAACTTTACTGAATTTGTTTATTAGCTCTAACAGTTTTTTGATGGACCACGCCGGGTGTTTTATAGAAGAATCCATGGGTGATATTCATAGTACTTAATGACCCTTACTGCATGGGCCAAACAGCCCTGATGCCAGCCGTAAACAACTGGTATAGCCATTTGAGTGTGGACCAACTATACCCAGTCGTGGACCAGGTGCTGCCCCTGTTAACATCACTGTTGCACCATCGTGAGACCTTAGGCTGCTATGGGGTTGGGTGGACGCCGCAGTGTTGGAGTGAGATGGTATAGGGATGTGCCCTACCCCCTTCACCCTGCCCTGCCTCCAAGGAGCTCATAGTTCTATGATCCTTCAGCCGCCCCCAAGAACTAAGTAGGCTTTTCACTCCAGTTAATTCATTTAATTGTCCAGATACTGAACTAGGCAATGGGGATAGAGCAATAACAAGGCAGACACATCCCTAGCCTTATAGTTAAACAACAATACTGTTTAATGTCTATTGTACGTTTTCGACACAGCAGGCTTCACGTTAATCATTTCACATGCATTATCTCATTTAATCCCCACCCAACCCTTTTACAGGCATGGATGCTGAGGCTCAGAGAAGTAAGTGATTTACCCAACATCATACAGTTATTAAGAGGTGAAACTAATCCAACCTCAAAGCTTCCTGCTGGAACCCCTGTGCTATAGGACAACTTGGGGCTCCCTAGAGGACAGATTGCACTCAGTCTGCATCTCCCACTCCCTCTCTAGGTGACAGTCTGACCTATGAGCTCAGGAACAGGAAGTGTAAGGAGGAAGAGGAAGCCCTGGATGAATGGATTGAGGTGATGGAGAAGGTATTACCTCTCTCTCTCATTGCCACCAAAGGAGGCATCGAATCTCTCACTTCCCTTTGTTCCACTCTCATTGAAGGACAAAAGCAAAGGACACAAAGTAGGTTCCAGGAACACCTGAGAGGGGGGGTTGAATGGGGTGGATGCCATCTCAGGAAAAGAGGTCACTTGCCAGCACCTGTGGGGTCTTTCTGACTTTCCTCCATAACAAAAGCCTTATCTGAGATGGAGAGGCAATAGCGAGGGGTTGGGGTGTTTAACCCAAGCTGAGCACTGAGCAGTTCTAAGCAATCCCTTGGGGCTAGAGGGAGGGGTAATGGGGAGACAGGTCCCTGTTGGTACTCTCTGGAGCTGTAGCCTCATGCAGGTCCTGAAAATCAAGGCTAGTAGGCCAAAAAGGCTGGAATTTGTAGCTACAGCCCAAAGAACATCTTTTCCTTACTCCAAATCCAGCTGGAGAGCCTAGAAGTCTGGCGAGACAGCCAGATGCCCTTCCAGGATCTTCTTAATTGTGGCTGCTCCAGGAATGGTCAGTCAACAACATAGTTCAACCTTGAAATTTTACTCCTGTCAACACTAGAAGGAACCTGAGATTATCTAACTCCTCCTACGCTTTGTAGATGAGAACATTAAATCTCAGAGAAGAGAAAGGACTACAAAACAAAACAAAACAAAACAAAACAAAACAAAACAAAGCAAAAATCTGTGGCAAAACCAGACCCCATGCTTAGGTTTTCTGGCTTTTTAATCTTACTCAAGAATATGGGCTTCACAGTCAGATGGACCTGAGGTTGAATCCCATGTGCCAATTTCTGACTGTGTGACTTTGGACAAGTTACTTGATCTTTCTGAACCTCACTTTCCTCATATACAAAATGAGGAGCACCCGCCCACTTGCAGGGTTCCACTGGGTGTAAGTCATCTGGCACCATGCTTAGAACATGCTCAGAGCTTAATGAACAATATGTCACTTTGGTGTTTCACCATTGACTCTCATGGCCAGACTCCTTATCAGTCAAGGAAGATTGATAGTTGGGGGAGGGATGAAGCAGGGAAAGGTGGATAAGGAGATAATCTCTCCTACAATCCTTACCATGTTATATCTTGAAGTATAGTAATTTGTATATATTTCATAGCTAGATTATAAACTCCTGGATGGCAAAGACTGTGTCTTATTAGTTTCTTTTTAGGGATTAGTTATTGAGCACTTACTAGATACCTGGGACTCTGCTTGCCGCTAAACTTGCATAATCTAGTGAAATCTTACAATTAGATGCTTTGGTTGGTTATCCCCATTTTTTAGAAACAGAGGCACTAAGAAGTTAGGAAACTTGCCTAAAGCAAGTGGTAAGGATGGGATTCAAGTCTAAGTTATCTGATTCCAGAATTCAAGCTCTGAACCATATGACCTCTCTGACAATATTAGCTAAATGCTAGTTTGACTTCAATGCCATTTAATTTCCATATCCCTTTAGTTCCTCACGCAAAGGTAGCCAGTGTTTTTTCTGTTAGTGATGTTCACTGAATGGGCAGATGAATGGATGGTCCAAGATAATCACTCCAGCAGCTCTACGTATGGTAGATCAAGGGGATACAACTGTAATCGTGATCCAGCCCTGAGGAGCTGAAGTCTATGAACGGGTTTGAACATAGTGCACAGTTGGTGTTTATGTGCATTTTTCTGGGGAGAAGGTCCCCTGCTTTCATCAAACTACCAAAGGAGTTCATGACCTCCAAAATGGGAAATGACATTAGTCATTTAAAAACCCAACGTATGAACAGTTGCAGAACCATGTGATAAATTCTCTACACAGTCTAATGGTAACAGGAAAGGGAAACAAAACTTCTCAGGTGACCTGGAGTGTAAGTGCCAGGTAGGTTTCCAGAGTTTGGATAGTTGGCAATAGATAGCCAAACATGGATATTGAGTCTGGGAAGTAGCATGACTGGAAAGGTGACTTTACTCCAGGGAAATACATGAGATCAGAAGTACACTGAATTAGGGGCACCTGGGTGGCTCAGTCGGTCAAGTGTCCGACTTCGGCTCAGGTCATGATCTCGCAGTCCGTGAGTTCGAGCCCTACGTCGGGCTCTGTGCTGACAGCTCGGAGCCTGGAGTTTGCTTCAGATTCTGTGTCTCCCTCTCTCTGTCTCTCCCTTGCTTGCTCTTGCACTCTATTTCTCTCTCTCTCTCTCTCAAAAATAAACAATAATTTTTTTTAATATTAAAAAAAAAGAGGTACACTGAATTGAACTGAACTGAATTGAATAGTTTCAGGCCCATGGGCCCTGCAGGTGCTATGGAGCTGGCTCACCCTGACAGGTAAGCTCTGAGCAAGCTCTGAGCCTGGCAGAGATCTCTCCTGACAACATCTCCCCTGGCCTCACCTGTTGCCTCAGCTCCTTATTCTTGCCAAAGGCGTAAGAGAGTTGGATGGGAATTTGGCCAGGCAGGGTGTGCAGAATCAGTATAATTGTTGGGGCTCACAGGAGCTTGTTGCCTTTGTTCTGTCTCTCCTAGTATCCAAACACACCTTCTGGCAGGGCTGGTGGGAACAGAGACCCCCAAAATCTGCACCCTACCCTCAGCCACTGAGCCCAGAACAGATGCTCCAGGACAGTCATGCTACCTGCACGAAGGTCTCTGAGGTGAAGTCCATGCTGCAGGAGCTCCTGGACTCCACCATGTTCAACCAGGGGGAGGTCAGAGCCATCAGGTACATGTCTGGCATGGTAGAGAACCTCAACAAGGCCTTGACCCTCCAGCACAAAGAGAACAGAAGCCTGGAGACCAAATACAGGAACCTGAAAATAGAGATGACCAAAGAACTTAGCACCCAGAGGCTATACTTCCAGAATTCCCTCCAAGTTCTCCAGAGCAAGAGGGATGCCCTGCTAAAGCAAGTGGAAATTCTAGGGGGGAAATACCATGACCTTCTCCTAATAAAGCATGCCTTAGAGTTCCAGCTAGAGAAGGCTCAGTCTGCTAGAGATCAAGAAGAAGAACCAACCAAGATCTTGGTTGACTCCCTGGGGCCCCCTGAGAAAGAGACCCTCCCAGAGAAAGAAACAGTCATGAAGGAAACTCAGCAGGAACCCAAGAAGGAGCAGTGGTTTTCACCACTCTCCCCAGGTCCCATGGCCACAGCCTGGGACAGCAGTGCCAGGCCTTCAACATCTCAGCCACTCTCCACCATGACCATGTATTCGAGGATTGCAGATGTGTACAGCACCAAGGACACCGAACATCTTCAGCCCATGATGCTGTCCTCGGTGGATCACAGGTCTCCTAAGATATGGGAAAGACTGGTGGCAGAAAGCCCAGGCCACTTCTTTCACCAAGTGAAAGACCAAAAGGATGTCCAGGAAGCATCCCAGGAGAAGGAAGGACTCCAAATTAAGCCCCACTTGAGGATGCAGCTGTCCCCAGAGAGCTCCAGGAAGGTGGCCTTGGAGAGCAAGGTGGAGCACTGGGAAGAAGAGCTCCGCTGGGAGAGGCAGAGGCAGCAGTGGCTGGAGGAGGAGGAGATGTGGCTGCAGCGTCAGAAGAAGTGGGCCCTGCTGGAGCAGGAACACCAGGAGAAGCTGCAACAGTGGAAGGTGGAGGAGGCGGCGAGGGAGCAGTGGCAGAGGCTGGGCCAGCAAGAAAAGGAGCAAGGGGGCCCATGGAGGGAGCCAGAGCCTCCAGGGGAGGGCACAGACAGGGTCCTCTTCATGACCACCAGGCAGTGGAGGGACTTGGAGAAGGCATCGCTGGCACCTCCCTCAAGCCGGGCCCAGTCTGCTCACCAAGGCAGGAAGCACTTTCCCAGGTCCCCTAATACCCAGCAGCCTGCCCCCAGAAACCAGAGGAACACGAGTTCAGCCAAGTCTACCCAGAAACCGTGGACCTGCCAGGTTCCCACGAAGCCCAAGAAATCGGCTTCCTTTCCTGTCACGGGGACATCCATCCAAAAGGTGTCCCGGCCTCCTTTGCGTATCTCCTCAGTAACTCTCAAGGGGAAAGTATACCACATGGATGTGGAGGCACAGAGGAAGAATCTGCAGCTCCTGAGCGAGGAGGCTGACCTGGGGCTGCCCCACTATCTACGCACCAAGGCGCTGGATCTCACCACCACCACCATGGAGCTGAACGTGCTTCGGCTGCAGTGTCTGTGCCATAAGTACATCCGCTACAGACACTTCCAGAGCCTCCGGTAGGTACTCCCTGACACCCACGCCAACTGCAGTGTGTGGGCAGAGACAAAACCCAAAGGGAGAGGAGGAGCACGCAGCAAATGGGAATGGAGAGTCACCCCAGACCTGGATAAGGTCCCCTGAGGGAGGGGGCTGGCAAAGGATGTCTGACCTTGGGCCTGGGGTGACCCTGGAGGTGTGGGAGGTCGGGCATTTACACATACACATTGCTCTTTCCCTGGTGGGTTTTTCCTCTGAGGCCACTTCCTTATTTCTTCCTCTCTTCCTATTGCACTGTCCCTAATGCACCTGATATGTTCCCCTGCTGGCCTTATTCTCTCTTTCTGTTTCCAGCCTGGCCCCAAGGCTCCTCACCTGCCACCACCTCCCACCTCTCTGCTCCCTGCTTTTGTGACTCTCAGCAACCTCTGTTTCCCTCCTTGCTGTCAGGAATTACAAACGCAGAGTCAACGTTGGTTACGAGACTTGGGGAGCAGGCCCTTTCACCCACTAACTCCCTTACCCGATTTCCCAGACAAGAAGTGACCAACCACATACAAGTTATACAAGAAACTGAGACTACCTGCAAGACCCAGAACCTCTACATCTACCTGGAAAACATTGACTGCCTGCAGAATCTCTGGCTGCAGGCCTGGACAGACAAGCAGAAGGACCTGGAGGAGAAGCGCCGAGAGTGCCTGAGCAGCATGGTGACCATGTTCCCCAAGGTGGGCCTCCCTCATTGGGGGTCAGCACAGCTGGAAGGGATGTGAGCTGGTGGGGTGTAACTGGGGGCAGCTAGCGGACAGGAAATAAGAGGGCAGGTTAGAGACTCTGAGCCAGGAAGAGGCAAAGGCTGGAGGCTCAAGCATAAGGAAGGGCAGCTTTCTGATTTTTTATATGGGGAGAGTGGGAGAGAGAGGGGCCCTCAAACAGAACTGTAGAAGAAAGACTCTTCTGGAGAGAGAAGGCAGCTGGATCCTGTAGTCCCAACTTTATGCTCAAGTTCTCCTTCCCCCACGGGACCCTCTGCCCTGTTCCTGTGTGTTCTGGTTCCTCTACTGACTTAGTCACAGCTGTCCTTTTTACCCACATGCTGGGATCTCACTTTGCCTCTCTCTGTGGATGGTTCCTTTGCTTTCTAGATGCCAGGTCTCCTCTGATCACTTTCTGACCAAGGTTCCTGCCAGGTAAAATCAGTGAAACCCTGGTTGTCTGAAAACATCTTTACGTAGTACCTTCACTCTTTTTTTCTTTTATGTTTATTTTTTTATTTTTGAGAGCGAGAGAGGGGGAGAGAACACGTGCACATGAGTGGGAGAGGGGTCAGAGAGAAAGGGAGACACAGAATCTGAAGCAGGCTCCAGGCTCTGGGCTGTCAGCACAGAGCCTCGAACCCATGAACCACGAGATCATGACCTGAGCTGAAGTCAGATGCTTAACCAACTGAGCCACCTAGGTGCCCCTAGTACCTTCTTAATTGACAGTTGGCCTGGATATGGAAGTCTAGGTTAGAATGCATTTTCCCTCTCATTTTTGACAGCACTTCTCATTGACTTCAGGGTTTTGGTGTTGCTGTTGACAGTACAAAGTCACTCTGAGGCCTGATCTGTGGGTCTGCGCTGTTTTTACTCTCTGAGGGCTAGATTCAGTTTCCCCTGCTAGCAGGGTCAGAGAAGTAGCAAGTGCTGACATGGTCCACAGAGGACTAGCTGACCTCCCAGGGAATTAGAAAATCATAGCATTGGCTCAGAACCCATGGGGAATCCCCCCCAAGTCTGGGGGAAGCCGTGTGCTGAGGGACTTAGTGTAAGTGCCTGTGTCAGGCAGTTGGAGAAGCCTTGGTCATGGGGCCATCTCCCAACTCAGTTTCCTATCACTTTGTACTAGTCCCAATCATCTCCTGTAGGTATCTTCACTTGTTAAGTTGTAGGTGTCTTGACTTGTTAACAACGGACTATATGACAATTCTTTGGGTGGCTAGAAGGATCTCCCCAGCTCCTTACCCAGTGCCAGGGCAGAGGCTGGATACAAAAATACCCAGAGCATTCTAGGCACAACTTGGCCTCATGTTGTGAATCCTGAGTGCTCTCTCGAGTTCCAGCTGCTCTGGCTTCCTTTAGTTTTTTTCTTGCTGTTTTGCTCATTGTCCAGATTCTCCACAACAAAGGAGAAAACAGGAACTAACCTAGAAAATAATAATTCAAGGAATTTTTAGGGAATTTGATACTTGGGGGTTCTAGGGCTCTCTGATTGGAGGCATTCCCTGGGCCTTACCTTCTCTTCTTAGCCCTGAGTCAGGCTATGCCTCCTTCTGCTCTAGAGAGGGGATAAATTCCTGTCTCCTTGATGCCTCTCTGCTGGTGTCCCTAGCTCCAGCTGGAGTGGAATGTTCGTCTGCACATCCCTGTGGTCACCTCCACAAAGCCGAGGAAAAACAAGCCACCCACATCCTCTCTCCGGCACACGCACTCATGTGGCCCCTCCTGCAGGCAGCCTCCTAGGCACTTTCCATGCAAGCACTGGGAATGTGAGCCCCTGTGCATGGCTCGGTAGGTGCAGGGAAGCGGGTAGGCAGCCAGCTGGATGGGTGGGGAGATGGAGCAAGCTGGGGTGGCCAGACTGGGGAGACTGGGAGCTTGGTGAAGGCACAGGCAGGCAGAGTTCACCTCGTGAGTTGTAAGATGCCTGCCTTCTCAGCTGCCTTGCTCAGTTCTAGCCATTGGCCCAGATGGGTGGGCTCAGGAGCCAGCCTGATCCAGATAGGTTTCACATTGCAACTGAAAGACTCTGAGGACCCACATCTGAGAGCCTACAACCATTTCTGCCCTGAACATTGTTGGTCCAGCACCTGCCATTAGCCTGTCCAAATAAATAAGCCTGATCCTTCCCACCGTGTGACCCCACCACCCAGGCTCAGAAAGAGATACCATGAGCCTCTGGGCAGTCAAGAAGACCCACATCCTCACCTAGTATGGCCCAGTGCAGAGCAGCCCCGAGGCATGTGCCTAGAAGAACAGAGGCTATCCCAGCACCCCTTCAGCAGCTCCTCAGCCAAAGGAGCCCCAGGGAGGTGAGGTTTAGAGTTAAGGGGAAGAGAGGTGACAGGATGGTGATAACAACTATTTGAGAGGGAAAGAAAACAAGTCCTGACGTTTTGGGCCTTATGGCTTTGGAGAGCTTGTTGTTTCTCAGTCTCCCTCTGTGTGTCTAACCCTTTATCTCTTTCTACGCTTTCAACCTTCACACCCCAGACAACAGGATAACCAGATAGAAGCCATCTGGAAGACTGATGTGGCCTCCTCCAGTCACCCAATAGAAAAGAAGACTCCCCCCGGCCTGCCCTGGGACCAGCTAGGGGGGTGCCCAGACATTCCCCGGCTATTGACCTTGGATGTGCATTCCTCCTACCACAAAAGCTTGAGGTCCCTCAAGGCCCGGTAAGGTACAAGGTTGGATAGTTAATCTGGATTTGGAGAAACCTTCCCACCAAGGTCAGGGGTCAGAGTACACACTGACTCTGTCCAACCACCCAAGAGATCTCTTTCCAGACATTCATAACAACCTCATTTATTGTACCACATCAGACAGAGAGATGCTTACCTGCCTCATTGGCCATCAGCTTGGGTCCCCATGCCACCATTCTAGTTTTCTCAGAGGACTTTATGTAGTGTCTCAGAAGATCGCTACACAAGTTTTTTGAGCTGCATGTGAGTTTGTTGTTTTTTGAGCTGCATGTGAGTTGCTCAGGATGTGAATCTTGTCCTAGGCCTGAAGGTTGTTCTCAAGGAGAGCCAGGTAGAGGAATGGAGAGATGAAGGAGATCAAGAATCACGTGATGAACCTGAGACTCAGGCCTGGGCCTGTCTTTGGCATTCTCATTTCTTTACTGCCTTGGAGAATAGTTCGCAGGAACAGCAGCTGAGAGGAAGAGGCAGGACTCAGTAGGCCAACAAGAGGCTATTCCAGTTAGGAAGGTTCTGTTGAAGACTTAAGGCTCTTTCAAGGAGTGTTTTTAGATTTTTGCAGCAATCCCTGCTGCCTCTTATGGCCCTGGCCCTGCCCCAATTAAAGATCTCTGACAGGGAGAGGGTACTGATGGCTGCCAGTCTAGATCTAACCAGAATTAAGGCTGTAAGATGCTGGTGCTGCCCCGTCCTCCAGACAGGGACTTAGGTGAGACAGGGTGGCATGGTAGCATCAAAGAAGTCTGGTCCTTGGCTCTACTTCTGCTCTGAAGTGGGTCTGAGAGTCCCAGCTGGTACATAGATACCTGGTTTTCAGTTCCTGGAGAATTGCTAAGAGGTGTGTGTGCATCTGTGTGTGTGTATGTGTGTGTGGTGTTGAGCTGGATAAAGCAAACAAAATTGATTGAGAGCAACCAAAACAACACTGTGGCAGAACTCAGTAACCAGAGGTCAACTGGGGCCCCGCCCCACTAAGATTTGGCTAAACTTGCCCAAGTTCCCCTATAGTAGATCTCTCGTCCCTGAGCTCCTCCTCTCTCTGCATCCCAGCTAGTGCCTGGGCTTTGCTTGGCATCTGTTTGAATCTGAGGCCCCAACCCTTTTGTTCTTCCCCACACATAATATGGGTACATAAATATCGAGAATATGCACTCCACTCAACCCCAAGCCTTTCATGATATTAGTATCTTTTTGAAAATTTAAGAGGATGTTGGGGAAAGGGATTCAGAATGAAAAGCACCAAACAACAGCGTCTTTCTTCCCCTCTCTCTCTGGCGTAACATGCAAAACTCAAAAACTCCTTCCTGTCTCATGCAGAGCTGTTCCACCCACACCCAGGCCTCCACTGGGATCTCAGCTTCAGGCTTAAGCACTTATCAAAATATTGTTCCCAACAAAGACAGCTTCCCCTTTCCAGGGGAATTTAGGTGAATACAATTTTCTTCCCCCCCGCCCCGCCCCCCGCTTTTTTTTTTTTTAACTCCATACAAGTTCATTCAGTTTATCATACTATCAGGTGTAGAGACAAAGCCCTGCTTCATCTGCCTTCTTGATCCGCATCCCAGGTTGGCACTGCCTACCTGCGTGTCAGGCTGGTCCTGGATGGTTCAGTGTGGGAGCTCGCCGTGTTGTCTTGGGACCCCGTTATCATAACATGGGAATCTGCCACTCTCTGATGAAAGTTCTCTGCCGCTGTCCAGGCTCCTGCTGCCTCAGGGATGGTGGCCATCCTGCTCTCTTTGTGAGTGCTCCGTGCATGTGGCCTCTGGAGACACACTCTGTTTCCACTCCCAGAGTGTACCTTCTCTTTGACTGCCTGCCCCTGCCTCATCACAGATGCTCACATCCACCTGCTGTGTGGTCTCTGGTCACTCACTTCTTTGTGATCCTGTCAGCCTCACCAGCTCCCCTGGCCCAGGTCCCACCACCATCTGGTTTCCTAACTAGGACCAACTACATGCTGCCTGCCTGGAATGGACAGCCTGTCTCATCTACAGGCCACTGGGTGGCCTCTCAGAATATGGGGAAGGGCTATTCATCTTCTCTCTATGGTTTGGGACACTAGAAAGGCCATGTCCCTCAAAAGCCAGCAGACCCCCTTCTGCAAGAGCTTTCTCTGCTTTGTCTTACAAGCATCTCCTCTGGGCTCTGACAGGTAAGACAGCTATGTGCCTGCATATACCAAACACTGTCTGCAGTTGGAGAAGGATCTTAATCCTGACTCTAACTGCCCTGCCCTCTGTTGCTCATGGCCTATTTCTGCACAGCTAACATACACGGTGGTTCACATGCATGGCCAAGATGCAGTGAGCACAGACTCACACAGATCTCCCAACATGCTGCAGACAGAGGAGAGGGCTTATTAAAACTTGGTTTCTGGGAAGGAGATTAGACGGGAGTGGAGAGGAAGGAACATGGAGAGGAAGGGGCAGGGAAGAATGAAGGGAGGGAAGAGGAAATTTTCTGTGATATGAGACAAGAGGCAGGTCACAAGAAGAGAAGCAGAGCCCCTGGGATGTGGCAGGAAGGTTATGTTAAGCAGTTCCGCATCCAGGTCAAGTCCGGACGCAGCTCTGGACTGTCTCCCAGAGCTGACTAGGGAAGCTCTTGGGTGGGCCAGGTGGGCACACACATCCTGGGGCCTTGTCTCAGCTGCTCTCCAACCCATAACTGAATTAACTCTTTCAGTGTCTTGGCGACCAAAAGAAACGAATCCCGGGAAGCCCCAGATGAGTCAGCTAAGCTTGCTTGTAAAAAGTCAAATGAGTCTTTCCCTGGAACCATAAAGCCAGAAGGATCAAGACAGTCTCAGTCCCCACTCCATCCATTAGTCAGTGATTCTCAAACTTCAGGGTGACTGAAAATCACATGGGAACTTGTTTCAAATGCAGGTTCCCAGCTGGTGTTTTTAAACAAACATCCTGGGTATTGCTAAATAGTCCTAGAACTTTGAGAAACACCACTTCCCTCCTTCAGTCCCCAAACTGTACATTTTTAATAAAATAGAGGTGTGTTTCTTTTTAAAACTTTTTGTGTTGTTGCTGAAACCCACACTGAACTCAGTTTTGGAACCGGATCTATGACCATCTGGCCCCTGACCTGGACGCCAATCAGGGAGGATTCCCCAAGTGTCACCTCTGCCCTTTGGGAGCCAGCAAGCCAGGGCGGCCACGATTAGTGCCCGGCACGCAGTAGGCACCAGTAATTTTTCAATTCATCAGAGACATAGACAAATAAGTAACTGATGTGCTGATGATTAGCAGGAAGGCTCAGAAGATAAGACCAAAAGGAAGTATCAAGTACCAGTCAGAGCCAGGTGTCACTGGGTAGGAGGCAAAGGCAGATATGTCTCTGAGGAGTGAGGACAAGTGTGGAAGAAATGAAGACACAGAGGTTCCACCTCTAGATGGTGTGGTCTAAGGAGGCCATCTCTGGCAACTCTTCAATTCAAGCAGTTACAACACTGCTTTCGTGAATTGATTCAGCTCATGAGCACCGCTGTCCACCCTACTCCCCTCTAGCACACAGCCATCTGCCTCATCTACCACTTGGCCTTCAGCCTCCCACTTTCCTCCACTGGCCCAGACACACCTGGCCTGAGGACATTGTCTAGGAAGTGACCCTGTCCTCAGAGAACCCGCAACCCAGTGATTCTGTTTATCAGGATTGGTGCCCATGCGTGCTTCCCTCCAAGGTGAAGACTCGGAAAAAAGAGGAAGATGTGGGATGTGAAAAGCTGGCCTTTAGATGATGTGAGAGTAGAAATGGCTGCTGAGCCACGGCTTAACATAGGGCAAGGATGCCTGGTTGGGGAGGAAGGGGAGAGGCATTCCTGCTGCAGGTCTTAACACAGGACAACTGTGACAGCCAAGAGCCTCTCCTGGCCTTTCAGGTCTCGAGCTTATTCTTTCTTTGGAGGCCTCACCCAAATTGTATCCTACATAATAAAATGCCCTAACACTAAATACAACACTTTAAATAATTTGAAAGGATTTATGTAACTCTACCTTGGAAATAACTGGCCATGAGGGTTTTTTTTAATCTTTTATTTTATTATTTTTGAGAGAGAGAGAGAGACAGAATGAGAGCAGGGGAGGAACAGAGACAGAGGGAGACACAGAATCTGAAGCAGGCTTCAGGCTCCAAGCTGTCAGCACAGAGCCCGATGAGGGGCTCGAATCCATGAACCATGAGATCATGACCTGAGCTGAAGTTGGATACTTAACCAACTGAGCCACCCAGGCGCCCCTTTTTCTTAAATTTTTTTTTAATCTTTTGAGTTTTTTTTTTTAAACACGTCTTTGACTATGACTTCTCAACGATCATCATGCATATGAGGTGCCTGGGTGGCTCAGTCAGTTAAGTGTCCGACTCTTGATTTCAGCTCAGGTCATGATCTCATGGTTTGTGAAATCGAGCGCTGTGTTGGGCGGAATGCTGACAGAGCAGGGCCTGCTTGGGATTTTCTCTCTCTCCAAGTAAATAAATAAACATTTATAAAACATCATCATGCATAGAGATGAAATCTAACAAATTTTGTAAATGTAATGAAAATATTTTAATATTAAGTTTGACAGTGTAATGAAACTGACAATGTTACATTTTGTAAACAACTACATATTAATTTTTTTACATTTTTGTATTTTGATGGCAATGATATCTTAAAGGTTTTGTACATTTTCATAGGCTCTTGGCATTGTGTTTAAGGGGCCTAGTGGCTATACCTGCTCTAGTGATGAAGGACTTTGACTTTCCGGACATCCTCTAGCAAGCTCTCTCGCAAGCAAGCAAAGTGTCTGACTGATTCTTCTGCTTTGTCAATGGTGTCATCCCCTTGAGGACAAAGAGGGCGTGGATTGTCCCAATCTGTGAAGCCAAGAGATTTGGACACCAAGGAGATATGTTTCTATCTATGTCTCTTTATTATGATATATGATATCACAAACCATGAAATCATGACCTGAGCTGAAATCAAGAGTTAGACACTTAACTGACTGAGACACTTAACTGACACGCCCTATGCATGATGATTGTTGAGAAGTCATAGTCAAAGACACGTTAAAAAAAACTCATGGCCAGTTATTTTCAAGGCAGAGTTATATAAATCCTTTCAAATTATTTAAAGCACTATATATGGTGGCTTTCCAGGGATGAGGTTTTTGATATTACATGAGTCTCATTTTTTTTTTCAGAGCAAAGTTGATGTACTTAGTCAAATAAGATATTGCCTCCACCCCCAAAAAATCTCCAGGAACCCAAGGCATGGGAAGGAATACTTCTTGGCATATATCTTCGAGTCAGATTTAGGGGTTGGCCATAGCTCTGCTTGCATGGCCATGGCCTTGGGGACCTCAAAGACGATGAACCAACACTAATGTGGAGAAGGGGACATGAGGAAAGGGTTTACTTTAAGCCTTAAGTGTGACCTTCAAGGAGGTGTGGGTAAAGTGGAAAGGACAAAAACCTTTTGAAGACAACCCAGCCAAAGAGCTAGGGAGGGAAAAGCCATGCAGGGTCTTGTCTTCCATGTACAGGGGAGGCCAACTTGGTAAGCCAGAAAAAGGATGAGCATGACTGACTCCATGATTGGAGGAGTCATCTTCAAAAAAAATTAAAAATAAATACAGTAGAGCATGGCCAACATGTAACTATCAATGAGGACTTTGAAATAGCTATATTTACCATAAAGAAACTAGTCTAGCGGAAAAGGTGGACAATATGTGTAACAGTTGGGGAATTTGAGTAAAGAGTAGGAAATTGTAAAAATGAATGGAAAAATGGAAATGCTAGAAGTGAAAATCTTAATATCAGAGATGAGGAATTCCTTCAACAGGTTTATCAATAAACTGGACAAAAGCAGAGGAAAAAAAAAAAAAACAAACCTGTGAACTTGGAGCTAGCTCAGTAAAAATGAACCAAACTGTATCACAAAAGTAAAAGCAAACAAACAATTAAGCAAACCCAAAACTAAGCACCAAGACATATGGCACAATGACAAATGATCTAACACGTATGTAATGGAAGTCTCAGAAGAAGAGGGGAGACAGAATGGGACAGAAGAAATATTTGAAGAGATAATCACTCAGAATCTCCCAAATTCACGAAAGACAAAAACCACAGATCCAAGAAGCTCAGAGGACCCCAAACAAGATAAATGGGAAGAAAAACACACCTAAGCATAGTATAGTCCCAACTGTTGAAACCAAAGATAAAAGAACATCCTTAAAGTAGCCAGAAAGAAGAAAAAATTACATAAAGAAGCAAGAAGCAGTCTTCTTAGAAACTCAGCAGGGTGCCTGGGTAGCTCAGTCAGGTGTCTGACTCTTGGTTTTAGCTCAGGTCATGGTCTCGCAGTTCATGGGTTCAAGCCCTGAGTTGGGCTTTGCGCTGACAGTGCAGAGCCTGCTTGGGATTCTCTCTCTTTCTCTCTGCCCCTCCCACACTCTCTTTCTCTCTCAAAATAAATTAATTAACAAAGAAAAGAAAGAAAAAATAAACTCAACCAGATGGTTCCTGAGGCCCAGCTCTATCCCTGCCATATAGGTCCACAAGATAAACCCAGTATCATTCCAGAATATTCTCCCATCTGGGGGGCTGATATGAGCTTGGGCAGATTTCTGTTACCTGCAAAAACAACAATGGGGTGCAGCCGAGCAGTGGCTCAGCTAAGCAGCAGCCTGCAGGGCACTGGCTCTCCAGTTCACCACCTGCAGCCCCACCACCACCACCCCATGCCACACCCAGCCCCTTTCTCTACACACACCCCACCCTGAACTGGCTGTGGCCACATCACCCCTCAAATACTATTTATTGGCTTTGAGTTGGAAGGAGGCAGAGTAGGGAGAGGCTAGACATACTAGTAGACTGGCCTCGACGCCCATCGAGGTAGGCCCTGGGATCCGAATGTTGCTCCAAAGCCTTTCCCCAGGCGTGACCAGCCTGGAACAACCAAAGCCTGAGTCCAGTTGGGACACCTGTCAGGACTTTGCTGAGTGGATGGTCACTGCCATTGGTGGCAAAGTCTGTGAGAGGCAGCCAGTTGCCATAATTCAGAGTTGCGACGTGGTCAAGAAAATTGTTTCCTCCCCCACGACCCATGTTCAGAGAGTCCCTGTGTTGGCTTCTGTGTGGCCTCACTTTCCAGAAGAGTTCCTTTGCTGCAGGAGCCACAAGGAGGCAGCAAAGAGCTTGTTTCAGGGCCTCAGCTGGCCTGGAGAATCAGAGGGGTTGAATTTAAAATCTGGGCACTGCTGAAAGATGGACACAGCTGAAACTGGTGGGCTTTCCCTGAGACAGTACTCGGCTGAGTGTGGAAAGCAAGTATGGCAAAGGTAGGGGAAAGAGACAAGAGATTCCTGACTCCTCCTTGGACATCTGGATCCTGCAGACAATTCCTGGTTGCCAGGGTCCTCTCTCCCTCAGTCAGGGCCACTTCATCCTCCCTTGACCACCCCAGCAGGGGCCTCAGCTCTGCAGTTCAGAGTGCTGTCTTTGCAAATGATTCTTCAGGCAACTGGTTTTTAGGAACTCTGCCAGGAGGCCCTACTTGAGACTTCCTCAAACATGCATTATGTCCTCATTCATTCATTCATTCAATAAATATCTATTGGGCACCTAATACTGGGCACGATTCTAGGCATTAGGGATACAGTACTGAAGAAAATAGATTTTTTAAAGTGCTTTCATGGAGCTTACATTCTTTTGGAGGAAACCAGATAAGAAATTAGAACTAAAATACACCGAATGTTAGATGGTAAAAGATGCCATGGAGAGACACAAATTTCAGAAGAGGGTAAGGTACCAGAATACAGGGGTTACAATTTAAAATAGGTCACGTCAGGGCGCCTGGGTGGCTCAGTCAGTTGAGTGTCCAACTCTTGATTTCGGCTCAGGTCATGATCTCAGAGTTTCATGAGTTCGAGCCCTATGTTGGGCTCCGCACTGACAGTGTGGAGCCTGCTTGGGATTCTCTGTCTCCATCTCTCTCTCCCTCTCTCTCTCCACCCCTCCCCCACTCATGCTATCTCTGTCTCTCTCAAAAAATAAACTTAAAAACAAATATGTCATATCAGGCCTCCCTGAGGTGACATTTGAGTAGTCTTGAGGAGGTGAGAAGTGAGCCATGGGGTAAGAGCATACCGGGCAAGGGAACAGCTGAGGTAGGAGCATGCCTGGAAAATTCCAGAAGCAGCAAGTCACCAGTGTGTCTGGCACCAGGTGAGTGAGTGGGAGAAGAAGAAGGAATGATGAGGGAGAGGTGACCGGGGGACAGATCAGTGTCTTGCAGGCCACAGTAAGGACTTCCCTTTTACTCTGGTTGAATAGGAGCCATGTTTACTTTGAATGAAAATGGAAACCATTGTAGAATTTTGAGAAGATGAAGGACATAATCTGAGCGACACCTCAAGAGCATTGCCCTGGGACACCTGAAACTAACATAATATTATGTGTCAACTGTACTTCAATTAAAACAAACTGGAAGGGCACCCGGGTGGCTCTGTTGGTTAAGCGTCTGACTTCAGCTCAGGTTATGATCTTGAGGTTCGTGAGTTTGAGCCCTGCATTGGGCTTTTTGCTGTCAGCATGGAGCCGGCTTGGGATTTCTTGTTCCCCTCTCTCTCTGCCCCACCCTGTTTGCACTCTGTCTCTCTCAAAAATAAACTTAAAAAAAAAACTGGAAAAAAGAAAAGAGCATCGCTCTGGCTGCAGTGATGAGAACAGACTGAAGGCTGGGAGGGGGAGGCAGGGAGACCAGTTGGAAGCTATTAACAATTTCCATCCCATTCAGGAAAGGTTAGTAAGGGAGCTCAAATGCCCTCCCCCAGTGAAGTACCCCCCCAATCTTCCCTAAGATCCCCCCCCTTCTCTTGGGACCTCTCTCCACCCTCTGTTCATGCATCGCCCAGCCTTGGCCAACCTTGCCTTTGTTATAGGATTAGTGCTGGGCCTGTCCTCAGCCTCCCTAGACCTCAGACTCTTTAGGAGCAGATGTCCAGTTGCTTTGACAGCTGTAGCTTCTCCCGGCACAGAGTGCTGTACACACAGAAACCAAGTCAGACTTTCCCTAAGGAATGAGTTATCCCATCCCTCATTAGTTGAGCTGCCTGCTCTTGCCTCAGAAGCTTCTTCTGGGCTGTATTTCTGCCTGGAGAGCCACATCTCTCTGTATGAAACACTTTACCACTATAACAGCCCTAATTCTGTCTGTCGGCCACCTTCACAGTCCCTCAGTCGTGCCATGTTTACACGCCACCCTTGTCACTGCCCTGCAAAGGCAGGCTCTCAAAGCTGGCAGAAAGCACATACGAAATATTGTTTGCCAAAGCCATTGGCTTCTCTGGAGGCTTTTGAGAGCAAATTAAATGAGTACTTATTGAGTCCTTAAACGTTTATTGAACACCTACTGTGGGGCTGTGTTCTGCACTAGGCAGTGAGGGTATAAAAGTGAATAAAACAAGCTTCCAAGGATCTTACTGCAAACACAGAGTAAAGGCCATATGCAAAGCACAGTGCTAAAATAAATACAACTACGTCCTTGTACTGCACCAAGGACTCCCCATCCACTCATCCGTCTATCACTCACTTAGCAGTTACTTACTGAGTGCACTGAGTGCAATGTGCATTACACTGGATGTGTGATGATGGCATTGAGACACAATCCCTCCTCACACTCTGGTGTGGAAACAGCAAATAGTGGGGAGCTGGCATATGCAACAAACACAGTTCAGGGTAAGTGATGTCGTATAGGTACAAAGTAAAATGGAGAACAGGGGAAGGAGATGTTCTTTGCAGTGAGGGTCTGGAAAGGCCTTCTGGGCTAAGTGGGTTTTCAATAGAACATTGAAGGATGGGTAGAACTACCACAGGTGGAAGGAGTGGAATCAGAGGAATCCAAAGGAATAGGACACTATGAGCTTAGGCCCTGTTAATGGGCCAGAAAGTGGTCCCTGTGGTTGTGGTTCATTGGGTAGAGCCAGGTGTTGTAGGAGCTGAGCTGGACTGGAATTGGGTTTGGATGGGCTTGAAGGCCAAGCTGATGATTTTCAAGAAAAGGAGTGGTAGTTCTAGATCTTGCTTGAGAGAGGCAGTTGTGGCAATGCAGAGACGTTAGAGAATGAAATCAATTCGAGGAGCAACAATGAAGGCTTGAACCAAAGTAGTATAAAGAACCAGCTTTGGGGCACCTGGGTGGCTCAGTCAGTTAAACATTGCACTCTTGATTTTGGCTCAGGTCATGATCTCACCGTTGTGAGTTCAAGCCCTGTCAGGCACAGAGCCTGCTTGGGATTCTGTCTCTCCCTCTTGCTCTGCCCCTTCTCCCTTACTCAAACTCTCTCTCCCTCAAAATAAACATTAAAAAAAAAAAAAGGAACCAGCTTTGATTGAATTTATATATTCATGCCCTTGTTTGTTCACAAACAATTATGTACAAAACCTTGTATTGATTGAAGATAGGGATGGAGCAGACAGGGAGGAAAGAAAGAAAAATAAAACCCAGTTTTATTTCCTCAAGGATAATATAATCAAGTGAGAGACACAGACCACTAAAAGTCTACCGCAGTGGGGTACCTGGGTGGCTCCGTCCGTTAAGTGTCCAACTCTTGATCTTGGCTCAGGTCCTCATCTCACAGTTCATGGGATTGAGCCCCATATTGGGCTCTGCACTCACAGCACAGAGCCCACTTGGGATTTTCTCTCTCCCACTCTCTCTTCCCCCCTTCCCCCACTTGCACACACACTCTCTTAAAATAATAATTTAAAAAACCCAGGAATTTTTAAAAAATGCTATTACATTCTTTCCTTGACTTCTGTCATGTGATATTTGGTTTCCCTCCTATGTTCCCTGTACTCTTTTGGCTCCTCAAGAAGTTCATTATCTTCAGCCAGTGTATTCTGTGGGTTGCACCAGTGCCTGGACTCTCTCCTCTCTTCGTGCCGTATGATGTCCCCAAATGACTTCATCCTCCCCTATGGCTTTGAACATCAGCTATATGATAATGACTCCCAAATTTATCCCTAATCCCCTTCTCTCCTGAGTCATAGAGCTGTATATCCAGACACCCATCTGAATGTGTCAACTGGTTGCCCACTGGCACCTCTAGCTCAATTCATCCAAATAAAACTCATCTTTCCTTCTCACTCAAACCAACTTCTCCACTTGCACTCCCTGTCTCAAAGTATAATCATCATTCTCCTTCTACTGCCAAAGCTGGAGACCAGGGATCCATGCCTCATCTCTTGCACCTCTACACCCAATTTATCCCCAAGCTGTATCCAGTCTACATTTTGTGTGTCTTAGATGACCACCCTAATTTAGCCACTGACTGACCTCCCTGTCTGTAGTTTTACTGTTTCAATTTATGTTCCATACTAGGCCAGAGAGATCTTTCTCAATTCCAGATCTCATACCATACCCCCTGCATAAAAACTCTTTAATGGCTCTTCATGAGTTTAATCATGGCCTGTAAAGATTTTTGTGACAGCTCTTCAGCCTAGCTGTATGGTAGTCCATTGTATGGATGGACCACAACTTCTTTAACTAGTCTTCTACTGACAGATGTTTGAGTTGTTTGCAAATTTTTGCTACTATAAACAATGCTATAGTTAATAACTTTGTATATACTTTATCTTGCATGTGTGCAAGTATGTTGGATCTGAAATCATATGCATTTTTAATTTTGACAAATATCAACAATTTACAGTTCCTCCAGTAACATATAAGAGGGCCTATTTTTCCACAACCGTGCCAAGGGTATACAGTCAATGTTTGGATTGTTTGCCAAAAATAATATCTAAGTGTATTTTCAACTTTCTTGTGAGTAAGCTTGAGTATTTTTTCATATGTCCAAGAGCCATTTATCTTTCCTTTTATGTTGCTCGTCCCATTTTCTTATTGGATTTTTGTATTTTTTTTATATTGATTTGAGGGGATTTTGTATATATTAAGCACATTAGTCCCTTTGTCTGTGAGATGAGTTGCAAATATTTCCCTCCGTGTACCATTTGTGTTTGTTCATGGTGGTTTTTTGCTCTGCAGAAATTATAGATTTTCTTGTTGACTGAACTTGTCCTTTTTTTATGCTTTGGGAAATTTTGTGCTCTTCTGACAAATGCTTTCTCCACTGTGACATTATACATTTATGGTTGTATCCTTTTACATTTATTTAAACACAATTGATTCACATGGATTTATTTTTAGGGTAAAGAACAAGCCAGAGATACCATATTATTTTTTTTCAGGCAGTTACACAATTGTCTTAATACCACTTATTGTATAATCCATTTTTCCCTACTGATAGATGATGCTACCTTCATCACACACTAACATTTTAAATGTTGAGTCTGTTTCTGGATTCGCTATTTGGTTCTCTTGATCAAGTTGCCTGTGTATGTGCTAGTGTCCCCTGGGTTTCATTACTTTAATTATTGTAGCATTTAATGGTTTTATATCTGGTAGAACTATTTCTCTCACTAACCTTCTTTTTCAGAATGTTCATGGCTATTCTTGATGCAGAAATTTCCATGTGAACTTTATACTCAGATTATGTCGTCTGTTGGTATTTTTATTAGGTTGTGTGAAATTTATAGATTAATTTATGGAGAGCTGACATCTTTATGATAGTGAGTCTTTCTACCCAAAAATAGAATATGACTTTTCATTTTTTCAAGCCTCCTTTTGTGTTATTTGATAGCATTTTAGTATTGAGCGCCTGGACCTAGTACATTCGTTAAGATTACTCTTGGTTAGTTTACTTTGTTGTTGCTATTGTAAATGATATATTTTATTCCCCTATATTTTCTAACTGGCTGTTGTTCACTGGCTTTTTGTATATTAACTTGTGCCCACTTTGCCAAAATGTCTCATTTGTATTAGTTTTGCAGTTGATGTCCTTGATTTTCCAGGTAGGCTACCATTTCATAAATAAATAATGATAATTTTACCTCTTTTCCAGTTGATCGACCTTATTCCTTTCTCTTCTGCAATTAAGTAGGCTAGTACTTCCAAAGCAATACTAAAAGAAAAATAGTCACAGGGGCCATCCTTATGGAATACCTAACTTTAATGAGAATAATTTAGGTTTCCTGATTAATTGTGACTCTGGCTTTTGGACGGCGATGTGTAAACTTTGTCACGTTTGTGAAGTTGGGTGTTTCATCATTTTTCTGTGGTTCTCTATCCTGAAGACTGCTGTTTCGGGAGGCTCCAGGATGTGTGTAAGGCTCTTCCTCTGCAGACAGTTTCTCCTCCCTTGGAGAAAAAAAACATGTACAGATATCAAGTATATGTTAACTTAAAATGCATTGTGAACCCAAAGATAACTTTGTAATGGTCAACAGCTTTATTAAACTTGACTTCCTAAGATGGTATAGTTGAGCCAATAGCGTCTTCTGGCTGAGCGCCCAGAGGTAACAGCCTTAGGTGAGAGGGAATCTTCTCTAGTGGACAAGAGTCGGGATGGGCTATGCTATCAGTTTGGGCCCTACACTCTGATAACCTGGCAGGTGACACTAAGACCCAGGCCATAAGAACAGTACCAACAGCTAACATTTTTGAACAACTTGCTACTTGTTTAAATAGTGAGTGATTTACTCCTCAGAACCATCCTACAAAGTGGGTACTATTATTTCTCAAAAGATGATGAAACTGAGGCAAAGAAATGTAACTTGCTCAAGGTCACAGGTCAGTAGGTGATACAGCTAAGGTTTAAAATCAGGCTGTTCGACTCCAGAGCCTATGTTCTTTTTTTTTTTTTAAATTAAATTTTTTTTTCAACGTTTATTTATTTTTGGGACAGAGAGAGACAGAGCATGAACGGGGGAGGGGCAGAGAGAGAGGGAGACACAGAATCGGAAACAGCCAGAGCCTATGTTCTTAACCACCATAGTCTAATTCCCAGGAGGAGCAGCCTGGAGCCCTGAGCAGCTGAACACAGATCTAGCAGAAATCATGAGTATGGTCTCCATTGTAAACCACATCCATCCCAGGCAAAGAGGGCCACACTGTGAAAGACTATTCTGGAGCCAGGATGGTTAACTGAAGCAGGATGATTGGTGCCCTTGCTAGCTTTTCCTTTTATCTACACTCTTCTTTCTTTTTGTCCCCTTTTGTGGCTCCTCCTCTACCTAACCTTAAACATTGGAGTGCCCCAGGCACTGGCTTTGGACCTTCCTCACTCTCTGTCTATACTCTTCCCTAGACACTGGCATCTACATCTTCAGGATAATGTTTCCTTTGTGTGTAGCTCCAGGGTAGGACTTCTTGCCTGACTGGACTAGTGTGTCCACCTGTCCTCTCAACACTTCCACCCAAATACCTCCCAGGCATCTCAAACTTAACATGTCTGAACAGAACCCTTCTTGTCTACCCCTACACGAACCTCCTCCTCCTCCCACAGAATTCTCCTTTTCAGTGAGTTTATTTAACACACTTGCTCCACGTGGGGCTCCTGGGTGGCTCAGTTGGTGGAGTGTTCGACTTCGGCTCAGGTCATGATCTCACAGTTAGAGTTCGAGCCCCATGTTGGGCTCTGTGCTGACAGCTCAGAGCCTGGAGCCTGCTTTGGATTCTGTGTCTCCTCCTCTCTCTGCCCTTCCCATGCTCATGCTCTGTCTTTCTCTGTCTCTCAATAATAAATAAACATTAATTTAAAAAAAAAACACACTTAACACATATTTGTTAAGCACCTACTATAGCAGTGAACAAAATAGACAAAGCCCCTGCCCTAATAGAGTTTACATTCTACTGTTGGGAGGACATGCAATAAATGGGAGAGGGCTGCCTGGGTGGGTCAGTCAGTTGACTGACTCTTGGTTTCAGCTCAGGTCATGATCTCACAGTTTGGTTCATGGGTTTGAGCCCTGCATTGGGCTCTGCCCTGACACTGCAGAGCCTGCTCGGGATTCTCTATTTCCCTTTTTCTCTTCTCTTCCCCCACTTACACTGTCTCTCTTTCTCAAAATGAATAAGTAAACTTAAAAAAAGTTTTTAAAAAATAAAAGGGGGAAAAGCAAAGTATGTCATGCATTAAAAGATAAGGGCTAAGAAGAAAAACAAAGCAGGGAAAGGGCAGAGGGTGCAAGGGATGGAGACGGAGATGTTAGAAAGGGCAAGGGGGAGGAGTAGGAGATGAGGTCAGGGTAACAAGGGCTAGACCATTAGGTGTACTCAAAGAAGATGGAGGATTTTGAACCAAGGCTTGACATGAGTGGATTTCCATTTTAATGGGCATGCCCTAGCTTCTGTGAAGAAATCAGAGGAGGGGCAGGAAGATGAAAGTGGGGAGACCAGTGAGGCAGCTCTTGCAATAGTCCAGATGAGAGACGATGGACTTAGGGTGAGACAGGAAAACTAAAGGGAGCCCATGAAAAACTGCTTTTATCGCTCCTTTTCCTGCTTCTATTCTTGCTAGGACCTGCACCTCTTCCTTACACATGCATATAGAACAGATAACGTATGCCCTCTTAGAGGCCGCTTTTAAGCAACGGGCTTGAGCAATGGAATGTAAAAACACTCACAGCAACCCCTTGGCTGAATACCAGGTGACCCACCTCAAAATATCCACAGGCCTTAACTAACCAATGGGCTACTTACAACCAGGCAAGTTACCAAAAAAGGGAAAATTCCATATGTCCCCATTACTACTCACCTGCCTTATTTATTTATTTATTTATTATTTTAGTTTAGTTTTAAATTTTTATTTATTAATCTTATTTATTTTCAAGTTAGCTAACATACAGTCTTGGCTTCAGGAGTAGAATCCAGGGATTCATCACTTACGTATAACACCCAGTGCTCATCCCAGCAAGTGTCCTCCTTAATGCCCACCACCCATTTTCCCCCACTCCCATCAACCCTCAGTTTGTTCTCTGTAGTTAAGAGTCTCTTACAGTTTGCCCCTCCTTCTGTTTTTATCTTATTTTTCCTTCCTTTCCCCTATGGTCATCTGTGAAGTTTCTCAAATTCCACATGAGTGAAATCATGTGATATCTGCCTTTCTCTAACTTATTTTGCTTAGCATTATACCCTCCAGTTCCATCCACATTGTTGCAAATGGCAAGACTTCATCCTTTTTCAAAGCAGAGTAGTATTATACACACACACACACATACATACATACACCACATCCTTCTTAATCCATTCATCAGTTGATGAACATTTGGGCTCTTTCCATAATTTGGCTATTGTTGATAGCGCTGCTATAGACATTGGGGTGCATGTGCCCCTTTGAATCAGCACTCCTGAATCCTTTGGATAAATTCCTAGTAGTGCAATTGCTGAGTCATAGGGTAATTCTATTTTCAATTTTTTTTTGAGGAACCTCCACACTGTTTTCCAGACTGGCCGCATCAGTTTGCATTTCCACCAACAGTGCAAGAGGGTTCCCCTTTCTCCACATCCTCACCAACATCTGTTGTTTCCTGAGTTGTTAATTTTAGCCATTCTGACTGGTGTGAGGTGATATCTCAACGTGGTTTTGGTCTGTATTTCCCTGATGATGAGCAACGTTGAGCATCTTCTCATGTGTTTGCCATCTGGATGTCTTCTTTGGAAAAGTGTCTATTCACGTCTTCTGCCCATTTCTTCACTGGATTATTTGTTTTTTGGGTGTTGACTTTGATAAGTTCTTTATAAATTTTTGATACTAACCCTTTATATATCATTTGCAAATATCTTCTCCCATATCGTTGGTTGCCTTTTAGTTTTGTTGATCGTTGCCTTCGCTGTGCAGAAGCTTTTTATCTTGATGAGGTCCCAATAGTTCATTTTTGCTTTTATTTCCCTTGGGGTGCCTGGGTGGCTCAGTCAGTTAAGGGTCTGACTTCGTCTCAGGTCAGATCTCGTGGTCTGTGAGTTAGAGCCCCACTCCAGGCTCTGTGCTGACAACTCGGAACGTGGAGTCTGCTTCAGATCCTATGTCTCCCTTTCTCTCTGTTCCTCCCCCACTCGCACTCTGGTTCTCTCTCTCTCAAAAATAGACATTAAAAAAGTTTTATTTCCCTTGCCTTCAGAGACATCTCAAGTAAGAAGCTGCTGTGGCCGAGGTCAAAGAGGTTGCTGTCTGTTTTCTCCTGTAGGATTTTGATGGTTTCCTGTCTCACATTTAGGTCTTTCATCCATTTTGAATTTGTTTTTGTGTGTGGTATAAGAAAGTGGTCCAGGTTCATTCTTCTGCATGTTGCTGTCCAGTTCTTCCAGCACGATTTGCTAATGAGACTATCTTTTTTTCATTGGATACTCTTTCCTGCTTTGTCGATTAGTTGGCCATACTTTTGTGGGTCCATTTCTGGGTTCTCTATTCTATCCCACTGATCTATGTATGTGTCTGTTTTTGTGCAAATATCATACTGTTTTGATGATGACAGCTTTGTAATACAGCCTGAAGTCCAGGATTGTGATGCCTCCAGCTTTGGTTTTCTTTTTCAACATTACTTTGGCTACTTGGGGTATTTTGGGGTTGCATACAAATTTTAGGGTTGTTTGTTTCAGCTCTGTGAAGAATGCTGGTGTTGTTTTGATTGAGAGTACGTTTAACATGTATATTGCTTTGGGTAATATCGACATTTTAACAATATTTGTTCTTCCAATCCATGAGCATGGAATGTTTCTCATTTCTTTGTGTCTTCTTCAATTTCTTTCATAAGCTTTATGTAGTTTTTAGCATACAGACCTTTTACCTCTTTGGTTAGGTTTATTGCTAGGTATTTTATGGCTTTGATGCAATTGTAAATGGGAATGATTCCCTGATATCTCTTTCTGTTGCTTCATTATTGGTATATAGAAATGCAACCAATTTCTGTACATTGATTTTATATCCTGCAACTTTGCTGAATTCCTGTATCAGCTCTAGCAGTTTTTTGGTGGAGTCTTTTGGGTATGTAGAGTATCATGTCATCTGCAAAGAGTGAAAGTTTGACTTCTTCTTTGACAATTTGGATGCCTTTTAGATTTGTTGTCTGCTGAGGCTAGGGCTCCCAACACTATGTTAAACAACAGTGCTCACCTGCCTCCTTTAAATAGTCCCCACCCACTGCTTCCTTGCAGACAATCTCTGCTTTGCTGTCCTGCCTGCCACTCCTTTACAGTGTATTCAATAAACTGTTATCTCTTTTGTTCTGCGTTGAGTGAATCCTTCCATGTCCCCCTCCCCACCTGCCCGCAGCTTCCAGGTCCATCTGATTGGGTTGTGATTGGGTTCTTCCACATTAGGAGACCCCCATCATCAGAGGTCCCCATCATCGGAGAAAAACCACTCCTAGTAAAGGTCAAGAATTTAGATTTCTTTGCAGTCTTCCAGCACAATAGTGAACATCTAAAGAGTGACTGGGCAGGGTCACCATGAATATTTTCCAAGACCAGACTCATCAAGACCTCTGGCTCCAGGGCATAAGTAACTTGTGGAAGACACCTAAACACTTGCCTTTGTTCCTGGATGCAGGAACTCCAGGCCCCAAGCAAAGACGAGATTCATTCTTTTTTCCTTTCTGAGTCTCCCAGACTCTATGCCAGTATCTACACTCTTTTTATGTCTTTAACAAACTGGTCTCACTTCCTCTCAGCTGTGTTTCTTTTTTTTTTTTTAATGTTTATTTATTTATTTTTGAGAGAGAGAGAGAAAGCATGAGCACAGGAGGGGCAGAAAGAGAGGGAGAGAGAATCCCTAGCAGTGCCACGCTCAGCACAGAGCCTGATGAGGGACTCAATCTCACACACTGTGAAATCATGACCTGAGCCAAAATCAAGAGTACAATGCTTAACTGACTGAGCCACCAAGGTGCCCCTCAGCTGTGTTTGATTTCTACCCTGCACAAAGCCAAGGATTTTCTTGGCTGGTCTTGCAGGATCCCTTCTGGGTCCTCAGGCCCAGCCGGCCTGCATCAAGGTGACTTGGATAGGGCCAGATTCTGGATATATTCTAAAGGGTGCTCCAGCATCCACCCAATTTCCCAAGCCAAAAACCTAGGTCTTATCTTTGATTCTTCCCTTTCCCTCATATCCCATATGCAATCCATCAGCAAATCCTTGTAGTTCTAGCTCCAAAATATACATCAAAGTCACTGTTTCTGTCCGTTTTCACTGCCCCACAACCCAACTAAACCACCCGAATTTACCTCTCACCTGGATTGCTGCAAGGTAACCTCTTAATCTGATCTGTTTCCTCTTTTACAATCCTTCCCCACAAACAGCTGGAGGCATCATCTTAAAAATTAAATCATATCACAGCAAGGATGCCTTCACTTGTAATCCTTTAAGAGCTTTCCAAAGCATTAAGAATAAAGGCCCAAATCCAGCAAGAACTGCAAAGGCTAATGTGATCTGCCCCTGATGACCTCTATCCACATCTCCATCCCTCTTTTTCTTGATCATCCTTCTCCTGGGCTCCTTCCTGTTCCTCAAACTCACCAAATTCATTTCTGCTTTGGAGCTGTGCTGTCCCCTCTATCTAGGTCATCATACACCAGCTCTTTTCATGACTGGCTTCTATCAACTGTCAAGTCTCAGTTCACCTGTCCTCTCCTTAGAAACCTCCCTGATAACTCTCACCTAGCATAGATACTATACTAGACCTCATAAAATCCACACACCTTGTATCAGAAAACTCACAGTCTTTCAGGGGAGAAAAATAGGTTAATACTTATTAAGTAAGATTACAGGACAGTAAATGAGTTGAGGGCTTTTGAAGCAGTGGGCTATCATACACTGTCAGGGCCAGAAGGGCTAGCCTCCCACCTGACATCCCCTGACAATGTCCAGGTGACGTGTGGTTGACATCTCCATTGAAAGGATTACCCAATGCTGGACAGCTTTGGAATTGGGACTTTCCTTAATCTGAGCTGTGATATGATTCTCTGCAGTTACTACTCTTTCGTGCCCCTCTCAGGAAACATAAAACAAACAGAAACCCTCTTTTAGTGGTCTGTTTGGATTCTCAGGGCCAAACTTGCCCGTTGCCTTGTTCTCCCGTCCCAAGCTTCCCTCCAGGGCACTCTCCTCTGGACTTCTCTCTTACCTACCGAGGTCCACAACTGCTTCCAGCAGTCCTGATGGGATCGGGCTGCCACTGGGCATTGCTCTTTCCTCAGGACCTCTACCTCAGGCCCACGACCCTCCATCCGTTCCTTAGACATCAACCTCCCCGCCTTCTGTACGCCACACCTCTCCAGCTGGAGAGAACGCCACATCATCTCCCCGTGTTGTGCCTAGCACAGGGCCCGACACACAGCAGTTTCTTTAAAACCGCTGGGAGAATCAAACAATACATCGTTGCCGCTGGGAAACCATCAAAGGCTCCTATATCCCGTGGGAATTCGAAAGCCGAAGTGGGGTACCCCGCCCACCCTACCTCCAGCCCGCCTCTCAGTCTATCCTACGCCAAGTCTCGCCTCTCCATTAATCACTCTCTTCAAGCGAGTAATCTTTCTGGGGCCTATAATCCCTCATGTTTCCCCCTATGTTGTCCCAATTGTGAAAACCTTTTACTTCGACTATTAGCAAAAAGTCGGCCCATTCCCTGCCGTAACCACGCCCCCTTCATCACATTCCCGGGGCGAACCGGAAGAGATCGCGCCTCCCCTAGTTCGCAGACCCGGAAGTAGATGTGTCTCACGGAAGCCGGGTTTGGCCCTGCGGCTGCTGCCGTCGCCGCGGAGAAATTGTTGGAGCTGGCAGACTAGGAATGGTGAGACCTCGCGGTTCGCTTCTGAGGGTTCTGAGCAGAGTTTGGGGCGAAATGGAGTTTTCCAGAGTGCCGCTGGGGAAGACCCCCCCCACAATGTTTGGGGCCCCGCCCCGGTAGCGCCCCGAAAATCTGCGCATGCGTGGGCCGGACCGGGCCAGAATCTGGTCCGAGATGGTACGCATGCGCAAAGGTGGGCAAGGCGAAGGTGGGGTGAGACTTGACCTGGGAGTTAGTCTCCTCCTGTCCCTCGCCACCAGTTCGTGGGGCTTAAGCCAAGGCAGCGAGGACATCTGGGTGCACTCGGTGCTTTGCTTTTCAGTTTCAGGGCTGACTTCACCACTCTTATTCCGAGCTCCAGAAACAGACCGGCACTACTCCCCCACCTCGGGTGTGCACTCGGAGAACGAGGGCCAGGGAAGGAAGGGGGCCCAGACTTAGCCTCAGGCTACCCTTCACCTGACCCCCAAGTGTCAAGATTCCCAGCCGTATCCTACGGAGCCGAGCGACTAGAGCACCTGGGGGCAGGGCCAGAAAACTGTGCGGAGAGCCGCCCTGGTCTGAAGGGGCGGGGCCCGCAAGCGGCACACCCAGAGAGTTCCCAGTACCTGAGTTCTCTGGGGTTAGGAGCAGGCGCCCCAGGGCGGTGGAAATTCGCTCAGTTACCAAACCGCGTTTTTTTAGGTTCCACGCAGTCCCACCCGCTAAATCTTCAGCCAAAGCTGAAAATGAAAATAAAAATTAGATGGACAGATCAGAGTTCTATTTCCATTTCCCTGCTTTGGCTTGGAAGGGCAAGGGTGGTGCTGCTGAACTGAGTGGGCAGCGAAGATAAGAAAAAGTGAGCCACTAATCCCTTGTTTCCTGCTGGTTTATAGTCGAGGCCCTTCCTAGCGACTGTGAGTAGAATCATAGAGGTCTGTGGACCCCCTAAAATGCTATGTGTTTGTACATTTTCCTGGAGTCCATAGCTTTTATATTCTAAAAGATGTCGGTGACCTTTAGAAAGCTGTTGGTTTATCAGGGTCATGGCAGAGTAGAGCCTTGTGTTTCTTCTCCTTATGTCTTCCCTAGTTTATGGGATCCTGGGGGAGCTGTTCCAGTAGAAGGTGGGGCTGGCCCATTGGAAACCTGTGCCTCAGGGAGCCTTATTTCTCCTTTGCAGAATCTCTTCTCAGCCTCTAAGCTCACCTGGTCAGAATCCTTGGATGAGCCTGTGGGACCCTTCCTCCTAGCCCTGTGGTTTGGAACCAGTGGCTTTGGGACTGTAAGAGGATGGACAAAGGTAGTATGAGGCCAGGCCAGCTCCCCAAACGCTCAGGCGCCAAGCATCTGCTGATTCCACCCCGTGCCTGGCACGTATGTCTTTTCGTCCTGACTGGGCATTGCCACCTCCCCCTGGGCCAGCACCACCCACGTACCTCTCGGCAGAGGCCACAATTGACTGACTTGCTGTTGAGCTGCCGCTCTTTGGCACGGCTGCATTTTGATGGCAGAGGGAGCAGTTATGCCCAGAGCCCGGTGTGTCGGCATCACCAGTCTGACCTGAGCACCATGTGCTGCACGACATGACACGTGGCACCGGGAGAACTGCCCAGCGTGGAAGGTCTGGGCCAGGTCTGAGCCCAGATGGGATCTGGATGGCCAAGGAACTCCCACATTAAAACCTCAAATGTCAAGGAAGCAGGGGAAGGGCCAGGAGGGCTGGCAGGGGGAGGAGGAGCAGAGGAGGGGTCCCATGTTCAGAGGCTCAAGGCTCTACTAGGCACTTAGGAGACTTGAGTTCACTGCTTTTCTTTTTCTAGATTCTCAGGGGCTGCTAGATTCATCTCTGATGGCATCAGGCACTGCCAGCCGCTCAGAGGATGAGGAGTCGCTGGCAGGGCAGAAGCGGGCTTCCTCCCAGGCCTTGGGCACCATCCCTAAACGGAGAAGCTCCTCCAGGTAGTAAGGGTTTGAAGGGCCAGGAACTGGGCAAGGGCATTAGGTGCTACATGTCTTCACCACTGTTGCAGTGGCTACCCGAGCCCCTCTGGAGCCTAAGTACTGGCAGAGCCTTGTGCTTTTCCTACCAAATCCCTCTTGTGGGATATGGGCCAAGGGAGGGCGATCTGAGGTCTTTGACATGGAATCTTTGTGGTGCAATACCCTGTCATCTCAGAGGGATGGAGCATAGCAGTTCCGTGCCCCATCCACTGAGCCGGAGCAGTTAGCGCCCAGCCGGGAACCTGCTCTGTTTCAGAGGCTGAGTGTGTGCAGGTGGGTCCAAGGGAAGGGGCAAGGGATGCTCACTGGGTAGGACTCTCCACAGGTTCATCAAGAGGAAGAAGTTTGATGATGAGCTAGTGGAGAGCAGCCTGGCTAAGTCCTCTACCCGGGCGAAGGGAGCCAGTGGGGTGGAACCAGGGCGCTGTTCGGGGAGTGAACCTTCCTCCAGTGAGAAGAAGAAGGTGAGGGATTGGGAGATGTGGGGGCCAGGGCCAGATTTTGTTTTTCCCCACCACCTTTGCCAGCTGACAGGGGCCCTGGCAAAGGAGACTTGTGAGAAAATCGGGTGGCCTCAGCCCCAACCTCAGATGCCTCCCTCCTGAGAGCCCATCGCTCCCTACTCCCCCTTTCTTGCTGCACCCCCCCCCCCCCCACACACACACCCTGTCAATGCGTCCTGTATCACATTCTGTGTGGGAGGCATGGAGCGTGCATCTATTCTGGGAGCAGACAGCCTGTTCCCAGCATTGCTGGGTGTAAAAATAACCCCCAGGTGGCATTGCTCTGGCCCTAGACACCGTACCAATAAGAGTGGTTTCCTGGTATCCTCCCCACCCACCCACCCTCCACTCTGGGGTTGAGGGTGCCACCAGCAAAGAGAAGACCCCATATGTTCAAGGATTATGTAGAAGTACTTTGGTAGAGGTGGGAGGGGGAGGGGTGGGGACTAGAAAGCCGAGCTCCTGCCTGTGTTGCTTATGGTTGGGTGGGACCGGGGCCACCACACAGTGTGTGAAGTTCAGGGTCCAAAGCCCCATCTGCCCTGATGCCGGCTTTGAGCTCTTCCTGTCCTCTGCTCAGGTGTCCAAGGCCCCTAGCACTCCCGTGCCGCCCAGCCCAGCCCCAACCCCTGGACTCACCAAGCGCGTGAAGAAGAGCAAACAGCCACTTCAGGTGACCAAGGATTTGGGCCGCTGGAAGCCAGCGGATGACCTCCTGCTCATCAATGCTGTGCTGCAGGTAGTGCTTCCCACTGCAGGCTTCACGTCCCCCCTCTCCCCCCGGCCTGCGGTTCCCAGCCCCTGCACTAGCCCAGCAACACCCTGGGGGTGGCAGGGGAAGGGTCCTTCCCAACTCTAGGGCTGGGACCAACCCATCTGGGGCCTTGCAGACCAACGACCTGACATCTGTCCACCTGGGCGTGAAGTTCAGCTGCCGCTTCACCCTTCGGGAAGTCCAGGAGCGCTGGTACGCCCTGCTCTACGATCCGGTCATCTCCAAGTGAGTGGGGCCAGCTCTGGCAGCATGGAGGTTATGAGGAACACTAGAATTTGGCTCCTGGAACAGAGAGAACTATACAAGGGCCCAAGGGAGGGGCCTGGGAGGCAGGACTCATGGGGCCTTGCATCCTCTGGGATGATATTGAAACCAGGCAGGCTTGGGAGGGAAGCTTCTTCCTGCTGCCAACCCGGCTAGTCCTGGCTTGATGCCAGAAGCAGGGGATCTGGAAGCTGCAGAAGCAGCCTGGAAAAAATATCCGAATGAGCGCCAGGAGCCCTGGTTCCACCCGGGTGGTCTTGGGCAGGTCACTTTCCATCCTTTCTCCACTGACCTCCACAAGAAGGAGTTGGAACAAAAGAACACCAAGACCCCTAACAGTCCAAGTTTCAAGTAAGCCTGTGTGCATACGCCGTGCACACTTTTCCTCCTCAGCCACTTCGTTTAACATTGTCATTGCTGGCGGGATGCTTACCACCCGTCTTCTGTTCCACGGTCTCTAACACCATTTAAGCTGTAGCCACGGCCCTGACAGGAAGGGGGCAGGGCTCAGCTTTGGAGAGAGGATGTGGTGGGCAGTGGGTGGTCTCGGGATCTCCCTCGGGACTGGTCTCTGGGGGCTGTGCCTTGAGTGTCTTTGAGGAGGTGAACACTGGAAACTCGGTTTGTTGAGTTGCCTGTTACGCTTTCAACAAACGCATGAGGCCACAGGTGCAGTGCTAAGCCTTCGGCTGGTCCTGCTGAGGGCCTGGCCTCTAGTTCTGGATCTCAGAGGCCTGTAGGAACCCCGGATTGCTTGACCCCCTCCCTTCAACCCTGCCCTCTTTCTCCCTCTACCCCCTCAGGCTGGCTTGCCAGGCCATGAGACAATTGCACCCAGAAGCCATTGCTGCCATCCAGAGCAAGGCCTTGTTTAGCAAGGCTGAGGAGCAGCTGCTGAGCAAAGTGGGATCGGTAAGGCTGAGGAGCAGAGAAGGGCAGGGTGGGGACCTAACCACTGGGAAAACTACGGATGTGGGGAGGCCCCACTGCCCGGAAACGTGCCTGGCAGGTCTCGTATATTGGCAGGGGCCTTTGTGGATGGGGTCCTTAGGAAGAGCCAAGACCGGCTCCCTCTCACTTCTCCCAGCTCCTGGTGGGGACGGGGTGGGGATGACGAGGTTGAGACAGGAATGAGAAAACCCAAATGCCAAGAACACGCTTCTTGCCCACCAGACCAGCCAGCCCACCTTGGAGACCTTCCAGGACCTGCTGCACAGACACCCTGATGCCTTCTACCTGGCCCGTACTGCCAAGGCTCTGCAGGCCCACTGGCAGCTCATGAAGCAGTATTACCTACTGGAGGACCAGACAGGTAACTGGCTCCAGGAGCTGGCGGAGTGGGTGTGTGCGTGTAAGTGTGAAGCTGTCTGAGCACGGTTGCCCTCAGGTGCCCAGTAACGGATCCCTCAGTGGCCCCCAGTGTCTTGCATCTCTTGGCAGCAAAACTTCCTTCCAGGAGGAAGGAAAGTGGCTGGAATGACACTCAGCAGCATGGTAAGGGTAGCCCAAACCGTCTGCAATCCTGAGCAAAAAGTCTAAATGGCAGTGTTGTCTCCCACTTCCTGTTTTTGTTGTCGTTTTTAACATATTTCGCTATTATGTAAACAATACGCTAACATAGTTTTCGTGAATAACGTTGAAAGTGAATAAAAGGTGAAAGTCCCCTGCACTGCTTTATCTTTTCCCATTTCCCCCCCAGAGGTGGTAGGGTCTCTGTCTTTCTGCCCCTTCCCTCTCTCCACTTTCCTTCTCGCTGCCTTGGAGCCATGCGGAAATTCCCACTGGGGCTTCACACCCAGGCCCCCTGCCTTCCTCCTTTCCCAGGGGCCAGAACACTCTCTGCCCACCTCTTCCTCACCAGCAAGTTCTCGCTCCTGATGACAAACTCGGGGAAAGTCAGCTGACTAAAGTGCGGGAGGCTCTTCAATTCGACTTGGGATTTGGGATCAGGCTTTCGTGGTGCAGCGTAGTGTAGACACACTCTGCCCTCCCTTCCTGGATGGTGTTGCCCATCATCGTCTCCATAGTTGTCAGCACTGTTCTGGAAATGAGGCTTTGCCTGTGCACTCCGCCTACTCCCTGGGTCCTACTGCTCCTGGTTATCAGAAGACACTCCTGCAAGAGGATTTGAGGAGATCGTGTCAGGGATGCCCTGTCTTTCCTTCCTGAGGGTCTCTGCAGTTAGTGGGCAGCCCTCTTTATTCCTGCAGCTTCCACAGCTCTGCTTCTGCCTCAGACTCCGACGTCCCTGAATTCCCACAGAGAGTGGACACCAGATAAAGTTGATTTATGCTGCTGTAGCTGGCTTCTTTGAAAGTTATCTTGTGTAAACGTCTCTGTTAACTCAGAGGTTTAATTTTTCTCTCCAAGAGTCTTTTCTGTGGGTATTTTATTTCTCCTTCGCTGTCTAGTGCTGGGAGGTCCTAGGAACCGGGTAGATATACTGCTTGGCTCTCAAGTTGCTTGAGTATTAAATTGGTGGGATTTCAGGCAGTTGCAGTGGGGGAGCAGTCGGGGGTGGGGGGGATGACTGTCCCAGTCCCTTGTTTCCCCCACAATCTGACCTAAGGGGGTTGAGGGTGTGGAGCACTTGTGACTCCTGTGCAGCCCCCCTCACTTCCCTGGGCAGACAGTGACCACACCCCGGGTGTTGACAAACTCCCCAGCCGATGGTTTCACAGCCACTAACTACTGAGCGACACTGCAGTCCTGGGAACAGCTGGCCTTAAGGCAGAAGTTCTCAAGAGTTTGTGGGCCCCCATCCCCTTTTGCAATTTGGTCAGAAAAAAAAAAAAACGGAAAAACTTCCACGAAACTATTTATTCTCAACACATCTAATGGACTCTGATATTATTCTATCCCGTTTCTTTTTCTTTTTTTGGGGGGAGGGGCGGAGGAAGAAATGAAACTAATTTCATGACTGCCAATACCTCATGACCCGCAGTTTGAAAAATACTGGCTTACGGGGGAGCAGCTCACTTCTGGCACATCCTGAGGAGCACTTGACCGGCATGTGCCTCTCTCTGCCCCCTGCTGAGTGTGGCAGAGAATATTTGGGAGCGTATGATGTGTCGGAGGAGCATTTTGGATTTGGAGTCAGAAAAATAGAGCTTGGGTCCTGCCTCTGTCCTAACCCTGAGTCGCATGGCTTAACCCTGCTTCCTGTGTCTGTCCCCTTGCGTGCACAGGGGAACTGACAGCGATGCCTTCCCTCCTTAGTTCAAGGCTGTGTGAGAACCCTCGCACACTGAAAAGCACACACAAAAAGTCAGCCTTAATTCCCTTTTCTTTCTAGAACCACCTCTGCCCATAGCTAATGTCAGGAATTCTTTGTGCCAAAAGAGGGTGTCTAATCTGGTCTGTGCTCTGTTGCCTATTGATTGCAGCGCAAAACTGTTGCCACAGGTTGTCTTCACAGTTTGTCCCCTTAGTTCAGTTGCTGCTCGGCAGTTTAGGGTGGAGTAGGAGCGGCGGCGCTGACCGTCCCCCCGTCCTTTGTTCAGTGCAGCCGCTGCCCAAGGGGGACCAAGTGCTGAACTTCTCCGACGCAGAAGACCTGATTGATGACAGTAAGCTCAAGTGAGTGGCTGGGGCCACAGACAGGGTACAGAGTGGAGTGTGCCCCCCCCCACCCCCTTGGGTGGGCCAGAGCTCCCTGGGCAGCACTGCCCAACCTGGCCTGCTGCTGAGAATCGGGCCCAGCCACACCCAGCACCGCTTGCCGCTCTTGGCACCTGGTCTCTTTGCTGAGCCCCATCCCTTCAGCACCCCCCCCTCCCCCCCCCCGGGAAGGAGGCTAGTCCAGGGTCAGAGGAGCAGCCTCCTGGGTTGTTCAGCTGAGAGACTGAGGAACACCCTAATGAGCCAAGTAGCACCTGATGGTAATAGCAGGTGATCCTGATTCCTCCTCCTTCCCCCTTCTTCCCACAGGGACATGCGGGATGAGGTCCTAGAACATGGTAAGTGTACCCTGGTGGGGACCGTTAGGGGGTGGAAGCCCCTGCCAGCACAAAGCATCGGTACGAGGTGCTGATGACCTCAGAGCATCCCCGCTTACCACCCTGCCTCACCCCAGAGCTGACGGTGGCCGACCGGCGCCAGAAGCGAGAGATTCGACAGCTGGAACAGGAGCTGCATAAGTGGCAGGTGCTGGTAGACAGCATCACAGGTGAGGCGGCGGGGGACCCGGGTGGGGGGTGCCTGCTCCAGCTCCCTCTGCCCCACCCAGAGCCCCTGTGCTTGCCTGGCTGGCTGCGCCCTCATTTCCCACGCCCCGGCTCCCTGCCATCCACCCCGCGGCCCTCAGGCGGGCTCTGCGTGACACCAGCTGCTCCCCCTCGCAGGCATGAGCTCTCCTGACTTCGACAACCAGACTCTGGCGGTGCTGCGGGGCCGCATGGTGCGGTACCTGATGCGCTCCCGAGAGGTAAGGCGGGCCCGGCCCCTGCTTCCCCGGGTTTCCCTCCTCCGCCAGTCTTGTCCTCGCTGACCTCTTCTGTGTCTGGCCCCTGATTTCTCGTCTTTCCCTGACCTGTGTAGACCCATTCCTCAGGTCCCAGCCCTCACCTACCCCGTTTCCCCAGATCACCCTGGGCAGAGCAACCAAGGATAACCAGATTGATGTGGACCTGTCTCTGGAGGGTCCGGCCTGGAAGATCTCCCGGAAGCAAGGTACCGGCAGGCGGCAGTGTGGGGGTGTCCCTCCCAGCCTCTCGCTGCCCTCCGGCCCTGCAGCTTGGTCTCCATGGGAACCCGCTAGGGTTGAGCAGCTGGCATTTCAAGAGCTCTAACTTGGGAGTCATGGGTGCCTTCTAGCCTGTTCCCGGGAAGCAGTGTGTGTGGGGACTGCAGGCCCTCTTCTGGCCTCCCCTGTCTCCTCATCCCTTTCGCCTCTCCATCCCCACAGGTGTCATCAAGCTGAAAAATAATGGTGATTTCTTCATTGCCAATGAGGGTCGGCGGCCCATTTACATCGATGGACGGCCTGTGCTGTGTGGCTCCAAATGGCGCCTCAGCAACAACTCCGTGGTGGAGGTGAGCTGGGAGGGAGGTGAAGAGGTCATGATGAGACCCGGGGCGTGGGAGGCTGGTGTGTGGGCCTGGCCCCCAGTCCCACCTCCGTCCTCAGCCGCTTTTCTCTCTTGCCCACAGATCGCCAGCCTGAGATTCGTCTTCCTCATCAACCAAGACCTCATTGCCCTTATTCGGGCCGAGGCCGCCAAGATAACGCCACAGTGAGGAGTGGTGGCGGGACCCGTGTGCTCTCTCTGGCCTCCGGTTCCCCTGCCATTCCAGCCCCTAGGAGCTAGGAACTCAGGCTCCTGGAAAAACCATGGGCAGGAGGAGACCCAACTGGCCCATTGATCTGAGCCTCTGTGGGAGGGCAGGGCTGCTCCTTGGGAAGCCCCTCGAGGCTGGAACCCTCCGGCTTCCTTAGAGCCAGAGCCCCTCCCCTTCTCTCTCTGCAGACCACCCTTCTCTGCCCCTCAGATTCCCACCTTTTCCCTTTGTCTCCAGCTGATTGGCTTCAGACTTTTCCTTTATTATTTTTCTTTTGTAAATAAAAAGCACCGAGTTCCAAAGTAGTTCTTTTTATTATATATATTTTTTAATATAAAAAATGGGACTGGTGAGGCAGGGACACATGCAGGGGATGGCAGAATCCCTCGGCCTCAGGCCTGTCCTCCATCCTGCAGAGACAGGTCAGAGAGCAGGCTGAGGTGGGGCACCAAGATTCCCAGCCTGGGGCCGGGCCCCAGCCCACTCTGAAGCTCCTGAAGCTCCAGCCCACTCTGAGAGTCAGGGGCCGGGCCCTCTTTAAGTCTCAGGCTCCCTGCCCTGAGCCGGAGAGCAGCACAGAGTCCTGGGGAGCGGCTGCCACTCTCTCTGCCGCCCCGAGTTCGGGCAGAGCAGCAGACGGCAGCGTGTCTGGCAACACTGGGTTCTGGGGCTGGCAGTCAGACCCCCGTGCCTTCTTCCTGGGTCCACTGGACTGTGCCAGAGCCGTGGCAGCCGATAAGCACCATCTCCAGGCTGTGGGGTTCCCAGGGCAAGGCCAGGCCCCCTGACCCTGGCGGGGGCTCTCCAGTACTCGCAGCCTCGGCCTGGTTAGTGGGTTCCGGGGGCCCAGTCCTAGCCCCTTCCTCGGGGGCCGGTGAGCCAGGGGTACTGGGCTCGGGGCAGAGCTCTGCTGAGGCCGGGGGCTCTGAGTCAGAGGTGGGGGTCCAGAAAGCTGTGGCTCGAGGCCAAGGGGAGCTCTGAGAGGCCGGGGGGCCCCAGGGCCAGGGTGCTACGAGGGGAGGGGGCCCTGGACGAGGGTGGGGCCAGGTCCCACTCAAGACAGAGGCAGCTGGGGGCTGCAGGCAGTACGAGGATGTCCCAGTGTCCACACACAGAGGCTGCAGGAGCCCAGAGGTGCCGGCTAGGCACGGCCCCTCTCCCGATGCCCGAAGGCAAGGACCCTCCCCGTGGGGCGCCAGGACTTGCTGCACAGCCTGGCGAAGTGACTGCAGACCCTCCCGCATCTGCAGCACCTGCTCAGACAGCTCTGTCACCTTTAGGGAGCGAGGCAGGAAAGAGGGCGAGGTTAGAGAGGAGTCTGGACCTCACACAACGGCAGCGCCCGCCCCCCTCCCCTCGGCTCCCCTCCCCACCTCCACTTTGCCCCTCACCCACCGCCTGCCGCAGCTTGTCCAGTGTGTCTGTGTTCCTTGCCTCACTGGGCCCGAGGGGGACAGTGAGCAGGCCGTTTTCTGCAAAGAGTAGACTAGGGTTACCAGCCAGCACCAGGAAGAGGCCAGGCATGGGGTCCAGGCCTCTGCCCCAGTTAGCACAGACCACACTGGCCCGGCGGGGCCTGATGCCAGCCACGGCCACTTCCAGCCTTGCCCCAGTTGCCGAATTCTGCCCAAACCGCAAGGAGCCCTTGGGCACGCTGCCCCACACTTTCCCCCTCAGGACGCTGCCCTCTGCGCCTGTCCTCCAGACACACGACTGCTCCCAGGAGCTCATTACCTGGTCCGCTCTCGGGGCTGCGTGGCCTGGGGACCACTTTCAATTCTGCTTCCCCCTTAGCCCTCTATCCTCCCCAGGGTCTTAGCAACATTATCTTCTTTAACATGCACGACAACCGTACTGCAGACCAGAAGCTGGAGCGAGAACCGAGATCTTGCTGCTGGAGAGCTGACCGCAGGGATCCAAACCCCTTCCCGACCACCAAAGTGCTGGTCTTAACCACCAAAATGCCCAAACCATGCAGGCTGGGAAGGACAAGAGGCAAGAAGTCTTTACCCCGCCGGTTTCTCAGGGGTGCGCAGGGCAGAGAGGCAGCCCTGCCCACCTGCCGCCGCCCCCCATCCCCCAACCTCGGAGCGGGCCTCAGTACCTGGTCCAGGGGAGGGGCTGCTGCTGCATTCCGGGCCAGGCTGCCCCACACGGAAAGAGAACTTGGGCTGGTCGGAGCCACAGCCATCCTCAATGCCATCTACTACCCTATGGACACGGGTGCCAGGACAACAAATCAATCCACGGGCAACCACTGTGGTGCCCTAGTGTCCACACACAGGAGCTCCCTGGAGTTCGGGGCCCAGGAAAGGTAACACGTGGTCCCTTTCCCTAGGAGCTTGCAGTTTTGCCGGGGGCTCCAAGCTTGAGCAACAGGACACAGCGGGAATTCTGAGCAGTAAATGGCCATGGACCAAACGGTTAGGGAGGGGCCGCAGGAAGGTGGAGTCCAGGAAGGCTTCGTGGAGGAGGCTGGGACCGGTTAGGATGGAAGGATGGACACCCAGGGGAGGAATGTGCCTGGCTGGACCCCAGGGCTATCGCCACCATCTTTGCCAGATCACAGGGGCCCAGGGCCTGCTTACCTGGGGCTCAGATCCGGGGGTACATTCCACGGTACAGAGGGCAACTGCAAACCCTCTAGGCTTCGAGGGTGAACAGAGGGGCCGGCCTCAGCCTGTGAAGCCCCTGCCCTGCCCGGCCGTCCTCTGCTCCTTAGCCTGGGCCGGGGCGCGGTTCGCCGTGGGGATAGCAACTTAGCAGCGGAAGAGGAGGATGTGCAGCCGGGGGACAGCAGGGGGCTGGAAGGCTCGTCCGCCGGGGCCGGTGAGGCCGCGGGGCCCTGCTCCCCATCCGTCTCCTTCTCCTCCAGTGTGGACATAAGGGTGTTGTCACCACTCAAGGAGCTGGTGTCTGCCTGGGGACAGTGGGGCACAGGGAACCAGCCTGGATAACCCCTACCGTGTCCCAGTCACCTGCCCCCGTGACCTCATCTCCCTAGAAGGAGCCATCTTTGTTAAACTGGATGCCCAAGATCTCCCCACCCTCGGAGGCAGAGGCTGTTACTCGTGGCGGTGAAAGGAGGTGGGTGGGGGACTGCTCTTCTGCTGCCACCACAAAGCCACCAAGCCCTGGAGGAATTTGCTGCCCTTCAAAATTCTAGGCAAATGTGGATACATCACCCCTCTACCTGGTCCCTCAGGCTAACCGAACTATCCGGGGGAACACAGTGCTAAAAACTGGTTTAGAACTAGTGGTAGAAGCCAGGAAAATTCGAAGCCCCTCAGAGCAGTTGTCTCTCATGGTGAGGAAGCAGGGAGAGCCGCAGGGCTCTCTTCGGAGGCAGCCTGGAGGACTAGTGCCCGGCCCTGCCCAGGGGCCCCATCCCTCACGTGTGGCCTCAGCCTCCATCCCTTAAGACTCCGCTGTGGACCAGGCCAGGCCGTCTCCGGCGGGCCGGGGAGAGCCGGCAGGGCTGGCGGAGCACGGCTGGGCTGGGCTCTAAAGGACAGCGTGGGTATGAAGGGGCAGGAGACGGGAGAGTGTAGACCCCCCACAACGTGTGGGGGTGTTAACACCAGGCCAGGCGCTCACACGGCTCCTCCCCAAACCCCAGCCTCTGCCCACTTCACCAGCCACCACCCCAGCCCCCTCCGCACACATTCCCGGTGCCCTCACCTCTGCGGGGCCTCCGCCGGCACCCAGGTTGTAGCTGAGCTCCCCTCGGAGGCCCCGGCTGAAGCGTGGAGCAAACTCGGGGTACAGTGCGAGGCTCTCGTGCAGCCCAGTCAGCTGGAGACACTGCAGGACGCAGTAGGTCAGCCCCTTTACATCAGCATTGGCCTTGACCACCTGTTCCCGCCGGGGCAGCTCACAGCCAATCAGATCACCCTTCCCTGGGAAGCGGAAGTAGAGGTCAGCAAGCCCTGCCCCTCAGCCCACGCACAGAGGGTCAAGCAGAGGCAGCTGAGCTTCCCTTGGGAGGTGAGTGGGGCCTTCGGAGCCAAGACCCAGACGGGCAGAGGGGCCCAGGCTCCGGCCGACCCCCGGCTCCTCAGACAGACTTGGAGTGAAAAGCACTGAGGCCCAGGAGCTCAAGCACTTCCGGGATGGAAGCCACTGTCCTGAAACACACCTGAAGTTTAGCTCTGAGATTAACCGAGCGGTCAACAATTCTGGTGGTTCCGAGGCTGTCTGTAGATGGGAACCCGGGCCCCATCTCTACCTATAACATCTGCAGGAGACCCCACAATCCGGTATGTTTCAAGCCTCACACGTGATTCAGGTGGGGCTCATCCAGGAGCCAGCAGGTTAGTGCCCAGCTCGGCACAGTGAAGAGGTCAGGCAGCCACGCTTCTTCATCTCCCTGAACCCTGGTTCTTGCGGGACGGATTTTGTACTGAACTGGGTCCTGGTGCTTTCTTGATCTTACCAGAAGGTGTCAATGTAGGATTTTCCCACCACCCAGCTGGGACTGCCACCTGGCTGACAGCAATTGTAAAATGGCATCAATTAGAGTCCGTATCCCAATCTCAGAGATGTTAAATTATAGGGGGAAAATGTGCATCTTACAATCAATGAACTAGGGTGCCTCCAATCACGGACATGTGAGGAGTAAGCAAGTTAGTGTAGGTAAAGTGACTGACACAGAGACGATCAAAGTTCGTTTCCTTTCTCTCCCTCTGGACAAGAGTCCCCTGTAGATCGTTCCCAACAGAGACGGCCTGCCGTAGGCAGAGCACTCGCCGCCTTCACAAGGCAGCTCAGCCCACTGCCGGAGTTCGCAAGATTGGAAAGCGTTTCCTTACCCTCAAGGAAGAAGATGGATCACTGCCACCTTCCACCGTGGGCTGGCTCGTGCTGCCAGCAGGACTGAGCTTAGCAGCTCCTGTAAATGTTCACGGACTTTTGCTCAAACTTAAGTGTAGAAAGCATTGCTGTTAAATTGTATTTTCTTGGTTTCGGGCCATCCTTCTGGTTCCTTCTGAGAGCTGTTTGGATCTCAATGTGCTCATCTGATGAATGAGCTCTCTCTCCTGTGTGTCATCTGGAAGTAAGAGAAGTGTGTATTTTTTGTCTTCATCTAAGAGGTGAGGTAGAATCGAGAAATAGGACAAGACCAATGACAGAGCCTCCATGCCATCAGTCTCAGACCAGAGACTGCCCTCCAGGCCGGCATTGCAGCGGGAACCTCCAGCTCAGCGTTCCAGCCCCCTCAGGTCTTCCTGGTACTGTCACCCAGCCCACTTCTCTTCTCTTGCCTCCTTCCCCCACAACCGACTGTGTGTGCTTAGCTGTTAGCTCATACGCAGAGGTAGGGGCCAGAATTGACGCCACGAGCTGCACGGTGAGCCTCAGCGGCCAGCAGCAGGCAGGAGGCCCCTGGATGTCCAGCGAAGGAGGCAGGTGGGGGCAGGAGTGAAGGCAAAGCAGAAGACCAGGTTGTGGGGAACCGGGCATACATCGGGGCACCCGGAGCCATCAAGCCCACAGAGGAAACAATTCCTCTGGAACGTGTGTGCAGGCACAGGATGGATCAAAGGTGGCAAAAGCTCCAGTGCTGGGGACGCAGGCAGTGAGGTGAAGGTGGCGGACATTCTTGAGGCTCGTCTTAATAGTGAACAGGATTATTCTGCAACCTGGTGCGTGGCAGCAGTGAGGAGATGTTCTTACAGGACCAATGCCAGCTCCCAGCCACACTGCTTCCTCGGCTCCGAGATGAAAACCATCTGTTTAATAATCCGCTCGTCAGTCTTGACCAGTCTGCAATTGTCAAAATCTGTCTGTTTGCCCTTCCGAATCTCTCCAGTTCTCCAGCATTTCTCAAGGACTGCCAGCTATATGTGGGGGGCCATAATTCCGTTTCCTGGGAGTCCTGGCATAAAAGGCATCTAGGTCGGGAAGCCAAACTCCCAGAAGACTCAAGGTGAAAGGTGTGGCAGCCTCTCACCTCTCTTACCTCCAAGACCCCCTTGATGGTATTTCTTTTTCCTGTTGGTAGATCATCCTCCTCGGGGGGGGGGGGGGGGGGGGGGCGGGGAGGGACGCACAGTAGCTTCTGGGCATCTAGTCTTCTTAATTCTCCAGGTTGGTGACAAACCTCAGCCCCTCCAGGCGTCAGCCACCCCCATGGTGAGTCTACAAGCACTTGGCCGAGGGTTCACCTCCCTTCCATCCCCTGTTGTGAGGCCCTCCATTACCCAAACAGGTCACAGAGTTCCTGCCTGCTGGGGGCGCTGCTGGGAGCCTCCCACAGCCACGGACACCCTCAGCTCTGTGTTTCCAGGAGTGCTTTGCGTGTGCCTTCCTAAAGCCCGGTGTGTACAGCCTGCCATCCCGAAATTGTGCCCTTCCTTGGGGACACGGCGCTCCCTTGATCAGAGCTCCTGAAAACACAGTGTTTGAAGCCTTAGGGTTGGCAGACTAGGTTCTAACCCCATCAGCTAATTCATGAACCTCTCCAAGCCTCCTGCTCCTTCCGTGCAGAACAGGCACGACACCAGTGCCTCTGCCAGGGGTTTTGTGAGGTTTGTGTGAGCTGAAACACCTAAGGGCCAGCCCCGCAGTGAGACCCTTGGGATCAGCATTATTCTGACGTCCATCCCACAACTGCAATCTCTTCTTCCTTGTCCAGGGACTCGACCCATTTCCACCTCTTTCTTTTGCCAAGAAGGGAAGTATATAGGCAGAGTCCGAGCCCTGCTGTTGCCCGCTGGGACCCTGGGCCTGCTCTGTGACCAGCCCTAGGAGAGCACAACCCCGCTCTCCCCTGACCTGGTGGAGGGGCCCCACAAGAACAGCTCTCATTCCCTTCTTGCAGCCCTGCCTAAGCACTCTCTCCAACATTGCCATCCCTAGCATTTGAATTTTCTCCTTGGCAGGAACTGCTGATGCCCCCCATCCCCTCATAGGCTGCAGGCTGGTGGTCCTCCACTCACTCAGGGAGCCTTGAACACCTCCTTGTGTTGCCACCCGGTGGTCACTGGGTCCGCTTTGAGCTTTGTCTGCTTGGAGCTTTGCGCCATGGCTTCTCCTGACTCCGTCCTGGCTGTTTCTCCGCGGGCGGCCTTGCCTGTGCCCCCTGTCCACGTTTCTGCTGATGGGGCCCTGGTTCCACCCACCTCCCCCAAAACCCCCGCTTCCTCTCCTGCCCTCACAAACCTAGGATGGCAAGTACGGTGCCGCCCTTGAGCACCTCCATGGAGCCGGAGCAGACAAAGTAGAGGGCCTGGAGAGCGTCCCCTTGGTGGATGAGGTACTCGCCAGGCGTGCAGAAGGCGGGACGCAGGGCCAGGGACAGTGCCCGCAGGCAGCCACGGCTCGCGGCCTCAAACAGAGGCAGCTGCAGAACCTCCTTGTGCAAGTGCATGGCGATGTCTGCTCGAAGCTCGTCTGGGAGGCTCTGCAGCAGCTGCAGGGGGGAAGCAGGTGGGGAGGTTAGTGGTGGCAGAATGCAAGGCAGCCTCCAGCCAGCCCTCTTTACATCCATCCCACAGGGCTTAGGAGCAAGGGGAAGTGTGGGAGGGACCTGAGGCTCCGTGCCTGTAGCCTGTACCGGCAGTGCGGGAGGCTGCCTCTGCCCCCCTCCCATCACTTTAGCCCACCGTGAGCTGCTTGGCTTTCCTCCTCCAGGCCCAGAGCCGGATGTCGGTGAGCAGAGCCTCCAGGCCTAACAAGGGTGGAGAAAGGCCTTCAAGGCTTTTTGACTGCCCTCTGCCCCATGCTACTGCCCACTCCCGGGGAGCAGAAGCCAGGATTTTGTGTTCCTTGCCCCCCAGCCCACTCCTGGGAATTTTAGGCCAAGCGCATACTCCTGGAAGGAGCAAAGGCTGGAAGGGACAGCCCTGGAGGCCTGCGCACCTCAGTGGTGTCGATACCGTTGTTCACAGCCCACGTCGCCTGGAAGTACTCGAGCATGCGCTGCTTGAGGGGCTTGGGGATGCGGTGGATGCGGATGTAGTCTCGGAGGTCACGGGTGCGGCTGTGGTACAGAAAGCGGCGGGCGTACATGCGCTGGATGATGGCCGTCACGTTCCCAAACACCACCGCGTGCATCAGGGCTGGGGAGGGTGGCGAGAGGGGGTCACCTCCAGGCCCGGCCTGACACCACGCTGGACACATCTGTCCTCCCTCCCACCATCCAAGTCTCCTAGGCAAGACACGGGCCGCTGTGTGGCAGGGAGTCCTGCAGCCACATGGGACTCCCCTGGCCCTGGCTCTGTGTTCCTTCAGTCCCCAAAAGCAGAAGAACCTCTGAGAAGGACCTTGGGGCCCTGGGGGGAGGCGGGGTGTTGGGGCCACCTGGAGCCACAAGTCTGAGAGTGGGCCCAGGACAGGGAGAGCAGCAGGCCTCACCGCCAATGAGCATGGTGCAGATGGAGAAGATCTTCTCGGTGTCCGTGTTGGCGGACACGTTGCCGAAGCCCACGCTGGTGAGGCTGCTGAGCGCGAAGTAGAGGGAGGTGATGTAGGCGCTGCGTAGCGAGGGGCCGCCCAGGAGCTCCAGCCCCGTCCTGTTGGCCTCCCCGCTGACGCTGCTACAGTTGTCGTTCTGGCCGGAGCTGTTCCCTGCCACAGGGCTGCGGCCCACCAGGTAGTAGGGGGTCTCGAGTCGGCGGGCCAGCTCCTGCAGCCAGCCTGGGGAGGGGACAGGGCACACCTAAGCAAGCGGGACGGCACTGCCACACCACAGGCGCACGTGTGCCCACTGCTTCCCCCGGGGCGGGGGCCATGTGGATGCAGACCCCCCCCCATGTCTTCCCACCACTTTCCTCCTCTGCCGGTCCAGCACACCCTGTCCACCCCCTCAGCCCTGACCAAGACAAGCACGTGAGGACGAGGCTGTCGTCTCTCCAGCCGGCGTCTGCTGGTGCTGAGAAGGGAGCAAGGCGCATTGCACCCTCTCTCCCGTGGCTGCCACTGATCCCAGCCAACGGGCCCGGCTGGAGGGGCACAGGGCCCGCACCGGCCAGTCTTGTTCCCAGGGACGGAGAGGTGAGGCCACCTCCTCTGCCCTGTCCACCCAGACTCCTCTTGCTCTTTCTCTGGGCTCACCTGCTCCCAAAGGCTGCTTCCCCCTCACCCCTTCCACGACCACACAAACCACCCAACCCCATGTTCGCATTCTCAAGCACACCGTGGACGCGTGCATACGCACCATCAAGGCCACAGACGTGCTCTGCAGTTGAGAGGATGAGGACACACACGTATGAGCACATTCACAGGTGCACAGCCACAGCCACTCACACAGGAAAAGCCTGAGCGCACTTGGGAGAGAGACAAGGGCACACAGGTGCTTGCACTCAGACACCCAGGTAGGCGAGGCGAACACGAGCACACAGGTAAGCACACTCAAAGGCCACAAACAGGCAGGCACCTGTGCACACACAGAGGCTCCTGAGCACACATGCAGACATGGGTCAGCCTGGGACACTGGGCAGAAGCTGAGAGTGCCCCAGTCCCCCCCATCAATCCCACACTCTCTGGCTTGGACTTGGCAGGAGGTGGAGCTGAGTACTGGGCTCTCTCAGGAGCTCTGGCTACCCACAGTCACTCTGAGCCCAGCTGGAAGCTTGTGGGAACTCTAGGGTGTTGGATGGGGGTTCCTGGGGTCCACAGAGGTCCCAGGGATCCTGGCAGAACCAGGGGTCACGGGGAGCAAGGGAGAGAGGGCTGATCTAGGGTGGAGACACAGAGGGCAGGTGCAGAGAGGGGGCTCAGGGTCTGTGGCTGCAATGGAACTCACCTCTCCACATGCACTCTGCCACTCCCACCTTGACACACCCAGCGTCTCTGCTCCACACTCTCCCGAACGCCTTACACACACTCTCCCTGCCATCTCTACACCCCTCCTCACCCCCAGACCTGTTTATTAAGCGATCTCACAAACATGTGCCTCAGGCACAACACCCGAGGGCCATGTGATAGGGCTCAAACGGACATGCTATGGGTTAGGGCTAGAGCGCTCCCCAGAAGAGAGGACATTGGTGTTTGGTCTCCAAGGATGGCTAGGGTTTTGACTCAGAGAAACTGAGAGAAGGTTGTTCCCGATTTAGGGAAGGACCATATTGGGCCATCCCTAGGGATGGTGACACGTGCAAGCAGTAGGTCAGCTTAGCTGGAGTGTGCGGTTCATACTGGGGGCATCAAATTCCCTGCTAAGGAATTTGAGGAGATGTGTCAAGGCCTGAGCCAAGGTGAGGACTTGCTCTCCTGTGACTCGACGTGTGCTGCAAGGATTCGCGGGAGTGTGCCAAGCTCGTCAGTCGCTCTTCAGCTGGGCCCGAGTTGAAGCCAGTTCCAGGTAAGGAGAGTGGGCAGCAAGGGGTGAGAAGCAGGAGGATGAGGGGAAGGTTCCAGAGGGGCCTGTCCTCTCTGTCTTGGCCATGGGGCATTGGCAGCTCCTGGAGCTGGTGGTGCGGGGAAGCTGTTCCGGAGGCCAGTGGCTTTCGTCGAGAAATGCCCCGAGTGATCTCCCTCAGCATTTAGTACAATCTTTTGAAAATGCAGCCCATCTCTATGGGGCTAAAGGGAATAGGGGGAAGGAACTCTGTGTCTACACCACCCACAGCAAGGCAGAACCCAGGCAGGGAAGCCGGGGGCAGGGACCTCCCAGAGCCAGACCAGAGCCAGACCAGAAGGGGGCGCCACTTCCCCTCCAGAAATCCCTTCTGGGGCTGGACTCTGGGAGGTCTGGGTGTGGCTCTGACCCAGCTGGGGAGTCGCTTCTCTGGAGAAACAAGAAGGGGAAGATGATGTGAAGAAGGACTTGGAAACTCCCCTAATGTGAGCTAGTACCAGCCCAAAATAGAATGAAATTACTCCAGAACTTAGGGTGCAAGAATTAATATGAATATCTGCAAAACAGCCAGCCCCCCACTTGCCCATATTCTCCATGGCGGGACTCAGAGCCCCTCCAAGAGCCAAAGATATTCTTCCCATCAGCTGAGCAGCCTCTGTGAGGTGGTCAGAACAAAGGAGCCACAGGGACCGGAGACTCAAGAGTGGCCCTATTTGGGTGCAAACTGACCTGGGGATATGGTGTCTCAGCCCACTTTGGGATCAGAGCTTTGCATCACTATTATCTATCTCCCGGCCCACTGACCGTGTCGCTGTGTCCGCCTCCATCACAGCCTCCCTCTGGGAAGGGCAGGTGCCAAGGAGCTGACACTGCCTGCAGCAGCCCGATTCCGTGTGCTCGGCAACTAGAGCTTTGGGGAATATCCAAGTGGGCCTCTGGGCCACACACCAGTCTCCGCGGGCTTGGCAAGGGAGAGAGGATTTGCAAGAGCCTCCTTGGCCCTGGGAACTGATCGGAGCACGTTTCTAAGGCCCAGCTGGACTCCTGGTGACCCCACCAAGGAGCAGATGGTCATGCAAGGCCATCTGAGCAGCTGGCCTGCTGCCCATGGACTGGAACAAGCAATACAGGCCAGTTCCTGGGAAGCCACCAGAGGGCTGGAGGGCAAGGGAGGAAGAAGGTGTGTTCGGTTTTGGAGCCTCAGGGTATGAAGAGTTAGAACTGGCTGGAACAGAATGGTTCAGAGTTAGAGGAAGGATGGAGGTTGAGCTGGTTTAGTGGCACCATGGAATGACAGGGGACAAGGTGAGGGGAGGAGACAGGGCCAGGGCGGAGGAGGCTGACGGAGGGCCTCATTGCTCAGGGCAGAGGGGTAGAGCAGTTCAAAGGGGTGTGGTTAGCAGAGTCAGGTGCCACAGGGACTTCAAGGGGATGCGGGTTTGGCCCTAGGAGGTCACTGCAACCTGCTGGGTACCATTTTGGGTGGAGAGGTGGGGGTGGGAGCCTTCCTGGCAGGAGTTAAGATGTGAGTGGGAGGCGAGCAGAGGGAGGAGTGGAAGTAGAGGTGAAGTGAAGGAGAGTGAGTACACCAGCGGAGCAGAGAGAAAGGCTGCATTTTAGGCCTGGGGGAGGGCAGAGAAGCAGCTGAGAGGGATGGGCCTGCATATAACAAGAGTGGGGAAAGGCCTTAGAGGGCAAGGTGTGGGGGGCGGGATTCCAAGAGGGTGGTGCAAAAGCACCAGGCACCAGAAGTACCCAGGGCAGTGGCTCCCTGCACGGCCTTCTCCTGAGAAGGGTTGATTCTCAGCTGGGCAGAGGCCTGAAGAATGTGACAAAGGCTAAGGCCACAAGGAGGGCATGATGGGTGAGTAGGACTCCCCCGGGCCCACCAGGCTTTCTCCACTATGCCTGGCTGCTGAAGAACAGGCCTACCTCAAGGTAGTGGCTCTGTCACAGTCACACCTGTGTGCACGTGCGCACACACGCACACACACACGCACACACCAGCCCCCACATTCTTCTCACACACACACACCTACTTGCATGTATGCCCCAGATACACATGCAGACTTGCACACATCCCTGACCCCCCATATCAGCTCACAAACACACCCGTGGACTCACATTTCCCTGACACACACACACTCGAGCAGACATATTCCTCTGTTACATATGTCCACACACACTCTCCCCTCCCCCGCCGCCCCCCTCGCCGGAAGCCTCTGGTACCGATCTCCGGCAGCTCCGAGGCACTGCTCTCGATCTCCAGCTGGCCGATGTAGAACCAGACGCAGGCCACCCAGTGGGCGAGCAGGGCGAACACAGCCATGAGCAGGGTGAGCACCACAGCACTGTACTGCGAGTAGCGGTCCAGCCGCGGGAGCAGCCGCAGCAGCCGCAGCAGCCGCACCGTCTTCAGCAGGTGGGCCCCAAAGTACTGAGGTGGGGGGAGACAGGGAGGTCACCCCAGGGCCGGCCCCGCCAGCCCTGCCCCAAAGCCCACCCAATCCAGCCACACTGACCACGTTGACCTTGAAGGCATGTAGCAGGTCAAAGGGCAGCGCCGCGATGACATCCAGCAGGAACCAAGTGGTGACGTAGTGGAGGCAAATGGACTTTGGGGCAAATACCACCTGGCCTGACTTGGACACAAATGTGGTGCGGAAATTCAGCACGATGTCTGCAAGAAGTCGGGGTGGGACTCAGCATGGGGTAGCGGAGGGGCCACACCTTACTGGGCATTGACACTTTACTGGGTATCTGACATGGCCTGGGGCCCCCTACCATCGTAGTTCATACAGAACTCTAAAGGGTGGATACTGTTATGCCCATTTGATGGAGGGAGAAACTGAGACTTGGAGAGGCTACCATCAGCTCAGGGTCATATAACCCATTAGCAGTAGAGGTATGTTTGGAACCTAGGTTTGATTTCAAAGCCCACAGGTCACTAACAGGGGGAGGGCGTGGGGGACACTTGTCAGCAGGCACAGGAAACCATGCAGACTATCCCCATCAAAGCCCGAGGGGTGCCCGGCATGGGGTGGGGTGGGAGGCACAGGGCACACGTACCAAGAATGAAGAGGACCTCCACAGCCAGATCACAGACGCTGGGGGCACTGCGGGCGGCGCTGGGCTCCCGGGCTGTGCTCACACACACGCTGTAGGGCACGGTGACAGCCACGTAGAGGGTGGCAAGCAGGATGAAGCCGTCCCAAGTGGCCCTCAGTGCCCCACAGTGCAGCAGGATGAAGGGTGACTTTCGGATGGCTGCTACTTTGTACTCAGGCAAGTTTGGCTTCTCCCCAAACACCCCCTGAGGGGAGCAGGGCAGGTCCAGCCAGGGAGGACAGGAAATTTATAGAAGCTGAGTTGGATAGGGTCTGGGACAGGCAGCCACCTCCTTTCTCTCCCTGCATACTCAAAGCAACCTCTGACACGGGCATTAGGGCCCTCATGTTACAGATCAAAAGACTGAGGATCAGAGAGCCCACTGACTTAGCTGAGGGCACACAGCCGTTTAGGGGAAGAGCCGACATTGATCCAAGTCCCATCTGACTCCAGGGCCAAGACTCTATCTTTGATGGATCAGGCATCTGACATTCCCTCCCTCAGTCACAACCCCAAAGTGCTGGTGGGGCCTAGGTGGTCCCCTGGACATCCTCTCTGTGCTGGGCTTAGTTCCCCTCCTCCATCTCCTCAGCCTGCCCCTACGGTGCCCCGCCCCCCAAACACACACCCTTATGCGCAATCCACCTTATTGAGCTTGTGCTTGCCCTTGGGCTGCTTCTGCAGGTGCCCAGACAGGTGGTAGAGCACAGCCCGGCTCCGCCGCCGGTTGGCATTGAAACCTTTGGCTCCTGCCCGGCCATATCGGCGCCGGCCACCACCTGCAAAAGAGCGGCCCGTGAGGATGGTGGGGGGAGTGCCCACACCCCCTAGCTAGGGTCTTGTGTGGAGGACACCAGTTGCTGGCCCATGACCTGGGCCAGTCTGACTCATTGACTGGTTAGTCTGTTTAGAGCTGGGGACTCCAGCATCCTCACTTCCAGGGGCACTTATAGACACTCTTCCCCTCACTTCCAGGGGCACTTATAGACACTCTTCCCCATGCCAACTTGCAGGAGAAGGAGGTCTGGATTAAGGCAAAGGCAGGAGAGGATCTCCATAGGGAAAGGCCTGAGACAGGAGTGGGGAGGTGGTTCCCAGGGCTGGGGGGTGGGTAGGGGGGGATGGAGAGTACCCCCAGCATCCCCAGCTGCCCCCAATGACAGCCTTGTGAGCTGGCCGTAAGGCCTCCCCAGTCCTTGGAGGATACAAGAGGGGAAAGGTCCCAGGGACTAAAAGAGGGCTTTGGATGGGGCTCCCAGTCAGCTCTGTATGAGGGAAAGGTACCAAGTGGGTCTGCACTGGGCCCCACTAATTGGTCCGAAAATGGTACTTCGCAGGCACTAGCGGAGTTTGTTTGCTTTCCGTTTCTTAGTAAAGTTGACTTCAAAACTCCAACTTTGTCTCAACTGGTCTCTTTGGAAACAAGCTTTCCATATCTGGGCATGTGGAGATGAGAGCAGCACAGGCCTCTCACCCAGCAAAGTGGGACTCAATGAGTGCAAGAGGGTGGGGGGACCCGTGAGCCCAAGCTGGGTGCCAAGGCCCCACCCACAGCACCTAAAATCAACAGCCCCACGGGCACCCACCTGTCTCCTTCCAATTGTCAGGGCCCCCTCGGTTCTTGGTGTCACTGATATCCTTGTGAGAGACCAGGAAGAGGGCCACCTCCCCTTTCTCATTCTTTATGGGTATCACATCGAGGAGACACCAGAATGGGAGCCCTGGGCACAAAGACAGACTTAGCCTAGCTCCTGTTCTCCACCTTGCCCGAGGTGACAGAGGTTCCACTGCCACCCCCCGCCAAGACACAAGCAGGATGGGGGCTTTTCTGGGAGTGGAGCGGCGGCCTGGCTCCATTTAGGACAGGGCTTGATGGAACAGAGAGGGTGGGGGAAGGCAAAGGAGAGCAGAGATGACCATCAGACATGTGTGTTCATAGACCTGTCCTACTGAGACCGGGACATTTTTCCGCTGAGGTGGGAAACTCAAGATTGGAAATTGAGTGGAGACTGAGGCTGAGGTGGGGATGGAAGAGAGAAGCCAAGGGACAGTGGATGGGGCGGGGAAAGTAAGGGGATGTGGGAAGACAGGACGGGATGGGGAGATGGAGAAGATGGGGATGGAACCCAAGGGCAGTGGATGGAGTGGGTGCCAGGCTGGGTGAGGCCTCAAAAGTGAGGTGGGCTGGCCAGGTGGCCCCTCACCGCTCTTCCGGTACAGGATCAGCTCAGCCTTGAACTCCTTGTGCTCATCCAGCGCCTTGCGGATCTGTTGGCGGACAAGCTCACTGGTGTCTGGCCCATAGAGGAAGGAGCAGGCGCAGCCCCGCTGCATGACCTCGGCCCGGGAGAAACCCGTGAGGTCGCAGAAGCCATCAGAGCAGTAGACCACGGGGAAGAGCCCCGCCACCTGGGCATTGCCCAGCACGAAGTTACTGTCTGCAAGAGAGCACCTCTCAGAGGAGGCATGGGGTGGGGGGGCACCGGGTCTACCACCCCTCTTTCCTAAATGCCTGCAACCAAAGGGTGGGTGTCACGAAACCCAAGAATTCTGTGTGTGTGTGTGTATGTGTGTGTGTGTGTGTGTGTGTGTGTGTGTCTGGGGTTAGGGCAGGCAGGTGCGGTTTATAAACAGGAATCAGTGTGTCACCTGTGTACCAGTGCCCTGCAAGGGTCCACTCCTAGCCATGTGTGTATGTGTATATTCAGGAATCAACACCGAGGTTGGTGAATGGGGCCCTGTGTGGGAACTGTGCCCTCTGGACCAAGTCCTGAGCAGCTTGGGGTATAGGGTAGGGCTGGGATGCCCAAAGAGGGCTGCACAACCAGCTCTAGGCAGCCACAGCCCCACTCATACCTCTGCCAGGTCCATTCATGGCTGTCTGGCTCCTCTCACTGGAACCCACCTGGATGGGAGGCGGTCCAGGCCACCATTCAGCCTGTACTTTTTTGAACCCCAGCTGCCTGACGGGGCTCAGGAATTAGTGAATGTGATCAAGAATGGGGGTGTAAGCATGGTAGCTGCACAGCACTGCCTGAAGCCAGCAATGTATTGGGGAGTGGGGGGCACTGAATCAGCAGGCTGCAGGATGGAGAAGCCAGTGTGTGTGTGTGTGTGTGTGTGTGTGTGTGTGTGTGTGTGTGTGTGTATTGGGGCAGGGGGCTGCTCAGTGATGGGCTCCCACCACCTATCAGGAACTGCAAGACCATGAAGTGTGCCAAGCAGAGAACTGGGAAGCCCCACTGGGGGTGAGTGTGAGGGAGCAGGAGAAGGAGGGAGGGGGGGTTTCACGACTTTCCCTGTGCTCAGAGCCCTGGAAACCCAGGATCCAGAAGCTCTGGTCGCCTACTCCAAACTTCCCCAATCTTGGTAGGAATACCCGAACCTATCTTTGGGGGTCTAGGGGGGTCCTGTGGGTTTAGGCTGGTGAGTTTAGGCGGTGAGGTGAGCTTGGACAAACAGTGTGCTCCTAAATCCCGCCTACTCTATCTCCTTTGCAAACCTTTTTCCTAAATCTGATTTTTGAACCCTCAGGCTGTCCCTGAGCACCGCTCCTCTCCCTCGCCCCCCACCCCGCCCCTCCACTTCTATGTTAGTCGGTGGGATAGCGCCAGACTCAGGAACAGGGTGGGTTAGATTGACTAGGTAGGGGTTCGATCTCTAGCAAACAAATAGCATCCGGGGCCCCAAACCCTGAGACTTCTGGCCGTCTTGCCCAGCCTCGTGTAAAGTTCACCCTGGACCTTTTGGGAAACGGCGTCTGGAAGGAGATGGTGGTCCCGGCTACAATCAGGGCGTTGGGGACAGAGGGTGAGAACGGGAAGGAGCCAGGCTGAGATGTCGGGGAGCGGGACCTGCGGGAACCCTGGCAAGGAACGGCTTCTCTGGGAGCCACTGGAGTGAAGGTCAGACTCACGCGTGCCGTCGAAGCGCGTGGCGATGGTGTCCAGGAAGGTGTTCTGCGGCGCCAGGAGTCCCCGCATGGCCGGCATCTTAGGCGGCCGTGGCCGCCTGCCCCATCCCTCCGGGGCGCGGGGGCTCAGCGCCGGGGGAGGGCGCCCAGCTCGGCCGCCCCCCACCGGGCCCCGCGCCCCCTAGCGCAGCCGTCGGAGGCTGAAACCCACCCCGGGTTCGCAGGCCCGGCCAGCAGCCGGTGCGCGAGGGGGCGTCCCCGCCGTCGGGGCCCGGAGCATGGCGCGCGGCCTCTCGCGTCCTGGCCGCCCACGAATGCCGGGCTCCAGACTCCGCGCTCGCCGCGCTCTCCGCACCTTCCGCTCGCGGCGGCGGCGGCAGCGGCCGCGGCTCCCGTTTCGGCTGCGGGTCGGCTCCCGCTCGGGCTCCGCTCGGCGCCGGGTCCCCGCAGCTCCCTCGGTCTGTCGGGGAGAGGAGGCAGCCTCCCTCCCTTCCTCCGGCGCCCGCCGCCTGCACCGGGGTAACCATGGAGACGGGCACACCCAGGCAGGGCCGCCTCCTTAAAGGGACAGGCCTCCCGCCTAGGGATCCCCTCCCCTTGGGACCTCGGTGGGGGCAGGGGAGGCGGCGGCCCCCCTACCCCCGCCGAGCCTGCTGCCCGAGCCGCCCCAAGCCGCCCCGCCCGCCCCTCGGAGAAGACCGGCGAGCGCCTGGTCCCGCTCGGGCTGACTCAGCGCAGGGGCGAGGCGTCTTTCTCTGCAGCATGGGGGTTCGCACAGAGCCTCGCAGACTCTCCTCCCCCGGAGCGACCAGAGGAGAACTCCGGCGGGGGGGGTAGGGTGCGCGGGGGGGGGGCTCTGTGTTTTAGAAGACGCTTTCCCGAGGAAAAAATGTAAAGGGAAAGGGGGCTGGGCGGTGGTGGGAGGTGGGGAAGGCAGGCAGAGGGACCCCAACTGTACAGGAAAGTCTAAAAGGAGATGGGGTGGAGGGTGTCTAAACGCAGCTTCTGGGCATCCAAGGCTTTGTCAGCCTCAACTTGACCCTCGTCACTGGGAGGTGCAGCTGCAGACAGGAGCTATCAGGAAACGGGAGGGTGGGTAGCCCTGGAAGTAAGGTTGAGATGCTCTCGGTGAGTGCCGGTGGTGGTGGTGGGTGTGTATACTGAAAGGGTGTGGGATATTTCTACTCTTCGTCACCTTTTGCCTCTCAGGCAGCTCCCGAGGGTCAGGTTGCAAATACAGCGGACGGGTAGTACGTCAGACACTGGGAGAACTTCTTAGCCTCGTGCGTGCGGATTCCTGGCGAGCGAGCGAGCGGGGAGTGAGAAGGACCCGGCCAACGCTGCCCCAACTCCTCGAGTCCCAGAGTAGCGGGCTCTGCGCTGCGGGGGGAGCGGTGGCTGCAGGGACCCCCTCCCGTGAGAGGGTGGGAGGAGGGGCCGGGCGGGGCCGAGCGGAGCGGGGCCGGGGCGGCAGTCTGTAGCTTGTCTCCGCGCTGCGTCGGTCCCCCCGGCTCGCTCTGCCAGCGCCGCTCCTCCTCCCTCCCACGATTTGCCAGCGAGCGCGGCTACCGCCCGCGCCCAGAGGAGCCGCCGGGGCCAAAGCAGCAATTTGTTCCCCAACGGGTGAAGCGGGAGGCCCAGCACCCCCGCCCCTCAAAGAAACACATCCACAGCCACCAGCCTCGGAAAGAAAGGAGTGTCGCCCGCTCCACCCACCGCTCGTCAGCGACACGGCCCAAAGCCCTAGGCACCTGTATTTAAATGAGCTGGTGCTTTAGGAGGCCAGGGAGGAAGCGTCCTCCTCCCCAGGTCCTCTGAATCCTGGAACCCCGCTCCCAGGAAGAAAGCCCCCAAGGAACCAACCTGTTCCCCACGCCCACCTCCACAAGCAAAGTCAGCCCTCCTCCAGCCCATCATCACACCCTCCACGCCAAGTTCAAGCATTCTGCTAGGAGAGGGTGCTGTTTGGTAGGAGTCCGCTGGCTTGGAGACCAGACCAGGAGGTGGTTGAAAGCACACAACTTGGTTTGACTATAGTCCTGCCACTTGCTGCCTGATTTTCATTCGGGACCCAATTTTCTCCTTTGTGAAATGGAGATAATAAATAATAACGACCTCAGAGGGTTGTTAGGAAGATTAAATGAGTAAAGGACTTAGAACAGTGTGTGACATTTGCATCATGTAAATGTTTATTATCTGATTTTGAATCTCATAGAACCCCTATGAAATAAGGTAGATGCTACTTACACTCCACTCACAAATGAAACAGAGGAAGAGAGACAGAGAAAGAATGGGAGAGGGAGAGAGGTTTGCTCACAGTAACCGAGCTGGTAACTGGCAGAACTAAGGTTCCAACCATGACAATCTTCCAAACCCAGGTCCAGAGTCTGCCTCACTGCAGCACAGCCGTCCCCACCGAGGACCCAGAAAGAGCTTAAGGTTAGCTGGGGACCGGTTATCTGGGTTGTAAATCAGATCCAGGTGGCCTTCCAGTCCCCCGGTGTAAGTGCCGGCTGTTTAGGCTTTCGGGCTTCCAGCTTTTCAGCCTGGGCTGGTCTTGGTTATTAAAGACAGTGGTTTGGACATTAAGACAAACCCAAACCAGACACCTTGGGTCGGTGTGAGCAGGCAGTAGATGGCATGTGGGGGTGCCCCCAAAGAATTAGTAGTTTACTTTTATTGAGCATTGGGTGCCAAGCACCGTGCTGAGGCAGAGGGGCTACATTTCTAAGATGCACCGCCTCCTCCTGCAACTCCAGCCTATTTTGGCGCTCTAGTCCCCCCAGTACTAGAAAATATACTAACCTTTATTGAATGTTATGATCACTCTTCTTATCCCAGAATGAAACAATAATGTTTTGGTCTTTAAATCCCTTTCCCCACTGCCCTTCAAAGAATTTGTGGGAATGTGAATATGGGGTGGGGGTTGCAGCCACTGCCCAAGTCCTTCCTCTGAACTGACCGGGTTTAAGATGCCCCTTCAGCCCAGAGGCAAATTTTCAGGCATAGAGCCTCCCACTCTCTTCCCTCTTTCACTTCACCTTGTCCCTCAGGTCTTCCTCTCAGCTAACACTAACAAATTCCATGCCTCCTCCTTCCACACCTCCCTCACTCCCCCCCCCCACCCCAATACAGAACAGTGTGTGACATTTGCATCATGTAAATGTTTATTATCTGAGGGGCAGGGACTCACATTTAGGAGACCAGAGAATGGGGGTTGGGGAAGAGCTGAGAAGTGAACAGGGTACTGGGAGGTCAGGGAGCACCGTAAGCCCCTTTCCTCTCTCATTCCCCCAACTCTTGACCCATTATTGGGCCACGGTGGGAAGTCACAGGGAGGGGAAGGTTGAGGGGGAGCCCTGTTCAGAGACAGCTCAAAGCCATTGTCAAAAAGAAGAAACTCGGGAGCCTGCATTTTGGAGCTGCCGTGGGAGGCCTGTGGGAGTATTATCTACAAAAGGAACTAAGAGAGAGAGAAGAGTGAAGCAAGGGAAAAACCGCTCAAGACACAAAAGATGGAAAAAGCACCCTGCCCCCCAGAGCGCAGGCAGAGTCACTGTGTGCAGGGGGTGAGAGCAGGTGGCTGTCGAGGAACAGAGCCCAGGGGCCCCTCCCTTCTCCTCCCCTCTTCCCACTCTCTTCCTCCTTTCTGGAGGTCCCCAGGTCTGTTTCCAGCCTTGCTCTCTCAGCCAATGGGGCAGGTTCTGCTTCTAAGGCTGTGGTGAGCAATGGGAATCTTAGCCTTTCAAGTCAGACCAGTCTGGACTTGAATTCTAGCTCTTCCACTGATGACCTTGGGTGGAAATAGGAGTGGGGTGGGGGTGGGTGTTAATCTCCAAGAGCATCAGTTCCTTCATTTGTGAAATGATCTTTCCTTAAAGGATTGTTGAGTGAGATGAACTAAGTGGTTGGGATTGTTATCAAAGTCCTCCTGAGTGCTTGCCCTGGGAATGCAGAAATGAGCTCAGGATGAAGCCTCACTGAAGGTTTGCCATCTCAGAACAAAGAAACATTCTGGAAAACTTCGAGGCCTCCACTACTTGGCCACTCCTTGGCTGTGTCATTCTAGGTCATTCCTTTTCTGTCAGTGGAGGATCCTAGCTGTTGTTGAGTAAACCACAATACATTTTCCAACAAGGGAATCCTGGAAGATACATGGTTTTACTTACAGATCTGCAAACTGTTGTGGATCATATGGCTAGGAAGTGGAGGAACCAGATGCGAATCATGATTTGACTAGGTCGACAGGAGTTTGTCACTGTGCCATCTTGCTGGGGTGCTTTGTCCTGTCCTTTGGTAAACAGCCTTTTCAAAGGGGACGGTATGGTCATTTTGACGGGAGGTCAGATAGTGACCTGTAGCGAGTGCCCACAGTGCCTGGCAACCCGGACCTCGAACCACGAACCACGAACCACGAACCGCGGGGAGCCCCATCAGCCCTGCGGGGAGGGGAACCCACTGCAGTCCTGCCTGTGGCAGGCAGGGGAGTGAGTATGAGAAATCTCAATCTCAATCTGTGTGTTCTAGCAACACCAGAAAACGGATTTGTTTGAAATCCAGTTACAGGGAAAGCCTAACTGGGTTAAGTTGAAGAGAGACATAAAAAGGAGACCTGACTTTTCCCTGAGGAATCAGAGTGGGTGGTATTTGTTCCTGCTGTTTTGACGGCAGTGAAGGGGCGGGTGGGCTGGAGAACAGTTGCGCTGGTGGTAGTGACGGTGGGTGAGTTTCCTCACCCAGAAAGATCTTCAGATCATGTTTCCCCCTTGGTTAAGGAGCAAAGTAGGTGACAAAGCTGCCTCAGCACCTGGGTGGAAATAACGCTCCCTGACTCTCCCTGGGAAACCCCAGCTTCAGCCTCACTCCTGCACGCTGCAGCAAGGGTGACTGTTTACCCGCGTGAACGCCATCAGCCTCTGGCCTACCCCGCCCAGGAGCTCAGAAACTGGGGATGAGGGTGTGCTTTTCCGGCACGTATGGCAGACAGACAAGAGGGCACAGAGCTCACCATGCTGGAGGGATACGCGCTCAGGAGAAAACCTACAGAAGGAATAGGATAACTGAGCCATTATTATTTTTTTGGTTAATAAGTCTGTCTGGCTGGAAATAGGGGAAGTCTTTTATACACTTTTTAACAGGGCAGGAGAGACAGAAGAGCAGAAGAATTATGGTAAGTTCAACTTGTCACAGGTTAGCTTAGACACCAGGGTACTGTTGTGCAGCACCTGGCTAGATACCTCCTCTCACCCATCCATGGAGTAGTTGCCACTGTGTCCACTTTACAGTTCAGGAAGCGGTTCAAAAATGTTATTTGCCCAAGGTCAGTCAGACACAGAGCTACCTAACTGAAGCCAGAATTAAAATCCAAGTGTATGTCTCAAAAGTCCAGGGTCTTTCCACCTTACCATACTGCGTAGCTACCATGCATGGCTTCCAAGAGTTTAAGGAAGAGCTGAGAGCTCTGTTTCCTTCACCTGCCAAGTGGCTGAAGAAAGAGCTGGAATCATGTGTCTATGCCTCAGAACTCAGCATAGTTCCCAGCACACAGTAGGTGCCTCAATGTTCGAAGGAAACAACGTGCTCGGGTGGCTCATGCAACCGAAGTCAAACTTGATTGATTTAAAAGTTCCCTTCTTCTGGCTACCAGGATTATGGTCTGGTACTCTGAACTGGCTAAAACAGTGATGAAACGGCTCCTTGGTTGGCGACCTCACAATATGTGCTGATTTGAACGACTTTTTCTTCCATGAAGTATGCTACCTCATGGATACAACCCCTACTAGGTGGGACAAGAAGGTGGGATGAATCCTGTAAAGTAGGCAAGACAAATCTTCATTTTGTTAGGTCAAATGGCAGAATTTCCAGTGGGTAACAAGTCATGACTTCACTGATAACCAAGAAGCATAGGTCAGTTCACAGACTGATTAACCATGCGTGCTGGGTTTTCCAGGTCACCTCCAACCTAAAACAGTTTATCTTGCTCTTCCCAACACATACATCATCATATGACTGTACCCTGGGTTGGGATTCTGAAATATGAGGTCACCCTACCTATAAACCACTGAACAAAAGGCCTGACCACCCCTTGGTATAGTCCTACTATAAGCCGAGGACCCAGGCCTTAGCATAGTGCTTCTTCCGTTTTACTCACACCAGACAGGATGGCTCTTTCATGCGACACTACCTAGTATTGTTTTATTCAATGCGTCAGTTGCCCCAACTAGTTTATCAGCCCATGAAGGGCTGTATTTTACTTATCTTTACCTCTCCTTAGCTTCCAGCTCAGCAACTGTACAAAGCACAGTTGGTGAGAGTACAAATCCAAGCATCTTTAAGAGAACTTACCAATAACCATATGGCCCAGCAATTCCATCCTAGGAATCTGCCCAATAGATATACTCTCACAAGTAAGAAATGATATATGTATAAGATGCTCATTTCAGCAATACTTAAAACCTGAAAACTATCATTAAAGACTGGTTAAACTAATTATGATGAGTTTATACAATGGGATACTGTGCAACCACAGAAAGAACAAGGTATATTTATGAGTACTGACATGGAAAGAGATCTCAGTGGTGTATATTCTTACGAGGTAGGTGTGCTAATATAGAAGATCTCCAGAAGGGTCCACAAGAAACTTAACAGTGGCTGCCTCTGGGGAAGGGACAAATAGTCCAGAGTGGGGTGGAGGCTTATTTTTTACCATATAACCTTTTGAACTTATAGATTTTTTCCTTTTTACCATTTACATATATTGATTTTCTTAAAACAAATACTAGCTATAAAAAGAGGACAAGTGAAAAAAGCAAGCTATAGAGGAGTATGCATAATATGATTCCCATTTATGTAAATGAAAGAAAAATACATATTTGCATGTTTGGATTTGGAAAATTTGTGGAAAGATATATAAGAAACTTATCAGTGATTTCTTCTCAGGAGTGAGACCAGGTAGGGGAGGATTTTTTAATTTCCATCATGTATCCTTTTTAAAGGTTAAAAAGAAAAAACCATACAACTTTTTCAAAAAATGAATTTTAAAAATTGCCATAAATAAGGGGCCTAGGAAGTATTTGGTGTTCCTAATGAAGCCACGCTAATTTAAATTTTCTCTCTCAAGTGGTATACAACTGACAGCGCTAAACCACCTGAAGTTTCAGTCCTATGTTTAGGCTGCGAAAAGGGCAAGACACTGATCTTTAAGAGGAAGGGGAAAGGAAGGGAAATGACGATTAGGCAGGGCACCTCTGAACACAGTGGGCACAGAGCCTCCCTTCTCTTGGGAAGCCCAGAGCTACTACAGGGAGCAAGAGATGGGCTGTACAATTCAAACTTAAGATAAGCCTAACCTCAGGGTGCCTGGGTGGCTCGGTCACTTAAGCGTCTGACTCTTGATTTCGGCTCAGGTCACAGTTTAGTGAGTTCACAGTTGAGTGATCTCACGGTTTAGTGAGTTTGAGCCCCACGTCAGGCTCCACACTGACAGTGCAGAGCCTGCTTGAGATTCTCCCTCACTCTCTCCCTGCCCCATCCCGCTCCATTCTGTCTCGCTCAAAGTAAATAAATAAGCTTAAAAATTGCCTTTAAAAAAAAAAAAAAAAGATAAGCCTAACCTCTCTTCACTGGAAGAAGGTCCAACTGACAAATTGAGGAGAATATCTGAAACATGAAATCCTAAGTGAATTATGGCTTAGACATATTATTTTCAAAAAGAACTATTGAATGCATATAGTATCTTTGTTTTATAAAGACAAAACAAAAAGTTAAAAGCCTATATATGCATGTGTATACGTATATATATGTTCTGAAAAAGGTCTATAAGGATATATCCCAAATTATTGAGTAATTACCCCTGAGGAATAGAAAGGGAGGGTGGAAAACTTTAATTTTTTTCTTTTATAATTGCTATTATTTGACTTAAAAAAAAAACTTTAACATTTATTTATTTTTGAAAGAAAGAGAGTGTGAACGGGAGAGGGGCAGAGAGAGAGGGAGACACAGAATCCAAAGCAGGCTCCAGGCTCTAAGCTGTCAGCGCATTTTAAACATTTAAACATTTTAAACACTACTTCTGTCATTAAAAACAAAATGTAAACAAAAAGTGTAATTTTTAAACTTTTTATGATCATACCAAAACATCTTCAAATATTCTTCTATAATGAGGTTTTAATTTTAACATGAAAATGTTTCATTTTTTTTTTTTTTTTTTTTTAGTAATCTCTACACTTAGGATGGGGCTTGAACTCATGACCTGGAGATCAAGAGTCATATGCTCTATGGACCGAGCCAGCAAGCTGCTCCTCAACTTCAAGGTGGTTTTGACAAACATGCAGCCTCCCAACTTAGAAGGTTGGTTTGCCTGGATACAGGGATAGACCACATGACCCTTCAAGATCACTTCAATCTCTGGACTTTCTATAAAGTATAGGGAAGCAATTAATCAGAAAAGCAGGGCTTTTCCTGGATACCCAGCAGGTTGATGGTGTTGGACAAATTCCCCAAAATGAGGGGATCAGCCCTTTAAAATGGCTTCCTAGTATTCCTGGACTACTGTTTTCTTTACTGAAAGACACACACACACACTCACTCTCTCTCTCTCTCTCCCTCTTTCAATCTGTTCAACCAACCTGAACCCTGGCAGCTCAGCTTCAGCCAAAGAGCCAAGGGAAGCCCTGAGGCAGCTAAGTTCTGCACCACTGCCACTTACAGTCTGGGCTTCAGACTCGGGAGAACAAATGCTGGAGAAAGAAAAAGCTCTGCTGTTGCTAAATCATAGATGCTGGGGGTGGGGGCGGGGTGAGGGGTCTGGCCCCACTGCCACCTGCTACATGCAGGAGCTCAATTATACCGTTACACTCACTACTCCTGTCAAGGGACAGGCAGTGGAGGAGAGGGGTTGCTCGGGAGAGCTGCTGGCAGCTGTGGTTTTTCTCAACCGGCAAGCTTCCTTTGGAAAGTCACCGTTCCCTACACTAGGAATCTTTTCCCACAAGGAACAGCTGCATTTGCTCATGCTGGCTTCCGCATTTTCCTCTGGTTCCGAAGCTAAGCAGTGGACAAATGACTTAGGTCTCTGACATCCTCATTTAAGCCCCGAACAAGCTGTCCGGGTGACTTCTACCCCATGAGGCCCAAAGGAAACCAGAGAATGAAATGAAGTCATTTGCTGCCGTGAAACAAATGTGGGAACATTATGCAGTTGTTTTTATTTTTCCAACTATAAAGACTGGCAATTTGTTGATGGGTAACACCTTAGATTAACACTAATTATATTGCTATAAATTTGGTTGAGGATAAGAATAGGATTCAGGAACAAGGGAGAACAATAACAACAAAAATCTTCAAACATTCTTGAAACAAAGAAACACTTTTTTTTTTCCTTTAATTAAATGCTTCTTTCCCACAGACTTCCCTAGACTGGTTTGCAGTCTAAGGCCATAGGAAACGAGGCTTTGGGCATTCTGAAGAGACTGCAGATTAAGCTATGGCGCCAAGCAGGAGACTAAAACCCTGACCTGACTGTGTCAATCTTAGGCATGTTCTGGGAGCAGAGGCAGATTCTCAAATGTTTCCCAGCGTTCCTTCCTTTTTACCAATTAAATTTCCGCTTCTCTGGCTAATTCAGTGTAGTACACAATCCCCTCGCTGCCTTTCCTGGTTATACTGTTGTGTAGAGGGAACCTGCCAGGAACGTGTCGCTTCTGCTTAGGCTGCAAAGGCAACTGGACTAGTTCTGATCCATCTCCTCCTGAGAGCCTCAACAGTAGGGAGTTGCTGAGGAAGGCCTCTTCGGGGAACTGAAAGGTCGGGTGCACTGGGAAGAACATCGCTTACCCTTGGGAAACCTGGCATCGGTTGCCTGTGATTCCTGGTGGAAGTGACCAATCAGACTCAATCCGTACCATTGGGAAAGGTCAAGGGAAAAAACAGCTTCCCCTCCAAAAATGGTAAAGAGGAAATGAGGAGAGAAGAAACCCAAAATATTCAGAATGGCATAAAAAGTGGTATGTGTAAACTTCTTTTTGTTATTACATCTAACTATAAGTTTCCTAAAGTCCAGTTACCAAGTTGAATTGTGTGGGATAGAGGAGACAGGCCAGTTGGAGCTGCCTTCAAGAGTTCACAGCTTCAAGCTGAGAGGTCCTAGGTTTGCGCTGGGGGAGCCCCTTTTTGAATGAGGGCTTGGGGGGGATGGGCTCCATGCTGGCTCCAGTTCCATTGGTCCCTGCAGAGTGGGCCTGGCCCCGTTCACTAATGTTTCCTGATGCCTGGGATGGAGCATTCTGATACCTGGAACTAGATGAATACCATGAGCTATTTCTGTAACGACCCACACTGTCATGTCGCCCTTGGTTCATGGGGTCATTCGACTTTTGGCCTTGTGGCCTGTAGCTCTGTCCTCCTCGTCTGTTCCCCGGCAATACCTGAGGATAAAAGAATACAATGTTCAAAGAACTCTGGCATTATGGCACTCTGTCTGTTCCAGTTCAGCTTACAGGAGTATTCTTAAAGCCTAAATTGTGGTATCCCATAGTTGGGACTCAGCTCTCTCTCGAGACTCCCAGAATTCTGTCAGCATATCTAACTTAGCCACTACTCCAGAATTAATGTATCTTCCACTATTTTACCCCACCTTTCATCCCTAGGCTCTCCACTGAAGAGGACTTCACTTTTCTTTAGCTGGACACAAAAAGAAAGCTAAGGAGGAAGAAAGAACACTCTTGGGCTGTTACAAGCCCTTGACTGGGCAAGTATCTTATCACATGCCTGAACTCTGAGGACTGTAAGCCATTTGTAAAGATAATGAACACCTGGAATAATAAAATAAATGTCTTTATAATCTGCTTGGCTATACATTATGAAGCACAGATTAAATCATGCTGCTGTGACATTTAGGACATCTCTCACATTACAACCCAGAAAGCTTATGGCATGTGGTTTTATTTTTGTCCTCCACTTCCAATGTAATACCAGTTCTGCAGGATTGCTAACAGCGCTGCCTTGGATTGCTCTTGTGCATCTTCTTCAAACCAAGAAAAGAACTTCTGGATTATGCTTCAACTCTCTGGTGTTTGCCCTCCACCCCACCAGGTTTACTCTCTCTCCTGGATATATTTGGCGCGGTGCTCCTAGGGAGCTGCTGCTTCAGATGCACTCTGGTGAACCTGCCACTGTGTACTCATCTACCTCGAGATGGGTGCATGACTCCCACAGTGACTAATTACCAGGCGATACTACCTACAATAGCTAGGACTCCCGCCAACATCAGAAAGTCAGCAGTCTTGGCAACAGGAAGTCTAAGCTAGCTGGTGGTTTGAAACAGAAGTACCAAATGCTTTCTCTGGAACTAACTGGGGCTGGAGGGATTCAAAATAGGTGTGGAATGGCCATAAAGAGAGGAAGGTAATGTACTGAGCTGTCAGCAATTAAACTGTGACAGTCTGGTGGTAACTTTTCTCTATAGGTGGCTTGGTGTGGAAGCTAGGTTACCTCTCGATGAGGCTGGTAGGGCCGGCCACTGGAGTTTGCTATGGGTGCAGGAGTCTCTCCTGGTGCCGAGTTTTTCTTGTTAGCACTTGTAAGGCTGGGAGCAGAGGCACAGGTGGAAGAGGAAGCGGCAGAGGCATCACACGGACTACTCAAGGACATAGATGGAACTGTGCTGCATCGGGATCTGGTTGAGTAGCTGTTCTTTGGATGGGACACTGGACGGAAATAGGAGAAATAGGTTGTCATAGGACAGAAGAGCATGATGGTAAGGTTTTCCCTATTTCTCCACTTCACGATAAGCAATTTGGGACAAAGAACTGTCTACTGGAGTAGTTGTAAAGATAAGCTTATAAAAAAGCAACAGGAAGCAAAATCTCCCTTCTGCCCTCTTCCTCCACTCCTTCCAAATCCCTATTGCTTTTTTTTTTTTCCTTTCAAGTTTTTATTTAAATTCCAGTTAGTGAATCCCCCACTGCTTTGTAAAGGAACTCTTAGAGACAGGAGAACAGTGTAAGATCGTAGTCGTCATTCCCCCACCAACTCATGACTTCTCGGCATTTCCTACTAAACTCCTGGCTGCGGCTCCAGCAGCTGACTAAGCCTAGGAACAATAGTATGGGCCATATGTTCAGTTTCCTATGAAGGAACATTCTGAAGTACAGACTTCACAAAGAAAGAAAAAGGTAAATAGAAAGCTAAATCCCTTTTTAAAAATTTGAATGATGCAAGGTATAAATAATCAGGATTAAATATGAACAGAACTAGTCTTTATAATAAACATATATCTTCCCAAGGTTCTTTCTGCAAAAATAATCCTCAACTCAAAATATCTGAAAAATAGTAATATATTCACTTCAAATTTTGTCAGAATTCAATGGCTTAAAACTACCCCTTACTTTTTTTTTTTTTTTTTTTTTTTTTTGGTTTTAAGTCTGGTCTAATGTTAAGTTCACAATCACTGCTCTAGGTCCGACCTTTCACTTTTATACTGACAGAGAAAGAACAAAGGAGCTGAGCTCAGGGTTTGACTGGTGTGCCCCTATAAGCTCTCACCTTAAGGACCCCCCCCCCCCCAGCCTTAAAGCTATTATTTAAGCACCTATTATGTGCCAGGAAAGGTAGGTGTTATTATCTCCATTTGGGAGAGGAATAAAATAAAGTTCTGAGAGGTTAACGTAAAGGCAAGGATTCCAGCTCGGTCTGACTCAGAGCTCCCGCTCTTTACACTATGTATCACACACAACTCAACCCAGCAGAAAAGGATGAAAAAATAACATTGCAAATTTAGGGAGCCAGAAAATGCCCATCTTCTAAGCTCAAAGAATCTGCATCCTGTGACTTCTTAAGTATCTCAGAACTGCTTTTCACAAAAGCAAACAAAAACACAAGAGGCATTAAAGCAGAATCAGTGGAGAAGCCAAGCCAAAACTTTAGTCTCGGATCAGGAGACGGAGTCCCCTCCTCACCATCTCCAGCGCCCAGGATCTCTCGCCATCCTACCTTGTCCAAATGACTCAATGTCCTTCTTCAGCGTCTCTACATCACAGGTGAACCGAGCTACTCGTCCCAGGTCCTCATCGTATTTACGCTCACTAACAAAGTGCTGGAGAAAGGACAAAGAAAAGCCTCCAGGTGAGACAGGTGGTATACATGGAATCCATGGCTTCTTATAAACAGATGAAAAAAACTATTTTCCATTGTCTTTTTGTTGCTTCAAATTTTACTAAATGGCCATCATATTGCCTATGCCAGGTGACTGATGGAATTCAGCCATTTTCCTAAGGTTCAAAGGTAAGTCTGTTGGGGAGCTTTATGAAATGCTACCTGATGGCCAAAGCCCATCAGAGATGATGAAGAGAAATTGTAAAGAAAGAAGAAAAAGTTTCCAGTAGAGGGCCATCTTTCCACTGTTGGCTACTCTCCACACTGTTCCATTTTATACAGAAGCAGAGGCAGCAAAAATGCTCGTACGTTACAACAATGATTCCATGTAAATAGAGGGCTTGGTGTTCTTTAATAGGAACCTCCTTAGGCAACCCACTTCATCCCTTTATAAAGTAGGATTTGTTAGTCCTTGAAGTGGGGACAACTTCTTGAGATGGAAAATCATTCATGTGAAAATCCAACCTTGCAAATGAGAAGGGTTTATGCTGCAAGTAATTTAATCCTTTTAAGCAGACTGAGCTGAGACATAACCAACCCCTTGGGTCAAAACTAACTATCATGTCAGGAATAAAGTGCTTCTGGGGGTGTCTTTCAATAAACAATTTCCAAAGTAGCCTGGAATCTTTTTTTTCTTTACCCCCAGATGAAAAGGAGGCAAAAAGGAAAAGTTAAAGGCCTACATATCATTTACAAGAATCAAACTCCTCAGAACAGTCCTCTAGCAGGTGGTCTAATTCCACTTTGGATTTTCAAGGGGTATAATCAAAAACATCAGAATCCTTGGGATGGATCTAGAAGCAGTAGATGGTAAAGGAGAAATCAAAATTCCCTGTGAACCCTGAAGTCCTGAGAGTACACTGTGGCTCAGGAAAGCACATGAACCTCTGTAACATAGAGCCTTCAGACATGTAATATCAGTCTGAGAGTAATTCTGAAACAAATTCTAGGGTTTGTTGAGCCAGAGACATAACAAGAATGACGGAAATAACATGATCTGGAAATAAGACATTTAAATTGCACAGCACCCACTTCAGTACACTGAATATGTGGAGAGAAACAGATCCTTAGTCAGCCTGCAGAAATATTTCTAGCAGCTTTTCAACCACGTGGGAAGGAGAACAGATGAGGCCTGTGAGAGCCAGGATTCTCATCTAATTCCAAAGGGGTTTCCGGCTTCTCCCAGATAGTTGAACAAGACTGACTGGCATCTTCATGTCAGTGAAGAAGACTTTCTATAATTTTTAGTATTATAGTTCTAGTTAATCAGAAATGGTAATTTCATACTGGCATCGTTTTGCTATTTCACCCCAATAGCATCTAAGAGGAGAAGTGAAAGACTGAGTGTGAAAGACTGGGTCAGAATGATACGGATACCTGGAAGGTCTTAGATGATTTCCCATCTAGGTTTTTATTTTACAAAGGCTGTTATATAGCCTGTGCAGCAAGTGTTCCTCTTAAGTATGGCAAGAAGTCTCATGTGTTCAGAAAGAGCAGAGGTTAGGGCTCAGGAGTAGGAACAGCCAACTCCTCTTCTTCACACAGCTAATGGTTTATAAACAATTATTTAGAATTCCAGTGTCCACAACTACCCACAAATATCCCAACGTCTCTCAGGTCTCCATGCTTAGTCTCAGAAACATTGTTCTTTATATATATATAAGAATTTTAAATGTATGAGGGGCACCTAGGTGGCTCAGTTGGCTAACTGTCTGACTTTGGCTCAGATCATGATCTCACGGTACAATTTGAGAGTTTGAGCTCTGCTGTTGGGCTCTGTGCTGACAGCTCGGAGCCTGGAGACTGCTTCAGATTCTGTGTCTCCCTCTCTCTCTCTGCCCCTCCCCCACTTGTGCTCTGTCTGTCTCTCTCTCTCTCCCCCCTCCCACTCAAAAAAGAAATAAACATTAAAAAAAAAATTTTTTTTAACAATTTAAAATACATGAATGTTGAACCTAAGTAATCTTCACAAACAGATACAATACAATCAGTATCTCAAGTTGCTAATTTTTCTCTTCTAAAATCAGAATCAACCAACCAACCATTTCAATATTTACTGAATCCCTACTACATGCCAAGGCACTATGCCAGACACTGGAGGCACACTGGTTCCTGCCACTGTAAAGTTCACAATCTAGTTGGGAAGACAGATCAGTCAAATGCATATAAAATGATAACTATGCTATGGACATACAAGATAGGGGGCATGACATGAAAGTTAAAAGGACGAGCAAGTCGGTTATCTGTGTGCTGGGACTGGTTGGGTGGGGCGTTTTGTACAGATCGAAAAGCATACATACAGCCCTCCAGCAGGAGGGAAGAGACTATGTTTGTGGGAAGGAGAAGCAAAGATGGCCAGAGAACAAGGGGAGTATGGTGTGAAATAAGATGGTGGCAGAGCCGGACCCTGCAGAGCCCTTAGAGGCCGTGTTAAGGATTACAGTCTTTATCCTAAAAGCAGTGGGAGGTTTGAAGCAGTTTAATGTGGTGTGAGAACAGATATGGAGAGCTTGGAGGGAAGGGCAGTGGCAGAATAGACGGGTGGAATCAGTTAAGAGGCCATTACAGAAGTCCAAGCAAGAGACAACAGTAGCTGGATCACGATGGTGGTGGTGAAGATTGAAGAGAAAAGGTCAGATCTGAGATTTGGGAGGAGGTCAAACAGACAGGGTCTGCTGACAGATTTAATATGGGAAAGGAGAAATTCCTAAGGCTTCCAGGTTGGACACCTGGATAGATGACAGTACCATTTACAGAGAAAGGGAACATGGAAGACGGTTAGCTTTGAGAAGGGAAGATCATGAGTTCAATATATTAGATATGGCGATGAATTATGGAGATTTGCTGCTTCAGTCCCTGAGGGTAAGAAGAAAGGCAGAAAGGAGAAAGAAGTTTTACCTTGATATCAGCTCTGAGCTCAACCAATTGCTCCTCTGACATTCGAACAGCCACATCAGTCATCTTCTTTAGAAGTTCGGCTTTCTTTTGTCGGCTGAGCAAAATTTCCACTGTGGAGGAAAAGAGAGTAGGACTCTTATCTTCTGCTAAATAGGATAAAGGAGAATTGGAAATATGGGCCTTGCAGTACATATTTGAACAGCCAAAGGCTTAGCTGCCCACCCATCCAGAAAATGAAAATACCAAAGGTCCAGTTTCCAGCTTCTTGAGGGACTCTGAAGGCAGTTAAATGGTAAACACTTTTTATGAATCATAAAGACTCATAAATCATTTGTCATTTCTCTTTCTTCTCTTTCCAGTCAAAAAAAAATTTTTTTAATCAAGAAACATATAAATTAAAACAGAAATAGGTACCCAGGGTAAAAAAAATTCACCTAGAATAAATGGGTATAAAATGAAAAGTAAAAGCATTCCCCTACTTCTGACAGCAAATATCTCTCTCCCTTCTTTCCCCTCCTTACAGATAGAAGTATGTCATATACGTGGTCCTTTCCTTTACCTAAGCTATTTTTACTTGACATACCTTGAAGTTCATTGCCTATTAATACGCTGGCTCTCCTTCACTGTTTAACAGCCACATGGTTTTCTACTACTTAGGCATACTACAATTATTTACTAAGTCCCCTATCGGTGGATACTTAGGTGGTTGACAGCCTTTTAAGAAGTATAATCTTTGGCATGCTCCCAGATGTAGAACTCAGATATGGCCACAGAGGATAACAGACAATATGAAAAAAAAAATCTCTCAGAGCAGAGAACCAGGGGTTACAGAGGATGTGAGCCAAAGAAATCCTCCAAGGAAGCAGAACTAGGTGCTGCCATATGAACGAAGGAGTTTTCTCTGCTACAAGGCCAGGGATTCTGCTACTCCTGCCCAGTACAATTTGATCATTGCTTTTCCAGGTGGGAATTTTTTACTCTAATTATACTTTTCTTTATATAATATTGGAGGAAGGGGCATTTAACTTTTCCTTTAGTTCATGGGACTCCAGACCACAACATGCCATATCCAGATCTGTTGAAAGATCTGAAATGACCCCGAAGCCCTGGACTTTCAGCTAAATATACTAACTAGATGAGACTTTGGAGGTGTTGTCATTGAGGAGGAGGGGAGTGTGTTCTCATTTTTTAAAAAAGAGGATATCGGGTAGCTGAGGGGTGGACAGTAGCAAAAAGACTGTTAGCAACTGCATATCCATTCTCTTCTTTTTCCTATCGGAAGTCCAGTGTTTTGGGTACCAATCTGCTTAGGTAAAAATCTACATTTCCTGGCTTTGCTAGATAAGACAGTCATGTGATATGGTTTAGTCACTGAGATCTAAGCAGAACTCACAGGGCGAGGTTTACAGGAGTCCTAGCCAACATGTAACATATTGCCTCTCCTCAACTGGAGCCTTAGCAGGGATCTTTTGACCATAGGTACACTCTAAGGATGGCTGAGTACAAAGACAGAGAAGCCCGGGTCCCTCATGTCATTTTGGAGACGCCCTGCCAGCCCTGATCACTTACCTCCAGATTTTTCATTTCATGAGAGAAAGAAATAAACTCACATTTATTTAGGCCACTCTGTTGCATACAGTCAAACTCAATTCCTAACTGTTATACATAGAATCCTGTAACCCACTTAGAAATCAGCCAAATTTATGTTAGAAAATAACTAGAATTTTCCAAGAGCTACATCAGGTATTCCAGAGAATTGAATGCCTTTAGCAAGTTTACTTATTAGCCTGATTGTCACGGATATGCCACCCATGGGCTGCCCTCCCCACATAAGCTTAATTAATAAGAACACACTTTCCCAGTAAGTGAGGGATATGCCTACAAAAGTTTCTTGACACTAAGGCCCAATAGTTACAAATGATCTACTGGACTGGCTCCCAAGATAAAACCTGTCTGCCATTTTGTGTCAAATCCATTTGCTCTCAGGAATCTGCATTCTAGGATTCTAAGACAAAACTACAGATCCCATCATGGAGGAAATGTGTCACGTCAAGACCTCCACACAAATCAGTGGACCCAATTACACAACTTTGGACAAGCCACATTTTCTCCAAAGGACTTATTTCTTCATTTATTAAAAAAAAAAAAAAAAAAAAAAGGAAAACCTAATTACCTCATAAGGGTAATATGAAGATCATAGAGAAATGAATGAAAAAACTCTGAACTGTGAAGTACTATGAACATATAAATTAATAAAACTATTAAACGTGTAAGAAAAAAAAGAAGCACCTTCTTGATAGTATTGGTAAATGAATAATTACATTTACTAACACTGAGATCCAGGATTTTAGCATGAGAGAAAGGAGATACAGATATACAACTGACAAAATTAAGGAAAACTGTAGCTCTTAATTTGATAAAATAAGATTTGCCATGAATTGATAATTGGTTGAAGCTGGACGGCAGCAGTTAATTATATCAGCCATTTTGAAATGTTTGGCATTTTCTATAAAAGATATATTTTTAAAAAGCACCTTCTTCTCAAAAGTAAGGACTATGTCTTCTTACTAGCTTTATTTGAAACTTTATGCTCAAAATAGAACACACAGTACACGAATGGACCGAAATGGTCACATTTAGAAATTTCAGGATATACCACTCAATTTAAATGAATCTCACCTCTGAAAAACAGTGGACAGCACCTGTTCAACATTTCAGGTCAAAATAGATCAGAAGAGAACTCAGCTCAGTGCCTCCTCTGGCCCATGAGCATAAACACAAATGGTTTAATTGTGAGTCATCACCTCAACCTATTGCCATTCGTACCAGTCTGAGAGCAGGTTAAAAGAAACAACCCTCCAAATTACAAATCTAGCATTCAAAGCATGAAGGTCAAACCTGCTGCTGAAAAGCCCACATCAATGCCATTGTAGAAGCTGTAACAGATACTCCCTTCTTTCCATACAGCTGTGTATCTTGTACCTAACCCTCAACAGGAATGACAAAAAACAGGTATCTTGTTCTTTGGTTACAAAACCCCACAAATTACCCAAGTTAGACTCTATTCCTCCAGGATCTATTTTAGTAAGCTTTCAAGGAATCCTGGTCATGGCATCCTAAACCCTCATTTAATTGACTTCCTCTATCTAATGATAACAGACACCGAGTGAAGACTGTTCTACAAACTGAGAAAACCAAGAAAGTTCTCAGATAGGTAATGACAGTGATGCATACACTAAATTGTGGGCAAGCTGGTGAAGTTAACTCTGATTATGCCAAACATTTTTTTTTCCAAGTAGAAAAAAAAAAAAACCCAATGGAATTATTCAATCACTGGAAGTAAAACCCAAAATGAGACAAAGCCCAGGCACCTGGCAAGGATACTTTATTTTCCTAAGATGATGTTGTGGTGGCAAATACCATGATGCAGTCCCTCAGACATTGAACATTCAAAATATTAACATTCAAAAATATTAAAAACCAGATTCTTGTGAAGTTGTTTCACCTGACAGGATTCATATGCCAGGGCAGTACAGCTTCTCAAGATTCTTCAAATAAATATATAAACTCCTACGTTGACATTTATATTGAGCTTTTGTTATGAGGGTTGAAAGGCAGATACCTACTAACTGGTAATAGCTTTAACTACAGATCAGTCTTACTTGCTTCAGCTTTCACTTTGTCCATTTCAGCAAGCAATGCCACTTCTCGATCCATTAAACTAGGAAAAGATGACAAAGGGAAAAAAGGTTTGATCAGAAACTCAAATAGAAATAGCACATTGTTCACAGAGGAGACAGACTTATGAGTTGGTTCACTGAAAGCATACTACAAAGTAAACCCTGTGTGGACCACATAAAAATTGTCTTACCCTCAGCAAAGGATATTTTAAGGATTCCAATAAATAGGCCTGATTCCCTTTTATTTCTTTTTTTTAATTCCCTTTTATTTCTGTGTATTACAGTAAACCAGTAGCTAGAAGTCCAAGAATTGAGAACCAGTAGGTGGCAGTAGCGAGCTACAGAACACTTCTAGCTAAACTGTGCTAAAGCAAAAGTTCTGGAAGTTACGTATTTCCACATACAAAGTCACATATTTTTTATTTTATATTTTGGTCTATGAAATCAGACAGCTTTGCTTCTAATACATTTTACCAGGCAATATCCGTACTAGGGCATGGTAAATTTATCCACAATTAGGATTTTGTATATTCTCAACACTTTACCACAGTTGCACCAAGTCCACTGGCACTTTAGTCTATTTTGTCAAAGTTTTTATTTAAACTCCAGTTAGTTAACATACAGCGTAACAGTAGTTTTGGGAGTACAATACAGTGATTCAACAATTCTTCTTTTTTCTTTTTTGATTCAACAATTCTTATTTTTTTAATGTTTGCTTATTTATTTATTTTTATTTTTCCGAGAGAGCACAAGCAGGGGAGGGGCAGAGAGAGAGAGAGGGAGACACAGACTGCAAAGCAGGCTCCAGGCTCTGAGCTGTCAGCACAGAGCCCAACACAGGGCTCGAAGTACCCAACCTGGAGGTCATCACCTGAGCCAAAGTTGGACACTTAACTGACTGGGCCACCCAGGCGCCCCTTGATTCAACAATTCTGTACATCACCCAGTGCTCATCACAAGAGGTGTCCCCCTTAATCCCCATCACCTGGTCAGCCCATCCCTCCCCTCTGGTAACCATCAGTTTGTTCTCTGTAGTTGAGTCCGTTTCTTGGTTTGTCACTCTCTCTCTCTTTTTTCCCTTTGCTCATTTGTTTTTGTTTGTGGCACTTTAGTCTTAAGGAGGCAGAGTAGTTAAAAGACATATATACATTGTGCTGGTTTCAGGTAAACATTTGATAATCCAGAAAAAATGAAATCAAAGGTTTCTGATAGGCTTTCTACAGAAAATGAACATCAAATGGGTACTGAGAATTTTCTCCACTGCAAATGTAAATGGCACGTAAAGCTTTCTATGTTCTTGTAAAAGACCCCACTACCTTCAACATATAGAAAGACAGTAGCCTGCCCTAGTCTGCAACCTCTGGATACAAGTAATTTTCCTTACCGTATCAGTTTTACTCAGTGGTGAAATAAAAATCTAAAATTTTGACACTTGCCCAGACATGAAATGTTCCAACTCTCTTTGAATTTTCTATTCATTCTGATTTCCCCTTTTGCAAAGGAATAGATCTACAAGGTTAATAAAAGTTCTACTCGTTTCTGATTGTAAAACTAATCATATATACACACATACATAAACATATACATATACATATATATGAATGCTGATTCAATTTAGCTCAATATTTAGTGATGTTAGCAGAAAGTAGTTAATACAGGGACTATAGTGTGAGGTATACAAAAAAAGATAAGGCAGGGTCATTTTCTCAAGGAGCAAATTCCTTTATATGAAGTGCCAGAGAACATAGGTTTGATAAGAATTATGTATGATGTGGGGCACCTGGGTGGCTCAGTTGGTTAAGTATCTGACTCTTGGTTTCAGTTCACGTCATGATTTCACAGTTCGCTGAGTTTGAGCCCCACCCTGGGCTCCATACTAACAGAGCAGAACCTGCTTGGTGTTCTCTCTCTCTCTCTCTCTCTCTCTCTCTCTCTCTCTCTCTCTGTCTCTCTCTCTGCCCCTCCCCTGCGTGCACGTGCACACTCATGCTCTCTAAAAAAAAAAAAAACAAAAAAACATCATTATGCATGATGTTAATAAACAGACTTGTAATGAAACAAATTTGGATGGCATATTAATCCAGAAGCACCAGACAAGAGAGAAGATCCAACTATTGTAGGGTAGCAATACTCTGCTAAGAAAGCATTCTCCAAACTTTGGCAATACTTTGCTCCGAGAACTCTAGCAGCATTTGGAATACCTAAAAGCAAAACAAAAGCACAACTGAGACAGGAGCTGCCAGGCCTCAATTTTGACCCTACCTCCTCTCTGTTGCTGAATCACCTTAAGATGCAGACGCTGTGTCCACCAGATGACAAATTTGTCTCTGGCAAAGCTTGTAAAATATTTATTAAGACTTCCGCAAACAAGTAAGCTTTTTGCAGCTTACGATCTTTATTATGAAAAAGTAGAATGTCACATGACACGTTTAGCAAGAAAAAAAATTCTGCATCATCACAATCAGACTTTTCTGTGGCAGTAGGAGCTACGAAGTACACTGTGTTGGATTTTTTTCCCCCTGTAGGGATGACTGGAATCCACTTAAATAAAGTTTTTTGATTGACTCACTGGTGATCGTAAGAAATTCAGAGGCAGTGTATGGACAACCATCTGCCCATGCCATTAAAAAAAGTGCATATTTTCGTGCCCAAAAACCCCACTATAAAAAGCAGTAAGTGCTTCTATTTCTTGTTTGTTGTCTTGCCATCTATTGATAACATCTACAAAAGAAAGGTCTTATGTCGTCAGCCAAGTATTAAATAGAGCAATCTACTGGTTAACCGAGACTGTTGGGATATTTTCTCAGAGAAAAGCCTGATGAACATTTGCAATTTTCCTGAAGATTTTCACAAGTCTTTAAAACACAAAAATGAATATGGGGCGCTTGGGTGGCTCAGTCGGTTAAGCGTCCGACTTCAGCTCTGGTCTTGATCTCACAGCTAGTGAGTTCGAACCCGCGTCAGGCTCTGTGCTGACAGCTCAGAGCCTGGAGCCTGCTTCCAGTTCCGGGTCTCCCTGTCTCCCTGCACCTCTCTTTCAAAAATGAATAAATGTTAAAAAAGAAAAAAGTAAAAAGTTTAAAGAAAAGCACAAAAACGAATAAATGCTAAAATATAAATGCCTGGTAGTTAGCTTTTGTCATTGTAATGTTAAGTGCCTGACACTAAGCTTTGATTGTCCAGACCTCCATTTCAAAGACATCTCAGATAAACAGACTGCCAGCTGCACAATAAAAAGTCAGGCTACCCCACACAGGAAGTTCCTCTTTTAGAAAGCCCTGAGTGACCCATATAACTTGAGTGACCCTACTTTCCCTTCCCACGCTTTAATTCCTGCTCTTATGTTTTAAATTCACCAATAAAGAATGAACCCACAAAACCTTAGGTAACCCACCATCACCTGCAATAAAGGCATAACCCCAGTCTGGGCTCTATTTAAGCACCCTGTGCTGTATGGCACTGGACGTGCCATGTCCCCTCTAGGACATGTAAGTAATAAAAGCTTGTTTTTTTCCCAAGATCCCTGATGGCAGTTGTTGAGGTGTCTTACAATCCTAAGAACCACCAGGGCTGATCCAGCCACAACGCTAGCTCAAATATGGCCTCATTACAAGTAATATGCCGCCCAGGTGAATGCCCCCCGGGCGTTTGTAGCTGAGGGCATCGCCATAGATAGGCCGAGACTGACCAAAGCAATATAATAATAACTTGCCTCCAAAAAGTACATCACATAATGCACTGCAACTGTGTAGAATGACCATATCTTTAGGTCATCAATGCTAAAGCATTTTAGAGGTGGCATGTCATAATGCCTGCAGCTTTCAAATGGTTCCACCAAAACACATCACACACACACACTCTGTACCATCCTTCCATGTCTTTTGTCTCTTTGAAAGTTTTCATAATAAAAAGTTGAAATAAGTGCATCACAAATAGAAAAGGTGGGAAGAGTTCAAAAGTGGACAGTAGGGTAAGCATAAAGATAAATAGCAGAGGCTTTTTCTTTTTACGATTAAAAACAAGAGTTTATCGTAATATTGCTTTCTAACAATGCGGAAACTTAAGCTCAAGTTTTTCATCTGTTCCTCAGCTAAACGATGGTCTTCATATAGATCTGTGGCCAAGAGATTCAAAAGTACCTGTGGTTTGAGGTAACAGTTTTTAGAGGCCATAACTGCAAGCAATGAGTCCTCTCAGAGAGTGATGAAAAGCTTATTCAGACAGTCAGACTTTCTGTTACCTTGCTCGTGCCAATACACAAGGACACTGAGCTTGCAGTTGTTGTCTCAAGGTTTTCCTGAATGGAAATACACCATAATCAGCATCTGATACACTGGATTCTGAAACTGCTAATGAAATTCAGCTAAATATTGCGGGGACTTAGACACTAGGTCTTATTAAGCCTGTGCCTTATAACAGCGTAGAGAATTTCCACATCATTTCTTCAGTCGTGAAAGATGGTTTTAGATGACTTGTCACTGCCACTAAGGGAAAAGACTGGTAAATGTCTGAACGTTCTGTATTGCCTGCCTTCCTTACTAGGACTTTTTACTATCTTCACATTTGTTTAATTTATTCTAAAGCTTCTATGTAATTTATTTAGTTGCTCAGAATAGTTTTGCCTGTAGTACTATTCATATCTCTAAGATATCTTACATGTCCATCATTTGAAGCAAGCCCTTTAATTAACGCATTTAACATGTAGATTATTGATTCTAGCTATTGCCTTCAGTATTCCTTGGTACCAAAAAAATGTTAACTATCATTTGTTCATGGTTGCTGCATTAGAAGACAATGTTATGGGGTGCGTAGGTGGCTCAAGTCGGTTAAGCATCCGATTCTTGATTTCATCAGCTCTGGTCATGGTCTCACGGTTTTTGAGTTCAAGCCCCACATCGGGCTCTGCGCTGGGAGCCTGCTTGGAATTCTCTCTCTCCCTTTCTCTCTGCCCCTTCCCTGCTCGTGAGCTCTCTCTCTCAAAATAAACAAATAAACATTAAAAAAAAAATTTTTTTTTTAAAGAAAATAATGTTATAATGGAAACACATCTCTGGCAATTCCACAGCCAACTATTTCAAGGGATAATACTCTAAACCACTCACTAATGTTAGAAAATATTTGTACCTGATTATATTTGCTGAAAACCTAAAACTTATTCATTCTAACACCTCTGGCCAATCAAAGGAGAAATCCAAGCAAAGCCAAAGCAAACACCTTTACTTCTCTGAAGACATTTCCCTCTTCTCATAAAAACAATCAAAAGAGGGGCGCCTGGGTGGCTCAGTCGGTTGGGCGGCTGACTTTGGCTCAGGTCACAATTTCGCGGTCCGTGAGTTCGAGCCCCGCATCGGGCTCTGTGCTGACAGCTCAGAGCCTGGAGCCTGCTTCAGATTCTGTGTCTCCCTCTCTCTCTGCCCCTCCCCTGCTCATATTCTGTCTCTCTCTGTCTCAAAAATAAATAAGCGTTAAAAAAAAATTAAAAAAGAAAACAATCAATCAAAAGAGGGAACAGTCAGTAGTTTTTATTAGCAGAAAATTAATGATGCTTCATATGTTTTGTAGAACTCCATACTCCCGGCACTTGGCCTTAATGGAGTATGGTACACATGCATAGGCTCAAAACAAAAACAAAAAACACCAGTAAGTCAGGTCATCACACAGAGTTGAACAACAGTGGTAAAATTAACTGAAAGAACTAGCTTATTAAATCATATTTGGATCTTATCAAATCAGGAGTCCTCACAAAGCATGTAGACATGCGATTTCATATTTTAAGAGTCTGAAGTAGCTTTTAAGAAATTAGGATGTGAATATAAGCTGTTCCTTTGGGACTGTTCTTTTCCAGTGGTCAAAAGCATCTCAGTTCTGAAGTAATATTACAGACCATATGACTTGATGATATTTTACAATATGTTTAGGAAAAAAAGAACCAGTAGCAATCTAGATTACCAAGGAGTTTATTGCTCAAGTTTCCAGTTGGTAAGGAAAAATTGTTAGTGTTAAGCCATCTAGAGAGCAGCTGGCTACATCCTCACTTAAAACTGTGGGTTTTTTTTATCCTCTCTCTCAAATTATGACAGTAATGTCTAAAGGACGACATATATAGACTAGAAAGGCAAAGACTAAAAAATAAAGGGAAACAGAGATACCTGATAAGACAATGAAAAAGAAAGCAGAAAGTAGAAAAGTGTCACTTAATACCAAGTATGTTTGGGCAAATTAGTTTTTACTGTGCCCATCTTTTCTTATCTATAAATTGGGTATAATAGTTATACAGATTAGAAACATGTGCATAAAAGCTTCTGACATGCAATAATGGCTCAATGAATAGCAGCAGAAATTATTATTCAAATATCTGTGTTCATCTTGACTTCTCAGTTCCAGCAGAATATCCATTTAGTAAAATATGTTCATATTAACTTTGGTAAATCATTATATATACCAGATCCATTGTCTAGAAATTCTTAAATGAACACAAACATATATTAGGACAGTGTAAGCAGTTACAGAGAGGTGAATCAAAGAAAACTTTAAACGAAAAGAATATACCACAAAAGTACACTCACTATGATTACAACTATTAAGATTATATGTGCATACAGGTGGGGGACACAAGAGGACACAGAAAGTTAAGTTGGTAGAGTTACATGACTTTTGCTCCTACTTTAAAGAACTGCTGTTATGCTCTCATTTTACCTTGGTCTCTGACTTCCTCCCATATTACTTTCAACTACTGCCCCCTTAGCTATAGCTATACCAGGCGGAGCCCCTACATGTCCCTTCTATGCCTTTGCTTAGATCAGATCTCCTAATGGCAGTATTCTAGCCCCATCCTTTCTGCCAGTGTAAATTCCTGCCCTTCAAACCTTAATAATGATTCATTTATTTTAAGAAATCTTTTCTAATTGACCCTACTCCCTAGTTACCTTTCCCTTAATCTTCATACTTTCTCCACAACTAGGATCTGACTTGAAGGATAGGTGAATCACAAATCATTCTAAGGTGTGATTTAAGGCTTCTGAATTACAAAGGAATATTTGGATGGAATATTCCTTCTTAAAGTTTTATTTTAAAAGAATCCTTATAAAGGCTTTCATAGGCTCACTCAAAATTTTGGTCCTGCTCAATCTAACTCTGTTCCATAATGACAAAATTTCTTAGTCCCTAAATTTCCTCTGTTATATAGCCTTTAAGCTGAGAAGGAAATAATATATGTAACAAGTACCAAGTCTCTAGCATTCTTCCTAAGCTTTAGTGAGAAGTGAGCCATCAGTGAGAGATGGGATGAAAATCATAGGTTACAGGGAATCAGAATACAGAGATTCAAATATTGAGTCTGCAATTTATGATGTTATGTTAGGCAAATCGCTTAAGACTCAAATCCCTTTTAAACGGTAAAGTTGAATTTAAAATTCCTACTTAGCAGGATAGAAATCCAGATAAATAAGTCAGATAATATGACTGAATGTTTGGTAAACTGTTTGATAATTATCATGTTACTAGATATTTTCACAGATGGTTAAAGAGTTAAAATTTTAGGAGCGCCTGGTTGGCTCAGTCGGTCAAGTGTCTGATTCTTGGTTTTGGCTCAAGTCATGATCTCAGTCATGAGGTCAAGCCCTATATCAGGCTCCTTGTTGGGCATGGAGCCTGCTAAAGATTCTCTCTCTCCCTCTCCCCTGCTTGTATGCATACACACTCTCTCTCTCTCTCTCAAAAAAAAAAAAAAAAAAAGAGTGAAAAATTTAAATTAAAGGATATCAAAAACCAAGAAGGCCAACTACTAGTAGAAATAAGGTATCAATGTACTAAATATGCAACAACTGAAGAATAATTTAAAGGTATAGAGTGCTATGGAGATTTTTGATAACACATTATTACATTAGCCCATTCCTTTATTTCTAAAATAGACATTTTTGAAAGTGCTTTGGTTCTTAAAATGATATGTAAGTTTTCACCATATAAATTTAAAGTTTATATGGACTTTAAGGATCTAAAAGCCTTAGGTTAGACTACCTGTAGCTTAACATCTTCTCTAAAAGAGAAGCTCAACTAAAAGGAAGTAACTTTTTTTGCTGTTTATTTTTTTAATTTATCCAAGTTAGTTGGTATATAATGCAACAATGATTTCAGGAGCAGATTCCTTAATGCCCCTTACCCATCTAGCCCATCCCCTCCTCCCACAACCCCTCCAGCAACCCTCTGTTCTCCATATTTAAGAGTCTCTTATGTTTTGTCCCCCTTCCTGTTTTTATATTATTTTTGCTTCCCTTCCCTTATGTTCATCTGTTTCCTATCTTAAACTCCTCATAGGAGTGAAGTCATATGACATTTGTCTTTCTCTGACCAATTTCACTTAGCATAATACCCTCCAGTTCCATCCATGTAGTTGCAAACGGCAAGATTTCATTCTTTTTGATTGCTGAGTAATCAAAAAGAAGGTATATATGTATATACTACATCTTCTTTATCCATTCATCCATCAATGGACATTTGGGCTCTTTTAATACTTTGGCTAATGTTGATAGTGCTGCTATAAACACTGGGGTGCATGTGTCCCTCTGAAATAGTATGCCTGTATCCTTTGGATAAATACCTAGTAGTGTAATTGCTGAGTCATAGGGTAGTTCTATTTTTAATTTTTCGAGGAACCTCCATACTGTTTTCCAGAGTGGCTGCACCAGTTTGCATTCCCACCGGCTGTGCAAAAGAGATCCTCTTTCTCTGCATCCTCACCAACATCTGTTGTTGCCTGAGTTGTTAATGTTAGCCATTCTGACAGGTGTGAGGTGGTATCTCATTGTGGTTTTGATTTGTATTTCCCTGATGATGAGTAATGTTGAGCATTTGTTAGTGTGTTGGTTGGCCATCTGGATGTCTTCTTTGGAGAAGTGTCTATTCATGTCTTTTGCCCATTTCTTCACTGGATTGTTTTTTGGGTGTTGAGTTTGATAAGTTCTTTATAGATTTTGGATACTAACCCTTTATCTGATACATCGTTTGCAAATATCTACTCCCATTCCATCAGTTGCCTTTTTAATTTTGTTGATTGTTTCCTTCACTGTGCAGAAGCTTTTTATTTTGAAGAGGTCCCAATAGTTCATTTTTGCTTTTGTTTGCCTTGCCTCCAGAGACGTATTGAGTAAAAAGTTGCCTGCGCCAAGTTCAAAGAGGTTTTTTTGCCTGCTTTCTCCTTGAGGATTTTGATGGCTTCCTGTCTTACATTTAGGTCTTTCATCCATTTTGAGTTTATTTTTGTGTACGTGTAAGAAAGTGGTCCAGGTTCATTTTTCTGCATGTCGCTATCCAGTCTTCTCAGCACCACTTGAAGAGACTGTCTTCCACCGGATATTCTTTCCTGCTTTGTCAAAGATAAGTTGGCCATATGTTTGTGGGTCCATTTCTGGGTTCTCTATTCTGTTCCATTGATCTCAGTGTCTGCTTTTGTGCCAAGAAGTAACTTTTCTAAGGTGAATGAGGAATCAGCTATGAAAAATTTCAGTCATAAGCAAAGACTTACATTGACTTTATATGTTTAGAATTTCAAATTTCTTATCCATTTTATCCTTAAAAAATTATTTTAAAATGTTTATTTTTGAGAGAGAGAGAGAGAGAGAGAGAGACAGCGTGAGCAGGGGAGGAGGAGAGAGAGAGAGAGAGAGGGAGACAGAATCCGAAGCAGGTTCCAGGCTCTGAGCTGTCAGCACAGAACCTGATGCGGGGCTCAAACCCACAAGCCATGAGATCATGACCTGAGCCAAAGTCAAATGCTTAACCAACTGAGCCACCCAGACACCCCTCCATTTTCTCCTTTAACAAAGAGTTGGGTGTGTTTAAGAGATGCCTCTCCATTTTCTCAACAAGGAGTTGAGTTGCTTTACAAAGGCAAGTTGAGTGTATTTCCTGTTGGCATTTTCACCAACATATTATATGACAACTGTCCAAAATGATTTATCTACTTTAGCTTTATGTTCCATTCCATATCCTGCTCCTTAATAACTTTAAACTTAAGTCAAGTAATAGCTCCAACAATGTAAGTCAGACAAATTTTATGAATGGACAAGAAAAGTAAACTTGGGTCTAGAGATGATTATTACTGGATCACCAACAAACAGATTTTGAGTTTTACATACTGGAAAAGCCTCTGATTTTACCTTCCCACAGGTATGTGTCTGCTTTCATTTGGCCCCAAAATGAAAGCAGTTATCTGTATAATTCCCCTAGTGCCCCATCAATGTAATCTTACTGTTGCAAATTTGTTAAACCCTTTTCTTTTCTTTTATACTATAACCAACACAAAAAAATGGCTTCCTGAGTGACATTAACTCTAAGCTCTGGTTCAGTGCCAAATGGAGTTAGCTTACCTGCCAATTATGTCTTGAAGTAGCAACTACAAGGGGCATTGAAATAAGGTAGTATAAAAACCCAATCAGCCAGAGAGAAGGGCACCAGCAGGAAAGGGCAGGTAAATCTCTTTCCTCAAGTTAAATTGACCCGGTTGTCACGTCTGCTAATCAATCCTAAATACACAGTTCCCAGGCAGGAAACCATTTCATTTGTCATTTATCGAAGGAGGCTCTCCTTGGCTGGGTTCCAAGTCAACAGGAACTCACAAATCTCTCTCCCGGAACTGCATTTCCTGGTTTAGGCTGGTTCTGAATACAATCAGATCCTGTGGCGAAGTAATCAGTAAGCTAAACAGTCATGGAAACCAGAGGCTTATCAAAGCAAAGTTGGGATGATCTACTCTTAGCTCTTTATTCTTTTCCAAATGAGTCAATAATATCTGATATGATAGTAATCCAGGGCGAAGGGCATGGTACTTTCTCACAAAAGGTTCATAAAGAGTAGAAACCAGTTACTTAGAAATATTCGTAGAAGTTAGAGCTTAATTTAAGGTGAGTTTGGGAAGACTGCTTGGAGTTAGAGAAGTATAAAGATATAGAAGAACATATTAGGATAGAAAAGTGGCATCAACAAGTATATAGAAGAGGAAATGTGAATGTTAAGTCTTCTGGCTGAAGCAAACACGTATGTAAGAAAGACAGAAGATATGACATTAAATTTCTAGCTATAAAACCTGAAAGGAAAAACTCAGGATTCAGGACAAAGAGCCTGCTTAGGATTCTCTCTCTTCCTCCCTCTGTCTGTCTCTCTCTGTCTGCCCCCAACCCCATGCATGTGCCTGCCCTCTCTTTCTCAAAATAAATAAATAAACTTAAAACTATATACACAAACATATATGTACTTTTGGTTATGATGATTTAGTGGACCATTCTACACTTTGCAAATGATAAAAGTATGTGTCAGCAACTTTTTGGAGGCTTTATTCTACATCTTCATTAATTCATGCCCTTTTCAATTCCACAGGACGGAGGCTGCCTACACTCCCTTGTCTCTTGTTTCTTGTGGCATGAAGTAACCATACTAAGCTGATGAACAGAGACGTGGTTGAATACAACCACAAACAGGCAAGAAAATGGATGGTTGGGAGGAAGAGTGGGGTAGGTTTCCTCTATTCATGAACGCTTCCTCTCATATTTCAGATCTAGGCAAGTCTTACAGAGAAGGAAAGTAGACAGTCTTACACCTCCAAACATCAACCTAGCTGCTGGTCTTTCCATCACTTTACTGAATTTGGTCCTCAGGGCTTTTCCATTGCAAACAAGTCCCTTATAAAATGCAAATACCTCCCCAGAAAGGAGTTATGGCTACAGTATTAGTTACCACCTCAATATATAATGATTAAAACTAGCTTCAGCAATTTTAAAAAACATTAGAATATATTTCTCCCCGCAAAAGATTCTATAGTCAAATATGCTTGAGAAACAGCATAGTATAGCTCCCTCTTGTAGACTCACAGTGCACATTAGCATTGAAAAAGCACTTAAGTCCAGTGGTAAAATTTTTAAAAAAGTATTTTCAAACCTCTTTAACTACCAAACCCTATTTCCCCTACAGAACACATATTAATATATTTAAGATATGAGTATTTTTTATTGTTTTATTTTTATTTTTAAAGTTTGAGAGAGAGACAGAGAGAGAGAGAGAGAGAAACAGTGAGCATGCAAGTGGGGAAGGGACAGAGAGAGAGAGAGAGAGAGAGAGAGAGAGAGAATCCCAAGCAGACTGTGCACTGTCACTCCAGAGCCTGATGCAGGGCTCAATCCCACAAAACTGTGAGATCATAACCCGAGCTGAAATCAAGATTTGGACACTTAACAGACTGAGCCATCCAGGTGCCCCTAGTTAAGAGTATTTTTTTTTAGAACACAGTTTGAAAAACACAAAAGTAAAACAAATCGATTAATAATAAGGCACCAAAGATATGTTTAGGGCAGAGTGCATTAGGAAGGATGACAGGAGGTGGGAAAGCAAAGACAGGTCTTTTCTACTTCATAATTTTGTTCAAAAACATCATGCCATTTGTTGCAGGTTCCTGGTTTAAAAGACAGACCCTAAAGTAAGGATGTATGGTCCATTCTATAATTATTTGTCCTTTTCTGAACAGTATCAACCTCAAGCCCATTCCTAGAACACAAAGAGTTCTCTGTACCACCCATTTGCAAAATGGCCATGTGACCAAAAGGAGTTGAACGAAGCAGAAAGCTAAATATACCTCAGGATTTTTAAGTTTCTTCCCACTACATAGAGCAGTTAAGAGTCAGAAATTAAAGGACCTGGTGAATGGCAGACCATGTTTATAAATGATCATCTTTGTGCCATGTGATCAAATGCAACTTAACTTACCAGCTCTGCAATTCAGCAAAAGCTTGTTTCATTTTCTTAATGGAAGCATCCATCTCTTCTTTAACTACAACTCGATACCGTGCGAGAGACACTGTACAGCGCTGGAGGTCTTTCACAGATTTTTCAATATTGGAACCTTGGGAAGAAAACCCAAGGATTAATATAAAAAAAGGAGCACAAGTAACCTGAAAGTTAGATATGAACACCTAAGCATGTAAAGTAACAAATGTCATGTGGACTAAAAATGTTTCCTTAATGGCCACCTTCCTCACCAAAAAATTGATGTTTTCATAGATTTTTGTTTTTAACTAAGTATCCTGGCTAAGATGGAGTACTAGGAGTTGGATTTACCCTCCTGTCTTACACAACTAAACACACACACAGACAAAACATATGAAACCTGGTTTTCAGACAATAGACGATAGACAGTACTTTTTCCCTGAGAAAAGACACAAATGAAGTGAGGCCTACGATTGCCTCAACTTACTGCCATGAAAGAGTTTCCAGGCTGCAGTGCAAGGAGGAGAAATCCTAATCCTGAATTGAGAGGACAGAGCTAAGAACTTGGGGAGGCCAAGGTGGTTAGAATTCTAAGGGCAGAATACTAGAGAGGAAAGAGCTACACAAAGATGAGAAAATTGTACAGAGATCTGCAGGGGATTCTGAATGCATCGGTGTGAGGAAACTACCTGAGACAGGAAAAAGAACCACTGGAAAGGAATACGCAGAACAAGCCTCAGACCTCACCCAGCCCACAAATAGTTCATGTTCACACCAGCCAGAATAGGGCACCAGGTAGAACACCTGGAAGGGTACTCCCTCAGTAATGAGACAAAATTAGCTCTCAGGGCTATTCTAGTTCCACCTAACAAAGCTTAAAAACAAGCCTCAAACTGTTACCAAATAGTCCCAGAACAAATCATAAGAGTACTTAAATAAAACACAAAAACTATCTAGCAATCGACAAAGCAAAATTCACAATGTCTGGCACCCAATAAAAAATTACTAGGCATACAAAGAGGCAGACAAACATGATCCATAATGAAAAATCAACTAACAGAAACAGATGCAGAAATGTCATAGATGTAGAGTCAAGTAAATAAAGACCTCAAAACAGCTGATACAATCAGATACCGTAAGTTCAAGAAGGCAGAGAAAAGCATAAACATGTTAAGGAGAGACATGGTCGATCCTTTAAAAAACCCAGCTGAACCTCTAGAGGTGAAAAAAGACAATGTCTGAGATGACAATTTCACTGGATAGGATTAACAGCAGATTAGAAACTGTTAAAAAAAAGATTAATGAATTTGACAACAGCAACTTCAGAAACTATCCAAAATGAAGTAAAGTATTTGAGTACCAGTGTTTCAAAACTCTCTAAATGACAGGGTTTGGACTATAATTCACCATGCAGGCATTACAAAATTAATAAAATTCTCTGTGTAGTAGTTCGAAACATTGTATGTGGATAAGCCAACTTTATAGGTAAAGATAAAATATATTTACCACCCAACATATTCTAATCAGTTTCCAAAAGTTCTACCAACCTTTCTATATTCACCAATGTCAAAGTTATATATACAATTTATAGGTGAAATCATAGATCTAAGAAGTTTAATGTGCCAAGATATAGATTTCCAATTTTTTATTTAAATTCTTCCTCATCGTAACTTGATTTCTTTCCAAATCTAAAAAGCTTTCAAGCCTTGTGCTTTTCTTTTTGCTTGACTGAGTATTTTTGATGTGCTTTCTGCACCAAGCTGAGGGTCATGTTAGATTTAAAAGGAAAGCTTCACTAATTAAATTTAGCTCATGTGGAATAAATAATTCAATAAAGAGCTACAGGTTACAAGTGTCTTTTACATTTCTGTTTTGTACATTTAGTGGAGTGGACCATGATGCTTTAGATGTATGACACTCAGAGGGGCTATCATCTCTACCTGTTTAATTACTGGCTGATTATTTAAATGATGAGTATAGTGAAAAAAAAAATCAAATAACTACCACCAGTCGATACTGCACACTCACTTAAGAGGAAACGATCTTGTTTAAAGCTACAGTCTGACAGATATTAGTAAGCGCATGAAGTTGTGAAGAGAAATGAAAATATTTCTTTAAAACGTCATGTCAGAGTTGGCAGAGCTTTTTACTATTAAATCAACCAGGAGATAAAAATGAAGGAAACAGTACAAAAATGTTGTAGTAAAGCAAATAAAAGAAACAAGTTACTGTTAGTAGAAAAGTCATTCTGGCCAGTAGAGTTTGACTTTCATTCACTAAAAGGATCCCTGTCATTGTAACAAGACTGTACAGCATCTAAAATACTATCAGACTCCAACTGTGTACAGGGAGTTAGGGAAGGGTAGTTGCTGCCTCAAAAACAGAAAAAGTATTACCTGCTAACCTCTGAGATCTTATCTGAGGAACAAGGAGAAAATTTGCCCTCTCTAGCCAAAAGCACAATTTTTTTTTTTTTGTTTTCTCTCAAAGGTAGCCTTCTGATTTACCTAGCTTTTTGTTGGTGGAAGAGAGTGGAAAATCTTCCATCCCCAGATTTGAAAACTGAGGTGCTGTGGTAGGTCTTGAGAAAGATTTCGCAGCATTCCTATTTTGTTGAGAATTCTGGGTAGACTGCATAGTCAAAGACTTGGGCTCAAAATCAGAGATGCCATTCTCCAGCATGGACCCTGTCAAAGAAAGGCCAGTATTTTAGAGTAAAAGTTAGGAGGAAATCAATCAAGCAGTCTTAAGTATAAACAAATAAAAAAGGTAAAAATGTTTCAGGTAAAACTATGCCTCTGAAAGGTTATGAACAAAAACAACTGACAAAATAGAACAAAGAGCAGAATCAGTTGGACGAGACTATCAGGAGCTTCTGGCTCAGCCCTAAACTTCATCCTGAATGAAAAGGATGAGTCTGGGTTAACCCATCTCAAGATAAGCTAGCTTGTTCCCTGTACCTTGGTAGCTCTGGGCACAAGGAAGCACTAATTTCTTATAGCTTCTGTAAGTTATATTGAGGAAAAAAGAGTTTTACACTGTTCCAGGGAAGGAAGAGTTTTATTATTAATCTATTTATTTATTAAGTTTTTAAAAAAAGTTATCTCTACACCCAACGTGGGGATCGAACTCACAATATTCAAATCAGGAGTTGCATGCTCCACCAATGGAGCCAGCCAGGTACCCCAAGAGTTTTAAAAGCTTTAGGGAAAGCACAAAGAGTTAGGATATCAAAGAAGAGCTAGCTCAGGAAAAAAAAAAAAAAAAAAAAAAAAAGGAAGCCACTGACTATCTTTGGTTTATTTGAGGTTATAGCGTAGGTGCTATATTTTTCTCTAAGTCTTTTTGTGTGTGCAAGCTAATCAATAAAAGAACATCTGAGAAGTACAGAACAACTTTTAAATTGTCATTACATAATAACTCTAGCAGCAACAGAGCAAGTGGAAATGGATTAACAACCAAGTAATTAAAAAGCCAATTTTAAAAGACATATTCCCAGTATCTTCCCAACATTCATCAAAATGGTTAATAAAACAAAAAATGTGCAAGATATTTGAATTGACAACATTAATCTTAATTCTTTACTAGAAAACAAATGTGGGACAATAAAAACCAACAGTCTACTTCTCATGAAAGCCATGGGATTACAGTTACTATTATATATTCCTCACTGTGTTGGGCCCTAAAATAGTAACATCAACATCAATTCATCATCATCATTGTCCTTAATAATAAGCAATTTAAAAAGTCTTAAGGTCACCTTCTATAATCTCTAACTACTGAGGGATTATTATGTTAAAAGATTTCCACAAGACTGACTTAAACTAAAATTAAAATATAAGACAATGGAATAACAACTATATTTTCTAGGCCTTTGGTAACTACAGTTGACCCTTGAACAATGTGGGGGTTAAGGGCACTGACCCCCTCCCTTGCAGTTGAAAATCTGTATATAACTTTGACTCTTCCAAAACTTAAGCCTACTGTTGATCAGAAGCTTTACCAATAACATACAGTCAATAAACATGTTTTGTATTTTATATGTATTATATCCAATATTCTTACAATAAAGTAAGCTAGAGAAAAGAAAATGTTATTAAGAAAACCATTGGGGAAAAAAATCATTAGGAAGAGAAAATATATTTGCAGTACTGTATTATATTTTTTCGGGGAAAAAAATCCACAAATAAGTGGACCTGCATAGTCCACACTGCGTTGTTCAAGAATCAACTGTACAAAATTTGACTCTTTCATATAAAAGGCAACAAAAACTAAAAAATAAAAGACTAACTAAATTCAATTTATTGATTGCTTTTTCAACCAGGAAGCCCCTATATTTTTCAACAGAAAACAACTTTTCAAAGACCTGTTAATAAACTCACCTGTTCTATCCAGCACATCTGGTGTAGAAGACTCAGGATCTTCCAATTCTCTGGCATCTATTGAAAGTGTCTCCATACCTTCACTGAGTGAGTCCACAGACTCAGTATCATTGATGGCACCGTTGACATGGTAACCATTAATACCACCTTTCTCTGAAGAAGGCACAGTCTGTTCCTCTTGAATGGAAACCGATTTACTGGAATCTGGGATACTGTTACTTGCTTCTGCTGTAGGCTTTGGTTTGCTTTTCTTCTTTTTGTTCTAATGGTTATTCAAGATTTGAAAAAAAAGAAAAGAAAAAGAAGACCCCACAACCCAGAGAAGTAACTCTAGCTACCCAAAGGCAATCAATGTTATTAATTTCTCGTATGCCCTCCCCAAAATTGAACACATTATTGTATATTTTGAACTACTGACTAAAATAAGTATGTAAAATACTTTGGATAAACTCAAACACATAAATATAAAAAATGTATGCATGGAAAAACCCACCAAATCAAAAGATAAATTATAAAATGTGAAATACGTCCAACTTATATACAAAAAGTTAAATTTATACACAGCTCTAACAAAAAACAAACAAAACAACAGCCCAATAGAAAAAAATGGTGTAGGATACAAACACATGGAATGAAGTGCAACCTCAGTCTAATAAGAGACATAAATTAAAACTGCACTGCAGAGGATTCTGGGACAATGACAGAGGAGGAAGCACTAGTAATCTGTCTCACTAGACAATAATTACACTGGCAGAATCTGTGTAATGTAACTATTTTGGAACTCTGGAGTCTACTGAAGACTTAAAATTTGCAGGTGAAGACCTCGACAGTAAATCGTGGTTAATCTCAGTCAGTATCAGCTCCTCTCATAGAAGCAGTTACCTTAGGGTGCAGGCAGCTGTGCACCTGTTCTTGGAGCAGCTCGCACACATTGTGGGAGCCAGGGCAGACAAAAAGGACCCTGTCCTCCAAATTTTGGGGATCTGCACTCTGATCCCTGCTGCTTTTTTTGATCACAGGAGTGTAGACAAAGAGTCAGGCATCCATTGTTATTGCACCTCCTCCCATTGTTGTAAGCCCTGCCAGCTTTGGCTGAGTGACTTCCAGGGAAATAAAAAGAGCAGTGCCCCCAGAAAGCAAACAATAATAAAAAAATAGCAAATCCTGAGGAAGGGGCAGAATCTGATTTCCAAAGTTATCACATTATTAGATTCAAATGTCCAGTTTTTCAACATAAAATCACAACTACAAAAAACAAGTATGATCTACTTAAAGGGAAAAAATCAACTGCCTTTGGTAACCAGAAGGGAGGTGGATAGGGGGATGGGTTAAGTAGGTGATGAAGATTAAAGAGTGCACTGGATGATATATGGAAGTGTTGAATCACTATATTGTACATCTGAAACTAATATTATGCTGTATGTTAACTGGAATTAAAAAAAAACAAACAACTGTCTTAAAGATACTCAAAAAATTAAAAGAAGATCTGGACAAAGCCAAGAAAACAAAGTATGAACAAAATGTAAATGTCAATAAAGAGATAGAAAACCTAAAAGAAATTAGTTAAGAGGGGTGCCTAGGTGGCTCAGTTGGTTAAGTGTCTGACTTCGGCTCAGGTTATAACCTCAGGGTTTGTGAGTTAGAGCTGAGAGCCTGCAGTCTGCTTTAGATTCTGTGTCACCCTCTCTCTCTGAATGCCCCCCCACCCCACTGCCCTGTTTGCACTCTCTCTCAAAAAATACATTAAAAAATCCATAAGGGGCGCCTGGGTGGCTCCATAGGTTGAGCATCCGACTTCAGCTCAGGTCATGATCTCGTGGTTCATGAGTTCAAGCTCCACATTGGGCTCTATGCTGACAGCTTGGAGCCTGGAGCCTGCTTCAGATTCTGTGTCTCCCTCTCTTTCTGCCCCTCCCCTGCTCACACTGTCTCTGTTTCTCTCAAAAATAAATAAGCATTCAAAACAAAAACAAACAAGTGATTTCACTTATTAAAAAAACATTAAAAAATAAGTAATTAGGAAATACTGGAGTTAAAAAATAGAATAACTGAAATTTTAAAATTCACTAGAAAGATTCAAAGGCAGATTTCAGCAGCAGAAGAAAAAAAATCTGTGAACTTGAAGATTGGAGAATGCAAATTGTAAAGTCTGAGGAAGAGGAAAGAAAAAAAAATTGAAGAAAAGTGAATAGAATCTAAGGGACCTGTGGGACACCAAAAAGTAGACCAATATACACATCATGAAAGTCTGAAAAGAAGATAAAGGGACAGAAATAATATCTGATGATATCTGAAAAAGAAATACTGGCTGAAAACTTCCCAAATTTAATGAAAAACATGAATATAAACACCCAAGAAGCCTAATTAACTCTAAGTAAGATGAACTCAAGGAGATTCACACTGAGACACATTATAATCAAACTTTCAAAAGACAGAATCTCGAAAGCAGCAAGAGAGAAGTCACTCATCACATACAAGGAATCTTCAATAAAATCATCAGATTTCATCAGATTTCTCATCAGAAACATGAAGGCCAGAAGGCAGTACGTGGATATACTCAAAGCGCTGAAATAGAAAAGTATGGTCAACCAAGAATCCTATAACTGGCAAGACTATCCTTCAAAAGTGAAGGAGAGGGGTGCCTGGGTGCCTCAGTTGGTTAAGTGTCTCACTCTTGATTCTGGCTCTGGTCATGATCTCACAGTCTGTGAGACTGAGCCCCGCATGTCAGACTTCGTGCTGGTCATGGAGCCTGCTTGAGATTCTCTGTCCCTCTCCCTTTAATCCTCCCTGCTCATGTACTCTTTCACTTCCTCTCAAAAAATTTAAAAAAAAATTTTTTTTAAGTAAAGGAGAAATTAAGATATTCCTAGATAAATAAAAGCTGAGGAAGTTCATGACCACCAGATCTGCCCTATAAGAAATGTTCAAAGGAGTCCTGCAACATAAAATGAAAGGACACTAGTCAGTAATTTTAAGCCATATGAAAAAATAAAAATCTCAGTAAAGGTAAGTACATGAGCAATTATAAAGGCCAGCATTATTATAATGGTTTGTAACTACATATTTGGTTTTCTGCATAATTTAAGAGACTAATATGTTAAAAAAAAAACTATTAATCTAAAATCTACTTTGGTTTGTAACTCCAGATCTTATTTGTACATAATTTAAGACACTAATGCATTTAAAATTTTTTTAATGTTTTATTTTTGAGAGAGAGAGAGAGACAGAACTCGAGAGGGGAAGGGCCAGAGAGAGAGGGATACACAGAATCCGAAGCAGGCTCTAGGCTCCGAGCTGTCAGTACAGAGCCCAAGGCGTGGCTCGAACCCGGGAACTGCGAGATCATGACCTGAGCCAAAGTCGGACGCTCAACCGACTGAGCCACCCAGGCGCCCCATGAGACTAATGCATTTAAAAGAATTATTAGTTTGGGGCACCTGGGTGACTCAGTTGGTTAAGCATCAGACTTCAACTCAGGTCATGATCTTGAGGTTCATGAGTTCAAACCCTGCATCCGGCTCACAGCAGTCAGTGTAGAGCCCACTTTGGATCCTCTGTCTCCCTCTCTTTCTGCCCCTCCCACACTATTACTCTCTCTGTCTCTCAAAAATAAACATTAAGAAAATAAAAATAATAAAAAAATATAAGTAAATAAAAATAAAAGAATTATTAGTTTATGCTTTGGGGAACACAATGTATTAAGATCTAATTCTGTGACATCAACAACCAAAAGAAGTGGGGATGGAGCTGTAAAGGAACAGAGTTTTTGTATGTTATTGAATATAAACTGGTATAATTTCAAATTAGTGTTAAAACTTTAGGATATTAAATGTAATCTCCATAGTAACCACAATGAAAATAGCTATAAAATATACACAAAAGGAAATGAGAAAAGAACTCAAACTTCAGTATAAATACAGATTAAACTCAAAAGAAGACAGTAATGCAAAAAATGAGGGATAGAAAAAAGTTAAAAACAAATGGAAAACAAATAGCACAATGACAGAAGTCCTTCCTTATCAGTAATTACTTTAAAGGTAAACTGATAAAACTCTACAATCAAAAGACAGAGATTGACAAAATGGATAAATACACATGATCCAACTATATGCTGTTTACAAGAGACTCACTTTAGATTCAAAGACACAAATAGACTGAAAGTGGAAGGATGGAAAAATGTATTCCATGCAAATAGTAACCAAAAGAGAGCTGGGGCTATTAATATAGCCTTTAGACTTTAAATAAAGCCTATAGACTTTAAATTAAAAAAGGTTATAAGAGACAAAGAAACATATTATGTATTAATAAAAGGCTTAATACAGCAAGAAGATATAACAATTATAAACATGTGTATACCTAATGACAGACTATCAAAATACGTGAAGCAAAACCCAGCAGAATTAAAGGGAAAAACGGTTGTACAATAATACTTGGAGACTTCAATATCCTACTCACAACAATGGACAGAACAACCAGACAGAAGATAAGTAAAGAAACAGAGGATTTAAACAACATGACAGGGGTGCCTGGGTGGCTCAGTCGGTTAAGCGTCCGACTTCGGCTCAGGTCACGATCTCGCGGTCTGTGGGTTCGAGCCCCGCGTCGGGCTCTGTGCTGACAGCTCAGAGCCCGGAGCCTGTTTCAGATTCTATGTCTCCCTCTTCCTCTGACCCTCCCCTGTTCATGCTCTCTCTCTCTGTCTCAAAAATAAATAAATGTTAAAAAAAAATTTAAAAAAACCCAACAACATGACAGACCAACTAGATCTAACAGACATAAACAGAACACTCTACCCAACAAGAGCAGCATAGCACGTATGCTCTTCTTGAATGTACATGGTACATTTTTCAGGATAGACCATACATAAGGATACAAATGAAGTTTCAACAGATATTTTAAAAAGATATGTATCATACAAAGTGTCTTCTCCGACCAAAATGGGATAAAGTGAGACATCAACAAAAGGACAATTGGAAAATTCATATTATGGAAATTAGCACATTTTTAAAATTTATGTCTCTTTAAAAAATGTTTATTTTTAGAGAAAGAGAGAGAGAGAAAGGAGAGAAGGAGAGACAGAATGTGAATGGAGGAGGGACAGAGAAAAGGGAAAGAGAGAATTCCAAGCAGACTCCACCGTGTCAGCACAGAGCCTGATGAGGGGCTTGAACTCACAAACCATGAGATCATGACCTGAGCTGAAACCAAGAGTCGGATGCTTCACTGACTGAGACACCCAGGCGCCCCTGGAAATTAGCACATTTTTAAAGAACAAATGGATCAAAGAAGAAATAACAAGGGGAATTAGAAAATACTTAGAGATGAATGAAAATGAAAATATCACATACCAAAACTCAAAGAGTACAGCAAAAGTGATGCTAAAGGGGAAACTGCTAACTGTAAATGCTGACATTAGAAAGTATTTATATATATTATATATATATCTTACATATAATCTCAAATTAGCAACTTAACTTTGCAGTTAAGGAACTAGAAAAGAACAAACTAAAACCCAAAGCTAGTAGAAGGAAGGAAATAATAAAGATCAGAGCAGAGATAAATGAAATAAAGAACAGAAAAGCAATAGAGAAAAATCAATGAAACCAAAAGCTGAATCTCTGAAAAGATCAACACAACTGACAAACCTTTAGTTAGAAAGGCTAAGAAAAAAAAAAGAGAGAAGACCCAAATTACTAAAATCAAAAATGAAAGTGGTGATATTACTATAGATTCTACAAAAATAAAAAGGATTACAAGAGAACACTTTGAATAACTGCATGCCAACAAAGAAACACAAAACCTACCAAAACTAAATCATGAAGAAATGTAGGAAATACGAACAGACCTATAACTAGTAAAGAGACTGAATCAGTCATCGAAAATCTCCCAACAGGGGCACCTGGTGGCTTAGTCAGTTAAGCATCCAACTTCGGCTTAGGTCATGATCTCATGGTTCACAAGTTCGAGCCCTGCACTGGGCTCTGCACTGACAGAGTGAGGCCTGCTTGGGATTCTCTCTCTCTGCTCCTCCCCCACTCACGCTTTCTCTCTCTCAAAATAAATAAACTTAAAAAAAAATCTCCCAACAAAGAAAAGCCCTGGATGCAATGGTTTCACTGGTGAATTCCACCAAACACAGAAGAACTAATAACAATTTTCAAAAATTTCCAAAAATTGATGTACTATAGTATCATTTTTCATTTTGGACTAGCAAAGGTCAAAAAGAGTTGACAGGGTTGAGAATATGGAGAAACAAACATTCTCCTATACTACTTTGTGGGAACGCAAAGTGGTACTCTCTATGGTCATCTGGTATGGTAGTATTTATCAAAATTACAAATGCACATATCCTTTGATCCAGCAATTCCACTTCTAGGAATTTATCCTAGGCGATACTGACACATGTACAAAATTATATATAAGGTTATTCACTGAAATACTGTTAATAGTAACAAAACATTGGCAATGACCCAAATGTTGATCAATAAAGGACTGGTTAAATAAATTATGGTGCATCCAAGCAGCAGAATGACTATACATCCTTAAAAAGAACAAGACAATTCTTTATATGTTGACATGGAATACACTCTAAAATATATTACACGAAAAAAAGAGCAGGCAAAGAGAAGAATATATATTCATGTTTGCTTATATATGCATAAAGTATCCCAGATAATACATAAGAAATCGGCAATACTGTTTACCTCTGGGGTGGGAAGCCAAATGGCTGGGGAATAGGGAAGGGATAAAGATGTTTCGGTGTATTATCTTTTATAGCTTTGAATTTTGAGCCACATGAATATATTACCTATGAAAATAGAAAAATTAAACAAAAACTCCTTTGCCTTTTACCTTGACAAACAACAGCTCTAGTAGAAATCTTAATTCTATTTGTAAGACTAGGGGCCCCTGGGTGGCTGAGTCAGTTGAGCGTCCGACTTCGGCTCGGGTCATGGTCTCACAGTCTGTGAGTTCGAGCCCCATATTGGGCTCTGTGCTGACAGCTTAGAGCCTGGAGCCTGCTTCGGATCCTGTGCCTCCCTCTCTCTCTGCCCCTCCCCTGCTCATGCTCTGTCTCTCTCTGTCTCAGAAGTGAATAAAAACATTAAAAAAAAAAAAAACTAGACTGACATTACTGAATCAATTTTTCCCCAATCCCTTTTATCCCACCAAACGTTTTCGATGGCCCTAACAGGAGCACTGCGGGTATTCTAGATATAATTGTCTCCTCCCCACAGCTTTCATTTCTTTCTCTTAACTACTTTCCTCCATGTGAACTAAGTTTTCACATCACTGCTCCGCATATATGATAACTATCTTAGTAACTGCTCATGGTCACATCCTATTGAATTAATCCCAACAGTTAACCAGACTGGATTTGGGCATTTGGGATGGTCAAACTGAAGCCATTTTTCTTTCTTTAAATTTTAAGAAATTTATTTGTCTCCAACATATGCTTTTCCAGCTTCAAGTATACCTTATATCACTAATAACTTATTATCCTGGGGCAATAAATTAATACACTGCTGTTCTTCATAGCACACATAGCTATTTATATTGGGTGAAAAAAATGGGAAGAAGTTAAGCAAATAATCAAAATTACAGATATGGAGAGCGCTTCAGGGGAATCAGTAGAAGTACTAGGTTCCACTTGGAAAACATTTCAAGAGTCATTAGGGCCAAACCTGGTTTGGTCAAGACCTAACAGAACTCCTAATGAAGTGATTTAGAGTCATCAAGAAAGGATTCCAGAACTGCAGCACTAACTGAATACAGGAAAAGAGCATCCCAAAGAGACTATTATTCCCAGAGATACCTGATTAAAATCTGTACTTTAAGCATTTTCTAAAGGAGCTAGATTTATTTATTTATCTTTAAATACTTATTTATGTATTTTGAGAGAGAGAAAGAGAGAAGGAGGGAGAGGGAGAGAGAGAATCCCAAGCAGGTATCGTGCTGTCAGTGCAGAGCCCGATGCGGGGCTCAATCTCATAAACCGTGATATCTTGACCTGAGTCAAAACCGAAAGCCAGACGCTTAATGGAATGAGCCACCCAGGTGCCCCTTAAAGGAGATACATTTACAGTAAAGAGCTGTGGGGAGCATTTTGAGATGAGCCAGCATCCTTTAGGGAAAGCATTCTAGTTTTTTTTTTTAATTTTGTTTTCAATGTTTATTTATTTTGAGAGAGAGAGAGAGAGAGAGAGAGACAGACAGACAGAGACAGAGCATGAGTGAGGTAGGGACGGAGAGAGAGGGAGACACAGAATCCGAAACAGGCTCCAGGCTCCGAGCTGTCAGCACAGAGCCTGATGCGGGCTCGAATCCATGAGCCATGAGATCATGATATGAGCCAAAGTCAGACTTTAATCGACTGAGCCACCCAGGCACCCCAAAAGCATTCTAGTTTTAAGTGGATAAGGAGCAGGGAATGAGCATGTTAGATATTGTATCAGGTACTTATATTTGCTGAGTATTATTTTCCTATTTTAGAGATGAACAAACTAAAGCATACAAAAGTTAACAATACTCCAATGTTACAAAGCCAGTTAAGTAGTAGAACAGGATATAAATCCAGTTTTGATTAACTCCACAGCCCAAGTGACTTCTACCTCCCTAAACTGAAACATAAGCCCCCTCTGCATAGCTAATAGTACAAAGCCTCTTTTAAGGCTTTAAGTCAAAGCTCATTAATATCAGAGACTATATAACACAGTTGTCTGACCTAAAAATCTTAAGCTATTTTAACTGATGTACAATATGAATGATACTGAAAACCCCTGGACTAGATCACTTTCTTTAGAGGAGCTCTGCTATCCTCAACATGCTCTCATTTCATCCGTAATATTACCTCAGCAACTACACCCTGGCAAAGTCATTCTGTTTCCTGCCTTAAATCACACGGAAGAGACTGTGTGGTACTCTATGTACACAGCTGTGTTTTGATGTCACAGAAGACTTTTTTTAACCACATGAAGTGAAGTGGCATATGTAAATCTTTTCTATGTAAATCTTTTCTTTCAATTATGTTTGCAGGGCCTAAAATTTACAAAAACATTTTTTTAACATTTATTTTTGAGAGAGAGAGAGAGAGAGAGAGAGAGAGAGAGAGAGAGAACGCACACGCATGGGCAGGGGAGGGTCAGAGAGAGAGGGAGACATAGAATCTGAGTTGTCAGCACAGAGCCTGACGTGGGGCTCAAACTCACGAGCCATGAGATCGTGACCTGAGCTGAAGTCGGAAGCTTAACTGACTGAGCCACCCAGGCACCCCAGGGCCTAAATTTTTTAATGATAAAAATGCCAATACCATGCTTGTAAATTTAATTCATTTTTACCTTTTTCTTGCCTGTTACTGTCCATTCTTTGAGTACTTCACTGGCGCTACCTGTAAAAGAAACCAACTACAGATTTTCTCTCCTACCACATCCATGGTCAACAAGGTAATTAGTGTCCCTGCATTTTGTAATTGCTGGAGAATTTCCAAAGTTCCTAATAGGAAAGGTTAAGGTTCAAGTCTAAGTGCTAATATGATGAGATAATCCTATCATATTTACCTTTTGGAATATCTGTCCATTTAGACCCCCCCCTTCTCCATGTAATTTCCTTTGTAAGTTCTTCTAAGAAGAGAGAAATGCAGCCTGACCATTTGGAAGATTCTTTTATTTATAAAGCTTAGACAGTATACAAAGATAACTGGTTTTAGCCCAAATATGCTATCCTCTCCCCTCTAGAAGATCAAATACCATTTGGCTATGTTCCTTAAGAGAGAGCTATACACTATTCTAGACCCAAATACTAACATTATAAAGAAAACAGATGATGATAAAGAAAAACCTTACGGTATTTGGGTCTGTTTATTCTACACTGACAAATTCAGGACAATAGAAACAGGGAGACCTAATCTGACGTTGATATTTAACGAAGCAACAGCTTCAAGCAAAGTTTTTCTCAAAACAAATTATGTGGAAAGAAGTTTATAAAACACTCCTCAACTCTATAAACTGAAGCCTTGGCTAACCCCACCAATCTTCCATATGTCAGACAAGGAAACTCAAACCCTTACATTTGAATCATTTGCAGGAACCACACTAAATGGCATAGCAGCCTGGAAGAGAATGTGGAGTCCTTAAATTTGACATCTGTTGCTGGGCTGCTGGATCACTGCTTTGTCACTAAGAGGTTCTTAAATTCTTATTCAACCCAATTCCAATCAAGTACCTTATACCACTAGCCATACTATTTGTTCTTAAAACCAACAGAGAACATTTTGAGTAAAATGATGGCATTTTCTCAGCTTGTCTTTTATTCTAAGATATCACATAGCTTATGAATGATACTTCTAGGGCTGAAAGAGGTATCTTTAAGAGATATCTTTAAAAAAAATGGCATGGTACATTATGTTATCCTGGGGTTTGCTATATCATCTATAAAACATCAGATTGCTGAACGAATGTTAATAGAAGTTTGAAGCAACGTCTATTTGAACAAATACAAACTTATTAAAAAACGGAGTTAGGATTACCTTCCATGAACGCTTGTACTGTTTTGTCCACACAATTATCAAAGTGCTGCAAAACCAGGATGATTTCATTGTTGCTCTTATTGGGAACTATTGCACGCACTGCATTTATCTGGAAAAGATGACAGGGTTATTTAATTCTAACATCAGTTCGTCAATTGGCAACTGATGCCTATTATAGAAAATAAAAGAAAAAGTGATGTTTCATGTTTAACAGTATGTATCACTCTTTAGTGACAGTGAGAGTACATACAACCATCTCACTGAAAATGATTAACAGATGAACGATAAGAGCACACAGAAAATTAATTTCAAAACTTAGAAAAGCAGAACATTTCTAGAAATAGAAGGTATGTGCCAGATTTTATTTCAAGAAAGGGTGGTTTAATTAGGTATCAGGTATTAATTTAGCATCAACATTTCCTCATCTCAGCATACTGTGGAGAAAGGTAAATAGTTTAATGAGCCACCAACAGTAACAACTTAGATTTTTTAGTAGCACTTTTCAAAAACTTTTTTTTAATAATTCAGAATTTATTTTTTTAATGTCTTTATTTATTTTTGAGACAGAGAAGAAGCGCAAGCGGGGGAGGGGCAGAGAGAGAGACAGACAGACAGACAGACAGATACAGAATCCAAAGTAGGCTCCAGGCTCTGCGCTGTCAGCACAGAGTCCGACACGGGGCTCGAACTCACAAACTGCGAGATCATGACCTGAGCCAAAGTCGACATTTAACCAACTAAGCCACCCAGGCACCCCTCAAAAACATTTTTACTTCATATCATTTAATTATATAATAACACTATAAGGATAATTTATTATAAACTGTTTCAGGCATACAAAACATAATGGACATTCACTACATGATAATCAGCTTAATAAAATAAAATAGATGGCAACTGAGGCCCCCATGAAGTCCCTCATAAATCCCATCTCCCTCCTCTTCACAGAGATTTTCTGCCTTGAATTTGGTTTTATTCTGATACGTGTTTTTGCACTTTTATGATGTATGTATATATCATAGGTAATATATACTATTGTTTGCCTTACATAAATATTATCATACATGTGTATATGCAATTCGCTTTTTTCATATAACATTGTTTTTTTAGATTTTTGTGTGTGTTGATAAATGCATCTTTTATTTATTTGAACCGTTACACAGCATTTCCATTGTATGAATATAGCCAATTTATTCATTCTGTTGATGGGCACTTACATTGTTTCCAATATTTGGCTGTTATGAAAAATGCTGGAATGAATATTCCTATGCTAATTTGCTGCTGATTCTTCAGTGCCTAAAACAATGTTTATCACATTGTAAGCAATTAAAAAAAAGAAAAAAAAATCATATCTTCTTGGAACAATGAGAGAAGGTCTCTATTGTATAAAACCACTAGAATTCCTGAATATCAGAGCATCTACAAATTCATGACATAATGCCAAAATGTTCTTTAAAACAGATATGCCAGGGTGTCTGGGTGACTCAGTCACTTAACCGTCCAACTCTTGGTTTCAGCTTAGGTCACGATCTCATGGTTTGTGAGTCTGAGCCCCACACTGGGCTCTGCATGGACACTATGGAGCCTGCTTGGGATTCCCTCCCTCACCCTCTCCCTCCTCTCTGTCTCTCTCTCTCCCTCCCTCTTCCTCTCTCTCTCTCAAAATGAACAAATAAACTAAAAAAGAAATAGATATGCCAATTTTGTCAGACTTATTCCTAAGGATTTTTTTTTAAATTCAAGTATAATTAACATACAGTGTTATATTAGTTTCAGGTATAGAACATAATGATTCAATGATTCTGTACATTTCTTAATGCTTATCAAGATAAGCGTACTCTTAATCCCCTTTATCTATTTCATCCATTCTCCTCCCACCCACCTCCACTCTGGGAGATTGGAGATAAAAAATACACCATTTACAACTGCTATTCTGTTTTCCTTTTGGTATATCAATTTAATACCTAGCAATTAAATGAATTAAAAGAATTTGATGAATTATTATAATTTCTAACTTTCTTAGCTTGTGTATGTAGATAGAAAATAATAGTATGGTCTACAAATAACAACCATTTTTTTCTTTCTTTCCAATCCTTCTAATTTTCATTTCTTGTCTCACTGCAAAATGTGAAATTGGCTACTTCTCCAAGAAGACCTGGCTCTTTTTGGTAGTCAGCAGTAGTTAGAAACCAGTATCTAAGAGCTAGGTATGTTTATTGTTACTGGGGAGTCATTATTTCTAGATTTTTTTCAGTGGATAGAGTTAGGAGATTTCATTTTTTACAACTTGAATTCAAAATAATACTTTCAATTCAAACATAACATTAAAAGGTTTTTTCTTATATAATTTTAAACATATCTCTCTTCTCTGTATGCTGTTTCAGGTCCTAAAAACATTAAATTATTTACTAATTTGCTTTATTCTATAATATTGAAAAATAATATTAATGAACTACAATATAATGTTAATAATGATAAAACACACAATTTAAGATTTATTTTCAATCCTTTTGTATATTTTTAAAAGTCTGTTTATTTTTGAGAGAGAGCACAAGCAGGGGAGGGGCAGAGAAAGGAGACAGAATTCCAAGCAGGCTCTGTGCACGTGTTGTCAGTGCACAGCCCAACCCCAAGCTCAAACTAGTGAATTGTGATATCGTGACCTAAGCCAAAATTGAGGCAGATGCTTAACTCACTGAGCCACGCAGACGTCCCTCTTTGTTTTTTGAAATATCCCTCTTAAACATGCATAGTAAGAATATTGTGTTCAGAAGTCAGTGGGAAGATTTGTTCTAGTTCACCCTTTCCCTAAAGGTGAAATATTTTTAGGATCTCAATTTCATGTAAGATCTTAGCTCCAATTCCTAACCTAGGACAAGCCTTGGGGCCCTGAGTGGTAAAACCCATTTGTTACTGACACTGGCAAAATGTTTCACAGTTACCTAGCTCAGGCTTAACACGCTGGTTTTTAATGCCCTCTATATTTTTTGTCCCCAGGAATTTCCTTAACTTTTTTGTGTTGGGCTATGCATTTTTTAAATTTGTATGCTTATGTATGTATGTATGTATGTATTTATGTTTTAATTTATTTTTGAAAGACAGAGCATGAGCAGAGTAGGGGCAGAGAGAGAGGGAGACATAGAATCTGAAGCAGGCTCCAGGCTCTGAGCTGTCAGCACAGAACCCAATGTGGGGCTCAAAACCATGAACCGCAAGATCATGACCTGAGCTGAAGTTGGATGCTTAACCAACTAAGCCACCCAGGTGCCCCTATGCTATGCATTTTTAAATCATGTATGTTACTTTTCATTCTGTATTTCTAGGTATTTTATAACAGGAATGTTTTCAGGTTCTTCAGTCAACCATATTGCTTGAAAAGGAAGTACTTTTATATATGAAGAGAAGTAAAGTATCTTGTCTAAGTAATAAGCAGAGTCTGTATTACAACCTAAGTCTTTTTAGTATACTTGCTTTCATATCATCCTACCCTTTTTTGTTTGTTTGTTTCAGGCTTACTGAACAATGATAAGGTTTAAAACCATAGAAATGGGAAGGTATATAATGTGTAATCCAAAGAGGGCTAATTTGTAATATACATTTTTGAGATGAGCAAAATACTTAGTACTGATCACTATAAAATGAACTGTAGGCAAAACTTAGATACAATGATAAGGTAAGATTCTGATAACCTAAAATATGAAAGTGTTTATATCTATGACTCTATAATCAACAATATACTTTTCTTAATAAGACAGAGAAAGCAATAAAGCTTTTATCTTATGTTTTTCTCAATAAAACTCATTAAGGGCTATATTACTAAAAACACTTGGTTTTCTTCCATAGGAATATTACTTGGAAGAGCTATTTATCTTCTTGCACTAAACTCTCCTGGAGTTAAGAATCCTCTCCAAATCAGGGGCACCTGGGTAGCTCAGTTGGTTAAGTTTCTGACTTTGGCCCAGGTCATGATCTCAACAGTTCGTGAGCTTGAGCCCTGTGTATTGACAGCATGGAGATCTGGAGCCTGCTTCGGATTCTGTGTCTTCCTCCCTCTCTGCCCTTCCCCTGCTCATTCTCTCTCTCTCTCTCTCTCTCTCTCTCTCTCTCTCTCTCTCTCTCTCTCTCTCACATACACACACACACACACACACACACACACACACACACACACAAACATTAAAAAAAAATTAAAAAAAAAATCCTCTCCAAATGAAAGATTCTATTCAAGTTGTTCCTTGAAGAATGTTGCCAAATGAGATACACACTTAGCCATAAGTATTATTTGTTATAATATTAACTAATATTTGTGATATTAGTTATGCAAAGAAAATCATATTTCACTTTCTAAATGAGTTTGTGTAGCCACTGATTGTATTAGTACCTAAATTTTACTGTGACATTCAAGCTTACTATCCACAGTAAGTAGTCATACCTTCTCTTTCATGTTCTCAAAAGCTCCTCCTTGGGCCAGTACAGTGTTGGACTGCAAATCAAAAATGAATCCTGATGTATCTGAAAGAATAAGAAGGAAAAAATATATTCAACATGATCCAAAACTAATATGTGATCCATCCCCAAACCATACCAGCTGATTTCCTCCCATAAACAATTAACAACAACTTAGTTTTGTTATTTTGCAAATTCTATTATACACACACACACACACACACATATATATATATATATATATAACTTCATTTGGGTTAAAATTATAAAATCTGATTTAACTGAAACTGCCAAGAGCTTGAGAAAAACACTAAATACATCAACTATATTAGACTGTCCAGTAATCCTTGATATCTTTAACTATCCTATCTTAATTTAAAAGGCCCTTTTAAAATGTGGCAAGTAAATAGTTCCCCACTGTAAAATTTGACACTAATGAATCTGAAACTGTGAGTGAGCCTGAGAGCTTCTGTACCACTGTTAATAACAATACATGAAACTAATTTCCATCTTCTAGACTGCACTACACATATCATGTTCTTAGACTACAAATCCCTGAATACATTCATGTTTGTATCCCCAACACAGTGCTTGATGAAGCAACGTACCTGAGTTTACACTACCAGCACAATACGGGAAAATTCAGCGCAAACTGATTACAGAAAAGAGTTTGGCTTCCCTGTGCTTATAAAGAAAAGGTGATCTGCAAATTTAGTCAGTTTCTTTACCAGTGACTACGTAATCAATGAATTACCTCAGCCTTAACACTTGACAACCTGGTTTTAATCTAATGAGATGCAATGGCAGGAAATGGTTAGAATGCTTCCCAAATTCTGATGTGGATACTTATCTGGGGAAACTTAGGTTCAAATGCAGGTTCTAGGGCGCCTGGGTGGCTCAGCTGGTTAAGCATCCGACTCTTGATTTCGACTCAAGTCACAATCTCACAGTTTGCAAGCCCCACACTGGCTCTGCGATGACAGCACGGAGTCTGCTTGACATTCTCTTTCTCCCTGTTTCTCTGCCCCTCCCCACTCGAGTGTGTGTGCTCTCTCTCAAAGTAAATAAATTTTTAAAAATGCAGGTTCTGATTCACTAGTTTGGCTTGTCACCTGAGATTTATACTCTAAGGTAGTATCAACATTGCTGATCCATGCACCATACTTGGGAGTAGCTTGGGAGTTAGAATTTCAACAAAGTAAAAGGAGAAATTTTGAGAAAAGAGGCGGCTATGGTCTAAATGTTTGTATGCATCTCTCCTGCTGCTACTCACCGCACCCCCCGCCCCACCTACACATAGCACTAAATTCATACGCTGAATTCCTTAAGTGTTAGTGTTATATAATGGTGTTATGGTGTTAGCAGGTGGGGCCTTTGAGAGGTGAATAGGTCACGAGAGTGGACTCTCATGATGGGATTAGTGCTCTTGTAGAAGAGACCCCACAGAGCTTTCCAGCCCCTGCTACCATAGGAGGACACAATGAGAAGTAGTCTATGACCCAGAAGAGGGCCCTCACTCAACCATGCTGGCACTCTAATCTCACACTTCCAGCTTCCCAAACTGTAAGAAGTAAATTTCTGTTGTTTATAAGCTACCCAGTCTATCACAGCAGCCCAAACAGAATTAAGATGGAGTATAAAAAATACAGTAATATTTTAGTACACTTTCCAAATTCTTTTGCTATGATTATAGATGTGTTTTAATTAAAGCCTCTTTTCAGGGATAAAAGGTAAAGCATATAGTCAATGGTACTGTAATAGCATTGCATGGTGACAGATGGCAGCCACACTTGTGGTGAGCACAGCATCATATATAGACTTGTCAAATCGCTATGCTGTACACCTGAAACTAATGTAACAAACACTGTGTGTCAGATATACTTCAAATAAAAAATGAATAAACTCTTTTACAGCTTAATCCTGGTTTTCAAATACTTCCTAATTCCTATGGAAGACTGGTAATTCATAAGGTAGAATGATAACAGCATTTTGGTACCAGAAGTGGAAAAGAGGATATGAATAGAGTCAATGTCATTCCAAGAAAAACTATGCTTGCCAATTACCAATAAAACCATGAATTAATTTAGATTTAACTTCTGTAATACTGGCAGTTTTGAGACTGTTACTTAAGTTAAAAATTAGGTTGCACTTACCACAAACTCAGTGTTTAAGCCTGAGTTTTCTAGATGACTACATAATATGGTTAATTCTCAATTATCTTTATTAACTGAAAAGAAACACAGTATATAAAGATGAAAATCCTATGCGGTCAAAATACTATCCCAGCAACTTACTCAACTGCTATAGGTTAGTCAAATGATTTAACTTGGAAGTTATAAATACTCTCCTCCAAAGACATATTAATAAGCAATGAGATGATACAAAGGACATCGATAATCTTATTAAAGAATCACACCATCAACTTCTTTTAAGAAAATGAGGGTAGAGTGAATGAAAAACAGCATTTTGGGGCCTATATTTAAATGAACTATTAGTATTACTAACTTCTTATATACATCATCTAACACTTTATTTTTTCCTTTTTTTTTTTAACGATTACTTATTTATTCTGAGAAAGAGAATGTGCTCTTGGGTGTGAGGGAGGGGCAGAGAGAGAGAGAGGGAGAGAAAATCCCAAGAAGTCTCCACGCTCAGAATGAAGCCCAATGCAGGCTTGATCAAGATCAGGATCTGAACTGATATCAAGAGTCAGACACTTAACCAAACTGACTGGGCCACCCAGGTGCAAAATAGGGATTTTTTTCCTTTAACAACACATTAGATGAGACAAAGTACAAGGCAAATAAAGAGTATTTCTGTAAACACCTTCAGCTATTGCCCCTCCCCACCAATTAGCATAAGTATTATTAGGGTTTGTCTGGCATACATACCAGTTAGGATAATGATTAAAAATACATAAAGCAGCCAGGATCCCAAGAAGAAACAAATGGCACACTCAAATTGGGGAATCTGAGGAGAGTTTAATAAAGGGACTGTTTTCAAAGGTGCCAGTAAGGAGTGGGGAAACCAAAAGATACAGTGCAGTACCCTTGGCTAATAACAATAATCTACACTGTTACTCTGAGGTTTTAAAGAGGTGTAAGGAGGGGCGCCTGGGTGGCTCAGTCGGTTGAGTGACCGACTTCGGCTCAGGTCATGATCTCGAGGTCTGTGAGTTCAAGCCCCACATCAGGCTCTGTGCTGACAGCTCAGAGCCTGGAGCCTGCTTCTGATTCTGTGTCTCCCTCTCTCTAAGCCCCTCTCCCACTCATGCTCTCTCTCTGTCTCAGAAATAAACATTAAAAAATAAATAAATAAAGAGGTATAAGGAGAAAGCAATTACTGGAAGCCAGAGACACAAGGCTCTTTCATCTTTGTTTCATCTGGTATGGAGAGGGCCAGAGGACTATAGCCAAGATCTTTGGTCAAAAGACAAGGTAAGCCCATAGTAACCCCCTCAGGAAAAGATTGGGAAATAAATACCACTACCTCACTGATCTCCCTGTCTCTGATCGCCCGCATGTGTTGCCTACTGATCTAACCCAACTAGAAGCCGGAGGGCAAGAGAGCTGTTGCGGTAGTGCACCATACAGGGCAGTCTCCCAAGTTATAAATGCCAAGTTCATATTTACATTCTAAATCATAAGTTCACCAAAACTAAAAAGCAATAATTTAACATCTTAACTTGCCTACTCATCAGCTAATATTGCCTCTTTTAACAACCAACAACTCAAGTACACTCAAAACCCTGCCTCCATGAACTGGAGCTTAAGTGCCCCTCAGCATTATAGATAAAGTCATTTTTAGTTCCCATCAACAATATTTAACAATTCTCTTATTTTTTCATGCAAAGAAAGCTTAAGATTTACTTAATTCCACCAGTAGGAAATCAGGCAGGATCTCATCCTTTGCTATCTATTCTTTGATAGCAAAGTGTGTATGTATACTCTGCAAGAAATAAATTTTTAAAGAAAATGCACAAGACTCGTAAGTCTCACATAAGACTCATAAAGGATACAAGGAATTCTTAAGACTAAGGTTTCTTACCATTTATTTCACTCTATCAGGGACCACCTTTGAAGTTTCTTGGAATTATTTCAAATAGCATATATTTAGGAACATTTTGGATAAAGTATGTTATTTACAGGGTCACTGACATATTTGTAAATAATGCAGGCTTTGGTATTATTGTTTTTGCTGGCTTCAAAAATCAGGCAAAAGTCATTTTAAGCACTGAGGATTACACAGAAATATCTGAGTCTGATTATACCATGCATCATACCAAACTTGAACAAGTTTTCTTAAATTGAGGTATAATTGACATATATATAAAACACTATATTAGTTTCAGGTGTACAATGTAATGGGTCGCTATTTATATATATTTTGAAATGATCACCACAATAAATCTAGTTAACATTTGTCACCATACATACCTACAAAATATTTGTGACAAGAACTCTTATGATTAACTCTCTTAGCAACCTACAAATATGCAAGACTATTAACTAGAGTTACCATGCTGTACATTATATCCCTAGGATTTTTTTATAATTGGATGTCTGTACTTTTTGACCCCCTTTACCCATTTCACTCCCCATCCTAAATCCCCTCCCCATAACCATCAATCTGTTCTCTTTATCTACAAGTTTGTTTTCTTTTTTTTTTCTTTTTTTTTTTTAAGATATCACATATAAGTGAGATCATATGATATTTTCTTTCTCTGACTTATTCACTTGGCATAATACCCTCAATCCACATTGTCACAAATGGCAAGATTTACTTCTTTTTTTTTTTTTTATTTTTTTTTTATTTTTGGGACAGAGAGAGACAGAGCATGAACGGGGGAGGGGCAGAGAGAGAGGGAGACACAGAATCAGAAACAGGCTCCAGGCTCTGAGCCATCAGCCCAGAGCCTGACGCGGGGCTTGAACTCACGGACCGCGAGATCGTGACCTGGCTGAAGTCGGACGCTTAACCGACTGCGCCACCCAGGTGCCCCAAGATTTACTTCTTTTTATGGCTAAATGATATTCCCCTGTCAGAATTTCCTTCCTTTTTTGAAGTGGATTTATTTTGAGAGAGAGACAGCACAAGTGGGGGAGAAGCAGAAAGAATCCCAAGCAGGCTTTGCACGGTCAGCGTGGAGTCCGATGTGGGGCTTGATGTGGGGTTCAATGTAGGGCTCAAACTCATGAACCTCGAGATCATGACATGAGCTGAAGTCGGATGTTTAACCAACTGAGCCACCCAGGCGCCCTCCTTTGTTTTTAATACTGAATAATATTCCTGTGTGTGTGTGTGTGTGTGTGTGTGTGTGTGTGTGTAGAGAGAAGCATAGAAGGGGCTCAAAGCCAGGTATGGAATAAGTCTAAGGATTCTTACAGAAACTACCGAATTTGTATCTTTGAATTCAACAAAAACTTACGATTTTAGATTATGTTTTTCCATTAATATAGATGATGGTAAATTACTCTATTATCCCTTCTGACAAGTGAAGAGAAACATCTGGGAGGGAATTATAATACCTCCCAGAATACTTTAATTTTACAATGATAAGAAAATCAGTCATGGTATCATTTCTCACCCAAACTCACACAATGAGAAACCTACAGCAGAACCAAGGACAGACTCCAAACGTAATGCTATACATTAGTGCTGTAACTCACCACACACTAGTTATCAAGTTGCCATTATTTTAACAGTACCTTGGTATATCACCTTTCTTCTATGGATCTCAGATTCTTGTTATTACTCACTGATATTCCTTACACATGCATAAAACAAAGGGGATAACAAAATTATTCATATTTCACCACGATCAAAGAGAGGCCACAGAGGTAAGATCTTCCGATTAAATGCAGATAAGCCCACAGGAAGAAAGCCTGGATGCACAGATTACCTAACAAGGGTGATGATCACTTGTCATATTTTCTCAAACTAGATCAGCTTCCTCTTAAAAATTGAAAAGTAGGGGCGCCTAGGTGACTCGGTTGGGTTGAATGTCTGATTCTTGATTCCGGCTCAGGTCATGCATGATCCCAGGGTCATGGGATTAAGCCCTGCATCAGGCTCCACACTGAGCATGAAGCCTGTTTGGGATTCTCTCTCTCTCCCCTCCACTGTCCCCTCCCCTGCTTGCATGATCACACACATACTCTCTAAAAAAAAAAAAAAAATCAAAAATTAAAAAAATTTAAAGGTAGACTCAAGAGTTTAAGTGTGAATTCTTACAGAAGTGTATCTCACAAACAGTTAAATAACCTAAAGTTCTCCTTTAGCCTGAACACAGCCTACATTCAATCACCTAAAAGAAAACAACCAGTGTTTTGAAATTTTTTTCTCATGCCAATTTTGAAAATAGTCCACGTATAAATCACCAATAAAATGGCAGATAGAATTCACAGTTTCTTCTTGTGCACTAATTACAAATATGGGAACAGGAATTATATTATATAAATGTGACTGCAAATAAAAGAAAGTAATTGTCACAGACATGACTAGCTATGAAGCCTAGGGTATATTCACAACCTCAAAACTGAAGAGGCCACCAACTTCAATTTCCTAGGTCAATTTTCTCTTCTGCCAATTTACCACCTAAGCTTGGAAGAATTATGACTGTTTTGGTAAGAAAAAAGGCATATATAAAAGATAAAGATGGGGCACCTGGGTGGCTCAGTCAGTTAAGCGTCTGACTTCGGCTCAGGTCATGTTCTTGCAGTCTGTGAGTTTGAGCCCCACATCAGGCTCTGTGTTGACAGCTCAGAGCCTGGAGCCTGCTTTGGACTCTGTCTCTCACTCTCTCTCTCGCTCTCTCTTTTTCTCTCTCTGGCCCTGCCCTGCTTGCACTCTGTCTCTCTCTCAAAAATAAATAAACATTTAAAAAAAAAAAAGATAAAGAGAATGTGTAAGTGATGAAAAATCAAGCTTGGAAGAGGAGCAAATCCTAAATGGGAAATTTAGAAAAACAACTATGTCAAAATGCCATTTTTAAAGATGTCTAGTCTGCTTTAAGTAATTCTACTATGGAGTACTGTTATAGCCTTCTGGAATGCTAACACTTTTTTATATTTAGTTCTTTAAAAGTTATTTAAGAAACTTCCATCTCGGTTGTCAGTGGCCAAATACAAAAATCTTTGCAACCTGAACACAGTAGGTTGCAAGGATATAGACTTACAGTCTCATCAACTGGCCTTTCCAGGCATCTCAGATGACTACTGCTATGGTTTACAGGTTCTGAAAAATCCACACTTCAACTACCAGTCAATCTGCTAAGTGGGTGTTCAATGGAAGAAAGCAGACTTATATTTCCCTATTTCTCCTTCATTTATCATATAGTCTTAACGACTGTTTAAATTTTTTTACTTTGTTCCTTTGAGTGCTTCTTCAACTACATTCTGAAGGATATTGTGCTGCTTTTTACAAGACAAAGAGACTACACTGTGAAATTTACAAACTTCTAGAATTAGTTTTGATTTTTCCAGGTAAAGCTTGCTAGAAAATCAGAGTTTTTATTAACGACACAAATGAACAATTAAATCCTACCTTACTCTTACCACTAGATTTTCCTAGGTTTCCATCAAGTGCAACAGAACAAGCTTCATTCATTCATTCATTCATTCATTCATTCATTCAGAGAGAGGGAGCAGGGGCGCCTGGGTGGCTTAATCCGTTAAGCGTCCCACTTCAGCTCAGGTCATGAACTCACGGTTCGTGGGTTTGAGCCCCATGTCGGGCTCTGTGCAGACAGCTCAGAGCCTGAGCCTGCTTTGGATTCTGTGTCTCCCTCCCTCTCTGCCCCTCCCCTGCTTGTGCTCTGTCTCTCAAGAATAAATAAATGTAAAAAAAAAAAAAAATTTAGAGAGGGAGCGCACACACCAAGCAGGCTCCCTGCTGTCAGCACAAAGCCCAACACAGGGCTCGAACTCACAGTGAGATCATAACCAGAGCCAAAGTCAAGAATTGGATGCTTAACCAAATAAGCTACCCAGGCGCCCCTAGAATAAACTTCTATTTTTTAAGTTAACAAGGATTCTTGAGGTTCTCATTATTTAAAAGGTTTACTGGTTCTAATAATAATTCTGTCAATTTCTCTATGAATTGTGATTGAATAGGAAATTCTGTCCACCTTTCCAAAACCTTCTCAGTAATATACCCTAGAGAATAGCCAGGAGGCAATGATATTTATTTTAATGCCCCACCTCTTCTGTCTCAATGCCACCTTTCATTAGTTTGGAATTAGTTCTCCCACATATGAAATGAAATGCATAGCTTTAAAAAAAGTTCTTTCCTGGGGCGCCTGGGTGGCGCAGTCGGTTAAGCATCCGACTTCAGCCAGGTCACGATCTCGCGGTCTGTGAGTTCGAGCCCCGCGTCGGGCTCTGGGCTGATGGCTCAGAGCCTGGAGCCTGTTTCCGATTCTGTGTCTCCTTCTCTCTCTGCCCCTCCCCCGTTCATGCTCTGTCTCTCTCTGTCCCAAAAATAAATAAATGTTGAAAAAAAAATTAAAAAAAAAAAAAAGTTCTTTCCTACTCATTACTGCCCTACAGAGTCTGAGGAATTCTACAGCTTTTCCAGGAAAAAACCCTCAATTTCATAAATTAAAAGAATAAAGCATTTGAGAACTGTGATTTTTTTTTTTTTAAAGAACACAAACAGGGGCGCCTGAATGGCTCAGTTGGTTAAGTGTCTGACTCTTGATTTTGGCTCAGGTCATGATCCTAGGGTTGTGGCACCAAGCCCCACATTAGGCAGTGTGCTGAGCACGGAGCCTGCTTGGGATTCTCTCTCTCTCCTTCTGCCCCTCTCCACTCGCTCTAAAAAAAAAAAAAAATTAAAAATAAAAGACACAAATCTTCGATTACTAAGATCAACTATACATTCTTTGCTGATTCTAGATCATCTCTGAGCTAATGTCTTATTCACAAAATCTTGTATGTAGTTCCAAGGTTTACATGAATTCAGTTACTTAAAAAATTATGAAGCCACATGATGACTACTATGACATCTTACAGCCAACTTTCAGACTTTTCAATGGAATGGGACACTAAAATAGAATAAAAATTAAATACTTAGTTAAATCTTTACTTCTAAGTAGTGAGAAAAACTGTCATGAGTTTTATGTTTCTATTGGCTAATCTCTCCTTGCCTTTGGGGAAAGGGAAAAATAAATTGTGATGTGGCTAAAAGATGGATAGCCAGTAAAAACAGGGGAAAAAAGAGAAATCAAGGAATCTGGATAATCTAAAAACCAGAAAATCAGTTTGCAAATGAATCAAGTTGTATAAAATGCCTCTGTGTGAGTTGTTCACTTAAGTCTGAAGAAAAACATAGTTTTGGCTACTAAGGGTGTATTTTCAGTCTCTCTTACAAGTCAAACCCTCATTTGTAGATTTCAATAAAATTTCTCTAGTAAGATTATTAACTCCTAGTTGTTATACAATATATGCCATAGTTCTGGGTTTAAGGTAGATTGGATGAACTGAATGCGCTATTTTTTTATTTATTTATTTGGGGGGGGGGGGGCAGGGGAGGGTAGGGCAGAGAAAGGGAATCCCAAGCAGGCTTTGCACTGTCAGCACAGAGCTGGATGCGGGGCTCAAACTTACAAACTGCGAGATCATGACCTGAGCTGAAATCAAGAGTCAGATGCTTAATCGACTGAGACACCCAGTGCACTATTTTTTTTGAATGTTTATTTATTTACTTATTTTAAGTGTGAGAGGGACAGAGAGAGAGAGAAAGAGAGAGAGAGACAGAGAGACAGAGAGAGAGAGACAGAGAGAGAGTCCTAAGTAGGCTCCACACTGCCAACGCAGAGCCCAATGCACAGCCTGTTCCTATCAACCTCAAGATCATGACCTGAGCTGAAATCAAGAGTTGGATGCTTAACTGACTGAGCCACCCAGGTGCCCCTGAACGCACTATTTTTTTAAAAAAAATTAGTTCCTACTCCTCACTGTTCTTCAGATTCTCAAGAATTCTACCAGCTATCTCAGGAAAGAAACTCAATTCCAGTAACTCAATGAAATCAAAACATTTAAGAACTATGATATTTAAAAGTCAAAGAAATCTTCAATTACTAAGCTCAGTACAGACTAGCTGGTAGAAATGCTGAATCTGAAGGAGAGTGAGAAGGAAATATTTTATTTATTTATTTATTTATTTATTTATTTATTTATTTATTTTTTCAACATTTATTTTTTGGGACAGAGAGAGACAGAGCATGAACGGGGGAGGGGCAGAGAGAGAGGGAGACACAGAATCGGAAACAGGCTCCAGGCTCTGAGCCATCAGCCCAGAGCCCGACGCGGGGCTCGAACTCACGGACCGCGAGATCGTGACCTGGCTGGAGTCGATGCTTAACCGACTGCGCCACCCAGGCGCCCCGGAAATATTTTTTTTAAACTGTGTGTTTCATTTCATATATAGAACTAAAGTTTATTTTTTATTTATTTATTTTGAGAGAATGCACATAAGCACAAGCTGGGGAGGGGCAGAGAAAGAGGGAAAGAGAGACTCCTAAGCAGGCTCCATGCTGTGAGGCAGAGCCTGATGCAGGGCTTCATGTCACAAACCATGAGATCATGACATGAGCCCAAATCAAGGGCCAGATACTTAACCAACTGAGCCAATCAGGCACCCCTAATTTCAGTCTAAAAAAAAATTTTTTTTAAATTCATGTTTATTCTTGAGAGCGACAGAGAGAGCGCGCGCACAAGTGGCAGAGGGGCAGAGAGAGTGGGGCAACACAGACTCCAGGCTCTGAGCTGTCAGCACAGAGCCCGACCCGGGTTTGAACCCACAAACCATGAGATCATGACCTAAGCCGAAGTCAGATGTTTAATCAACTCAGCCACCCAGGCGCCCCTCTAATTTCAGTTTAGATCTGAGAGATATTCTTTTGTCACTGTAAAATACTTTGGTTTGGATGTTCCTTCTAGCACCGTAGAACAATGAATATCTTCCCTTTCCAACGCAGCCCATCCCCTGTGCTTCAAGGTACAGAAATGAACAAGTAACCCTAATTTCATGCTCTGTCTCCAACAAAACAATATCCTTTCTCCTAAAACCACAGCACTGCAAATCTGTCACTCTTTACTCATTAACCTTTATGCAAATAAGAATTAAATGTTTCTTCTTTCCTAAACCGCAAAAATTATGAATCAATTATCTACTTTGATTATAAATATTTCTATATCCACATAATTGTTATAATTACCACAAGGTAGACACTCGCTTTTAAGTGTTATACTTGTGAAGGTTTAAGACACACATTACCTACATAACACACTTGTTTAGGCCCATTCTGTCCTAATAAAACATCTTTAAAAAATACTTTATTGCGAAATATAACACATTTACAGTGCACACACACACACATGAAGTATCACAGCTTGATAATTTATCACAAACACTCAAATACTACTACCCAGGTTAGAGAAATAAAACTGCCAGTACCCCAGAAGTTTTCCTTATGTATCCTTCCATTATTGTCTCTCACCATTCACCAAAGGCATGATTCTCCAAACTTTTCTTCATAGCTGGTATCACTGAAGAAGACACACCTAAATATTATTGTATAGTTTTATCTATAAAAGGAATAATTCTGTGTGTATTTTATTTTTGGTGCCGCGGGTTGTTTCGCTCAACACTGTGTTTGTAAGATTCATGCATGTTTTTGCAAACAAATGTAGTTTGTTCATTTTCCTTGAACATTTATTTCATTGTATGATTATGCCATTGTTGATTTATCTATTCCACTAAACAACTGATGGACAAATGGTGAACAGTTCGGCTGTTTACTAGACAAATGATAGACAATTGGCTTGCTGCTAGTTTTTGGCCAATACAAATAATGCTGTTTTGAATATTCTTGTACAAACCTCCTGGGGACCTGGGAATGAATTGCTGTTGAATACTCAAAAACAGAACTAAGTCATAAGGTATGCACATCTTCAATTCTAGTATATATGTCAAACAGCTTCTCAAAGTAGCTGTACCAATTTAAACTTCCACTAGCAGTTTTTGAAAGTTTCTATTACTCCACAGACTCACATTCTTGGTATTGTTAATCTTTTTTTTAATTGTAGCCATTCCAGTACAAAGAGAAGTAGTATCTTGTTTCAATTTTTATTTCATTTCTTTTTACTTTATTTTTATTTCTTTTATGTTTATTTATTTTTGAGAGAGAGACAAAGTACGAGTGGGGGAGGAGCAGAGAAAGAGAGGGAGACACAGAATCTGAGGCAGGTTCCAGGCTCCATGCTGTCAGCACAGAGCCCGATGCGGGGCTCGAACTCACAAACTGTGAGATCATGACCTGAGCCGAAGTCAGACATTTAACTGACTGAGACACCCAGGCGCCCCATCTTTTTTTAATATTTTTTAATGTTTGTTTATTTTTGACAGGAGAAAGAGATGGGGGGGGGGGAAGGAGGGAAGGAGGGAGATAGGGCGAGCAGGGGAGGGGAAGAGAGGGGACAGGGGATCCAAGGCAGGCTCTGTGCTGTGAGCACAGAGCCTGATGCAGTGCCTGAACCCACAAACCATGAGATCATGACCTGAGCTGAAGTCAGATGCTTAACCAACTGAGCCACCCAGGTGCCCCTCACTTATTTCTAAAAAGAATGAGTGCCCTCACGTATGTTATTAGCCATTTTGTTATTCTCTCTCCTGACAATGCCTACTAATGCCCTGTATTTGGAGGAAGAATGGTCTTTTTCTCTGTATCATGTTTAAATGATTTAAACATGATACAAATTTCTTCTCCCATTCTGTGTCTTGCCTGTTAGCTCTCCTAAATGCCCCTTTCAATGAATAGTTCTTAATTTTAATGTAATAATGCATTGACATTCTTTCCCTTTATGATTGTTTCATTGATTTATTTATTTATTTTTAAAAAATATTTTAACATTTATTTTTGAGACAGAGAGAGAGAGACAACATGAACAGGGGAGGGTCAGAGAAAGAGGCAGACACAGAATCCGAAACAGGCTCCAGGCTCTGAGCTGTCAGCACAGAGCCCAATGCAGGGCTCGAACCCACGGACCGCAAGATCATGACCTGAGCTGAAGTCGGACGCTTAACCGACTGAGCCACCCAGGCGCCACTCATTTATTTATTTTTATTTTTCTGATTTCAGGAGAATTTAGTGATTCATCCCTTATATATAACACCCAGTGCTCATCCCAACAAATGCCCTCCTTAGTACCCAGTTAGCCCATTCCTCCACCAACACCCTTCCAGCAACCCTCAGTTTATTCTCTGTATGTAAGAGTCTCTTATGGTTTGCCTCCTTCTCTCTTTTTATCTTATTCTTCCTTTCCTTCCCTTATGTTCATCTATTTTGTTTCCTTTTTCTTTTTTTAATGTTTATTTTTGAGAGAGAGAGGGATACACACAGAATGCAAGCAGGGAAGGGGCAAAGTGAAAGGGAGACGTGGAATCTGAAGCAGGCTCTAGGCTGTCCAACAGAGCCTTATGTGGGGCTTGAACTCATAAACAATGAGATCATGACCTGAGCCAAAGTCGGACGCTTAACCGACTGAGCTACCCAGGTGCCCTTCATCTGTTTTGTTTCTTAAATTCCACATATGATTGAAATCATATGATATCTTTCTCTTACTGATTTATTTAACTTAGCATAATACATTCTAGCTCTATCCACATTGTTGCAAATGGCAAGATTTCATTCTCTTTGATCACTGAGTAATATTCCATTGTATATTTATACCAAATCTTTATCCATTCATCAGTCGATGTACATCTGGGGCTCTTTCCATAATTTGGCTATTGTTGAAAGTGCTGCTATAAACAATGGGGTGCATGTGCCCCTTCAAATCTGTATTTTTGTCTCCTTTGGATAATACCTAGTGGTGCAATTGCTGGGTCACAGGGTAGCTCTATCTAATTTTTTTGAGGAACCTCCATACTGTTTCCTAGAGTGGCAGCACCAGTTTGCATTCCCACTCACAGGGCAAAAAGTTTCCCCTTTCTCTGCATCCTCATCAACATCTGTCGTTTCCTGAGTTGTTCATTTTAGCAACTCTGACACGTGTGAGGTGGCATCTCATTCACTGTGCTTTTGATTTGTATCTCCCTGATGATGAGTGATGTTAAGCAGTTTTTCATGTATGTTAGCCATCTGGATGTCGTCTTTGGAAAAGTGTCTGTTCATGTGTTTTGCCCATTTCTTCATTGGATTGTTTTTTGGCTGCTGAGTTTGATAAGTTCTTTACAGATTTTGTATACTAACCCTTTATTTGATATGTCATTTGCATATATCTTCTCTCATTCCATCAGTTGCCTTTTAGTTTGGTTCACTGTTCCTTCGCTGTGCAGAAGCTTTTTACCTGGTGAGGTCTTAATACTTCATTTTTGCTTTTGTTTCTCTTGTCTCTGGAGACATGTCTAGTAAGAAGTTGCTGCAGCCGAGGTCATAGAGGTTGTTGTCTCTTTTCTCCTGTAGGATTTTGATAGTTTCCTGTCTTACCTTTAGGTCTTTCATCCATTTTGAGTTTATTTTTGTGTATGGAGTAAGAAAGTGGTCCAGGTTCATTCTTCTGCATGTTGCCGTCCAGTTTTCCCAACACCATTTGCTGATAAGACTGTTATTTTTTTCCAGTATTGGATATTCTTTTCTGCTCTGTCAAAGATTAGTTGGCCATACATTTGTGGGTCCATTTCTGGGTTTTCTATTCTGTTTCATTGATTTATGTGTCTGTTTTTATGCCACTTATGATTAGTGCTTTTCAGGTCTATTTAAAAACTCTTTCCCTGAGATAATGTTTGAGACTTGCTTCAAAATAGTCCACTGAGGGGGCATCTGGGTGGCTCACTCGGTTGAGGGTCCAACTTCAACCCAGCTCATGATCCCATGCTTTGTGGGTTCGGGCCCCACTTCAGGCTCTGTGCTGACAGCTCAGAGCCTGGAGCCTGCTTCGGATTCTGTGTCTCCCTCTCTATCTGCCCCTCCCCTGCTTGCACTCTGTCTGTCTCCCAAAAATAAATAAACATAAAAAAAAATCCACTGAGGGTGGGTGGAAGTACAGACAAAAAAGATTGGCCATGTGTTAATTACTGTACCTGAGTCATGAGTATTTGGGGGTTCACTGTATTAGTCTACTTTTATAAGCTTAAAAATTTCAAAAACAAATTAAAAGAAAATAAATGTTATTAAAAAGTCCTGGAACTTTTAAGTGATTATAGCAAGGTTGCAGGATACAAGGTCAATATACAAAAGTCAACTGCTTTCTCATATCAAAGCAATAAACAAGTTTTTTGAATGTGAAATTAAAAACACAATACCATTTATGTTACCACCCCCCAAAGTAAAATACTTACATATAAAACTAACAAAGTATGCATAAGACATATATGAGGAAAACAATAAAATCCTGAGGAAAAAAAAGAAAGAACTAAATAAAAGGAGAGCTATTCTATCTTTGTAGATAGGAAGACTCAACATTGACAAGATGTCAGTTCCTTCCAACTTGGTCTATAGATTATATACAATCCCAATCAAAATGCCAGCAATTTATTTTGTGGATATTGATAAAATGATTCTAAAGTTTATATGGAGAGGCAAAAGACACAGAATAGTCAACACAATATTGAAGGAGAATAATGCTGAAGATATGACACTACATAAATTCAAAACATATTATAAAGCTACAATAATCAGGGAGCCTGGGTGGCTCAGTCAGTTAAGCGACTGACTTCAGCTCAGGTCATGATCTCATGGTTTGTGAGTTCGAACCCCAAATCGGGCTCCCCGCTGTCAGTACAGAGGCTGCTTGGGATCCTCTGTCCCCCTCTCTTTCTGCCCCTCCCCCACTCATGCTCTCTCTCAAAAATAAGCATTAAAAAAACAAAGCTACAGTAATCAAAGCAGTATAGTATTGGTGAAAGAAAACAGACAAACAAACAAACAATGGAACAGAATATAGAGAGCCAGAAATAGACCAACATAGATTTTTGACAAGGGAGCAAAGGCAATACATTGGACCTTAAGGAAGTCTTTTCAACATGGTGCTAGAACAACCAGACATCCACATGCAAAAAAAAAAAAAAAAATCTAGACACACTTTACATTCTTTACAAATATTAACACCAAATGGATCACAGACCTAAGTGTAAACTGTAATACTATAAAACTAGAAGATAATATAAGAGAAAGTCTAGATAACCTTGGGTGTTGCAGGGACTTTTTAGATGCAACACCAAAGGCACAATCCATGAAAGGAATAATTGATAAGCTGGACTTCATTAAAATTAAAACTTTCTGATCTGCAGAAGACATTGTCAAGAGAATGAAAAGACAAGCCACAGACTGGGAGAAAATATTTGCAGAAGACATCTGATAAAGTGCTGTTACTCAAAATATACAAAGAACTCTTAAAACTCAACAATAAGAAACAATACAATTTAAACATGGACCAAGGCCTTAAGAGACACCTCACCAAAGAAGATATACAGATGGCAAACAAGCCAGATGGCAAAGATGCTCCTCATCACAGGTCATGAAGGAAATATAGATTAAAACAAGATGCTACTATACATCTCTTAGAATGGTCCAAATCCAGAACACCGACAACACCAAATGCTGGCAAGGATGTGGAACAACAGGAACTCCCATTCATTGCTGGTAAAAATGCAAAATGGTACAGGCACTTTGGAAAACAGTTTGGCAGTTTCTTTAAAAACTTACCATGCAATCCAGCAATCAATCTTTTTGGTATTTACTCAAAGGAGCTGAAAACATGCCCACATAAAAACCTGTATATGAATGTTTATAGCAACTCTATTCAAAATTGCCCAAAATTCCAAGAGGTCCTTGGATAAACTATGATGGTGAATGGATAAACTATGATAGATTCAGACAAAAGAATATTATTCAGTGCTAAAAAGAAATTAGCTAACAAGTCATGAAAAGACATGAAACAACCTTAAATGCATATTACTAAGTGAAATAAGTCAATGCGAAAAGGCTACATCCTGTATGATTACAGCTATATGACATTCTGGAAAAGGCAAAACTAGAGTGACAGTAAAAGGATCAGTAGTTGTCAGGGGCTAAGTGGAATGAAAGATTAAAAAGCAGAGCACACAGGATTTTTAGAGCAGTGAAACTACTCTATATGACCCTGTAATAGTGGATACAGGTCATTATTCATTTGTCCAAATCCAAAGAATATACTACACCAAGAGAGAATCCTAATGTAAACTACAGACTTTAGGTGACAATGATGTGTCTATGTAAGTTTACCAATTGTAACATATGTGTCACTGTAGTGGAGGATATGGATAACGGGGGAGGGTATGTGTGGGGGTAGGAGGTATAGGGGAAATCTGTACCTTCTGCTAATTTTGCTGTAAACCTAAACCTTCTCTAAAACACATAATCTATTAAAACATTTAAAAAACACTATTGAGGAAAAAAGTTTAAAAAGGAAAGAGTCCTTCCTTTTCTGAGCCCATGAAGATACTCTTCTAAATTACATTTATAAGCTTTATTGTTTTACCTTTCACATTTAGATCTATAATCTAAACCCTGGAATTGATTTACAGGCATGAAGTAAGTAAGGAACAGAGTTGTATTTTTTCCATATGGATTTCCAAATGTCTCAGATCTAATTGAAACAAGATCATCTTTTCCTCAAGGCCTACAGTACTACTTTTCAAATAAAATCTCCATATATGAATAGCTCCGTTTCTGGGCTCTCTGTTTCATTTGTCCATATTTCCATCTTACTGGTAATACCATATTGTCTTTTTTTTTTTTTTAATTTCAAATTTTAGTTAGTTAACATACAGTGCAATATTGGTTTCAGGAGTAGAATTCAGTGATTCATCACTTACATACAATACCCAGTGCTTGGGGGAACCTTCCGACTTCAGCTGAGGTCATGATCTCACAGTTCTTAAGGTTCAAGCCTGTGCTGGGCTCTATACTGACAGCTCAAAGCCTGTAGCCTGCTTAGGATTCTGTGTCTCCCTCTCTCTCTGACCCATCCTACTTGCACACTCTCTCTCTCTCTCTCTCAAAAATAAACAAACATTTTAAAAAACAGACAAATTCCTAGAAACTCACACACTACCAAAATTGAAACAAGAAGAAAGAGAAAAGTTGAACAGACCTAAGACCAGCAAAGAAATTGAATCAGTAATTAAAAATCTCCCAACAAACAAGAATCCTGGGCCGGATGGCTTCCCAAGGGAATTCTACCAGACATTTAAAGAAGAGTTAATACCTATTCTTCTCAAACTGTTCCAAAAAACTAGAAATGTAAGGAAAACTTCCAAATGCATTCCATGAGGCCAGTGTTACCTTGATTCCAAAACCAGACAAAGACCCCACTAAAAAGGAGAATTACAGGCCAATATTCCCTGATAAACCGTATGTAAAAATTCTCAACAAGATACTAACAAATCAAATTCAACAGTACATTAAAAGAATTATTCACCATGATCAAGTGGGATTTATTCCTGGGCTGCAGGGCTGGTTCAATATCCACAAATCAATCAACATGATACACCACATAAATTTAAAAAATGGGTAAGAATCGTATGATCCTGTCAAAAGATGCAGTAAAAACATGTGGCAAAATACAGCATCCATTCTTGATAAAAACTCTCAACAAAGTAGGGATATATGGGACATAACTCAACATCATAAAGGCCATATAAGAAAGGCCCACAGCTAATATCATCCTCAATGGAGACAAACTAAGGGCCTTTCCCTACAGTGAGGAACAAGATAAGGATGCCCACTCTCACCATTACTATTTAACAGTACTAAAGTCTTAGCCTCAACAATCAGACAACAAAAAGAAATAAAGGGCATACAAATTGGCAAGGAAGAAATCAAACTTTCACTATTTGCAGATGACATGATACTCTATGTAGAAAACCCAAAAGACTCCACCAAAAAATTGTTACAACTAATACATGAACCCAGCAAAGTTGCAGGATATAAAATCAACATGCAGGTATCTGTTGCATTTCTAAACACAAATAATGAAGGAGCAGAAAAAAGAAATCAAGGAATTAATCCCATTTACAACTGCACACACAAAAAATAAGATACCTAGGAATAAACCTAACTAAAGAGGTAAAAGATCTGTACTCTGAAAACCATACTGTCTTAATTACTGTAGCTTTACAGTAAGTCTTAATTGGATTCAGTGAGTTCTCTGACCTTGCTGTTAAGAATCCTTCAGCTATTCTTGGCCCTTTGTATTATCATATAAATTTCAGAATCACTTTGTCAAGCTGCATAAAAAATAATGTTGGGGGAGGGGCATCTGGCTGGTTCAGTTGGAAGAGCATGCAACTCTTGATCTTGGGGTTGTGAGTTCAAGCTCCACACTGGATATAGAGATTAAGAAAAAAAGTAAACTCAATAAAAATAATGTTGGGGCCTTTATAAGGATTGCATTAAATCTATGAATCCATTTTGAAGGACAGTTATCTTCAAAATATTGAGGCTTCCAATCCATAAATATGGTATACCCTTCTATTTAAGTGTTCTTCCATTTCTTCCAATGATGCTTTATCATTTTTTAAAAATGTTTATTTTAGAGAGACAGAGAAACAGAATGCAAGCAGGGGAGGGACAGAGGGAGAGGGAAACACAGAATCCAAAGCAGGCTCCAGGCTCTGAGCTGTCAGCACAGAACCTGGCGCAGAGCTCAAACCCACAAACCGTGAGATCATGACCTGAGCCAAAGTCGGACACTTAACTGACTGAACCACCCAGGTGCCCCAATGCTTTATCATTTTTTAATAGTGTTCTTATACATCCTTTATTAAATTTATTTCCATGTTATACTTTTGGTACAAGTGTAATCGCATCTGTTTTTAAATTTCACTTTCTAATGATTTATTGCTGGTATAAACAGGTATGATCGATTTTTGTGGGATGATTTTATACCCAGCAACACTGTTCAAATCACTAATTCTAGTAGTTTAAGCTCTTGTGGGCTTTCTACATAGGGTATCTACAAAAAACATAGAGCAATCATCAACATAATGGTGAATATTAAGACCTTTTCCTTTGAGACCAGAAAACAAAACAAAAATGCTTGCTTTGTTACTTTTTTTCCTTCCAACCTCACAGAGAAATAATTGACAAATATGATTATATATAAAGTATACAACGTGATGAGCTGATATACATGTGTACTGTTGGAATAGTGACCAAGATCAAAACAATTAACACATTCATCACCTCACATAGTTAACTCTTCTGCTTCATTACTTCTAGACAACTGGAGGTCTAATAACTACAACAAAGCAGGAAAAAGGGACAAATATCATAAATACTGGAATCCCATTATTCATGGATCATTTTATTTAGTTTCTTCTACATTTTGGAGGGGATTTAATTTTCTGTTCTTTTCCTAACTTCCTTAGAACCTAGCTCACTGATTTGTAGCCTATCTTCCTTTCTGATATATACATTTAAAGCTAAAAAAAATTAAAATTCCCTCTAAGCATGATTTTAGCTGCATGTTACAGGTTTTTGTATACAAATTTCTATTATTGCTCTGTTTAAAGCATTTTCTAATTTCATTTTGATTTCTGTTTTTGATCCAACTGTTATTTAGGAGTATATTTCTTAATACTCAAATATTTGAAGATTTTCTAACTAACTTTTGGATGACTAGCTTAAATGCACTGTAGTAAAAAAACAAGCTATATGATTTTCTCTAAAAATTGTGGCAATTTGCTTTATGGCCAGTAGAATTTTTGAAAATGTTCTAAATGCACTTATAAAATAATAAACATATATATACACTAAGCTGTTGGATACAATTTGTTCTAATTATGATAATTATGTCACATGTGCTAGTTATATCAAATATTTTATATCCTTATTAATCCCTCACCTGTTTTATCATTTACTAAGAAATCTGTGTTAAAATATCCTACTATAATTGTGTATTTCTCCTTTTAATTCTGTCAATTTTTTTAAAATCTATTAGAATTATTTTTTCTGTTAAATCAAATGCTTTATCATTATGAAGTGTCCCTCCTTTATCTCTAATCAGGCTTTTTTGCTTTAAAGTCTACATTGGCTGAATATTAATACATAAACATTCAGAACAGTTTTCTTTTGTTAGTCTCTAATTCTTTTTTTTTATTCTGGTAAAAAAAAAAAGGCATAGCATAAAACTTACATGTTCTTTCTTAACCATTTCTTCTTAACCATTTCTTAGTGTATACAGTTCAGTAGTGTTAAGTATATTCACATTATTGTACAACTAATCTCTAGAACTTTTTCACCTTACAAAACTAAAACCCTATATCTATTAAATAACAACTCCCCATGTCCCTTAATTCCCCATAAGCCCAACTCCTAATAACTACCATTCTACTGTTCCTGTGACTTTGACTATTGACGATACCTTCTATAAGTGGAATCATGTAATATTTACATTTTTATGACTAGCTTATTTCACTTAGCATAATGTCCTTTTAAAGTTTATTTTGAAAGAGAGAGAGAGAGTGAATGGGGGAGAGACAGAGAGGGAGAAAGAGAATCCCAAGCAGGCTCTCAACACTGAGGCAGATTCAGGGCTCGATCTCCCAACCATGAGATCATGACCTGAGTCAAAATCAGGAATTGGCTGCTTAACTGACTAAGCCACCCAGACACTCCATGTTTTTAAGGTTCATCCATATTGCAGTATGTAGTGACTATTTTAATTTAATAGCTTCCCTGGAGATTATAACATCAATTTTTGACTTGCAAAATTCTAACACTAATTGGCAGTTTTACCCTCTTCTTTGAAAAAGCAAGGGAGCTTATGCACCTCCCAATTTATAGGCCATGGCTACTATGCATGCTAATTCTCTATGTATTTTTAAATCCTAATAAAAAATTCTTTGTCTTTTATACATCAATCTTCAGACTTGAGCATGTATTTGTGGTCTGCATTGCTATTCATGCCTTCTTGCATCTCCAACTTTCCAATTGGTCTTCTATCTCAGAGTACCTTTAAATTTTTTTCAGTGGGGTGAGGACTTTTGGTTTTGTTTGTTTTGTTGCTTTTTAAAACTGTTTATTTCCACTTTATTCTAGAAGGATATTTTCACTGTATATGAGGTGTGTAGAGTTGCAGACTGGCAGTTATTTTTATTCAGATCTTTAAAGATATCATCCCACTCTCCTGACTTCTTTCTGTTGAGAAGTTAGCTCTAGGTCTGACTGTGATCCTTTCAAAATTGCATAGTTTTTTTCTAGCTGCTTTTAAGATTCTCTGTCTTTGCTCCCTCAAAATTTTATTATGATGTTCCTAGGTGGATTTATTATATTTATTCTGCTAGTGATTTCTAGCACTTCTTGAATCTGTAGCTTGATGGTTTTCATGAATTTTGGAACGTTATCAACAATATCTCCTCAAATGCTCTACATTATTCTCTTTCTTCTGGGGTTCCCATTACACGTATGGCATACCTATCCCTGTAGCCTCTATGTTTTTTACTTCCTCTTCTGTATTTCCTAATCTTTTGAATTTCCATATCATTTAGTTTCTTCTAACTTATCCTGCAATTAATTCACTGACTCTTCTCAGATACTATCAATCTGTTTTTAAAACCATACATTGAGTTCTTAGTTTCAATTACTACATTTCCCAGCTCTAAAATATGCATTACAAAATAGTTTTCCAGTTGGCTGCTGAACTTCTCCAAGTTGTCTTTATTTCCTTGAACATTTTAAGAATTTTTTTTTAAGAACAGTTATTTTGTTTATTTTAGAAAGAGAGAGTGAGCACAAGTGGGGGAGAGGGAAGGAGGGAGGGAGAGGGAGAGGGAGAGGGAGAGAGAATATCTTAAGCAGGCTCCACACTAGTGTGTAGCCCAACACAGGGCTCTATCTCACCACCCTGGGATCATCACTTGAGCCAAAATCAAGGTCAGATGCTCAACCAACTGGGCCACCCAGGCTCCCCAAGAATAGTTATTTTAAATCTGGTAACTACAATATTTGGATCTCCTGTGAATTTGTTCTATTGTCTAATGTTTCTTATTCCGTATTTATTGTTTCATCCTCTTATGTTCTATTTTTTTTGTGTGTGTACTAAATAATCTATTTAAAAACCTGATAGTGAAAATAATCTGTGAGGATTTCCAGAGAGGATCTGTTTGCTTTGTACCAAGGTACCCAGTTACCTCAAACCAATTTCAGGTACTGAAATAATTTGAAACAAAGTTGCAATTCCTACAAAGGTGAGTCTATTTCCACTCATTTTTACTACTAGGACTCAGTCTCTTGGGGTCCTATGCCAGAGCAAAGGGTGGGGGGTCACAAGTCCCTGCTTACAATCCAGAAGGCCCTTAACATCAATCACTGTCCTCTTGGCTCCAGGAGTTTGTCACCATTGGCTTCTCAACTGCTCTATCCTCTTTGCATCACCCAGGTAATTGCCTGTTACTCTCCCTTCAAAATGTTTATCTTCCCTGTCTTTGGTCTAATGGATTCTTGCATGCACCAAACCAACTCTCTTGGACTAATTTTGAAAATGATACATTAGAAAAACTTGGGAAGATTTTTTTTTTTGTAGGAAGCATATAAATGAGAAGTGTAAGAAAAAACTTAAATTGATTCTAAGAATAACCTATTTTTTTAATTGCCGAGGGTAGAAAGACAAACCACATTTACTTACTTCTTTCCCACCTTATTATTAGATATTTTAGATATATTAGATATTTTACTCCTAAAAGGAAGGGAAAAAGAAATACATGGCCAATTATTTCCAGATACCTTTTGTAGAACAGTCAGCTAGAGCCTAAAATAAAATGTCCTCTTTATTGAATTTCTAAAAAGAGATGACATTTAAAAAGTATATTAAGAGTGAGTAAATGACTTTCAACAAAAAGAACTGTGTTGGGGCGCCTGGGTGGCTCAGTCAGTTAGGCATTCACCTTTGGCTCAGGTCATGATCTCACAGTTCGTGAGCTCGAGCCCTGTGTCAGACTCAGTGCTGAAAGCCTGGAGCCTACTTCAGATTCTGTCTCTCCCTCTCTCTCTCTGCTCCTCCCCTGCTTGTATTCTCTCTCTCTCTCTCAAAAATAAACATTAAAGAAAAAAAGTTTAAAAAATAATAATAAATTAAAAAAAAAAAAAAAAAAGAACTGTGGTTGAACCCAATGAACTAAAAGACCCAAAGACGTGCTTCGGTTCTGTATTAGTTTCCCATGGCTGCTATAACAAATTACCACAAACTTGGTGGCTCAAACAATGGAAATTTACTCTTTCATAGTTCTGAAGCCCACAAGTCCAAAATCAGTTTCACTGGACTGAAATCAAAGTAACGGTAAGGCCACACTCCTCTGAAGGCTCTAGAGAAGAATCTGTTCCTTGCCTTTTCCAACTGCTGGTGGGTATATAGGCATTCCTTGGCTTATGGCCATATCACTCCAATCTCTACCCTCATAGTTATAATGCCTTCTCTTCTATCTGAAATCTCCTTCTGTCTCCCTCTTATAAGGATACTTGTGATTGCATTTAGGCCTTGCTTGGATGATCCAGGATAAGCTCTCCATCTGAAGATCTTTTTTTTTTTTTTTAATTTTTTTTTTTTTCAACGTTTATTTATTTTTGGGACAGAGAGAGACAGAGCATGAACGGGGGAGGGGCAGAGAGAGAGGGAGACACAGAATCGGAAACAGGCTCCAGGCTCTGAGCCATCAGCCCAGAGCCTGACGCGGGGCTCGAACTCCGGGACCGCGAGATCGTGACCTGGCTGAAGTCGGACGCTTAACCGACTGTGCCACCCAGGCGCCCCCATCTGAAGATCTTTAATCACATCTGCCAAGTCTTGGCCATCCATACAGGTAACACCCACAGCATTTAGGATATGGGTATCTTGGGAACGGGGGAAGAAGAATTATTCAGCCTATCGTAGGTTCCTAGCTCTGTAGTTAATTAACATTATAAATTACTTCCAGATATGAAATATATACGTCATGGGAATGAAAGGTATAGCACAGAGAATATAGACAATAGTATTGTTAACAGTGTTGCAGGGTGACAGATGGTAGCTACACCTGTGGTGAGCACAGAGCTGTATAATTTCAAATCACCATGTTATACACCTAAAACTAACATAATAATGAGTGTCAACTATAAATCAATAAAAAATTTGTAATTAAAAATTTTAAGGGGGCGCCTGGGTGGCGCAGTCGGTTAAGCGTCCGACTTCAGCCAGGTCACGATCTCGCGGTCCGTGAGTTCGAGCCCCGCGTCGGGCTCTGGGCTGATGGCTCAGAGCCTGGAGCCTGTTTCCGATACTGTGTCTCCCTCTCTCTCTGCCCCTCCCCCGTTCATGCTCTGTATCTCTCTGTCCCAAAAATAAATAAACGCTGAAAAAAAAAAACAAAATTTTAAAAATTTTAAGAAATAATTTATTTAAAAAAGAAAAAAATCTGAAATATTTTTAAAATTTTAACAAAATTTGTTTCTAGATAGTCTACAGTGTACCAAGGTACTGAGCCAGGTGTCAGAAAGACAAACAAGAATAAAACCCAGTTATTATCCCAACAGGCTCAGAGTCTAACAGAAGACAGGCATACAGTGAATGTTTATAGGTATAGCAGATGAAGTGGGAGGCAGAAAGAATAAAGAAGTCAGTTCCAATAGTTATTATGACTTCAGGGGCACCTGGGTGGCTCAGTTGGTTGAGGGTCGGACTTCGGCTCAGGTCCTGATCTCATGGTTCGTGAGTTCAACCCCCTCATCGGATTAGCTGCTGTCAGTGCAGAGCCCACTTAGAATCCTGTCTCTCTCTCTCAGAAATATGGTTTTAATTTAAAAAAAATAAAAATAAAAATTCTATGACTTTATAGTTTGTAGTACTCACATTGACAGCACATATACTAAGACTGGAATGTTACAGAGAAGATTAGTGTGGCCTCCACACAAGTAAGACATGCAAATCCATGAAGTGGTCCATAAAAAAAAAAAAATGTTAAAAATAAATAATAAAAATTTAAAGATAAAAAATAAAAGCAGTTTTTACCTCTTCTCTTTTTTTCTCTTTTTTGAGTTTATTTATTTTGAGAGAGAAAGCGCACGCAGAAGGGCAGAGAGAGAGGGAGAGAATCCCAAGAAGGGTCCACACTGTGACAGCACAGAGCCTCATGTGGGGCTTGAGCCCAAAAACTGTGAGATCATGACCTGAGCTAAAACCAAGAGTCAGTCGCTTAAATGACTGAGCCACGCAGGTGCCCCTGTAGATCTTCTCTTGAAAAGGAAGTCCTCACATCCATTAGGGAAGCTATTTAAAAAGCAAACAGAACACAACATGTGTTGGAGAAGATGCAGGTAAACCAGAACCCTTGTGCACCGCTGATGGGAATGTAAAATGGTACATCTGCTACAGAAAACAAAATGGCAGTTCCTCCCCAAATCACAGAATTACTGTAAATCCAGCAATTCCCTTCTGGCTATATACGCAAAAGAAGTGAGATCAGGGATTTCAAAAGATATCTGTACACCCAAGTTCACAGCAGCATTATTTACAATAGTCAGAAAGTGGAAACAACCTAAGTGCCCATCTACAGATAAGCAAACAAAATATAATACATACATACAATGGAATATTATTCAGCTTTAAAAAGGAAGGAAATTCTGACATGTTACAACATGGATTAACTCTGACATTATCCTTAGTGAAATAAGCCAGTCATAAAAGGACAAATACTATGTGATTCCATTTGTATGAGTTATCAAGAGTAGTCAAATTCAGAGACAGAAAGCAGAAAGTAGGACGGTGGTTTCCAGGGACTAGGATAAGGAGAGTAGGGAGTTATTGTTTAATGGATACAGGGTTTCAGTTTTGTGAAATGAAAAACAGCTGGGGAGGGAAGAGGAAAGAGAGAGACATTTAGGCAGTTCTGTATAAAACAAAAAGTAGTAAAGCGGGGCACCTAGGTGGCTCAGTTGGTTAAGTGTTTGACTTCGGCCCAGGTCATGATCTCATGATTTGTGGGTTCAAGCCCTGCATCAGGCTCTGTCCTGACCACTTAGAGCCTGGAGCCTGCTTCGGAGTCTGTGCCTCTGTCTCTCTCTCTCTGCCCCTCCCCTGTTCACGTGTGTGTACGTGCTCTCTCTCTCTCTCTCTCAAAAATAAACAAACCTTAAAAAAACTTTTTGTAAGTAGTGAAGCAATTAAGCAATATTATAGTACTGGGATAGAGAAATTAATTGTTCATGCATGATCAACTATGAAATTCAAGTCAGCTATTTTAATGTTTCAGAGGTTTAACTATCAAATGTGAAGGTGTTTTGTACCTGAATAGTTTTACAAGTGGGAAAAGAGGAAGAGAGAGAAGCAAAGTGTGAAATGAAGTCAACAAAAAAAGTACAATACTTGTGAATCTGCTCTTATCACTGTAACTTGATAAATACAGTCACACATGGACAGGCAAACGTGATTTTTAGGTCTAGAAAAATATTAGCAAATGTGATTGTTTAAAAGAGTCTAATGTACCATCCCCAGAGATAGTGATTCAAAAAAAAATTCTTTTAATTTCCAGAATGATTCTGAGATACACTCAAGTTATTATAATCATTCTGTCTTATCCTTCTTTAGTCTCTGAAAGCTATTTAGAGAGAAAATTAGGATCATAAGTAATCTGTGGGATTCAGAACTAAACCTACTCCCAACCTTGGATTACCCCAGAGTTGGCTTTCTTTTATCTAGTGCTGGATTCAGACATCAGTCAGATGTAAAGGTAAAAACTATGCTTATTTATCTCACTATAACTTCATATTATGAACCTAACAGGTTCTCAAATATTTGCTATGGGTTCTACCCAAAAGTTCTTTTATTTAGCTCATGATTTTCAACATTTGGTTGCCCAACAAAAAGTTCAAGTAATCCAAGGGTAAGGCCCACAAGAGATTTTTGGCAGAAGCATTTTTTACCTAATTAACTAGTAGGCCACATGAACTAGTAGGCCACTTAGGGTCTAAAGACCTGTCCACTGTTGCCACTATTTAATTCAGAGCTATTCAAACCATCAGGGATAAAGAACTAGTTGTTGTTTTTATTTTGTTAATCTCTAATCTTTGAGGACCAATGCTTTTATAAAACAATAAAACTGCGCTTGAGAGTGGTGTGAAGAGATTGGCAAGTCCTCTCCTGAAAACACAAGTATTAAACTGAACAGGACTGTCAACAACAACCATTTCAGGGCCCTAGAATTCAACCAAAGGCACACGACAAATTGAGAAATTGCTAGAGCCTTAAGTAAGAACAATGAAGTCTGTATGCTTCTTGCCTAGGACTGATCCCATTCACCTATCTCCAGCTTTGTGGAGAACAACAGCTTTACCAGGGCAGGGCTGGCCATAAAAATCTGCAGTTTTATTGCCAAAGAAGGCTAACTAGAGAGGAAGGCAAAACTCCACAGCTCTGTCAAGCTCAAGTAGAGAACTCAGCTGGAAATGAATAAAAATAACTCATTGCTTTGTTAGCCTGAAGCTGGAGTCTTGGTTGAGTGAGTGGTAAATAAGTACGATAGTTAACAGGGAAATCCTGGAAAAAAACACAGAAAAGCTAGATTAGCTCTTTACACATTCCTAGCTAAATGAGAAACTACGCACATGCACAGGGAAACCCAGGAGGCCAGTGGAAAGTAAAAGTGAAAACAAACTTAAGAACTGCCTGAACTTGGAACATCCTCCTCAACCTATATGGTTCAGTCAGCAGAGGATCAGAGCTTATGCATTTGAGATGTTTAGCAAAACCTCATTCCAAATCACTGGCTGACCAATAAACACTGCAGATGCAGGGACAACCCCTATATAAATATATAAAATATTTATATATTTTATATATTTAAATATATAAATATATTTTATAAATATATAAAATATATAAATATATTTTAATATATAAAATATATTTATATATATAATTTGTATATATTTATTTAAATATAAAAAATAAAAATTAGAATTAAAAAAATGTGCAGATACATTTGTGACTGTACACATGGGACAGGCAGAGAGGTAGATGCCTCAATTTATGTCTAAGCTAATTATTTTTAAAATACCCTCAAGAATATAAAGAATCCAGAGTTAATACATTACCTTAACTATCCACTTAAAAAAAAAAAAAGCTAAGGGGCATGTGAGTGGCTCAGTTGGTTGAGCGTCCAGCTTCAGGTCAGATCATGATCTCACAGTTTGTGAGTTCGAGCCTTGCATTGGACTCTGCGCTGATACCTCAGAGCCCAGAGCCTGCTTTGCATTCTCTGTCTCCCTCTCTCTCTGCCCCTCCCCCACTCACGCTGGCTAGCTCTCTCTCAAAAAAAAAAAAAAGTAAATAAACATTAAAAAAAAAAAAAGGCTAAAAGAGGGGCACCTGGGTGGACTCCATTGGTTAAGCGACCAACTTTGGCTCAGGTCATGATCTCACAGTTCGTGAGTTCAAGCCCCACATCAGGTTCTGCTGTCAGCACGGAGCCCACTTCGGACCCTCTGTCCCCCTCTCTCTCTGCCCCTCTCCCACATTCTCTCTTTCTCTCTCTCTCTCTCTCTCTCTCTCTCTCAGAAATAAACATTAAAAAAAAATTTTACTCTTTAAAAGAGATTATTAAGAGAACAGAAAGACAAGACCACAGGCTGGGAGAATATATTCAAAAATCATGTACCTGATAAAGAACTTGTATCCATAATATATAACTCTTACAACACAATAATAGTATGACCAACAACTCAACGAAAAAGTGAGTAATGAATTTGGACAGACATTTCACCAGAAAGATAACACAATAGCTAATAATCACATGAAATGATAGTCAACATCATTAATCACTAAGGAAACCCAAATCAAAACCATAACGAGATACCATTCCACACCCAGTAAAATAGCTATAATAAAAAAGACTGACCATACCAAGTGTTGGCAAGGATATGGTACATCTGAAATCCATATATATTTTTGGTGGGACTGTAAATGGTATGAGCCATTTCGGAAAACAGTTTGGGCACTTTTCTTTGAAAATTACACATTTTTACTCTTAGGTACATCTCCATGAGAAATGTAAACATATGCCTATATAAAGACTTGTGAGCAAAATGTTCAAATTTATAATTATTTATAATAGCTAAAACCAGAAATAATCCAAATGAATAATCAACGGCTGAATGGATAAACAAAATGTGATATAATCTGTGATATTGTAATATAATCGGAAATAAATATTTTTATCTTCATCCCCAGCTCGTGGCTAGAGCTCCTAAAACCTTTGTAATTTCCTAGGCAATAAAGGTGCTAGGACCATCTTTTGTTCTAATATTTGGTCTTTGACTTCAACTCCTGACACAGAACTCCTAATTCCCTTGGAATTTCCTGGGTGATAGAAGTGTCTTTTATTCTGTTTTTATTATATTTTTTTTAAAGAGAATTGTTCTGGGTTTTTTACGTTTTTGTTTTTAATTTTTTATTTTTAGAAGGGGAGAGCACACATGCGAGCAGGGCAGAGGGGCAGAGGGAGAATGAAAGAGAGAATCCCAAGCAGGCTCCACACCTGGCTCAGAGCCCAATGCAGGGCCCAATCCCACGACCCTGGGATCATAACCTGAGCCAAAACCAAGAGTCGGACGCTCAACTGACTGAGCCATCCAGGCGCCCCAGGGACATCTTTTACTTTAATGAAGCAACTTTGGTAGGTTCCTGAATAGCTTCAGTATGGGACTGGTCACCAGAAAGATCAAACCATGATTAGAAGCTTGGAACTTTCAGCCTCACACACTTTACTCCAGGAGCGAAGCAGAGCTAGAGCTAGAGTTAATAATCATGCACAGGTGATAAAGCCTCCATTAAAATCCCTAAAGTATGGTGATTTCAGGAGCTTCTGGGTTGGGGAACACATCCATGTGCCGGGAGAGGGGCACACCCCAACTTCACAGGGACAGAAAAACTCCTGTGTTTGGGAACTTTCCAAGACCCCACCTATGTAGCTCTTCACCTGGCTTTTCATCTGGCTGTTCATCTGTATCTTTTATCATATCCTCTGCCATCTAATAAACCAGTGAATATAAGTGTTTCCTGGATTCTGTGAGCTACTGAACCTGAGGAGTCGTGAAAACTGCTCATTTGCAGCCAGGTTGGACCAAAGTGTCAGTAACGTGCGGACCTTCTTGCCATTGGCATCTGAAGTAAGGGAATCTTGTGGGACTGAGGCCTTAACCTGTGGGATCAAACACTAACTCCTGGTAGGTGGTACCAGAACTTAATCGAATTGTAGGACATCTGCTAGTATCAGAGAATTGGTCAGTGTGGGAAAAACACCGATCATCTGGTTACAAAAGTGTTATGAGTAGCAGACTGTAAAAGAAAAAAGTTTTTCCTTTTCATAACTTTAATATTACTTAGTAGTAAAAAGGAACAAACTACTGATATAGTCAACAACTGATGAAACTCAAAAACACTACACTAGGTAAAAGAAGGTAGACACAAAACTATATTGTATTAATTTGTTTATATGAATGAAATCTATAGAAAAAGTAAAACTCAAGAGACAAAGTAGATCAGTGTTTGCCTGGAACTGGGGTTGGGAGCAAGAACTGATTGTAAGCAGGTAATAAAGAACTTTCTGGGGTTAGAAAAATATTTTACAACAGGATTGTAGTGATAGCTGCAAAGCTGCATAAATTTACTGAAAAATAATCAAATTGCACATTTATAAAAGGTGATTTTTATGGTATTTAAATTATACCTCAATAAAACTGTTTTGATAAGGGCTTGGATGTTGCAGACTGTCAAATCACCATAAGTTTCTAGACACTCTCCATTTCTAAATATTTCTCCAATGCGCAGAGAGATATCAGTCCGTACTCTGAGAAGCACTGATCTAACTGATTTCTGCCAGGATGGCTAAAAGGAACAATCAATAGTTGTAAGTGAAATTGACCTTAATTTAATTTAAGCCATTCCAAGTTTAACTCCACTAAATATTTCATTAAATAAGAAATTTACATGTATCACTGACAAAAGGAAAATGTTTTCATTCCACAATAGACCATGTTTCCATAACTCATTATAAAATGACACTTTGTGGAGCGCCTGGGTGGCTCAGTCGGTTAAGTGTCTGACTCTTGATTTCAGCTCAGGTCATGATCTCACGGTTCATGAGTTTGAGCCCTGTGTCAAGCTCTGCACTGACAGTGCAGAGCTTGCTTGGGATTCTCTCTCTTACGCCCCCTCTGTCCCTCCCCCCACCAAGAACAAATAAACTTTAAAAAATAATAAATAAAATGACTCTTTGTAAATGAGTATCACTAGAAAACAAAAACTACCATATTAGCTCTCTTTTTGATGTTTTAAAAGCTAAGTTTATAGAGTCAGTATAATTATTTGGACTAACAAAGCCCACAACAATAAAATTTTAAATATATAAATGAATACATGAAATAAAATTATATAAATATTTTGTACTTTTTTTATTCAAATAGATTATACATACAGATTTACTTCAGAGAAAGTCCTAACAACAAATAAGCTTTCTTTTGTTTCCAACTAAGTTTTAATTCAGGCTACGTTCAATCAAAATTTGTTAGCACTTAATACCTACGATATGGTCAAAAATCTAAATTCATTTTATAGTAATTAGATAGCAATTACAAAAAAGCAATGAATCTTTCTTCCAGTTCTGGAAAAACACAGACATGAATTAAACAAAGACTCTAGTTTTAACAAGGTCAAAGCAATCTGCTGAAGTTAACTTTTTAAGGAAAAATTAAATGCTAAACTTTTTAGAAGAAATTGTTTTATTTTAAAGTCTAGAGTCCTATTTTTACTATTGTATTTCTCATTTGTCGGAGGAAAACAGATACTCCATGTTTCCAGCATAACTAGGAAGAAAGCAAACTGAATCATGATGATTAAGAAGAAACAAACTTTGATTATAAAAACTTTTCAGTGGATAATCTCATTACGTAAAACAGTTCAGTTTCTTTAGTAATCTAACCATTCCTTAGAACTCAGATTTCCTTTATATAGATTTACTATACAATGAAACTACACAAGCAGCTCTGGTACATTATTTTCTTAGAATTAGGTTTTTGAACTACCAGGTCAAAATTAAGTTTAAAAGCATTTCCTTCACAGGGGTGCCTGGGTGGCTCAGTCAGTCGGTTAAGCATCTGACTTCGGCTTAAGTCACAATCTCACAGTTCGTAGATTCAAGCCCCATGTCAGGCTCTGTGCTGACAACTCAGAGCTGGAACCTACTTCGGATTCTGTGTCTCCCTCTCTCTCTGCCCTTCCCCTGCTCTGTCTCTCAAAAATAAATAAACCCATTAAAATAAATAAAATTAAAAAATAAAAGCATTTCCTTCATATTCAACACATGACACTTGAATCTATAGCTTTGTTTTGAATTAAAGAACATTAAATTTAAAATTGGGGCGCCTGGATGGCTCAGTTGGTTAAGCATCCGACTTCAGCTCAGGTCATGATCTCACAGTTCTTGGGTTCGAGCCCCACATGGGGCTCTGTTCTGACAGCTCGGAGCCTGGAGCCTGTTTCAGATTCTGTGTCTCCCTCTCTCTCTCTGTCCCTCTCCTGTTCATGCTCTGTCTCTGTCTCAAAAATAAAAAATAAACAGTAAAAAAAAATTTTTTTTAATAAATAAATAAATTTAAAATTAAATTGAATGAGGCGGAAAAAAGCCAGGATAGCTACGGTCATTCTTTTAACAAATATATTCCAGTTATGTATAATAAATAGTTCTAGTGCTATTGTTAAATTTGTTCCTTTGCATTTTTCCAGCTCTTCTAAAAAAGTTGAAAAAGTGATTTTATGGAGTCTCTATTGTCTTTCCCCTTCTCATAACTATTCTTGGTATTTCTTGATTCTCTGGATCTTATATTTTACTTTAGACAAGAAGCTAGAGTAATAATCCTGGAAGGAAAGCTAAAGAAGGAATCTAAAACTGGAAGCACTTACTCTTGCTTCATTTCCTGTCTCCAATGAAAGAATCAACTCATCAGATATAGAATATCCTGCAGTAAGTTATCTCCCACCATGCCCCCTAACATGTGTTCATACTCCAGAGAGTGCATTTCCTAGACGCAGTTGGCTTTCTGGCAAATATATCCCAATTTAATATAAAAGTAGAAAAGCAATTGTTATATGAGTTAATTCCCAAACTAGTAACACACAAAACTATACTCTAATATCTACAAATACTTAAAGAGACAACAGATTAAGTTGTGAATGTTGTATACTCTTCCAAAATTAACGGCAGTTAAGACAAGGAGATAAGTTATACCTATCAGTAGTATTGCATTGGGTGAGGGAAAATATGACCATTCAAAACACATTAAGAGAACCTTTTAAAAATATATATACCATTATTTCATAACTATGCTTTTAACAATTTATGCCCACATATAATCTTACCCTTCTGGTTTTGTTTCCTAGACATTGTGATTTCTTTGATCTCAAAAAATATAGATGAAAAATATCCTTTTGCCTTGTCTGGGTTCTGACTGTAGTTCTCTCTGATTTAAAAGTAGGCAATGGAAGTCTGTAGTTGGAGATGATAAATACTAAATCCTGGTTATCTGAAATTCTGCTCACTAGCTGTTGATCTCCTTTCCTTCTCTTCTATCAACTTGTCAGGAAATATCATCGCAGACATTCATGTCTCTTTTTCCAGGGAGGTTCTGGAGGGAAAACACACAAACACATTCACTGTTACAGTAACAGCCATCTGTACAAAATTTCTAACCGATACCACAGAATTTAGTTTGTATTTTTTCTAAAGAAAACTGGCTATTAAAAGTATTCTAGGAGCGCTTAGGTGGCTCAGTTGGTAAAGCATCTGACTCTTGGTTTCAGCTCAGTTCATGATCTCACAGTTCATGAGTTCAAGCCCCGCATTAGGCTCTGTGCTGAAATCGTGGAGCCTGCTTGGGATTCTGTCTCCCTCTCACTTTACCCTTAACCCTGCTCACTTTCTACTCGTTCTCTCAAAAATAAACATTAAAAAAAAAAAAAAGAATAGTACTCTAGAAAGAATGTAGCCATAAAAAGCAATATTTTAGTCTGTGAGAAACTTTAATCTTGGAGAAAGAGACAAACCAAAAAACAGACTCTTAACTATAGAAAACAAACTGATGGTTACCAGAGGGGAGGTGGGCATGGATAGGTGAAATAGGGGATGGGGATTAAGGAGCGCGCTTGTCATGAGCACTGGATGATGTATGGAATTGTTGAATCACTATATTGTACACTTGAAACTAATACAACACTGTATGTTAACTATACTGGAATTAAAGAAAAAGAAACTTTAATCTTAGAATCAGAACATCTCCTTAGTTCAGGAAAAAAAGTTGTCTTACTCTTATCTTTTGTATCTATCTCAAAAGTCTTATCCTCATCTCTGCTTCACAAACTAAAATATTATCTCTTGTCACTCCCTAAGACCTTTCTTATCACCTACTCTTCCTGCCCAAATCAAGGATCTTTTTCTGCCTCTAGGATTTCCTCTATCTAACTTCTCTTCAGGCATCCCAGCTCAAATACAGCTGCAAGAAAACTGGGGAAGGGGGTGGGTGAATGGGGAAAGAACAAAGCAATTTTAATAAAAACTGAAACATCAAAATTTGGATTTTTGCACATAGTGCAAGAAGCTTCTATAAGTTGTGAAGATACAAAATGCTATTTTCTTCTGTATTACTTAACTTTAAAAAATACACGCCTAAGATTTCGGGGTAAAGAAAGCATGATGAGGATCCAAGAACTCTTACACCTAGACACATGATAGGAAAAACATTTTACATAATGCAACCCAAGAAGGAAATGAGAGCAACCCTCTGTGAAATACTCTCCAATGTGGAAGGAGGAAAAGGAAGGAATAAGTAGACAGCTGTGGTAAAGTTTTAAAAAATCCACCAAAAGTAAGAGCCTCTGTGGACACAGAGAACAGGTTAGTGGTTACCTGCGGCAGAGGGGGTGGGAAAATGTGTGAAGGGGTCAAGAGGTACAAATTTCTAGTTAAAAGATGAATAAGTCACAGGGAAGTAACATACAGCAAGATGACTAGTTCATACCATATTCCATATTTGAAAGTAGCTAGAAGAGTGGATCTTGAAAGTTCTTATCACAAGAAGAAAATTTTCGTACAGTGACAGATATTAACTGGACTAATTGTGGTGATCAATTTGCAATATATACAAGTACTGCGTTATTAGACTGTACACCTACAACTAGTATGTCATGTCACTTACATCCCAAGAGTAAGATTCACTACAAACCACTATAGGACTTGAGGAAAGATAGGGGGAACCTCAGGAGCTTACTATCTTTCAGAGAATTGAGTCAAATTGGGAGAATCAGTCAAAGCCTGTGAAAGTACGTGGAATTTACCACTGGATAGAGTGGGCCTGAGAGAAAACATTTTATGAGATTTTAGAAGAAAGAACAGAATTTAGATCTACTGCAAAGGATTAAACTCTTCAATGGCAAGCTCTTCTTTACCCTCATGTCCTCAGCCTAAAGAAAAGAGGATGAAAGCAAAAGTCAACAACTAACTGTAGCTGATGAGCAGGGTTTGGTGGGGATAGGTACCAAATAAGGTGGGAAACATATCAAAGATATTTTCATCCGTACTCTGTAATTACAAACGAAAATTGTGAACACAGCTGTCCACATAAAACATAAAGAAGATAAAAAAAAAAAACATAGTAACTATAAAATCTATAACAAAAGAGATAACAAGAGAGAGGAAATTACCATGCAGCAGAGGAAGAAACAAATCAGGGAAACAATATAACCCCCAAAACCAAAAGTGGATTCTCCCTTGAATACTAAGTTGAATACTTCAAGAAATGGGATTCAATAAAATAAGAGCTAGAAAATAAATGATAAAAATAGAATGAGGGGTCTGGATGGCTCAGTCGGTTAAGTGTCTGACTTCGGCTCAGGTCATGATTTCACCGTTCATGGGTTCGAGCCCCACGTCAGGCTCTGTGCTGACGGGTCAGTCTGGAGCCTGCTTTGGATTCTGTGTCTCGCTGTCTCTCTGCCCCTCCCCTGCTCATGCTCTGTCTCTCAAAAATAAATAAACATTGAAAAAAAATTTTTAAAAAAAAGAATGAAAGAAAGTAGATTGCAAAACTAAAGAAAAACTAAAAATCAAAACAACACCATTATAGATCCAATAAGAAGTCAGAAACAGCAAGAAACAGAATAGTACAGATGAAAATCGGGGCGCCTGGCTGGTTTAGTCACAAGAACATGTGACTCCTGATCTCAGGGTCATGAGTTTGAGCCCCATGTTGGCTACAGGGATTCCTTAAATAAAACTTTCAAAAGTACAGATGAAAATAGAAAAAATGGAATGGAGCAAAGCCTTAAGAAGAAAAAAGAGATTGCAACTAGAAAACAATGTTAGAGGGGCTCCTGGGTGGCTCAGTTGGTTAAGCATCCGACTTCAGCTCAGGCAGGTCATGATCTCATGGTTCACGAGTTTGAGCCCTGTGTCGGGCTCTCTGCTGACAGTTCAGAGCCTGGAGCCTGCTTCAGATTTTGTGTCTTCCTCTCTCTCTGACCCTCCTCCACTCATGCTCTGTCTCTGTCTCTGTCTCTCTCAAAAATAAATAAATATTTAAAAATTAAAAAAAAAAAAAGAAAAGAATATTAGAGCACTAAAATGACCCAATCTAAGGATAATTAGGATCAATACAGGGACTCAGAAAATAAAGAACTCAATAAAGGAAACAAAAAAGCATTTACAGATAATATGCAAGAAAATTCCATTGAAATAAGGGATCTGAATCTGTTCACTCTCCGTCTCCAATCTACCAGAAGAAATCCCATCTTTTCTACCTTTAAAATACATCACAATTGGAGCACCTGTGTGCTCAGTCAGTTAAACATCCGACTCTTGATTTCGGCTCAAGTCATGACCTCATGGTTTGTGAGTTCAAGCCCCACGTTGGGCTCTGTGCTGATAGCATGGAGCCTGCTTGGGATTCTCTCTCTCTTCCTTTCTCTCTGCCCCTCCCCTGATCAGGCTCTCTCTCTCTCTCAAATAGTTAAATTTAAAAATAAAATACACCAGAATTGAACCATTTCTCACTACCTCTCCTGCTATACCCTCATCTAAGCCACAATCATTTCTCCCCTACATTGCTATCATCAGGACTGTAACAGTCTCTTAACTGGCATCCCGAGTCTTCTATCATGCCACTCTCCAGCTTCCATTTCACTTTAGCTGCTTTTAAAATTTAACACAAACTGTGTCTCAAATCTGCTGCTCAAAGCCCTCCAGCTGCTCCCCATTTCATTCAAAGTAAAAATCAGAGTCCTTACAGTGAGTAGCCTAAAAGGTCTTATCTGCTCTAGTACCCTGTCCCAATCCTCTCTTTATCTCTCTGACATAATTTCCTACTATTCTCTCCCTCCAGTACTCCATCTAGCCATACTGGCCTCTTTGTTGCCCCTTTTATATCCTAGATATGTTCTCACCTTCAGGCCCTTGAGGTTCTCCCTGTGTCAGGAATGTTCATCCCTAGATACCTATCTACATGAAATAGTTCCTCACCTCCTTCAGGTCTTTTCTCAAATGCTACCTTCTCCGTGGTTATTCATGAAAACCTACTGAACTTGGGGTAAGAAAAGCGAGAGTCCATGGCATTACTGCCTAAGGCTGTTCCCATTACCCCCACATCAGTGGGAAAGTAGTTCTACCAAGGTGAGGAAAGCCATAAAAACTAGCAGCTTCGGGGCGCCTGGGTGGCGCAGTCGGTTAAGCGTCCGACTTCAGCCAGGTCACGATCTCGCGGTCCGTGAGTTCGAGCCCCGCGTCAGGCTCTGGGCTGATGGCTCGGAGCCTGGAGCCTGTTTCCGATTCTGTGTCTCCCTCTCTCTCTGCCCCTCCCCCGTTCATGCTCTGTCTCTCTCTGTCCCAAAAATAAATAAACGTTGAAAAAAAAATTAAAAAAAAAAAACCAAAAAACAAAAAACTAGCACCTTCACTCACAGAGAGGGCTGACTCGATTTGAGTCAAAGCACAGAACTCCACGCCCATAAGCATTGTCAGTAACAATGTGTATTCTTGGTGGCAAAGGGCCGAAGGATGCTGTCTTGGTTGGTACAAGCAATGGGCCAGCAGACTAGACAGAATTTAAAAGGGAAATCTGGAAACAAGACTATAAAGGATAAGTGCTCACATAGCCACACTAGAGAGACTAGAGAGGACCTACTAGGAGCCTGTACACACAGGAAGAAGAAACAGGAGAGGGCTCAGTGGAAAGTAAAAGTCTGAGCAGATTTTAAAAGGAGCTCCCCAACACACACAAAGATCTACTGGCACAGAGTGGTAGCCCTACTAGCTCACATGTGTTTAGCACAATCTTTGACAAATGGTTAACCGACCACTAAGCCATATGGATATAGGTGTGATTCCAGGAAAACACTCTTAAAAAAAATAAAAACAAAACAAAACAAAAACAACCCGAGCAGATATTACCAGCCACACACTGGGAAGAAACATTCCACAGATTTAGTCCTGACGATAAAACAAAAAAAAAACTCTCAAAGGAAAAAACAAACCAGAATCCAAAGTTGCTACAATATATTACGTAAAATGTCTAGTTTCAACAAAAATTTATGAGACATGTAAAGATGCAGGAAAGTATGACCCAAACTGAAGAGGAAAATAAAACCTCTCATGGAAATGAAAATGTCCCTAAGTAGGACCAAATGCAAACTAAACAAAATCTTCCAACTACTTTAAAGAACTAAAGAAAAATATGAAGACAATGTCCCAAGCAAACAGGAAATATCAATAAAAAGACTGAATCATAAAAAAGAAACAAATAGAAACTCTAGAGATGAACACTGGAGTATAAGGGGGGAAAAAAATCAGAAAACTTGATATCTAATCTGAAAAGAAAAAAGAAAATCAAAGCCCAGAGACCTATGGAACAACATCCAGTATAATATACACAACTTAGGAGTTCCAGAATTGGAGAGAAAGGACAGAAATAAGGACCAAAAACAATGCAAACTGATATATTTTTAAAAATTAATCTACAGGGGCACCTGGGTGGCGCAGTCGGTTAAGCGTCCGACTTCAGCCAGGTCACGATCTCGCGGTCCGTGAGTTCGAGCCCCGCGTCGGGCTCTGGGCTGATGGCTCAGAGCCTGGAGCCTGTTTCCGATTCTGTGTCTCCCTCTCTCTCTGCCCCTCGCCCGTTCATGCTCTGTATCTCTCTGTCCCAAAAATAAATAAACGTTGGGAAAAAAAATTTAAAAAATAAAAAATAAAAAATAAAAAAAATAAAAAAAAATAAAAATTAATCTACAGACTCAAGAAGCTCAATGAACTACAACTACAATAAACACAGAGTTCCATACCTAGATATATAGTAAAACTGATGAAAGCCCAAAACAGAAAATCTTGAAAGAAGCAAGAAAAAACAAACTCATCATTTACCAGGAAACAATATAACTAGTTGCTGATTTCTCATCAGAAACAAGGAAAGTCAGAAGACAGTGAGTGAAATGACATATTCAAAATGCTGAAAGAAAAAACGGTCAAGCAATAATTCTATATCTAGCAAAACCATCTTTTAAAAGTAAAGGTGGGCAATCAAGAATGAAATCTTGCCATTTACAACAACGCGCATGGAACTAGAGTGTATTTATTATGCTAAAGCAAAATAAGTCAGAGAAAGACAAATCATATGATTTCACTCATATAGGGAATTTAAGAAACAAAATAGATAAATATAGGGGAAGGGAAGCAAAAATTAGATAAAAACAGAGAGGAGACAAACCATAAGAGACTCCTAAATACAAAGAACAAACTGAGGGTTGCTGGCGAGGTGTTGGGTGGGGGGAATGGGCTAAATGGGCAATGGGCATTAAGAATGACACTTGTTGAGATGAGCACTGGGTGTTACATGTAAGTAATGAATCACTAAATTCTATTCCTGAAATCATTATTACACTATATGTTAACTTGGATTTTAAATAAATAAATAAATAAATAAATAAATAAATAAATAAATAAATAAATAAATAAAAAAAAATAAAGTGAAGGTGGGAAGGGGTGCCTTGGGTGGCTCAGTCAGTTAAGTGTTAAGTGTCTGACTTCAGGTCAGGTCATGATCTCACAGTTTGTGGGTTCGAGCCCTGAGTAGGGCTCTGAGCTGATAACTCAGAGGCTGGACCTGCCTCTCTCCGCCCCTCCCCAACTTGTGTGCATGCTTACACCCTCTCCCTCTCTCTCAAAAGTAAATAAACACTTTTTAAAAATAAAAAAATAAAAGTGAAGCAAATGAGCACAAGAACAGGCAAAAACTATCTGGTGATAGCAATCAGAATAATGGTTACTTCTGGAGGGAGGGTGTCCCTTTGAGAACAAACATGAGGGAACTTTCTGAGAGGGCAAATGTTCTAGATCTTGATCCAGGTTGTCTTCACATGGGTGCATACATATGTAAAAATTCATTGGGCTTTATTTACTCTTAAGATTTGTGTATTTTACCATACATGAAACTCAAGAATCTAAAATTTCTCTTCTATAAAAACTAGAAGAAAAAAGCCAAAGAAAAAACCGACTGAGCCACCCAGGCGCCCTGGAATACCATATTATATAATTAAAGTTTGAAATGTGGAGAAACTAGTAAAGAAAATTTTTAAATATTAAATCTGGATGTTTATATTAATTTGCTACTTCTTATCAGATAGTAAAGCAAATTCAAAATGGTCAGTCTTGGGGAGCTTGGGTGGCTCAGTCGGTTAAGCGACTGATTTTGGCTCAGGTCATGAATCTCGCTGGTCGTGAGTTCAAGCCCCATGTCAGGCTCTGTGCTAACAGCTCAGAGCCTGGAGCCTGCTTCAGATTCTGTGTCTCCCTCTCTCTCTGTTCCTCCCCCGCTCACACACACTCTCTCTCTCTCTCTCAAAAATAAACATTAAAAAAAAATTCAAAATGGTCAGTCTTGGATTAGTTATCTTTGTGAGCTATAGCTTAAAGCTAAGAAAAGCAATGAACCAGATTTCATATTCAGTTAGCTTTGATCTTAAAGAAGTACATTGTCACAGACCACACCCCTAGTACCAGCTACACAAGCATATACTACTGGTTTGTAGGCATTCTGTACAGTTCAGTGACTTCTCGAGGTGGAGACAAAGGACGAGAATGGACATGTACAGTTTTAGAACCTATTACTTTGACTTATTGTTAACTGTTATATTTATTTTTCATTTCAAAGCACAACAAAACAGGGCATAAGGTTTTCATATTTATCAGACTGGGAACATGGGTTAAAAAAAGAGATGAGAAAAAGAAAAAGAAAAAGAAAGTACCATAGAGGTTACCAAAAACTAAGGGGAAGAAGAAAAAGAAGAGTTATTGTTTAATGGGTACAAAGTTTTTATAAGGGATGATGAAATGGTTTGCGGATAGTGGTGATAGTTACACAACACTGCAAATGAATTTAATGCCACTGACTTGCACACTTATGAGTGGTTAAAATATTTCTAATTTTAGAAATAGACTTTAAACAGCCAAAACATCTTGAAAAAGAAAAACAATAACTTCCTGACTTCAAAACATATTACAAAGCTATGGTATTCAAAACAGTAGTAATGGGGGGGGGGCGCTCCTGGGTGGCTTAGTCAGTTAAGCATCCGTCTTTTGATTTTGGCTCAGGTCATGATCTCATGGTTCGTGAGTTCCAGCCCCAAGTCAGGCTCTGCACTGGCAGTGTGGAACTTGCTTAGGATTCTCTCTCCCTCCATCTCTCAAAATAAATAAATAAAACATTTTTAAAAAGTAGCATTGACAAAAAGAGACTTAGACCAAAGGAACTGAATAGAAAGCCCAGAAATAAACTCTCTTATATATGGTCAAATGATTTGTAACAAGGTACTAAAATCATTCACTGGGGAAAGGACACTCTCTTCAACAAATAGTGATGGGAAAACTGGATATCTGCATACAAAAGAGTGAAATTGAGCCCTTACTATACACCATATTAACAAAAATTAACTCAGATGCATTAAAGAGTTAAACATAAGACCTCAACTCCTGGAAGAAAAAAAACACAGAGGAGGGGCACCTGGGTGGCTCAGTCGGTTGAGGATCCAACTTCAGCTCAGGTCATGTTCTCACAGCTCATGAGTTTGAGCCCCGCGTTGGTCTCTGTGCTGACAGCTCAGAGCCTGGAGCCTGCTTCAGATTCTCTTTCTCTTTCTCTTTCTTTCTCTCTCTCTCTCTCTCTCTCTGTCTCCTCTCTGCCCCTCCCCTGCTCGCACTCTGTCTCTCAAAAATAAAAAAACATTAGAAAAATTTTTTTAAAAAACAGAGGAAACACTTCATGATATTGGATTTGGCAATGATTTTCTGTATATGACATCCAAAGCACACACACACACACAAAAGCAAAAACAGACAAATGGAACTACATCAAACTTAAAAACTGTATGTCAAAGTAAATAATCAACAGAGTTAAAAGGCAACCTAAGGAATGGGAGAAAATATTTGCAAATCATATATTTGATAAGCAGTTAATTTCCAGAATTTTTTTTAAGATTTATTTTATTTTTAGAGGAAAAGCACATGCACACACCATGGGAGCGAGGGGCAGAGGGAGAGAAAGAATCTACAGCAGGCTCCATGCTCAGCACAGAGCCCAACGTGGGGCTTGATCCCATGACCGTGTGATCATGACCTGAGCTGAAATCAAGAATCAAATGTTCAACTAAGGTGCCCACAGGATATATTTTAAAAACTCCTACAACAAGAACAAAAAACAAGTAACCCAATTTAAAAATGGGCAAAGGACTTGAACAGACATTTCTCCAAAGAATAAACAAATGGCCAACAAGGATATGAAAAGATACTTAACATCACTCATCATTAGAGAACTACAAATCAAAACCACAATATCATCTCACACCAGCAGAATGGCTGCTACCAAAACAAATAAAACAAACGAGAAAATCAGTGTTGGCAAAGATGTGGAGAAACTGGAACACTTGTTCACTATTGGTGTGAATGTAAAATGGTGCAGTCACTATAGAAACAGAATGGAGGTTCCTCAAAAAATTAAAAACAGAGATGCCTGGGTGGCTCAATTGATTAAGTGTCCAACCTTGGGTCAGGTCATGATCTCACAGTTCGTGGGTTCGACCCCCACATCAGGCTCTGTGCTGATGGCTCAGAGCCTGGAGACTGCTTCAGATTCTGTGTATCCCTCTCTCTCTGCCCCTCCCCAGCTCATGCTCTATCTCTCTCTCTCTCTCAAAAATGAGTAAACATTTTTTAAAAAGTTTTTTAATTAAAAAAAATTAAAAACAACTATCATTATCATCCAGCAGTACCACCTCTGGGTATACATCCAAAAGGACTGAAAGCAGGGTATCAAAGAGATATTTGCACACCCATGTTCATTACAGCACTATTCAGAACAGCCAAGAGGTGGAAGCAATCCAAATGTCCATCAATGGATGAATAAACAAAATGTGGCATACGCACACAATGCATTATTACTCAGCCTTTAAAGAGAAGGAAATCCTGTCATATGCCACAACACGGATGACTGAGGACATTATGCTAAATGTCAGTCACAAAAAAAGACAAATATTGTATGATTCCACTTATACAAGGTATCTAAAATAGTCAAATTCATAGAAACAGAAAACAGAATGGTGGTTGCCAAGGGAAAGAAAGAAAGGCAAATGAGATATTGTTGTTTAGTAGGTATAGTTTCAGTTTTGCAAGATGAAAAATTTCTGGAGACATGTTGCACAACTATGAAAGTACACTTAACAGTACTATTCTGTATATTTAAAAATGGTGAAGGGGCACCTGGGTGGCTCAGTCGGTTTAGTGTCTGACTGGCTCAGGTCATGATCTCATGGTTTGTGGGTTCGAGTCCTGCATCAGGCTCTGTGCTGACAGTTCAGAGCCTGGAGATTGCTTCAGATTCTGTGTCTGTCTGTCTGTCTCTTTCTCTCTCTGCCCCTCCCCTGCTTGTGCTCTGTCTCTCTCTCTCTCAAAAATAAATAAATGTTAAAAATTTTTTAAATTTTTTAAAAATTTAGAAATAAAAAAATAAAGTTGTAAAAATGGTTAAGATGGGGGCACCTGGGTGGCTCAGTTGGTTAAGCGTCCGACCGTGGCTTAAGCCATGATCTTGCAGTTCGTGAGTTCAAGCCCCGCATTGGGCTTTGTGCTGACAGCTCAGAGCCTGGAGCCTGCTTCAGATTCTGTGTCTCCCTCTCTCTCTGCCTCTCCCCCACTCATACTCTGTCTCTCTCTCTCTCAAAAATAAACAAACATTAAAAATAATAGTAACTAAAAATGGTTAAGATAGTTAAATTTTAGGGGTGCCTGGGTGGCTCAGTCAGTTGGGCCTCCAACTCTTGATCTTGGCTCAGGTCATGATCTCATGGTTGGTGGGATCAAGCCCAACGCTGGGTTCAGCACTGACAGCACAGAGCCTGCTTGGGATTCTCTCCCTTTCTGCCCCTCCCCACTTTGTGTGTGTGTGTGTGTGTGTGTGTGTGTGTGTGTGCGCGCGCGCGCGCACTCTCTCTCAAATAAATAAACTTAAAGAAAAGATAGTAAATTCTATATTATTTCTTTATAATTAAAAATAAAATTTTTCAAAAATTTCAGAAATATAGTGATTTGGAAAAAGACAGATGAGAAATGTTAAACATGTGGCTTAGCATAATTGATCACCACTAGTGGAAAACCAAACCAAAGTACATGCTCTACTAATGAGATGGAGTATATCATTAATACAGCAGTGTAGCAGTGGGTAAGTGAAGTCTCTAAAGCCAGACTGCCTGGGTTTCTAACCTAGCTCCACCACTTCCTAGCTGAATGACTTCAAGCAAGCTACTTACTTTCTTTATGTCTCACTTTCTTCATCTGTAAGATGCAAATAATGCTAGCATCTTCCTCACAGGGCTGTTATATGGTGTAAATGAGTTCACACAGATGTAGCACTAAAACAATGCCTAATACTTAACTGAAAACCACTCAATAAACATTGGTGGATATTCACTGCAACAAAAGATGTGTCCCCTAAAACTAAAAGATGCCACGAATCATGGCTTATACAAGTTACTTAACAAGTAAGTGGGAACTTTACTAATATCATGGGTTACTAGCACCAGGTCATAATTACAGGTATAGTCAGAGCCTCAGAATGGTAACTCCATTAAATTTGGATGATGTGCAATTAGGAAACTGGAATGATCTGAAGCATTCTAAAGATAGAGTGGGTATAATTTTCAAGTCTTGGGGTACATAACTTCTCACACTGGCAAGCATCACAAGGACTAACAAAGGATTAACTGGACTATACATGAAGGTATTTATATAGTTAGTTTAAATTTAAAATACAAATTGTTACAAAATCTATCCACAAACAAAACCAGGGGGAAAGGGAAGGACAGGTAAGGAGGGAAGAAAATATAAAAAAACTAAATCCTCATCTTCCATAATAGGATTGCCCCCAAAAGACTGAAAAGTTAGCATAACCATATTATTCAGAAATACGGAAGTTAATACCAGAAGAAATGCTAATGACTATCCATGGAAAGCCAGAATTGGAAATGGGCTGCAGGGAGAGGTAGGGACTGTTTTTTTTTTTTAATTATTATTATAAACTTTGTGATATTATTTGACTTTTTAATATCATGTGTGTATATATTTAGATTAAAAAATATTTTAACCTGTTTTTTTCTCTCCCATAACCTATTTTACACAAATTAAAACTACTGAACACCAATTTTTACCCTCAGACCGGGAAATACCCAAAACGATTATATATACTGGTAGTAAAGCCATAAAAAACAGGCCCCTTCATGTCTAAGAAGGTAAATTTACACAATACCTACAGAAAACAAGACAGTAATTACCAAAATTAAAAATGCATACACAATTTGACCCAGCAAGACAATTTCTAGGAATTTACCCTACAAGCATATTTGCAAATGTGTGAACTGATGTGATAATCAAGGTTATCCAATGCAATATTATTTATGATAGCAAGATATTGGAGACAATCTAATTGTCCAAAAATAGGACACTAGTTTCATGAATTATGGTTCATCCATACAATGAGACACTATGCAAATGTTTATGAATAAAACATACTGACTTAGTAAAATATATTGTTAAATGAATGTGATGGAGAAGATTATATTTATACTGTACCTAAATACTATATATCTGGAAGTTATCGATAAACAAGAAACTTCCAATGGTGACAAATCCATTGAGTAATGGAAACTGAAAAAGACAGCAGAGGATGCTGGGTGGGTAGTTCAATCAGTTGAGCTTCCAACACATCATTTCAGCTCAGGTCACAATCCCAGGGTTGTGGGATTAAGCCCCAAATCAGGTTCCACACTGGGAATGGAGCCTGCTTGGGATTCTCTCCCTCTCTCTCCCTCTGCCCCTCTCCCCTGCTCTTGTGCTTCAGTCTCTCTCTCTAAAAAGAAAAGAAAAAGAAAGCAAACTAGGATAAGAAAGACTTTTCAATCTACCTTTTAATATTTTGACAATGTAACTACATAAACATCTGCTTGAAAATTTTCAATACTTTTTTAATTTTTTATTTTATTTATTTATTTATTTATTTTTTTAATGTTTATTTATTTTTGAGACAGAGCATGAACGGGGGAGGGTCAGAGAGAGGGAGACACAGAATCCAAAACAGGCTCCAGGCTCCGAGCTGTCAGCACAGAGCCCGACGCGGGGCTCGAACTCACAGACCGTGAGATGGTGACCTGAGCCGAAGTCGGCCGCTCAACGGACTGAGCCACCCAGGCACCCCAATACTTTTTTTAAAAGACTCCTTTCCAGTAAATTAAATCAAAGCCGAAAACCCTCAATTGAATCTAAATAATATTTATTACAACTCAGTAACCCAATCAATAGGTTCAAGAAATGTATCAATAAGGACCTACAGACACTAACTGTCTAGACCTGCAGAGTAATAACCAAAAACAAGAAAATGGGAAGTTCCAAACAAAAACTTTTTTCCTGATTTTTAAAGGACTGCAAGAAAGTAACCAAGAGTTTTTATTCCACAGTATCATCAGTTTGCCAATAAATATCATTCTCATTAGGTTTATAAATGAATATGAAAAAGGAGAGAGATGTATATTAATGTGCTGATATATTCTAAAAAACAATTAGGAACAAAGATGATATACTTAATGATGTCAAAAAAGTGAAGGTGATGGCAGAAAAACAGACACTCAGATCAACGGAACAGAATAGAGTACCCAGAAATGAACCCACAAACGTATGGCCAACTTTGACAAAGCAGGAAAGACTATCCAATGGAATAAGACAGTCTCTTCAGCACATGGTGCTGGGAAAACTGGGCAGCAACATGCAGAAAAATGAACCTGGACCACTTTCTTACACTGTACACAAAAATAAACTCAAAATGGATGAAAGACCTAAATGTAAGACAGGAAGCCATCAAAATCCTTGAGGAGAAAGCAGGCAAAAACCTCTTTGACCTTGGCCACAGCAACTTCTTACTCAAAATGTCTCTGGAGGCAAGGGAAACAAAAGCAAAAATGAACTACTGGGTCCTCATCAAAATAAAAACCTTCTGCACAGTGAAGGAAACAATCAACAAAACTAAAAGGCAACCAATGGAATGGGAGAAGGTATCTGCAAACAATATATCAGATAAAAGGTTAATATCCAAAATCTATAAAGAACTTATCAAACTCAACACCCAAAAAACAAATAATCCAGTGAAGAAATGGGCAAAAGACATGAATAGACACTTCTCCAAAGAAGACATCCAGATGGCCAACTGACATATTAAAAATGCTCAACATCACTCATCATCAGGGAAATACAAATCAACACCACAATGACATACCACCTCACACCTGTCAGAATGGCTAACATTAACTACTCAGGCAACAACAGATGTTGGCAAGGATGCAAAGAAAGAGGATCTCTTTTGCACTGCTGGTGGGAATGCAAACTGGTGCAGCCACTATGGAAAACAGTATGGAGGTTCCTCGAAAACTTAAAAATAGAACTACCCTACAACCCGGCAATTGCACTACTAGGTATTTATCCGAGGGATACAGGGATGCTGTTTTGAAGGGGCACATGCACCCCAATGTTTATAGCAGAACTATCAACAATAGCCAAAGTACTGAAAGAGCCCAAATGTCCACTGACAGATGAATGGATAAAGAAGATGTGGTTTGTGTGTGTAGGGGTGTGTGTGTGTGTGTGTGTGTGTGTGTGTGTGTGTGTGTGTATACCCACACACCCCTACACACAAAGGAGTATTACTCGGCAATCAAAAAGAATGAAATCTTGCCATTTGCAATTATGTGGATGGAACTAAAGGGTATTGTGCTAAGTGAAATCCGAGAAAGACAAGTATCGTATGATTTCACTCATATGTGGACTTTAAGATACAAAACAGATGGGGGCGCCTGGGTGGCTCAGTCGGTTGAGCATCTGACTTCGGCTCAGGTCATGATCTCGCGGTCCGTGAGTCCGAGCCCTGCATCCGGCTCTGTGCTGACAGCTCAGAGCCTGGAGCCTGCTTCAGATTCTGTCTCTCTCTCTCTCTGCCCTTCCCCCGCTCATGCTCTGTGTCTCTCTCTCTCTCTCTCTCTGTCAAAAATAAATAAACATTAAAAAAAATTAAAAGATACAAAACAGATGAACATAAGGGAAGGGAAGCAAAAATAATATAAAAACAGGGACAGGCACAAAACATAAGAGACTCTTAAATATGGAGAACAAACAGAGGGTTGCTGGAGGGGTCATGGGAGGGGGGATGGGCTAAATGGGTAAGGGGCATTAAGGAATCTACTCCTGAAATCATTGTTGCACTATATGCTAACTAACTTGGATGCAAATTTAAAAAATAAATAAAATGGTAAAATAAATTATTTTTAAAAAGTGATGGTGAGCATAAGTCTTTTTTTTTTAATTTTTTTTAATGTTTATTCACTTTTGAGAGAGAGAGAGAGAGAGAGAGAGACAGAGCATGAGCAGGGGAGGGGCACAGAGAGGGAGACACAGAATCCGAAGCAGGCTCCAGGCTCTGAGCTGTCAGCACAGAGCCCTACACAGGGCTCGAACCCACAAACCGCGAGATCATTACCTGAGCTGAAGTCAGACACTTAACCGACTGAACTGTCCAGGTGCCCCCAAATCTGTTTTCTTAATAAATGTCTTTACTCATTGGCACTTTCTAATCAATACGCCACTCTAATTAAAAACTTTCCCATTATTATAAGGCCTAACCACCATAAGTTTTCTTTTGGAAAATGAAATTTTCATTTACAAAAACCAGTAAATTATGAAAAGCAATTTTTTTAATGTTTGTTTATTTTTGAGAGAAAGAGAGAGGGGGGGAGGGGCAGAGAGAGAGGGAGACACAATCAGAAGCAGACTCTAGGCTCTGAGCTGTCAGCACAGAGCCCAAGGAGGGTCTTGAACCCAAACTGTAAGATCATGACCTGAGCCAAAGTCAGACGCTTAATAAACTGACTCACCAGTGCTCGCTTTGGCAGCACATATACTAAAATTGGAACTGAGTCACCAAGGTGCCCCAAGAAAAACAGTAAATTCTTTTTTAAAAATTTTTTAACGTTTATTTATTTTTGAGAGAGAGAGACAGACGGAGTGAGAGGAGGAGGGGCAGAGAGGGAGACACAGAATCCAAAGCAGGCTCCAGGCTCTCAGCTGTCAGTACAGAGCCTGAAGTGGGCTTGACTCAGAAACCGCGAGGTCATGACCTGAGCTGAAGTCAGACGCTTAACCGACTGAGCCACCCAGGCGTCTCAAAATCGGTAAATTCTTTAAAAATAAATAAATAAATAGGGGTGTCTGGGTGACTCAGTCGGTTAAGTGTCTGACTTCAGCTCAGGTCATGATCTCACGGTTTTTGAGTTAGAGCCCTGCGTCAGGCTCTGTGCTGACAGCTCTGTCTGCTTCAGATTGTGTCTCCCTCCCTCCCTCCCTCTCTCTCTCTCTCTCTCTCTCTCTCTGCCCTTCCCCCACTCATGCTGGCTCTCTGTCTCAAAAATAAACAAACACCAAAATAATAAATAAACAAACAAACAAACAAATATCTCGATTTGGAACAACACAGAATTGGATATTGGAACAAAACAGGATTTCTGGAAATTTATTTTAAGTTTATTTATTGAAGTAATCCCTACACCCAATGTGGGGCTTGAACTCACAACTCCGAGATCAAGAGTCACATGCTCTTCCAACTGAGCCAGCCAGGCACCCGAAATTTCTGGAAATTTAAAATGCATTCTAGGGGCGCCTGGGTGGCTCAGTCGGTTAGGCATCCAACTTCGGCTCAGGTCATGATCTCACAGTTTGTGAGTTTGAGCCCCACATAGGGCTCTGTGCTGATAGCTCAGAGCCTGGAGCCTGCTTCAGATTCTGTGTCTCCCTCTCTCTCTGCCCCTCCCCTGCTCGTGCTCTGTGTGTGTCTCTCTCTGTCAAAAATAAATAAACATTAAAAATAAATTTAAAATAAAATAAAATGCATTCTAAGTGCAAAATCAGAAACCATGTGATACCACAACTTTTCTTTACTACTATTAAAAGACACAGGACCCTCCAAATTGCTTAACATTAGTCATCAGTGGCAGCTGTAAGTGTGGGAGTAGAGGGAACTCAAAAGGAGCAGAGTAGGAATACATATGTGTTTATCTCTTCCCATTTCACTGCTGGCTGGGTGGTTAGAGTTGTCTGTACCCTTTTCCTCATGCAGGTGGCTGTAACCCAAACCCAATCAAGCCAAATTATCCTCAGCTGTGTAAATTCTTCAATAATAGTTTTAAACAATACTGATCACTTCATCCTCACCCCCCTACACACGGAAATTCCATTCCTTCCGTCTCCCCAAAGCACAGATGTGCAAGCGGCTCAAGGGAATGGAGGCAACTATTAGGCAAAAACAAAACAAGGCAATTAAGAGCAACTTTATTCACTGATTTTAATCCTTAAAAGGAGATTCCATGCATATAGAAACAGGGATTTCTAATACCCCAACTTAAAAACTATATTAACTGATCAATTAATAAGTATTTAACGTGAATTATTATGTGCCCATACTTGAGATAAAAATTATGAAAGATGGACTATTGGGGCACCTGGGTGGATCAGTCAGTTAAGCATCCGACTTCAGCTCAGGTCATGATCTCACAGTTTGTGGGTTCGAGGCCCACATCAGGCTCTGTGCTGACAGCTCAGAGCCTGAAGCCTGCTTCAGATTCTGTGTCTCCCTCTCTCTCTGCCCCTCCCCTGCTCATGCTCTGTCTCTCTTTCTCTCTCTCTCTCAAACATAAAAAAATTAAAAAAAAAAAAAAAAACCATAAACAACAAAAAAAGACAGACTGCGGTGCCTGGGTGGCTCAGTCGGTTGAGCATCCGACTTCAGCTCAGGTCATGATCTCAGTTTGTGGGTTCGAGCCCGCATTGGGCTCTGTACTGACAGCTTGCTCAGAGCCTGCAGCCTGCTTCAGATTCTGTGTCTCCTTCTCTCTCTCTGCCCCTCCCCCGCTCATGCTCTCTCTCAAAAATAAATATTAAAAAAAAAAGATGGACTATTATTCATCTTTTTTATTCTTAAAAAGGAAGGAAATTTGACACATGCTACAACATGCATAAGCCTTGCATTACAGTAAGTGAAATAAGTCAGCACAAAGAAACAAATATTGTGTGATTCTACTTACATAATATAAAATACTTAGATCAGTCAAATTCACAGAAAGAAGAATGATAGTTGTGGGGTGAGTATAATGGGGAATTAGTGCTTAATGGGTACAGTTTCAGTCGGAGATGATAAAGTTCTGGAGATGGATGGTGATGAGGGTTGCACAACAATGTGAATGTCCTTAATGTCACTGAAATATACATTTTAAAATGGTTAATATGGCCAATTTTATGTTATATGTATTTTACCATAATTTTTTTTTTTTTTTTTTAATTTTTTTTTCAATGTTTATTTATTTTTGGGACAGAGAGAGACAGAGCATGAACGGGGGAGGGGCAGAGAGAGAGGGAGACACAGCATCGGAAACAGGCTCCAGGCTCTGAGCCATCAGCCCAGAGCCCGACGCGGGGCTCGAACTCACAGACCGCGAGATCGTGACCTGGCTGAAGTCGGACGCCTAACCGACTGCGCCACCCAGGCGCCCCTTACCATAATTTTTTAAAATGTTACTGCAATAAGAAAAAATATTATCAGAGAAAAAATTGGTTTCTTGACCCAGCCAATAATCTCTAGAAATACTGGTAAAGGAAAAAAAACTAAAGTACAAACACCATTAGGAATTTAAAAAAAGAATCAGTATAGATCTCACAAACATTAAAAATGTAAGGCAAAAATACATACAATCTCATGTGAATACATTTGAAAATTCAGGTAACAAATTTTTTTTAAGGTTTTTGAGTAATCTCTACACCCAACATGGGGCTTGAAATCATGACCCCAAGGATCAAGAGCTGCATGTTCTACTGACTGAGCCAGCCTGGCGTCCCAGGTAACAAATTTCTTGAAAACCAGACAGATACATGCAAAAAACAGAAAATCTAAATAGTCCTATAACTCAAAGTATTGAGATCCTAATTTAAAATACTCTCATACGGAAAAAAATCTCATCTCTCATCCACTGCTGGTAGGAGTGTAAACTGGTATAACTTCTTTGAAATACAGGCATTATTTTGTAAAGTAAAACATTTATCAACCCTATGATCCAGAAATTACATTCCAAAGTACCAAGAGAAATTCTTGCTCATGATACACCAGTAAACATGTGGAATTCACAACAGTAAGAAATAGAAACAGCCCACATGTCATCAATGGAAGAGTGAATAAATTTTGATGTATTCGCTAAATGAAGTAAGTCAATTAAAACTATGCAACAATATGGACATTAAAATTTTTTTTAAGAAAATCAATTCCCAGATTATATACAGCATGATCTTTTTTTAAAAAATTCAAATATAATCAACACGAGACAATATATTATTAAGACACACATATATCTGATAAAATGACTGCAGGGGCGCCTGGGTGGCGCAGTCGGTTAAGCGTCCGACTTCAGCCAGGTCACGATCTCGCGACCCGTGAGTTCGAGCCCCGCGTCAGGCTCTGGGCTGATGGCTCAGAGCCTGGAGCCTGTTTCCGATTCTGTGTCTCCCTCTCTCTCTGCCCCTCGCCCGTTCATGCTGTGTCTCTCTCTGTCCCAAAAATAAATAAATGTTGAAAAAAAAATTAAAAAAAAAAAAAAATGACTGCAAAGATAGCACAAAGAGTAAAAAAACAAAAAAATTAGAACAGTATTTACCTTGAAAAGCAAGAGGACATTAGAAAGAAGAACATGTACAATATTATGAACATTCAATGTTAAACTTCTTAGGTTAAATGGTGGGGTGTTTTTTTTAATTTATTTATTTACTTAGAGAGAGAGAGGGAATGGGGGAGAGGCAGAGAAAGGGAGGGAGAGAGAGAGAGGATCCCAAGTAGGCCCACACTATCAGCACAGAGTCTGAAGCGGGGCTCCAACCCATGAACCATGAGATCATGACCTGAGCCAAAGTCAAGAGTTAGAGCTCAACTGACCAAGCCACCCAGGTGCCCCTACAATATTTTCAATAACCAAATACACACATAAACAAAATGATACAAATAAATACTAATAAAGTTTCTTAATTTAAAAGGCCACTGGGGAAATGAAGCCACTGATTCTCACATATTGTTAAAGTATAAAAATCCATTTTGTAAAATCTACCAAGGCTAAACATGAGCATACCCTATGACCAGATGTCCCACTCATAAATGTATGCTCAACAAAAAAAATGCATGTATAAATGCACCAAAGACATGTACAAAAATGTTTAAAGCAGCATTATTTGTAACAGACCCAAACCAGAAACAAACTTAAACATACATCAATGACACACATCAATGAGAGAATGGATAAATTATAATGTAGTCACAAAGTAGAACACTATATACCACAATGAAAAAGAACAAGCTACTGATATAACATGGATCAATTTCAAAAGCCATGCTAAGCAAAAAAAGTCAGATACAAAAGAGTACATGCTCTAGGATTCCATTTATATGAAGTTCATAAATGAGCAAAACTTCTAATATAGTGACAGAGGTCAGAAGAGTGATAGGAAAGAAATAGTAGTGGGAAAGAAACTGGTACTGTTTTATCATCATGATCTGAGTAATGGTTATATGGGTGTGTTCACTGTGTAAAAATTTAAGTTATACCCTTAAAGACTTTGCAGTTTGCTTTATATTACAAATAGAAGTTTAACAAAAAGAAAAGAAAAAAAGGCATCCTTTTACCTCTTAACGTGACAAGTCAACTGATACTCTCCATCTCCTTTACAATGTACTAATACCCCTGGTTGAACACTGGTACATCTCTGCTCCCACTATACCACACCAAATCTGATCTGTTTCCAAACCTACTTAATGTCAGTTTTGCCATAACTACAATTACATAATTATAATGAAATATTAAATACATTAACAAACTATGAATATTGAAAAAGTCGCTGTGAAAACTAAATTGAAGGTTCTGGAAGACTGATATAAATCGTTTGAAAAACTATCAAATTGGAGCGCCTGGGTGGCTCAGTCGGTTAAGCGGCCGACTTCGGCTCAGGTCATGATCTCGCGGTCCGTGAGTTCGAGCCCCGCGTCGGGCCCTGTGCTGACAGCTCAGAGCCTGGAGCCTGTTTCAGACTCTGTGTCTCCCTCTCGCTGACCCTCCCCTGTTCATGCTCTGTCTCTGTCTCAAAAATAAATAAAACGTTAAAAAAAAAGAAAAACTATCAAATTAAGTGTGGATGAGACATATAAATAAGCTTGGAGAAAAATTAAAAATCTAGGAGGAGCCTATACTCATTGCTTCAAATCTCTAAGAATTCTCACTTCACATAGAAAAACTGTAATTGGAAGCTGCAAGCAATGCATCACAAGGTATCATTAATGTCAAAAGGATGAAGAACTCTTACCAGCAGACTGATACTTAAAAAATTGGTGTACATTTGTTTGTTTTAAGCTAAAATAAAATGCTTATGATATGTATGTATCATTTTTATTTCCTGCTTTAACCAACTTTTTCAAATAACAGTACACTATAGAAGATCAGATAGTGATGGATAAGAGGACTTCTATAATAAAAAAAAAAGTGCACAGATAACTTTGGGCAAACTACTACTACTACCTATTATTACATAAAGCAAAAATATTAACTATCAACAAGTCTACTTATTAAAATGGCAAAAAGAAAAATCTAATTGACCAAAGCTGGGACTACTGTTTTTAAAATATGCCTCTGCTGCTATATTAGCTATTATCATTAATCAAAAGGCCAGCATGGTTAATATAATGGAAGTCTTAGAAAAAAATGGCTGCTGAAAAGACCACCAGGGGCCCAAGAATCAAGGTCTGAGTATTACTGAACTGGAAAACAATGTTCTGAGTTCTCTTGATAGGAGAAATAGATAAGATGCTTTTGTTAAAACTTGCCTTGAAAGTTGTTAAAATAAAACACAAACAAAAATCAGACTTGAAAATTCCCTGAGCAGACAAAACCAGTCAGTCATATAAGCAGATCTTAATTTTTTTTTTGTAAGACAAGCAAGGTTAACTTAACCTGGATCACTTCTTGGTTATGCCCCTGAAAATCTTAAGCAAAACTTAAAACTGTTTCCCAAAATTGATATGATGTAGCCACTAACCAACTCCCTTGGAGAAAATTCTAATATTGCAACCAATCACTCACTGTAAATAATAAACATTTACTGCCTTCACACTATATAAGCTGCTTTGTAACAAACAACATGCCTCTGAGCCTCATTCCATGTTTTGATCTGAGTGCTCCCAGTTTACAAGTTGTCTTTTTGGTATGTGCACAATAAACTTTTACTAATTACTACTCCGGTGATTTGTTGCTTTTACTTGTTTTTTATGAACTTTTGACAGTTAATGGGGTCAGCAGTGGGATCTTTAGCCAATGACTCCCTGTGACCGGTGAGCAAACCACATGCCAGTACCCACAGAGCACTGTGCACTCACTGCTTTTTTGCAGACTACAGAGCTCTTGGGTAAGTCTTTCTAGGATCTGAGCTCTACTCTTTGCATTCTGAGCTCTCCAAGTTTACTGTGCACACTTGCTTTCTGTCTCTGTTGAAGCTTCTTAGTAAGATACCCTTTAAGGGAAAAAAAAACGCATGATTCCTTGGGTTTTAGACAATGATAAACCTAGCAGGCTCCCGTAGGTTATTTGTTTCAGATATTCTAAAGGGTTCCAACTAGTCTAAATCTTCTTTTTCTTCTCCCTCCCTCTTACATGTATACCCACTATAGAACAGAATCTTGTGTCCTTCTGGAAAAATGGTTGGGCTTTACAAAGGATAATTTCGAATTGCAATGGCCACTTTGGGGAGCTATTTTAAAAAAAGATGATCCCTCTTAAGGGTGCCCTTTAAAAGAGAGGATCCCAGGGGCACCTGGGTGTCTCAGCTGGTTAAATGTCTGACTCTTGATTTTACCTCCGGTCATGATCTCACAGTTTGTGGGATCTGCTTGGGATTCTCTCTCTTTATCTTTCTCTACCCCTCTCCTGCTCTCTCTCTCCCTCTCAAAAATAAGTAAGCTTTAAAAATAAATAAAAGAGAATCTCAAATCTCTCAAAAACAAGGAAATGCATTCCTTGGTTTGCAGAGGCCTCCAGAAGACAGAATGACTCTAAAATAGTCTAAAAGATGGGGCGCCTGGGTGGCGCAGTCGGTTAAGCATCCGACTTCAACCAGGTCACGATCTCGCAGTCCGTGAGTTCGAGCCCCGCGTCAGGCTCTGGGCTGATGGCTCAGAGCCTGGAGCCTGTTTCCGATTCTGTGTCTCCCTCTCTCTCTGCCCCTCCCCCGTTCATGCTCTGTCTCTCTCTGTCCCAAAAATAAATAAAAACGTTGAAAAAAAAAATAGTCTAAAAGATTCATTACAACAAGTCAATGAAAACTTATGAATGACAAAAGCCCTGAGTCTAAAGATTTGAATGACCTTCCAATTAACCCCTCTGTGCCTATCTTGATTCTCACAATCTATTTGATCTTTCGCCCTTTCCCTCAAACCTCCTAGGCTCCTAATGGTCTTGAGAGTAAAATCTTACCATGAACCAGTGGTCCAATCCAAAGCAGAATTTAAACCTGGTTTGAAGCTGAGCTGCAAGCCATTATAAACCATTTTCCAGACCCAAAGAAGAATCAAACTAAATTTATAGGAAATTTTAAGATAATTCTTGGAGCTTATGACCTGGGCTCATGGATTTGTACCAATTCATTCACATGGTGCTAAGTTAAGGAGACACCCAAAGGTGGCTCCATGCAATAGGTTGGAAAGATCCTTCTAAAAACTTAGACGATCCCACCACGTATGCCTCAAAAGATGGAATAAAAAAGAGAGAGAAAATTAGGTCAACTGCTTCTTAAAGCTATACCCAGGGTTTTTCCTGTGAGAAATGATTGAGCCTTAATACAATCCTGTCACTAGAAAAGGAATAAATTAGTTGCAAACACTGGAATTCTTTTAGAAGAAATATTTAGACAGCATCCTGGTCTTAGAGACCCTGACGCTAACTTCACCTGTCTGCTCATTTTATTAATGGGCTTCACCCTTGAGCTTAATGATTTATTAAGGAAACATAAATTAGAAGGGAAGATCCCTCTCCTTTCTGAGCCCCAACATTCTGCTGAGCATTTTGAAAGAGTTTTAGAACACAAAAAGTGTTATCAAGCAAATAAACTCATGGCCCATGATTATAACAACTATAGAACTAACTTCAGAATTAACTTTGCCCCTGTTGACAAGCATATCTGTCAATACTGTAAACAGAAAGGACAATTATCTAAGAAGAGAGAACTCTCAACCTCCATTCAGATCTCCAGATAATAATCAACACTGATGAGGCTTTAAGGTACTGCCCAGTAAGCTACTCCCAGTAATTCCTATAAATCATTAGAGTAAAATGAAACCTGAAATAAATGGAGAAAAATGTACTGTGCCAGTAGACTCCTTCCACTTTAAACCTCCACCATGATACATCAAGAACTTCCTCGAAGTAATTAGGAGACCAAATATATTTTGTCTCTGGAGAAATAACCTTGGAATTTCCAGACTCAACAGACTCCAAAACATTATGTGTTCTATAAGCCCAAAATAATTGTCCTGAAGAGGCCAAACTCCATGATGAAGCAAATACTGTAGACCTCTCTGAAGCTTTTAATATCCTATGGACCTCTTCTTCCACAGATCTGGGAAAAATTCCAAAATTGCCCCCAATATTCCTTAAAACCCTAAGCCATACAAGGGCTCACCCCCATAACAGAAGATTTAATAAATCAAGGACTACTTATTCCCTGGTACCAGTCCTTCCAACACTCCTATCCTACCCCAAAAAAAAAGCCCCATAGCCAAGGATGGAGATCTGTACAAGATCTTAGAGCTATAAATAAAACTGTCATTCCAAGGCTTCCTGTAGTACCCAACCAAACGCTCTATTGTCAGACATTCCAACCAATTTTGAATCGTTTATGGTTGTAGATCTGCCTTCTTTAGCATCCCAGTAGATAAGGAAAGTCAGTATTTGTTTGGAAAAATCAACAATATACTTAAGATAGTTATGCCTCCAGGAACCACTGAGGACCCTTCACATTTCCCACAAGTTCTACATCAGGATTTAAGTACATTATCATTTCCAAAAAATTCTATCCTGATTCAATATGTAGATGATTTACTTCTTTGCTCTTCATCCACACAAAACTGAAATTGACTCAAAATATCTACTGCAACAGCTAGCTTAAAAGGCCATAAGGCCTCCTGAGATAAACTTCAGTTTTCATAAGAAAAAGTACATTACCTTGGTCCTGATTTATCAGCAAAGGAATCTTTCTGTTTACAGAAAGAGTAAGTACCATCCAAAATTTCTTCAGATCTATAACAAAGAGACAACTTAGAGGCCTCCTTGGACTTGCAGGATACTGTCAATCCTGGGTCCTTTAGTTTTTCCTTATTGGCCTCTCCACTCTATGAACTGACTAAAAGGAACTCTCAGGAACCACTTCCTTAGGAAACAAAATAGGAGGAAGCCTTTACTAAAATCAAACAAGCCTTACAAAATCCTTCTGCACTGGGTTCCCTGACTATATACCAAGCATTTTACGCTGTTCATGAACATTGACACTGGGAGTCCTTACACAAGAACATGGAAGAAAAAAATAGACCTGCAAATTATAGTTTACAATTGGACCCAGCAGCCAGGGCACATTCAAATTGGTCACAGGCAGTTGCTGCAGCTGCTAAAATTGTAGAATCCTCTTCAGAACTTGTTCAAAGAAGTATTTTAAATCCGCAAGTTCCTCCTAATATACAAATTTTAACTGAGCGAACCCAGCATTTCTTAGCTAGTAGACTAACATGAGATTCTATTCCTGTCTCCTTCAAATCTGTGCATTCTTCCTTGCAACTCCTTAAATCTTGCTACCCTTCTACCCTTACCCAAAAAAGAAGAAAACTCATAATTGCACCAAATTCGTCTCTCAAAATCTGATTAAATTTACAAGAAACTCCATTAACCAGTCCAGATTTAGTACTCTTAACATTGATGGCTCTTATGCCAAAAATTCTGAAGGGAGGGGCGCCTGGGTGGTGCAGTCGGTTAAGCGTCCGACTTCAGCCAGGTCACGATCTCGCGGTCTGGGAGTTCGAGCCCCGCGTCGGGCTCTGGGCTGATGGCTCAGAGCCTGGAGCCTGTTTCCGATTCTGTGTCTCCCTCTCTCTCTGCCCCTCCCCCGTTCATGCTCTGTCTCTCTCTGTCCCAAAAATAAATAAACGTTGAAAAAAAAAATTTTTAAAAAAAGGAAAAAAAATAAAAGAAAAAAAAACAAAAAAAACAAAAACAAAAATTCTGAAGGGAAATATGAAGCTGGATATACTGCAACTGCTCAATATGAATTATTAGGAAGAGAAGTCCTTGGGGTGCCTGGGTGGCTCAGTGGATTAAGTGTCCAACTCTTGATCTCAGGGTCATGAATTTAAGCCCTGCACTGGACTCCACACTGGGTGTGAAGCATACTTAAAAAAAAAAGAAAGAGGAATCTTTCCTCAATTTAACTCAGCCCAACCTGCAGAATTATTTGTCCTCAAATGAGCATGTAAACTAGCAAAAAGAAAACTGCAAATATTTACAATGATAGGAGATATGCTTTTGGAGGAGTCCAAGATTTTATTTAGCATGCTCTGAAAACAGGATTTTTAACATCAAATGACACACCTATAAAAACACGAACCTCAGGTTGCTGATTTCCTCTTGGCACTATTATTACCCTCACAAATCGCATTATCAAAACTGAGGCTCGTACCCACTAATCAGACCCTGAATATCAGAGAAATGTTATGGCTAACTTTCATGCTAACGCTGGTAATTCAAGAAATTCCTGGGGCGCCTGGGTGGCGCAGTCGGTTAAGCGTCCGACTTCAGCCAGGTCACGATCTCGCGGCCCGTGAGTTCGAGCCCCGCGTCGGGCTCTGGGCTGATGGCTCAGAGCCTGGAGCCTGTTTCCGATTCTGTGTCTCCCTCTCTCTCTGCCCCTCCCCCGTTCATGCTCTGTCTCTCTCTGTCCCAAAATAAATAAACATTGAAAAAAAAAGAAATTCCTAATGTACCAAAACTCTATAATTTAAATAAATGTAAAAGATCCAAATCACATTATTCATGACAATTTGTGTAACAGACAAAAAATTGTGTCAGGTAATAGAAAACAAAAGTGGCACCACAAAGGATGCAAGTTCCATGAAAAAAGAAAGCCCTGGGAAGGCCCAAATGGCTGTCCAGTGCTTCTTGAATCTCTCAAACAGCCACTCTTACGAGCACTGCACATGACTACCCACCATGGAATTGACAAAATGACCCAAATTATGAAAACTATTGGTGAGGTGACTGTTCTAAATCGGCACAACAAGTTTATAATCTGTGTTTAACCTGTCAGTCATATAACCCTATTAAAACTATTAAAGTAGCTTTGGGGAATTGCTCTCCCACCATCCAGACCATCAGAACATCTACAATTGGACTTCATTCAATTGCCTCCTTCTATGGGTTATCAATATGTACCTGTCATGACATGTCTATTTTCTAGATGGGTCAAAGCTTTCCATTGTTGGAAAGCTCATGCCACTACAGGAGGAAAGAAATCATTAGAAAATGTTTTCCATTATGGGGAATTCCAGGTAAAACTTCACGGCTTATGAGTTCAAGCCCTTATGTGGGGCTCTGTGCTGACAGCACAGAGCCTGCAGCCTGCTTCGGATTCTGTGTCTCCCTCCCTCTCTGCCCCTCCCCCACTCGCGTCTCTCACAACCAAATAAACATTTTAAAACACACACACACACAAAAGAAAGAAAAAAAAAACCTTACTTTCAACAGGTCAAGGAAGTTCTTAAACACCCTCCACATGAGAGGACTTTGTACTCCATAATTTGGAACTTGGACAATGGGTGTTTTGGAAGAGACATCAATGAAAAATAGCAACTGAACCTCGATGGAAACTTCTCCTACAGCAGTTAAATTACAGGGTATTGAACATGGGTCCATGACTCTCAACTAAATAGAGTTCCCCCAGACACTGGAACTTGTAAACCTACAGCTGTCTAAAAATGAAAGATTTCCAAGAAAAAGTCTTCCCCTGCAGCAAACAACAGTATGTTATAGATAGTTTCTGCCCCAAATCACAGAACATTCAGCAGAAGTCCTCATTCACTTCTAGGACTTGATTTATAACAATTGTTGTGTATTACTATCTTGAAAATTAATTGTAAATATTTCAACTTAGGTTTCTCTTTGCATTGGAAATTTCCACCACCCACAGTAAACACCCACTAAGGTCCACCATCCAACAAATACTTCCTTTTACTACTCAAAATGGTCATTGATTATGTTACCATTTAAATGCTCAGGAAGACTCCAATTAATAGTAGAACCAGCTTCTATAAATGCTTGAATGATTAATTCAGGAAATGGCTTTATGAAAAGGTCTGATATCCTTCCCTTGGCCATTCAACTAATATTTATGGCCATTAATCCGACACTGGGAAGAAGCCTTAAAGGCCAAGGAATGGCCCATAACCACTGTAAACTTCATTGCTGGTAACCCGTGCCTATGCATAGAGAACCTTATTGATACTGGACTTGATTTGGGGCATGTTCCAGACTCACTCTGTAATCAAACCCTCTGGTTTGACTCAGATGAAGGAGATTAGACTCCTAAATATAATGACCCAGATTTAAAATTAGAGAATGATGATACCTTTAATTATATTACCAAAGAAATTAATGAAGCTGTACCCTGGTTCAGTGAAAAATTGGAGGCAAATGGAATGCCTCCATAACCCTACTATATAAAGTAAATAACAGTTTCACTTACTGGATAGACAAATATTCAAGGCACCACTGGATAGGAAATCAATTGTTTATCAACAATAACATGACATATGGACTGCTAAGCCAACCAAATTCATAGGAATGTTTTTTGTTCCTATCTAAATTTAAGCTACAGCCATTCAAGATGGTAGTGTGTTGATGCCTACATGGCAAAGAATAACCATGATGTCCACGTTACCCCTGACTGGTGGGTCATGGGATCCACCCTAACTCTCTCTTAATAATACTGAGTAGGGGCGCCTGGGTGGCGCAGTCGGTTGGGCGTCCGACTTCAGCCAGGTCGTGGTCTCGCGGTCCGTGAGTTCGAGCCCCGCGTCGGGCTCTGGGCTGACGGCTCAGAGCCTGGAGTCTGCTTCCGATTCTGTGTCTCCCTCTCTCTCTGCCCCTCCCCCGCTCATGCTCTGTCTGTCTCTGTCCCAAAAATAAATAAACGTTGAAAAAAAATTAAAAAAAAAAAAATAATAATAATAATACTGAGTAATTCATCCTCTGTGGTAATAACACAGTATACAGAGGCTTCCCACCCAAATGGTCTGGATGGTATGGTTTACCATATTTTATACCCCAAATGACTAAAAAGGACTCTTTGAATTATATAAACTTAGGATTGTTTGTACATAAAGTAACTCCTCATAAGTTAGCTTCCCATGAACTTCCACATTTTATTATTCAAAAAAAGCTCTGGTTGGGGTGCCTGGGTGGCTCAGTTGGTTAGGCTTCCGACTTTGGCTCGGGTCATGATCTCAGAGTTTGTGAGATGGAGCCCTGCGTCGGTCTCTATGCTCACAGCACAGAGCCTGCTTCAGATCCTGTCCTTCTCTCTGCCTCTCCCCCACTTGTACTCTCTCTCTCACATAATTATTAAAAAACCCAAATAAACAAAAAAAGCTCTGGTTTTCATATTTGTTAGAGTGGTTTTTCCTCAAATGAGTTAATGAATTAGAAAAATCATGTATTTCTCCAACTATTTAAAAAATAAAAAACTATTAAATAAATGGTTTATCTCCAGTGGTACTGCAAAATGGAATAGGCCTTGATGCCTTGACTGCTCAACAAGGAGTTGCCTGTGCTACAACTGGGTAAAAAAAAATGTTGTTTCTATGTTGACCAATCAGGAATTATTATCCAAAATCTAAAGGATCTTAAATACCTGATAAAAATTTTTCATCAAATAAGTGACACCTCTTCCACAGATCTGTTCTTTTGTTAAACCTTGGCTCCAGGGGGCACTGGGTGGCCCAGTCAGTTGAGCGTTCGACTCCTGATTTTGGCTCAGATCATGATCCCAGGGTCATAGTATAGAGCCCCATGTCAGGTTCTGTGCTGAGCATGGAGCCTGCTTAAGATTCTCTCTCTCTCCCTCTTCCCCTCTCCCTGACTCATGCACATGAGCCCTCTCCTCTCTCTCTCTGGGGGAAAAAAAAAAAAAACAAAAAAAAACAAAAACAACAAACCTTGGATCCTGGAAATTTTTCAATCCTTGACTATTTTCCTCCTTACAGTCATCATATTAACCTCCCTAGTGTGTTGCAAATGCCTCCAGTTCAAATGCCTGTCAGCAGCCACTTGTACACCAAATTAGTATCCAAAAGGATCAAGCAACTGGATGAAAACAAGAACAATATAAATGATGAAGACGGTGACTACATGGCCCTCCAGCCTGACAACTCATTTAATGGAAACAGTGAATATGTGACTCTCTGGCCTGACTACATCATCACTGGTAACTGACAGTAACACTACTGGCTGGTCATGCTCTCAACCTGCTGAAAGAGTAACCAAAGAGGGTGGAACTGTCAAAATCAAACACAAATGGAGACCAGACTTGATTTCCTGAGCAGACAAAACCAGCCAGTCACACAAGCGAAGCTTAAGTTAGCTTATTTTGCAAAGACAAGCAAAGTTAACTTGACCCCTTCTTGGTAGTGCCTCTGCAAATCAAAAGCAAAAGTTAAATAGTTCCCCAAAATCAGTATGAAGTAACCACTAACCAATTCCCTTTCATTTGAAAAAATTCTAGTACTGTAACCAATCACAATAAAGAATACTCATTGCCTTCATACTATGTGAGCTGCTTTGTAACAATAGATCTCTGAGCTTCAATTCCATGTTTCGGTATGAGTTTGCAAACTGTCTTTTTTGGAGTGTGCACAGTAAATTTTTACTAATTATTACCGATTTTACAGTTTTTTATGAACTTTTGACAGGCCTAAACTTTCTCTACAACACAGTATTTAAAATTTCTTTCCAGGGGTGCCTGGGTGGCTCAGTCGGTTGAGCGACCAACTTTGGCTCAGGTCATGATCTCATGGTCTGTGAGTTTGAGCCCGGCATCAGGCTCTGTGCCGACAGCTCAGAGCCTGGAGCCTGCTTCGGATTCTGTGTCTCCCTCTCTCTCTGCCCCTCCCCCGCTCATGCTCTGCCTCTGTCAAAAATAAACAAACATTAAAAAAAATTAAAATTTATTTCCAAATCTGATACAAACCATGGGTTCTTCTCAGAAAAACAACAAAATGCACATCATACACAGGCATCCAGTTAGAATGAATTTAGGTACAATAGTTTCTTACCAGATTTCCTTAAAAACCTATTGATTTAAACTATTAGAGAGCTCTCAGTGATAATACTCTAAAGCTTCTCATTGCATTCATTATTCAACAAATATTCATTGAAGGCCTCCTACATTTAAGCCTTGTGGGAGCTTGAGTGGGAGGGTGCTGTTTCAGATGCAGGAGAAAATTATGGAATATCAGAATGCAGGGGTTTAATGTGAGAGCAGGTGGTAAAAAAGTGGAGGCCAAATCCTGTATCTATTCAAATGTGAAGTTTGAAAATAAAGGAATGAAAGAAATAAGGTATTAGCCAGAGTTCTAGCAAGGCCAGGCAAAAGAGGTTTTCCCCCCCAAAATAGGGAATACTTTTTGAAAGACGAGACGATCACACATACTAGGGAGAAGGGTAATACTTGTACAAGTAAAAAATATCAGAAGTAAAATCAACCTTACGTTCAGATGCAATTAATCTATTTAATGCCTAATACGTGCTAGGAAATACACTAAGCAATTTCATACACGTTATCTTCTTTAATCCTCACGACAACCTTGTAAGATAGATAAACTTCTGAAACAAACAAAAAAAGACAAAAAGAAATACAGAGATGGAAGGAAGATGAGAGAGGTCATACCAAATGACTCTAATAATTTCAGTAATGGAAACAGGAGAAGAGAAAGAAGGAGGGCTTGACGGGAATAGACCAGAGCACTAACATTTACTGCCTACCATGTGTCAGGCACTGTTACATCTTTACATATAAATTCCATATAATCCTGTTTAGTATTTAGTATTCATTTAATTGAAGATTAAGAATTTGAGATTGTGAGAGTGTCCCAAGATCTAACAGCTGGCAAGTGGTAGGGTGGTGATTCAAACCCAGGTCTACAAGACTACAAATGCTGTTTCTTTCCACTATACCACAATGCTGCTTCAAAATCAGGAATGTGCAAGGGAATAAAAGGATCATGAGGCTGCAAAGGTCCAGTTATAATTAGCATGAATAATGCCAATTCCATGCCCTCCCCTCCATGGGTGCAACTACCCAAGTAAAAAGTATTTAGAATGGGAAGCTGCTAAAGTTGTAATAAATATGTGCTTTTTTCCCAACGATTTTTTTCCTTTAAGTAATCTCTACACCCAGGTTTGAGCAGGGCTCAAACTTACAACCCCAAGATTAAGAGTTGCATGCTCTACTGACTGAACCAGCCAGGTTCCCTGATATGTACTTTTAAGAACTAAAATAGGGCAGGGGTGCCTGGGTGGCGCAGTCGGTTAAGCGTCCGACTTCAGCCAGGTCACGATCTCGCGGTCCGTGAGTTCGAGCCCCACGTCAGGCTCTGGGCTGATGGCTCAGAGCCTGGAGCCTGTTTCCGATTCTGTGTCTCCCTCTCTCTCTGCCCCTCCCCCGTTCATGCTCTGTCTCTCTCTGTCCCAAAAATAAATAAACGTTGAAAAAAAAAAATTAAAAAAAAAAAGAACTAAAATAGGGCAGGCGAGTTCTAGTTTCCTTCAAATTCTTATTGTTCTTTATTTATTACCTACAAAATATTAGGCACTGGGTAGTCTTATAGGACTTGCTACCTAACCACTTGAAGCTACAATTTATGAATGATGTTTGCTAGTATCATTATAGTCAAAATATTGTAGCACATATTTGACATTTGCGAAGACAGTAAATCTTAAAAGTTCTCCTCAAAGGAAAAACATTTTTTATTGTGTATGGTAATAGTGGGGAACTAGACTTGTTGTGGTGACATTTTGTGGTGTATATAAATATCAATATCAAATCATTATGTTGTACACTTGAAACTAATATAATGTTATATGTCAATTATCTCTCAATTTTTAAAAAGTCCAAAATTCAACACTAACCTAAGGAAGTGTTCTCATGTTGATCAAAATATCAGAAAATGCCAGCCTAAGAATAACTTTCCTTTCATTTTGAAAACTGATTTTAGTTACAAGGAATAAGAGTAAGGCCTAACACTAACAGACATAAAACTGTTGTCAAAAACCAGAATATAGGCCCACTTATTCTTGTCTTTTTATGACAAACTGCAAAAGACTAAAATGGATCAAAAAGATCACCAGGGATCTTCAATGGAAAACTAGGCATTGTGTAATGTATGCCTTTCCTAAATATCTGAGCCTACAGCATTTGCATCTTCCATGATCTTTGAGTTATTTTATAAATGTAAGTTGTAGATAACTGATAGCAATGCAAAGGATTCTTGTCCATATACATGCAAAAAAATTCTGTCCAGTGGAAGGAGGAATGATTTCCCTCATGTCCCTGTAAAAAAAGCCAGTTTTACATCAATTTGTAAATTCACTTCAGCATTTTTTTTTAATGTTTTTACATTTTTTATTTTGAGTGAGAGAGAGAGAGAGAGCGCACACGGGTGGGGGAGGAACAGAGAGAGAGAGAATCCCAAGCAGCCCCAATGCGGGGCTCAAACTCAACGAACTGTGAGATCATGACTAGAGCCAAAATCAAGAATCAGACACTTAACAGATTGAGCCACCAGGTGCCCCCATTTCAGCATTCTTGATCATATATATATATATACATATGTATGTATAATACCTGAATTCTCCTTTAAACCACTTTTAACATCTTACAGGTTCTCCAATTAATTTAATTAAATGAAAACTTTTACATGTGTGCATTTTATACTCATGTGAAAATCATGATTTGCTTAATTTTTAATCCTTTAATAAGGAATTTCATAAAATATGCAGTAGATACAATGATAAATGAAAATTTTACTGCAAAGCTTAAGGAAGGGAAACATCCTTTTCTACTCCTGTATATATATATTTAAGGCCAGATAAAACATACCTTATCTCTTTTCAGTTCTGAAATTTTAAGACTCTAGGAACCAGTCATTGTTAAAGTTGGCCATTCTTGAAAGAGCCCATAACTGACAAAAAAATTATTTGAATGATATTCTCAACTGCTTTTTTCCCCTAATGCACAGTGTCAATGTAGCACTATCTCAAGAAAAGAAACTTCATTATTTCAGAAATGCTTAGAATCTTTTGTCTGAACTACTTTTGTTAATTATAGTCACCAATAAAATAGATGGTGCATTTTCATACTGAACTTAAAATCTACATTTGACAAATGCTTTTTCTAATCCAAAAGATTTTCTGCCAGTCAACATCTGTATAATCATAAGAATATTAACTACATCTGTGTTGTTTTCAAAATAATAATTGTCTTCTATTGGTGTGTGTAGCATTAAAAGACAGAATGATTAAATAAAAACTAATTTAACTTGAATACACACACACACACACACACACACACACACACACACACACATACAGCTTAAAAAGACAAAACCAGAAATCAATATCCAAACTAAACATTAAATCTGCAACATGTTTTAAACTCATTAAACTGGTACATTAGGAAAAGGTCTATTAATGCTCAGATCTGGCTTTCTAAGACCCAAATTACAAATATCTTGGGGCGTCTGGGTGGCGCAGTCGGTTAAGCGTCCGACTTCAGCCAGGTCACGATCTCGCGGTCCGTGAGTTTGAGCCCCGCGTCGGGCTCTGGGCTGATGCCTTGGAGCCTGGAGCCTGTTTCCGATTCTGTGTCTCCCTCTCTCTCTGCCCCTCCCCCGTTCATGCTCTGTCTCTCTCTGTCCCAAAAATAAATAAACGTTGAAAAAAATATATATATCTTTACTACTACTAGCCTCAGTGGAATTACTGATTTCACAAAGCAGCTTTTTTCCTCACTCAGGATCAAACTAATTGCTGACACTCTGAGGAAAGAAAGAATAAAATCAACTTGTACCAAAATCTTTATACTCAGCATTCATTCAGATCCTTCCAAACTTCTCTCTTGGCTTATAACATGCCAGAAAAATATTGCTCTAGCAAGTAATTATTTTATCCAAAAACGAACAGGGCAATTTAGGTTGGAAATAATTTGCTGTCCATGTCATTCATAAATCCACACTACTGTATTATAATTCCTAAAATTAATGCATAATGCATACAGCATATCATGCATTAAATATTTTAAAAGTTTTCATCTAGTTGAAATTAGTTAGGTAATACTATCAGATTTAAAAGCATGAAAAGTTAACTTTTTCTTCTCCTCACCTCTGTTTCCACACCAACAGGAACCTTTCAGGTAGTAATGTGTGTCAACTGGGAAAAAAAGAGAACACAGACAAACAAGTGAAAGAGTTATAGAAGGCTAATCCCAAAAGAGATGTTGCCTTTTCCAAGTTGCAACCTAACTTAAAGGGCTATAAGAAGTCTTCACCATTTTCAGGAGTTCAAGATAGGTACGTATTGGGGCGCCTGGGTGGCTCAGGCAGTTGAGTGTCCAACCCTTGGTTTCAGCTCAGGTCATGATCTCACTCTTCATGGGATTGACCCTATGTGTCCAGGCTCTCTTGGGATTCTCTCTCTCTCTCTCTCTCAAAATAAATAGATAAACTTAAAAAAAAGATAGATATGTATTGTCCTCCTTCTTAGGAATGTAACTCATTCCAAAACTTTTTGTTCTGACTCTTCTGAAGGTTCTTCTACTGCCACCAATTAGCATGTGTTTATAGGAGTCTATTAAAGCTTTGTAAAAGTATCTTTCAAATACCAAGTAAAAAAAATAACTGAGTCATTTAAAATAAAAGCTTTTCCCCCCTACCCCAATTCAACAATGTATATAAATCTGGAAACCAAGAAATATAAAACAGGTAAATGATTAAGTACAGGCATTTCTTCTCCAGAAGTGGGAAGGCAGCTAATTCTATATAACTTCCTATTCACTAAGCTATCTTCTTCTTTCAGATCATCAGAGAATTTGGGTGAATCTCTCATAATGTACAAATCCAGAGAGAAAGGTAAAGAAAGATGTAAAAGGGGAAGAAAAAGAAAACAGAATGGAAAAAATACAAAAATGTAATGTTCACACTGCCTGTTCAATCATAAATACAGCAAAACATATTCACTGCTATGCTCCTTTCATCTAATGAAAAAAGGGAAAAAAACAAGACAATAACACATATCATAAAATACCTCAACTTTTCTATTTTACCTCCATAGCAAGATCACTATGCAAGGCGAGAAAAATCTTTTCAGATGGGGTCAGGCAGTAGAGCAGTTCTAGAGACCATTCCTTAATACTATTCAAAGTCTTATAACAGGGGCGCCTGGGTGGCTCAGTTGGTTAAACATCCAGCTTCAGCTCAGGTCATGATCTCACAGTCTGTGGGTTTGAGCCTTGTGTCAAGCTCTGTGCTGACAGCTCAGAGCCTGGAGCCTGTTTCAGATTCTGTGTCTCCCTCTCTCCCTGCCCCTTCCATGCCCCCTCAAAAATAAACAAACATTAAAAAAAAATAATAAGTCTTTTATAACCTGATTTACCATCTGCTCTGGAGTCCTCAAGTTTAAAATTATTTCTATCACCTACCCACTTTTCAAGCGCTAAAAGTAAAGGCGGGGGAGGGCGCCTGGGAGGCTTAGTCAGTTAAGCGACTGACTTCAGCTCAGGTCATGATCTCATGGTTTGTGGGTTTGAGCCCCGCATTGGGCTCTGTGCTGACAGCTCAGAGCCTGGAGCCTGCTTCAGATCCTGTGCCTCCCTCTCTCTCTGCCCATCCCCTGCTCACGCTCTGTCTCTGTTCTCTCTCAAAAATAAACAAACATTAAAAAAAGAAGAAAGAAAGAAAGAAAGAAAGAAAGAAAGAAAGAAAGAAAAGGCATCCAAATCAGCTTGGAGGAAGTCAAACTTTCACTCTTTGTAGACGACATGATATACTAATATGGAAAACCCACCATAGTGGAAAAGATTCCACCAAAAAACAGCTAGAACTGATCCATGGATTCAGCAAAGTTCCAAGATGTAAAATCAATGCACAGACAGGGCACCTGGGTGGCTCAGTCGGTTAAGCATCCAACTCTTGGTTTCAGCTCAGGTCATGATCTCATAGTTTCATGGGTTTGAGCCCTATATTGGGCTCTGGGCCGGCAGTGCGGAGCCTGCTTGGGATTCTCTGTCTCCCACTCTCTGTCCCTCCCTCACTTGCACTATCTCTGTCTCTCTCAAAATAAACAAACTTAAAAAAAATTGTTTTAATCAATGTATGTAAATTTATTTCATTTCTATACACCAATAATGAAGCAGCAGAAAGAGAAATCAAGGAATTGATCCCAATTACAAGTGCACCAAAAACCATAAAATACCTAGGAATAAACATAACCAAAGAGGTGAAAAATCTATACACTGAAAACTAAAAAGCTTATGAAAGAAATTGAAGAATTTCTTCATACATACATACATATATATACATACAATGGAGTATTACGATCAAAAAGAATGATGGGGCGCCTGGGTGGCGCAGTCGGTTAAGCGTCTGACTTCAGCCAGGTCACGATCTCGCGGTCTGGGAGTTCGAGCCCCGCGTCGGGCTCTGGGCTGATGGCTCAGAGCCTGGAGCCTGTTTCAGATTCTGTGTCTCCCTCTCTCTCTGCCCCTCCCCCGTTCATGCTCTGTCTCTCTCTGTCCCAAAAATAAATAAACGTTGAAAAAAAAAAAAATTAAAAAAAAAAAAAAAAAGAATGAAATCTTGCCATTTGCAACTACATGGATGGAACTGGAGTGTACTATGCTAAATGAAATTAGTCAAAGAAAGATAAATATCATATGACTTCCCTCATAAGTGGAATTTAAGATACAAAACAGATGAACATAAGGGAAGGGAAGCAAAAATAATATAAAAACAGGGAGGGGGACAAAACATAAGAGACTTAAATATAGAGAACAAATTGAGGGTTGCTGGAAGGGTTATGGGTGGAGGGATGGATTAAATGAGCAAGGGCCATTAAGGAGAGCACTTGCTGGGATGAGCACTGGGTGTTAAAAGTAGGGGATGAATCACTGGATTCTACTCCTGAAATCATTATTGCACTATATACTAACTAACTTGAATGCAAATTAAAAAAAAATAGAAAATAGACAATATAACCAATGAATTGATAAGTATGGATAAGGAGATTTCCAGGAAGAATATTAATTGTCAACTAGTTTTTTTCAGCTAAGTATCATAAAGTACAGGTAGAGAAAAGTGAGAAAAAGAAGGAATTATATAATTTTCAATAAGAATATAGAGGAAATATAAAGGAGTCAGGTCTTCCTAGGTCCAAAAATAAAACTGTTTCTTCTTTTTGAGTGTTTATTTATTTTTGAGAGAGAAAGAGAGCCCACTTAGTGTGAGTAGGGGAGGGGCAGAGAGAGAGGGAGACAGAGGATCTGAAGTGGGCTTTGTGCTAACAGCAGAGAACCCAATGGTGGGCTTGAACTCATGAACTGTGAAATCATGACCTGGGCCAAAGGTGGACACTTAACCAACTGAGCCACCCAGGCACCCACAAAATAAAACGGTTTCTTACTTCCATATAGCAAACATTTCTCCAGTTAAGAAATGCCCTCTGAACAAAGATCAAATCCAAGGCAGTGTCAGGGAAACACAGACTAAAGATTAAACTTTTGTTTGGACCAAAGGTTGGCAAACTTTTTTTCTGTAAAGGGAAAGATAAATATTTTAGGCTTTGAGGGCCATATACAGTCTCTATTGAACATTCTTCTTTTTTTTTCACAACCTTTAAAAAGGTAAAAACAAATCTTAGCTCACTGGCAATAGTTTACCAACCCTAGTGTGGACTCCCAAGAGATTTAAAGTGTTGCCTTACAATTCCTTTCAAACAAAAGGCCTTCTAAGAATCTTAAAGGTTTTGTCCCACAAAAACCTTAAATGGAGCTGATTCAGGACATGCTACCCCAAAATAAGGTACCTCTGCATATTGAATATTTTAAGATGAAGAAGCTGGAGCAAATGGCAGAAACAGGAAGGTCACCCTGACCTTTCCTCTGCTCTTCTCCCCTTGAATAGATCATAAAATGCTCATGAGAGGTAGCCTCCCTATACCTGGAAGAAGAGAGCACTCCTATCTCTGAAGACAAAGGGACATAGAAAAGAATCCTAACGAATAAGCCTTGCTAAATTTCCTCCAGTTAACTACACTTACCTCATACTCTTTGTCCTATCACATTTCTCCACAACTGCCCAATCTTCATCAAACCTAGCATAAAAATACTCAGGTTTAAATCTTTCTTTAGGTTAAAAATAGAACTACCCTACAATCCAGCAATTACATACTAAGTACTTATCTAAAGAATACAAAAGTACTAATTCAAAGGGATACATGCATCCCAACGTTTATTTATAGCAGCATTATCTACAATAGCCAAACTATGGAACTAGCCTGTGTCCATCAACTGATGAACAAATAAAGAAGACAAAAAATATAGTTTGTGTATATACATACCTATGTATATACACATATATACACACATATATACATACATACATGTATATATACATACACACACACAAGGGAATATTACTCAGCCATAAAAAAGAATGAAATTTTGCCATTTGCAACAAAGTGAATGAGCTAGAGAGTATTATGCTAAATAAAATAGGTCAGAAGTCAGGAGAGAAGAGAAATACCATATGATTTCACTCATATGTAGAATTTAAGAAACGAAACAAATAAGCACGGGGTTGGGGGGGGGGCAGGGAGAGGGAGGCAAAGCAAGAAACAGACTCTTAACTATAGAGAACAAACTGATAGTTACCAGAGGTGAGATGGGTGGGAGGGATGGATTAAAAAGGTGATAGGGGGGCGCCTGGGTGGCGCAGTCGGTTAAGCGTCCGACTTCAGCCAGGTCACGATCTCGCGGTCCGTGAGTTCGAGCCCCGCGTCAGGCTCTGGGCTGATGGCTCAGAGCCTGGAGCCTGTTTCCAATTCTGTGTCTCCCTCTCTCTCTGCCCCTCCCCCGTTCATGCTCTGTCTCTCTCTGTCCCAAAAATAAATAAACGTTGAAAAAAATAAAAATAAAAAAAAAAATAAAAAGGTGATAGGGATTAAGAAGGGTATTTGTTGCAAAGAGGACCAGGTGCTGTATAGAAGTGTTCAATCACTAAATGGTACACCTGAAACTAATATTACACTGTGTGTAAACTAACTAGAATTTAAATTTAAACTTAAAAAATAAACATTTCTTCAGGTCTTCATTTTGTTATAAAGGCTTCCGGGTCACATAAAACTTATATTAAGTAAATGTGTATGCTTTTCTTCTTTTAATCTGTCTTTGTCAGTTTTGTTTTTTAACGTTTATTTACTTTTTGAGACAGAGAGAGACAGAGCATGAATGGGGGAGGGTCAGAGAGAGGGAGACACAGAATCTGAAACAGGCTCCAGGCTCTGAGCTGTCAGCACAGAGCCCGACGTGGAGCTCGAACTCAGGAGCCGTGAGATCATGACCTGAGCCGAAGTCGGACGCTTAACCAATCTGAGCCACCCAGGTGCCCCTGTCTTTGTCAGTTTAATTTTCAGACCCAGCCAGGGATCTTAAAAGAGGCAAGGAAACCTTTTTCTTCTTCTACAGAGCCTAAGGTAGAGAAAGGTTGATGTCAGTGTGTAAGTGATGTCAGTTGTCTAACAGAGTGAACCCCTCAAAAAGATTCCTAGAGAATTTAAAATTCAGAAACAATGTCATTTGGACTAAAAAAGACAGACAGTACAGGGGCGCCTGGGTGGCTCAGTCAGTTAAGCGTCCGACTTCAGCTCAGGTCATGATCTCAGGGTCCATGAGTTTGAACCCCACGTCAGGCTCTGTGCTGACAGCTTGGAGCCTGGAGCCTGTTTCAAATTCTGTGTCTCCCTCTCCCTCTGTCCCTCCCCTGCTCGCTTGCTCTCTCTCTCTCAAAAATAAACAAACATTAAAAATAAAATAAAAAAGACAGTACAAAATGAAAAGAGGTTTTTGGGACACACACCCACTTCATGATCAAATCACTATGGTTTAGGAAATGACTGAACTGCAAACAAAGGATACATTTTATAAAAAAGGAAGGAGAATTCAGAGGGCAAAACCAAGAGTATAGAGGATGATTCCTAGACAATAAAGCTGAGCCCTAATCACAGAAATGATAATATTGGCCTGGCCAGGGGCGCCTGGGTGGCGCAGTCGGTTAAGCGTCCGACTTCAGCCAGGTCACGATCTCGCGGTCCGTGAGTTCGAGCCCCGCATCAGGCTCTGGGCTGATGGCTCGGAGCCTGGAGCCTGTTTCCGATTCTGTGTCTCCCTCTCTCTCTGCCCCTCACCCGTTCATGCTCTGTCTCTCTCTGTCCCAAAAAATAAATAAACGTTGAAAAAAAAAAAATTAAAAAAAAAAATATTGGCCTGGCTGGATTTCAGAATTGTTGTGGATCAGTGACTACTGTGTTCCTTACATTTTTCTTTATTTTTGAAAAGGAACGTCCACAGTGGTTATCTTATGCCGTCCACTGTTTCTTATTGGGTGGGCTAGATATGGGGAGAGATAACATACCTCTTTAGTTTGCAGGCCTTCAAAATGAAAGCAATGGTACTCAGGGAACCATACCCAAGGAGCTGTATCCAAACAGCCTTATCTGAACCTGGATCTGATTTAGATGACAGGATCCTAGACCTCAAGCCAGAGCCTGATGCTGTCCTAGATAAGACCCCCTTGAGAAGCAGTAAGTGTGTTTTGCACTTGGGAGGAATGTAAGTAAGTTGTGGCCAGAAGGACTGAGGTGCTTTGAAATATGTCTGCATTTTCTTGACACTCTTCCCAGAAAGAGGTGGGGTCTAATTTCCTTCCCTCTGAATATGGGTTGGCCTTAGTGACTCGCTTCTAACAAATAAAATGCAGTAGAAAGGACACTGATTCTGAATTTAGGTCATAAAAAACAATACGGCTCCCTTCTGGCTCTCTTATTTAGAACAAGTGCTTTTGGAGGCCTATGCTTCTATGTAAGAAGTCTGGCTACTATGAAGCCCCTAGGCTGAGACTACACAGAAATATAGAGACAGAGATGTCTGAGGAGCTATTTCAGCTCCTAGCTATTTGGACTTTCCCACCCAAGTGCCAGACATGTGAGTCTAGAAGGAAGCCTCTGAGATAACACAAGACCCATCACACTACAAATACATGAAAGAACTTGTGCAAGAATCACTTAGATCAGCCTAGTCAACACCCAGAACCTTGACACTTTTATGCCATGTTTGTAGTCATTTTGTTCCTTAGCAACAGATAACTGCAACAGCATGCCTGGAGACCCTAGCCTGCATGTTGGAAGGTCAAACTTAGCCTGCCTTTCTATATATACCAACCAAATGACCTCAGACAACATCTTTAGCTCATCCAACTCCTCCTCCTTCTTCCCCCTCCCCCAGACCCACTGAAATATTTGATTTGACCCTGGTAAAAAACTATTTTATGACTTAATACACACAATTACAGTGTGATAATTATTATGTTTCAAATTGTATGCCAATCTAACTTTAAGTGTTACTTGAAACCACCTATATTTACACACATAGTCCATGCTTCTTACTAGCATATTATTTTAGTTATTTTACAAACACTTTTGAAATGATCAAGTAATGGTAGTCATACGACCTCCTCCGTAACTTAACACTAATTTATAGTGTCTTAAGATGTGGTTATACCTGCAACAGAACTAGAATAATTATCACTAATATATAATAATCACTATTTCTAAGGTCCCTTTATTTTTAAATGCTATGATGTAAGTTCAGAGAAAATAAGTCATCTGCATTTGAATATATACAATTCAATGTTTTAGATCACTGGCAGGGAATTTAATGTTCTAGCTCTTAGAAGAAAAAATGGAATTTGATGTTCACAGATTATAAACATGGTTAAGCTCATATTCCACTGAGAAACTAAAACAACTGAGCCAAGAACTAACTGGCTCCAGCAGAACGGAAGAAGTTACTCTGGAACAGGAAGAGCAAGGAGGCCTGAGGTGAAGATAACTTACTCTTAAAATTCTCCATTGTATAAGCATTCCCAAAGAGACATTTTAAGGAAAAAAGCCTTAATTGTCTACAGCTACCAAATAACTAAAACATCCTAAATTATTTAGCAGTTTAGTTAACCTTTTCTCACTCTTTCCTAGACTGTCAAATGTTTGATTTTTTTAGTAAGCAAGCACTGAGAAGAAAAAGTCAAATATAATCACAATCAGTTTGAGAAGAAATTTGAAAAAAATAAGCATCCTGCATATTTTTTGTGATTCTTTGTCCACTGAGTATTGAATACACACAAAGTCTGACTATCTAAAAGGAAAGAGAAGGTCAGTATGCAAAAGTCTATTTAACCCATAAGACATGGCTGATTTTAATTATAGCCTGGATTCTGGGTCCTGATAGCAGAGTCATTTGAAAGAAAAAGTTTCTTTCTTACTCATAGGCAAAAGCTTGGGCCCTATACAAATTGTGAAATAAATAAAGGTCACTTCCCAAAGAGAATCCATAACTACTTAATTCTTCCTACCTCATGCAAAAGTCCCCGTTCTTCAGTAAAACTGTCTTTCACTGTCAGAAGGTACTGAAAAACACTAAATTCATTGAACACTTAAGAATGAATATTTGAGAGCCCCTAACCCTCCCATGAGATAAAAGATTATGAACAGTACAATGCAACATAGTGGAAAAAATTCTGGATTCCCCCCCAAAAAATGCCTTTTAAGCTCTACATCAAAAAAAGGTGGCCTTCTACTTACCATTGTATCTCCCAGTACCTAGTACAGGGATAATAAACACATTAGTGAGCACTAAACACTTTACATAAATGAATAAATATTTTGCTTTTATCTCCCTTATAAGAAACTTGCATTTCAGTTCCACTCTACCAGTAACAAGCTACACAACCCTGGAAAAGTATTTGCTCTCTCAAGCTTTAGATTCCAATATACTGCACAACATAAAATGAGGTGAGGTGAAGACTGAGGAGGATTAGACAGTAAGCCTCAGGAGGACAACAACTCCGTCTTATTCACCTCTGTAACCCAGTATCTAATAAAGTGGCTATGGTACATTCAAATATATATTGAATGAAGTTTCTTCTGGCTCTGATTCCAGAATTCTTTATTCATTTGCTTAGATTTGTTTTCTAAGCATATAGTATATAGTCCAACAGATTTAAGATTCCTTCTCTATACTCATTACCAGTGAAGGCCTTTTAAAACTAGAATACTTCTAAAATCTTCTCCACCTTGCCACACGGTGCTTTGCCTGACTGAAATTATTTATCCCCTGGATGCAGCTTTTAAAAAAGTAAGATCTGGAGGCATCTGGGTGGCTCAGTTGGTTAAGCATCCAACTTCAGCTCAGGTCATGATCTCGTGGTTTGTGAGTTCAAGCCCCGCATCAGACTCTGTGTTGACAGCCCAGAGCCTGGAGCCTGCTTCAGATTCTGTGTCTCCCTCTCTCTCTCTGCCCCTCCCCCCCCCTCTCAAAAATAAACAAACATTAAAAAATATAATAAATAGGGGCACCTGGGTGGCTCAGTCGGTTGAGCGTCCAACTTCAGCTCAGGTCATGATCTTGCAGTCTGTGAGTTCGAGCCCCACGTCAGGCTCTGTGCTGACAGCTCGGAGCCTGGAGCCTGCTTCCCATTCTGTGTCTCCCTCTTTCTCTGCCCCTCCCCCACTCATGCTCTGTCTCTGTCTCTGTCTCTGTCTCTCTCTCTCTGTCAAAAATAAATAAACATTTTAAAAATATATATATAATAAATAAGTAAATAAAGTAAGATTTGAATAAAGACAGGATGCCAGAAGCAATGCAATTTTCCAGATTCTTCTGAGCTGGCTTTTGCAGTTTAATCTAATTGTGCTACTTAAAAACATTATTAGAAGTACCTGGAATAATAAGGTTAATCCATTTGGTATTCCACAGTCAAACACAAATGTATTATTATTCTATATGCCCATCCTTCAGCATAAGCGATTGAGAGCTGTATACATTTAGTCAGGTTCATGTTTTTCATAGAATGCAACCAACAACTATCAGCAACTCATTATTTGGAGTTCTTTGTGTAGCACTATATAAAAGTTAATATTTAAATTTTTTAATTTTAATTTTATTGATTTTTGAGAGAGAGAGAGAGAGAGAAAGTGAACACGCATGCATGAGCTGGGGAGGGGCAGAGACAGAGAGGGGAAGAGAGGATCCAAAGCAGGCTCTGCGCTGACAGCAGCAAGCCCTATGTGGGGCTTGAACTCATAAACCAGGAGATCATGACCTGAACTGGAGATGGATGCTCAACCAACTGAGCCACCCAGGCACCCCTAAAAGCTAATATTTAAAAGGATCTTATGCCTTTGGAACACTATCATCTCCAATTTAGGTGTATCCTTCAAAAAGTTGGCTCAAGTCTGCTATCAGGTAGTAATGACTGCAATAAATTCAAGAACTTCAGCTTGAATAAATAATTATGGTTGGCATATTCCCAAATTATCCTCATTATTAAAGTCTAAAAAATAACTTTTGAAATATTAACCCATATCCTCACTAGCAATTTACAGTTTGTACCCAGACAATTAGCATTTACTTTATGTTCATTAAATCAACTATTATGTGCCAGATATTGTTCTAGCCCAACAGCCAGCAAATTTTTTCTATAAAGGGCCAGGCAGCAAATATTTTAGGCTTTACAGGCCATATGGTCTCTATCACAATACTCAACTCCGCTACTGGAGCGTGAAAGCAGCCACAGAAGACACACTAATATATGAGCATGACTGTGTTCTAATTCAAGTCTACTTACAAAAACAGGGAGCAGGCTGTTTTTGGCTTACCAACCTCTATTCCACACCTATGGGGAGACAGTAGTGAAACAAATTTTAAAAATTAATGTTAAGAGACACCTGGGCAGCTCAGTCAGTTGAGTGACCACCTCTGATTTTGGCTTAGGTCATGATTTCACAGTTGTAAGATTGAGCCCACATCAGGCTCCTCACTGAGTGTGAAGCCTGCTTGGGATTCTCTCTCTGCCTCTCTCTGCCCCTCCCGGGCTTGTATGTGCACACGAACACACACTCTCTCTCTCAAAATAAACACTTTTTAAAATTAAAATTAATTATTTACACATGCAAATGCATGCAGCCTATCACCTACTGATAAATGCTACGGAGAAAAATAAAGCAGGGTAAAGGAGATAAAGAGAGCCAGGGCCTCACTGATATGGTGACATATGAGCCTTACACCTAAAGAAAGAGGAAAAGCCACGCTACCAACATAGGAAAAGCATTTCAAGGAGAGGTACTAGCAAGGATAAGGGCTTTAAAGAAGGAACAACTTGGCATCTTAGAAAAACAGTCACTGAGGCTGAAAGGACATGAGCAGAGGTCATAGGTAATTAGGCCAGAGAGGTAAACTGAGAACAGACTCTACAGTTTTTCAGGCCACTGTCAGAACTTTGTCTTTTACTCTGAGATGGAAAGTCACTGGAAGGTTTTGGGCAAAGGAGTGACAATCTAACTTGACTTACTTTTTAGAGGACCATTCTGGAGGTCTGCTGAGAACAGACTATACATAGACAAGGGCAGAAGCACGGAATCAGTCAAAAAGCTAAATGTAATAATCCAAGAAAGAGAGAATGGCAGTTTGACTCTTGGTGGTAGCAGCAGAGATGGTGATCAGATTCAGTATGTATTCTGAAGGTAAAACACCATCAGATATGAGATGTTACAGACAGGCATCAAGGATGATTCCCATGTTTGAGGCTCGAGTAACTGGAAGGATAGTCTCTATATCTTGATATGAGGATGACTGTGGGATGAAGCCTGGGGGAAACATTAGGTTTGAGATGCATGTTAGACATCCATGTAGAGATGTTAAGCAGGCAATAGGGTATATAAGTTTGAAGTTAACATACTTTTATGTTATGATTGTTCCCAGTATGTTTGATCTCTCCAAGTGGTTACAAAGTCCTTAAGAACAAAAACACCACACTTTCACTTGACTCACAAGTATTATCCTCAAGACTATCTACTCCTAGTTTACACACAGTTCTAGTAAGATTAAATTTCTAGGTTCTGAATTCATAAAAGATAGAAGCAGCAAATTTAAAGTAGGGGCGAAGCAGCTGTAGCAGAGATGACAAAGAAATAGAAATTACAAAACTAGAAATATCTAGCATTCTGAAATTATTTGCTATAGGAACAAACAGCTGTACATAAATGTCAGTAAGTCAGTAGTCCCTGAAGGCCTTTTGTTACAGCACAAAATATTTCTAATTATCTTTTGTTACATTTAGTGAAATTAATTTTTAAATCACATCATACATTTTTAAAATATTACTATTATAAATGGAAGAAATGGTGGGGCACCTAGCTGGCTCAGTAGAGCATGTGACTCTCAATCTCAGGGTTGTAGGTTCGAGCCCCACATTGGGTGTAGAGACTACTAAAAAATAAAATAAAATCTTGGGTCACCTGGGTGGCTCAATTGGTTAGGTGTCCAACTTCAGCTCAGGTCATGATCTCATGGTTTGTGGGTTTGAGCCCCGCATCGGGCTCTGTGCTGACAGCTCAGAGCCTGGAGCCTGCTTCAGATTCTGTGTCTCCCTCTCTCTCTGCCCCTCCCCAACTAGCACTCTGTCTCTCAAAAAATAAAATAAAAACGTTAAAAAAAAAAAGTAAGTAAGTAAGTAAGTAAATAAATAAATAAATAAATAAATAAAATCTTAAAAGAAAAAAAAAAAGGGGGCACCTGACTGGCTCAGTTGGAAAAGCATGCCACTCTTGATCTTGGTAGGGTCAGGAGTTCAAGCCCCACACAAGGTGTGGAGATTACTTAAATAAATAAATAAACTTTTTAAAAAATTCAAAAATGAAGAAATGGTATGTAAAAGTGTTAATTATTTGAAAATTTCATGTATGCGTTATTCTCACAGGATTTGTTACAAGGGATCAAACGAAATTACATACATAAAAGTCATTTAATAAACATTTACTTTGGATTCACCCTGTGCTGGAAATGATGGATGTAAGAAAAAGCAAGCTGTCATTCAAGTTCAAGTCTCTTCCTGAGGGATGGAAATATAAACAATTATAACACAATGTGATCAGTGGAATGAACACAGACTCTGAATTAAGGTACCTGGGTTTGAATTTTGCCACCATTACTGGTTCACAGTTTGAAATGCTTATCATTCTTAACTTGACAGTCATTCAAAAACGGGTAGCAGGCCACAGTTGACCTATGAGCAGTAGTCTGCCAACCTCACACATACAAGAATATTGGCGGTGAATACGGTGATCAGAACAGATGATTCTGTTCCCTGGGTAAGATAAGATTTGGAAGTTGGAGAGACACAGATAAACCAGCTATGTAACTCTCCTCTCTATTCTCTTTGCCTAGCTAACCGCAGTCATCTTTCAGGTCTCTGTTCCCACATCACTAACTCCAGAACCTGCACTCTTCCCCCTTCCTATCCCTGAGACTAATCTGATGCTTTACCCTTTTTTCTTTTTTAATGTTTATTCATTTTTGAGAGGGAGACAGAAACAGAGAGAGAAGGGGAAAGAGGATCCAAAGCAGGTTCTGTGCTGATAGCAGAGAGCTCGATGCGGGGCTCAAACTCATGAACCGTGAGATCATGACCTGAGCAGAAGTTGGACACTTAACCAACTGAGCCACCCAGGTGCCCCCTGATGCTTTTACTACAGGACTCCAAAGAATCCTACTACAAAACATTTACATTAAATTGGAATTTCTTGTTTAATAGTCTTTCCTGCTAGATTATAAATCCACGTAAGTGGGAACCTTTCTACATACTCAATATGATATCCTGAGCATCTAGACCAGGGCCTGGCACATAGTAAGTGTTAGTTAATATCCACTGAAATGAACAAATCAAACAATAGCTGAGTCTCCCCATCCAGCCACAGCTTTTTCAGGAACCTGTGAAAACACAGATCCTTAGGCAGGTTCACTCCTTCCAGGCAGTACTTTACTCTCCCCAACCAGGACGTAGGTCAAACTCTTTCTCTCTTAAAATTCCTGTTTCCTTGGCCAGATTTAAGGAATCTCAAGTTAACTCTCCCTGAAACCTCTTCCCTCTTTTCTCTTTCCAACCCTAATGGTGAGCCTCCCCAATTCCTTCTTGTAATCTTGCTGACGTTCCTCCAGCAAGCTAGAAACAGCTTCATTTACCAGTTTCCAGAATAGCTAGGGTATTTAATAGGGCACTGAAAACATTTTGATGTTTCACTCTAAGTTCTCAGTAAGAAAGGGGAGAAAATAGACGCAGGGAAGGTAAACAACAGAGAACAGAACTTTTTCTAACTTTTGACTAACTGCATTAACAGCTTCTTACTGTAAAACACCTTGGTCCCAGGAGTGGAGAGCAAGTAATAGAGCTGCAGCTCTTTCTGCCACTCCCCCAGCCTCTCTACCAGCACAGGCAGAAATGAAGAGACCCTTTACTCTAGAGCTTCTTCCCATACTCCTATCCCTCATGTGCTTATCCTACAATTTACCTGAGACATCAAGACTAATCTCATTACTAATCTCTTTATGCCACTTACCACAAGAATTCGAGGACTCTGATGTCATGCCAAATCCCCTAACCTCTCATCCCCATATGGCTAGGTACATCCCCTTTTGTGAACTGCTCCCCCTCTCTCCCATCCTTCCTCAATTCCTGCTCTAGCTGAAATCAAATTGCTGAGGCCATTGCTCTTTCTACAGTCTTATCTGTGGTTCCCCCTCTCCCACACTCCTTATACTACTGGGGCCTGAGCAGAAGAGTTAGGTATTCACCTTGTCCCTCACTTCTGCATCCAGATTATTCCTCTTTCTTCCTTCCTAAAAAAAGCCTCCTGTCAGACCATGCCACCACCTCCCACCCCACCGCTGCATTCATCTGGATATGCCTGAGCCACTTCTTAAGCCTCCGAGATTTTAGTTCCTATCTCACTGGACTGTCATAATTGCAAATGATTTAAATGCTCACCTAGATGACTGCTGTGTTATTTGGCCCTTTCATCTCCTTGATCTCCTCACATGCAACAACCCCACCCTTTACCCTACCATGGCCACTCACTCCCTCAGTCAATACCCTGTCCTAGAACTTGCCAACACAGTAACTACAGTCCCTCCATAATCTCTACTTCATCTGCACCCACCCTCCAATCACTATTTCCTATCTCTTCAGGTTGCTCCCTCTAGCACCCCAACTCCAACAATACTTTGACCTCACCAGGACTTATAAGTCATTGATCCCACTCCCCTCTCATGTCTTCATCTCCCACCTTAGCTTAGAGTTCAAAGTCCATTATAGCTTAGATTGAGGTCCATTTCCTTGCATGCACCTCAAGAGTCCTTGGACCTCCCTCACTTCATATTTCCCTGGCAAGAACACCCACCCCTATTAAATACAACTCCTTATCAAACAGCTAAACACTTTAGGACACTCAAAAGACAACTAGAAATTTGGAAACTGCCAGGAAACTGGATATTAAAGAATTATTAATTTTTTTTACATGGTAATAATATTTTTTGCAAGTGTCCATATCTCTTAGGCATAAAATATGAAATATTTATGCATAAAATATGATGTCTGGGATTGCTTCAAAATAATATGGAAGGGTGGAAATAGGTAAGTGTACAGATAAAACAAGATTGGCTACTAGTTAATATCTGTTGAAACTGTGTACATGAGATGTACATCTGAGTACATGAGAGCTCTACTTTGTGTATTTAAAGTTTTCCCTAATAACATATTAAAAACAAAAATACAACTGTCTCACTAATCTGTGTCTATACTAATGCTGCTAAACATGGCTTTGAAATGAAAAGAACAAAAACACACACCCACATAACCATACCAAACAATCTCACTTAAACATTCACAATCACTAACTTCAAATGGTCTGTCGGCTCAACGTGACAATCCTATGACTTTTGCCTTATCCATTCGTTCTCCCACTCCCCTACAGGCCCATTTCATGTTATTTCCTCTCTCAAGTCACCAACACCTCCTCTCCATCTTCACTCCTGGCTGCTGCCCTTCCTTCAATTTCCCAGTGAAATAGGAAGCACTCACTAGCGCTACCCGCATCGGTTCCCATTTGCCTTGTCTTCCCTGTCATTTACTGTGGCAGAGCTGACTGCTCCTGTCTAAGGCCAATGCTTCCATTTGGATACCAGATTCCAAGCCCATTCCCCATTGCCCAGCCATTCCCCATTCCCACCTCTGCATCAGCACTGTTTCCTTCTCTATGGATCCTCTCCATCAGCATTATATAAATACACTCTTATTTCTATTTTATTTTTATTTTTTTATTGAACCATAATTGACACGTGACATTATATTCTTTCAGGTGTGCAATTATTTCTCTCATTTTAAAAGACAACTCTTTAACTCCAATTTCCCCTCCAGCTATTTATCCATTTCTCTGCTCTCCATGACAGCAAAACTCCTAGAAGAAGCTGTCTATGCTCACTATCTCCAAATTCCTTTCCTCTTTTTCAAAATCACCCCAATGGGCTTATGGTCCCTGGTTATTTCACCAAACCCTCTCCTGCCAAGATTAGCAACAACATGCAAATTTCTAAACGCAATGGTCAATGTTCAGTCTTCATCTTATTTACATATCTGCAATATTGGGCACATCACACATAGTCTTATTTTGTCTAAACGTTACCCTCTCCAAAACATCGCTCAATGAGAATAGAGACGTTTGTTTTGTTCACAGTTACCTCTCTAACACCACGAAAGAACAGTGTCTAGCACATGGTACCATATTTCACTGATTCAAAAATGCCTTTGCCCCCATATTTTAACATCTCTGAAATCCAGACACAATTAATGATATCTTTCAATTGTTATGTTTCTTCCAAGTACCTGTGACACTACCAAATCAAAACACTCTTTAGTTAAAATCTCTGCTTGTTTTTTTTTTTTAATGTTTACTTATTTTGAAGGAGAGAAAGAGAGAGAGAAGGAGAGAGAATCCCAAGCAGGCTCTTCGCTGTCAGTGCAGAGCCCGATGCAGGCTCTGATCCATGAAATCATGATCCCTGAAATCATGACCTGAGCAGAAATCAAGAGTCAGATGCTTAACCAACTGAGCCACACAGGTGCCCTACTGCTTGAGTTTTTGTACCACTTGAGTATCTAGTGAAGTTCAGACTGAGAACCAGTTCAAACCCCCAAGAAAGGTTTTGCCCCTCCTATACAATGCCAGGGTTGAGACATGCCTTCTGTCACTTGCTGTGTGGTGGGTTTATTTCTCATTTACATTCTCATGTAGTTTCCCAGCTTTATGTGGAGTCTCTTACAAACTACCCATCTTGGGCCTATTTCCTTTTTTTCAGTAATACATAAAATAGTGGTGCATCATACAACTGATAGTACCAAAACAGCAATACAAGCATATTATTTACAGAATATGTAATACTCTGTACATAAATACAAAAAAAGTGTTAACTAAGAAAGCTAAAAGTGCCTCTGAGGAAAAGGATATAAAGGAGGAAAGGAACTTAAAAAAAAAAAAATTTAGGGGGCACCTGGGTGGCTCAGTCAATTAAGCATCTGACTCTTGATTTTGGCTTTGGTCATGATCTCACAGTTCATAAGTTCAAGCCTTGCGTCAGTCTCTGCACTGAAAGTGCAGAGCCTGCTTGGGATTCTCTCTCACCCTCTCTGCCTCTCCCCTGCTCATGCTCACATTCTCTCTCTCTCTCAAAAAAAAAAAAATAATAATAAGATTAAAAACTTTAAAATACAAAATACAAACTGAACTAGTGATAGGAAATTAGTGATTGTCTGGAGGAAAGGAAAGTGGAGGAGAAAGCATGACAAAGGAAACAAGAAAACTTGTGGAGTGATAGGTATGTTCATTATCTTGACTCTGGTGATAGTTTCACAGCACGTGTCAAAACTACTGTAAATGCATTAGTTTATTCTATGTCGATTACACTTCAAACATAACACCTATTGTTATAAAGTTCATTTATAAAAAACAAGGCAGAGAGAGCCAAAGATTAGAACAGTTGGCACTGTATACAATCACAAAGGATTAGTATCCAAATGTATTAAAAATACCTATCAGTCAGTTTAAAACAAAAACAAAAGCAAAAACAAACAACTCAATTGAAAAATAAGCCATAGCAATTAACAAATAATACAGGAGAGGAAACTTAAGGGACAATAAACAAACTGAAATATGCTCAAACTCATAACAATGGAGGAAATGCAAATTAAAACATAAAACAGTATGACACTCATAAGTTCAGCAAAAGTTACAAAGACTCAATAAAATCCAGGATTGGCATAGAGCAAAATGAATTCTTATATACTACTGAGGGGTGTATAAACTGAAACAACTTCTTTGGAAAACATTTTGATGATACATTTTGATGAAAACATTTTGATGATTTGATAGAAAGCTGAAGCTGCACAAACCTTAAGACCAGAAACTCTACTCTCACTCATTAGCATAAGAAAACATATAGAAAGTACACACTACATTATTTGTAATGGTTAAAAATTGATAAAAAGGGTAAAAATTATTGGCAGCCTAAATGTTATTAACAGGTAAAAAAATTTTTTTAATGTACAGCCATATAACCAAACACAGAAAACTTAAATTAAGGCTACAATAAGGAACAAGAATCAAAAACCATCCTGAGCAAGAAAAACAAATTGCCCGAAGATAAGCACAATATGATGCTGCATTTATAAAGTTTAAAAATTAAAATACTGTTTTCTATTTATAAAATACTGTTTCATAATTTAATACTGTTTTCTAAGAAGCCACAGATAAGACACATTGTCATCTGACAAACCACTAAGAAAAAGCTCTGCCAGTTAAACTATAATCAGTTGTAAAAACACATCACAAATGCAAAGATTAAATGGGGTGCTGGAGAAATATGCATCTTAGAACCAATGAAATACTCTTCTGTACAGTTTGTGTACATATACATAGTGAAAAAAAAATTTTTTTTAACATTTATTTTTGAGACAGAGAGAGACAGAGCATGAACGGGGGAGGGTCAGAGAGAGAGGGAGACACAGAATCCAAAGCAGGCTCCAGGCTCCGAGCTGTCAGCACAGAGCCCGACGCGGGGCTCGAACTCACATACTGCGAGATCGTGACCTGAGCCGAAGTCGGACGCTTAACCGACTGAGCCACCCAGGCGCCCCCATAGTGAAAATTTTAAAAGCATGCAAGGGATTAATTGTCACTGAATATGTTACAGTGGCTACCGCTGGGGAAGGAAGGAGGGCAACGTAATTTCCATGTTTTCTTAAAAACAAAAACTCGGATGTCTAAATTGTGGTCTTTAAATACCACTTCTCAATAAAAGAAATCAGGGCTCCTTAGAGAAATGGCTCATTGTAGGTTTATAGAAGGAAATAAACAGATGAACCTGGGATATTTTCTTGTGTCTAAAAGCAAGAAACCTATAAACAACTATTGGAGACTTACTAAAAGAACACAGAGCCGACTTAAATGGGTCCCAGTACACCAAAATAGGACAATGTGAACACTAGTAAGAAAAATGTCTATAGTGCCTGCAACACATTAAACACATAAAAATCCACTGACTCATAATCACACTCTAAAACAAAAAACTCATTGGTCACTTTTGGACGTTAGTAGGGCACTAATTCATATTTCATTACTCTAAATACTGATGAAGAAAAAGAACCAAAGCATTTATTTCACCTCTTCTGTATAAACCATATTTCAGAGTAATCAAAGAGTTAACAAAGGAAAATTCTTCATTATAGAAGGATTCCAGCTCACAAATACAGAATAATAATAGCATCAGAAAATCACTATTTTGCAAGCCTTAATCAAAGAATGGATCTAGGCAAAAATCATCAGTGGCTGCAAAAACCATTAGATAAAAGGCTCATGGAAAACTTTTAGAAAAAGATGGATCATGTTGACAGAACCCAAAGCCACTGATCAAAAGGGACAGGGAAGGATAGATGTTAGCAAGAATGGAAAAAATATTAATTGCTGAAGCTAGATGAGGATACATGGGAGTTCATTATATTCTTTCCACACATGTGTAATGTTGAAAATTTCCATAATAAAAAAGTCAGTTTGAAAAAAAGATATTAAGCAAACTGCAATAATTAAGATGAGACAAAGCACTGAGGTGAGCACACAGATTATTATTCTCTATTTTTAATCTGTGCATTTGAAATACTTCACAGGAAGCAAGATTTAAAGTAAAACTAAAATACCAAACAATAAAAACAGAGTGGGGTGGAGAGAAGGAATGTGATTTAAAGCATTCTAAGGTTCTTGTATTGCACAGGAAGGCAGAGATCACTGTGTATACATGTTAAAAATTGAAGGATTAATTGCTAAAGAGAAATACAATGTTCAACTTGAAAATAAATAACAGAAAAACAGGATCTCTCTATATATATGTAACAAGGCAAATAAGATGAAAAGTTTAAAAAAAGTATAAACTAAAATGGCATACCTAAGTCTAAAAGTGTCAGTAATCATACTAAGATGAAACTTATCAAAAGATAGACTATCAAATTGTTTTCTTTTTAAATCCAACTATGTATAGGTTACCAACATATGCTTAAAGTGAGCCAGAAAATCAGAAAATTAAAAGGAAAATTAAAATATATGCTACACAAATATTCATCTAAAGAAATCTCAATATTATTAATATTAATATCGACACAATAAGATTTAAAGAAGCAAAACTCATTAACCACAATCTTCAGGAGAGAGCCCACAGGATTCATCACAAGAAAACCCCTTATTTCTGGAGTAAGAAATCTCTCCCTGCCATGCACAGATATTTTAAAAGTGGGTCCAGGGCGCCTAGGTGGCTCAGTCGGTTGGGCATCTGACTCTTAATTTCAGCTCAGGTCATGATCTTGGTTCATGAGTTTGAGCCCTGCATTGGGCTCTGTGCTGACAGTGTGGAGCCTGTTGGGATTCTCTCTCTCCCTCTCTCTGCCCCCCCTCAAACGCTCTCAAAAATAAACAAACTTTAAAAAATAATAACAAAAATAATAATAAAAAGTGGGTCCAAGTATTTGGAACAAAAATGTCCTTCCTGAGATCCTGCCATTTCCCACAACATGGATGAACTTAGAGGACATTATGCTAAGTGAAATAAGCCAGAAACAAACAAAACCCTGCATGATCTTACTTATACATGGAATCTAAAGAAGCCAAATACATAGAAGCAGGGGCACCTGGGTGGCTCAGTCAGTTAAGCATCCAATTTTGGCTCAGGTCATGATCTCAGAGGCTGTGGGTTTGAGCCCCACACTGTCAGTGTGGAGCCTGCTTGGGATATTCTCTCTCTCTCTCTCTGTCCCTCTAACTTGTACTTTCTCTCAAAATAAATAAATTAACTTAAAAAAAATACATAGAACCAGAAAATAGAAGGTGGTTACCAGAAGCAGAAGGGGGAAATGGGACAGATGTTAGTCAAAGGGTACAAAGTTGCAGTAATACAGAATGAATAAGCTCAGAGATTTAATGTACAGCATGATGATTAGAGTCAATAACACCATACTGAATACCAGAAATTTGCTAAGAGAGATTCCAGGTACTCACAACACACACACACACACAAGGTAATTATGTGAGAAAATATGTTAGTGACTATGGTAATCATTTCACTGTCTATATGTATATCAAAACATCATGATGGGGGCGCCTGGATGGCTCAGTCAGTTAAGTGCCCAACTCTGGATTACAGCTCAGGTCACAATCTCACAGTTCGTGGGTTCAAGGCCTGCATCAGGCTCTGAGCTGACAGTGCAGAGCCTACTTGAGATTCTCTGTCTCCCTCTCTTTCCGCCTCTCTTTCTCTCTCAAAAATAAACATTAAAAAAAAGAAGAAATGTAGAAATTTAAAAAATCATGATGAACACCTTAAATGTACACAATTTTTATTTTTAAAATGAATTAAAAATTTTAAATCAGGGGGCGCCTGGGTGGCTCAGTCGGTTGAGCGTCCGACTTCGGCTCAGGTCACGATCTCGCGGTCCGTGAGTTCGAGCCCCGCGTCGAGCTCTGGGCTGACGGCTCAGAGCCTGGAGCCTGCTTCTGATTCTGTGTCTCCCTCTCTCTCTGCCCCTCCCCCATTCATGCTCTGTCTCTCTCTGTCTCAAAAATAAATAAATGTTAAAAAAAAAAAATTTAAAAAAAAAATTTTAAATCAGCATGATCTTCCCTAGGATCCAGAACTCCTTCCCCTTCCTTCCCTCCCAACACTCACACCCTCACCTCCAGAATCTGCCTGCTGTTTATCAGTCCTAACCTGTTCAGGTACTTTATCTCTGTTTATGCTGTCCATCAAAAGAAGCCCCAGACTTTCAGACCTCTCACCTCCCATATTCTAATCCCCACACAGTTGTACACATCCCCTGCTCTGTCCCCATGTGCCACACACCTCTCTACAAATTCTGAAACTCTTCCACTGTGCCCTATATTTTCAACTTCTACTCAACATTTCCCTCAACTTCTTATTCTAATTAAAAACTAGTTCTCCTCTGAGGCCATACTCCCTTTGCACCCCTTAAGTGGTGAAAGTCCTCCTTCCCACACCTTTCATACCACTGGACCTAGGAGTAAGGAAATTGCCCTCCTTGCTCCTCACTGATGCTTCCAAATCAGTCTCCTCTCTTCCCTACCTCCACTTTGAATATCATGTGAAAACTCTATTACCCATTACCTGGCTGTCATGGTTAATTTTATGTGTCAACTCAACTGGATCATGAGGTACCCAGATATCTGGGGTAAAGACCATACCTGGATGTGTCAGTGAGGGTGTTTTGGATGAGAATAGCATACGAAGTGGCAGACTGAGTTAAGCAGATGGCCCTCCCCAATGTGGATGGGTATGAATAAAAATGGTAGAGGAAGAGAGAATTCATTCTCTGTCTCTGCCTGACTACTGAGTTGGACTACTGAGCTGAACTATCTATCAGTCTTCTGCCCTTGGACTGGAACTTACACCAAGGTGTTCCTGGTTCTCAGGCCTTTAATCTTGTACTGGAATTTACACCACCAACTTTCCTGGGTCTCCAGCTTACAGACCTCAGATCATGGGGCTTCTCAGCTCCCATCATTATGTGAGCCAATCCTTATAATAAATCTGATTCTAGATATATACAGATACAAATGTAGATATATAGATATAGATGAGAAAAAGGAAGATCCTACAGGTTCTTTTTCTCTGGAGAACCCTAACACTGTGACTCTCCACAACACAGATCCTATCTTAAGTCTCAGTGATTTCACACAGATGATCTAATACTCCATCTCTCTGAATTCCTATTTCACATCTCTGAATCCCTTGATTCCAAGGATTTTGTCCTTCACCCATGCAGCCCAGGCATGATAACACCCCCATGATCTCAATTTTTATATCCTACTGTCTGACCACGACCTACTATTTTTATAGCTCTCTCATATACCCAAATTCCAACATCTTTTGATCTCAACGAGACCTTCAATTCATTGATTATATCATCTTTCCACCATCTTTTAACCACTTCATGGCCTCCTTTCCTCCTCACCTGGTTTAAATTCTGTAATTTAAACCAGTATATTATCATAACCACCCCCTTGCACCTATGCTCTATTCCCTTGACCCTCTCATGTTTTATTCCACTATCTTGATAAAAACCCATCCCTGGTTAAATTCACTCCAAACATAAACCCCTGCAGCTCAATGTGGCTGCAAGAACAAAAACATACTGACTAATCTCATTTTAAATTCACGACCACAAACCTCAAGGGGCCCTTAATGCCACCTGAAAATCTTACACTATTTCCCTGCTGTGGCCGGCCATTCTCCCATTCGCCTGAACATTTCACACCTTCCCCCCTCCACAAACCTCCATCATTTCCTCCATATCCTCTCAGCTGAGTACTTGATTCCCAATTCATTGAGAATATTAAAACAATCAGAAGAAAACTTCCACAAACATCTACCACCAAATCAATCCACCTACTTGATGGACAGGTCTGAGATATATTTTGAAGATGAAATCAGTAAGATTTGGATACAGATCTGATGTGAGGTACGAGGAAGAGAAAATCAAAGATGACTTCTAAGTCTTTGCTCAAATATTACTTTCTCAACAAGGCCCTCCCTAACGACCCTTCAGTGTCTGTCTGTCTGTCTGTCTCTCTCTCTCTCTCTCTCTCTCTCTCACACACACACACACACACACACACACACACACACACACAGTCACATGTTCATAAAGTGTCCCTATCTCCTTCCTTGTTTTTTATTTGGGTGGGTTTTTTTTAATACCAATCATCAACAACTGAAATACTAAACATTCTACTTCTTTGCTTAACATCTGCCTTCCCCTACTAATATATAAGCTACACGCAGGCAAGGATTTTTAAGCTTAATTCACTCTTGTGTATCAGAGAGTAGACACTCAATAAAATTTTGTTAAAGAAATGAAATGTCTCTGGCATGAGCAAATGGATAAATGATGATGTCATCTACACAGAAAAAGAATACCTTTAGGGTGGGAAGAATCACAGTCTCTGTACAAAGGAGCCTGTAATCAATCTAGTGAGAGAAAGAATGAGACATACATTTCAACACATTAAGATTCTATAATTTGTTAAATCTGTGATAAAAGCAAAACTGAAGAATATTCTATGATTCCATTTTTATCAAAAGTGTATGCTTTTATATGTACATACATACTTGCACATACACACAGCAGATACATATATGTTTCTGCTCTACAGAAAAAATTCTGGAAGGAAAAATACCAAACTGTTAGCCTGTGAGGTAAAAAAGGTAATATGTATGGGGAATGAGACTGAAGAGGCAGCGAAGAGACTTTTGCTGTTCACTTTACATGTTTTACAACAGGCATATTACTTTTGTAATTTAAAGAAAAAGAGAAGGAAAACATTTTCTTCCCAAAAGGAAAAAATATATATATTTTACAGAGGATTAATACCCAGTGTAAAAAACTTCCATAAAACAAAAGAAAAACAATTTAAAAATGGACAAAGTATATAAAAAGGCAATTGACAAAGAAATATAGTCAATGGGGACACCCGGGTGGCTCAGTCAGTTCAGTGTCAGACTCTTGGTTTTGGCTCTGGTCATGATCTCACAGTTTGTGGGTTCAAGCCCCACATTGGGCTCTGCACTGACAGTGCAGAGCCTGCTTCAGATTCTCTCTCTCTCCCTCTCTCTCTCTGTTCCTCCCCCCGCTGTCTCTCTCTCTCTCAAAATAAATAAACATTCTAAAAATTGTTTAAAAAAAAGAAATATAGTCAATGAAGACATACAACATATTCAGCCTTATGTTTAATCAGGGGAAAAAATGCTTTAATTCCTCAGGTAACAGCCAATGGTGTATGTGCATAAGCTCATTATCTACTTCTGGTGGGAATATAAACTGGAAACTCTTATTTTAAAGTAATTTAGTGAGCAGGGACACCTGGGTGGCTCAGTTAGTTAAGTGTCTGACTTCAGCTCAGGTCATGATCTCACAGTTTGTGAGTTGGAGCCCCGCATCAGGCTCTGTGCTGACAGCTCAGAGTCTGGAGCCCATAGTCTCCCTTTCTCTCTGCCACTCCCCCACTTGCATTGTCTCTCTCTCTCTCTCTCTCTCAAAAATAAATAGACATGAAAAAAACTGAAAGTAATTTAGTGAGCGAAAAAGTAAAAAATGCTATAATCCAAAGAATAAATTCCATGAGTCCATAATGATGCAAATAAATTAAATAAATAAATGGGGAATAAAGTACAAGTCTCCTTACAGAAAAGTTCTAATTAATAAATGTAGGAATAATGAGAGAAATAGAAAATAACCATTAGAATGCCACAATAATAACTGGTATAGGAATGCTAAAATTAATAGGTGGAACTTTTTTTTTTTTTTAATGTTTTATTTATTTTTGAGACAGAGAGAGACATAGCATGAATGGGGAAGAGTCAGAGAGAGAAGAAGACACAGAATCTGAAGCAGGCTCCAGGCTCCACTCTGTTGAGTGTCTGACTCTTGATTGCGGTTCAGGTCATGATTTTGTGGTTCATGAGATCGAGCCACAGAGCCTGCTTGGGATTCTCTCTCTCTGCCCCTCCCCCTTCTTAAAAATAAGTAAATAAACTTAGGGGTGCCTGAGTGGCTCAGTCAGTTAAGCATATAGCTCTTGATTTCCGCTCAGGTCATGATCTTAGAGTTCATGCCCCTTGTCAGGCTCTGTGTTGCTGGTGCAGAGCCTGCTTGGGATTCTCTCTCTCTCCCTCTCTCTCTCAAAATAAATAAGTAAACTTTAAAAAAAAATCAGACAAACCTATATTTAGGGATGTTCTAAAAAATATCTGACCAGTACTCTTCAAAGAGTCAAGACAGTGAAAAAGACAAGAAAAAAACAGAAACTGTCACAGATTGCAAGACTCTAAAGACACACGCTGGCTAACTGTAACACGGGATCTTGGGTTGGATCCTGGAACTTTTTAGGACATTAGTGGAAAAACTGGGGAGATCCAAATAGTTATATAATTTAATACTATTGTACCAATGTTAATTTCTTAGCGTTGATAAATGTACTGTGGTTATGAAAGATGTTAACATTAGGGAAAGCTGGGGGAAGAGTATATGGGAACTCTCTGTACTATCTTTACTCTTCTGCAAACCTAAAATTATTTCAAACTAAAAAGGTTTTTTTTTTAAAGCAGTTGGCATAATTCACCAGAACTTTTAGAAGAATATACCCTTTTATACCCTTTTACCCAGCATTTCACTTCTAGCAATCCAGAGAAACACTCACATAGGTCCAAAAAGAATTTTATAAAAAAGTGTTCACTGAAGCATTGTTAGAAAATTGCAAGGGATACACATACATATACACACACATAACACGTATATATATCCATCAATTGAGAAATGATTACATAAAATGGCATATGCATATTATGGAATAAACACCATGAAGAATAAAATGGATCTGCACATAACAATGTGAAAAGAAATCTCCAAGATATATTAAGAAGAGTAAGTTACAGGGGTGCCTGGGTGGCTCAGTCAGTTAAGCGTCTGACTCTTAATTTCAGCTTAGGGCATGATCTTGCGGTTCCTGAGTTTGAGACCCATGTGGGGCTCCAAGCTGACGGTGCAGAGCCTGCTTGGGAATCTCTCTCTCTCTCTCTCTCTCTCTCTCTCTCTCTCTCTCTCTGTGTGTGTGTGTGTGTGTGTGTGTGTGTGTGTGTGTGTCTGCCCCTTCCCTACGCTTGTTTTACTTCTGTACTGTTTAATTTTGTTTAAAATTTAACAAAGCTTTAAAATTTTCACGTGCAGTTTTTAAAGTACACTATGACAAGTGCTATTATGAAAGTATGTAACAGATTTCAAAGCTCAAAAGGAGGGGTGTTTAGTCTGCCTGAGAGACTGCAGGAAGGAGACTCACCAATGGATTTAGAAGGCATTCCAGGCGGAGTTTATGGAATGGGCAAAGGCACAGAAACATCACAAAAGGCAGGAGGGTTCAGAGCTGAAGCATATAGAACATAAAGCTTGGGAGTACAGGGGGAGAGTGACTTAGGAGGGATCTGAATAATCACCGGTCCCTGAAAGCCTACACTTCCCTTTGTTACCTTTCCCAAGAAAATAACCAAATTTAGACTTGCAGACAGCTTTCAGTATATTCTGCTTAAAATTACTGCCCCTCTCCAAATCATGACATAGTGAAATGAAATACTCCAAACCTGTCAGAGTATATTCATCAGTTCAAGATGGTACAATCCTGCCAGGAGGGTAATTCTAAACTAATTACTTTGATCTCCTATTCTCACCTATCTTCTTTTGACCAGCCCATAAAGCCATGTTACAATAAACATAAAAATAATGATAATACATCAACCACATACAGGTATCCCTTGCTTTCCGAAAGTTCACCTTACACCACTTCACTTTTACAAAAGATCTACATTAGTACCTGTTTCCACTAACTGAAGGAAATCCAAAGAGGATTTTCACTTTCACAAAAAAGGCAAGGGGCACCTGGCTGGCTCAGTCAAAAGAGCATGCAACTCTTGATCTCGGGGGTCATGAGCTCAAGCCCCACATTGGGTGGTGCAGAGATTACTTAAATAAATAAACTTCTAAAAAAGGCAAAAAGCGAAAATAGCTTTCGGTATTTATTTTGCAGCAAGCTCTTATAGAAGCTGCGCAACCCCACACACTGAGTGGTGCCCCCAAGCTCCCTCCCTGGGAACTACGCTCAGCATCTCAACATCAAAGTTGCCACAGCTTTGAACTGTGTCTGTGAGCATCTGTGCTTTATCTCAATTTATTTTGTGCATCCAATAGCAAGACGTGTCCTAAGGTAGCAGAAAAGCCTAAGAGGTTATTTTTTGGGTCTGGGAATGCTCAAAAAATTGTCCATATAAATTAATGGTAAACATTTCTTCACTTTATGCCATTTAGACTTACAAAAAGTTTCATAGCTCTACTTTCAGATACCTGGGGAAACCCATACCAGTAAATATAAAAAGAAGGTTTCCCTGACCCAGTTTTCAAAAAGTTTTGATTGCAGCATTTACAACAAATGTCTCATAATAGGGAAGAATGAAGAAAGATGATCTAAATCCCAGATATAACTAAATGGCACTACTATTTTATAGTTCTTAGGAATAAATTAAACATTGATGATATTCTGATTCTTGCCAAAGACAAACTGATTTTTACATAAGTGTTTCTAATCTTAATTTGGGGACATCAATTAAAAGCAAAGTATCGACACTGACATAGTCAAAACTTTATTGACAACAAAGGTTTTGTTGCCTCTGCAATCCTATTGCAAAAGCTAGGCAAAGTCCCCTTCCAATTAAGGCCCCAAGTAGCAAAAATACTTGTAACTATATTATTAGCTAAAAATATTTACTGACGTGAATACTATGTGCACTCACTGAACTGTTTCATGCCCATTAAAATTCAATGATCAGAACTCAATAAAAAGACAATCCAATGAAAAACGGGGCAAAGGACTTAACAGACGGTTCTCCAAAAGATACACAAATGATCAACAAGCAAATGAAAGGATGTTCAACATCAGTAGTCACTAAGGAAATTCAAATAAAATTCATAATAAGGTATCCTTTCACAGCTAAGATGGCTACGATAAAAAAAAGAAAAGAAAAGAAAAGAAAGAAAAAAGAAAGAAAGGAAGATTGCAACTGTGGACAAAGATGCAGAGAACTGGATCCCTCAAACATTGCTGCTAGGAATGTAAAATGGTGCAGCCACTGGGCTGTACCTCAAAAAGTTGGGCCTGTATGGCAGTTCCTCAAAAAGTTAATCATAAAAATTCTCTGTGACCCAGCAATTCCATTCTCCACTACAAACCCAAAACAACTGAAGACAGATATGCAAACACTGGTGTATGGATGTTCATAACAGCATTATTCACAACAGCCAAAAAGTGAGAATGACACAACTGTCCATCAACAGATAAAAGGATAAACAAAACAGGGGCGCCTGGGTGGCTCAGTCGGTTAAGCGTCCGACTTCAGCTCAGGTCACGATCTCGCGGTCCGTGAGTTCGAGCCCCGCGTCGGGCTCTGGGCTGATGGCTCAGAGCCTGGAGCCTGCTTCCGATTCTGTGTCTCCCCCTCTCTCTGCCCCTCCCCCGTTCATGCTCTGTCTCTCTCTGTCTCAAAAATAAATAAAACGTTAAAAAAAAAAATTTTTAAAAAAAGGATAAACAAAACATGATACATCCATACAATGGAACTGAATTCAGCTATAAAAAGGAGCGAAGTACTGATACATGCTACAACATGGATAAAACTCAAAAACATCATGCTAAGTAAAAGAAGTCAAACACAAAAGGTCATATATTACCGTATTCCACTTATTTGAAATACCCAGAATAGGTAAATTCATAGAGACAGAAAGCCAATTGGTGGTTACCAATAGATACATCAAGGGGAGAATGAAGAGTGACTGCTTAATGGGTATGAGATCTCCTTTGGGGGTGATGTAAAAGTTCTGGAACTAATAGAGTGATGGTTGTACAAAACTGTGAATCTACTAAATACCATTGAGCTGTACACTTTACAGGGTTAATTTTATGTTATGTGAATTTCACCTAAAAAAAATTTAATAGTCATGACAACTCTGTGGTAGGAATTACTACTTCATCAATTTTGCAAATTCAGAAACACAGGCTCAGAGAAATTAAAAGATGACCAAGTCCACAGAAGCAGTAGGTACAGGAACAGAGATTCAATGTGGATTTGCGCACCAGACTTGTGATCTTTCTTGACAGAATGAAGCCCCTCTCCCCCAAAATTAATTTTATGCCCAGCTATCTATAATCCAATATATCAGCAACTTCTATGTGATACAAGAGGTTTACACTCTAACAACTTCCCGATTTTAATAAAAAAATTAGAAGAAAAATAATACAGCCCAGAAATATTATAAATATATTATCAGTATTAGCCTGATTATAATACTGATCATGATTATCAGTATTAGCCTGATTAGATTATAACTAACACCACTCAGTAGATCCACATTTCAGGCATCAAAAACTAAAGTTGCCAAGAAGTTTAATAATACACTTGAGGCTGGGGCACCTGGGTGGCTCAGTGGGCTGAGTGTCTGACTTTGGCTCAGGTCATGATCTCACGGTTCATGAGTTCAAGCCCCACATCAGGCTCTCTGCTGTCAGCCTGTCAGCACAGAGCCTGCTTCAGATCCTCTGTCCCTCTCTCTCTGCCCTTCCCCTACTTACACTCTACTCTCTCTCAAAAAATAAATAAAAATATTTTTTTAAATAATATGCTTGGGGCTATTTCATAACAGAAATAGCCAGTAGAGTGTGAAAGGATCATGTGTTCTCAGCTTTACTGCCAAATCAAAAATGTAATCACATAAAAACTGAACATAATTCTAATCTTACTTAAATGTTAAGATTTCAGGCAACAAGTAATCAGCATGAAGATACCAAATACACTCCATTTTAGGAGCTTTTTCTACCACTTCAGGTTAGACGCCTAAACAGATTTAGTAACCACTAATGTTGCGCTGTTTCCTATGCTCCCATATTACAGTAACATCACACAATAATATCTCGTAGTCTAACTTACAGGATCATAACATAATGGGCAGACAGACAATGACAAACATCAAATATCAACTTTTTAAAAACCAATATAAAATACAACATTTGTGTAGTGACAGAGATGAAAAAGATTACCCAACTAAGCCTTGTTTACAGCACTGTCAACCAGGAATTAGATAACCATCTCAAGAAACCTAGTGTGTACTGACCAGTAAGATTCAACAAAACATCAAGCTTGCATCTAAGCTATGGCTAATTTAGTCTGTGGTGGTTCTGTATCGTCTGCCATTCAAGTACAATACTTTAGTTTCCTGCAATTTCATCTTACTTATAGATATATTTGACTGTTTTCATCAAATGTGAGGGAGCTTCTCATGATGAGATGCTTACACTGAAGGCGTGTGCAGGATATGCAGGTAGGCAATGAAGGCAATTTACTCTAACAACCAAGAGGATGACCAAACAAAATAAGCAGAAGAGTCACTGCCACGACACATTAGTGCACATTTCAAATCAACGTAACAGAAGATAACCAGGAAGGGCCAGCAATGGGCTGACCACACTGACATGTAATCAGAGACAAAATGGGTAATTTAAAGACAAGTATTGCTCTACTACTGATGGCAGCCTTGAAACAACAGCAAATAATTTACTCCTGGACATATCACATGTACCCAAGAGAGGATCCTCAAGACTGCAACTTGTACACATTGGTCTTTCTGGTCTTTTACAGGTCAACGGGAAGTAATATCATTGGGCAGCATCTTCACTTACCTACCATGACTCCTCTAAATCATATAACGGGGATGCCTGGGTGGCTCGGTCAGTTGGGCATCTGACTCCTGACTTTGGTTCAGGTCATGGTCTCACGGTTTGTGGTTCGAGCCCTGCATTGGGCTCCACACTGATAGTGCAGAGCCTGATTGAGATTCTCTATTTACTCCCCAAATAAATTATAAAATGTCCTCATCACAAATTTCCTTCTCCTCAGGCCCAATATCCTTTAGCCAATTTTAAAGAAAACACACACATTCCACACTAGTAATCATGTTATTTTGCTAATTAAGTCATATAAAAAAAAATCCTCCTTCTTACCAGCAATCCAAGGTTGTTACGTAGGGTTTGAACTAGTAAGAATCACGATGTAACCCCTAGCCACAAATTAGTCATAGGACAATGACTGTAGAAGTTGCCTTTAATCTAATGGCTATATCCTCAAATCCTGCAGAATCTGTGTACCACTACGGTAGATTTGAACATGGCGAACAAAATGCTGGCTTCTAACCAAATCTTAATATCCAGTAACCTAAAGATAAGGTGTTTACAACTTTAAATTTTTAGAAATACAGGTGACCCTTGAACAACACAGGTTTGAACTACATGTGTCCACTTATACATGGATTTTTTTTGATACAGTACAGTACTGAAAGAATATTTTTTCTTCCTTATGGTCTTAATATTTTCTTTTCTCTAGCTACTTTACCATAAGAATACAATATATAATACATAGTTAAGGGTCTGGGAAGTCCAAAGTTATATACAAATTTTCCACTGCACAGGGGTCAGTGCCCCTAACTCCTCCTACATTGTTCAAGGGTCAACTGTATTTCAGAACCAACAGACCGCTTCTTTTTATTTTTTTAATTTTTTTTTTTAATGTTGATTCATTGGGGGGGGGAGGGGCAGAGAGAGAGGGAGACACAGAATCTGAAGCAGGCTCCATGCTCTGAACTGTCAGCACAGAGCCCGACTCAGGGCTCGAACTCAAGATCATGACCTGGCCGAAGTCAGACACTTAACCAACTGAGCCACCCGGGTGCCCCACAACAGACCACTTCTAAGGAAGTGTGGGCTCTTTTGTGAAGCTCCCAGAAAATGGCATAGGAGCCTAAAGTCCCTTTGTAAACAATAATCTCAAGAAGCAAGACGCAGGGATAATTAACCCCCTTGTGACATTTAGAAAAAATGAAATGGGAGGCTAGACCCATCCCTAAGAGAGAGTTCACTATCAGTCTGCAGCTATTTCAACTATATTTGGTACTATGTGAGAACTCAAAGAGAGAGAGAGAGAGATGGAGAAAAAAAATGACTTGAGCCAATTTTACTTCCTACATTACAGCTACCTTCTTGAAATATTTAAAGCATATAGCAGGCACTCAAACTTTTTTCAATGAATGAAGGGATGAACAAGTTAAACAGTAACCAGCAGCATGTAAAACATCTTTAGATGAAAAAAGCACCCTGGATTTCAAAGGCAGCAAAGAGAACTGAAAATGCTCTATAGTACTGACCCATTTTTCAAACACACGTATAGATAATGGGTTTTTTAAATATTTTTTAAGTTTATTTATTTATTTTGAGAGCGAGAATATGGGGGAAGGGCAGAGAGAGAGGAAGAGTGAGAATCCCAGGCAGGCTCCATGCTAACAGCACAGGGCTCAATCTCACTGAGAGATGACTTGAGCCGAAATCAAGAGTAGGATGCTTAACTGACTGAGCCACCCACACGCCCCACAGATAATGTTTTTAAGCGATTATCTACATTTACAGGTATGACTGGAAAGATCTATATATATATAACAAATGGTTCCTTCCACATTGGATATATTTCACACTTTACAACAGATATTCCCATTTTCCTCATCAGCTGAACTGTCTGAAAGATTTTCAAAAGTACTTTTATTGCTAAGTTGAAATGTATTTGAATGTGCTTGCCAGATGTCATGATACATAAACATAAATAGGCAGAAGCTAAGAGAGAGCCGTGACAACTAGGTAAATCATTTCCTTTTGAATCGTTTCCAGTACAAGTGTCCTACAAACAGTATAGAAAAAGTCAATAGAGAAAACATCATCCTTCAAACATAAGGCCAAGTGCTACCTTCGGGTGAACACAAATAAAATCACCATTTAAAAGTAATAACACTTCCTCAAAAAATGAAACAGAGAATTACCATACGACCCAGAAATCCCACTTCTAGCATATACCCAAAAGAACTGAAAGCAAGGACTGGAACAGATACTTGCACACTAATGTTCCTAGCGGCACTTTTTGCAATAGCCAAAAGGTGGAAATGACCTAAGTGTCTAAACGGATAAACAAAATCTGGTACACACATACAATGGAATATTATTCAGTCCTAAAAAGGCATGAAATTCTGACACAAGCTCAAACGTTGATGAAACTTGAAGACATCGTGCTGAGTGAAATAAGCCAGACATAGATGGACAAACACTATTATTCTACTACTTCCGCTTGTATGAGACCCCTAGAGTAGTCCTATTCATAGAGACAGAAAGGGGAATGGCTGAGGGAAGAGAGGAATGGGAGTTGTTTGATAGGTACAAAGTTTCAGTTTGGGAAGATGAAAATGTTCTGAAGATGGATGGTTGTGACGGCTGCATAACAATGTAAGTGTACTTTATGCCACTGACCCATACACTTTAAATGGTTTAAGTGTAAATCTTACATAATCCATATTTTACCACAACTTTTTAAAGTAACTGAGCAAGAATGATGGTCACAGTTTTGTGTCAAAAACATCAAGAAAAGTGGTAAGATGGGGCGCCTGGGTGGCGCAGTCGGTTAAGCGTCCGACTTCAGCCAGGTCACGATCTCGCGGTCCGTGAGTTCGAGCCCCGCGTCAGGCTCAGAGCCTGGAGCCTGTTTCCGATTCTGTGTCTCCCTCTCTCTCTGCCCCTCCCCGTTCATGCTCTGTCTCTCTCTGTCCCAAAAATAAATAAACGTTGAAAAAAAAAAAAAAGTGGTAAGAGTCTGTAACAAGCATGCTTCCCTGTCATCCTCCACAGCCTAGATAACTTACCTGAAAGTCAAGACCTCGGAATAGGAGGGATGGACACACCATTTTCATGTTGCTACAGATTTACACTAAGCAGCTGAGGAAGCTGAATTATATTCTACAGGAGATCGTTTACTAAATAATGAGTGGGCTCTCCTTCCCAACAATTATATCAGAAAAAAATCAAGCTCTTCCTTCTAGTCTCCAATGGAAGTAACAAGACTGAAATAATCAGTTGCACTCTTAACAAGAAGCACAGCAGATCCTAAAGAGTGACTTTAATTCCCAAGTTTAATTTTGGAACCACTACAATAGGAAACAGCAAGCAGCAATGATGATGATGATGATGATGATAATAATAATAACTTCCTTTACTGCTTTTATTAAGTGACTTTGTACACTAACCCTTCTGAGCCTCATCTCAAAAACAGGGATAATGTTTACATCTGCCTTATAAGGGTTGTTTGAAGATCTTATGAAGTAATATACATAAAACACTGAGTTCAGTGCCAAGAATACATATATGTTCAACCCTCCCCTCCTGCCATTCACTAGTATCTGTAGCCCTTTGCCACTCCTGGATCAGTCCCCAGGGGCTATGCTGATGTTTTTGGCCAGCAACCTATGGCTCCTCCCTCAGGACCCAGCTGTTTCTCTCAGTTCGACTTGTTTCACTCCTGGTTTCTAAGAGGATCCTGTCTATATTTAGAGATAATGCCAGTACCAACTGTGGACTCAACAGGTGCTTGGGAGGGCACTTGAGCTCTCCACAATTTTCAATTGTTTTCCAAAGTTAATTGGTTCTGACTCCACAACTGGTTGTGTTGACTTCTACAAGGAAGAGCGCCACCTAGGCACAGTACTTCAGCAGTACACTAGACTAAACAAAATAATAAGCCTGTTCACAGGTCAAACCCTTAGCAAGATTAGCTTTAACAGGACCCCAGAAGACTTGTTAATTCACAAGAGCAATAAACATTTATAAAGTCTACAGATATAGCCCACTAACCCAATCTTCATCTAAATCACCATTATCATATCAAACCCAAGATTCAACCAATTCATGCTGCTTGTACTACAACCAAGATTAGGAGGAGGAAGACAGGCAAGTAGAACCAGAAAGCAAAGATATAAAGAAGGCATCCAACAGAGCCCAGTGTGAATGCAGCTTTATTTACTACCTCTGTGACCATAGCAAGTTATTTAATCTCTTAATTATAACACAGGAAATAACTGTGAGGATTCAATTAAATGAGATAATGCATGCAAAACAAACTTAGCACCTTGCCTCATCTACTGTAAGAGGTCAATAAAAAGCCACATTATCACTAATGGAGACACTCCTTGCTTTATTCAGTTTTTGTAAGATATAAGAAAAGTGACAACTGAGGTCATTATTTTGGACCTTTATAAACTAGTCTAATGCTACTATCCAAGACCTAGCTGAGAAATATAAATGGATAAATTCCCAGAAATCTTAGGTGAGTCAGCAAAACTTAATACCTAACAAATAAAAAGATTAACATCAACTATTTATGAACACATAATGATAATACAATTTCAAAATCGGCAATCTTGTATCTAGAACCATTCAATATTTGGTCTGGAAATCCAAGTATTAAGGAAATGCCAAGATTATGACCCAGAAATACTTGCCCACAGTATTTTCAAATCACCTTAATTCAAACTGGAAGGTAAAAGGCTGCCTGATAATTTGAAATCAGCATCAAGAATTTCTTGAGGCAGAACCCAAACTCTCCCAAGAGCATAAATCCAGTAGCAGATGGTATATGAACATTTCTCAGTGAGAAACTGCAATTCTAACAAAGTATAGATAACTTCGATTTTATCAATGCTATTCATCACCTTTGGGTCTAAATGAAAACAAACTCTTGGTTCTCTTTCCCCCAAACACCCTGAACTCTGCATTATCACTGACCTAATTCAAAGCAAGATGCTTATTTTTGGTGATATGTTCTCCTCTGCTTCATTAACCACAGGTAAATTACACACAGTAACCTGATGAACATAAGAGAAATAAATATTACAGGGATGGTTCATCGATGAAATGGACCATAAATAACCAAATTATTAAAAGAATAGCTTGTACTCAGCAGAGGGACATGCCTGAGAAAGACCCACCTTCCAAAAGAACCCAATCATCCCGGATGAATTAGGAGAAAGATGCCACTCTAGTCCACCTACCCTGTACTCTCAAACAAGATCTACCCTTCCACTTTAAATCAAGCCCAAACCACATCTATTTTATTTCTCTGCCACCCTTTGCCTTATTTTCCATTCCGCCCCCCCATTCCTTTCTATCTTTTTTCAAATCCCACTTTGCCCCCAAATCCTGAGGACCTCGGACACCCACGCAGATGACCTTACGCATACCCACCGCATTCCCAATTCATTGTACTTCTCAACCCAAACGACCCATTCTTTCATTCTTTTCGATCCCTCGTTGTTTCTTAAAATCCAATACCCCACACACGCTCACACCAGAGTCCCCCCTTACTCCATTGTTTCCCTGGCCTGTGCTCTGGAAACCCCCCAACTCGGACCCGTGTGCTTCGGCCTGCCCCACTGACCCCAGAAGGCTTTCACCGTCTGGGCACTCCGGGTCCCAAAGGGCTCACGTCCCCCTCCTGTCCATACCCCAACCCCCAACAACCACCCCCTCCGCCGTGCCCTCCCTCGAGCCCGCTCTCTGCACTTCTGTGCCCCCCTTTACACCCCACCAACCCCTCCACCCAGCACCCTCAGCCTCACCTACCCGGGGACCCCGCAGACGCCGCGTCCCCCCCAGTTCCGGGCTCTGCGTCCCGGACGCTCCGAGGTCTGAGAAGAGGAAAGGAGCTCCTCCGCCTCCTTCTCCTCCTCTTCTAGAGCGGCCGCCGTCGCCGCCTCGCTCCTCCCCCAGCTCTCCCAGAGCCGGACGCCGCCCCGCCCCCACCGCCCCTTTCCCGGCTTCGGCCGGGCGGCGGGCTGGGAATCGCAGCCGCGGCTGGGGGCCGGAGTGCCAGCGGATCCACACCGACCTCGCCGGGGCTCGCGCTGTTCGCCCCGCCCCGGAGCCCGCTCGGGCGCGTGCGCGCCAGCCAGCCAGCGCACAGGCGCGTGCTCGCGCCGGCGCGAACCCGACGCGCCGAGCTCGAGGCCGTTGCAGCCACCCGGCGCGCGAAGGCCGGGCGGGAGGCGGCCCGCGCGCCAGGGATTTGCGAGTGGAGAGGCGCCGGGCGGGAGGCGGGCTCCAGTCCGTCGGGTTACCGCTCCTCTCGAGACCCAGCCCCTCGCGCCTCGCACCGCCCGCCGGGTCGCGCGCCTCAGTTGAGGGTGCTCGGGCGTCGCCGGGAACTGGGAATAACGAGGAAGGGTAGGGATTGGAGGAGTGGGTCGGCAACAAACTAGATGAAAGTGGGGACGGGTAGTACTAGAGCACGTGCCCACGTGCAGAACAGCCCAGGCCCACAAAGAGCCGGGCGGCGTGGGGAGGGGGGTAACAGCGCGCTCTGGGAGTGAAGGACCGGAGCTGGAACTGCCGGAAAGAGCCGAAACTCCCCCGGAGATTGCCGAAGGCGGGCGCATCGAGAGGAACCGTGCGAGGGGCTTTATAATATCTAGGTTCCCGCGGGGACGCGCGCTCTCAGGCCGCGTTGCCTTTCGCTGCTCCCGACTCCGCCCCATGGCCTTCCAGCGCCTTCTCCTTTGCCTGCTTCCCGACTCAAGTTTGACTCCAAAAGGCCGTTTCAGAGTCCCTGACCTCAGGCAACTCCCGGACGTCCGGACTTCGCGGCCGCTCAGCTTCCTGGGAGTCCGTAGAGGCCGGTGCGGGATCGAGGGCAGGATAACATCTGGACTTGAAGGTTCTCTACCACGTATGCCAGACGCTGCCCAAGCCCATTTCTGAGTCGGATCTCTGGTTTGCTCAGCCGTCTACATTCCTCCGTGCGGCTGTGGTCAGGCCGCCGGTGAATCTTTCTGTTAAATATCCTTCTGACTTCATGATCGGATTCCCAACCTCCCCAGGGCCAGAATCGTCTGTAGTATTTGTGCAACCTTCTACCCAGTGTCCTGAAAGTGTGAAGTACTCACCCCACCGTCAACTGGTCAGTGGTCGATTAGGAGCGGCCAGAGGCTGGGGATTTAGACAGCATTGAAAAGATTAATCAGGATCTGTCCCCATGTTCTTAGCTTTTGAGGCCAAAGCTTAAGGAACTCTGGACAGGCATCAGCGACAAACCTGGAACTGTATATGAGTATGTATAGCTAGACACCGCAGGCACAGGTTTGTTTTCCAGATGTTCGTTACTGCAGTCGCAGTACCTGCAATGAAGTAGTGTATGTAATAGATCTCAGCCAGATCTCAGATACCCAGAAGTTATCTCGTCCTTTGTGTTTAACTTTGCACGAGGTTGGAGGGTCAAAAATACCCCGCAGCCCACTGACCCCTGGCTAATAAAGCCTGGTCTAATCCAATCGTATCACTTACAGATCTAAATAAGCAAAAGACTAGGTCATCTAGCTAGCAAGGGCATTATACATAGGTTGCTTACTATTTCATCTTTTCTCAAAATATTCAAATAGAAGCAAACTTTCCAAATATCTGCTTTTTTTTCATTCACTAAATTGAAATAAGTACCCAATGAGTGGTAAGCATTGTTCTAGGTTTTGGGTCACTTACAAAGAAGAATAAAAGCAAGATTATCCCCAAGGAGAGTATCCTATTGTAAAGGAGGATAAAAGCTATTAAATAATTAACTGTAATAGCATGTGAAAAGTGTCGAAACAAAAAGTGCAAAGTGTTGTAGGAACACAGGAATGAGTGACTAATTCTTCCACAATGTCCCTTCCTTCCCATACAGAGTAGAAATGGAATGCTATGACCTTGCTTAACGGGAAACTTCATGCTGCTGAAGAATGGTACCTGACCAAGAGAATCCAAGATCCCTTCCATAATGACAGATTTCACCTACCAAAAGTTGCCTAGAAAAGAAGACTCTTCATTATAGGGCCTCTTGTTGCTGCAGAACCAATATTGTTTCTTTGGGAGGAAAATAAAGTCTACTTTTGGAAATCTCACAGTGTTAGGAAAGACATCTGATGCCTCTCCTGAGATAGCCAGTGGTCTAACGGGAGACAGTTTTTATATGCGGATATTCCATATGTACATATATAGAAGGGAGGTGAGTTAAGGAGCATGCATAGGCCCAATCTATGAGAGCTGTCAAAGCATCACTGGAAACCTAACAATGTGAAGAATATCATAGTTAACAGATCTCTAAGAGAGTTCTGAGTGTAGTTTAAAGTGTGGTTGAAAGTGTGGGTCACATAGAGCATACAACTTGCTAAGTGGAGTTTGCAAGAGGGGTACTGTAACTCATGGCCCACTTTCACCCTTTCTCCATGCCACATTCTATCTCTCCAAAAAGACATTGAATAAATATTTCAAAAATATCTTTTGGACCTGAATTATAAAGATTAATTTTATCTTGGTTCTTTACATGTATGTTTTCTATTGTGTATGCATAATAAAACAAAATGATCATCGACTGCTCTGAAATAATTGCAAAACTCCATGCTGTCAGTGCAGAGCCTGCTTGGGACTCTCTCCCTCTCTCTAAAAACAAACTTTTTAAAAAAGGAAAGAATTGCAAATTGTTTAAAGTCCATCTGTAAATTATACTGGAGGTACTGGAGGACAAGAAATGCTGTAATAAATTCGACATATAATACTTGTGACATACTCTGAAGAAAACACAAAAACAACCAAATTTCTGAAATGATTAAAGTGACTGCTAAGGATTGCAAAAGATCATTTTGAAACAACATCCATATGTCTCAGTTCAGCCTTAACGGAATTAATTTATCCCAGGTTACCTAATGATCAAGTGGCAAAATTAGAACTAAGGATAAGTCATGACATAATCTTCATCTTGACAGATATATTTTGCAGATGTTAAAAAGACCTAATTTGACATGTTTTCAAATAGATCCTGGAAATCAAAATTTTTCTTATGTTTGTTTGAGTTGATATTTTGTATCTGAAGTGACTGATTGTCAGATTCCATATTTTTATTAGGAAAAAAAGGAGGCTGAATTTAGTCTGAGAAACAAAAATTTTCCTCATTATCTTGGAGACTTGATAATTAATGACTGTAATTAACATGATTTTCTTAGAAGTCTCTGCTAACTAAAGTTCAAACTACAAACCACTATAGGCAAGAAGACCACCAGAGAATGTCTCATAAGGTGTACTTTTCTCTTTGATTGCCCCACCTCTAGTACCTAATAAGAGTATTCATGTGGGCAGACCAAACTTTGTGTCTTAGAAACTTAGCATCATGGAGTGCTAACTAGACCTGAAAAAACTGTTCCAGTTGCAAATAAGTTTGGGAAACACTGGGTAACATAAAGTTAAGCTAGTTTCTTTACATCCCAGAGCATTTAATTTGGTAATGTGCTTTGTTAACAATCAAATAAATGCACTATATAGTATGCAACTTCCCCCAAGGAAGCTTTTTTCCCTAAGAGACTTCTGAATGGGATTCATGTTTCTTTGAACACTCATTTTCTAAAGTTCTATTAAATGGGTTTGATTAGGTCAGCATTTCCCATTTTACAGATAACAAAACTGAGGTACAAAGACAGGAGTAACATAGCCAATTGTATATCAGATGTGTATAGGCTCAGTCGGTTGAGCTTCCGACTTCGGCTCAGGTCATGATCTCACACTCTGTGAGTTTGAGCCCCGCATCGGGCTCTGTGCTGACAGCTCAGAGCCTGGAGCTGCTTCGGACTCTGTGTCTCCCTCTCTCTCTGCCCCTTCCCCGTTCATGCTTTGTCTCAAAAATGAATAAACATTAAAAAAAAAAAAAAAAAAGAGTGGCATCCATTAGGAACTAAGCCAGCCAGGTGCCATGAATTTGCCCTTTAGTGACTTTGTTTCTATACGTAAGACCAACCAATAAATAATACTGCTTTACTATAAGTTTATTAATGGAATTTCAGCATGCTCTTTCATTTATACAGCGTGTCACCATTTTTTTAAGTTTATTTATTTTGAGAGAGAGGGAGAGGAAGAGGGAGAGGGAATCCCAAGAAGGCTCCACACTGTCAGTGCAGAACCCAATGTAGGGCTCAAATTCACGGACTGTGAGATCATGACCTGAGCTGAAGTCAGATGCTTAACTGACTGAGCCACCCAGGTATCCCAGTCTGTCACCATTTTTTAAAATTAATAATGACTAGCCTCTGCAAAATGTTTTATTGTTTATAAAGCGCTCTCAACACATGGTCTCATTTGATTGTCTCAACATCCCTGTGATGCGGGCATCATTATTCCCATGTAACAAATGAGAAAACTGAGGCTTTAAATTGTTAAGTAACATGTCTGTTGTTTGCACTGTTAAATATCCTGTTATTTGCATGGGGAGAAGACAGTCGCTGCCCTCAAGGGGCTTTGGTATAGTTAAAGAGTCAAGACTTACAAACGTGAGACAGAGAATGATTATGTAGCAATATGTAGGAAAATGCTTGATAGAATAGTCCAAACTTCACAAGAATACTGAAGAAATTCAAGGGGGAAAGATTACTGGAGATGGAATTAATCAGTGAAGGTATCATTTAGGGATAAACCTTAAGCTGGATCGTAAAAGAAGAGTAGAGATTTGGATTAGCAGAGAGGAAAAAGAATTATAGGAAAGAAGAGTGACATCAGCAAAGGCATGAACATGAGAACAGGAAACACACTGATGGAAAAGAATTAGAGTTGGAAGGGAGATGGGTCTAAAATGATCAGCCTTTTGGCTGTGCAAGAAAAGTCAACTGCTGAGAGGCCATGGGTTTCCAGTCGCTGAATATAAATAATATGACACCATGTGCCCATATGGAACAGCTATTTGCTTTCCAATCCAAAAGCAGTAAATTTACACTCTCTGCCATGGACCCCAGGAGTGAAAAGGAGAAAGTATCAACAGAAGCCAAGTCCAAACTGGTGGTTATGGGTATATTTCACCCATATCCTTCCTGTTCCTTTCTTTATACTAATTCATCTGAAAGGTGAATGACCTATTGATGCTAGGAAAAATGCCCCTTCAGGTGGTGCTCACAAAGCCAGACTCTCATGCTAAGTCAGTCACTGCCCAGCAGACGATCAATGTTCCCCACAACATTTCCCAGTCCAGAAATGGGACTAAGGTATGGCACAGAATGGATTTAAAACGATTCCAACTTTCCCATACCGGGAACTGTTGAGACTTGTCAGTGAGGTTCAAACCAAGAAAATTGAAGGTCATACTTAAAGTTATAATAGTTTGCAAATAAGCAGATGGGCTAATGGAAAGGGTGGATGACAGGTGGGGAGAAGGAAAATAATTGGGAAGAAAAGAAAAATGAGAATAAAGAAAGAAACAAATTGGGGCACCTGCGTGGCTCAGTCGGTTGAACGACCGACTTCAGCTCAGGTCATGATCTCACAGTTTGTGAGTTCAAGCCCCGCATCAGGCTCACTGCTATCAGAGCAGAACCTGCTTTGGATCCTGTCTCCCTCACTCTCTGCCCCTCCCCCACTCGCAGGTGCACCCATTCTCTCTCTCAAAAGTAAATAAAACATTAAAAAAATTGAGCAACAAATTATTGAAATGAAATCTCATGCAGCAGAATGCTACATAAATTTTTCACTTTTGTTGCTCAAAACCCACCTTAACAAAACAAATGAATAAAACCAGGTAGTTGAACATATTTCAATCTTTTACGGTGACCAAGAGAAAGATGGCAAGGAACATGAAGAGAAACCAGAAAATCAGCTTCTCAGGGTGTGAACATCAAAAGCCAAAGCAGTGGCATGAAACGTGTGTTCAAGCAAAGCTCTCACATGAGACAGACTGCCTCAGAGTCCCCCAGGAGATCAAATGACATCTAGGAAACACATTTCATTTAGAGATTGCCCTGAATAACACCCAGATCCAACTTCACAGTTGCTCTCTCTTTCCCAACAAAAGAGGAGGACTGAACTCTAGTAATAAACCTACTAAGGAGGTATCACTACCAGATCCAAAAAAAAAAAAAAAAAAAAATGTGAAGGGACATATTTGACCCTTGCAACAGCCTTAAGGCGCCATCTGCAGTTCTTAGCTAAGACTGCAATAAACCCAAAGCTCCTGCTGGCTTGTTAGGACCACCTACTGGTAAAGAAAAGAGAAAACAAAGAAATACTAAATTCAAGTCAGGGAGTCCTCAAAAACCTCCTGGGTCCTAGAGTAGATGCAAGCATAGCTTTAAGACGCAGTACCCAGGAAAAGATCTAAGGGCCTTCGTTGGCTATAAGCTCAATGAGCAACCAAAAAAGCTAATAAATTCTTAGACTGCTTGATTTCAAGGATGATATATTGTCCAGACCTTGAGAACTTAATAGCCCCACAGTACCCCGTTCTGTCTGAACACATCTGAGAATTGCATTTAGTTCTGGGCACAATTTAAGAGCAATATTGACAAGAGCCATAAAAATGTTCATACCCTTTGACCCAGTAATCCCACCCATGGGAATTTATTCTGAAATAATTCAAGAGAATGGATGAATTAGAAACATGAAGATATCGATGCAGCATTCTTTATAACAAAAAAATATATACATTAATAGCCTAAATGTCTCCCCAAAAGGGGAATATTATACAGCATTAAAATATAATGATACGCTATTTGAAAAGTTAAAATAAAAAACATAGAAATGATAATGCATGCTACAACATGGATGAATCTTGAAAACATTATGCTAAGTGAAAAAAGCCAGACACAAAAGGAGACATTGTATGATTCCATTTATATAACATGTCCAGGATAGGAAAATCTATAGAGACAGAAAGTAGATTAGTGGTTGCCAAGGGCTGGGGGAGGGGAGAGCAGAGAGTGATTGCTAATGGGTATGGGGTTTGTTTTAGGGAAGGCAAAAACGTCTGAAATTAGCTAGTGGTGATAGTTGCACAACCTTATGAATATACTAAAAATCATTAAACTGTATACAAGGATGAATTTTATGGCATGTGAATTACATATCAATTAAATACATGTATGTCTTCATAGAAATATATACACATATATACATCTTCATAATAATGTATAAAATGCTTATGATTCAGTGAGGGGGGAAAAGCAGTACAAAATTGTGCCCTTGATATGAGACAATCGTGTAAAATTTAATTATGCACATTTACAGATGAGGACTAAAAGGGAAAATGAATAGGTGGAAACAGCAAGGTGAATGTAGGTGATTTTTTTTATTTGGGGGGTGGCTGGGTAGCCATTATATTGTTCTTCGAGCAATGTAATATTTTCTTTTCTTCCCAAGACAGTGTCCACCAGAGGGCAGACAGAAGATGACAAACAGAATCATTTAGCACAAGCCTCAGCTGAAAAGTTAAGAACCCAGCATTCAGCGTGGAAAGCAATCTCAAAGGGCATGTAAGTCCAACTTCCTCGTATTACAAGGGACAGACTGCAGCCCAGAGTGGTAAAACGGCAGGCTGGTCCCCCAAGCGGTGGAGGTAGAATCCTATGTCCGCACTTCTCCATCCGTCTCCTCCTACCAAACTACAGTGCTTCCTTAACCAAGGCAATGTTTCATCTAAAAAAGAGAAGATTTCGAAGGATATGAGATGAGGGCAGCTGCTTATCAAGGAAGGGTTGTTGTTGTTGTTGTTGGGTTTTGTTCTTTGAAACAAGAGATGGCGTATCTAGAAATTACAGGGAAGCAAATTTTAGTCCGATAGAAGAACTTAACGATTAAGGGTGTCCAAAAGGTGAAACGGGTAGCAGATTTCCAACTGAAGCCAATGCCAAAATGGAAATCTTTGAGGAAAGCTATTCTTCAGGTCCTGCACTGAGTGAGCACTTGGCATAGAGGCCTTCTCACTTCCCTTCCAACTCTTTAAAAGGCCCTATACATTTTTTATTTGTGGGAGTGGGAGAATATGAAATCATTGGATCTCATGAAATCTTCTTGGTTGGAGAATAAGGAAGACCTCACACTTGCTAATATCTTGGTTTATATAAATATAGAGTTATTTTATAGTGAATTTCTACTTACAGCTGATTTTCGCTATATCAGGTGCTTTGGGGATCACATCCCCAGAAAAGTCTCTTCGTGATAATAATGTCCCAGGGTTGTTAGCAAAGCAGAATTCCCTTCCAGAAGTTCTCAATTCCCATAATTTTGTGCCATTTTTTTCTTTTCAAAAAATGGCTGGGCTATACCAGTGACTATGAGATATATGAACAGATGTCCCCGGAATGAGTGGGGATGGAGTGTAGGTAGTCTAATCCTGGTAAGGACTCAATTTCAGAACCCATTCACAGGCCAGGGCAAGAAGGAAGATGAAATCCAAATATGAGTCTTAATGAGTCTTTCCTACTAAGAGATAACATTCTATAACATCTTTCTCACTTCTTACCACGTGCCTCAGCCCATACCTACAAAAATTTCTCCTGTGCAAAGTTTTAAACTAATCCACACTAAAGTAACCAATGTGACTAAGAGGTGGACGGCAGATCACCATGCCATAGCATCTCAGAAAATAGAACTACCTCTCTGTCCTGCATAGAAGGACTGAGACTCCAGATGTCAGGGAATAGCCTCCCTAATTGAAATGAATCTGCCAAAGGGTGACAAGAGAGTTCTGCAAAGACAATCTGCAAGTGAAAAGGGCCATCTTACAAGCAGTGAACTCCTTCCCATAAGATTCATCTTACCCTCAGAGTTGTCTCATTCTGAGGACTTCTGCTATCCCAACTGGCCCAGATGAGCTCTGACCCTTTTTAAAACTACAGCCTAAGAACAGCCAAATCCAAACCACTTCCCCGGTTCCCCATGAACAGCTAAAAAAAAGGCTGGAATTTTTCCTTTTAAGTTGATTTATTTATTTTGAGAAAGAGAGAGACAGACAGAGAGACTGAGAGTGTGACCAAGGAAGGGCAGGGAGAGAGGGAGGGAGAGAGAATCCCAAGCAGGCTCCTTGCTGTCCGTGCAGAGCCTGACATGGGGCTTGATCCTATGAACCATGCGATCATGACCTGAGCCAAAAATCAAGAGTCAGACACTTAACTGACTGAGCCAACCAGGTACCCCTGGAATTTTTCTTAATTATAAAACAAGAGAGAGAGAGTCTAGGAAAGAGGAGGTGAGGAAGAGGGACCATTTATACTCTACCACCACAACACAATCCATCATTCCTATTTACTACTTTCTAATCCTTATTTGTAAGCATTACGGTGATTTGCAAGAAACCAAAAGGAATTTTTTTAATAGAAAATACACTAATACACTCTAGGAAAATTCAGCCTTACACGTAGAACCTTCATTCCATACCAATTAACTCCCCTAGACACCCAAGCCTTGTTTCCTTACATGGCTGAAAGGGGGAAAGGGTTATATTAAAGTTATATTTGCTCACTCTACATATGCTAGTTTCCTTATCCCAGCAACCCTTTAAGAGTACATACTATTATCTCAATTTTAGGGGAAACTAAGGCTCTCAGAGACTAAAGAAACCTAGGATCACACAGCTAGAAAATCATGGAACCACGTTAAAATCCTAATCCTAATCCTTCTGATTCTAAAACTCATGCTTAAAGTTGAAAGACAAGCCATAGACTGGGGGAAAATATCTACGACACATACGACAAAGAGTTAAGGTTCCTTACAAGCGAGGATACCAACAAAATAGATTTCACAAAGACAGGTAGGAGATAATTTATTTTTTTGGAGATAATATTTTTCTAAAAGCAGAAAATACTTACGTTCAGGCTTTCACTAAAGAGGACATGCAAGTACCCAACAAAATTTGAAAAGATGCTGACCTTTACTATGAGTCAGGGAAAGGCACATTAAAGTCATCAGATACTATTCCTCACCCATCATCTTGGCAAAAATTTAAAAGAGTGATAACAGTCCATTCCAATTCCAAGGAAAGGGCCACTTCCTTACACTGCTGGAGGAAGTATAAATTACCAGAATATTTTCCAGAAGTAACCTGATACAGTATCAATGAAAATTTTAAATATACATTGTTTGACCTTATATTATCACTTATTGGAATCCAGCCTCAAAAAAACAAAAAGCACCAGTAACACACATTTAAAGATATTTATTGTAGCATTGCTCATGTTGAAACAATAGAAACTGCTCCTGAATAGTTCTTTTTTTTTTTTTTTTAATTTATTTTTGAGAGACAGAGAAAGTGTGAGTGGGGGCAGGGCAGGGAAAGGGAGACAGGATCTGAAGCGGGCTCTGTGCTGACAGCAGAGAGCCTGATGTGGGGCTTGAACTCACGAACTGTGGGATCGTGACCTAAGCCAATGTTGGATGCTTAACCGACTAAGCCACCCAGGTGCCCCAATAGTTCCTATTTTCATAAATTAAAGTGTAGCCATATTTTTGTAACAAAAGCTCATAACAAAATTTGAGAATAGTAAAATATTTTCCAAATTAAGTAAAGCCCCTAATCACTCTTTTGTTCCTTTTTCCTAATAGACTATTTTTAATATATTTACATTGTGCAGAAGTAGTACTAGATATCATGTTAATAAGTGACTAATCAATGGTCTATGAAAATACCTCATTAAAATTCCATGTGATGATTTCACAGATTCTAAGTATTTTTCAAAAGAAACATATCAATTTTTGGCAACTTTACACCGGTGTAAAAGTTAATTTGGCCTTGAAATCATGGTATATAAATTCACTGGTAGGAGCACCTGGGTGGCTCAGTTGGTTGAGCATCTGCCTTTTGATTTCAGCTCAGGTCATGATCTGGAGGGTTCATGAGATCGAGCCCTGTGCTGGACCCCGTGCTGATAGCATGGAGCCTGCTTGGAATTCTCTCTCTCTCTCTCTGTCTCTCTCTCTCTCTCTCTCTCTCTCTCTCTCTCCCTCTCTCTCTGCCCCTCTCCCTGCTCATGCTCTCTCTCTCTCTCTCAAAATAAACTTTAAAAAATTCATTAGCAAAAACTGTTCAAGTTTTGTTATATATGAATACAAAGAAAAACACATCTACAAATTTCATTCCTCTCAGTTGATCAGATGAGACCAGATTTTATTTTAATCTGCAAAGAGTATTAGCCAAAATAATAATAATTCTACCTTAAAATATATGTGTGTGTGTGTGTGTGTGTGTGTGTGTGTGTGTATGTGTATAGATAGATAGATAGATAGATAGATATCACTCAGAGTTAATTTCCCGAAAAAAAGTTCGAGGGATCACACAAACACAAAAGAAGAGCAAGAAAACTGGAGTAAAAGTATATAAGTTTAACATCATGTTCCGGTTCTCCAGTCTTCCTATCCGTCCTAGACGTTTCTTCCACACTTGGCTAGTTACATGGAAATTAAATAAGACCCTGTTGAGATACTCAAGCACTGGTTCCCTCGGTTTCCCCAAAGCCCTCATAAAGGCACATGAAATATAAAATCATAAATTTTCCCATGAGTCCCCATCAAACAATGTCATCTGCCCCTTCTCCAATGTTCCAGTGTACTCCACTTATAATTCTTATGACACTTAGATCAAAACGCTGAAGGAGGTGAACTTGGATATCTGTGTATGTTATATCCCCCACCAGACTGTAAGCTCCTAGGCAGCAGAGTATGTAGTTCAGGGTCAGGGGGAGACCTGAGAATTCAGCCAGTCCAACCACCCAAGCAAAATCTCAGGGCTCTTTACAATACTTCACCAAGCAGAAAAGTTTGCGATAGCGGTACTACCCCCACTCCACGGCAGCTTGTTCCTTCTTAGGAAAAGTGGAAAGCTCTCCTATAAATAGAATTAAGATATTTTTCTGCAATTTTTCTCATTTAACCCCTCTCTTACCCATTGGTAATCTACAGAATAGATCAAATCAAATCCCTATTGCCACAGGACAGCTTGTGAAATATGAGAACCTTCATATTTTTCCTTCAATCTCCTAACTCAGTACTTTGCATATGAAAGAAAGAAAGAAAGAAAGAAAGAAAGAAAGAAAGAAAGAAAACGAGAGAAAGAGAAAAGAAATTGTTAAACAATCTTCTTCCATCGCTCATCAATGTACCAGGGTGGGCAAGGTTGTATATTCTCTAAAAGATATCTTATTGGTTTTATAACATGCCTTTAATTTCACTATCTAGTTTTAGGAAGAACTTATCAGGAATACAATAACCGACAATTGAGAAATTCAAAACAGAAACGTTATTCCACTACAATAGCTTTCTCACTCCTTTAAGGTTTTCTCATCTCCACTGCAAACAGACCAGTTCTTCAATGCTGTTGGGATGACCTGTGCGGGCAAAGCTGGGTTGGGACAAGCTGCTCAGCTCTGCCAGGAAGAGTCCACCCTCAAGGGGCAATTTCTTCTCACCTCCAGGATCCCTTGGGCTTTCTGGGCTGACTCAGGGCTTCATATGCAGCCTGGATCTCCAGGAAGTGCCTCTGAGCCTCCTCTGTCTGGTGTCGGTTGTGATCAGGGTGCCAGATCTTCACTAGCTCCCGGTATCTTCGATGTATTTCTTCATTTGTTGCCCCCTCTGAGACACTCAAAACCTTAGGGAAACAGAAGGTGAAAATTAGAATTCCACACGTTTCAGAGAACCTGGGTCTCTCCCCACTTCCTTGCTAAATCAGGCTGTGCTATCTCTGGAGTCGGCTTTTACTTGCCTGAGAGAAAGGCCCAGAACCTCAGATTAGAATTCCAGCCTTTTTTCTTTTTTTTTTTTTTTTTTTTTGAGTTTATTTATTTATTTTGAGAGAGACAGAGACAGTGCAAGTGGAGGAGGGGCAGAGAGCGAGGGAGAGAGAGAACCCCAAGGTGACTCCATGTCATCAGCACAGAGCCCAATGCAGGGCTTGAACCCATGAAACAGAGAGACCACGACCTGAGCCGAAACCAAGAGTCAGACGCTTAACCGACTGAGCCACCCAGGTGCCCCTAGAATTCCAGCCTTTTGAAACATGGGCTAGCTCTGGATCTGATGGCAAGAACCAAGCTTTGCTTTGAACCACAGCTGCCCGTTTTCTAACCTGGGACTTCGCCATCCTCACAAGATCTCTTCCTTGAAAGAGAAATAAGCATATACGTCCACCAAAGACATGTACAAGAATGTTCACAGCAGCTTTATTTAGAATGGCCCCAAATTGGAACTAACCTAAATGTTCATTAACAATAGGAATGGATAGATACCGTGTAGTATATTTATACAATGGGATACTACACAACAATGGAAACAATTTATAAATGTTACAGTACTTATTCATAGTGCATGCAACAGTATGAATAAATCTCACGAACATAATGTTGAATGAAAGAAATCAGACATGGGGTGCCTGGCTGTCTCAGGCATGTGACTCTTGATCTCAGGGTTGTGAGTTCAAGTCCACGCTAGGTGTGGAGCCTACTTTAAAAAAATAAAATAAAAATAAGTTAATTTAAAAAGGAAAAAAGTCAGGGGCGCCTGGGTGGCTCAGTCGGTTGAGCATCCGACTTCAGTTCAGGTCATGATCTCGCAGTCCGTGAGTTCGAGCCCCGCGTCGGGCTCTGTGCTGACAGCTCAGAGCCTGGAGCCTGTTTCGGATTCTGTGTCTCCCTCTCTCTCTGACCCTCCCCCGTTCATGCTCTGTCTCTCTCTGTCTCAAAAATAAATGTTAAAAAAATAATAACAAATAAAAAATAAATAAAAAGGAAAAAAGTCAGACATAATAGTATATACCGAATGATTCCATTTGTATGAAGTTCAAGAATGGACAAAACTAATCTACGGTAATAGAAGTCAGAATAGAGATTCTTCCAAGGAAAGGAGTCTAGAGCGAGAAGGGACACAAGGGAAACTTCTTGGTGCTGGATATATTCTATACCTTGGTTTGAGTGGTGGTTACATAGATGTATACATAAAATGCGTCATCAGCATACGGCCCAACACAGGGCTTGATCTCACCACTGTGAGATCACGACCTGAGTCACTATCAAGAGTCAGATGCTTAATTGACTGAGCCACCGAGGCACCATATATGTTATATGTTACTTTATATATGTTACACCTCAATAAAAAGTAAACAATATATACCTATCTTTTCCCACTCACTGTTAGTGACCCTGTACCTTCACCCATTGCACACAGAAGCCCAAAGAAAGCCGGACACCCTTCTAGGGCCCAACCCAGCAGACATGAAAACATATACTCCCATATACGGGGCATCAGTTCCAGTAAGGCTTAGCCTAACTCTCAGAGCTGTCCCAGACAGGAATGAGAGGGAACAAAGACTTACCTGGTAAGCCAGCTGACGCTTCTCATCCTGAAAACTGTTAACAAACTCATAGAGCTTCTCCCACTCACGGAAGGAGTTGTTGCTGAAACCAGGATCCCCCACCAGCAGCCTCCAGATCCGGTAAGGCAGAAGGAAGACAGACTCTGTGATGCGGCCAAGGAGGGGGAAGAAGCTGAACCAACTCAAAAAGGAGCCAAGGGTCTCTGCCACATAGCTAAGGGTGGCTGCTGTGTTGCAGAAGGTGCTATAGGCTAGTGGGCCTGTGAAAGCAAGGTAAGCCAAGCCCAGACGGTAGAGCCGGACACTGAGTGTTTCTGACCCAACTGAAGTCTTATAGCGGCGATGCTTCTGGGCTGTGATGCTGGCAGCCAAGCTGATGGGAAGGATGGCTACGGGGCGGCCGTAGAAGATAGGGGAAATAAGAAATGCTGCCCCTAGCGTATTCTTAAAGTCTGAGGTCTGGTTGCCAACAGCAGCCACAAGCAAGACCCCTAAGCCAACTGCCAGTGGGAGGCCCACAATATAGAAGTTGGCCATGAAAGAAAGGCTAATGAGAGCCACCAGGCCAAAATAGATGCCCACTATCACTTGGGCAACAAAGCGAATGAAACTGAGAGGGGGTGTCCTCCCTACTGAGCTCTGCCTCTGCCTCTGGGGTCTGTTGGCCTGAGCTACAAAGCTCGGGAGCTTCCAGAATTCCCAGAGCCAGCCCAGCCCGCCACCCCCCAGGGTAAGCATCCAGAGCAGTGCATGAGTGTCCCTCCCCAGGTACAGGTGGTGGAGCCCAGCAGGGCCTCCTACAGCCCAAAGGGCATAGGTCACCAAGAGCCCTTTGGCCATCCTTTAGGTAAAGGGTGTCAGATCAAGTCCAGTGGCACCTGACATACTGCCCAGAGTGCAGAAATCTGGGGTCATCTGTGAGAAACATGGCTGTCATGGTCCCAGACCCTAGGAGATGAAAAAAGCAGTCATAAGACTATATCCAGGCCCCTAAGAGTAACCATTTCTCCTTCCAATAATAAGCGCAGATCTTCCTGAGTGTCCCTGAAATGCGGGTTCTCCCATACCCTTTGGTCTGGCTCCTCATTTCTGTTTGTTTTTTAAGTTTATTTTTGAGAGAGAAAGAGAGAGACAGAGAGCACACAAGCAGGGGAGGGACAGAGAGGGAGGGAGACACAGAATCCAAAGCAGGCTCCAGGCTCTGAGCTGTCAGCACAAAGCCGGATGCGGGGCTCCAACCCACAAATCACCAGACCATGACCTGAGCCGAAATCGGTGGCTTAACCCACTGAACCACCCAGGCGCCCTTCATTTCTGTTTTTTATAAGCACAGCCAACTCCAAATTTAAGGGAGAAAAATGTTTTAAATGCTTTCAGTTGGTTTAGAACTCAGCACATGGACAGAAAAGCAGAAGCTTAAATTTCAGACCACTGGTTCCCGGAATGATTCATGGGAGAATGGAGTGAACAGGAGTGAACAGAATACCCTTCTAAAGTTCCCACACATTTTGAAAGTCCCCTGGCATCCCTAGCCCTCCTCAGATTCGCACTATGGCCGCCCTCAGACACATGGCCAAGGTTCCTCTCCAGCCTTCCCATCTCTCCAGGCCACGAAATCTTCCCACAAGTCAAATTTGAAAGAGGTCCTCAAGTCCCTTCACTTAAACAGTTCTGTTAAACTAACGTTTTGACCTAAACCCTGGCACTCCATAGTTCAACCACCTCCTTCCAGGGCAGACTTGGAGTCTCTCCAAAGAGGCCGGTTGAACCCCCAGAATACCAAGCCAGATGCCAACGTGTGCCTGCCAGCATCTCCCCCCTAGTAGGCCTCAAGACCACAAGCCAGTTACTCGCTAGTCCCAGGGTGGACTGCCGTACCTGGGTACCCCGGCTCCCAGACCCCGTCAGACCAGTCATTTCCTTTGGCTACAGAGTCAAAATGGCCCCTGTCACTCCGCTCTCACTTCCATCCAAATGGACTTTGTCTTTCTGTGTTTGCTGTGTCACGGAAGTGGGGCCGTCCGGGTCAGGCCCCTCCCTAAGCACCCCCCCCACACACACACACACACCCGGTCCCCTTGGGATCACCTTTCAGCCTCGGCTCCTCTCGCCCGCCCTGTCGGGTAAACCCGGTGTGAGGCTCTCAGGGCGAATCCAGCCTACCCAGGCTGGCGCAGCGCCCCACTCCAGACCGAGCGCGCTTGCACCGCTGCACCACCGTCGCCAGGTGGCGCTGCCGCTCACGGAAGGGCGGGGCCGGGCGGGTCTCCAGACTCACCTTGTCCAGTTGCCGGGGCAAAGCAGCCCCGAGTGGCTCGCTATAAACGCAAAAATAGGCCTTTGATCGCCCCTTTCCATCCCTACAAATGAGGGGGTGACTTGTCCCTCTCAGGGTGCACGCTCTTCCTACTCCGTTGTTTTTCAAGACGGCCTTGGATGGCTCCACTTCCAATTCCTCTAAGGCCGACTCACCCACGGACTGACTGCAGAGAGGACCCCCAGCCCGAGTTTGCCTCATTTGCCCCGCCCCCAGGCCTGCTAGTCAGGGGAATTACGTCTAGACCTGAGCCTGAACCTGAGGGGCCTCCAGACCTAGTGGGAGCCCGAGCCTGCTGTATCCTGAAGGCTATGGGCGAGAGGCAGAAACACTAGCAAAAAGGGATATGCGTCCCACCCAGAGAGCAGAGCGAGAGCGAAGCCGCAGCACCAGAGTCGTCTGCCTTCCTCCCACCTCGACGCTGGGAAAGAGCTGGGATGCAAGATGCCTTCGCTTCAATGCCCTGGGCTCCCATCCTGGCTCTGCTACGTGACCTTGGCCAAGTCACGTAGTTTCTTGGGCCTGTTTCCTCCTCTGTAGAGGAAAGGCTTGGCTCTCCAAAGTCCCCAGTCTTGACCTGGGGGTGGGGTGGGTCTGGTGGCCCCCACACTGCCAGCCCCTCAGCCTTTATCCCGGCCTGGGGAGGGAACATGGCTCTCCTAAGGCGCCTTAAGGCTCACCGAGGGGCCAGGGCTGGGAGGGGCCCCAAAGCGACGCGGGAGCTGCCAGCTGGGGGCGGGGGCGGACAGGGCGCTGAATAATGAATGAGACTTAATTGGGCCCGCACTGAGAGGCGGCGCGCTAAGCTCGGCAAACAGCTCGGGCGGCGGCGGCCGCCGCTGGACAAACAAACTCGCTCCCGGCGCTGGAAGCGGGGTGGGGGAAGCAGCGGCGGAACGCAGAGGGAAGGGGCTGGCCGCCTGGCCGCGCGCAGCCTGCTCTGAGGCCGGAGGAACCCAGCGCTGCTGGGCTGAGCTGACCTCCCAGAGAGTGGCGGTCGGGGAGGGTGCTCAGGGTTCCAGCTCAGGAAGCGAGGGCTGGGCGGGGAGAGAGCGGATTGTACGGTGGGAGCCAGGGGCCCAAGGGCGACAGGAGTGCGCGGAAAAGATGGAGAAACGAGTGGGGGGCGGAGAAGAGAGGGAGAAGTGAGCGGAGAAAAAGCACATCGAGGGAGGGGCGGTCGGGGGTGGGGGCGGGAGAGGAGCCGTTACCGAGAGGAAAGGGAAGAGCGATGGAGGAACAAGCGAAGGGAGGCGCGAGGGGCCGGGAGAAGAATTGGAGAAGAGTCAAGGAGAGGATGGGAGGTGACCGGAATGAGAACGAGAGGGCGGCGGGGCGGGCAGGAGGCGCCCCTGCCTCCGCCTCGCCCCGCCGCGCTCCCGCCCTAGCGCTCTCTCCAGCCGCCCGCACTCACTTTGTCACAATTACGGGGCCGTCACTCGGCCCGGATTGTTTTCCCCAAATTGTTGTTCTATAAACTGGCGGGGGGTGGGAGTGGGGGGATCTGACAAGCTGAAGCGGGAGGGGAGGGTCTCAACTGCGGTGGGGGACGTGGCGGAGTATTTACCCACGAAAGGACCGGGGCGGGCGGGTGAATCCGGGGACCCACGCGGGAAGTCTGGTTGGCGTCCCAGCCTCGTTGCTGATCCCGCTTTTAACCTTCCTGGCCCTTCTCAGCCTCGGCTGCCTCAGTTTCTCCAAAAGAGAACTGTGAGGATTGGAGGGTAGGGGCCGCGGAGGCCGTTGCAGGTGGGGCCCAAACTTCCCTGCTTATCCATTCTGTTTTGTTCTTTATACCCTGGTCATAGCGGGAGGGGGTCTATCTCAGCTCAGCCGTCCCCAGAGCTCCTCTCACCCCCGCTGGGTGGCCAGACTCCCACTCCCCATAAGTCTAGGCCACCCCTTGCCCCACGCGCGCCCTCCAGCCCCAGGCTCCGCGCCTCCGGGTGCCCCACACCACCTTGTCCCTCAATAGCGCAAACATCTGTTGCGCGCCCACTGTGAGCCAGAGCCGCCCCAGCCTTCCTCCCCCCACTCCTCTCCCCCGCCACCCGCCCCTGCCGGCCCGCCCGGCATGTCGGCTTCGTGACAGCCGCCGCCAAAGCCCAGGCCCCGCGGGAGCGGCCTGAGAGGAGCCGCCGCATGGCTGGCTCCGACACCGGCCTCCCCGGCGGCTCCAGGGGCAACGGAGGGTGGCGGCCGCTGAAGCGAGACGGAGCCGGCCCGCAGAGTTGGCAGAGCTGGGCCGGGAGGGGGGAGAGCCCCTGGGCGGGCTTGTCTCCCGGTCTCTGAGGCCAGTGGGTCTCCTCATTCCATTGCCCTAGGGTCGGCCCGGGCCGGGACCCCGCCTGGCTCCGCTTGCTGGGGACGCGGTTGGCGCCCGTGCCCCCTCCCCCAGTCCGGGTGATTTACACGCGGACTCCGCGCAGCGGCCGCTTCCCAATCAGGAATATCGACCCCGGGCGGGGCCCCCGGGCCGCATCGATCCCTCTAAGGCTCGGGATTTAAAAATGTCAAATTTGCCTTTTCCAGGCGGGCGGAGGGGGCGGGGGAGGGGCTGGAAGAGGGCGGCGGGGCGGGGGGACCGCGGGGCATCGACCAGGTGCTTGTGCCCTGAATGAGAAGCGACCTGGTCGTGGCCAGGCCCTGACACTGTGTGGCCATCCTTGGGTTTCAGTCGCCTCTAGATGGGGGCAGGAAGGAAGCCCTGCTCTCTTTCCCATTCCCATGGACCTCAACTTGCACTGGCGTATTCCCAAAGAGAGAACCCCTAGAGGAACAAAGACATAACCCAAAATGTAGGAAGACAAATTTGGAGGAGATTCCCTAAACACGGGCGCAAGGAGAGGTACAGAGACAAAGATATAAAGGCTCCAAGAGACACCCTGGCTATGAGGAAGAGCAAGGCGAAGGGAAGGTGGCTGAGAGCCAGCAAACAAAGCAGGCAACCAGAGATCCAGAGTCACCCCCAACTCTGCCCTATAGACCTAGGAGATTCAGGGCTGGGAAGAAAGTTCGGGTTGACCTTTTAGTGTGTTTGAGAGTGGGGGAGGACAAAGCCAGGTGAAGAAAGAGAGTTATTGGGGTAAGGAATCAGACTATAATTAGCATTACTCTCCCAAGGTATCAACTAGTAACTGGACCTAAGGTCCAAAAGGTAAGGGTCCCAAGGGCCACTAGCCCAGGCCCCAAAGAGATGGGCTCTCTTGGAGGTCTGATGATCTGACCTGTGCCTGAGACCCACCTTCTCCTCTCTGACCACCTGGGGACCCAGATGGGCTGGAGAGCACATCCTGTATGTGATGAAGATTGTGTATATGTAGGAGTGTGGACTATAGAAAACTCTAGTAGTGACCACTTCCTTCCCCAGGACTCAGCAAATGGGTCTCCAAGCTTTGCAAAAAGCATCCACTACTTTCAGAAAGCTTGGGGAACAGGTGACATTTTGGGTGGAAATGGTGGAAAGGAGCAGTTGTCCAGACCAGCATCCTCACAGTTAACATCTATCCCCCCCACCCCCAGCAGCATACCTCAGCTGTCACTGTGCACACTGCCATTTCCTACAGAACTGGAGAGAGAGAGAGAGCTGACAGCAAGTAGTGGGGGGGGGGGGAGCACAGGCATGAAGGAAGAGGCTGCAGCTGATCCTCAGACAACACACACCACCACTGACAAAATCAGGTCGACACATTCCTAACGCTGACCCACGCTGTCACTGACTTACACGTGTGATCCACACTCATCCATCCCTGTCACGCACGCCATCTCTGTGTGCACAGACATGCACAATGCCTCCCAGGTCAAGCTGAAGCGCCCAGTCTTAAGGCCTGTCCACACACTCTATTGATATTAGACCTTAAATCGCCTAACCCAAAGAGAGGGCTTAGGTCCCGGCCCCCCCCGGCCGCCAAATTCTACAACCAGAGCCAGCTCCAACAGCTGTGAGCCAGAGCTCAAGAAGTCAAGTACCAAGATAGAGGCAAAGAACCGGGAGCTGACCCAGCGGTGGGGCTATTAAACGCCTCCCTTACTCTCCCTCCTGCCACTGGCCTCTTTCCCCGCACGTCCACTAGCTGCTCGCCGGCCCGCCGTCCGCCTGTCAGTCGAGTAATGAATGCGCGCTCCGGGCCCCGGGCCCCCCCGGAGTCGTTCATCACTGCCAGCCACCGCCCACCTCTCTGCCGCCCGCTGTGAGGGCTAAGCGGCCCAGGCGACGAGAGCCCCTCTCCCCCCACCTCGACCACTAATTGTCAGATTGAGATGTTGATTTGTCAGCTGGGAGCTAGAGCCAAAGAATCCGCAGTAAAACCCGGACTCCTTGAACTTCCTCTTGGCTCCGTGCGGGTTCTCCCAGCCTTGGAGCTTTTCTGGATTTCATGTGGATGGGTTGGATTTTGCGTGAGAGATCGGGGAATAGAAGCACAGTATCACTCTATTCCAATAGGAGGCGCACCAGGTTACAGACCCTCAGTTTCCCTAGGAAAGCTCCTCTTGGGCGCAGTTCCACCTGTATAGACCAGAGACCGTTAGGACTTCGTCCCCCAGTCTCCCAGCAGGGGGCGCCTGGGCCACCACCCTCTTCTGCAGCTAGATCCCCGCTTCCGCACTGGAAGCCCCCAAGGCAGCGGTCCTCCAGTCCGCCTTCAGGTCACGCCGGGGGCCATATCCTGCTCTCTCTCTCTCTCTCTCTCTCTCTCTCTCTCTCTCTCTCTCTCTCCTGCAGGTGCCTCCGGCCTCCCGCAGTCCTCAGTTTTCCCGCAGGAGGCGTCCCTGTTGCTGGTCCGCTCTCTCCTAGCCCTAGGCGCCTAGGCTGCAGTCCCACCCCCGCCCTCTCCCCAGCCCGGGCCCCGGAGCTCCCCGGGCGGCCGGCTGAGTGACGGGCGGCCGGTGATTATGCGGAGGGGGGAGCGGGGTGCGCCGCGGGCGGCAGCGCTGACCCTTCACATTTCCGATCCGCCGGGACCCTCATCCATCCGAAGCTGCTCTTTGTCTGGCCGCCTAATTGCCGGCGGACAGGATGGATGGCGGGACCGACAGCCGCGGAATCCCTAATAAAGGCCGCGGCCGCCGGGGAGGGAGCGCGGAAAGGAGGGGGAGCAAGAAGGAAAGGATGGAAGGAGGTGGGAGGAAGCACCGGGCCACGGCTGCCGGCTCAGAGGCGCTGCGCGCGGCGCACACGGGAGCCGGGCCCGCCTAGGGCGCAGGACCAGGCGTCCCGGGTCGACCCGGTTCTGGGCGCGCTGGATATGGGGCTCGTTACGTCTCCTGCTTGTTGGAGAAGAGGAAAGAGCTAGGTGCCACCAACAGAAAGAGCATCCTAGGGCCGACCCGCTTAGCCTTGCCCTCGAGGCTTCGAGCTTGGCGCTGCCTCCTGGGCTCCCGGCTCTCGCCAGCTGACGCCCCTCCTTCGGCCCCCCCGCAAACCCCTCCTCTGCTCACCTGTCGGTTTCCCAGCGCGGATCCAATATCCCGGCGGAGAAATGAGGGGTCTGACAGCTGTCTGTGCGGCCGCTCGCCACATTTCATTAACTGGAAGCTGGAGCCGGCGGAGGGTGGGGGCCAGGGAGAGCAAAAGGAGGTGGAGAGGGAGGCTAGGGCGAGGAGACGCACCTGGCCAGGGGTCAAGGGCTGAGGAAGTAAGTCAGCAGCGCGATCTGGCCTGACAAACACCTTGCAAACAATCACTACCCCTCCCTGTGGGAGTCAGCGCGGCCCTTTGAGCCCAAGGCTGTACAGAGCTGCGGTGCCGGAGGGGAATGGAAGCCCTAGGCCGGATGGCACACTGACCCTCTCGTCTTGTGGCCGAGGCCTGTGGAGCAATGGGGCAAAGGGTGCGCAGCATCTTGGGCCATGACTGTTTCCCCACCCATGGTGGGAGGAGAGCGGTCCTCAGCCCTCCTGGCCAGCTTTCCTCTCATTCACCTCTTGATAACATTTTCCTCCGATTTGTTTGGTTTCTTTCTCCATCCCTTTTCTCTGCCCACTCCTCTTCCTTCTGAACAACTCCTCTCCGCTGCTAACTTCTGCCAACCGTTAGCTAACAATTGAGCACCTGTTGGGTGTCAGGCTCCACAGCGCTGGGGTGAGGGATCAGGGACACTGAGCCAACTGCCGGCCCCACACACATAGGTCTCCCCTGAGACTCATTCAAATCTCGCCCCCCACTCCTGTCCTGCCTCTTTCACCCTTCCACTGCCTCCGGTGCCATTTCTCTTCTCCGGGGCACAGAGATCAAAACTCGAGTCCTAGGCCTGCCACTTACAGGGTGATACAGGACAAGCCATGGTCTCCTTTCTGGGACCAGTTTCCTCATCTGTAAAATGGAGACAAATATATCCACCACTCAGGGGTGCTTCGAGGACGTAGTAAGAACGTGCATATAAAAGCCCTACAAAACAGTATTATTTCCCTTTCCATGTTATCCCCTGTCCCCTCAGGTGTGCAAAGTTCTTTTCTCTTCATACCAGGCGTCTGGTACCAGGCAACCCAGGCTGCTTCCAGCTCTGCATAGTCTTAGATGTGGGAACAGGAAGCCAGAATGTTTGTGAGGGGAGGGGGGCCACGCTATGAATTACCCTGAAAAGTGAGGAAGGAGAGAGTGCAAGGAAACAAAAGTGCTTTCTTAGATCTTAATGTGACGTCAGCCAGCTGGTTCGCCTCCTCTTACAAACGAGGAAACTGAGGCCTGTGGAGATTACACTGCAAGTGACAGGGACAGGTCACACTGCTAGGATCTTTCCTCCCATGAGCCCTCTATTGCTCATCTCCTCACTCTTCTTCTTCCCTTGAGCGGGCCTGGGTCAGTGACAAGGAGTGTGGGAGAAGGAACAAAAAGAGAGAACCTTCAAGGAGCCAGGACCTTTCCACTAGACTTCATAAAATTTTAACACGAAAACTTCCTCAGAGTAGAAGGCACATATCACATGCAAATCATATGCTAATCACATGCTAATCCAAAGTCTGGTCCTCAGAACTCTGACACACACCTGGCTGTAAGCTCTGGGGGAAATTCTTGGGAGACCCCTGGGCTCCAGGGCAAGAGAGACAAGAGATGTGTTCCATTTAGGCTCAGGTTATGGAGTTAGGATTCATTTTAGGATTGAAGAGGAGTCAAGTGTATAATTTGGAATTAGGATCAGGGTTAGTGCAGAGTCAAGGATGGAGGTTAAGGTAAGATTCAGATTGGGCTGTGCTTTTATTTTATTTATTTTGAAGTAAGCTCCATGCCCAATGTGGGGCTTGAACTCATGGCCCCAAGATCAAGGGTCACATGCTCCACCGACTGAGCCAGGCAGGCGCTCCTGGGCTGTGCTTTTACATAGGGGAGTCTAGGGGACTCTTTAAAGGCCTCCTCTCTCCTCCCATTCCCCCATCAGACTCATCCTCACCTCCACAGCCCTTGCTATGTCCTGTAGCAGACCCTTCTCTGCCTACTTCCCACTCCCAACCACACCACCTTCTTGGGGCCTCCCAGTTTGGCTGCCTGAGGAGCTCTGGATAAATTGTCCCAGATCCCAGCCTGGGCCTTGGCATTTCCTCTTGAGCCCAGACACTTGGCTCCTGGCCCCCGGAGCACCGGCCGGCCTTGACCCTACCCAGGTCCCTCCTCGGCCGAATGTGACAGCTGCAGGGGAAGCAATAAGGACCTGGTGAGCTGGCAGCTTCATTCCAGAGCGTGGGGAAAGAGCAACAGAACATGAATAAATTCATGGAGCTGGCCCCTCGGCTCCCTGTGAGCCAAGCCTGCTCCCCCCACCACACAGACCCGCTGCCGCCTGCAGCCCTGCTGGTCACCGCAGCTCACAGCCTGGGCTGGGGACGGGAGGAGAAGGGACGCTCCAGAGAGAAGAGGGCTGGGACCTGAAAGGGGCTGAGGTGAGGGGCTCAAAAAGAGGGCCTTGGTGAGTAGGAGAGTGGGGTGGGGAGTGGGGCTGAGCAGTGAGGGCTTCTGGTCAGTGGAGGGAGGGCAGGAGAGGAGGGAGGAGGAAGGAGAGGGTGGCAGGACCTGGGGACGAAGGGGCCTGAAGATCGGGCAGGGTAGGCCAGCGTGAGCCCTGGCCTGCTCTCTCCTCTCTGATCCATCCATCATCCAGCCTGGGGGAGCAGTTCCGGAATTAGACATGCACGGGGCCGACATGGCCCTCAGCCCCCCGAGGAAGACAAATGGCGACAAAGACCTTGAATAAAATTTGTATTTATGGTTGGAGGAGGAGGCCCCTCCCCCACTGACTGCCAATCCTTTCTCTTCCAACCCTTTCAAGCATGTAGGGGCCTCTCTCGACACTGGCCCAGCCTCAGCAACCTCTTTCTTCCTGCACCATTATGGGATGGGAGGTGCAGGGAAGGGGTACGGAGAATGAGATGAGGGGATCATCTTTTGCCCAATAATCATGCCTTGGTGTGCCCTGTGCCTTCCATTTGCACAACTTATTCCTATATATCACAGTCCTGGCCTATCCTAGTCGATAAGAGGTCCTTTGCAGCTGCACACCTCCAGGGTCTCCAAACATCCTCACTTTTGCCCCTTCTCCAAACTTCTGGCCCTGGAGTCCCTTGTGAGCAAGAAATTTCCCCCAGAGGTGCCAGACCCTAAAGAAGGATGAAGCCACTGGCTTTTTTCATGGACCCTGACCCCTCACAGAGAGGGATCTATCAAAGCTTGGGTCCCCTCTTGGTCACTCGGAATGACAGAAACTGTCACCTCTCACAGGAGGGCGCCCAGCATTTAATCTGCATTTTAGTTGTGTTAATTTGCATCACCAACTTCAAATCCCTTCCTCAAACATTTGCTACGTGGGGACCAGCTTCTTTGGGTTTCCATCGAAACACAGACTTTTAGGAAGGGAAAAGAGGCAGAGATGCTGGGGCTGGACAAGGTCTGGGACCAGGGCAGGGGTGGTGCTGGGCTGGGCTGGGCAGGGCAGGACAAGTGAGCCGATAGCTGCTTTCTGACTCTTTCTCCCCAGCAGGTTCTCTACTCTTCAGTCCTAAGAAGAGATGGCATTCGTGGGGTCCCACATGTAGAGACTAAGAGGAAGCCAAATACAGAAACCTCCCTTCAACCAGCCCTCATACACACACACACACACACAAAGACAACACACAATCCACAATCCCACTCACCCAGGAACACACCAGACCGGGGTCCCATGGCCCGACCGCACTTGCCAGCATACTGTCACAATGCACAGACCCAGAGCATACCACTCTGTTGGAAAAACCGCCCCGCCCCCGCATCTTCCCCACAGTTGATATGTCACATTGGAGTCCGAACACGGACCTGGGTGTCTCTCCGCAGCGCGCCATTTACATTTCTCTCTCGATCTGTCAACCTGTCTCAGCTCTTGTCTCTCTCTCTCTGTCTCTGTCTCTCCCCTCTCCCCCTCCTGGGCCTGTCAGTTAGTCTCTTTTCGAAGCTTTGTCTCTGTCTCTGCGTCTCTAGCTGGCTTTCTGTCTCTTTGATGTCTCTGTCGCTCCTTCTCTGCTTTCCTGTCGGTTTCCTGCTCGCTCCCCCAGACTGATCTGTTTTTTCTCTCTCTCCCTCACCCTCTGCTCTGCGCTCCCCCCACCCCCACCCACCAACACTGGGGTCGAGGGTGGAGGTGGCTGGAAATTTGCCTTTTCCAGTTCAGGCCAACATGTACTCATTGAACCCTTTACCAAATGTTATTGGGTCACGGGCACTGAGGGGCGTGGGGTGGCGAATTTCTTTTATTCACCCTTCTTGTATGTTTGTGGGCTTTTCTTTTCTTTTGGTGGAGGGCGCTTTTTAGCTCTGGAATCCACCTCTGTCTTTTTTTTTTCTGCGTGTATCTAGACCCCTTTTTTTATCCCATATCTATTTCTGGCTTCCTCTGGAATCCAGGAATACCGAACTCTGGGTGCGGTGAAAGTAAGGATAGGGTGGGGGCAGCGAACCCCTGCAGAATCCGCTCAGAACCAGGCAGGCACCGAGAAGCTGGGGGGACGCGGGTGGGGGCCTTTGCCTGCCCCGCCCCCGCGCTTCCCACTCTGGGCGCCAGGGGTCGCTCCGCCCCGGGCCGCTTATAGAGGCTCCCGCCGCGCAGCGGCTCACACCACCCGCACTGCCGCCCCGGGGAGGGAGGGGAGGAAGGTTAGGGACGCAGAGAGGGAGAGCTCTAGCTGGGGAGAAACGCGGGGCCAGGCTCTAGCAGGGTCTGGGGCCGTGGCTGGGGTAGAGAGGCGCGTCAGTGCTCTCCAAGAACCAGAGCGCAAACCTCCAAGGAGGTCGCGTCCGGTGGGCGCCACCCGCAGCGCAGAGCCCGGGACGTCCAGAGAGCGGAGAGTAGTCCCCTGCTCCGGCCGGGAGCGATCCGTCTGGGTAGCCGGGGACCTAGGCGCCGCCATCCTTGAGAAGGCAGCTGTCCGGAAAGCAGGCATCCTAGATCTGTAAGAAACCAGCCGTCCGAGAAGCCGCTGATTTCAGGCGCCCGGGGACGTTAGGCTGCACAGGAGGGTAATAGAGGACCGCGGGTTTTGAACCGTCGGGACGCCCCTGGCCCAACTTACGGGGCGGGTGGGGGGGGAACCTCCGCCTTGACGGAAGGTTTGGGGAACGGCACCGCTGAGGCGGGAGCCCGCAGGGGCGGGGGGGCCGGGCGCAGCCGTCGGGGGGGTCCCGACCCAAGCCCGAGCCCGGCCACCGCCTCCGGGGCCCGCGGAGAGCCCCGGGCCTCCGCCGCCATTGCGCCAAAGAGTGAGGAGGATCTGCTGGCCCTGGCCGCGTCGCGGCTGAGCCGCCGCAAGCGGGTGGCGGGCGCGGCCGTCGGGGTGGCCATGGTGCTGCTGCTGCTGGTGGCCATTCCGCTGCTGGTGCACAGCTCCCGCGGGCCGGCGCACTATGAGATGCTGGGTCGCTGCCGCATGGTGTGCGACCCACACGGGCCTCGAGGCCCGGGACCCGACGGCGCGCCCTCCTCCGTGCCCCCCTTCCCTCCCGGCGCCAAGGGAGAGGTGGGCAGGCGCGGGAAGGCAGGTCTGCGAGGGCCACCGGGACCCCCAGGTCCCAGAGGGCCTCCAGGAGAGCCGGGCAGGCCAGGTCCACCAGGTCCTCCCGGCCCAGGCCCTGGCGGGGTGGCGCCCCCTGCCGGCTACGTGCCTCGCATTGCCTTCTACGCGGGTCTGCGGCGGCCACACGAAGGTTATGAGGTGCTGCGCTTCGACGACGTGGTGACCAACGTGGGAAACGCTTATGAGGCGGCCAGCGGCAAGTTCACCTGCCCCATGCCAGGTGTCTACTTCTTCGCTTACCATGTGCTCATGCGCGGCGGTGACGGCACCAGCATGTGGGCCGACCTGATGAAGAATGGACAGGTGAGATGCCCCCACCCCAGGCCCAGAGGCGACAGGGTAGCTTTCTAGATCTCCCTGCACTCATTACATTGGAGGGCTGCATTCGAACCCCTCTCCCAACAACATCATTGAGTCTAGAAACGCCAGGCTGCCAATAATTTATGAATCCTTTCATCTAGCCAAAGAGGAATTAGCCGCCAAAGAAAGGAAATGACCTGCCCAGGGTCTCAACGAGCATGAGGAATGGTGTCAGAATCAGAACTCGGGACACAAAGCTTAATGTCTCTACAGCTGCTATTTCACACTCCAACTATATAGGCAACCCTACACCAAACTTGTTTGGTGTCTTTCCCTGCCAGTTATCCTGTCTTTAGTCACCCTCTCTCCTGAGACAGGTCTTCTGGCTTTTGGGTTTCTCAGCCTCACCATGGTCGAGTTACCTGGAGTCTGGCTCCTTCAAATTAGAATGGAATCCGGATCTCTGGCCATGGGCTGTCAGCAGCTGTTCTCATGTGGGGGCATTTAGCTTGGATTTTTGAGTAGAACATAAAAAAGAACGCATTCGCCCAGGGCCTGGGACCAATTCTACAGCTGGCCTTCCCTAATACTAATACTGAGTCAGTAGGCAGAGGTGGAAATGATGTGGCAGCTCAGGGGCCAGCCAGGCGGCATGACAGAAGGGATTTGGAGGGGGAAAGAGGCAAAGGGCAGATCAAGCAGAAGCTTTGGCCCCAGGCCTGGTTCTGTAGGCCCCACATCTTCCCTGGCAACCTCTGGCCTCCAGGTTCTGCTACTCCCTGCCCCTGTGGTCAGAGTCGGAGTCACTGCCACCTTGGCTTGGGAGAATAGCTCCAAGGACTCAGCTGGAGGGCCGGGACACACATAGAGGGAACGAGAAGCCGCAGGGGCGGGGGTTGGGGAGGTGCCTGGGCCCCACAAATCGCAGGAGGTAAGACTGGGGCTGAGCGGTGACCTCCGAATGCCCCGCACCATGGGGTGGTGTTGACCGTGGTGCATCAGGCCTGCTGGTCTTGGTGTCTGAACCCAAGTCCTGCTACAGCTGCCGGCTGCCGCACCCTCCAGCTCCAGGACTAGTAGGCACTGCATTGGGGTCTCCTCCCAGCAGGGTCACCCCAGGAACCCAAGAAAAGAGAGTGTGTATGTGTGTCTGTATGGGAGTGAGGGCTGTATGTGTGTAAGGGAGTGAGAGCGTGTGTGCGTGATGTGAGGTTCTGTGGGTGCAGGGTGCCAAGGTGTGAAAATAGAGCAGCGTCTATGTGCATGTGGCACTGAGTAGGTGTGTGTGGTCTATGCAGGGTGTCGGTGAGCAGTTGGAGGGGGCAAGTGTCTATCTAGAGTGTGCCGGTTTCTGAGGGAGCGGGGGCCCGCGGCTCCCACTCTGTATTCTGCGGCGCGGGCGCTGCGGCCCTGGGGACGGTAAATAGTGATTAGAATAATGATGAATAATTAATGAGTTAATAACCAGCCCCCGCGGGACGGGAAGAAGGGGGCTGGGGAAGGGGTTGGGCGCCGGAGGCGACCAGCAGCGAGGCCAGAGGGAAGGAGGGGTTACCTGTTGGGGCAGAAGGCGACCCCCATGTCATGGCGCAGGTGGGGGCTAGAAGGGGAAAGGGCACCCAGAGGCGAGAATGCATCATTGCACCTTCCCATGGCCCGCACCCTTGCTTGCATACATACAGACACACCTGTGCCCTATCACTGAAGGGAGGGAATCCAAGTTTAGGAGGTCAGAGCAGGTTCAGAATTTTAGAAGTTATCCTACAGCCTAATTTTATTGTTTAAATAATAGCAAACCCTATATAGTGCTATCTAGGTGCTAAGTACTATTCTAACACATTTCACACGTAGTTACTCACTTAATCCTAATAACCTTATGAGGTAGGCTCTATTATTACCTCCCATCTTATAATTCACGTTGACGACCAGAGCAGGCGTGAAACTTGGCCGAGTCGCACAGCTGGTAAATGGCAGTGCCTGGGAAGCTCAGCGATCTCCTGCCTTCTCCTTGTCCTCCCCAGCCCCTGCAGCCTGCTACCCTCGCGCCGCCTTCACAGGCCCAGCTGCGCCTACTCCGCCCGACGCTTCTCTCCACCCTCAGCTCCGCACGGGGCGTGAGTGGGTTGTTCTGTTCTCCCCCGCTAGGTCCGGGCCAGCGCCATTGCTCAGGACGCGGACCAGAACTACGACTACGCCAGCAACAGCGTCATCCTGCACCTGGATGTGGGCGACGAAGTCTTCATCAAGCTGGACGGCGGGAAGGTGCACGGCGGTAACACCAACAAGTACAGCACCTTCTCTGGCTTCATCATCTACCCGGATTGAGCAGGGCCCCATCCCCCGCGCCCCCGCTCGCCCTTCGCCTCCGCTCCCCTCCTCACCCACCTTCAGCCGGTCCCACCCAAGGCGCCATCCTATCCTTCGAGAGCCTGGCGGTGGGGCAGACCCTCCCGCTCCCGGAGGCGGCCGTGCTGGGCGGACTCTTGGCGCTCCGGGGACGCTCCGAGGTCTAAGTGGCCGGGGAGAGGAGGAAGCCGGGCTAAGGAGGAGCAGAGCGGCTCGGGAAGGGACCGCCGGCTTCGGAGTGCGCGCCTGTCAAAGCTGATCCGAGAGGGGCGGAGGTCGGGCCCTCTCTTCTGCTAGGAGCTGGGGAACAGCTTCACCACCCGGAGCTGCAAGCAGAAAGGAAGCCCCGGCATTTGGTGGTGGTGGTGTGTGTGCGGGGATGGAGAGCAGAAACAGGAGCCCATCTAGGTGGGAGGACAGGAAACGTTTGGAGGGGTCAGGCTCGTCCTCTGTCACAACTTTCTCTCCTTCCCTCATCCCCATTTTCAGGCTCCAGGCCCCGGTCTTGGTAGCCTTCCTGTGAACTGGAGGAAGGAGTGAATTCTTTCCTAGCATTTAAAACTCATTCTGTACAGTCCCCATTTCACCCCCATTCCACCTAGGCCCTGGGGCTACAGCTGCTGTTGCCTCTTCCAATAAAGCAAAGTTGGAGAATGTGTGTGCCTCTTAACTTGGTGCACAGCGTGGGGAAAAATGGCTGACCCTTTCCCTCACTCCTTTCAAGGACTCCCGCCCTACCACTCTCTGCCAGAGGTAAAGGTTTACTTATTCCTGGCAAGGTCTGTCTCTGGTGGAAAAGAGGAGGGCTTCTTCTGCTCGGATATGGGAAGGGAGGAGTATCAGCTTCAGGAGAGCTTGGAGACCTTGTACTGTAGGGAGACACCAGCCAGAATGACACTAACAAGGGAGGATTCCAGAGATATGGATCTGGTCCTTCTGCTTTTGGCCTGATGCAGGTGGACTTATAAGAGGAGCACTAGGGGTTGGGGAGTTGCTGATGGCTCCTAGGAGTGGCATTGATATCAAGAAGCAAAAAGAACAGGTCCCCAAAGGCCCACATTTGCCCCCCGCTCCGGTCCCTACCACCACACACACACACACACACACACACACACACACACACACTCATAGAGCTTGCTGAGGGGTGGGGATGGGCAGGAGCGGTCTGCCTTTAGGATAGCTCTTAGGTGAGGGAGCCTGGGGGAGCCCAGGGCCTGCCTCTAAGCTGGAGGACACTGCCACCGTGTGGGCAATTGGAAAGCAACAGTCGTAGCTGGCCTAGGTCAGCTGGGAGGGAAACAGACATTTGGACACTTTAGAAACTTTATTGAGGCGCCTGGGTGGCTCAGTTGGTTGAGCGTCTGACCCGTGGTTTTGGCTCAGGTCATGATCTCTCGGGTTTGTGGAAGGCCCCCGAGTCAGGCTCTGAGCTGAAAGCCCTGGGTCTGCTTGGGATTTTCTCTCTCTCTCTCTCCACCCCTTCCCTGCTCTCTCTCAAAATAAGTAAATGAACATTTAAAATAAGAAAAGGGGCACCTGGGTGGCTCAGTCAGTTGAGCGTCTGACTTCGGCTCAGGTCATGATCTCACGGCTCGTGAGTTCGAGCCCCGCGTCGGGCTCTGTGCTGACAGCTCAGAGCCTGGAGTCTGCTTCGGATTCTGTGTCCCTCTCTCGCTGTGCCCCTCCCTCACTCATGCTGTCTCTCTTTCTCTCAAGAATAAAACATTAAAAAAATAAAATAAAAAAAGAAACTTTATTGAAGGATAATAAATAAGGGCTAAAAGGAAGGCGCATGGCAGGACAGGATGTGGACGCATCATGATAGAGAGTCCTGTGGGGCAGCAGAACCAACTGGAATAAAACACTGGAGAGAGAGACCTTGTCACAGCCCAGCCATCCTTGAACTGTAGTCAACCCTTCCCCACTGACCACTGTAAAGAAGCAGAGGCTTCCCCGCCCCCCTGCCTTCCCTCTCCCCACACCACCCTACTTTCCACAGGCTTGCTGTGCAGGCACAGCTTGGCTGTGAATGGGAGGCTCACCAGGGCGTCCTGCCATTCAAGTAATGTGGCCACAGGGTTGGTGCAGACCCGGGTGGGGCCTGAGGGTGGGGCTCGGCTGGTGTAGAAGGCACATTCATCATCCAGGCGGGCCTCGTGGAAGCAGTGGATGGCAGTCAAACATGCTTTGAGGCGCTGCCTCAGAGCCAGGGTTCGAGGGGCCAGGTTGCTGGGGCCTGAGGGCCGAGGGCCACAGAGACTTGAGGGCAGGCTCTAAACTCCCGTCATATCCAGCGCTTCCCCACTCCCCCACCAAGGGCCAAGAGCAGCACACAGCTCGAGGCGCAACTCTTCCCTTCTTCCCGAAAGAGCACCAGGCTGGGGCAGGGTAGGTGGGGAAATGCAAGCAATGGGACCAGCTGGTGCAAGGTGGGGGCCCGCTCCCAGTAAGAGATGAGGACCTCCTTTGTTCACAAGCCCTTCTAGCCAACTCCTTACCTGCCTGGCCTGTTGGGGGCCTCAGTGACCGGAGTGAGTGAATAGGGGGGCTGGCACAGAGTGGGCGTTGGGAGGAGAAGATCAGGTTGGTGGTGGCTGGTGCCCACGGACTGCAGCAGGGCCGTGGGCTGGACTCTGGACTTCTAGGTTCCAGGAAGCAGGCCTCTGATGCCCCAGGCTCTATCCTAGGGGAGGGCTCTAGGAGTCCAGTCTGCCCGTGGGAGTCTGCTTGAAGGGGTCCAGGCTCTACTGGAGGGCAGGGCTCTGATACCTCAGGCTGTTCCTGGACAGGGGATTCTGGTATCCCAGGCTCCCTGCTATGGCTGGACTCTGGGGGCCCTGGCTCTGTTGCAGGGCAGGGCTGAGCTATCTCCAGCTTTGTTCCTGGGCAGGCCTGTGGTTCCCCACACTCCTCTGGGAGGCAGGGCTTTGGTAGCCCAGGGTTCTGTAACAGTCCGGGAGGGTGTAAGTCCCCTGAATTCTTCTCTGGGGCATTGAGAGTTCTAGACATCTCAGCCAGCAGGGGCTGAAGTTCAACCATATCCAGAGAGGAGCCTCCATTCAGGGGGACACACTTGCCCCCTGTGAGCCCTTCTACCTCCTGTCGCAACAGCTGCTGCAGGATACTGATGCGCTGTGAGTGGGAGAAGAGTACCCAGGGTGATGTCAGTGTGTGGGTTCAAGTCTCCACCCACACTGTCCTGTTCCCATACTTCCCTCTCCTGCATCCCCTTCCCTGGTGCGTCACGGCCAATCAGGCATCAAAGCTATTGCCCACAGACCCACCTGCATCTTCAGCTCCTGGAGCTTGGGGGTTGTGCCAGGGTGGGGTCCATGAGGAGCTGCCACGGTGGGTTTCCCAGGACCCTCATGCAAACTCACGCAGCTCTCCTGGTCAAATAACCGGATTGCAATCTGCTCCTGCCACAGGGGAGGGGAGGGGCTGTGTGAGGAAGCCAGGCTGGGGCAGGAAGACCAGGTTCCACAAAGGGGTCCACAAAGAAGGAATCAGGTTAGTTGAGAGGCCCTAAACAGAGATTAGGAGGGGCAGCAGAGGAGCGGGGAGAGTTGGAGAGTTGGTAGCTTTTCCAGAGAGCCCACGTGCCTGAAACTGCTGGGCTCAGGCCAACAGGACACAGAGCGGGATCTCAGCATGGAAAGCCTTCAGATACTTACCCAGGGCAGGGCAGGGTCTTCAGGGCAAGACTGAGGGGAGAGGCCACTCAAACACTGGGCCTGAGACAGAAGTGAGACATCATAGCTCTCTCTGTACCCATCCATTCCCTTCCTCCCCTGCCCTGACCTATGCCAGCTACCCGCCCCCACTCTCTCCGCTCTCCCTTACCTGCTGAACTCTGGGGGCCGACAGGATGGGTGTGAACTGGGTTTTGGGGCGAACGGCAAGACGCCGCAAAACTGAATACGAGGTCTGGGGAGAGAGGAGGATGGTTAAGCAGGAACAAAACCTAGACTGAGCAGGGATCCCAGCCAGGTTGTTCTGCCCTCGCCCAGCCCCCAGGAGTTGTGGATACAAACTGGAGCTGAGGTGCGAGGCGAGGGTACACGCTGAGCCTGTCCAAAGGGTGATGGATGGGCGATGGAAGGTGGCACCACACGGCCAGGGGAGGGTATCAGGTGGGAGGCACGGCCGTCCTGTGGGGAGGAATGAGGTGGAAGAAGGATCACTCCCCCTTTGCACTCCTATGTCTTCTCATTACAGCAGCCAGTACTATTCTATTAAGACCTAATCAAATCCTGTCTCTCCCTTGTTCATCACCCCTCTCCATGGCTTTCCACTCAATCCAAGCAAAAGCCAAGGCCTCACACTGGTTTATAAATCCTTACCCGATGGGATCTTGCCATCACCCTAACCTCACTTCCTGTCATCCTCCTTACTCTGCTTCTGCCTGGCTGGAGTCCTCTTAAACACACGAGGCACCTTCCCTCTTCAGGGCCTTTGTATCTGCGGTTCTTCTGGCCTGGAACATCCTTCTCCCAGATATGTGCATGGTTCACTCCCCCAGCTCCTTTCGGTCTTCACTAAAATTTCATCTTCTCAATGTGATTGCCCAGACCAATCTATTTGAAATTGCCATACCCTCCTCCCCTACATCCACAACCCCTTCAGCGCCCGCTTTTTTTTTTTTTTTTTTTAACCTTATCACCACCGCCTGACATGTTACATATTTTACATATGGGTCTATTTTTTGTCTCCCCCTTCTAGAATATAAACTTATTGACTACTGTGTATCCAGAACCTAGAGTACTGTGGAGTGAATGAATGTCAGGTCTGTCTCATTCTCAGCACTGATCTGATGGTGTTACAAATATATACCGGACTGTGACCTCTCAGCCCCAGGCTCCTGACACCTGGTAAACAGAGGCTAGTCCCCCTCTGGAGAGGCCTTGGGCCCATGGGGCAAACACAGACTCAGCTAGCATCCCGAGGCCCACCCACAATCCTCAGGGCTGGCTGCTGCCAGAGAATTCCCCCAAACACCTCCCCCGCCTCTCCCCATCCCAGAAGGGACCCATCTCACCCTGGTGTGGGTTATCTCTCTTAATGGTACCCGCTGGGCCAGACCTAGGGGGCCCCCTCCTCCTTCATCAGAGTGAGTAACAACTTCATGTTCTCCTTCAGGGAGAGAGGGAGCTATGAGGAGACAGGAAATTTGCTGTAGTGTCTAGAACAGACACCGATGTCTGGCATAGGGTTTTGCAACCTCCAAAGAGGGTGTGCGGGTTTGGACAGCCCCCACTGTACCATCAGAGGTGGGGACACATCCAGCACCCCCTTGGAGCCCAGCACTATCTCAGTAATCACTTATTAATCTGAACACCCTGAGTGGGCTAGGGGTGTGATGATGGCTCTTAGGGCTGAGGACAGAACAGTGAGTGGAAGGTAAATCTCATAGGACGTGGCAGAGAGAGGGCTGAAGTGGGGACCACCTCCTTTTACCCAAGGGCAACTGGGCAACCTCTAGCATATCAAGGTCCCTTCCTTTCTGGTTCCTTCTGATGTGGCCTTCCCCTCTCTCCACCACCCCCCACCCTGACCCTCCCGTCTTGCTCCCGATTGCACACAGCCCATCTGCCCCTGTTTTCTCCCCATGGCCACACAAACTCACCAGGCTGAACTGAGGTCTCCAGGAGTAATCCTGAGGTCTGGCTCACTGAAGTCCTGATGACAATAAGGACAGCAGCTAGCAGTCACTGAGTACCAAGTATGAGCTGGGCACTTTGCTAAGTGCTTTACAAACATCATCTCATTTAATTCTTCGCACAACCACCTCTAATGATACAAACATTATCCATATTTGACCGATTAAAAAAAAACTGAAGCTTGGTGGTTAGGGCAAGCTTACACAATTAGTAAATGCTGAACCAACCCCAAATTCCATTTATTGCCATCATCTACGCTGTAGCCACTAAGCAAAAGAGATATAGCATTTCTCATTTCTGTTCCTTCTTCCCCCACCACCCAAAAAAACTCGTGTCATACTAAAGCCTGGCTATGGAGGCTGAACCCTATTCCAAGGGTTCACCCTAAGCAGCCACAAGTTTCCCTCTTCCCTTCTGGGTTGGTGGGAAGTCCTAAAGCTACTGGAAGACGCTAGCTCTGAGGGACCCCTGTATCAGACACTGGATCATTCTTTTCTAAATGATCCTTTCTTCCTCACCGGCTGCTGCCACCTGTCCCTCTTCTTAGCTCCTGGAAACTGGGGTGCGCAGAGGGGTGAAAGGAACGTCCTGAAGGTGGAATCTGACCCATGGGAGAAAGAGAAAAAAACAGAGTCAGAGGTGGACCTCAAAACTTCAAGCCTCCACCAGCCCCATCAGCCTCCACAACCCTCTGGTTCATCATGAGGTATCTTCTCTCCTAAAGCTCAGCTTTGTCCCCGGAAAGAGCTCCCAGAAGCACTGAGTATCAGCCCCTCAAGAGCACTCACCAGAGCCTCTAGCCTCTGGGGACACAAGGTCCGGCCGCGGGGTCCTGGTCCCTCCAGCCTCGAGAAGCAGGAAGCCCTGGCAGGGTCCAGTCGGTGGATGGGAGTTCTAGGGGCTAAATATGCAGAGGCCCGGGCACCCTGACACCACAAAAGAGGCTGTCAGCACAGGCTCAGGAGTCTGTCCTCAGTCCACACCAGCCTGATTTTCTCATATCCTGTCTTATTACCTGGCCTCTATGGATGGTGCCTCCCTGGCTCCCTCGAACCAGTACTCTCTGAGCCAGACTGGGCTGGCGCCCCAGGCGACAGCTCTTCACCCCCTCACCTGACAGGATGGTGGCCAGGGCTGCAGGGTCAGCCACAAACTCTACGGTCCCTGGAGCCTCTGCAAGAGAAGGAAAAGTGAAAAGGAACCAGAAGGAGGAAGGCTAAGGGGCCACGGACCTGAGTATAGTTACCTAGAGGTACAAGAGGGCGCTGAAGAGACTCATATTATTGAACTCAGTTCAGCAAAATTCATAGAACTTTACTTTATGTAAGATACTATTCTAGGCACTGGAGCTCAGAGACGAATGAGAAAGCCCAGCCTCCATCCTCCAGAAGTTACCATCAAACTACAGAGAGGTAACAGACTCAAGCCAAAGTATGGACATGTTATAAAAGAAGTACTACAAAGTACGAGAACACAGAGCAATTGGTTGTGACTGAGGAAGCTGGACAAGGCTTTAGAAGAGATGACCTTTTGCTGAAGGAAGGAGAGGGCTTCTAAGAGTAGAGAGTTTTCCAGGAGCAGGTTCCAAGACTCTTACAGTAAGCAGATCAGGGTAGTGGAAAGTTCACAAAGGCCGTTCCCCCACCTCCACACAAGGAGACTGTGTTTTCGATCCTACAACAGGTACCTGTCTGGGGAGGGGGCCTAGGCCCCACATTTTGTCCCCCAGGGCTAGGCCTCAGTTCCTCCAAGGGGTTCCGGAGCTGAGTGCTCTCCAGTGATCTTTCTGATTTCTCCGTTTGATGTGTGACTTTTGGCGTGGGGCCGGCTGAGTCGACGGGGCGTTGAATACTGAGCTTCTGCACCAGTCTCTAAGGGAGAGGGGGACAAAAAGCTGGGGTTCAGCTTCGGGGTGCATTGCTGGTATGTGCTGCCTCCTCGTAGCTACTGTCTTCACCCACCAGGCCCTTCTTACCTTTGGATCTTGGTTCTCCTGGTCCAGGACGCGGGGTTTGACTGTAGGGAGAGGCTGGCGTCTCTGAGAACGTACGGGAATCTTGCTAGGGGTAGGAGATACACCCCTGAGGAGAGGTTCCTTTGTGGCTTGGAGGGTGGTCATGACGGCTACAACTGAGATGGGGAGGAAAGGATCTGGGATCAAAGGTCAGTCAGCCAGTTCGGCGCATCAGTTCTGACATTCCTGAAGCTCCCACCTCCTCCCAAACCCATGAGCCCAGAAGACCGACGCTTCCAAGGCCACTGTTCTGGGTGCCACCTCCAGACATCCCGAGCCTACTCTTTCACCCCAGGACCCGGAGCTGCCTCTCCTCCCTATGAGCCCCGCAGTCCCCATTCCGTCCAAGATCTCCATGCCGCACCTACCTCGGAACCACTCTGGCTCACTCACACTGCCTCCGCTTTTTCCTGACTCTGGCTTCTACGGCGCTCCTTCCCCAGTTTGTAAAATACGCCGAGCGCCTGATTGGCTCTTCTGCGCTCCCGCGGAGGCGCGTGACACCTGGCTGAGCAGTCCAATCCACAGGCTTCGGAGGCGGGGCCAGAAGAAGGACTAGCTGTCGAGCCGCTTTCTGGCCTGGAAAAAAAGCTGACCCGACTCAGTCAGCCAATCCGAGAGCGGAGCGCAGGATGGGAGGCGGGATAAGAGAAAGGAGGAGGGCATTCTGAGGCCGGAGAAGGCGTGGCACTCCAAGTCGGGGCCGCAACGGGCACTGCGAACTCTCGCGATATCTCGGAACTGCTGTGACAAGTACGGTTTTCGGGGCTTTGCGGGAGGGGCTGTCCGTCCGGAAAGACGCTAACGGTGTAGGAGGCTGGCCCGACCCTCCAGAGGCCACTCTGACCGAGAGCAGCGTTAACCTTTGGGGACGCAGTTCCAGACACGTATAGGAAATATCTGCGCGTTGTATCTGGGATGGGAAAGCGCTTCCAAACCGACAGAGAAGGCTGGATGGAATAGAACGGAGCCTAACAACAATAAAAATAAAAATAAACCATCTTTTCCTCGCAGGAGCCTCACGACCCGGCGGGGTGTGGTCTCCATTTCACAGATAAGAGATAAGACTCAAACAGTGTCACTGGAACCCATTCAACACAACAGGCCTGGAGGACTGGGGAGAGGGGTGTCACCGGCCTGTTAATGGCAGGCAGGGGTGTGAAACAGAGAACCAAGAATACCCCGGTGAGAATGGAGTGGTGACCTCTAATGGAAGACGGGGAAATGGGCGATGGTTTCAAGTGTGCAGGACTCTTCTCCCTGACTACAGTGGTTTCTGTTACTCAAGCCAGGAACCAGGAGTTATTTTTGGACTCCTTTCCTTACTCTTACAATCTCTTGCTCACTCTTACTATTTTTCATATCTTTGCAATTCATTTTTCTTCTTCATCGCCACCACCCCAATCCACCCTAATCTCACCTAAAGGATTGCAAGAGTCTCATACCCTCCATTCTCTCTTGCTCTCCACTTTCATGCATTCACCATACAGCAGCTAGAGTCATCTTTCAAAATTGCAATTCTGGTCACGTTATCACTGTGCCTTGACCGTTCCTCATTCACAGTCCCCATCTTGTACCACTCTCCCCCTTGTTCTCTGCTTTCCAACTTCCCAACTTCATTGCCTCTTTCAGTTCTTCAGACTGGTCGTGTTCCTTCTAGTCTTCCTGTCTGCAATGCCTTTTTTGCTTCCACTTGGCCTATTTGTGCCTCCAAATTGATATTCACTGTTACTTCCGTATAGAGGCCTTCCTTGAACCCCTCTATTCACAATCCACCCTCATTCTAAAAAGATTCCCTGGTTATGTGCTCTCAGAGAACAGCGTTTGTTTCCTCAGAGCATGCATCTTAGTTGGTAATTGATTTTTCATCAGTATGAACATACTCTATTGTGTTTATTAAACTTGGTCCCCTGCTAGACCACCATGAGGGTGGTGACCTTTTATTTTTGGCTTACCATCATATTTTCAATGCCTTACATTGTGCCTGGCTTGTAAAGTGCTCAATATTTGTTGAATGAGTCAACGGATGGATGAATAATTGATCAAATGAATGCATGGAGTGACAGGGAAGACCTCTAAGAAGTAATATTTGAATTTCCTCTTGAAAAAGAGAGAAGGCAGGACACCTGGCTGGCTCAGTGGGTAGACCATGCAACTCTTGATCTTGGGGTTGTGAGTTCAAACCCCATGTTGAGTGTGGAGATTACTTACAAATAAAATTTAAAAAAACTAAAAAATAAAAGAAGTCTATCCTAGGCACTCGGAACAGTACCTGCAAAGGAAAAAATAAAACATGAAAGAATATGGTGTGTTCAGAGAATGGCGAGCTCTTAGGGGTAGATGGAATGTAGGAAACAGAAAATAAAACCAGAAAGGTAGTCTGAGTTGAGGGAAAGAGAAGGTCACATTATTCCACTGGCAGGCACTGTGAATGTGCTAGATTCTAACCACAAGATCCGCAGGGATGGCTGCTAACAAGCATCCTGCACCTACCATGCGTAAAGCCCTTTTTCGGGTGTTTGGGAAACAGGGAGGAATAAGGCTGAAGTTTGGAAGATGGGGAGGCACCGGGATGGAGGCTGGCTGCATAGTGGCTTTACGTGATTTTAAGGTAGTCAGCACAGCGCAGGTGTCGCCCTCGGCTTCACAAACCTGGAAATGGGACAGATTGTCAGGCCACCCAGAGTAGATCTAGAGACTGACTCAGACTAATCAAATTCATAAGAGAAACTGAGTGATTTATCAAGAGGGTATACCTTCCAATGACCAAAATATTATGCCTGCTCGTCAGGGCATCGCCTTCACAGACTCAAAGTACAAGGGAGACTGATTTTTATATCAGAGAAGTCTTTAAAAGAGCCAATGTCCAGAATATCTGCCAAGCCTGTCAGAGCATCCAACCTGTTTTCTACACAGTGGCCAGAGTGACCTGCTTCTGTTTGCCTTTGCTGGACATTGTGCATGGGAAGGTACAAGCCACCTCTCTGGTTTTGTTCTATCCCTCCCCACCCCTTATTCCCTATCTGCTTTCTTAGTCCTCTGCCCCATAAACACTAATTGATCTTGGGGTTGTGAGTTCGAACCCCATGTTGAGTGTGGAGATTACTTAAAAATAAAATTTAAAAAAACTAAATGTTGTTTTAACTCTAATGTGCTTGGTAGAATTTTTTTTTTTTCAATTTTAGTATATGTGCTGCCAAAGAGAGCCCTTAACAGAAGTTCTTAACTGTGAATGTGTGCTTATAAAACATGTACAGTTGGGGGCGCCTGGGTGGCCCAGTCGGTTGAGCATCCGACTTCGGCTCAGGTCATGGTCTCGCAGTTCGTGAGTTCGAGCCCCGCTTCGGGCTCTGTGCTAACAAACAGCTCAGAGCCTGGAGCCTGCTTTGGATTCTGTGTCTCTCTCTCTCTCCCCCTCCCCTGCTTATGCTCTGCCTCTCTCTGTCTCTCAAGGATGAATAAATGTTAAAAAAAAAAGAAACATGGGGCGCCTGGGTGGCGCAGTAGGTTAAGCGTCCGACTTCAGCCAGGTCACGATCTCACGGTCCGTGAGTTCGAGCCCCGCGTCAGGCTCTGGGCCGATGGCTCGGAGCCTGGAGCCTGTTTCTGATTCTGTGTCTCCCTCTCTCTCTGCCCCTCCCCCGTTCATGCTCTGTCTCTCTCTGTCCCAAAAATAAATAAAAACGTGGGAAAAAAATTAAAAAAAAAAAAGAAACATGTACAGTTGTATATTAGTTTCCTGTTGCTGCTGTAACAAATTGCTGCAAATTTAGTGGCTTAAAACAATACCCATTTGTTCTCTTACGGGTCTGGAGGTCAGAAGTCTAAAATCAAGGTGTTGGCACAGCTCCATTCCTTCTGGAGACTTCAGGGGAGAGTCTATTTCTTGCCTTTTCCAGTTTCTAGGGGCTGCCAGCATTCCTTAGCTTGTGGCCTCCTCTTCCAGGACTCTATCCTCTGCTTCTGTCATCACATCTACTACTCAGTGTGATCTGCTTCTCTCTTATGAGGACCCTTGTGATAACATTGGGCGACCCATATAATCCAGGATAACATCCCTGTCTCAAGGTCCTTAACCACATCTGCAAAATCCTTTTTGCCATATAAGGTAACACTCACAGATTCGGGGGATTGAGACGTGGAGATCTTTGGGAGTGCGTCATTATTCAACCTACTACAGTTCGTTTAGTGTCTGTGTTTTTAATTTGTATAAGTGGCATTACCATATGGTTTTGTTTTTACTTTTTTTTTTTCAGCCAGCTCTGTTTCTAGGATCCATCCTTATTGCTGTATTTAATACAGTCTTTTACTTATAATAGTTGCATGGAATTCCATGGTAGGCATCCCTCATACGTTGCTTATCTATTCCCCACATCTATGAACAATGCTAAAGAATTATCCTCTTAAGTGGTCCCCCATGAACCTGTTCAAGGATTTCTCTGGGACAAATATCCCAGAGTGGAATTTCTGGGTCAGAAGGCTTATGCAAGCTTAACTCCGCTAAATACCACCAGATTATTTTCCCAAAGGTTTGTAACTGTTTACACTCTTAATATTACTTGAAGTTTTACCATCTCTCTCCTTTCCAACCCTTGATGTTATACAGCTTTCTAACATTTGCAATTCTAATGGGTATTAGGTGGACTTTTGGTTCTTTCTCTCTTTCTTTCCTTCTTTCTTTCTTTCTTTCTTTCTTTCTTTTCTTTCTTTTGAATGTTTATGTATTTTTGAGAGAGAGAGAGAGAAAGCACATGCGAGCAGGGGAGGGGCAGAGAGAGGATCCAAAGTGGACTCTGTGTTGACAACAGAGAGCCCAATGTGGGGCTCAAACCCACACACCGTGAGAACACGACCTGAGATGAAGTCAGACGCTTAACTGACTGAGCCACCCAGACGCCCCTGGTTATTCACAATTGCATTTTTCTAATTACCGGTGAGTTTCAGTGTTGCTTCATATTCTTGTTAGCCAACAGTGCTTCTCTCTCTCCCTGGAATGCCTGTACGTGTCTCTTGTGCATTTTTTTTTTTTTGTCATCTTTCCTGTCTTGAGTCTTGCTGATTTCTAAGATTTTACTGTATATTCTGCATAGTAATCCCATGTCCACTTTACACATTGCAAATATTTCATTTAGGCCTCCAGAGAAATAAAATTGATTTTCTTTCTTTCTTTCTTTTGTAAGTCATCTGTATGCCCAATGGGGGGCTCACACTGATGACCCCAAAATCAAGAGTCACATGCTCTATGCACTGAGCCAGCCAGGTGCCCCTATAATTGCTTTTCTTTTTAATTTAATTTTATTTTTTAATGTTCATTTATTTTTGAGAGACTTAGAGCACGAGTGGGGGAGGAGCAGAGAGAGAGAGGGAGACACAGAATCTGAAGCAGGCCCCAGGCTCTGAGCTGTCAGCACAGAGCCCCAGGCAGGGCTCAAACCCGTGAACCCCAACGTCATGACCTGAGCCCAAGTCGGACACTTAACCAACCGAGCCACCCAAGTGCCCCTATACTTGATTTTCTATCTGGCAGTTTTAATTAGCTCTTTCCTTGGTTTTCCTGGTTTTTCTACTGATTCTCTTGGGTTTTCTATAGAGATAATTATGTCTTCTGCAAATAAACAACAGTTAAGGGATGGAGGTGGGGTGTCATGATCTCATGGTCTATGAGTTCGAGCCCTGCATAGGGCTCTGTGCTGACAACTCAGAGCCTGAAGCCTGCTTCGGATTCTGTGTCTCCCTCTCTCTGATCGCGCTCTGTCTCTCTCTCTCAAAAATAAACAAACATTAAAAAAAAATAATAAGAAGAAAACAGTTACAGGGGCGTTTGGGTGGCTCAGTTGGTTAAGTGTCTGACTTCGGCCCAGGTCATGATCTCACCGTTCATGAGTTCAAGCCCAGTGTGGGACTCTGTGCTGACAGTTTGTAACCTGGAGCCTGCTTCCAATTCTGTGTCTCTGTCTCTCCCTGGCCCTCCCCAGCTCACACACACTCTGTCTCAAAAATAAACGAGCATTAAAAAAAAAAATTACATCCCTTCTCTTTCAGTCTTTACACCTTGCTGGGTTTTTTGTTATTCTTGTTTTGTTTGATTTCTTTTCTTACATTACTGTTACATCATTACAGAACTCCCAATATTATATTAACACAGTAGCAATGCCAGGGGAAACCTTGACCTGGGAAACCATCTAAAGTTTCTCCAAAGAGTAACCTTTTTTTCACCTTTTTTTTTTTTTTCTGGTGAAACAGTCTCAAACTCAGAGAAAATTTGCATGGGTAGCACCCAAAACTTTTTTTTCAACCATTTGAGAGTAAGTTGCCAATATGTTGCCCCACATCTCCCCCCAATGCTTTGATGTACATTTCCTGCTAATAAGGACATTCTCCTCCATAACCACAACACAACCATCAAAATCAGGAAAAGAATGCTGATACTTTCCTGCCATCTAACCTTCAGACCCCATTCGAGTTCCACCGCTTTCTAAATGATATCTTTTATAGCAAAAGGGTCCAGCCCAGAATCATGTGTTGTATTTAGTTGTCATGTTTCTTTAGTCTCCTTCAGTCTGGAACAATCCTTCATTCTTGAATTTCATGCCCTTGACACTTTTGAGCATTACAGGTCTGTTCTTTGCAGAATGTCCCTCAATTTGGGTTTGTCTGATGTTTCCTCGTGATTAGACCCAGGGTATCCCCGGCAGGACTGTTGGGGAAATGATGCTGTTTTCTTCCTGCCTTTTTCTATCAGGTGGTACCCATCTCCATTTGCCCTGTTACTCTGATTATTTCATTACATTAATGCCAGGTTTCTCTGCTGTAAATATCACTCTTTCCCCTTGTAATTTTTATTTTGTGTGGGGGGGAAAGTATGTTGAGATTATGTAACTATTCCATTCCTCATCAAACTTTCACTTTACTGAATTACATCAATATGGACTCATACTTTTCTATTATATTCAGTGGATTATTACCCAATTACCAATATGGTTCATTCTTGTACTCAGGTTGACTCTGGTTTGGTCAGCTGAGGTCCTTTCAAGTTGTCTTCTGTATCCTTTCACCTTGACTGCATCCTTTTAGCATTTGTCTTTTTTTTTTTTTTTTTTTTTTTTTTTTAAGCATTTCTTTTCTTCCTAGCATAGCAACAAGTTTCAGGGTCAAACTCTGTTTTCCCGACATCAGCTCTGGAATCAGCCATTTCTCCAAGGATCTCTGGTCCCTTTTATTGGAGTATGTTATTTAGAAGCCAAGAGCTGACCCAAGTGAGTTGAAAGCTTATGTCCACATGACAACCTGCACATGGGTGCTTATCGTAGCTTTATTCATAACTGCCCAAACTTGGAAACAAGCAAGATATCTTTTGATAGCCGAGTGGATAAATAAACTGGCATGGCCATACACTAGAATATTATTTAGTGATAAAAAGAAATGAGCTATTAAGCCACAAAAAGGAATCTCAAATACATATTGCTAAGTGAAAGAAGCCCATCTCAAAAGGCTATATACTATATGATTTCAACTCTATGACATTCTGATAAAGGCAAGAGCTTGCAGGAAGAAAAGTTGCCAGGAGCTGGGGGAGTGGGGGGGACAAACAGGCGGAGCACAGAGAAGTTTTAGGGAACTGAAGCTGTCCGTATGATAAGTAATAGTGAATACATGACATTGTGCATTTCAAAACACCCATAGAACCGTCCAACAGTGATCCCTAATGTAAACTATGGACATTAGTTAAAGAATAATGTGTCAACATTAGTTCATCAGTTGTAATAAATGTATCACACCAGTACACGACGTTAACAATAAGGGAAATACTAGGGCCCCTGGGTGGCTCAGTTTGTTAGGCATCTGACTTTGGCTCAGATCATGATCTCTTGGTTCATGAGTTTGAGCCCTGCATCAGGCTGTCTGCTCTCAGCATACAGCCTGCTTTGGATCTTCTGTCTCCCTCTCTCTCTCCCCCTTCCCAGCTTGTTCTTTCTGTCTCTCAAAATAAATAAATAAACTCAGAAAAAAAGTACGGGAAATACTCTCCCTCTTAGTGTGGCAGAGGGAAAGTATTTGGAAACCTCTGTATTTTCTCTTCAATTTTTTCTATAAATCTAAAAATGCTCTAAAAAAAAAAGTAAAGCCTATTTTTTTTATTTTTTTTAACGTTTATTTATTTTTGAAACAGAGAGAGACAGAGCATGAACGGGGGAGGGGCAGAGAGAGAGGGAGACACAGAACTGGAAGCAGGCTCCAGGCTCTGAGCCATCAGCCCAGAGCCCGACGCGGGGCTCAAACTCACGGACTATGAGATCGTGACCTGAGCTGAAGTCGGACGCTAAACCGACTGAGCCACCCAGGTGCCCCAAGTAAAGCCTATTAAAACAACGAAAACAGAAACCAAGAGCTAGCACTAGCTGCGTTCATGGCTATTAGGGTATTGGTGGCCCCAGTTGTTCTCAGTGAACAGAGCTAGGGAAAACAGTCTACACACACAAATATAATCTATACCCACACGCACGCACGAACCCACCACATTTACATCTATATTTCTATATCTAAACATACTGAAAACCATGAATTCAAGACTAGCCTTTAAAAATCACATCATTTACCTGCTTTAAAATACTTCGAAGTTTTTCTGCTGTCCTTAGAAAACATCTTAGGAACTTCCCAAGTTAATGTGGACTCTCCTCTCTCTGCCAGACTCCAATTAATGAATTGAGGTGGAGGGGCACCTGGATGGCTCGGCCAGTTGAGCATCTGACTTCAGCTCAGGTCATGACCTCATAGTTCCTTCATGAGTTTCAGCCCTACATTGGGCTCACTGATATCAGCACAGAGCCTGCTTCAGATCCTCTGTCCCCCTCTCTATCTGCCCTTCCCCCACTCATTCTCTCTCCCTCTCTCTCTCTCTCTCCCTCTCTCTCTCTCTCTCTGTCCCTCTCTCTCTCAAAAAATAAACAAACAAAAATGAATTGAGATGGAAAATTTAGCAACAAAAAAGACAGAGATCAGCCAAAGTTCATTTGTTTTAAAATTCATATACCCAGGGGTGCCTGGGTGGCTCAGTTGGTTAAGCGTCCCACTTGGGCTCAGATCACGATCTCACGGTTTGTGGGTTTGAGCTCCGCATCGGACTCTGTGCTGGCAGTTCAGAGCCTGGATCCTGCTTCAGATTCCGTGTCTCCCTCTCTCTCTGCCCTGCTCACACTCTGTCTCTGTCTCTCAAAAATAAATGAATGTAAAAAATAAAAATAAAATTCATATACCTGTTAATAATCAGACATAACCTGGGGCACCTGGGTGACTCAGTTGGTTAAGCCTCCAACTTTGGCTCAGGTCGTGATCCCATGGCTCATGGATTTGAGCCCCGCTTTGGGCTCTGTGCTGACAGCTCAGAGCCTGGAGACTATTTCAGATTCTCTCTCCCTCCCTCTCTCTCTGCCCCTCCCCACTTCTGCTCAGGCACTCACTCTCTCTCTCTCTCTCAAAAATAAACAAACATTAAACATTTTAAAAAAAATAATCAGATACGGGGTGCCTTGGTGGCTCAGTCAGTTAAGTGTCTGACTTCGGCTCAGGTCATGATCTCAGAGTTTGTGGGTTTGGGCCTCGTGTCAGGCTCTGTGCTGACAGCTCAGAGTCTGGAGCCTGCTTCAGATTCTGTGTCTCCCTCTCTCTCTGCTCCTTTGCTGTTCACACTCTGTCTCTCTCAAAAATAAATAAACATTAAAAAATTAAAAAAAATAATCAGATATAACATAATCTAGTGTACTTTCTTTAACCTTCTGCTGGTGAGGTTTATTCTCTCATTTCAAATATTTGAGACTCGTTTGTCTTAAAAGAGGTGGCAAAGACAGGTTCGTTTATAGTCAGGTTCTGTGGAGGTGGCCTGATAACTGTTTCCTTAGAAGAAAGGTGTCAGTATTCCTTTATAGACTCTTTCCCAGTGTACAAATCATAAACTTCACTCTACAATCCAGCTAGACTTGGAGGGAAATAAGGAAATACGGAACAATTTTAGAAATCCAGCACCCCTAAATCAAGCACCCCTAAAATCAACCATTTTAAAGTGAGCAATTCAGTGGCATTTAGTATATTCACAGTGTTGTGTAATTACCATCTCTGCGTGGTTCCAAAACATTTTCATCACCTCAAAAGGAAACCTCATACCCATTAAGCAGTTACTCTTCATTCTTCCCTCCCCACAATCCCTGGCAACCACCAATTTGCTTTTTGTCTCCCTATTCCAGATATCTCATACAAATGGAATCACATATGTGTTGCTTACCATGTCCAGCTTCTTCCATCATGTTCCCAAGTTTCATCCATATTGTAGCCTATATAAGCACTCCATTCCTATTTATAGCCGTATACTAGTCCCCTGTGTGGATGGACCACATTTTGTTTATCCGTTTATCCATTGATGGACATTTGAGTTTTCTCCCACCTTGTGGCTATTATGAATGGTGCTGCTATGAACGTGCATTTCCAGTTACTTGTTTGAGTACTTGTCTTTTGGGTATATATCTGGGACTGTACTGAAAACAATAAAATGGGACCTCTAGGGAAAAAAAAGAATTATCTTGAGTTCTGGCCCACTAAGAATTCTTTTAGTTCATTCGTTTGTTCGTTCGTTTGTTTTAGAATGTGGCTAAGTATTCGTTAATTGGTTGGCATATGTTTTCTGCCATTTCTAAGGAGTTGCGCGTTCGAAGGTCAGTTCTATGTGTTGACCCGGCTAAACTACAGTCCCCAAACGCTAAGGTAGGTGTTGCTGTGAAGGTGTTTTGTAGATGTGATTAAAATCCACCATCAGTGAACTTTAAAGGAGATTATCCTGGATCAGCTGGGGAGCCTGATTGGATCAGCTGAAAGGCCTTCAGCGCACAGCTGGGACTTCCTTGATGAACAAGAGGTCCCACCTGTGGGCAGCAGCGCTGTCTCGGCCTGACAGCTGCAGCCAGCCCTTCCTAATGGCAGCCAGCTCTGCCCCAGGGGGTTTGAAGACTGCTGTGGGAAGCCCCCCCAATCGTGGGATCCAGACCCTTGCAATAAATCACTTAATATCTATCTCCTGCTGGTTCTATTTCTCTGGTCGAACCCTGACTGATGCGGGTTTTGGTACCTGGAAATGGCTGCTATTATAACAAACACCTAAAAATGTGGGAGTGGCTTTGGAATTAGGTAATGGATAGAGTCTGGAATAACTTTGGAGGATGATAGGAAAAGCCTCGTTTGCCTTGAATAATAGACTGTTAGTAGTAGAAACAGGAATGTTACAACTTGCTAGCCAGGGCCTGGAGGGAGGCGAGGAAGCATGGTAGAGAATACCTAAATCACCACAAACAGACTGTTGGTAGAAATATGGACAATTAAGGTCCTGCTGGCATTGAGGGCTCAAAAGGAAATGGATAATATGTTATTGGAAGATGGAGGAAAGGGGATTTTTTTAATACAGTAGCAGAAAGCTTAGCAGAATTGTGTCTTACAGTTCTATGAAAAGCAGCGTTTGTGAGGATAAACGGGGGTATTTATCTGTGTTGCCAGTGTTGAAGGTATGGCTTGATTTTTTTTTTTTCCTGAGAGGAACAAAAGAGGCAAAAAGGCACCAGAACTTGGTATTTTAGAAATTCTCAGCCTACCCAGATTGCAAACAATGCTAAAATTAGGCCATTCGCTGTCAGGAAAGTGTGCTCTGAGGAGAAATCCGAGGATGTACCTGGACAATCTTTTGCTAGTGCCTAGGAAGGATCAAAGGTCAGAGTATTCAATCGCACAAAGGCCCCTTTGGAGAGATTAGCCATGTGACTTGTGGATTTCCTCAGCCACCTCGGCAGAAACCAAGCAGAGAAATGGGAGTGTCTAGAAAGATCTGTGGAGGTGTCTAACGGAGTGAATCTCACAGCCATACACAGGAGACCCACATGGCTCTTGAGAATGTCTTGCAAACAAAGACACTGCCACCTTGTAGTGAAAGAGGCAGAGAGAGGGTACGATGGAAGAAAGCTCTCTGACCCCCCCCACCCCCCACCCCGAACTGTACGGCCAGGAAACGATCAGCTGAAAACACACAAGAAGGAAAGGGGGCCTTCAAGGTCAGGCAGTGAGGCTGGAAAGTAGGGCCAGGAGCCACAGAGGATTACTCCCAGGCCTTGAAACCTTATGTTGTTTTCCCAGGTGGATTTTCAATTTGCTTCACAACTTCCTTTTTTCTTTCCATTTCTACCTTTCTGAATGGGAATGTCTGTAGCTGTTATCCTCTGCCCATCCCGCTGTTGTGTTTTAGGAACAGGTAGCTTGTTTTCTAGTGTCACAAGTCTGTGGATGGAGAGGAGATTCTCCCCAAGATCAGTTTCACCCAGAGCCTCCCTCACCTATACCTAATTTAGATGATTTCAGTGATGAATTTGAGATTTTCGGGCTGATGACATCTAGATGAGAATTTGCTCTTCAGCTGACGCTGCAGTGGGTTGAGATTTGGGGGAACCCTGAAACGGGGTGAATATATTTTGCGTATGAGACCAACATGAATCTTTGGAGGCCAGAGGGCAGACTGTGGTAAGCATAATAATGCCTTCCCTTGTTTGCATCCCAATCCCCAGAACCTGTGAGTACTTCCTTATGTGGCAAACGGGATGTTAATGATGTGAGTAAATTAAGGATTTTGAGATGGAGAGATTATGCTAGATTATCTGGGTGCACCCAGTGTAATAACAAGGATCCTTATAAGAGGGAAGCAGGAGGCTTGGAGAGGGAGAGAACATGATAAGCAGAGCAGAAATCAGAGATGAGATTGCTGGCTTTGAAGATGGAAGAAGGCCACAGGCCGCTGAGCGTGGGCAGTCTTCAGAAGCTGAAAAGGCTTCTCTAAAGCTGCCAGCAGGAACACAGATCTGTCATCCCATTTTATTTTTTTTAATTTTTAAAAATGTTTTATTTATTTTGAGAGAGAAAGAAAGTGTGTGTGTGTGTGTGTGTGTGTGTGTGTGTGTATGCCTGCGTGTGTGCGTGCAGGGGGAGAGAGAGGGAGGGAGAAAGAATCCCGAGCAGGCTCTGCCCTGTCAGTGCAGAGCCCGACCCGGGCTTGAACCCATGAACCATGAGATCGTGACCTGAGCCAAAATTAAGAGGTGGATGCTCAACTGACCGAGCCACCTAGGTGCCCCCTTTTGAATTTTTTAAAATGTTTGTTTATTTATTTATTTATTTATTTAGAGAGGGGGGGGAGAGGCAGAGAGAGGGAGAGACAGAGAATCCCACATAGGCTCTGCACTGTCAGTACAGAGCCTAACTGGGGACTCAGTCCCATGAACCCCGAGATCATGACCTGAGCCGAAGTCAGATACTTAACCAAATGAGCTGCCTACGCACCTCGAAATGCAGATTCTTAATCACTATGCTCTCAGTTAAAATAAAAATTGGACTTTTCACATTCTTTCATTAGTTTAAAAAATATTTGCTGCGGGATTACTAAACACGCGTAAGCATCAAAACAACTTTTATGCATTTGTCAACATCTGTTAATTGGTGGGAAGGGAAGTGCATGGGGGACGAGAGCAGCCTGTCAGCCCCAAGAGCTCAGCGTTTGGGACATTTGTTGGTACGTCTCAGAGAGGGAATGGGAAATGTCAATTAGTCTGTTAGGGCTGGTGAAGTGGGCATCTTCTGTGAAAGGAAGAGAAAGCAGAACCAAAGAAAGTCCCAGAAGTCAGCATGCAATCGCTATTAGGCCATGGAAGCCATAAGACAACTGAGACCAGAAGTAAGAAGGAAGTAGGAGTTAGCAAAAGCCAGGGTGGAGGATGAGGTCATTTGCTCATTGTGACAGGAGCAATGGAAGAAGTAGGGACCCTGCGTCGGGGAGCAGTGAGCTCCTGCTGCGGAGGGGCCTGTCACTTCTGTTCGGTGAGGCCTGCGGGGCTACGGAGTCTATTCTTCCTGGGAGGCCGGGTCACCCAGCTGTTTCTGGGTTCCTGTGAAGCCACTGCCACTCGGCCCCAGGCAGCGGCAATTCTCATTCCCCTCGTTCCCATGTGTAAGCCCACAATTCACCCCCCCTTGCCTGAGATATTTGATTAGTCTTTGTTCCTTGCGACCCAGATAACCGAACTCCTCCTTCCCACGGCAAGTGGCCCCTGAGGAATTATCCCTGCTGCAGTCATGGGCACCTCCCTGGGCCCCGGGACACGCGCCCACCACATCCGGTTCCCTCTAGGAACTACTAAATAAATGCGGCCACATCCTTGCTTCTGAGATGACCTTCTAATAGATGTCATGGATCTATCTCCCTGCTTCCAACAAGCTGAGTACAATAAAATCAATGTGGTATAAGCTTTCTTAATTACAGCGAAATCCCAGCCCTGTCTTCCGGAGGTTAACATCTGATCTCCTTGGTTAGAATTGGATTTGGAGTTTCCCTAAAACTCTTCAATCACAGCCAAGTCCGAGTTTGTGTCACTTCAATAGGTGGTTGGGCCTACTCATGACAACCTGTTTCTTTCCAGTTCTCCCCAGCATTTAAACGCGTTCACGTCTTTACCACAATCCAAGATTTTAAAAAAATACGTTTTATGTGACAAGCCGATACACATGTATATAAATACATTGAAAAGTTTCACCCCATCCTAACACCCATTCATTTCCTTTTAAAATGTTGGTCTTGGGCTGGGCAGCTCAGTGGGTTAAGCATCCAAATTCAGCTCAAGTCATGATCTCATGGTTCACGAGTTCGAGTCCCACATCAGGCTCTCTGCTGTCAGCGCAGAGCCCACTTTGGATCCTCTGTTCCCATCTCTCTCTGCCCCTCCCCTGCTCACGCCTGCTTTCTCTCTCTCTTTCTCTCTCAAAAATAAACATTTTTTTTTAATGTTGGTCTTGACCCAGCAGTTTATATCACAATGTTTCACGATGCACGGTTTGAAAATTACGGGTGTCGTTTCTCCTCTCTTCAAAATTTCACTTCTCAGACGCAGGTCTTTCTTTGCTCTGGTTCTTTCTGGTCTTTCTTCCAATATCTGGAGAGAGTGGTCGGCTCTCCACTTTCTCATCTTGAAGTCACTCATCAGTCGGCCACGTTTTGTCTCTGGCACCCCCCCTGCCCTGAAGCAGCCCTCCCTGAGGTCTCTAACAGCTTCCTTGTTGATAGAGCCCAGATTTTCGAACTGTTGTCTAACCCTGGATTCCCAGAATCCTCTGGTGCTGCCAGCCGCTTCCTCCTAAAAGCCTTCTCTTGCCTTGGCTTCCTGAGGCCGCATTCTCCTAGTTGTCCTCCTCCATCTCTGCCGGTTCGTTGTCAAGATTCTCTTCCACTGCTACTCTAGGAGTCTCCTCGAGGCCCTTCTCTGTTGTCACTTTATATACTGTTCTTAGGTAGTTTCATGCTTTCTCATGTGGGATACCAGGGAGGTCTCATGCCCTTCTCTTCGACTCAATCTCTCTTCTTTGTATCCAGTACAAAACATAAGCCACAGATGTGAAAGTAGCCAAACTTAAAATCGTGCTCACTTGAAATCCTGAACATTGAAATCCAAAGCTTTGGTCTGCTTTTCTGCAGTGATACGTCTCCTCCAAGGTAGTAAGTTGCAAATGAACCTCAGCGGCTACTCCGCATCAGATGATTAGCCCAAGCCCATCAGTAGCTTTCCCTGGCAACTGTTACTGCTCCAGGATTGGGCACGCCAATGACCTCAGCCACACAATCTAAAGGAAAGGACTGTATCTCATACTGGGCAAGAGGCTTTTCTCTTTCCTCCACTGGATGTGAGGAGAGAAGCATCACCAGGTAGCTACTGGCAGCCATCTTGGGACCATGAAGAGACAGGACAAAGCTTCAAGGAGGAAGGCTGAGTAGAACTTTGGACAGAACTTGGGTCCTTGATGGTATCTTTGAACTGCTGAATCAACCAACCTCAGAGCCTGCCTACCTCTGGCTCCTTGTTACGCTAGCTATTTCTTTCTTTTTTCTTAAAAAAATGAGATATTATGTTACTTGTAGCAGAATGCATCCTGATAGATTCAGTATTTCAAAACATCCCATCACACCTGAACTCTAGACCTGTGGATCCAACTGCCTGCCAACTCTTCCTCTTGGCTGTTCCATAGCATCTCACACTCAGTCAGCCTAAAACTGACTGTCATCTGGGCTCCCACCTCCCCCTCTTCTAATCTTCCCTGTTTCTGTGAAAGACCCACCATCTGCCTGATTTAAGCCAAAACCTTGGGTCCTCTTTGCTATTTATTTCCCGTTCACCCACAGTGTCAATCTCTCCTTGGGTATTCCAGAATCCACCCCCTGAATACTTCTCAAACCCACCCCCTTCTCTGCTCACTGTCACCTCTGGTGCGTTTCACTGCAACAGGCTCTGACCTGGTTCTCCACCTCCTTCTAGTGGTTTCTGCACACTACAGCAAGAGGGATCTTCTAAAAATGCAGATCTGAATACTTCACCTCCTGCTGAAACCCACTTTCTGTCCCTTTTCCTCAGGACATATTCCGAATGCCTCAATATGGCACATAAGGTCCTCTGAGACCCAGCTCTCATTTCATCTTTCCAACCTCAGCACTATTCCTCCTTCCAACCCTTCATTCCAGAATTACAGAACTAGTATAGTTCTGTACTCTCTTACCTCCTGGCTGACTTGCCTACCTGGAAAATTCTTCTCCTCTCCCTGCTTTAGCTGAACAACTCCTGCTTGCTCTTCAGTGCTCGGCGTGATGGCGTCACTTTTGGGAAACCGTGGCTGGGAACCCCAAGGCTGGGTGAGATGCTCTTCTTCATGTTCCCACAATGTCATCTTCTTTCCCAGTCATAGTACTCTTCACAAGGTTGGAACTATCTGCTTGTTGGTTTCTCTCCCCCACCCCAGACGACCAGCTCCTTGAGAGCAAGGACTCTGGCTTATTCCTTGGCATGTAGCACTATAATTGAGTGAAAAGGATTATTTTAAACTCAGAAGTGGATTTTGACTTGAAAGTGAGGGCAGGGTGGAGTAGAGTCGGAGGGCAATGTAGAAACAGGCGTTTTCAAGTGGAGGGCGTGGCTAATGTGTTGAGTAGGTTTAGGTGGGTGGCAGGGCCAGGCCAGTGGCAAGAGACCACTGAGGGAGATGATGTAACTCAGGCAAACGATAACAGTGGCCTGGACTAGGGAATGGGGAGAATGAAATAGACTTGAAAGAGTTAAGAAGTGGCATGAACAGAATTGGGGAGTAGGTGAGGAAAAGAAAGGGGCAGAAGATGAGGTGAGTTCTAATATGGCAGCAGCGGTTCTTGGTGGTGCCTTCTTCTAGAGTGGGGAACCCAGAAGGAAGAACATGATTGCAGATGGTGGAGAGGGAAATGAGGAGCTCTGTTTCGGACATGTTGAGTTTGAGGGGTCTAGGGCACACCCAGAAAGCACTTGGACATTCAGGGCTGTAGATGGCAGACAGAAGCCGAGAAGGAGCGGACGTAGAACTAGAAGTACAGATAGGACCATAGATGCCAACATACGGGATTCAGAAAAGAAATGACCAGAGACAAGGGGAAAATACTGTTACGCCCCCTCCCCACAGGCACCCTCACTTCCACAGACACAAATGCACTGGCGAGGTTTCTCTTGACAGCAGTTTTATTTGATTCAAAAGCGAAACTCAGACCCCGGCCCAGTCCACTGGTCATGGGATAATGGTAGGAGTAGACTCGATCGGGGGATTGCTGGCCTCTGACTAGGACGCAATAAGGGGCACATATAGGTCATATATATGTATGTCAGGGCAGGGAGAGGGCTGGCTGGGTAGCACTTGGCCACAGGCCAGGGAAGGGGTGACTTGTGCCATCCCCTAGACACATGCAGAATGAGAGAGGACTAATTCAGTACTGGTGTTAGGGTCTGGGACTTAGAGTAGGCCTAGGGCAGGGTCAGGAAACTCTGGACCAATGGGTTCAGTAGCTGTGAGTCGAAGACTTGTCCAGCTCACTGCGCTGCTCCTTCTGGGACTCAGTCACCACCTGCTGGGGGCAAGGCATGTGAAGGGCACAAACCATTAAGCACCACACTCTTTCAATCTCTTTTGGAGTATGGTGTCTCCTTCTCCAGCAAAACCAGCTGAGGCTCCAGACTGTCCATCCACGTTCTCTATCTCCTTGTCTCTCTGCCACCCCAAGGACCACTAACCTACAATACTCTAAGATGCAGCCAGGCTGGCGCTCAGAAATAATATGTGCCATGATGGGATCCTGGGCTCAAGTGGCCCATCTCACCTCCCCATCCTGAGTCTCAATGGTCTTGATCAGAACCATCTTCCTGCTGTGGATGTCCTGGGGAGGCTCCACCTCAGGCACTGGAAAAAGTAGGATGAGGAGTGGAAGAGAGGAGGCTTGGGGTTTCTCTCCTCTTAAGCCCTCACTCCCATCTGTGGGGGGAGGGGAGTGGCAGGACATGAGGAGTAGGGTAGCATGTAGACCAGGACTCAAGTAGTTCGTGGACAGAATCGATCCCTGAGCAGGGCCATAGCAAGAGTCTGGCCAGGGCAGAAGTGGACAAGGGGACAGGTAGATTGGAAGCCAGGCATGGGAGGAGACTCACCAGTCGTCTTTATACTTAAGGATGCAAAAGAATGGACTGGCACGGAAATCCTGGGAGCGAAGCCAAGTGGTCGGTTACTCAGCCCAAGCCCCTCCCCTTCCCTGAACACACCCAATCCCGACCGTCCCCTACACTCCCACCTTCCAGCAGCTTTGCCCCCCACCTGCTCTCTTCGCCCTCCAGCAGCTTCCGGTAGGTGGCGATCTCGATATCCAGGGCCATCTTGACATTAAGGAGCTCCTGGTACTCGCGCAGGTGCCGTGCCATCTCCTCCTTCAGCTGGCGCAGCTCCTCCTCGAGCCTCGCGGCGCCCGCCTGGTACCCGCCCGCCTCCAGAGCAAATTGCTCCTCCAGCTCCCGCAGCTGTCTGAGCAGCGCCTCGTTCTGGGGGGACCAGAGGGTCACCATTGGGGTAACAGCCTTCATCCTCCACCCACCCTACCCCTGCCCCCCCCCCCCCCGGGCCTGGGCGCGAAGCCTGGTACTCACCGTACCGCGGAGTCCGTCCACTTCGCATGTCAGGCTCTGTATCTGGCGTCGGGACTCATTCATCTCCTGCTTGGCTTGACGCAGGGCCTCGTGATTCCGGTTGGCGGCGTCGGACAGGTCCGCGTACTACCGCGCGCGAGGCAGTGCCGCTGTGAGCTGACGGGACGCGCCCTCCCCTTAGCGCCCAGCCTCCCGACTCTCCCTAACCCTCCCGGGCTTTCGCACTTTGGACTTGTACCACTCCTCTGCCTCTTGCAGGTTCTTCGCCGCGATGCTTTCGTACTGCGCGCGGATGTCCCTCAGCGCCGCCGTCAGCTCAGGCTTCACGGTGGCCTCCACCTCGACCTGCTGCACCTGCTGGCTCTCCACGCTTACCTGCAGGTCTCGAAGCTCCTGCCGCCCAGGACAACAAGTTGTCGAGGTTGCCGCGCGGATCCCACGCGGGCCGCGCAGTTCCGCGCACAGAAAGAGAAGAAACACTCGAATGAACAGAAGGGGGCGCCAGGGAGTGCAGCGCGCATATGACGGTGCGGTCTGCGCCCTGGCCGGCTCCAAGCCAGCGGCCAAGTTTTATGGGGTGCAGCTCCGCTGCTCGCCACCAGGTGGCGCAGGGGTGGGAGTCAAACCACCTGTAGAAAGGGGGTTGAGGGGCTGCGTCTGCCCAGCGAATCTCACTACTCTTCCCCAGGCAATTCCTCCTCCCCATTCGCCAGTCTTCTGAACCAGCTCCTGCCTTCCAGCTCCAACGAGACCGCCTGCTACCTTCGAAGCCTCCCCTGACAGTCGGATCCACCTACCTCCTCGTGCAGCTTCTTGAGGAACTCAATCTCATCCATTAGAGACTCAATCTTGCGCTCCAGTTCCAGGCGGGACAGGGTGGCGTCGTCCACATCCTTAGTGGGGGTGGAAATGAGGGTTCAAGAGCCGGGAGGGGCTGCTCAGGCTGAGAAAGGGCCAGGACCTCCCTGCCTGTCTCTAGAGGTTTCTGGTCGCCTCCTCGCGCCCACAGATGCCACCCTAGTACAAAGGCGAGGGCAGAGGTGGGGAGTCGGAGTTGACATGGGGCCCGGGCTCACCTTGCGGAAGAGCACGAGGTTGTGCTCCGCATCCTCCCGCTTGCGCGTCTCCTCCTCTAACCTGGCAAGAAGAGTGGGCAGAAGCTGAATTGTAGGGTCACCGCGCACCCCAGGGTCTGGGCTAGAGGCTGGTTACTGTCCAAGACTCTGAAGAGGGGTCTTCATGCTGACAGATGGACTTGCCCACTATCTAACGGACTGAGATGGTTAGATATAGTAACTCCCCCCTCCCCTCCCCAGAGAGTCAGCAAAGTGGTAGAGGGAAGGCAGGGGTCTTAGAGCCCACAGGCGAGCATGCTGCCTGTACACTCTGGGGTGGATAAGGGGAGCCACGCCCTTCGGCGGCCGGTGGGGAAGGGAGCAGAGCGAGGAGCAGCCGCCTCGACGGCCGCCGCCCAGCCCCGGTCCTGCCCCCTGACCTCTGCTTCAGCGCCGCCAGGTCCTCCGCCAGCCCGTCGCGCTCCACCTGCACCCGGTCGCGCTCGCGGCCCAACAGCTCTAGCTCCCTCCGCAGCTCGCGCAGCTCCTGCTGGCACAGCTGGTCGGCGCGCGCCGGCTCCTGGCCCCGGGCCTGGCTCAGCTCCCCGCGCAAGGCCGCGTTCTGCTGCTCCAGGAAGCGCACCTTCTCAATGAAGTTGGCGAAGCGGTCGTTGAGCTCCTGCAGCTCCTGCTTCTCGTTGCTGCGCGTGGCCAGGAACTCTTGGTTGAGGGCCTCGGCCATGGAGAAGTCGAGGCGCTCCGAGGGCAGGCGCAGGAGGGCGCCCGCGCCCGCCCGGGGGCCGCGGAAGCTGCCCAGGCGCACGGAGGAGCCAGGGGATGCCGAGCCCAGCAAGCGACTGCTCGAGAAGCGGGAGCTGGACGCATAGGAGTAGGACCCAGGGGACAGTGAGGGCGGTGGCCCGAAGGTGCGGCGGTATGAGGTGGAACTGACGCTGGCTCGGAGGCCCGACGGGTGGCTCATGGTGGCCGAGGATGGGCAGTCACCGCTGGCAAATCTGGTCCGGGAGCGGGGAAGGAGCCGCAGACCGCTGCGAGGCGGCTTTATAGCCCTGCGGGCACAGGGGGGGCACGGGCAGCTCCTCCCACTGGCCTGACGGCGGGGCTATGTGGGGAGGGGGATGCCCCACCCCTGCGGAGCTGCAGGAGCGCCGCACCCTCGCTCCTAGGTTTGCTGGCGCCCTGCCTAGTTGATTCCCCCTGTTGCAAGCGGGGAAGGAAGCAGGCCTGGCGACCACTGGCAGGCCTGGGCTGGGGGTCAGCACCCTCCAGCAAGCATCCGGAGCTGGAGCCTTGGGTGGGAGGGCCTGACTGGAGCTGGGGTTCCTGCCTGAGAGAGCTATCGAAAATCGGAGATCTGCAAATGTAGAATCATCACATTGTCCACCTGAAATTAACGTTATGTCAGTTAAACCTCAGTTAAAAAAAAAAAATGGGGGGATAGGAGGACTGGAAGTTAAAGGGCAGGCTTCTGGCATATGAGTGGGGAGGAGATGGCTCAGGTAGATGGTGAGTTGGTCTGGCTTGGGCCCCAGGGCCTGTGCCTCCACTTGTCCCCTGAAGACTAGGCTCTGCTTTTACCTGCTGTCAGCTACCCCTCTGCTACCACGCCCAGGGAGAAATGGGGGACAGGAGGGCAGGGGGAGCTGAGGGGGGTGGGAAGGGCTCATCCCTCCGTAGTCCCCAGGGCCCTGTGGAGGGCTGCTGCCTGGCGCCAGCTCTGCCGCTAATGGACTGGCCACTTCCCCTCCCCCTCCTCTGGACACTTGGCCAGGGGGTTGCCTGCTGATGGCTCAGCCTTAAAGACACAGCTCCCAAACTTGGACCTACACCAGGCCCCAACAGGGTGGGCACAGCAGAGGGGGTTGAGGGTGGCTGGGCCCAACTCTGGGTCCCACTCAGTCTGTGTCCTGCCAGAGGCTGAGCTGAGGGAGCTAGTTGTATGCTGTCTGGCTTTACTGGATTCTCCCTTCCCCCAACCAACTGCTGTTCAGTCATGGGCCTTACGGGAACCAAAGCAATTCCTGAGGTAGGAAGGGGAGGGGGCTGAGGGGCCGCAGCTGCTGCCAAGGCTGAAATGAATGGACTGGCAGGAACCGGTTACCAGTATCGAGGAGTTGCAGGTACCCAGGGATGGGTGGGGCTGGATGGGGAAGAGATGCGGAAAGAGAAAGTACTCATCCCTAGTGGTCCAGGGACTGAAAGAGGAGAGAGAACGTCCCAAAGCAGATCTACAAGCCTGTGCACACACACAGATGCATATGCACGCTAGCCACATTACCTATGTACACACACATTACACACACACAACCACACATCCCTTCCTGCCCTCCCCCACCCCCGTTATCGTGAAGGCTGATGTCTGGCCTTTGCATGTCTGCGGCTTCCAGAACTCAGGCACAGGCCGCCCCGGAGTGGATAGAGGCAGCTCAGATGGTCTGCAGGAGCCAGGGTGCTGAGGCCTGATGGGTTTGCCAAGAGCCATGGGGCTGCTGCTGCCGGGGACTCCAGGGCTTTCCAGCACGGACAGGTCCACCTCGACTGGCCCTGAGGATAAGAGCTGGGCATCTGGGGAAGCAGGTTTGGGACTCCAGGCTGACTCTCTGGCAGTGGGGGATGAGGAGGGCGGCTCCTTGGCCAGCCAGCTCCTCGGCATTGCAGGGGAGAGGAGCCGCCCCTCCTTTGTGTGTCCTCTGAGATGGGCCAACGCCCGCCTGCTCACAACCCTACCGCCTTCCTTCGTCTCCTCTCCAGGCCCCTCCTTCCTTCCGGGCCATTAGTCTCTCCCTGCACAGCTGCCAGGTCCTTCTCCTTGATGGGTCTGGTTTGGTTGCCAGGGGAATGGGAAGAGGGAGGATGCGAGAGAGGGGACAGGATGGATAAACCTGGGCCTGTCCCCTCTGACTTCTAGGAGTGGGGTGGGGTGGGGTCCAGCCTGGGCTGGGGGTGGGGGCTTGGTAGCTATGTGTGGGGTGGGGGAGGGGGTGATGTAGAAGCTTTGGTGTTTTCTGCTGCAACCCTAGGCTCTGAGCCCCAGCTGCCATTGGCCTGGAGTCCCACCAACTCCAGCCTAGGCCCTGCCCTGTCTCTGCCTGCTGTACCTAGGGAGCAAACTGGGAGTCTAAGCTGGCCCTTTATAGGGAGCTGCTGGTAGGTCTGGGCCTTTGAGAGTAGAGCAGAGGCCCCTTGGGCTGGGCCCAGGGAGTTCCAAGGGGAGTTCCCACCCCTTTGTTGCTTAAGCTCCCAGCTCACCACTCAGATGCCTCAGAGGAAAAGGGACCAGGACCTCCTCAGCAGGGCTCTGGGAGCTGTGGAGGGAGTAAGGAAGGCCAGGGCCTGGGTGGGGGAACTAGGCCTGCAGGCAAGTCAGAGGAGATCCCTCCCCCTTTTTTACCCCTTACTCCTCCCCCCTTACGCCAGGGGGCGCCTGTGTGGCTTAGTTGATTAAGCATCTGACTTTTGATTTTGGCTCAGGTCATGATCTCATGGTCATGAGATGGAGCCTTACAATGAGCTCCGCATTGGGCTCTGCAATTCTCTCTCCCCCTCTCCCTCTGCCCACCCCTGCAACCCCCCACCATACTTGAAAGAAAGAAAGAAAGAAAGAAAGAAAGAAAGAAAGAAAGAAAGAACAAGCCAGCCCTGGGAGATCTTGAGGCCAGAAGAAAGGTAGGAAAGGGTCACCATTAAGAGCCAGGGTTCTGGGAGCGCCTGGGTGATTCATCAGTTAAGTGATCGACTCTTGGTCATGATCTCGTGGTTTCATGGGCTCGAGCTTCAAGTCGGGCTCAGCGCTGGCAGCACAGAACCTGCTTGGGATTCTCTCTCTCTTCTCCTTTCTCTCTGCCCCTCCCCCACTCTCACTGTCTCTGTCTCTCTAAAATAAATACACTTTACAAAAATTTGAAAAAAGAGCCAGGGCTCTGGCATCCAGCTGCCCAGCTTCCCATCTGACTCCAACATTCTGTGTTGTATGAATTTAGGCCTGTTACAATGTCCTTCCATGTCCCCTAGTAAAACGCGGACAATTGTAACTTCTACTGCATATTGCTGTTGGGAGGATTAAACACTTAGGATAATAGAATAATGGATGAAATGTAAGTTAGTTTTATGATTATCACGGATCTCTCAAATGATCTTGTCAGCTGCCAAATGCAGTGAGGTTCTGGATTTCTTTTGGATTGTCCCTACTAGTGGCTGAGAGCAGTTCTGGTCCCAGAGTGGAAGGAGCCAAGTACCTCCTTGCTGATCTCTTCTCAATGTCAGGGACTCTGGACAGACCTGGGTTTGATCATGGCCTCCTCAAATTAATTAGCTGTGTGCTTTTGAGTTTGGGTGAGTGATTTCACCTCTACCCACTCCATTTTCTTTACCCATAAATGGGGACAATAAGAATTGTACCTACCGCATAGAGTTGGAGGATAAACTGAGTTAAATATGTGAAGCACTTAGCACTTGGCACAGAATATGTGCTGTGTACGTAGTAGTCAGTGGTATTATCACCCCTCCCCCTTCCGCTGCTCCAGTGAAGGCTTGGAGAGAAATGACAATCAGATGCATTCAGAGGTTTGCAAGGAAGGTGAGCAATGAAGTTGAGGTTACTGGCAAGAGTGCTACTGAATGACAGGCCACGGACTCAAAATGGTTGAGGAAGGGCGTGTGGGCAAGAGGGTGGGAGATTGGGAGAGTAAAGAGGTCCGGAGCTGGCCTCCCAGGCAGGGCCAGAAAACAGTCACAGTACAATGGAATTGAAAGAGGCACCGAGAGGGTGGGGAGTGGATGTCAGAGAGCAAGATGCATGAATTTGTGATTCTGGAGCTGGGGTATTTATGGATGATAAGACTTCCAGGGCATTTCTAAGGGAGTGGACAACTGAGGCTAAAGCCAAATGACGGAAAAGGTCATGGGAAAAGAGATCAGGCCACCAGCCTGGGCACTTACTAGCTGCACGACACTGGGCAACTTACTTGTCCTCTCTGAGCTTTAGTTTCTTCATCTGTAAAACAGGAAAAATGACACCTTCCTTCCTGGGCATTGTGGCATCTAGGTGAGATATTGTACATGAAGTAATTAGCACGTCATGAGGCTCATAGTAGGTGCTCAACACTGTTGATGGCCTTCTTCCCCCCCTATGTGACAGAGAGGAAGCTGAGACACGGGGGAGCAATGTCACAACCCTGCTCACTTGTAACTAAGTGTCAGCTGGGGTCCCCCTGCCCTCCAGAGGTGTAGGACCGGCTCGACCTCCATTCCACATCCTGGGGAAAGTCCAATGTCATCCTCAAGATCTCTTTGCCTTCTTAGTGCTTCCTCTTTACACCCCTAGCTCCAAGTCCCTGCTGCCCCTGAATTGGCTGACTTTACAGCTGACTCTCCAGTGGTGTCCAGATGTGGAACTCAGTACCATCCCTTGGTTTCTGTGGTCCCCTTTCCCCACCACTTAGTAGCACTTGAAGCTCAGAGGGACAAAGTTGCCAGTCTGAGGTTGCACAGCAGGCTAATCGTGGCTCCCTCTGCTGGTTAGGCCCTGCTGATGTTCTGGGCTCTGGGCCTGTAGGAGCCAAGATGAACCTAGCCAGAAGGAGTCCAGCTCCACACCTCTCAAGCTGGGTTGTCTCCCAGGCTGGTCTGGCCACAGGGTCCCCACTGACAGAGTGGCTGCACCAGAGTGGAATCCCTTCCCCATTATCTCCCTCTGGGGACTCTGCTCCTCCCAGTTAGGGAGTACTCTGGGTATCTTTTCCATCCCATCACTTTTCTCACTGTATCGTATAGTAATAGGTAACATTTCCTATGTGGTATACATTTTACACACGTTATCATTTCTAATCCTCGCAATCACCCTACAACATAGGTACTATTATGATTCCCACTTTACAGTTGAAAAACCAGGCACAGAGTGGTTAAGCAATTTGCCCAAGGTCACACAGCTAGTAAACTAGCACTAATCTGTTTATAGGTCTGACTCCCCCATCCCTGATAATATGATCTTTGGGAAAGGGATCGAGTCTTAGTCACCTTTGTGTCTGTGGAGTATAGCATATGATCTAGGTCAAATAAGTGTTAGTTACATTGTGAAGGGAACTCTGAGGCACCTGAAAAAAAATCTTTCCCATGATAGGTGGTCTGGAAAATAAAGAGATGTGTTGCTGCCACCTTCTGGTCAGAAGTTAGAATGACATGTCTGCAGTCAATCCATCTAAGACTCCAGGTTGGTTCACCAACATTGGAATTTGCGGAATTCACAATTATTTCACCTTCTTTCTATAGCTAAGAAAAATTCATAAGGTTGTGTAAAATAGAACAGCAACATTGGTATTAGTAGTTCAGAGCCCTGATTCTATTCTTCACCTGGTCTCTAGGAGCCTCCTCTGCACTGCCCCAGCAGCCCCCACCCCAAGCAAAAAGCCACGGAAGCAGGGCAAACTCTGTTCTCTGCCTGCAAACACTGCCCCCCACCCCAGCCCCATCTTCTACTATGTTCACAATCTCCAGTCCTGCCCCATCATAAAATCACGTCTCCATCTGCCTTCCTGACCTTTCCAACCAGCCACCCCTCAGCTGGAGAACAGGAGAGCAGCTTATGGCCATGGAATGCTAAGTGAATTTTCCCTCTCATAGCATGGCCTGGGGGCCTGACAGAGTCACCTGAGAGACTGTTAAAAAGCAGATGCCAGTGTCCAGTGCCTCAACCAGATCTTCTGAATCTCTAGCATCTGCATTTTAACAAACTTCCTAGATGATTTTTAATGTGCATGAAAATTTGAGTATTCCTGGATTAAGATTTTTTTTCTTTAAATTGTCTGTCTTTTCCCCGTTTTATTTTTAGGAGTTTCAAACCCAGAGAAGAGTTGAAAGAACATTGCTAGAGGCCCCAATATACCCTTCTCCTGGACTTACAGTTGTCAGTATTTTGACACAATTCCTTTGAAAGTAAGTTTCAGACATCATGATATTTCACCCCTAAATACTTCAGCAGGCATCTCCTAAGAACAAAGACATTTGCCTACAGTACTATTTCCCCACTCAGGAAATTTAACATTAATGCAACAATATTATCTAATATACAGTCCTGTTCAAATTCCCCCAGTTATCTCAAGGATGTCCTTCATAGCTATTTCCCCCAATCTGGGATCAAAGATCAAGAGTTGTATTTGGTTGTCACCTGGGCAGAGGAAAGAACCAGAGCATAAGGGGTAAGATTGGGATGAGCTTGGCATGTCTGAGGAATTAGAGAAAGGTCAGTGAGGCTGAGCGAGATGAGTGAGGAGGAGAGGGAAAGGTGAGGCTGGAGGCATGGGAGGGAGTCAGGGCACGTAGGGCTTTGTAAATCAGAGTAAAGAGTTTATAGCTTATTTTATTTTAATGCAATGAAAAGCCGTTGGAGGGTTTTAAGCAAGGGAATGACTTGATCTGATTTATGACTTTAAAAGGTCAATCTGAAGACAATTTCAGAATTGGGACATTCGATAATACAACAATTCCTAGACTTTTAAAAAAGTCAGTGTCATTTTTTTAAAGGGGGGGAGCATATGAATTTCCTAGGAAAATAGGAAGGTCATAAAAGATTACCACAACTTGGGGGCTTCAAACAACAAAAATTCATTCTCACAGTTCTGGAGGCTGGAAGTCCAAAATCAAGATGTTGGGAGGGCTGTTCCTCCAAAGGCGGTAGGGGAGAATCCTTCCTTGCCTCTTCCAGCTCCTGGCGGCTCCTGGTGTTTCCTGGCTCGTGGCGGTGTCTCTAATCTCTGCCTCTGTCTTCACATGGCCTTCTTCTCGGTGTCTGTCTTCTCTTTTCTGTCTTGCCATTAAACTGGATGACCCGGCTAATCCAGGATAATCTCGAGATCCTTAACTACATCTTGCAAAGACCCTTCTTCCAAATAAGGTCACCATCACGGGTTCTGACACGTCGACATCTTTTTGGCGAGCTACCATTCAACCCAGTACAGTGGGAGATTGTTCTAGACAAAAAAAGAGACCGAGAGCTATAACAACTAAATGCAATGTACAAACCTAGATTGGATCGCAGATTCAGAGGGGGATAAAAAAAAGCACTATTGGAGTAATTTGTGTATTATATGCTATGGAACGATTATTCTGTTTTTAGCTGTGAAGATGGGAATATGGTTGTGTAAGGGAATGTTCTTGTTCTCAGGAGGTGCCCACAGGAGCATTTAGGAGGGAAGTGTCATGACATCTCAGACCTTCTTTCTAGTAGGTCAGTCCCATTGTCTTTGACGTCCTTGTGGTGCAAGGCAGAGGCTCTAGTTACTGGGTGAGTGAGACCGGGAAGGAGCTGTTGCAGGGTTGGTCACACCGCTTATGAGAACAGAAACTGGGCCTCTTACCTTGGCCTCCACCTGATTCTGGGGTCTCTTGTAACAAGACTGTGCCTGATGAGAGTTTGTCTCTACTCCCTGGCAGAGGATGTGCTCTCCACAGTTGGAAAGCCCCTGGAGCAGAAACTCCCCTCCCCTCAGCCTATAGTCTCCCCGTGGAGTTGGCCTTGTCAATCAAACATGGGTGCATGGGATATTCTGAACTTACCTCATTTCCTAGCAGTTCTCCCATGGGTTCAATGCCTTTCAGAGTCAGTTTACAATTGATAGGCCATTCACCGGTCAGTAGGTCCCTGAGGAGGAGACAGGGCCACCCCACATGAAAGGATGAAGGAGGTCAAGGCAGGGGTTCTTCCTGGGCCAGCTGATAATGAGCTCTGTAGTCTTGAACAAGTCTCCTGCTCTGGTCCAACAGCATGATCATTAAGAACATTCTGTGCTGAGTTGATCCTAAGGCCTTGAGGGATGGCTGGGATTTGGATGGGTAAACTCCGGGGAACATGATGGAGAACAACAGAGACCCAGTAAGGACAGCCTGACTAGGGCCGAAGAGGTTTGTGGTACAGCTATAGGCATCCTGAGTAGGTAGGGCTGGTTTATGGAGGGCAGGAAAGCTAGGCAGAGGGGTTTACACTTAAGATGGCTCTTGTTGGAGGCACCTGGGTGGCTCCATCGGTTAAGCCTCCGACTTCAGCTCAGGTCACATTCTCGCAGTTCATGAGTTCAAGATCCGGATTGGGCGCTTTGCTGACAGCTCAGAGCCTGGAGCCTGCTTCGGATTCTGTGTCTTCCTCTCTCTCTGCCCCTCTTCCACTCGCGCGCATGTGCTCTCTCTCTCTCAAAAATAAACAAACATTAAAAAAAAAAAAAAAAAAACAGATGGCTCGTATCGCATGGAAAGATGAGCTAACCACAAACCGAGACACCTGGTCCCAGGCCTAGGCCAGTCACTGGGACTTGTCTTCCACATTGGTTAAAGAAAAGGGTTGGATTAAATGATATCTGACATTTTTTCCAAGCATACATGCTGTTGAGTAGGGGACTCGGGGAATAAAGGAAGCATGTATTAAACATCCATGTGGCTTTCAGAGCCCTGCTCCCCAGAAGCTTGACGCTGCTCCTTGATCGGGTGATGTGCCAAGATTCTCTGGAGGAGAAGGAGAAGCAGTGCCTGTACAGAGAGGGGAAGCGTGGGGAAAGCCGGGGCCCGTGTGTCAGGATGGAGCCAGGGCTGGAACATACACGCGATCTCATCTGTGGTCGAAGGATGCATTTTCAGAGGAGACCGCAGTCAGGTGGTCCAAGGAGGGCAGTGACTTCCCCAACTCTCTGGTGACTTCGATTACCCGAAAGGAGGTGTAGACTTTATGCTGGCCCACCTGGCAGACTCTGTGAGCTGTTCTGTCTGGCTTGCAGAAGCTTAGAGCTGGTGGAAAACTCTGGGACGCGTAGGCACTCCTCCCCCACTTTCCTCAAGAAGATGCTGAGTGGTCCTCACAATTCCATGGGAACGAGGAGGTAGGACCCCAGCTCCCAGCCCCCGCTAGAGGAGCCCTGGTTACCCCCTCTCTAACCAGGCACAAGCTGGAGCACATGCACGCGCCTGAAATGAGACAGGAAGGGGCTCCTGCCCATCAGGCCAGTCACCAGGAGGCTCTTTTTTGCGATCGGATCGTGACACTCTGCCATCCATCTCCCCCTACCTTCTGCATGGAGAGGCCTAGTGACAGCTGAACAGTCAAGTTCAAAGAGTCTGATACCCGACAAACTGCCCTGCCTGCCCTCTGCCTGCAGGCCACACAGGCTCTCATCTGACAGCTGGGCCCAGCCGGTCCGAGCTCCTGGCTCGGGAGCCTGTGGGGCTCCCAGCCAGCGAGGGCCATTGCCTGTGTCTGTTACAAGTTCTCACAGTGGGGCAAGATGAATTTTCACAAAAAAATGTGCAACAATGTTACTAGCAACCAGAGGAAGAAATAAAATATTATTTGCACGTAAAAAAAAAAAAAAAAGGAGGAGGGGGAGGAAGAGGAAGAAGAAAGAAGAGGAAGAAGAAGGAGGAGGAGGAGGAGGAAGAGAGAAAGAAAAAGAAGTTTTGTCCCTCCCTAGGTGAATTCTGTCTGCAGACACCTGGCTTGAGGGAAGGGTGGTGACCGAGCAAATGGAGATGGGGAAAGTGGGAGAGAGAGGGAAGGGAGAAATGGAAGTGGAGAGAGAAGAGGAAGGGTGAGGTAGAGAAGGGAGAAAGAGTAGGGGAAACCAAAGAGGTCAGAAAAGGTGAAACAATCTCACAGGCTTTTTCCTCTCGAGGACGCAAGGGCCTCCATGCAGGAGAACAACCAGTGGAGTGATCCCTATTTATACCTTGGAGCCCTCAGACTCTGGTTTTGTTCTTGTCCCAGGCGTCATGCTCCAAGCTCCTTAGGCTGGGGAAGTTTTGGAACCGCCCTGGGATCAGAATCCTCTGGCTGGGCTTCCTGGGGGAGGTGATTCTTCCGGAGTGAGCCTCCTTGCTCCTCAACACCACCAGCAAATCAGGCTGTGGCTCCATTCACGGTTGCACGGAAAAGGAGAGAAGGTATATTTTCCGAACCTGCTGATGTTCTCTGTGTGCCTTCGATTTATGGTTTAAGTTCAGCCAAGACTCCCGGAAAAGACAGAAAGGAAGAAGCAGATCAGTTTGGTTGACCAGGAGCTTCAGGCAGAGGAAGGCCAAATGCTGAGGAAAGGAAGGGGGCATAGAATCTCTTTGCTCTCCCAGGGTTATGTTTGCACTGGCAGAGATATACATAATTAAAAGGATCTTGGGGCGCCTGGGTGGCGCAGTCGGTTAAGCGTCCGACTTCAGCCAGGTCACGATCTCGCGGTCCGTGAGTTCGAGCCCCGCGTCAGGCTCTGGGCTGATGGCTCAGAGCCTGGATCCTGTTTCCGATTCTGTGTCTCCCTCTCTCTCTGCCCCTCCCCCCTCTGCCCCTCCCCCGTTCATGCTTTGTCTCCTTCTGTCCCAAAAATAAATAAACGTTGAAAAAAAAAATTAAAAAAAAAAAAAAGGATCTTAATATTTTTATTTCAATAGTTACATGCTCAGACAGCTCTTCCTGCCCACAGATCCTGCCCTCATGCTTGAATAGAATCACCCTTTTGCACTGAAGATGTCTCAAGAATTCTTTCTTGGGCGTCGGCCCCGGACCCCCATGACAGCTAAACCGTCATGGACAATCAACAATTATTAGAATGAAGAGGGTCCAACTTAGAAAAAAATCACAGTCTAATACCTCACTATCAAGAAGTTAGAGGGCGTCCGGGTGGCTCAGTCGGTTAAGCGTCCGACTTTGGCTCAGGTCATGATCTCACGGTTCACGAGTTCGAGTCCCACCTCTGGGAGCACGAGCCCCTCTTCAGGTGAGCTCGAGCCCTGCTTTGGGTGAGTTCCACTTCTCTCTCTCTCTCTTTCCACCCCTCGTGGGATTCTCTCTCCCCCCACTCTCTGCCCCTTGCTCACTTGCGCCCCGCCCCCTCAAAAAAGTAAAATAATAATAAAAAGAGTTACATGTTCTAATGCTCTACCAACCGAGCCAACCGAGCCAGCCAGGCGCCCCTACATAAGGCTCTAATATTAGAACACTTGTGGCAGGAAGCAATAGAACACCTAACTCAAAATGTCCCCAACAATCAGGGGGTTTTTAATCTCACATAATGAGAAAACAAGAGGCAGAGAAGTTTCAAGGCTGGTTAGTTCAGGGGCTCAATGTCCCATCAAGAACCCAGGTTCTTTTCATCTTTCGGCTCTGTCACACTCAGAGTGTTAGCTTTTTGTCCTCACGTTTGTCCCCTCATGGTCATAAGATGACTGCGACACCATCAGGCATCATGAGCTCACACAATTACATCCAAACATTGCAAGACAGAAAATCCTTTCCCTGCATTCCTTTTCAAGAGCAAGGGAATCTTTCTAAGAACATCGTCCCCCCCCCAACCCCCAACCAGCAGACATTACCTCACCCCTCATTTCCGTAACTGTGTCACATGCTGCTTCCTCACCAGTCCCTGGCAAGAGAACTGGAATTACCTCGATCAGCTTAGACTCAGATTCACCCTGGTGGTGGAGAGGCCCAGCTTCCCCTGCTTCACATGGGTGCCCAACCCCTGAACCGAACCAGGTGGTGTTAGCAGCTAAAACGGCCATCTGGGAGGGCTCTGGGGTAGATGTGCCCTCGTGGCTGCTACATGTGACAATGCCTTCAGACACGTAGCATATACGGCCTTGAATTTGGGTTGTGCCCAGGTGATCTGTGTCTACAGTCAGGGGGTGGGGGCGAGGGGAGACAAAAAAGCTAAATATATTCCCTATAGTACACAGCACAGAGACTTGCACCAATTAGGCTCTCCGAAAACAAGGAGTTCAGCTTAAAAAAGAAAATGATTGTTATAATAGTACAACCGGATGCGATTACCTTTGCCAAGGACATTTTAGTATTAGTTTACTGTCAGGCCAGACATCTCCTGTGAGCGAAATGAGATAGTTGATAGGAACAGAGCGCGGGGAGGGAGGTGAAGGGTGACAGCGATGAGACTGAATTTGCACCCACCTACCCACCCTTAGCGAATTAAACTAATTTGCGAATGTAGACAAGACTCTTGTGTAATTAGGAAAGCTTTATATTCCGTTCTCATTTTAAAAAGAGAATGAGAAAGAATTCTGGTGGTGAGATGGGTGCTTAAAAGCTTTCTCTGGGGCACCTGGGTGGCTCTGTCGGTTGAGCGTCCGACTTCAGTTCAGGTCATGATCTCACAGTCTGTGAGTTCAAGCCCCCACGTTGAGCTCTGTGCTGACAGCTCAGAGCCTGGAGCCTGCTTCGGATTCTGTGTCTCCCTCTCGCTCTGCCCCTCCCCTGCTCATGCTCTGTCTCTCTCTGTCTCAAAAATAAATAAAAACATTAAAAAAAAAAAAAAAAAAAAAAAGAATGGGTTCACTGAGCTCAGAGAGCGGCCTGGATGAAAAAAGCCCCTTCACTGGGGAAGCCACAGCCTGGATAGTGGGAGCCAGCTGGCTTTGCCCCTCTGGACCTTCATGCTGCCCCTGGGCCCAGGAACGGGGCTTCTAGAAAGCGCTCTGACAATCAACAGCATAACAAGATCTCCCTTCTGCAGCTGTGGCTCCAGCCAGTGCTTTGTGAACGGGCGTCAGGCCCACACCACCCAGGATGTGGCCCTTGTCCTCCAGATCTGGAGTCACCGCCAGGCAGGTTTCTCTGGGAGGCCACTGGGCAGACTGGAGTGAGTGAGGGCTTTGGAGTCAGAGTTCTGGGGTCAAATTTCAGTTTGGCCACTTGCTCTGTGGCCTTAGGCTAGATACTTAAGCTCTCTGAGTTTCCGCTTCCTTGGCTGTAGAAACGGGTGTAACAATAGCACCTTGCAGGGTGTTGGGAGCTCCTACCCTGACAGAGCCTCCCCTTCCTCCTGCAGCCCCACTTGGGGTTGCCACGCATCTTCCAGAAGTCAGAGGCCTGAAGACAGGCTCTCTCCAAGCTCGAACCCACCTGGCCACCTCTGGACCAGCCCTGGGCTGTTTGACAGGCTCCCCCTGGGCAGAGGCATTTGCCAGCTGCTTCCCAAACACAGGACAGAGGAGTTAGACAGCCAGGGCACGTCCCTCACAGCCATTCTCTCCTCCTCACCCAGGCTCAAACAAAGCAGCTATGCCTGGGCCCACTGGACCCGCGGTGGCCAGCAGCCTCCAGGGGGCAGAAGTCTGCTCCTCTGGTCAGGTCAGATGAGGGCAGCCTAAGGCCTCTGTCCACACAGAGGCCAGGGCCCTGGCCAATCTTGAAGGCTGCACTCTTAGGCTTTCTCCATTTATCCCCATCAAGCCTCAGCAGCATCAACCACGGCAGCTGATCTGAGTCCAGACTTTCCATTTGTGCTCAAGGGCAGATCAGATGATTGTCAGCCACAAAGCAGTGACCTAGACCTTGGGGTGTATTTGTTCTTGCTGCAGGCTAACTTCTATTCACTCTCTCACCAACAGAGGAGGGGAAAAAGAATCATCATTGCAAGGACAGATCCCTCCCCAACCACTGGCACTTTGCTCTTCCAATTCCCCAGGTTCTGTCCTACTGGAGTATTTTTTCTCAACTAAAATCTTCTCTCACCTTCTTTCATCCCCACACCATTGGGGCTGCTTGAAGGTTTCCAACCTTTTTCACATCTTGTCACATGCAGAAAATAATTTATCTGTAAAGGCTTATGGAGGTCATTAGAGGGGTCGTTCCTGGCCAGGGGTGATTGGCCCCAGGACCTTCAGGTTTCACAGGCTGGTTTGAAGACCTGGTAACCCCTAAACCCCGTTCTCAGGGCACTCTGCTTGGGAAACGCTGGCTTAGAGAATGGACCTCTCAGGTTCCATGAGGTGTCACGCTCGGCTGAAGCTGGATGATGTAAATCCACTCCTTCTCACATGTGAGTGTCCAGTTTCATCCAGTGCTCCATCCAACTGTGGCAATTGGCAGATCTCCTAAATTGGGAAAAATATCCCGGTGCCCCTCTGGTGGCTGGGCTGCCTGGCCTTCCCAAGGTTCATTTTTATCCCAGACCCCCCCATGCTCTGGCTGCAGGAGGAATCTGGCCCATCAGATAAGTAGCAATAGCTGCCTTTGTGCTCAAGGATGGCACTGGGCTGGCCCTTGCCCTGAAGGGCAAAAGACAGTGACTGCTCTCATGATAAAAGCTGTGAGACCAGGCCCACAAAGTTGAAACATCTTGGGGAAGAGGCAGCAGCACAGTGCTCCCAGACAGAACCTGCCTATTTACTAGATGCTCTCCTCAAACAGTAAGGGGGCAGAAGTGAGCGATGTGTCAGAAGTAAACATCCCAGTGGGGAGAATAAAGAAGGCAACTGAGCCCCACTGGAATATGGGCTGACATCACGGAGCAAAGGTGAACACACCCAGAGCTGTGTACCAGCCTCCATTTCCTCCCACTTGTCTGGCATTCCCACTCAGGCCAGCACCCAAGCCTTCCTCATGAGGCTCAGCCCTTCTCCATTGCTCAGTTCAACCTTCTAAGCCCCGCGACTGGTACCTGAATACCCATCACCAACGCTCTCCAGCCACGCACTGTTCCTGCCTCCTCCTCCCCCACCCTCACCTCATAGGTCTCTCCTGCCCCCCTCAAGAACCACACTGCTCCTCACATGTACTTGGAAAAGGGTCCAAATTAGGGAATCTTTCCTCTGCAATCTTTCCCACACTCTTCAGTTTTCCTTTATTTTGCTACTGCAGATATTCCCCACGACATAAATTGGGTCAAGTACCAATACTGTAACAACTTGTGACTACTGTAATTTTGTCTCAGCCAGCTCCACTTTCTCTAAACAGTAACTTCTTAAAATACAGTCTTATTTGTCACTGCAGGTTTTGGTTAAGTATAGAATAAATCAGCATGATTCCAAGCCCTTCCCACGTGACTCTAATAGGTTATTAAATACTGACAGCAACAGTTCTGGAAGTCTGGCTGGTTTCTTGAATCACTTGGCTCCCCCACTTACTATTATGTTACCTAACCCCTTGCTACTTCACACATAGTCACAGCAGACCAAGAGCAGAACCTAGAAGCTTGTTAAAAAATGCAGGATCTTGGGGCACCTGAGTGGCTCAGTTGGTTAAGCATTCAACTTTTGGTTTCGGCTCAGGTCACAATCTCACAGTTTGTGGGTTTGAGCCCCACACCTGGCTCCACACTGACAGTGCAGGTATGGAGCCTCCTTGGGATTCCCCCCGCCCCATACACACACTCTCTCTCTCAAAATAAACTTTCAAAAAGTTAAAAAAAAAAAAATGCAATTATCTTGGGGCGCCTGGGTGGCTTGGTTGGTTAAGTGTCTTGACTTCAGCTCAGGTCATGATCTCAGTTTGTGGGTTCCAGCCCTGGGTTGGCTCTCTGCTGTCAGCGCAGAGCCCCCTTCGGATCCTCTGAACCCTTCTCTGCCCCTCCCCACTCATGCTTTCTCAAAATAAATATTTTTTTTTAAATGCAATATCTAAAGCTTCACTTTGAAGCTACAGATTTGGATCTACATTACCTAAAAAAAAAATTTTTTAATGTTTCTTCTTGAAAGAGAGACACACACAGAGCGTGGGCAGGGGAGGGGCAGAGAGAGGGAGACAATCTGAAGCAGGCTCCAGGCTCTGAGCTCTCAGCATGGAGTCCAATGCAGGGCTCAAACCAACGAACTGTGTGTGAGATCATGAACTGAGCCAAAGTCGGACACTTAACCAACTGAGCCACCCAGGCAACCCTGGATCTACATTTTAATATTTACATGGGATTCACATCCACATTGAAATTTGAGAAACAATGGCCCAATCTAAGCCTGCTGCCTCATTTACAATAGGATTTTATCACCACTCATCAATTCAGGTCTTAAGTGAAACAAACAAGCCACTAAGCACAGTGTGTGGCACACAGAAACCACTTGAAATGTTGATCAAATGACTGGGTAGACCATCTGCCAGCCTCCCCCATCCCCAACTGGCCTTAAATAAGTGAGGCTAGTACTTACTGCGATACAGAAGCCAGCTGGACATTTAAAATAGAAACATCACTTTTATTGACAAGTTAGGGCCACAGTGGACAGCTTCCAGAACAGAAATAAGACAGTCCCAAGACAACAGAGTATAAAATTGTAGAGGACAGGTTAATACTCTTCACCCTCATCCTCTCCCTCAGCACTATCTGCTCCAACCTCCTCATAATCCTTCTCAAGGGCAGCCATGTCCTCACGGGCCTCAGAAAACTCTCCTTCCTCCATGCCCTCACCCACATACCAGTGAACAAAGGCACGCTTGGCATACATCAGGTCAAATTTGTGGTCCAGGCGAGCCCAGGCCTCAGCAATGGCTGTGGTGTTGCTCAGCATGCACACAGCTCGCTGTACTTTGGCCAGGTCTCCACCAGGTACCACAGTGGGAGGCTGGTAATTAATGCCAACTTTGAAGCCAGTGGGGCACCAGTCCACGAACTGGATGGTACGCTTGGTCTTGATGGTGGCAATGGCAGCATTGACATCTTTGGGAACCACATCACCACGGTACAACAGGCAGCAAGCCATGTATTTACCATGGCGAGGGTCGCATTTCACCATCTGGTTGGCTGGCTCAAAGCACGCATTGGTGATCTCTGCTACAGTAAGCTGTTCATGGTAGGCTTTCTCAGCAGAGATGACAGGGGCATATGTGGCCAGAGGGAAGTGGATACGGGGATAGGGCACCAGGTTGGTCTGGAATTCTGTCAGATCCACATTCAGGGCTCCATCAAATCTGAGGGAAGCAGTGATGGAAGACACAATCTGGCTAATAAGGCGGTTAAGGTTAGTGTAGGTTGGGCGTTCAATATCGAGGTTTCTACGACAGATGTCATAGATGGCCTCGTTGTCTACCATGAAGGCACAATCAGAGTGCTCCAGGGTGGTGTGGGTAGTGAGGATGGAGTTGTAGGGCTCAACGACAGCAGTGGAAACCTGGGGGGCTGGGTAAATGGAGAACTCCAGCTTGGACTTCTTGCCATAATCGACAGAGAGACGTTCCATCAGCAGGGAGGTGAATCCGGAACCAGTTCCCCCTCCAAAGCTGTGGAAAACCAAGAAGCCCTGAAGACCCGTGCACTGGTCGGCCTGCAAAAAAAAAAAAAAAAGTTTTAATTTAGCCTTGGTGAAAGCTGCAATGACTTCTTTGAATCCATAATTACATTGATCGAATTTTTTTTTAATTTTTTAAAGTTTTTATTTATTTAAGTAATTTCTACACCCAATGTGGAGATCAAACTCATGACCCTGAGATCAAGAGTTATATGCTCTTCCAACTGAGCCAGCCAGGCACCCCTGATCGAGATTTTTTTTTTTTAATCTCCTGAACAATATTTGCAAAGAAAGCAGTCATAAAGAGCTTCTAAGTGCTAAGATTCAGAGAAACTTTTCAGAAATGGGGGGGGGGGGGGGAGGGGGGGAAGAAATCTGCTAAATGTCTATTTAAAAATGAACTATTTTCATTTCCACAGGCTGAGGAATCATGAGGTCTGGAATGGATGCAAGGCCCAAGTTTTAGCGACTGGGAAAGCAACCGCTGGTGCCCTTGCTGTGACTACAGAACGAGTATGACTTTTCAGCAGCTGGAGAGCTACCAAGGGCAGGCCTGGGACCACCAGCCCCATACAATAGAAGTCTTAGAAAGATCTGGCAGCTGCTTTCTGAGCTGGAGTAAGACAGAATAGCCGAGTTCCAATGCACTGGTGTTGGGAGTCAGGCTGAGTCTGCATCCGGCTCTACCAGTTCCTTGCTGTGTAGCTTTGACCAAATTTATTTCTCAATCTCCGTCTTCGAGTTTATTGAGAATAGTAATCTCCATCAGGTCATTGAGAATTAAATGAGTACGTGGAACAGTGTTTGGCACAGTAAGCACTAGTTATCAGAGAGCCTATTGATTCTGAAAAAGGTGATTTACTATGATAGGACCATGAGACCTAATGTCAGTGGGGCTTTTCACCACTTAACTGAGCTATTCCAGTTAGCAAACTACCATTCTGTGAAAGCATTGAGTTTTGACTTTTCAAAGTCTTCTGCTGACAATCCTCACTTCTCAGAAGTGCTGAGGGGTGCCTGGGTGGCTCGGTTGAGTGTCTAACTTCGACTCAGGTCATGATCTCGCAGTTGATGAGTTCAAGCCCCGGGCTCTGTGCTGACAGCTCAGAGCCTGGAGCCTGCTTCAGATTCTGTGTCTCCCTCTCTCTCTCTGCCCCTCCCCTGCTCATGCTCTGTCTCAAAAATAAATAAATACTAAAAAAAAAAAAAAAAAAAAAAAAGTGCTGAGATTTGTGGAATTCTCTACCAATCCCTCACTGTACTTCTCCTGTGGGTCCATACTCTGGGATCAATGTACAGGGCAGACTCTGGTCTACCAATTAAATCCACTCAGCCTCCTATGGACACAGTAATAATACCAAGGACAAATACAATTACTTTGGTAGTTAATCAACTTTACTCCAGAACCCTTGATGGGTTTTACTAGGTTTATTTGCCCCTAAAGGCAGGTCCTGATTTCCAAGTCAGTGCTTGTAGCTGAAGCTTGATTTATAAACATAGAACCATTACCCCAATTTTGCTAGGAAGGGTGTGATAAGCATCTGGAAAAGTATGAAGCTGTGAATGATGCAAAGTCATTCTTTTTAGACTAGACCAGTTGTGGCCAGGCTTATAATGTGATTTTCTGGACAAACTACTCTACCAAAGCCTTTATTCTTGATTTTTGGTTAATTACTTACAAGCTGCCCACATGCCTCAGGAGTAGAGTCATCTGGATACCAGACTCTGAACATAAAATGATCCAGGGGCGTCTGGGTGGCTCAGTTGGTTTTAAGCATCTGACTCTTGATTTTGGCTCAGGTCATGATCTCATGGTTCTTGTGACCACGGTTCTTATGTTCGAGCCCTGAGTCAGGCTCTATGCTGACAGTGCGGAGCCTGCTTGGGATTCTCTCTCTCTCTCCCTCCCTCTCTCCCTACCCCTCCCCCCACCCACATGCATGCTTGCTCTCAAAAAAAAAAAAAAAAAAAAAAAAAAAATTTAAAAAAATAAATGATCCTAACAGAACATTTACTTATCGACTTTTACTGATGTGAATACCGTTGCCTAAGATTTTTCTGTCACAGTGCTGGTTCACACGGGTCTGAGCTCTAGTGGAAAAGCAAGCATACTACTTTCTGTGAGTACATTTCAATACTTTCCAAGTTTCAAGGACGACACTAGCTTCCATAATAAGGGAGCTCCCTTGATTGCACTTTCAATGTTGTTGGAAGATTCCAGTGTCCACCATTTCTAGTCAATGTTATACTGGCTTCTCGTGCTCTGTACTTTCTGTATCAACATAAGGCACCAACCCTGATAGACATATTTTTAAAATACATATAAAAAATATATATACATATATTTTTTTTTAGGAGTTTGATCAATTAGTTACATTTCAGAGTCTGCCACCTTCTCACTCAATGTGACTAAGATAACCTAAAAGGGGGCATTCTTAGCTTGAAGCAGGGAAGCTGCTTGATTAATATGAATAAGGATGTTTAATGGTCTTAAATGTCAAACTGCTACAGCTCCCTGGTTCTCACCTTCACTTTAGGTAAACTGCCCTGCCTTAAGCATTTGCCCAAGTCTGCTTTATAACACATAGAAATAGGCAATAGAGCATTTAACCCTGACCTAAATAGTTGTTCCATAACACAGGACCATCTGATTTAAAAAAAGTCTGGTTACCTGGGGTGCCTGGGTGGCTCAGTCAGTTAAGCATACGACTTCAGCTCAGGTCATGATCTCCGTTCATGGGTTTAAGCCCCACATCAGGCTCTGTGCTGACAGCTCAGAGCCTGGAGCCTGCTTTGGATTCTGTGTCTCCCTCTCTCTCTGCCCCCCCCCCCCCACTATCTCTCAAAATTAAATAAAATTAAAAAAAATTTTTTTTTTAATAAAAAATTAAAAAAAAATAAAGTCTGGTTACTTACTGAGCACTCAAAGGTTCATTTTAGGATACAAAGAATGATTCTTATAGTTTGGTCTCCCTTAAAACTGTAAGAGAACATTCTCATCTCACTTTAAATAAAACACTACATTGGGGCACCTGGGTGTCTCAGTCAGTTGAGTGTCTGACTCTTGATTTTGGCTCAGGTCATGGGATCAAGCTGTCAGAGCTGAGCCTGCTTGGGATTCTCTCCCTCTCTCTCTGTCCCTCCCCCACTCACACTCTCCCACTCTCTCTCAAAATAAATACACTTAAAACTTATATATGTATATTAAATAAAACACTATGTTTACCAGTTTCCGAATTCGGTCCAAAACAAGGTCGATGATCTCCTTGCCGATGGTGTAGTGCCCTCGAGCATAGTTATTGGCAGCATCTTCCTTGCCCGTGATGAGCTGCTCAGGATGGAAGAGCTGGCGGTAGGTGCCAGTGCGAACTTCATCTGGAAGAGAAAAACAAAGCAGCCACCCGTCACTCACAACCTGCACACGCCTGCTCCACCCCAGGGTGTCAATGGAGCCCTCACGACAGACCTCCTGTGTCAAGAGCCCTGAGATCTCCCTTGGGTTACTGAGGCCAACTCACCAATGACTGTGGGTTCCAGGTCTACAAACACTGCCCTGGGCACATGCTTGCCAGCGCCCGTCTCACTGAAGAAGGTGTTGAAGGAGTCATCTCCTCCCCCAATGGTCTTGTCACTTGGCATCTGGCCATCGGGCTGGATGCCGTGTTCCAGGCAATAGAGCTCCCAGCAGGCATTGCCGATCTGAACACCAGCCTGGCCAACGTGGATGGAGATGCACTCACGCTGTGGGAAGAAGAAAGGAAAATGTCAGAATATGACACATCAGATGGGATGTTTAGGAATGACTCACACCTAAATGACTAATTAACCTTCAGGATAGAAAGTCACCTTTCTGGAAGCCACTCCTGATTTCACAAGCAACAGTCTTTGCTGACTAATTCAGAGAAAATGCTTTGCAAAACCAAAGATATGTTAATGAACTACTAGGTAAGACCAGAGATCAGACTCTTGCTTTGTAGTCACATTAGATATTCAAGGTCAGGTTTCTACCATTTTAGAAAGACCTAAACTGTTCCACAGCAATACATTTCCCCCAGCTCCTGGGAAATATGCCTGCCAATTCCTTAAAGGCATGCAAAATTCCCCCTTCCAGCTCTGATTCATTCCATGTGATTGTATAACTGTCGAGCTCATTCTGGTCCCTCTTTAATCCTATTCTTTAAAAGACAAGAGCTTCTCCCTCTCCCTTTTAAACCAGCTTAAACCAGCAAACTATAGCCATATGACTCAGGGAAAAAATGCCAGATAAGCAGCGGTTAGCTGTATTTTAGAAACTGTGGTCAGAGGCAGCTTTTTAACTCTGTGGAAGAACTTAATCGCAAGGAAGAACATTTTTCCTTCACTATCAACAAATCTTCAGTAGGGGGTGGTGGTGGAGACACATGGTAATAAAAGCTGAAAGTGTCAACAAAACTTTACTAATAGCTTAAGAAATTCGCTGTTTCCTACCAAAACATACATACATGTATCTCTGGCACTGTGGAAAAGTCTATGGTGCCAAGAATTTAACGATATTGGGAAAATGTTTTCTTTTACTTGATGAACAAGATCATCTATAAGTTACCAAATTCATTCCTGCTTAGTAAAATAAGGCCATGAACATAGAATCCATACCCCCAGATTTAAGAGGAAAACAGAAAAAATGGGTGTTTATTATATTTCATCATAAGTCAGATTAGCTACTTTGGAGATTGACAGAGGACTTTCAAAATTGATACCAAATATCTCCCATTACATTTTCCCCGAATAGGAGGGTTTCGAGTTCTTCGAAGCTGCTAACAGGAAACTAGTTAAAGAAAACTCAACACCGCTAAGATCTCAAAGGTCCTACTTTCATAACCGGAGATAATAAAAACCCCAATCACTCACAACCTTTGACTTATGGTCCCCTCCTTCCCACATACACTCATAAAACAACCATGGTCTTCTAACCACATCACTTGGCTCATTATGACCGGAGTCTACTCGCCCAGGTCTAGGACTATGGGAGAAAGGGGAGTTGTTTATTCTAATGAGTCCATGAGTATTTATAATTGCATCCTGTTTACCTTTAACTGGACTTTGGAAATTTTACAGCCTGAGAAAGCTGGAGAGATCTGCCCATGACAGCCCCAGGCCCAAGGAGATAAAGTTTTTGAGAAGAACCTTTCATTCTAATGAAGGGTTTCTTTGATGGAGTTTTGGGCCCAAAAAACTTCCAATGGGCAGCAGTCTCAACAGCTTTCTCCTTTAGACTTTCTCCACTCTCCCCTGGCCACTCGGGGGATGAAGTGAGACACAGGTGATAGAGTCACTTAGTCTAACTTTCACTGGATAACCAGCCCCTGTCTCTAATTAAAAAACAAAACAACAACAAAAAATCCAAACTATTAACTTAGCCAGTGTTTGCCTAAATCATTGCTCTCCTGCCCTTTAAACAGTCCTACTACTTTCTGAATTGCACTTTTACCAGGTTGTTTTTGTTTTTGTTTTTGTTTTTTTTGTCTGCTTGGTGAAAAGCACTCAAGCAAGTTGTTACAGTCAGACTTAGTTTTTTAACACCTGTGGTAGTCTCTGAAGAGGTGGCTGGTCTGTTCACTGTATCCCCTTTCCTTTAAAGATACTATTTTGAAACATTTGATACACAAATACTAGTTTAAAAGTACGGCTTATTTTAGGTTGACCTCCAACAGGCCTTCTCCAAGAACACATTGTTAGTACTAGTTTGCTCAGAGGTTTTATACGAAAATATCTCTTCATGGACTAGTTTTTTAAAAATCTGGCTTAAGTACCAAGCTTCAGCTATAAACGTCCCACTAAGTTAACACAGAAACGCAAAATTAGACGTGACAGTTAAGAGTTCCCTTAAAAGGAGCAGCCTGTTCACATCTCTCAGGTGGACTGATGCAATTGGAAGCTCTCCCCAGAGACCAGCCACAGGTGACTCAGCAGGTAGTCACCGGGCGCTGGAGAGCGGGCGCAGGGAGCGTAAGCACCTTGGGTGCTGGAGCGCACCTAGCGCTCCAGGGCGGTAGGTAGTGGGAAGGTGAGGTAGGTCAATGACGGAAATGGAGGGGAGGGATTTTTCGTTTCCACAAGTCCTTGGGGGGGGCCGGTGTGAAGGCTTCCCGGTCTGCCTTAGGCTGTGGCGGGCCCTGGGGCGATGCCCTCTAGAATCAGGAGGGCTTTCCACTCCCACCAAGGGCAGTGTCCTGGCCGCGTTTTCGAGCCCGAAGAGGAGTTTGCGGGTGAACTCGGCTTTCCCAGCCTGGCCATCAGAAGCAAGTTTGCTCGGCTGCGTCCCACCTGCACCCGGGCTCCCCCGCCCCTTCGGACTGCTCTCACACCCACGCCACGTCCCAAGGACCCCCACTCACCATGACTAAGAATTGTAGGGTTCCTTGAGGCTGAAGGCGGCGAGGGGACGGCGAGAAGGCTCTCCCACTGACAGACTACCAAGGAGTCCGGGGGAGAAGTAGTAAGAGGTTGCGCCGCCGCGAGGGACTCTATATACCCCCTTCCCCGGCCACGTGGCCAGGGGGCGGGCACCTGGCCCCGCCCCTGCCGCCGCTGCCCCGCCTCCAAGTCTCGCGGCTCCGGGAGGGACACCCCGTCGCACCCTCCGGCGGAGAGAGGCGGGGCGCGGGCGCTGATTGGTGGGTTCAAAAGTTCAAACCAAACTCTTCGGAGAGAGCCAGATCTACGAAGGGAGGAGACGTCCTGGGGCCAGGGAAGGGCGGATGGGGCGGGGAAGAGGCTGGGGACTGAGACTGGAAGAAGGGAGGCGAAGCATCTGCGCAGTCCTCAGCGGGTGCGGGGGGCGTCGCGTGCAAAACCTCAGGGAAAAACGGGAGGAGTATAGGGAGCGCGGCCCCTCCCGCGGGTCTCTGGACCCTCGAGCGGCGGCCCTGCGAAACCCACAGCCAGTCCCCGCCGCGCACCTCCCAGCGAGGCGGGGCCTGGCCTGCGGGGCCGCCGCTTACGCCCTGCACAGCCCTGGCGCCGGCTCCCGTGCAGCTGTGGGATTCTGGAGAGAGAGGTCCTTGCGCCCCCTCCCAGCCCTTAATTACCACCAGCCGGCCTGAAGCCCATATTCTCATCTTTTTGCTTGTTTTTTTTTTTTTTTTTTTTTTTTTTTTACTCGTTTTCCCACATTCTTTTAAATGAACTCTTCGTCTCTAACAACAATCTTCCAGTTGGTGCAAAAGCAGGTTTTTCGGTTCGTGATAGTAATAGCTTCCATTTTTGATCGCTTACTATTCAGAGTAGTTGGTTTTTCACACTATATCAATCACATTTCATCCTTGCGATGCTGTGAGTTATCCGCATTTTACAGATGGGGAAACTAGGGCTCAGAGGAATTCAACAAGTTTAAGGCCACACAGCTATAGAGTAATGGGGCTGCCCATAAGCCCTCATTACCTTGTACTGCCTCATGCTAAATATACCGTGCTGACCCTCCCTGCAATGGTTTACTTCTCAGAAGCAGCCTTTTTCTTTCAGTTGTTATTCTTTCTCTGCAACTTCATCAATTTATCTTAGTTCTCCACCATCTCTGGATGATAGAGTTTATGGGAATATTCAGAGAACAAAAGTGACTGCTATACATAATAGAGGTTATAGGGATTTTCCCTGAAGTAGAAAAAGGCAAAATGACAGGAAAAACTGGGTTTTAGATACAGAAAAGGCAGAACTCAAGATACACTCCAACTCACACAAAATGAATGCTGTTGGAAATATATGCAGAGACTCCTTTTCAAATTACAATACCATAGTTCCATCATTAAATGTTTATTGCGCACCTATTACTTATTGTGTGGCAGGATATTCTGAAAGTTGGAATAATTAGCATCTTGGTCTGTTGCCAAATATTTTACTCTTTTTTTTTTATTTTTTTTTCAACATTTATTTATTTTTGGGACAGAGAGAGACAGAGCATGAACGGGGGAGGGGCAGAGAGAGAGGGAGACACAGAATCGGAAACAGGCTCCAGGCTCTGAGCCATCAGCCCAGAGCCCGACGCGGGGCTCGAACTCACGGACCGCGAGATCGTGACCTGGCTGAAGTCGGACGCTTAACCGACTGCGCCACCCAGGTGCCCCTACTCTTAATTAGTAAAGCATTTCACCTTTTTAATGCATTCCACAAATATATTCAGCATAGTTTCTAGGTTCTTGGGAATAGGTAGGTGAACAAAATTGACAGATCTCTGCTGTAGAGCCTATGTTCTAGGAGGGATCGGGAAGAAAGACAAACAATGAACACAGTAAATAAGTAAATCATAAAATTCATTAGAGGGTGAAGAGTTGCTATAGAAAAATACTGAAGAAAGTGGAATGAGAGGGTGGAGTGGGAGAGGGGTTGTAATAGAACCATGATGATCACGGTTAGCCTTAATGATACATGAGATTTGAACAAAGACTTGTAGGTCATGAGGGGTTAGCCAAGTGGCTAAAAGCGAGCAGTTGGAGCCCAGACCCCCAAGCAAGAGTGAGCCGTTAGTGTTCCTGGAAGGAAGAGCAGTGAGGCCAGCTTGGCTGGAAGAGATGAATAACAGGATGATGTTGGAGAGGAAACAGGAGCCAGATCTTACAGCTTCTCGTAAGTTACTGCAAATCCTGTGGCTTTTACTCTGACATGGGGAGCTAATGTAGGGTTTGAAACGTAGATGTGACATGCCCCGATTGCTTTTTAAATTATTATTTATTTATTTAATATTTTTTTCAGTGGGCTCCGCACTACGTGGAGCCCGATGCGGGTCTCAAGCTCAGAACCCTGAGATCAAGACTCCAGCTGATAACGGGGCGCCTGGGTGGCGCAGTCGGTTAAGCGTCTGACTTCAGCCAGGTCACTATCTCGCCGTCCGGGAGTTCGAGCCCCGCGTCAGGCTCTGGGCTGATGGCTCAGAGCCTGGAGCCTGTTTCCGATTCTGTGTCTCCCTCTCTCTGCCCCTCCCCCGTTCATGCTCTGTCTCTCTCTGTCCCAAAAATAAATAAAAAACGTTGAAAAAAAAATTAAAAAAAAAAAAAAAAGACTCCAGCTGATATCAAGAGTCCAATGCTCAACCAGCTGAGCTGCCCAGGTGCCCCCGCCCCCCCCCCCCCCCATGGCCTTTTTAGAAAAAGATGACTTTGGTTGTTGTGTTGAGAAAAGATTATAGAAGGGCACAGGTAGAAGCAGGAAGACATCTTAAGATGAGAACTCATTGCCATAATCCTTCTGAGAGATGAGAGAGACTCTGACCAGAGTGGTAGCAGAGGAATTAGTGACATGTGGTTAGACAGGACCGAGGTGATTTCCTAAAGGCTCACACGTGAGGGAAAGAGAAGCCAAGGATTATTCCAGTTTTTAGCCTGAATGAGTGAAAGACAATTTGCCATCAACAGAGGCAAAAGGCTGAGAATGGGGCAGGCTTAAAGGCGGTTGATACCAAGGGTTATTTTTGGTCATGTTAAATCAAGACGTTGTTGTCCATGTGGAGGTGGAGATGGCCAGGACACAGCTGGATATGAGAGTCAGGATCTCAAAGCAAAGAGATCCGGGTGGAGGTGGACATCTAAATGCCATCCTCAAGTCATGACCTTGGGTGAGATGTGAGTGGAGCGAGTGTAGAAACACGAGAGAAGAAGACCAATTTCATAGCTCTGGGAAAAGAGGTAAAACCAGTAAAGGACACTAAAAAGGAACAGCCGGTGAGATAGGAGGGAACCCAGGAATGTGAGGTCCTGGAAACAAGGAAAAAGGGATGATTAGCAGGGTCGAGTGCCACTGATAGGTAAGCACAGAACTCAAAAATGACCATTGGATTTAGCCAAATGGAGGTAATTAGTAGCCCTAACGAGAACAGTTCAGTGTGGCAATTTAAAAATAATAGGCATTTTATTTTTAGGTTATGTTTTTCAAAGGATTCATTAGCAAAACACCTTTATTTTTCTTTTCACTCTCTATCATCTCATATTCAAGCAGATAGCCCCTTGAGGGACCTCAATAGGCTTAAGGGCTTTGCAGGCCTGATTGCTCTGATGTGGGCTCTGATTTTTGTTTTCTTTTTCTAGCTGTAGGTTCTTAAGCCAATTTTGTAATCTATCTACATCTCTTCCCTTATAAAATGGGATAATGTATAACTCAGAGGTAGATACATTGTGGTGAGGATTAAATGAGATAAGTAATACAGAGCATATACACATAGCAAAGCTCTAAAATCGGTAGCTGTTACTGTTGGAGGTGATCGTGGTAGAGGACAAAATTAGAGATGAAGATGCATTCTCTTGCATTTTAAAATCATTTTAAACATTGGGATCTATATTTAACTTCATTGCCCCCTGCTGGATTGTTTTGGAGGGGGAAAAAAAGTCTCTTTCCTGGGTGGACAGTGAAAAATTCAACTTTTATGTAAACAGGTCTTTCTGAGTCTAAAAATTACCGAGAGAGAGAAGAGGCAGAAGCCTGTCTTACTTTGCAGTTGAAATGATCTCAAATTCACCACAAACATGGTGAGTTAGTGACAGAGAGCCTGTGCTCTGCCACCTCTGGTGATATAACATTGGAGGGGGCACTTCTCTTCCTTGGGCCCCAGGTTCTCATGTGCAAAATGAGAGGATTGGCCAGTTTCATTCTAAGGCCTCTTCCAGCCTTTACATTCCGTGATACTCTGACTTGAGGCTTCTGCTGTACGTGTGTCCCAAAGGGAGTAAAGTTGAAAACATGCTTCCTTCGGTCAGGGTCTGGTAAGAATCACTGGTACGTTAGATAAATATTTGCAGATGGGACTTTTGCTGGAGTCTTACAATACATTAGAGAAAGAAATGGCAGGGATGCCTGGGTGACTCAGTTGGTTAAGTGTCCGACTCTTGATTTCCGCTCAGGTCATGATCTCATGGTTGGTGATGTCAAGCCCTGTGTTGTGCTCTGCACTGAGATGGAGCCAGCTCGGGATTTCCTCTCTCCCTCTCTCTCTGCCCCTCCCTCCCTCACACTGTCCCTCTGTCTCTCAAAGATAAATAAATAAACATAAAAAAAAAAAAGTGGCATACCTACTCTGGCTCAGGAGAGCTTGGACTTCAAATTGCTCTTGTATAACATGTCCCCAAAACATTAGGAAAGAGGAAAGAATTCAGACAAAACCGAACCCTATCTTTTCTCAAACTCCCGGTTTCTATGCTAGGATACCAGTAGTGCTAAATAATTGATTTTGTGTTCAGTTACAAATTACATGTTACAATAATAATGGTATGGGGATATTTTGTGCTCTATAGCAATTTATGATAAAGTATTTTCTACTCCAATAGTGCCTTCGAGAAGTTTTCAAAGATAAATTTTTTTACAAAGGTATTCATTATACAACTGTGGGAAATAAGGTACTGAGATGGAAATAATTTACCCTAAACCCAAGAGAGGGGACTCAGAATAACTGCCTAAAGTGACAGTTGCCTCTTTTCTTTCTAGGCCCTCCATGAGCCTGTTACTGGTTCTAGTTCACAAGGAAAGGAAGTCCTAGAAAAATCATTTAGTGAATTTACTGTCCTAAGACAGGGATGCCACTAGTCTAGCAAGAAAAAGGAGAATTTTTCCCATTCCTAAGACCTCCAAAGGATAGCTAGGACTCCTTGAAGTTTAATTCACCCACTTTCTTCACAAGTATATTTTAAATCTCAATTTTTTTAAATGTTTGTTTTACTTTTGAGAGAGACAGAGAGGGCAGGAGAGAGGCAGAAAGAGAGGGAGACACAAAATCCAAAGCACACTCTAGGCTCTGAGCTGTCAGCATGGAGCCTGATGCAGGGCTTGAACTCACAAACCAGGAGATCATGACCTGAGCCCAAGTCAGACGCTTAACCAACCGAGCCACCCAGGTGCCCCTTAAGTCTCTATATTTTGAGGTGATTTGTTTTTTCTTCCTTTTCATTCCCCTGTAAATACAGAAAGGCAGGCAAGAGATTATCTTCTAGGTAATACATTGTTTTCTTTTATGGGAAAAATAACTCTAGGATTCTTTAGCTTTCACTTACTGCTCCTGTTATCCTGCAAATATTTGCAAACTTTATAGCTTTCTTGAACATTCTTTCAAAGTTCTCCTCCCCTGGGATCGGAGCCATGTTTTGGACTTCTTCCCCTTCATCAGGACTCCTTATGCTGGCTGTGGCCAGGGAGATCACAAAGAAGACTTGCTTTCTTCTCAGGAATTTCACATTTTATTTTCACGCAGACATCATCTGGCTTGTTCTAATCTGCTTTACATTCCCTAAAAATACAGCACTTCTGACCCGTGGCCTCTCGTAGTGACAAACCCAAACAACTGAATAGGTTGTGCTTCCCGGGTCTTTCCACTCCACGGACTGCAGCCAAGCCTGCTTACCTCAGGTTCTTTCCAATCTTTCCTGTAATTGGTCACCATTCCCTCTGTTTCCTGCCCTGCCCCCCATCCCTTTAGGAGGGACTGGTTAAATTCTCTTCCAGAAGATTAAAAGGAACTACTGGATTCAAATTCTTCAAGTATCTACATTATTATTCTAATAAGTGGATCATATCCTGGAGTCTGGAAATCTTCCCTATTTATAGCAATGCTTATTTAATAATTTTATTTATTCATGTACCTAAAAAGCACCCAGGCAGCCCGAAGTGGAAGGCCCCTCAGAGATTTCTTTCCTTTTGACTGTAACTTCTTGCCAGCAGCTAAGACAGGAGGGGATTTACTCGGAGACTGTGCCTCTCAGGATAATTTTTTCCCCCTTTACTTCTCCAGGTTCTCTCTCTAGCTGTCCCCTCCCCCTCCTCCCAGGACACAGAACCAACTATTTTTGGGTGCACTAAGTATTGTTTTTTTCCTACATGATCAGTATAGTAGTGCTTCAGTACAAGGGAATATCAGTGTATCTATTATAAGACTTACAGGCAAATCAGCTTCATGTTATTCAGGTAGTTAGTTTAATTTGGCTGAACGTGTTTGAGCTCTTCAAGTCAGTGGGCTTCTCCCTAATCTGAACTGCTTATGCTTTTGTGCTAATCCCCCTACTCAGTGGTCTGCCAGAGCCAATCCTTAGATTTTCAGAATTTTTGACAACCTGTCGGACCTGGCGTGGGGAGCTTGAAATCAGCAATGCTGGCTATATGTCCATCGTAGAAATAAAACAGTTGACTACTACAGATTAGGCTCTTATCCCCTCTCCCAGCTGGTTGTTAAACATCCACAGACACACAACTTGTAGCACTGTCCCTACCTCCACACTAGTCCAAATCAGACCATTTCCCTTAGTTCTTTTACTCCTGGCATAAAAAGGTTTTTTGGTTTGGTTTGGTTTGGTTTGGATTTTTTTTTTTTGTCTCGGAGCTTCATTCATTCTCTGGCTTCAGGCTGAACCCTCTCCTCACAGCCAACCAAAGCCAAAAACCCAGCCTGGTTTCTCCTCCCAATTCAGCTTTTTAGGGTTATGAAAAGGGTTAGCTCCTAGCCATCTGATCCCAATCAACTCATTCTTTCCTGATTCCTTCTATTTCTTGGGTTACAAAAGTCCCCAGATCCTTTACTGCCCCCACTCTCTACCCCCCCACCCCCAGTATCTCCACCACCAGTACTAGTGTCACCATCACTCTGGGCTTTTGAAAATCTCCAGACTAAGGGTTTTCCCTGCTTTAACTTGTTTATTCTGCACAATAACCCTACGGGGTAGGAACTCTTGTTACTGCCATTTTACAGAAGAGGAAATTGAGGCTCATGGGGTTAAGTAGCTTATCTAAAGCCACACACTGGCTCATTCTGTTTTCAGTCTGGTCTTCCTCTCTGGGAAACTCAACCCTTTCCTCAGGAGGTCGGTTTTAAGACTTTCATTTCTGAACCACTGTTTTCTCTCTAAAAACATTAATATGGGACCACTTTTATAGCTACGACTTTAATTATATGTTTATTTCCCCAAATCATCCAAACCTGGAATGATCCCCAAACTTTTCTTTTTTTTTTTTTTAATGTTTATTTATTTTTGAGAGAGAGAGAGAGAGAGAGAGAGAGAGAGTAGGAAAGGAGGAGAGAGAGGGTGAGACAGAGGATCCGTGCTGTCAGCACAGAGCCTGATGTGGGGCTCCAACTCATGAACCATGAGATCATGACTTGAGCCGAAGTCAGACGCTCAACCCACTGAGCCAGCCAGGTACCCCTTTATTTTTGTTTATTTTTTAATGTTTGCTTATTTTAGAGAGAGAGAGAGAGCACCCAAACTTTTCAATTACAAGACATAATGGAGGAAGGAGGCTGGTATTGGGCTGTAATATATGTGTGCCTGTACTCAAAGCCTTTTTTTTTTTTTTTTAAATTTTTTTTTTCAACATTTTTATTTATTTTTGGGACAGAGAGAGACAGAGCATGAATGGGGGAGGGGCAGAGAGAGAGGGAGACACAGAATCGGAAACAGGCTCCAGGCTCTGAGCCGTCAGCGCAGAGCCTGACGCGGGGCTCGAACTCCCGGACCGCGAGATCGTGACCTGGCTGAAGTCGGACGCTTAACCGACTGCGCCACCCAGGCGCCCCTCAAAGCCTTTATTTTTATAGCACTTTGCTTTTTTGACCCTTTAATCCATGTACCTTTTTCCTTATCCTCCAACATATTTTGTTCCCATAGAGTCAGGAATATAAGTTATTTAGAAATCCCAAAGGTCTTTGCTTCTTTCTGATAGATCAAGGGTTCCTCATTTTAGATTACATACTTCTTTGTTTTGGTAAGTTGTAGTCCCTGCTGACCTTGTAAATGGATTATGTGGAACAGCCTGTAACCACAAAAATCAACTTGCTTACCCTGTTCCTTCAGCAGCTCCGTTTATTTGTACCAAACCCAAGGGACAGAGCCCAGTTCACATATTGCGGGAAAAGAAAAAAGAGAAGGAAGGAATTCTTTGTGCTCAAAACAAAGAAATTTTACATTCAGAATGTGCTTCCCCTTTACACTGCCTGAAATGGCTGAATAGTAAACCAAAGTTGTTCCAAGGAAAAAAAATTAACCTGGAATGTAGGTCACCTAACAAGCTATGAAACCTGTTTCCCTGATGCTAGTTTGCTTGATTCCGTGGCACGAGGGAGGAGGGGGTTGGTTCATGGCCTCTGGTCAAGGCCCAGCCTGCAATGGACAGAGTGTTTGTGTGCCCCCAAATTCATATACTGAAATCCTAACCTCCACTGTGATGGGAATAGGAAGTAGGGCTTTTGAAGGTAATTAGGTCATGAGGTGGAGTCCTCAAGAATGGGATTAGTGCCCTTATAGAAGGAACCCCGAGAGCTCTCTTGTTATGTGAGGATCCAGTGATAAAATGGCAGTCTGCAACCCGGAACAGGGCCCTCGCCAGAACTCAGCCATGCTGGCGTCTAGAACTCCGACTTCCAGACTCCAGAGCTATGATCTGTTGTTTGTTAGCAGTTCAGTTTACGGTATTTTGTTAGAGCAGCCTGAGCAAAGACACAGCCTGCCCCCCAAGCACATTGTTATGGAAGCCAAAGAAGACAAAGTCCAGGTGTCAGGGAAAGTAGTGGTTACTTACTTAGTAAGTAACAGAGTCATTCTGACCTCCAGAGACAAGGACAGAATAAAACACACCAGGAAAGACACTAAGTGTCTTTCCACACCAGGGAGGGTGTGGGTAGGGAGAGTAAAGATTAGAATAACAAAATATTGAAGTAAGGACTTTATTGACTCCTCAGTGGCATGAGTGTAAACCCTCAGAGCCATAGGACTACTAGGAACGGGGAATTCTGGATTCTTGTGTGATTAAACAGCGTGCTTTGGCAAGGTCCCTAGCTGTATTGTATTTGAGTTTCCCCTTCTGCAGTGTGAGGACAATACCTGCTCTAAAACAGCCTTCTAGGGGCGCCTGGGTGGCTCAGTCGGTTAAGCATCCAACTTCAGTTCAGGTCATGATCTTGTGATTTGTGAGTTCGAGCCCCGCGTCAGGCTCTGTGCTGACAACTCAGAGCCCGGAGCCTGCTTTGGATTCTATGTCTCCCTCTCTGTCTCCTTCTTGCCCACTCACTCTCTCTCTCTCTCTCTCAAAAATAAATAAACATTAAAAATTTTAAAAAAATAAGTAAAACAGCCTTCTAAATAGATTACTGGATTGTTACTTGAGTGATCTGGATACTACTTATAGCACCACTGAGCGGACAGCCTCCAAAGGTTCCTTATGTAGTTCAGTCATTTTATATACTGCTCTGAAAACATGAAGATTATCTAGAAATGCAAAATTACATTATTCTTTCTTTTATTCCATAAAGACCTATTTTGCCTCTAGTGTGTGCCAGGCACTGCACTAGTTGCTGAGGACAAGACAAAGCTACTCAAGGAGCTCATACTGCATTTGGGGAAGAGATAAAATGTTGGCAGAAAAGTAAAGCCAAGCGAGAAGGCTAGAGACTAACGAGGAGTGCCATCCTACCTGATGTGGCAGAGGTCTCTGATTTGGAGGAAGAACTGAGCCACGTAAGTGTCTGGGAGAAGAGCAGTCGAGGCCGAGGCAAAAGCTGAAGCAGTGTGAGGGAGGGAGAAAGAAGCAACAGAAGATAAAGTCAGAGATAGAGTGGGGCCCAGATTGTGTAGGTTTAGGGGCTGTGTAAAGAATTTGGCTTTTTCTCTGAGTGAGACTGCAAGTTGTTGGGAGGGTCTAATCAAGTCATGGCACGATTAGAACTTTGTTTTAACAGGGTCACTCTGGCCCTGGAAGCAGGCGACCAGTTAAGTGGCTACAATAATAATCTGGGCAGGAGCCCAGGGTGGTAGCAGAGGAAATAGTGAGAAGTGGCCATTCTGAATAGAAGAGGAGTTTCTGGTGGATTGGATGTGGGGAAAAAAAGAAGAAACAAGAAGGACTCCATGGGGCACCCCGGTGGCTCAGTCGGTTAAGCATCCGACTTCAGCTTAGGTCATGATCTTGTGGTTTGAGTTCGAGCCCTGCGTCGGGCTCAGTGCTGACAGCTCAGAGCCTGGAGCCTGCTTGGGATTCTGTGTCTCCCTCTCTCTTTGCCTCTCCCCCACTTGTGCTCTGTCTTTCTCTCTCTCTCAAAAATAAGTAAAATGTAAAAAAAAAAATTTTTTTTTAAGAATGACTCCAAGAGCTTGGGACTGAACAACTGGAAAAATGGAGTGCATACTAACATAAGGAACACTTTGGGAGGAGTAGGTATAAGGGAGATAAGAAAAAGGGAGATCAGGGTTTGCTCTGGACATGTTAAGTGTGAAACGCCTATTAGGCATCCAAGTGGGAACTGAGGTAGGAAGTGAACCAATATGTGTAAGGAACCCACGGTGGGAAGGGACCAAATCTCCAAACCCAGATCTTTAATAGCCCAGTGGCAGAAAAAGACATGGAGACCCAAAACAAAATCACCACCATAAGTAAAGGAGAAGTCTAGGCTAGTGATGTAGTTTAAGACAAGGTCCCATGTACTTATGTGGGACCACAGGTTGTGCTCCTGGATAAACCAGATCCGGAGACTGGAAGCCCATTGGAGCCTAGCCATTCAAGTGTGTGTGTGAATTTGACCTGGGAGAGCTGGTTCTCTCTGTACCTGGAGTGGGAACATAACCACTCTGCCTCACTCCCCGGCTTCCCAGTTTGGAACGTGTAAACCTCCTAAGGTTTTGGACAGTGTGTGGGCAATCCTAATAGGAGGAGGAGGAGCAAGCTTTGAGAGGTGTTCACACTGTAGAAATTGGTGTCTAATTGGATTGAGGAGTGAGGGACATGAAAAGGCTTTGAATTTTCTATCTCTGGAGCCTGGGCTGATAATGGAAAATACTGGAGGAGGTTAGGGGTTACTTCTGTTTTTTTTTTGATGTGAGGCTGAAGTAAGATTGTTTTTAGCTTTCCAGCAGAGAGTTCTAGATACCTTCTGAACACACAAATAGCAAGGGCTAGTAAGTAAGTGTCAGTACGGGGGTCTGGAACTCAAGAGGAACTTAAAGGCACCATTGCTATAGTGCTTATGGTGGCAAACACTAGTGACATTTCTATGTGATCAACCTTGTAATCCGTGTACATGATACACATTAACCCATATAAGAAGCTTATTGTGTTTTCCACATTTACAGAGACACAGGAAATTAAGATAATCTCTCAACTTTCTCAAAGACTTCAACTTCTCACATCCTTCTCTGCACCTCCCCCCCCCCCCCCCCCACTGTATGATTTCTCCTACCCAACTCTTTTACTCAGTTCCCAAGGCATACCAGCTGCTCCCAACCTCTTCTATATCCTTCATAGCAGATAACCTAGATTCCTAATTTAGTGATAGGATTAAGGGATCTAGCCTGAGCTCTAACAGCTTCAATCCTATCCTCAACAAAATGTCTCGGTTTCTTTCTTGTTCCTGATTTTATCCTCCCTCTTGTCTCATTAGGGTCCCTTCTAATTTTATTAATATTAATCCCATGCACTTGTGCCCTAGTTTTTATTCCTGTTCACAGCCCCTGGGATCTTGCTTTATTCCTTTTCCTGACCCTTCACTCTTTGTCTACACAAATTACGACTAAACTACCATAGTGTCATTTCCTGCTTGAGTTACTACCCTGTATCTCTCCCCTTTTATTCACACTTGTGCTTTTCTTTCCAACCTCCCATTCGCTTCTTAGCTCCAATAAACATCCCCACCCACAGCTCCCCCCATCATGATTTCAATTTTAAGCATCCCAGTGGCCAACAACCACCTCCACTTTTCCAGCAAGAGAAAGCCAATCCCAACAACACTTCCTTAAAGGAACTGACAAGCCATTGACCCTTCCACCTTTTCCTGTCTTTCCCCCCCTTGTGTCCTCCTGTGTCTCTCCTTTTATGGTCCATCACTATAATTACACTCTTGCTTACACCTGCAACTCCCTTGCTCCATTTTCTTTGTTGTGCTCACTTAGCAAAACCTCAAACCTGATTACATCTCACCCTGCCTACCCCGTGCCTGCAGGCATGGCTGTGGCACGCTGACGCTGACGGAGCCATTTAAAATTCGTGACTAGAACCTCCAGTGGGCCTTACATTGCTCAGCAGAGTGTATTTCCTTAGCCTCCTCACCTTCTCACTCTCCGAAAAGTCTTTTTATATCTTCTTCACAACTTTCAAACACCCCAAATTTCCTCCCCATTGCTACCCTCAGCTCATAACTCAGTTCATAACAGCAATCAGAGGAGACTATCCACAAGCCCCCACCAATACACCTTCCTCGTTAAAATACAATTTTCAAAAAGTTAAAATCACAACTCTTACAAATATAGAATAAACATATGTCTATGGTTTATTAACTAAGAAACCAAAAAAAAAAAAATGGTAAAGCTGGTGCAAAGAACATCTGAGGAACAGGAGTTGATAGATTTCATCAGGAAATGTGTTTATAAATATTAGAATAAGATTGCTAGGTTAGATACAAAAGTGGTTAATGCCCTACAAGGCAAAAATACCCCCCCAAAACCATAACTTGTGAGGTTATCTTTTCTACAGGACAGAAATTATTTGTATTTCTGTCAGACAAGAACTGTTTGCATTGCTATAAGTGTTCTACAGAAAAAGACCTGCAAAATATCCTAGTCAACAGTAAATAGAGGGGCACCTGAGTGGCTCACTCTGTTGAGCATCAGCTCTTGATTTCGGCTCAGGTCATGATCTCACGGTTCGTGGGATCCAGACCCAGGTCAGGTTCTGCACTGACAGCACGGGGCCTGCTTGGGATTCACTCTCTCTTCTCTCTCTGCCCCTCCCCTACTCTCAAGTTCCCATGCACACGTACTCTCTCTCTCTCTCAAAATAAATAAACATTTTTTAAAAAGTAAATAGAAAGTAAATAGAAGTCAAGCAAAGATAACTACTCCAAGAAAATCAGGTAATCCCCAAGGGCCTGCTGGCCAGAGCACAGTTCTTCTCTAAAAAAGATACCCAGTAATCCTGTTCACCTATTTCCAAATTTGAGATGACTTTTCTTAACAATCTACCTAGTTGTGACTGTACCCATGTACAGTCTTGCCTGTCTTCTAGCTACTAAACTGTCCACACTCTTATTCAAGGCCAGCCTTTCCACTTGTATATTATGTCCCACCTTCGCCTACTCAGGCATATTAGTCTAGTGATTCTCTTTTCTATCTCCTGCCTCAACTTGCCCCTTCTATTCAATGTTTTCTTTTAGTATAAAGACATATTCTTCCATTTCCAAAACAACCTCTCTTGATTTCACTTCTGCCTGTGGCTACTATCCCATTTTTCTCCTTATCTTAAAAGAAAAGAAATATCTACAACCACCGACTCTGGTTTCTCTCCCTCCTTCCTTGACCCCAGTGGAATCAGCTTTTACCCCCCACCCCTTCTCCAACACTACTCTTGTCAAGGTCATCCATGACTTCCATATTACCAAATCCAATGGTCAGTTCTCAGTTCTCATCTTATTTAACCTATCAGCATCATTTGACACGGTTGATCACTGTGAAACACTTCAGCTGAAGTGCTTTCCTTGACTAGGTTTCCAGAACTTTTCTGGTTTTCTTCTTGATTGTCCTTTCTCAGTCTCCACTGTTGTTTCCTCTCAGTTCTCCTAAACGCTTAATGTCAAGGGCTCAAGGGCTCATTCCTATCTTCACCAGCTCCTTTGCGGATCTCATCCAGAGATATCCAAATACACACACACACACACACACACACACACACACACACACACACATATATCTCTGTGTGTGTGTGTGTGTGTGTGTATACACACACACACATATATATCTATATATCTCCACCTTGGAATGCTTTCCAGAATTTCAGATCTGTATATCCAACTATCTGTGGGACTTCTCTGCTTGGATATCTAATCGATTCCTAAACCTAAGCTCCTAAACTTTCTGCTTAAACGTGTTCCTTCCTTATCCCACTCAGTTAATGGCAGCTCCATTCTTCCAGCCGTCTGGGCCCCCAAACTGGGAGTTGTCACTGGCTCTTGTTCTTCTATCACTCCCATCAGTCTATCAGAAAATCCCGACTGTTCTACCTTTATTTTCTTTTTTCCTTTTTTTATGTTTATTTACTTTTGAGAGAGAGGGAGAGACAGAGCATGAGCAGGGGAGGGGCAGAGAGAGAGAATCGGAAGCAGGCTCCGTGCTGTCAGTACACAGTCCGACTCAGGGCTTGATCCCAGGAACCATGAGATTATGACCTGAGCCAAAACCAAAAATCAGATGCTTAACCGACTAAGACACTAAGACACCCAGGCGCCCCTCCACTATAGCCACTATGGACCAGTGCCGCTGTCCCTGCCTCTTCTACTCCTCCTGCCTATCTGCTGTCTTCTCCTGGCACAGCAGCCAGAAGGATCCTGTTAAAAAGTCAGATCATAACACTTCTCTGCTTACAGCCTTCTAATGGCTTCCCATCTATGTTAGCTGTCTCCATGGTGGCTGCCATCAATTCCTTCATCAATTGCCAGACCATCATGGACATGCAGCCCAGTCAAGCTTGCTCTCTACCCAATGTAACCAATGATCTGCTTTCTGTCTCTATAAATTTTCCTTTTCTGGAAATTTCATACCAATAGAATCATATAATATATGGCCTTTTGCAGCTGGCTTCTTTCATTTACCATGGTTATTGTAGGTTATTGTAGATGTATTAGTACTTCATTCTTATTGCTGAACAATACTCCACTATGTGAATATACCATAGTTTGTTTATCCATGCATCAGTTAATGGACATAGGATGTTAGCTGTGGGTTTTTGGTAGATGTCCTTTATCAGGTTGAGGAAGTTCTCTTCTATTCCTAGTTTGTTGAGAGTTTTGATCATGAATGGGTTGAATTTTGTCAAATATTTTTTCTGCATGTACTAAGATGATCATGTGGGTTTTGTCCTTTATCCTATTAATATAGTGTATTACATTAATTGATTTTAGGATTTTAAACCAACTGTGAATTCCTGGGATAAATCCTATTTGGCAGTGGTATGTAATCCTTTTTATAAGTGGCTGGATTCAGTTTGCTAGTATCTTGTTGAGGATTGTTACATCAGTATTCATAAAGGATACTGAACTGTAGTTTCAGTAGTGTCTTTGTCCAGCTTTGATATCAGGATAATACTGGCCTTATAAGAATTGGAAAGTATTCCCTCTTCTATTTTCTGAAATTGTTTGTCAAGTATTGGTATTATTTCTTCTTTAAATATTTAATGGGGGAATGCGTGGGTGGCTCAGTCGGTTGAGTGTCTGACTCTTGATTTTGGCCCAGGTCATGATCTCGAGGGTCATGGGATTGAGGCCCATGTCGGGCTCCTCACTGAGTGTGGAGCCTGCTTGGGATTCTCTCTCTCCGTCTCTCTGCTCCTCTCCCCGACTCATCCATGCTCTCTCTCTCTCTCTCAAATTAAAAAAAAATTTTTTTAATTAAATATTTAATAGGATTAACAAGTGAAACCATCTGGGCCTGGGCTTTTCCTTGTGGAAAGATTTTTGAGTGTTAACTCATTTTTTTTTACTTGATATAAATTTTATTTGGGTTTTCTCTTTCTTTTTAATTGATATTGATAATTTTTATCTTTGTAGGGATATTTCCATTTCATTTAAATTGTCTTACTGGTATAAAGTTGCTCATAACACACCCTTACAATATTTTAATTCTTATAAGGTAGACATTTATGCTCCATTTTTTATTCCAAATATTGGTAATTTGTGTCTTCTCTCTCTCTTTCCTTGGTAAATCTAACTAAAAGTTTGTCACTATTTTCAAAGAACCAACTGTTGGCTCATTGATCTTTTTTTTATTGTTTTTCTGTTTTGTATTTTATTGATTTCTGCTCTAATCTTTATTTCCCCTTGTCTGCTTGACTTAGGTTTAGTTTGCTCTTTTTACGTTTTACTCTTTTTTTATTTCTTCCTTTCCTAAGATAGAAGCTTAGGTTATTGATTTGAAACTTTCTTCTTTTCTGACATAGGTCTTCTTCAAAGCACTTTTCAGCTGCATTCCATAAATTTGGGTATGTTGTGTTTTCACTTTTACTCAGTTCAAAATATTTTTAAATTTACCTGCTGGTATCTTCTTCAACCCATGGACTAATTAGAACTCTACTTACTTTCCAAATACTTTGGGGTTTCCCAGACTCTTCTGTTGTTGATTTCTAATTTAATTCTACTGTAGTCAGAGAACATAGTGTGCATAATTTGAATTATTTTAAATTTATTGAATGCTTGTTTTATGTCCTAACATATATTCTGGAGAATGTTCCATCTGTGCTTGAGAAGGATGTCTATTCTACAATTGCCAATCAGAGTTCTATAGATGTCAATTAGGTCAAGTTCGTTGATGGTGTTGTTCAAGTCTCCTAGGTCCTCACCAATTTTCTATATAGCTGTTCCATCCATTTTTGAGAGTGGGGTATTGGCGTCTCCTATTTTACGTGCATGTATTTTGCAGATCTGTTGTTGTGTACATATGTATAATTATTATATCTTCCTGGTGAGTTGATCTCTTAATCGTTATTAAATATCCCTTTTTGTTTCTAGTAGCCTTTTTAAAACTTTTGGTCTTAAGTCTATTTTGCCTGATATTAATATAGTTACTCTGGCTCTCCTATGGTTACTATATCCATAGCATAATCTTTTTTCATCCTTTTAGTTTTCATCTATTGACGTCATGAAATCTAAGGTGTCTCTTGTAGACAGATTATAGTTGGATTTTGCCTTTTTATCCAGTCTGTCAACTTCTGCTTTTGATTGGGGTGTTTAGACCTTTCACAATTTATTGATGTGATTTGATTTACATTTACTATTTTGTTATTTGTTTTCTATGTGTCCCTTTTCTTTTTTGTTCCTCTCTTCCTCCTTTACTGCCATCTTTTGTGTTAAATAAATATTTTTAGTGTGCCATGTAATTCTTTTGTAGACTTTTCTTTTTTAATTTTTTAAAAATATTTATTTATTTTTGAGAGAGAGAGAGAGAAAAAGAGGGACAGAGAATCTGAAGTGGGCTCTGTTCTAATAGCAGAGAGCCCAATGTGGGGCTTGAATTCACGAACTGTGAGATCATGACCTGAACCGAAGTCAGAGGATTAACTGACTGAGCCACCCAGGTGCCCCTCTTTTTAAAAAGTTTTTTATTTATTTTGAGAGAGAGAGAGAGAGAGAGCGAGCGCATGCGCGTGAGCAAGGGAGGGGCAGAGAGAGAGAGATGGAGCAAATGCCTCCCACACTGTCAGCTCAGAGCCCAACACTAGGCTGAACTCATGAGCTGTGAGATCAGGACCTGAGCCAAAAACCAAAGGCCAGATGCTTAATCAACTGAGCCACCCAGGTGCCCCTGTAGACTTTAAAAAAAATTTTTTTTTAATGTTATTTATTTTTGAGAGAGAGGCACAGAATCTGAAGCAGGCTCCAGGCTTTCAGCTGTCAGCACAGAGCCCAATGTGGGGTTCAAACTCACAAACTGGGAGATCATGAAAAAGCGGCTGCTTTTGGCTCAGGTCATGATCTTGCGGTTTGTGAGTTTCAGCCCCGTGTTGGGCTCTATGCTGACAGCTCAAAGCCTGGAGCCTGCTTCAGATTCTATGTCTCCCTCTCTCTCTCTGCCCCTCCCCTGCTCACATTCTGTCTCTCTCTCAAAAATAAACATTAAAAAATTATAATAATATTATTTATTTATTTATTTAAAATTTTTTTTAACCTTTATTTATTTTTCAGACAGAGAGAGAGAGAGCATGAACAGGGGAGGGTCAGAGAGAGAGGGAGACACAGAATCCGAAGCAGGCTCCAGGCTCTGAGCTGTCAGCACAGAGCCTGACGTGGGGCTCGAACCCATGGACCGCGAGATCATGACCTGAACCGAAGTCAGACGTTTAACCGACTGAGCCACCCAGGCGCCCCAGTATAATATTATTTATATTAAATAATATACACATTGCTCATTGTTATCATATATATCACACACATTAAAACCTATCAATATAGAATTAAAATTATTACCTTATACGATTTCATATCTTTTAAAGAAGCTTTTGTGAAGAAATAAGAAAATATGTATTTATAGAGACTCTATAGTAACCTACATATTTTACCATTTCCAGTGCTCTTCATTTCCTCCTGTGGATTTGAATTACCATCTGGTGTCCTTTCCTAATAGCCTGAAGGACTCCCATTAGCATTTCTTGTAGGGCAGGTCTACTAGCAACAGACAAACTCCCTCAGATTTGTTTATCTGGGAATAAATCTCTCTCTCTCTTTCTTTATTTTATTTTAATTTTTTTTAATGTTTATTTATTTTCGAGACAGAGGGAGACAGAGCACGAGTGGGGAGACAGAGCGCGAGTGGGGAGGGGCAGAGAGAGAGGGAGACACAGAATCTGAAACAGGCTCCAGGCTCTGAGCTGTCAGCACAGAGCCCGACGTGGGGCTTGAACCCACCAATCATGAGATCATGACCTGAGCCGAAGTTGCATACTTAACCGACTGAGCCACCCAGGCGCCCCATCTCTCTCTCTCTTTTTAAATGAACATGAACACCTCATTCATAGTTTCATCTTTAAGTTTATTTATTTATTCTGAGAAAGAGAGCACACAAGCAGGGGAAGGGCAGAGAGAAGAGAGAGAATCCTAAGCAGGCTCCAAGCTGTCACCACAGACCCCGATGTGGGCCTCCAACTTAGGTCTCATGAACTGTGAGATCATGAAATCAAGAGTCAGATGCTTAACTGACAGCCACACAGGCACTCCTCTCCTTAATTTTTATTTACTTATTTTTTTGTTTATTTATTTTGAGAGAGAGAGTGCGAGTGGGAGTGGGAGAAGGGCAGAGGTGGGGGGAGAGAGAGAATCCCAAGTAAGCTGCACTGTCAGCACAGAGTCCCATTCGGAGCTCAAGCTCACCAACCATGAGATCATGACCTGAGCTGAAATCAAGAGTTGGATACTAAACCAACTCAGCCACCCAGGTGCCCCAACTCTCCTTCATTTTTAAAGAATAGTTTTGTGGGATATAGAATTCTTAGGCGATAGTTTTTTTCTTTCACACTTTGAATATGCAATTCCACTGCCTTCCAGCTGCCATTGTTGCAGATGAGAAATTAGCTATTAATCATATTGATGCTCCATTGTTACATGATGGTGGTTTTTCTCCTGATGCTTTTAAGATTTTCTTTTCGCTGTTGGCTTTTAACAGTTTGCATCTTGTATTTAGGTGTGGATCTCTTTGTAGTTATCCTAGTTGGATTTGTTGAGCTACTTGGATATGTAGATTAATGTTTTTAATCAAATTTGCCAAGTTGGGGGGACATAATTTCTTCCAAAAATTTTCTGACCCTTTCTGTCCTCTCCCATTACACACATACCAACTATGTAAGATGTCATCCCACAAGTCTCTGAGGCTCTGTTTATTTTTCTTCAATTTTTATTCTTTCTATTCTTCAGTAGGTAATTTCTTTTTTTTTTTTTTTTAAATTTTTTTTTTTCAACGTTTATTTATTTTTGGGACAGAGAGAGACAGAGCATGAGCGGGGGAGGGGCAGAGAGAGAGGGAGACACAGAATCGGAAACAGGCTCCAGGCTCTGAGCCATCAGCCCAGAGCCTGACGCGGGGCTCGAACTCACGGACCGCGAGATCGTGACCTGGCTGAAGTCGGACGCTTAACCGACTGCGCCACCCAGGCGCCCCTTCAGTAGGTAATTTCTGTTGATCTCTCTTCTAGTTCACTGATTCTTATCTTCTGCCATCTTGAATTTGCTTTTGAGCCCTTCTGGTAAGTTTTTCATTTCAGTAAATGCTTATTTTCACTTCTAGAAATTACATTTTAAAAATGTTTAATATTTTCCTTAATAAGCACCTTTGTGGATTTGTTATTGTCCTATTTCTTTTGGTTCTTTTTTTTTTTTTTTTTTTTTAAATTTTTTTTACCATTTATTTATTTTTGAGACAGAGAGAGACAGAGCATGAACGGGGGAGGGGCAGAGAGAGAGGGAGACACAGAATCGGAAGCAGGCTCCAGGCTCTGAGCCATCAGCCCAGAGCCCGATGCAGGGCTCGAACTCACGGACCGTGAGATCGTGACCTGAGCTGAAGTCGGACGCTCAACCGACTGAGCCACCCAGGTGCCCCTCTTTTGATTCTTTAAACATGAGTTCTTTTAGTTCTTTGAACATATTTATAATAACTACTGTGATGTCTTTGCCTGCTGAATCCAACTTCTGGGGACACTTAGGGATAGTTTCTATTGACTTTTAACTTTTCCTGGGTGAGTCACACTTTCCTATCTCCATGCATATTTTATTGAAAACTAGATTTTTAAATACCATATTGTAGCAACTCTAGATTCTGATTTTCCCCCCTCAAGGCTGTCTTTTGTGTCATGCACTTAGTGCTTTGCCTGGGTTAAACCTACAAAATATGTCCCTCTGAGGTGTGTGGCTGCTGCTACCTCTGCTCAGTTTATTTTTATCTTGTTTTTATTTTATTTTTTTATTATTTATTATTTTTTAATGTTATTTATTTTTGAGAGAGATAGAGACAGCACAAGTGGGGGAGGGGCAGAGAGAGAGGGAGACACAGAATCGGAAGCATGTTCCAAGCTCTGGGCTGTCAACACAGAGCCCGATGCAGGGCTTGAACTCACAAACTGTGAGATCATGACCTGAGCTGAAGTCGGTCGCCTAACCGACTGAGCCACCCAGGCGCCCCGCTCGTTTTTATTTTCGTCTGGCTGCATAGGGGTCACCCTTGTGTCTAAGTAGCCCCATGGTCAGTAAACCATGGGATGGAAATTGTGCTCAAATACCTCAAGCCAATAAGGCTTCCGTCTTCTGATAATGAATTTGTGTGGGGAGAGGGGAGCACATTCAAAGTTCACGCTTTTACTTTTTACTTTCCACTGGGCCCTTTCAGAGCTCCTCTAGTCCAGAATCCTCAGGTCAGCCAGGAGTGTGGGGTGATCTTAGGTCCTCTGTTCTCAGCTGTAAATGTGCACAATCTTATCCAAGAATACACTTGCCCCAACCACAGCTGTAACCTCAGGTTAGCAGAACCACTGGCTCTCTCCTGCTCCAAATCAAGTGAGCCTACTTTGGCTGCGGCAGCAAGGCCACTGGTCCTTATGGCAAAATCTCCAGGTGACTGGGATGGAAAGTGGGAGCATCCCCAGGCAAAGGTGCCACAGATTCCCACTGTTATTACTGAATTTCACCGTGGCTCAAGCACAAACACTTCTCATATTGTTACATACCTCTGACTGATTTCCAGAGTGCTAAAAATGGTTGTTTTCATCAATGTTTTCCAGCTTTGTAATGGCCTTTTCAGGGAGAGGATTTGCCCACCCCACCTCTTCACTCTGCCACGGCTGGCAGTCCCACCCTCCTCAATAAATATTTGAGGAAGAGTAAGTGACTAAACACTGTGTCATCTGTCTTCTCCCTCTAGCACTCTACGGAAACTGTCCCATCAAAAATTATCAGTTGCCTTCCAGGCACTAAAACAGGTTCTGAGAAAGACAGACCTGGGTTGAATTCCAGCTCTGCCACTTAGTGACTGTGCACTTGGCAAGTGTACTTCTCCAAGTTTTGTTTCTCTTTCTGTTAAGTGGCTAAAATAATGCCTATGGTGTTTGTGAGGACAGTGAGGTCTGAGTAAGCGTCTGGGCGGACACTTCAGGGTTCTTTCCAACAGTGTCTGTTCTGTTCAGACTGTGAGTCTGGGATGCCACTTGACCTTTTTCTAGCCCTTACACTCACCGGACCCGTGACAGGTGGAAACACAGGATAAGTTCATGAAAATCCTTTGAGATGGGATCTATTATCCCACAACTATAAGGTATTATTATGCTTTCTTATGATGTTCTCTGGGAACTTTTTAAAATCCCTCTCTCTGGGAAATTTTGGTTATAGAATTTCTAAAAATAGGGAAGCTACTGAAATCACTTCTCTAACTTCCTTTTATCCTGGACATTTTAACCATTATACTGTGGACATTTTCTGAAAGATCAGGACTACAGATGTAAATCTTTCTTAATAAGAAACTCTCACATTTTCAGGTGTTTATTCCTCTAAGAACTGAAGAACATGCCCCCCGCCCCCACCTCCAAATCAGAAATAAAACATCAACTTGGGGGTTAAAGATGGAGAAGAATGAACATGGCCAAATAGAATGCTCGGAATTTGAAATAAAAATAGTGTGGTGAGGCCTTCACCATTTAGGGCCTTGCTGAAAGTTCAGTTCTTTCTGCAGGAAATCCATGTTTAAAAACAGAATATTGGGGTGGCTGGGTGGCTCAGTCGGTTAAGCGTCCAACTTCAGCTCATGTCATGATCTCGTGGTCTGTGGGTTCGAGCCCCGCATCGGGCTCTGTGCTGACAGCTCAGAGCCTGGAGCCTGCTTCGGATTCTGTGTCTCCCTCTCTTTCTGCCCCACTCCCTTGCTTGTGCTCTGTCTCTCTCTCCCTCTTGAAAATAAACATTAAAAAAAAAAATTTAAAAACAGAAAAAACAATTGCTTTTTCCATTGCTTAAAATCTCCTCCTTATTGGTATCCCTGTAATTAGAGATGCACTATTTATTATTCACTATTGTTACGTGTTTTTTTCAACAAGGCTGCCAGCGCTCCACAGGCAGGGATGGTCCTTTTGTGTATCTTCCTCTATGCTTGCTATCACCCTTGCTATCACCTACAGTCGATGATAATGCTCACTGTCACTCCTTTACTCAGAAACCTTCAGTGATTCTCCACTGCACCAAAAAGTGGTCCTCAGACCTTTTTTGATTCCATGTGCTTATCAGTGAACTGATGCTTGCACATCCTCTAATACCCACATATAATTTATTTTAATATTGTACTACCACCTTCCATAAGTGATAAACATCCACCGATATAGGAAATTTAAGAGGATGACATAAAAATAGTATAAACAGAATTTGTAGTATTTTCTCTCTGTACCTTGTAATACTCCACTCTGGAGACCACTGGTCTGTGGGATAAAATCCAGGTCCTCTAAAACCACAGCCTTCAAACTGGAGTCTAGGTATCTTGAGAATACAGTTGAGCCTTGAACAACATGGGTTTGAATTGCACAGGTCCTCTTCTATGCAAGTTTTTTCCCAGGACTGTGAATGTATTTGCTCTTCGTTATGGTTTTCTTAATAACACTTGCTTTTCTCTAGCTACTTTATTGTACAATACAGTTCATAATACATGTAATATACAAAATATGTGTTAATCAATGTTTTATGTTATCGGTAAGGCTTTTGGTCAAAGGTAGGCTATTTGTAGTGAAGTTTGTGGGGGGAGTTAAAAATTATGTGGATTTTCTTTTTTTTTTTTCTTTAAGTTTCTTTTTTTTTTTTTGAGAGAGAGAGAGAGAATGCACACAGGAGGGGCAGAGAAAGATGGAGAAAGAGACTCCCAAGCAGGCTCTACGTTGTCAGCATGGAGCCCAGTGTGGGGCTCGAACTCATGAGCTGTGAGTTCATGATCTGAGCTGAAGTCAAGAGTGGACACTTAACCAACTGAGCCACCTAAGCGGCCCATTTTTCTTTTTTAAGTGTATTTATTTTGAGAGAGACAGAGAGAGAGAATGAGTAGGGGAGGGACAGAGAGAGAGAGGTAGAGAGAATCCCAAGCAGGTTTTGCACCGATGGTGCAATTTGATGCGGGTTTCGAACTCACAAATCATGACAGCATGACCTGAGCCGAAATCAAGAGTCGGACACTTAACCGACTGGGCCACCAGGTGCCCCACAAATTATGTGGATTTTCAGTGGCATGGTAGAGTCAGTGCTCCTAACTCTATGTTGTCTGAGGGCCAACTGTATATACTATAGACAGCACAGTATTAAGTGGCTCAATTTCCAGATTCCGAACTACAAAATGTACCCTCTCCTGAAAGTGATCTGCCTGGGAATGGCTGGCATTGAGCTTATTTCTTTTTTCTAGCCTCCCCTTCCCAATTGCTCAGGCCCACCCCTCAGCCATCTGAACTGTGCTTTGCCCCCAAACGAGGGGATAACATGGGAATGCACTATACTTGAGAGAGAATTTCTTGAGAGCCAAGTAAGAAACACTGACAGGGCAGCACTTTATTTCATTCCCTGGACAAATACTGGCAAGCCTCTGTGATGCAGACAATTCCTTGTAGGAATATAGTGTTTTTAATTAAAAAAAAAAATGAAGTTAGGGTGCCTGGGTGGCTCAGTTGGTTAAGCATCCAACTTTGGCTCAGGCCATGATCTCACAATTCATGAGTTTGAGCCCCATGTCGGGGATTTTCCCTCTCCTTGTCTCTCTCTGCCCCTTCCCTACTTGCACACATGCTCTCTCTCTCTTAAAATAAATAAACAAACCTAAAAAAAATGAAGCTAAACTTTAAGCCATGCAGGTTGTTTTTGCCAAATGATACTCCACAAGCAGAATGGGCTAGATCTCTGGCTCCATGTTTTTGATGAAAATATAAGCAAAGCACTTACCCAATACACAATACACCAGAAATGTCATCATTTGCAACTATTTCATCTTTTGATGAACGCTGCCCTACACTAACATTCCCAACATTCACGACTGCCCAGACTCTTTCTCGTCTCTTCTCCTGTCAGCCCCCTCAGGCTGCAGCCACACTACCTTCATGCTCCTAGGCACCCTTCCGGGTCTATGCCTGTGCTGTGTTCATGCCAGTTCCTCCCTTGGAAATACCCTTCCCCCACATCTCCATGGATTGAGTTCCTACCTAACATCTGTGTGATCTGAGGCACTAATTAGGTGCTGAAGATGGAAAATGAGCATAATGATAACCGTGACCCGGTTTTCATAGGATGTAAGAGTCTAGTATGGGTGACAGACAGATAAGCAGTGACGATATAATATTACAGAACTGTGACGGGGAGCCATGAGGGCACCCTCCCTTCACCTGGGGCTCAAGGAAGTCTCAGAGGAAGTGACCAGAAAGCCAAGACCCACCGCTAAGCACAAGTCAGCCTGACATTTTGCAGGGGAAAGAAAAGGACTGATCTATGCTGACAGAACAAAACTGAGTTCAACCGACACTGTTAAGACAATTCCTCCATGAAGTCAGGATTTTGACCTGGAGAGACACACTTACCTAACTGTAGGGTCCAGATAGAAATTCCTATGAAGTTCAATCTGTTTCATGCTCTTGAGAGATTGGTCACATTCTCTCTCTCTCAAAAGCCCAATTTAGAATAGGCCAAAAGTCAAGGGAGAGGTCATCCCTAGAAAAATTTTCTCTTGCTTTTTTCCAAAAACAAAAATATTTGAACCCCAGGCTCTACTGCTGGGGGACCAGGCAGCCTTTTTATATTAAGTTCACCAGAAATAGTGCAAAGTGAATACTCTTGGGAAGTCTGTTAAGAAAGTGACAGGTGGTTTATACATGTGGCTCTGCTCTAAGGATGGAGACACCCTCTAAACAAACAAGTTAATGAAGTAAGTAGAAACACAGAAGACACAACATTCCGTTTCCAGGGACTGCCTTGTGCCAGAGGTAAGACGGTGAAGGCTTCGGGTATCTGGTTCCTCACTGCTCCACCTCTGATCCTGTCCCTCACTGTCCTGAGCCAGAGGCTGTGGAAGGACCTTCACTGAGCGATGTTCGATGCTCCACTTCATGCCATCACTCACAGGGCTGATTTGTTATCAAGCTATTCATGTCTATGAAAGACTCTCCTTTTATAGTAGAGGGCAGCCTGGGTGGCTCAGTGGGTTGAGCGTGGGACTTCGACTCAGGTCATGATCTCATGGCTCATGAGTTCGAGTCGTAAGTTCGGGCCCGACATGGGGCTCGCTGCTATCAAAGGGGAGACTGCTTTGGGTCCTATGTTCCCCTCTCTCTCTGCCCCTCCCTCACTTGCATGCGCACGCACTCTCTCTCTCTCTCTTACCAAAAATAAACATCTTTTAAAAACCGCAACTACATTAGTAGGAGAGAGTTGTGATAGATGTAGTATCAGCCATCAAATCTTTCCTATACTGGTCACAATTTGGTACCCCAAAACCTCTTTGTTGATTCAAAACATAAAAAATACGCAGTCTTGTTCTCTGATACAGTCCACCCAAGCATCATTGCAGTAGATTTTCATTTTATTTCTCATCTGTTTTCTTAGTTGTGTATCTTCTTCAAGTGGCCATGTGGAGGCTGAACATTTTCTCTATGAAACTACTCACTAGGGCAGTAGAATCAGGTAAGTCTCAACCATGAGGGCTTAGTCATTGAAGCACCAAAGGATGTCATTTTAAAACATTTACCGTATGTGGAAGTCACATGACATGGACCCGGAGGACGCACATAACTAGTTATGTTCCTGTAGACTATACTGTTGGTAAACCCACTTAATCTTTCAGGAAATCCATTATAAACTCACCCCAGAACACAAAAGTTCATTTGTGTTAGAAAGTTATCATCAAGCGCTGGAGGGTCAGAACTATGTTTGCTAACATTGTTCCATTAGAAATGTATCCTATCAGTGATACCACATTTTTTCAGATGGATGGGCCAACTGTAGTTCTGCTCTAAAACTCTGCTTTCTATCAGTCCCCCAAGCATTTTCTGATTATGGCCTATAACAAAGTTTGCAACAATGGTGAAAACAGGTCTGCGTGGAAGTTATGTATATAAATGCATTTGCAAATGGGTTTAGACCTTTGTGGGAAAAGGGCCTGAAGTCTCCTAAATAGAAAAATCTTCAAGTAAATCAGAACTGACTCACAACTTTGGAAAATGGTACAGGGCTTAGTGACCTTATATCAAACCACAGCCAAGGCCACATTCTAACACGTCCCCATTCCCAGATTAATTTTATTTCTGTCACCCTCTTCACCTTTGAAATTCCTTCCATTCAGCAAAATCAGTTCCATTCAGGAGAACAAATACATTTTGACTTCTGTCCCCGATGCTTCCCTGTGTGCCTTGATGAAAAATACAGTTTTAGTTTTCAGCCCTGCAACCTGAGAGACGTGCGGGTGAAATGAAATGAATCACGCCTCCTCTTTTCCCCCAAGCCCCAGGTTTTCCTAAGAGAACACTCATATAACATATGCCAGTACATTTAGGCCTGAGGGCTCCTCAAAACTCTGCCCATTTTCTTGCAGAGGACCAGTTTAGTCTCTTTTTAGATAAGCAGACCTGCATGTGAATGCTACCTTGGTGCCAGAGCTTTTCCTGGGGAAAAGGCCGGGCCTTCTTCACCTGCAGCCGACACCTCTCCTTCCAGGGCAGGGCCTTGCAGCGGCGCGGCGCGTCCAGCAGATGGAGCCGCAGCTGAATTTTCGTGAGCTGCTCTCTACACTGGAAGAATCTGGAATAAACAGGAAGGGGAATTTTTGTTTGTTTGTTTTTAAGAATTCTAAATTTCAACATCTATTGCCTTCTTTGTCGGGTCAGAGACCCTTTTTATTTAACTAGGTTGAAATGCGTTAGAAGTTTAAAAAAAAACAGTGATTACGCAATCCCAAATACATGTTTTCTTAAGATTTCCACTCTTTCAGAGGACCCAAGCAACAAGTTTTAAAGCAGCATAAACTATTATTAGAGCATAGTGTTTCAGAAACGTTAGTAGGCAGCCCTGGATAAAGAAATCCTGCCTCAGAAAAACACCAGAAAGGAGTGGCATGAGGAGGGAAGCCTCCCCAGGCCGCGGCGGAAGTGACCTCCGAGCTGGGCGGTGGCGGTCGCGGGCGCCGCGAAAAACAGCGCCGCCTGCTGGGGAAGAGGGAAACAGCTCGGATCTCCCCGGAGGCCGTGGCGTCGCCAAGGGGACCGCTTGGACCGAGCCAACATTCCAAAGTCCGTTGCGCTTAGGATGCTGCAGGGTATACCCCCCGCCCCACCCCCCCAACGAAACTGAAAGTAATGGGCACAGCCCGAGCTGACTTTCTGTCGAGAAGGGAAACCTACAGGACCGTTATGGTTTTGGTACGCAGTGTTTCAAAAGGCTTGACTGTTTTTACTGCTTCCTGAAGCTTAAAAGGATAGTTGCTATTTAAGACCGTCCTAAAGAGTGAAAATAGAACCTGATAGAAGCTCTCTTTCATTTATCCTGTGCTGCTTTAAGTTATTTACAAAGTATTGTAAGAGGTTATCAGAAGCAAATTGGAAAAAAACGGGCAAGGGACTGAGTTTCAAGGTGATTGTGCTTATCATTTCCCATAATGGCCCCTCATTTTTATTCCAGGGTTGTTGCAGTGCTGTTTCTTGAGTCCCTCCTCCTCTCCCCACTTCCCTTTTCTCTCCACTCATTTGACAGGAGCCTCCGCAATCATCTGCTTAGAACACGTCATCATCATCCACTGGGAGAGAGTTGTGGCACCACCTTTCTCCCCCTATGGCTGAAGCCCACAGAAGAAAGATGAGGAGTTGTGCTTCTGCGCTGGAGCCGCGCGACTGCCCGGAACTGTAACCTGCAAGATGATGCCCAAGTGCAGCTTCCCCCTTTTTGTGCCGCATATAACTGTATGCTGCCCTTTTTGAAGCTGATGCTTTCTCCTTTAGAGCCATGCCCTCCACATTGCCCAGATGATGTGCTAAGTCCCTTCCACTTGCAGAGATTCAGTGCATTAAGTGTAAAAACCACACATCTCTGTTTTTTCTTTTAGTAAGGGAGTGAAGACCCAGAGGTGGATGGTTTCATTTGGATTAGTCATGCTGTTTATCGGGTCCCTGTCCTCTGACATGGAAATTCCCATCTCCCATCGGGGTATAGCTGTCGGCATAAATTATAGGCTCTGGTTCAAAACAGGGCCCTCTCTTTTGTCCAGTAGCACCAGAAACACATTAATTAGGGACCTTGCTGGAACAGAAGGCTTCTCAAGGCTCCTGGAAAAGGAAGGTTGGGCCCCCAAGTCCTGTATGTGATCACTTGGGCTCTAGCCTTCACAATCTGGATCCAACCAGATGAGCACTGAGAGCTCAGTGTTTGGAGCACAAAGAAGAACAAAGAATATATAGTAACTTAGTGAATCAGGGACAGGATCCAAGAGGAAGCCTGACATTTGTTTATCAGCAGAGAAACAGAAGTAAAGGAGGGAATGTCTCCCTAAGTGCTACTGTGTTAATAAAAGTGTCCTCTAGAGAGAGGCTACATGAACAGGGCAGCTGATAACATTAATACTGTGCAGGTAGGCACACATCTTCCCCCATGGCCAGGACTGCTGAACCAAGTGGCCCTAAACTAATGGGCAGGGATACAGCTCTAAGCCTTTCCTGCGGCAATCCTCAGAGGGAGTTGGCTCAGACAAAGCAAAGCAGCTTCTCCCTCGGTTCTTTGTTCTTCCTTGGAAAATGGGCTCTCTCTCAAGTCTCATACCCCAGCTGCTTTCCCCTCTTGTACAAGGGCAAAATAAAGTAATCGCCAATAATGATTTGGACAGCATATTTTTGGAGCCCTGAACTCTGTGAAATGCAGGGTCGAATTATTTTTAGAACTCTAATGTGCTGTACATTTTTATTCTGGGTTCATGGGGGAAATTTTCAGAAAGGTGCCCCTCTTCAGCAAAGAAAAATAAAGAGATCGCCTTCAGAAAGGGGTAGTGGAGACAGTGTTTTGAATCCCACTTAACCTAACAACTACATGTGCTGCACCTTATGCTTAAGAATCTCTTTCTCACAGGGCTTATGATTTAATGAGCAGATTCTTTTGTCTGCTAAGAAATTCCTTCAACAGTAAAAAGGCTGTCTGGGAAATCACACCTTTTTATACGATAAGTGACTTTTTGCTAATAAGAATGATTTTAACATAGGTCCTTTAAAAGTAAAGACATTCAGAATGGTCTATCCCAGATTTAAGTGTGGAATTAAGACAAAGGATGCTTGTTCTCATATCAGAAATAGGCATGCCACTCCCCAAGCACTCAGAGCATCTGCTGGCTGGACTGACTCTTAAACCAAAAGCCACACATGACTTCTGTGCTTGACAACTGAGGTGGCCTTTTATGTCCTGTTGGAACTCCAGTCTGGGCCGGCCAGAATGGGTTCATACACATGACAGAAAATGGGCTCTATGGGTCCCAGAAAGCTTACTGGGCTGAGAAGGACTAGGCTGACGTTTTGGAAATATTGTAGGTTTACTTCTTGGGAATTTACTCCCCCAAATAAGTACTTTCAGGCCCTTTATGTGGCATCCTCAGGCTCTTTACAACAGTTCCTACATTTTTGGGATTTTATCTGCTCACTAAATATCAGCTATTTTGTCCAGAAGAACAGAAAAATCTGCATGTTTTTATTCACTCAAGACTTAGGCCGAGTAGAGAGCAGCTTCTCTCTGCCGGTTCCTGGTGACTTCATTCTTTCCAGCTCTTTCCAGAGGGAGTGAGAGCAACCCCCAGCCTGGAGACTGGCCCTGCATTAGCAACTAATTTAATGGTCAAGTTCCACAGGTGAGGCCCAGATGAGCTTCTAAAATAATCCTGGGGGCACCCGGGTGGCTCAGTCTGTTAAGCATCCGACTCGATTTCGGCTCAGGTCATGATCTCACAGTTTGTGAGTTTAAGCCCCGGGCTGGGCTCTGTGCTCACAGCGTGGAGCCTGCTTGGGATTCACTCTCCCCCTCTCTCTCTGCCCGTCCATGGCTTGTGCTCTCTCTCTCTCCAACAATAAACATTTTTAAAAAAGTAAAATAATTCTGAAGCTAGGTAAGGAATGAATAAGCAGGTGTTAAAGGAGTATGTACATATACCTTTGTAATTAACAGAAAATTTTGAGAAAGTAGTCACTGGGCATGTATATTCATACTACTACCCTGGGTTTATGTTATTATCTGTTACCCAGACAGCATATGACATCAGGCCTTTCATCTGACAGGTCCTTTCCTGTGTTAACCTGGTATATTAAGGTACTTCAGCTTAATAGCCATAAGTATTTTGAGGGCAAGAGCCCTGTCATGCACTTTCTTTATGTTTCACACAGTACCCAGCAGGTATTAAGACATGCAGTAGGTGTTCAGGAAAGAGCTGCTTAAAAAAAAAAAAACAAAAACAAAAACAAAACTATGGACTAAAGGAATGATGAATGGCTGTGCTTTAATCCTGAGATTAGGCCTGCCTTTATTGTCAAGTCTGAGGAAACTCGACAGCATACTTTACAGACAGAAAATGGAAGTGGAGATATTGCAGCTTCTCTGGCTGATAACGGTAACAGCAGCTGGCTTTCCTACATGCCAGCAACTATATAAGTACTTCACGTACATTATCTCATTTATACTTCGCCACAGGCTAAGTTTACTATTATTACTGCCCTTATTTTACATCAGACAAAACACCACTAATCAATAGCCTCATCAGGACTTGAATCCAGAGATAAGTCAGTCTCCAAAATCCATGCCTTCAGGCACATTAATGCTCCAGAATATCTAATAACAACATTTTTAGCTCTATTTACTCACAACACAATATCTGAGGCGGGAGGGAAAGAGGGTAAGCGAACAGTTCTTAACTTACAGGTCTCAGTCGGCTCAGTTTTGATGTTCCTTCCTGGGTGTTACCCATTCAATCCTCACAGTACGCTGTCAAGTATGTTACTATTCTCTCTTATATATAAGGAATGTACCTCTGGAGAACAGATGGGTTTAAAACAACAATGACAAAAATGCTAAAATTCAGAGGCTGAGAGGTAACAAAACTACTGATAGGTAACACCCTTCCTGCCTTAGGCCCTTCCCTCCACCCAGAGTGCTCATTAGGTGCTTGCTCTGTCCCCTTCCTTTCTTACTTGTTAGCACTCAGTGGGCTTAGAAAGCTTAGGCCCACCTTTACCTGCCCCATAAATACAAATATGGTTAATCTTGACTTGATGTGCCACTAAGTCATTTCAAAAGCAGAGGCAAGGTAGAAAACAGTAAAAGTGACAATGCAATGCTATGTGACAAAAAGAATGAGTTACGGGGCGCCTGGGTGGCTCAGTCGGTTGAGTGTCCGATTTCAGCTCAGGTCATGATCTCGCAGCTTATGAGTTCGAGCCCCACATGGGGCTCTGTGCTGACAGCTCGGAGCCTGGAGCCTGCTTCGGATTCTGTGTCTCCCTCTCTCTCTGCCCTTTCCCTCTCATGCTCTGTCTCTCTCTCTCTCAAAAATAAACATTAAAAAAAAAAAAGTTACATTTAAACAGACTGCCACAAAGCGATCTCCACCAGCATAAGAAGTTGAACAAAATAAGGGCAAATTACAGAATAAAAAATATGGCATGGTACCATGTATGTTTTTAAATGACACAAAACAATATGATACACACACACACACACACACACACACACACACATCTATGCAAACACACAAAGAAAACAGTTGGTTATACCCCAAACTGATAACTGATTTCTCTGGAGGGAGGACTAGGTCTGGGGTGAGATGGGTAGCACTGGCTGACTTTATCTTTTTTACAAGATAATTTATTCAAATAACATGCATGTAAAAGAAAAAAAAGGAAAGATTAGAAAAGAAGTAAGTGATGCTGTTGGAGAAGAAAAAATTAGCAACATGCAGTAAAGTGCCAGCAGTGGTACAAACAAGGCAAACTAGCTTTTTTCATGTCCAGAAGACACCAATGGATTTGAAGAGAGTTCTCATGTTGGCATTATTATTATGAATTGGATGATTTTCAAAATGCAATGTCTCCAAACTCTAGCAGAAATACAGTGCATTAGACCTGGAGCCAGACAGCCTAAGTTCAAGGCCTGACTCTGCATTTCTCTGTAACCTTGGGCTAATTTCTCAGGGCCTTACTTTCCTATCTGTAGAGTGAAGATAACAGTAAGATACTTCATAAGGTGCTTCAAGGGTCAAGTGAGATATCACACCAGAAAGAATAGCAAAATCATGCAGACTGACACTCAGAACTTAGAAATTATGTTTGTGTTTACTACCTCTCCAGTCTTTCTCTCCCACTTTAGAGAATTCCGTTTTTCTCACACCTTTAAGTATGCCCCACACTGAGGCAGAGTTAAATGAACACACCATTGGTCTTCAATATAATATTTGCTGATAACAGGCCTCCATTATTTGAGGCTTTAGATTATGTACGTGCATAGTTTTTAAGCTTCAGTAATGTGGATCCGTGTATTTATTTTAAGGAATGTATTTCTTTGATCCATTTATAAAACATACCCTTTACCCGTAAAACCTACTTTTGATGCAAGGACTAAAATATCCAAATCAGAGACAGCATTTAAAGGATGAGCCAAAAATATAATTAATATTTTTTTTTGCATGTTAAATGTGCTTATTTGTGGTCCTGCTGAAATTTCAAGCTGTTCTGAAATTTCGAGAATCCAATTACCAGCTTTATAATAAGGATTTCAAAAGTAATAAAAGAAACAGTAGCATCACCAATATAATTAAACACGAAAGAGAAACATGAACAAATTAATAAATATCAGTGCATGCACACAGCACCGCACGGTGCCCCGACAGCCCATGATGTAACTATTTTCAATTACAGCCTCACCTTTGAAACAGAGCCAGGTTCTCTACTTTTGCTGGATGTCCCTGTGTTAAAAAGCGCAGGGACCTGAAGATTTCTGGCAAAGTCAAGAAGGATCCAGTTGAAGTTGTTTTGCAGTTTGAGTTCGGAAAGGATCCATTTGAAGGAACCAGTTCCGAGCACACAAAGCGCACGTCCCTCCCAAGCTCCTCCACCCCATTAAACTGGGCTGTCATTTTAGAGCTGGGCGCCCATTGTTCACTGGTTCTACTCTAATTAGACTTGACAGATTGCTCTTTCTAGCTAGACTGGCTATTGCCAAGAACAGAGAGAGAAGAGGTGAGGCTGACCTTGTTATTATGCCCTTGGGATCAGTGCCCCGCCCCCCATCCTAGTCCACTAACACCCAAAGGTATCCCCAGCAGCTCAGATCTGTTCCCCCTCTCCTCCAGCCTGGTTCTTAAATGCCCCCTGGCAGTCTCCGCACCACTGACTTGTCTTTCAGTACTGTGAGATTCAAGCCCTTGTCTGTGGGAGTGGAATAAGTGTGTTCTAATATTTTTCATATTAATCCTCTGACCCTTGTTGTTTTTTTCTTCAGGCCTGGTGGGAAAAAAAAAACAGACTATATTTTCTTTTTTTTCTTTTATGATTTTTTTAAAAAGTTTATTTATTTATTTTGAGAGACAGAAGTGGGGTGGGACAGAGAGAGAGAGAGAGAGAGAGAGAGAGAGAGAGAGAGAATCCCAAGCAGGCTCCACATCATCAGTGCAGAGCCAGGTGCTGGGCTCAAACCCATGAATTGCGAGACCATGACCTGAGCCAAAACCAAGAGTCAGACACTCAACCGACTGAGCCACCCAGGTGCCCCCACAGACCAGCTTTTCTGAAGGGAAAGATACTGCAGTTCCGCCCAGGAGCCAGGAAATTTTTGTTTAATGAAATAGCTCTGGAAAGATTCGGGCCCTGACATTACCTACATGTGTCTGAAACAAATCTCTTGCCCCACTGCCCTCAGTTTCCATATCTGTAAAATGCCATCAATAGTTCTTGAACCTTTGTCCTATCAAAAACATGTTATACTGGTATTATATAAAAAATAGATAATAAAATGGTAGAGCTGGAAATGATTTTAGAGATCATCTAGTCCAATATCTTCATTTGGAAGATTAAAAAACAGAGGCCAGGGGTATCTGCATGGCTCAGTCAGTTGAGCATCTGACTCTTGATTTCGGCCCAGGTCATGATCTCAAGGTCATGGGATCAAGCCCCGCATCAGGCTCCTTCCTGAGCGTGAAGCCTGCTTAGGATTCTTTCTTTCTGTCCCTCTGCCCCTCTCCTCCACTCAGACACTCTCTAAAAACAAACAAGCAAACAAAAACAAAAACAACACAGGGGCCAAAAGAAGGAGATGAGGGAGGTGACGTGCAGTGTCATGAAATTAGTTCTTAGACTTTAAACCTCTGGCACTGAACAATAGCTTGCTAACTAACTTTGTCACTAGCCTGCCATCCTATGCCTAATAAGAAACCATATTGGCCAGGAAAGCAACTTTCTTTCTCTGAGGAAGGAATTCTCCTCACCCAAGGACTATGTTTTCAGAAATGTTTCCCTTTACTGAGAATCCAGTGGTCTTGTAACAAATGGTTCCTGACTCACCCAATGCCACATTCCTCTTACAGGGGCATAGGATGGGACTCAACAGACATCAGGTCTGGGGCCTAGCTCTCAAATAAGAGTGACCTTGTCCTTGACTTAAGTCTGGCTTATACCCATAGCCTCAAGAGCTGTAAGCAGGAGAGACTATTAGAAATTTCTCCTTGGAGCATATCTAGTTGTAATGTAAACCCGCTCATTTATTGTTAATCTCTGTATATTTGAAAATTATCAAAATGAAAGCTAATATATTAGACAAAGGAAAATGAGATCCTAAATTAAAGCAATTAGAATGAAAATAGACAGGAGAGAGCTATGAGATATAGCAAAAAAACAGAACGAACAATGCTCGATGACTGGTTAAAAGTGGTTATTGAGGGGCACCTGGTGGCTCAGTTGGTTAAGCGCCTGACTTTGACTCAGATCATGATCTCATGGTTTGTGGGTTCAAGTCCCGTGTCAGGTTCTGTGTTGACAACCTGGAGCCTGAAGCCTTCAGATTCTGTGTCTCCCTCCCTTTATGCCCCTCCCCTGCTCATGTTCTGTCTCTCAAAAATAAATAAACGTTAAAAATTTTTTTAAAAAAGTTATTGAAACTGAAGAGTTGAAGTGACTTCCAGGCTTTTGCTTGGGTGCCTGGGTAGACAGGAAATAATTTACTCCTTCAGGCATGTGGAATTGGAGTTTCAGGGAAACACTACGTTAGTGCTGTCCAGTAGGCAGTTGGACACAATAGATTTAAAGCTCAGGAGAGAGCCTGGGGCTGGTGTGGACTTGTGAGCTGTCAGCTCACTGACACTTGGGTAGTGATTCAAACCATTGGAAGAGCGCGGCAGATGAGAAGGGAAGATGGCTGAGGAAGAAGCCCAAGGCACACTGATATTTAAGTAGGGAGAGAAGAACTTTCAAAAAAGACAGAAGAATGGCCAGAAGGGTATGCGGAGAAACAGGAAAAAATAATTTCTGGAGAATCTATCAAGAAACAACGGTCAACAGAATCAAAGACCTCAAGTTAAAATTTGAAACCCATTGGATTTAGCATCTAATGACAACTGGCAAGGAGCTTTCAGGAGAAAGTAATGTGTTGAAAAGTGAATCAGGGAGAGTTAGTGAATCTGAAAGATGGGAGAGGGCTGGACTGCACTGCCCTCACAGGAGGAGGGTGCTGGCAGGGAGGTGCTTAGAAATGGTTTGCAAATGGGTGAGCTATGGGTCCAATGGGATGATTAGTAAATTCTGCTCAAGGAGGCTTAGTAGAAATAAATTCCCAAGAGGAAAAAAAAAAAAGAACACGTTTTAGTTAAGGCAAGGAGGAGAAGGGTGCATTCTATAAAGAGATTAAGAATATAGGGGGCAGAAAAAAAAAGAATATAGGGGGCCGTTCAATGAAACAAAGATCCCAGAGGGCACCGTGGAGAGACAGAGAAGGTCAGCAGTGTATGAGCATCAGGGAGAAGGATTCTTTTGATCTCTGGCCGGTGTGCCTTAGCAACCTCTTCAGTGGCTCCCCAGAAACAATTATCCACTCCATACCATCTTGTGGGTATCAAATTTGGAACACGTTTATAAAGCATGACCTTGATCATGTCAAACCCTTGCCCCCAAACCTGTATTAGCTCCAATACCTACTGCATTAGGTATTAGGTATAACACGGCCCTTCCATAATCTGAGCCCAACCTGCTTTTTTCAGTCTGATCTTTTCGGGTTTGCTTGTTTTTGTTTTGTTTTGTTTTCCTTTTCATGAACCTTCCTTCCAGATGCCAGGCTATTCACTATTCTTTGAACATATGAGTTACATAAAATATTATAGAAAAGGGGCTAAGAAGTATCTAGCATATAATAGCATTCAACAGATGTTAGTTTTGAGGTAGTAAACTATTTATAATTCCCCTTCAACCATTTCATGCAGTTCTCTTTTCCCTAAAGTCTCTTTCCACCTTCCTTTACTGCATACAAGATTCGCTCAGGTGTCATCTGTTGTAGGGAGCCTTTCCTGGGTTCTCAGGCTGGCTGTGGGTGCCCTTGTCTGCAGCACACCACCTTTCTACCTCTGTTGACACGCAGCCTGTCAGACCTGCTTATATGTCTGTTTCCCTCATTAGAGCATAAAAGCACGCATGCGCAAGTGAGCAGGGAGGGGCAAAGGAAGAGATAGAATCCCAAGCAGGATCCATGCTTAGTGTAGAGCCCAAACGGGGCTCGATCCCTCGACCCTGGGATCATGACCTGAGCCAAAAGCAAGAGTCGGATGCTCAATGACTGAGAGACCCAGGTACCCCCTAACTTCATTTTTCCATGCTCTATGGTATGGTTTCTTATAAGATAGTCTCGCTGTACTCCTGAATGGCAGTGGACATTGTGCCACCCCAGTGTCCTTCATGTTCTTCTGGCAACAGGCTTGATTTTCTTTGTGAATTATCTGCTCTTGGTCTTTGTGATCCAAAAATTTTTTAATGTTTATTCATATTTGAGAGAGAGAGAGAGAGCGCGTGAGCCCGCGTGTGAGTGCGCATGAGTGGGGGAGGGGCAGAGAGAGAGGGAGGCACAGAATATCAAGCAGGTTCCAGACTCCCAGCTGTCAGCACAGAGCCCGACACGGGGCTTGAACCCACGAACTGTGAGATCATGACCTGAGCCAAAGTCGGACGCTTAACCCACTGAGCCACCCAGGCGCCCTGGTCATCATGATTCAGATGGGGCGCCCCCCACCCCTGGGGTCAGGATGGAGGAAAAGTCACAGGTCTAAATTAGCCACTTATTGTCCCATTCCTATGGCCTTCCTGATTGGTTTGGGTGAGATATGCTCTGAATCTTTAAAGTTACTGAAAGAGGGGTTCTTTCCCTCCCTCTCACTCCCTCTCTCTCTCTACTGGACATGGAATCAATAGGGTGCAGGGCTGCTATAGTCATTGTGATATCACAAGGGACAAACCTGTTTGAGAATGAAGGCAATACTTGGAGAGAACACAACCAAGAGAAAGACTGAGAGAAACAGGGTCCTGGTGATAGAAGCAGAACTTAATTCTGCCATACTTGGAAACAAAACTATTGCCTGTCAGTTCCTGTTAGGTTTTCTGTCGTTTGCAACAAAATCATCTTAACTGATACAATGTTTATGGGTAGCTAGTAGATTGCTAGACACATGAGACTATTTAATAAATGTATGGGGTTTTTTTGTTTTGTTTTGTTTTGTTTTGTTTTTAACGTTTATTTATTTTTGAGACAGAAAGAGACAGAGCATGAACGAGGGAGGGTCAGAGAGAGAGAGGGAGACACAGAATCTGAAATAGGCTCCAGGCTCTGAGCTGTCAGCACAGAGCCTGACGCGGGGCTTGAACTCACGAACCACGAGATCATGACCTGAGCTGAAGTCGGACGTTTAACCAACTGGGCCACCCAGGCGCCCCAATAAATGTATGTTTAATAGAGAAATAAGTTGTTGTGAAGAACAGCAATTTTTTTTTTTATCTCTATAGGGCAACATGGCAATATGTATTTACAACCCTAAAAAAGATCATCCTTCTGGAGATGGATGGTTGTGACAGCTGTACAATGCGAATATCCTTAACGGCACTGAACTGTACACATAAAGATGGTTAAAATAGTAAACTTTACATTACATATTTTACCACAATAAAAAATGAATAAAAGATTTAAAAAATCATCATTAGACTACAGACAAAGGCTTACAGTCCAGTCAACAAATGAAAACATAAGGGGGCACTTGGGTGGCTCAGTCAGTTGAGCACTGACTTCGGCTCACATCACGATCTCACAGCTCGTGAGTTCGAGCACCATCTCGGGCTCTGTGCCGACAGCTGGGAGCCTGGAGCCTGCTTCCGATTCTGTGTCTCCCTCTCTCTCTGCCCCTCCCCCACTTACGTTCTGTCCCTCTCAAAAATACACATTAAAAAAAAAAAAGAGTACACTTATTTTTTAAAAAAATGAAAACATAGGGACAGAAAGGCTTGTTGTATTATACCAGTAATACTAGTATTCATTCTCTACTTTTAGAAAATGTACCATAGGAAAGTAGATAAGTACACAAAATTGGTTTCTCTGGGCATTACTGATAACATCAATAGGGACTGGGTAATAAAATCATGATACACTCAAATAATGGAACATTTTACAGTCATTAAATTGATAAAGTAGATTCCTATGCTACTTAGGAACATATCTATCAGAATGCTAGAAATATTGGAATTATATTAATATCAAATAGTTTCACAAAAATAAAGAAAGACTTCTCATAAAATTTATGAATTGGATGGGGTGGCTCAGTCGGTTAAGTGATCGACTTCGGCTCAGGTCATGATCTCGTGGTTTGTGAATGCAAGCCCCACGTCTCACTCCCTTCTGTCAGCTTGGGGACTGCTTCAGATCCTCTGTCCCCCTCTCTCTCTGCCCTTCCCTAGGTCATGCTCTCTCTCTCTCTCTCTCTCAAAAATAAATAAACATTAATAATAATAATAAAATAATAAACATTAAAATGTTTATTTCTGAGAGAGAGCGAGTATGAGTGGGGGAGGGGCAGAGAGAGACAGACACACAGGATTAGAAGCAGGCTCCAGGCTCTGAGTTGTCAGCACAGAGCCTGAAGTGGGGCTCAAACCCATGAACCACGAAATCATGACCTGAGCCAGTCAGTCACCCAACCAACTGAGCCACCCAGCTGCCCCTAAAATTTTTTTTTTTAATTTATGAATTGGAGCCAAATACTTGGATGGAAGTACATCATTCAGTAAGTGGTAGGAGGTAAACTACTCACTCAGAAAGAACTTACTGTACTTCATTGAATTTCAGATACCATTGGTTGTAAGATACTTCCTGACTTCAGAGATGTTAGAAAGTGAAAAAGTATGTATCTAGAATTGACCAAATATAATACGTTTAGGGGCATAAAAGCGTACGTGTTGATGATTGGGGTGATGGGAAATGGGACATGAAAATCACTAGACAAAGTGAACTCAAGCGGAGAAGTGTTTTTCAGGTTTATGGAATAAAATTATCTTACACCAAGTGAAGAGAAGCTAGTGAAAGGCTTTGAGGAGAGGTATAAGATGACCACAAAAACATGCACTGAAGGTTAATTTTGTAACTAAACTAAAGGAAGCAGGCAACTATCCCTGCTAATTTGGACATTGTGTAATAGGCAACAATGAGTGTTGATTCATATACATTTGGGAGATTTCTTTCTCTACTGCGTCTTAGGTGGAGGCCAGGCTTGTAATTTTTTAAAAAGGTTTTATTTTTAAGTAATCCCTACACCCAACGTGGGGCTTGAACTTACAACCCCAAGATCAAGACTTGCATGCTCTATGGAGTGAGCCAGCCAGGCACCCCCGGCAGGCCTGTAATTTTAGCTGCCCCCTCCCTTGTTTTAAGAAGGGGTTTGGCAGCTGAAGAGAAGCAAAAAGCCATGAGAGTAACAAACTGCTAGTACTGGAGAAGAAGGATCAAAGGTCTATATTTTTTTATGTAAACAGAATATACGGAATGTAAGTTCCCCATATTCCATTTCTGCGTACAGAATATAGGGAATTTATTTAAATTCAATTTAGTTAACATATAGTGTAGTATTGTTTCAGGAGTAGAATTTAGTGATTCATCACTTACATAATAACACCCGGTGCTCATCCCAAGTGCCCTCCTTAATGCCCATCTGCCATCTATCCCATCCCCCACCCACCACCCCTCCAGCAACCCTCAGTTTATTCTCTATCATTAAGACTCTCTTATGGTTTGCCTCCCTCTCTGTTTTTATCTTATTTTATTTTTCCTTCCCTTCCCTATGTTCATCTGTTTTGTTTCTTAAATTCCACACATGAGTGAAATCATTCTTATGTCATTAAACTCAACCACTTCTATCCAAGCAGCCTCACAAGTTAGGAATTTGACCAGCTGTCCATGGGGAAGTGGGCTTTAAAAAATGTCAAGCATGTCTCTCTCTCTCTCTCTCTCTCTCTCTCTCTCTCTCACACACACACACACACACACACACACACACACACTCATAGACTTCAGTGGTTAGCGATAGACCATATATATGCTATGTATTCACATAGTTCGTTCCTTATTTTCAGTTATTTCTGTCCTCTGTGAAGTGGGAAGCATTAGGGAAGGCAAATTGCTCTTATTATTATGACTCACAGTGAGTTCCAGTCAGGCGCCCGGGATCACTGACCAGCAACAGCCGCATCCATAGCATCACCAAGAAGTTGTCCTATTTTATGTAATTACTGATTACAGACAAAAGGACTTGACCAAAAGCCACAGGTATGGCTCCAGGCAAAAATGCATTGGTAAATACATGTACCGTATAGAATGTCAAATTTATTAGGAAACCTAAAGAAGGTGTAAGCTCTGAAATTCCTAACCTTTGGTAAACAACAAACTCAGAAGCTTTTGAAATATCTCAGGGTGAGGTCCCAGGGTCGTATATTTTTCAAAGAAGCTCCCCAAGCAATTTCTGTGCATTAAAAGCTGAGAATCACTGTTCAAATCCCATTCCTCTTATTTTACAGATGGTAACCTGTGGCCCAGACAGGTTGCTGCCTTGCCCAAGATCACACACTTGGTTAAAAACAGAATTGAAGGGCCCCTGAGTGGCCCTGAGTTATGAAAATAACTCTTGATGTTGGCTCAGGTCATGATCTCCCTGCCCTCTCTCTCAAAAAAAGAAAAAAAAATAGACTAGAAGTAAATCTCCTGATTTCTGGCCCAGGGTCTTTACTCCTACACTAGCATCCTGCCCCACTGATTGTGTTCCAGGTTTTTACTATTATTTCTTCCCAATACACTTGAAAATGTGTGATTTAACCATTGGTCATTTAATAACAAACCATAGGGTTGCAAAATCTAGCACTGATGAAAGAAGACAGTCACAAAAGACCATATGTTATATGATTCCGCATATATGAAACGCCCAGAATAGGCAACCGTACAGTGATGGAGATGGATGAGTAGATTACCAGGAACTGTGGGGAGGGGTGCAAATAGGTGCAAGGTTTCTTTCTGGGGTGATGAAACTGTTCTAAAGTTAAAAAAAAAATTTTTTTGTCAACATTTATGTATTTTTGGGACAGAGAGAGACAGAGCACGAACGGGGGAGGGGCAGAGAGAGAGGGAGACACAGAATCGGAAACAGGCTCCAGGCTCTGAGCCATCAGCCCAGAGCCCGACGCGGGGCTCGAACTCACGGACCACGAGATCGTGACCTGGCTGAAGTTGGACGCTTAGCCGACTGCGCCACCCAGGCGCCCCGAAACTGTTCTAAAGGTAATTGTGGTGATGGTTGCACAACTCTGTGAATATGCTAAAAGCCATTGAATTGTACACTTTCATAAAGTGAGATGTATGGTATGTGAATCATATCTCAATAAAGCTGTTAAAAATCTAGCGCTGACTTCTCAGGATTCTGAAAGATAATTTAAAATTTTCACTTACTTCCTCAACATTTCTCTACAATAATAAGCAGTCCTTAAATTTAGGTGAGCCCTACTTAGGTCCACTTCCCGGTGTGCTGTACCCCCAGCAACAGAAGAATCTTCCGAAAGCTTGTCTGGTGTTTAGGATCCTTATCCTTCAAACCGTCAGACTCTGCCTTGGCCAAGATCATTCCCTCCACTGAGAAGGCCAATTTACGTGTTTAAGGTATAGCTCATATGTCACCTCCTCAAGGGCCTTCCTCCCACCACGCTGGAGGTGCTCTGCCTTCCAGGGTATAAAATTTTGACCAAATGTTTTTGATATCATGTAATGAAGCTCATCAGCCTTCCAACCTGGACTCTGGGCCCTCCTGTACCCCCCCCCCCACCTCCCCCTGCCCCGAGCCAGCGGTCCTTCACTAAGTCAATGCCACATCTAGTTTTCTTTACTGCGGCACCCCAGGGCTAGCACCATATTCAGGGACGGTTGTTTTGTTGTTGCTTTCTTTTGCCCATTATGCTATCCTTCTCCTGTTCTTCTTCCCACTTCTTCCTTTCATTTCTGGCTAACTCTTGTGAAATATTCAGGACTCTGGAAACATGCCATCTCTTCCAGAAAGGCTTCTACTGCCTCCCCTAATCCTTAGGATGGTGGCCAAACTAAAGTAATGGCAAGGAAGTGTAGAAAAGTATGAAGTAGGCACAGAATTGGTAGAACTTGCTAATGTAAAATAAATGTAAAAATAAATCATAAAGATCAAACAGAATAGGGGCACCTGGGTGGCTCAGTTGGTTAAGCATCTGACTCTTGATTTCGGCTCAGGTCATGATCCCATGATCATGGGATGAAGCCCCACTCAGCTTCATGCTAAGCATGGAGCTTGTTTTGGAGTTTCTCTCTCCCTCTCTCTCTACCACCCCCACCCAGCTTGTGCGTGTACGTGTTCTCTCTCTCTCTCTCTCTCTCTCTCAAAACAAATAAATAGGGGCTCAGTCAGTTAAGTGGCCAACTTCAACTCAGGTCATGATCTTACAATTCGTGAGTCCAAGCCCTGCATCGAGCTCTCTGCTCACAGCGCAGAACCTGCCTGGGATCCTCTGTCCCCTCTCTCTCTGCTCCACCCTCTCTCGCACGTGCATGCTCATGCGTGCTCTCTCTCTCTCTCTCTCTCTCTCTCTCTCAAGGGTGAATAAACATTAGAAAAAAGTCAAAATAAATAAACATCTTTTAAAAATATCAGACAGAATAAACAGTGAACTGAAGAATAAGAACGGTAACAATTTAGAGTCATTTCATATATGTTTTTCCAAGCTTTATGTCACTTGCAATTTTAAAAAGATGGATTCTCTGTGTCCTGCCAAGTACATCTTCCTTAAACATCCCTTTTCTAATATTGCTTTATTGATCCAGGGCCTTTAATGACTCTCTCCTTGCTAATGCACCAAACCTAAACTCCACTTGCTTTAAAGGCTGTCCAAGCTGGCCCCGCCCTTCCCATCAGCTCCACCCAGCTGTGGTCAGGCCAGCTGCTTCATCCTCCAGCATGGGTCTTGCTCACTTCTGCTTCAAGCACTTTTGCCACCTCCTTGCCTGAGGCAGTCCTTTGCCTGTGCACATCTTAGGGACCATTTGATGCTCAGCTTCATGAAATCCTGCCGGCCTGGTCCATGCCTCCCTGTGCCCTCTGATCTCCTGACGCATTCATAGTTAATAGCATCCAATTTAGCATTTAATTATATATGCTCACCTCACATAATTTACTGTTGTTTTAATGTGTGTTAGTCATGTTTCCCCCAACTAGATTATAAATCTGTTGGGGGAAGGAACCATGATTTATACTCGTTTAAAATCATAAGTTCTGGAAGCAGAACTAGGTAAGGTTCCCCATCAGTAAGAAAACCACTGGCCCTCCTGCTTGCCAGCTGTGTGACATCGAACAAATGGCCTAACTTCTCTATACCTTCATTACCGATATTTAAAATGGAGATGATAAAAACACCTATCTCATAGGAGTGGCTGTACTGCTAAATGCAACAACTCACATACAGTGCTCAGCAGATACCTGGCACATTGTAAGAATTCGATAAACGTTAGCTAATACTATTATCCCCCACATTGCTTAGCATATCATTGAACACTGAATAGATGCCCCCAAATTAATTTTTGCTGATTTAGTAGGTTGCAGACAAATCTCTTTTGGATGCCTAAGAGAATGAGAAACTCTTATCTTAAGACAAAAAGTGTGTGTTTGTACAGACAATAATTATTTTCCAACATTTTTCAAGACAACTTTGTCTCCCAAGTTTTGCGGAGCGTCTCACCATGGCCCTGCATGTATTCCCTCGCCTGGGTCCTGGAGTCCAGGTCAGGAAATCAAGAGGATCTCCCTCATCTCATAAGGAAACAGGGAATGAACATGAGATGGCTGGGGTATTCTGGATGCCAGGTACCAGTCATCTGCGAAGAATCCATACTAGAGTCCCCACGTGTGTCATCCTCTATTTTTGGTTGTATACACCTCAAGGAAACAAACATATACGTTTCTGTTGGTAGTTGCGGCGACAGTGTGTCTAGTGGCAGGCAAGACAATGATAAAGGTGAGAAGAAGGCAATTAAAGGCCTGAGGCTGAGCTCCAGACACACACTATTATTATACTTTATATTATACCAATTACCATGCATGCCCCTCCCTCCCAATACTTTACAAACTAAATGGCTTCAACCAGCCTACTTGCAAGAGCCAAAGTCCCACGGGCTGCACCCTGGTGAAATCCTGGGGACTCGGGTTACTATGGAGAAAGCAAAGTGTTGCCGTGGGGGGAAGAATGGGAGACTGTAGCAGCTGGTACTACCTGGATGGTCCTGGGACATGTGCGAGGATCCATATCATAAAAGATCGTAGAATGTGAATTGCATCGTAAAGCAAACCTCTGGGGTTATTCTTCCTCTTTTACATGTAAGTGGTATGTTTTCCAAATGAAAGATTATTTGAAAAATGGGTTGGCTGAAAAACGGAATGGATTTATTTATTTTACGACATGAAGATATAAGGCACAGAGGCTAGAAGGCAATTGCACTGAATCACAATCATCAGCTGACTATTTCCTTTGTCCAAAGCTCTCAAAGTGATGAACGAGGGGCCACAGCTATCAGGCAAGGTGGGAATCAGATGCAGATGTGGTGGGAGGCCAGGGGTATCATGAGAACAGTGAGTACACCTAGTTTCCAGCCTGGGTCTGCCACCACCTGGCTCTGCCTCTTTGGACAAATCATCTCACTTTTCTGATCTAAGTTTCCTCATCAGTAAGGTGACCAGTAAGGGACAGGCAGATCATCTCTAAAACTCTTTCCAGTGCTGAGATTTTACGCTTCTGTTGAGTCGAAGAAAATCTACGAATTTTTCTGCATTTTGCATTACCCTTTCCCTGAAAGATCCATCTTTTCCTCTCCCCTGCTCCTTCCCTCTTCCTTCCTCCCAAACCATCCGAGCATGCACACCCTGTCCCTTTCTCCCTCTGACTTGCACTTTAGAATCTGAAAAATATGCTCAAGCTTAAAAATATTGGTGGCAATGATGTGTTCCTTAGATTTTTTTCCCCTCTGGAGGTGTCTCAGAGGCATTTGCTGAAAACTTGAATTTAAATTTGTAGTTTCAAAGGAAAAGGAAGGAGGATGATACTGAATGCCTGGCCAGGCGGAGCTAGCTCAAGACAATTTCCCTATACGAGCTGAACAGCAGTTCCACACAAAGCTAACGAATATGTGGCTTCCCTATTTCCCTTCAAATGGTTCCTTAGAATTAGGATCGCCCTAAAGTCTCCGTAATTGTTCCAAATCACACTAGGTCTTTCAATACCGTTCTCTGGTATAATTTCTGAGCAAGCAGTCAGCATAAAAAAGGACTAGGTCAGCTCTCTTTGTGTGTCAGCTCTTGGCAAAACAGCTCCTTTGGGACGTGTCTCCTGGCATCCACCCAGCCTGACTATCAACAATAGAAGCTTCTCTTTGTGCTTCCAGTAAGTCATAAATAAACCTCCTCAATCCTACCTGTTTTTTGAGAAGAGCTTCAACCGTCCTTTACCTTAGGGTAAAAAGAGAGAGGAGAGAGACATGATTGCTGCTTTAGGAAAATAGTTTTTAAATACTCACTTAAGCAATTGTTCATTTTCGTCGTTCTCTACTGCCAAACATTTACATGGGTAATTTGGGTTCCAGTCCCTTTAGTTGCCAGGTTTGAGACTGAACTGCTTTCCCACCTTATGCGAATTGCCTTTTCTGAAGCAGCAATCCTGTGTATGGAAAGCTTTCTTCGTTGTAGAAGGGCTCCTTATCCGAGCAGCAGGGAAGGCATACCCTACGGTAGGGTAACACCACGTAAGCAGCAGGGGCAACGACTTACCTGGCTGCTTCAGAAACCCTAATAACTATCCCCCAAAAGTGAGAGGGCCAAGACTGTGGAGTCCCAGGCAGCAGGCCAATACTAAAGGAAGAACAAACTAGCATTCCTGTTTAGCTAAACAAGAAAACAACCAATCTCAGTTGCAGCTCAAACAGGTTAGATTCCTTAACCACCTCTCATCCAAACCTCCTCTGAAACATTAAGCCTCACACTACTGTTCTGAGGTAAACGTTAATCCTATTTTCCGGCAACATGTAGAATGAGGTCAAACACATTATTTCCTACAGCAGTCAATGTTGGAATTAAAGAAATCTGAATCCATTCTCAAAACTATGTAAATTAGTCATTTCAGCTGAGTCATCATTGAGTTCAAATGAACAACATGTTTCCTGGGCATGAAAAATGGAAGTATGGATTTTTTTTTTCCTTCTGTCACATTCCACTGGCCATGAAAGAGGTCCAGAAGGACCAGAAGTGAGTATTACCAAAGAAAGTCTCCTATCTGCACTTTGGTCCCTAGGAGGAGAAACAGATTTCTGTGTTTATTCATGCTTTCTTATAATGCCAAACTCTGCAAGAGAATTTTGCACATGTTCCCACGATTCAGACAGATTATTTATATGACTTTCTTTAAGTTATGAAATATTTTATATAAAGATAAGAATTTAAGTAATGTAGAGGCGCCTGGGTGGCTCAGTCGGCTGGGTCCAACTCTTGATTTTGGCTCAGCTCATGATCTCACGGTTTGTGGGTTTGAGTCCCTGCTTGGGACTCGCGCTCTCTCTCTCGCTCTCTCTCTCTCTCTCTCTTTCTCTCTGCCCCTCCCCAATGCACATACACTCTCTCTCCCTCTCTTTCAAAATAAATAAATAAACATTAAAAATATATAAAAAAGAATTTAAGTAATATAAGATGCATTTTAAAGCATAATAATAAAACCAGTATTCATGAGGGATGCCTGCCTGGCTCATTCTGTGAGGCATGGACTCTTGATCTCAGGGTCATGAGTTCAAGCTCCATGTTGGGCATGGAGCCTACTTGAGAAAACAAACCAGTATTCATGAAACTACTAGCATCCCAGGGAGCAAACCACCACCCACTGATGAAGCTCCCTGTTTCCCCTGTATGGCACCCCTGACTCCCCCATGGAGGAATGTGCTTCTCGCTCTTGCTTTTCTTGATAGATTTGCTACATATATATGCATCTCTAGATAAAAGTGTTTAGTTCTGCTTGGCGTCCATACTAGTTTGCTAGAACTGTCATAACAAAGTAGCATAAACTGGGTGCTTTTTTATTTTTTTTTTTTTTAAATTTTTTTTTCAATGTTTATTTATTTTTGGGACAGAGAGAGACAGAGCATGAACGGGGGAGGGGCAGAGAGAGAGGGAGACACAGAATCAGAAACAGGCTCCAGGCTCTGAGCCATCAGCCCAGAGCCCGACGCAGGGCTCCAACTCACGGACCGCGAGATCGTGACCTGGCTGAAGTCGGACGCTTAACCAACTGTGCCACCCAGGCGCCCCTAAACTGGGTGTTTAAACAATAGTCATTTATTGTCTCACAGATCTGGGGGCCGGAAGTCCTAGATCGAGGTGCCCTCAGGGTTGGTTCCTTCAAGGGCCGTGAGGAAAGGGGCTGCTCCAAGCCTCTCTCCTCACCTGCAGATGGCCATCTTCTCTGAGTCTTCACATCATCTTCCCTCTATGCCTGTCTGTGTACACATTTCCTCTTTTTATAAAGATACCAATCATCCTGGATTAGGGCCCACCCTAACAACCTTACTTTCACCTGATTACCTCATTAGAGATCCTGTCTCCAAATAAGATCACATTCGGAGGTACTAGAGGTTAGGACATGGATATATAAATTTTAGAGGGGGAAGGGGTGTCTGGGTGGCTCAGCTCATTAAGGGACCGACTTTAGCTCAGGTCATGATTCCACAGTTTGTGGGTTTGAGTCCCGCTCTGTGCTGACAGTTCCGAGACTGGAGCCTGCTTCGGATTCTGTGTCTCCCCCTCTCTCTGCCCCTCCCTAACTTGTGCTCTGTCTCTCTCTCAAAAATAGATAAACATTAAAATTTTTTTTTCTCATTTTAGTGGGGGGACATAATTATCCCATTAGACTCTCACAAATAGGTTCCCAGGGAAGCAGACTCTGAAAAGCAACCACAATATTTATTAATATATTGGAGATCAACATCTAGGGAAAGGAGGGCTAGGAAGCAGAATTTTGGCAAACAGACAAGTCAAGTTGGGATACAGGCTTAACAACTGCCGCAGTCAACCCCACAGGTTGCTCAGGATGGCCCTTTAGAGTTGTTTCACCTTGGGCTGAGATGACCAGGGCTTTTACTGCCACATCAATGTCATTGGGCCTAGCTGCCTGAGAAAGGGGCGTGACCTTGGGCAGAGAGCTCTCTGTAGGGGCTAACAGCTGAGGGCATACACCAACAGCACTCCCAGCAGGAGGAGCAATAACCACCAGTAAAGGCAGATCTGGGCAATGCATCACAGAGCCCATCACACTGGATTCTCTCAAAATGAAATATGTTGTATGTTTTCTGCAACTTGCTTTTCAAAAATTTTAATGAATATTCTCAAACACATTCACAAGTAGAGAGAAGAGAGGCGCCTGGGTGGCTCAGTGGATTGAGCGTCTGGCTCTTGATTTCCATTCAGGTCATGATCTCATGGTTCATGAGATCAAGCCCCACATTGGGCTCTGCTCTGGCAGTGTAGAGATTGCTTGGGATTCTCTCTCCCTCTCTCTCTCTCTCTCTCTCTCTCTCTCTGCCCCTTTCCCACTGGCATTCCTTCTCTCTCTCAAAATAAATAAGCTTAAAAGAAAAAGAAGAGAGAATAGTGTAAGTAACTCCTATATACCCATCAACTAGATTCATCTATTATCAAGATTTTGCAACACTTGCTTCATCTAGCCCTTTCTCTATCTCTGGCTCTCTCCCTTTTTTTTTGGCAAATCACTTTATTTTATTTTCATCATTATTATTTTTTATTTTAGAGAGAGAGCGTACACACACATGGGGGAAAGGGGCACAGGAAGACAGAATCATTTTAAAGAATGTTTAGGGGCGCCTGGGTGGCTCAGTCGGTTGAGTGTCCGACTTCGGCTCAGGTCATGATCTCACAGTCTGTGGGTTCAAGCCCCGCGTCGGGCTCTGTGCTGACAGCTCAGAGCCTGGAGCCTGCTGCTGATTCTGTGTCTCCCTCTCTTTCTGCCCCTCTGCTATTCATGCTCTGTCTCTCAGCAATAAATAAGTGTTAAGAAAAAAAAAGAATGTTTAAATGTTTACTTATTGAGAGAGAGAGAGACAGAGAGAGAGAGAGAGATGGCAGGGGATAGGCAGAAAGAGAGAGAGAGAGAGAACAGGCTCTACACTGTCAGTGCAGGGCCCGTCTTGGGGCTCGATCCCATGAACCGTGAGATCATGACCTGAGCTGCATGGAGAGGCAGACGCTCAACCCACTGAGCCATCCAGGTGCCCCTAGAGAGAGAGAGAGAGAGAGAGACAGACAGACAGACAGACAGAGAATCTAAGCAGGCTCCACGCTCAGGCTGAGCCTATGCAGGATTTGATCCCATGACCCTGGGATCATAACCTAACCTGAAATCAAGAGTCAGGCACTCAATTGACTAAGCCTCCCAGGCGCTTGTCTCTCTCTTTCTTTATGGCAGACTTCATGTTGTTGTACCTCTGCACACTTCAGTATCCATCTCTAACAATATGGACATTTTCTTACATAACCTCAATGTCATTATCACATCTAATAAATTAACAACAATTCCTTGGGCCATATTCAGATTTACCTGATTATCTCAAAAATTTTATTTTTACAATTTACTGGTTTTAAGTAGGATCCAGACAAAGGGAACATGTTATTTTGGTTATATCTCTTATCTCTTTTAATCTAAAACCATTCCCTTTCTTTTTTATCCCCATGCCATTGTCTTGTAAATTAACTAAAATACAAATAAATTAAGAGTATCGGCCATTTTTTATTTTATTTGCTTCTTAGTGGCTTCTTTAACTTATTCTTACATTCTCCATATCTCCTATAAATCAGAAGTTAGCTCTAAGGCTTAATTAGATTCATGTTCAAGGATCTATGTCATAGGTAGCACTGTATGCTTCATACTGCATCACATCAGAAGGCACAACTGCTGGTTATCCAAGGTTATCTTAGTGATGCTAAGACTCACGGGTGGGTTCAGGTTGTGACAGCCTAAGGCCCCCTCATTGTCAAATGCCTCATCAACCTTCCTTGCAACGGTATCTTTCTTTGATGACCTTTGCCTGAATCAATGATTTCACATTAAGAGTTGCAAAATGGTTATTTTCAAATTCTGTACTTTTCCCTACATTTATTAGCTAATAATATTTTTTAAAGAAGTACTATGGGGATGTCTGAAACAGTTCATGTGGGAAAAAACTAGGATAACACTGAATTCTTTCCTTTAAATTGTCAGTTTTCAGAATATAGTAATGAATGTTTTCCATTTTTCTCTTTAAAATCTCATTACAAAATCATTATTTAAAAAATATAATAAGTGTGTTTCCATCAATTTCAGGAATTGTTCTTTTGGATGCTTTCAGTGTGCCATTTTTTAGCAATAGGAGCCTCTTCATGATAGTTTCTGTGTTCTTTTGACACAATTCTGCTAATTAAAAAAATGTCTTTAATGGTTATTTATTTTTGAGAGGTGGGAGGGGCAGAGAGAGAGGGAGACACAGAATCTGAAGCGGGCTCCAGGCTCTGAGCTGTCAGCACAGAGCCCAACACAGGGCTCAAACTCATGAACCACGAGATCATGACCTGAGCCAAAGTCGGATGTTTAACCAACTGAGCCCCCCAGGCACCCTCACAATTCTGCTAATTTTGAAATAATTTCCTTGCTTTCTGGAATAAAATGTCTTAGGGTCACCTTATACTTTTCATGCCCCATACCAGGAATAAACCATTTCTCCAAGAAGTCCTGATTCTTCTTAGTAGAAAATATTTTTTTAATACATTTGTTGTTATAGAATAGTTTCAGATTCACCGAAAAATTGTGAAAATAGTACAGAGAAATCTCATATATCCCATATTCCATTTCCCCTATTATTAGCATCTTACATTTGTCACAATTAATGAACCAATATTGCTACATGATTATTAACTGAAGTCCATACTTTTTCTAGATTTCCTTAATTTTTACCTAAGTTTTCTTTTGTTCTAGAATCCCATCCATGATACCACATTACACTTATTTATCATGTTTCCTCAGGCTTCTCTTAGTTATGATAGTTTCTCAGACTTTCTCTCCCTGTTTGTAATGAATGACCTTGACAGTTTTGAAGAGTTCTGGTCATATATTTTGTGGATTTTCCATCATTTGGGATTTGTGTGGTGTTTTTCTCATGACTGGACTATAGGTTATGGGGTTTGGGGAGGAAGACCACAGAGATAAACTACAATTCTAGGTGTCATTATCAGGGATACATACTATCAATATGACTTATCACTGATGTTATCTTGATCACTTGGCTGAGGTTATGTTTATCAGGTATTTCCACTGTAAAGTTACTCTTTTCTGTGGAGCTGGGATGAGGCCAGAGTAGGAGGATCCTAAGCTCACCTTGTCCCATGGATACAACTAGATAGCAAATACAGAAGAATGGAGTCATACCGTGCATCTTTTCTGACCACATACAATGAAACTAGAAATCAACCACAAGAAAAAATCTGGAAGGAGCACAAATACATGGAGGTTAAATAACACGCTACTAAACAATGAATGCATCAACAAAGAAATCAGAAAAGAAATTTTTTTAAAGTACAGAAAAACAAATGAAAATGAAAAAACAATGATATAAAATCTTTGTGATGCAGCAAAAGCAGTTCTAAGAGACAAGTTTGTAGCAATACAGAACTACTCCAAGAAGCAAGAAAAATCTCAAAAAAACAACCTAACCTTACACCTAAAGGAGCTAGAAAAAGAACAACAAAACCCCAAAATCAGCAGAAGGAAGGAAATAATAAAGATTAGAACAGAAATAAATGATATAGAAACTAAGAAAACAATGGGTCAATGATACTAGGAGCTGTTTCTTTGAAAAGATCAACAGGGGCACCTGGGCGGCTCAGTCAGTTAAGCGTCCAACTCTTGATTTCAGCTCAGGTAATGATCTCATGGTTCGTGAGTTCAAGCCCTGCGTCAGGCTCTGCGCTGTGGCACTGCAAAGCCTGCGTGGAATTCTCTCTCCCTCTCTCTCTCTCTGCCCCTACCCCACTCATGCTTGCTCTTTCTCTCTCTCAAAATAAAAAATAAAAAAATTAAAAAGATCCACAAAAATTGGCAAACCTCCAGCCAGACTCATTAAAAAACAGAGAGAGAGAGAGAGAGAGAGAGAGGACTCAAATAAACAAAATCACCAATGAAAGAGGGAAATAGTAACCAACACCATGGAAATAGAAACAATTATAAGAGAATATTATAAAAACTATATGCCAACAAATTGGACAGCCCTGAAGAAATGGGTAAATTCCTAGAAACATATAACCTCCCCAAACTGAAGCAAGAAGAAATAGAAAATTTGAACAGACCAATTACCAGCAATGAAATTGAATCCAGAATCAAAAAATTCCCAGCAAACAAAAGTCCAGGACGAGATGGTTTCACAGGTGAATTCTACCAAATGTTTAAAGAAGAGTTAATATTTATTCTTCTCAAACTGTTCAAAAAATACAAGAGGAAGGAAAACTCAATTCATTCTATGAGGCCAGTATCACCCTGATACCAAAGCCAGATAAAGACAGCATAAAAAAAGAGAACCACCGGCCATTATCTCTGATGAACATAGATGCAAAAATCCTCAACAAAATACTAGCAATCCAAATCCAACAATACATTAAAAAAATCTTTCATCAAAATCAAGTGGGATTTATTCCCAGGATGCAAGGGTGGTTCAATATTCACAAGTCAATCAACATGATACATCACATCACTAAGAAAAAGTATTTTAAAAACTATATGATCTTTTCAATACATGCAGAAAAAGCATTCAACAAAGTACAACATCCATTCATGAGAAAAACCCTCAACAAAGTAGGTCTCAAAGGAACATATTTCAACATAATAAAGGTCATATATGAAAAACCCACAGCAAACATCATACTCAATGGGGAGAAACTGGAGTTTCACCACTAAGATCAGGAACAAGACAAGGATGTCCACTCTCACCACTTTTATTCAACATAGTTCTGGAAGTCTTAGCCCCAGCAATCCAAGAACAAAAAGAAATAAAAGGCATTCAAAATTGGTAACGAAGAAGTAAAACTTCCACTATTTGCAGATGACATAACGCTATGTATAGAAAACCCTAAAGACTCCACCAGAAAACTACTAGAACTGATAAATGAGTTCAGTAAAGCTGTAGGATACAAAGTCAATGTAAAGAAATCTGTTGCATTTTTATACGCTAATAATAAGCAGCAGAAAGAGACATTAAGAAAAGAATCCCCCCCCAAAAAAAGAAAATAATCCCATTTACAATTGCATCAAAAATAATAAAGTACCTAGGAATAAACTTAACCAAAGAGGTGAAAGACCTACACTCTGAAAACTATAAAACATAGATGAAAGAAATTAAAGATGACACAAAGAAATAGACACTCCATGCTCACGGATTGGAAGAAAAGTTAAAATGTCTATACTACCCAAAGCAAGCTAAATATTTAATACAATCCCTCTCAAAATACCAACAACATTTTTCACAGAACTAGAAAAAACAATCCTAAAATTTGTATGGAACCACAGAAGACCCTGAATAGCCAAAGCAATCTTGAAAAAGAAAAACAAGGGGCGTGTGGGTGGTTAAGTCGGTTAAGCATCTGACTTTGGCTCAGGTCATGATCTCAGGGTTGTGGGCTCGAGCCCCACTTTGGGCTCTGTGCTGACAGCCTGGAGCCTGGAGCCTGCTTCGGATTCTGTCTCCCTCTTCTCTGCCCCTCCCCTGCTCACACGCTCGCTCTCTCTCTCTCTCTCAAGAATAAACATTTTAAAAATAATAAAAGACAAGAAAAGTAAAAGAAAAACAAAACTGGAGGTATCAGAAATATGGACTTCAAGTTATATTACAAAGCTATAGTGATCAAAACAGCATGGAACTGGCACAAAAATAGACACATAGATCAATGGAACAGAACAGAAAACTGAGAAGTGAATCCACAATTATATGGTCAATTAATCTTCGACAAAAGATGAAAGGATATCCAATGGAAAAAAAAGAGTCTTTCAACAAATGGTATTGGGAAAACTGGACAGCTACATGCAAAAGAATGAACCTGGACCACTTTCTTATACCACACAAAAAGAAGAAACTCAAAATGGATTAAAGACCTAAATGTGAGACCTGACACCATAAAAATCCTAAAAGAGCACAGGCATAATTTCTCTGACATCAGCCATTGCAACATTTTTTTTAGACGTCTCCTGAAGCAAGGGAAATAAAAGTAAAAACAAACTATTGGGACTACATCAAAGTAAAACTTTCTGCACAGCAAAGGAAACAATCAACAAAACTAAAAGGTAACCTACTTAATGGGAGAAGATATTTATAAATGACATATCTGATAAAAGATATATATATATAATATATATTTTTATATAAAATATATATTTTTTTCTTATTTATTTATTTTGAGAGAGAGAGAGGGAGAGAGAGAGTAAGAGAGGGGGAGGGGCAGAGAGAGATGGAGAGAGAATTCCAAGAAGGCTCCACACTGCCAGCACAGAGCCTGCTGCAGGCTCGAACTCACAAACCGTGTGTCTGTTGGCCATCTGTATGTCTTCTTTGGAGAAGTGTCTGTTCATGTCTTCTGCCCATTTTTTACTTGGATTATTTGTTTTGGGGATGTTGAGTTGTATACATTTTTTTAAAATACATGTCAGGGGCACCAGGGTGGCTCAGTCAGTTAACCAGCTCTTGGTTTCAGCTCAGGTCATGATCTCATGGTTCGGGGTATCGAGCCCCATGTCAGTCTCTGCACTGGGCCTGCTTGGAATTCTCCCTCTCTGCCCTTCCCGACTCGTGCTCACTCACTCTCTCTCCCTTTCAAAACTAAATAATTTTTTTAAAAACATGAGAAAAAGAAAAGAAAATTGAAATTCTTCTCCATGGGAGTTTTGTCTAACTCACCTCTAACTTAATTATTATTATCAGATGTACTCATAGATATTTTATATTTTGGGTCTTAATTTAGTACTACTTCATTTAGTTATTGCTCAGATTGCTCCAGCTTTGACCACTGGGCTCCTTTCAAGTGGCTCCTGTGTCCCTTTGACATACTTCACCATTGTGGGGTGTTTTTTTTTTTGTTTTTTTTTTTTGAGCAATTCATTACTTTCTGGCACTATAAGATGCTCCAGGATCATTTTGTTTATTTCTTGCCTTAGTCCTAGAATCAGCCATTTCTCCAAGGAACTGTTTCCTTTTATTGGAAAATGTTACTATAAACACATGATTGCGGGGGGGGGGGGGCGGGGGGGGGCCTGGCTAGCTCAGTCGGCAGCATCTGCTACTCTTGATCTCAGAGTCATGAGTTCAAGCCCAACGTTGTGGGTAGGGTTTACTTAAAAAAAGAAAAAAAGAAAGAAACACAGGATAGGTGTGCTTGTTGCTATTGGGGTATCATTGCTTCTATGCACTTTCAGCTAACAGAAAAAGGAAATATATATATGTATACTAACCTGTGTACATACACACATATTTATTAATATTTTATATGTAATTACATGTATATTACATGTATATTAAGCTAAATATGGATTCATACCGATGTCTCCAACTCGAATCCATTATCACGTTTTAACTTTCTCTTCTTGTTTGCCTATAACCTCTAACTCCAATAGTAAGAAAGAAACTTGGCTCCCACCATCCACCATACATATTTAATCGTTCAGTTCCAGTATAGATATATAGTGGTTTCAGGATTGTTAACTTGTACCCTCTTGGGAAACAACTTTATTGCCTAGAATACAGGACTTATGGACAATTCCTCTTGCCTTTAGTCTTACAGATTCCACCCATCTCCAAAGTTATTTGGATCAGCACTTTTTCTCCCTATCCTCTTCAGGGAGCTTGTTTCATACATTTGTAATGCAATTAGATTCTTTTATCACATTCTATTCTGAGATCCCCTGACCTCCTTAATGGCTTGGGAATAGTTTTTGAAACTCACTCTCTTGGTGTCAAGGGAGTTCTTTGCTACTAGGATATCATTATTTGTATTCAGTGAGCAGAATCAGGAATTTTTTTTTCATGGTTATAATCTTTTTTTTTATTTCTTTAATATTTATTTATTTTTGAGAGAGAGAGACAGACAGAGCACAAGCAGGGGAGGGGCAGAGAGAGAGGGAGGCACAGAATCTGAAGCAGGCTCCAGGCTCTGAGCTGTCAGCACAGAGCTTGATGCGGGGCTTGAACTCATGAACCGTGAGATCATGACCTGAGCCAAAGTCAGCCACTTAACCGACTGAGCCACTCAGGCGCCCCTATAATCTTTTTTTTTAAACAACAGCTTTATGTAAATATAATTAATGTACCATACGATTCACCATACGATTACAATGTAATGGTTGTAAGTATATTCATAGAGTTATGCAACCATCACCATAATCAATTTCAGAGAACTTTCATCACCCCACTAAGAAATCTTGTATACATTAGTAGTCACTCCCCCTTTTCTCCAACTTCTTTCCACATACCCTCTCTCCACCATCCCCAGGCAACCACTGATTTACTTTATGTCTGTATGAATTTGTCTCTTCTGAACATCTTACATAAATGAAACCATACAATATATGGCCTTCTATGTCTAGCTTCTTTCACTTAGCAACATGTTTTCAAAGTTCATCTCTGGAGACAAACCAAGAAACAAACTCTTAACTATAGAGAACAAACATGGTTACCAGAAGGGAGGTGGATAAGAGGATGGATGAAATAGGTGATGGAGATTAAGAGTACACTTATGATGAGCACTGAGTAATGCCTAAAATTGTTGAATCACTATATTGTACACCTGAAACTAATATAACACTGTATGTTAACTATACTGGAATTAAAATTAAAAACTTAAGGGGCGCCTGGGTGGTGCAGTCGGTTAAGCGTCTGACTTCAGCCAGGTCATGATCTTGTGGTCCGTGAGTTCGAGCCCTGCGTCGGGCTCTGGGCTGATGGCTCAGAGCCTGGAGCCTATTTCCGATTCTGTGTCTCCCTCTCTCTCTGCCCTTCCCCCGTTCATGCTCTGTCTCTCTCTGTCCCAAAAATAAATAAACGTTGAAAAAAAATTTTTTTTAAATTAAAAACTTAATTTAAAAAATGCAAAAAACCTATATTCTAGTGGAGTCACAAACGATAGATAGATAGATAGATAGATAGATAGATAGATAGATAACCTTCAGGTAGCTGTAAATGCTATATAAGAATAATAATAAGGTTTGAGAGGGGAGGGTAATGTGTGGAAACTGGGTGGCTCAGTTGGTTGGGCATCTGACTCTTGATTTTGGCTCGGGTCATGATCTCACTATTTGTGGGATCAAGTCCTGTGTTGGGCTCTGTGCTGATAGCACAGAGGTCTCTAACTTGCTTGCTTCACGTTTTACCTTCCCTTCTTGTTTCAACCATTTGGATTCAGTAATTCAGCTTTAGAATGTGGTAACCTTAACACCACTAGCCTGAAAACCTGATAGACCATTGCATCTGGCTATTGTCCCATGGCTCCATACCTTACATCTCACCTCTCTGCCCATCCTGGACACTTAGGACATCACTAATTGTATCATCTGGGGAGGGACACTAGTCACTCATGCCCTGTCAAATCCTGAAAGTCTTCCTCTAAAACTCTCACGTCAGATTCTTCCTTTCCATTTTCACTGCCATCAGCCTAGTCCAGACTTCCATTATCTCTTGCATCTTTTTTAAAACATATGTCCATCTTCACATGACTTTGCCACTAGACCATAGGTTAACTGGAAAGGAAATAGAATACCGTGAATTCTGCTCTAAAATAGGATACCAGTAGTAAACCAAACCATGGCACGGGACTCCATATACAAAAATTTACTACAGTGAATTTCAGACAGTAGGTTTACCACTCATTAGCATGTCAAGAAATCAACTAAGTGACTTGTGACCAGTATTTAAAAAGTGAAATAGAATAGGAAGCGACCCAGAAGTTGTACTTGTAATGTTGCTTTCCCTCTCCCACAGTACCTCGCACTCTTCCTTTCCAATCAGGGTCCAGCAGAAATGATCCCACAAAAAAGGGTGGCAAGAGGAAGGGCCATTCTGCCAGCAAGGAGGTAGTGACCAGAGAATACACCATCAACATTCACAAGCGCATCCATGGAGTGGGTTTCAAGAAGCATGCACCTTAGGCACTGAAAGAGATCTGGAAATTCACCATGAAGGTGATAGGCGTGTTGACACCAGGCTCAACAAAGCTGTCTGGGCCAAAGGAATAAGGAATGTTCTGTACCATATGCGTGTGCAGTTGTCCAGAAAACCTAACAAGGATGAAGATTCACCAAACAAGTTCTATACATTGGTTACCTACCCTGTGTACCTGTCGTCACTTTCAAAAATCTACAGACAGTTAATGTGGATGAGAACTAGTCACTGATTTTTCAGATTAAGGTGCATAAAAGAAGGGAAATAGGATAGGATAGAAAATATCAGAGAATATTATGCATAGTAAGAGTATTACTTTGTTTGGGGTATATGATATGAATGCAAAATGTATTTTCTACAATGCATCAATGGCCAAAAGGTTGGAAAAATACTGACTAGTGGTATTGTAAATGCTCTGCTAAAAAAAAGTCATTAGAAATAACTTAAATGTAGGGGCGCCTGGGTGGCGCAGTCGGTTAAGCGTTCGACTTCAGCCAGGTCACGATCTCGCGGTCCGTGAGTTCGAGCCCCGCATCGGGCTCTGGGCTGATGGCTCGGAGCCTGGAGCCTGTTTCCCATTCTGTGTCTCCCTCTCTCTCTGCCCCTCCCCTGCTCATGCTCTGTCTCTCTCTGTCCCAAAAATAAATAAACGTTGAAAAAAAAAAAAAAAAAGAAAGAAAGAAATAACTTAAATGTTAAGCTTGATCTATATTTAGCATGAAAAAGTATACTAGAAGGCCTACAAAGGCCTTCAGACTTTTTGGGTTTGAACTCTGGTTCTGTTGCTTACTTGGTGACCTTCAGCAACTTACTTAAACATTTTGTGCAATTTTATCATCTGTAAAATGGGGATAATTATAGCACCTATCTCTGAGAGTTATAATGAGCTATAAATGAGCCAATACAAGTAAAATGCCTAGAACAGAGCCTAGCACATAGCAGTAAATTAAGAAATGTTAGGGGCGCCTGGGTGGCGCAGTCGGTTAAGCGTCCAACTTCAGCCAGGTCACGATCTTGCGGTCCGGGAGTTCGAGCCCCGCGTCAGGCTCTGGGCTGATGGCTCAGAGCCTGGAGCCTGTTTCCGATTCTGTGTCTCCCTCTCTCTCTGCCCCTCCCCCGTTCATGCTCTGTCTCTCTCTGTCCCAAAAATAAATAAACGTTGAAAAAAAAAAAAAAAGAAATGTTAGCTATTATTATCAATATTCTCAAATTACTTGGCAATAGAAGTCATATTTTTAAATCCCATTTTTCTAACAATTACCATTTCAAGTCAGGTCATAAGGCTTCTCACACATAGAGACTAGGCCTATCATCTATGGATTTCAATACAGAATCTTTGGGTGATCACCTCAGGATCCAAAAGCCCCTTATAGGTGCTGTTCTGAGAAAACTATGTTGTCCCTGCAACCTGCTTTGTATCTCTCTCTTAGACACTGCCAAACATACCCAAATGTTCTGAGAAGATGTGGATCGTACTGTCCTGTTCATGCCTGTGAACACAATTTCTACCAAGTCTTTTGTTTGAGGGCCCTCGTTTAATAAAACTTGTATTAATACACACTGAGCAGATGACTTCCTTCATTTATACAGTATGAGAATCCAGCAACATGATGCTTAGCAATACAAGGATGGACTATGTTTCACTCCAATTATACTGCTGACACATTGCTCTTTGAGAGCTCCTCTCCTAGTGGTTTAACAACTAGCTCTAAGATAAAGAGGCAAAAAAAAAAAAAAAAAAAAAAAAAGCGCCCAGATTTGTAGCATGGCCAATTTCTATGGTGTAAATGTTCCCATCATGACCAATTTCAAGCTACCAGTGTGACGTCCCTGAATACAGAGTTGGAAAGAGCTGCCTATATTCTGCTCGCGTGAGCCCTAACAAGCAGTCCCCAGCATACCATCTGCATGTGACTATTTCATGTTTTCTGCCCAGTGTACATGTAAGAATGAAAGCATTTTTAATTATCAAACGTTTCTTTGTTCTGAAAACACCATTCAGTGGACTTTTCGGTTATGCCAAGGAAAAGGAAACATTTTATTCTAAAATGAAGATTTTGAGACAATGTGACTCCAAGGCACTGAACAAAGGTCTGGATAATGTAAAATGTGAATCTCTCCAGACTCTTCTTTTTTGAAGTTTATTTACGTATTTTGAGAAAGAGAGAGAGAGAGCATGTGCAGGCAGGGAAGGGGCAAAGAGAGAGGGAGGGGGAGAGAGAGAGAGAGAGAGAGAGAGAGAGAGAGAGAGAGAATCCCAAGCAGGCTCCATGCTGTCAGCACAGAGCCTGACACAGGGCTCAAACTCACCAACTGTGAGATCATGACCTGAACCAAAATCCAAGAGTCGGCTGCTTAACCAACTGACCCAGCCAGGTGCCCCAGACTGTTCTTTTGAAAAGGCATTCTTTTCTAAATTAGAATTCAGATCACGCAGTCCCTAAAAATGATCTCCTGTTCTTATTAGATAAGCAAATGAGAAGGAGAGATCAGATGAATGTAGAAAGGCTTTAGGGGCAAAGTCTTTGCCTCACATTGAAAACGGACTACCAGGTTGAATGGGCTGGGATTGCAGAGCCCAATCTGAACCACTCACCTAAAGACCTCAGGGAGTGTTATTACATGTTGAATAACCTAGATGTGGGGAAGTGCAAGGATGAGGCATCACGGGGTTCTGAAGGATTGTCCTGGTAGGGCCTTTATGGCAAAGTCAACTCCAGGGGGAGCAGACATTCTGAGTCTCCACTACCCCATAAGGGGACGGTGAGACCCAAGACCCTACAGTCTTCACCTTGACACAAGTGTGATGTACTACATAATTTATTTCCATATAAAGAGCATTCTCTATTAAACAATACATAGAGTAGTGGTTCAAAGTCAAACGCTGGAGACAGATAGGTCCAGGTTTGAATTTTCATTTTGTCACATATCAGCTGTGAGAGACCTTGGGCATATTATCTAATTTCTCTGAACCTCAGTTTCCTCAAGAGAGGAAAAAAAGTGAATATAATTGTACCTACCCCTAAGAATTATTTTGAGGATTAAACTAGATAATATAGTATTTAGCCTTGATAAAGTACTAAAAAATTAGTAATAATCACAATAATAAATATCTCTTCAGACCCACTTCGGAGGCTAGATGCCTGATGGAAGTAGATATTTATGTCATCTCAGCATCAATGTTTACTAAATCTCAACCCAGATTTGCAATTGTTTTCAGAGCTATAACCGTAAGTTCAGAGCTATAACCGTCTACATCTGGGTAGGAGACACACAGGAAGCAAAATTTGAAGTCTATATTTGTATAGGATGGCTTGAGTAAGTGGGTTGTACTGGTCTCTGAAGCTCACCTAAGAGCCAGTATTTCATTTCAAGACAATGCAGGTTATTTCTGGGGATCTTTGTCAGAATCTCTGGACTCCTATTTGAAATGGTGCCATCATTCGCACCAGGACTTCTGTTGTCACTAAGGTGACCTCAAGCTGTCAACAAATGTTGATGCGACCTCAGAACTGGAAGTCATCTAAATCTGATGAAATCTTTCTTGACTGTGTTCTTCTCTCAGACTCTTTATTATGCATTTAGTTAAGCTGGTAACACCAGATATAAGCTTTACTTTAATTAAACCATTCTCCAGTGTCCTCTCACCACCCTGCACTGAAAGAGCAGGCATTCACGGAGACGACACTGAGGATGGAACTCTTTGTGTCAAGTCTCCATTTTACGCTGATTTTCACTGAACACAAGATGGACTGTTTGCAGCAGGACCATTGGGGATAACGGGCACTGGATTTTGTGCAATGATTTTTATCTCTGGTGTTTCTGGCGCTGATTAAGGTTTCAGGCAAACAGAGGCACTGAGGACCTAGCAACAATTGCTACGGAGCTTCCTGGTTGCCAGCAACAGTAAATGCCACAGAGACACAAAGACTCAACCTTTCACATGTACACAATGAAACCTGGAGCTTGGTTTCCTATTTCAGACACAACAGAATCTTCCAGGTAGAGCACAACAGCTTCTTCTTTCCCCCATTTATACTAGATTTTTAAAATTTTGTACAGAAACACACTGCCCGGGAGCCTGTATGACAATGTTCAAGAACACTTACATTCTAACCTCTCTCTTAGTACTGTCCATTTTCACTATTTTGAGAGATAAATGGAATGAAATAGTATTGTGTATCTGATCTGGAATTTTAAATAAGGTGTGACTTGTTTAATGTGTTTGGAATTGGCAATCTTCTCTACAAAGTTATGGTTAGTTTCTACCCTTCTGATAATATTCAGGAATATTATCTGAAAGATCTTCTCCAAGTACAGTCTCTAATTTGTTTTTAGAAAAGGTAGAAGCATACAGAATATGAAATAGAGCACTGGCAATTTAAGGTTTTTCCATGACTCATTCAAGGAAATTGCATAATAGCCCTTCCTCTGCCAACCTCACACACTCTTCTCAAATACCTTGCTCTTTTCTTTATTCCATTCCCCCACCCCTGTCACCTTTTCTGTCCTTTCTATATGCCATTATACTTTTTCTCTCTTTTCTCTTAAGACTGTAAAACTCTCTAGGGTATAGTCATGTGTTATGCAAGGTGATAAGGGAACTGAAGTGCCCCTAAGCTTGCTAGTCTGTCTCCTAGCAACGTATGACATGTTGCTTAGTAACATGAGGGGTGAGAGTGAAGTCTCTCTCACATATCTAAAAATACTGAAATCATTAACAAAAAATAATAGCGGGCTTATTAAGATATACCATGTTTACCATATAAGTTTACCATGGAGGGAACTTATTTCAGCCCATGCTATCTTGAGTAAACCTCTATAATTCTTATAATCAGTATATTAGAAAAACAGATAGCTTTTCTTATAAAGAGATAAAACAGCCTTTTCTAATCCTTTCTTTTCTACACATGCATAATCAATGTTTCTGCAGAATGAAGAAGTGTTTCCTAAATGATCTCTTAGGCTGAACAGATGAAGAAAAACACAGCCTTTCCTCTTCTCTGCACATGCATAATTGATTTGTAAATCTAAATGAAGACTGAGAAATGTTTCCCAAAACACCTCTGTAGGCTGGGTGTCATTTGGGAGTTATGTCTTTTAAGATTACAACAGTCTGGAGAGTAATTCTCTGCAAACTTATTCAGTGGTTTTCAGAATTCAGAAATAACTGAATCATACCACCCAAACCATTACAACTCTTTAGTTCCAAAATGGTAAATATTAATCCTAAGGGAATACTATTTACTGAATTAGATCTACTCAGTCTGACTCTGGTGCAGGATGCAGGAACTGGGAATCAGTTAACTAGCCCCCTAGTTACTTTAGCACTTTTAGGAAACACTAGTATAGAGGGTGATTCTAATATATTACAAAGGGTTATCCTCCACTATTTTGTCTCTTGGATTCATACATAGGCATGGAGCCTACTTAAAGCAAACATTTCTAAATGAAATAAATAAGTAAAAGCTTTAAAAAATAAAAATAAATTTAGATCTTGAGCTGTGTTTTTGTTAGAGAATTTAAGAGAAACGTATTTGCTTGGATTTATCCTTTTAAACTCAAACTTGCACGAGGCAGGCAATGTGAGACAGACAGCATGATCGTTTTATAAAGAATGTAGAGGTGGTGGTATGGTGTGAGACAGTGACCACTATCCTGGGATGAAGTTGGGAAATGTGACAGTTCTTTGTGTCAGCAGCTCCTGCACTGTCCTCTCTCACACAGCACTGGACACAATGTATTGTAATATCAGTTTCAATCACTAGACCTTGAACTCCTCTGGGCCAGGAAAAAAGTTTTATGTCTTTTGTGCCAATGCTTAAAGACGAAGCTTCAAAGACAAAGTCCTAAATATTCTGCCACATCTTGCCCTTGAACTAGCCCCTTTGGCTAATAAAATTGGCCAAGCTTTAGAGGCACCTGGGTGACTCAGTTGGTTAAGCATCTGACTTTGGCTCAGGTCATGATCTCATGGTTTGTGAGTTCGAGCCCCGTGTCGGGATCTGTGCTGACAACTCAGAGCCTGGAGCCTTCTTCAGATTCTGTGTCTCTCTCTCTCTGCCCCTCCCCTGCTCATGTTCTGTCTCTCTTTCTCTCTCTCAAAACTATATAAATGTTAAAAAAAATTTTTTAATTGGTTAAGCTTTAGAAAAATAGCTATTTGTTCATTATGCAAATATTTAGTAAGACAAATTGAAATATAATGGACAGAATTTAGTGATCAGTTGGGAGTAACTTGAAAGAGTTGATATACATAAAATGCTAAGAATAGTGCCTGGTATATAGTAAACATTATATAAGGTTATTCTTATTTTAGTCTAGCTTGGTAGACTAGGCAGATGACAATGAACTGATATTGAGGATATAGAATAATGAAGAATATAGAACACTAAAGAGGGTAACAGAGAAGAATAACTAATTCCATTTAGATATGTTGAACTTGAGATACCCACAGGTCATCCAAAGGGATAAAGCCAAGTAAGAAATATAAGTCCTGAAGATGGGAACATGTTGTATAAGACATTTTAAAAGTGAATTCTGACTTTTTGTGTGGCTAGTGCTACATAAAAATAGACCAGTTGTAATTCCTCAGTATTTTACTTCCTACAACATGAAAACATTGATTCTGTTGTTCACTAGTAAATCAGCGTCACCCTGATTTATCTATGCTATGGAATTAGTTAAGACAGGGATTTGAAAGAAAGAAGAGAAGTGCACATTTGGATGGTTGGGGGAAGGGACTTTGGGGCATCTTTGACTACTATCAAATCCCTGCAGCCAGTGCACCATGGCAACCTTCCCAGGCTGCCACCTAATTTCCATATGCTTTAAGGGGAGGGTGGGGTAGGATGGAAGTGAAGCCTTCAGTGTGCATTCTTGTGAGTGTGTGTAATTTGGGCTAATAAAATGCAACCAAATTATAAATTGTGTTTTATGGAAAACTGAGATTATCTGCTGCCTCTCCACTTTCTTCTTTTTTTTTTCTCTTCTCAGGATGCCTTTGAGCCTCTTCAAGTTTTGTCAAAGGTTGGATTTCAATAGTAGGCTTGCAGCCAGAGCAAAACTACAAATTAAAATGTGTATGTCAGGACATAAATATGTTGTTCAAAAGAGTTCACTAAGTGCCTGAACATCAATGAGCGACCTCAAAGCACTGTATTACAATACAAGAGATACATTTTTAATATTATAGGGTAGAGGTGTTTGCATTATTTCATAAGTCTTACTTCTGGAATCGAAATTCATTAATATATACTATATTAATACTCTACAACAAAAGTCCTTCCCAAAATAGATGAAACTCAGTTACCAGAATCACCACTGATAATTCTTACCACTGTTATTCAGAAAAACTTATTATTTAGTAATATTGCATTGTGTTGACCAGAGTTTGAAAAAGATAATGTTAAGCTTTAAATAAAATTCTGAATTCAGGTGTGGGTCATATTCTTACCTAAATTGTTAATGAGGAATTTGGCCAAGGTGAATGTAGCAGGTAGTCTTTAAGGGCCATACACAGTAAGAGCCAAATCACTCAATACATCGATCAGTACTGAACCCTAAAGTAAATAAATGTAAATTCACCATGTCAGCATAATCATGTCCAGGAAGACTAGCCAGTCTCTCTGCATTATGTTCCCCTGTAACCAACTCTGCTCTGTCTATTCTTTCTGCACACAACAGTCAGAAGGACCTTTCTGAAATGCAAAGTTTATTATTCCTCTTTCCTTTAATGGCTCTCATTGAATTTGGAATAAGGTCCTTTCATAATCCATTCTTTGCTATAATCCTCCAGCCACCCAATCCCTTTCTCCTTACACTTCATGTAATAAACCATAACAAACCATTTCCAGTTTCTGAAACTAACCCAATTGTCTGTGTATTTGCATGTGCACTCTCTTCTCCATTTGTACCTGCTACTTCTATTTATTTTTCAAGACAATCCTAAGAATTGCCTCTTCCAGGAAGGTTTCCTGCATTCTTTATACCACACCATCCCCCAAAGACCTAGAGGTTATAGGTAATACATATCTCCTTGCACAGGACCATGCCATGCCTCTTTATTGGGACTTATCAGAATGCATTATGTCCAATTAAATCTTAGCCAAATAAACATTTATTTATCCTACACTATACCTAGCCCAATATATGCAACTTAGTAGGCAATCTTATGTGTTTCCAAAAAGAAGAAACAAATGAATAAGTGTTTGAAAAATATAGGGCTGATCATTCATATGAGTTAATTATTTGGGTTAAAAAAGATAATTTAGAAAATAATGAAGTTGAAATATGTACAAGCTACTGAGAGGAGGGTTCCCAAATATACATATGGTAGCTTGATTCATGACAAAAGTGTCACTGGAGTCCAGTGGGGAAGTATGGTCTTATAAATAAATAGTGTTGGGCCAACTGGATATTCATATGGGGAAAAAACAGATCTGACCTCTACATCACATCAAACACGCACAAAAATATCGGTTCCTGTATGTATTGTGGAACTAAATGTAAAAGCTTAAACAATAAATCCTTTAGAAGACTATATCCATGAGCTGTGGATAGGCAATTTTTTTTTCTTTTTTTCTTTAAATGTTTATTTATTTAGGGGCGCCTGGGTGGCTCAGTCGGTTAAGCGGCCAACTTCGGCTCAGGTCATGATCTCGCGGTCCGTGAGTTCGAGCCCCGCATCGGGCTCTGTGCTGACAGCTCAGAGCCTGGAGCCTGTTTCAGATTCTGTGTCTCCCTCTCTCTGACCCTCCCCCGTTCATGCTGTCTCTCCCTGTCTCAAAAATAAATAAAACGTTTAAAAATAAATAAATATTTATTTATTCTTGAGGGGGGGGGGGGCAGAGAAAGAGGGAGACAGAGAATCCCAAGCAGGCTCCCCGCTGCCAGCACAGAGCCCGATATGGGGCTCAAATTCACGAACCATGAGATCATGATCTGAGCCGAAATCAAGGGTCGAATGCCCAAGCGACTGAGCACCCAGGTGCCCTGGCAAAGATTTCTTAAATGTAACTCAAAAAGTACTAACAATAGGGTCACCTGACTGGCTCAGTAGTAGAGCATGTGACTCTGCATCTCAGGGTTGTAGATTCAAGCCCCACAGTGGGTGTACAGATTACTTAAAAACAAAATCTTTAAAACAATGCTACCAATGGGGTGCTTGGGTGGCCCAGTTCTTTGAGCCAACAACTTGAGCTCAGGTCATGTTCTCATGGTTCATGGGTTGGAGCCCCATATAGAGCTCTCTGTGGACAGCACAGAACCCACCTCAGATCCTCTGTCCCCACCTCTTTCTGCCCCCACCCCTCTCTCTCTCTCTCTCTCTCTCTCTCTCTCTCTCTCTCAAAAGTAAATAAATATTTTTTTAAATGCTAACAATAAAGAAAAAGTGATAAACACAACTACATTAAAATTAAGAACTTCCGTTCATCAAATGACATCATTACATCATTAGGAGAATAAAAAGGCAAGCTGCAGAGTGGGAAAAAAAATTTTTTTGTAATCTTCAAATCCAAAAAGGACTCTTATTCATAGTATATGATGTACTCCGACCAAACACTAAGATACAGACAGGCAATTCATGAGAAAATATGAAAGAGCCTTGAACAGGCATTTCACCAAAGAGGACATTTAAATGGACAAAAAACACATGAAGAAGGTATCAACTTCATTAGTTAACAAACTGAAGTCACAATGGATAGATATTATTACTATAAACTCTCCCGGATGGCTACAATGAAGGAGGATGAAAAACGGAACTCTCCTACACTACTCGTGGGAGTGTGCATTGCTACAACTACTCTGGGAAAATTTGCTGTTTTTCCATTAAAGCTGAACATGCACATGCCCTATTATCCCACAATTCCACTCCTAGGTACACAGCAGCAGAAATATATATAGCAGAAATCTGTAAATATATTCACCCAAACACAGGCATAGGAATGCTTAGAGCACTGTCATTTGTGTTAGCCAAAAACTGGAAATAATGCAAATATCCATTAAAATTACGAAATGGATAAATAAATTATGGTATGTTCATACATTAGGACACTACACAACAATGAGAACAATTTACAATTACATTCAATGTTATGAGTAAATTTCACAAACATAGTATTTGTGTGTCATCCTTGTGCAGGGGCCACGCTAATCTCCTCTGTATCATTCCAATTTTAGTATGTGTGCTGCCGAAGCAAGCACCACAAACATAGTATTAAGTGAAATAAGCCACATATAAAAAGAATCTATTTCCAGGTGCCTGGGTGGCTCAGTCGGTTAAGAGACCGACTTTGGGTCAGGTTATGATCTCATGGCTCTGTGAGTTTGAGCCCTGCATAGGGCTCTGTGCTGACAGCTCAGAGCCTGGAGCCCGCTTCAGATTCTGTGTCTCCCTCTCTCTCTGCCCCTCCCCTGCTCAAGTTCTGTCTCTCTTTCTCTCAAAAATAAATAAACACTTAAAAAAAATCTATTCCGGGGTGCCTGGGTGGCTCGGTCGGTTGAACGTCCAACTTCAGCTCAGGTCATGATCTCGCTCAGTTCGTGAGTTCAACTGACATCGACTGATTGGTCCTACCCTCAACGACCCCCCCACCACACACACACCACAAAAACGTAATTCTCGCTCCGACTTGTGTCCCTTCTCAACTTCCCTATTTTCTTTTTCTTTTTCTGTTTTTAAATTTTTTCTTTTACGTTTATTTATTTTTGAGACAGAGAGAGACAGAGTATGAATGGGGGAGGGTCAGAGAGAGGGAGACACAGAATCTGAAACAGGCTCCAGGCTCTGAGCTGTCAGCACAGAGCCCGACGCGGGGCTTGAACTCACTGACCGATGCGGGGCTTGAACTCACTGACCATGAGATCATGACCTGAGCCAAAGTCGGCCGCTTAACCGACTGAGCCACCCAGGTGCCCCTTCTTTTTCTGTTTTTTAAGTAAGCTCTATACCCAACATGGGGCTTGAGTTCAAGTAGTGTTGAACTCACTACCCTGAGACCAACAGCCGCATGCTCCACTGACTGAGCACTCCCATCAACTTACCCAACAGTACCCACTACTACCGGTTCATTCTCTTAGTCTGCCAAGTTCAAAACTTTAAGGGTTAATTTTTACTCTCTCCTTTTTGCCTCATGTCCAACCAGTCACTACTGGGATTTTGTCCTTTGGATGGTCTCTTCTATTATTCCTTTTATCCATCCCCACTGTAATTATGAAGGTCTGAGAACTTCTGCTTATATTATTGCAATAACCTCCTTATTGATGCCATTATCTCCAGACTCTTTCCCTACTCCACTTACCTGTCAGATTAATTTTATAAAAATTAACACAGTGATAGTAATATTAATTTTATTAAAATGTTGTTCACTCTTTTCTATAAGAATATAAAGGCTTCCCACCGTCCATGGACTCAAGTCCAAACTCTTTCTTTAGACTAGAGCTCAAATTGCTTCATTAACTACTCCACTCCCCACATGGAACACATCACCCACAATTTGTTTGCATACCCAAATCAAGACAACAGTTTTGCTCTCCCTTGTACAGGCACCAGATCAGCATGATACTATGTCTTTGCTAATATTATGTTCATTGTTTAAAGTACTCACTCTACTCCTGTCCCATTTGGTTACCAGCCACCATTCCTAGTAAAGGTTTCCATAATAAACCATAGGTCTTAATATAAGGACTTTTTCCTTCTTTTGAAATTTCTATATTCATAAATATAGAAATTAGAATTAGAATAGAATTAGAAATTAGAATAGAATTTCTTTCTATTCAAGGTAGTACAGAATAAATTGTGAAGTAGATAAAATTTGTCTTCAAATCCACCGTTTTCTCTTTTTAGTCATTATTTTATAAGAAATTCTTAATTTATTAAGAAATTTTCAAACATACCCCAAAATAGAAAAAAGGGTATAATGAACTCCATATACACATCATTAAAATTTAAAAATTTTCAAGAGTTTGGCCACAATTTTTATCTATCATCTCTTCCCTTGTTTCTTTCCTGAGGTATTTTAAAGCACATCTCAGACCTTATTTAATTTAATACACCATACTTCTGTATGCATCTCTAAAAATTATGGAAATTTTCTTACATTACCACACTGCCATCAACACATTTTTTATTTTTTTAATGTTTGTTTATTTTTGAGAGAGAGAGAGAGAGAGAGAGAGAGAGAGAGAGAGAGAGAGACAAAGAGGGGAGGAGGGGCAGAGAGAGAGGGAGACACAGAATCTAAAGCAGGCTCCAGGCTCTGAGCTGTCAGCACAGAGCCCGACATGGGGCTGGAACTCATGAACCATGCATGAAATCATGACCTGAGCCAAAGTAGGACATTTAACCAACTGAGGCACCCAGGTGCCCTGCCATCAACACATTTAATAAAATGAATAATAATTTGTTGGTATTATCTAATGATCAGTCCATATTCAAATTTTGCTGGTTATCTCTAAAATGTTTTACACTTGGTTTGTTGGAATCAGAATCCAAACAAAATCCATTGTTATACTGGCAATTAGTCTCTAAAATCTCTTCTAACTTTCAGCAGTCCCCCTTTCCCACCTTCTTCATCCCATGCCACCACTCAGTTGTTGCAGAAACAAGATAATTTGTCCCATAGAATGTCCCACACTTTGCGTTTTTCTGTTTGCCTCCCTGTGATGTCATCTGACTTGTTCCTATAAATGGAAGTTAGTTCTAAAAGTTTGGTTATAGGTTTAGCACAGCTGTTTCTGATGCACTTTCATAGGTGATGCTGTGTGCTTCCTATCAGATCACATCACAGGGTCGCAGGATCTGATTGTCCCACTTTTAGTGATGCTAATATTGAGCAGTGAGTTCACTTAGTAATAGCTGAATCCTTTCATTAAAAAATTCCCCAACAGGGGCGCCTGGGTAGCTCAGTTGGTTAAGCATCTGTCTTTGACTCAGGTCATGATCTTAAGGTTCGTGAGTTGGAGCCCTGCATGGGGCTCTGTGCTGACAGCTCAGAGCCTGGAGCCTGCTTCAGATTCTGTCTCCCTCTCTCTCTGCCCCTCCCCTGCTTGCATACACTTTCTCTCTCTCAAAAATAAACATTTTTTTTTTCAACATTTATTTATTTTTGGGACAGAGAGAGACAGAGCATGAATGGGGGAGGGGCAGAGAGAGAGGGAGACACAGAATCGGAAACAGGCTCCAGGCTCTGAGCCATCAGCCCAGAGCCCGACGCGGGGCTTGAACTCATGGACCGCGAGATCGTGACCTGGCTGAAGTCGGACGCCCAACCGACTGCGCCACCCAGGCGCCCCTCAAAAATAAACATTTTAAAAATTCCCCATCAATATTTTATCAGAGTTGCTATCCACTGATGATCTTTGCTTGAATAAATTACTTCATTAGGGGATGCAAGGGTAATTTTTCTAATTCTATTACTTCCATATTCACTAGTTGACATTACTCTATAAAACTCTATAAAACAATGATTTTCCCTAATTAATTTGGGTCATTTGGTTACCTTGAAATATAGTTTATACAGGAAATGCAGGACAAATGCTCAAATCTTTATCTGATTGCCAATGTGTATAGTATGGAATTGCTGCCCTAGTTACTTCCAGTGGTGCAATGGTATCAGATGTTATATTTAATTCACTTTTTTCCTATTTTTATTTTTCCTTTGTGGAATATCTTTATAAACTCATGGGTTTATATCATTAAATTTTTTTATTATAAATATGGTATAAATACAAAAATAAATAAAACATAATTTTATAGCATAACAAATAATTATAAAGTGAATATCTAGCTTTTATAACTCCTTTGCCTCCCTCCTCCCTATCAAAATCATCTCTCAGGAAATTAGCTGAATTTTAAAATAATTTTAAATTAATATGTCCTTTTGCAGATTTTGAAGTATAAGATTTACTTCCATTATGGAATTAAAGCAGCCATATTAAGGATATGGGATCTTCATCTTAAAACTAATAGGCAGCCATTGATCTGCTTTAAGCAATGGTGTGACATGATCTGTATTATGTTACACGATCTGTGATATGTATGATAATAAGATCACTCTGGCTGTTGTGTGAAGACTGAACTGGGTGGGGTTAGGAGTATATGCAAAGAAAATCTAGAAGGGCACTGCAGTTGTCCAGGCAAAAGATGATGTACTTACTAGAGTGAAGGCAATAGAGATGGAAGAAAAGAATAAGATCTGAGAGAGATTTAGGAAGTAAACTTGATAGGACTTAGTGATCAATTCTATGCTGGTCAGAAAAAGAGAGGGAGCTATCAAGAGTAATTCTTCTTTCTGATTTGAGAAATCAGATATATGCTGCTCCATTTACTGAGCAAGAGAACCTTGTAGAAGGTGCATGTTTATGGGAAGGTAACTAGTTCAACTGGGAATACCTGTGAGAAACCCAGCCTAAGACTGGAAGTTTACTACACAATCTGAAACTAAGAAGAATTGTTAAGAAGTGATGGGCATATGGGGCGCCTGGGTGGCTCAGTCGGTTAAGCATCTGACTTGGGCTCAGGTCATGATCTCACGGCTTGTGAGTTTGAGCCCTGCGTCGGGCTCTGTGCTGACAGCTCAGAGCCTGGAGCCTCTTCAGATTCTATGTCTCTCTGCCCCTCCCCCACTCACACTCTGTCTCTCTGTCTCTCAAAAATAAACATTAAAAAAATTTTTTTAAAAAGAAGTGATGGACATATACAAAGGATTTGCAGCCTTGGAAATGAAAGCACTTACCATCTATTAGGAGTGACTAAGATCATATAGAATAAAATGAGTTAAGAGTCTAGGACTGAACTTTGAGAAACTCCAACATTTAAAGACTGGGAGAGGAGGAGGAACCAGCAGAGACAGAGAACAAGCAAACCAAAAATATATAAGAAGGAAACCCAGAAAATGGAGAGTTTTGGGATGCCTCGGTGGCTCAGTCAGTTAAGCGTACGGCTCTTGAGTTTAGCTCAGGTCATAAGCTCATGGTTCGTGAGATCAAGCCCCATGTTAGGTTCTGCACTTAGATTGTGGAGTCTGCTTGGGATTCTCTCTCTCCCTCTCTCTCTCTGCCCCTTCCTCATTTGTGCTCTCTTGCTCTCTCTCAAAATAAATAAATAAACATTTTAAAAAGGAAAAATACTTATTAAATACCTTTAAATTACTACGCATTATAATAGTTAATTAAAATATGCACAGAAAGAAACCGTTCATTTAATTCAACAAACGTGTGTAATGGTTAGTGTATGCTTGGCACTTTGCCAGGGACTAAGATTCACATTTTAATGGAGAAAAGGTGTAGACACACAAATAATTTAAATTCTACAAATATTATAAAAGAAAAGATGTTTTATGCTAATCTTACTGTGGACAAGAATGAATGCTTAGTAGACAGAATACTTATGCATGTATGTTTATGTAACTTAAAGACACTGACAGAAAAAAATAACTGAACTAGTAAAAAAATTTTCTAATAGTTTGCATGTCATTAAGTCAGATAATGAGGGGAAAAAGGAACAGATTAGTTATTTCCCTTGCTCTCCCATTTATATATTTAAGGTTATCAGTGCTCAAATAATCTATTTCTGACCTAGATCTTATTGTTACTTATACCCAAGGGGAGAAAAAAATCCTCATTTGCATACGGAACAGAATAGCTCTGAGATAGAATTACAAAGAATCACTTGCATGAACACGCCTCTCTTTTGTTTAATCCTCAGTAAATTGCATAAGGAACTGAGACTACTGGGGAAATGACATATTCCTTTTATACTGTAAAGAAAATAAAATTCAAGACTGTGCCTCTCTCTCCATAAGGAAAGCTTTGCACACTTTACCATGGTCCAGCGGTGTTTCATTTACTTGATTATTAAAACTGTATAAGAAGTACTTTCAATGAGCTACTTATAAATCTTTAGACTGCTCAATGCCATTTAATTCCTATTTTTATTAAATGTACTTCTGGGTTCAGAACGAAGCATTCAAGTCGTCCTTAATTCTCCTGTCTTTTTACTGAAATAAACATTTATTTGGTAAAGGGACGGAGATAAGATGATGTTGAAGATTGTTTTTCCTATGAAATATGCAAGAAATAGATAAAATAATTTGTGTGTTGGGTTTTATTTTTTCTAGGGAGACGACTGCAGCAAATTTGAACAAGTAAAGCAGAGCTGTGGAAAGCAGGCTAGAAAAATCCATGGCAGCCATTGTCACACCACAACCTGCAGCAGCTGTCTCAAGTCCCTCCCTCCCACGCCTGCTGGGCTCGGCAGCCCAGCAGGAATGAATGGGCTCTGCAGAGCACTGTAAATGGTGCTGCAGACCCCAAAAATCTGTTGCTAAAAACCAAACATAAAAATTACCTGTCAAAATATAAATTTTCAACTTTGGTGGACATAACAAACCTTTTTACCTCTGAAATTTCATTAGCAATGTCAGGTGGTAATCAGTCCAAAGTCTTATTCTGCATAGCCCATCCTTGTTGATAATAGAGTCTTTCTAAATAGCAAAAGAATGTTACTGCAATCCATTTCCTAGGGTTGAAAGCAAAGCCTTTTTGTCTTGAGACGCAATTGAGCAACCACCAGAGTCTAGCTGAATAGCAAGGGTGTGAGGCTGGCTACATTTTCCACAGTTACAAGCCCAATCTCTGAAGAGATTTACTGAATTCACACAAGAACTACCAAAAAAAAAAAAAAATGCAGTTATTGAGCTGACATGGTTGTCTGTGGATGGAGGCAAAATTACAAAATAGTCTTTTTTACATTGTATACAGCTCTCCTTTTTAATTTGGTATCTTAGTTTTTCTTCCCTTTCCAGAAAAAAAAAAAAAAAAAAAAAGAAAGAAAGAAAGAACAATGCAGAATATTAACTACATGCACAGGTAGTAGCACCAGCTTCTGAACTCAATCCTTTCTCCTTGTATTTTCTCAATTCTATATCAGGAAAGACAATTCATTTTAAGGAACAATATGCTACATAAAATATATTACAGGGACTTCTGGTAAAGGAATATTTCTAGGAGACTACTTAACTATGGTATGTTCATTAGATCTTAATTATCATGTTATAACTACTTGTGTGCTTCCATATTTAGTATGGTTTTCTTCCACGTTCCCTTTTTGTTTAGCTCTTTGGGGGAGGAGTGCATAAAAGGTCTTACGATAAATTACTTGAATCTGAAAAACCATTTTGGATGACGCTTATTGAACCTTTTTTATATTAAAAAAATTACATTTACTCAAGCCATGTTAAGCATCATTCCCATCTTCTCTCCTACATTATTTGTAAAGCAATTAGAGATGTTGAAGCCGAATGTAGTGCAATTTAGAATACTCTGAGAGAGGGACTGGGAGTAATTTTCCGTTAAATATTTCATCTCAACACAAATTCTGCGATGTAAGTGTTGGGGAAAACCTACATTGGTGATTTTAGCTGTAGTGTGAGGCTTAAGCAATATAAAAACCATACAATTCAAGTTCTCTTTCTTTATTCTCTCCCCCCCCCCCCCCGCCCCAACCCCACCCCATCATGGATGCTCGGCTGACTGTTTTTGCACAGTCTCTTTGTCTGAAGGATGCAAACAGTCTATGGATGCTAGGGAAAAAGGGGTGGGGGAGAGATTACCTCATCCCATGTCGTTTGCACCAATCACCACTCTCCTGTCGTGGCTTCTCCGGGCAGATTGAGGGGTCTGGACCAACAGGAAAAGGCCCCAGCCCATCCCCATGGTGACCGAGTTGTATATAGGGAGCCGCATCCGCCCATGTGCCGCAGGTTCTCTTACATCGACCGCCTAAGAGTCGCGCTGTAAGAAGCAACAACCTCTCCTCCTCTCCGCCATCTGCTCGGCAGCCGCAAAGCAGCAACCATGGTAAGAATCTTCTTTCTCTGGCTCTTTGTGGCCGTTGGGTGGGGTCGGTCCCCCAAGATCTACTTGGAAAGTCTTAAGCTCTCTTTCCTTTACAACTTCTTTGGGTAAGGGTAGCCTTATGCTTTGTTTGCGAGGTTTGGCTTTGGGGCCCCAAATCCTTGAGTCTGGCCGCCGCCGCAGTGCGGGCTGAGGAACTGCGCCCAGGGCGCAGCAGAACCGTGGGGGAAGAACAAAGGCGGCGCAGAGGGAGTTCTTGTTATATGAGCCCTTCCAAGCTGCAGGCAGCCCATCTGTCGGTGACGAAAGGGTCTGGGCAGGGAAAGGCAGTCGTGGCGTCGCCTGCTCTGTCCCAGTGTCTGTGCGCACGGTTTTCGTGTGACTCGGGGAGGCTCTTTTCTTCCTGGCATTGTTCCCAGGGGGAGGGAGAGAAGTCCCGAAAGACCCGGGCTCAGTGGGTGTAGCTGGGAAGGGGGGGAGGGGAGAAGGACAGGGACAAAGCGGAGCCTTGGGTTAGTATTAAAAGATCCCTCCACGGTTCGTTGGCAGTTTAGGAAGATACCCGTATATTAACGCGAAAAAAAATGGTTAGTTTCTGTTCGAGCCCCTGGCAGCCGGCGTCAGGGCGGCGCAGGGGCGGAGTTGTTTGTTTCTGCCTTCTCTGGCCTTAAAGCCACTGGGCGGGGTTCCCCCCTCACAAAACCTCTGTCATAAGACTTTTAATAAAATGCTTTCATCATTGTGGAACTGTAGGCGTTAAAAGGGTTTTCATTCACTGTTAAAGCTTAGATATTTTTTCTTAAGATGCAAAATCGCAATTCACTTGACAAGCACTTTAAAGTCTGGTCTGGGGCCGCCCCGCCCTGACTGACTCAGAGAGAGAGAGAGAGAGAGAGAGAGAGAGAGAGAGAGAGAGTGTGTGTGTGTGTGTGTGTGTGTGTGTGTGTGTGTGCGCGCGCGCGCGCGCGCTAGCCGCACTTTCTGCTGGAGAGAAAGCCTCAGTTTGAGAGCCAAGGTACCCTAAAGCCCAGGATCCAGGGAAACGCCCTTCCCCTCCCCTCCTCTCCCCTCCCCCCCCCACCAATATGTCAGTGAGTAGACAATGGACAGACAATGGAAGTTGAAGCCATAAAGACAGTAGAGAAGAAAATCTCTTATTGAACGTGATGAGTATGAATATTCGGTGGTGAGTAGAGAATCTCAAAATGAAAATACTATTTTGTTGTTTTAAATAAATACTTCATTATCCTTGCACTGGGCTTTTATTCTTTGGTAGTTCTCGTGTGATATTTTTCTAATTTAGGAACTATTGTTTTAAAGATACTAACAATGTTTCAGTTTTTGCAGTGGAGAAGATTCTGGAAAGACTTCTTTTTAAGTAATGAAAATGCTGCAGACAAAGAACTATGTCCAGCTGTCTTTTGTTCTAGTGCATCTTCATTAATTCATTTCAATTTAGGCATATGGTCCCAGCTTGGGTCAGAGGAGGAAAACTGGCAGAATAGCACAATGAGATCATGTAGGCAGTTCTGGAAATAGAACTTACTCTGTTAAATAATGTAGCAGACAGAACAGTCTAGTACCAGGCACAGCAAATGCAGCAATGCAGGAGGCAGACCTTATTTAGCTTCCAGTCCCCTAGGACTAATGGATCCTGCAGATAGACTGCAAAGGGGTGTGGCATCTAGCCTCAGCTGCAGCGCAGATGTCCATGTTAAAATTCCAAGTCATATGTACAAGAAACTCTCATCTTTATTTAAAGGGAATGCAGTCGTAATACTGATTCCAATTAACTAATGATTGAATTTAATTTACTGCATCTTACTAAATCTGTGCTTTAAATATTTTTTACATATGAAAAATTTCTCTTCAAGCATGGCTGGGGGAACAATGGGCTTGCACATGTATTGAACAGTGCAACCTTATTCAGACCACACCCATCTGCAGCATTTGGAGCAGGTGCTTTTCCTTAAACATTTCTATCGAGTTAGGGATAATCTCAAGTAAACTTGAAGAGTACCTGTATATGACTAGAAATATTTTCAGAAATTTACTGAAAATTCAAAATGCTAACACAATCTGATTTTAAATTTTCCTCTTTTCCTTCCCATAGCGTGAATGCATCTCCATCCATGTTGGCCAGGCTGGTGTTCAGATCGGCAATGCCTGCTGGGAGCTCTATTGCCTGGAACACGGCATCCAGCCCGATGGCCAGATGCCAAGTGACAAGACCATTGGGGGAGGAGATGACTCCTTCAACACCTTCTTCAGTGAGACGGGCGCTGGCAAGCATGTGCCCAGGGCAGTGTTTGTAGACCTGGAACCCACAGTCATTGGTGAGTTGGCCTCAGTAACCCAAGGGAGATCTCAGGGCTCTTGACACAGGAGGTCTGTCGTGAGGGCTCCATTGACACCCTGGGGTGGAGCAGGCGTGTGCAGGTTGTGAGTGACAGGTGGCTGCTTTGTTTTTCTCTTCCAGATGAAGTTCGCACTGGCACCTACCGCCAGCTCTTCCATCCTGAGCAGCTCATCACGGGCAAGGAAGATGCTGCCAATAACTATGCCCGAGGGCACTACACCATCGGCAAGGAGATCATCGACCTTGTCTTGGACCGAATTCGGAAACTGGTATGTTTGTTCTCCAGAATAAAGTAAATAATGACCCTAAGGAAGACATTTGAAATACGATCTTTTCTTTTCAAACACAGAATAGAAATATAATGGAGTGAGGACAGTTGGTAAATTATTCCTTGATAGGGTTTTTAAATTTTCAACTACAACATGAATTATTTGGTGTCATTTTATAAACGTCAATGAAGATGTTTTAAGTGAAGAAATGCTTTGTAATTCTGGGAAGGTCTATTATAATCTGTCTTCTCTGTTCCTTTTTTCTCACAGGCTGACCAGTGCACGGGTCTTCAGGGCTTCTTGGTTTTCCACAGCTTTGGAGGGGGAACTGGTTCCGGGTTCACCTCCCTGCTGATGGAACGTCTCTCTGTCGATTATGGCAAGAAGTCCAAGCTGGAGTTCTCCATTTACCCAGCCCCCCAGGTTTCCACTGCTGTCGTTGAGCCCTACAACTCCATCCTCACTACCCACACCACCCTGGAGCACTCTGATTGTGCCTTCATGGTAGACAATGAGGCCATCTATGACATCTGTCGTAGAAACCTCGATATTGAACGCCCAACCTACACTAACCTAAATAGGTTGATAGGTCAAATTGTGTCTTCCATCACTGCTTCCCTCAGATTTGATGGAGCCCTGAATGTTGACCTGACAGAATTCCAGACCAACCTGGTGCCCTATCCCCGTATCCACTTCCCTCTGGCCACATATGCCCCTGTCATCTCTGCTGAGAAAGCCTACCATGAACAGCTTTCTGTAGCAGAGATCACCAATGCGTGCTTTGAGCCAGCCAACCAGATGGTGAAATGTGACCCTCGCCATGGTAAATACATGGCTTGCTGCCTGTTGTACCGTGGTGATGTGGTTCCCAAAGATGTCAATGCTGCCATTGCCACCATCAAGACCAAGCGTACCATCCAGTTCGTGGACTGGTGCCCCACTGGCTTCAAAGTTGGCATTAATTACCAGCCTCCCACTGTGGTACCTGGTGGAGACCTGGCCAAAGTACAGCGAGCTGTGTGCATGCTGAGCAACACCACAGCCATTGCTGAGGCCTGGGCTCGCCTGGACCACAAGTTTGACCTGATGTATGCCAAGCGTGCCTTTGTTCACTGGTATGTGGGTGAGGGCATGGAGGAAGGAGAGTTTTCTGAGGCCCGTGAGGACATGGCTGCCCTTGAGAAGGATTATGAGGAGGTTGGTGTGGATTCTGTTGAAGGAGAGGGTGAAGAGGAAGGAGAGGAATACTAAAGTTAAAAATGTCACAAAGGTGCTGCTTTTACAGGGAAGCTTATTCTGTTTTGAATATTGAAAAGTTGTGCTCTGATCAGTTAATTTGTATGTAGCAGTGTATACTCTCATATACAATTACTGACCTATGCTTTAAAACACAACGCTTTGTTATAGATCCAAGCTGTCCATTTCTCTGATGGGTTTGAATAAAGTATTCCCTGTCTTAAATGAATTCAGTCTTGTGTTTTCTATTTGGGGGTCTGATATTCATGTATTTAGTTCTGAGAAAGGATAACTGTTGACTGTGGTTTATATATGTTCTATAAAGTGACCTGTTTTTTTATTTTAAATTTTAGTGTATTATAAAACTTACTCATTAAATACAAAATAACTAAAAATTACCATTATTCATGCAATTCTTAGTTTTCACTCCACTATATGTTAGTTAAACTGCTAGTACTCTTTAGAATTGGTATTTACTAATACACAGCCAAAGGTCTGGTTGCCTGCCAAGTCTCATACGACCCACATGAAATGATGAATATTCCAAATACATTATGTCTTAAGCTTATTTTCATGCATTCTCATCTTGGCTTGTGTCTAGTGCTGTCAGGCTTCCTCTTCTCTGGGTTCTCAGAAGTTTGCTCTCCTAGCAATTGCTCCCTTGTTCTCTACTTTCTTCTTTCCAAACTTATTTTCAGCTAAATGTCACAGTGGAAAAGCCTGATAAATGTATTCACTCTAATGTGTTAATTATATATCTTAATTTTAGCTTCCAAGTATATTATTTAAATTGGGCCAATAACTTCAAAGAACAAAACTAATAGTGCAGTTGTAGGAACCAGCACCAACATGGGGAGAGGAACAATTCTGGACCAATGGTTTCTTCAACAATAGAGTTCAGCTGCCAGTCCAACTGAACAAAAAGATCCAAGAATAGCAAATTGTCTTGTACCATCACATTATCTTGTTCTACGATAATAGTTGTAATGAAATGATTTTTTGGTATTAACAGCTTATTTGATCTATTTTTCCTTTGACACTGCCAACAAGGGGGTGTAACACATTTATATATATATATATATATATATTTAATATGTTACATATATATATATTTAATATGTTACATATATATATTAATTTTGAGCGAGAGAGCACAAGCAGGGGAGGGGGCAGAGGGAGAGACAGAACCTTAAGGAGACTCCGTGCTCAGCACAAAGCCCAATGTGGGGCTCCATCCCATGATCTTGGGATCATTACCTGAGCCAAAATCAAGAGTCAGACACTCAACTGACTGAGCCACACAGGCACCCCTAATACTACTATAGTTCCCGGAATCTGAGTTTAATGTAAGTTAGGGGAAATAATGAAAAATAAGAAATAAGCCGAAATCAACTAGTTTTAAAGCCAATCCAATAGTGCTCAGCAGTTTTAACTAGAAGCCAATGTGTATAGATTTGGAAGAAAAAAAAGGAAAAGGCTTCGCTTATTCGAATAAAAAACAATGTGAAAACTAGATCAAATGTAAATTTTTAATATGCATTCCCAGCACCTAGCAAAATATAAGGAACATGGTAATTATGTACAATGATTATTGGCTGAATGAGTATAGTGTAGGGTAAAAGAGATAAAACTATAAAATTTAAAAATCCCTATAATCTTAATTTTTATGGCAAATGACAGTATGAATTTATTATATATGTTCTATTATGAAAGAAAAAAATTCCATAATTTTGCCCACTGAAAAGGCCTAGGACCAATTTAGGAATGAGCATCCCTACCACTCAGATGGTGGTCTCTAGATACTATTTTCTACTAAAAGGAATCAATGTTTAGAGATGTTCAAGCCTGGAGAAGAAAATATACAAACTCAGCCCCAAATAATTTCTCATTCCAGAAACTGAGGAAGATATCAAAGACTCAAAGTCATATCAAAAGGATACAGGAGTCAAGTAGAAGGGACTCTCATAGATGGTACAATGTAAGCATTGAAAATAATAGTGACTGCAGTGGGTTGAATCATAAAAAATATGTTAAAACCCATGAGCTCATAATATTTTTTGCGTGATTTACTTTTTATTTGAGAGAGAGAGAGAGTGCTTGAGTGGGGGAGAGGGGCAGAGGGAGACAGAATCTTAAGCAGATTCCACACTCAGCACAGCCCAACTCGGTGCTTGATCCCATGACCCTGGGATCATGACCTGAGCTGAAACCAAGAGTGGGGCGTTCAACCTAGGCACCCCTATTTTCTGTGTGATTGAAAAAACAATTGGGGGTGTCTGGGTGGCTCAGTCAGTTAAGCGTCTAACTTCAGCTCAGGTCATGATCTCACAGTGAGTCTGAGCTCTGCATCAGGCTCTCTGCTGTCAGCACAGCACTTCAAATGCTCTGTCTCCCTCTCTCTCTGCCTCTCCCCTGATCTCTCTCTCTCAAAAACAAATAAACATTTAAAAAAAATTTTTAAACAATTAATGGGCCCCTGGGTGGCTCAGTTGGTTAAGTCCCTGGTTCTTGATTTTGGCTCAAGTCATGATCTCATGGTTGGTGGGACTGAGCTCTCTGTCAGGCTCCATACTCGAAGTGTGGAGCCTGCTTGGGATTCTCTCTCTCTCTCTCTCTCTCTCTCTCTCTCTCTCTCTCTCATCCTCCTCTGTTCATGCTCTCTCTGTCTCTCTTAAAATAAATACACATTTAAAAAAATATGAAGACAGTGTGGCAGTTCCTAAAAAAAAAAATTATAGAATTACTATATGATCTAAGAATTCCACTTCTGGATATATACCCAAAAGAATTTAAAGCAATGACTCAGACAGATATTTGTGTACCTGTGTCATATCAGCTTTATTCACAAGAGCCAAAAGATGGAAGCAACCCTAAAGTCCATTGATGGATGAATGGATAAACAAAATGTAGTATATACATACAATATAATATTATTCAGTCTTTAAAAAAATGAAATTCTGACACATACTCCAAATGGATAAACTTTGAAAACATGAAGCTTAGTGAAATAAGTCAGACACAAAAGGACAAATATTTTCTGATCCTACTTGTATGAGTTAACTACAACAATCAAATTCAGAGAGACAGAAAGTAGAATGGTGGTTACCAGGAGCTAAGGGGAAGAATATAATAGGAATTGTTTTTTAATTTTTTTAAGTTTATTTATTTATCTTGAGAGAGAAAGAGAGAGCTGAGGGAGGGGCAGAGAGAGAGAGAGAGAAGCAGAGAGAGAATCCAAATCCCAAGCAGGCTCTGAGCTGCACAGAGCCCAATGCAGGGCTCAAATTCATGTACGGTGAGATCATGACCTAAGCCAAAACCAAGAGTCAGGCGCTTAATTGACTGAACTATCCAGGTGCCCCAGAAATTTTTCTTTTTTAAGTTTATTCATTTTGAGAGGCGATGGGAGGAGAGGGGCAAAGATATAGGGAGAGACAGAATCCCTAGCAGGCTCTACGCTGTCAGCATAGAGCTTGACTCCGGACTCGACCTCACGAACCATGAGATCATGACCTGAGCCGAAATCAAGAGTTGGACACTTAACTGACAGAATCAACCAGGCGCCCCAATAGGAAGTTATTACTAAAGAGATACAGTTTCAGTTTGCAATGACAAAAAAGTTCTGGGGGTACCCGACTGGTTCAGTCAGAAGAGCCTGCAACTCTTGATCTTGGGGTCATGAGTTGTGTGTAGAGATTACTAATATAAATAAACTTAAAAAATTTTTTCTGGAGATGAATAGTGGTGATGGTTGTACAACAATAAGAACGTACTTAATGCCACTAAATTGTACTTCAAGAGGGTTAAAATGGGGGCGCCTGGCTAGCTCAGTTGGTAGAGCATGCAATCCTTGATCTTGGGGTTTTATTTATTTATTTATTTATTTTTTTTTTTTTTTTCATTTTTTATTTATTTTTGGGACAGAGAGAGACAGAGCATGCACGGGGGAGGGGCAGAGAGAGAGGGAGACACAGAATCGGAAACAGGCTCCAGGCTCTGAGCCATCAGCCCAGAGCCTGACGCGGGGCTCGAACTCACGGACCGCGAGATCGTGACCTGGCTGAAGTCAGACGCTTAACCGACTGCGCCACCCAGGCGCCCCGATCTTGGGGTTTTAAATTCAAGTCCCACGTTGGGTAAAGAGATTACTTAAAAAAAATAAAATCTTTTCTAAAAATAATAAATCAATAAAAATAAATAAAAGTGTTAAAATTATAAATTATATATAATTATAATTAAATATCATATAATTATATATTTATATAATGTATATTTTATATAAATATTATATAAATATTATGTATCTTTATAGTTATATTATTTAAATATATTTATATTATATATTATATTTATAAATATATATTATATAAATATATAAATATTATTTATATTAATATATACTTATATATTATATATTATTTATTATATATTAATTATATTAATTATATTAATTAATTATTTAATTAATATATTATTTATATTTTTATATATAAATATATGTTTAATATATATTTAATTAATTAATTAAATATATATTATATTAATATATACTTATATATTATATTTTTAATATATATATTTTATATATAAATATAAATATATATTTAATTAATTAATTAAATATATATTATATTAATATATACTTATATATGATATATTATATAAGTATATATTATACTTATATATTATATATTATATAAGTATATATTACATATTATAAGTTATATATACTATATATATTGTAAATCATATATTATAAAATTATATATTATATATATAGTTTAACCACAATTTAAAAACAACTAAAGTATAAACCAAAAACTAAAAATATATGGTTACCTGCAGGAAAGGGAACATGGTCTAACCAAACTCTATTTGTTGTATAGAAACATGTAATTATAGGGGTGCCTGTGTGGCTCAGTCGGTTGAGTGTCCAAGTTCAGCTCAGGTCATGATCTCCCAGTTTGTGGGTTTGAGCCCCACACTGGGCTCTGTGCTGACAGTTCAGGGCCTCCTAGAGCCTGTTTCAGATTCTGTGTCTCCCTCTTGCTCTCTGCCCCTCCCCCGCTCATGCTCTTTCTCAAAAATAATAAAATAAACATTAAAAATTTTTTAAAAGAAACATGTAATTATATTACATAATTTTAATTACATAATTATACATATTATAATAAAGTATTAAATCAAGGTGGAAAAATCTCTAAAAATTAAAAGCAAAATGAAACAAATGAATATAACCATGCATCAAGTTGTAGCTTAACTACAGAGTTAATTCAGAATTATTTCACCTGACTTTATTTTTTTGTAAGTTTATTTATTTCGAGAGATAGAGTAGAGAGAGAAAGCACAAGTGGGGGAGAAGCAGAGAGAGAGGGAGAGAGAGAATCCCAAGCAGACTCCATACCATCAGCACAGAACCTGATGTGGGGCTTGATCTCACAAACGGTAACATCATAACCTAAGCAAAAATCAAGAGTCAGACTCTTAACCAACTGAACCACCCATGTGCCCTATTTCACCTGACTTTAACACACAGTAATTTGCTTGTACATCCATAGTGAGATCTATCCCCAAAAAAGGACATCCAAAAGAACATAGCCATTTTCAGTAATCATATTATTAGTAATATTTATACTTTTGAAATTATTTATATTAGAATAAATAAAATTAATAATTCATTAATGTTATTAGTATACAAAAACCTTAAAAGTTAGAATTATATTACATATTCAAGAAAGTGGATGAGTTTTAAGTAGAGATATGGAGGAAAATCCAATTCTAGAGATGAAAAATCTGAGATAAAAAAGATACCAAATGGGTTTAACAGTAGATTAGACACCATAGAAAAAGATTAATGAATTGAAGAAAAACAGTAAAAATTATCCAAATAAACACAGAACAAAAAAAAACTGGAAAAAAAATGAATAAATGGATAATAAATAGAACACAAACAGAAACAGACTGAAGATGACTCAGCGTTTTTAAACAGTTTGTAAAGCTTCAGGAATGAGACTTTAAACTTGGGTATTATTACATTTTCTCAATTACAAACTGCTTTCAACATAAAATACAGTGCTATAGATAAATTTAAAATAAATTTTATAAATCTATAAAGAGATTTTTAAAATGTTTATTTATTTATTTTGAGAGAGACAGAGTGTGCGTGCGTGTAAGCGAGGGAGGGGTAAAGAGAGAGGGAGAGAGATAATCCCAAACAGGCTCCATGCTACCAGGGCAGAGCCCAATGCAGGGCTTGAACCCACAAACCATGAAATCGTGACCTGAGCTGAAGTCCAACACTCAACCAACTTAGCCACCCGGGCGCCCCTAAAAAGATATATTTAAGATTGGAATTACAAAATATTAAACACAAAATATTATATATACATACATACATACACACACACACACACACACACACACATACATTTTTTTTTTTAGTTTATTTTTAACTGTGCTAAAATACACATAGCATAACACTTGCCATCTTAACCATATTTTAAATATACAGGTCAGTAGTATTAAATGCATTCACATGGTTTGTACAACCAATCTCCAGAACTCTCCGTATCTTGCAAAACTAAAACTCTATACCCATCATATAACTCCCCATTTCTCCCTCCCCAGCCTCTGGCAACCACCATTTTACTTTCTGTCTTCATGAATTTGACTATTCTAGGTACATCTTTTTGTGACCAGCTTATTTCACTTAGCATAATGTCGTTAAGGTTCATCCATGTTATAGTATGTGTCAGAATTTCCTTTCTTTTTAAGTCTGAATAATATCCCATTCTACGAATATACCACATTTTGTTTATCCACTCATCCATCTGTGGACATGATGGTTGCTTCCACCTTCTGGCTCTTGTGAATAGCGCTGTTATGAACATGGGTATATAAATATCTCTTCCAGACCCTGCTCTTAATTCTTACGGTTATATATCCAGAAGTGGTATTGCTGGATCATGTGGTAATTCTGTTTAAATTTTTTGAGGAACTGTCATACTCTTTTCCAAAGAGTTTACACCATCTTACATTCCAACAGTGTATAACAGTTCCAATTTCTTCATATCCTTGTCAACATTTGTTATTTTCTATTGTTTTGTTTTTTGATGATAGTCATTTCAATGGGTATGAGGTGGTATCTCATTATGGTTTTGATTTGCATTTCCCTAATGAGTGGTGATGTTCAGCACCTTTTAATGTGTAAATTGGCCATTTGGATATCTTCTTTGGATAAATGTCTATTCAAGTCCTTTGTTCACTTTTTTTAGCATAATTCTTTTTTATTGAGATACAATTGACATATAACATTATAGTAGTTTCAAGTATACAACATAATTACTTGATATTTATATATAGTGCAGTGATCACCACAATAAGTCTAGTTAGTATCTGTCAGCTTACATAGTTACAAATTTTTTCTTGTGATAAGAACTTTCAAGACTGGGGCAGTCAGTCAGTTGAGCATCTGACTTCAGCTCAGATCATGATCTCATGGTCTGTGAGTTCGAGCCCGGCATTGGGCTCTGTGCTGACAGCTCAGAGCCTGGAGCCAGCTAAGGATTCTGTGTCTCCCTCTCTCTCTGCCCCTCCCCGTCTCGTGCGCGCGCGTTCACACGCGCTCTCTCTCTCTCTCTCTCTCTCAAAAATAAACATTAAAACAAAAATTTTTTTAAAAAGAACTTTTAAGACTTGCTCTCAAATATGCAATTAGCACTGTTAACTATAGTCACTATGCTGCATGTTATATTCCCATGAGTGATTTATTTTATAACTGAAAATTCGTACCTTTTCACCACCTTCATGCATTTTGACCACCTTTGACCCCATCCCCCTACCTCTGGCAACCACTAATCTATTCTCTATGTCTACTAACATTTGCCCACTTTTTAACTGAGTTAATATTAAAACATTAAAAATATTTTTTTAATTTTATTTAAATCCAAGTTAGTTAACATATAGCATAATAATGGTTTCAGGAGTAGAATTTAGTGGTTCATCACTTACATATAACCCAGTGCTCATCCCAACAAGTACCCATCACGCATTTAGTCCATCCCCCTACCCAGCACCCCTCCAGGAACATTCAGTTTGTTCTCCGTCTTTAAGAGTCTCTTATGCTTTGCCTCCCTCTCTGTTTTTACCTTATTTTTCCTTCCCTTCCCTTCCCCTATGTTCATCTGTTTTATTTATTAAATTCCACATGAGTAAAATCATATGATATTTATCTTTCTCTGACTGACTTATTTCACTTAGCATAATACATTCTAGTTCCATCCACATTGTTGCAAATGGCAAGATTGCATTCTTTTTGATTGCCAAGTAATATTTAATTGTTTCAATATTTCATTTCATATATATATGTATGTGTGTATATGTATATAATTGGTGTGTGTGTGTGTATATATATACATACATATATATATATATATATATATATATGTATGTATATATATAAAACACATCTTCTTTATCCATTCATCAGTCAATGGACATTTGGACTCTTTCCATAATTTGGCTATTGTTGACAGTGTTGCTATAAGCATTGAGGTGCATGTGCCCCTTCGAATCAGCATTTTTGTGTCCTTTGGATAAATACCTAGTACTACAATGGCTAGGTCATAGGATAGTTCTATTTTTAATTTTTTGAGGAAACTCCATACTATTTTCCTGAGTGGCTGCACCAGTTTGCATTCCCTAAAACATTTTTAACTACTCTTCAATCTCTGAGGTTCTAAGAATCTTGAGATAATTAAAATGTAAAAAATTAGGGGTATCTGGGTAGCTCAGTCGGTTCAGCATCCAACTTCGGCTCACGTCATGCTCTAAAGGTTCGTAAGTTCGAGCCCCACGTTGGGCTCTGTGCTGACAGCTCAGAGCCTGGAGCTCACTTTGGATTCTGTGTCTCCCTCTCTCTCTGTCTGCCCCTCCCCTACTCATGCTCTCTCTCTCAAAATAAATAAATAAATAAACATTTTTAATGTAAAAAATCAAAAATTGACAGTAAATATTTTAGTCTTGAGTCTTGAGACTATCATATGAATTTTATAATTCTCCTCTGTGTATTAATTCCTTCAATTAAAAAGTAAAAAATAACAATACTTACCCTATCCTTTTTCTGTCTTTAATTGGAATGTAGCTTTTGGCCTTGAGACATTATAAACAAAAAATATTATAAGTTTATCAATATATGGAAAAATATATATCAAGGTAAGAATTTTATATTATTTACATGTTAAGAATATCAGAAAGGATGTTGAATTTTATTAAATGTCTTTTCAGTAATATTTGGAGATTGACATGATTTTTCTTCTTGAACATATTATGATGAATTATTTTAAAAGCTTTCCTAATGTTGGATCATCATTGCATTTTCCAGTACAAAAATTTTGGTTATGGTGAGTATTCTTCTAATGTGCTGCCAGATTCTATTTGATAATGTGAATTTTCACTCCCACCAGTAGTTTATATAAGCATACTGCTAAGTCATTTATATTATCTTTTAATATAGACTGTGGCATCACACCAGGGCACATTCTAGCAAAAAAAAAAAAAAAAAAGTGATCCTACCCTGAGTTTATACAGTGCAGTCCAGGCAAGTTGGCCTTTGACGATCTAGCTTAATTGAGAGACAGAATTTAGAGTATCAAAAGCAGGAGTTCATTCTTGATGACTAGAGGGGTGAAAACAGATATCCTTGTCTTGTTTCCAATCTTAGGGAGTGTTAAATATTTCATGATTGAGTACGATGTCAGTTTTCAGTTTTTCACAGATGTTCTTTCTTTTTAAAGTTTATTTTGAGAGAGAACGAGAGAATGAAAATGAGAGAGAGGGAGAGAGAGTATCCCAAGCAGGCTCCGTGCTATCAGCATGGAGCCTGATGTGGGGCCTGATATTACGAATTGTGAGATCCTGACCCAAGCCAAAATCAAGGGTCCGATGCTTAACTTACTGAGCCACCCAGGCACCCTTCATAGATATGCATTATTGGATTGTTGAAGTTTCCTTCTATTCCTAGTCTGCTGAAAGTTTGGAGGTTTTTTAATAAATGGATGTTAGATTTTGTCAAATTCTCTTTCTGCATGCATCTGTTGAGATAATCATGTTTTTTTTTTTAATTCTATTGATACAGTGAATTAGATTCATTGCCTTTTGAATATGAAATCAAAGACAAATCTACCATGAGCATTTTCAAATTTCTAACCATTTCTCTCATTTCTATAGGTACATGGTATTTCTCCTATCAAGAAATAAAGCCTATTCCTCTCTCCTTAAATCTTCATTGGACTTATGATTGAGCTGATTAATAGAATGTGACAGAAGGAATCTGTGCCAGATCCAGGTCAATCTCTTAAGAAGCCTGGCAGCTTGTTTTCCCTCAGAGAGGTCATGTGGAAAACAACCAGGGCACCCCACCCAATAGCTGCCACAAAGACCCCAGACACGTAAATGCGACTATCCTAGATATTCTAGCCCCAGATACGATCCGGCTGAATGCAACTATGTGAATGAGCCAGATAACACCACATGAAACACAGCAACCGTCCATGACCCATGTAATCATGAGAAAAAATGAACAACTGTTTTAAGTCAGTAAGTTTTGGGGTGGTATGATAAGTAGCAACAGATAACTGAAACAAGGCTTACACACACATCTGGGGGGGGGCGGGGAATACAGTTTTCATCAGATTCTCTAAAGTGATTAAAACTACTAGAAAAATTAAAAGCTGAAGATTATTTAGGGAACACCTCATAAATATTCCTTTTTTCAGTGTTTTTGATAGTTTTTTTTTTTTTTTCAACGTTTTTATTTATTTTTGGGACAGAGAGAGACAGAGCATGAACGGGCGAGGGGCAGAGAGAGAGGGAGACACAGAATCGGAAACAGGCTCCAGGCTCTGAGCCATCAGCCCAGAGCCCGACGCGGGGCTCGAACTCCCGGACCGCGAGATCGTGACCTGGCTGAAGTCGGACGCTTAACCGACTGCGCCACCCAGGCGCCCCTGTTTTTGATAGTTTTAACAGCAGCGTGCTTAAGATACAATCTTTGACCTCTGTAAGTAGAGTAAAGGTATTGGATTTGGCAATTAAATAAAAGGTCATATGCTTAACAATCTAAAGGGACTGACATCCTAAGGTGAAAAATGAGAAAACTTACTGGACCATTCCTCTTCTGTTCTGAAGTAAGTTTAGGTAGTATTTTAGAGCTAGACCAAAACTCTTCACAAAAAATATGCGAAAATATACACACAAAAGTTATACAAGAAGAAATGAACAAAAGCAGACCCAAAATTCAACATAATAAAATATGGTAAAAAAAAAAAAAAAAAAAAAAAAAAAGAAAGAAAGTAGTTGCATACATGAACCAGCCAGATGTATTCAACTACCATCATAAGTAGCACAGCCACAGTGGGAAGTGAGTGTGATCTGAAACTGAGTTAGAGCCTGTCCCCATAGAGTCCAGATAAAAATGACTAAGACATAGCATTGCTTCTATCTGGTAAAAATAACAGTACTGTAGACCATTAGTTCTAATCCAGTAAAAGATGTAATAAATCAGAAGGGTACAAGATACTGTGACAAAGAGAAGCTAATAACCTTGGAAAAAAGAGCTTGAAGAGATCAGGCCAGGTACTCAGAAACAGTTCAAAGAGAATGTATCAGGTACCTAGGTGGAGGCCTGCTAGGCAGTCTGTCTGACTCCCGTGTTGGCATTATTTAGGGAAGCAACAGCTCTTTCAAGTGTCCAGGATGCTGAAGGCCAATACGTGCAAGGTCAGACCTGGAGAGGGGGGCAAAACCAAGGATTCTGGGTGGCATTCTCAGGAATCCTTGCTGCAGCATATCACAGAAAGGCCCACCCCAGTGACAATTTCCCAGAAAGCAGACCAAATGAGTTAAAGGCCAAAACTTGTGAGGAAACCCTCAATGATGAGAAAAATGAGGTGAGAACTAAGAAAGATGATTTGAATGCTACACTGGAAAGACTAGAGCAACAAGCACTTGGAGAGATTATGTAAGGATCAGAAATATGGGTGCAGCCAAGCTGGGTCCCTCTGACTTAAGATCTCTCATAAGGTTTCAGCCATCCTGTTGGCCAGGGATGCAGTCAATATGAAGGCTCAACTGAGGGAGGATTCACTTCCCAGCTATTCCTCTGGTTGTTAGCAGAATTCAGTACCTATTTTGAGAGCCTCAGTTCCTTGCTGTTCAGTTGAGGGCCTCAGTTCTTTGCTGCCTGTTGCCTGGAGACCTGTAGTTCCTTAACACATGGGCCTCTTCAAAGGGCAATACACAACATGGCAACTGGATTCCCTCAGAACAAATTAGAAGGAAAGCAAGAGAGAACCCCCAAAACAGAAGCCACAGTCTTTTTGTAACCTAACCTTAAAGTGATATCTTATTATTTTTGCTATAGTCTATTAGAAAAATCAGTAGATCCAGCCTATAGTCAAGGAGAAAGAATTACATAAGGACATGAATACTAGAAGGGGAACAATGGGGGCCATCTTAGAGGCTGTGTATCATAATTACTCAGCTGTAAAAATTGTATCTCTGTATTTAATTGTTGCAAATGTCAGATTACTGGGAGTTAGGATCTCATTGGCCCAGTCTGGGTTAGAGTTTTTTCCTGTGGGTCGGTCAACCTTGGCTAGAGGGGGCAAGATCATATAGTACAGGCCATTTCTAGGGTATAGGAAATTGTTGTAGGCTTGTTAGCCACATGAAAATCTGTTATAAAGATAACTATCAAGCTAGTATTAGAATTGCATAAAAACTAACAAGATTAACTTGAGATTTAGGATTGAGAAATAAAGCTATGACATGTTTTCACTCAGTTTCAGTGATTATTGCCTTATTCTCTAGAGCTGAAGGGAGAGAGTAAGCATTATTTTGTCACCTGGAGATGCAGATACAATTTGATGGGATAATTTAGACGTGTCTTGTCTAAGCAAAATTGGAAGACTCCCAGAGTTATGAAGGAGGTGGTAGGGAAAATAATAAAGAAAACAGTGGCTATAGTGGAAAAAATATCAATATTAGGGGCACTTGGGTGGCTCAGTCGGTTAAGCATCCAACTTCAGCTCAGGTCATGATCTCACAGTTCATGAGATTGAGCCCCATGTCGGGCTCTGCTGACAGCTCAGAGCCTGGAGCCTGCTTCAAATTCTATGTCTCCCTCTCTCTCTGCCCCTCCTCCACTTGCACTCTGTCTCTCTCTCTCAAAAATAAACATTAAGAAAATTTTTTTAAGATAAATTTTAAATGAAAAATTCACTTGATACCCTTGAAATTCAAGCATCTCAAAGGTAAATAGAAAATCATATTTGGGGAGTGCCTGGGTGGCTCAGTCAGTTGAGCATACGACTTTGGCTCAGGTCATGATCTCAAGGTTCGTGAGTTTGAGCCCCACATCGGGCTTGCTGCTGTTAGCACAGAGCCTACTTCAGATCCTCTGTCCCCCTTTCTCTCTGCCCCTCCCCTGCTCGTGCTCTCTCTCAAAAATAAATAAACATAAAAAAGAAAAGAAAAGAGATCATATTTGGGGCACTTGGCTGGCTCAGCCAGTAGAACATGTGACTCTTGATCTCAGGGTTGTGAGTTCAAGCCCCACGTTGGATGTAGAGATTACTTAAAAACAAAATCTTAAAAAAAAGAAAAGAAAAGAAAATCATCTTTGCTGACACTGATACAATATTTACAAAAAAGCAAATAACTCAAGGTAGGCTGAGTATCCCTGTTCTTCTTCAATTGTCTTATTTTTATTCTCTAGGGCATTCTGCTGTCAGTAATGGTGGAGTATCTTGTTGCAGGCCAACCCTGCAGCAAAAAACAATCAGAAAATATGAACAAAGTTAAAAATGTAAAAATCTATTCACAGGAATCAGAGAGCTACCAAGCCAACTGAGGAGCTAAAATCTCAGACTTCTGAAGTACAAAGAGGTAAACCTGACATTAAATGTCTCTTTTCCCTTAAAGGCATTACTGATTCAACAGTAGTAATGAGAGGCTAAGAAGCTGAGCAGAAAGCAGAAGCTAAAAGGCTGAGAACTGGTCTTCCTGTAGTCTTACAGAGCTTGGGGGGGAAAACTGCTCAGGACCCACCAAGATAAAGGAACTCCACTTCCCCCTTGTATATTTTTTAAAATTTTTTTAAATGTTTATTTTTGAGAGAGAGAGAGAGAGAGACTGAGCATGAGTGGGGGAGAGGAAGAGAGAAAGGGAGACAGAATCTGAAGCAGGCTCCAGGCTCCGAGCTGTCAGCACAGAGCCCGACACGGGGCTCAAACTCACAAACCGTGAGATCATGACTCGAGCTGAAGTCAGTCGCTTAACTGACTGAGCCACCCAGGTGCCTTCCCCCCTTTACTTTTAGTTGGGACTCCCAAATGCCTATACATTAAAAGATACCAGCCCTTGTAAATACTAAAGCTCAGCTTCTCATCAACTCAATCCCTGGTTTGATTAAGATGGTCTAATCTTACCCTAACTGACTTCCAGAAGCAAAAGTAACCTCTTGCTGCAGAAATATAACACCATCCAGGGACTCAAATTATCTCTTTAATTTTTCATAAACCACTTTCAGTATTAAACAAAAAATACCAGTATTCCACAAACAAGATCAAATGACAAAAACTGAAGCAGAAGAGAAAAGGATCCATAGAAGAGTCAGATATTGGAATTATCAGACATGTACTTTAAAATAACCATAATGAGGGGCACCTGACTGGCTCAGTCAGTAGAGCATGTGACTCTTGATCTCAGGGTCATGAGTTTGAGCCCTACACTGAGTGTAGAAAATTCCAAAATAAATAAATAAATAAATAGATAGATAAATAAATAGGTAAATAAATAAAGCAACCATAATGAATAGGTTTAAAAAGTTAAATGACAAGATAGAGAAATTCAGCAGAGGAAACTGTATAAAATATTAAATGAAAATTCTAGAACTGAAAAATAATCACATTTAAAAATTCAATGGGGCTTAACAGCACATTGGACACAAAGAGCTAACTAGCGAACTAGAAGATAGGTCAGAAGAAATTATCCAGAGTGACGATAAGGGGGGAGAAAAGAGGAAAATAGAGAAAAGAACATAAAATACACATAAGACTGTAAAAAATAAAATCTTTGATATATAGCTGATTAGAGGACCAGAAGAGGGAGACAATGGGATAGAAACACTATTTGAAGAGAAAATAACCAAAATATTTCCAAAAGTAGTGAAGGAACCAGAGTCACAAATATAGGAAATTCTCTGAACTCAAGCAGAACAAATACAAAGAAAAGCATACTTCAGGCATATCATAGTGAAGTTGCTAAAAACCAAAGATAAAGATAAAATCTTAAAAGAAGTCATGGGGGAGGGGGTTAGTAGAGGGACATACCTTCAAAAGAACAATAAAGCTAATAGGTAGCTTCTCAACAAATTGATGGAAGCCAAAAGATAATGGAATGATATGTACAAAGTGTTGTAAGATAATAACTGCCAAACTAGAATTTTATACTCAGTATAAAAAAGTTCTTCAGAAATGAAGCCAAATTAATATATTTTCACACAAACAAAAACAGAAAACTTGCCAGCAGCAGATCTTTATTAAAGGAACCCCAAAGGGAGTTCTACCAAAAGGAAAAGGATCCCAAATGGAAGCACAGTTATGCAAAAAGAGATTTCGAGCAATAAAAAGAGCAATAAATATGAAGATAAATTCTGATGAATAAGAGCTTACATGTAAAGATTATGAGAGCAGATAAAAACAAAGAATTTCTGGAATGAAAACTACGATCTCTCAGGGAAAAAATGCAGATGAATTGAAGGAGAGAATATTTACTGGCAAGATCTGAACTAGTGACTGGAAAGTTGAGCAGAAGAGCTATTTCAAAGCAAAGAGCTGAAATACAAACAGAAATCATAATGGAAAATATAAGACTTAGACATAGATCCAGGAGACCTAGTATGCAAGTAATAGCAGGAAAAGAGGACAGATGGAGAAAAGGTGATACTTTAAAATGTAATATAGATTGCTGGATACAAAGTTATACAAAAATCAGCTGCATTTTTATATACCAAAAGTAATTGGAAATTTTAACTTAAAAAGGATATCATTCATAATAGTATCAAAAAACATATAACATGCCTATGAATAAAATTACCCAAATTGTTCAAGACATACTTTAATGAAACTTTATTGAAAAACACTAAATCAGAACCTTCAAGAGGAGGACAGGGCACTTGGAGAGTACAATTCAAGAAGGATCAGAAAAACTTTCTTGGCAAAGAAAATAATTAAACATGGGCAAAGGAGATCCTAAGAAGCCGAGAGGCAAAATGTCATCATATGCATTCTTTGTGCAAACTTGCTGAGAGGAGCACAAGAAGAAGCACCTAGATGCTTCAGTCAACTTCTCAGAGTTTTCTAAGAAGTGCTCAGGGAGGTGGAAGACCATGTCTGCTAAAGAGAAAGGAAAGTTTAAAGACATGGCAAAGGCGGACAAGGCCCGTTATGAAAGAGAAATGAAAACTTATATCCCTCCTAAAGGGGAAACAAAAAAGAAGTTCAAGGATCCCAATGCACCCAAGAGGCCTCCTTTGGCCTTTTTCTTGTTTTGTTCTGAGTATCGTCCAAAAATCAAAGGAGAACATCCTGGCCTATCCATTGGTGATGTTGCAAAGAAACTGGGAGAGATGTGGAATAACACCGCTGCAGATGACAAGCAGCCTTATGAGAAGAAGGCTGCGAAGCTGAAGGAAAAATATGAAAAGGATATTGCTGCATACTGAGCTAAAGGAAAGCCTGACGCAGCAAAAAAGGGAGTCGTCAAGGCTCAAAAAAGCAAGAAAAAGAAGGAAGAGGAGGAGGATGAGGAAGATGAAGAGGATGAGGAAGAGGAGGAAGATGAAAAAGATGAAGAAGAAGATGATGATGATGAATAAGTTGGTTGTAGTGCAGTTTTTTTTTTTTGTCTATAAAGCATTTAACCCCCCTGCACACAACTCACTCCTTTTAAAGAAAAAAATTGAAATGTAAGGCTGTGTAAGATTTGTTTTTAAACTGTGCAGTGTCTTTTTTTGTATAGTTAACACACTACCAAATGTGTCTTTAGATAGCCCTGTCCCGGTGGTATTTCCAATAGCCACTAACCTTGCCTGGTACAGTATGGGGGTTGTAAATTGGCATGGAAATTTAAGGCAGGTTCTTGTTGGTGCACAGCACAAATTAGTTATATATGGGGATGGTAGTTTTTTCATCTTCAGTTGTCTCTGATGCAGCTTATACGAAATAATTGTTGTTCTGTTAACTGAATACCACTCTGTAATTGCAAAAAAAAAAAAAAAAGTTGCAGCTGTTTTGTTGACATTCTGAATGCTTCTAAGTAAATACAATTTTTTTATTAAAAAAAAAAGAAAAACACTAAATCATACCTAAATAAATGGAATTATATACTTAGTCTGTGGATTGGAAGAGTTATCTCATAAAAATGTCAGTTCTTCTCAAAATGACCTATAGATTCAATATAATTTCAATCAAAATCACAAAAGTCTCTGTATGTGTATGCATGTGTACATGTTATCTAAGTACGCACTTAACACAGAACATATATCACATACGGCACCATACTAGAGGATTTTCAAAATATGGAATGAATAAGGGGCACCTGGGTGGCTCAGTTGGTTAAGCGTCCAACTTCAACTCAGGTCATGATCTCGCAGTTTGTGAGTTTGAACCCCCAGGCTGGCTCTGTGCTGACAGCTTGGAGCCTGCTTCGGATTCTGTGTCTCCTTCTCTCTCTGCCCTTCCCCTGTTCGCGCTCTGTGTCTCTGTCTCTCAAAAATAAACACTAAAAAAATTTTTTAAATAAAAAAATATATAAATAATAAAATATGGAATGAATAAAAGTCCTTGCTGACCATTTTATACAACACAGGGAATAGTGGCACTATGGGACAAAGAAAGTGCTGCAGGTGTTTGCTTCTAGGGCAGGCCTTCTGATCCTTCTAAAGCTTGGGTAAACATCATGAAGGCACTTTGTTTATATAGACATTAGGCTATAAATTGTTTTTCTCTGTATTTATAAGAAACCTGAAAGATAAGAATATCAGGAAGGTAAATACAGATCCTTTTTATCTGGCTAATCAGGCTAAGGTGAAAGACTTGAGTAAGATTAAATTTGGTTATTTCTGTTCTCCATGATACATATTTTCTCTCTGTTATGTTTTCTTGACAGATCATGTAAAGAGATATGGATTATTATTATTATTATTATTATTATTATTATTATTTGTCAAACTTTTATGTTACAGAGTCTGTCTTTACCATTCTGGAATGTGGCCCCTTAACTCCAAGACTTAAGGCTAACTGCAAAATCTTTATGATTTCCAGAATTAAAGAGAATCATAGATATGCCTATTATTGGATTTTTACTAGTTCACAAATTGTGTGTGCATTAATCAAATAAGCTATTAAGATGATCTTACTAGCTTTATATTAATTTTATCAATTAACTATATTGTATAAATTCTCTAGTTAGATCCAATTATAGATCTTGGATCTAGTTTTCTCTTGGAAGGCTTGCAAATTATAAGTAAGTAAAATAAATGCCTCTAACAGACTCATAACCAAATACAATGCCAAGTCTCGTTTTTCCACAATATATATAGTGTAAATCCACTCACATAAAATAGTAAATATTTAGCATTTACTATTTAGTATATGTTTATACTAAATAGATGTCTACAAGGATCTTTATCAAATGTTAACAGTATTTTTAATAATGACAGGATTTCAAGTAAATTTACTTCCACTACAACTTTCTAAGTTGTCTGAATTTTCTAGAATGAGTAGATAGAACAAAGGAAATGGGAAATGTTTAAAAAGAATGAAGGAATTTCTCTGGTTTGAACTTAAAAGCCTGTTTATAGGGTCACCTAGCTGGCTCAGTCGGTAGAACAATACGATTCTTAATCTCAGGGTCAGGAGTTCCTATCATGAGTTCAAGTTCCACATTGGGTGTGGAGCCTAGTTAAAAAAAAAAAATAAATAATAATAATAAAGGAAAAAATAAAAAAATAAAACCTGTTTATAGTGGATACATAGGCTGGGTGTCAAAAAATACAGGATATTCCTTAATGATGCATTCTATTAGTTTTACAAGTCTATTTATAGTTGATGTTACCATGTTCTAGATGGCACTTCCAGTTAAGAACCTCTCCAAATCATTATTCTATAAATCACTTTGTGGCAATGGGTCAGGAAGCTTTTTTTTTTTTTTTTTTTTTTTTTTAAGATTTTATGATTGGCGTGCCTGGGTGCCTCGGCCAGTTAAACATCTGCCTCTTGATCTCAGCGCTCAGGTCATAATCTCATGGTTAGAGGGATAGAGCCCCAGAGAGGGGCTCTGTGCTGATAGTGCAGAGCCTGTTTGGGATTCTCTCTCTCCCCTCTCTCTGCCACTCCCCTGCTTGTTCTCTCTCTAAAACAAATAAATAAACTTAAAAAACTAAAAAAAAAATGCTTTAAAAAATAATGTGTACAAAATAAATAAATAAAGTATACAAATCACTGGTGTTTAATATATTCAGAGTTGTGTAACCATCACCATAATCAATTTTACAACATTTTCATCACCTCCCCAAAAGAAACTCTGCAACCTAGGCAACCACTAATCTATTTTCTGTCTCTATATATTGTCCTGTTCTGGACATTTCATATAAATGGCATCATAAAGCATGTAGGCATTTGTAACTGGCTTCTTTATTTAAAAAAAAAAATCAACTTAACTAGATATATTTTGTAAATATTTCCATTTCAGTGATCCAAATTGTTACAGTAAACACTAGGAGGGCATGAAATTTTCAAATATAGCAATTTCTTTGTATTGTTCATTAAAAAAATTTTTTTTTAACGTTTATTTATTTTTGAGACAGAGAGAGACAGAGCATGAACGGGGGAAGGTCAGAGAGAGGGAGACACAGAATCCAAAACAGGCTCCAGGCTCTGAGCTGTCAGCACAGAGCCCGACGCGGGGCTCGAACCCACAGACCGCGAGATCATGACCTGAGCCAAAGTCGGCCGCTCAGCCGACTAAGCCACCCAGGCGCCCCTGTATTGTTCATTGATATATAATTCATATACCATAAAATTCATCTTTTAGTGTATAATTTAAATTTTTAAATATAGTCACCAGGTTTTGCAACCATTACCACCACCTAATTCCAAACATTTTCATCATTCATCATGCTACAAAAAAAACCCCAAAACTTCTGTACCTGTTAGCAGTTATTCCTCATTCAATTACCACCCCTTCACCCCCAGCCCATGGCAAACACTAATCCGTATTTTTCTGTTTCTGTGGATTTGCCTATTCTGGACATTTCATGTAAATTGAATCATACAATATGCAGCTTCTTTCACTTAGCATGTTTTCAAGGTTCATCTATGTTATAGTATGTATCAATACTTCATTTATTTTTACTGCCAAATAAACATCAATTGTGTGGATATACAACATTCTCTTTATCCATTCATCAGTTGATGGACATTTGGATTGTTTCCACTTTTTGGCTACTATGAATAATGCTGTGAAGGATAGCAGAATTTGCTACCCCAAAACATACCACTTTCACACAATGATTGTTTTGAACTGAAGGCAATTGAGAAGCAGATCAAAACAAAGCAAAAACAAAAACAAAAAACCTCTCTGTCCTTTCCCTATTTGCCTAAAAGCAAGATATCAATTAATCATTGACAACCCTAGACATTTATCAGCCCAGAAACAGTACAAGAGAGCACACATCAAAAACCTTACCGACCAGCTCGGTTATCTTCCATTAGGCCCGCTTATATTTACAATGTGCTACCCCTAGAGACTCACGATTCTTTTCTTTTGTCTTCTCACTTCTCTAAAGATTTATTGTTTCCTTGCTATGATGCTGTATAAGCCCATGCTTTAGCCAAACCTTTGAGTTATTATGCCTGAGTTTCTCCCATGTATATATGAGATAGACATGCTAGTAACCTTTTATTTTTCAAGTTTATTTATTTATTTTGAGAAAGAAAGAGAGCATGGGGTAGGGGGAGAGACAGAGAGAGAGAGAGAGAGAGATTGAGAGAGAGAGAGAGAGAGAGAGAATCCCAAGCAGGCTCTGTGCCGTCAGCTCAGAACCTGATTCAGGGATTGATCCCATGAGATCATGACCTGAGCATAGATCAAGAGTCTGATGCTTAACTGATTGAGCCACCCAGGTGTCCCAGTTAACTTCTATTTTTTTCTCTTGTTAATCTGTCTTTTGTTACAGAGCCCTAGCCAAGAACCTAGAAGGGTAGAAAAAAAAGTATTTCCCCCCATTACAGCTGCTATGAACATAGGTGTAAGTTTTTGTGTGGCTATATGTTCTCATATATGCTTTTTCCAAATTGGTCACACCATTTACATTCCTTTCAGTAGTGTATGAGACCCCAATTTTTCCAAAACTTGTTATTACCATTTTTTTTATTGTAATCATCCTAATGGTGTGGTATGGTATCTCGCTGGGTTTTGATTTGCATTTCCCTGATGGCTAATAATGTTGAGCACCATTCCATGTGCTTATTGGTCATTTGTGTATCTTCTATGGAGAAATGTATATTCAGACTCTTTGCCCAATTTTTTGCCCATTTTTAAATTATATTGTCTTCTATTTTTTAGTTGTAACAGTTCTTTATGTATTCTAGACACAAGTATGTAATAATATTTTTGATTTGCAAATATTTTCTCCAATTCTGTGGGCTGTCTTTACACTTTCTTGATAGTGTCTTTTGAAGCACAGATGTTTTAAATTGTGATGAAGTCTAATTTATCTATTTTTTTCTTTTGTTGTTTATACCTTGGGCATCATTTCTAAGAAGGCTTTGCCTAACCCAAGGTCATAAAGATTTACTTCTACATTTTCTTGTAAGTTTTATAGTTTTATGTATTACATTAGGTGTATGATCCATTTTGAGTTTTTTAATGTATTTTTTAAGTATTTTATGTGTTTTTATACATATTTTTATGTATGTGTGAGGAAAGGATCCAATTTTATTCTTTCTCATATGAATATCTACTTGTTCTAGCACTCTATGTTGAAAAAACTTCTTTCCTAAATGATTTGTCTTGGCACCCTTGTCAAACAATTAATTAACTAAAATGTTAAAGATTATTTCTGGACTCTCAATTCCATTCCATTAATCTGTTATATCTATTGTTACACTAGCACTGCACAGTCATGATTATTGTTGCTTTTCAGAAAGTTTTTAAATCAGGAAGCATGAGTCCTCTAACTTTGTTCTTTTTCAAGATTGTTTTGGCTACTCTAGGTTTCTTGAATTTTCATATGAACTTTAGGACCAGTTTTCTAATTTCTGGAAAGAAGCCAGCTGGGGATTTTGATAGGGATTACAATATATCTATTTACCAACCTGGGAAATATTGCCATCTTAATAATATTAAGTCTTCCAATCCTTAAACATGAAATATCTATTTATTTAGATTGTCTTTGATTTCTTTCAACAATGTTTTGTAGTTATTCTATGATTTCAACTGCAATATTATCTATTATTAGAAAAAAGAAGTAATTATAATTCAAGTCTCTCAGTTCTTTTTCAAGATTTTGAAGAGAGATTTATTTGTCATACAGAAACAAAAACTTTTAAATTCTTAGTGGATCTCCAATTTAAATTTTCTGCCCCATCTCCATGTTTTTTTTTTTTTTATTTTAGGACCACTAAATCTCTATCCCATATTGGTAGGCAAGGTTTCTTACTTTTGCTTGGTCTTAACTTGATTGAAGAAACACTTGTGTGCTGCACACACAACATATTCTCTATACTCACTGGGGACCCAGTTTGCTTATTCCACTGGGATGGCTTTTTAGATCTGTGATAAGATGCAGGGACTTTTTCCCCTTTGGGTTTATTATTAAGTAGAACATCTTATTCTGTGGCCGCAATAGAGAATAGCATTAAGACAACCCTCTGTAGAATAAGTTAAAAAGGACAAGGTATGTTTCAAATTTGTTTAAAAGAAGAAGAGTTAACTTTATTTATTTACTTATTTATTTATAAATGTTTACTTATTTTTTGAGAGACAGAGAGAGTGCAAGCGGGGGAGGAGCAGAGAGAGAGGGGGACAGAGGATCTGAAGCAGGTTCTGTGACAGCAGAGAGCCTGATGTGGGGTTCAAACTCACATACTGAGAGATCATGACCTGAGCTGAAGTTGGACACTCAACTGACTAAGCCAGCCACCCAGGCACCCCGAGAGAGTTAACTTTTAAAGAATCCTTACTTAATATTCTGAACCTTAACTTCTGCCAGAGGGGAAATTTAAACACAGCACAATTTTCTTCCATATACACATATACACACGTACAGAGAGGGACAGAGAGAGAGAGAGAGAGAGAGAGAAGCAAAAAATCTGCCTGCTTCCCCTATAGAATCATATGTTGGTTGATTAAATATATGCCAACATTCTTCATAACTTACATGGCTTCAGTGATACATATTTCATAAGTCTCAGTTTATGGTTTCAGGGGTATTGAAGTGAGTATAGTCAGGGAGTTATAGATTTCATTAATTTTAAAGAAAACCCTTTCTTAGGGGTACCTGGCTGGCTCAGTCAGCAGAACATGTGACCCTTGATCTCAGGGTTGTGAGTTCAAGCCCCACGTTAGGCATAGAGCCTACTTTGAAACGTAAATAATATAATATAATATAATATAATATAATATAATTTTAAAAAAGAGTTTAAAAAAAGAAAAGAAAAACCATTCTTAGATAATTCTCCCAAAAAAAACTGTACAGAACATTCTCTTCCTCCATATATATATATTAAGCTTATTTATTTATTTTGAGAGAGAGTGAGTATGGGGGGAGGGGCGACAGAGAGAGGAGAGAGAGAATTGCTGTGAGTGTGGAGGAATCCCACGTGGGGCTCAATCTCACAAACTGTGAGATCATGACCTGAGCTAAAATCAAGAGTCTTGACGTTTAACCAGCTGAGCCACCCAGGTTCCCCCTCTTCCTTCATATATAAATTAATATTGTTTTAAACTTTTATTAATGATAATTTAACTTGAATGAGTACTTCAAAATTACCAGCTTCTCATCCATTTTTAATAGCTTATTCTCCCTTCAAGAACACCAGAGGTAAAATCAGCATTCTTTACTACTGACCCAACATAATTGCTATTCTTTCTAAGTTACCAAGTTTAATACTTATGTGTAATTATGTTAGATAATGTGATTGGTATTTTTACTGGATTTTTTAATTATTTGTTTTTTCCTATCATGTGGAAATGAGCATTATTTGACAGTAAACACAAGAATTAATTCCTGAACCTGGATTGTGCCAAAATGACAAGTAATTCCATTTCACAAGATGAAATCACTATATAATATTTTCTGTAGGACCAAAATGATCATAGCATAGGCAAGAAAAGTGGCTCAAGGACATTTGAATTCATTTGGAAGGCAAAAACAAAAAACAAAACAAAACAAAACAAAAAATTCCACACTCTAAAAATCTAAAAAGTAAATTATTGGCCTTTTAAATTTTTCACTGGGAGGCGCCTACGTGGCTCAGTCAGTTAAGTGTCTGACTTCAGCTCAGGTCACGATCTCGCGGTTCATGAGTTCGGGCCCCACGTCAGGCTCTGTGCTGACAGCTCAGATCCTGGAGCCTGCCTCAGATTCTGTGTCTCCCCCTCTCTCTGCCCCTCCCCTGCTCGTGCTCTGTCTCTCTCAAAAATAAATAAAAATTAAAAAAATTTTTAAATAAATAAATAGATAAATATTTCACTGGGAAGGCTTTCTCTGCAACCATTTTCCTCATTGTTAGAAATTGTGGGACAGAGACCCTAGAGAGTCATTTGAGGTGCTGAAGATTAAGATAGATAACCTGGGAGCACCTGGCTGGCTCAGTCAGAAAAGCATACAGCGCTTGATATCAGGATCATGTGTTTGAGCCCCACATTGATTGTAGCAATTACTAAAAATAAATAAACTTAAAAGAGAAAAAAGGAAAAGATCGATAACTTGGGTTGCTATCTCAAAGCTCACCAAAATGAAAAGAAACTAGTCCTTACATGATGCAAAATGTAATCTTCCCATACAAAAGGAAACAATAAAGTACATGACTGACACTATATCCATTCATCCATTTAGTATCTTTTCAACAACAAACATATCTGTAAATAGACCTATGGTAGGCATTTGAGGATACACAGTTCTACATTTAAGAGCCTGATGAGGGGCTTGAACTCATGAACTATGAAATCATGCCCTGCGCTGAAGTCAGACACTTACCAACTGAGCCACCCAGAAGCCCCAAATTCTTTTATTTTTTTAAGTTTATTTATTTATTTTGAGAAAGAGTGTGCACACATGGACACACTCACGTGAGCATGCAGGTGAGGGGCAGAGAGACAGAAAGAGAGAGAATCCCAAGCAGTTTCCATGCTGTTCCCATGCGGGGCTCGTTTCCCATGACTAAGCCAACCAGGTGCTCCTCTACATTCAACTCTTATTCAAGACCAAAGCGGGAGGCATCACAATCCCTTACTACAAAGCTGTCATCATCAAGACAGCATGGTATTGGCACAAAAACAGACACATAGACCAATGGAATAGAATAGAGACTCCAGAATTGGACCCACAAAAGTATGGCCAACTAATCTTTGACAAAGCAGGAAAGAATATCCAATGGAAAAAAGACAGTCTCTTTAACAAATGGTGCTGGGAGACCTGGACAGCACCATGCAGAAGAATGAAACTAGACCACTTTCTTATACCATTCACAAAAATAAACTCAAAATGGATAAAGGACCTGAATGTGAGACAGGAAACCATCAAAACCCTAGCGGAGAAAGCAGGAAAAAACCTCTCTGACCTCAGCCACAGCAATTTCTTACTTGACACATCTCCAAAGGCAAGGGAATTATAGCAAAAATGAACTATTGGGACCTCATGAAAATAAAGTTTCGCACTGCAAAGGAAACAATCAACAAAACTGAAAGGCAACCAACAGAATGGGAGACAATAGTTGCAAATGACATATTGGACTACAAAGGGCTAGTATCCAAAATCTATAAAGAACTCACCAAACTCCACACAAGAAAAACAAATAATCCTGTGAAGAAATGGGCAGAACACATGAATAGACACTTCTCTAAAGAAGACATCCAGATGGCCAACAGGCACATGTAAAGATGCTCAACGTCACTCCTCATCAGGGAAATACAAATCAAAACCACACTCAGATACCACCTCACACCAGTCAGAGTGGCTAAAATGAACAAATCAGGAGACTATAGATGCTGGCGAGGATGTGGAGAAATGGGAACCTTCTTGCACTGTTGGTGGGAATGCAAACTGCTGCAGCCGCTCTGGAAAACAGTGTGGAGCTTCCTCAAAAAATTAAAAATAGATCTACCCTATGACCCAGCAATAGCACTGCTAGGAATTTACCCAAGGGATACAGGGGTACTCATATATAAGGGCACTTGTACCCCAGTGTTTATAGCAGCACTTTCAACAATAGCCAAATTATGGAAAGAGCCTAAATGTCCATCACTGATGAATGGATAAAGAAATTATGGTATATATATTCAATGGAATACTACTTGGCAATGAGAAAGAATGAAATATGGTCTTTTGTAGCAACACGGATGGAACTGAAGAGTGTTATGCTGAGTGAAATAAGTCATACAGAGAAAGACAGATACCATATGTTTTCACTCTTATGTGGATCCTGAGAAACTTAACAGAAGACCGTGGGGGAGGGAAAAGGGGGAAAAAAAAGTTACAGAGAGGGAAGGAGGCAAACCATAAGAGACTCTTAAAAACTGAGAATAAACTGAGGGTTGATGAGGGGGTGGGAGGGAAGGGAGGGTGGGTGATGGGCATTGAGGAGGGTACTTGTTGGGATGAGCACTGGGTGTTGTATGGAAACCAATTTGACAATAAATTTCATATTAAAAAATAAAAATAAATAAAAAACATTAAATAAAAAAAACCATACTTATTCACCACCTACTACATAAGACTCTGGGGCTAAGGCTGTGAATAAAACAGACAAGATCCTCCCCTTTTATTTATTTGTTTAAGTTTATTTATTTTAGAGAGAGAGAGAGAGAGAGAGAGAGAGAGAGAGAGAGAGACAGAGAATCCCATGCAGGCTCCATGCTGTCAGTGCAGAGCCCAATGTGGGGCTCGAACTCACCAACCGTGAGATCACAACCTGAGCTGAAATCAAGAGTCAGACGCTTAACCAAACTGAGCCACCCCAGTATTCCAAGATCTTCCCCTTTTAGAATTTATATTCCAGTGGGAGACAGAAATTAAGCAAATAAATAATAAATGTGCTAAGAGGAAAAAAGAAGCAGGTTAAGGGGGGAAAGAAGGGATAGAGCATACTATTTTATAAAGAAAGGTCAAGTCCTCTTTGGGGTGATAATGTTGAAAGAGAAACTTTAAGGAAATGAAGAAATGAATATCTGGGGGAAAAGGAAACTAGGCAAAGGGAACCACGAGTGGAGAGTCTTGAGGCAAAGTAGCATACTTACTGTGTTTGAGGTATAGTACAAAGGCCAATGCAGTTGAAGTGGATGAGAGAGTGGGGGGAAATAACATAAGATGAAGCCAGAGAGGTAGCCAGGAGCCAAATCATGAAGAACCTTTTAGAAGAATGTAAGAATTTGGATGTTATTCTAAGAATGCCCTCCAGAGTAGGCATGATCAAAATTATATTTTTATATTATTTTTCATTTTGTTTATTTTAGAGAGAGAGGGCACACAAGTTGGGGAGAGGGGCAGAGGAGAGAGAGAGAGAATCACAGGCAGGCTCCACATTCAACATGGAGCCCGACACGGGGCTTGATTCCATGACCCTGGGATCATGACCTGAACTGAAATCAAGAGTTGGATGCTCAACCAACTGAGCCACCCAGACACCCCCAAAATTTTTTTTTTAAAGGATCACTTTTAAAAGCAGCCTATAAGAATAAAAACAGCGGGGCGCCTGGGTGGCGCAGTCGGTTAAGCGTCCGACTTCAGCCAGGTCACGATCTCGCGGTCCGGGAGTTCGAGCCCCACGTCAGGCTCTGGGCTGATGGCTCAGAGCCTGGAGCCTGTTTCCGATTCTGTGTCTCCCTCTCTCTCTGCCCCTCCCCCGTTCATGCTCTGTCTCTCTCTGTCCCAAAAATAAATAAACGTTGAAAAAAAATTAAAAAAAAAAAAAAAGAATAAAAACAGGGAGAACAGTTAAGTAGACTATTTCTGTGTCTGGGAGAGAGATGGCAAACAATTCAGGATATATTTTTTAGGTATAGCTCACAGATTTGCTGATGTATTAGATGAACTATTTTTTTTAATTTTTTAAAAAATTTTTTATTTTTTATTTTTTTTAATTTTTTAAATTTTTTTATTTATTTTTGAGACAGAGAGAGACAGAGCATGAGCAGGGGAGGGGCAGAGAGAGAGGGAGACACAGAATCTGAGGCAGGCTCCAAGCTCTGAGCTGTCAGCACAGAGCCTGATGTGGGGCTCAAACTCACAGACTGTGAGATCATGACCTGAGCTGAAGTCAGACACTTAACCGACTGACCCACCCAGGCGCCCCAAAATTTTTTATTTTTGAGAGACAGAGACAGAGCTTGAAGAGGGGGAGGGGCAGAGAGAGAGGGGGACACAGAATCTGAAGCAGGTTCCAGGCTCCAAGCTGTCAGCACAGAGCCCCTTGTGGGGCTCGAACACACGAACTGCGAGATCATGATCTGAACTGAAGCTGGACGGTTAACCGACTGAGCCACCCAAGCACCCCAGACAAAATATTTGAAAAAAGAGAGAAGTCAAGAGTAACTCAAAGGTCTTTGACCAGCACAACTGGGTGAACAGAGATAACATTTACTCAGAGGGAGAACACTAGGAGAGGAAAGAAGTAGGTTGTGTGCATTTAAGTGTGAGGAGGAAGTGGAATTCAAGAATCCTGTTTGGGACATGATAAATCTAGGATGCTTATTAGACATCCTGTTGGAGATGTTGAGTAGGATATGTGCTTCAGGGAATAAGGGAAAGGTCTGGGTAAGATATATACATTTGGTAGTCACCAGTATATAGATAATGTTGTTGTTTTTTTTCAAGTTTATTTATTTATTTTGAGAGACACTGGGAGCAGTGGGAGGAGCAGAGAGAGAGAGAGGGAGAATCCCAAACAGACTCCAAGTGGTCAGCTCAGAGCCCAATGTGGGGCTCCAACCAACGAAACTGAGATCATGACCTGAGCTGAGATCAAGAGTCAGACACTTCACCGACTGAGTCACCCAGGCACCCCTATACATAATACTTAAAGCCATGGGGCGCCTGGGTGGCTCAGTCAGTTAAGTGTCCAACTTTGGCTAAAGTCATGATCTCACGGTTTGTGGGTTTGAGCCCTGCAGTGGGCTCTGTGCTGACAGCTCAGAGCCTGGAGCTGCTGCAGATTGTGTCTCCCTCTCTGTCTGCCCCTCCCCCACTCACACTCTGTCTCTCTCTCTCAAAAATAAACACTAAAGAAAATTAAAAAAAAAAAAAAACCCATGAGGTTAGATGGGCACACATGTCTTCTTTTTCACTTATGTGACCATTTCTCTACATCAGCAGTCTTCACATTTTTGCTTGTGTATGACCTAATTTTTTTTTAAAACTATGTACCTCTTCAGACATCTTTAAGTTGTATCTAAAATTATTCAAATTTAGTTTAAATGGTTAAAAAAAGAATGTAATTTTAACATTTAAACATTTTAAATTTCAACATTTTAACGTAAAACTTATACCATTCTGTTACATCTAATGGAATCCAAAAACATCTAAGTTGATACCTGCTATCATCAGTTTTTAAAAGATAAGAGAAAACTGGGGGGTCTGAGGGACTCAGTCAGTTAAGCATTTGACTTCAGCTCAGGTTCATGAGTTTGAGACCCACATTGGGCTCTCTGCTGTCAGCATGCAGCCCACTGTGGATCCTCTGTTTCCCTCTCTCTCTGCCCTGCCTCTGCTCCCGCCTCTCAAAATAAATAAATAAACTTAAAATAAAATAACATATAAGATAAAACTGACTTTCCAAAATGTGGTGGACTAGATATTTTGATGTGCCTTCCAATAAAAACTAAAAATGCTAGATAAAATGATAAAACCATTTTTTTAAAAGTTTCAAAAAGCTGATAAGATAGGAATCCTTAAGGAATCCTTAAGCCCCAGGGGAAATGGAACTCTGATGTCATTTTTTCTACAGCCTTTTAAGTGTTAGGATGGAATGTAAAGCCTAGGGTTACCCAAAAGAAGAAGTATAATAAATGAAGCACCTGCTTAGAAAAAAAAAAAAGAAAAAAGAAAAATTTGGAACTCCAAAGGACTAAACCCTTAGTGCAAGGGTGAGTCAGAATTAAATCTACTCCAAGCTCCTCTTCCAGAGAGTTGCAATGAAAATTGCCTTGATGTGAGCAGGAAAAAGAGGAAAAACAAACAGACAAGAATACCTATGTCCAAAACAACCAGTTCTTACATGAATTTGCAACTCTAATCCACATAACTTGGATATTCCAAAAGCCCTAAAGCTATAAATTTAGTTTAAAGTCATCCTAGATAGGTGGTGCCCTCAGGCATCTGGCAGAAGGAAAAGCAAATCTTTATTTTAGGCATCAAAACATTTCATCCTCAAAATCTAATTTTCCAGAGTATGGAGGTTCCTCAAAATGTTAAAAATAGAACTAACCTATGATCCAGTAATTACACTACTGGGTATTTACCCCCAAAATACAAAGACACTAATTCAGAGGGATACATGCACCCCTATTTTTTTGCACCATTATTTACAACAGCTGAATTATGGAAGCAGCCCAAGTGTCCATCAATAGATGAATGGATAAAGAAGATGTGGCATACACATACAGTGGAATATTATTTAGCCATAAAAAATAATGAAGTCTTGCCATTTGCAACGACATGGATGGAGCTAGACAGTATAATACTAAGCAAAATAAGTCAGTCAGAGAAAGACAAATACCATATGGTTTCACTTATATGTGGAATTTAAGAAACAAAACAAATGAGCAAAGGGGAAAAAAGAGAGAGAGAGGCAAATCAAGAAACCGTACTTCTAGCAAATTATTGAAACTGAGAGAAAGGGTCATGGGAACCCCTGAGTTTATAGTTGGTGGGTGTAAGTATAGGTGGCACATTGGGACTTGCGACTGTTCCCTTAAGTGGGGGCAGTCTTTTGTGATTGAGCCCTTCACTGGTGGGGTCTGCACTAACTGCACATAGTGTCAGAACTGAATCGAATGCTAAACACCCAGGTGGTATCAGAGAATTAAAAACTGGGGTGGAGGGGTGCCTCAGTGGCTCAGACAGTTAAATGTTCAACTCTTGATCTTGGCTCAGGTCTTGATCTCAGGGTTATGAGTTCAAGCCCTGTGTTGGGCTCCATGCTGAGCATGGAGCCTACTTAAAAACAAAAATTGGTGTGTTAAACACCATGTGTTTGGTGTCAGAAATAATCTTACAGAATGACTATATATACAAAAATTCCAAAAAAGAATACGTATCAATTATTAGAATTTTTTTTTTTTTATTTTAGAGAGAGAGTGGGGGGGAGAGGTACAGGGAGAGAATGAGAATCTTTTTATTTTTAATTAAAAAAATTGTTTTAAGTTTATTTATTTTGAGAGAGAGGGAGAGAGCACAAGTGGTGGAGAGGCAGAGAGAGAGGGGGAGAGAGAACCCCAACCAGGCTCTGCACTTTTGGTACAAAGCCCAGTGCAGGGCTCGAGCCCGTGAACCGTAAGATCATGACCTGAGCTAAGATTAAGAGCGGTCGGCCACTTAACTGACTGAGCCACCCAGGTGACCCTGTATTATTGTGGTTATTCAAGTATTATTCATTGCTGAAGCAAATACACTAAAACCTTGGTTTGCAAGCATAATTCATTTCGGAAACATGCTTGTAATCCAAAGCACTCGTATATCAAAGAGAATTTCAAAAACCATCGGCTCAGTTGTAATCATGTGACATTTGGCGTCACATACTACTCGTATTACAAGACACCACTTGTTCATCAAGTTAAAAAAATTTTTTTTTCAACGTTTATTTATTTTTGGGACAGAGAGACACAGAGCATGAACGGGGGAGGGGCAGAGAGAGAGGGAGACACAGAATCGGAAACAGGCTCCAGGCTCTGAGCCATCAGCCCAGAGCCTGACAGCGGGGCTCGAACTCACGGACCGCGAGATCGTGACCTGGCTGAAGTCGGACGCTTAACCGACTGCGCCACCCAGGCGCCCCAATCAAGTTAAAATTTATTAGACATGTTTGCTCGTCTTGCAGAACACTCGCAGAACAAGTTACTCGCAGTCCAAGGTTTTACTGTAGTCCACTATAACGATACTTCCTTTCTCATACAAACTTTTATTTTTCCTGAATCTCATAACTGCCTCAATCTTTGCTTGATGTTTCATATAAGACTTTCCAAATGCTCCTACCTCTCTGCCAATAGCCTGAGTAGTATTAATTAATTAATTAGAAATTAGCCCATCAACCCAGTCAAAGGAGGGACATGGAGACTCAGAGCACAGTGAAGAGAGGCTTTAATCAACGTTGTTCCAAGCCTGGGTGTCTGACAGGCAGGCACACTCAGGGCAGTCACAGCAGACAATTTATCTCCTAGTATGCAAGTTCCTCCCCTGGTTCCTCATTAGCTGAGTACTACAGAGGTTATAGCCTTACCCAGATGTTGCCTGTGCCCATGTAAGACAAAAAGTAGTCTGATTGGAACAAATATACATTTCCTGAGGTGACACAGAGTCTTTCAGTCCCTTCTCCCTTTGTTCTTTGGTGTGTGCTCATTGCAAAGCCTGAGAAAATAAGCCCACAAAAGGGAGAGGGGAAGAAGAACCAGGAAGTGAAGTGACTAAGGGTTTGGGACTCCATGGTGGTGGGCGGGTGGGGGGGGAGGGGGGTGCAGTGTTCGTACATATTTCCGTTATGTAGACGGATTTTTAGATTTCTTTCTAAGTCAGCATGATTGTACATAAACTTTGTTCAAACCAAAAGCCTGATTTATGGCCTGCCACGCATGCATTGTACCTCTGCTTCATGAACGAGTAGCCTAAAGGAAAATCATCTTGTCCTTGAGATAACCATCAATGCTGCTACTCCCTGCATTCTTTTATGATAAAACTCATGATTACTGCCTATATGCAGACCTATAATCCTTTGAGCTTTCATAAGATGAAAAAAAGTATATAACCCTATAAAAATTGCTCATTCTTGGAACAGTTTCTTCCCCATGAAGATCATGTTTCCAAGGCATCTGTACTAACGTGGGCTCGAATAAAACTTTCTTTACTTTTTGAAATTCTAAAAGGCTAGGGGCCCCTGGGTGGCTTCGTCAGTTGAGTGTCAGACTTCAGCTCAAGTCACGATATCACAGCCCTTGGGCTTGAGCCCCGCATTGGGCTCTGTGCTGACAGCTCAGAGCCTAGAGCCTGCTTTTGGATTCTGTATCTCCCTCCTTCTCTGCCGCCCTCTTGCTTGCTCTCTCTCTCTCTCAAAAATAAACATTAAAAAATTTAAAAAAAAGAAGAAATTCTAAAAGGCTTGTTCATTTTGGATTGACACCCTATAGATGGAATAGAAAATAAAACTAATGAAGATGCTTTCTAGGAGTTGTTGATATGGAAAGATATCCAGAATATACTGACAAGTGAAAAAGCAAGGTGTAAAACAGCATGCACTATAGCCTGCTACCCTTTTGTGCATAAAAAACGAGTTAAATAGGGGTGCCTCGGTGGCTCAGTTGGTTGAGTGTCCAGCTTTGGCTCAGGTCATGATCTTTCATTCGTGGGTTCGAGCCCTGCGTTGGGCTCTGTGCTAACTGCTCAGAGCCTGGAGCCTGCTTTGGATTTTGTGTCTCCCTCTCTCTCTGCCCCTCCCCTGCTTGCACTCTGTCTTTCTCTATCTCTCAAAAGATAAAATGAAACATGAAAAAAAGGCGAAATAAGAATAGGTCAATATTTGTTTATATTTTCATGAAGAAATATTGACAGAATTCACAACAAACACAAATGCTTATCTATAGGGCTAGTGGGGAGGAATGGGATGAATGAGCAGAGACTTGTGTATTAGCCAAGGCTGTCCAGAGGAGAACCAATAGGATCTGTCTACCTACCTACGTACGTACCTATCTACCCATCCATCCATCCATCCATCCATCCATCCATCCACCCATCCATTGAGATTATAAAGTATTGGCTCACATGATCATTGAGGCTGAGAAGCCCCACTGTCTATCATCTACAAACTAGAGACCTAGAAAAGACAGGCATGTAACTCAAAGGTTGGAGAGCTAATGGTGTAGATTCCTGTCTGGATCTGAAGTCGGAGAATCAGGAACACCGAGGACAGAAGACTGATGTCTCAGCTCATGTAGTCAGGGAGAGAGTAAATTTAAACTTCCTGTGTCTTTTTGTTCTATTCAGGCCCTCAACATTTTTTTGTTTTTGTTTTTGTTTTGTTTTTTAAGTAAACTCTACATCCAAGTAGGGCTCAAACTCATTACTCTGAGATTGAGTCCCATGCTCTATTGACTAAGCCAGCCAGGTGCCCCAGGCCCTCAATGCTTTGAATGACATCCATTCCCATTGGAGAGGGCCATCTGCTTTATTCAGTCCACCAATTCAAATGCTAATATCTTCTGGAAATACTTTACAGACACACCCAGAAATAACATTTAACCAGCTATCAGAGATCAGAGGGTGGAAGCAAAACTTCTCAATGTACATTGGCTTATCTCTTCAACTTTTGAACCATGAGAACTTTTAACTAGTCTATTGTTGTTTTTTTTTTTACATTAAAAAAAATCCATTCAGATATTCAATTATCTTTTCAGTGGCTAACATCTACTTTGTCTTCTATTTCACAAATGGTGATCCAGCAGTTTCAGCAAAACACCAATCCTGGATAAATCCAATTCTCCACCTATTTCATACCTCATCTGAGCAGCTGGTCCTGACTAGAAAAAAACTACCAGGATGACTGATAATCATTTTGTATTTACAACCACAAATATTTGAAAAATCTACTATGCCTTCAACAATACTTGGAAATTTTACTACATTTCCCTAGTTAATTTACTCTCCCACTCTCAGAGATGACTATTTTATACATTTGCTCTCTTCAAACCTCCCACATTCTCTCCCCAATCCTCACGTTTAGTCAGTGACCCTCCCCTTCTCATTTCACTGAAAAAACAGAAAATAAAAAAATTTAAAAATAAATGCAGAAGAGGAGTGTCTGGGTGGCTCAGTCGGTTAAGCGTCCAACTTTGGCTCAGGTCATGATCTTGTGGTTCATGGGTTCGAGCCCCACGTCAGGCTCTGTGCTGACAGCTCAGAGCCTGGAGCCTACTTCAGATTCTGTGTCTCCCTCTCTCTCCACCCTCCCCTGTTCATGCTTTGTGTCTTTGTCCCTCAGAAATAAAATAAACATTAAAAAATTTAAAAACAAAATAAAAATAAATACGGAAGAAAAATTCCACAAGATCCCACCACATCAGTTGTAACTTTAATCAGCCTCAAATAACAGACACACACATCCCAGGAAAATGAAAAAAAGGAAAAAGATCAGTGTGACTTAAATTGTTTTATTTTCTCCCATAACGAAAAGTCCAGAGGTAGGCAATCCTGGGCTGGTTTGGCAGCTCCACAATGTCATCAGGGACCTAGATTCTAGCTTCCTCCATCCTTAGCAATGGTTTAGGATCACTTTATTGTTGTAAGATGGTTGAACTTCAATTATCATGTCCACATTCTAAGCAAAAAAAAAAGAGAGAGAGAGAGAGAAAGAAAGGGCTAAAAACATATACCATCTCAGAAGCCCCACAAAATAACTTCCACTAACAATTCACCAGAATTTAGTCACATAGACATCCCTTGTGTAATTGAAACAGAAACTTGGCACCTAGCTCCCAACAAAATCAGGGTTCTGCTGTGATTAAGAAACAGGGAGGGAGTAAGGAGAAATTCCCTGTTTTGCTATTTCACTGGGGTGGGAAGAAAAAAGAAGCCACCAAAAGAAAAATTCCAGTGTTCCCATCACCAAATCTAACTGCCAATCTGAACCTGTACTCATACTCTGCTTCCTCCTATGTGTCAGTGGAAAAACTATCATGCTCCTCTCCAAGGTTAACCCCTTCAGTGGCACACTGGATCCCTTCCCATTTCACAGGTCTAGTCTAAAACTTTGCTCCTTAATTGATCCCCCCTTTTCCTCACATCATTAATTTCCCCCTCTTTTATTTCTTCTCACTAGCAAACACACATGTTAAACTATCTCCCATCTTTTAAAAAAAAAAAACCTTTCCTTTATTGAACATCCCTATCCAGCTATCCCAGCTATCCTCCTTAACTCCCTTAAAGCAAAATTCCTCAAAAGAGGTTTTTATCCCATTTTCTCCACTTCCTCACCTTGCATTCTCTCTCAAACCCACCCCCATCAAGCCCTTCATTCATGCCTACTGATGCCACTCTTGCCCAGGTCACAGGTGACATCCACACTGCCAAATCTATTAGCCAACTCTCTGACCTTATCTTACCTAACTTCCCAAAAGAATTTGACACAGTTTGCACTCTCCTGCTTGAAACACTTTCTTCATTTGGTTTCCAGAACACCACACTCTTCATGTTTTTCTTCCTATACCACTGGCTGATCTTTCTCACTTTTGACTACAGGATCTTCTTCCTCATTTTTAAAACCTGAAGGGCTCCAGGGTTCAATCTTGGGTCCTTTTTTATTTTTTTTAATGTTTATATATTTATTTTGAGAGAGAGACTGAGAGAGAGAGAGAGTGTGTGTGAGCAGGAGAGGGGCAGAAAGAGAAGGAGAGAGAATCCCAAGCAGGCTTCACATTGTCAGCGCAGAGCCCAACTCAGGGCTCATCTCACAAACTGTGAGATCATGACCTGAGCCAAAATCAAGAGTCAGATGCTTAACCGACTGAGCCACCCAGGCACCCCTTTGGTCCTCTTTGAATCTACACTTTCTTCCTAGGTGATGTCACCCAGTTTCCATGCTGATGACTCCTAAATTTACTTCCAGTGTGACTTCTCTGCACCTTAGCCTACTGCCTAATCACCATTTCTACCTAGATAACTAATACCTACATCTCAAACTTAACATGTCCAAAACTGAACTTCTGATTCCCTCCATTTCTTGATCCCTGTTCATCCTTCAGTATTCCCCATTGTTGCTTGGGCCAGAAACCGTAGGATCATGTTTGACTCCTCTCTTTCTTTCTCACTCTACGTTCCATGCATTAATAAATCCTACCAGTACTACCTTCAAAATATATCCATACACTGACCCCATTTTACCACCTCCACCACTGGTGCACCCTGGTCCAAGTAACTATCACCTCTTACTTGCATTACTGTTATTCCCTTCCAACTCATACTCCTTATTCCACTCTTAACCTCCTATAGTTTATTCTCATAACAGCCAGAAAATTCCTTTTAAAGTCTAAAATAGAATATTACACAGCTTTGCTCAAAACTATGTAATGGCTTCCCTTATTTTTAGAATAAAACATAGTCTTTCCATGGCTAATAGGAAGACACTTGCATGATCTAGGCACTGGCTACTTCTTAGATCTTATTTCATAATACTCTCCCCCTCACTTCCTCTGCTCATATCTCACTGACTTTATTGATATTGCTTTAAAAAGACATACAAGCTCAACCTCAAGCTTTACACTTGATGTTCATCTGCTTGAAATGCCCATTCTATCACCTAATTCAGATCTTTGTTCAAATAACTACCTCCTCAGAGAGGCCTTCTCAGATCACTTTATCTAAAATAGCATTCTTCTTAACTTTAATCTCTTTTCACTTTATTTTTCCTCATAGCACTCATTAGTACTTGACATTATATTTCACATCTCTGTGTTACATATTTATTTTCTTTCTTCTTCACTAAAACATAAATTCCATGAGGGGGGAAGAACATATTTTGTTCATTGTTGTATCTACCCAACATTTAAAAGGAGTACTTGAGTGGTAAGCTCTCAATAAATATTTGTCCAGTAAATAAATAAAAGAAGTCATATTATTTTTCTCTGTATATATATATATATATATATGTAATATATATATAGAACACTTTGTAGTCTTTACCCTACTTAACTTCCCTACAGCATTTGGTATTGTACCACTTCTTCTGGAAACCATTTCTTTCCTTGGCCTGTGAGACCCCCAGTTCTACTTCCCCAATCATTCCTTCTCAGACTCCTTTTATAGGTTCCTTTTCTCTATTTTGAATAAGGCCATTCTTCAGTTCCCTACTAAAGCCAAGTTCTCTACTAAGGCTACTCCTCTCCTGGCTCTATATATTTCCCAAGTGGTCTTATCCATCTCCACGGTTTAGTTACCATCTTTATGCTGAAGACTCTCAAATCTGTATCTCTCTCCTCTCTCCATATCTGCATATATGGCTAATGGACATCTCCAGGTATACGTACCACAGACACTTAAACCTCAAAACAAGACAAAAGCTGAATTGTTAGCTTCTCCTGTGTCCCTTCTTCAGTTCACATTCACTTCTTCCTTCAGTGTTCTGATCTCAGTGAAAAACACTACCATTCAATCAGCTATTTAAACCCAAAACCTAAAAATTAACCTCCATTCCTCAGTTTCCTTCAAACCCTGTATCCAGTCAACCACCAAGTCTGGCATTCAACAACAAATGACAAATTAGGCACTTAGTATAATAATAAATCTGGAGGTAGGTGGTTTTAAGGTTGGCTTAGCAGCTTCACAGTGCCAGAGCACTGAATTGGCATCTCTTTGTCTTTTTTTTTTAAACAAATAAATGATTTTTTAATGTTTATTTATTTATCTTGAGAGAGAGAGATAGAGAACGAGCAGTGGAGGGGCAGAGAGAGATGGAGACAGATAATGCCAAGCAGGCTCAGCACTGTCAGCACAGAGCCTGATGCAGGGCTCAAACCACAAACTGTGAGATCATGACCTGAGCCAAAAACAAGAGTTAGACGCTTAACCAACTGAGCCACCCAGGCACACCTCTCTGATTGTCTTTATATTAAGACCCTGAAAGTCTTAAATTGGCTGCAGGCATTACACCTTCATAGGACATTTCCAAAAACAGAAAGCAAAGGGAAGACCAGAAACAAAAGGGCTTTTCTCAAGGGTGCAATCTCTTTTGATCAGGGGGAAAACTGTAGTTGGGGCACAGGGGTGCAAGAGCACCTGGCTCTGGGAGTCCCAAACAGATAAGGTTCAACTACTCACCACTGACAAAACCCAAAGACAGAGAAACGAGTGGTGGTGAAAGAAGAAAGGAATTTACCTCATTGAGGGCAACACTGGGAAGACAGCAGACCAACATCTCAAAGACTGTCTCCAAAGTGTTGAAAATACTTCCAGGTATATATAAGGAAAATGTGGAGCAAAGGTTTGGTGGGTACGTGCAGGCAGGCAGTGAAGGTTAAACCGATCATTGTCTTAGGGTCAGTCACCAGGGGTCCTGCTGGCTCAGGGCAGTCCTTATTGCTCAAAGGGGTAGTTTTGGTTCCCATGGGGGATGCTTTGCCCGCAGGGTCTTTTGCCTGAGTTAAGAGATAAGTTTGATGGGCACCTGGCAGCTCAGTCCATAGAGCCTGCGACTTGATCTCAGGATTGTAAATTCGAACCCCATGTTGGGTATAGAGATCACTTAAAAAATAAAATCTTAAAAAAAGAGAGAGACACCAAAACCCATAAAATACCTAGGAATAAATCTAACCAAAGAGGTGAAAAATCTATACACTGAAAACTATAGAAAGCTTATGAAAGAAATTGAAGACACACACACAAAAAAAGGAAAAATATTCCATGCACCTGGATAGGAAGAACAAATATTGTGTTTTGTTGTTGTTTTTTTTTTAATTTTTTTTAACGTTTATTTATTTTTGAGACAGAGAGAGTCAGAGCATGAACGGGGAAGGGTCAGAGAGAGGGAGACACAGAATCTGAAACAGGCTCCAGGCTCTGAGCAGTCAGCACAGAGCCCAACGCGGGACCCGAACTCACATACCGCGAGATCGTGACCTGAGCCGAAGTCGGACGCTTAACCGACTGAGCCACCCAGGCGCCCCGAACAAATATTGTTAAAATTTCAATACTACCCAAAGCAATCTACATATTCAATGCAATCCCTATCGAAATAACACCAGCATTCTTCACAGAGCTAGAACAAATAATCCTAAAATCTGTATGGAACCAGAAAAGACCCTGAATAGCCAAAGCAATCTTGAAAAAGAAAACCAAAGTAGAAGGCATCACAAGCTGTACTACAAAGCTGTAATCATCAAGACAGTGTGGTACTGGCACAAAAACAGACACTCAGATCACTGGAACAGAATAGAAAACCCAGAAATGGACCCACAAACATATGGCCAACTAATCTTTGACAAAGCAGGAAAGAATATCCAATGGAATAAAGACAGTCTCTTCAGCAAGTGGTGCTGGGAAAACTGGACAGCGACATGCAGAATGAACCTGGACCACTTTCTTACACCATACACAAAAATAAACTCAAAATGGATGAAAGACCTAAATGTAAGACAGGAAGCCATCAAAATCCTCAAGGAGAAAGCAGGCAAAACCTCTTTGACCTTGGCCACAGCAACTTCTTACTCAACACGTCTCTGGAGGCAAGGGAAACAAAAGCAAAAATGAACCATTGGGACCTCATCAAAATAAAAAGCTTCTGCACAGTGAAGGAAACAATCAGGAAAGGAAAGAATCAGGAAGGAAAACTAAAAGGCAACTGACAGAATGGGAGAAGATATTTGCAAACGATATATCAGATAAAGGGTTAGTATCCAAAATCTATAAAGAACTTATCAAACTCAACACCCAAAACACAAATAATCCAGTGAAGAAATGGGCAAAAGACATGAACAGACACTTTTCCAAAGAAGACACCTAGATGGCCAACCGACACATGAAAAAATGCTCAACATCACTCATCATCAGGGAAATACAAATCAAAACCACAATGAGATACCACCTCACACCTGTCAGAATGGCTAAATTAGCTACTCAGGCAACAACAGATGCTGGCGAGGATGCAGAGAAAGAGGATCTCTTTTGCACTGCTGATGGGAATGCAAGCTGGTGCAGCCACTCTGGAAAACAGTATGGAGGTTCCTCAAAAAATTAAAAATAGAACTACCCTACGACCCAGGAATTGTACTACTAAGTATTTATCCAAGGGATACAGGTATGCTGTTTCAAAGGGACACATGCACCCCAATGTTTATAGCAGCACTATCAACAATAGCCAAAGTATGGAAAGAGTCCAATGTCCATCGATGGATGGATGGATAAAGAAAATGTGGTATGTATGTATATACAATGGAGTATTACTCGGCAATCAAAAAGAATTAAATCTTGCCATTTGCTACTACACGGATGGAACTAGAGGGTATTATGCTAAGTGAAATTAGTCAGAGAAAGACAAATATCACATGACTTCACCCATATGAGGACTTTAAGACACAGAACAGATGAACACAAGGGAAGGGAAGCAAAAATAATATAGAAACAGGGAGGGGGACAAAACATAAGAGACTCCTAAATATGGAGAACAAACAGAGGGTTACTGGAGGGGTTGTAGGAGGGGAGATGGGCTAAATGGGTAAGGGGAATTAAGGAATATACTCCTGAAATTATTGTTGCACTATATGCTAACTAATTTGGATATAAATTCAAAAAATAAAATTAGAAAAAAAAAAAAAGAGAGAGAGGTTTGGAAAAAAGAATTTAATCAATTAGAAAGTACAGACTGAGGGTTGGGGATACCTGGGTAGCTCAGTCAGGTAAGCGTCCAGCTCTTGATTTTGGTTCAGTTCATGATCTCACTGTTTGTATGAGTAATCTGCGAGTCGGGCTCTTTGCTGACAGCACGGAGCCTGCTTGGGATTCTCTCTCTCTCCCTCTCTCTCTGCCCCTCCCCCACTTGTGTGTGCACTCTCTCTCTCTCTAAAATAAATAAATAAACTTTTAAAGATCTTCCTGTTTAAAAAAAAAAAAATTACAGACTGAGGTCAAAATGGAGGTAGTTGAAGTGTTCTTTCAAAACCATTCAGAAATACCCCAGCCAACTTCCCTTTATGTTCCATTGGCCAGAACTGGGGTCCAATCATAAGGAGACTGAAAAAGCAAGTAAACAACTGGTAAAAGGAAATAGGGTTCCCTTGATTTGTCCCCTGGGATGGAGCACATAAATATCCTTTAAAAAGAGAGAGCGTGGGGGCGCCTGGGTGGCTTAGTCAGTTAAGCGTCGGACTTCAGCTTAGATCATGATCTCGTGGTTCGTGGATTCAAGCCCCATATCAGGCTCTGTGCTGACAGCTCAGAGCCTGGAGCCTTCACATTTTGTGTCCCCTCTCTCTCTGCTCCTCCCTTGCTTGCGCGCTCTCTCTCTCAAAAGTAAATAAACATGAAAAAATAAGAAGAGGGGTGCCTGGATGGCTGAGTAGGTTAGGCATCCGACTTCAGCTCGGGTCATGATCTCACCATCTGTGAGTTTGGGCCCTGCATCGGGCTCTGTGCTGACAGCTCAGAGCCTGGAGCCTGTTTCAGATTGTCTCCCTCTCTCTCTGCCCCCCCCCCCACCGCCCCCCGCTCATGCTCTGTCTCTGAAAAATGAATAAACCTTAAAAAAAAATTCTAATAATAAGAAGAAGAAGAAAGTAAAAAGAGAGAGAGGTTATCTTGGCAAAGAAGGATGGAAGAAGGTGGTTTTTAGAGGGGCAACAAAGATTGGCTTCCACACAAACAGACATGGAGTTTGCATGCAATTAGGGGGAAATTTTAAACAGGTAAATAAACATACAAACAAGATAATTTCAGATTCTATAAATGCTATGAAATAAGGGAATGTGATAATAAGTGATGGGAATATTATGGAAAATAAAGCTGATAGAATTTACTAATGGGTTTGAATATGACAATATGAGAAAAAGATGATTCAAACTAATACTGATTCTCATTCATAAATGAAACTGGAGAAAGAATTAATTAAGGATCTAAAGTCATACTACCATTAACTGACAAAATTAAAATTGTGTCTAGAACTATCTGAATCAAAACCCATTTTCTTTCCCCTATACCATGGCGGGTGGGGTGGGGGGGAGGGCAGGGAGAGAACACAAAATAGTATATGTAAATTTATAGCACTATGATAAGTAAGAATAAAGGCTAAATGTTTGAAAATAGTTGATGCTTGGTAAGTTATTGCTACTTATTTTTGTCTTTCCCTGTAGAGCTGGTTAAAGGAACAAAATATAAAGTGAACTGTTGTGTCTAAACCACAATATGGAACTATCAAAAATGTTCTGACTGCATAGAACAGTTAAAACAGTAGCAAATGGCCACAATATTAAGTAGCAAAGATGGGAGTGGCTCAAACACCAACACAACATTTCCATTACATCAAAAACTCAAAGCAAATTGTTACAAGCCCTGAAACAGTCCAACAAAAGAAAGATCTATAATATAATCAGTTAAAATGTTAAGACAGTGGATAATACTGTTTATATCCCAGCAATAGATAACTACTATTTAGTTGCTAAATATATACAAAGTATATACATCTATATATAATACAAGTAAATAAACCTATGTAAGTTTAATATGGGTACAAAAGAAAAACAAATGTCAGCTTTTCCTTTCAGGTACTAAAGAGGTAGCAAAATATACTTAGCATTATTCAATATTTTTTGTGGCCTAAAGATACCAGATTAGATAATATTTAAAAGTCCTTTTTGGCTCTAAATCACTCTCTAAAAACCAAGGTATCATCAGGGACCTAAAAAAACCCCTCAAATACTTCCTCATTCACAACAGGGGAATTCACAGAAACAAGGCTAGCAAAGCTAATGATTTTAGGAAGGCGTCTAGGGAAACATATAGGCCCATAGGAGCAAATCTCTGCAGTGAAAGCTCTAAGGTTCTGCAGAGAGCTAGGAGAAGGGAGGTGCCTGCTTCCAAATGGCTTTCATCCAGACAGCAAAATGGAGTTAAGCAGGGTGGTTCCCTAACATTCATTCTTCTGGGCCAAGCAAACTAATCATTTTCTATCTCCTTTAAGAATAAGTGAGACAATATTTAAATATATTCCTGTCCCTGGTAACCCAGTTTGGAAAATGTGTGTAAATTTGGATATTGAGTTGAAAACCTTTTAACAGGATTACAAAAAATATATATTTATTAGAAATAAAAGAAAACCTCCTTGTTTGTATTCCAGGTTCATAGAAGTGGAGATATTATATATATATATTTATAAAACTAGAAATATATATGAAATCAGAAACATATACACACACACATATATATGTCTCATTACAAACTACACACACATATTAATAGTGTAAATTTGTTATTTGATATGAAGGGTGAAGGCTTTACCAAATCTGAGTAAAGTAATAACTGAATTTGAGCTATGATTTGTTATTGTTTTATGTCTACTTCTTGTTACTAACATATCACTGCAAGGATATCTTGAACAGTGTAACAGCAATAGGTTTCTGCTAGGGCCATTTTAAAGCCACACTTCATCCTAACTAACCACTTTATGCATTTACAAGGGTTAGCAATATATAGTTTATGGTCTTGTAATAGACTCTCCTGAAAGGCACGGGCGAGGTCTGGGGCCGGGGGGGGGGGGGGAGGGAGGGGGTACCCACTATTATCTGGGCCTCCAAGCAGTGCGCCATAACCAACTGATCTATCTTGACATAACGGAAAGCATTTATTATTATATAGAGTTTTACAAAGCTCTAAATATAACACAAGGATTCCCTACTTCCTAATATCCTTCGGTGTCAAACAATTTCCTCTCTACCCAAATTTCTGTCCTCACTACTCCCATTCAGCTACCAAATGTGAAATGTACCTTTGTGGGGTTTTTCTGTTGTTGTTGTTGTTGTTGTTTAAGATTTTATTTTTAAGAATCTCTACACCCAACTTGGGGCTCAAACTCACCACCCCGAGATCTGGAGTCACAGGCTCTAGCGACTGAGCTAGTCAGGTGCCCGTGAAATGTATCTTTGAATATCCTCCCATTTTAAAAGCCCCTAAGACTGTTCCATAAAGTTGTTGGTTTAGGTCTAAAAATGGGGCCTAGTAAGTCGTTTTAACAGCCTCGATGTTCATTGCTTCGGTACTACTTTTTGAATGACTGAAATACTTTTGCTTCCAACGTCTTGCACCTTACTTTAACGAACAAGTCATTACAATAAACCAAATAAAACTAGTCTGTTTTCTAAACCTTGCATCCTCCACACTACCAGGTAAGTAAAGAATGCACTGCCTGCCTTTAAAGGAACTGAGAAAAGAAAAAGGCAAAACTCACTGACAGATTGTGGCAACATGAAAATAATCAGCTGAGCTAGCCGGACCAGAAGTTTCTGCATTTCATGGTGCTTCATCTTTAAAACTGTATGGACTTCTTAAGTCTTAGGGTTCGTCCATATTAAGGCAAGCCTCCTTTCCCGTTCCCACGTTGGCTGGTTTCGGAACCTGCGCCCGCTGCCCGCCCCCAGCCCAGGCCCTGGCAGCCATGCGCCAAAGACTGCAGCACCCGAGCTCGCTGTCCGCAGGCGCGGCAGACCCCGCCCAGCAGGCCCGGAGCGGGGAGGGGGCTCCGGTCCAAGAAGCCCGCCTCTGCGGCGGCCGAGCCGGGCGCCGAGTGGGCGCGCCGGGCCGGGGGAGGGGCCCGCGGCAGTGGCACCGCCTGTGCCCGCCAGCCCCTCCCCGAACCGCTACTTAAGTGGCTCCGGCACCGCCCCCGCTTCAGTGCGTTACTTACCTCGACTCTTAGCTTGTCGGGGACGGTAACCAGGACCCGGTGTCTGCTCCTGTCGCCTACGCCTGCTAACCCTTAGCCACCATGGTGAGTGGACTACTCGCGGCGCCGCCCTCGCTCTGGAAAAAGGGGAAAAGCCAGCCAGGCGGTCTCGGACGGCCTTTTAGCCAGAGATCAGCGCTCCTCGTTTTGGAGGGCGAAAAGCGAGGCGAGGGTGGGAGTAGTGAGAACGGCTGGGGCAAGGAAGGGGGGGGCGCATTTTCTTCTCTGTCTTTGGGAGGGGATGGCGGAGCCCCAGCTCCCCAGACCGTGGTTGGGGCTCTCAATTAGCCCTTAACTCCGGGGTGCGGTGACCCGAGACCCTACAGTCCTTTCCCGCGCGTTCCCATCCCCCCTTCTTTCCCCGGCCTTTGGCGGGAGCGCGCGCGGGCTCTCCACGCCCTCACTTCCTCCTTAGCGAGAAGAGCGGAGGCGGGAAGGAGCCGGAATACAAAAGCGCACGCGCGACCGTTAGCTTCCCGCCAGGGAGCGGCGGGAGACCGCCCCTGCAGTCTGCGCGTGCGCGCTGGGTCCCTGCGCGTCCGCCACTGTAGGGCGTGTCGTCTGTTAGCCTGAATTTTTTTTGTTTTTAACGAAAGAAAAGCTACATGTGGAGAATCCTCCGTGTCAGTGTGCTGCAGTACGCCAGCGTACTAGGATAATTTGCTCCCAACAGCTTCTAGACTCCATCTGTCCCTTGACCTATGTTAGGAATGCGTGTAGGAGCAGCTGGTGGCGGTGAGGGATTTTGAGAGAATGGAAATCGGATCTTGGTCCAGATCTGGGCTGCTGATAATCCCCTGCTGCGCCCTGACTGATGTGGGGGTGCTAGGCTAAGCCTAGCGCCTGGGGGAGCAGAAGATGGTTGGCCGAGGTAGCACCTCAGCAGACGTGGCCGCTGCGTGTGTCTGCAGCTGCGCGGTCCCGCTGGCCGCAGGCGGGCGCGGGCGCGCGCGCACACACCCTGAATTGCTCATTCATCCTGTGCCGCAAAACCCCGCCCTTTGTCCCTGTGGCCAGACATTTCCTCTGCACTGTTCTGGCCACGTGCTTCCTGTGATGGTAGCTGCCCGGAAATCTGGCCGCCTAGTCTAAAATGGAATTCTGAAGCCTGAGCACTGGATGAATGGCCTCCCCCCTATCTTGGTGCTCCAAAGGAGAAAGCTGTGACTAAGCTTTCTTGGTCTGGAACGAGGCCTTCCCAATTTACAGGGTGAAAAGAAATACATTAAAAGCAATGCCGATTAAAAAGTGTAGTGATTCTCTCCTAGAAAAGATGTTACATTTTAACTAGTTTTGGAAGGGGAAATTTGTAAGATTATTTTGTTCTGCTTCACAGTCACTACTAGATTAGTTTAATGCTGGTTTTTTTGTTTGTTTGTTTGTTTTTACCTACTTTTCCACAGCGTGAGTGCATCTCCATCCACGTTGGCCAGGCTGGTGTTCAGATCGGCAATGCCTGCTGGGAGCTCTATTGCCTGGAACACGGCATCCAGCCCGATGGCCAGATGCCAAGTGACAAGACCATTGGGGGAGGAGATGACTCCTTCAACACCTTCTTCAGTGAGACGGGCGCTGGCAAGCATGTGCCCAGGGCAGTGTTTGTAGACCTGGAACCCACAGTCATTGGTGAGTTGGCCTCAGTAACCCAAGGGAGATCTCAGGGCTCTTGACAAAGGAGGTCTGTTGTGAGGGCTCCATTGACACCCTGGGGTGGAGCAGGCGTGTGCAGGTTGTGAGTGACGGGTGGCTGCTTTGTTTTTCTCTTCCAGATGAAGTTCGCACTGGCACCTACCGCCAGCTCTTCCATCCTGAGCAGCTCATCACGGGCAAGGAAGATGCTGCCAATAACTACGCCCGAGGGCACTACACCATCGGCAAGGAGATCATCGACCTTGTCTTGGACCGAATTCGGAAACTGGTATGTTTGTTCTCCAGAATAAAGTAAATAATGACTCTAAGGAAGACATTTGAAATACGATCTTTTCTTTTCAAACACAGAATAGAAATATAATGGAGTGAGGACAACTGGTAAATTATTCCTTGATAGGGTTTTTAAATTTTCAACTACAACATGAATTATTTGGTGTCATTTTATAAATGTCAATGAAGATGTTTTAAGTGAAGAAATGCTTTGTAATTCTGGGAAGGTCTATTATAATCTGTCTCCTCTGTTCCTTTTTTCTCACAGGCTGACCAGTGCACGGGTCTTCAGGGCTTCTTGGTTTTCCACAGCTTTGGAGGGGGAACTGGTTCCGGGTTCACCTCCCTGCTGATGGAACGTCTCTCTGTCGATTATGGCAAGAAGTCCAAGCTGGAGTTCTCCATTTACCCAGCCCCCCAGGTTTCCACTGCTGTCGTTGAGCCCTACAACTCCATCCTCACTACCCACACCACCCTGGAGCACTCTGATTGTGCCTTCATGGTAGACAATGAGGCCATCTATGACATCTGTCGTAGAAACCTCGATATTGAACGCCCAACCTACACTAACCTTAACCGCCTTATTAGCCAGATTGTGTCTTCCATCACTGCTTCCCTCAGATTTGATGGAGCCCTGAATGTGGATCTGACAGAATTCCAGACCAACCTGGTGCCCTATCCCCGCATCCACTTCCCTCTGGCCACATATGCCCCTGTCATCTCTGCTGAGAAAGCCTACCATGAACAGCTTTCTGTAGCAGAGATCACCAATGCGTGCTTTGAGCCAGCCAACCAGATGGTGAAATGTGACCCTCGCCATGGTAAATACATGGCTTGCTGCCTGTTGTACCGTGGTGATGTGGTTCCCAAAGATGTCAATGCTGCCATTGCCACCATCAAGACCAAGCGCAGCATCCAGTTCGTGGACTGGTGCCCCACTGGCTTCAAAGTTGGCATTAATTACCAGCCTCCCACTGTGGTACCTGGTGGAGACCTGGCCAAAGTACAGCGAGCTGTGTGCATGCTGAGCAACACCACAGCCATTGCTGAGGCCTGGGCTCGCCTGGACCACAAGTTTGACCTGATGTATGCCAAGCGTGCCTTTGTTCACTGGTATGTGGGTGAGGGCATGGAGGAAGGAGAGTTTTCTGAGGCCCGTGAGGACATGGCTGCCCTTGAGAAGGATTATGAGGAGGTTGGTGTGGATTCTGTTGAAGGAGAGGGTGAAGAGGAAGGAGAGGAATACTAATTACCATTCCTTTCAACCCTGCAGCATGTCACACTCAGAACTTAAGCTTCAACATTAGCTGACAGGCATTAAAGCTTCTGGTTAGATTGTCTTCACTTTTAACTGTGACCATGTCTTACTTTTCCATGTGTACCTGTCAGATTTTTGCATCATGTCTCAAAGTAAAGGCTTTATGAAAGGAAGTTTGACTTCTGTGCTTCTTCTAAATTGCTTTCTCCAATTCAAGATGTACTACCACTCATCTACATCTGGAAGATAGTCTGCAACAAGGTTGTAATACCAAGGATCCCACTTTCTGTGTAGCTGCCTGTATGGGGAAAAGAGCACACTGGACTGGAAAAGCAGGAGAGCTAGATTTTGACACTGATGTGTTAATACCACCTCAGTTTCAGAATGCAGGTCAAAGGGGGTTTAGGAAAAATAACCCTTGTACAACAAAATGGCTGGCTAGATGAACATTTGACCACAAGGAGGTGAAAGCTGTTTCTAGCCCTATCCTATTGGGAGGGAGGAGTGGCAGGATCAGAATTCCTGGTGATAAAAATCCTACCATAGGGGAAAACCAAATGAGGCATGGGTATAGGAAAAACTAAGCTATGGATGTTTGCAAGAGCAGTGCTTTAGGAGACGGTGAAGTGGCAACATTGTACAGGTTAGGATAGGGTTAATAATTTACAGTACTTGGTGTAGCATACATTTTTTCTTAAGTTTATTGGGGGGGGGGGTGGAGGGGCAGGAGAGAGTCCTAAGGCTCAGCAGAGCCCCACAGCTTTAACTCAAAACCAGATCATGCCTTGAGCCAAATTCAAGATAACAATACAACCAACTGAGCTACCCAAGTGCCCCAACATACTGTACATTCTTTCAAGTATATAGTTTGGCTGCATTTAAATGACTATGGAGAAGACAGGCAAACAGGATGCAGATAGACGTTTAGAGAAAACGTACATTTGAAATTCAGGAAGTATAGGGACTATTAAGGTTGGCTGGAGATGTTGATCCTTGGTTTAAAGAGTAGGGAATACCAAAATTTTTCCATTTTTTTCCCTACAAATTTACAAAATAGTTCTCTACTCCTGAAAGAAATGATCTGATTTGTCACATATTTCTGAGAGAAAGCTCTCTTGGGTGGCACTGTAGACTGATAACACAAATGCAGCCACCACAGGTCTCGGGAAGGCAAATGCCAGGGCCTTAAAGTACCATGAGGAACCCTAAACTGAATTAGTGACCAAATGGGGATTGAAGATTTAGAGTTAGTGCTGAACTCACAAAGGAAGTCGGTTATGTGAGCCATCTGAAGACCCTCTGAAATATCCCTCTCTGTTCTTTTCTGCAAAACAAGAAGGAAAAGTAGCTAGGCCAGAGCCTGGAAAACAACAACAAATCAATGCGGAGAAGAGTTTGCTCTTCAGGAAGACGGCCTGGATGGCCTAAAATCAGGGAAGTAAGCACACATTCCATAGAGCGTGTGCAGTGATGCCTTTTCAGAGACCTGAGGCACAAGGCAGGGACAGGATAAAGCCAGAGTTTCAACTGCATCTGTTCTATTTTGAATGGGTTTTGTGTGTGTGTTGGAGGTGGGGGGTTTATATTTTTAAGAAAATTAAAAATCTAGGAGCCTGGGTGGCTCAGTCAGTTAGGCATCCGACTCTTGACTTTGGCTCATCTCATAATCTCATGGTTTTATGAGTTTGAGCCCCACGTCAGGCTCTGTGCTAATAGCATGGGCCTGCTTGGGATTCTCTCTCTCCCTCTCTCTCTGCCACTCTCCCATTCACCCTGTCTCTGTCTCAAAATAAATAAAAACAAAAAAATTTGATAAAAAATGTTAAAAAAGAAAATTAAAAATCTGTAATAAATAAACCAAATGCTAAGATGACAAGCTGGTAGTAGGTATGTAGTTGTTTGCAATTTTATCTATTGCCACATAACAAATTACCCCCAAAACTTTGTGGTTTAAAATAATATATGTGTATTACTTCAGGAAGTTTCTGAGGGTCAGGAATTCGGTGGTGGTTTAGCTGGCATAATTCTGTCTCTGGATTTCTCATATAAGGTTGTAGTCAAGATGTTGACTGAGGCTGCAGTTCCCTGAATGCTTCATTGGGACTGGAAGATTTATTTTCCAAGGTGGTTCACCTGCCCATCTTGCAAGTTGGTGCTGGTTGTTGGCAGGTGGCCTTAGTTCTTTCACCAGATGGACCTCTCTCCAATAGGGCTGCTTGAGTGTCTTTAGGACATGGGAACAGGCTTCCCCCAGAATGTGTGATCCAAGAGAGGACAAGTTGGAAACTGCAGTGTTAGGACTTAACCTTGCAACTCACACTCTCATTTCTACAATATCCTATTTGTTACATGTCAGTCCTGTTCAGTGGGGGAGAAAACTGCACATTGACAAGAGAGAAGAATCAGTGGGAGTTACATACAAACCCTTAAATCTTAACGTTTCTATAGTATAGAACAATACCACTTATATTATCCTTTTTTTCCCTGTATGCTTGATATATTTGATTTTTTAAAAGGGAGGAAGCTTGGGGTGCCTGGCTGCTTTCGTTGGAGGAGCATGTGACTCCTGATCTCAGGGTTGTGAGTTCAAGCCCCGTGTTAGGTGTAGAGATCACTTAAAAATAAAATCTTGGGGCATTTGGGTGGCTCAGTTAAGTGCCTGACTCTTGATATCAGCTCAGGTCTTGATCTCAGGAACAAGCCCCACATTGGGCTCCATGCTCAGCATTGAGCCTGCTTAAGATTCTCTCCCATCCTTTCCTGCCCTTCCCCCACTCTCGTGTGCACTCTCTCAAAAAAAATTTTTTTTTAATAAGGAATAATAATTGGAACACCTGGGTGGCTGAGTCGGTTAAGCTTCTGACTTCAGCTCAGGTCATGATCTCACAGTTTGTGAGTTTGAGCCCCTTGGTGGACTCTGCACTGCCAGCACGGAGCCTGCTTCAGATTCTCTCTCTCTCTCTCTCTCTCTCTGTCTCAAAAATAAACATTTTCAAAAGAAAATTTAAATTTTTTTAAATTTTAAAATAAATAAATAAAAAGGAGGAAACCTCTACTTTAGAGAGATTTTCCATTTTCTACAGTTCAAGCTCAAAAAATTTTTTTTTGTTGTCTTAATTTAAGCTATCCTTTAGAATAAACACCTCCTATCTACATTCCTCCTGGACTATCTAATCCTCTCTATACTCTAATTATGTCGTTACTGATCCAACTGGCTGCTTGAGTTCAGTATTCCCTCTGTCCCTTCTGTTCCCAATCATCTTATATGTCGAAATGATGATTAGTAGTTACAAGTACTCAAAACCTTTGGTGACATGAAGTACCAAGTGGGAGACTGGGGGAAGGAGGCAGGGGGGATGCCTATAATGAAATGCCAAGGCAGCCAAGAAATGCCATCAAGTATTCCTTTGGGGGGCACTGGGGTCTGATTATCTATATCTCTGCCCTGGCAGCAAGCACAATGCCTGGCCATGATTATGGCCCATGGAATGCTCTAATGGAAGTAAAAATAAAGACTGTTTATTTCCCCCCTAGGACAGATTCTTTATTATTCTATTCAATATCAACATTAAACCCAAGGGGTTTGTAAAATGTATTCATTCTGTTTCCAGGCCCAGGTCTCTTTAAGCATCTCCTGAGGAGTTGAGTTTCAGGGTAGAAAGGAAGGACTGGGAAACAGACGGAGACACCTGACTTTTTGTTCTGTCATTAGTCAGGGTCTCTTAACCTTCTAGGCCTATTTTCCCTTTTGCACTACAGATTCCCATTCTTCCTTTCTCAGAAGAGGGTGGTGAATAGTACAATCACATCTGGAAGGACTTGAAGTTTAGAGATGTGCATCTAAGCTTAGGAGATGAGGGGCAAGGTACCCAGGACTTGACAGCTCAACTCAGTGAGATGCCAAAGCCACTGGCAAAGGAAAATGAGCAATCTATTTAGAAAAGAAAGAGACATAAGTAAAACCCAAGAAGGGTTTACTTAGAGATGGTAAGGATGATGATGATGATGATAACAATAATCATAATGATCATTCACCTTAACTACATGAAGACTTTCAATTTATACCCACCCACCTTTTTTTTAAACACCAGCATGCTTAAATACCTTCACAACGTAGTATCCTTAGCCACTTTGAGGTGACCTTAAAATGAGAGGAGCTCAGTGCCTCATTTTTCCTTTTTCTTTTTCCAAATAACAGATATCATTGGCAGAGAAGAAGGGAAGTGATACCAGCCCTCTGATCAGCCTGGCCTGGTAGGACCAGAGGCCTTAAATTGCCTGCCAAAACATCAGAAGGAATAGGAGTCTTTCAGCCCTATTGTACCTTTCAGATTAAGAGACTTGAATGAGAGAGAAGAGAAAAGGGCATTTTCCCTTTCCAATCCAACAAATTCCTGGCAAATTCGTGAATGCCCTGCAGATGGCACCACTGACAACAAGTTCTCTGCCCAGAAGAGCTGAGCTCACATTTGTGAACTCTGCCCTGTCACCTTGGACCTGAGCATAAAAGATACGTAATAAACAGGAAGTGACTGACTTGGCATCCCTGGCTTGTCATTTTTTGTTCTGTCGCTTCCTAGAGGCAGCTGGGCCTCGTGCTAGCCATTATGAATCAGGCAGCCACAGGATTTAGGAACTCCCATACCCCAGCTCTTAACTTCAGTTCCTGCCTCGAGGGTACTCTCCAGGGTTGGATAGATATAAAAACATGGCCTTGGGGTCAACATGTAGTAAGAGAGACTGCCAGATCAATCTGAACTCATTACGGACACAAAGTCAATAACTACCTGATGATATAGAAATTATCATGTAGATACTGATCATTGTGTTGTGAAGCCCAGCTACTTCCTCTCTGCCATCTGGTCCATAAACCAAAATAAATGTCTTTCCCCACCCATCCCTCAGCTGACCAACCCATGTCCCAAGTGACAGCTTGCTATATGTTACTATGTCCAACTGTGATGGAATCAGGCTCATCGTGTCATTCCTGCCTGGGACCTTCACTCCTCCCTCTACCTATCATAACTTTACCAACCATGACTGCCCCCACCTCTTTGTCTAGTTAACTCATACTCTTCCTTTGATGATGGAAACTTAAGTGTTACCTCTTCAAGGACTTAAAGATTAGGTCAGGGTAGGTCAGATTTCCCATTATACATCTGAATAGAACCTTCTACTTTTCTCTTAAAGCATTGATCACATTTTGGAATTATATACTTATTTGTGTGATTATTTATTTAATTAATATATTTTTCCCCTATCAGATTTTATAAGCTCTACATCTGTTGTGCTCACCACTATATTGCCAGTATCTAGCTTGGTGCTTAGTGCATGAATGGCACTCAACAAATACTTCAAGAATTAATTTGGGGCAAGAACAAAGATTCAAAATTTTTAACTCTGAAAGCTAGAGATGACTGTCCCTCCACTGCGTTCCCTCCCCGCCTCCCCCTTTCCCAGGCCCAAAGATGCCTCTGGAAGACACCACTGTAGATAGTGACATTAAATGGAGGTGGAAGGGAAAGCTGTTCTAAAGACTCTTCGTAAATAGATCTCTTAACTCCCTCTGGCCCAGCTCGAGTGTCTTATGATACTAGCATGCAGGAGCTTCTACTCGCTCACACTGACCAAATTAACGTGTGCCAGGGGCCAAAGTGTGACCCAGCTGTCAAAACGGGCTGGTGTCACCTTAGATATCCCATCTCTACATCAGTATGCAAAACTAGGCAGGGGAGCATTCCCACCATCCTCTTCACTGGTTACCCTGCTATGCAAACTGTTTGTCCAGTACTGGGAACCTCAGAGAGGATACAGACAGGCAAGAAAGTTCCCTCTAAGAGGTGAGTGGAATGCTAAGGAGTCTTGGGTAGAGGAGTTCAGAGAACTGAGGATGTTTAGATTAGAAAAGAGAAACCCAATGAAGATCTGCTGTCCAGAAATGGCAACAGCCTTATTCCTCAAAACCCCAGAGGGCACAGCAAAGGATGTGGGAAAATATTGCAGCTTACTTTCTAATAATTAGCTAGGACCAACAATGAGTCACTATGTCATCCATGTTGTGAATGGCAAACAGGGAGAAAGAACTAAAGATTTCTAAGATCTCTTTCCATCCCCAGAATCCAGGATTTCACAAAGTTTCCTGCCATCTCTAAGCCAATCTTTCATTATGACTGTTTTCTCAAATATTTTTGGAGAGGTCAGAGATGAGTAGGGACAAAGGAACAGAATCTCTCAAAACATGTTTCTTAAATTCTTCCTCTAACGCCTGCCAACAAGTTCTCAGACCAGTGAGGACTTACCTAAAAGGAACCTCTGGTTTTCTGGCTTCCCTGGTACCTTAGATAGGAGGGCAATCCCAAAGCTGCTAGTCCATTTCTAGGAACTGGTGCAATTTCCATCAGAGAAAGGAGGAGGTTTACAGCCTTAGCTTGGGCTGTTATAACAAATACCGTTGACTAGATGGCTTAACAAACTTTTATTTTTCATAGTTCTGGAGGCTGGGAACTCTAAGAATTGGTGTCTGGTGAGGGCACCCTCCCTGGCTTGCCTACTTGCTATGTCCTCACAGGTCACAGAGAGAAAGCTCTAGTCTCTTTCTCTTCTTATAAGGACACTAATTACATCAAGGGAGCTGTATTTCATTTACACATAATTACCTCTCAAAGGCCCCACCTCCTAATACCATGACATCAGTGGATTAGGGTCTAACAAAAGAATTTTTTTTGAGGTAAAATTGACTAACATTAATTTGGGACATGTAAAAACAAAATTCACGCAAAATATCATAGTCTATAGCGTTTTCACCTCAGAGCTGGATGAAATCTTCCTGAAGTCCCAGGAAGTCCTGGGCATAAAATCACCCTGAAGGTAGCAAGATTTTTTTCTGTACTTACTGTGTTCTCTCGGGGAAAATTAGGACATACAGGTAAGCAAAGAGAAAATGAAGATCACTCATAGCGTGGAAAGTTTCTTGTTTAAAGAAAAGGGTAGCTTTTCCAAATCCCCCTCTCTGTCTCTCTCCTGCCCCAGTCACCTTGGGGAGCGGATGTCTCTGGTCTTCTGTCTGTGCCTCTCAAGATGCAGCTCAGCAATAAGTCTTCATCATTTGGAAGGTCAAAGGTGGCCTCAGATGGGGGGGGGGCACTTCCCAGGGTTCTTGAGGGTACTGAAATTCAAGTTTTAGCTTTTTTAAAAAATTTTTTTGAACATTTATTCATTTTTGAAAGAGAGAGAGACAGAGCACAAATGGGGGAGGGCTAGAGAGAGAGGGAGACACAGACTCTGAAGCAGGCTCCCGTCTCTGAGCTGTCAGCACAGAGCCTGAGGCAGGGCTCGAACTCACAGACCACGAGATCATGACCTGAGCCAAAGTCGGCTGCTTAACCGACTGAGCCACCCAGGCGCCCCTCAAGTTTTAGCTTTCTATTACACTGAATATCTAAGCAGTATAGTAATGAAGAGACTACAGAAGTGGGGGGTATATCCACAAAGAGGCAACAGCAGAACATCCAGAAAAAGGGAAGCTTTGGAATCAGACAGGCTGAGTTCAAACCCTAGCTCAACCCTTACTATAGTTGGCCCTTGTACAAGTTAATCTCTTTATTTATTTTTTTTTAACGTTTATTTATTTTTGAGACAGAGAGAGACAGAGCATGAGGAGGGGCAGAGAGAGAGGGAGACACAGAATCTGAAACAGGCTCCAGGCTCTGAGCTGTCAGCACAGAGCCCGATGCGGGGCTCGAACTCACGGACCGTGAGATCATGACCTGAGCCGAAGTCGGATGCTTAACCGACCGAGCCACCCAGGCGCCCCCAAGTTAATCTCTTTAAACTGATTCCTCATCCATAAAAGAATAAAGTCTATTTTTTAGGGTCCTTTTGTCACTGAATAATCTATGAAAAGTATCTATTAATGTTTAGCACTTAGTGGAGGCTCAATGTGGATTAGTTCTCTTCCTTGTTATGCTTGAAGAAATTGAAATTAACTCTCCATAATTAGTTACCCCTTCTCTACTAAGAATGGGTAACTAATCTCATAAGCAGATCAAATCCATTAACACTGAGTGTTTACTATGAGAACTGCACTGAGGTTGGACAGAAAAGGATGCATCAGAAGCCAAATACAGGTTTCCAACTGTTTCCTTCCAACTTGAAGGAAAGAGGAAAGGAGAAAAGATATAAATGCAGGTAAATTTAAACAATACAAAAGATTTAAATAATAGCTCAAGATAATGTTATAAAATAGTGCATATATGCCTAATTGTTCACTGAACTAGATAGCTGAAATGGTACAGACAAAAATCCCTTCAGGAAAGAATGGAAGAAAAGACATTACATTATTGGCAAGTTGAGCCTTGGAAGTAGATAGGATTTGGACAAAGTGAGATTTGGTAAGTTTAAAAAGATATTAGGGAGTGTCTTTTTGCATAGTTTTCTGAGTGGTAACTCAGTAATCTTGGAATCTCTTGCCAATTCTAAATATAGGCAGTGAAAAGACAGTTATTGGCTTCCAATGGATTTGTAAACAAGGGCTCAAAGACTTGTGAGCAAATAAATCAGATTTCCCCTGGGCTTGAAACCACTTTCTCTAGGAAGTATTCTAGATTCTCTCTATTCTGAGCTTGTCTTCTACCATGCAGTTCCAAGTTGATATGTTTATTGATATTTTGCCTTTTAAAGTTCACTTCAGTTGTACATATCTGTACATTCTAGAAGGTGATAAGTCTCTAAGCAGAATCTATGTCAACCAGCTGTTGTAAGAATCAGATTTAATAGTCTGTGGCTTGGGTGATGTCACAGCACATTGTAAACTGCAAAGGACGTTGAACATTAGATTTTTAGATTTAGAAGCAATCTGAAGGGTGTTCTAGTTTTGCAAATGAGATTAAATATAGTCCAGGATGACAGTGCTAGAACTAGAACCCAGGACTTCTGATTATTAGCAATGCCTGCCATCTTTTCTCACTACATTTGTTAATATTTGCATGTATTAGGTACCTGGCTAAGGGCTAAGGAAATAACTACATTCAAGACAAATGATTCTTCCCCTTTACAAGCCTATATGGAGGACAGGACAAACAAATGCAAACAAATCAAGCTATGACCATTTGTTATAAATAATACGAGAAAATTAGTTTGCTTTAGATAATTTAGTGAGGGAAGACTCCTCTGGACAATTATCATTTAAGCTCAAACCTGAGATTTAAATCAGCCAGAACTGAATAGGGAAGGAGGAGGGGAAGAGGAAAGCCTTCTGGGCAGAGGCAACATCAAATACAGAGCCCTAAGGAAGAAAAGAGCTTGACCATGTCCACCAGGAGTTGACCAAAGGCTGGGGTTAAGATGGTACCAAGTTGAAGCAGTAGAGAGGGGTTAGCTCATAGGTTACAACCTCAAATGCACAGCTGGGCTGACAATGTAAGTGGAAACACTGGTGAGGTGTTAGTGCTTCCCCCGTGATAAAGACTGTGAAAGACCAGAGCACATCCTGCCCCATCTATAGGGTCATATGTCCTTGTTGCCCAGTTCTGCCAGATCTTCTATTTAAGAGACAGAAATCTAAATTCTTAAGGTGTCCTGATTTTTACAGGTTTGTTCAAATTTGTTAAAAAAAAAAAACACTGGAAGCCAAACAAAACACAATATGGTTATCCCCAAAACACGCTCAATAGCCCAAGCCACCTCCCTGTGCTCACTTTTCCTTCCTTGCAGCAGATCCCAGGACCCAACCAGCGATCTTCATCTCTTTGTAACTACCCCCTCTTCCCACTGATGTTCTCTCCACCCTAAGCTTAGTTGCTAAGAGGGAAATCAACTCCTTAGCTCCTCTCATTATCTTGCTGTCACCAAAGACAGATGTGTGTGTGTGTGTGTGTGTGTGTGTGTGTGTGTGTGTATGTATACACACATATATATTTGGTATGTGCACATATATACAAGTACATTAATTTTATTTCCCAAGATCCTACTGCAAATCACTGGGCAAACAAAGAAGGGACAAAAATGACTTGCTCCAGAGAAGTTAACCAGGGTACAGAATTCAGCTGTTAATTCTGGCCCCTGACTTTTGCTCAGATAGTAACTGGATGCAGTCTAGGCCGTTACAATCGGGCTCTTTTTCTTCAGTGGGGGGTTTTGCAAAACTCAACCCTTCTTTTGAGTTTCCCTTCTCCAATTTAGAGGACGAGTTCAACTCCATGAAGGTGGAACTTCCCAAACAGTGCATATTCCAAGGTGGCAGGAAGAGAACTGGCATTCCTTAATTGTGTGACCTTGGGCACGTGACAACTTCTCACCGTTTTCTAATCTCTAAAGTGCTAATCACACCGTCCTCTGAGGGGCTGTTGTGATGTAAAAATGAGATAGAAGTCTGTAAGGTGAGTGGCACATAGTAGGTGGTCAGCTAACATTTGACTCAGTCCCATTAAGCAATGATCCCGTGGGCATTTCCTCACAAAGTTTCAGAAGATATTTCTGTGGTTCTCTATGCAGTTTTCTTCACTATTTGCTCCAGCACACACTAGGCCTCCCACAAAAGTTACCGAGTGAAAACTCCTGGCTGCGGAGGGGCCCCACCCCAACATAAACACCTTTTCGGAAAATGCTGCTACAGGCCTTGGGTTACTGGGCTGCGGTACCTTTCAGAACCCCCATGGCGCTCTCCCATCCTGCCTGGCTGGCCTGGTCCAAATGGGTCATTTAACCACGGTCAAATTAAAATCTTGGTTGCTCTGGCAGTGCGAGAAGAGACCTCTCTGAACAGCAGGAGCTGAAGGAGACAGTTGTTTAGTTTTAGAACTGGCACTGTTAGGGCCCCAAAGATCCCGCCTCTTTCCACGGGGCGAGCCTATCAGCGTTCCTTTGGCGATGAGCGGCAGCTCCTTAGGAGCCAATGAACTCAGCTCGCTGGAAGAAACTGCCCACCCCTTGTGTCGTCAGTTGGTCTCCAGTAAGATAGAACCAGCACCTGCGCTTCCTCGTAGCAGGCTTGTTGGCGGGTGTTTGCGTTAAAGTTAACTGAGGCCGGACCTTAAAGGGGAGGGAGCAGAGGGGGCCAGGGCCCTTTAAAACCAGGCGCCTGGTGCCTGCCCCTTTAAGGCGTCCGGACGACTGAATCTGAGCTCCAGATTATCCCGAGTTTCCGTCGCAGGCTGCGAGGAAAGGCTCCTTGGCTGGGTCCGGGTGCGTGGCGGCGGCGGCTTCATCCCCGCTCGTCCTCCCCGGGCCCGGAGACACCCCCGCCCCAGTCATGCTGAGCAGAGTATGGAAGCAGCTGACTACGAAGTGCTATCCGTGCGAGAGCAGCTATTCCACGAGAGGGTTCGCGAGTGCATTGTGAGTACGGGACCCGGGCAGGAAGGGTAGGACCAAGAGGGGGAGAAGCACGGGTGTCGCGGGAGAGGGAGAAGTTCGGGTTGGAGTGCGACCACCTAGGCTCAGAGCCAGGTCCAGGGGCGAGCGACCAAGGGCCCCGGCCTGACAGAAGGAAGGACCGGTGCTCCGGCTGGTGAACCCCCAGATCGGATCAGTAGGGTAGCTGCGCGGTAAACAAAGCCGCGGGTCGGTTTCCGTTCCTCCTCTCTACACGCCCCTCCCCCCGCCCGCCCTCCTGCCTCCCCCCACCCCTGCTGGGGTTCAGGGCGTGGGCCTGCGAGGCTAGTGAGTTTTATCTTCGTAGTCGGATAGTCTGAGAGGGATGGCTTTAATTGAGGGAGGGCTTGTTTGCATTACCCGCAAACTCCACTGATGTTTCACGAAAAGGGGGACGTCCAAACGCTGAACTAGATTCCAAGAAAAACTTGGGAGGTGTAGGGGTGGCATGTCAGAGGAACGGGGGACTTTGATGAGTCTCCCACTTCGGAAGAAAGGACTCTTGCTGGGAGGGATTCGGTGTAGAGATGGAGAACAATTAAGTTTTCCCCTTCTTTTCCTTCTCGTTGGTGTTTGTTAGAAACCCCCACAAGCGTAGGTTCCTAGCTCCCCGGCCACGCCGGGATTTCCCCTGTGAATGTCCCTCTCCCTCCCCAGTGCTCCAGAGAGCCGCAGGCTGCGTTCCCTACTCGCTCACTGCCACCTAGAGCAACAGCTGAACCTGCCACACTGTGATGGACGCCTCCCTCCTCGGCCCCAGGGGAGACCGGTGGCACTTAGGGAGCTGCATCTTCCTCAGGCCTGCTTTCAATTCTCATCCCGCCTCTATCTCCTTCCTCAGACTTGCCGAGAGTAGCCTTCACCCCCAGATACTAAATAGAAAGCAAAAAGGGAAGGTCTGGAAGAACAGAAGCCTTAATGAGAAGGGAGACCCACTGATGGGGTCATCCTTTATTTTTCACAATCTGCCCTGGGCAGCCTCAGACTGGAGGAGAGGTAAAGTGAGCCACGACATAACTAGGTCTGCTCTTATCTGTGAGGACTGAAAAATAGGGAATGTATCAGTCCACGTGTGGAACTCCAGATCAGCTTTCCTTGGGTGATCCTTAGTGGATAGTCTCACGTGGTGAGGTTGGGCATATTGTGGAGACACGCCAGGCCTTGAAACAGTGTAGGGATACAGGCCCACATTCCTAGAGAATGGGGAGGGATGAGACCTTGGACAGAGAAGCAGCCTGCTAAATATCTCCCCCACTCTTTAGTACTGTTAGCTGAGGACATCAGTGCTGGCCAAGGGCAGCCTGAAGGCTTCTCGTGCCTCCCCCACCTGGCTCCCATGCACTGCTCTAGAGAATGACCTAGCTTCTGCTGGAACTGCGTGGAACTCCAGCCTGACCTTTTGAGCCCTCCCACCTTCCTGGCTGTTACGCAAGCCCAAGGGCAGAGAGAGCACTAGGCAGTAGAAAGCTTTAGTACAATCTGAGTAACTCATTCTACTCAGCTTCCCTAATATTAAAAGCTAAAGTTTTGTTCTAGATCCATTGTTCTTGGGTCTCTTTGACTTCTTCCTTCCTTGTATAGATCACTGTATGCAGATTCCCTGTAGGGTCAGCTCCTCTTGGGAACTGGAGGACCCACAAGACTGATCCTGCTTTCTTTGCTTACTTTAAATGCAATTAACATCTCATGGTGCCTGGTTGGCTCAGTGGGAAGAATGTGTAGCTCTTTTTGTTTTTAAGTTTATTTATTTATTTTGCGAGAGACAGAGACAGTGCAAGTGGGGGAGGGGCAGAGAGAGAGGGGGGGGGAGAGAGAGAGAGAGAGAGAGAGAGAGAGAGAATCCCAAGCAGGCTTCTCACTGCCAGCGCATAGCCCCATGTGGGGCTTGAACCCACAAGGCCATGAGCTCATGACCTGAGCCAAAAGCAAGATTCAGAGGCTTAATTGGCTGAGCCATCCAGATGCCCCAGAAGAGTGTAACTCTTAGTCTCGGAGTTATGAGTTCAAGCCCCACATTGGGTGTAGAGATTACTTAAATAAATTAATTTTTTAAAATGCAATAACATCTCTTCTCAAGACTCTAGCACTGATTGCAGAGCCAAGCTGACCAGTGGCTCCTTCCCCGGACAGCAGCAGATTACTTGGGGTACGGTAGGGATGCATGCATGTGCAGAGTTACCTGGCCAAGTCCTGCCATAACTGGTGATTGGAGGGCCAGTTGCCCAAGGGCACTGAGAGGCCTGGCTCCGGAGCTGGAAGTCACTTGAAGTAGGGACCAGGAATTAACAGCCTTTAAAGGGGCTGATGTGAGCCCTGGGTGTTGTATGTAAGCAATGAGCCACAGGAATCTACCCCAAAAACCAAGAGCACACTTTACACACTGTATTTTAGCCAATTTGACAATAAATTATATTATAAATAAATAAATACATACATACATACATAGGAAAAAAATAAAATGATTATAAAAGAAAAAATAAGTAAAAAATCAAAATCAAAAAAACAAAGGTGGGGGGGGATGTGGTTCTAGAAATGTAAATTTTAGATGTTGGGCCTCAACTAAGGTCTATTCTGAGGGACAGGGGATTAAATGAGGCTCTAGTTTAGCCCAGAGCAGATCTGATCTTTCAGGGCCCCTGAATAAACACAGAGTAGAAATTCTGAAGTAGTCTAGGAACATGATTCCTACTTATTCTCTCCCGGAGCTTGGGCCAAAGTGGCAGCAGGGGAAGGGGAAGAGGGAGGAAGAGTGAAGGATCAGGACAATGCAGGCATCCCCTTCTTCCCTGAAACCTGCTATTCTTTCCAGTAATGTACTAGGAGTAAATTCCCTCTGGTTCTGTGGCCCATTTCAGGCATGTGTGTATGTGGATCTCTAGGAGTTTTCTCTGCCCATTTACCAACCAGGGTTCAGCTGAAGCTATTTTCTCCCAGACAAACCTTCATAGGGCTGGACGTAGTACTGTCCCCCCGTCCCCTTTCTGGTGCTTCTTAGAGGCCCCTGGGGCCCTGACCAGAAGAAAGTACTGGGGAGAAAAATGGAACCTCGGGAAGTATGGTGCCTTGTTTTGGGAAAGTGACCCCATAGAATTAACAGGCCGCAGGGGCTGTGGAATATGCTGGGGATTAGAGTTTCTCATCCCAGCTCACACTCTGCCACAGATCTCAACACTTCTGTTTGCGACACTCTACATCCTCTGCCACATCGCCCTGACCCACTTCAAGAAGCCTGCTGAGTTCACCACAGGTACGTGACTTTCCTCCCTCCTGCCTGTCCTCTGCCAGGGATCCTGTTGCCATGGGGCCAGCCTCAGGGGAATGGGCCTATGGTGCCTGCTGGGAAAGGAGAGTCAACTGTTTCGGAGCCTTTGCCTGTTCTGCTTCCCTTCCACAGGCAGGGGCAAGGTGGTATAGTGGAAAGTCTAGACAGAAGGGTCTGCAACTGATAAAGCCACTGGGCAAGTCATGTAACTTTTCTGACATTCAGTTCCATCCCCTACAAAATAGGCCTAATAGTCTCTAACCAGTTCATTGACATTGTGTGGACCAAATGAGATGGTTAATATGAAAGCCCTCTGTGAACCTAAAATGGATATTATGGCGAGTGTTACCATGGGTACAAGCTGTTCTCTCCACTAGTGCATCCACACCCAGTAACAGAGACCTGCTGACCACTGGGACCCCAGGACCTGGTGAAGGTGGACTTTCTCTTTATAGAGAGCCTAAGTGTGCTCAGATTGGAGCTTTCCTTCCTGTAGGCATTGTGCGATTCGGGTGACACACTTGCCCCAGTTCCCTCCACCTGCCTGTCCGGATCATCCTGTCCCGGCCCTAGCCTTTCCTTCCCTCCAGAAGGCTTCATGAGCCCCCACCCTAGAAAACAGTTACTCCTCAGTGTAATGCTCCTGAGGGCTTTCTCTGTGACTCTCCCCTCCCCCTCCCCTGTTTTCCCTTTGCTTAATCCAGCCACTGATGTAACCAGCCTTACAGACCAGTTGTTTCTTACGTGTTCAGCTTGCAAAGAGGAACCTGCAATGAGAGATTGTGGGGAGGGAGGGAAGTGAGAGAATTTCTGGCCTGTACTCTCTCTGCCTGGGACCACAGATCTTAAAGCTGCCACCTTGGCCAGAGAATAGGTTGTGGGTTCATAGTGTGGACTCTCCCAGAGCCTCCTGTCCAGCTCTGCCTCCAGATAGGGAGGGGGTGGCAGGGCCCACTGCAGCACAGATGGTTCCCAGAGCTGCCCACTGATGTCCTACCTCTTCCCCTTGCCCCCCCCCCCCCTCTCTCGTAGTGGATGATGAAGATGCCACAGTCAACAAGATTGCGTAAGTGTTGCTGCCTCAGCACCTGGCACCAGGAACCTTTAGAAGCTGGGATCTAGTGAGACTCCTGGAGCCAGGGGGGGAGTGAGGTGTTGTACAATGAAGAGAGGGCTTCTGCTGCCACTCCATTTCTGGCTTCTTCCGGCTTCACTCCACCCTGGAGACGCTTGGAAAAGCTGTTGTTCCTGTCTTCCTGGTTAGGCCAGGAGTTTCTGGGAGCCTCTTGGCCAGGGACTGTGATCTGGGGCCTGAGTCACCGGAAGTGGTTCCAGCTTGGCTTCACCTCCCAGTGACCATCAGGGAGGCAGTACTGCAGGGATGTAAACCAATGGAAATAGAGCAGGGGATGTGGAAGGTGGAACCGTCAAGGGCAGGGCATGCTTGGTTCTGAGAGGATAACCCTTGCTCCAGGCTGTTATTATTATTCACCAGCACATATAGGGAAAATAGAGAGATGACCCCTCCAGGTCAACAGTTTAGAGGAAGGCAACCTTCCCCTCTTGGTGGACCAACTAGATAAAAAAGTGTCTCTTCTTTTCAGCTGAGGCAGTCCTGGACACAGGCCTTGGCTATCAAGCTGGGTTTCAGCTCCTCCTTATTTTCCTTTGCCTAGTGCCTTCATGCAGGGCATAGCCATATGGGGTGACCCTGCTCTTATTTGGGCTGGAGAAGGCAAGCTCAGAAATCCACATCTCTGAGCAGAGAAGAGAAGAGAAGACAAGCCCCTTAGCTTGGCATACCTGCCATACCCAGCAGGCGTGTGTAGGAGGACCACATTCCTGGGGACAGTCTGGGCAAGTGTCGTGGCAGATGGCATGAATGCCTAAGGTGTTCCCATTCTTTGTGCCAGGGCTTCCTTGGAGGGGGTGTTCAGGGGGGCAGTGGTAGTGCCCTAGCTGGATGGCTCCTTCCCTCAGTCTGTCACTGCTACATGTAGTTCACAGGTGCCCATGGGGACAAGTAGGGCTTCCTGGGCCAAAGGGAGTAAGTGCCCAAGCTAAGCAAGGGCACCACCCATTCTCTGCCCAGGCTCGAGCTCTGCACCTTTACCCTGGCGGTCGCCCTGGGTGCTGTCCTGCTCCTGCCCTTCTCCATTATCAGCAATGAGGTGCTGCTCTCACTGCCTCGCAACTACTATATCCAGTGGCTCAACGGCTCCCTCATCCATGGTACGTTGCTCCTGGTTGCAACTTGGGGTGGGGATAGGAAACAGGTATGTTCAGACAGACACAGACAGCCTAGGCCAATTAGTCGTATATCACCCCACCCTCGCCCCCTCCTCTGCCACATGATCTGTCCCCAATGGGTCATTCCCATTCCCCCACTGACCACCTCTGTTTTTCCTTTTTTGCTCTAGGCCTCTGGAACCTCGTTTTTCTCTTCTCTAACCTGTCCCTCATCTTCCTCATGCCCTTTGCATACTTCTTCACTGAGTCTGAGGGCTTTGCTGGCTCCAGAAAGGTGAGTGGGGTTATACCCAGGCAGGAAACAGAATTCCACTCAGATGGTTCAACTGAAGAGATTTTAACAAAGACTATTGGCAGAGGTTTAGTCAGAGTTAAGGGGACCAACAAGGAGTTTGAAGTGCTACTGGCAGCAGGAAGTCATTACCACCTCTAGGCCTATGGGAGCAAAGGGAAATAGTTTCTGGAACCCACTGATACTTGAAGCTGGAAGGTGCTTCACAGCCACTGCCAAAACCATAAAGCCAAAGGTAGGAGGAAACTGAAGAAATACCCTGATCCCTCTCTTCCTATTTTCCACTCTCCTGCCTGTTCTTCCCAGAGGGCAAAGAGCTTACGTGATGCAGCCCTCAGGGGTCAGCCTCCCAGGGCAAGGCAGGATAGAGAAGGTACCTGAGGAGGGGGTTCCAGATGAAGCCTATCCTGTATAATGAATGTCCCTAGATGTTCCCTGTCTCCTGAACCCAGTCCTCTCTGGTTTCCCCAGCCAGGCTGCCATCCCCAGTGTCTCCTACCTTCCCCTGATGTTGAACCTGACCCTCATCTGTTGTCTCCTCCTATAGGGTGTCCTGGGCCGGGTCTATGAGACGGTGGTGATGTTGATGCTCCTCACCCTCCTGGTGCTGGGCATGGTGTGGGTGGCCTCGGCTATTGTGGACAACAACAAGGCCAGCAGGGAGTCACTCTATGGTGAGAGAGCCAGCTTCCTTCCCACCCTCCAGGCTGCGTGACTCTGCAGTGGCTGATGTTCCTCTGCCTGGAACAACTGTATCCCTGTAAGGTGGAGAAGGTTGGGACCATGTTTCTAAGACTGAAGTTTCAAACAGATGGACTTCAGGCCAAGTCCAATTTGCAGGAATGATCCATTGGACCCATGCAATGATTAAAAATATAATCATTTTTTTACAATCATTGTGTCAGTTGCTGAAATGTAAAAGTTGGGAGATTTCACATTAAATATCTAGATTTATGGCTTTTTCTGACAAGGTTGAGGATCCAGCCACACTGGACCCAGGGACTGGGTGGGCCTAATAGCAGTTGTGTTCTTTAGATATGGCTTAAGACCTCCAGTTTGGTCCTATGACTTAGGACCCCGCTGCTTCCTGTTCTGCTGGCACTAGGCCAGCTTTGCTCATTTGTATTACTTGCCTAACCCCCATAGGCTTGTATGTGGTGTCCTTGCTAGTCTCTGAAGCTTGCTAGCTAGCCCTCAGGAAGCTGGAGGAGAGACGAGCTGACTTACTTCTTTTTTACCCTTAGACTTCTGGGAGTACTACCTCCCCTACCTCTACTCCTGCATCTCCTTTCTTGGGGTCCTGCTGCTCCTGGGTGAGTGTTTGGGGTCTTGGAGAGCATGGGTAAAGTCCATGGATCAGAGTAACCAGGATGGAAAGAGAGGGAATGGAAGGGTGGGTAGGGAAAGTGGTTGAGAGAAAGGTCTGGCAGGTAACTGGCTCCTGTCCCCACAGTGTGTACTCCACTAGGTCTCGCCCGCATGTTCTCAGTCACTGGGAAGCTACTGGTCAAGCCTCGGGTATGTAGTACTCTTTGCCCTTTGATTCCTGAAAAGCTGGGGCCAAACAGTGAGGCAGGCCTACAGTTGTGTGGTGCATGCCTTGCAGAAGGTCCCAGCCTTTGCTGCCTCTTGTGCCTTTCACTTCCATCATCTGGAGCTGGTCACCAGACATGCAAGGCAGAACACAGGCAGTTGGGAGGGACTAGATAAAGCCACTGGCCGCAGGGTGATGAATGAGGGTTAGGGGAAGGAATAAGACTATGGATCCTGGGATGAGCGGGGGTCTCCTGGGCCTTTGGGACCAGGGAACCTCTGACAGTTTCCCCTTTCCCCTCCCCTCAGCTGCTGGAAGACCTGGAGGAGCAGCTGTACTGTTCAGCCTTTGAGGAGGCAGCTTTAACCCGCAGGATTTGCAGTGAGTCATGGTTCTCCCCAGATGGGATGGTGGGCATGGCTTGGGCAGGGCCCTCAGGACTGGGGGGCAGCACCATCTTCTCTGCCCTCAGATCCCACCTCCTGCTGGCTGCATTTGGATATGGAGCTGCTGCACAGACAGGTCCTGGCTCTGCAGACACAGAGGGTCCTGCTGGGTATGTAGGTTGGTAGGGATTGATAACTATGTGTCCCCTAGGAAGGTAGCCCTTCATTCTAGGCCCTTGCTAACAGCTTTCCATCCCTGTACAGAGAAGCGGCGGAAGGCTTCAGCCTGGCAGCGGAACCTGGGCTACCCCCTGGCCATGCTGTGCTTACTGGTACTGACGGTAGGTATTCCATTCCTGGTGGAGGTGAGGAATAGTAGGCTCTTGAGTACTTTAGGTCATCTCAGGGAAGGGGGAGGAGATTCAGGGACCTGGTTATCTTCAATAATAGTAATTGCCTCTCACTGATTGCTACTTTGTGCCCTGCCCTGTACCGAGCACATCAATCCCCATTTTGTAGATTAAGAAACAGAAGCAAAGGGGTTTGCCTAAGGTCATACATGGCCACTGAGTAGTAGTCACATGGGTTTTCTCTGGGATGAAAATAGGGGTTGAAATCTAGTCCATCCCCTCACTTACCATGTTCTGGACTTGGAAATAAGTCTTATCAGTCTGGAGGAAGAGGTACATTTTTCTCTTTGACCAGAAAGGGTGTGTCTTATAATACCCTCAAAGGTGCTCTGTTGCTAGCAACAGCCTTGAACAGTCCTACACAGCTAATGGGAAACTGAAAATGTTGGGCCAGAGTATCTGCTCTTAACATTCAGCTCTGAATACAGCTGTGGGCTGAGGCAGGAATGGAAGTCCATGACCTTGCTTCACACAGGGCCTCTCTGTGCTCATTGTGGCCATCCACATCCTGGAGCTGCTCATCGATGAGGCTGCCATGCCCCGAGGCATGCAGGTACTGGGCCACCCTCCCACCATCTTTTGGGGAGAGCCTAAGAAAAGCTAGGGGTGAGAGACAGAAGCTGAGGCCAGAGTGAAGGCTGGGTGCTGGGTGGTGCTCCTGGTAGGGAATACTCTATAGTGACACCACTCCGTCTCTCAGGATGCCTCCCTGGGCCAGGTCTCCTTCTCCAAGCTGGGCTCCTTTGGTGCCGTCATTCAGGTTGTACTCATTTTGTATCCTTCTGGAAGCCCACCATTGCCTCTGTTCACTGGACTTGTCTCCTGGGACTGTGGTGGGAAGGTGTGGTGGGAATGTTGGGGAAGGGGGCAAGTCTTCACCAACCTGGGGTTCAGAAAGAAGATTTACTTGAAAGGAGGGTTAGGGGAGAGGTCCATTTCCTTTGAGATGACGCTAATCCTTGGGAGCTGGCCAGTTCTTCCTTAACTCAGTGGCAGTTACCTGATGATATCCTCAGTTGTGGGATTCTACAGCTCTCCACTCTTCCGGGGCCTGCGGCCCAGATGGCACGACACAGCCATGACGCAGGTAGCTGGGGGCAGGGTATAGTGGAAGCCTCCCTGGAGGCATGCATGGGTGCTAGGTGCTAGCAGCTCTGCTACCCTCACCTCCCCTTTTCCTTACTCCCACCCAGATAATTGGGAACTGTGTCTGTCTCCTGGTCCTAAGCTCAGCACTTCCTGTCTTTTCTCGAACCCTGGGTAAGTAGCAAAAGGAGGTAAAGGAATTAATTGGCTTTTTCTGTGTACCTACTCATGCTAAGCTTATACTTTCTATACATGCTGTCTCTAATTCCCACAACAAACCTTCAAGGAGGTATTACCCCCATTATACAGATGGAGAAATTGAGGCCCTGTAAAACGCCTCTGTTGAGCTTCAGAGTAGTGTTGCTTCAAAGCTCATACTTCTCCCATTAGCTACATCCCATAGTCTCTCCCTTTTACTTCCATTTTTTGGTGGAGAAGCACCACTTTTCCCCAAATCTTCCTTTGGGCTGGATCCACTAATAAACATTCACATTTTATAAAGACAAGAAACAGAGAAGCTAATTGACTTAGCGAATCAGACAACTAGTTTGAAGCAAGGCCAAGTCACGCTAGAACCCTTGTCTCTTTATTATTATTATTATTATTATTATTATTAATGTTTATTTCTGAGAGAGAGACAGTGAGACTGAGCATGAGCAGGGAGGGGCAGAGAGAAGGAGGCTCCAGGCTCTAGGCTCTGAGCTGTCAGCACAGAACCCGACGTGGGGCTCAAACACACGAACTGCAAGATCATGACCTGAGCTGAAGTCAGATGCTTAATCGACTGAGCCACCCAGGCGCCCCAAGAACCCTTGTTTCTTAAACCCCAGTCCAGTGCTTTTCCCCACACACTGGGGCATCAGATAATACACTCAATCCTTCTCCCATCTTTAGAGCTATGATCTAGAATTACCTGGTAAAAAGTGTTCAAAAGTATAATAGTTCCCCCCAGGGTAGTATGGGAGTTGCATAGGTCATCCCCCCATCCATCATACCATCATCCATGTCTCCTAAGTGATTTAGTATTTACATCAGTTCTGTTTGGTGCTTCAGTTCGTGTTGTCTCCATTACACCATTTGTACTACTAATGCCATGGGGATTTAGTAGGACACTAGACTTGTGGCCCACTAGTTAATTCCTTACGTGGGTTGGATGCAGGTAAGAATATGTTTTTAGGTAGGAGAGGGTCCCAGTATTTGGACTTATGATGACACTATTATGATGGTTATGGCTCAGTAAGTGTTTGAATAGTGCCTGGCATATATATAGTGCCTTATGCGTGTTGTCCCATTTAATTCTCACAATCCCGTTATTTTCTATACTTGATAGTTAAGGACACCGAGGCACAGAAATTTAAAGAATTTGATCCTGATCACACAATTAGCTAGGGATGGAGTTTGGATATGAACCAAAACAGCTCTGAGCCTCCACACTGCTCTGTCCCCCAAAAAAGCACTGAGTGACCAGCTTTTAGGTTCCTGGCCCAGGAACAAGTAGCAGGCCCAGGGAGCTCCTAGGGACACGTGGAGCCAGAGGGGGGCCCCATTGGAGGAGAAGGTGCCAAACTCTGGAAGGGAGGTTGGAGCAAGCCTAGCTGCTGACATTTTCTTCAACATCCATGAACTCCCTCTGAGACAAGTTGAGAGTGGGAGTCATTAAGGCATAGGGGAGTCCAACCTACGAATTGCAGTGTTGAGATGTGGCCACCAGGAGGCAGCAGAAAGCTGGGCTCTGAGCCAGGGAGGAGCTGGGGAGCCCACTCCCATCCTGGCCTTTGTACTTCAGGGCTCACTCGCTTTGACCTGCTGGGTGACTTTGGACGCTTCAACTGGCTGGGCAATTTCTACATTGTGTTCCTCTACAATGCAGCCTTCGCGGGCCTCACCACTCTCTGTCTGGTGAAGACCTTTACCGCAGCTGTGCGGGCAGAGCTGATCCGGGCCTTTGGTGAGAGGGAGTGTGGGGGCAGGCTAGTGGGGTGGTTGTGAGGTGGGGCCCTCTGGAACCATGATCACTCATCCAGGAGAGATGGCATGCTCTCTGCTTTGTTTGTAACGTGCCTCAGACACCCATTCTGTGGCTCGGTTTCCTTACCCCCAAGACTGGACCTATGTCCCGCTTTTGACCACCCACCCACCCTCCCTCTTCTCCAGGGCTGGACAGATTGCCTTTGCCTGTCTCCGGTTTCCCCCGGGCATCTAGGAAGACCCAGCACCAGTGACGTCCAGCTGGGGGTGGGAGGGAGAAAACTGGACACTGCCATCTGCTGCCCAGGCCTGGAGGGGTGCCCAGGAGTGGGTGGACCTCAGGACCTGGAATCTGAGAGGGTGGGTGGTAGAGGGGAGCTGAGCTGTCTGCACTGTTGCATAATCTGAGCCAGAGTTTGGGACCAGGCCCCCCTGCTTTTCCAGATTTAACTGTGGGCCTCAGCATGGAATGGGGCTGGGTGACTGGGTCTGGCTCCTGGTCCCAAATCTGTTTACACATCAATCTGCCTCACTGCTGTTCAGGGCCATGCCCGTAGCCATGTTTACATGATTTGATGTGCAATAGGGTAGGGTGGGTTCAGGGGAGGGACTGAGTTGGGGGCAGACTTGGGAGGCAGATTGTCTCCTTTGCCTCTGGCCCAGCAGAGCCTAAGCACTGTGCTATCCTGGAGGGGCTTTGGACCATCAGAGAGAGGAGGGCATAGGGAAGAAGAGACCACAACCATCAGCAATAAAGTTGATTCCAGGGTTTGCTTTGGTTTTTCAAATGGCCTGTCTCTGTCTCTGTCTCTGTGTCTGTTGAACAGTCTTATTCCCACCAGTTCTGAATCTACCAACTGAGAAAAACAGATATCCCGCCCACCATCCTTTCTCTTGCCCCCTCTACATTCTTAGTATCTTTTAGGGACTTGGGTCTAGTGTTAGGCCATACAATTAAGCAGTGGGAAGCTCCTCCTCCCTTAGCCTTGCTTAAAGCTGACTGGTCCCTTGACTCTTCCTTGTTTTCGTGGTTTGTTTCTGGGCCTTGGTTATTGGGGGGTAAGTGAGCATGAGTGTAGAAATAGGATAATTTCCCCCTATATGCACATGTCCTCAGCCCTGTCCTCCCTGACTTGACTTGGATGTAAAGTAAAAGAAGTGGCTGACTAACCAGGGTTTGTAGTTCTCAGGAAATAATGTAACTCCATCTTTCCGGAGGTTATCAGTGCCTAGAATACGATGCAAGGCCCCTGGTATGTTGGGGGGTAGGGACAAAGTTTCTGCTCAGGATGATACAGATTGTGCATTGTACAACTTCCAGGGGCACCATTCACCTCATAGTCTTTATGTGACTACAGCCATTTTCTTGCAAGTGGCAGTCAGGTGTCTTGAGGAAGGAACACTTTTTTCGAATGTACAGAGTTGCACTGAGTGCTCATCTTGGAGCTGAGGGAGGGGGGAGTATAGAACACACACGAAAAGTGTAGATTCCACGAAAATTTGCTGAGCGCCCTACTCTAAGCCAGGTACTTAGCCACGGGGATTCATGGTAAACAGTTTTGTACTTAAGAACTGCTTTGTCTAGTAAGGGTGACATCATTCTAATACATACCACAAAGGTTGATAGTTAATCACTGGTTCTCAGGGAAACAGGTGGGCAGTGTCAGGACATCAGGGAAGGCTTCTTAGAGACAGTGATTTCTAAACAATAATAGATTGGTGGGTGAAGTGTTGCAGGCTCAAAGCCTCTGAGATGAACCTAGATGGCTGGAAGCAGAGCCCGAGGGGGTCCAGAGAGGGAGAAAGCTATAGAGAGATGCCTAGATGGAAGGTGAAGGGAAGCATCCATTAGCCTGTTAGAGACTGTAACTGTACTCACTTTACCTTCCAGCAGCTTCCACCTGACAACGTTACGCATTAGAAGAGAAGCAGCCTTTGGGTGTTTGACAGGGTGGAAGTTTGAAGTCCAGAGCTAGATAATAACTACAAAACTCTGTCCCTGATTCTGGGGGAAGCTCTCAGAAAAAAGCTGCAGAGTTACCAGAGAAAATGGTCCGCTGGTACCCTCCCCTTCCAGTCCTAGTTACTGCTGAGGAGAGATGAAAAGTGGGGGACGTTTGGGGAGGACCAGTGAGAAGAAAGGCTCTGGTTGTATACCCAAAGGGCTTGGCTGGCCTTGGGTAGAAACTGGAACCCATACTTCCTGGATGATAGCAGAGGACAATGGCCTGCCAGGATAGGCTTTGGGACAGTAAAGATCCAATTCAAGTATCAGAGGAGGGTGGTTTGGTGCCAAGCTTAGGTTTGGGAGTAGAAGGATGCTTATTCAGGCAGCTACGGACTGAAAAGCTGCTAGGAATTCTTAGACAGGTGCCTGCCCAGTTTCCAGGATGGGACACACTTCAATGGACCAGCGGTGACCGGCTACAGCCCCCGCCCCGGTGGGAGGGGGAGGGACGGTCCTGGGAGAAGGGCGGGGGGCGGGGCCAGGGGCCACTTAAGGCGGGGCCGGGGAGTTCTGGCAGCGCAGGAGCCGGGCAGCAGAGCCAGGCTGGGCTGGCACTCACCCACGACCCCCCTTCCCTGCTATGATGGCCCATCAGTAGCAGGTTCCAGACCCCCCGGGGGCATGTGGGCAGAGCCAGCGGCAGCCAGGTGCGCAGAGCCACAAGAGCTCTAGGGCACTCTGGGGGCAGCTCTGCCTGCTGGGCTCTCTGGTGCCTAGGGAAATGCCCAACTGACGGGCGAGCTAGTGAGGACAAGAACGTTCCCTGTGGCCCGAGTCCTCTGCATCCATGGCGCTGCCGGCCAGGCTGGTGCCCCTGTGCTGCTTGGCGCTTCTGGCGCTGCCTGCCCAGAGCTGCGGGCCGGGCCGGGGACCGGTTGGCCGGCGCCGCTACGTGCGCAAGCAGCTCGTGCCGTTGCTCTACAAGCAATTTGTGCCCAGCATGCCCGAGCGGACCCTAGGCGCCAGTGGGCCGGCAGAGGGGAGAGTGGCAAGGGGCTCCGAGCGCTTCCGGGACCTGGTGCCCAATTACAACCCGGACATCATCTTCAAGGATGAGGAGAACAGTGGTGCAGACCGCCTGATGACCGAGGTAAGGAGGACCTCTCCCCACCTGCGCCCAGGGCACTGCCAGTTCCTGCGGCAGCCCCGGAAGGGTGAGCTGGGTTTCATCTATAGGGACCTTAAAATCTCTTCCCACCATTCCACCCCCCGCCCAAGAAAAAAAAAAAACAACCCACCTTTGCTCACTGGACTAAGTAATCTGGAGGGATCCCAATAGGGAGAGGCTCGAGTGGGGAGGGGAGGAGGGACTAGTGAGAGTGAAGCTGGGAGAGACAGAGAGGGCGGGGAAAGGAGGATGGCGGCAGGCGAGACGGGAAATGGCTGAGGCGTGGACCGGGGGTCAGCTACCGAGCCAGGCAGGAAGGGCTGGGGTGAGCTGGGGGCCAGGAGCTGGCTAGGCAGCAGACAGAAAGCTCTACCCTTAGCCTGGCTCCTGACCTGATTGTGGAAAAGATCTGTGGGCTTTGAAGAGATTGAAGAGATTGAAGGAGAAAGGGGTGGCGAAGGGTTAGGTCACCAGGTCATCTACCTGAGAAAGGGCTGAGCAGGAATTGTCTTCAGCATGGGAGAGGCACCCTAGAACCAAGGCAAGGCTATTCTAGAGTCTAAACGACTGTCTTGGGTGAAAAGTAGTCCTCAATGGGAAGAAGGGACGGGCACACCTGAGAATCAAAGTGTTCCAGGCATCCCTCAAGCTCAGCTTAGCTCAGGGGTTTTCCTTGAAATTGAAGATTAAATTCAACTACCATGCAGTAAGCATCTGCTGCAGACTGCAATCTAACTGACCTAGGATGAGGTGAGCAATACCTTAGGGGTGAAAGACCACCTCTGGCCAGTGATCTTAAATGTCAGAACTGGAAGGAAACTTGGAAGCCACATTTTTCCACCTCCCCGCCTCAATTTTGCAGCTGAGAACTGGGCCCCAAGAGGAAAAGCGATTTAATCAAAGTCTTAAAAACTAATTAGTGGCATGGCTGGGACTAGAATTCAGGACTCCTGATTCTAAGTCCTATACACTTTCCATTACACCACCTAATTGTGTATGGAGTGGGGAGGTGGGGGGAGAGGGAGGGGTACGGATTTCCTCCGATTAATTGCCATAGTTTTCCAGGTTACTTTGTTAGGAAAACCTGTCCAGGGGAGAAAGAATTCCTTCTACTTCTACTCAGAGATTGGGAAGGGGACACTCCTTCCCTCCTTGGTCATGGAATATTGTGACCTGTTCCTCTGGCTGCCACCTGCAGCAGAGGGGCCAGAAAAAGGGACAGGCCCAGGAGGGGCTCTGACGGGCCTGGGAACCCCTCAGTCCTGCTTATCTCCCACACCCTGGCTGCAAAAGGCCTCCATTGAGTTGGCTCTGCACTGGGCTGCTGCCCCCGCAGGTCAAGGCCTCAGGGCCTCCTTAGGGGACAGAACGACAAAAAGTTGGAAGGAGTTACCACTTTTCCTGTCTTCCCCTCCCCTGCTCTCCAACCCTGCGGAGGTGTAGAAAACTCGGGAAGAAGGGAAGGGGGAAAGTGCCCCTCTGGCACTTAGGAGAAAACCAAGTCCGAGGTGAGAGGTCGGAGCGAGGAGAAGAAAAGGAAGCTGTCCTCTCCGAGCCTCCTCCCGCCGCGTCCGTGCTATGGTGCGTGCCAAGGTCTCCGGCTCCCAGACTAGAGCCGCCCAGATAACCGTGGTCTCACTCCCCCGGGTGCAGGCTTCCAGCCACTGATGCTTTCCCTCCACTCCGCTCCCACCCTGCAGGGGGCCCCCCAGTTCCGCGCAAGGGCAGCTCCTGCTAATCTCAGGTGCTACTCCCACGCCTTTCTGGGATGCATCTGGAACAGAGATGGAAAGACCGGGCTCTCCGGGCTGGCAGAGCCTGAGTTGGAATTGGGAGGGCTGGTCGCGCTGGGGGAGGGGGCCCGGCGGGCGGGAGCAGGGATGGGGGGCGCGGCTTTCTGCCCTTTCCTCTCCCTGAGCCGGGGCGGCTGAAAAGCGCCTTTGTGGATGGAGCTGCTGAGTCCGCTTCTCCCGGCGCGTCCCCGGCCTCGGCCCGGGATTCTCGCTCGGTTAAGTCATCCCGGAGAATGGCCATTGTACTTCGCGCAGCCCCCGCCACCCAAACCCTTTTTCCAGCAGCCTTGATCCCCCACGGCTCCGCTTGGGCACCTCTGTGGGGGGCACTCGCACCACCAAGGGGTTAATGCTAGGGGCCGAAAGGAGGAGGAGGAAGGAAGGAAGGAAGCGATGCCCGGTGCCAGGGAAGGCAACGAAACAAAAGATGAATCAGGCGGAGGGAGGGCAGCCGGGGCTTGGGGCGGGGGCCAGCCTCAAACAGGGGCTCCTCTCCGGGAGCCAGGCTGCTCAACCCCTCCCTGACCGAGCTTCCACCCGCCCTCTCAACTCTTGCCCTCTTCCAGGTTGAGCCGAGGTCCCATTACGAGTGAGGGGCGGGCGTCGAAAGTGGGGAAAGAGCTAGGTATAGGCACCCCCTATCAGTCTCCGAGGGCACCCCACAGTTCTCCCATAACGCTCTGGAAAGGGAGTGCTTATTGACGACTGCACCTATTCGGCTTCTCACTTCTCCGGGACACTCAAAACCTGGGAGGGAGTGGAGTCAGGCCAGGAAAACAAAGAATCGACCCTCCCGTCCAGGTCCCTTTTGCCCCTAAGGTGAGAGTGGTAGTGAGGAGACTGACTCCTTTATTCCCCGCCAGCGCTGTAAGGAGCGGGTGAACGCGCTGGCCATTGCCGTGATGAACATGTGGCCCGGAGTGCGCCTACGGGTGACCGAGGGCTGGGACGAAGATGGCCACCATGCTCAGGACTCACTCCACTACGAAGGTCGTGCCTTGGACATCACCACGTCCGACCGCGACCGCAATAAGTATGGGTTGCTGGCGCGGCTGGCAGTGGAAGCCGGCTTCGACTGGGTCTACTACGAGTCCCGCAACCACGTCCACGTGTCGGTCAAAGCCGGTACAGTAGGGGTGGGTGGTGAGGTCCACCCAAAGGGGGCTCCTGCCGGGAAACTGAGGCTGCATCTTTCCGGTGCGACCGTAGGGGAGACCAAGTGGGCGTTAGGGTTGTAAACCATCCTTCCATTTCTGCCCAGGTTGGGGCCAGATCCATGGGAAATTACATTCTGTCCCAAGACTGGTTGAGGTCTGCGGCTGGGCTCGACCCATATCTTTGAGAATCTGTACATCCTGGAACCGCTGGTCTTGATTCAGTCATCTCTGTGCATGTTCCCTGCAGATAACTCACTGGCGGTCAGGGCCGGCGGCTGCTTTCCGGGAAATGCCACCGTGCGCCTGCGAAGCGGAGAGCGGAAGGGCCTGCGGGAACTGCACCGCGGAGACTGGGTGCTGGCTGCAGACGCGGCAGGCCGGGTGGTGCCCACGCCTGTGCTGCTCTTCCTGGACCGGGACTTGCAGCGCCGGGCCTCTTTCGTGGCTGTGGAGACCGAGCGGCCCCCGCGCAAGCTGTTGCTCACGCCCTGGCACCTGGTGTTCGCCGCTCGGGGGCCAGCGCCCGCACCGGGCGACTTTGCGCCGGTGTTCGCGCGCCGGCTGCGGGCGGGGGACTCGGTGCTGGCGCCCGGCGGGGACGCGCTTCGGCCGGCACGCATAGCCCGCGTGGCGCGCGAGGAAGCAGTTGGCGTGTTCGCGCCGCTCACAGCACACGGGACGCTGCTGGTCAACGACGTCCTGGCCTCGTGCTACGCGGTTCTGGAGAGTCATCAGTGGGCGCACCGCGCTTTCGCTCCTTTGCGCCTGCTACACGCGCTGGGGGCGCTGCTTCCCGGCGGGGCCGTCCAGCCGACTGGCATGCACTGGTACTCTCGGTTCCTCTATCGCTTGGCGGAGGAGCTGCTGGGCTGAGCGCGGCGGACCCAGAAACCCAGAGGCGCCTGCTGAAACCGGGGCGTTCGGGCTGAGATCTGGGGATGTGGGCAGCAGAGGAGGCTGACTGCGGGGGGAGGAAGGGATAGGGGAAAAAATGGAGGCGAGACTGGACTGCTTGGTTTAGGGGCAACCTCCAGCTGAGAGGAGATCCCTGGTCCTAGGTAGACGGGGTTGATGGTGGGTACTCCCTGACGAGGACTATTTCACCTCTTCCCGAGTGCCTCGGCCCCACCCGATTATTTTATTTTATTTTCTATTTATAAATTGTAATATAATGATCTGCTTGCCCCGCCTGGCAAGGTGAGGGGCCAGGGCACGGCGTTAACACTGTCTGACACAGCCAGCCAATCTGACATCTGACATTTTCCTACAGGTGGGCTAATAAAGGGAAGGCTTGCAGGAGCTTATTGGAAAATATCTCTATTCAGAGAGTAATTCACCTCCAGAGTGGAGAAAGGGAACTAACTCCGAGGCAATACCTTCCTTCTGACTCCTCCTACCCCACCCCAGCAGGTCTTCCCGCCTGCTTCCTCCCCTCAGAGGTGGGGCCCAATTGATCAGCTCCGGAGACCAGGAGACCAGATGAGTCATACCCTTTTCTAGGCTGTTGGTGCCTTCTCTCACCATCCTTCTGCCCCGACGGTTCCATACAGAATGTTGGAGGGGACAGGGTTGTTGAAGGAGCAAGAGGGTCCAGGAACGTCCTTTCTCATTCATAGGGGTTCCAGCAAGGTCTCTGGCCATTGAGTTACTGATGCCCAGAGAATTCTGGTCCCTGATTGTTAGCCTGCAATCCTGGTCCCTTCCCAAAGGCCGTGAATCAACCTCATTCCCATTCTACCCTAGTGTCAGGGTCTGGGTGGGTCCCGTGTTTTATTCTGGGATGTCACTGGACCAACTGATGACCCTTGGGAATCCCTGGCTAAGTTATAACTGATAGTTCCCACACACTCTTGGTCAAGAGAAAGAATGGGCACAGAGGGCTGGAACTTACCTCTCCTGAAGGGCTGTGGGCAGAGAACAGCTTCAAGCCCTGGTGTGTGTGTTTGGGGGTACAAGGGGAGGCTCTCCAAGCAACAGCAAATAGGTATTACAACCTGAGTCCCCTTCTTTTTTAAGCTTATTTATTATTAGTAGTAGTAGTAATAATCTCTACACCCAAAGTTGGGCTGGAACTTGTGACCCTGAGATCGAGAGTCTCATGCTCTTCCGACGGAACCAGCCAGGACCCCCCCACCCCCAGTTCCCTTCTTGATCACCTGTCCTAGTTGTTTCTACTGGCTTCCTTCACCATCTCCTCTTCCTTCCCCTGTTTTCTCTCTCTCTCGGCTTTCTTCCCTGGCCTGGGTGTTCCTGGAAACTTCAGGTTCCAATGCAGCAGACAGGCAGGAATTCGGGTGCCCCTGAGTTGAGAATGGAAGCTCTGAGGAAGCTGGGCCTCAGTGGAAGGGTAATGTCTGGGGTCTGGGGGATGGAGGGGTTTGGTGGTACCACTGAGGAGCCAGCCCTTGCCTGTCTCAGCTGTGCACTCACAGTCCACAGGGTCCCTGCTTTACGCCGCCCCCTGGTGGCTTTCAGGATCAGTTCTCTTCCAGACCACAGGAAAGAGAATTATATACTGCAGGGATGGGTGGACTGATGTGCGCAGAGGAGCCTTATCTCAGGAGGTGAAAGATGGCGTGCAGGGCTTGGTAAGTTGCCAGGGTTGAGCCACAGGTGTCAAGGGCTGGTGAGGAGTCCACACGCCTCACCTTTTGAAAACTCTTCCAAGCCTGGCATTTTTGCATCCCTTGTGCCTGGTTTAGCTCTGTGGCTCCCAGTTGCTGAAGGTATAGTTGTAGCCAGATTCTGTGAAGATCCAAGTAGCCAGCTCATCTCCCTCACCTTGTGACACTTGAGTTCAATGTCTGGAGGTCAAAGCATACTTAGGGTTCCAGGTAGTGCTTGAGAAAGGCAACATTTGGAAGCAGAATATGTTTACTTTTAATGTCCTTCCACTCAGTATTTCCTTCAATCCGTACCAGGTACCCGTTGCCACCTTCCCCTCCCTTTTCCTGATCTCAGAAACATAATCCAAGCTGTGGATCTTTCCCCAGAGCATGGCCTCGAAGTCAGGCAGACCTGCAGATAATGATACCACCCCGAGAGGATTGTTGACAAGATGAGTGTATGTGCCAATGTGGAATAGGCACTCAGTCCATGTTTTCCATGATCTGCTCCATTTCTCACTGCCTTTGCCGCTTTCTATTCTCTACTTCTCTACTCACCACTCCACCAGAAGCAGGACTTATCCATGATTCCCAAATATTTTGGGGGCCCTGTTGCCCCTATAATGGTTTCATTTCATAACATTCTTTCAGAAGGTGCTGTGTAAAAGATTTGGGTGTGCTTTAAAACTAAAGTATAATTGGCTCGGTCGGTTAAGCGCCCAGCTTTGGCTCAGGTCATGATCTCTCAGTCTGTGAGTTGGAGCCTCACATCGGGCTCTGTGCTGACAGCTCAGAGCCTGGAGCCTGCTTTGGAGTCTGTGTCTCCCTCTCTCTCTCTGCCCCTCCCCTGCTCACACTCTGTCTGTCTCTGTCTCTCTCAAAAATAAATAAACATTTTTAAGAAATTAAAAAAACCTAAAGTATAATTAAAAGTAATCTTGTTTTGAGAAGTTACAGAGCATTTTGTAACCTTGGCAAGACCTCTCTGCGTACTGGGAAACCAGAGTTGAGAACCACTGTTTCAAGGTTCAGATGACCTTTATAAGCCCTCAAATCCGGACATTTCACACACCCCCCTTTCTTCAAACAGGAATTACTTAACATCTACAGTGTAGTGCTGTATTACGCATGAAAAACACACAAAATATTAAGAAACAGCTTCCTCCATGGAGGAGTACACTTAAAGGTATAAGTTGGTTAACTACCAAATCAACATTGTTACTTAATCAGGATGAATTGAATGGGTGGAAAATGTCATCAAAGTACAGGGAAGACCTTGTGAAGACAGCGAGGCCTGGATAGAACGTTAAAGCGTGTAGGTAGTAGAGACCAGAAAGGGCATTCCAGGCAGAAGTAACAACATGAGCAGCGACTTGGAATCTGGAAGGAAGATGTGCAAGCTGGCTACATGTAGTTCCAGTTGGGGAGTGGAACTACAGGTAGCAAATGTTTCTTGAGAACTTACCATGCATCAGGCCCTGTTCTAGCCCTCTACATGCATTCTCATTCCATCCTTAAGATAACCCTGTGGGGTTATATTACAGATGAGGACACCGAGGCAAAGAGAGGTTTAAGTCACTTGCTCAAGTTACCACAGCTGGTAAGTAGTAGAACGGGAGCAGGAATAACAAGAAATAAGGTTGCCTTGATGGATGGGGCCACCTCCTATAGGCCCTTAAGAAGTTTTTGACTCTCATTCCCTTCACTGAGTGACTAGGAAGTCCTAGCATTTTGACAGTTCTATTTTGCTCTCATTTTCATTGGCTCTTCTTTCTCCTGCCTGGATGGCTGGCTTCCTTAAACAAATTTTTTTAACGTTTATTTTTGCGAGAGAGAGAGAGCACGTGCACATGCGTGTGTATGCGTGTGTGTGTGTGTGTGTGTGCATGCACGTGTGAATGGAGGGGAAGTAGAAGAGAGGAAGACAGAGGATCCCAAGTGGGCTCCAACACTGAGGGCACTCTGGGCTTGAACTCATGAACCCAGAGAGATCGTGACCTGAGCGGAAGTTGGATGCTTAACCCACTGAGTGGCTGGCTGGCTTCCTTAACTAAAGTTACCTAGCCAGTAAACCAGTAAAGGATATTTATTTATTTATTTATTTATTTAAATATATATATATATATATATATAGGCACTCAGTCCATGTTTTCCATGATCTGCTCCATTTCTCACTGCCTTTGCTGCTTTCTATTCTCTGTCTACTTCAGAGAAGAATACTCACCACTTCACCAGAAGCAGGATTTATCCATGATTCCCATATATATATATATATATATATAAATTTTAAAGTATATGTTTAATTAGAGGAGAAGGGAGACTGAGCTTTGTTATAGACTGAATGTACACATCCCCCTCCAAATTCATATGCTCAAACTCTAATGCCTATGTGACTGTTTTTGGAGATGGGGCCTCTAAGGAAGTAACTGAGGTCAAATGAAGTCATAGGAGGAGGGTCCAGATCTGATGGGATTAGTGTCCTTATATGAAGAGACAGCGGAAAGTTACTATCTCTCTCTCTGCGTGCACCAGGGAAAGGCCCTGTAAAGACATAGTGAAAAGGCAGCCACCTGCAGGCCAGGAAGAGAGTTCTCACCAGAGACCAAATTGGCCAGAACCTTGATCTTGGACTTTTCCAGCCTCCAAAACAATGAGAAAATAAATGTTTGATGTCTAAGCCACCCAGTTTATGGTATTTTGTTATGGCAGCCCCGACAGACTAAATACAATCCTTCAGAAATGTTGGAAGTAAGAAGAGGCCAGTGCTAAGATGGGGTCTTAGTGAAAACAATGTACTCTGCTTGAAAAGCGAACATTTCTGACCTAGAGCTCTGACTGCTTTCGTGGTGTCCACCATATTGGAGGAAGCTTTCTTCTCTGTCTGGGAGACTGAAGCAGCTGTCTGTGGGAAGAAGGCTATGGCTGGTCAGGGTATTTCCCTGTGGGAATTGTGTGGCCAGTTAGCACATGCAGACTCTCTTCTCCCTGTTATTGTCTCTATATGTGATTGATTGATGTATACAAATGGACATCAGAGGGGGAATATCTTGTCAGGTTTTACTGAGTGCCCACTTTGGTGGGGGGGAGGACAGTGAGTCAGGCATGGCTCTTACAGTTCACCTGGCAAGACAGACACGGTGGTCAGAATGTTGTTGGTGAGTGCAGTGAGATAGATGAGGAGTGACTTTCAAGCTGAGACCTGAGGATGGGTAAGAGTTGTTCGAGCAGGGGGAACGGCATATACAAAGGTCTGGAGTTGGGGAGCAAGAGTAAACTGAACCCAAGGAGCATCAGTAAGTTCAGTTTAGAAGGGAAATGTGAACTATTTAAAGATTTTTCAATTTTGTCCTAAAGATGAAAAGCAGTTGTAGGATTTGAAGCAGATCGGGGGGGGGGGGGTGTCAAACTTCAATTTTAAACAAGAAATTGGAAATCAGATGGGCTTTTTAGGTCATCTTTATCCTTAAGTATGTTGGTCCTCCTCTGTGCATGTGAGTGTTGCTAGGTTTTTAAAACATTTTTAAAAAACGTTTATTCATTTTTGAGAGAGAAAGAGAGACAGAGTGCAAGCGGGGAAGGGGCAGAGAGAGAGGGAGACACAGAATCTGAAGCAGGCTGCAGGCTCCGCGCTGTCAGCACAGATCTGTCAGCACAGAGCCCGACGCGGGGCTTGAACCCATGATCCGCAAGATCATGACCTGAGCAGACACTTAACCGACTGAGCCACCCAGGAGCCCAAGTGTTGTTAGTTCTGATTGCAAGTGGTAAATGCCCCCATCCCCGTACAGAATGTGTTATGGGAGCAGATGGTGGGGGCCAGTGGAGGGATGCTGGAGCAGGGCAGGATAGGATAGGGACAGATCTGAAGGGGATACCTCCATCCCTGGCTTTGCTTCTCTCTGAAACCTAAACCCAAACTGTCTCTCAACTTGTCTCCTTGGGACCGCATAACCTAAGAACACAGTTATCTGACTCCAAACCACATGGTGTCCAAACAGAAGTCCTTGGAACTGGGGGCTCCTTTTCTGCTATTCTCTTTTACTTTCTAGCCATTCTTTCAGCAGAGTTTGGCTTAGCTTGGAGCTGATGGCCCTAAGCTGAGACAGAGCTGCCATCCTGAGAGCCAGGTCTGGGATGAACATTGCAGCTGCCCAGGGAACAGCTGGTTAAGCCCTCAGCAGCTGCAGCAGCTGGGATTCCACCCAACATTTGAGCTGGGATTAATCCCATTTCCTCCACACACATCCCTTCCCTGTTCTAGTCCCTGGCCAGTCTACAGTATCTCGTAGAATTTTTGAGACTAAATGTCATGCGCCTCTCCCTGAACTAAGTGAAAGCCAAAGTCATCCACCTTCCTCCTCTTGGGGGCAGGTGACCCAAAGCACTTCTGGACCATTGCAGGAATGAGAGCCTCCTTGCTCGCATTCCCTCAATCCCTTGATAAACTGGCTAGGATGGATTATTCTTTGAAATGTCTGATTTTCAATAACCATTAGAATTGGTGGGGTGAGGAGGTAGATTTCCTTTATCTTTGAAAGACTCTATACCAAGGCCTGGAAACTTGGTGGGAGTGTTACAGGAGGATCAAACATCATATGGGTATTTGTCACTTTTCAACCATGATTGCTTCTCCCTTAATGTGATTCTACAGTTGTGAACAACAGGGCTGTTTATTCCATTTGGTGCTTATGCACCAGCTGTGTGACCTTGAGGAAATCACTTTGTAAGAGATGCCAGAGGCTACAATGAGGTGCTTCCAAGAAGTTGGAAAGAAGGGGGTGCCCTGAGATTTGAACAAGGCAAATTAACACAGAAAGGAACAAGGCATTTTCTCCCAGACCTGGAGAGTTGACTCCCTCCTTCCCACAAATATTTATCAGGGCCCTGCAAGTACTAACAGGTATTTTACTATGCTGAGGATTTCTAATATTTTTCTAGGGAAACAGACAAGCATTTTAATAGATTAAATTAATTTAATTAGGTTTTAGCTTGGTGAAGCGGCCTGACCAAATTTGAATTTTAGAGAGATCACTCTACTTGCCAAGTGGAGAATGAACTAGAAAGGAGTTAGTGAGTCCAGGGAGGAGAGCAAAAGCAAAAAGGTTAGTGCGGTGGTGCAGACGAGAGATGATGTTGGTAAGGTAAAGAAGTGGCAATGGAGATGGAAAGAAAGGACAGTTCTAGGAAATACTTGTATTCGTGGGATTGATAGGACTTGGTGGTTGATTGAATGAAGTAGGGAGCAAAGAGTAAGTAGGAGGAGAAAAGGCTTTCTCTCAGTTTTCGCTGTGTGATATTAATGTGCCTAAAATGAAAGAGAAAGAGTAACTGATCAGCCAATATCAATCTATAATCCAAAATGGAATGTGGCAGATGGGCCACTCAGTCAACGAGAGTTGTTACTGTGTGCCCAGGAGGATCTTGGTGAGGGAGGTGCCATATGTAGTCACTGGTGGGGCAGGAATGGTTCTTCAGGCCTCCAGACAATTGGCTGAAATCCCTCATAGAGATGTAATTTTCTGCTCTTCGGGCGACAGTCTGGTACCTCAAAGGGAGTGCCCTAGATAGAGGACACAGGCATCCTGGGTGGTGGGAAGGGAGCGTGATGGGTCCGTTGGAATGGTAGGACCCAGATCAGGCACTCAGGACTTCTTGTAAGGCTTCTCTAGCATATGAGGATTTGGTGGTGTCCTGAGCAAGTCCAGTTCCCAAGTTGGCTAGACTGAGGGTTCTTCCCAGGATCTTCTTTCTCAGTGGTGTCCAAGGAGGGAGCCAGACCATCTGCCTTCCTCTAGGCATATCTCTCTGGCCAAACTGTCAATTCACTTTCAAATCAATAATGATAATTATTCTGATGGCTTCAATTCACTGAGTACCAGCTCTTTCTTTTCTTCTTTAACGTTTATTTAATTTTGAAAGAGAGAGAGAGAGAGAGAGAGAGAGAGCAAGAAAGGGGCAGAGAGCAAGGGGGACAGAGGATCTGAAGTGGGCTCCACCTTGACAGCAGAGAGCCCCATATGGGGCTCAAACTCACTAACTGTGAGATCATGACCTGAGCCGAAGTCAGACAACTCACTGAACCACCCAGGTGCCCCTCGTACCAGCTCTTTCTTAATAGAGTACCTGGGATATCACACACATTATTGCATTTATTTCTCACGACAGTCATGCAAAAATGAGTATTTGGTTCTAGAAGGACTTAAGCAAGTGACAGGGACCGCTGGAGACCTGGGTTTTGAGGCTATGCAGCCAGAAACATTGCCTCAAATCACAGAACCAAGCCAGTGCACCGTGGCACCTGCCACTAAACACTAGACACTGCAATTTGCAGACCAATGCTGACACCGACATGGATACAGGAAGTCACTGCTGACACCGCCGCCACGGGCCACCCTGGAACTCGATCTTTCTGCCAGCAGCCAGAAAGAATGTCAGACATCTGCTACCATGTTGTTCCAACCATTTCATAGAGGAGAAACTGAGGCTCAGAGTAGTGAAATAGCCTGCTTAAAATCACACAGTGAATAAGCTAGGGTTTGACACCAGCTCTGATTGACTGCAAAGTCCATGCTCTTCCCGCTGTGTTTTGCTGTTGTGACTCACTTTACTTCTCCAGGCTGCGGCTTCTCCGCCTGTAGTCTGGAGAAAAAGTCTGGACCAGGTGATCACCAAGGTCCTCCGTCTCTAATAGGTTATAATTCAATTATTTTGTACATTGCTGGTTATGGTCCCTGGATTGGGAAAGGTCCCTCAAGAGGAACTAAGTACTTCCCATTCTCCTGAAATGGATTGGTGTTTATCATCTCCATACTAACAGAAATCAAGAGTAGGTGTAGGAGTGAGAGGAAGGACCAGATGTAGGGAACACGCAAGGAAGACGCCTGCATGTATATTGTGGTTATTTTTCTGTGGAGTGCCTAGAGACACATATCCTTCAGTTGCCCATCAACATGCGAATACCTGGGGAGTGCCCCCAAATCCACGTGTCACAAATAAATACATTCATTCAGTACGTTCCCCTTAACCCCACTAAAAAATTCCTGTTCGTCCTCCCATGTCTTCTAATCCTACACATGGAATTGCCATCTTCCTTCACTCTGCTTTAATCAGGTCATCAACTTCACTTCCGTCTGGAGTGCCCTCCCTAAGAGTCCTCGCTATCCTCTCTGTTGTGACCTGGTCCAGGCCCTCATCTTCTCCTTGCTGGGTATTGGCTTCCTATTAGGGCTTCCCCTCCAGCCCCAATCTCTCTTGGTACTACCTTCTCTAAAGGGCCACCAGTGTGACCCTCATAAAGCTTCCCCCCCCACACCCACCAAGTTAACAGCAAAGATTCCACTGTTTACTGCAGTGCTACCCAAACCTTGTACTGTTTTCATGACTATGGCCACAGTCTCTTTCTACCCGTATAAAGGTTTAGTATTCTTCTTGAATTCCATTGGCTTTTCTTACTACCAGCTTTAGCTTCTGTGCAAGAATATTTGTGAAGTCATAGCTTTGGCATTATCACTATTGTTTTTCCCACCACATATTAAAAATCACATAACAAAATAGAATTTTAGGTGTGTATGTTACCTAAGTCATCTTACATACCACTAATGGTATATTTTGAGAACGCTGGATACTGAACAAACGTCAAATTCTTTTTAGTAAACTCTACCCCCAACAGGGGGGCTCAAGCTCACGGTTCTGAGATCAAGGGTTGCATGCTCTAGACTCTGAGGTCAAGAGTCCCATGCTCTACTGACTGAGCCAACCAGGCACCCTAAAGGTCAAATTCATTTATTTTGTTTTGTTTTATTGTATTTTACTTTATTTTTATTTGTTTTTTAATGTTTATTTATTGTCGAGAGAGAGTGAGAGAGACAGCACCAGCAGGAGAGAGGCAGAGAGAGGGGGACAGAGAATCTGAAGCAGGCTCTGTGCTGACAGCAGACAGCCTGAGATGGGGCTCAAACTCATGAACCTCAAGATCATGACCCGAGCCGAAGCTGGATGCTAAACAGACCGAGCCACCTAGGTGTCGCCCCCTCAAAGCTCGAATTCTTATTAACTTTTTAAAAAATATTTATTTATTTTTGAGAGAGAGACAGAAACAGCATGAGCAGGGGAGGGGCAGAGAGACACACACACACACACACACACACACACACACACACACAGAATCCGAAGCAGGCTCCAAGCTCTGAGCTGTCAGCACAGAGCCTGACGTGGGGCTCGAACTCGTGAACCGTGAGCTCAGGACACGAGCCAGTCAGACATTTAACCGACTGAGTCACCCAGCCACCCCAAAGGTCAAATTCTTAAAGCTGGCATTCAGAGCCCTCCCTGATCTGATCCCAGTCTAATTTCCAGCCTTAATTCACAGACAGCCCACATTCATAGAGTGCTGCAGGTACAGGGTCCACTCTGTATTTCCAGACATGCTGTGTTTTCAATTCTCTTAACTTTGTGCTATTTTCCCTAGGGCTTTCTCAAGCTTTAAGGCCCAGCTACATCATCAATGAGCATGTGAAACCTCTGATCCTTCCAGACAGAATCAAGCTCCTTCCTTCCTCCTTTCCTGCCTTCCTCTCTCCCTTTTCTCCTTTTTTCCCTTGAGAATAATTCCTTCCTCTATGCTTCTAGCTATTCATACTCTGATGTGAGACTTAAATATAATTTTGCCTTCTAATCTCTTACTTGATAATTTTCCCTACCATAATTCAGAGGTGTATCATTCAGAGTCCTTGGGGGGGAACATTGCACAAATGGGGAACTGAGGAGAATATAATGGAAGGGCTGTTCATAACGTTGTAGGAAAGGGTTAAAGAAGATCTTGGAGAGGGGGGAAACATTGAGTCTGGCTTCAGTGAGGAGCCACTAGAAGTGGTGATCCCTAGGCCTAAAGGGGCAAGGGAAGGAAAGGTTATGAGAACCCAGAAAGACCGTAACTGCAGTTGTGGTTGAAGGAAAGGTCCGCCCAGCAGGGTCTGTGGCCTCTGGTAACCGCATGTGTGAGTCCAGGAGAGATAACAGAAGAGTTGCCAGTTCAACCCACAGAATCAGAAGAAATAATACATTGTTGTTTTAAACCACCAAGTTTGTTGTTGGTGGTGTTGTTGTTTAAGTCGTCTTTACTCCCAACGTGGGGCTCAAACTCACAACCCTGAGGTCAAGAGTCACATGCTCTGCCGACTGAGCCAACCAGGTGTCCCTGGAACCCGTACTTTTGATACAAACATAGTAAACATGTTTTCACTTTTTAGAGAGATACGTAAAACAGTTTTCTGGAAGCAGTGGATCTTTATTTTGTCTCAGTTGTTTGAGACGTAACAAAATATATGATGCCGTCACTGTAAATTTTATTCCAAGCCCATTTATCTACCATTAGAATAGTTTACTTCCTTTAGGTGATCCTATATTGGTGATCTTTGTATATCTTTGATCTTTACAAAGTAACTGTGTATGCATTACTCTTTAAGGTGATTGATATTTAATAAACAAATATCTTGGTCCCGAGGTGTGCGGGTCTTGTGGATTGGCTCACTGAACATTTATTCCTAATCACCTTCTCTTTTGCCTTCCTTTACTAGAGAGGGTAGAAAAGAAAATGCTAAAACTTCCAGGCTCCCTTGCAGCTAGAGATGGCTATACAATAGTTTCGTTTAAGGAGAGGGGGGTGAAAATCTGCTGTGAGACCTTCTCTTCCTGTTTAAAAAGAAAAAACCAGGGGCTCCTGAGTGGCTCAGTCTGTTAAGCATCTGACTTTGGCTCAGGTCATGAACTCGCTGTTTGTGAGTTCGAGCGCTGCATTGGGCTCTGTGCTGACAGCTTGGAGTGTGGAGCCTGCTTTGGATTCTGTGTGTCTCTCTCTGCCCCTCCGCTGTTCATACTCTGTCTCTTTTTCTTTCTCTCTAAAAAATGAATAAACATGGGGCGCCTGGGTGGCTCAGTCAGTTAAGCGTCCGACTTCGGCTCAGGTCACGATCTCATAGTTCGTGAGTTCGAGCCCCATGTCGGGCTCTGTGCTGACTGTTCAGAGCCTGGAGCCTGCTTCACATTCTGTGTCTCCCTCTCTCTCTGCCCCTTCCCTGCTCATGCTGTGTCTCTCTCTGTCTCAAAAAATAAAATAAACATTTAAAAAAAATGAATAAACATTAATAAAAATTTTAAAAGAGCCATAGGAAGAGAAAGCCTTTGTCTTAGGCCTTTTGCTTTCTTCCTGATTGAAAACAAGAGAATTTGAGAATGATTTAATAAAGAGACTGTTTACAAAGGTGTGAGCAGGGTATAGGGAAACCACACAGGGGTAGAATAGTACCCTGGGGTGAGTATCAGAGAAACTGTTATCACTGTAGGCCTGAAGGGGAGAGAGCAACTAGAAACAGAACAAAAGAGGTAGGTGAGGGGGGGGGGAGAGTTGGAGGAGTGACTTGAGGGGTGCTGGGAACTTCCAAAGGGGACATAGATACTCTCTTCCATCCATGTGATTTTCTGTGAGGGCTTCTCATAGGCTGAACTCCACTGATATCCAGGGGGTAAGGTGTGCCTCCTGGAAACAAACCTGGGTGGAAAAGAATAGGGAGTTAATCTGGAAAGACAAACAGCATAAAAGCCATCTCATTTATCTTTATACCCATATTGTGCAACACTTTGTGAGAGTGTCTGGTACAAAGTAGGAGATGAATCAATTTTTGTAATGTTTATTTATTTTTGAGAGAGAGAGAGAGATACAGAGCTCTAGCAGGGGAGGGGCAGAGAGAAAGGGAGACACAGAATCCCAAGCAGGCTCCAGGCCCCTAGCTGTCAGCACAGAGCCCAATGCAGGCTTAAACCCATGAACCTTGAGATCATGACCTGAGCCGAAGTTGGGCGCTTAACGGAATGAGCCACCCGGGCGCATCAGAGATGAATACATTTTTGTTGACTTTCACTGAATCCAGTTCTTTGTTCTACCTTGCAGTGCTTAAGACCCAATATGGAATCTCCACCAACCTCACTCAGGCCAAATAATCCAACATAAAGTTGCTGGTCTGCAAGGAACTCCCGTTACCCAGTTGAAAAGGTATTTGGGTCCCTTTCTGAGGCCAGATTAACTAGCTCTTTGAAACAACTTTTGTAGATCTGAACTCTTCAAAGCATTAAATAGTTCCACAGTTATACAAAGCCTGTCCTCCAGTACAATTTGGCTGCTAAATACCAATTCGTCAGGACCTTCCAGAAGAAATAACTTCTGTGTGCTATCTATATGGCTAAGTCTCAGTTTCCACATCTGTAGGATAAGGGTGATAACAGCTACCCATCATTCAAGTCTCAGGTACAAATGTCTTTGAAATCCTCAGGATTTCTAGGATATCATATAAAAGAAGAAGAGTACCACACCCCATTACTGTCTAGTCCATTAATATCTTGGGCTCCTCCCACCGCTACAGATATTATTTTTTTATTTTAGCTTATTTATGGTTTCCTCTTAGATTGTTGGTTTTCCCCCCAAAGAACACTTGCTCCTTATGAGCAAAGACCTTGTGTGTGTTGTTTGCTGCTGTATGCCCAGCACCTAGATAGGACATGATGATTGTTTGATAAATATGGTTGATAAATGGGTAAGTAATACCAATGACCGACTTTAGGGCTGTTGTGGATATTAAATGAGATAACAAAGAAATGCATCTGGCACAAAGTAGAACTCTCTATAAATCTAGCCATTTTCTTTCTTTCCCCCTCCCTCACCTCCTATGGCTAGCCCTTTAGCAAGTCAGGTTGACCTCAGCCTCAAAATGTAGCGTGAATTCTCTACTTCATTCACCGCTATCACTCTAGTCAAGCCACCTTCACCTCTCACCTGGACTACAAGTAACAGTCTCCTAGCTGATCTCCCTGCTTCCCCTTCTGCTTCTGTCCCCCTCATTCTTCACAACCAGAGGTATACTTTTTTTTTTTTTAAACCAGGGAAATATTTTAGAAACACTATTCAGATCATGGCGTGCCCCAGCTTAAACATGATCAACTGCTTTCTGGATGCTTAGAATTAGACCAAACTTCTTCTTTTCAAAAAAAAATTTTGATGTTTATTTACTTTTGAGAGAGAGAGAGAGAGAGCGAGCAGAGGAGGGACACAGAGAGAGGGAGACACAGAATCTGAAGCAGGTTCCAGGTTCCAAGCTGTCAGCAGAGAGCCTGACGCGAGGCTTGAACCCACAAACGGCGAGATCATGATCTGAGCCAAAGTGGGGGCCTAACCAATTGAGCCATCCAGGCGCCCTTAGACCAAATTTCTTTACATAGCCTGGCCCCTGCCATTCTCTTGGATTTTGTCTGTTTTGGGCTGACTCTCTCTCTCTCTCTCTCTCTCTCTCTCTCTCTCCCCTCTTCTTCTCCTGGAATTTAACAAATTTATTTTCATCGTAACACCTGTAGCACTGATGGATTCTTCTGTCAGAATTTTGTTCTAGCTAGCTCTTTATTGTCTTTCAGACCTCAGTTTAAATGGGGCTTCCTTTGAGAGGAAGTTTTACTATCTAATGTGGTCATTTCTTATTATGCTGCCTTTTATAGCACTTAATACTATCTAATATTTCCTTGTTTATATGTTTGTTTCTTCCACTAGGTTTTAAGCTTTATGCGCACAAAGACCTTGTCTGTCATGTTCACTGCTCTATCCCCAAAGCGAGAACAATGTCTGAAACATACAGTAAGTGCTGAATAAATACTTGAATAAATGAATGTGATGATTATGTTGATAACAACAAAATTTCAGATGACCTAGCCACAAATTCAATAACTTTTTCAAGAATAAGAGTTGCATTTCCGAAGATCCTGATAGACTATGGAAATTGACAATAAAAGATCTGAGGCTGAAGTCTGGGGGGAAGAAGAGATAATATATTGGAACTTGGGCCTTTTTTTTTCCCTATCCAAGGATCTCAGAGACCTTGCAAAACGGAGGCCTAGAATCTTTTGACCAGAAATTCCAGCCAAGCCATAACGGGTATCTTCCATCCACGATTCTTGATTCTTCTTGATTCTTCGCAGCCGCTTGTGTCGGGTTGCAAATGCGCAAACACCTCTAGGACCCCGGCTTCCTTTCTGTTTCTTTATGAATGAACCGGCTTTAGTCTGCGCAGGCGCAGCTCCTGGTTCTCTGGCTCCACGTGAGGCCCACCCTTCCCTCCTGCTGGCGGCCCCGCCCTTATCCTTTCCAATGAACCAATGGCGAGCGGCCTGGGGGGCGGAGCCCGGAGCGGCGCGGCACTGTAGATCCCCCGGCGCCCGGCTCCCTCGCGTTAGTCTTGCTGTGTTGTGATCACGTGGCCAGCTCCGGGCGCGGCGCTTGTTTTGGTTTTCCTCTAGCTTGCCCCTGGCAGCTTCAGGGTGAGCGACTTTCCTGTGCCGGTTGCTGCGCCTACCTTACACTCTGATCTCCCTTTCTTAGGGCTCTTTCAGCCCGCAGTTCTGCAAGCCCCTTGGGGCCGGCTACTGCCATGCCGTTAGTTCGCTACAGGAAGGTGGTCATTCTCGGGTACCGCTCTGTAGGTGAGTCTCCGCCTTGGGGAGAGCACCGACGCACCGCGGCTTTGTGGCCAGAGGAGGCGCGCTGTCGCGGGAACGCGACCCAGACAGGAATGGTGGCATCGTTAGAACGGGGTTGTAGGGCGAGGATTGAAAGGATGGAGGAGGAAAGGCTGGGGTGGTGATAGTGTGTGGAGGGTTGCAGGAAGCAGGAGAACGTAAGGGTTAATGTGGGCTTGGTTGCCAGAACACCAGACTGGTCCCCAGTGTTACCCTGGGGACGGGGGGGGGGGGGGGGGGGAGGATGGGCTCAGGATTTGATGGATGGGGGCGCGGTCTGTGTGGGGCAAGTCGCAAGTGTCCGGGCGCGAGGCGACTTGATCCTAGGGGAATCCCGGATCTTTCCAGGGGTGGGGTGGGGAAAGTCTGCAGGAAAGGCTTCCTGCGGCGCTACTGAATGCATCCGGTGGCCAGGGTGCAGAGACCCAAGGCGAAGAGGGTGAGGGTAGGCTAAGGAAAAACATTGCATGGCACCCACAGGCTAGGGTGCTAATTTGGGGTCCTCTTTAGCCCTGGGCCACAGCCCCCGAAAGGGCAGAGGATGTAAATGTGGATGGATGATTTGGATACAACTACCACTGCTTCCCACAGGGAAGACATCTTTGGCACATCAGTTTGTGGAAGGCGAGTTCCTGGAAGGCTACGATCCTACAGTGGAGAATAGTGAGTAGATTTCTCCCCTAGGGGTGGGGCAGGGAGGTCTTTGTTGCCCCATCCAATTCCGTAATTAGGGAGTTTCCTGGTGCCAAGGGGCTGATTTGATTAGACCTTAAATCTAATCTTTTCTCTAGTAATCCTGTTCTATGAGTGGAGCTAGAGAGTGGATTTTGCAAGATACTGAGTCCAGGATGGTGTAGATGTAGACAATGAGAACCTTAACATTGTCCCTCTAGCTGCCTGGAGAGCTCCCTAGACCCGGTCCATCTATATCACCCCTAGGTTTAAGAATGTATGGGGGCACACATTGCTAGCCCTACAAGCACCTCACAGTCAAGTTTTCTTTTCTTTTCAGCTTACAGCAAGATAGTGACTCTTGGCAAAGATGAGTTTCACCTACACCTGGTGGACACAGCAGGGCAGGTACCAGTTTGGGGTAGGGTATCTAAACATGGCAGTTCAGTTGTGGGAGATGAAGTCTGGTTGCCTCTGTGGCTCATCTGTAAAGTAGTATTAAAAGAAAAGCATTTTAGCAGAGGGTAGTGTGCAGTGCACAATGGAGCTATTCTGTAAATTCTTGTTGAATAGAAATGATTGGAATATTGAGTGCCCTAGGGAGGGTCCCCAGGATGCAACCCACAAACCTTTGCCAGCTGAGTGTTATGTATCTAGGTACTGATGTTTCTGTTTCTTGTCAGGATGAGTACAGCATTCTGCCCTATTCATTCATCATTGGGGTCCATGGTTATGTGCTTGTGTATTCTGTCACCTCTCTGCATAGGTAAGTGACCAAGGTTATGAGTGGGGAACTTGGGAGGATCTGAGGGCTGTCTCAGAATAAGTTTATAGCTCCATTTCTTGTGTTTAAAGCTTCCAAGTCATTGAGAGTCTGTACCAAAAGCTACATGAAGGTCACGGGAAAACTCGGTGAGTGGCTCTGGGAGATAGAGACATAGTATGGACTTAAGGGGATGGAAGAGAGCAGGGGGTCCAAGTTAGGGAGGAGGCCAGGACAGATCCTGTCTGATCTGATGGGGAGTTGTCCAGCCTTGATGTGAAGGAGGTTGGGGTCCATGCAGAGTGGGAGGGGATCCTATAGTAACTGGTATTTCTTCACAGGCTGCCAGTGGTGCTAGTGGGGAACAAGGCAGATCTCTCTCCAGACAGGTACGAAGATCTCTATACCTAAAGGCAGAGGAAAGTGAGATAGACTAGGAATCAGTCAAGGCTCTAGTCCTGGTTCTGCCACTGACCTTAACAGTCATTTCACCTCTTTTTTTTCTAACTTGAAGGTTAACACAGGATAACCCTTCTTTGGTTTTTAAATTTTAAAAATGTTTATTTATTTTTGCAAGGGGCGGGAGGAAAGGAGGGGCAGAGAGAGCAGATGACACAGAATCCGAAGCAAGCTCCAGGCTCTGAGCTACCAACACGGGGCTTGAACTCATGAACTATGAGATCATGACCTGAGCTGAAGTCGTATGCTCAACCTACTGAGCCACCCAGGTGCCCCTACAAGATAACCCTTCTATTGAAAAAGCTGTAATTTCATATTTCAAGCCTCCATCCTAGGCTTCTTTGTTTTCCTTGATTTTCTCCTTCCTCAAGCCTCCTCCCAAACCTTGGAAGTGGGATGGGTAAGAGGAAGTCTAGATTCTCTAAAGATTTTGCAAAGAACGTGGGGACATTGCTGTCCTCCTTCTTCACGTCACAAATCTGTTTCTAGGGAAGTCCAGGCAGTTGAAGGGAAGAAGCTGGCAGAGTCCTGGGGTGCAACATTTATGGAGTCATCTGCTCGAGAGAATCAGGTGCTTGGCCTGAATATTAGGAAGGTGGTCGGGTAGCAGTGTTTTTCTTATGGCACTTCTTGGATATGGGGATGGTGGGGGAGTGGGGTATACACCTCAGAGCTGAGTCATATTGGTGGCAGTAACTAACTTTGTTGCTCTGATTCTCTGTCCCTTGCAGCTGACTCGAGGCATCTTCACCAAAGTCATCCAGGAAATTGCCCGGGTAGAGAATTCCTATGGGCAAGAGCGCCGCTGCCGTCTCATGTGAGCCCTCAGGCATTGGGTAGCTGCCTTGATTCTGCCCCTGGCACTTGCCAGGCTCCAGCGGGTGTAGGCCCTTAGGACTTCACGGGTATGGTTGCCAGCTGTGTTCCCAGTCCTCTGGTCACACAGTGTGGTACCCTCATGTTTGCACACTTCTCCCAGGCTCCAGTGGCCTGGTTGTCAATGTTTACAACGGGGCAAGGATGTCTCATGGGCACTGGCCTCTCGTCTTCTGTTTTTGCTAAATGAGTTGTTACAACCTGCAGGGTTGGGATATGAGTCCTAAGCATTCTTTATTCAGGACCCAGTCTTCTGTGCAGGTTTTGGATGTTGGCTGTGTGAAGGGAGCTGGGGACTCCTGAAGTGGAGCTGACTCCCTAGGGTAACAATGTATATATGCAAATAAACTGAGAAATCTTTTTGTCTTGGCTTCTCTGTATGTGGGGAGAGCTCACAGCCAGTATCTCCTTTTCCAAGGAATGGTGACTATGGCCTTTGGTGGGGAATAAGGGCTAACTCTTTCCTCCTACCTCATTGCTATTCCTTACTCCTCACTCATTCAGGAGGACCATTACCCTAAGACTTCTTACTTATTTTTCCCACCTTCTTTTCTCCTAGGTTCTCCTGTACAGGTACCAGTTGGCTGCCACTCCCATCCAAGTTTATAGGCTCTCAAGATCCCCTTAACTACAGAAACACTACCCTCTAGTGGCCAGCTGCCACATGCTGACCTAGCTTCCCTCCTGGGGGAAGCTGGCACTCAGCATTTGATGGCACTCAGAGAGAGGGTAGGGTTTGGGGAGGAAGGAAACCCCTCATCCTAGTGATGTAATAATTAAGAAGGAGGGTAGAGGCAGGGACGGAGTAAAGTGTTGGTGAAGATTTTGGCTTTCCAGAAGAGTCGAGTGAAGGAAGAAATAATGCTCCTGGTGTATATCAATCCTTCCATTCCCCATGTCCCCAGAGCCTTTCATTAAGTGGATGTTCTCTGGTCTTTTCATTACCTTTGGTGACCTTTTCACACCCTTCACACCTTTGGAATCATGTCACTTTTTTTAGGTGTCAAAAGGTATTGCTTCTACTCTTTCTTATTGACCGGCCATCTCAGCAGGAGGATGGACATTTTAGCTAGGAAGGATCAGTCCTATCTGCCTCTAGTTTTCCTGCTCACCCCCCATCCCCACCAGACCTAGGGTCTAACTGGCATAATACTTCTGCCAAGGATTTACAAGGGTTATTGGAATAGTACCATTAACAGGGAGAACACAGACTACTCTCGCCAACTGAGGGAATCTGAGGTACCCTGTCAATGCACTTAGTTGGGAACAATGGGCAAAATCTTAGCTGTGACCTTGCTAGTGCTTGAGTCTAGGCTAGTTGGGCTTACAGTTGGGGTGACTGTTTGTCATACTGGTTTTTAAAAGTTCTGCCAACTGCTTTTACATCTCTAATCCAGAATCTAAAATATAAAGGCTGCTGGAAGGAGCATTCTCCAAAGGACAAGCTCGGTGGTTAAGGATTCTCTTTAGGGTGGTCACCACTCTCTTTCCTTATATTAAAGTTAGGTCCTTTTGCATATCTGACCTGGAATATTCAATATAGGTTATCTATTGCCCTGTTGCCATTGCCATGAGGTCTGGGATAGACTTATAAATGTTTGAAGTTTTCTAAAAGTGTATCAAGCGATCTCAAAGTCCTGACAAAAATAATGAATAGTAGTTAATAGCTAAGTTAGAATACTTTTCCACTTAGCCGTGTGACCTTGCACAGTCACTTAACCTCTCTGAGCCTCAATTTCTCATTTATGAAGTGTAGTTAAATCCGCATAGAGTTGAGGTGAGTTAAGTTGTGGTGATATTTGAAATGCTTAGAACAGTTTCTCTTACATAATAAACTCTTGAGAAAGGCGGCTCTTGTGTTCTTGGAGGTCTTTTTGGTGAAGGTCAGCCTCCCTGGCTCTGGATGTAGAGAGTAGGGAGGGACCTTTCATTTTCCAACTTTTGTCTCTTGGTTAATTCATTCACTATAGCTGGGACAAGTGTGGAGTTGCTGCTGGCTTTTTTTTTTTTTTTTTTTTTTTTGCTGAAATAGACCCGAATGGTCAGTGCAGGGTACATGGTACCAGTGTCTGGCTAGCACAGGGCATGCCTAGTTCTAATCCTTCCTATGAACCTGGCTAGTAGAGATTTAAAGGTTTTCTGCTCTGTTAATATGGAAGCCACAAGTCACATATGGCTATTTAAGTTTAATTTAGTATTAAAATTAAACATAAAGTTCCTCAGTTGCACCACCTACATTTCAAAGTGCTCAATAGCTACATGTGGCTGAGTCGAATTAGTGTAGCTGTAACGCATTTCCATCACTGCAGAAAGTTCTATTGGACAGCATTGTAAATAAACCCTTTTCCACAAAACCAGCCCTGCACCTGATTTACCTCTTTCTTCGCATCCTCCTTAAAAATATTTTTTTTTAATTATCTAGATATATACAATCCTAGGAAAAACATGGCCATTGGCTTGAATCATGGATGTCACTAGACGTAATTCGTTGGGAAATTTTACCTATTTTATTTAGCCTCAATCTCATCATAGAAACATAATTCTACGTAGTTCATAAGGAGGGTGAGGAATAACTAAGAATATATAAAGTATCTAGCACATAGTTAGTGTGTCTCTTTCTGTTCATCCCGTGGTTACAGCTAATGCAGAAAAGGCTTTCCAATCCTTTCTCACCCAGACTTACGGGGGTGTGTGGGGGAATGCCTGCAAGTAGTGTTTTGGGATCTTGTCTAGAGTAACAGCACTCCGGCCAGGTAGCAGAAAGGCTCCAAGGTACATCCCCTCTGTTTCCTAAAAAAGGGGACACAGGCCCTGAGGGTCCGGGGAGAAAGACTAGGGGTGGGGGTGGGAGCACCCGGGGAAAGGAAGGAAACTCCACATTTGTTTTGATGGGGGAGGTGTGTGTGGTGATTGTGGTAGCACTGAGTCTTCTTTCCTCACGGAGGGGTTTGAGAGCCACAAGGAACGACTAGGGACTCGTACCGCTTTCCTTAGGGCCCCCGAACGTGGCAAGAACCCACCCTTTGCAGCGCCAGGCGCCGTGCCTCACTTTCTCCATTTGCGGACTCCAGTTCCCAGGATGCAGAGCAGCGGCCAATCTCCTGGCTCTTCTTCCATCCCCCTCCCGGGAAATATTGCCCCTGGCCAAGGCAAGGGGGCTGGTGGAGCTTCTGGGACTGAAAACTGCAAGGGAACGGAACTAGAAAGTGGCCGCAGTCCTAGTTTCACGAGCGGGTCAGTGAAGGAGGCAGGTCCAGGGCCGGGGCGCAGAGGAGGGGGGCTTCATTCCCACGTGTCTGCACAGCGGCCGGCCCGGCGCAGTCGGGGTTAACCCGAGGCGGAGGGATCCCACAGCGTGTGCGTAGAACTGCAGAGTCACAGCCTTTCCTCCGAGAGGGCCGTATCCCTCCGCCGCTCCGCTCCAACACAAAATAGGGCCGCGTCTTCTCCTTTCTCCGCTTCTCGAGTGGGGTTCCCCAGGCAAAAGAGCCCCCCGGATCTTGCGCCGGAGGCTTCCTGAATCTCTACGACCGCTGCCGAGATCTCGGGCCAGGAAATAGCCCCTTCGCAGGAACCACCCTACCGGCCGAACAGGAGGCGGAGGGGGGGGAGGCGGAGCGGCGCCGCGCTGCACTACTTTCCTCTCCGGTTGCAAATGGCTGCCTCGTTCCCCACTTTCCGCTCAGTTTCCTGACCCCCCGGTGCCGGGAGCCGGGGTTGGGCCATGCACCTCTAGGCCCCCCGCGATCACAGCCAGCCGGGGGTCGAGGGGGTGCCGCCGATCAGAGCCGGCCAGGCCGGGGGCGGGGCAGCTCCCGAGGCCAGAGGGGAAGGGAGGCGAGCGCAGGGCCTGGAGCGGCCGGAGGGGAGCGGGCAGAGGGCTCGCACCGCCCGCCCCTTCCTCTTCCTCGCCCACCTACCCTCCTCCCTTCCCCGGGGGGGAGCAGAAGGTGGGGGGCTCGAAGCCTCAGAGGGTGAGCGCTCGGGGTCGAGGAGCCCGGCGCTGGGTGTGTGTCAGGTTCAGCCCCGCGGCCCCGCCGGCTCCGCGTCGCCGTAGCTTGCGCGGCCCCGGGGCGCCGGCCCGGGCGGGGAGAGGGGCTCGGCGCTCCAGAGAGGGTCTCACGTTCCATCCGGGCCCGGCGCGGGGCGGCGCGGCATTCCTTCCGGGCTGCTGGGGAGGCGCCTCGACGTTCCATCTGGAGAGCCTCGACGTTCCGCCCGAGCCCGGCGCGGGCGGCCGGGGCGCTGGCCCGGCCCTAGGACTGAGAGGCCGCCCGGCGACGCGGATGCGGAGCCTGCTCGCCCAAGATCAAAGCCACCGGTGCTCTCTTTGTGTCCGCTCGGGATTCGCCGCCCTGGGGCTGTCCATGGAAACCTAAACTGCTGGAACCCGAAGCAGAGAACCCTTCTTTGGCTTCTTGCGTTTTTTTGGGGGAGGAGGGTGGCCACTCCGACCTGGATTTACCGTTCTTGGCCCCCCTAAGCCCCCCCGTGCGGGGGGCGGCTGTGATCGCTCTGGCGGTTGGAGGTCGGGGAGCGGCCCGGGCTCTGGCCATGTTCTCGGATGAGGATTTCTGGATCGCCCTGTGAAGAGGTGAGTGAAGTCTGCCCGGCCAGGGCCCAGAAAGGGTTGGACTGGGGGCATAGCCAGATGGACTATCTTGGCCGGAGCTGGCCTTTAGGTTGGAGAAAGGGGTGCCAGAGCTGAGGAGGGTTCCTTTGGCAGTGTCTGTCAAGGCAACCTGAGCCAGTCGCCGGGGCAGAACCGAGGCCTGGTGTCTTGGGGTGTGCCTCTTTAAAGACTGGGGGTTCAGGGAACCACGGGAGTTTGGGAACCTGGCCAGATCGCCTTTCTGCCTGTTTATTTTTGTGTTGGGGGGAGCTCTGCTAAACTAGGACCCAGGCCCTGATGCCAGCACCAATCCCAGTTGGCTGCTTCTCCCTCAGGGTTCCTTGTGGGCCTTGGGAACAGAACAACTTTGGGAGGGAGGATAGAGTGCCACTGCCAGGTCAGACTTACTGCCAGGTTGGACTTTAAGGTTGTTCTTGCCCATCCGGGCACCCAGAGCAGTCTCTGGGAGACTCCAGGAACCCTAGATATTTCACCAGGCCTTATTTCACTGTGCAAAGGGAGAGTGTGTGGAAATTAACTAGTGTGATGAAGGGGGTGGCTGGGGCAAGAAGGAGGCGGGGCTGGGGGCAGCTCTGGCCTTGCTGTTCAACTTTAAACTGCCCCTGCCTGACAAAGTGACCCCAGCAAGGCCTAGTGCTGTCTTAGCCTGCTTTGCCTCCCCTCCTCTGGGGATGGACATAATCTCTAGGGGATTATAGAGTAGGCCGTTGAGATTTGCTCCCTGCGAATGTGGGCTGCAAAAAAATGGCTTTTGTCTCCCGCTTTCTCTGGGCCTAGTGTGGAGAGCTGGTTGCCCATAAGTCCTGGCCAATCCCATAGGCCCCTCCCAGACCTCTCCAAACCCTTTTCAATTAGGGAATGTTAACTGGTCCTCAGATCCTGTCCTAAGCCTACAGAATAGGGTGGCCTGTCCCTCTTTGGAGGAGAAATGACCTGATCAAGAGCTGTTTCAGCCAAAGCCTGTGTTTCCAACCCTGGCAGGAGGTGTTGGGGAGAAGGGGTGTGTATGTGAGTGCATGAAGGTGCAGCATGAGCCTCATGCCTCTGAGCCCTGGGCTGGGACAGCCCCTCTCACAGCTGTCATGCTGCCCAGCAGGGATTTGGCTGGTGTGTTTTGCTCCCTCACTCCACCCTCTCCAACATACATAGGTTAGATCTCTTCCAGTCTGATCTTGGAGAAAATAGGGGTTTTGCCCTTGAAAGATTTCTGGGTGGTAACCCTGAGGTGAGAGGTGCTGCAGGGGTGGTAGAATGAGGCTAGCTGTCACCCATGCTCTCTGCCACTGCTGCCTCTGAAGGGACCCTCCTGTTGTGTGTCCCCAAAGAGCTTCCTTAGGAGGGACCTCTCCTTCTTAGCTGTGGCTGACCCCAGGATGACCCAGAGACCGTCCGGAGGGTCGACGGGCCCAGTGTTGCCATTTGGATTCTTCCTGGAGGGCTGGCCCAAAATGGGGGTGGGGAGAGGTGTGGTTTGATTCTCAGGCTGGGAACCAGGAAGTCCTGAGTCCTACAGAAGAGCTGTTCACTCAAGGGCCTACTTCAGCCTTTCACCTCTCCAAGCTTCCATTTCCCCTTTGGCTGGGAAAATAGAGTTAAAACTATTGGTCTGGGATGGTGTCAGGGAGGAGAGTGGGTTGAGATGAATCCCTGTCTTCTTTGCTGTTTTGGGCCTCTTAGGCCTGGGGCTAAGGGAAGCCAGCACAATTTTACCTCCTAGATCTGTACTTCTTTGGGATCTCTCGTTCCCCAGAGGAAGCCTGGCTAGGTATTAACCCAATTTAGATCCAGGGAAAAACCCTTGGTGTATATGTATGTGTGTGTGTGATTTCTGGCTGTGAATGATGGGATGGGGGAACCTGTGGTCTTTATTTGTTTAGCTGTGTTCAGGGGCCTGGCAACTGGGACTTGGCATTGGGGCACAGGTGCTAGACTGCAGGGGTAGAGAAATGGAGCCCCAGCTTCTTGGAGGTGCCCCTAGGTTGTTTTTGGCACAGCTTGGAGGATACTCTACTGTGTGCTACTTGGTCTATCTTCCATGTCCCCATGAATGAGGCTGTGGCTTTGGAAGATGTTGATACTCTGTCTTCCAAGGCTGACGAAGGTGGTTTCTGTATCTCCCCAAGCAGTGCCAGCCTTACCAGCTTGAGAGGGCTGCGCTCGGGGGAGGGCAGAGGAATTTGTCCCTCTGGCCTTGTGTGAAGCAGTCCTCCTCCCACCCGCTGTATTATCACTGTTGCTTTTTATTTCTTACTGTTTGTGACTCCTTTGGCCTCAACTTTTGAGAGCAGAGCTGGTAGAGGATCTTTGCGGGTGTGTAGTGGTAAGGAACACATTTAGGAAACTTTGAAGTCTTTGGGTGTGGTCGGGCCTTGAACGACTGCTTGGGAAGAGGGGGCTGGCTGGTACCCTGACCTCCAACCCCTACTTCCCAACAGTGGCTTCTAAGAGCCCCTTGAAGTTCCAGACCAGCTTTTCTGTGGGCCGGCCAGATGACCACCCGACTTTCCTTTCCGGTGTGGTTGTGTGGCAGGTTTGGGAAAGAGATGACCAGGGAATGGAGGTAACAGGTATCAGGTGGTACTTCACTTTCCCAATCTGGTAGATTCTGAAAGTATGAAGGGAAAAAAGTAAAACAAAATTTCTTTTCCGGTGATATGTCACAGAAGGTGCATTGCTAGTCTCTGAAAATGGAGTGTGAGCTCAGGGGAAGAGAACTGATATTGTGGTTCTTAGGTAATTGATTCATCAGTCCTAGGCACTTTTGAGGGTTCCCCCATCTATTTGCCCCAGTCACACAATCCCAGTGGCTGACCACTGGGGTAGTTGGTTTGGGAAGAGAGGCTTATCCTTACTAAGGTTGGTGTGGTCCCTCTGGTTAAATAAGAGTGGAAAAGGTGGGAGAGAGAAATTTCTCAAACTTTTATTTAGAGTTCTGTTTTAGGGATTCCCTCCTCCCATGCCCCCAGCTTCCTTAAGAACATACTTTCTTTTCTCTGCTTAAGCCCCTATCCCTCCCATTTAGAGCTGCTGGCACCTATCTCTTTCTCCCTTTTTCTTTTTTTAATTTTTTTTAATGTTTATTTATTTTTGGGAGAGAGAGAGAGAGAGAGAGAGAGTGAGTGAGAGTGTGGGGGAGGGGCAGAGAGAGCCAGAGACACAGAATCCAAAGCAGGCTCCAGGCCCCGAGCTGTTAGCACAGAGCCCAACACAGGGCTCAAACCCACAAACCATGAGATCATGACCTGAGCCGAAGTTGGACGCTTAACCGACTGAGCCACCCAGGCGCCCCTCTCCCTTTTTCTATAAGGTGACTTTCTTCTTCCTCACCTCTACAACTTTGCTTTTCTCTTTTCTGTACTCTGCTTAGTTCTCTCTGAGGTTTAGGAAAATATGTTCAACGGGTGGGTCTCAACCTTCTTAGGTGTAACTTTAGATTGTTTCATTTGGCTCTGGTATAGTCAGGCGTATCTTAGAAGAGGGGACCGTTACCCCCCCACCCCCATAGTGTGTGTGGAAACCCTGCTTTACCGAAGAGGAAGGAAGCTACTCTGCTATGCTGTGTCCTCCCGGGTTTAGAACTCCTCTAAGTGGCAGTGTGCTTCCTGAGACTACAACTCCCAGCATGCCTAGCTTCAAGCCTAGCTACACATGCTCAGTAACTCTTAAGGCCCACTTCTGTTAACTACTAGGGACCTCTGAGGAGGAAGGGCAGTTAGTGTTGCTAAGGGCAACGACCTGAGGCCTTCAGGCTGGGTGAGATCCTGAGCTCAGTCACAGCAGGGGAGGGGAGGTGGGAGGGGGCCTGAGCTGGATTTGGATGGGCCGTGGGTAGAATTTGGGGAGTTTCTTCTTTTTTGTTTGGGATCACCTGTTTGAAACTGGTGGAAGTGGAGGAGATCCATCCATAGCTAGGCTTTAGTCCCAGTAATGAATTCTATACCCTGTAAGACCCCAGACTCTGTCTCTGGGAGAGGGATTTTGACTGGATTCAGACTTCTTGGGTTATGGCTACCCCTGGGTTGGCACTGATGTACCTCTGGGATGGTAGCTGACTTGAGATCTGAAGAAAAAGGCCAGGGAATAGGGCACACCAGAAACCAAGAACTCAGACATGAAGCAAAGGGAAGTACTAGACATAGCTTGGATGTGCTTCTAGTTGGATGCTCTTGCCCTGGGAACTCTGACACAGGAGGTAGGAAGTGGGAAAGGGGAGAGGACCTCCTGAGAATCCAGAGCGGGAGAATAGGGTATGTGTTTATCTGGGGAGGAAGTAGGCAGTGGGTAAGGGTTAGGGAGAAAGTTTTTCCTTGTCATTAGAACAGGAGTTTGTAGGTATGGCTTTGCTCTGCTTTCTGTAAAGTAGTTACCAATAGCTGCCTTCCTCCTAGGATGCTAGGGAAAGTGTTTAGTGGGGAGACTTACTAGACATGTAGATCTTTCTTTCTGCTCTGACAGGTCTCCCCGAGAGGGCCCTGCCCAGTCGGAGAGAGGGATGGACAGCCAGAAGCCGCCTGGTGAGGATAAAGATTCAGAACCGGCAGGTGAGTAGGGCAAATTCTGGGTTTGCTGGCAGCTTTCTGCCCTTCCCAGGCAACCTTAGATTTCTGGCCCTGGCACAAAGACAGGAGCTAAGTCTGTCTAATAGACAGGTAATTGAAGGACTTTGTTCTTTGGAGCAAAAGTCAAATTGCCATCACTGTAATTCACGAAGGGTTTTGGTTAATCTCATGGGTCTGATCAGTGGACTAGTATTTTTATTTATTTATTTATTTATTTTTTTAATTTAAGTTAGTTAACATACATTGTAGTATCGGTTCCAGGAGTAGAAATTAGTGATTCATTATTTACATATGACACCTAGTGCTCATCCCAGCAACCGCCCTCTTTAATGCCCATCACCCATTTAGCCCATCCCTGCCCCCCCACCTCTCCTCCATCAACCCCCAGTTTGTTCTGTGCATTTAAGAGTCTCTTATGGTTTGCCTAGACTAGTACTATATAGAAGATGATGGCTGATGCTTGCTTCTTTGTTCATTCAGCTGATGGACCTGCAGCCTCTGAGGAGTCAGGCACCACTGAGCCAGACCTTCCCAACCCACATGTGGGGGAGGTCTCTGTGCCCAGTTCTGGAGGTCCTAGGCTTCAGGAGCCTCCCCAGGACTGCAGGTAACTTGGGGAAATGAGGATGTAAAGCCACACAAAGATTTGATTTGAGAGTCTGGACTTTCAAGGAGGAAGATTTAGGAAGATGAGTGTTTGGGAATCATAGGCATGCCAAATCATGGGGATGTTAGGGGTGCCTTTGGGCAGTGGTCGGCATGGTACTAACGCTTGTGTGTCCACAGTGGGGGTCCGGTGCGGCGTTGTGCTCTCTGTAACTGCGGGGAGCCCAGTCTACATGGGCAGCGGGAGCTACGGCGCTTTGAGTTGCCATTTGACTGGCCCCAGTGTCCAGTGGCGTCCCCTGGGGGGAATCCAGGGCCCAACGAGGCAGCGCTGCCCTGTGAGGACCTGTCACAGATTGGTTTCCCTGAGGGCCTGACACCTGCCCACCTAGGAGAACCTGGCGGTAAGTGAGGAGAGGTGGGGTAGCTGACTTGGGCAGGAAAAGGGGGTAGGGACTGGGTGGTCCTGAGCCAGTCATTACCTTTCTGCTAACTCTTTCCTTTCTGTTTATCCTTTTCCATTATAAAGGGTCCTGCTGGGCTCACCATTGGTGTGCTGCGTGGTCGGCAGGCGTATGGGGGCAGGAGGGCCCAGAACTATGTGGTGTGGACAAGGCCATCTTCTCAGGGATCTCACAGGTGGGGCTGGGGCCAAGGGATTGCATAGGCACAGGGTAGAGCGAGCAGGGCTGGTGGGCTTCTGAGAGGCTAGAATGAGAAGGGCAGTGGTTAGACGGAGGCAGAGCCAGTGCCTGACCTATTGCTCTGGGGAGAGTGGCTAGCACTGACACTTTGTCTCCACCCTGGCAGCGCTGTTCCCACTGCACCAGGCGCGGTGCCTCCATCCCTTGCCGCTCACCCGGATGTCCACGGCTTTACCACTTCCCCTGTGCGACTGCCAGCGGTTCCTTCTTATCCATGAAAACACTGCAGCTGCTATGCCCGGAGCACAGTGAGGGGGCTGCGCATCTGGGTAAGAAGTCCTACCCTCTGGACACAGGGCAAATAAGGGGCCAAGTGTGCCTGGGGTTTTTGTGTGAACTTATGCCCCACTAAAAGAGATGTGAACTTTGTGAGCGCAGGGACTTTTCCTTGTTTACCACGGTGTCTGCAGCGCCTAGAAGAGTGTCTCCCGTATATTGGGCAAATACCCAGTAACTATTTGTTGTTTGTTCGTTCTGTGTCTATGGAATGCCTGTTAACGTAGAGAGCACTGTGCTGAGTCCTGCAAGGAATCCATAGCTGACCCATCTTCTTTGTCTCTTCCCACGCTAGAGGAGGCTCGTTGTGCAGTATGTGAGGGACCAGGGGAATTGTGTGACCTGTTCTTCTGTACCAGCTGTGGGCATCACTATCACGGGGCCTGCCTGGACACTGCTCTGACTGCCCGCAAACGTGCTGGCTGGCAGTGCCCTGAATGCAAAGTGTGCCAAGCCTGCAGGTAAGAATAGGAGGGCAAGAGAGAAGCCTTAGGTGAAGCACAGGTTAGGGTTGAAAATGAGGGCAGGAAGGATCTGTTATGTGCCCTATGTGCCTGCAGGAAACCTGGGAATGACTCTAAGATGTTGGTCTGTGAGACGTGTGACAAAGGATACCACACCTTCTGCCTAAAACCACCAATGGAGGAACTGCCTGCTCACTCTTGGAAGTGCAAGGTGATTATCCCTCTGATTCTGCCTTACTCTCCCTAATTCTACCACCTATCACATCTCATTTCCCCATTGTGATGAGTCCTGTGCTCTCCTCCAGTCTGCTCTCTGACCAGTGCCTGTTTTGCCTGCTTACTTCCCCTAGGCATGCCGGGTATGCCGGGTCTGTGGGGCAGGCTCAGCAGAGCTGAATCCCAACTCTGAGTGGTTTGAGAATTACTCGCTCTGTCACCGCTGTCACAAAGCCCAAGGAGGACAGCCTGTCAGTTCTGTGGCTGAGCAGCATCCCCCTGTCTGTAGCAGGTAAGTAACATGGACTGAAGGAGATTGGGAAGTTACGCAGTTTGGAGGTATTGAGACTGGCAGGGGCCGTGTTAAAGCAAGTCGACTTTGAGAGGGGAGCCCCAAGGTGGGCAGTACGATCTGTAGCATTCGTGCCTCACCTCACCACGCTGTCTAAGAGCTGATAGCTGATTAGAGCCCTGGTGCCTGCTCCCCTGTACCCTCTGCAGGTTCTCACCCCCAGAGCCTGGTGATACCCCCACTGATGAGCCTGAAGCTCTGTACGTTGCATGCCAAGGGCAGCCAAAGGGTGGGCACGTGACCTCTATGCAACCCAAGGAACCGGGGCCCCTGCAATGTGAAGCCAAACCACTAGGTGAGTAGGGTTTGAGGGTTCCTGAAAATAATTCCTGTCTGTTCTGTGACAAGGGACAGTTTCTGCTTTGCCTTAAACCCTGTACTTTTGATGGAGTAGAGCTGGGCTAGGTGGGAGCATAGTGTGTTATGTCTGCAGGGAGAGCAGGGGCCCAACTTGAGCCCCAGTTGGAGGCCCCCCTAAATGAGGAGATGCCACTGCTGCCCCCACCTGAGGAGTCGCCCCTGTCCCCACCACCTGAGGAATCGCCCACATCCCCGCCGCCTGAGGCATCGCGCCTGTCCCCACCACCTGAGGAATCACCCCTCTCTCCACCGCCTGAGGAGTCTCCTCTGTCTCCTCCACCTGAGTCATCACCCTTTTCTCCACTGGAGGGGTCACCGTTCTCTCCACCAGAGGAGTCCCCCCCATCTCCCCCACTCGAGACACCCCTGTCTCCACCGCCTGAAGCATCACCCCTGTCCCCACCATTTGAAGAGTCTCCCCTGTCCCCCCCACCTGAGGAGTTGCCTACTTCCCCACCTCCTGAAGCATCTCGCCTGTCTCCACCACCTGAGGAGTCACCTATGTCCCCTCCACCTGAAGAATCCCCCATGTCTCCACCACCTGAGGCATCTCGTCTGTTCCCACCATTTGAAGAATCACCCCTATCCCCTCCACCAGAGGAGTCTCCTCTCTCCCCACCACCAGAGGCATCACGTCTGTCCCCACCACCCGAGGACTCGCCCATGTCCCCACCACCTGAAGACTCGCCTATGTCCCCCCCGCCTGAGGTATCATGCCTGTCCCCCCTGCCTGAGGTGTCACGCCTGTCCCCACCGCCTGAGGAATCTCCCCTGTCCCCACCGCCCGAGGAGTCTCCCACGTCTCCTCCACCTGAGGCTTCACGCCTATTCCCGCCACCTGAGGACTCACCCGCTTCCCCACCACCCGAAGACTCACCTGCTTCTCCGCCCCCGGAGGAGCTGCTCATGACCCTACCGCTAGAGGAGTCATCCTTGTTGCCACTGCCTGAGGAGCCACGACTCTGCCACCGACCTGAGGAGCTGTGCCTGTCCCCTCGGCCTGAGGAGCCGCGCCTGTCCCCTCGGCCTGAGGAGCCGCGCCTGTCCCCTCGGCCTGAGGAGCCCTGTCTGTCCCCCCGGCCTGAGGAGCCGCGCCTGTCCCCCGCACTTGAGGAACCGCACCTGTCCCCTGCGCCTGAGAAGCTGCATTTATCCCCTCCGCTTGAGGAGCCACATCTGTCCCCCCGGCCTGAGAAGCCATGCCTGTCCCCTGCCCCTGAGGAGCTGTGTCTGTCTTCCCGGCCTGAGGAGCCCTGTCTGTCCCCCCGGCCTGAGGAGCCACGCCTGTCCCCCCGGCCTGAGGAGCCACGCCTGTCCCCCCAGCCTGAGGAGCCATGCCTGTCCCCCCTGCCTGAGGAGCCGCAGCTGTCCCCCGTGCCTGAGGAGCTACGCCTGTCCCCCGGGCCTGAGGAGCCGCGCCTGTCCCCCCAGCCTGAGGAGCCGCCCCTGTCCCCCCGGCCTGAGGAGTTGCGCTTGTCCCCCCAGCCTGAGGAACCGCGCCTGTCCCCTCGACCTGAAGAGCCCCCTGAGGAGCCAGGCCTATGCCCTGCACCTGAGGAATTGCCCTTGTTCCTCCCACCTGGGGAGCCACCTTTATCCCCCTTGCTTGGAGAGCCGGCCCTGTCTGAGCCTGGGGAACCACCTCTGTCCCCTCTACCTGAGGAGTTGCCGTTGTCCCCATCCGGGGAGCCATCCTTGTCACCTCAGCTGATGCCACCAGGTAAGGGGATGTTAGTCCCCCTTTGTCTGGGACAGTCTTAATTCTTTATGGTGCATCTAATCTAAGAGCCTCCCTTTTTCTGTTTCCAGATCCTCTTCCTCCTCCACTCTCACCCATTATTACAGCTGTGGCCCCGCCGGCCCTGTCTCCTTTGGGGGAGTTAGAATACCCCTTTGGTGCCAAAGGGGACAGTGATCCTGAGTCGCCATTGGCTGCCCCCATCCTAGAGACACCCATCAGCCCTCCACCAGAAGCTAACTGCACTGACCCTGAGCCTGTACCTCCTATGATCCTTCCCCCATCTCCAGGCTCCCCAATGGGACCAGCTTCTCCCATCCTGATGGAACCCCTTCCCCCTCAGTGTTCTTCACTCCTGCAGCATTCCCTGCCTCCCCAAAACTCCCCTCCTTCCCAGTGCTCTCCTCCTGCTCTGCCACTGTCCATTCCCTCCCCACTGAGTCCCATGGAGAAGGCAGTGGAGGTCTCAGATGAGGCTGAGCCACATGAGATGGAGACTGAGAAAGTCCCAGAACCTGAGTGCCCAGCCTTGGAACCCAGCCCTACTAGTCCTCTCCCCTCCCCCATGGGTAACCTTTCCTGCCCTGCACCTAGTCCTGCCCCAGCTCTGGATGACTTCTCCGGTCTGGGGGAAGATACAGCCCCTCTGGATGGGACTGACACTCCTGGTTCACAGCCAGAGGCTGGACAGACCCCTGGCAGTTTGGCTAGTGAACTTAAGGGTTCCCCTGTGCTCCTGGACCCCGAGGAGCTGGCCCCTGTGACCCCTATGGAGGTCTATGGCCCAGAATGCAAGCAGGCAGGGCAGAGTTCACCCTGTGAAGAGCAAGAGGAGCCACGTGCACCAGTGGCCCCTACCCCACCCACTCTCATCAAATCCGACATCGTTAATGAGATCTCCAATCTGAGCCAGGGTGATGCCAGTGCCAGTTTTCCTGGCTCCGAGCCCCTGCTAGGCTCTCCCGACCCCGAAGGGGGCGGCTCCTTGTCCATGGAGCTGGGGGTATCTACAGACGTTAGTCCAGCCCGAGATGAGGGCTCCCTGCGACTCTGTACTGACTCGCTGCCAGAGACTGACGACTCGCTACTGTGTGATGCTGGGACAGCTATTGGCGGAGGCAAAGCTGAGGGGGACAAGGGGAGGCGGCGCAGCTCCCCAGCTCGTTCCCGCATCAAACAGGTGAGAGGCCATCCAGCCACTGGTTGTGGTCAATGTGATGTCAGTGTCAGATGTGTGATCCTATGTCACGGATAGCTTTCTACCTGGTTTACTGAATCCTAGACTCTTCAGGGATCCTTTATTCATCCTCTTTGTTAAGGGAAATACTGATACATAGAGAGGGAAGTGAAGTGCCCGGGTTCGTAGTTACCCAGTAAGAGAATGAGGACTAGAAAGTCAGGTCTCTCTAGCCAGTGTTTTTCTCATTGTGCCGTGTTGGTCACTTTCTCCTTGGGATGGGGGCATGGTTTGAGCTGGAGCTATCTACCTGTCACGGAGAGCTTGGCTTTTCCCCTGCCCTGAGTAGGACTCCTGGGCCTTATCACCTGTCATGCTCTGTCCGTTCATCTCTTCCCTTCCCCCCTGAGGCTGTAAACCCAGTACACTACAGGATTACAAACTCCTGACTTGCTGTTGTAATCGTCCTCTTCCCTCACTTAGGGTCGCAGCAGTAGTTTCCCAGGAAGACGCCGGCCACGTGGAGGAGCACATGGAGGACGCGGGAGAGGACGGGCCCGGCTAAAATCAACTACTTCTTCCATTGAGACTCTGGTAGTAAGGAGAGGCTTCCCATTTCCCAAACATGCTTCAGCTGGCCCTTTCAAGATTAAACACCCTTTAAATCCTGCCAGTCCCCTGCACGCCCACCTACCTGCTTGCTAGCCTAGGGCCTGTCCAGCTATGTCTGTGCTTCTGTCCACCTGGCCCCCAGGCTTCTCTGAAATCTCTGCTGTTGGGCTGAGGCCAAGTTTGGGAGCTAGGGTGTTCTTCTGCTTCTTAGTCCTGGCTCCTGGCCTTCATCTTAGCCAGGGGTTCACGCCTCCTTCCCCCCAGCACCAAAGAGGAAAGCGGCTTAGTGGGGGCAGATTTAGCTGCCTCACTTGCCACAACTCTCTGCCTGTAAGGTTGCTGATATCGATAGCTCTCCCAGCAAAGAGGAAGAAGACGACGATGACGACACCATGCAAAATACTGTGGTTCTCTTCTCCAACACAGACAAGTTTGTCCTAATGCAGGTACTGTACTTGCCTGTGGTATAGTTCCATCCTCAGCACTGAGACCTGGCAGACCCAATGTTGGCTGGGCATATTTTGGTGGGAGGGTAAATGGGGAAGACCAAACTGAGGACCTGCTTCTGGGGATACCCAGCTAATGAGAAAACACAGTGAATCAGGATCATGTTCGTTTGTTTGTCCATCCATCAAATTTCTCTTTAGTGTCTCCTCTGGGCTGGGCAGTGAGCTAGGAGCAAGGGGTATAGCCGTAAAAAAGGCAGAAATGATCTCTGCCCTATTGAAGCTTATAGCCTGGGAAGTTTAATGTATGTTCCCACCTGAATCATCTCAAAGCTGATAGAATTTTGTCAGATATGTTACTCTCTCATCCTGACCAGTCTTTATCCTTCTTACCTTCCTTTCACTTCTCCTTCCTTTTACCCATGTCAGGAATTACCAATTCAGATTCCCTGGTCAGATGAGCAAGGCATGATAGGAAGGAACAGGCCCGTGATAGCTAAGTGTCCTGACAATGGGGGGTGGGTTTTTGGTTCCTTGACTCCCCCCTTTCAGATTAGTGTTGTAGTTGGTTGCTGGGACTGAGTGAGATTGAAGAGGCCAGGTTGGACATTCGGGTTTCTCTGTGTTTCTCTAGGACATGTGCGTGGTATGTGGCAGCTTTGGACGGGGAGCAGAGGGCCACCTCCTCGCCTGTTCCCAGTGTTCTCAGTGCTATCACCCTTATTGTGTCAACAGCAAGGTGAGTTCAAGGCCCAAGAGGCCTGGACTGGGAAATGGGGTCAGTTATTTCTTACATTAGGCCCCTGTTCTGGTCACACTACTTTATTTAAAAAATTTTAATTTGAGTATAATTGATATTGTTTGCTTAAAATGGCCATTGGTCATGGAAGTTACTTGTCAGTCACTGGTGGTTACAAACTCATCTTGGGGCAAAGTACTTTGGAAATCATGGCGGTCTTAATTAAGTTTCTTTGTCGTAGATCATGATTGGTATAATTTAATCCATCGTCTGAGTTGTGAAAACTTTACATGGCCTGGAGATAAAATATAAAATCAAAATCATAAGCACAAGTCTGCAAAGAGAAAGCAGTGTTTTTGACCCAAGTGTGGTCACTTGTTTTGGGGTTTTCATTAATGCTGATTTAGAACTCACTGCTGACATTCACTAATTTGTAGCAATAGCAGGTTCTAAACGTTCAAGAAATGTTGGGGGAGATACAACCTAATTATATCCACAGTCTTTTGGGGACTTGGCTAGTAAAAGATCGTAATGAGGTAGTGGCTGGGTGAGGCCATTCTCTGATCAGCAGAGATCCCTAGGAGCCTAAGTTTAGAGTCACTACTTTTGGGGATGGAGGTGCTCTGCGTAGCCTTCCTGTGTTCAGATGGAGGTCTGGCCTGAGCACTGAGGTCCTCCAGCCCTACCCACGTAAGTCCCACCCTCCCCTAAGAAGTCTTCCCTTTCCTGTACGTCACACCCTGAAGAATTGCCATCTTTTGCCCCAGATCACCAAGGTGATGCTGCTAAAGGGCTGGCGATGTGTGGAGTGCATCGTGTGTGAGGTGTGCGGCCAGGCCTCGGACCCCTCACGCCTCCTGCTCTGTGATGACTGTGACATTAGCTACCACACATACTGCCTGGACCCGCCACTGCTCACCGTGCCCAAGGGTGGCTGGAAGTGCAAATGGTAGGGAGACCTGGGATCTTGAGCGGCCTGGGCAGGAGATGTTGGAGGGATGCGATGTTGCTGACGTGACAGAGGCTGGGTTTAGAAGGCTGGGCTGGCTGCTTGCTTCTCAGTGAAGACGTCTCTGGATGCCTTGGGGAGGCTAGGTACTGAGGGTCTGTCTTTCTGCCCCCACCAGGTGTGTGTCTTGTATGCAGTGTGGGGCTGCCTCCCCTGGCTTCCACTGTGAATGGCAGAATAGTTACACACACTGCGGGCCCTGCGCTAGCCTGGTGACCTGCCCTATCTGTCATGCCCCATATGTGGAAGAGGACCTCCTAATCCAGTGCCGCCACTGTGAACGGTGAGGGTGTCCTCCCCTTATATGGGTCTCCTCTTCCCTGTTCTTAGCCTTGCACTGTCTGGGTTTATTTCTTCCTGTTTCCCTTCTTCTAGGTGGATGCATGCTGGCTGCGAGAGCCTCTTCACGGAGGATGACGTGGAACAGGCGGCCGACGAGGGCTTTGACTGTGTCTCCTGCCAGCCTTATGTGGTAAAGCCTGCTGGTGAGTACCAGGTGCTGGGGAGAGGGGAGCAGGGGTCAGGGCAGGGCTGTCTTACTTTGGGACAGGGCCTCAAGCTGCCTTGGTTTGCCCGTCTCTTCCATAGCGCCTGTTGCTCCTCCAGAGTTGGTGCCTATGAAGGTGAAAGAGCCAGGTGAGTCACAGAAATCCCGAATGCCAAGTCTGGAAGAGACCTTAGACGCTGTCTAGTCCAGCTCCAACCCAACTTCATCTCCTCATTTTCAGAGGAGGAAACTAAGATCCTCAGAGGTTGAGTGGCCTGCTCAAGGTCACCCCCAGTAGGTTAGTGGTAAAGTTATAACGAGAACCAAGGCCTCCATTTTCCCAGGCAGAGTTCATTCCACTAGGCAACGTGGCCTTTGCAGAGTCTCATCTCCAGAGAGCACAGAACACAGATTTTTCTTCTCAGTGAAGGGGGCCTCAGTGAAGGGGCCTCTCCTCCTCCATCATGATGTGTGCACTGTATGCTGGCATTGGCCAGTAGGGGCCTTCTTAGGCCTGGGTAGCTAGAGAATTCTTTAGGTGAACTAGTGTGAGTCCTGAGCAAAGTCAGGCTTCTGTAGTAGCGATCTCTGTGAACCCCTCTGGGTCACCGATGGAGAACTCAGGCCTCAGCTAGCACCCACTCGTGGCCTGTCCCCTCCAGCCCTCCCTCCCCAGTGTTCACCTCGGTCCATCTTTTGCTGCTTTTGTCCCAGCTGGGGACTTAGGCTGAAACTTGGAGTTCTGGTTTCTCTGGGGCCTCCATCCAGGGGCTACGTGCTCTTCTCCTTTGTGCAGAGCCTCAATACTTTCGCTTTGAGGGTGTGTGGCTGACAGAAACTGGCATGGCTGTACTGCGTAACCTGACCATGTCACCCCTGCACAAGCGGCGCCAGCGGCGAGGACGGCTTGGCCTCCCAGGGGAGGCAGGGCTAGAGGGTTCTGAGCCCTCAGATGCCCTTGGCCCTGATGACAAGAAGGATGGGGACCTGGATGCTGACGAGCTGCTCAAGGGTGAAGGTCAGGCTGGGGAATCTCAGGGAGTGCCCAAGTAGTGGGAGCACTCCCGTGAGAGTGGGGCGTTGGGTGGGGCAGCAGTGCCACTCCCAGTCCCCCTCAAACCACGGTTGGGCTTGTCCAGATGGCTCTGTGGCAAAGCACTGGGCTCTCTGTTCTCGGATAGCAGGATGACGAGCTTAAAAGGGCGCGTGCTTCTGATCTTCCTCCCTCTCTCTCTTGTCTCCGTACACAGGTGGCGTGGAGCACATGGAATGCGAAATGAAACTGGAGGGGCCTATCAGCCCTGATATAGAGCCTGGCAGAGAGGAGACCGAGGAAAGCAAGAAACGCAAACGCAAACCCTATCGGCCTGGTGAGGCCCTGGAATGGGGAGGTGGGTGGTGAGGGACAGTTCACCAGGTCCCCGGCAGCTTCTCAGTCTCACTCTCCCTCTTCCTAGGCATTGGTGGTTTCATGGTGCGACAGCGGAAATCCCACACACGTGTGAAAAAGGGGCCTGCTGCACAGGCGGAGGTGTTGAGTGGGGATGGGCAGCCCGACGAGGGTGAGACGGGTGAGGGCTCCAGTGGGGCCTGGGAGAAGGTGGGGATTCCAGGACCTATAGGGCACTGCCAGGGAGGCCTGGGAGGTGAGGGCTCACTCATAGGGCCACGAGGGTGGTGGGCCCAATTGGTGCTGGGGAGAGAGTGGGCAGAAAGTGTCCCTTGAGTGAGTTGGGAGCAGCATGCCCAGTGTCCCCTGAGAGGGGCTGACACCTCCCCTTCTGTCCCCAGTGATGCCTGCAGACCTACCTGCAGAGGGCCCCGTGGACCAGAGCTTAGCTGATGGGGATGAGAAGAAGAAGCAGCAGCGGCGTGGGCGCAAGAAGAGCAAACTGGAAGACATGTTTCCTGCTTATCTGCAGGTGGGTCTTTGGTTCTCTGCAGGGTGACGGTGCGTCTGCCCTGCGGAGCATGAAGAGGCCTATTTCTCTTACTCCTCCTGCAGGAAGCCTTCTTTGGGAAGGAGCTGCTGGACCTGAGCCGGAAGGCCCTTTTTGCCGTTGGCGTGGGCCGGCCCAGTTTTGGACTAGGAGCCCCAAAAGCCAAGGGGGATAGTGGTTCAGATAGGAAGGAGCTCCCCACGTCACAGAAAGGTCAGTTATGTGGGGGTGAGGTGGTCTGAAAGGATCCAACTTCCCCTCTGTGCTTAGAGGCTGGTGAGGGGATTTGGTGGGGGACAGGCTGGCCTCCCCGAATTGAGGGTGGGCCAAGGCCCTGGCCTGTGGAGCTGGGGGCCCATTCTGGGCATCAAGTGTAGGGCATCTCTGACTAGAGTGGGGACTGTTGCTCATAGGAGATGATGCTCCAGATGTTGCAGATGAAGAATCCCGTGGCCTGGAAGGCAAAGCAGATACACCAGGTGAGGGCTGCTGGGAGGACTGTGTCTTCTCTTGGTTTTGCTTCTGTCAACATGTTTTGCCCCTGAGCACCATCTGGTTGGCGGCTGGAAACTGTTTCGTGCCCTCTGGGGTCCAGGGTGGCTAGTGTGGTGCCTCTGCACTGTCCTTGGTTGACGGGTTTCTCTTGGCAATTGCAGGACCTGAGGATGGAGGCATAAAGGCATCCCCAGTGCCCAGTGACCCCGAGAAGCCAGGCACTCCGGGTGAAGGGATGCTTAGCTCTGACTTAGATAGGATTCCCACTGAAGGTGAGGCTGTGGCCCACACTTGTCGTGTGTAAGGGTCCTCTGTGGGAGAAGGAGAAGGTCCTACCTGTGGGACTGCCATCTGTACAGCCAGCTTCTTTGGTGGGGAGTCCTGGGCACCTTCCCTGGCCATGGCCATTTGTGGCCCTGCAGTGTCCCGTCAAATCTCCAGTCTTCCTTAGCGGCATCCTTCATCAATCCCCCACAGAACTGCCCAAGATGGAATCTAAAGACCTGCAGCAGCTCTTCAAGGATGTTCTGGGTTCTGAACGAGAGCAGCACCTGGGTTGTGGAACCCCCGGCTCGGACGGCAGCCGTACACCGCTGCAGAGGCCCTTTCTTCAAGGTGATACGGATGGCAGTGGCATCAAGACTGGGTGTCCAGATTTGGCCAAGCTCACCCCCAGGATGGGCCTCTTGCTCTCGTTCTCTGATCCTGTGCCTCTTGTAGGTGGACTCCCTTTGGGCAATCTCCCCTCCAGCAGCCCAATGGACTCCTACCCGGGCCTCTGCCAGTCCCCATTCCTGGATTCTAGGTTGGTATCTATGCTTAACGTCTGTGGGCAGTCCCTGCTGTCCCTTCCCTCCCACTGGGGCCACGCCAAGGGAGGGGACCTTGGACTCTGGGGTGCTGCTGTAGAAACGCTTGTCTCTGCTCCTTTGTTAGTGGCCCTCCTTATGGGGGTAGGGCAGTGGCCTGGGAACTCTAGGCAGTTTGTCTGGGGTGGGGCTTGGCTTCCTTGCCCTCCGTGACTCTCTGCCCCTGCGCCCCAGGGAGCGCGGGGGCTTCTTTAGCCCGGAACCCGGTGAGCCAGACAGCCCCTGGACAGGCTCAGGGGGCACCACGCCCTCCACCCCCACCACCCCCACCACGGAGGGAGAGGGCGACGGGCTCTCCTATAACCAGCGGAGCCTTCAGCGTTGGGAGAAGGATGAGGAGTTGGGCCAGCTCTCCACCATCTCACCTGTGCTCTATGCCAACATTAACTTTCCCAATCTCAAGCAAGATTACCCAGGTACCCATGGAACGGAGGCAAGGGAAACAACCTGGGAATGTGGTGGGCACAGGGGTCACCTGCCAAGTTTCCTCTAACGTAATACCTCTGCCCTCCAGACTGGTCTAGCCGTTGCAAACAAATCATGAAGCTCTGGAGAAAAGTTCCAGCTACTGACAAAGCCCCCTACCTGGTGAGCCGGAAGAGAGCCTAGGTCAGGGTGGGAACTGGGGCTCGAGGGTGTTTTTGGGAAATTCACCTCCGTTCTTTCCATTACCCACTCCCAAAGCAACTGGGCCAGAAGGGATCAGCTTCTGGGTAGGGAGTGAGTGACGTGAGGGATGGGGGCTGGGCATGAAACTGAGCCCTAGGCCTAAGGCTGTGTCCTGTATCCCTCAGCAAAAGGCCAAAGATAACCGGGCAGCTCACCGCATCAACAAGGTGCAAAAGGTGAGTGGGGGCCAGGCTGGGTCGTGCCATCCAGATCCTATAGCTGGGGGCCTCTTGAGGGTGTGGGGGACATAGGGCTTGCCACAGCAGCCTGACTGCTCTGTGCCTGGTCTCCCCCTGTAGCAGGCTGAGAGCCAGATCAACAAGCAGACCAAGGTGGGCGACATGGCCCGTAAGACTGACCGACCGGCCCTACATCTTCGCATTCCCCCCCAGCCAGGGGCACTGGGCAGTCCGCCCCCCGCTGCTGCCCCCACCATTTTCATTGGCAGCCCCACTACCCCCGCCGGCTTGTCTACCTCTGCGGACGGGTTCCTGAAGCCGCCGGCGGGCACAGTGCCCGGCCCCGACTCGCCCGGTGAGCTCTTCCTCAAGCTCCCACCCCAGGTGCCCGCCCAAGTGCCTTCGCAGGACCCCTTTGGACTGGCCCCCGCCTACGCTCTGGAGCCCCGCTTCCCCACGGCACCACCTACTTATCCTCCCTATCCTAGTCCAACTGGGGCCCCTGCGCAGCCCCTGACGCTGGGCGCCTCATCTCGTCCTGGGACTGGCCAGCCAGGGGAATTCCACACTACCCCACCCGGCACCCCCCGGCACCAGCCCTCCACACCCGATCCCTTTCTCAAACCCCGCTGCCCCTCACTGGACAACCTGGCTGTGCCTGAGAGCCCAGGGATAGGGGGAGGCAAGGCTGCCGAGCCCCTGCTGTCACCCCCGCCTTTTGGGGAGTCTCGGAAGGCCCTAGAGGTGAAGAAGGAAGAGCTTGGGGCATCCTCTCCTAGCTATGGGCCCCCAAACCTAGGCTTTGTTGACTCACCTTCCTCAGGCCCCCACCTGGGCAACCTGGAGTTAAAGGCACCTGATGTCTTTAAAGCCCCCCTGACCCCTCGGGCATCTCAGGTAGAGCCCCAGAGCCCGGGCTTGGGCCTAAGGCCCCAGGAGCCACCCCCTGCCCAGGCTTTGGCCCCTTCTTCTCCCAGCCACTCGGACATCTTTCGCCCTGGCCCCTATCCTGACCCCTATGCCCAGCCCCCGTTGACCCCTCGGCCCCAACCCCCACCCCCTGAAAGCTGCTGTGCCCTGCCCCCTCGCTCATTGCCCTCAGACCCTTTCTCCCGAGTACCTGCCAGTCCCCAGTCCCAGTCCAGCTCGCAGTCCCCATTAACGCCCCGTCCTTTGTCTGCCGAGGCTTTTTGCCCATCCCCTGTTACCCCTCGCTTCCAGTCTCCTGACCCTTATTCCCGTCCACCCTCACGTCCTCAGTCCCGTGACCCATTTGCCCCCTTGCATAAGCCACCCCGACCCCAGCCCCCTGAAGTTGCCTTCAAGGCTGGGCCTCTAGCCCACACTCCACTGGGGGCTGGGGGCTTCCCAGCAGCCCTGCCCTCGGGACCGGCAGGTGAGCTCCATGCTAAGGTCCCAAGTGGGCAGCCCCCCAATTTTGCCCGGTCCCCTGGGACGGGTGCATTTGTGGGCACCCCCTCTCCCATGCGTTTCACTTTCCCTCAGGCGGTAGGGGAGCCTTCCCTAAAGCCCCCTGTCCCTCAGCCTGGTCTCCCTCCACCCCATGGGATCAACAGCCATTTTGGGCCTGGCCCTACTTTGGGCAAGCCTCAAAGCACAAACTACGCAGTAGCCACAGGGAACTTCCACCCATCAGGCAGCCCCCTGGGATCCAGCAGTGGGTCCACAGGAGAGGGCTTTGGGCTGTCCCCGCTACGCCCCCCATCAGTCCTACCACCACCTGCACCGGATGGATCCCTCCCCTACCTGTCGCATGGAGCCTCACAGCGGGCAGGCATCACCTCTCCAGTCGATAAGCGAGAAGACCCAGGGGCTGGATTGGGTAGCTCTTTGGCGGCACCTGAGCTTCCAGGTACCCAGGACCCAGGCATGTCCAGCCTCAGCCAGACAGAACTGGAGAAGCAGCGGCAGGTGGGTGGACATCCTGGAGTGAACCCCCATATCTTTGCTTTTCTTGTGCCAGCTCTGTGATTGGAGTAGAATGGACTTACCCCACTTCTCTGTTCTTTGCACAGCGCCAGCGACTACGGGAGCTCCTGATTCGGCAGCAGATCCAGCGCAACACCCTGCGGCAAGAGAAGGAAACAGCTGCGGCAGCTGCAGGAGCAGTGGGGCCCCCGGGCAGCTGGGGTGCCGAGCCCAGCAGCCCTGCCTTTGAGCAGCTGAATCGAGGCCAGACTCCCTTTGCTGGGACCCAGGTAGATAGAGTGGTGGCAAGGGGTGGCGGGTCCAGGATACTGAAGGTAACCCCTCCTTCATCCACCTCCATCTCTCCCAGGACAAGAGTAGCCTTGTGGGGCTGCCCCCAAGCAAATTGGGTGGCCCCATCATGGGGCCAGGGGCTTTCCCCAGCGATGACCGACTCTCCCGGCCACCTCCACCAGCCACCCCTTCCTCTATGGATGTGAGCAGCCGGTAAGCTCCAAAGCAAAGGGTAAAGCAAGGGAGGAGATCTCACCACCGTTTTGTGTTGCCCCAGGTTTTCCTGTGTCTGACCCTTGTCCAGTATCACTTACTCTTCTTCCTCATTCCTTCTTACTGTGTCAACTCCATCCTTCCTAAATGCCCTAAGCCCATGTTCTAGCACTTGATCCTGATTTCATCTTACTGACTACCGCATATTCTTCCAGGCAACTGGTGGGAGGCTCCCAAGCCTTCTATCAGCGAGCACCCTATCCTGGGTCCCTGCCCTTACAGCAGCAGCAGCAGCAGCAACAACTGTGGCAGCAGCAGCAGCAACAGCAGCAGGCAACAGCAACCTCCATGCGCCTTGCCATGTCTACTCGCTTTCCATCAACTCCTGGGCCTGAACTTGGCCGCCAAACCCTAGCTTCCCCCTTGGCAGGAATTCCCGCCCGCCTCCCTGGCCCTGGAGAGCCAGTGCCTGGTCCAGCTGGTCCTGCCCAGTTCATTGAGTTGCGGCACAATGTACAGAAAGGACTAGGACCTGGGGGGGCTCCATTTCCTGGGCAGGGCCCCCCTCAGAGACCCCGTTTTTACCCAGTAAGTGAGGACTCCCACCGAATGGCTCCTGAAGGGCTTCGAGGCCTGGCAGTATCAGGCCTTCCCCCACAGAAACCCGCAGCACCTTCGGCCCCTGAATTGAACAGTAGTCTCCATCCAGTGCCCCACACCAAAGGTCCCTCCCTGCCCACTGGCTTGGAGCTGGTCAGCCGGCCCACCTCAAGCACTGAGCTTGGCCGCCCTCCTCCTCTGGCCCTGGAAGCTGGGAAGTTACCCTGTGAGGATCCTGAGCTGGACGATGACTTTGATGCCCACAAGGCCCTAGAGGATGATGAGGAGCTTGCTCACCTGGGCCTGGGTGTGGATGTGGCCAAGGGAGATGATGAGCTGGGCACCTTGGAAAACCTGGAGACCAATGACCCTCACCTGGATGACCTGCTCAATGGGGATGAGTTTGATCTGCTGGCCTATACTGACCCTGAGCTGGATACTGGGGACAAGAAGGACATCTTCAATGAGCACCTGAGGCTGGTAGAGTCGGCCAATGAAAAGGCTGAGCGGGAGGCCCTGCTGCGGGGGGTGGAGCCAGGACCCATGGGCCCTGATGAGCGCCCTCTGCCTGCTGCTGATGTCTCTGAGGCCCGTCTGGCATCGGTGCTCCCTGAGGTGAAGCCCAAGGTAGAGGAAGGTGGGCGCCACCCTTCCCCTTGCCAGTTCGCCATTACCACCCCCAAGGTAGAGCCAGCACCTGCCACCACTTCCCTAGGTCTAGGGCTGAAACCAGGACAGAGTGTGATGGGCACCCGGGACACCCGGATGGGCACAGGACCCTTTTCTGGCAGTGGGCACACAACTGAGAAGGGCCCCTTTGGGGCCACAGGAGGACCACCAGCTCACCTGCTGACACCCAGCCCGCTGAGTGGCCCAGGAGGGTCCTCCCTGCTGGAAAAGTTTGAGCTGGAGAGTGGGGCCCTGACCTTGCCCGGTGGACATGCAGCATCAGGGGATGAGCTGGACAAGATGGAGAGCTCGCTGGTAGCCAGTGAGTTACCCTTGCTCATCGAAGACCTGTTGGAGCATGAGAAGAAGGAGCTGCAGAAGAAGCAGCAGCTTTCGGCACAGCTGCAGCCTGCCCAGCAACAGCAGCAACAACAGCAGCAGCAGCAGCAGCATTCCCTGCTGGCCACACCAGGCCCTGCCCAGGCCATGTCTTTGACACACGAAGGCTCTTCTCCCAGTTTGGCTGGGCCCCAACAGCAGCTTGCCCTAGGACTTGGGGGTTCCCGACAGCCAGGCTTGGCCCAACCACTGATGCCCACCCAGCCACCAGCACATGCCCTCCAGCAGCGCCTGGCCCCATCCATGGCCATGGTGTCCAGTCAAGGACATATGCTAAGTGGGCAGCACGGGGGGCAGGCAGGCTTGGTGCCCCAGCAGAGCCCACAGCCAGTGCTGGCACAGAAGCCCATGGGTACCATGCCACCTTCCATGTGTATGAAACCTCAGCAGCTGGCCATGCAGCAGCAGCTGGCTAACAGCTTCTTCCCTGATACAGGTAACTTGAGCCAGGGGCACTGGCTTAGTTACTCAGGGGTGATCACTGCTACCACCAAATGGACACTGGAGCTAGAGACCTAAGATAATCCCCAGCTGAGGGAGGTGGGACACAAAGAGCATGGGCTAAACACCATACTAGCAGTGCAGGCAGAAGCATTGTAGCTTTTTGCCAACGGAGGAATGGCGCCTGGCATAGAGCAGGCAGTTAGATACTTGAACAAATGGAATGAATGCATGAATCCTGGTTGGCAAGGGCTTTGTAGCTGTGCGAGACCAGAAGATCGGGAGCTGGAGAGAAGTAGTGCAGGAAACAGCAGTCCAGGCGGGCACAGGCCCTTGAGTGGGAAATGTTGTGGGGGGAAGCCGGTGAGTGCGTTTGGAGACCATATTGAGGTGGCTAGGCCAGAGTGGACTCCATGTGGAGGAAGGTAAATGGGTACTACCCTAATTTTGGAGATGTGAGAAGGGGGGCCAGGTTGAGGAAGATCTCAAATTCAATACTGTTTATTGGGATAACATTTGTTAAGCAGTGTGCCAAGCACTTTACCATCGTCGTCCAATTGAATCACAACAAACTCATTAAATAGGTACTGCCAGGGTCTTCAGTTAGGGAAGTAGGCGTGGAGGGCGAGTAACTTGCCAAGATCATACAGCTAACAGCTAGAGTTTGAATCCTGCTCCTCTGGTCCTCTTGACTATTTTGTGGCCTTAAAATAGGAGGAAAGGGAGTTTGGGTAGTCCTTTAAGAAAAAAATTTTTTTAATTAGTTCTCTTTATTTTTGAGAGGCAGAGAGAGAGAGAGAGAGAGAGAGAACGAACGTGTGGGGGAGGGGCAGAGAGAGAGGGAGGGAGACACAGAATCCAAAGCAGGCTCCAGGCTCTGAGCTGTCAGCACAGAGCCCGATGTGGGGCCTAAGCTCACGAACCGTGAGATCATGACCCGAGCCGAAGTCGGACGCTCAACTGACTGAGCCACCCAGGCACCCCAGGTTAGTCCTTTAAAAAGTGGAGAGTGAAGTTGTGAGAGCAGTGGAGAAATATAAAATGTGCAGGATTTTAGGAAGATGTAAGTTTTTGGTGGTTGCTTATTTCTCCTTTTTAACCCAGCATCCTGAATAGGCAAGAAATGGGCTATAGGTGATGCATGTGGTGCCCAAAGCAGCACTGGCATCTAGGACTTTGGCACAGTGCCCACATCTAGGGTTCTTGGGCTGCACTAGTTGCCCTAAGAGTACTTCTGTTGAAGAATGCTTTCTAGGTCATAAAGTGTACTCACAGTCTTTGTTACATTTGATCCTCATGGTAGTTCTGTGAGGTCGGCAGAGTAGGGAATCACAAGGTCTGTCAAATAGAGGAGGAAACTGAGGCTCAGAGAAGTCAAATGACGTTGATACATTAGCTCAGCAAATGTTTACTAAGTACCCTTTAGCACTGTGTGAGTAAAAACAGGGCCACTATCTTATGAATAATAAAGCTGAGTCAGCCAGGCTCCCTGGCTCCTAGTCTTTCTAACACTTTCTTGCCATGCCATTGTTCTACTTGGTTTGGTGGAGGTCAAGGTGTTAGAAGGAATGGCAGATGCAAAGTGGAGTATTGAATCCAATGTCCAGCTTACTTGGCTCTCCCCTCTCCAGATCTGGACAAATTTGCAGCAGAAGATATCATTGATCCCATTGCAAAGGCCAAGATGGTGGCTTTGAAAGGCATCAAGAAAGTGATGGCTCAGGGCAGCATTGGAGTGGCACCTGGTATGAACAGGTAAGACGTGGGAGGTGGGGTGTGGTTGGCTCTTTCCTTTCCCAGTCTTTTCCCTCTCCTTCCTGGTCCCCTTCCCTACTTGTTCCACCTCTTTGCCTTTCAACTTTCCCCATCACCTGTGCATCCCCTTTGCTTTGGTGGACTCTAGGCAGCAAGTATCTCTGCTAGCCCAGAGGCTCTCAGGGGGGCCCGGCAGTGATCTGCAGAACCACGTGGCAGCTGGGAGTGGCCAGGTAAGTGATCAGTTGGGAGTAGGAACTTGTGTCCTATACAATCAGGCCACCCTTTTTAGGGCCTAGTATGGAACAATGACCCTTTAGCAGTCTCTCTCATCACAGGAGCGGAGTGCTGGTGACCCTTCCCAGCCTCGTCCCAATCCACCCACCTTTGCCCAGGGAGTGATCAGTGAGTAGGGGGATGGGGAGGAGTGTGCAAGGGAGTGGGTTGTGTGGAAGAAGAGGGATTGGGATCACCCTTTTGCAGCTCCTGACACCCTGTTTCCTTTCCCAGATGAGGCTGACCAGCGGCAGTATGAGGAATGGCTGTTTCATACCCAGCAGCTCCTACAGATGCAGCTGAAGGTGCTAGAGGAGCAGATCGGTGTGCATCGCAAGTCCCGGAAGGCTCTGTGTGCCAAACAGCGCACTGCCAAGAAGGCTGGCCGTGAGTTCCCAGAAGCTGATGCTGAGAAGCTCAAGCTGGTTACAGAGCAGCAGAGCAAGATCCAGAAACAGCTGGATCAGGTAGGGAAAGCAGACTTCAGCCTAGAAACCAGGAGCCCAGGGAACAGGGATGGCTCCGATGGGCAGGCCCCAGGCTCACCTCCCAACCCTCCTGTGTTAGGTCCGGAAGCAGCAGAAGGAGCACACCAACCTCATGGCAGAATATCGGAATAAGCAGCAGCAACAGCAGCAACAGCAGCAACAGCAACACTCAGCTGTGCTGGCCCTCAGCCCTTCCCAGAGTCCCCGGCTACTCACCAAGCTCCCCGGTCAGCTGATCCCTGGCCATGGGCTGCAGCCACCACAGGGGCCTCCGGGTGGGCAAGCTGCAGGTCTTCGCCTGCCCCCAGGGGGCATGGCTCTCCCTGGACAGCCTGGTGGCCCTTTCCTCAACACCTCCCTGGCCCAGCAGCAGCAACAGCAACATTCTGGTGGGACTGGGGCCTTGGCTGGCCCCTCAGGGGGCTTTTTCCCTGGCAACCTTGCTCTTCGAGGCCTAGGACCTGATTCGAGACTTTTACAGGAGAGGCAGCTACAACTCCAGCAGCAACGCATGCAACTAGCCCAGAAATTGCAGCAGCAGCAACAACAGCAACAGCACCTCCTAGGACAGGTGGCAATCCAGCAGCAACAGCAGCAGAGCTTGGGGGTACAGGCAAACCAGGCTCTGGGTCCCAAGCCCCCGGGGCTTCTGCCTCCCAGTAGCCATCAAGGCCTCTTGGTCCAGCAGCTGTCCCCGCAACCACCCCAGGGGCCCCAGGGCATGCTGGGCCCTGCCCAGGTGGCAGTGTTACAGCAGCAGCAGCAACAGCACCCTGGAGCTTTGGGCCCCCAGGGTCCTCACAGACAGGTACTTCTTACCCAGTCCCGGGTGCTGAGTTCCCCCCAGCTGGCACAGCAGGGTCAGGGCCTTATGGGACACCGGCTGGTCACAGCCCAGCAGCAGCAGCAGCAACAGCACCAACAGCAGGGATCCATGGCAGGCCTTTCCCATCTTCAGCAGGGCCTGATGCCACACAGCGGGCAGCCCAAACTGAGTGCTCAGCCCATGGCTTCCTTACAGCAGCAGCAGCTTCAGCAGCAGCAGCTACAGCAGCAACAACAGCAGCAGCAGCAGCTACAGCAGCAACAACAGCAGCAGCAACAGCAGCAGCTGCAGCAGCAGCAGCAGCTACAACAGCAGCAGCTGCAGCAGCAGCAACAACTACAACAACAGCAACTACAGCAGCAGCAGCTACAGCAGCAGCAGCAACAGCAACAACAATTGCAGCAGCAGCAACAGCAGCAGCAGCAGCAGCAGCAACAGCAGCAGATGGGCCTCTTGAACCAGAGTCGAACTTTATTGTCTCCCCAGCAGCAGCAGCAGCAGCAGCAGCAGCAGCAGCAGCAGCAACAGCAGCAGCAGCAGCAGCAGCAGCAGCAGCAGCAGCAGCAGGTGACCCTTGGCCCTGGCATACCAGCCAAGCCTGTGCAACACTTTTCTAACCCCGGAACCCTGGGCCCAACTGTCCTCTTGACGGGCAAGGAACAAACCATTGTAGAGACAGCTCTTCCTCCAGAGGCCACTGAGGGGCCCTCCACACATCAGGGAGGGCCGTTAGCAATAGGGACTATACCTGAGTCAGTGGCGACCGAACCTGGGGAGGTAAAGCCTTCGCTCTCCGGGGACTCACAGCTCCTGCTTGTCCAGCCCCAGGCCCAGCCTCAGCCCAACCCTGTGCAGCTGCAGCCACCTCTGAGGGTCCCAGGGCAACAGCAGCAGCAAGTTAACTTGCTCCACACAGGAGGTGTGGGAAGCCATGGGCAAGCAGGCAGCGGATCATCTTCTGAGGCCTCATCTATGCCCCACCTGCTGGCCCAATCCTCTGTTCCTTTAGGGGAGCAGCCTGGGACCATGACCCAGAACCTTCTGGGTTCCCAACAGCCCCTTGGACTAGAGCGGCCAGTGCAGAATAATGCAGGGCCACAGCCTGCCAAATCAGGACCTGTCCCCCAGGCTGGGCAGGCCCTGCCCGGGGCTGGCGTCATGCCTACGGTGGGTCAGCTTCGAGCACAGCTCCAAGGAGTCCTGGCCAAAAACCCCCAGCTGCGGCACTTGAGTCCACAGCAGCAGCAGCAGCTACAGGCGCTCCTCATGCAGCGGCAGCTGCAGCAGAGTCAGTCAGTGCGCCATGCCCCACCCTACCAGGAGCCTGGGGCCCAGCCCTCTCCCCTCCAGGGCCTCCTAGGCCGCCAGCCTCAACTTGGGAGCTTCCCTGGATCCCAGACTGGCCCCCTCCAGGAGCTAGGGGCAGGGCTTCGACCTCAGGGCCCACCCCGGCTCCCCACCCCACAAGGAGCCTTATCCACAGGACCAGTCGTTGGCCCTGTCCATCCCACACCTCCACCATCCAGCCCCCAAGAGCCAAAGAGACCTTCCTCACAGCCCCCAGGAGCCAGCCCCCTGGTCCCATCCCAGCTCCCCTCTGAGGCCCAGCTCACCCCCACCCAGCCAGGGACTCCAAAACCCCAGGGCCCATCCTTGGAGCTGCCTCCTGGGAGGGTCTCACCTGCTGCTGCCCAGCTTGCAGATACCTTCTTTGGCAAGGGGCTGGGACCTTGGGACCCCCCAGACAACCTAGTGGAAGCCCAGAAGCCAGAGCAGAGCATTCATCTGGAGCAGGTGAATGGGCAGGCAGTGCCTGAGCCACCCCATCTCAGCATCAAGCAGGAGCCTCGGGAAGAGCCATGTGCCCTGGGAGCCCAGGCGGTGAAGAGGGAGGCCAACGGGGAGCCAATAGGGGCACCAGGTACCAGCAACCACCTCCTGCTGGCAGGCCCCCGCTCAGAGGCCGGGCATCTGCTCTTGCAGAAGCTTCTACGGGCAAAGAATGTGCAACTCAGCACTGGGCGGGGGCCCGAGGGGCTGCGAGCTGAGATCAACGGGCACATTGACAGCAAGCTGGCTGGGCTGGAGCAGAAACTACAGGGTACCCCCAGCAACAAGGAGGTGAGTACTTTATATGGATTGGAGCAGATAGAATTGGGGCTGCAACCTAGGGCAGCGTGAGCATGTCTGGTTCAAACAGGAGGCGAGGGCTCTGAGGAAGACAGCAGCCTTCACTGTGGGTTTATCTGGCTTAGGATACAGCAGCAAGGAAGCCTTTGACACCAAAGCCCAAGCGGGTACAGAAGGCAAGCGACAGGTTGGTGAGCTCCCGAAAGAAGCTGCGGAAGGAGGACGGGGTCAGGGCCAGCGAGGCCTTGCTGAAACAGCTGAAACAGGTGACCCCCAGGAGCCAGCCCCCTGGTCCCATCCCAGGATAGGGGGCACTCTGGCCCCCAGCTGTGCAGTGGCAGAGATGTACACACTGTGGGTTTCCAACCTTGTCATCTTGCCCCTCTTAGGAGCTGTCCCTGCTGCCCTTAACGGAGCCTACCATCACCGCCAATTTTAGCCTCTTTGCTCCCTTTGGCAGTGGCTGCCCGGTCAATGGGCAATGCCAGCTGAGGGGGGCCTTTGGAAGTGGGGCGCTGTCCACGGGCCCTGACTACTATTCCCAGCTGCTTACCAAGGTCAGAAAAACGGCAATACCTCTTGGGGATGACGAGGTTCTTGGGGAGGTGGAGGTGGGAATGGAAGATGAGGAAATTGCTGATGTCGTGTGGGGCCAGGAGATTACATCAGTCTCCCTATGCCATCTTGCACACAACACCCCACCCCACCCCCAGAATAACCTGAGTAACCCGCCGACACCACCCTCGTCGCTGCCCCCCACCCCACCCCCATCGGTGCAGCAGAAGATGGTGAATGGCGTCACTCCATCTGAAGAGCTGGGGGAGCACCCCAAGGATGCTGCCTCTGCCCGGGATACTGAAGGGACACTGAGGGGTAAGTCAGGAGCAGAGTGGGCCTCTCCTTCTCTGGTAGGATTTAGTGCCGGGGGTCCAAGTTGGTTAGTGTCCCCTCTCATACAGTTTGAGAGGAATGGTTGCATGTTGCCCCGTGCGCACATATGACAGGATACCTGAGGTTAGGAAGGGCCTCTTCAGGGCTGATGAGTTGGAAGCAGGGAGTCCAGAGAACAGGCAACAGAGGAGGTAGATGGCAGGGAAAGGGGTAATGAGGCTTTTGTTGGTGAGGAACAATCCTGCTTGAGTGGTTATAGAACTACAGTGAAATCTGGATTTGAATTCAGGTTCCTGTATTAATTTAGTTGTGTTAGCACAGCTAAGTAACACGGTTGATTTGTGTGGGCCCCAATTTCCTCACTATAAAGAGGTGTGATATTATTCCTCTGCTGGAGTTGTTAAAAGATGATAAACAAAGCCCAGGGCCTGACATAGAGGAAAGGCTCAATAAATACAGCTCATCTGCCCCAGATTTGTAGGTCGGTGGGTAGGTAGACAGCAGTTCGTAATAGCTAAGCTAGATCTTATACTAGTTAGGCCTGAAATGTGGGGGAGAAAGCCGTGTCAGCTCTGGTCACCAGCCTGACTTTTCTTCTCCCTTTCTACTCTTCAGATACTTCAGAGGTGAAGAGTCTAGACCTGCTGGCTGCCTTGCCTACACCCCCTCACAATCAGACTGAGGATGTCAGGTGGGGGCAGCCAGAAATGGGGATGAGGAATGGGAGTACGGGACCGGGGCAGGTTGTTTCATCTTTCCTTTGGCCAATGGCAGATTTCAAATCTGGCTATGACATCGACTAATTTCTAGATTTGGGAGGGGGAGTCTGCAGGGCAGTACCAGCAAATGTCTACTTTTGGCCCACAGGATGGAGAGTGATGAGGACAGCGACTCTCCTGACAGCATTGTGCCGGCTTCGTCCCCTGAGAGCATCCTGGGGGAGGAGGCCCCTCGTTTCCCTCAGCTCGGCTCAGGCCGGTGGGAGCAGGATGACCGGGCTCTCTCCCCTGTCATCCCCATCATTCCTCGGGCCAGTATCCCAGGTAGAGGCTGCTCTGGGTGTGGGCCAGGCAGGGCTGGGTTGTCCGAGCTGGGGGGAGAGAGGCAGCTAGAGCTTACACAGGTCCCTCTCTCATTCAGTCTTCCCAGATACCAAACCTTATGGGGCCCTGGACCTGGAGGCCCCTGGAAAGCTGCCTGCCACAACTTGGGAAAAGGGCAAAGGAAGTGAGGTGTCAGTCATGCTGACGGTCTCTGCTGCTGCAGCCAAGGTGTGTCCTGGGGGTACCTTGGAGACCAAGGGGATCCTGGTCAGAAGGCAGCCCATGGAGCTTATGTGGATAAGTTCAGTCACTCAGAACTATGCACTAGGACCTGCTGTGTGTGAGTGCCTGGGCCGGAGGCTTCAGGATTAGGGTAAATAAAGCATGAGAGGTCCCTGCCCTCAGGGGGGCTCCCTGTCCAGTGGTAGACCCAAGTCAACAAATGAGGAGAGTTGCACATGACGCGACAAATGCTGTAAGACAGCATGTCTTCAGTCACGTTTGGTAGAACTCTTGTTATTTTATTGTTAATGTTGACGGGGTTTTGTGGTCAAAGAAAATTGGAAATCCCGGTTTGAAACCACAAAACAAGTTTCTTTACTACAAGGTTCCTCAGATCCTTTAATTTGCTAATGTGTATCGTGAGTCTCCAGGTCGTGGATATAGCCTGTGTCATTCCTAAACTCGGTTGGCACTGGTCCCTTTTGGTGGAGCGCCCATTCATGTCCGTAGCAGTCTCGGAAAGGTGCTATGAAGGAAGCGTGTGAGAAGGGCAGGACTGACTGGCTGCTTGGGGAGTGGGCTTCTGGGTGTTGAAGGGTGTCCCCATCAAACCGGTGACAGTGCTCACTCCGCACTGCTGACACAGCCCTCCCATCCCCTTCCCTGCCCTGGTAGAACCTGAATGGTGTGATGGTGGCAGTGGCAGAGCTGCTGAGCATGAAGATCCCCAACTCCTATGAGGTGCTGTTCCCAGAGAGCCCTGCCCGGGCAGGCATTGAGCCTAAGAAGGGGGAAGCCGAGGGCCCTGGTGAGTGTGGCAGGAAAACTTGGGACCTGTGGGGAATGCTTCTGGTGGGAGGTTCTGATCCCTTCCTTCCTGCAGGAGGGAAAGAAAAGGGTCTGGGAGGCAAGAGCCCAGAAGCTGGCCCTGATTGGCTGAAACAGTTTGATGCAGTGTTGCCTGGCTATACCCTCAAGAGCCAGCTAGACATCTTGAGCCTCCTGAAACAGGTGGGTCTGGGGGAGAAAGGGAGGTGGGTGTCTGGCTAGGGCAAAGAAGGCAGAGGGCTTTGGGGAGAGTGGCTTCCGGGTGAGAGGAGGGAGGGGGCTAGTTAAGTGAGGAGCTGGCACTAATGATACCGGGCACGTGCCCTCCCATAGGAGAGCCCCGCCCCAGAGCCACCCACCCAACACAGCTACACCTACAACGTCTCCAACCTGGATGTGCGACAGCTCTCAGCCCCGCCTCCTGAAGAACCCTCCCCGCCCCCATCCCCCTTGGCACCCTCTCCTGCCAGCCCCCCTGCTGAACCCCTGGCTGAACTCCCGGCTGAACCCTCAGCTGAGCCACCTGTCCCCTCGCCTCTGCCACTGGCCTCATCCCCTGAATCAGCCCGACCCAAGCCCCGAGCCCGGCCCCCTGAAGAAGGTGAAGATTCCCGGCCCCCTCGCCTCAAGAAGTGGAAGGGGGTGCGTTGGAAGCGGCTGCGGCTGCTGCTGACCATTCAGAAGGCCGGTGGACGGCAGGAGGATGAGCGGGAAGTGGCGGAGTTTATGGAACAGCTCGGCACAGCCCTGCGACCCGACAAGGTGCCTCGCGACATGCGGCGCTGCTGCTTCTGTCACGAGGAGGGTGATGGGGCCACTGATGGACCTGCCCGCCTGCTGAACCTGGACCTGGACCTGTGGGTGCACCTCAACTGCGCTCTGTGGTCCACGGAGGTATACGAGACCCAGGGCGGGGCACTGATGAACGTGGAGGTTGCCCTGCACCGAGGACTGCTCACCAAGTGCTCCCTGTGCCAGCGCACCGGTGCCACCAGCAGTTGCAATCGAATGCGTTGTCCCAACGTCTACCATTTTGCCTGTGCCATCCGCGCCAAGTGCATGTTCTTCAAGGACAAGACCATGCTGTGTCCAATGCATAAGATCAAGGGACCCTGTGAGCAGGAGCTGAGCTCTTTTGCTGTCTTCCGGCGGGTCTACATTGAGCGGGATGAGGTGAAGCAAATCGCCAGCATCATCCAGCGGGGAGAGCGGCTGCACATGTTCCGTGTAGGGGGCCTTGTGTTCCATGCCATTGGACAGCTGCTCCCTCACCAAATGGCCGACTTCCACAGTGCCACTGCCCTTTATCCTGTGGGCTATGAGGCCACACGCATCTACTGGAGCCTCCGCACCAACAACCGCCGCTGCTGCTACCGCTGCTCCATCGGCGAGAACAACGGAAGGCCTGAGTTCATAATCAAAGTCATCGAGCAGGGCCTGGAGGACCTGGTCTTCACCGACGCCTCCCCCCAGGGTGAGCACTGGGCCCTTGAAATGGTACTACGGAAATGGGAGAGAACCTCAGGGTCTTTGTGAGTGACCTTCCTCCCCTGACCTCGGGCAGGTAGAGGTCTTCTAGAGATCCCCAGAGAAAGTGTTTTAGCCTCTCTTGGTCACCTTAATTGCTCTTGTAATTGAAGATGTTTTGCTAGTCTACTTCGTGTATTCTAGCTTCTTTTCCTACCTGCAGTGGAACTAAAGAATATTCTGATTCTGAGACCGCATCATCTAGCTCACCCACCCTGTTCTTAACCACGTGTTCCTTATGGTTGCTTCGCCCTGGTCAAAATTCTGTTGATCTTAGTTTTAGCGTTAATGATAAAAATAAGTGAGCGTGTACCATGTGGCGCAAACTAATGTAAGTGACTCATACAGGTGATTTTGTTTATGCCAACCCTATGATGTAAGTACTTTCATTTTGCCCAGTTTATACATAAAGAAACAGAGCCTTAGAGAAATTTGAGTATTTGGCTTAAGGGCCTAAAGCCTGTGCTGGAACTTGAACCCAAGTCTTCCCAAGTCCAGAGCATGCCTATTGTTCTGGCTCTCGGTTAGTCACTGTGGCCTGTGCTGGGGCTTCTGGGCCTTGGGTCCATGTTTGTGTGTCATAGGGCTCTGTGATGCCCCTCCAGGGTAGGAAGCCTTCTGGCTTGTTGAGGGAGAGTGGGACTGGGAGGCCAGTGGAGGGTCCTGAAGAACGACACAGCCTCGTGACAGGGAGGTGTGCAGGCCACAGGAAATGACCATAGCTCCAGATGGAGGTTAGGGCTGAGATCAGTGAGCAGAAATCGCCTCTGAGGGCTGCTCTCTTTTTTTGCCTCTTAGCTGTGTGGAATCGCATCATTGAGCCTGTGGCTGCCATGAGAAAAGAGGCCGACATGCTGCGGCTCTTCCCTGAGTACCTGAAAGGCGAGGAGCTCTTTGGGCTGACGGTGCACGCCGTGCTGCGCATAGCTGAATCAGTAAGGAGGGGCTGGGGGCCAGGTGGGCACCGGGGACTCTGGTCCTGCCCCCAAAATGCTCAGGCTAAGGCAAGCACGGCCTGTGCCCACAGCTGCCTGGAGTGGAGAGCTGTCAAAACTATTTATTCCGCTATGGACGCCACCCCCTGATGGAGCTGCCACTCATGATCAATCCCACTGGTTGTGCCCGATCGGAGCCTAAAATCCTCACACACTACAAACGGTGAGCTTGTGTGTGGGGGGGCTGTGGGATGTGGGAGTGGGTGGGTGGTAGGAACCCTCCGGCCAATTAGGAGGGTTTGGGGGTTCACTCTAGGCCTCCTGATTAGAGGGTATGCAGGTATCACTTAGGGTATCCCTTTCCTCTTCCTCCACCCTGCTCAGGTATCCTAGGTTGGCCTGGGGTCTGGGATAGTCTTATCTTGGGCACCCTGGGAATGGCTACTGGGGAGGTTCTGGGTAGATGGTGGTGAAATTTTATGAAATGTGTAAGGGGGCCAGTCACCTCCTTCCTCTTATTTTGCTTCTAGGGGGCCTGTGATTCTCCCAAACCTGAGACACCCTATAAGTGTTAGGGTCACCTTCCCTTCCCCAGGCTGAGTTGGTGTCAAAAATAATTAGAAATATAATGGAAAAATACTAAAACCTTACGTTTGTATAGCACTTTATACTTTTTTTTTCAAAGCGTTTTCACATCCATTATCTCATTTGATCCTCACAACAACCTTATGAGGTAGGTAGGGCAGGTGGTATGACCCCCATTTTACAGCTGAGAAAACTGAGGCCCAGAAAAGTTAAGTGACTAGACAAAGGTCACGCAGCTGGGACCAGAACCTTACCTCTTGACTTGCGGTTCACTGCTCTTTCTGTGTGCCACGGTAGCCTGACTTTGGTCCCTGGGTAGAGGGGAGGCAGAATCCACGTAACAGGGTTTTCTTGGAGGCCTTTTGTTGCTCCTTGGGCTGTTGTAGAGCATCAGGCTCTACTACCCCAGTCATCCCTAGTCCTCGATGCAACAGTGGTTTTCAAACTTTGTGTGTTTCAGAAAGTCCTGGAACACATAAACCGAGTAAGCCGAACCTGGCCCTCTTCGTGCATAACTCCCCCTTCCCCAAATTGGATTCATCCAGAAGCATTCTCTTTTCATCTAGGTTGTGTATTGGAATTCCAATGACATTTTGTTAAAGAAAAAAGAAAAACAGATTTCTGCTAAATAGAAAAGAATCAAAAACGTTTGAAAACCACTGCTCTGGGATGGGCAAGATTTTGGCTGGTGCCCTAGGGTGGTGAAGAGGCATCCTGCCAGGCAGCAGTCATTCCCCTGCACTGAGCCATCTGCACAGAGCCCAACCTTATGTCAGAGAAGGGGACAGTCTGAAGAAAGGAAAGGATACCACTTTTTGGCTGTGAATTCAGAGCCACTTTTAATTCAAATCCAGCCCGATGTGGTAGACACGGCCCCCATTTTCAGGGCTTCCAGTATGTTCAGGAGGTAGAACTCGGATGTTTGAGCAAATCATGAGCTTAAATTCCAGGCCTCAGCTGCTTGGGGAAGACCTCCCAGAGGAGCATGGCCTTGTGTAATGTTTGGCAAGAGGGGGGTTTAAGGTGGGGAGATGGGAGAGCGGGCTCAGTGTAGGGGAATTGGTGCCCCCCTCTCCCTCCACACCCCACCCCCCATCCTGGGCTCTCTGTCCCACTCAGGTGTCGGAAGGGTTCCCATAACTAGTGGCTACCTCACCAAAGCCAAGACCCACATGCCTCCGCTCCATTCCCAAGACAGCACATGCCCCTAACTGGCATGTTGTGCATCCCGGGGAGGAGGCGGGTGGTGTGTGTTTGGTCTGAGGGAGAGCTGTCTTGTCATGGCCTGTGTCACCTCCCAGGCCTCACACCCTGAACAGCACCAGCATGTCCAAGGCGTATCAGAGCACCTTCACAGGCGAGACCAACACCCCATACAGCAAGCAGTTTGTGCACTCCAAGTCATCGCAGTACCGGCGTCTGCGCACTGAGTGGAAGAACAATGTGTATCTGGCTCGCTCCCGTATCCAGGGCCTGGGGCTCTATGCCGCCAAGGACCTAGAAAAGCACACGATGGTCATTGAGTATATTGGCACCATCATTCGCAACGAGGTGGCCAACCGGCGGGAGAAAATCTATGAGGAGCAGGTATGGACTGGCAGAGGGGCCATCTTGGTATATGGTCTGCACTCAGCGGAGGAGCAAGGGGCAGAATCGGGGTCAGGGGAGCAGGTGGAAAGCTGCGGGAGGAGGAGGTAAGTGATGGGAGAAAGGCAGAGTAAGAAATGAAGATAAGCCCACTGCCCGCATCTGCTACCTGATCTCACCAGCAGCACCGCTACCATTCTCTGATACTCTCCTCACTTGTACAACTTCTTCCTTTCCAGAATCGAGGCATCTACATGTTCCGAATAAACAATGAACATGTGATTGATGCTACGTTGACCGGAGGTCCTGCCAGGTGAGAGAGGAATGAGGAAGGAGGGATTTAGGGGTCCCTGGGTGACACTCAGGGTGGGCCAACAAGGAACCAAAGCCATCCCAACTCAGTTGCCTGGCATCCCCGACTCTGGCCCGCTGCTTAGGTACATTAACCATTCCTGTGCCCCTAACTGTGTGGCGGAAGTTGTGACGTTTGACAAGGAGGATAAAATCATCATCATCTCCAGCCGGCGAATCCCCAAAGGAGAGGAGGTGAGAGGAAGTGTCGTGTGTGAGTGACAAAGAAGCTCCCTCTTCTCTGCCATTCCCTAGAGCCAAGCTCCAAGGCCACTGCCCTCAGATCAGATCTCTGCCCTCCCCTACTCCCTCTGGGGGGGCTGGCATTGATTTCTACCCTCTTCTCTTTCCAGCTGACCTATGACTATCAGTTTGACTTTGAGGACGATCAGCACAAGATCCCCTGCCACTGTGGAGCCTGGAATTGTCGAAAATGGATGAACTAAGAAGCTTAGAGGCTACCAGGCAGGGGAGTCCCCCCACCCCCAACCTCTTCCCTGAAAGGGATGAGGGGGAAGAGAGGTAGCAGCCAGAGCCAGGACCCAGGGCTGGGGCTGCCGGCTGACCGGAGCCCCTGGAGCAGGAGGCTGGGGCAGAGGGCCCTAGGCCAAGCCCACCCTGGGCACCAGGGGCAACCCTCTTCCCCGCCACCGGCCCCCAGGCTGGCATCTCTGCCCCCAGCTCCAGGAGGGGCCAGACAGAAGCAGCCATTGGGCATCTCAGGTTTGAGGGGGATATGGGCCGGGAACTACCCAGAAGCAACTGGGAGGCAGCAGGGAGGGGGGAGGAGGATGTGTGGCCGGGCCTCACAGCCCTGCTGCTCCCACCGACCTCTCCGGCCCAACTCAAGGCTGCAAAGAGACTTGACTAAGCTTGACAATCCCAAAGGCCGGGTCCCACACCTGGCCCTGCCTGCCGGGTCCTGCCCCCACCCTCACTCCCATCCCCTTCCCTCTCAATCTGTCTCTGTCTCCCTCTTCTCCTCTGTGTTTCTGTCTCTCTATGGGTTGTGTTTCCTTGTTTTCCACTCTGACAAATGCAACATGAACGGGAAAGAGGCGCCCAGCTGCCCAGGAGGGCGAGCCAGGCAAGCCGGGCAAGGAGACCCCGCACCCACACCTACCTCATTTAAGTGTTGGATTTTTTGCTGTTTTGAAATGTGAGACCCTCTCCAAGCCCCCTACTGCCCCGATCCTCTCTTCCACCTCACTGCCCTCTTCTGAGTGGGTGGAAGGGGGGTAGGAAGAGGAAGAAAAACAACAACAAAAAATCCATCTTTGTTTTTAATTATGGGCATGGGATGGTGGTTGAGGCTAATGATGATGAAGATTGGGGATAACTGGCCCCGAGTTGCTCTAGGACTTCCTTCTCCATCTAGACATGGGGGCAGGAGGGGGTGCTAAACCTAGGACCAGGATATCTCCCTCCTGTTTTCCCAACCCCATCATGAGCCCATTTGCCCTCCAGCCCCTGGATGGGGTGGGTGGGTGGTAGGGTGAGGGCTATCCCTGAGTGGCATGCCCATACCCAGTGAGGCAGGGTGTGGCCCGGAGCTCCCACTTTCCCTCAGTCACCAAACTGCTGCTGGTCTGGTGGGAAGGGGTGGTGATGTGGGGGTGGGGAGCTTAGTGTCAGCGCGGGGAGGGTGGGGGGTATTTATCTATTTATACATGGGATTGTACATAGTCTTGTGGGGAATGGGGGAGCCGGCTGGAGGTGAGAACCCTCCCCTCTCCCCCCACCCCCGGGGAGAGCAAATGTAAAACTACTAATTTTTGTGCTTTATATATTCTATATAAATATATCTATTTTCTTTTTACAAAACCAGTTTATAAATGGTAGGGGGGCGTGGGGCGGACACATGGAGCTCCCCTTGTGGGGGGGCCCCCTCCATAACCCAACCTACCGCCCTTTTCCTCACCCCCTCCTTCCCACCCCCTGGCTGTGACTGCTGTAAGGTGGGGGTATAGAGGCTGGGCAATTCTCACCCCCTTTGTATAGTCGGACTATGTTATAACGCACAAAAGAGAGCTGGCCCCAGGGGGAGCCAGAGGGTGATGGGTTCCCTGCCTCCCTTTCCTTCCCCTTTCTGCCCAAGCTTGTGCTGCAGTTGAACCTCTTCCTGGGGGGTAGGGGTAGGTTGGGGGTGGGTGAGGCCCCAGACCCGTCTCTAGTAGGGAGCGCGTGGGGATGAAGATGAAGCTTATATGCAGTTCTCTCCTAGGGGCTGTGGGCAAAGGACATTTTGTAATTAATATTTTCAAAAATCAAATGTCTGGAGTGTAGGGGTGGGCTTGGTGGCGGTGGATGGGCAGGCCTGCTGGAGGGGGAGCACGGTCGCTGTTGTGATTTTAGGTTTGTTTTGTTTTGTTTTTGAATTTGGGGGGTTGCGGATTGATGGGGGTAGGGAGAATTTTTTTTTTTAAGCTGCTTCCTCAACTGTTTCAAGCTGCAAATGTTTAAGAGAGTAACATCCCCCCACCTCCACAGAAACCACTGTAATTAAATCAGACAGTGGGGAGACTGGGCTGCTGCCCCCAAAGCCATTGGATATTCCTTTTCCAAGAGCAAAAGGTCTAGGCTACAGGGAGGGGGAGATTGACTCCTGTGAGTCAGGCTCTGGTTGGGGCTTGGGCCCTGGGATTGGGAAAAGGGGATGGGGCAGACTTTGTAAGCATATGCTAGGTATCCGATAGTCCTGTAGAATTTAGTGAAGAAACCTTATACAGTTTTTAATTTTTATATAAACTAACTCAGACCCAAGCTACAAGGTTGGAATTTTGGTTGTTGGTTTTTTTTGTTTTTTTTTTTTTTTTTTTTTTTAAGTATCCCGCCTGTATAATTGCATCTGAATTCCCTTCCCGCCCGCGCCCCCCCCCCCCCCCCCCGTGTTTGTATTTTGGGTTGGTTTACACTTGCACATATTCAATTTTCAGTTTTTCCCTTTTACAGTCTTCTCCCCTCACCTCCAGGACCCTCCCCCTTTTTAAAAAATAAATCGCTGACAAGTGTGAATCCCGTGAAGACTTTATTTTGTGTTGTGTGTATCCTGTACAGCAAGGTTGGTCCTTCGTAACAACGGATGAAATGATTCCCTTTTTTAAAGCGCCCTCTCTCCCCAGCGCCCTGTCCTTGGCATGTTTTGTATCAGCGATCATTCTGAACTGTACATAATTTATGTTGCAAGAGGCAAAGGGCAAGTTTTGGATTTTGCTTCTTCCAAGTTTGTTTTTAAACGACAAATAAAAAAAGAACATTTTAAATACAAGCGGCTCGGTCCAGTCACCCTCGCCGTCGGCGGATCCGTGAGGTCCGAGAGGACCCGGGGGAGGGCGGTTACTCAGGCCAGGCCACGCCGGAAGAGTGAACTCCCCGCCTTCCGCCCTTGGCTTGCGTCTGTCTGACGTAGGCGGAAGTGGTGTAGCGGTACCGGACATGGGGCGGGACCTGTCCCCCCTCCACCCCTCCCACCCGGCTCCCAGAGAGCTTCCTAAAGCGAGCGAGCCCAGTCTGCGCCTCTTGAAATGGAGACGGTGAGGAGCACGGGAGGGCGGCGGGGGGCGCTGTGGAGCCTGAGACCCCCCGTTAGGGGACAGGGAGGCCTGGGCAGGGACCGGCGCTGCTGCCCACTAAACGAGAAGCCGGTGCCTGTCCTATCCCGTGACTCTGCCCCTCCGCTCCTTCGCTGGGCGCATCTCCTAGGACTGGGCCGCGCGGTGCATACTTTCCGTCCGCGGTAGTCTCAGCCCAAGCTGGCAGTGTTTGCTCTCCGCTAGGAACCCGCGCACACCCTAGCGATTTGGGGCCTCCTCTCCTCATAGCACCTCAAACCTTCAGAGGTTTGCCAGAGAGCAGGGTTGTGACCCGGCTTTCCTGGGTGAGGCGGGGGAGGGGAGGCTTCCAAGGGACTGCCACTTGCAGGTAGCACCTGGCCCTCAGTTGTCTGAGTGTGAGCCTTGCGATCACAAAGACCTCTGCTTCGAGGTGTCCAGCGAACTCACACTGCCTTAGTAAGACTGAAAAGTGGGCTTTCTCTGAAGGAGGGAATCTTTTTAGTGTTAGAGGCCGCCCTGTCCCCGGACAAGTTTAGATTATGCCCTGCTCTGCGACTGCAAGCAGGCGGCACGGATCATTCTTGGCTAGCAGGCATTGCCCAATTGTGGCAGGCCCCTGTCATCCTCCCAGAGATGCTGCAGGTAGCCCGCTGCATGTTTGGACCCACCCTCACTCTCCGGAGCCGCCTTCTAGCATCTGGAACCATGTATTCTCTGTCAAGCAGAGTAACCCTTCATGTCTTCGTTTTTATCATGTTACTGGCAGGTTCACCTTTCTTTGGGTCAGTCCCATGCCCATAGTAATTCCTTTACCACACCCTTTCTCTGCCTGCAGAGAGGTCATGGCCCTCGAGTTATAAATGAGAAAACAGACGGAAGTGTGGTAAAGTTGATTTGCAGTTGGGTCACCCAGGCAAGGGAATTAGCTCTTACAGATTAAGAGGATTTTGCACAAGAATAAAGAGTTTGGGGCGCCTGGCTGGCTCAGGCAGCAGAGCATGAGACTCTTGATCTCAGGGCTGTGAGTTCTAGCCCCAGGTTGGGCAGTAGAGTTTACTTACTAAAATAAATAAATAAATAAATGAATAAATGAATAAATGAATGAAAAGAAAGGTCTGATTCCATTAAATTGAAAACAACATATCAATTTTTATTTTACTTACTCATAAATGTGTTAGAGTTTACAAAACATTTTTATATAGATTTTCTAATTTGGCCCTCACATTTTATGTCCTGATTGGGTTCTTGGGATAGAAATTGTTTTAAAAAGAAAAGAAAACCCTTGCTTTGAAAATGCTCAGCCTGCCTAGAGTGGGGGTGAGGGCAAGCCAATGACAGTTGTTACTGAACGTAGACTGTAATAAATGCTATCATCAACATGCAAACAAAGGACTGTGGAAGCATGGGGAGGGAGAAATTATCGTAAACCTAAGAGAGGGCTTTGCAGGTTGAGAGAACAGTGTGAGCACGGGCATAGAAATCAGGGTATGTAAAGATTAATTGGGGGTGAGCCAGTGGCATGATGTTGCTGGAGGTTTGGATTTTGCTTGCACGGGGAGAAAAAATTGGAAAAGTAGGCCGAGGTCAGGTTGAAGGTATTGCATGCCACACTACGTTTGAACTTTGTTTTGTAATAAGGGGAGCCATGAAGATCTATAAGCAAGGCAGTAAGTGTGCTTTAGGAATGTTCTCAACAGCTTCTGCAAATGGATGGAGCTACTTCAGAAAGTATTGAGCTCCTGGTTGCTGGAGATAACAGTCCCTTACAAACCTGAGATGCTTAGTGAGAGAACTTGGAGACAGCATGAAAGATGAAAAGGAGATAGATTTAGGGCAGGGAGACCAATTGAGAGAATGCTGCAGAAGTGAGAGGTAAAAGCTATAGTTAAAACTGTAAAAGTGGAAAGGATAGAAAGGGACTTGAGGCATTTCTTACATATCAGCTTAGCTGATAGATGTTAAGGACAAGTTTAGGTCATGCCCTGCCCTGCGATCCTAAGCAGACATGTTGGCGTGGCCCATTCTTGGAGGAATCAAAACTACAGTTCTAGGCACCTACGAGAGCAATGCAAAAAACAAAGATGGGAACCACAGTAACAATAACAGGGTGGAAGGACAGATACTGTTTTGTATTGAAGCATTTGAGGAGTCTGTGTGACATCTGTGGTTGTCCAGCAAACAATTAGAAATGTGGATCAGGCCTGGGGCGCCTGGGTGGCGCAGTCGGTTAAGCGTCCGACTTCAGCCAGGTCACGATCTCGCGGTCCGGGAGTTCGAGCCCCGCGTCAGGCTCTGGGCTGATGGCTCAGAGCCTGGAGCCAGTTTCCGATTCTGTGTCTCCCTCTCTCTCTGCCCCTCCCCCGTTCATGCTCTGTCTCTGTCCCAAAAATAAATAAACGTTGAAAAAAAAATTTAAAAAAAAAGAAATGTGGATCAGGGGGCGCCTAGGTGGCGCAGTCGGTTAAGCGTCCGACTTCAGCCAGGTCACAATCTCGCGGTCCGTGAGTTTGAGCCCCGGGGCTCTGGGCTGATGGCTCAGAGCCTGGAGCCTGTTTCTGTGTCTCCCTCTCTCTCTGCCCCTCCCCCGTCCATGCTCTGTCTCTCTCTGTCCCCCCAAAAATAAATAAACGTTGAAAAAAAAATTTAAAAAAAAAATGTGGATCAGGAGTTCAGAAGAAACTGTGAGTCCATGTGTCAGATTTAGCCTGTGTCTGTATAATAATATTTTGTACTCGTGTATTACAGTGGGACTTTCTCAGGTCTCCTGTGTTATTAAAAGCAGAGAAGAGTGGACGTAATTATCCTCCTCTGTGGATAAATAGGCAGAAAGATAAAGTCATATTCAGTTGTGGTTGACTATTGTGTAGGTTTCTGTATCTCTAGCTGTACATCTGTTTTCTCTCTCTGTAACTTAATCATAGGTCTCTCTGTTCATATCGGTGTGCATCATTATCATTATTAATTTGAGAGTTAAAAAACAAAGCAATTGAGATTTATATGCAAAACCCCATGCTAGATGTTATGGGTGATACAGAGAAATACAAAATAGTTCTAGGCTTCCAGGAATTTAAAACCTGTTTGGATAGATAATGAACCAACAAAACAAAACACTGTAGCACAGTGCAGTACGTAAGTATTATATAATGGGTACAATAATTTCTACAGAAGCAACTGTTTCTGTGTCTTTGTATAGATCTTTGTGAGACTGTATTATACTATGTGTGTATCTTTACTGCTGAACAGCCCTCTCTCCCACTTATAAGTGATGAGGCTGTTGTTCCGATAGCCTTGCCAAAATGCCAGGCCAAGCTGATAGTCGTATGCAGCCCAGAGAGAAGAGAAGGAGATTATTCCCCTCCCCCTCTGCCCCCACCCTGGCCCATTAGGGGAGGGACGTTTAGGGCTGTCCTGCCAACTTGACCCTGTTTACCAGCCAACTTACCAGGCTCAAGCCGAGGCTTTTAATTTCATGTTACTACAGCAGCTATGTAGGTGAAGTATGACTTTAAGTTAGTTTGGGTATATTACCCAGAACAAACGGAGCCAAACTTGTTCATGCCAGTAGATTGAAATTATCATGACCCCTCCTGCGTTCCTAGATAACAATGAAATTTCCAAATGTTCCCACTTGAGGGAGCACAGACATGGTTCTGAAGGTTTCTCTGTATTCAAAGACTGTCAGGGGCAAAGAAACTTAGAAAACCAGCATCCTCTGGGCTGTAGCAGCCTTTGACTCACAAGGGTGCTAAGAGGAGTCGGGTCTTCAGTTTCAGAGCATTGACAGTCCTCATCTACCCCTCAGTCATTTAAGCTTTAACTCTCTGTGACAGTCAACTGCCGGGATCCTCCCCAGATGTGGTCCTCTCTTAGGGTAAAGGGGTATGTCTGTGATTCTAGTGTCTACATTTAGGCTTAGTATTGAGGGGAAAGCAGTATTGTCTCTCTGGCTTTCGTGTTTTTATAAAGTAGATCTGTGAGAACCTTGTGGGACTGGCCTTAAGCACAGATTTTCTAGTCTTGGCTTTTAAGATCTAATATTTCATCAGGCAGTGTAGTATATAAGGACATAGGCTTTGGAACCACACAGATATGTGTTCAAATTCCTATTCTACCTCTTACCAGCCACGTGACCTTGGGTAGGCTGCTTAATATTTCTTGAACCTCAGTTTCCTAATGTGTGAAAATAAGGCTAAAAGGAGTATTTACCTCAGGGTGGTTCTGATGATTAAATGAGATAATATTTCAAGAGGGCCTTATGGTGCTTTAAGTGAAGTCATTAGTTCACCAGCCCTTCCCAATGTTAGGCTAAAATGGATGGAATCAAGGATAGGCTGAATCTTTGTTTCTTTTGTCTCTCCAGGTTGCTTCTTCAGATAGCTCCCCAGCTCTGGAAAATGAGCATTCTCAAGGTAAGTTTACTAAAGAAAGGAGACCGGCTATGAAAGCAATAGCTGAACCATACCTTGTCTTCAGCAATGTTTTCAAATCTTCTCAGGATGCCCCCTGGGAAAAATCAAAACTGGGCCAGACAAATCATACAAATCAGGAATAGTAATTTGGCAGGAGCACCCAGGAGTAAATCTTGGGCAGGGTGGGGATGACTAAGATTTTCAATTATCAAACCACTTAAAGGAAATTTTTGAGGAAAAACTTCCATAGGCAACTCTGGGCTGCCTAACCGTGAATCAAGGCCCCTAGTACTTTTGAATTAGCCCAGAAACAATGCCACTAGGCTTTTATCATCCAGTGAGCTCACTAAAGCCACTGAGTGTACACAAGAAATTATAGAAAGGCCTTGAAAGCCCTTAAAACTAATCTAGAAATTGAGACACTAAACCATAAAATCCAGGGCACAGGAGAAGGCAATTCCAGCACCTTCCCGAATAACTGGTGAGAAGGAAATGGTTAACCGTAGACCATCTAGAAAGAAGAACTTATTGGCACCCCCCCTTAAAGGATTTTGCCCAGGAACACTCCTGGGGCTTCCCAGGACATATTTATGGTATCAGGAGTACATACTTTCTCAGAGAATTGAAATACGGGGTGAGGTCTTAGGACAGATTATTAAGGGTCTCTGAGTTCTCCACAAGACTTTTTAAATGTTCTGTTTTCATTTTGTTGGTATCCAGAAAAGTTAATATGGTCATATTTGAATGATCTGGATGATATTCTTCATAACTGAGACTGCCACATGATAGCAGTGCCTGTTTTATGTATCCGAGTACATTTGCAGTAGCACCAAGGCAAGGGTCAAAACCTCAAACTGTCTGCATGAACCAAGCAGTGCTGGAGGCTGCATATTCCTGACAACCTGTAGATCTCGTCACATGTAAAAGGAGGCAGCAACAATCCAGGTCTTGTCCGTTGTCACCGTTTAGGAATTCAAGCCTGGTTTGGTCAGATCTGATTTTGAAAGAAATTGAGAATTTGGATCTTTATGTTAATCTCCAGATTTTTAAAATTGGGGAACTGATTTAAATTACTTTTAAACTACTGAGACAGCCAAATCAAATATGCTTGTAATTCTGTAGCCTAAAATGATATTATTTAACTATCAGTGAAGTATGCCTTAAACTGACATCAAAAGACATGTTCTTGGGAACTCCTTTAGCCCATCTGCCTCAGGCAAGGCAGGGGAGTCCCAGGATGGGGGACACTTGGAATACTGGAGTCCCACAGGGGCCAGCAGCACAGGCCACAGTTTTCCCCTACACGACCTTGAAAAAAAAGACATGTTCTTGGGAGTTCTGTGAGTTGTCAAATTTGAAAAACAATAGTGGGCTTCCGGTTACAGATGGTGGATTGAATACACACATCTACTCTTGTTCTTCTACAAAGAGCGACTAAAACCACCATAAAAAATTTTTTTTCAAAAGGTACAAACCCGGCAGAATAGGGAGAATAAAAGAGGAGACAATAGTAATTGGGAGCTGGAAAACAGAGGCAAGAGTGGTAAATGATTTAGCAGACCCGAGAAAACTGAATTATAAACTAGCAATGGGGAAAGGCGAGACGCATTGAAGATCTAAGAAGCAGTCAGAATCTGAGACTCCCTGCTCCACTGAGTGCAGCTAGGAAGCTGCCCCTCCCAACTTTGGCAAAGACTGAAGGTCTGGAGAGGGGCTCAGGCCTAGTTGAGGGCTGAAGTACTATAGCAAATGCAGGAGCACGAAGTAAACTACTCTGGATGCTGAAATTCCAGTCCTTTTTCCAATCCAGTTTCCAGAATGCTGACAGAAAAGACTTCATACTCCCAAGCGTGGAACTGAATAAATAATCCTTCTCTCCAGAATCCCCTTGAAGAGAAAGCCCTAAAAATACGGACTGTTCCCCATCTAAACAGCTCACAGTGAACAAGTTAACTGTGTTAACAGTTAACGTGTACACTTGAGCTTCCAATCAGCTTTAAAAGACTGCACTCTTAGAATATGGTTTGAATGCTCCTTTAAACCAAGGATTACCAGACATCTAAAGAAAGTCTCTAACATTAAAAAAGAAAAGAGATCCAAACTGCACCTCCCCCCCCCCCTCCCGCCAAAAGAAACAAGTAGGAGGAGCGCCTGGGAGGCTCATTCGGTTAAGCATCTGACTTCGGCTCAGGTCATGATCTCACGGTTCGGTTTGTGGATTTGTGCCCTAGATCGGGGTCTGTGCTGACAGCTCAGAGCCTGGAGCCTCTTTTGGCTTCTGTCTCTCTCTCTCTCTCTCTCTCTCTCTCTCTCTCTCTCTCTCTGCCCCTCCCCTGCTAGCACTCTGTCTGTCTCTCTCTCTCAAAAATAAACAAACATTAAAAAAAAAAAAAAAACTGTTTAAAAGAAAAATGATCCAAACTGCCCCTGCAAAAGAAATAAATAGAAGGGGCACCTGGGTGGCTCAGTTGGTTAAGCACCCAACTTTGGCTCAGGTCATGATCTCGCAGTCCGTGAGTTTGAGCCCCGTGTCTGGTTCTGTGCTAACAGCTCAGCTGTGTCTCCCTCTTTCACTGTCTCTCCCCCACTCATGCCATTTCTCTCTCTCTCTCTCTCTCTCTCCCTGTCTCAAAAATAAATAAAGACTAAAAAAATTTTTTTAAAAGAAACAGGAAAAACAGCAGAAGGAAAAATTCAATGCATAGAGAAGAAAACTTTAGAAATTAACATTAATTTCAGATAAAGAACATTTCCACTATGCAACAAGTACAGGAAACCATTTTTTAAAGGAATTTTCAGAAAACAAAGAGGGGCTCTAGGATATTAAAAGTATAATAGCAAAAGTCCAAAACCAAGTAGAAGGTTTGGGAAATTAGGTTGAGGCAGTTTCCCAAAAAGTAGAATTAAAAATCAGAGAAGTGGGGTGTCTGGCTGGCTCAGTCCAGACAGCATGTGATTCGTGATCTTGAGGTTGTGAGTTTGAGTCCCATGTTGGGTGTAGAGATTACTTAAATATACAATCTTAAAAAAAACCCCACAAAAATCAAAGAAGTGGGGGAAAAAAAACCACACCCAAAACAAAGAAGCATAAAATAGGAGAGAAGATATTTTAACAACAGCAACAATTCGCCAAACGAAAAACCAAAACAAATAAAAACAACCTTAAAGGGTCAGTCAAGGAACTCTTATAATCTACATAATAGCAGTTACATGGGGTGCCTGGGTGGCTCAGTGAGTGGAGCATCCCACTTCCTTCGGCTCAGTCCATGATCTCACATTCATGAGTTCCAGCCCCGCATCCAGCTCTCTGCTGTCATCACAAAGCCTGCTTTGGATCCTCTGTCCCTCCCTTGCTTGCGGGCCCACACTCTTTCTCTCTCAAAAATAAACAAACATTTTAAAATAAATAAATAATAGGAATTACAGAAAGAGAAAAAGGACATTACAGAGGGAAGGACACGATCAAGGAAATAATTCAAGAACATTTCCTGGAACTGAAGGACATTAGTTTTCATACTGAAAAGACTCATTGAGTATTCAGCACAGTGGATGAAATTGACCCACCTAAACCAGAATCATCATGAGATTTCAAAACACTGGAAACAAAGAGAAGATCCTGAGTCTTCAGAGAGGAAAAAAACAAGTTACATAAAAAGAATCAGAATTGCCTTAGACTCTCAACACACCAGAAGCTAGACAGCAATGGGGCAGTGCCTTCAGCATGCTGCAGGAAAATAAATTCAAACCTAGAATTCTATATCCAGCCAAATTATACATCAAAGATGAAGGTAAAATAAAGAAAATAAAGATATCTGCAGGCTGAAAGTTCTCAAAAAATTTACCTCCCATGCACCCTTTCTCGGGAAGCTACAGGAAGATGTACACCCCCAAAACAAGGGAGTAATAAAAAAAAAAAAAGATGAAATCATAGGATACAGGACACAGGAGTACCAATACAGGAGAGACGTGAAAGGGGGCCCCTGGATGGTGATGAAGGAAGATCTCAGGATGACAGCTGTGCACAGCAGCAAACCAGCCCAGATTTGGGCAGGTCAGAATAGACTGGGCTCTGGATAAACTTGTTTGGGTTGTTTAAATTGATAGACTAGTGCTTCTGAACCCCTTGAAAAGGAGATTTAAACAATTGGTGAAGAGTTTGGGGTTGCATTAGTTATAAATACTTCAATTAGTTATTAAAAACAAAAAAGACGACAATTAATAACTCCAGGGAAAACAAAGTTGCAAAAGAAAGAAAAAATAAATGAAGGGGTGCCTGGCTGGCTTGGTCAGTGGAGCATACGACTCTTGATTTCAGGATTGTGAGTTCAAGCCCCACATTGGGTGTAGAAATTACTTTAAACAAATAAAATCTTTAGAAAAAAGGGGGAAAAGAAAAAAAAAGTCAAGAGTTTACAGTTGGGCTTAGCTCTGAATAATAATATTTAGTCAAAATTATTTAAATACTAATGTAACCAACATTATAGTTTAACTTCTGGAAGAACGGGGAGATGGGAGGTTCATGTTTGTGTTGGGGTCTTAGTATGAAGGAGAACTAAAAATTCTCATATTCCTTGGATGATAATAGATAAGGCCCAAAAGTGGAAAAATCAGAAAAGAGCAATATATATAGCTTGTTACTTTATACACATAGAAATAAGTGCCAAAATAATCAGCTAAAAGAGGTCTCATCTCTGGGGAGGGCTAGTACAGGGCAGCAGGTGCCAGGGACTAGTTTTTCTTAACAAAATTTGTAGAACTATTTGATTCTTTAAACTGTGTATCTGCATGACTGGTTAAAAATTAAAAACAAACAACTGGCATAGGATTTAAGATCATGAACTTTGGCATCAGGTAGGTCTGTGTTTAAGTCTTTCTTGTCACTTACTAATGGTGTGACCTTGAACAGTTTATTTAACTGCTTCCTACCTGTTTTCTCATCTGAAAAATGAGGACAGTATTTGCTTTCCAGATTTACTGTCAATCTGTGAGGATTAAATGATGTCATATTTTTTAAAGTACACATAGCATAGTACATAGCACATTCAGGTTATTATTTTGTGGGTTGCTTCTCCGCTTTAAAGCAAGCAATTAAAATCCGAGGAATAGACAAGTAAACACATCCAGGGTCTCCCATTGGCCTAGAGTAGGTGAGATGATTTCTGATTCACAGGGTCATCCCAAGATGGACTCTCGGGGTGTTTTGGGCCAGGTTAATTGAGCACTGGGCTCCAACTGAATGTTGATCTAAAATGGCCCAACTTGGACCAGGACTTTCTCATCTGTAGGTCTTAGAAGAATTTTAAGAAGCTTACTTGAATTTTAAGAAGCTTAATTACATCTTCACTGAGAAAAGAGAACAAGTGAAAATGCGCTTAAACATATGAAAGGGAAAATTTGAGTTAAAGATGAGAAAAAAACTTTTAGACTGAACAGGTTAATGATAGATATTATAGACTTTCTGTTTTAGTCAGCCATCTTTTGCATAAGGAGCCAATAAATATAGCCCTACCTGGAGTCGGGGGTTGAATGAAATGGTTTCTAACAGGTTTATCCAGGTTTTGTGGGAATAGGAACAAAATAGATAGACAAGGGGGCCTTATAAAAAAAAATCAGCCTCTAAATATTTGAACAACTACACTTTTATTTTCTGCCTCTTTTGATTGTGAGTTGATGCATGGAAGGAAGCTTCTAACTATCCCACCCTATGCAGAGACCCCAGAATCCAACAATAGTGTGTATACTTCCTTCATGAAGTCTCATCGCTGCTATGACCTGATTCCCACAAGCTCCAAATTGGTTGTATTTGATACTTCCCTGCAGGTGGGTGAAATCCTCTTCTCCCATCCCCCTTCCTAGGAGCCTCTGGTTCAAAAACTTTCATCCTGTCTCATCCCAAGGGTAATATCCCTGTCCTTATATGGGTTTAGTCTCATGTTTTCCCCAGCATACCCAACCCCTTTCTTTTAAAGTCCTGCACCCTGTGAATTTTCCTTTGTGATTATTACTCTTTTTGACTACAGGTGAAGAAAGCTTTCTTTGCTTTGGTGACTAATGGTGTACGGGCTGCCCCTTTGTGGGATAGTAAGAAGCAAAGTTTTGTGGGTAAGCAAAAGTTTCTGGAACACAGTATTATTGGCATCTTGTGCTGGGCAGGGAGAGAAGCTTTGAACAGTGCTGAGGGATCTTGTCTTGGCTTCTAGGCATGCTGACCATCACCGATTTCATCAATATCCTGCATCGCTACTATAAATCAGCCTTGGTAAGGAACCTTAGCGCAATGACCAAAACCACTTTCCCTACCCAGAGTCCCGCATTCTCAGTTCCTTTCTCCCAAGGAAACTACAAGGGGTTAATGCAGCAGAGAGATCAAGTCTCAAGTTCTGTTGCTTCTGCTTCCAGGTACAGATCTATGAGCTGGAAGAACACAAGATAGAAACTTGGAGAGGTATGTAGAGAATTGGGGGTTGTAAAAAGAAAATGGGATGGAGAGTTTAGTGGCAAGTGGTTTTCCATACTGGTATTTTGTGAACCTCCCTTTTCCCTTCAGAGGTGTACCTACAGGACTCCTTCAAACCACTTGTCTGCATTTCTCCTAATGCCAGGTGAGTTCCAGCTACCCATTTGTCCAGAAAGGGAAGAGCCTTGCCACCAGCATAGCTAAAGCTTTAGATACCCAGAGATCTAGAGGCAGAAGAGAGAAAAGATGCTCCTCACAAACACACACACACACGCGCACGCACACACACACACACACACACACACACACACTCCACACTCTTTAGGTCTGGTTTGAACACTGCTGTCCTCTCCCAGTCACCAGTTTTCCCTCTTTGTAAATATGTTCTTAAAAGCTGTTTACCCACCTTGGGCTCAGCACTGTGGGACTTATCTTTATTCCCCACCTTCCCACAGCTTGTTTGATGCTGTCTCTTCATTAATTCGAAACAAGATCCACAGGCTGCCAGTTATTGACCCAGAATCAGGCAACACCTTGTACATCCTTACCCACAAGCGTATCCTCAAGTTCCTCAAACTGTTTGTAAGTGTCCTCAGCCTGGTTTTTACTCCTTATATACAAGGTTGGAGGGGTATCCAGGGGTGGTTTGGGGAGCCTTCAAGATCAAGCTGATGGTTCTCTCCTCAGATCACTGAGTTCCCCAAGCCAGAGTTCATGTCTAAGTCTCTGGAAGAGCTACAGATTGGCACCTATGCTAACATTGCTATGGTCCGCACCACCACCCCTGTCTACGTGGCTCTGGGCATCTTTGTACAACACCGAGTTTCAGCACTGCCAGTAGTAGACGAGAAAGGTGAGAGATTTCACAGAAGAAGAGGGAGGGCTCCAGGGAAGCCAGGGTGGTTCTGGGAAAATCTGTCCGTCAGCTCAGCCCGGAGGGCGATGCTATAGGCAGGGGGAGCCTTGGATGCCAGATCCTCCTTGCTGAGCTGCCTCTGTCCCCCTAGGGCGTGTGGTGGACATCTACTCCAAGTTTGATGTTATCGTGAGTGATTGTGGAGGGGCTGGGAGGTAGGGAAAGGGGTGGGGTATTGAATGTGGAGAGGGAGTAGAAGAGAGTCTCTTCTGGGACCTAAGGGTTTTAGAAGCTTCCAAACTTTTGAATCCTATTTGAAAAGGAATTGAATGAGTTGGGTGTGGCTTGTGGGCATGGCTGACAACTACCCTAAATCCCTCTGGTGTAGGTGGGTGGGGTCAGGGGTTGGGGGCTGGCTCCCTTGCTTCCTGCAAGCACCTTCCTCTCTCTCCCCAGAATCTGGCAGCAGAAAAGACCTACAACAACTTAGATGTGTCTGTGACGAAAGCCCTCCAACATCGATCACATTACTTTGAGGGTGTCCTCAAGTGTTACCTGCATGAGACTCTGGAGACCATCATCAACAGGCTGGTGGAAGCAGAGGTAGGGAGGCCAGTGACCCAGAAGGAGCTGGGGGAAGCAGCGTTGAGTGTGGGGTTTGGCAAGGAGAGTCGGGGTTGAAGGGCTCATCCTAACTGAGGCCGTCACTAAAATCCCTTTTCTCCTGTGTTGCTTCACGCAGGTTCACCGACTTGTAGTGGTAGATGAGAATGATGTGGTCAAGGGGATTGTATCACTGTCTGACATCCTGCAGGCCCTGGTGCTCACAGGAGGAGAGAAGCCCTGAGCTGGGGAACGGGTCAGGCAGCACCAGGGGACATACCCCACTCACTGCCTGCCCACAGTTCTAGGAACCACAGATGAAACCTTAAGAGAATTGTAACTCTGTTCTCTGCTTGGGAGCCCCCTAGCTGGGACTCCCTGGGAGCTGGGGAAGGTGTGGGGGGAGGAAGGAGAATGGATTTTTAGCTGTCCTTATCCTCACACATACAGCCTAGCCCATCTTAACCCCTGCCTTCTTAGACATATCCCCCTTACTGGGTGAATGATGGGCTGTGTGCCCCTCAAGCAAATTCTGATCTCTAAGAGATCCCCAGACCTCACCCAGCCTTTGCCTCTGCCTTTGCCCCTGACTCCACCCTGAGATAATAGCACAACAAACCCCTTCTAAAGGTATTTTTATTTATCCTGTTAAATGCTGTATGGAGGAGGCTGAGTCCATTTAGTGACATTTCTTCCCATAATGGCAGTGGGGAGGATTGTGGGGAGGAGGGCCTTTGGGTTCCTGTGCTGTGTGCATATGAAGGGAGGTGGGGGTTAGGAAGAGGAGGAGGGCAGAGTGATTAGCTGAGGTTATTGCTTTTCATGGCAAACGTAATTAAAATGACAGGAACCTCTTCATGGTATTGCAGTGTTTTTGATTCTTGTAGTTGATAGACACTATGCTCAAACGTCCTACTTCATATGGCTTCTTTAACTCATTATTGACAACAACAGAATAATGGCACATGTATGCGCACACACACACACACACACACACACACACACACACATACACACACACAGATAATTGTGTCAGGCACCATTCTCTGTGCCTTACATATATTAATTCATTTAATCCTCAGAACAATGGTAGGCATGATTCCAGTTTTACAGATTGTTCAAAAAAACTGAGGCACAGAAGACTAAGAACCAGCCCAAGGCCACACATCTAATAAAATGTAGAGCTAGGATTTGAACCCAACAGTCTGGCCCCAGAGCTCCTGCTCTTTACTACTGTGCTAGACTTACTACCTTTCCCAGTCTATTCCCGGAAATTCTCCTTGTTACCTCACTTTCCCCTCTGCCTAAACCATAGCTGGACCCCAGGAAAATCTCATAATAGTATTTTGTCTCCAGAGAGTAGAGGGACTGAGGTCTCCTTTAGGCAGAGAGACATGCCACAGTTATCAACTTTTCTCAGGGAAGGTTGGACTCTGTGTTTGAATTTTGCTGGGCTGGCACTGTCTTTGAACCCACAAAATGCCTTGCCATTCCGCCAACGTGCAAATGAGCTGGAGGGTGAGGGTTGTGGGGAGCAGGCTCTTTACCTGTGCTGGAACCGTGTGGGCCAAAATAGTCAACACCAAACACCATAAGGACTGCTAGACTGTTGGGCATGAGCCAGATTTTGGGTGCCATCTCACCACTGACTGGTAGGTTTGATACCGTTTCCTGCTCAAGACCAGAAGCAATCTTGGAGTAATTCCTTGCCCTACGCACACTGTACCTAAGAACTCTGATGAACCCTGACATACCATATTGGTTCCTCCAAAGTAGGTTTCCTGACGGCACATGCGCAGGAGTTTCAAGGCATCTGTCAGGGCCCCCATCTCGGCTCTGGAGAAAGTCCCTGCTTCTGCATTCTCTTCTTCACAGCTTACAGCACATTCCCAGACTTGGGGGAGGGAGGCTTCCAAGTTATTAGAATTAGGGTATGTTTATGTGGGGGGGTGGTGAGTGCATGATGGAAAGGACAGATGTCTCCTTATGTCACATTCCATCATGGAGAGTTTGTCTAGGGAGGAGGCCAGGGCTTTAAAAAGCCTTAGGACTCTGGTGGGACCTAGGTGGAAGGAAGCACTGTGGAGCAAAGAGCCACCAGTGTGCAGAGCTGGTAGGTGTGTGAAGGGTCTGGGGAAGGGGGAGGGGCCTCCAATGGTTGGAATAGGGGCTGTTTGGGTTATCTTAAAGGTCCATATTGGGGAGCAGGGAGCCTGGGGTTGATTGTTCTGGTTCTCAGTAAGTCCATCTCTGCCCCACAACACCCTTCTGGCTCCATCTTCGTAAAAGGAAGGGTCTGTACCCAAAGGGCTGCATGATCTTTTGCCTCTCCCATTCTTCCCTAAAACCCAACCAATCAGTCTCAGAATCTGAGAATGGAGTAGAAGGAAAGATAAGGGACAAAATTGAGGAGCCTCATAGCTTATTCTTACTTAGTCCTCTTAGAAGAGGCAAATTATCCCTTCTTCCTCAGCAACCATTGCCATACACACTCTTCTCCCACCTCCCTGCACCCGTCTCCTCCACTGGAGCTGCTGCCATGGTTGCCAGGCATGGTTGCTAAGTCTCTGCATGGAAGGGTTGGCGTGGGCTGTGCTGCCACTAACATTACCATGGTGAATCAGGGGACACCTGGTATAGGCTTGGGGGGAGGGATCATGTAGATGTAAGCAACACCTTCTGCCCCTGGGACAGAATGATCCTAAAAGGTGACCATCTTAAGCACCACTTCAGGTGGGGGGGGGGGGGGGGGAAGTGAGCCAGGGATTGTGGTAGTGGTGAGGGGGAGCTCTACCCTGGGAAGTGGGGGCCACTTTCATCATTTCAGTTGCTAGGGGGTTGGTTTTGCCAAGAGAGCACAGTATTCCTCCTCCATCCCTTCTGAAAGGGTGCAAATGCATAACCACCGTGGTCTGTCCTCCATAAGGCTCAGCAGAGCTGTGTGGGCACAGAACAGTATGACCCCCAAGTCCTGGCTCCTGGATTGGGGGAGAGAGCCTGCTGCGGGGAGAGGGCTCCATAGGTCCCCAAGGACAAACATGTGGAACAGGAGTGTGGGACAGTTAGGATGGCCAAGACAGACTCCTGTGTGCAGCTGTACAAGCAGCCCTGGGCTGCAACACTGAGAGGGTAAGGAGTTAAGGGTGTGGAGGTTACCCTTTCTGGGCTTGGGGGAGGCAGCTCTCCCCCAGAGTCACATAAAAGCTGTGTGAAAACCACCGCCTCCTCCCTCCACCGCATGGAAGCTGGTTACTCATCTCTCTGCACCCGAACAGCCACTGCCGCTAAAAATAGACCCCCTGCACCCCAACCCCATGGAAACCAGCGGAGAGTGGCAGGCAGAGACCTTGACTTCCATTCCCATCACCTCCCTGTCCGGGAAACTGAAATCCGAGGCAGGAAGTCAGAGGCAGAACCCTGGTGGTCGGGCACCCCGACAAGCAGAAGAGGGAAGGATTAAAACGACAGGAAGCTTGAAGAAATGGGGGTGGGGGAGGGGCACCGTCAGCTTGGCAAGAATTAGAAGTCCCCTGCCCACTCATGCAGGTCCCATCAGGCTTGGGGGACATGAGCAATGGGAAGGGGCGCCCAATCCCGGGCCCCAGGGGGCGGCCGTGCACATGGGGGAGGTAACAGCGCTGTGCCGTCCGCGCCGCGCCGTGTCACATGCGCGCGCGCACACACACACAGACAGGCACACACGTGTGCCCGGGTATATATAGTCCCCAGTCTCTGGCCCCGTTCGCTCTGCAGTGGGCGCCGGCTCCTCGGGCTGGGAGGGGGCTCTCGGGGCGGGTGGGAGGGTGGGGGGCCGGGGTGGGGTGGGGCAGGATGCTGGATGGCCAGCTATTCTCCGAGGGGCCCGACAGCCCCCGGGAGCCCCAGGATGAGGAGTCTGGCAGCTGCCTCTGGGTGCAGAAATCCAAGCTGCTGGTGATCGAAGTGAAGACAATTTCCTGTCATTATAGTCGCCGCGCCCCTCCTCGACAGCCCATGGACTTCCAAGCCAGCCACTGGGCCCGTGGGCCCCAGAGCCGCACGTGAGTGAAGGAGGGGTGACGGGAAGAGAGTGGTGGGGCGGGGAGTGGGGTCCGGACCTCCCCGCAGGCACCAGCCAGTGCTGCTGGTCCCCCTTCTCTTTCCCACGCCTCCCCCCACCCCATCCCGAGGGCTGGGGCCTGACTCGTCCCGCACTGTTTTGGGGGGCAGGAGTGGGTGTGAGGAAGGGCAAGAGGTGAGATGGGGCAGACGCTGTTAAAGTGTGCATGGAGAGATGGTGAGGAGTCCGGCTTCGACTTCAGCCCTAACGTATACGCACGTGCACACGCACACACACTCACACACACCCCTCCACACACCTGCCCCAAATGGTCTCCAGTGCTCCCAGCTCCCCGGATTTCGGCCCCCTTCCCCCACAAACTGCTCACCTGGGTTCCTGCTCATTGTCCCAGGTGTGGGCCGCGCTCGGGATCCCCTGAACCGCCGCCCCGCCGTCCCTGGGCCTCCAGGGTGCTGCAGGAGGCGACCAACTGGCGGGCGGGGCCCCCGGCCGAGGCCCGAGCCCGGGAGCAAGAGAAAAGGAAAGCGGCATCGCAAGAGCGGGAGGCCAAGGAGACCGAGCGAAAAAGGCGCAAGGCTGGTGGGGCCCGAAGGAGCCCCCTCGGTCGGCCCCGCCCGGAACCTCGGAACGCCCCTCGGGTGGCCCAGCCTGTAGGGCCCTCAGCTCCTTCACGACCCGAGCGCCTGGGGCTGGCGGGGCGACCGCCCCGTCCATCCGCGCAGCCTCAGAGCGACCCAGGGGCGGCGTGGGCGGGGCCCTGGGGAGGTAGGCGGTCAGGGCCCCCCAGCTACGAGGCACACCTGCTGCTAAGGGGCGCAGCCGGGACGGCCCTGCGACGACGCTGGGACCGCCCGCCACCCTACGTGGCTCCACCTTCTTACGAAGGCCCCCACAGGACCTTGGGGTCTAAGCGAGGCCCCGAGCCCTCCCAGGCGCCCGCCTCAGCAGCCTGTGCTCCGACTCCGGCCAGGACAGAGGGAGGGTTCACAAAGAAGAGGCTGGATCCTCGGATCTATCGGGACGTCCTCGGGGCTTGGGGTCTCCGACAGGGACGGGGTCTCCTGGGGGGATCCCCAGGCTGTGGAACAGCCAGGCCAAGGCTGGAGTCCGGCAAAGGGGCCGTGGAGAAAAGCCTGGGGCTGGCTAGTGCCGGCCCGAATAGTGGTAGTGACAGCCATCCCCAAGCCAAAGCTGCTGGGAGCCCAAGCTCGGAGACAGCTCCTGCGGGGTTGGCCGCTGCGACTCCCAGCCCACCGCGTCCCGCTCCCAGGTCCAGGCCCCATCTCAAGGGCCCCGGGGAAGGGAAAGAAAGTAGGGAACAGAGCTGGCTCCCCAAATGCTGGATTCCCTCCCTTAAAAGGCAGGCACCGCGACATAGCCAGACCCTCCCCAGACCCTGGGCTCCAGGAGGCACTGGATGGAGAGAGTCCCTGGGTCATAGAGAGGGGGCAGGACCTGAGACCTTGGAGGGTTGGAAAGGGGCCCGCCGCGCCCACACCCTGCCCCGCAGCTCCCGCGGCCCTGCTCGGGGAGAAGGCGTCTTTGTCATTGACGCCACGTGCGTGGTGATACGCTCCCAGTACGTTCCAACCCCTCGAACCCAGCATGTACAGCTTCTGCCCAATGGGGTGCCGCGCGTCGGGGGGGATGCCCCTAACCAACCGAAGCCCAACAAGGAAGAGGTCGAGGGAGTCGCGGCCTTTTCCTCCCCATGCCAAAAACTGCTGTTGAGCAGTCGCCTTTCACACCAGCTTGGTGGGGGGCGAGGGTTCGAAGCTGAGGGCGGGAAGCCCCCGGACTCCTCCTTGGAGGAGCGCGCCTCGCGCATCTTGGGGCTCCCGGTTGGCGAAGTAAACCTGCAGGACGCCCCCGCGCAGCCAGGTAGCCCAGAGCGCTCAGTCTTAGGCCCACCGGCTTCGGGAGGCGCGGGCAGTGCCGAGGGCTCGGAGGAAGTGGCGGCTGTCCCGCGGCGCGCGGGCCGGGGCTGGGCGCGGACCCCAGGGCCCTACGCCGGGGCCCTGCGGGAAGCCGTGTCCCGCATCCGGCGTCACACTGCCCCGGACTCGGACTCAGACGAAGCTGCGGAGCTCAGCGTCCACAGCGGCTCTTCTGATGGAAGCGACACCGAAGCCTCGGGCGCCTCCTGGCGAAATGAGCGGCCCCGGCCCGGGGAAGGCGGGAAGACGGCAGAGCTGAGCGACAGTATCCGAGAGATTCTAGATGTCATCAACCGAACCGAGGAGGCCTTCTTCGGAGAAAGGGACACTAAGGGGATGCCACAGGGAAATAGGAAGCAGCAGTGAGAGGCCCTTTCTTGTATTTGTGTTCCCCAACCTTTCCATCTTTGGGCCCACTGGTCCTCTTTCTTCCTCACAGACTTCCTTGTACCCCTTACCCATAGCCGTTCCCACACTTGAAATAGCAGCCGCCCGATTGAAAGGAAAGGGAGCATGTGGCAATTCATGGTTTCTTTTTTTTTTTCTTTTCTTTGTCCTTTCCTTTCTTACTTTCCTTTCCCTTCCTTTCCTTTCCGGGAGAGGCGAGGATGAGCAGTTGACCTTAATCCCTGCTCCATTCAGGGCACTGGGGTAAAATCTTCACCAGGGGCGGATGAACTAGTTGTGGAGCTGAGCAGAGAGACCTAGCCAGGACCAGGAGGGAGGGCAGGGATGGTATAGTCATAGGAGGGCAACTTAGGGCAGAGTCTCTGGGCTGGAGGGAGAAAGTGATGGAAGAGGCTTCTGAGTGAGGTGACCAGGTGACATAGAGGCCTTTGGCAGAAGAGGAAGGGACCCAGAAGCAACCAGCAAAATAGGAAGAGGGCTTACTTTGGTGTCACAAGGCCCCAAACAAGGTTCCAATCCCAACTCTGACACTGCCTGCTGGGTGACCTTAGGCAAGTCACTTCCCTTCTCCAGGCCTACTAATATGTAAAATGAGGGAGTCCTAACATCATCTCTGATGTTTTGGATCCTTGGGGGAGGATTTGTATCTTATCCCCTCCTCCACAGGCCAAGAAAGAGAATTGGGAATAAATGTACGGAGTCTGAGTGTCCCTGGGTGGCTTCATTTTCACCTGCACTCGTTCACAACTCAAGAGATTGTCCAAGGTTTGCAGAAGATCTGAGTGAGTGGGTGAGGGCTTCTATCCCAGTATCTTAGGTTTAGGTGAGGGCTCCCCAAAGCAGAGCAGGAGTGTGGCCTTGTCACTGTCCCTGGCCTGCAGTGGTCTGAGCTGGGGAGGGAAGGCAGCCAGTGAATCAGCTTGGGACCTCTTTGGGCCTTCCCCTTTTCCTCCTCCCCAGTGTTCCTTAGTGATGCTATGAATTGTTACCACAATTTCACACCCCGGTGGTATCACTCATCTGAAAGAACCCTGAAAATTTCTTGCATCTCTGCCTCTTCCAGAAACCTTGGCCAGGGAAGGAAGAGGGAGGCTGGTCCCCAAAAGCCTGTAGGTGTGGGGTGTGATACTCGCTGTAGCCACTATGGGGCGCGCGCAGGTCGCGGATTTCCCCAGTAGCTAATTCCCGAGTCCCCCGCCCCGTACCCAGGCACTGCTAGTTAACCAGTTGATTCCCAGTTACTGCGCGCCGGTCCCCCGCCTTCCAGCCGTGTGAGGTCGGGGGCAGTCCTCTGGCCTTCTAGACTTCTGGAGCGCGCGGAGCCCCTCTTTGTACTCACCCACGCCAAGTGGCTTGGGACCCAGACACTGAAGTCTTTTTTCTCTACCATCTTGCAGAGCTCTGTCTCTATTTACTAGCCATGCGAATTTGGCCAAATCACTTCACCTCCCTGAGCCTCAGTTTCCTCATCTGTCAAATGGGGGTTTATAAACACCTACCTCGCAGGGTTGTTGTGAGGATTTTATGCGATAATGTATGTAAAGCGCCTTGCACAGTGCCTGGCACACAGTAGGCGCTCAATAAATCTAAGCTTCCCTTTGTCCAATCTTGGCATGTTCTTCCTTTCACCGACCCGACCTACTCCCTCTCTCCGTTGTCCTTCCCCCAGGGTTCCAGTTTCTTCCCACTTGGTGGGGGGGCTGGGGGGACTCCTTTCTTGGATGGAAACTCCCGGCTCAACCCTGTCTCCCCTAGTCCGGACTCTTCCTTCCTTGCCCCCCACCCCACCCCCGCTGGCTCTTCCCACTGCCCCGGCGCACTCCCCCCACCCCCCATTCCGGGCAAGGGCTGAGTCAGCCTGGGTAAATTTAGCCGCCGACTCCGCGGGCGCGGGGGCTTCGCCCAGACTCAGTCGCAGAGTCCTGGCTCGCCCGCCTCTGCCCCCATCCCTACGAGTCCACCAGCTCGAACTCTGCGTTCAGAGCCCCAGCCCCATTCTCAAACCACTTCTGATTTGGGTCTCCCGTTATCTCCATGTCACTCCCTACCCTCCCCAGACAGACTAGGCAGGGCAGTTTGGGAGGTCGCGCTGGACCACAGCCTGTGGCAAGCTGACCTAGGTTCAGTGAAGGGGGGAGTGTCTCCTCGGGCTTCTGAACCTGAAGGGAGAGCATTGATCGGAATCACCCTGGAGAGTTCATCCCAGAACCTGCCTGGGACCCATAAAGTCAGGTTTCAAGTTAGCTCTTGCTGGGGAGGAGGTAAAGGAAGTGAGGTTCACCTCACTTTGGGCAGAGATCAGAGTTTCCTAAGGTCAGTCTACCTTCTACGTACAGGTCGATTCTAACTATTGAGCACTTACTGAGCACCTGAGAGGAACCGGGCGCTGGGTTGGGCTCCAGGAAAGAGAGGAGTAAGTAAGGCCTGCCTGACAACGGGGTGAAGATGAAAACACACAACGATAGTAGTGAGCAGGGAGTGGTAAGTACTACAAGGAGTCAAACCAGGGAGATTGTATGGATTTTATGAGCTCAGGAAAGGCTCCCCCCCGAAGGAGGAGACATCTGAAATAGAATCTGGGGAAAGGGGTTCCAAGCAGAGGGAAGAGCAAAAATGGGAGCACGGATATGGGGAAACAGTATGTGTAGGAAATTCCCAAATGGTCTGCTTAGACTGGAGTTGAGGGAACATTCGGAGCACTTACAGAAGATAAGGCAGGAGTGAAAACTGAGGGCAAGCTGCGGTGAGGCTGGCCCACTAGGGAGAATGGGCCTTGGGCCTCTGGGCTTGAGAAGAGAATGGCCTTCAGGCCAGGAGGAAGACCGAGGAAGGCCAGGGCAGTGGTGAGAGCATCTGGCTGGAGTTTGCTACAGCCCAGGGGCTCCAGGCTCTTGGGCTAGTAGAAGAGGTGAGCCGTGCAGGATAGTGGGAGGTAGACTCCGCCATGCTGCGAAAGCCTCTTCGGGGCTGAACACCCAGGAGGCCAGGCTCTCAGAGCTCACCCACACTACTACCGTTACCAGAGAAATGGTGTAGTGTGGTGTTTAGAGCATGGACTCGGGGGCCTGGCAGCATGGCTTTAGATCTTGCCCCTACCTCACATCAGCTGTGTGATCTTGGGCAATTACTCAACCTCCCTGCGTCTTGGGGTCCTCAGTGATAAGATGGGGTTATTAATAGTGCCTTTCTCATAGGCCTGTGGGGAGGATTAAACGATTCAATATGTAAAAGCACTTAGAACAATGCCTGGTACATAGGAAGTAATACATAAGCGTTAAGCTCTGATTATGATTTATCTCTAGAGCTATCTCATTAGTATTTGGGGGTTTAGGAACAGGAGGATGGGGAAGCAGAGATAGGGCAAGAGGTGGGACAGGCAGCAGAGGCCAGGTCAAGAGGAGCGGGGAGGTCTGGGATGGAGAGAGTCCCTTGAATGGGTGAATGGTGTACATGGAACCTCTGGGTAGTTAGAGCGGAGATACAACCCACACCCCTTCCCCAGGACTTCCTCCATCTTTGCCTAAGGGTGGAGTCAGCGCGAGCTGCTAAAGATCTGGGGAGAAAGGGATAGAGAGGAGGAGAGGAGTGACTGCAGGTCTGGGGGCCAGCCCTTGGTGAGCCATATCTCAGACTGGCCCTGCGTGGCACTGTGGGTGGGAGGCTGGAGGCTCCCTGCTGCGAAAATGACTTCTAAATCTGGCTGCGTCTGCCAGCTGGTCAGCCTTGAGACAGAGGCCACAACCACCCCCAACCTTGGGACAGCCTCACAGGTCAGGTGTAGGGACAGCAGACGCAGGAGGGCGTGGTCAGGTTGGGGCAGCAGGACACTACCCTCCCAACAGCCAGGTTCTTCCCGGGAAGCCCTTTTCTGTTGTCCCAAACGGGGGGGGGGGGGGGCCAGTTAATATGGCTTTAAAGGCCCAGCGGGCCCCTTCCCCTTTCAGACTCTCGTGGGAGCCCTGGAACTTCCCTAGATCGGTCACAAATGGATAACAAAGAACCAGGCCGTAATTATGGGACTTTAGAGGATTCAGGGTCAGGAGTGTGTGTCTGGAGTATGAGAAGGAGAGAACCAGGAGAGTTCTGGCTGGACCTGAGTCTATAGGGAGTGTGCAAAGTGTGCCTGTGGGGAAAGGTGAGCATTCACTCATTCATTTGTTCACTCATTCATTAAACATGTGTGCCAGGCCCTAGGGACACACAAGAGACTCAGACCTGGTTCCTGTTTAAAGGGAGCTTCCGGTCTAGGGTGAGATCTCTATCTCTGTGTGAGATAGGGCGAGTGAGGGATGCGGGAGAGGAAACCCACAAAGGCATTACAGTGTAGACTGTATACATAACATATGTTAATGAAGGCCTTCCTGAGGATCCAGGCAAGCATGAAGGAAGGAGAAGGTCCCCGACTATGACTTCTGGGAGTGGGAATATACCTAAGGACTCTGAGAGATGGCTTACTGAGGGTGAATTTGTTAGTGAAGGAAGACTCAGTCTGCCTACTGTCCTCTCCCCTGCATGTCTTGGCATGTCTTGGTGGGGCTTCCTCCCTTGGAGCCCTGGATACTACATAGCTTTTTATGGGTCCTTTTTTTTTTTTAATTAATTTATTTATTTTGAGAGAGAGAGAGAGAACAAGAAGGGGAGGGGCGGAGGGAAGGAAAGACAGAATCCCAAGCAGGCTCTGCACCATCAGTGCAGAGCCCGATGCGGGGCTCGAACCCACGAACCATGAGATCATGAACTGAGCCAGGGTCAGGAGTCGGAGGCTTAACTGACTGTGCCACCCAGGTCCCCCTTTATGACTCCTTTTATTTTATTATTACTTTAAAAATGTTCATTTTTGAGAGAAAGAGCACGAGCAGGGGAGGGGCGGAGAGAGAGGGGAACAGAGGAGCCTAGGTGAGCTTGAGCTCGAACTCCATGCTGACAGCAGTGAGCCTGATATGACTCAAACTCACCAAATGTCAGATTGCGACCTGAGCCGAAATCAGACGCTTAACTGACTGAGCCACCCAGGTGCCCCTTTCTGTGTCCTTTTAAAGAATAGCTGCTTCCTCCATCCATCTATCCATCATGCATGCATGCATCCATCTATACATCTCACTTGTCCATTTATCCAGCCAGCTACCAATCCCTCTGTCCATCCATTCACCCATTTATCCATCTGTTCGTTCATCCATTCACTCATCCATTCATCCATCCATCTCTTTTCTTAATGAGGACATATGATATGCCTAGCTCAGTGCTACAAGGAATGCCAAGCACAGAGCCCACAGTCCTCAGGAAGGTGGAAGCCTAGTAGGAGGACAGGAAACACGCAGATAACCATCCATGGGACAGCCTGTACATGCTGTTCATGAAAGCCCTACCCAGAAGCTGCTTCAGGAGGCAAGGCCACTTTGCCAAGGGGTATGAGAAGGGCTGAATGTAGGGAGGGACACCTGAGATAGGTTTCAACAGGGGGAGATGGGGAAGAGGTGCTTTCCAGGGCATGAGCAAAGGTAGAGAGGTGGGAAAGCCCAAAGCTTTCACGGGGAACAGAGTCAGTGGGGAATTCAGAGGAGCAAGGACCTTGGAATGATGTGTGTGAGCCAAATCATGAAGTGTCTCTGGAAAGCAAGGATAAAACGTTTGAGCTTTAGCGAGAGGGATTGAGGAAGAGGGGAGGGGCAGAGAGGTTTTGAGCTGCGAATGTCCCCGTTGCCTCCTCAACACCTATAGCATTGTTTTCTCTGCTGCTTGATACGGCCGGCCTTCGTTGGTCTTGTTATGTTGTGGAATCTCCTGCTGGACCATAAGCTACTTAAGGGTAGTGCCTTTGACTTAGCTCTGTATCCACTACAAGCTGGGCCTGGAGCAGGCTCCCAGCAAATGCTGTCAGAAGGTAGGAAGAAATGATAAAACTGTGTAACAGGAACACTGGCACAGCAATTCAGGGTCAGATAAATGGGAGGAGAGGGGGCTGCTGCCTGGTGTCCTTCCACCCCTCACCCCAGCATAGGGATAAACCCCTGCTTTCTTTGCTGGTCTCTCCAGGAGCTCTTCCAAGAGGCACCACAAGGTGGCGCTGTTCTGACTGTAGTTCTGTGTTCAGCCAAGGTCCTTAAAATGTTTGCAGTTGGAGGAGTGCCCATCCAAGAACTGTCCCTGGATGGTCTAGACATTTCCTTCCAGCAAGTGCTGAGACAGAATGAAAAGGCTAAGTGCAGCTATGGAAAAGCAGAGCCAACAGACCCCCAACCCCACTGCAAGTACCAGCCTCATGTATCCATTCATTCACGTGACAGTACCTACTATGTGTCAGGTACAATGTTAGGCTCTTGGAAAAACAGCAGTGAACAATCATAGCCCCTGCCTTCAAGAGCTTGACATCTAGTCTTAACCAAAAACCAAAATTTTTTTTTTTTTGCTATCGCTCTCTTTCATTTACACACACACACACACACACACACACACACACACTCGCCAAGCCAATCCCCTTGACCTGGGAAGCCATCTCCATGAGAAGTCTACTCTTTGGCACTGTTCACCCCTCCAAATCTGAGTTTCTCCCTATGGTTGCTGCATGGCCACATGAGTGTGACCCTTAGATGCTGCCTGCTTGGATGACTCCTCTTGCCCTCTCGGAGCTCCCTGACCAGCCCTTTCCTAGTCTTTCTCCCAACCTCCCCCATCACATCCACAGCCACACTGTCAGCTCTAGCAGCTCTAGGGATCTCCTGAGAGTACGTCTGCTATGGATTAGGGCCTCCTAATATTCTAGACTTCTGGAGGTTATAGGAACATGACCACTCATGTGGATCCACAGAAGGACCCTATGAGATCCTGGTGTCACCAGCCCAGAGGTAAGGAGCTGGAGTGTCCAGAAAACCAAAGAGCTCAGAAACATGCCCCTCTGTGGCCTGGGGGCTCTGCCAGCCAAACCTGTCCCTAGACAGGCTGCCTTCTTTTTCTCATCTACTTTGGCGGGGTGGGGGGGGGCAGGCCTCTCCCTAGCTGTGACTCCATGGTGGTGGCTGTGGGAGACACTGGTTGAGAGGTGAAGCATTGTGGGACATTGTCCACTTTCCCAACATGCTCCAGGGCCCAACTTAGCCCTTGGCGGGTTTGGGAGAAGAGAGGAGGGAGGGTTGGTGCTGAGAGTGGGAGCCAGGCCCATCGAGGTCCCGGGAGTGAATGCCGCATTGTTGGCCAGGCCAGAGTCACAGATAATTACCTCAATTAGTGACAATGGGAGAGTAATAAATACAGGCTTAGTGTCTCCTACCCCACCAGGGCTCCGAAGATTAATCCAGGCTGACGGGCGGGCCCTGAAAGGCGTGATGGACAATTCATTAAACTCCCCAAATGCCGCACAACCTGGGCGTGAAGGCTGAGTTAGCCCCCTGGGGGCTGCGCCTTTGTCCTGATTGTGTGTCTCCGCCGCAGCAGAGCCGGGCAGCCCCCAGAGAGCGGGGAGGTGAGTGGGGCTCCCCCAGCCGGGCCAGGCGGCGGGAGGATTAGGCCTTGGTCCGGCCCTGGTTGCCCTGGCACACCAGCCCCGGCCGGGCTGGAATGTCCGTGGGGGGGAGCAGGCCGAGCGGAGGGGCGGGGCCGACAAGGTGGGGTAAGGGGGGCACACAAAACCGGGGGCAGGAGGAGTTAATTAGACGCCAGCCGAGGAGGGCGAGGGGCCACAATAGGGCCGAGGGGCCGCCAGGGACGGCCCCTTCACTTCCGAGGATTAATAGGGAGGAGGGAGAGGGGAGGGGTTCGGCCTTGGGGGAGGAGAACTGGAAGCTTCCCAGGGTGGCACTGCCCCCTTTTGCCCAGCTTGGCACCTACTTGGCAAGTGACTGGGAGGCAAGAGGCTCTGGCAGCCTGGGCAGGTGGCCCCCGGCATCCCACAAAGTGGCTCTTTCTCCTGGCATGGCGCCTGCATTGGGAGATGATTGAGCAGGAGGAGAAAAAGGACCCTTCATTTATCTGGGGAGTAATGGAAGCAGGAATGTTTAGGGGCCCTGCTCTCAACACCCTCCACCTCCACCAACCTACTCTGAGGCAGAACCAGGAAGGAGCCTAAAGCTTTACCCTTTCTGATGAGGCTGCCGGGTTAAAGCCAAGAAGTCCGTAGAGGGACCGGTGCTGGTGTGAACACACAGGAGCCGGGCCACTGTGCGTGCGTGCACATACACGTGCAGACACTTGTGCTCGCAGGTATTTTGATGCCCGGGCCTGGTGCTCAGCAGGCCGTCAGTCAATGCCTGTTGAATGAATGAATGAACTCTGGTTTTGCTGAGGGTAAGTGAATGTGAGAAAGAGGAGTGATGCCGGGCTGCACCGTGACACAGGGTGGCCTTGGGCCCTTTCCTTCTGAGGTCCTCAGTGTGGCCCGGGAAGGATGGAACCCCACCTCTGAGCAGATGAGCAAATGCCCAGGAAAAATGAAGTGGTGGGGGTTCCTTCCCTTTGAAAAGGGCAAAAAAAAAAAAAAAGTGCAGTAGCCTCTTGGAAGCCCCACTTCCTCCTGGGCCCCAGGAACAGCCCTGGCTCCTCCCTAGGAGCCACCCCACCCTATCCCCTCCCAGGGAATGACAAGGGAGCGAGTTGGCGGCAGTTCCCTGGGCATATTTATAACCTGCTGCTCGCTCACCAGCGTCTGCTTTTAGCCCAGACGGGGGAGGGGGCAGGGGGGTGGTCTGTCTCATGCTGGGCGCCCCGGCTGGGTGTGGAAAGAGTGAGTAAGGGTGAGTGGTGGGCAGCTCTGTATGGATATTCCTGCTCACACCACAGCCAAACAGCTTATTTTCTCCTCATTTTGTTATTTTTCTCCCTCTAGCCTGGAGAGGAGGACTGAGCCAGCCTGAGGTGGGGAGGGGGGGGTGCTAGACCCTGGGGTATTTGCAGCCCCACTGACAGGGTTTTTCCAGGGTGCGTGTGGCAGGGTGTGTGTGGTGCCGGCTTGCTGACCCCCTGGGGACTGCGCAGGCCTGCCGTCTCACTCCTCTCAGCTTTTCCGCTCCCCCCCCCCAGGGTATTTCAGGACTAGTGCCTCCCTCACCCGCTGAGGCCAACCATGTGTCCGGGGTCCCTGGCAGCCTCAGATCCCCCTGGGTGTGTGGCACCTGGCACCTGAAGATCAGAAGTGGGTGGAAGGGTAGCCTGGGTGGATAGGGCAGAGCTGGGGCATCAGGCCCATTCCTGACAACACTTGCCTATGGTGATACCTTCCAGGCACAGCCCTTCGTGAGAATGGCACAGGTGATCATAACATGAAAAAGAATTACCTTCTATGTAATGCTTTGCAGAGATCCCACACCCCTTTTGCTTGCCCCCCGCCCTCCCCCTCCCACACACCTTTTTTCTTGGTGCATGGCCCCTTGAGGGCCCAGCCTCATTCTGCACTTCCTTACCCACTTTGGAGTCCCCGCCCCTGGAAGCGAGGGCTCCCATGCAGAGGACTGATTCTGGGAGTCTTTCATCAAACCTCATGGGTGTGCAGAGGGCTTTACACTTCGCTGAGCCTTCACTGCACTCCCTTCTTCGTCTGACAATACCAGTCGATGTGCTTGATTCCCTGGCCACCCTATAAACTTCTCCAGGTAGGCACGATGGCTCACGCATCCCTGTATCCCCAGCCTTTGGCACACGCCTGGCACAGAAGAGGCGTCAGCAAGTGTTCAAGTGACCAGAGTTTTCACGTACATGACCCTCATCTGAACCTCACCACCTTCTTGAAGGAGAGGTCTAAGCACTGGCAACCATCCCTGTTCAATTGACAAGGTAACTGAGGCTGAGAAAACAACAGGTTTGTTGAAAGTCTAATTAGGGCCAGAACAGGATTCATTGCTTCCCTTTACCCTTCTTCAGCCCTTGTGTGTCAGCTCAGCTCAGAGGCCCCAGCTTCTAGGCCTGAAAGCTGATACCCATTCCAGCTCTTGGAGTTAGGAATCAGGTGAGAGTGCTTGGGGACAGCTGCCAACCCTTCAGCTCCCCAAACGCTGACTCTCCCCAACTCTGGGCATCGTCCAGTAGGGGCCCAAGCCCCCTCTCCTGCCTCTGGCATCCCATTCACTTCTTGCTTTGGGAGCTGGGGGATCTAATAATTCATTGGATTATAGACTGGACATTCTCTGCAGGGGGTTCTTTACTGGAAACCCAAGGCTTATGAGAGGTGCCTTCTACCCCGGATCAATAAGGTTTCTACTCCTCCCCCTCTGCTGCCCATGAGAGCTAAGCTGGTGCTGGCTTGGCAGATGGAGAAAAAGGGAAAGGGATGTCATTGCAGGGTTGAGCAGCTCCTGGCTCCACTCCCCTACCCCCACACATACCCCAAAGGCCAACAGGGGTCAGAGTTCACACATCCAGGGAGAGGTGGGAGGCAGCTACCACAGCAAAAGAATCCTAGGGAGAGGGGGAAATTCTCCAGCCATCTGGGATCAGTTGTTGCCCTTGGGGGGTGGGGTGCTTCATAGCTCCCCCTGCCCTTTAGGTCCTCCCCTGGGGGGAAGTCTTAGGATTAGGGACAAGCGTTAGAGCTTAGGAAGGGGTTAGTGTTGTCTGAAGTTAGGGTTAAGGCTAAGGTTAGACCTAGATCTAGGGACGGGCAGAGGATTAGGGTTAGAGATAGGTTCAGGGCGTGGGCAGGATTAGTACTCCTGCCGACTCTGGTGAATGTGCACATGGAGGTATGAGCGTTATTCGTAACAGTGCTCTTTCAGGCTCTTTATGGGAATGACTAACTTAATGGTGTGGTTATGGACCACACTTGGGTTTCCTTCTGGTCACATTGGTTTAAGCCCTAGCCTCTAGTTGGATTCTAGCCCTCCAGCTCCCTTCTTCTCCCCCACTGTCATCTCTGAGCTTTTGGGTCCAGTGCTAGAACCCATCACCTGTCACCTGGATCCTCCTGAGCCCAAGGTTGGGAGCTGGGGTCCTAATAAGGACATGATAAGGTCCTAATAAGCCGCGACCACAGCTGAAGCCAATAGGCTTCAGGGGCCGAAAGCTCCACAGCAGCACCCTTTCTGCTTGGCTTTCTCTTTTCTTCTTTGGTTTCTTTTCAGAACAGGGTCGTGGCTTCACTCAGGTGTAGCTATTTTCACAATTCCAGAAAGGAAAGGCAGGCTTAGAGTTTGTTTGCCTGTTTGTTTAATCCCCGTTCATCAAGGGAAGAAACTGAGGCAGTTATGGACTTGCCCAGTATCACACAGCCGGTTGGTGTTCAAATAGGAAGAAGAATCTTGCAGGGTGTCCTGGCTCCTGGCCAGGTTCTTCTGACGACCTAGATCCCCAGGGGCCTCATTAAGGTCATGCAAGGGTCAGAATCTCAGGGTCTTCTTGCAGGGCGGGGGAAACCAGTCCCCCGACAATGTAGCCTATTCAAGAGAGGCAAGCAATGGTGTGTTCTGGGTTCAAGGAGAAGCCACCGAGTCACTGATAAAAATAGAAATTTTATTCTGCGGAGGAAGATACTACATCGGTGGGGGTGGGGAGCCACTAATAGCTACAATGGAAGGAAATGCTGATTCCGGTAGGCAACGGCATCTTTGAGAAATTGGGGAGAGGAAGAGAGGGATCAGAAGAGGCTGGAGAGCAGAAGGAGAGGAGAAGGGAGAGGGATTGGGGTGGGGTGGAAGTGGTCTCTGCAAGCCAGGCCGGAACCCAGCACAATAAATAGTTTTATTTACAACAACCAAACTCGTGGCTTTGTATCCACGATTCAGTGCAAATTATTTACACACTGATGAGGAGGCAGGACAGGAAGGGGTAGGAGGTGGGTGAGGGAGGCATGGCTCACAGCTGTTCAATGGCTCCATGACAGAGGCTGGGAGAATGGGGGTATTTCTGCTGGGTCCCCCAACCTCCTTTTCCACATCACCACAGCTGCCCTTTCACCCTAGAACCTCCCGGTTCCGTTGTAGGTGGGGAGGAGAAAGGCCCTGCTGTCCAGGTGTGTGTTCAGCGTCCGCACCCTTGGCAGGAGAATGGGAAGGGCGTGAGAAGATCTGGAGAAAAAACGGAGGATAAAGGGGAGGGAGAGAGGCGGGGGGGGCGGGGGGGGGTCACTGGCGCGGTGGAGGAAGCAGAGCCACACGGTCAGAAGCTGACCCCCACGGGGAAGGGAACAATCCTTCTCTCACCTCCTGGCCAAGCAGGGGGCAGTGCAACAAGGGGTCTCCCGGGAGAGGGAGGGAGGTAGGTCCGGGGCAGGTCCATCAGGATGGCAAGAGGGTTCATGCCGGCCCAGGCAAGTGGTTTCAGGAGTCCCCCGGTAGGAGGAGGTGGGAGAAATGATCGCGCACGTATGAATCGCGGGGGTTGTGGCTGGAGGGACTGGGTGGGCACGTATCCGGGTGGGCTAGAGGGGAACGCTCCTGAGGCGAGTCCGCGAAGCGTCTCACAGACACTCGTGCAGTACGCGCGTGTGCGTGCAGTTGCGGCAGCTGACGTGGCAGCACCAGTGGAAGGTGCAGTTGCAGCGCTCGGTGACGCGCTGTGTGCGCGTACGGTGGCCCCGGCCACAGCAGAGCAGCTCGCAGCCGTCCAGCGCGGGCGAGGAGCTGTTGCAGGCGCGCCCGGCCGTGCCCGCCGTTCCCAGGCGTCCGCTGTACGTGCAGAAATTGGGCGATTTCTCGAAGTAGACGAGGTCGTGGGGGGAGGGCGGCTTGTGCGCCGGGTCCTCGGGCTCCAGGCGCAGCAGTTCCGCCCTCGAGGCGCGGTTGCTGCCGCGGTTGCCATAGAGGACGCGCGAGGCGCCATCGAATCGGTCGCGCAGCACGTCGCCCACGGCGCGCAGCGTGGGCAGCCGCATCCAGCACGTGCGCACCGTGCACGAGCCGGACATCCCGTGGCACTTGCACTCCTGGCGCATCTCAGAGAACACAGTCTGGGGGGAAGGAGGAAGAAAGGGTGTCCCGGGGCACTGTCAGGGCCAGAGCCACCACCGTCCCAGATACCGCCCCCTCCCGGACCCTGCCAGGACCTCAGCAAAGGCCCAGGCTTAGCCCTCGCGCCGAGATTTGAACCCCAGGCCCAACTGCTCCACGCGGGATAGTGGTCTCGGCCTCCAAGCCTCGTTTTTTGAATCTGTACAACGGAGGGCTGCAGGCAATACATTCCACGGGTTCCATGACGTCTAATGTCTTCAGTTCTACCTGCCCTCAGCCACTATCTCTTCCATTCTCTGCCTTCCGTCCACACCTCCTGCATCCTCGGGACGTCCTCTCCTGATTCCCTACTCTGACGCCTGGCCTTATCACCGATCGTCACTCCCCAAGTTCGAGGTTAGCCCCTGCTCAGGGACTCGGAGATTCCCTGCCACGCCACTCCGCTTCCGTGCGGAGCCCCTCAAGCCCGCTCACCGTGCGGCCAGCCTCGTTGTTGTGAAGGTTCATGAGGAAGCGCAGGTCCCGCCCCTTCTCCCCGGAGTCCACAAACTCCCTGCCGAAGAGGCGGCCGAAGTCGATGTTGTCGCTGCAGCCCCCCCAGTGCCAATCGGGGCCCCCAGGGCCGCGCCGCCGATAGTCGCACGTGCAAGACTCGATGGAGCCCTCTGAGCAGGAGCGCGCCACCGAATGGGTAACCCCGGCGGAGGTGATAGCGAAAATAAACGCCGTTTCCCGACAGCCTGTGACGGAAGGGAGCGGGGATCAGCGAGGGGGTACGCGGGGTTCTGCCAGCATCCGCGGTGGAGGGCTTGGGACCCTTGACTCCGCCCTTAGAGTCCCGAGAGCCGGCGGCCGGCTGGGTTGGGAAGCTGATCTCCTAGAGAAAGCACGTGCGTGGGCACGCAACCCTGTCCACGCTTGTAATCACGCGTTCCTGAGACTCAGGGCGCATTTGGCTCCTCAGTGGGAGTGGGGCAGGTCCAGAGGGAAAAACTGAAAAGAGGGGAGGGGAAGAACTCTGCACTTGCCAAGACCTCTCCGCGCCCCAAACTTTCGGCCCCTGTCGGCGATGCAAGCCTTGCTGGGCTGGAGGCAAGACACACTCGCGGAGATCAGCTTCCCAGGCGCCTTTGAGAGGGGCCGGGGAAACGGTGGCGAGCCGGCGTCCACGACTCAGAACTCGCTTTTGCTGGGGCAGTGGCGCAGAAAAGTTAAGCTTCGCGCCGGAGGTGCACGGCTTGCAAACGCCTGGTAGAGCTGGCGCTGGGCGCGAAGCTCTTGGGCGGGTTGATCCTGGAACCCTGCAGGCGCCTGGGACATCTTCCCTGCACTCGCCCGCCCCTGCCCTGCGGGTGACCCTGCGTTCCCCTGGTCCCGGAAGTGTCGCTTCCCTGGGTACCCACCTCGGTTGACGATCTTGCCGAAGAGGTGGGGCCCCGTAGCCGTGGGGCAGTTCCAGCGGCGGTTGCGGAACTGCCACTTGCACTCTCGCACAGCGCTCTGCAGCCCCCCGCTCACGCTGTGCAGGATCCCCGGGTTCTGGCGGATCAGCCTCCTCTGTTTGCGGCTCAGCAGCTGAAGACTGGGCTCCAGCACCAGTTGTAGACTCTTGGAGTCGGTCAGCAGGTTCGTGGAGGAGGCTACGTTCACGATGCCCCTGGTGAGATGCGTGGTAGGAGCTCAGGCTCTGGTAGGGGACCTGCTCCCTAAGCAAAAAGATCGTGTCTACCCTGTCCTCTTCCTGGGACTATTTGCCTGAGAGAGCAGCAGGAGATCAATAATGAGGTAAAGACTCCGAGCTCCCTGGCTAACTGGTTTGAAAGGAATGGGCGTCCAGAGTGTTGTGCAGGGCCGCTCAGGACCCTGGGCCTGGGGACTGGACAGGGGAGGCATGGGAAACCTGAAGACTAGATGTCCACCTTGACTCTGAGAGACTGCTTCCCCGGGAGCCTGGGCAAGGAAATCCTGGCCTGGAGTCCATGCCCACCCAAGGGGTGAAATGCTCAGGAGTCCCACCCTCCTCTCGCCTCCTTTCTGAGCGCTGGCCTGGCCCTTCGCTTCCGAGGCAGGGAAACCCGTGGTGTGGCTACCCCCGCGAGGCTGGGTTTGGGGCTCAAGGGAGAAGGGCGGTGCCAGATGAGAGTGGGCTCCCTGCCTGGAGGGAGTATCGTGGGCCGCCGCGGGCGGACCGTTCACCCCACCTCCTCAGAACTAGATTCTCTGGGGCAGCTCCGCTCCAGAGCGCCCCTCGGTGTCTCGGAGGGAAGTCAGTGCGGTGGAGCGAGCCTGTCTGCGGACGGATCCCAGAGCGTGGGAGCTGGCTGGGGCTGGCCCCTGGCTCTGCGCCCCGGGACAAGTGGCGACCCCGCACCAGCTCACTTACCACCATCGGCCACTGCTGTTGGCGGCCAGGGCTGCGGGCAGAGCGGCCAGCGCCAGCCACAGCGTAGCAGAAACCCAGCCGGGCAGCAGCGCCCAGTGCCCCATGGCCTGCCCGGCCTCGCCTGCTCTGTGCTGAAGTTGGGGCGGCTTTGGCTGCTGCCCGCGACGGTGGGACGGGTCGCGGCGGTGGCGGCGGTGGCGAGAATTCGCAGTCTGGCTCTAACAGCCCTGGGGGCGGGCGGCGGGCAGCATGGCTCGCGGTCCCAGCTGGTGGGCTGAGGCAGCCACGGCGGGCGGCACCGCCTCTTATAGTTGCGGCGCTGGCTGAAGTGACGATAGGAGGCTGCCCGCCGGGCCGCACCGTGGCACCAGGGCGCACCGGTCAGGGGCGCAGACAATGGGCAGCGAGCGGGGCCGTGGCTCCCGCCCGTCTGAGGCGAGAGCTGACGGGCTGGCCGTCGGGGCTCACCCCCGCCCCCTGCCCGGTGGCTCCCGCCTCCGGGCCTGCACTGGCCGCCGACCCCTCCCCTTGGGACGCCCTCCCACGCGCGCCCGCCTCACTCCTCTTCGCGTCCGGAGCCCGTCGGGGACCAGCGTCCGCCAGGGGGCGCGGCGACAATGTGCTAAGGGGAGAGTCTGCCGGGAGCCCAGCCGCTTCGCCACCACCGGCTGTGGGGCTGTCCCCTCGACGTCACCCTGGGCCCGTCTGGCGTCCTCTCTCTCCCCACTCCTGAGTAGAGGAAGGAAAGTTGTGATTCTGGGCAGCGACTCCGGGGAGACGCCTCCTGCTTTGGAACCCCCGACGGCTGGACAGGGAAGGATAAGGGGGAGACTGGGAGTGGGGTCGTGGTCAGGGAAATCCTGAGGGTGGGTTTGTGGGGTAAGTTCACCAGAGAGAAAACCGGGGACCGCGGCAGTTTGTGTTTGTGGGCTGGTAGGAGTGCACAAGTGACTATGGTGTGTGTGTGTGTGTGTGTGTGTGTGTGTGTGTGTGTGTGTCTAAGTGGGACAATGCAAGGGGGAATGCATATGAGAATGTGTGAGTGTGTTCTGAGGGTGCACACTCGTGTGTGTCCTCATGGAGAGAAACTCCATGTTTTGAGGAGGGACGTTAGGGAACTTTCCAAAGAATCTTGGCATGTAGCTCACGTCAGGAGGGATCAGTCATCTTGTCACAGCCACCACCTGGGGCAGTGCATCATCTATGTGTCGGGAAGGAGGTGGCGGCCACTGTCAGGAAAGACCCAAAGACTGACTGAGGGATGGAGTGTCTGGGACTGTTTGTGGAGGTGGGTGGATGGGTGGATGAGTGTGTGTGCGTGGGGAGATTAACTATGCATATATGTGTCACTCTCGCCGTGTATACCTTGTGTCACCCTGTGGTGTGTCACTCTGTGGCATGTATCAACATGTGCATGTCACCGGGGGAGGGGACTGAGGCTGCAACCAAGGCGGCATCAAGATGGACAAAGCCTGGAGTAGCTGAGTCTCTGTGGATTAGGCTCAGGAAGGGCAGTGGAGTGGATGTCAGGTGTGCGTGTGGGTGGGGAGGGCTGGGAAGAGAAGAGTTGCTGGCTGAGCTGAACCCAGAATAGGGAACTTGTGCCTCCACGTGTCTGCTTCTTTTTGGATTTTTCTGCCAAGTTTCTCTCTTCTTGCAAAATTCTGGCTCTTTCCACTCTCACCACATTTGAGATATCCCGAATGCTTGCAAGCATCTCCTCCATTGTAGGCTTTTCTCTTTTTTCCCAGGGACTCCAATTCAGCTTCAAGGCTATCTTGGCCTCCTATTGAAGAGGAAGTGGCTGCTGTCCCCTGTACTGGGGCATAGGGAGCACCACCAGCTTTGTCATCATGCCCTACCACCATACACAAATGGCCCCTGCCAGGAGGGAGGACCTCCTCCCTTATGTCTCTCTTCTCTCTCACTTTACAGAGGGAAAAAAAATAGATTAAGAAGTTGTCCAAGGTCTACACAGCTAATGAATGAATAAATGGGGCACGTGTCTGGCCGAGTCGCTGGTGCATGTGACTCTTGATCTTGGGGTTGTAAGTTTGAGCCCTACAGTGGGTGTAGAGATTACTTAAAAAACAAAATCTTAGGGGCACCTGTCTGGCTCAGTGGGAAGAGCATGAGACTCTTGATCTCAGGGTCCTGAGTTCAAGCCCCACTTTGGGCATGGAACCAATGTAAAATAAATAAATAAATAAATAGCTTCAAAATTAGAATCTTAAAAAAAATGAACAAGTTGGTAGACCCAAATTAAAACTCAGATCTGGGGTGCCTGGGGGGCTCAGCTGGTTACGTGTCTGATTTCTTGATTTCAGCTCAGGTCATGATCTCATAGTTCGTGAGTTCGAGCCCTGAGTCAGGCTCTGTGCTGAACAGCTCAGAACCTGCTTGAGATTCTCTCTCTCCCTGTCTCCCTGCCCCTCCCCTGTGTTCTCTCTCTCTCTCTCTCTCTCTCTCTCTCTCTCTCTCTCTATCTCAAAAATAAATAAACTTTAAAAAACTCTTTTTGACTCAAAGCCAATGCTCTTTCCAGCTTTTGTGAGTGTGTAGCAAATACAATAAGCTATGGACCCCATCTCAAAAGTGACAGATAAATAAAAATGATTTTTAGGATCTTTCTGTCTCCCTTTTGAATCCTCTCTTTTTCACCTCCCCTGCTTTTAGGGGGTGCTTTCTAACTGAGTATGTACCCAGGTCTGATCCTGAAGAGTTCTAAGTCTCAGAAATGATCAGGTATCCCATTAAAGGCAGGGAAATTACTCTAAGGAGTCCATGTCTGATAAGTTTAATTAATCTTCTTGGGGCACCTCCATTTTATTTTTTATTTAAAAATTTTTTTTAACGTTTATTTATACCGAGAGACAGAGAGACACAGAGTGTGAGCAGGGGAGGGGGAGAGAGACGGGGAGACACAGAATCTGAAGTAGGCTCCAGGCTCTGAGCTATCAGCACAGAGCCCGATGAGGGGCTCGAACTCACAAACTGTGAAATCATGACAGGAGCGGAAGTCGGATGCTTAACCGACTGAGCCACCCAGCTGCCCCAAGGGCACCTCCATTTTAAATGAGATGCTTATTAACCAAGATGAAGCCTGATGGAGGTTTTTTTAAATTTGTTATTTTAGTGGTTTTTTTTTAATTTTTAAAAAAAAATTCATGTTTATTTATTTTTGAGAGAGACAGAGCATGAGCAGAGGAAGGGCAGAGAGAGAGAGGGAGACACAGAATCCAAAGCAGGGTCCAGGCTCCGAGCTGTCAGCACAGAGCCCGACAAGGGGCTTGAACCCACAAGCCGTGAGATCATGACCGGAGCTGAAGTCAGATGCCCAACCGACTGAGCCACCCAGGAGCCCTAGTGTTTATTTATTTTTGAGAGAGGGAGGGGCATAGTGCAAGTGGGGGGAGGGGCAGAAAGAGAAGGAGACACAGAATCTGAAGCAGGGTCCAGGCTCTGAGCTGTCAGCACAGAGCCCGATGTGGGCTCGAACTCATGAACTGAGAGATCATGACCTGAGAAGTCGGCCACTTAACTGACTGAACCACCCAGGTGCCCCCTGATGGAGGTTACTTTTGAGGGCAATATCCTTCCCAGGCCTATTGCCCAGTCCAGTGCACCTGACCCTCCCAAGGATTTGACCCTGAGAGACAAGATGTTCTGGGCCCAGCATCCTCCCCAGATCCAAATCCAGTAGTCTCTACGGAGGGCACCCAGCACAGAAGGCTCAAGTAAATAGACAAAGTACCATGGGCAGCTTGTCCTTCATCCCTTAGGAGTTTATTCCCACTGGGGCCTGGGCCATGTGCTTTGGCCTGTGGATTGATTAAACCCCATGGAAGCTGGAGATGCACTGGAAGACAGGAAGCCCTTTCTGTGGCTCCTGGTGACAAGCAGAGGTGGGAAGAAAGAAAAGACAAGCCGGTATCCTTTGTTCTACCATTCCACCCACCAGGAGTAGTGAAGAAAAGTGGGCTCTAAGGGCTCTAAGTCTGAGTCATGCTATGAATGACCTGGCCCAAATTTCTATTTAGATCAAATCATTACTCTATCAATTGTCCTGTTTCTTTCTTGTTTCTTCAATTTACCTCTATGCTGGATCATACCCATCAGCAGGCAAAATGCTGTAATATCTCCCCTCTAAAAACTCTAAAGCTTCATTCGACGCCACATTACCTCCTGAGATTGCTCCATTTCTCAGCCCTCTTTTACTGCAAAAGCTCAAAAGGGCTGCTTTAATCACTGGCGCCAATTTCTTTTCTTTATTCCCTCTTTCCACCCCATCACCTCTTTGAATCTGCTACACCTCCTGATCAAAATCATCCATGACCTGTTGGCTCTCATCCTAACCAACTTTTAAGGAACAGCAGATGGAGTTGAACACTTTCTCCTTCTTGGAATACTTTCTCACTTGGTTTCAAGAACACCATTCCTACCTCCCTAGCTGCTCACCTTCTCAGTCTTCTATCTGGTTGCACCCTGTATACCCAATTTCTAAGCTTCAGAGTATACACCAATTCAATTTGGAGTTTCTTTCCAGTCGATACTCATTCTCTTGGTGATCTATTCAGTCTCATGCTCCCTAATTTATATCTCTGGCCCTTAACCCTAAACTCTGGACTTGCACACCTAACACTTGAATAAGCATATCAAGATGTACATGTTCAAAACTGAACTCCTGGGGCACCTGGGTGGCTCAGTTGGTTAAACATCCGACTTCAGCTCAGGTCATGATCTTGCGGCTCACAGCTCAGAGCTTGGAGCCTGCTTCAGATTCTGTCTCCGCCTCTCTCTGCTCCTCCTCTGCTCATGCTCTGTCTCTCTCTAGAAAATAGATAAACATTAAAAAAAAAAAAACAGAAAACACTGAACTCCTGATTCTTCCCCATCCTAACCAGGTCTTTCTTCAGTGCTCCCATCTCAGTAAATGGCCACTCCATCTTGCTCCCCACCCCCCCACCCCCAGTCTCTTATCCACAGAGCAGCCAGAGGCATTCTTTCCAAAACAGAAGTCAGATCATTTCATTCCTCTGCTGGGAATTTTCCAATGATCCCCAATCTCACTCAAAGAAAAAGGCAAAATCTTTACAGTGGCCTCCACAGCCCTATATGGTCCATCTTGCTCCTTCATTGCGCACCAGTTCTCTCCCCTGTGGGTTCCTCCCTTTGGCGGCACTGGCCTAGTTGCTAATTCCTTGAACATCCCAAATGAGTTCCTGTCTCCAGATCTTTGCACCTGCTTTTCTGACTTCTGGAATGCCCGTCCTCCGATATCTCCGTGGGTTCATTCCCTCACTTCCTTTCCCATCCCCCTATGTAAAGCGGAATCTCACCACCTATCTCCTTTACCTGGCTCTGTTTTTCTATCACTTTTGACCACGGATAACTTTAAAGGCTTGAAGTAGAAAGCCAGTAGCAAAGCACCTCCTTGGAGCAGGAACAGGGGAGAGAGATACTGGAGGGGAAAGGGGCTTTATTTTGATGTTGGGGTGTGGGGAGGAAGCAGGGAACTAGGGCTGAGGGTTCACGGGCAGAAGAGCCTACCTTCCTTTGAAGCACCAGCAGGCGGCACTGCCTCCTTGGGCCGGGAAGGCATCAGCCTCTGGTAGAGAAGGGGGCAAAGTTCTTTCTAGGGTAATCCCGCAGATTTGTTGGGGCCAACCGCTCAACTGTTGGGGTTTTCCCTGAGAGTCCGACGCAGTCGGACTGTGGACCCTTTGGTGCCTCCGGGCGGTGGCCTGTGGTGCTACAACAGAAGGCGTGACAGGCGGAGGGTGGGCAGCACAGCTGAGCTCACCGCTGAGGGCGCATCCATCCCTCCTGGGCCTATAATTTGGGTTCCCCGGGCCTGGCCGCCCCTATCAGCGGCTCAGCAATAGATGAGTCACCCGGGACCCCGGGCCAAGGCAAACATGAGGGGGGGAGGAGGAGGAGGTTCCCGAGGCTTTGCTCTGCATTAGCCACCGCCTCGGTTGCTGGATCCCCCAATCTCCCGGGGGCCCCCACTCTTCTTTTTGACCCCCGCCCTCCAGGGCTCCAGTGTTCTTCCCAGATTGTTCTTGCTACACCCACCCTCCATCCTCATGATGGGAAGGCAGCCCTCCAGTCTTCTCATCGAAGGGAAGGAGGACCAGCTTGCTCCCACTCCCTCCCCAGAGTAATGACAGCCCCTCACTTTCCCCCTCCTGTCATGGCCCCAACCCCTGTCAAGGTCTCTCTGGTTCCCGCCCCTCCCCTTTCCTGGAGCTGGCTGCGTGCTTGGGGTATTAGGCAATGGGTGTGTACCCGCAGCCCTCTCCAGACCCCGCCTGCTCCACCACCCTCCAGCCGCCTGCGGGTCAGTGCTCAGGCCAGCCGGTCGGGCCAAGGGCACTGAGGGCCAGTTCAGGCCACCCAGTCTGCCTGCCTGTGGCCTTCTGTCCCAGAGCTGAGCTTCTGCATGGAGAGGGAACAGGAGTATGGACCCCTGGACAGACCAGCTTGGGGAGCCCTGGAGTCACTGAGAAGTTGAAGTCTATGGTGGTAGTTCTGCCCCTGGCCATTCCTTGGCACCTGACTACACTACAGCCTGACAAGGGTAGAATCAGAAGAAAAAATCAGAAAAAATGTCCAAGGGGTCTCCACAAGAGAAGAGGAGCATAGGAAACCTTGTCCCCTTCCTCCAGGGACCTGAGTGGAGTCCCAGGCTAACACGCAGGCAGAAGGACAAGGACGTTGGCAAGGATCGCTGAATCCAGGTGTAAGGGTGAAAGCTACTGAGATTGCAGATTCTGGTGGCCTCAAAAGCCACACATGGTTTGGGTCTTGGCCTCTAAACAGGAAGAAGAGGCAGGGGCTATAGGGCTACTTCTCCTGCTTCCCTGCCCCCGGAGGTGCAAAAGCAAAGAAAAGCAACCCTCTTCTGGCCAGAGCTGGCCAGTGTCAGGAACCAGGGCACTTTTACCTCCCCAGCCTACTCAAGACCTGGTACATAAAGGTGGTCAATAAAAAATACACGGGCAGATGAAAGTCACTGACCTCTCTCAGACCGCTCTGCCCCCTAGACAACAGTGCCCCCTGCAGCACAGGGCAGGCTCTGCAGCAGCACAGGCTGGAGGCTGGCTGCCCAGACGAGCTGCATGGCCACCACCAAGGAAGAGATGACTGTGGCTGTGGGTTTCAGCCCCGTGGCTCTGCTTCCCCAGGGGGCCTGTCTCTGAGTCAACGTGCCAGCCTCGGGCGCACGGGGCCAGTCGTGCCTTGGGCTGCGGTCTGGCAGGGGCGGGGGGCGGCTGGGAAGCCTGGGGCCCCTCTCTGGCAAAAATAGCCCGCAGTGGTTAGAGCTGGGAGGGTGAGTCAGGCAGGAGCGCAGTGGCGCCTAACCCCTTCACTGCCACTGGAGCTCCCTAAGGTGGTTTGTCCTGGTCTGTGCACCCCAAGATGGGACTCTTTCCCTGGCTGTCCTCAGGCTGGGCTCTGTTTGAGATCCCAAGGCCCTCCTCATTCCATGTGAAGCACGTCTGAAAGCATGGAGCGACGATATGGGCCACTCCAAGTACAGACTGGGGGATCCTGGGAAGGGCAGGAGAACTCCGCAGGCAAGGATGCCTGGAAGCCAAGGGAAGCAGAGGAGAAGGCTGAAGATCTTTGGGGCTACCCGAGCCTCTGCTAGGACCAAACTCTGAGGCCAAGGCTGACCCCTCCCAAGGGGCAGGCTCAGAGCTCAGAGGTGGGTGGAAGCCAAGCCACCCAGAAGGGAGCTTTTCCTGCCGGCTCTGAGTGCCTTGTGGTGCGCTCTGGCTCAGGGCTCTGCACAGCAGTGTCCAGGGAGAGAAGTTGATTCTCAGCTCCAGCTTCATCGTGTCAAAGGCACTCTCCAGCCATCCAGCTCTCCTTGGGGAAACTGAGGCAAAGAGAAATGACCACGTGGGACCAGGCTCCTGTCTCCCTAGTCTGGGTCCCTGCACCCTCCTTGCAGACTTGGCTACCCAGAGCAGGTGAGAGGCACTTTGGTCACCACCCCCTTCAGTGGGGCCAAGCGTGAACCCAGGCGTCGGGGGAGAGGGTGTGTGTGTAGGCTGGGAGGAGGGGGAGCGGCTGCGCTCCCTGGGTCAAGGCGGGGGGTGCGAGGAGTGGGGTGGGGATGCCCGGGGCTCGGGGAGGGGCCGCAACTCTGTCAGCCGCAGCAGAGCCGCCTGTGAGCTCGGCATGAGTAGAGTAGAGCCAGAGCCCCCAGTTCTTTGCTAGACCGCTCGCTAGCTTTCTCGATCACTCCCTCCCTTCCTCCCTCCCTTCCTCCCGGCGGCTGCGGCGGCGGCGCTGGGGAAGCAGCGAAGAGGAGTGGCCCTACCCTGGAAGAATGCGGCTCTGCCGAGGGGGCAGAACCCGAGGCAGTCTCCCCACGGTTTGAGAAGCCCGAGCCCAGGCGACCCAGCCCTGCCGGTGGCGACCCCGCACCAGAGCAGCTGGAGGTAATCGGAGCCGGGAAAGCAGGGAGGGCAGGGACGAGCACACGCGGCCGAGACAGGCACACGGGCAGTCAGACAGACAGACAGACAGACAGACAGACAGACACGCATCCGCCCACAGGGGCACGGAGACACCGAGAGAGAGCCAGGGATATTGCCAGAGATGAAGACAGCAAATAAAGGGACACCCCCAGATCTGAAGGGCAATGAACGCGAGAGCAAAGGGTTGGGGACCGAGGCTGGGACCTGAGGGGACCAGACAGACGGGCGTCTGGAAGGAGGGGAACACTAGTTAGGAAAGGTAACACAGAGGAGGAAGAGGACTCAGCCTGAGCTACGGTCCTTTACAGGCGGGAACCAGGTCCCCTCCCTGTCTGGCACACCTGGAGCCTCCCCTCTCTCCCAACTGCAGAAGAAGGGGGTAGAGAGGGGTTGGGAGCCCATTCCTCCACCTTTCTCACGGAGGGTGCCTGCCCTCGACGGCATCTGGAGGTGACCCTCCCCCACATCCTGCGATCTGTTGGTGGAGAACCGCCTCCCAATTCTGGCCCCTAACCCTAAAAGCGAGACTGTATCGGCAAGGGAAGCCAGTCCTGGGGCCCTTAAAGAGGGAGCCCCGGGGGGCAAGATGGTGGAGTGGTGTTTGTGAGTCGGTGTGTCTGAGTCTGCACGTGAGTGTGTCTGTGTGCCGGGCATTGTGTCTGGCTGGGTCCGGCTCCAGGGGCGCTTGCATAAGCCCCAGCTGCGAGGCCCCTAAGTCTTCCCGCAGGGTGCGGGGACTGGGAATCAAGGGATGATTCTTACTGTTTTGTTTGGGGAGGAATGTGGAGGGTCACTGGGGTGGCACTGGTGAGTTAGGAATCCTTGGTTGCTCGGGGGAGCCCACCTTATTCCCGAGTGCCCAAGTCTCTCTGTCCCGCAGGCGGTGATCGATCTGCCCACCGGGGCCTTCCGGCCCGGGCTTCGACATGCCGGAGGAGCCCCGGCCGCGGCCTCCGCCCTCGGGCTTCGCGGGTCTCCTGTTCCTGGCGTTGTGCAGTCGGTGAGCAATTCCCCCCTGTCACCCAGCCCTCGAGAGAGCCGTAGGCTGCAAGCACCGACCCGGGACGGGAGGAGTCGGAGGGGGCGCGCGGCCTGGACCACAGACCCCGAAACGCCTTCTGCGTTCCCAGGGCCCTCAGCAATGAGATTCTGGGCCTGAAGCTGCCCGGCGAGCCGCCGCTGACCGCTAACACCGTATGCTTGACGCTGTCGGGCCTGAGCAAACGGCAGCTAGGCCTGTGCCTGCGCAGCCCCGACGTGACGGCATCCGCGCTTCAGGGCCTGCATATCGCGGTCCACGAGTGTCAGCACCAGCTGCGCGACCAGCGCTGGAACTGCTCGGCGCTGGAGGGCGGCGGCCGCCTGCCGCACCACAGCGCCATCCTCAAGCGCGGTGAGCCGGGCCGGGCGGGTCTGCGCCTCTGGGGCTGGGGGCGGGGGGGGGGGGGGGGGGGGGGGGGGGCGGCAGGCCGAGGCGAGCGGAGGCGGGAAGGGACCGGTTCACGACTCGGGGAGGGGCCTCTCTGGGAATTCCCCCCCCCCCGGGAGCCACGGAGCTGGGCCTGGCCACCCGTCTGGGCCCCTGCTCCTGACTTCCACCTGCGTGCTGCCGGCAAGGCAGCTGGGTCGCGGCTCTCCTACCCTAGGGCCCCCCTTTCCTGCCTCCACCAGGCTCAGTCTGGGTTGCACCTGTGAGGAAGAGATGCCCCCAGCCCTGGAAGCTTCAAACGTCCCCCCCCATTCCCTCCCTCAACTTTCTCCCCTCTCCCTCTCCGCTGGGACAAGCCCAGGCTGGTGTCCCCAGAGCCTCAGCGGGGGTGGGGTGACGCCCCCAACCGTTTAAGGGTTAAACCTACTCCCCTAATTGCTGGGGTTCCCAGGAGCAGAGGCTGGGAACAAAGACCCTGATGACTTTGAAGCCGGGGAGCAGCCCCCTCCTCTGTGCTGTGGGGGCCCCAGGTGGCTCTCACCTGAGCAGGTGAGGAACGGCTGGAGGGGCGAAGAACAGGTCACTGCTGGTCTGGTCTGGGAGGTATGGTCTGGAAGGCATCGTTGCCTCTTGCCAGGCCATGCCCGAGTTTCCTCCCTGGAGGAGTAAAGATCCATTCTGTGCTCAGCTCCAGGGTGGGGGCAGTACTTCAGGGACTACGGGGTTAATAGGCAGCTGCCATCTGCGGGGGAATTCCCAAGACGTGTGCAAACAGCTTCACCCCTGGAGGGTGGAGGTTGGGGGGGGGGGTCGGGAGGCTGGGCCAGAAGCCCTGCATCCTGGGGTGGGAGAGGCCCGGCCCCTAAAGAGGTGCTGTCTCTCATCCTCTCAGGGCTCAAGGAAGCCCCTACCTAAAAGGAAGTGAGAGACCCCTCCTTCCTTACAGGGCCTGGTGTAGGCTTTGATACCCAAATGGGAAGCATGGGAAAGGGTTGTCATCTTGAGCCTCTGTGACCCCCAAAACATAACAAAGAAGCCAATATTTTAATAGGGCCGTAGGGAAAATCACCCTCACTCTCTCCCCCTCCCAGCATTTTATAGAGTAATAGCAGGTTAGGATAAACATAAAGGGCAGTCTCAAAGGGCAAATATAAAACTAGAAACTGGAAAGGGGAAGGACAGCTCCACAGTTCCCGTGCTTTGGGGGTATTGGGGTGGTGGAGATGCCCCCAGCCCTGGAAGCTTCAACCGTTGGTTAAAAGACGCTTTAGAAAAAAAAAAAGACACCCCCCCACAAAGGTCTCGGCTTCCACCCCACCACCCAAGCTCCCTGGGGAATTTCTAAGGCTTTCAGATGTAGAACTCGGTGAATCTTCAAAGACCTCGGGGACTCCCTCTCAGTCACCTGCCAACCCTTGGGGTCTTGCCCTCAAGCTAGCTCTTTCATCCACACCCGCAGATCCCAGAGTAACCGAACCAGGATGGGCCTCAGAGATCACTTCAGTCCACTCCCACCACCCCCCGCCCTTAATAGATGAGGAAACTGAGGCTCTGTGCTTCTGTTCCCTTTCTTCTCGGTGACTTTCTCCCCAGTTATTCAGCTGGTAAATGGCAAAGTCAGGATCCAGTTAGGAATTCCTGGAATTGAAGGGTGGCTGCTTATTTCCTTCCACCTCCCCCCTCTCAGCTGCCTGTCAACCTTATCCCCCCCGTCACACCCTTTTTATCCCCAGGTTTCCGGGAGAGTGCTTTTTCCTTCTCCATGCTGGCTGCAGGGGTCATGCACGCGGTAGCCACGGCCTGCAGCCTGGGCAAGCTGGTGAGCTGCGGCTGCGGCTGGAAGGGCAGTGGTGAGCAGGATCGGCTGAGGGCCAAACTACTGCAGCTGCAGGCACTGTCCCGGGGCAAGAGTTTCCCCCACTCCCTGCCCAGTCCTGGCCCCGGCTCAGGCCCCAGCCCTGGCCCCCAGGACACATGGGAATGGGGTGGCTGTAACCATGACATGGACTTTGGAGAGAAGTTCTCTCGGGATTTCTTGGATTCCAGGGAAGCTCCCCGGGACATCCAGGCAAGAATGCGAATCCACAACAACAGGGTGGGGCGACAGGTATGTGTGTGCAACTTGTCCTGGGTCTCCTTAGCTTTCGAGGCCTGGCTAGAGTTTGAGAGGCACAGCAGAATGAGAGGAGGAGACGCGGTGGGTGATTGCCACTCACCATCTGGATGACCTCAAGTTACTTAACCTCAGTTTTGCATCTGTAAAAAGACTCTAATGATATCTATCTTACGTTGTCATTAAGAGGGAGCTAGCAAATGGAGCACTCGGCAGAGTGCGTAGTCCTCAGTAGGTGCTCATTACACGATAGATAGCTATTATTACAGCTGCCTCCCTACAGAATTTAGGGGTTCTTTGGGTCAGACTCCTCATTTTGGTGCTCACTCTGGAAAGAGCACTGGACTGGGAGTCCGGACAACTGGAGTTGAGTTCTGTTACCACCTAGTTCCCTAAGCTGAGTCTCTGTCACCAGCTAGTGATTAAAGATGGGCAAATCACTCTGCTCTGGGTTCAGTTCTCCAGCCAGAAGAGGAGGGAGTTGGGCTATTAGCCAGCCGTTCAGTGCCGTTTCTCTTCTGATATTCCATGATCGTTCTCGCCTATATTTATCCTTCCCTGTGCTCTCTGTCCCCTCCCCTCTCCTGTGCCTCTGTGCTCTGCCCATTTGCTGCCGTCCCCTTCACCTCGCCTCCCTCTGCCGCTCTAGGTGGTGACTGAAAACCTGAAGCGGAAATGCAAGTGCCATGGCACGTCGGGCAGTTGCCAGTTCAAGACCTGCTGGAGGGCGGCCCCAGAGTTCCGGGCAGTGGGGGCGGCGTTGAGGGAGCGGCTGGGTCGGGCCATCTTCATCGATACCCACAACCGCAACTCCGGAGCCTTCCAGCCCCGCCTGCGTCCCCGTCGCCTCTCAGGAGAGCTGGTCTACTTTGAGAAGTCGCCTGACTTCTGTGAGCGAGACCCTGCCGTGGGCTCCCCGGGCACTCGGGGCCGGGCCTGCAATAAGACCAGCCGCCTGCTGGATGGCTGTGGCAGCCTGTGCTGTGGCCGTGGGCACAACCTGCTCCGGCAGACACGAGTCGAGCGCTGTCATTGCCGCTTCCACTGGTGCTGCTACGTGCTGTGTGATGAGTGCAAGGTCACAGAGTGGGTCAACGTGTGTAAGTGAGGGCCGGCCTCGCCACAGCACTGGGGAAGGGGAGGGGCACCTTTTCAGCCTTTTGCTCTGATTTCTGTCCAGGGTCAGTCCTGGCTCCTAGAAGCTCCAAGTATCTACCTGGAAGCAGCTTGGGGGTGGTGGGGGTCAGGTAGAGTCTGTGATGTGCAGCCTTCTCCCCCACAGTAGGAGGGCCTTGGAGAGAAAGCTGTCACCCCTCTTCTGCTCCTTAAACACCTGAAATGAGCTCAGATGAAATGCACTGTATTGCCTCCCTCTCCCCCACCCTGGGGTCCCTTTAGCTCTGGTTCCTCTTCCTTCTGGCTGGGGAGTCCCTGTAGTTTGACCACTCTTTCCCTTTGAGGGATAGACCCAGGCACTGTGTGGAGCCGGAAGACCTGTATCCAGGGAGACCACTCATTCCTACCTGCCATTCCCAAACTCTTCTACAGTGATCTGGGCCCACTCTTGTGGGGTAATGGGAGATGGTGGTAGAGAGGTTTTTCTTGGGGAAGAGACAGAGTGCTGGAGGGGGACCTCTCCCCTGAGTCCTCAGAGGGTTGTTTGTCTAGGTCCTTAGGGAAACTATCCCTCCCCCCCGCCTTCAGATGTTAAAGGGAAACCTCCAAAGGAAGAATTTTACCTAAGACTCTCTGAGCCTTTTATTCTTTCTTTAGCAGGAGGGATGGGGATGGATAATTTATTGTACTGAGACTTGTTCTTGGTTTCTGTTTGTAACTAAAATAAATTAAGCTACTGGACCGGTGGATGCAGGTGGTGATATTTCTGCCCACACTTGGGATCCCAGTCCATGGCTTCTTTTCCAGGTGAATTCTACCCTCATATACTCAATGACATTATTTACCCATATCCTGCCTGGCTCCACAAAGGATTTGAAATGGTCGTCAGTGATTTATTTCTTTATTATTTTAAAAGTTTTCTTTCTTTCTCTCTCTGAGAGAGAGAGAGAGAGAGAGAGAGAGAGAGAGAGAGAGAGAGAGAGAGAATGAGCAGGGGAGGGGCTGAGAGAATCCCAAATAGGCTCTGCTGTCTGCATGGAGCCTGACGTGAGACTTGAACTCACAAACCAAGAGATAATGACCTGGGCCAAAATCAAGTCGGATTCTTAGCCAGCTGAGCCACCCAGATGCCCCTGATCCTCAATGATTTAGTTGGGAACTTTCAGTGTGGAAAACCAGGGGGGTACTTCTAGGGGTGAGGGGCTAGAGATCCAAACACAGGCCCTATTTACTTTTTATGTGCCTCAACTCCAGATTTCACCTTGGTCCTTGCCCTAGAACAAGGGTTGGAATTTTTTCTTCCTGCAAAGGGCTTGATAGTGAATATACAGTTAACCCTTGAACAACATAGGGGGGTTAGAGGAGCCTCCCTCCCCATGCAGTCAAAAACCTGTCTATGACTTTTGACTTCCCTAAAACTTAGTTACTAACAGCCTACTGTTGACCGGAAGCCTTACCAATAACATAAACTGTCGATTAACACATATTTTGTGTGCTACTTGTTTCATATGCTCTATTCTTACAATAAAATAAGATAGAGGAAAGAAAATGTTATTAAGAAAATTGTAAGGAAGAGAAAAAACACATTTAGAGTACTATATGGTATTTACTGAAAAAAATCTGTGTATTCAGTGGACCCACACAGTTCAAACCCGTGTTGTTCAAGGGTCAACTGTAGTAGGCTTGTGGGCTTTGTCGCAACTACTCAACCCTGCCATAATTACTCAACTCTGCTGTTGTAAATCACAAGTAGCCATAGACTGTACATAAACGAATGGGCGTGGCTGTATCCAAGAAGGCTTGATTCACAAAAATGGACTGCAGATGAGATTAGGTTCTTTGGCTGAACTCTGTTTACCCCTGCCCCACACCACATGGTCACCTCTTTTCTGGAAATTTCAAGTACTGAAGGTATCTCAGCGTTAAACCAGGAGCCAAAAGAGCAGGTGCTTTTCTTAATGGCTCCAAGTCAGAGAACCTGGGAGGTAGATATAAGACTAATGGGAAACATATAAAGGAGATTCCAGTGCTCAAAAAGGGAGTGTTTTGCTCTGGAAACCAGCAAAACCAGCATGCTTTCCTACTGAATTATTTGCACGTGTATTTTGTCCTTCCTTATTCAGAGCTCTTCTGCATTTAATCTTAGTAAAGTAGTTCCTTTATCTTTTAGAAGAGAACCATAACTAGAGAAAACAGATTTTTAAAGCTTTTTACCATCTTTCTATTCCTAGCTCAGTGTCTTTGAAAACAAACCGTTATCATTCAATTCAGAAAAGGGATAGACCTCATACATTTAGGACTAAATGTTTATGGGGTTACAAGCTGCTGATTCTAACAGGTCATCTCCTTGGCCAGGGAATGTTCTCTCCATTCCTCTAGGCAATAGATATATCTGCTACCCAAATTACCCTCAAAAAACAGGTGATTTTGCTACTGGGATAGCAAGGGCATTTTGAGGAATGTTGGGTTAGGGCAGTACTCTATGGCAAAATTTTATGTCCTTGAATTTCCACTTGAGAACTCTGGGCTTGGAAATTTGATGGAAGCAGTAAGATGTCTTATCCCACTTCAGTCACTGACTGAGCCTGGTGTGTACGGGGGAGTGGGGAAGAGGGGGTGTATCTAGAATAGGATATGAGAGAGAATAATGATAAGGAACATTCAGAATGGGAATTTCTCACACTTAGAAAGGGGGAGGAGAATCTCCAATGGTATTACAGAAAGAATATTTCATCTTTTTCCTGTTTCCTTCCTCTGTATTCCCTTTGGCTCCCTCTCTTTCTAGCTTTCTCTTTCGTCAGACACACTCTGTGGCAAACTTAAGCCCCAAACCACAACCTTGAGAAATTCCAACTGGATTTTGTCAGCAAGGCCAACACCCCCCCCCCGCCCCCCCTGCTCCCGGCACACGCGCTGGGCTCAGACCCAGGTCTGGGGTCAGTGACGAGAGTGGGAGTGTGCAACCCACAGAGTGGGTGGCTACAATTTCAGCTTTTACTTAACTCCACTTGCAGTCAGAGGGAGGGAGAAGGACTGATGAACTGTAAGTCAGGCCTCTTGGCCTCCTTCAGCTCTGGATGAGCTCTTCTCCTGTAGCCTTTCATGTGGTTGGGAAGCTGGGGAGTGGCAGTTGCTGGCTAGTTGCCAGCTAGGCAGCACCCCTTCTGTCTCTGCTCCTGTTTGCTCCATGGGAAGCACCCAGTGATGCTGCAGCAGACTCCAGACTCCAGACAGGTGAAGGCTGGGAGATTCTCCAGTCCCATTCATCAGTTCTGACTCAAATGCCATGGTACTTGCTGCTAACCATATTAGGCTGTCAGTATTTCCATCCTCGGTCACACCTGGAACCCAACCTGGAGAGGATCTGGTCTTGGGCAGGGACACTGAATTTGTACCTCCTGTCAGAGTCTCACAAGGCATGTTGGTGTTGTTGGGGCACTAGTGAAGGGGAGGGGGGTGCAGAGTATTATTTTTAGTGGTCAGTGTGGGGCATAACTTGGTGGGGGAAAATTTTAGGAAAAGAAATGGAAAGAATAGTCATGGGGAGGTATCACAGGGCCTAATCTAAGAGCATGCAAGAAAACTGAAGGAGTCTTCTGCCATTTACCACACAGAGCTTAGCAGGGCAAAGGCCCTTAATAGCAACAGCCTAGGACAGATACAACTCTCTTTGTTATGAACGTGCTCCTTGTTATCCAGCTCATCCCTCACCATCTTAAATTAGGGCCATCTCGGCTTCACGTTCGAGGGTCATGCTATTCTCCACGTTAAAATAAGAGAGAAAACAGACTGGGGTAAGAGTAAGAGTAGGGAATGTACACACCAGGAATAGATGGGGACAAGTGTGGCTATCTACCAACCTAGGTCTTCTTGGAAAGCGACAGGAAACAAGGCAAAAAAAAAAAAAAAAAAAAAAAAGAAAGAAAAAATCCAGAAAAGCAACAATTTTGGCTCAAGCCTTAGGGAACAGCTATGTGTTCCCTTATACTGCTATAAATGAGGGGAGAGGACACTTAAAGAACCTTTTTTTGTTCTTAGCATTACTAGTGCTCTTCTTCTCGCACAGCAGAGACTGTTCCAAGGCAGCTTTGCGTGTCTAGATCAGGTGCAGAAATGAGTGTAAAGGAAGTGGAGGTGGGCACGAGTGGAGAAACATGGGTGCAAAGTCTCTCACTTTCCTTGGGATACTAAAATTCATAGTCATCTAGTCACACAGCCTCAAACCACGCCTCTTAATATTAGGCTTCCACCGGTTGTCTTTCACTTTCCAACCTCCTAACTGGTCCAGAGTCCAATTGTTTCCTTCGGTCTCTTAAATTCATCACTCTCTCTCCTCTTCGCCATGGGAAAGGATCTCCTGATTCAGACCCCTGAGTACTCAGACCCCTAAGACTCAGTCTTAGGAGTAGTGAGTAGCAACACTGATGCAGCGAGGGCTCTCAGGTAGTTGCAGCTAACCAGGGTTAAGAAATAAAAGATGTGGTCTGGGGGAACTCTGGAGCAGCGGAATTGAAAAAAAAAAAAAAAGTGTGGAAAAAGATGTTGTCTAGAAGAGTAAGGTGAGCCATAACAAGGACTGTTCACTCATACCCTGCTCCTGGCTATGCCTCTCCGCCCAAACCCTCTCCAGTGTGGCCAGCACGCCGCTCCAGTCCTTAAATTCCAGGAATGGCCCTGGAACTTGGGATTCTCACCTCAGTCCCCACTGCCTCATCCCCACTTCCCGGCTCCCGCCTCCGCCACCCTCAGCCTGCAGCCCCCACATCGGCCCCCGCCCAGGTTCAGCTCCAGCACCCGGTTGCCTCTGCTGCAGCCGCTGCCATGGTGATGGATCTCGCGAGAACTGCCGCACGCTACCGCGCAGTTCTCGCGCGATCGGGAAGGTGGGAAGTATCCCGGTCTGGGGGTGGGGGTGCGCCGCACAGCTCCCGTCGCCGTCGCGGCTTCCGGTGCTAGGTGGAGGAAAGGAAGGAGGGAGCCAGGGAGCGGGGCCAGGGGAGCAGTGGTGCCGAAATCGGCTTGGGGGAGTCGAAGGGAGCGGAACCAGTGCCGAGCGGAACCTGCGGGGGCGGAGGCGGCGGCCGCAGCGGCGGAGCTGGGAGCAGGAACAGGTGAGGGGCTGGGGAAGGAAGGCGGGTCCCCGTAGAGGAGAGGCTCGGGGTGGGGGCTGAGGAGATAGACCCCCCCTCCCCCCGCCCCAGGCATTGCCGGGCAAGGAGCGGTGTGGTCTTTCCCACCGGAGAGCTCGGAGAGGGGGCGCCGGGCCAGTCTCTCGCCTGCCCCCGCATTTGAAGGACGCGGAGCTGGGGTGGGGGTGGGGGGCGCACACGAATTTGTGCCTCTGCCTCGCACGCGGGGGCGACCCGGGCTGCAGTTAGGTTCTCCTCGCCTTCAGGAGGTGGGCTTACGAGGGGTCGGGGTTGAGGTGAAGGAAAACAGTCCATAAAGAGGTGGTGCGGGGGCGGTGATGACTGTTTTGTATCCTTTTTCTCTTAAAAGGGCTAGGGAATGCCTCTTTTTCCTATCTTCTCTCCCGCTCCACCTTAGCACTAGGAGACCAGAGCCTTGCTGCGGTGACACCCTCAACTCCCATCATGGGGCAGGGGTGCGTAGGGGGTTTAGGGATTAGGTGACAAGGCAAGCTACTGGGGCACCCCGGGGGCACTATTCTGCTAAAGGTTGCGCTTTTGGGTCTTGGGAACCGCACGTTGGGAAGAGGGCAGCAGGTGGGGAGCGGGAGGAGAAGAGGCAGGAGAAGGGGGAGGGGGCATCTGAGCTTGCTTGGAGAGGAGAGGTGGTGCCTTCCTCCCCCAGGCAAAGCGGGGGCGGTCTCACAGGAGGAGGGAGCAGCTTGTCGCTGGCTCTGAGTTTGTGTCTTCCAATCCGCTTTCTTTCTTTAGGAAGTACCAGGATTCCCGGAACAGAAAATGGAGCCATTGCTTACACCAATGTTTGAGGGAAGGAGGGGGAGGTGGAGTTCCCTGTTAAACCTAGCCACTTGAATAGCAAAGTGGTAGCTCCTCTCTTGGGGGAGTTCCCTTCTTTTTGGGTTGTATTACTGCCGGTCTCATTCTGGCCAGGCCCGGAGGAGTGTGGTATGTGGTCAGGAGTGAGAAGAAATAGTGAGGTCATCCGGTTGAGGTTGAGGGAGAAGCGTAACTCAAAACCTGTCTCTGCTGCTGTTGGATTGGGTCACCCCTGGTCTATGGCATGAAAGTTTTATTGGTAGGAGATCTGCTGCAGGAGTCTGATTGCGTGGGTCAGTGCAACAGGACAGAATCTAGTCTCTGCCTACTTTTCTCCCCTTGTTCCTTAATCAGGTGGTGACCAGCTTTGCTGCCATTTTGTCTTGAGCTTCTTGGGGTAAGTGTCTCCACTTGGTATGACTGGAAGGGAGCAGTGAATTGGTTATTGCCCATTAGACCTGAGTTTGAATAACATGTCTCTAAAAGCTCATTTTAAGAAAGAAGCTGATCCACAGAGGTCACTTTTTCACAGAATGAATCAATGACCTTGGATTTAGCTGGGAAGGGCCCCCATGTATCACATATTTACGTGCCTCCTGCCTCCCAGCATAGAATTATTACCTTGCACCGTCAAAATTTTTGTGTGTGTCTTGTTTTTCCAAAGAGAAGAAACATTTCAGTTGCAGGGATGGGATCTCATGTTGTGTCACCCACGATGCCCATGCAAACAGTAGACACTCATGATGTATATGGGATGTGAATGGACAGAACTCAACAAGCTTTCTGATTACAGTTTAAGGAAAGAGAAAGAGATGACTTGACTCTCAGGGAGAGTGCCTGGGGATAGCTGAGTGAGGGTACAAAAGCCCTTAGCCATTGTAATTAAGTCTGAGTCTCTCCACTTTCCTAAGAGGCACAAAACAGGCCTGGATACTGGAAACTAAGACCCAAAAAGAAAAATATTACTAGAACACCAAGTCATTATTTATCTGAAATCTCAGATCCCCTGCTTCTCTATGTGGGCTAAAGGGGTCTCCGTTAAATGTTAAGTCAAAATTGGAATTCTGGAGATTATGGAGGAGGGAGCCAGTATCTGTGGTGTGGTGCCTGGCACAGAAGTGCCAGTGAATGGTAGCTGCTATTATTAAACTGAATGCAAGTATAAAGGAGGGAGGACAGCAGGCTGGAAAGAGTGGAAGTGAAGTCTTAAGTGCACAGAGGGTCATATTGTGCGTGTTCATCTCTGCTACTCTCTTTTCCACTGAGTCAAGAGGAAATGGACTCAGAGGATAGTGGGTGGGATTTGTTACTTAAAAGGAGGAACTTCTTTAAAACCAGTTTTGTTAAAGCCGAGTAAATAATAGGGAAATTGTGGAATCTGCTTCTCTGTACACCTTTAGAAATGGCTGCCAAGCAGCCGGAGACTCAAAGCATCTCACTGTGTTTGGTTCTCCTCACCATTTTTTTTTTTTTTTTTCCTCCTCACCATTTTTGTTGCAGGTCAATTTAGAGGCAAAATGGTGTGGTAATTGAGAGTGTGGTCCTTGGAATTAGACAAAATTGGGTTCAAATCCTGCCTCTGCTAATTACTAGTTGTATATAATTTCGGTGAAATTACTTGTCCTTTCTTATTCCTCATTTTCCTCATCAGTGAAGAGCATGACAATGATAGTACCTTCATAATATAGGCATGAGAATTAAATGAGATAACTGAGTGTAAAGCACTCAGTTTCATACAAAGCATGGTAAGTTTCAAATAAATATTAGTTGCTACGAATAATCATCATCATAATAGTAATAATAATATGAGCACTCAGGGCTGCCTTAGAGAAGGTTGACACAAGAACAACTTGCCGCCTGTGTAGAGGGATGATTGTTACCATGACTTTCTTTGCTGGTTGTAGGCTTATGAGCAATAAAATCTTTTTTCAGCATCAGCCTTACACAGGCAGCTCCTGCTGCCCGAGTGGGAGGTGAAGCTGGAGCAAGGCAGGGGCCCTGAACCACCAACTTGGATGCAGGGTGAGGATGTGGAGGCTCAAGAATAGTGTTCATGTTAGAAAAGTCAGCATGGGGTGCCTGGGTGGCTCAGTCAGTTAAGAGTCCGACTCAGGTCATGATCACAAAGTTCGTGAGATCGAGCCCCACATCAGGCTTTGCACTGTTATTATGGAGCCTGCTTGGGATTCTCTCTCTCCCTCTCTTTCTGTCCTTCCCCGCTTGAGTGTTCTCTTCTCTCTCAAAATAAATAAACATTAAAAAAAAAAAAAAAAAGCATGATTGAAGTAATGGTCGACTCTGATAAAAGAGCACTCTCGTTGACCTAGGTCAGTGATTTAGATTTCAGGGTCCCTTTATTTTAGGGCTCAGTATTTCAGCATCCTCCATTTCCTGGGCCACTTTTTTCTTTAAAAATTTTTTTTAATGTTTATTTTTGAGAGACAGTGTGAGCGGGAGAGGGACAGAGAGAGAGAGGGAGACACAGAATTCGAAGCAGACTCTAGGCTCCAAGCTGTCAGCACAGAGCCCAACATGGGGCTTGAACCTGCGAACCAGGAGATCATGACCTGAGTGGAAGTCAGACACTCAACCTGCTGAGCCACCCGGGCGCCCCTGGGCCATTCATTTCAGGGTCTCCTTTAAATGTCTACTTCTGGGGCGCCTGGGTGGCGCAGTCGGTTAAGCGTCCGACTTCAGCCAGGTCACGATCTCGCGGTCCAGGAGTTCGAGCCCCGCGTCAGGCTCTGGGCTGATGGCTCAGAGCCTGGAGCCTGTTTCTGATTCTGTGTCTCCCTCTCTCTCTGCCCCTCCCCCGTTCATGCTCTGTCTCTCTCTGTCCCCAAAATAAATAAACGTTGGAAAAAAAAAATTTAAATGTCTACTTCTGAGTACGTTTCAGAATGTACTGTATGGAGGTCCACAGTTGTGATACCTATGTAATTCTATTTGCTATACATTTTCAACATCTGTTGAAGTTATAGGTAGAGTGCTAGTAAAGCTTTTTGATAGTGAAAAAACATGGGGAACATTTAGAAGGAGTTCCACAAATGTTTGAAGGTTTGTATTATAGCCTAGGTAGGAACTGACTGAGGTAGGGATTCCGTGAACATGTAAGAGCTTTGCATTGGACTTCTCAAAGGACCAGAAGGGACATGGCTCAGGATTTCAGGGCTCTACCATTATCACCATATTCCTGAAGAAAGGTGAGATGATGGGGTGTAGCATATCTCATCATACCTTTTAGCTCTTCCGTTACTGATGAGAGCCTTGTGTGACGCTTCCTTTGTGAGTGTCAAGCGTGGATGTTTAAAACATTTTTTAATGTTTATTTTTTAGAGAGCAAAAGAGAGTATGAGTGGGGGAGGGGCAGAGAAAGAGGGAGACACAGAGTCCAAAGCAGGCTCCAGACTCCAAGCTGTCAGCACAGAGTCCGATGCGGGGCTTGAGCTCATGAATTATGAGATCATGACCTGAGCCAAAGTTAGATGCCTAACCAACTGAGCCACCAGGTGCCCCAAGCATGGATGTTTAAACTTAAATAATTTAAATGTGAAATGAAACATAATTTAGGCTGCAGGAGAACGTTTGCTCTCCGTTGCGATGGTTTTTTTTTTTCCTCAATTTTTTTTCATGTTTATTTATTTTTGAGAGAGAGAGAGACAGAGCACAAACAGGGGAGGGGCAGAGAGAGAGGGAGACAGAATCTGAACCAGGCTCCAGGCTCCAAACTGTCAGAACAGAGCCCGACATTGGGCCCGAACTCATTAACTGTGCGATCATGACCTGAGCTGAAGCTGGACCCTTAACCAACTGAGCCACTCAGGTGCCCCTTCATTGCGATGGTTTTTGACCCTTTCCTCTTTTTTTGTTAAAAGCAATAGAATGTTACCTTGTATAAAATCTTACTTGAAGTCTAATACATTTAGTGGATAAAAATGGAGCTGCTCTAGGAGCGCCTGGGTGGCTCAGTCGGTTGGGCTGCCGACTTCGGCTCAGGTCATGATCTCGTGGTCCTTGAATTCGAGCCCCACATCAGGCTCTGTGCTGACAGCTCAGAGCCTGGAGCCTGCTTCGGATTCTGTGTCTCCCTCTCTCTCTGCCCCTCCCCTGCTTGCTCTCTCTCTCTCTCTCTCTCTCTCTCTCAAAAATAAGAAACATTAAGAATTTTTTTTTTAAATGGAGCTGCTCTGGTGGTGGTGTAGAGTCATGGAGCATAATTAGAGCCTCTCATGTGGTTCCCCCCACCCCCACCCAGAAGCCTGTGAATCCCACCCAAGGAACCTTAGGGTTCTGAAAATGTAGCAACTACTTCTCGAGTTTGTCAGATACAGGAAGAGGATCAGGGATCACCTATAGAATAGTCTTCCTCAACCTCAGAAATGTTTCACCACCATCGTTAGAACCAGACTCCTCAAAAGCAAGCATGTTAGTCACTAGCCACAGATTAATCATGGTGTTGGGGACATGAAACATGAATAAGACATGGTCTCTGTTAGCAAGGGGCTCCTGGTTTGGTAAAATATTTCCCCAATCTTTTCTCATCATGGCATACGTAGAAAATGGTAATAGTGAGACATGGTGCTTACAAGCTGAGGTGACTGGCCCTTAAATTCTAGCCATCTTAATCTCTGCCTAGCCATCCAGTCTGATGGGATGTATGGCAGACCTGTTATGCATTAAAGGCACATTATTTCCAGCTCTGGAAAGCAAAATAGGCAAATGTAAATAAAACATACTGTGGTAAGTCCTAGAGTAGACATGCATTTGCGGTGCTAAAGGATCAGATGGCTCTTACTCCCCAAGCTAGTTGTTCCCTGTTTTCTGAATCCTTAGACTGCTCTGTAATGATGGGCCTTGTCAAACCATGGCTTCCTGTTTCATCTATTCACAACAGCTCCGTTTTGACTTGTGAAATGGGACCAAATTGGGGCAAAGGTTTATTAGGGCTTTAGGCTGACTACTCATGGAATTTCAGTGATGCTATAATTAAGAAAGCATAGTGTTCTGAATAGCTAAGGCATTGTATAGATGTAGGCATTGGAGCAGCCATGGAGTATCAGGCGATGGAACAGTTGTAAGCTGGTCAGATTCGAAGAATAGGGCAAGCTGATAGCTTTGGTTAGAGGGCAGTGCCACAGAATGTTCCAACGAAACAAATGAGTCTGGTTTTCATCTGGTCACTGTTTTATGTGGCTAAGTCATGTATTCTGAAACAGACCTGATTCTCTGTTCTGACTTGCTGAGGTTTGTGCATGGGAAAAGCCAGGCCCTTCCCAGGTGTTTGGGTCTTTCTAATCAGACAGGGGCAATTTAGGATCTTTCCTTGATAATGTGGCCTTCTTTCAGGTTCTCCTATATTGGAGTTGTCTTCTCAGACTAGAAGGGAAACTGGCATAATGATTCCGGCCTGAGCCTAAACCACTGTTAAGTGGAACCTAATTTTAGTTAGGTATGTTTTAATTTGTAACAATATCATCAATTGCCTAATAGCTAAGTTCAATAGGTATCTTTCAGGCCTTATCTTAATTTGACATTTCTAAAGCCTTTGACCCTCCTTCCTTTTTTTAAAACGTTTTTTACTGTCTTGACTTCCTTTGGGCCCCTCTGGTACCTTCTTACTCTCTTTCCTGGCTTCTGTTTTTGCCCAGTGCTTTAAATGTTGACATGCCCCAGGTTTTTGCCTTTGGCCTTTTTTTCCTGTCCCACTGTACACACTCTCCCTAGATATACAGTTAGAGTAGCATCAGTTGCAAAAGACAGAACACACACGTGTGGCGTAAACAGTAAGTGAATTTATTAAAGCATATATCTTGAAGTCTAGGTGAAATAAACCAGACACAAAGGAATAAAAGTGTATGATTCTATGTGTATGAAGCATCTAGAATAGTCAAATCCATAGACAGACGTAGAATGGTGGTTGCCAGGAGCTGGAGGTAGGGGAAGTGGCGGTTATTATTTAAGTTACAGAGCTTAAATTTGGGAATATGAAAATGTTCTGAAGATAGGTGGTGGTGCACAACAGTGTGAATGTATTTAATGCCATTGAACTGTGCACTTAAAAATGGTCAAAATGGTAAATTGTGTTATGTGTATTGCTCTCTATACACACACAAAGAAATGTAGGGTTACAACACTTTTCTTTTTAATCTACCAGCTTGGCAGGGTCATTAAGAATGCAGATTTTCTGGGGCGCCTGGGTGGTGCAGTCGGTTAAGCGTCCGACTTCAGCTCAGGTCACGATCTCGTGGTCCGTGAGTTCGAGCCCCGCGTCAGGCTCTGGGCTGATGGCTCAGAGCCTGGAGCCTGTTTCCGATTCTGTGTCTCCCCCTCTCTCTGCCCCTGCCCCGTTCATGCTCTGTCTCTCTCTGTCCCAAAAATAAATAAACGTTAAAAAAAAAAAAGAATGCAGATTTTCTTCATTTTTCTGCTCTGACAGCCTAGAGTTCTTATGTCTGTGCCTTCGTGTTCTCAGCATCTCATCCTTCTATGTCAACATCTATAGGCTAGATTGGGGCGCCTGGGTGGCTCAGTCAGTTAAGCATCCAACTTCAGCTGAGGTCATGATCTCACAGTTCGTGAGTTCGAGCCCTGCGTCAGGCTCTGTGCTGACAGCTCAGAGTCTGGAGCCTAAAGGCTGGAGAAGAGAATGTTGCCATATGTTTTTGTTTTTTTGTTTTTTTTTTTTTAAATAAAGTCTATTTATTTATTTGGAGGGAGGGAGGAAGGGGGGAAGAGAGAGAGAGAGAGAGAGAGACAGAGACAGAGACAGAGACAGAGACAAACACAAGCCAGGGAGGGAGATAGAGAATCCCAGGCAGGCTCCAACCACCAGCGCAGAGCCTGATGCGGGGCTTGAACTCACAAACTGTGAGATCATGATTTGAGCTGAAATCGAGAATTGGACGCTTAACTGACTGAGCCACATAGGTGCCCCAAGCATATGTCTTTTTTTTTTAAGATTGAGGAAAACTTTCCTGGATGCTCCCAGCAGACATTCCCCATGCCTTATTGGCTAGAATTAGCATATAACCGTTCGTGACTCAGTCACTGGCAGGGGAAATGAAATGCCTATATCCCTTAGGCTGATCACTTTTCCTACCCTAGAGTTGGGGAAAGGTATCTTTATACCCCCAACCCCAACATCTGAACAAATTAGGTCTTCTGTTAGAAGAAAGAAGAGGAAGAATAACTGTTTGGGTAGATAGCCAATAACTCCTGTCATCCTGGATCTTAGTTTCTCTTATGGCTTCAGTTACCATCTCTGCAGATGATTCTCAAATACTCAGCCTAACTTTTCTCCTGCAAATCAACTTAGCACCTCAAAATCAAACTTTATTCTAAAAACACCTTCAATCTCAGATCTGTTTCTCTTGTATTTCTTGTCTGAAGAAGTCCCACCAGATCACCCAGTCATTTAATAATCAGTCATTAAATCCTGTGGATTCTACGATTTTGATGTTTCAAATCTGTCCTCTCCTTTTTATTGCCACCTCTGGTTCAGAACTTTTGATTTGTCAACGGTATTACTGTACCTCCCACATGGTCTTTCTGTCTCAAGTCTTTTCTCTATTTTTTAACTTTTTTTAAATTTATTATTGAAAGACAGAGCATGAGCATGGGAGGGGCAGAGAGAGGAGGAGACACAGAATCCAAAGCAGGCTCCAGGCTCTGAGCTGTCAGCACAGAGCCCGACGCGGAGCTCGAACTCACAAACTGTGAGATCATGAGCTGAGTCGAAGTCGGATGCTTAACTGACTGAGCCACCCAGACGCCCCAAGTCTTTTCTCTTTTTAATTTATACCCTAAACTATTGCCAGAATGGTCTTTTTTTTGTTTTTTTTTTTTTTTTGGAAAGTAAGCTTTACATCTAACATGGGGCTTGAACTCCTGACCCTGAGATCAAGAGTTGCATCCTCTGCTGACTGAGCCAGGCACACCCAGAATGGTCTTTTTAAAGCATATACTTGATCATGTTATTCAATATGGCCTTTAAGGCCCTTCATGATCTAGCCCCTGCTTACCTCCAGAGTCATCACTTTCTTCTACCCACTATGAGATATCCAAATAATCTGCCTCTCAGATGCACCTGGCTTTGTCTAGTAAAAAGTGCTGTCTCTAACTCAAGTCTTTATGTCTTTGACGTGCTGTTCCCTCTCCCTTTTTATTGTTTAATTACTTCCTATTCTTCCTTTAGGAGTCAGCTCAGGTGTGACCTGAGAATCAGAGAATCGCCCTTTACCCCTGTTTTGATTAGCTGCTCCAGCTTTCTGTCCCCATAATACTATGTGCTTATCTCATTCTTACCCTCATGCTGTTTTGTAATCCTGGGTTTGCTAGTTTTCCTCTCCCATGACAGTTTCATGAATGCAGAAGCTGTCTTCCTCTCTGTATCCCTAGTTCCATATACTCAATAAATGCTTAATGAATGGATGGAAGCTGACATCTGAAGCTGTTTCTTGGCTTTGGGAAATCTCTGAGTCCAGTAGAAGTCATTGAGATACTAATCTAGGAGTTCTTGTGTACTTGTGATTATAGTGCTCTTGAGACAAAAACTTGGAAAGCTTATAGAGGTCACAAGCCAGCTGTGCTAAGGAAGCTAAATACAGGCGGACCCTGCTTTTGTTTCCTTAAATTTTATTGGTCTGCTCCATTGGCTTTGCTAAAAATAGCATCTCTATTAGTGATATCTCAATGTGAAAACCGTCTGGGAGCAAAGCTGCTTTTAGTGCACCCTGCTTGGCAGCAGACTTTGGTTTTCTTTTCCTCGGACCCATCATGTAGCCTGAAGAGGAGGAGGTGGTGCCAGATCAGAAGTCCCCTCGGAGGTGTCTTACGACGCAAGCCTGAGTCAGCCACAGGAGTCAGGTGAGGGGAGTGTGTGCGGCAGACCGAGCTGTGACTCTCAGTATCACTTGGAGAGTGAGGCAAGAATGTTCCTGCAACACACACAAGCCAAGATGGCTGAGCAGTTTCAGCAACAGCCTGCCTCTCCTGGGGGGGTGGAAGGATGGGCTTGGGGGCGGTAAGTAGCCCTCAGTGAGGACATCCTCAAATGAGGCTTAAATCAGGCAGTGTGCTTGATTGAACTCCTGCAGTGTCCCAGACAGATTGTCCTGGAACACATTTTTTTAGAGCTCTTCTTGTCGTTTGTACCACTGATAACAAAGTTTGTGATTGTAAAATAGAATGTTGAGATAAACTTTTTAATACTAGAGATATTACTGTATTCCATTTTTTATCCTAAGCCACTCACCTTTAGTTTTAACTGCTGATTCCTGGTTTCTAACAGCCCATGGAACCCTGGCATTTTGCCCTGTGAACACAGGAGTGCCATCTGTGGTAAAAGAGAGTAACTATAGGCTGCAGAGTACATAGGGAAACAATCCAGGGTTTATGGTTTGTTTTTTGTTTTTTGTTTTTTTCTTTTTTGCCATTCTGCCTCCCAGAGCTTTTTCTAGGAATGCATTATGGTGAAAGTGAGAATCAGCTGTAGAGACCAAGATTTGTGTTCATGGCACAAAGCTGAAAGTTGCCACCATCCTCATGGTAGGGGCATCAAGCTGTCTGGTAATAGGGACAGATCAAGAAAACCAATACCCACTTTGGAATGCTCATCTGAGTCAAGCTCTTGATTATATTAAAGAGGAGCCATAATTTCCACTAATGTCAAGGCCCTGGGCTTCCCCCCAGAGGACATGTGGTAACTCCTTGGGCATTTCATCAGTTATCCATCTGCCACATTGTGTATTAAGCGGCAAGAGAAAATTCCACCAATTTTAGTCTTCTAGTCCTTTTGGGGTGTTTCCAAACCAGTCTTTGGGTCAGGTATGTGTGGAGAATGGCCAAGAATTGACAGGATATCTAAGAAACCATTGGTGCATTACACAAAGATACCAAGTGCTGCTGGGGCAGAAGAAATGATATAAGAACAACCTCAGATGAGGCTTAAATTGGCCCATGTGCTTGATTGAACTCGTATAGTGGAATTGGCACTGGGAGTGGGACGGATCCAAAATAAAAGGCATAGTCCCTGCCCATGGAGAATACAGTGAAGCTGGAGAGATGGTAAATATACAGACTTATAAAGAGGAAAAAACTCCACAAGTTAGTAAGTGCCACTTGAGTGGTTCAGATGATTCAGGGACATACCAGGAAATAGAAATAAGTGTAACACTGGGATTAGCTTTTGAACCAAGACATTGGCATGCTAGCTTAGCAAAGAAGCAAACCAAAGTACAAGGTTTGCATGTTTGGGGGCAAGGGGTATTTTTCAGTCACTGCTGTACTCACAGTTGATAATCATTTACTCAGCAATAATTTCATTCTCGAAGGACAGCAAGATAAATGTGTGGCATAAATTTAATACAGAATCTGGGCCGAAGCCTATTACCAAAGTCTTAAAGGAAAGTATCATCTGGAGCTGGAGAAAAGGACACCTGAGCAGGAGACAAGATATAAAAGTAGGAAGACTTGGGGAAGATTTAAATTTCTGTAGGTGATGGTGGCAGGACCGGAAATCTGACTACTACAGATTGCTGGGGTCGATGGAATCTAATCTTATTAGTTGGGCAGATGTCCCCTCCTGCCTCAGGGATCCTCTGGGATCTGTCTGCCTGGGTGGGTTGAGGCAGGATGGGCAGGGACGATGGCTAGTGGGCGACTTGGCTGAAGTTGAGCCCTAAGGTTGAGCCAGGTCCTCTCTCTGGGGTGTGAGCCCTTTGGGTCAGGGGCAGGGCTCATCTGAGGAACCTACCAGGAGCACCACGCCTGGCTCATTAGTGGATGTCTGAGAAGGCCTTTGAAGATGAAACACTCCGTAAGCACTCATTGTTTCTGTTTTTTGGACAAACTAGTACTTTGGTCTCCAGGGGCTGTTGATCTGGCTCCTTTGTGCTAGTCTGGAATTTGCTCCAAACTGAGGAGAGTAGGAAACAAACAGAACTGAAATAGTTTTTGAGAAAACAGCTAAACTCCCACTAAACCCCCCATGCTTTAGCTTGTAAATAGGATTCCTACCCATCCACCTTTCACATTCTTGGGTTTGGGTGCACTCTGTCTTGACCTGTTCCTTCGCCTGCTGGGTTTGGGGTGTGTGTGTGTGCGCCTCTGGTTCCCAGACTCTATAGAGAATGCCAGCAGCTGGCATATGGTGATTGCTGAATAAGCTGCCTGCTGACGCATGTCTCCTGCAGGCACAGAGAACTGGCTGGCATGGGCGATTCTGAACCCCTGTTTCATTGTTGTTTCAAAGATGCATTTCTGTGGCTGTCCTGTTCCATAGAGAAGGGAGGGAAGAAGAGAAAATGAGTGACTCTGATTTTGTCTTTGGGGGCAATAGGTAGTAGGGTGGGAGGATGGGCATTTTGTACCTTCATAGTGGTTCTTAACTGCTGTCGTCTTCACTTTTTTAGCAGGTATTTGTTAAGTTCCTAGTATGTACCAAGCATAAGCTTCCAATCTGAGTGAGCTGCTAGTAAGGCCAGTTATAGACCTTACTATTTTAGTTCATTTGTTCCACTGCTATGTGCCAGGCACTAGTCAAGGTACCGGGAACACAGCAGTGAACAAAATAAAGAGCCGACATTGTAGAAGGAGAAAAACACAACAGCAAGAAACAAATGTGTGATGTGTCTGATGCTGAGAAATGCTATGAAGAACAGTGAAGTGGGATAAATGGGGTAGAGAGTGATGTGTGTATGTTTTGGTGGTTGTAGAAGGCCTCTTTGATAAGGTGATACTCAAATGGATGCCTGAAGGAAGTGAGGGAGTACTCTGGGAAGGTTAACTCAGGGCAGAGTGAAGAGCAAGTACAAAAGCTTTGAGACAAGAAGTTGTTGGGGAATTGAAGTGGAGTGAGCCAAAGGGAGAGCAGTAGAGGATCTAACAACAGAAGCAGGGGAATGCAGATCATGCAGGACCTTGTAAGCCACGGTATGGCTTTGGGTTTTACTGAAAAGGAGATACGAAGCCAAGAGAGGGTTGAACCGAGAAGCAGCATGACCTGATTTTGGTTTTAAAAGCAGTCTGGCTATGTGGAGAATAGACTGAAGGGGGTGGGGGGAAGAGGCAGGGAATGAGGTGACTGCCTCATTGCAGGTGAGAATGTAGAAAAGCTGTCCTTTGATGGGCCACAGTGAGCCTAGGAATGAGGGGGAGCCTAGGAATGGCTGAGAATTGAGGGGGAGCCTCTCCCCACCCCGTCTTCCAGCTTGGTGTACGGTTGTATGAACGAGAACAACTTGAGCAGCTGGCACTTCACAAAGTGGAAAGGATCAGCCTCTTTTAGGGAGTGTTACTTTCTTATTTCTTCCTCATTGATTTTGGTGTGTGGAAGGAAGGTAGAATTATAGAAGTAGAGAAAGGGAAGAAGTAGAGTCCCTTGATTTGAACAGAGAGCCTAGACCTTGGGAACCTGGCAAGCCCAAACCTTGTCAGGAGTCACAAAGAACCACTCCTCATTCCACTCCCTCCTCTCCCAGCCTTTCTGGGAGTCTCAGGGTAAGGCTGAGGGAGGGAGGGGCATTCATGGTCTCAAGACCTTATATGGTATAGAGTGTCAGAACTCAAGGGACTCTAGAAGTCATCTAGTTCAACCCCCTCCATTTATAGGGGCAGATATGGATGGGTGAAATAACTTGTCCAAAGTCACATGGGTATATTACTAGCAGAGCAGGGGTCCTGAGTGTTCAGTGCTTTGTCTCTCTGCTCCCAAAGACTCAGGATGTGTCTGAGTAGGACTTGATCTTCCTAGTCCTCTCAGGCTCTCAGTTTGGCATGAACTCCAGCCATGACTTTGGCAAATCCCATTCGCACGAGATCCTGACTAGCAGATGGTGGTAATGAGTTTATGTTTCTTTGCCTAGGATCAAGTTCTCCATACCAGGGGCCAGGCCAAAACCAGACTGCCACTGCCCCCACTTGAGCCCGCCTGTCCTCAGAAAGTGGTTGCTGTGATCATGGGTAATATCTTTGGAAACCTTCTCAAGAGCCTGATTGGGAAGAAGGAGATGCGTATCCTGATGGTGGGCCTGGATGCCGCAGGAAAGACCACCATCCTGTATAAGCTGAAACTGGGGGAGATCGTCACTACCATCCCCACCATCGGTAAGGGTACAGCTTAGATGTAGGCTTTCATGCCAACAGCTGAGCCAGGCAGGGGGCCTGTTCCTAGATCCCCCACCTGGCCACCAGGCAAGTCCATGCAACTTGGGGGGATTCAGGGAAGGATGGTTATTTAGCTTACTAGCAGGTGCTGGGGCTGCCGTTTGCCCACCTACCCTGGTCCTCTCTGATGCGGGAACTTCCGAAGCCTGGCACTGAACAGTCGCCCTGAGGCACTGAGCTGGTTTATTCTTTGTGTTGTTTGGAAAGCGGGTGAAAGGCTTTGATGTTCCTGCCAGGGGCCAGGAGTTGGTTCGGTTTAGATCCTCAGTGGCCCTGATCCTGGTTAAGACCTGCCTGTGGGAGGGAGAGAATTTGCCTTATTGATGGGGCTCCAGATCATCATTGTCCATTGGTTCTGCGTTTGGGGCTCCAGGACTATAGCTCACTTTTTCTTCACCGTGTTTCCCAGGCCCTACTTCTTAGCTGTGGCAGACTCTGGTGGCTGAGGTACAGGAATGGAGCTGAGTCATTTCTTTGCAGGAGGGAGAGGCAAAGACTGAAGAGAATGAGTGGAGAAGGTTAGCTCATGTTACCCAGGCGATTGTGAACCTCCTGACTGGCCCTTCTCATTCTCTTCCTCTTTTTCTCTTTTTGGCCTTTAGGCTACTAGGTCAGGGAATGCCAGGCCTGAGGAAGCCTTAGTTTCCTTTGCTAGGATCATAGCCAGGCTGGGGGAAACAGAAATGAACCCACCTGGGTATTGTTCGCAGGCCTGGTGTTTGAGGCCTAGTGGCCATTGTTTTTTCCAAAGGGTTCAACGTGGAAACAGTGGAGTACAAGAATATCAGCTTCACAGTTTGGGATGTGGGTGGCCAGGACAAGATTCGGCCTCTCTGGAGACACTACTTCCAGAACACCCAAGGTATGGAATATGAATTGCCCAGGTTGGCACGGGTTGGTTGGGTATGAGCAGAAGGAATGACCTTCATTTTTGGTTATGGGCAGCCAGTTCTTGCCCGGCTTCAACTCCTAGGGGTGGGAACAAAGGAGGAAAGGGAGCAAATATTTGGAGGGCATGTGGAGGGTGTTGTCTTTTGGTGGTGTGTGTGCGGGGAGGGGGAGTTCATCTGCTGTCTTGTGCAGCCCATGCTCTGCCTCCCTAGGGTTGATATTTGTGGTCGACAGCAATGATCGGGAGCGAGTAAATGAGGCCCGGGAGGAACTGATGAGGATGCTGGCAGAGGATGAACTCCGGGATGCAGTGCTCCTTGTCTTTGCAAATAAACAGGTGAGACTTTCCCCACCCCTGGATTTGAGAGATGACAACCTGGCTGTAGAAATCATGAGCCTTGGGGCTTATTGTAGGGGAAGCCCTGTGTTCTCAATTTTGGAAGTGTGGGAAATACGATTAGCTGGCTTCTTTATGTTCCTCTTCTTGTCCCCCACCCAGCTTTAATTAGCAACATTTCTGTCCTCAGAGATTTGGTGTGGTAGATACATCACCTCAAATCCCTCCTTCATCTTCCCTGATGTCTACTTTAGTGGAACTGCCCTCACTCCTGCAGTCAGACAGACATGATTCTTTGCCCAGTCTGAATCACCTCTCCACTTCCCTACCAACCCCATATTTGGTTTGCAGCTCCCCAGTGGAATGACCTTTAGTGCCTTGAATCTGTGGCTCTAGGATGACTAAATCCAAAGCTGCTCCTTAGGACCTTGTTCTGGCTCCTACAGTGGAGGAGGAGGAGAGGGTGCTGGTACACATCTCTTTGGTAGATGGGTGCTCTAGAAGCCTTTGAAAGATCCTGAGGCTCCTTTTTGTGTGTCTTCCTCGCGCTCCAGGATTTGCCTAATGCTATGAACGCTGCCGAGATCACAGACAAGTTGGGCCTGCATTCCCTGCGTCACCGCAACTGGTACATTCAGGCCACCTGTGCCACCAGCGGGGACGGGCTGTACGAAGGCCTGGACTGGCTGGCCAATCAGCTCAAAAACAAGAAGTGAGAGCCAGGCAGCCCTATTCGACCACCCCACCCACCCCTGACACACCTACTGTCTCCCTACCCCAGTCCTGCCCCTTCCTTCCCGTTGCCAGTGTGGCCAGGGCCCTGGGTATCATGTCCGCATGCCCAACAAGAGCCTTGCCTCCCCTGCCTCCCCTCCTCTTCCCTGTCCATGACCAGTCCCCGGTTGTTGTCCTGATGATGAATCATTCCAATTTATCGGATTTAAAACAAAAACAAGGTTGTTATGGTTTCATGGGGTGGCCCCCCTCATCCTTGGGTTTGGGAGGTGGGGTGGGGTATTCTCTTCGTTCGCTTCGTTTGGCTCTGGTTGCTGTGCTCTTGGCATCTGAGTCCCTTCCCTTTCCCCACAGGTCCTTCTCCTATTCCCCGTCTTCCTTTCCTTTGCCACCCTCTCCCCGTTCTACATGGAAATTGCACGGGCCTCTCTGTGTGTGCGTGCATGTGTGCGCGTGTATATACATGTATAGAGAGATATATATGCAGGGGCCGGGGGAAGGGTGGAGGGGTGGAGTGCAGCTCGAGGCTGGGAGCCAGGACACTGCCCGCCCTAGCCTATCATCTGCCTCTCCCATGTTGATGAGATAAAGGGAAAAAGGTAGAGGGAAGGCTGTCCCACTTGCAGTGGTTCCTCTCTTCTCTGCAGGTGGGTTTTTCTGGATGATAGGATGGATGGTGGATTTTCCACCACCATCTTCCTGTGTACCTCTCTCTCCTGCTTAGGGCAGGGGGGTGGTGTTTATCTCTAGATGACTGTTCCCAAGGAGATACCATTCTGCCCTGCCTTGTTAGTGGGGAGAAGAGAGGAGCCCACTCACTCTTACCAGCCCAGTGTTCAACTGGTCCTCCTCCTCATCCTTAGATCTGTTCCTCAGGAGCTTGTGGGGAAGATAGGGAGAGCAAGACCATGGGGGTGTGTTTGGGACCAAGGGCACTGGGGGGGTGGGCCTCAGGTTTTTCATCTTCATACTTTTGTGTTGTTACGAGGTGAGGCATGGATCAGTCCTGTTCCTGCCTTCCCATGTGCCCCCCCCCCTTCCTTATCTTCTGATCTTGGGGATCGGGTGGTTCATCTATCCTTTGTCAGAAGTTTCCTCACTTTAGTAGTCCTGCTGGCCTGACCAGGGCTGGCTGGGTGGTTTAATGGGAAGCAAGGGAGTGGGGGTGACATAGCAGACCTCAGTTTCAATTCCCCTTCTCTCCACTTCACTCTTTTTTTAGTCCAGGATGTGCTGAAGGCTGAAAATTTTCTATTCTGTTTCTAGACCCTCAGGCTATCCTGCTGTCCCTCCTGACTCCCATCCCAACAGTTTTTCCCTGCCCATTTCACCCACTTCCCATAAATCAATTTGAGGGTCGGAGTGGAGGAAACAGAACTCTGAAGTAGTTGTTGGTGCTGGTGGGATGCAGTGGTCTTCAGAGTCCTCCCACCATAATTATGTAGTTGTTCAGAAGCTGCTGCTGCTACTGCGTCTCTCTGTGTACAGGGGGCGCTTGTCCCTGACGTCCTGGCCTGGGTCCTGACTTTGCGGTTTCTGTGAAGCCGTGGCTTTTCTGTGGGCTCCTGTGTGTGCTGGCTGCGCCCTGAGCTCCTGAACAGCCACCCATAATCTTTCTGCTAAGGTCAGGGCCCAGGCCCCCTGACAAGCATGGCTGAGGGACCCCTTCCCAGAAGGAGTGTCCCAAGCCCCACCCCATGGGGCCAGGCTTCCTGCCACCTTTGTCTACAACAGGCAGATCAGTATCCCCACCCTGACCCAGGTTGAACTGTGAAAGAGAGGTTCCAGGGGTGTCTCCCTCAGTGCCAGTTCCTTAGTGATGTACTATTTACCCAAGATGCAGTGGGTGTGGTGTGTGCAGGTCTCTTGATCTCTAGGCCTGTGTGTGTGCGTGTGTGTGTGTGTGTGTGTGTGTGTGTGTGTGTGTGTTTGGTGGCGGGGTGAGGGGAGAGGGGTGCTGGAGCTTCTATTTCATTTTAATGTATATTCACTCCCATGAACCCCATGGATGCTTCTCTCCACCCCTTTTCTTTGCTTCTGCCTCAGTTTCCTCATGTTTTTGCTCCTGCTCCTGTTTCCTCTCCCTTCCTGAACTCTTTCCTTGGCCTTCTCAACTCATTCACTGCTGTTGCCTGCTGTCGTCTCCCCTTTCCTTGTTTCATTCCTACTTAGGATTCCCCACTCTTGATCTTTGCGGTAGGTGAGAATTTTGCCTCTTCTCCTGCCTCCCAGTCTGACTCTCCCTAGTTAGATGTCAGTCCCAAATAGGTTTTTCTCATTTTAGGCCCACCCCTACCTTGCTTTGGGGAGCTCCAGAGACCAGCGGGCCTGAGCGTTAGGAAGCAGCCTTGGAGGTTGCCTTGGTGCTGCTCAAGGATGTATCCAGCAGGGGGCAGTAAGTGATCTTGGTAGTGTCCCTGGCTGCCAGGCCCTTGGCAGGGGTGGTCTCTTCAACATTCCCATTCACCTAAAAGCTCTTTTTGGATTGGGTTTTTCATTCCATTTTTGCTTGCTCCCTTCCACACTCTTCTCTGGGAGATTTAATTTTATGCTTTCCTTTGTTACAGCCTCTTCCCCCCTGGAGAATTCCCCTCCCCCCCAAAGTTTGTTTTGTGGTGTTATGGTGGTAACTGCAGTTCTGAACTGGTTTTTCTCTTCTTTTTTCCTCCTCTGGAATGTAGACTGTATATGTTTAATAACTCACCTTCTCTCTCCTTGCTCAAAATGTGGGATACGCGATGACTGTGACCCTGGTTGGAAATTAAACTTGTTTTATGCAGCTTTGGAGCAGACCTTCATCCTTGATGTGCAGCAGCCATGGGACAGTAGTTTAATGGTGAGGGTACTTCTGTCTTTGGTCCCTCTCTGTAGACTGCTCCTTCTCTCAGCAAAGGGGTAAAGGGTACACTTGACAGGGATGGGGCTGGGGGAGAGTGAGATTATTGAGGAATTTAGGCTTATCTCTACACTGCTTACTACTTCCCATCATATTCCAGAGAGGAGCATAAATGAATTGGGCACCAGAGTGTGCCTTTGTGACTTTGCTCCTTAGTTGTAAAGGGTTTAATCCTGTACTTTGCTTTATTTATCACCTGCTGGTAGACACTAGAGACTTGAGTGGCTAGAGGACCCTGAACTCGGAGTGACCCAGACTGCCTCCATTCTCAGATCTCCTGAGCCCTGTGCATCAGGTGCTTGTAGTTGGAACAGGGTCCCCTCATCCATAGACTGGAGTCCCCTCTCTCGTCTGATTTTGGATTTTGGCAGTGAGTAAGCATGAAGGATAAAGGCCTGGATAGTGTAATGAACTTGATCCTCTTTACAACTGTGGCCCTGTATCACCACTGCTTCAGGCATGTGGTTCCCCGTTGTCAGGATGCCAAAAACCTCATCCAGAGATTCCACAAATGTCTTGAGGGAAAGGACAAGCCTCCGCCCTCCCAACCCACTCCTGTCACTACTCCCTTCCTCTCCTGCTAATACTGTCTGGCTCCAGGCAAAGAAAGAGATAGTGCTCCCCTTTCTTTAGGGGGTGAGATCTGGGTGAGCTAGGCAGGCCATCCCCACTCTTGCCACTTTCTTAAGTGTTGTGGGAAAGGGACAGGTTTTAGGCATATAGTAAGTTTGAGAGCCCCGAGTGCCGGTGTGAAGTAAATCATTTGTATTCAGTTACCTCCCTGGTCCTCAAAAGCTCTGCCTGGTGACCAATGTTACTGATAAGAGCACCTTTCCCAAGTGCTTTATTTGTACATTTATAAGTATGTTCCTTCTAGAACAACCCCTCATAAGATCGTGATAATAGGACTTTAGCTGGATGGCAGGCCAGTGGGTGTCTTTTGACCCCTGAAGAGGACGACCTGATCCGTTTTGTCCCTCAGTACTCTATTTAAGATTCCAGAAGGGAGGTGCGGGGGAACCCTCTTGTGTCAGTTGCTTAAACCTTCCAGCTTCTTTCAAGAGGGGTTGGGGGGGAAGAGGGAGAGACTTAACCTGGAAAGTAAGTGTTTAGCATCCAGCTCTTAGGACAGATAGCAACCTTATCTGCCCAGAACTTGAATAGCTCTTCAGTCATGGCTTGGCAGACTTGGGCCCAGGGTCTACCTCAGAATAATCTGGGTAACGGAGCTTCCAACATGAGCTTGGAGAAAGTCAGTGGAAGGCTTTGGATTGGTCAGGCTGCCGTAGACAGAACTGTCCTCCTCGTTACAGAGTTTGGGGTCAGTGGCAGGGAAAATGAGTGTGGGTATGTGTGAGTTTCTCAGACTAGAGGTATAAGGTTTGAAGGCTCTGGGGATTCGCTGCTATCACTTCCAGTTCAAGTGCCTAGATTGGTCAGAGCAGAACATTGACAGGTATTTACTGAGTACTTTTGAGGGTTCCAGACCTGTGCTAAGAAGGAAGTCAAACCACTGGATAGACCTGGGAATCCATTTCTGGGACGCTTTGAAATCCTTTGGGATATCCATAGTGCAGTACATTGGGGTAGTGAGAGTTGGGGAATAACTGGGGGATACCCCTTTGCTACTGCTTGGTGCACAGAGTGGTGTCTTTGGGCAGGCAGTCATAGTACTAAGAATGCTTCCAGTTCTGAAGGGTGTGGAATTAGGAGGGTCAAAGTCCATCTCTCTACTTTCTAACCTGGTACCTGGAGGGATAGAGTTTCCTGCTGGTCGCTGGGGAAAGATAGGATCCAGTGGCCTTCCTTCCTCTACAGGTTTTTCATTCTAATTGGGTTTCCTGGCCCTGATTGCTGGGGTTGGGTAAGAAATGACCCTGAATTCCTGAGCAAAGGGAAGAGGAGGTTAAGTCTGAGGAAATCCAAACCTTATGAAAGGGAGCAAGGCCACTGAAGGCAGTGGCTGGAGGTCTGGAAGTGACGAACTTGTGTCAGGACTGACGACCATCATGGCTTGAAGGTGAGTGTCTGCTTATGTGTGTCACTTTGGCCATCAGCTACAGAAGAGAGGATCTGGGCTCTAGTTTAGGAACAAATCTGGTTTCCGAACTGAACATCGTGGAGTAGAGAGGATGACACTCAAGCCAGAACTTTGGCTCTCTAGGCCCAGAGCCAACCAGTGCTACCTATGCACGCTTCCTCCCACCACCCTTACTCCTAACCAGGCACGTTGAAAGCTGTCTCTGAAGAGGTCTGGACAGTCAGTCTGGGCCTGGCAGGAGGTTTGAGAATGAACTTGTCCACCTGGCACCCTGTCCCCCCCCCCCCCCCCCCCGGCCCCCCCAACATCCACCCCTTCATCACACACATTGTTGAGAGTCCTCCTAGAACAGAATTGAGTACAAGACCTTTTAAGGGTTGGAGGACTTAGCTTGGGGCTCTGAACCACAGGGATTTAGATGTTAGCTTCTTTCTGCATTCTTAATGTAGAAAGAGGTGCTTTCTTGGCTTTAGGTGATAAGAGATGGAGAATCTCAGTTTTTGCCTATGCCTTAGGGAAAAACATACTGATGGGATGAACAGCCATGGGGGGAGTGGGGAGCAGTACTGCTTGTTTTGGATGAGCGAGTGCATAACCATACCTAAAAAAACATTTTATCATCCAGGGTATGCATACCCTTGAAAATATGGCATTAGCTTTTGAATCCAGATTTACATATGCTGACTCACAGGCTTTTTATTTATTAACAGTCTTAAAAACAAACATATTAAAAACATTTAAAAAGCAGTGCCCTGCTTACTATCTGGCACATAATAGGCATTCAGCTTTGATGAGTGAATAAACATAACTGTCCATAACCAAACTGGGCCGCCTGGTGGGCCCCGCATGAGTTCAGGGGGCTGTGGTAGAGTTTCTAGTACTCACTGACAGAGACCCTTTGAAGGGTGGAGGCCTTTCCAGGAGTGGCCCTCTGATTTCAAAGTTGTGCCTCCAGTCAGGGTTGTGCCAGCTCCTCTACCTTTCCCAGAACCATCTCACCTTTCTCTGTTCTCCTAACTTCACCCAAGGAGAGAGCTTCTTCCTCTCTGTTCCCTTCTGGGTCCAGGTGGGCTTGTGCTGCCCTCTGTGGGTGATCTTGTTGCCTTAGTTTTGCCCTAGTCTCACTCCTGCCCCCCACCCCCACTCCATCCTCACTTCCCCTTTCCATTCAGAGTCCTGGACCTGGACCGGGCAGCAGCCCTCCATTTTCATGAAACCATTCCAGTCAGCCCATGCGGAAGTGCAGTATGGGCTCTCACCGCTTTGCTCCAAAACCTTCAGTGGATTCCCACTGCCTTAGTCTGACATCGAATCTCTCCACAACCAGCTCTTGCTTTTCTCCCCAGCTACCTCTTTCTACTCTTCTGCTTGAATCCATTACTTTAGCCAAACTGGTATACTAGTTTTTCCCAAATATCCGGCCTACTGCCTTTATCCCCTTTCTCACTTGTTTAAAAATACTTTTCTTTAAGATCTACAAAGCTGCCCATGACCTCTCTAATCCCAAGGATTCCTTTTTCCCCCCCTTGCTGGCTCCTTTAGTTCTATTAGCATAATTCATTCAACATCTCTCACACCTTCCCTTATATTGTTATATGTCATGTTCATTCATTTAATATTTAATTTGGAAATTTATTTTTGTAACCAAAGTAATCTTCATTGCAAAACATCCAAACAATACATAAATGTACAGAGCAACATGTGAAACCTGTTTGCCTCTGTTTTTCTCAATGTAACCACCCTCAGCTATTTGGTGTGCCTCCTTCTGGTAGTCTCTTTTCTAAATATATGTAGCTCCACACATTTGGGGAAGGGCTAAAACATAAATGGACTCATATCACATTTATTATTTTTGCTTTTCTCATTTTTAATGTTTTATTCATTTTTGAGAGAGAGAGAGAGAGCATGAGCAGGGGAGGGGCAGAGAGAGAGGGAGACACAGAATCCCAAGCAGGCTCCAGGCTCTGAGCTGTCAGCACAAAGCCCAACGCGAGGCTCGAACTCACGGACTGTGAGATCCTGACCTGAGCTGAAGTCAGACACTTAACGGACTGAGCCACCCTCTTGCTTTTTTTAACATAAGGGTATATACATTTGTCTTGAAGTTTTTCCAAATTAGCATAGATATTTTTAATTGTATTAAAAGTATTGCATAGCATAATATTTATTCAAAATAAAACACATTTGTCTAGAATCTGTTATATGGGGGGTACTGTACAGCTAGTACCTGGGGGACTCCAGACATGATCACAACCTTGTCCTTGCCATCAGTGAGATGGCTCTTGAGAGAAAGGGAGAAGTGAGGCACACATAAATAATTGCAACACAACAGAAAATAACATCCCTGAGTGTATGCTGGAAGTTCAGAAATAAGTAACTTCTAGCTAAGGGAATCAGGACTTTACAGAGGAAGTGATATTTGAACTTGGTTTGGAGGAAGCTTGACAGGTGAAGGAAGAGCATGAGCCAGGGCACAGAGATGGAAACACATGATGAAGGTTGATCTGATGCCAGACCACATTCCATGAGCAGGAAGGGGATTTGGTTCAATTCATAGGTGTTTAATGAGCATCTATGTGTCAAACACCATACGAGGCGAGGCAATGGAACACAGAAATGAGAAAGATGAGGTTGCAGTCTTTAAAAGGCATTTAGTTTAGTGGAATAAAAGCCAGGTTTGGAAAGGCAGATAAGGACCAGATAGTGAAAGCTTTCAACTGGCATGTCATGGAATCTCAATTTGATTCATGGGGCCATGTGAGGCTGTAGGCTCCATGACAAGCCGAGCAGACCGCAGCAGTGCACAGAATGGGCTAAAGTAGGCTGGGGATGAGGGGCTTAGAATGTTCTTCCTTTCTTTTTTTAAAAACAAGACAAATTTCACTTCTACCTCAATTGAAAAGTATCTGGTGGTAGGCAGTCCAGGTGTGGTGGCTTTACAGTTATCAGGGCTGAGACTTCTTTTTGCTTCACCAGCCTCACACATAGCTTCCTCCTCATGGTCACCTCATGCTCTAATGTGGCTGCTAGAGTGTAATTCATCTCAGCTACATTCCAGACAGCAGAAAAAAGGAAGGGGGAAGGAGCCTGGGGGGAGGAAGAGGAGCACACAATGACACACTTCTTAGCTAATTCCCACTAAGGGCCTTGCTGGAAGTCCAGGATAAGATTTCCAACACTTCTGTTATGACTTACTGGCCAGAACTTAGTCACATGGCCTTATCCAGCTTTAAGGAAGACTTGGAAATGTAGTTTTGTAGATTTTTTTTTTTCATTTAAGGTATAATCTGCATGCAGTGCAAGGCACAACTCTTCTATAGTTTGAGAAGTCCTGACAAATGTACATACCATATAACCCACATCCCTATCAAGATATAGAGCTTTCTATCATCCCTAGAAATTCCTTCCTGAGGGGGTCTTAAAAAAATGTTTTTGATGTTTATTTTGAAAGAGCGAGCATGAGCAGGGGAGGGGTAGAGTGAGAGAGGGGTAAAGAGAAAGAATCCCAAGCAGGCTCTGTGCTGCCAGTGCAAAGCCTGACGCGGGGCTCGAACTCATGAACTGTGAGATCATGACCTGAGCCAAAATCAAGAGTTGGGTGCTTAATGGACTGAGACACCCAGGCACCCTGAGGGGGCTTTTTCTTTTTAAACAACCCCAAAGAGAGAGCTAATGAGAGCTTAAATAGGGTAGTAGCCTTGGGAATGGAAAGAAGGCATGGAGAGGCAGTGGAAGGAGAGTCCAAAGGAGAATCATTAGGTGTGGGAGATGAGAATCTAGAAGAATGCTAATAGCAGAGCCACTAAAACAAGATTGGGAGAGAAGTCTGGGTTGTTACCGATGGGATGGAAGGAAAAAAAGGAATGAGTACAGTATTGGGTGTGTTGATCTGAGGTGCTGGTCAAACATGTAGGTGGAGATACCAAGTAGGCAGTTGTATCTAGAGTTTGTGAGGGCATTCAGAGCTCAACTGCATCAAATACCAGAGAGATGCTAAAGAGGACAATGGAAAGACGCCTGGGTGGCTCAGTTGGTTAATCGTCCACACTTCTGATTTTGGCTCAGGTCATGATCTCACGTGAGATTGAGTCCCACGTCGGGCTCTGTGCTAACAGCCCAGAGCCTGCTTGGGATTCTCTCTCTCCCTCTCTCCCTCTCTCCCCATCCCGTACTCTTGCTCTCTCTCTCTCAAACATTAAAGAAGTAAGACAAGGGACCAAGAAATGACCCAAGAATTTGGTGACTTTGAGCTCACTGATAACTTTTTGAGGGAGCAGAATTCAGATGCCAAGGCCTGAGTGGGCAGTGAGGGTTTGAATCATGCAGAAGGGGACTGATTGCATTGCCCGAAATAATTTAAAACCCCTCTTAAAAACTGAAGTCCCTTGGGGTGCCTGACTGGCTGGTATTGGAGTTGAGTTCAAGCCCCACATTGGGCAAGATAAATAAAAATAAAAACTGAGGTCTTTGCATAAACAAAAGGGAGCTGCCCTTTTGACAAACTTGTTGATGAAGGGAGGAAGGAGATGTTGGTGTCAGGAAATGATCAGGGATTCACCCTATCCTTACAGGAAAATACCTCCTGACTCTGAAATTAACTTTCCAAAGGACAGGGAGATGGTACAGCTAGCTACCTGTCTCCTTTTGGATATATGACCTCCAGAAATTCAAGCTGAAGGGCTGGAAGTGGGAGAGGGATGCCATCTCTAACAACTGCTGGGGGGATGGGGGGCAGCCAGACACTGCCAGGACAGGTGTGAAGAGACCTATCTTAAGAGTAAAGGGCAGAGAACAAACACGCTGGACTCAGGCAATAATGGGTTTGAATCTTGTCTCTGTCGCCACCTAGCTAGAAGACCTTGGGCAAGTTACTTAACCTGAGCACCCAGCTCCTCGTCTGTAAAATGGAAACAATTATGCCTACCTTTCAGGGTGGTTTTGAGAATTACAGACAAGTGACTGGCACACAATAGGTCATCATAAGTGGGTGCTATTCAGTGATCCAGCCTCTCACTAAGGGACAGAACGGCAAACGGAGGGGTCAAAATCCGCAACCTCACGATCTTAGAGGGTAGGGAGGGCTCCCAGCGGCCTCCTCCCTCCAGGAGGTGGGGACAAGGTGGAGGAAGGGCTGCTGGAGGAGGAGCTGGCGCGTTGCTACCCGCCCCGTCCCGTCCAGTACAGCCTGGGCGCCGAGGGAACCGCTGTCCTAGCCGCCGCCACCCGAACAGCCTGTCCTGGTGCCCCGTGCCCTGCCCCGCGTCCAGTCATGACCCTGCGCCCCTCGCTACTCCCGCTCCGTCTGCTGCTGCTGCTGCTGCTGCTCAGTGGGGCGGTGTGCTGGGCTGAGGCTGGGTTCGAAACCGAAAGTCCCGTCCGGACCCTCCAAGTGGAGACCCTGGTGAGGAGAGAGTGTCCTGGGGCTGCGGTAGCTGGGCCTGGGGAGGGAATGAAGGGGTCTAAACGAACCTGGGAGCGGGTAGGCGAGCAAGTGTGGGAACTGAGTTGGGGGGTGGGTACCGGGTCTAGGGACAGGAACGGACCTTTGGAGGATCCTGCGTGACTCCTGTAGTCCGATCATAGGTGGAGCCCCCTGAGCCTTGCGCGGAGCCCGCTGCCTTTGGAGACACGCTGCACATACACTACACGGTGAGGGATCTGGGGGGCCGGGGCGGGGCCTGGGAGGGGGCGGCGCCCTGCTGGAACACGTCAGCGTTGGCTGGGACACGTGGCAAGCGGTTCGGGAGTAAGTTGGGGCTCTGGGGTCGTCGAGCACGTGGCGGGGGGAGGGGCGCTCTTCTTCCCGGCCCATTTCCCCTCCCAGCTCTTCCGCCAGTTCCGTCCCGGTGTGGGGAAGAGTAGGGTGGGGAGATCTCCGAGAAGTGCCAGCCCTTCGGGGCTTCCTGTTGCTTTCTGCCCTGAGGGGAATGCTGGGCTGCAGCTGCCAGGGGGTTGCCGCCTGGCCGCCGCTGCCCAGGGGCGCAGGTGTGTGTGGTGTGCGCCTGCTGAGAGAGAGGTACTAGGTGTGCGCTCTTGCTGCTGTCTCCCCCCAGGGCAGCTTGGTAGATGGACGCATTATTGACACTTCCCTGACCAGAGATCCTCTGGTTATAGAACTTGGCCAAAAGCAGGTGATCCCAGGTATGTGACCTGCGCCTCCCATTTTACGTCTCCTAACTTAAGCTTTCCTTAGCCTCTTCGATCTCTAAGTTACCTTGGAAGTGCCCCCACGACTCTCCCAGTCACGTCCTCAGGTTCAAACCCCACTTCTAACACTGCTTTTGCCTCACACCCCACTGGCAACCAGGCAGTTGAGAAAGGGGGAGCTCAGTTGAGGGTCAAAGGGAGCCTTGGGATTTGGGGAATGTAGGTAGCTTCCTGTTCAGTTGTGTCTTCTTCCTCAAGGTCTGGAGCAGAGCCTTCTAGACATGTGTGTGGGGTGAGTATCTGGGCAGGGGCGGGCTTGGGTACCCCCCTAGCATGGGTGGAGGTTTACTTTGCTATTCTTGTTCTTAGAGGGGGCAGAAGAATGTGGATAAAGGCTTTGCACTGGGCGGGTCCAGGTCATTGGGACCCCTAAGGGCATCCAAAGCCATTTTGCCTATCTGGCTGTGGGTTTTGTTGGAGGAGTTGAGGCATGTGGGGGACCTTTCCTGGTCAACCTACTGAGTGCTCAGTGGGAAAGTTCATGTTTTGGGGTGAATATCCAGAGAGTTTTGCTGGTGGGGCTTCAGATGGATTGAGGCCACTGGCCCACCTGGTCCCACCTCTAGCTGTGATTCACATTCCTTCCATCAGAGAGAAGCGAAGGGCAACCATTCCTTCTCACTTGGCCTATGGAAAAAGGGGATTTCCACCGTCCATCCCAGGTAATCTGACTAGGCCTCTCTCTCAGGTAATCCAAATACCCAGTCCCTCAGAGCTACAAGGAGCTGTACACTTTGTCTGGAGCTTGAGAAGGTCTAAACCCAGTTTGCTGAAAAGGACAGGGGCGGCCAGGGACTCCTGCAGGGCCACTGTTTTCCTCTTCAGGTCACCAACAGGGACTAGAGACATATAACCTGTTAGGCCACCTGGCTTGCCCTCTAGCAGACAGCAACTTTATAGGGAGGAGACACCTGCTTGAACCACTTGGGTCTGTTGCCTGTGCTACCCCTTTCAGAACTCTAGACCTTTCTCCTGCCGCTTCTCCACAACTCCAACCTGTGTCGTTTGTGCAGCTGGCATGGCTTCTCACCACACCTCTACCCTTCCTTTCAGCCTCCATCAGGAAAGAGACAGTAAAAATTATCAGTCAAGTAATTCAAGACAAAGCAAAACAAAAAACAACTTGTAAAAGGCAAGCCTACCCTATAACTTCAAAAGCTGTCACAGGTCACTGCTGATATCTATACTTGAAGATCTGAGGCTGGACAGATTTCCTAAGATGCAGATCTCTTGCTTTGGGTTATAACAAATGCTCTGTTGGCTAAAAGGTTTTGTCCTTCAGAGTATTAGTATAAAAGTTCTTATCCCAGTTACAACTGAGAGGGAAAACCGGAAAGAGGGTCATGGAACTAAAGAGAAACTCTTTTACCCGAAGCTCTTTAATCTCCCCATTTCCAGTGTTTGTATTTCTCCCCTGACTCACCCCTGTTCATTCCCTGGCTCCTTACTTCTTAAGCCACCTCCTTCTTCCTCTCCAGCTCTTATGTTGAAACATCTATGTTTTCTTAGTAACAGTCACATCAGTGTGCTCATTGGTTGGTGCAATTTTAAAACATCTAGGTTAAATTCAATTAATTTCAGGCCTGCAAAGATTCTATCGATGTGGCTGTTTGGAAATGGAGTCATTAGTATAGAGGTTCTCTCACTTATAAATGGAGAACACCCTGTGGGAAGTTTCCCTGTGCTATCAAAAACCTGTCCGTGAACACAAGCCACACTTGTAGATTTGGGGCGAACATAACTACCAATAGACTCTGTTCATAACTCTTCTCTACTTTTGTCTAAAGGAACTCAACACATTTAAATCTTGCCAGCTTCATAGTTGTTGCTCTGGTGTGGCCTGCCCTTCCCCTGCTTTCATTTAGATTCTGAGCCCTGGATAAAATGCAGAGATTCTAACCCTCACCTCCTCTCTGCCTCCAGCGGATGCAGTGCTGCAGTTTGATGTGGAGCTGATTGCACTGATCCGAGCCAACTACTGGCAAAAGCTGGTGAAGGGCATTTTGCCTCTGGTAGGCATGGCCATGGTGCCAGCCCTCCTGGGCCTCATTGGGTATCACCTATACAAAAAGGCCACCAGACCTAAAGTCTCCAAAAAGAAGCTCAAGGAAGAGAAACGAAACAAGAGCAAAAAGAAATAATAAATAATTTTTAAAAATTTCTTTGTATTCTTCACCTGATACTTTCTGGGGCTACTTCTGTAAGTGGGAATGAGGAAAAGGGCTGGGGAAAAAGGCATTCTGAGTTGGATCTTGCCTGATGGGGTGTTTGAAGGCTTTGGATCACCTCTGCCTTTGCCTCTTCCTCCCGTCCTAACTTCCTGCCAAGGACCTGCTCTTGAGTCTTCCCATAGGATCTGTACCTCCCGAAGGTATGGGTGTTGGCCCCCACAGTGCCCAGACTTCCAAGAAGCAATGCTTCCTGGAGCAATGAGCCTCTGATGTTTGCCTAGCTATTAGCTCCACTCTGTGGGGCCACTGTATTCCTAGTGTCTTCCAGTGAGACTGCTCTGTTCAATATGGGGAAAATATAAAGAGCTCACAAACCCCATGGAAAATTTTAATAGCAAAGTCCTTGGGTCTCTCAAAAAATCATTTGGGATTTGAAAAGAGATTTACTCCTTGTATCACAGGATATGGGAGATCACGTGGGCTGCCTCAATGATGTTGTAAGTGGTTGGAGGTTGCTTGTCACCTGGCTGGGTGGTCGGTGTGGACAACAGCTGGGGTAAGTTGCTTCGATGGTTGACGATAAAGAGTGGGTTGAGCTGGCTCAGCACTTCATCACTCACCGAGATGCCATCCAAGTACTGCTTCAGCATCTCTCGCAACTTGCCGTTGATTTCTAACAACTGGGCGCGTCTCTGCTGGAGGCTCAGTTGTTCCAGTTTCACTTTGTTGTACCTTTTCCAGAAATTCTCCATCCCTGTATAGTTCACGATCACCTGGGAGTTGAGTTAAAGGGACAAGGTACGTGGTGGGGCCCATTAGCAAATGTAAGCCCAGTGGCCCATCATCTCCAACCTTGGGTGATGGCCTCTGGGGCCCTAGGAACTTTACCTTTGAGAGCTCCTCAGTAAGCTCCTCTCGGTAAATTTCTTCTATCTCCGCCTGCTCCTTGGGAGTCAATACTGACGAATAGAAAGGTAGCACTTTTTCTTCCTCTGTTTCAAATTTCCTACATATTTCAGCAAGTTTCAGGATCTTTTCACCCTATCGGAAGCATGAAGAGACCTTTTATTAGGAAAGGGGGTGGGGAGGGGAAATAGTGGAGTTGGTTCCCCTGCTTGAACCCAGGGAAGTATGCATCCAAATGTGACATGAGAGTAATAAATACATCTAACAGGCTCTTCACTAGGTGCCAAGCACTATTCCAAGTATTTATATACTTGGAATATATATACACATATACACATATATATATGTGTGTGTGTGTGTGTGTGTGTATACATAAATATGTGTGTATATATATGTATGTGTGTATATATATGTATGTGTGTATATATATATATATATATATACACACACACATATATATGTATTTTTTTTTCAACGTTTATTTATTTTTGGGACAGAGAGAGACAGAGCATGAATGGGGGAGGGGCAGAGAGAGAGGGAGACACAGAATCGGAAACAGGCTCCAGGCTCCGAGCCATCAGCCCAGAGCCTGACGCGGGGCTCGAACTCACGGACCGCGAGATCGTGACCTGGCTGAAGTCGGACGCTTAACCGACTGCGCCACCCAGGCGCCCCTGTATTTTTTTTTTTTTTTTTTTTTGAGAGAGCAAGCAGTGGAGGGCCAGAGGGAGAGGGAAAGAAAGAATCTTAATCAGGTTCCATGCCCAGCATGAGCCCAATGTGGGGCTCAATCTCCTGACTGAGATCATGACGTGAGCCGAAATTAAGAGTCGGACGCTTAACTAACTGAGCCACCCAGGCACCCCTTAATTCATTTAACTTAAAATGTGAGGGGGGGCACCTGGGTGGCTCAGTTGGTTAAGTTTCTGACTTTGGGTCCGGTCATGACCTCGTGGTTCATGAGTTTGAGCCCCACATTGGACTGTCAGCACAGAACCTGCTTTGGCCCCCTGTTCTCCACCCTCCTCTGCCCCTCCCCTGCTTGTGCTCTCTCTGTGTCTCTGTCAAAATAAATAAATAAGCTTTAAAAATAAAATAAGGTAAAATAAAATGTGAGAGGGGAGGAAACATGGAATAAAAAAGGTACTCAGGCAGGAAGCAGGAGAAAGCCCTCTACCTTTCTCAAACCCGTTTCACTTCGCAGGAGCCAAGTTTCTTGGTTTTGTTTTGACTGCCCTTTCCCCTTCGTTACCTTATCAACAATCTTTCTCAGGGCCTTGAGGGTGGCATTACTTTCCAAAGTAAGTTTGACCAAGTTTTCCTGTGATATTTCCCGGGCGTGACTCCTTTGGGCCTTAAGTTTTCGCAGTTGTGCAAGGACCAGCTCCTTGTCCTTACGAATGTACTGGTTCCGGTCTTCATTCTCATGGCTGTGCGCCATGATCTTGCCTCTTAAAATAATTATGGAGTCCTGGAGGAACAGAATAGATTAGAGTAAACTCTTGCCTGGCTGAAGGTCTACAACGAGACAGGCAAAAGGACCATCCGGGGACTGAAATCCAGGGATATCACCTTTCCCCAGCCAGGGGTCCAGTAGAAATTGGGGGATGAATAGGGGATAACGGAGCAGTGAAAGCAGTGAGTATTTCCAGTTGGCTGCACTAACCTGTAATTTCTGTATTTTTTTCATCTGTGCTTCAATCTCTTTGGAGCTTCTTTCATCTTTCACCTTCAGAGTCTCAAAGGCAATCTTTTGATCCTCTGTGGCATCAGTATAATTCTTGAGTGCATCCTGGAACCTTCTCCACAGATCTTCTACTGTATTCTCCAGGTGCAGTCTTAGAAAATGCTTCTCTTCTAAATTCTAGGAAGTGGTGCCAAAATAGCCAGTGCTTGGAATTACCCTATTAGTGCCCTTTTACTGCCTCCAGCAACCTCATCCTCTTCAACTGTTTGTAACATAGTAGGGTGCAGAGGTCGCCAATGAAAATGCCTACAAAGACCAGGCAGATGTTATAAATACGTGCTGTATGCTAGATGAGGCCTGTGGTGAACCAGAGAGGAAATGCTCCACGGGGGGTTGGGAGTAGTGGCCTATCTGCCCGGCTTCCCATGAATGTCCCCATTTGGAAACGTGGCCCAGTGTTACCAGATCTTTTCTCAAGGCGAGCTAAATTTAGGATTTTTATGTGAAACCTTTCAATTTTTAAATGTAGGAAGCTTATTTTAAAATTTACAAGGGGCACCTGGGTGGCTCAGTCAGTTGAGTGTCCGACTTCAGCTCATGTCATGATCTCGTGGCTTGTGGGTCCAAGCCCCGCATCGGGCTCTGTGCTGATAGCTCAGAGCCTGGAGCCTGCTTTGGATTTTGTGTCTCCCTCTCTCTCTGCCCCTCCCTGACTCACACACTGTCTCTCTCTCTCTCTCTCTCTCTCTCTCTCTCTCAATAAACATTAAAAAACTTTTTTTTTAATTTACAAAACATTGTGGGGCAAAATAAAAACAAAGAACCCCATGCCCAAACCCAGGTCTGCAGGATAGCTAACTTTGTAGCCTCCAGGATGGTGGAAAGCACTTTGGGGCCAAGGGCAGAACTGGATTCTCCTCCTGGCTGTACCACAAAGCAGCAGCATAACCTTGGTGGGTCATTTTACTTCTTTGGGCCTCAGTTTCTTTCACAGATCACCCCTGTGATTTCTCTCTTGACTGTGTTGATTAGGGGTCTCTACGAGCTCCAGTGGCCTTGAGCATTTTTTCTCCCTTCTCTCCCAGCTCTTGCCCAGCTGCTCTCCCTCCATACCTTGTTTTTGAGATCATCCCACATGCTCTGGAACTCCAGCTTACTTTCATACTCAGAATCTATATAGTTCTGCTCCATGGCCATGAAGACATCTTGTAGGTAGTGAATCTCCTTTTCATGCTGGTCAATGATTGTCTTCCTGTGGGAGACAAGACACTGTCCCTGCACTGAGGGATAAAGCATATGGACCAATAATGACAACTCAAAGCAGTATGTGGTAAAACTGTACAAATAGTATAAATTCCTAGGTAAACAGAGAGAGGGTGGGCCCTATTCTTTTTGGGATCAGAAAGAATGAATAAGATTGTTTTGATTTTTGAGCAGGCAGTCCATTTATATGATACAACAAGTGAAAAAGTACAAAAGATTTCAGTGAGAAGTCTCCATCCCATCCCTGATCCCTACCAGATGGGTTGGATCTTGATAGCTGAAAGTAGGTGGTGAGGGTGTTACAGATAGGGACCTGGCATGGCTGTAGGGAAGCTAAATCCACAAGCTTAAACACATGTTAGTTTAGAAGGAACTCAGGAGAGGGGCACCTAGGTGGCTCAGTCGGCTAACTGTCTGACTCTTGATCTCAGCTCAGGTCTTGATCTCAGGGTTGTGAGTTCAAGCCCCACGCTGGGCTCCGCACTGGGGGTGAAACCTACTTAAAAAAAAAAAAAGAAAAAGAAGGGACTCAGGATCTTCTCTGCTGGGGTCATATCATAAGCAAGGTGGGATGCTCCATGGTGCTGGCTTATAGATAGCTCCTTGACACAGGCTCTGCATACTCTCCTGGACTCAATCCCTCAGTCCTCTTAGGCCCCCATACCTTTCTGTCTCAAACTCTTTGGTTAGGGCCTCCAGTTCCATGTTGTAACTTTCCTCTAGGAGGTTGAGCCGGCTTCTCTGCAGGGCTAAAAGCTGATCGATGCTGTGCAGGTGGCTGCGCAGGGCATGGGCGTACTGCTCCTCGGCTTCTGACAGGTCCGTGGCTAAAGACTGGGTAGGAAACAGGGAGTTACCTTTTTGGCTGAATGGCATCCGTGTGAGAAAATAAAAATGTATTCAGCTGGTCAGCTGGATGGCACGAACGGCATTTTCCCCTAGCTCCTGACGCCAGCTCTTTGGCGCCAAGGGTGCTGTTCTCCCACTCATGAATAGAAAGTAAGAGTGACATCCGGGAACCCCAGGTAGCCTGCCAGTGTCCTAGGGACAAAAGACATTTACAGTGAGGCTCCAAGATGTGAGGCAGAAGAGAAACAAGTAGAACCAAGGGTATCTTGTCATACAACATAGCAAAGCAGCTATGGAAGACCAATAGGGTCACGTCAAAGGGATTCAGGAGCCCGACAGAAGTGGCTCCCTGTGGCAGAGGACGTCTTCTAAAGATCCGCACAGCAATATCTCCTATCCTACAATCTGCAATGTGACCTTGCCACTCCTCCAGCAGGAGGTATTACCTTCTTCCATCTCCTTGAATTTGGGCAGACACCGTCACTACTTGGACCATGAGAACATAGTGGAAATGACACTGCGCCAGTTCCAGGCATAGCCCTTACATGGCCCGGCAGCTTCTGCTTCCTGCCGCTTGGAATGCTTGTTCTTGGGACACTCCCTCCAGGGACCCGGCCATTACGTTGTGAGAAGGGCAGTGCCCGGGAAGGGGCCATGTTAAGGCATTCTGGTCAGCAGTTCAGCTGAGCTCCCAGCTGACTCTCTGAATCAACCGCCAGCCACCTTAGACATCCAGCCCAGTCCAGCCTTCAGAAGATTGTAGCCCCAACCGACATCTGACTGAAAACTGTAGGGGACATACTGAGCAGGAACCACCTGGGTGAACGAAGTCGACGGATCGTGAGAAATAATAAAAGAAATTGTTCTAAGTCACTGATTTAGGAGTGGTTTGTTATGTAGTAATAGATAGCTGGAACACTTCCACTGGCGAGAAAGGGGACAGTGTGAGCATCAATAAGGATAAAAACTATGATGAACTGAAAAGATATCAATTATCTTTGATTATGAATTCATAAGCATACTTAAAAAAATGGTTACCTTTGGAGGATACCAGACAACTCATTCCTTTTTTAATTTTTTTAATGGCATTTAAAGGGCAGAGAAAGAATTAAGCATTTATGCTACCTTTATTATATAAGCTGTACCTCTTGGTCACTGAATGGTAAATGACCAAGGTATCTCTTTATAGAAGTATTCAAGCTAATAAATGAAAAAGGAATGACATTATTAGAAAATCAGCATTTTGTAACCCCCAGTGAATTAAAAGAGAAACAACAAATGCTAACTTCACAAAAAGAGGGGCGCCTGGGTGGCTCAGTCCATCAAGCACCCGACTCTTGATTTTGGCTCAGGTCACGGTTCGTGAGATCGAGCCCTGCGTTGGGCTCTGCGCTGACAGTGCAAGTCTGTTTGGGATTCTCTCTCTCTGCCCCTCCGCTCACATGCGCATGCGCCCTCTCTCTCTCAAATAAAAATTTTTTAAAAATCACAAGAAGAGATTACCAGATGCATGTGCTTCCTGGATGGAAGAATACAACACCTCTAAACTAGATCTAATTACAAGATACAGGAAATACAGAAAACAAAGTAACATTTTATAATACAGAATACTATGCAGTTGTTTTAAGAAAAGAGAGAGAGAGAGAAGCTCTTTATGGACTAATGTGGAATAGTCCCTAGGATATATTGCTCAGTGAAAAAGGGGAAAAACAGGATGTAGGACTATAATTTGTACAAAAAAAAAGTTTACTTGTGGGGCGCCTGGGTGGCTCATTCGGTAAGCATCTGACTTCAGCTCGGGTCATGATCTTGTGGTTCGTGAGTTTGAGCCCCACACTGGGCTTCGTGCTGACAGCTCAGAGCCTGGAGCCTGCTTCAGATTCTGTGTCTCCCTCTCTCTCTGCCCCTCCCTCCCTCTCTCTCTCTGTCAAAAATAAACATAAAAAAAAAAAAAAAGGTTTACTCATGAAATTAAAATGATTAAGGCACTAGGTGGCTGAAGTCACTGGTGGGAGGGGACTTTTCTCTCTTTCACTTTATCTTTTGAATTTTGAATAATGAGTGAAATGCCTATTCGAAAAAGTAAAACAAATTACAATTAAAGTGAATGAAACACAAAAAGGATTTAGTAAGTGCCCACATGATCCAGGCACCTTGAGCCATGCATTGTAAGCTGCCACAGCCTCTATGCAAAGCTGGCTCTTACCTTGTATGTTTGGGATGAGAAAGGATCTTATGGAATAGGTGCTGATAATGGAGGCCTCTTCACTCACTCAACAGATGATTGCTGAACCTGTCATGTACCGGCACCGTGCTGGAGGCCAAGGATTCAGGGATGAAAAGACATGCATATTGCCCCCAAAGGAGCTTGCAGTCGTGTAGTAGGAAAGGTGTTAGATAAACAGAAAATTACAGTGTAACATGGAAATTGCTACGAGGTCAATGATGTACCTGTGACAGTGGGATATAAAAGGCTGAGTGCCTGTGTCTAAGAGCACAGGGGGAGGCTTCACAGGACACATGTCATTTGTATCACTCCTGAAGGAGGAGTGAGAGTTTGCCAGGAAGACTGAAGAGATGGGGAAAAGAGAATTCCAAATAGAGGGAACAGCATGTGCAAAATCACAGGTAAGAAACAAGGAAAAGTACGGGCAGAGGCCAGAACATGTAGGGCTTTGATGTTTTTTTCCCTGGAGTTTGGATTTTTTTCTGTGGAAGAAAGAAGCCACTAAAATTTAAGCAGTGGAGTACCAGGATCGGATTTTTGTTTCAAAAAGATAATCCCGGGGCACCTGGGCAGCTCAGTTGGTTGAGCGTCAGACTTTGGCTCAGGTTATGATCTTGCAGTTCGTGAGTTCGATCCCCACATCAGGTTCACTGCTGTCAGCGCAGAGCCCGCTTCAGATCCTCTGTCCCCCTATCTCTGCCCGTCCCTCACTTGTGCTCTTTCTCAAAAATAAATGAACATTAAAAAAAATAAATAAAAAGATAATCCTGGTAGTTGTGTAGACAGTCACCTGGAGGTGGCTGGGCATGAAAGGCTGGAAGATAGGGGCCTAGTGCAACAGTCCATATGAGAGAAAGTGCCCAGGTCTCAACTGCAGCAGGACAGGGGGGAAGGAGAGCAGGATGTGGCTTTGAAAAGTACTTCAGCAGAAGGTTTATACAAAACTTAGTGAAAGAAGTCAGGGATGGAGGCAAACCCTAGGATGATTCCCGGATTTCTCTGTTGAGTGGTCTGGTGAATGGCAGGGACCACCTGAATAGAGAGTAAGGAAGACCAGATTGTGGAAAAATTGCTCTGGGCCTGCCCAGGGAAGGGGGAACTCCTTAGTTCAGTTGTGAGGACAATGCACCAACCAGGAACGGATATCTAGGAATCTTGAATAGAAGGATGTGGAATTCATGAAAGAAATCCAGACTGGTGTTACAGACCAGGAAGTCACTGACATAAAAGTTGTATTTAAAACCAGGGTATTGGGGCGCCTGGGTGGCTCAGTCGGTTAAGCGGCCGACTTCGGCTCAGGTCATGATCTCGCGGTCCGTGGGTTCGAGCCCCGCGTGGGGCTCTGTGCTGACAGCTCAGAGCCTGGAGCCTGTTTCAGATTCTGTGTCTTCCTCTCTGACCCTCCCCTGTTCATGCTCTGTCTCTCTCTGTCTCAAAAATAAATAAACGTTAAAAAAATTAAAAAATAAAAATAAAAATAAATAAAACCAGGGTATTGTGTACAACTCTCTAGACCTTAGATACCCGGTTAAAGGGTGAGATGGCCAGACTCAGAAACCTGGGAGATGCTCAAGTTCAGGAGATGGAGAGAGGAAGATAAACTCACCAAGGGGACTGGATGTATATATCCCAGAAGCAGGAGAGAAACCATGAGAGAATGGTGTCATGGAAACCAAAGGGGAGTTTCAAGAAGGAAGGCATGACCAAGAGTATCAGCGCTACAGAGAAGTCAGGTTAGGAGATGACGAAATGATGAACAGTGGCCATGATTTGGGCCTGGTAGTCTTTACAAGAGCAGCTTCCTAGGGAAGGATGGAAATCAGATGTGGGATGCCGGATAAATGAAAAGTGAAGTGGAGATAGCAGGTGAGGATCACTAACATTTGCACATTTAACATGTGTAGGTTCGGTTATTCAGGAATGACCCCGAAGGTGCATAATATTAGCAATATGTGATTTACCTAAGTCAAGGACTGTAATCGTTTGCTACAAAGCTGGAAGCTAACTGATGGAAGGGGGAGCCTGGCCACTGCTCAGCATCCCTAAATGAACCCTGCTGGTTCTCCTCTCAGCAGGTATTTGATAACTCCCAGTAAGTGTCGGAAGAAGTCACGTAAAAAGCCACAAGGTGGGGGCGCCTGGGTGGCTCAGTCAGTTAAGTGTCCGACTTTGGTTCAGGTCATGATCTCGCAGTTCACGAGTTTGAGCCCTGCATGGGCTCTCTGCTGTCAGCACAGAGCCTGCTTCAGATCTTCTGTCCCCCTCTCTTTTCCCCTCCCCACCCTCAAAAATAAATAAACATTTAAAAGAAGGCCATAAGGTATAACTGGTGGGGTGAGGAATTCTAATGTATAATGGTTTTTATAAATCTGGAGACTCCTAATATGTATCGCTTGAAGCTTGCCCAGGCCTACTAATTTTTTTTTTCCCCCAAGAGTTAGGCTGTGAAGGAGAGATGTGTGTTTGCAAGAGGGGGCATGCCAGGCTGACAATGTATATTTTGCTCTTATGTGGGATTTCTGTTGTTGTTTTCAGATAGAAAAGTCTAAGTAAGAGTCAGTAAACAGAGGTTAAAAATAGGATAAAAGAAGGGATAGAGCAAAATCCCTTAGAAAAAAGGATGGTATGTGGGGCGCCTGGGTGGCTCAGTCGGTTAAATGTCTGACTCTTGATTTTGGCTGAGGTCATGATCTCATGGTTTGTGGGTTCGAGCCCCCTGTGGGGCTCTCTGCTGACAGCATGGAGCCTGCTTGGGACTCTCTCTCCCTCTCCCTCTGCCCCTACCCCACTCGCTCAATGCAGATGTTGTCTTTCTCTCTCTCAAAAATAAAGAAATAAAATTAAAAAGAAAAAAGATGATATGGACTCAACTCAAGAATCGTCCAAGAGCATAAGGATGGTTGATTGAGTTGCTTAGAGATCCACAACTACTCTTACCCATGGGGATCTCAATCTCATCCAAGGCCATTGAACTTGAATCAAAGAGGCCCAACAGAATTCGGTTAAATAAAGCACTGGAGTGGGAATCAAGAAACTCATGCTCTGGTTCCAGCTCTCTCACTGACTAGCTGTGTCACCTTGGGCAAGTCAGTTCCCTTCTCTGGAATTGAGGCTTCTCACATTGAAATGAAGACACGGGACTAAGTTTAAGTCATTGGGTGATGTCTGCTGTGCCTTACAACTCTAATATTGTATAGTGCTGTTTTTAGGCAGTAGATAACCAAAGAAAATGGCTATGCTGAGGGGTGGGGAGAGGGATGACAGCCCAGTATTCTATTTTTCATTTCAGTGAAAACTGGTATTACCAATAGCCGGCTTCATCACGGCCTGCATCTTGTAAGGGCTTTAAGACTGAAAAATAAATGGGGGGGCCTGGGTGACTCAGTCGGTTCGGTTAAGCAACTGATTCTGGATATCAGCTCAGGTCACGATCTCACAAGGATCATGGTTGGTGAGATGGGGTTCTGGGCTGGGCTCTGCACTGACAGTGAGGAGTCGGCTTGGGATTCTCTCTCCCCCTCTCTCTCCAAATAAATAAAAATTTAAAAAACTATTAAAATAAAAGATGGACAGGGGCGCCTGGGTGGCGTAGTGGGTTAAGCGTCCGACTTCAGCCAGGTCACGATCTCGCGGTCCGGGAGTTTGAGCCCCGCGTCGGGCTCTGGGCTGATGGCTCAGAGCCTGGAGCCTGTTTCCGTTTCTGTGTCTCCCTCTCTCTCTGCCCCTCGCCCGTTCATGCTCTGTCTCTCTCTGTCCCAAAAATAAATAAATGTTGAAAAAAAAATAAATAAAAGATGGACAAATGAATTCAGTAGGCCCATTGTATTAAGAGGTCAGGGCAGCCAGGTTCAAGTGTTTCCTTGGGAAGAGTGCCTACCTTGATGACACTGTCCTTGCAGTCCACCACTCGTTCAAACGTTTGGCTGAGGATCTCAATGTCCTTATGCAGCTCTCTGGTCTTGACTTCCCTAAGGACAGTTCTCCACTGTGTGTTAATCTTGTAAAGGTTCAGAGCACTGTTGTGCTCCTCCTTGGCCAGCTTGTCCTGTGTGAAGGAATAAATACACCCCCAGGAGGTCAGGGCCTAAAGCCCTGTTACAGTAAAATGAACAAGATTACTTACTTTTTAATTAATTAATTAATTAATTAATTAAAAAGGGGCGCCTGGGTGACTCAGTCGGTTAAGCATCTGACTCTTAATTTCGGCTCAGGTCATCTCAAGGTTCATGGGTTGGATCCCTGAATAGGGCTCATGGTGGAGCTCGGAACCTGCTTGGGATTCTCTGTCTCCCTCTTGCTCTCTCTGTCCTTCCCCCACTCAACCCCCCCCCCCAAAAAAAAATAAATAAACTTTGAAAAAACGAACAAGATCACAGTTTGTCAACCGACACCTTGCCTTTTGTCTTTTTCTAAGGGACCAAATTTCCTGATGACTAACACTCAGGGAATTCCCATTCTCTTTTTGGGGATAGTCTGAAGTAAGACAGGAACAGCCTGATGGCACTTTAGGGAGGGCAAGGGTGAATTTCCTTCAGGTGAAGACATCAAAGCAGGATGTTGTTTGTAATGACATATCTCCGGGGAGTATATCAGAATTTCAGACAAGCTCGGACAGCTAATAACACCTACTGTCCTGGTCTGGGGCCCAGTTGTGCCATTAACCTCCTTACCCTTTGACCCCTCTGTACTTCACAAAGAACTGGTTCCTTCCCCGACAATGTTGCCAGAAATCTAAGTATATTTGGTTCTCAAGGTTTCCGGAGGAGAGGAGGCCAGCATGAAAATGAGGCTGCCGCAACGAGAGGATCAAGGCAACAGGGCTGGTGTAGGGAGTGGGTGGGGTTGGGCAGAGAGTAATGCATGAAGCCATCACCTTCAAGAACTGGCTCAGGAGCCTCTCTTTCTTCTTGGCCATCTCCTCCTCTGCCAGCAACTTCTGCTGAAACAGAAGCAGCTGCTCCTCATCCGACAGGGGCATCTTGGCCTTTTTCCCTTTCTTAGACATAGCTGGGCGGGGGACCGTGTCTAAGCAACGATCCTCGGTCTGCTTTGGAGAGCTTTACAGGAGGTAGGAGGAAAGTACCCCAGGACAGGGCCTTCTGAACTACCCCTGCATGGTAGCGGGGACCTTAGATCTCAGTCTTTCCGCAAGAGAGAGAGCGCCTGGGATCTTGGTGAGGCTGGGATCTGGAGCCAAAAGACGCATATCCGTTTCCTAGCAACGGGGCTGTCACTAAGATGGCGTTGTGAAAGGCTAGGAGTAGGGACCCTGGTGGAGCGCCGTCTGCTGGCTGGAGGACCGCGGTCAGTTTTTGAGAGATGGTTGTTTTACTTATCAAAAGCCGTGGCCTCCTCACTGAAAGTTTTTAAGCCTTTTAAAACGTTGGTGGGGGGGGGGGGTTGTTTTTCATAGAATGGCCATATTTTAGCATACAGATAATAACACATTTTGGAGAGAATGTGGAGATACCCTTGTACATTGCTGGTAGGAATGTAAAACAGTGCAGCCGCGTTGGAAAACGGTTTGGCAATTTCTTAAAATGTTAAACATAAATTTACTGTGTGATCCAGAAATTTCACTCTTACCTATCAATCTAAGAGAAGTGGGAATGTATCCACACAAAGACTTGCACAGAAATGTTCTTAGCAGCAATACTCATAATAACCTCATCGGAAATAACCCAAATGTCCACTGACATGTGAATGATAGACAAAATATGCTCTTTTCATACAATGGAATACTATTCAACAATAAAAATAAACAAATTACGGATGCATACTACCATGTGGATGAACTACAAAAAATGGTCAGTGAAAGGGGCCAGACATAAGAGACTACATATTGTAAGTTTCCAATTATATGAAATATCCAGAAAAGGCAAAGCTAGAACATCAGAAAGTAGACTACAAATTGCTTGGACGAGGGAGAGGGGAGATTAATATTAAATCTGCATGAGAGATCATATTGGGTTGATGAAAATGTTCCGAAATTGACTCATGTTGGGGGTGGCTGGGTGGCTCAGTCAGTTGAGTGCCCAACTCTTGGTTTTAGCTCAGGTCATGATCCCAGGATTGTGGGATCAAGACCCATGATGGGCTCTGTGCTGACTGTGGAGCCTGCTTGAATGCTCTCTCTTGCCCCCCCCCCCCACCCTGCCCTTGGCCCTTTCCCCTGTGCTCTCTCTCCTTCTAAGATAAAAAAACAAAAACAAACAAAAAAAAAACAACACCTAATTTTAAAAAAAATAAATAAAATTGATTTATGTTGGACAACTTGATAAATTTGGTTTAAAAAATCATTGAATTGCTGGGGTGCCTGAGTGGCTCAGTTGGTTAAATGTCTGACTTCTGCTCAGGTCATGATCTCATGGTTTAGGAGTTCGAAACCCCAGGTCGGGCTCTGTGCTGACAGCTCAGAGCCTCAAGCCTGCTTCCGATTCTGTATCTCCATCTCTCTCTGCCCCTCCCCCACGTGTGCTCTGTTTCTCTCAAAAATAAATAAACATTAAAAAAATTTTTTTAATCATTGAATTGTATACTTGAATGGGGCAAATTAGTTAATATGCAAAATGTGCCTCAATAAAGTTGTTTCAAACGTGAGGTATAACGCTTTTATTAGAATTCTCCAGAGAAACAGAATCAATAGGGTGTGTGTGTGTGTGTGTGTATGTGTGTACATACATCTGATGTTTCAGTCTGAGTCCAAAGGCCAGAAAAGACCTGTGTTCTAGTTCAGCAGTCAAGCAGGAGGAGTTCCATCTAGCTCAGCCATTTTTTTTCTATTCAGGCCTTCAACTGTTTGGATGAGACCCACCCCCAGTAGAGAGGGCAATCTCCTTTCTTTACACAGTCTACTGATTCCAATGTTAATCTCATCCGGAAATACATACCTTCACAGATATACCCAGAATAATGTTTGACCAAATGTCTGGATATCTTGTGGCTCAGTCAAGTTTACATATAAAATTAAGCATCACAAGTCTACCTATTGTCTATTCACATGTCCTTAAACCATATTTAATCTCCAAGTAAAGATAATAACAAGATATAATCTTTAAATACAATGATATAAGGTCAATACATCTTATGTTACATGATAAGGCGATAGGAAAGAAGACAAAGATATTTTATTTATTTGTATTTTTAAATATTTTTTCTTTTTTTTTTTAAGTTTATTTATTTTGAGTAAGACAGAGAGCGTGTGAGTGGGGAAGGGGCAGAGAGAGAGGGGAGAGAGAGAATCCCAAGCAGGCTCTGCACACGGTCAGTGTGAAAGCCCAAGCCCAATGCAAGGCTCAAACTCACAAAACCGCAAGATCATGACCTGAGTCAAAACCAAGAATCAGATGCTCAACCAACTGAGTCACCAGGTGCTCCGTATTCTTAAATATTAAAAAATTTTTTTTTAATCTTTATTTATTTTTGAGGGACAGAGAGAGAGCGTGTGAGCGGGGGGGTGGGGGGGGTGGAACAGAGAGAGAGGGAGACACAGAATCTGAAGCAGGCTCCAGGCTCTGAGCTGTCAGCGCAGAGCCCAACGCAGGGCTCGAACCCACAAACCACGAGTTCATGACCTGAGCTGAAGTAGGACGCTTAACTGACTGAGCCATGGCGCCCCATTTTAAAATATTTTTTTAATGCTTATTTATTTATTTTGAGAGTGAGAGCACACCCACACAAGCTGGGGAGGGGCAGAGAGAGAGAGGGAGAGAGAGAGCATCCCAAGCAGACTCAATGCTGTCAGTCTGGCCTGATGCGTGTGGTGGCGTGGGGGAGGCAGGGGCTGGATCCCACCACTGTGAGATCATGACCCCAACCTGCCAAAATTAAGAGTTGGAGGCTTAACTGACTGAGCCACCCAGGTGCCCCCAAAGATTTTATTTATTTTTATTTATTTATTTATTTATTTATTTATTTATTTATTTATTTTTATTAAAAAAATTTTTTTTAACGTTTATTTATTTTTGAGACAGAGAGAGACAGAGCATGAACGGGGGAGGGTCAGAGAGAGAGGGAGACACAGAATCTGAAACAGGCTCCAGGCTCTGAGCTGTCAACACAGAGCCCCACGCGGGGCTCGAACTCACGGACCACGAGATCGTGACCTGAGCCGAAGTCGGCCGCTTAACCGACTGAGCCACCCAGGCACCCCAAGATTTTATTTTTATACACACATGTATTCATAGCAAAACAGGGAGAAACTGTTAGGACAATTACAGTTCTGTAATTACAGAAATTGCATTTCTGTAACTGGTCATGTGGTTGTAGGTGTCAATTTACAGCTATCTTCTTCCACTATCCATTCTGTATTCTGTTTGCCTTCAGCAGGCCCCTCCACTGGTCATTGTTCTCAAACTCTCATTCCTGACAGGTCTGGGCCATTGGTAGTCCCGCCCGAATTGGGCTGTTATAGTTTTCCACTGACCCAATCGTGGGGCATAGTAATACTAAGAGACACTCTGAGGGATCTCCTGTATCCCAGACATTCTTTTCCTTACTTCCATTGTGGAGCGGTAGTTCAATTTCCCCCTTGGTAGTCAGGATCAGTCCCAGCCAGCACAGTGACTCCCTTCTTTGCTTTTTGATTCAGACGGATAGGAGTCCTAAGTGGCTGGATGACAGTCTCAACTTCCGGTTCAATGGAATCATTATTGTGTCACCTGGTGGAAGTATTCCTCCTTTGGAGCTAAGACCTCTAGGCCAGCAGCACATAAGGTTGCAGCAACAAAGGCAAAAAATTGTTAGTGGATAATAGTGATTGGTGCCACTCCCATTTCCACCCCTTGATTCCTGGACCTGTGAATCCTGGCTACTGGAGAAATAGCACCATATATTGGGTGCTGATTCAGAGCACTTACAGCCTTCTGGAGAATGTCGCCCCAGCTCTGCAAGGTATTGCCACATAGCTGGGACTCTAACTGAGTCTTCTGTCAAACCAGCTGCTTCAGGATGGTAGGGAACATGGGAAGACCAGTGAATTCCACGAGCATACCCATTGCCACGCTTCATTTGCTATGAAGCAACTTCCCTGACCAGACACAATGCTGTGTCGGGAATACCATGACAGTGGATAAGGCATTCTGTAGGCCTATGAATGACAGTTTTGGTAAGAAACATTGCATGCAGAGAAGGCAAATCTGTATCCAGAGTAAATATTCCAGTAAGAACAGAACACTGCCCCCTCCATGACGGAAGTGGTCCAGTGTAATCAACCCATTAAGCCAAGGGAATACTATGTCAGAGGCCCAGTGCTGGTCTTTGCTGCTGGCAGATTGAGCACTAGGAGATTGCCACAGCCAGGTTGGCCTTAGTGCGTGAAAGTCCATGTTGCCGAGCCTATGCATAACCTCCATCCTTGCCACCATGTTCACGAGCCCACTTTGTTCATGAGCCTATTGGGTGATGACAGGAGTGGGTGGGAAAAAACTCTTACTGGTATCCACAGTATGCATCATCCTATCCACTTAATTATTAAAATCTTCTTCTGCTGAGGTTGCCCTTGGTAATCATTCACATGAGACACGATATCTTCATGGGGTTTTTTTGGGTTTTGTTTTGTTTTGTTTTATTTTGTTTTTTTGCCCATTTAGAGAAGTCTATCCACATACCTTCTCAAATGTTCTTGTCACCTATTTTCCAGCCGTGTGTCTTCCAAGTCCCTGACGATCCAGCTAAACCTTGGCCATAGCCTGTGTATCAGTGTCTAATCACACATTTGGCCATTTCTCCTTCCAGGCAAAGTGAACAACCAGGTACACTGCTCAAAGTTCTGCCCACTGGGGGGACTTCCCTTCACCATTGTCCTTCAGGGATGGCCCTGAAAGTGGCTGTTCTACTGTAGCTGTTCACTTTTGGGTGGTGCCTGCATATGTGCAGAATCATCTAGAAACCAGGCCTGAGTTTTTTCTGCCTCTGTCAAGTGATCAGAGGGAACTGCACCTGAGGGAAGAGAAAAGGTAGTGGGGAACCATGGCATTTGGGCCACGTCTTCACGTGACTCACTTATGACACCAGGGCCTGTTTGGACCCAGTCTCGTCTATTCCAATTTCACGTGCTGATGGAATGCTCTTTTGCTTGCCCAACATCATGGCTTGGTAGGTCAGACAACACCCGGTTCATGATGGACAGCTCAGGTCGCAAAGTAACTTGGTCCTTTGTTAAGCACTCAGTCCCTACGGAGGCCCAGCAGCAAGCCAAGAGCTGTTTTGAAAAAGAAGAGTAGTTATCTGTGGAGGATGGCAAGGCTTTGCTCCAAAATCCTGAGGGCCTGTGCCTCAGTTCACCTAGAGGGGTCTGACAAAGTCTTTGAACAGCATCCTTGCCTGACGCTGCTACTTCAAGCACCTGAAATCTACTAGATCACGTGACACAAGTGGCAGAGCGGCTTGCACGGCAGGCTGGCTGAGGCACAGCCCTCTCCTGTTCTGGGCCCCATTCAAAATCAGCAGCTTTTCAGGTCACTTGGTAAATGGGCCAGAATAATACAACCAAATGGGGAATATGTTGCCTCCAAAATTCAAAGAGGCCCAGGAAGATGTTGTGCCTCTTTTTATAGAAGGGGCCAGATGCAATAAGCTACCCTTCACCTCAAAGGGCTAGCTCAGCATGCCCTGCACCGTTAGACCCCCAGAAATCTCACTGAGCTAGCAGGACCGTGAACTTTGGTTGGATGCATTTACCACCCTCTGACATACCAATGTCTCACCATTAAATCTACAGTAATTGCTACTTCTTGCTCACTAGAACCAATCCGCGTAATGTCCCCAATGTAAAAGACAAGCGTGTGCTATCTTGCGGAAGGGACAGTTGTTAAGCAGAACCTCATGCACTTGTTACCAGTGTTAAGGGAAGGCTCCAGCTACATGGAGGATAGCAAAGATCGCCACAGTGCAGTCAACTGGCAGAAATCCAAACACTTCTGCCCACTGCATCTGGGTGTCAGAGTCAACCAGGAAGACACAATGCAGTCAAGCACTGGATGAAACAACGCTTTATTTGCACAGAGAAGAGATAGAACAAGATCAGCTTCATTCAGCTTTATGGGGCATTGGTCCCCCATGGCCAGCAGGTGCCTCCTGGCAGCCAATGCAGGGCAATTGACCGACATGCACCCCTCTGGTGCACAGAAGGACATCTCCCCCTCACCCATGGAGCCTGAAATAGCCAGGGGCATGCCTGAGAGCTATCGATGCTCACACTTAAGCAGACCAAAGGAGTACACATTGAGCATGAAACATGCAAAGATACTTTCACCCAAGGTGATAAGCCCAGTACAGGCTGTGTGGGCTCTTTATCTCTTAGTAAGAAATGTCCCAGGGGCGCCTGGGTGGCTCAGTCAGTTCAGCATCCAACTCTCTCTCTTTTTTCAACGTTTCTTTATTTTTGAGGAAGAAAGAGCGAGGGGGAGAAGGGCAGAGAGAGGGGGACAGAGGATCTGAAGCAGGCTCTGCACTGACAGCAGAGAGAGAGCCTGATGCGGGGCTCGAACTCACGAACCATAAGATCATGACTTGAGCCAAAGTTGGACGCTCAACCGGCTGAGCCACCCAGGTGCCCCAAACATCCAACTGTTGATTTCAGCTCAGGTTATGATCTCACAGTTCATGAGTTCGAGCCCCACGTGGGGCTCCTCTGCCTCCCTCTCTCTCTGCCCCTCCCCTGCTCACTCTCTATTTCTCTTTCTCTCAAAATAAATAAACAAACATTTAAAAAAAGAAAGAGATTCTGGCCCAAGATCCATTCTTATGTGGCCAAACAGGGGTGGAAAGACCGCCGGCATGAGATTGTCTTTTCCAACAAAAGGTGATCAAGATTCTGTGAAGTAAATTATGATATAGGGCTGGAGAGTTGATATACCCCAGAGGTAAGACAGAGAAGGCGCATTGCTGGCCTTGCCAGCTGAAAGCAAATGACTTCTCGTGGTCCTTAATGATAAGGATGGAGAAAAACGCATTTGCCAGATCAACAGCTGCACACCAGGTACCAGAGGACAGGTTAATTTGTTCAAGCAATGAAACCACATCTGGCACAGCAGCTGCAAAAGGAGTCACCACCCGGTTAAGCTTGTGATAATGCACTGTCCTTCTCCAAGATCCCTTTGTCTTCTGCACAAACCAAATGGATGAGTTGAATGTGGTAGGAATGTGGTAGGAATCACCACCCCTGCATCTTTCAAGTCCTTGATGGCACTAATTTCTGCAATCCCGCCAGGGATTGCTTTTAGTTTATGATTTTCCTAGGAAGAGGCTGGTGTAGTCACTTCCACTTGGTCTATCCCTCCACTCCTAGGTCAGGGAACCAGTGTGGGGATTCCGGGAGCCGCCGGGTGCATCTATTCCAGTTACGTAACCAGAACTGGGAAATTAGCCATAAGACGGGTTCAAGGGCCCACTGGCCCACGGTGAGACAGACCTGAGCTAAAACTCCGTGATTACCTGACCTCCATAAGCTCCTACTCCGACTGGTGGGCCACAGTGACATTTTGGGTCTCCTGGAATTAGTTTCAGTTCACAGCCAGTGGCCAGTAGTCCCTGATGGCTTCCTTTCCCCCAGTGCACAGTTACCCTGATAAAAGGCCATTGGTTTGGGGAGGGAAGGCTAGGAGAAAGATTAACAGTATGCATTTTGGGCAGTGTACTCTTCTTGAGGGAGGATCCACCTTCCCCTTCATTCAGGGGGTACCGGTCTGTAAACTGGCTCAAGTCTGGAAAGTCTATTTTTATGATTCAGAAAAAATTCTATTCTATTTCTAAAAATTCTATTTTTAGAATTTTGTTCTCTTGACCTAGAACTTTTCTGTTTATATGAGAATTTATTAGGCTTCTTACCTCTCTCTCTTACATCTCACCATGATCGACTGGCCAATGCCATAATTCTTTGTAAGTCAGACTGTTGTGGGTTTTTTTTTAAGTTGATTGATTGGTTGATTTGATTTTACTTATTTTTTGTTTTTTGAGAGAGCACAAGTGAGCAAGGGGCAGAGAGAGAGAATCCCATGAGAGGCAGAGAGAGAGGGAGAGAGAGAGAACTGGGGCTCAAGCTCACCCAGAGTAGGCCTTGAGCTCACCCGATGCAGGGCTCAAACTCATGAACCGTGAAACCATAACCTGAGCTCAGGTCAGGTGCTTAACTCGCTGAGCCACCCAGGTCCCGATTGATTTTATTTTCAAGTAGTCCGTACACAACCCCAAGACCAAAAGTCGCATGCTTTACCAACTGAGCCAGCCAGGCGGCCCTATTAAATTATTTAGTAGTCTCTACACCCAACATGGGGTTTGAACTCACAATCCTGACATCAAGATTTCCATGCTTTTCCAACTGAGCCGGCAAAGCACCCCAGGTCAGACTGTTCTAATTTCTGGTTTGGCTCTGCTGTTCATTATGGTAACTACTCCCACCTTGCTTTTGGGTGGTTGAGTGCAACCACCTGGCTCCTGCCACCCCAGGATCCAATTACTCCCTTTGCATTTAGTTTTACCAATTCAGAGACTGCAGTGTCCTCCGTAAGGTCTGGTCTTACAGACAGAGAAGAACAATCGCAAAGCTCTCCTCACAGGTTGGTTTTTGTTTTTTTGTTTTTTGTTTTCCATCCGAAACCTCCCAGTGTGTGTGAGTAGATCTTAAATGACATCCCAGTTCCCCTAACCCTTTGAATCCCTTCCTCTACCTTAAACCAAGGCAGGTCTGGCATTTCCAACTTGCTCAGTGTGGGTCACCTTTTGGTCCATGTTTCAGGCAACGAATCACACTGTTAAAATCCTGTGTAACCCGCTAGGGTGCAACATTAAATGCAGAAGCTGAGGGGCGCCTGAATGGCTCAGTTGGTTAAGTGTCCTACTCTTGATCTTAGCTCAGGTCTTGATCTCAGGGTGGTGAGTTCATTGGGCCCTGCACGGGGCATGAAGCCTACTTTAAAAAAAAAAAAAAAGCAGCAGCAGAATCTGTGCTTAATGAGCTCATATCAGCAAGTTCAGCTAGGTCGGATTTTATGTTCCTTCCATCATCATCCCACGCCCTTACTATCCATTTCACACATGTTCTCTAAATTTCTGTCAGCGTAAGTTAGAACAGCCAAGTAGTTCTTTTGGAGTATAATATACCTCCTCATAGGTCACTCTTTGTACCTCACCTTTAGGGGCCTGCTGGGACTTGAGTCTAGTTATAAATCTAAAGCAGAGAGGGGTTGTGGGTGTGGGTCCTGAGGAGGATAGACCTTGTCTTGCATGGCCACTACCTCAGGGGAGGCCATTACTATTTCCCCAGGCAATGCGAGGTTAATTAACTCAGATCGGGGTAGGGAAGCCATCCCCACTCCCACTTTTAAGATCCCATTCCTTCCTAAACCAATGCCCTTGCTTTAACAGCAGACACCCTGTGAGGCTGGGATTTCAACTTGTGTGGTAGTTCAGCAGGATGAGATTCTGTGTTTGAGTTTCAGCAATGTCCACCTGGCAGCTGGAAGACATAGGTCTCTTTGAGGACACACATAAGTACCTTTCAGGTCATTTATGTGGCACTTGAGTTTAGAATTTGAATCTCTAAACTCTTCCTTTTCTTTCCTCATTTCATACAGTAACAATAGGAATAAGAAGCTAATTTCTTTGTTCTTGTTAATTTACCAAAAATGTTAGAGTAGCATATACACAATCACCCACGTCCTTGCTTCTTATAAGTGGTTGATTAAGGGGCGCCTGGGTGGCTCAGTCGGTTAAGCGTCCAACTTTGGCTCAGGTCATGATCTCACAGTTGAGTTCAAGCCCCGCGTCGGGCTCTGTGCTGTCAGCTCAGAGCCTGGAGCCTGCTTCTGATTCTGTGTCTCCCTCTCTCTGCCCCTCTCCCATTTGCACTCTCTCTCTGTCTCTCAAAAATAAAATAAACATTAAAAAAAAAAAAAAAGAACAGCCAAGGTGGGGGCGCCTGAGTGGCTCCATCGTTAAGCATCTGACTTTGGCTCAGGTCATGATCTCACAGTTGTAAGATCAAGCCCTCAGCGGGGCTCTGTGCTAACAGCACAGAGCCTGCTTGGGATTCTCTCTCTCCTTCTTTCTCTGCCCTTTCCCTGCTTGCACAGGACTCTCTCTCAATAAATAAATAAATAAATAAATTAGTTAATAAAAAAGGAATATCCAATGGTGATATTTTGCATATCTCTGTCGCCAGATCATGCCATGGACAATCAGTGCTCTCTCTACTACTGGAAATAGAATTATTAGTGTCTTTATATCTAATCAGATTATAGAGTCAGTTCCAGAAACCCCAGAACCAGTTCAGAAAACTCATCTTTAAAAACAAAAAAAAAAGTTTATTTATTTATTTTGAGAGAGAGGGAGACAGAGAGACAGAGTGGTAGGGGCAGAGAGAATAGGAGAGAGAGAATCCCAAGCTGACCTGAGCGGAAATCAAGAATTGGGCGCTTGCTTAACTGACTGAACCACCCAGGTGTCCACCAGAAAATTCATCTTTTTTTTTTTTTTTGAGAGAGAGAGACAGAGACAGAGACAGAGCATGAGTGGGGGAGGGAGAGAGAGGGATGGAGACACAGAATCCAAAGCAGGCTCCAGACTCTGAGCTGTCAGCACAGAGCCCAACATGGGGCTTGGACTCACCATCTGTGAGATCATGACCTGAGGCAAAGTCAGACGCTTAACTGACTGAGCCACCCAGGCGTCCCTCAGTTTTAAAGTTCTGTTTATCTAGGGGCACCTGGGTGGCTCAGTCAGTTAAATGTCCAATTCTTGATTTTTGGCTCAGATCATGATATCACAGTTCATGGGTTCGAGGCCCAAGTCAGGCTCTATGCTGACGGTGTGGAACTTCCTTGGGATTTTCTCTCTCTCTCTGCCCGCCCCCCCATCTCTCTCCCTCCCAATATAAATAAATAAACTTTAAAGTTCTGTTTATCTAGAACCACTCTCAGTACTGACAAAAATCTGTATTAGTCAGGTCTCCAGAGAAACAGAACCAATAAGAGATAGATTGATTAGATAGATAGATAGATAGATGATAGATAGATAGATTTATTATAGGAAATTGACTCACGTGATTATGGAGGCTGAGAAGTCCCAGGATCTGTGGTCAACAAACTGCAGTTTGGTATTGCCTTTAAAAAAAAATTTTTTTTTAATGTTTATTTATTTTTGAGAGAGGGACAGAATGCGAGCGGGGGAGGGGCAGAGAGAGGGAGACACAGAATGGGAAGCAGGCTCCAGGCTCTGAGCTGTCAGCACAGAGCCCGACGCGGGGCTCGAACTCACGAACTGCGAGATCATGACCTGAGCCGAAGTCGGACACTCAACCGACTGAGCCACCCAGGCACCCCTGGTATTGCCTTTTATTGAAATGTATATAAATAAAATCAATAAGCTTGTATTACTTGTATATTACTTCTATTCTGTCAGTGGACATTTCCATTGTTTCCAGTTTAGCGCTATCAGGAAAAATGGGGCAGTGAGAATTCTTGTACTTGTTCCTCGGGGGCACATGTGCGTGTATTTCTATGGGTGTGTACAAGTAGCAGTTCACAGACTATGCAATCTTTTTTTTTTTTTTAACGTGTATTTATTATTGAGAGAGAGAGACACACACAGAGCATGAGCAGGGGAGGGGCAGAGAGAGGAGGAGACACAGAATGGGAAGCAGGCTCCAGGCTCCGAGCTGTCAGCACAGAGCCCGACACGGGGCTCGAACTCACGAACTGCGAGATCATGACCCGAGTTGAAGTCGGTCACTCAACCAACTGAGCCGCCCAGGCACCCCCAGACTATGCAAATCTTAAACTTTATCAGAATAGAACTGAGCTGTTCTCCAAAGCGTCTGTGTTAGTTCACACCCCTACCCGCAGTGTATGAGAACCCTTGTGGCTTCACATCCTCCCCACCACTTGATATTTTCAGACTTTTTACTTTGAGTGTTGTCAGTGGGTGTGTATTTTCTTGATGATTAATGAAGTCAAACACCCTCTCCAAGGTTTATTTGCCATTTGGGCTTCCTATTTTGTGGTGTATCTATTTGAATTTCTTGCTCATTTTTCTATTAGGTTTTATGTCTTTGTCTTATTGATTTGTGATACTTCATTTTATGGGCTGAGTGTAGGTCGCTTGTCAGTCTATGTGTTCCAGATTTGTTCTCCTACTTTGCGGCTTAACTTTTCACTTTCTTTTCCTTTTTTTTTTTCATTCAAATGTAATTAACATACTGTGTTATATAATAGTTTTGGGTGTACAATATACTGATTCAACAGTTCTATACATCTCTCAGTGCACTTTCTTTTTTATAAAACTTAATTCACATACTATATTATTAACCCTTTCCCTTTTCGCCTTTTAATTATGTTTTGCTTGTATAACCCACGGAATATTTTAAAAATTTAGTGTAGGCAAATGTGTCAGTCTTCTTCCATAGGCTTACTGTTTCCTTTTGTATACTGTTTAAGATGTCTTTGCCTATTCTAACATCATGAGAATAGTTTCCTGCGTTATTTTCTAGAGGCTTTATTGTTCTGCCTTTTACATTTATATCTATGATTCACCTGAAGTTGATTTTTTTAATTAAAAAAATTTTAAGATTTTATTTTTGAGTAATCTCTATGTCCAACATGGGCTTCAAACTCACAACCCTGAAATCAAGAGTCCTATGCTCCACCGACTGAGCCAGCCAGCCACCCCCAGTTGATTTTTGTATATTGTAATGTTATATAAGCCTTGGGGATATTTCCTCACCACTCTTCACTATCCCCTTTGTCATAAACCAAAGGTACATACACATGTGGGTTTGTGTTTCAGTTATTTATTCTATTTTGTTGGCCAGTTTCTCTGTTCTTTTACCAATATCACATTGTCTTAATCCTTATAGCTTTATTATAAGTCTTTATATATGCTAGACCAAAGACTCACATCTTCTTCTTCTTGAAGAGTGTCTCAGTTATTCTTGGCCCTTTGAATCTCTCTATAAATGTATAAATCAGCTTGTTAGCTTCCGTTCTTAAAAAACCCTGTTGGGATTTTATGGGGGATTGCAGTGAATCTCTAGATAAGTTGGGGGAGAATTGCCATTTTATAATACTGTCTTCCAACCCATGTTCATGGTATATCTCTCTATTTATTTAGGTCTTCTTTAATTTCTCTCTTTTTAAAAAGTTTATTCAGCGGCACCTGGGTGGCTCAGTAGGTTAAGTGTCCGACTTCAGCTCAGGTCATGATCTCATGGCTCGTGAGTTCGAGCCCCGTGTCAGGCTCTGTGCTGACAGCTTGGAGCCTGGAGCCTGCTTCGGATTCTGTGTCTCCCTCTCTTTCTGTTCCTCCCCTGCTCTCACTCTCTCTCTTTCAAAAATAAATAAAGATTACAAAAATTTTTTAAGGTTATTCATTTATTTTTGAGAGAGAGAGTGTGTGCACATGCCTTCATTCATGTGCAAACAGGGGACGGGCAGAGAGAGAGGGAGAGAGAGAATCCCAAGCACGCTCTGTACTGTCAACACAGAGCCCAATGCAGGGCTTGATCCCACAACCTTGAGATCATGACCTGAGCTGAAATCAAGAGTTAGATGTTTAACTGACTGAGCCACCCAGGTGCCCCTAATCTCCCTTAATATTATTATATAGGTTTCCTATTAGAGGTCTTCAACATATTTTGTTAGAATTATTCTTAGATATTTGATATTTTTTATTCAAATGTGAATGGTATATTTTATAACTTACTTTTTCTGCTTGTTGCTGACATTGATTTATATGAAACATTTATTTTTGAAAATTGATCTTGTATTCTGCAATATTGCTTAACTGCCCTCTTAATTCTTATAATTTATTTACAGATTTCTCTCGATTTTCTGTATCACAATTATATCATTTGTGAATAATGACAAGTTTATTTCTTCTTTTCCTTGAATCCTTTGTTCCTTTCCCCCCCCCCCTCCTGCATTAGTTAAGACCTCCAGGACAATGTTAAACAAAATTGAATAGAAAAATAATAGGGAGCATTTTGTTGTTGATCTCAAAGGGAAAAGTTTCAGCATTTCACTGCTAAGTATGTGTGATGTTTAGTCACAGGGATTTTTGAAGCTATTCTGTATCAAATTAAGAAAGTTTTCACTGGGGCACCTGGGTGGCGCAGTCGGTTAAGCGTCCGACTTCAGCCAGGTCACGATCTCGCGGTCCGTGAGTTCGAGCCCCGCGTCAGGCTCTGGGCTGATGGCTCAGAGCCTGGAGCCTGTTTCCGATTCTGTGTCTCCCTCTCTCTCTGCCCCTCCCCTGTTCATGCTCTGTCTCTCTCTGTCCCAAAAATAAATAAACGTTGAAAAAAAAATTAAAAAAAAAAAAAGAAAGTTTTCACTAATTCCTTAGTTTATTAGATTTGACTGTTTTATTTTTTTTTTTAAGTTTATTTATTTTGAGAGAGAGAGAGAGATTGTGTGCGCATGTGTATGCACATACATGCACAGGGGAGGAGCAGAGAGAGGGTGAGAGAGAGAATCCCAAGCAGGCCCGGTGCTGTCAGTGCAAAGCCCTTCCCGGGGCTCCATCTCATGAACTGACCTGAGCCGAAACCAAGAGTCAGATGCTTAACTGACTGAGTGCCCCTAGATTTGACTGTTTTAAATCATGAATGGATGTTGAATTTTACCCAACACTTTTCTGCCTCTATTGCTCTGCACTGTCCCCTTTGTCACAAATCGAGTGTCCATATATGTGGACAAAATTATTTCATTTTTCTCAATGTTTGGTGCATACAGTGAACTACACTGCTTTTCAGATGTTAAAATAACCTTTTGCTGAGGTGAACATCATGATAAATCATCCTTTTTGTAAATGGCTAGATAAGTATTTGTTTATAGTCTAGACTTTGCTTCTAGAACTTTGCATCTGTGATCATGAATCTAATTTCCCTTTCTTAAAATGTCTTTATCAGTTTTGGTATCAAGGTTATGCTTGCCTTATAAAATGAGTTGGAGGAAGTAGCCTTTCTCTCTATTATTTGGAGGAATTTGTATTCAATTGGCATTATTTTTTCCTTAAATATGTGGTGGACTTCCTTGGGGCCACCTCTGGGCCTGGTATTTGATTTGTGGGAATTTTAAAAATATGGGCTTTATTGAGATGTAATTCACATGCCATACAATTCCACCACTTCAAAGTGTGCGATTCGAATGGTTTTTAGTACATTCACAGAGTTGTGCGATCATCACCACAATCAATTTTGGAACATTTTCACCAGCCCCAAAAGAACCCCAAACCATTAGCAGTCACTCCCCTTCTGTGGGAATGTTTTAAATTACAGATTCAATCGAGACTTTTCTGCTTCCTTCACGGTCCAACTCAATGCCTACACTTCAGGATCAGCTCTTCCCTGAGACTCCTGCTCCAGGATCGATGTCACTGAACAATGAGATACTGACTTTCCGTGGCGCAGTGCTGGGCACAGAGGCACACAGAAGGGAGATGAATGAATAGGGCAGAGCGCTCAGGCTTTACAGAACCCTGAGTTTTAGCATCAGGTGAGAGCTGAGCCTTTGGACAGGCTTAAACTCTGAATCTGCATCTTTGTCTGCCAAGTGGGGAGGCTAATCCCTATTTTTCAGGACTGAGGTGGGACAACTGAGAGAACGTGTGTGAAAGCACTTTGCAAACTGTAAAGTATTAGGGTATTATTACTGAAGGGCTGCCAGTGTAGCTAGAGACACACAAATGACAAGTCCCGATACATGTGCAATGCCAGCATGTACAACAATAACAATATTTTTGAGTACTCACCATGTGCTGAGCACTGTTTTGTGTGTTGTATACGCGTCCCCTCATCGGATTCTTGCAAGACCCCTGTTAAGTAAGTGCTGCTGTTATTTTTATTTTACATTTACAGATGAGAAGAGTGGTGCTTGGGGGTCAAGTAAGTCCCGCAAGTTTACCGCGCTACAAAGGGCCATCCGTGGGGAGGGAGGGGTTGGTCAGTTTGGACTGACCAGTGATCCAGGAGAGAACTGCAGTTATGTATGGCCTGTCAAGGAAGCCACCTGTCTTCACAAGATACAAGTTATTCCAATAACCCTTACAAAGCAATCCCTCCCCCACCCTGGTGTCTCAAGGTCTCTCCTTCTCTCCACAATTTCTGTGAACGCTATCTCTTTGGCTTTCCTAAGCAGCACCCCCAGCACAACCCCAGCATCCAGATTCTTCCCATAGCTTCACAAATGAGCTCCGGGATGGACGCAGAGGCTCCTGTTTCCATGGTGATGTGGGGAGGCTGGTACACCACCAGCCAAGTGTAGGCAGGCGATGCAGAGAATTGGCTCAGGATCCAAAGGTGTCGGCAGTAGCCAGGCTCCGGGAAAAGAGATGGATCCATGAGAAAGCCAAGTCTGAGTGACTGGACCTCCCTTGAGCTCCAGAGGAACATCCACCCCCACTGCGCCCCCGGCCCTCCCTAAACTTCTAATTTGGGAGAAGATAGGACCCTTGGGAAGGGAAGCAGTGGGGGCCCCAAAGCAGAAGCTACCGCCCTTGACTTGATTGAAAATGAAGCCTAATCTTGACAGGAAGGACTGCCCATCGCGGGGTTTGGGGGTGGGGGGAGAAGGTCGGGGGGGGGGGCGCCCCCTGCCCAGGCCCCCTGACTCACCTGGCTCTCTCTTTCTTGCTCTGACCTCATTCTTGGAGCGCGCGCTGAAGGAAAGCAAGGCAGCCAGCAGGGGGCAGAGTCTCCCACATTCAAAGCTTCTGCGGGACTCCTGCTCCGCCACCCCTGCTCTTACCAGGATTATTTTCAGTTGACAGGCTGCAAAGGCGCAGTAGGTGGATTTCGGGACTGGAGATGGGTTCTGGCAGGGGTTCTGGGAGGCGCTCAAGCTTTGGTCTTAAGCTGTGGGCCCCACTGGGGGAGGGGTATTTAAGGCCGCAGAGCTAGGGGCTGAACTGGCAAAGGTTTCTTCGGACGTTTTACTCGATCCGTTGAAAATATTAAAAACATCCTAACCCTGAGGAAGAGTCATAGTCATCCATTCAATAACTGTTCATTGAGCGTCAACAACTATATTCATGGATGGATGAATCCAACCAAAAACTAGTGTTTACTGATGCCTAAAAAGTTCTTAACCTTTTGGGGGAGGGGGGGCGCGGGCGGGAGGGGTTGTTACACATCCTGTGAGATTATGATAAAAAATACAGACTCTCTCCCAGGAAGAATGCACTACAAATCTATAGACATTTTCATATGATTTGGGGAGCCCTGTGAACCCCTGGAAGCTCATCCATGGGCCCCAGGGTGTAAACTCTGTCTATTATGGGCCCTGTGCTGGGCACTGAAGATCCAATAGCAAACTAGAGAAACATGATCTCTGCCCTGCCTGAGTTTGACATCTAATGGGAAATACAGATAAGTAAAGAGATGGTTAAAATACAGCAGGGAAATCCCGGTGCTGGGAGACCCACTGGCCTAGACCAGGGGCCTTACAGAGGGCTTCCTGGAGGAAGTGATGGATAAACTGAGACCTGAAGAAGTAGTAGGAGCCGGCCAGGCAAAGACCTGAGGGAGAAGACTTGGGGCTGGGAGAAGAGCACATGGAAAGGCCCTGGTGGGAAAACAGCAATCCTGAGAAGCTGACAGCAGGCCTGTGTGGCTGGCTCAGAGATGCCAGGAAGGGGACCAAAAAGAAATGAGGCTGGAGGGATAAGTGCCAGTTTAGGTAGGGCCTGGGATGCAACAGAGAACAGGGAGACAGTTGCTGCCCTCAAGGACACAGATAAGAAAGCTGGCAGGGAATGAGCCTGGATTGAGCATAGGGTCATAGGGGAGCAGGTGGGAGAAGCTTTAAACTCAGTCTTGGCGATCAGGCCCAGGGCCCAGGAAATAAATGGGGCTCAGTGATACACACACACACACACACACACACACACAGGCTTTATTCCCAGCACGGCCCAATGTGGGGCTTGAACTCACCACCCTGAGATCAAGACCTGAGCTGAGATCAAGAGCCAGATGCTTAACCAAATGAGCCACCCAGGCGCCTCTCAGCGATATATTCAGTGTTCTCAGAACACCCTCAACTTCTGAAAACAGCTGGGTGGGGAAAGGCGGGGAAGTATCACGAGTGTACCTTGATTTGACTGCAGCCTACCATTAGGACCTTTTATTCTTTGGGTGACCAGGGCTGGGTTGCAGTAAACTCAGCTCTGCCTACTTTTTAAAGTACAGAGTTGTGGGCAGAGGCAACCATGGCCAGAAAAGCAGAAGAGGAGAGAGAGAAGTAGGCTTGGCCCCTGGTTGGAGGCCTAGGGGTGGGGAACTGGGAGAGCATAGGATGAGACAGGGAAGCTGATGTTGCAATGATTTCTTGCCAGTGATTTATTTTATTTTATTTAACAAACACTCATATTGTACTTACTACCTGCCAGGCACTGTCCTAAACACTTAATAAATATTAACTCATAACATTCCTAGGAGATAGGCACGACCATCATCCTCATTTCACACATGGAGAAACTGAGGCAGTTAAGTAACTTGGCAAGATCAGGGAAGTGACAGAGACACCATCTGAACCCAGTCAGGCTGGCTCCAGGGTCTACGCTCTTTACCGCTAAACTATGCTGCCTCGTGAAAGGAAAGGCAGTTGCAAGGGTGAAGCATTGAATCTGGGCCTCCCACATGAGACAGATGAGAATTCCACCATTGCAGCTCCTGGGACACTGAGAAAGTACTAGAAGCAACCACTACGTGGGAGGGCCCAGGGCAGTGGGAGGCGCTATGGGGAATGGTGAGGCTCTGCAGCTGGGGAGAGCTGCCAGAAACCAAATCCTAGGGGTCCAGGACTGGAGACGCAGGAGCAGGCACCAGATAAGAGGCAAGGTCAAGGGACTGGGTAAGATAGCAGCTCCTACCGTAGTCTATGAGATCTAGCCCCTGCCTCCCTTGTCAACTTCATCTCTTCCCGTTCTCCCCTCATTCACAATTTTGTCCCCACTGTTCTTTCCTGCCACAGGGCCTTCTCACTTGCTGTTGCCTCTGCCCTGAACACTTCTCCGACATGCACACATAAACACCCACCCCTCCCTTTTCCTAAGCTGACGTCCACTCATCCTTCAGATCTCAGCCTCACTGTGGGTTCTTCAGAGAGACCCTCTGACCTTCAATATCTGAATTAGATTTCTTCTGTTATTCTCTTATAGTAGTAATCCTATTCTTTTCTTTGATCACCTATATCATAATTTGAAATTACAGACTCGATTGTCTGTTTAATGCCTGTCTTTCCCATTAGACTGCAAACTCCTTGAGGGCAAGGACCCCATCTTATTCTCCACTGTAAACCTTGTTCCTCACCTAGTGCTGGGCATAAACATACTCCATAACATTTTGTTTAATGAGTTTATGAGTTTAGAAGGCTCTCAGAGATCTACTTGTCCAATGCTTCTTTCCCTCTACCATATGCCCAGTAGGTGATCATCTACCTTCTCCTTGGATACTCCCAGTGACAGAGAACTCACTATTTCATCAAGAGGCCCATTCCACTTTTGAAGAGATTTACTATCAAAGAAAAATTGGACTCCCTGTTACTTCTTGGTCCTAGTTCGGCCCTCTGGAACTACATGTAATCAAGATAGCCTTTTTTTGTTTTAGTGTTTATTTATTTTTGAGAGAAAGAGACAGAATGTGAATGGGGAGGAGCAGAGAGAGAGAGAGGGAGACTCTGAATCTGAAGCAGACTTTAAGCTCTGAGCTATCAGCACAGAGCCCGATGCGGGGCTCGAACTCGGGACCGGTGAGATCATGACTTAGGCTGAAGTCGGATGCCTAATCAACCAAGGCGCCCCAAGATAGTCTTTTAAACAGCTGCAGAGAGCCAGCATGCTCACCACCTCTGCCCTCACTCCTTGTCTGTGTCACCTAAACAGTTCTTACAGTTTTGGAAGGCTTGGTTTCTTAGCCCTTCTCTACCCTGGTCCCTTTTCTCAAGAAACACCCCCTTTGGTCAGCACACAGAATGTAGCCTAGTTTATGAATTATTATCATCCTCCCCAGCCACCCCCAACTGGCATAAAGTCCAGCAGGATAAGGGAGGACAGGGAGGAGAAAGTGAGAAAAGAGAGCAGTTTCTTTCTCACCAACGGTTAACTGGGGATGTCTTTCTCCAGGAAACAATGTTATTAGTGATGGCTGGGGCCCCGGGCTAGTTCTGAACTAGATGTACCATTGTCAGCTCCGTTCTGGGTCAAACGGTCTTTCTGGACCCATTTAATACCTTTTCTCTGGGAAAAATGTGTTTGGGTTCCAAACAGGCAAGTTATATATAAACCCTTTAGATAACCAGCTTACAAATTGGGAACTGCTTCTAGAAGTATTTAGGTAACACCGAGTGGGAGAGTGAAGGGATGAGAACAGAGTGGGCTTGCTCGGAGAAGTTTCCAAGAGGTTTTTGGAGCAAAGATGGGGAAAGTGGTAAGGCACACAGGCTTCAGTCAGCAAACCTGGGTTTCAGTCTCAGCTCTGCACTTCATGGTTGTGAGACCTGCTGACTTTATCTAACTTCCCCTCAGGTTCCTCTCTGTAAGGAAGACAATAGTTTTTCCCTGACAGAATTAGAGGGGGCTTTTAAAGAGAGGTTGTTGCCTTCAGTACAGTGCCTGGCACATGAATGCTGAGGAGTGGTGGGTATTGTAAGGTTTGCAAAACGGGTTTTTCTTTTCCCTTCCACTGAGGGAACAAGGCTAACGTCCCTGAAGCCAACAAGTGGGAGCCCAAGCTGATTAAGGTGAAGATGGTCCTAAAGAGACATTCCGAAGGATGGCTTCGAAAAGGGGGCTCCAGAGGGGAGTTAGGGGGACAAAAGGGTAGGGGCTCCGAGAGCGGCCAAAGACGGTGCTTCATCACCCACTGTTTCTGTAGAGTGTGTGTCCGTGTGGGTCCTGTGAGGCTCTGCTGACTGTGTGCGTCAGTATGACAATGTGTGCAAACCTTCTACCAGTCAGTGGGACTCAAGATTACCTTCCCTCTGTCAGGCTCCATTACTCAGCTTTCTGCAGTTCCAGGCCTTATCGCTTAGCTGTCTGCCCTCTGGCCTCTTCCTTTTGTTTACCAACTTGGCTGGCTTTCTCCTCTGGGAACAAAGGAGGTGTTCAGTTCTGGGCAGTGCGGGGCTCCAGCTACCCCACCCCCACTCCCTTCCCTTTCCAGGAGCACTGCCCCTCCTTGTCTCAGGCAGACCCCTTGGTTCTGAGAGGCCCCTTCCCACAGTTCCAGGGAAGGGAGAGACTGAGCTCGTGGCTGGCACCCCCTTTTTCTCACCCCGTAGCCCCCATTCTTGTCCCCAAAGAGGCCCCTAAAGCTTCACTTGTCTAGGCTGGAGGCAGCTCCTCTCCCCATTGTCTGGCCAGGATTTGGAAGCTCTGGTTTCCATAGCAACCCCTGGGCATTTAATTAAGGGAGGAGGCCTTCATCTCTTCTAGTCCAGGCAGTTCCAAATCTCTACCCGAAAAGGATACCCTGAGGGGGTGAGGAAGAAGCATTTTCCTCCAGTACAGCACAATTCTGGCTTCGGGGCTGAGCCCATTATAGCTTTCCCAGCCCGCCCCCTCCCACCTGCCAGGCCCATCCCCACCCCACACCAGAGCCGGCTGGGGAGACCTCTCAAACCAGTGAGGGCAAACCCCGGGTCCCAGGATAGCAGGGGTTTTGAGGGGTGGTAGGCACCCTCACCCATATACACTGACTGTTGCTTTGTTTACTGGGGTGGGTGAGACTTCCACACTGGCCCTGCTATCCAATTCTTTACCGTGGAATGGGTTCCGGACTCCTTGAACTCCCTGAAATGGAATGTCAAATGCTGTATATAAAAGTTCATTACAAGCGTTCTCTTGGGTACTGGGTACACAGTTTTCATCCGAGCCACAAAAGGGATCTGTGATCTCAAAACGGTCCCTAGCTCCTCTGCCATTTGCCCGCTGTGAGACCTTAGGCAAATTCCTTCACCTCCCTGGGCCTCCCAGTCCTCATCTGTAAAGGGGGATGATAATACTTCACAAGATCGTTGATGTCTGGTGAGAACTTAGTAAGGGGTGGTTGTGATCGTTTCTGTTACTATGAGAGAGGGTGAAGTGGAAGATCCTGAAGCTTATCCGCTCTACACTTACATCTTATAACCATTCTGCCCTCTCAGTGGGAGGCATTCCCCCCCCCCCCCAATTCCCTCTCAGCCCCACCCAGGCTGCTGGAAAGTGCTCCCGGACTCTGATCGGAAGCTGGCAGCTTTCAAGAGCCTCGTCATGAGGTGGAATTTCCATGCTCTGGTCACTGAGATCCCAATTCCTGAAATTCCTGCCTCCGGTTTCTCAGCTGTGGCCTGTGACCACTTTTCCCCATTTCTGGTTAGGTTACTATGTGTGTGTGTGTGTGTGTGTGTATGTGTGTTTCCTTTTCGCAGTATTTTTAGACTTAGGAGAAAATAAACACAATTCACACACTAGCACCTTTCTGATTGTTTGGTTCCTCACAGACAGGAGGGTGGGGGCACTTCTTTCCCCTGTGACGGGTCTTCAGCTCTTCCCTCCCCATACATCCTTACCTTCTGTTGAAAATTCCCAGACTTACCCCACCCATCTTGCCCCACACTGCCTCTCCCATCCCTTTAGCGTCGATAAATGCAGATTGTAACACAATTCTGAACTGTACGTGTCTCTGGGTCTTTTATCCTTGTTATATTTTTATCTTGTTTCCCTCTTGGAAAATTCCCCCACTGTGGCATGTTTTGTCCCTCTCTTCGGAAGAGGCAACTCTATCCAGGCAGCTCTTGGCTTGTTCCGTTGTGATAGCATCCAGATCCAAAGGAGGGACCGGGGAGTCTGAGGATCCGGGGACCCCACCACTTATGTTTCGGCTTCATCATCAATAAAGCAGTGTTTACCGACTGCAGCTGGGGAGAGATTTTGGTGCAATACTGTGATGAGGGGAGCCCTGAGCTCCGTGCCCGGCAGCAGCAAAGGCCTCAGTGCTGGAGCCGTTACTCCTCAGACCTGAGGGCCCCCCACCCCCCGCCAGGACGCGGGGCTGTTTCACAGCCCTGTTTCCCTCAGTTCGGTTCACACAGCAGCCAGAGTCCTGGAGCAGGACTGGGCACTGCCAGTGTCAGGAGACGCAGGTGATCCCGGAGGCGGGGAGAGATGTGGGAAGGGCTGAGAATTAGCCCCAGGGCGGCAGAGAAAAGGACTTACTCAATCCGCAGAGAACCGGAAGAGGGAAGGATAGATTTCCTAAGAACGGCGTGCAGGGCTCTTGGTGGCACCTCTTCTCACTCTCCCTCAGGACAGAGCAAGTGTTGGGTCAGAGAGACTGGGGCTGGTCAGCAGAGGAATGTCCTAGCTGTGGATGAAGCCTCTGGCTCAGGAAATCCAAAGTCCTTGCTGAGGAAGCTGAGGCTCACAGAGGTCGTGGCTGGTCCAAGGTCACGAGTTAGTGTGTGCCATGCCCCGGACGCAGCCCTCGGCCTCCTGAGTGCAGAGAGGCAAGGCTTTCAACTCACAGGCTGTGCCCCTGGAGGCCGGCACCGCCTTGGGGTTAGGGGGATGGCAGAATGAGTGGGGGCTCCCGGTTTGCTTAAGATTCACAGCCCCTAGGAAGGGCTGGAAAGAACTCGAGGTAAGACAAGTGATGTCTTGCGTTACTAAAGAAAGCTCAGTGAGAGGTTGAGGAACCCACCCAAGGTCACACCCCTAGTGATTATGAGGGTCAGGACTCAGACTCCGGCCAGCCATGTCTGTACTCTCAACTTTTGCTGCCTCTAGAAGTGTTGGAGTCAGGTTTTGAATCTGGCCTGGCTGCCTCCTGAGCCAAAATGCTAACGATGCTCTGTACCCTCAGAGGACTGAGGACTGAGGGGGACCATGCTGGTGCAACATAGCCTACAGAAAGCAGCCAACGTGGCTGTTTTCATTAGGTCTGGCTGCCCCTGGTTCCGCCTTTTCATTATTTGCTCCGCGCCTGGGTTTATACCCTTGGCTTTCACCAGCCTGGAAGCAAGGCCCCGTCCTCAGCAGTACACAGGATTGTGGGTAAACAGGTAACCACCTGACTCTGTCCTGCCTACTGCTGGACTCTGGCTGTCTGGAGTGCATCCCCTGATGTGTCCTTGAAAACTGACTCTAGGGGCGCCTGGGTGGCGCAGTCGGTTAAGCGTCCGACTTCAGCCAGGTCACGATCTCGCGGTCCGTGAGTTCGAGCCCCGCGTCAGGCTCTGGGCTGATGGCTCAGAGCCTGGAGCCTGTTTCCGATTCTGTGTCTCCCTCTCTCTCTGCCCCTCCCCCGTTCATGCTCTGTCTCTCTCTGTCCCAAAAATAAATAAACGTTGAAAAAAAATTTTTTTAAGAAAACTGACTCTAGATACAGCCGAAAGGGCTCTCAGAGAGCAAGTCCAAGTTTGAATTTTGTAGATGACGACACTGGGGGGCTCAAAGGGAGAAAGAGTCTTGAGTAGGGTCATTCCTTCCTTTAGGTCCACAAACAGTTACTGACCCCCTTTTGTGCCCCTGCCACTGTTCTAGGCCCCAGGAAAACAGCAGGGAACCATACTCTGGTTCTGCCCCCACAGGGTCCACCTTAGCAGAGTGGAGGAGAAAGATAATCAACAACAAAATCAGGCAGCAAAAAACATAAACCAGAAAAATAGCACAGTGACAAATGCCAGAGAACATGAAAGAGAATGAGTGGGTGGCCACTGTAGCCTCAGTGACCTCTCTGGGTAGATGACACTAAACCTGACATGAAAGGTGCCAGCCGGGACAGTCAAGGAGAAAGGCATTCCTGCCAGAGGGAGAGCAGTGAAAGGCCCCGAATTTGCTCGCACTCACGGAAAGAAGATGCTTCGAGAAACTTTAACATCAATATAGACGTAAACGTGTCTGTGTGCTGCCTATGTGTATATATAAGTAAATGTATATGTATATAAAGTGTGAGTGTGTGTACATTTTAGCGTGTGATTCACATGTCATTTCTGACTGTGACTTGTGGACAGAAAGTTGGAAAGCTATTACTGAAGGAATCAAAACAAGTTCAGTGTGGCTGGAGCAGAGTGGGAGAGAGTAAGACCCGAGGAGATGAGGTCAGCCGGGGGCAAGGGCAGCCGGTCATGTGTGGCTCCAGACGCCGGGATGAGAACTGGGATTTTATTCAAAGTGGGCCTGACCCCCTCCGAAGACTTAAGTGGAGGATGGACAGGATCTATGTAGTTTCTTGGTTTTGTTTTTATTCTAGCCATCTATTTATTAAAAAAAAATTTTTTAAGCTTATTTATTTTTGAGAGAGAGACAGAGAGACACAGAGAGAGAGAGAGAGAGAGACACAGAGACAGAGAGAGAGATAGGGAGGGGGCAGAGAGAGAGGGAGAGAGAATCCCAAGCAGGCTCCACGCTGTCAGACCAGAGCTAGAGAGGGCAGAGGAGGGCGGGGGAATTGCTACACGGCAGGAGGAGCAAGTGACTGCACTTGGGGGTAGGTCTGGCGGAGGGTCCACATCGTTGTCCAGCTCACTCCCATGTTTCTGAGGTGTTTCCCTCCCTTCTGACCCCGCCCCCCCCCCTTAGCATGAGGCCTCCCTACTACTCACCCAGCAAGTGGCCACCTTGGTCCTGACCAAGCCCTGGTGGTGGCAGGGGAAGCCAGCTGTGGCCTCACCCGTCTCCCGACTCCAGTGCCCGCTCCCTGTGTGGCTGCGCTGAACTTCCTCTGACTGCCTTCTGCTCTTCTGTTCCTCCAGCTCGGCCCGAACAGGACAGAACACGGGCTTCTTTCCCTGTTTCACCTCCCACCCATTCCTCAGCCATTCCTGTACTTCCCTCCTAATTCTCAGTCCAGCTCATGTAGCTCTGGGTGTATATGTGTGCATGTGTCTTTTCTCCTCCTATGTACATCTTTTTTTTTTTTAATATTTTCTTTATTTTTGAGAGAGAGAGAGATGGAGAGAGAGAGGGAGCTGGGGAGGGGCAGAGAGACAGGGAGACACAGAATCTGAAGCAGGCTCCAGGCCCTGAGCGGTCAGCACAGAGCCCGATGCAAAGGCTCAAACTCACGGAACCGTGAGTTCATGACCTGAGCCGAAGTCGGTCACTTAACCGACTGAGCCACCCAGGCCCCTCCTCCTATGTACATCTTTACTCACACACACATAGGCGTGCATTCACTGGTCCTCTGTCCAGGCCTCCATCTCTTGCTTCCAAGCCATCTCATCCTGCCAGAACATTCCCTGTACTCTGGCCCCCTCTCAGCCTCCTGTTCTTGTTTTACGTCATAGCTCAGTGCTACGTCCTCCAGGAGGTTTTCTTGGGAAATTCTCCTCTTTCCTCTTGTTTCTCCTTCTAATCTCTCACCAGACTCATGAAGCAACACCCAGCTCCCAGGAAGAGGGGTGGAGAAGAGCACCAGCAGGAGAAAAGCCCCGGGAATGGGCCTGGCACTCACAGTGAGGCTTTGGTTTCCTCCTGGGGAACATAAACAATATCACAGAACACCAACATCAAGCCAGGCCACTCTGTGACCGTGAAGGAGTAAGAACAAGACTTCACTGCAGTCACGTCCGAACGCAGACAAAAACAAGAACGTGTCCAAGCCACAAATATGACCAAACACCCCCTATCCCGGCTAGTGGGAGTGGCTGCTGTTTCTTCACCAATCACACTGTTCACCCAGCTGCTTCCTCCTAACTCCTAACAAGATTTATGAAGTTTCCCAATCACAGAATTCCCCAGCTTTCTGACAACAGAGCAAACCCCCACTTCCTTGACCTCTCCCTAAATCAGCAAATGTAAGTCCAAATCCTAAGTCCTTTCTAATGTCCTTTTCCTGGATGCCCACCGTTCCATCCCATGGTGCTATGTTCTCCTTGTTGCAGTGAATCCCTACACCCAGTTTTGCTCAGCGGTCACTGTTGGTGGTCTTTGGCTGGAGGGCGTTGACAATCAAGGACAACATGCAGGTGTGCTTTATGTAATGTTTGAACTACAGACTACTATATTTGGGGTTGTAAGTGCATTTTATGATATTTTAGCACAGGATTTCCTTTCCTAATTATTCTCAAGGCAAAATGTCCCACCCCCGACCCTGAATCACCCTTCCAGTGAATTGGGTTGATTCTTCAGTCCTTGGGCATGCTTACCATTTTCCTGCATCTGCATTCTTCCCTCACTAATCTTACATCACAATTGAAATCCTCTTCTATCACCTTCCAGGTCACATAGCCAGATCTGATCCCTCCCTCCTCATCCCTCCTATTGCACTCAGTTTTAATGAGCTAGAGGGCTCTTGCCTTGTTTCCCCTCAGAGCTGTAGGTTCTCTGAAGGCAAGCACTGAGTCTTAAAAACTTGGTTAGCACTCCAGGGGCTGCTCCAGCTAAAATGCCCCGTCAAAAGGTCAGGAGTTCCCAAGTGCTTGGGGCCAGAGATCCTTGAGATCATGAGAAACTGTGGCTTTAGACCAAGGAACGGGGTGCCTGAGTCCTGTTAAGGGATGGGGAGAAAGGGCCTCGTCCTACAGACTCCTTGGGGATGCCAGTGGCAGGTTCCTGGGAGCTCTTTGTAAGGATCCCTAGGGCAGAAAAAGAGCCTGGATACCCTCTGGTAAGAATCAGAGTGAATTTGAATTTGCCATCACCCGGAACATCTTTATGTATTATGTCACTGACCCAGATAAGGAATTTATCAGAGTAATCAGAGTCAAAAGAAGATAAGACAGTCCTGAGCTTTGAACATGTGGTATACACACACACACACACACACACACACACACACACTATACAGGCTAGTGATTTTTATTTTTTATTTTATTAAAAGTTTGTCTGTCTGTCTGTTTGTTTATTTTGAGAGTGAGAGAGAAAAAATCCCAAGTAGGCTCTGTCAGTGCAGAGCCTGACACGGGGCTTGAACCCATGAGCCGTGAGATCATGACCTGAGCCAAAACCAAGAGTCGGACCCCAACTGATTGAGCCACCCAGACGCCCCATGGGCTAGTGGTTTTGAAACTGTGTCCCCTGTAGTTTGTTCCTTAGAAGTACCCCAGGAGGGGAGGTACTTGACTGAGCCCCATTCCAAGTCCCTCGTTCTTTTTTTTTTTTTGTAATGTTTATTTGTGTGAGAGAGACAGAGACAGAGCACAAGCAGGGGAGGGGCAGAGAGGGAAACACAATCTGAAGCTGGCTCCAGGCTCCGAGCTGCCAGCACAGAGCCTGATGTGGGCCTTGAACCCACAAACTGTGAGATCACGACCTGAACCGAAGCCGGATGCTTAACCGACTGAGCCACCCAGGCCCCGCTCCAAGTCCCTCATTCTGATTCAACCAGAGCAATTTGGTTTTTCATCTTTTTTTGCATTTGGGATTCCGGATAAGATTTAATTTGTAAAGAAGCTTACTACATGTAAACAACACCATGGAGATGCAATCAGCAAAATCCAAAATATGGAAGACAGTATAGAATACACAACTTGGTTTCTTCAACAAATAAACGTCAAGAAAAAAAAGGGAGGTAGAACCTATGAAATGAAAGACATTTAAGAGCCATATCAACCAAGTCCAACATGTGGACCTTGCTTCACATTAAATCAATGTATTACATAGTTGGGAAAATATTAACACTGACTGGATATTTGATGATATTAAGGAGCTATTTATTTATTTTTAGTTGTGATAATGATATTATGGTTATGTTAACAAATTCCTGGGGCACCTGGCTGGCTTGTCAGTGAAGCATGCAACTCTTGATCTTGGGGTTGTGGATTCAAGCCCCATGTTGGGTATAGAGATTCCTTTAAATACAATCTTAAAAATTTTTTTAATATTTTATTTATTTTTGAGAGAGAGAGAGAAAGTGAGCATGAGCAGGGGAGGGGCAGAGAGAGAGAGGGAGACACAGAATCTGAAACAGGCTTCAGGCTCCAAGCTGTCAGCACAGAGCCCAACATGGGGCTCGAGCCCATGAACTGTGAGATCATGATCTGAGCTGAAGTCAGATGCTTAATGGACTAAGCCACCCAGGTGCCCCCAAAACAAAATCTTTAAAAACAAAAACCAAACTCCTTTTAGAGATGAGTACTGAAAAAAATCTATGGATTAAATGATATGATGTCGGGGCGCCTGGGTGGCTCAGTCGGTTGAGCGTCCGACTTTGGCTCACGTCATGATCTCACAGTTCGTGGGTTTGAGCCCCATATCAGGCTCTGTGCTGACCGCTTGCTCAGGGCCTGGAGCCTGCTTCAGATTCTGTGTCTCCTTCTCTCTCTGCCCCTCCCCTGCTCACGATTTGTCTCACTCTGTTTCTCAAAAATAAATAAATGTAAAAAAAAATTTTTTTTTTAAATTTTTTTTTTAACGTTTATTTATTTTTGAGACAGAGAGAGACAGAGATGAACGGGGGAGGGTCAGAGAGAGGGAGACACAGAATCTGAAACAGGCTCCAGGCTCTGAGCTGTCAGCACAGAGCCCGACGCGGGACTCGAACTCACGGAGCGCGAGATCGTGACCTGGCTGAAGTCGGACGCTTAACCGACTGCGCCACCCAGGCGCCCCGTAAAAAAAATTTTTTTAAATGACATGATATCATGTGTTTGGAAATCATCCAGTACAGAAGTTGTAGTGGGAGAAGTGGGTGGAGGGCATAGATAAATAAGATTATGTTGATAATTATTGAAGTTTAGTGACAGATGCATAGGAGCTTGTTGTATTATTCTTTCTCCCTTTTTACAGGTTTGAATATTTCCACACTCACAAAAAAGCTTTAAAAAACGTCAAAGGAGACTACATAAATAAGATTTGGAATTATAACCTTATTTTTTAAAGTCACAGATGTATCAAGATATAATTCAAACACCATACAAGTCACCAATTTAAACCGTATAATTCAGTGGTTTTTAGTATATTCACAGAATTGTACAACTATCACCCAATCAAATTTAGAAGCTTTTCATCACCCCCAATCACCACCTCGTATCAACTCCCGTCACCCCCCATCACCACCTCATATCACCCCCTATCATCCCCATCACCCCCATCACTACTTCATATCACCCCCAATCACCATGTCACCCCCCTGTCACCACCTCATATCACCCTCAATCACCTCCTCATATTATCCCCATCACCTCCATCACCCCTCATGTCACCTCCCCATCACCCCCATCACCACCTCATATCAACGCCCACCATCCCCAATCTCCTCCTCGTATTACCCCCCATCATCCCCATCACCACCTTGTATCCATTAGCAGTCACTCCCCATTCCCCCAATCCTGACAGCCCCAGGCAGCTGCTCAACTATTTTCTGTTTCTTTGGTCCATCTATTCTGGACATTTCACACAAATGGAATCAGACAATACGCGGTCTTTTGCACCTGGCTTCTTCCACGTTAGGATAAGGTTTTCAAGTATAGCCTTGTTTTAAAATTTTCTGGTCTTGATAGGAAAGAACCACCTTGTAAGTTTATTACTCTGGCTATGGATTTTTACATGAAGACACTCGGAAGAGGTTTAAACAAACTTAGGGGAAGGAATCTAACTGCTGGAAAGAAAGAAAGAAAGAAAGAAAGAAAGAAAGAAAGAAAGAAAGAAGAAAGAAAGAAAAGGATGAAGGAAGGAAGGAAGGAAAGGAAGGAAGGAGGAAGGAAGGAAGGAAGGAGGAAGGAAGGAAGGAAGGAGACTAAAGACCCTTTCTCCAGTCCAAATCACTCACATTACATTTAAAGAAACAGGGGCCCAGAGAGGAAGTGACTTACGCAAATGTCCTAACAGCTTGTTAAGGGCAGAGCAGGGTCCAAAACCCAGACCTGCTGAACTTTGGCTCCATCCTCTGTTCATGTTGCCACGCTGCCTTCTGACCTAACACACACACACACACACACGCACACGCACACACACGTCACTTTTCCCACCACAGCTCATAACCAAGTGACCCACAAAATATCTTCATACACATCTTGAGAATCCACCACAATGGCGGCTGCTTGGTCTCACAGCTCAGGCTTTCCGCTGCCCTACCCTGACATGCAGTCAGTCACCCAGGGAAGAATCAGTGTTAGCGCCAGCTCCCGGAGTTTCTCTCTCAGAGGAGCTCGAGAATAGCAATCTTGTTAGAAGCCAGAGAAAGCTGTTTGCATGGCAGGAACAGTTTTTACTTACACTGAATGGCTCTTTGGAGTGGCTGGTGGAGAGGGTATATAGCGGGGAGGCTGGTAGAGAACATGGAGAGAGAGGGCTAAAGCCTTTGGGACTACCATTGGAGGGAACCAAGTTAAGGGTTAAGAGGATGTATAGGAACCCCACGGAGGCCTCCAGAGCTGAGTCCAGATGAGCCTGACGGTGGGAAGAGGAGGAAAAGGTCAGGTTGAGGGAAAGGACTCCAGGTTGAGGCAGTCTGGGATCTTACAGCTGTTCCTGGAACTCTCCCAAACCGTACTTATGAGCAGTTCAGAGAAGCTGTCAGGTGGCCGAAAAGGGCGAGAAGAGGACACACTCTACAGACGGATTATCTGAGGGCTGAGCATGAGGTCTCAGGGAAAAAATTCCAGAGTGCCTGGGAGAGGAGGCTATGGTGGCACCTAGGTAACTCTTACTACTCTGGAGATTCCTTTAGGTGATCCTTGGCCCCTGGAAGGGGGAGCCCTAGGAGATGGGTAGAGGACAGTGCAGGCCTTAGCCCCAGAGCCCTCAGACAAATAATTTGGGCCTGGATGGCACAGGATTTGATGAGGGGCACACTGGGTAGGCTGCCTTCTCAAAATACCATCCATCCCCTGTCTATAGTGAGCACTGGGGATTTCACTCTTAAAAATCTGTCCCTTTGGGTCTGGGAAGTGTTTTTAAACATCCTTTAGAACAGGGAAAATAATCCTGGGTCGGGCACCAATGAAGGTAAAGCTCAGACAGAACAAGATCCAGGCATGCTCCAGAGGTGCTGAGCTTGACAAGGGTAAGAGATCTAAAGATAAACTCTGGGGTGCTCTCATTTTTGCCCAAGATCAGCTTTGCTCCAAACCCTGATCCCCAGAAGGACTTCTTTAGGCCATCTTGGTTCCTGAATGATCAGTGGGCAGTTTGAGCTGTGCATACCCCATGGTCCTGTCTAGCGAGGGGCAGGGCCCAAAGGCAGTCATTAGCTCATCACAACCTTGGGTTGCCCTCCAGCCTGCTGATCCAAAGTCCCAGGCCAAGTCTTCCAGTCTGAACTTTAACCAGGTGACACACAGCATGTCGGCATTAGTAAGTGTCAACCTAGAACTGGACCTGTGCCTGATTCATCCAGGAAGCTGAACCCAGGCGGCAGAACAAACACCCTTAAGCAGCTCCTGCCTGGCATGGGGTGAGAGGTTATCTGGCCCAACAGACAGAGACTTTGTTTGCTTTAGTCTCCTCCTCTTTCTCATCCCCACTTGCCAGGCTCCCTCATTCCTTTCTCTCTGTCCATCTCTGGGTCAGGAACTGTGTGGTTTTTTTCCAGATGATGCAAGAAGACCTATCTATCTATCTATCTATCTATCTATTTATTTATTTGAAGGTGATTCTAGACTTGGGCATTGAAAGGGGTACAGCAGGAGCTGATAAAGAAGTATAGCAGGAGCCTCTGGGAGAGGAAGCCAGAAGTGGTTTGGACGGGGATTAGATGGAACAAAGAGGTCAGAGATCTGGGGGGCCACCGTCCCACCCCCTACCCCGGGTGCCACCTGTCTATAGTTGGGGCAGATCCTGCTTTTCTCTTGGGACAATGCCAGCCTGACCTCATTTTCTGCCTTCATGGCCAGTTTGCTTTTGACACTAATTGATGGACACTCAAGACCATTAATTTTGTTTCACGTCCCCTCCCCCTTCCTAATACAAATGCAAACAGCGTGGGAATCCCCTTGCAGAGGAAGCAACGGTGCAGCTTTAAGGGAAAGGGAAGGGAAGAAGAGGGCACTGACTCAGATTTCCCCACCATTGGCTGCTGGAGGGGATCCCACCTCAGGGATTGGCCTTGACAGAGCCCGCCTCCTCTTGCGATTGGCTCAGCCTGGGAGATATAAGGTGGCTGTGCCGGCCTCGTTTCCATTCGGAGGGAGGCGAGGAAGCCGGCCGAGTTTTTGTGCTGAGAGGCCCCTGGCGCAACCCTCTCCTCTCTGAATCGGAGTCCAAGTCCCGCGGAGGCTACGGTCATGAAGGAGAGACGGCCCCCCCAGCCAGTCGTGGCCAGATGTAAGCTGGTTCTGGTGGGGGATGTGCAGTGCGGGAAGACAGCGATGTTACAGGTGTTAGCGAAGGACTGCTATCCCGAGGTGAGCTGCCCGCCTGCTGGCCAGCGTTTCTCCTTGCCCGCCTGTCTTCCCCGCGGCCAGGCTCCCACCTGCCCGGGGGAGCTAGCCGCCCGCCGCTTACGCCACCCCAGCCTGCCCCATCCTCAGGCGCCCGGCCGGAGGACCGCGCTGTCTTAGCTTCCCCTGAGACCTGTTCCACTTCTGCCGCCGCGCTGGCTGGCCCCTCCTCACCTCTTCACCCACAGGCCCCGATCAGATGCCTTCCTACCTCCCTTCGACCTGGAGTCGGCTCGCTCGGGAGAGGGAACTGGAGGCATTTCAGAGTCTGGGGTTTCTCCTTGACGTAATACCTGCCGGTCTCCTCATCCCATCCTCAGAGGTTCTGCGAGCATGTCCGCAGGCGGGCTTCGGCTGCCCTGCTGGTCCGAGGGGCTTGTGGGAGAAGATACAGAGCTCGAATTGGCTTGTGTCTCTAAAATTGGGAGACAGACAAGTCTGGAGCTGTGAGAAATCTGTGTGTCTGCCTCCCTGACCATGTGGGATATGGGGGGCTTGTCCCTGGCTGGAAGTCATTCAGCTTTGTTTCTTCCATGGAGCAAAGTGCCTGTGCCTCTAGGCTCCTCTCCTTCCTGTCCCATGTGGTCCCTCCTGCCCCAGGTATCCCTGCCCCTTATCCCCTGCCACTTTAGTGTCTCACTAGGGTGAGTGGCTTCTTGTGTAGCCAGCACTGATCAGAGGCTTATGAGGGTAGGGGCACCCAGGGTGTGACTGGTTCCTCTCTTTTCACAGACATATGTGCCCACCGTGTTTGAGAATTACACAGCCTGCTTGGAGACAGAGGAACAGAGGGTGGAGCTCAGTCTCTGGGACACCTCAGGTAAGACTGCCAACCCTAAATGCCCCCTTCCCACCTCCACTGGTCTGCTACAGCTGCTCTCTTAGGAAATTGTTTCCCTCTTTGGTGGGGAGAAGGAGTATGTATGATACTGGCCAGGAAACTGACAGAAGGGGACCTGAAGATTGCTTGGTTGGCTGGTCCAGGGGTGCAGAGTGGATGAGCCCCAGAAGCCACTTCTCTGGGTCTAGCTCCTTCCTTCAGAGGGCCGGGATGGCGAGATGAATGAACCTTGACTATACCTGGGGGGCTGTCAGATAGGGCTTCTCCATTTCCACTCCCTGTTCTCTACCCCTCCCCCCCACCGCCCTCCCCCCCCCCCCCCCCCCCCCCCACTGCCTTTACTGCCCCAGAGCAAAGCCAAATGAGAGACAGGAGTCAGTGCTGCTGGAGGCAGTGGTGGTTGAGGCCCGGAGACAAGCCTGCTTTGGGGGAATATTGCTCCTGACTTGGTTTTCTCTCCTGCATTCCATCTTGGGTCACTGCTGTCCGCCTGCCGCAGCTCCGTTCCACTTGTCATACTGCTGCGGCTCAGGGATGAAGCGATGCATCATCGATGTTTTGGAGGGTGGGGGAGATGGCTTTAATACGGGGCACAGTCAGGTTGTAGATAGTGGCAGGGAGGAGGGGTGGCTGTGACAGTCCCCCCCCCGCCCGCCCCCACCCCCATACTGGGCTGAGGTAGAAGATGCCCGGTCTTTCTGGAATATAGAAAACAATATTTTTCCAGCCTCCCAACCCTAACCCCTCGGTGCTAGGCTGTCCTTTGCTTTGATTCTGATCCCTGCTCATTATCTCCTTTACCCCAATGCTTTTTTAATAGACTGGGCTCAGAGTCCTAATTAAGGACTAAAAGCCAGGAATAACAGAAAGAAAATAAAATCCACTCTCTAAAAATGGATATTCAGGCTGAGTTTAAAGAGGAACTGTGTAAGCCACTAGGGCTTTCCTGTTACATATAATAAATATGCCATCCTACTCCTCAAAGAGCTGTTGTTCCCATGATACAGTTTTGAGGTCTGAAAAGATTGGGGGTAGGGGACGGATAAACAGAAAATGAGATCTCCTCATGCCTCCCCCCCCTCCCCAAAACAGAGCAAGACAAAAATTCCTCCACCTGGTATGCTTTCCTCCGTTGCAGCACCAGGGGTTGGGAGGCAGGGTTCTGGTTATCGTGGACTGTGCTATGCTGGCTGGATCCGACTAGAATGCAGCTTGGCTACGTGATATATGGGATTTCGTCTGCTGTCCCCTGTCCACCTCTCAGTCTTCACAGAATCTCACTGCGGCTCATCTCTTTTTTACTACCACTGCCCCCAAATGCCCCCCCCCCCCGCCCTGGTGGAATGCAGCTCTTGAATCCCAGTCCGGATAATGGAAAGTCAGCAAAGTGGTGTCAGTTCCCTGTGTCGCATGCCCACCCTCCAGTTTCAGAAAGGATGCAGACTATCAGTCATCCTCAAACTCCTTTTTTTCAAATTAGGTGCCCACAAAGAAGGAGGAAGCGGTAGGGGTGTGTGGGATGGGCCCTCCCAACCGAGGGGCCAGGGTCCAGGGTCGAACCTGTTCCCATTACTCACTTGCTGGTTTTAGGGGAGGGGGGTTGCCTGGAGCCAGAATGGAGGCCTCCTCCCCTCCCCTCCCCCTTCCCCACTGCTGCAGTGCTCCCTTTGCTCAGTCCTGCGGTGCTAAGACCCCACCTCAGACCGGGGATGGGGGCAGATTGCTGAAGGGCCACAGTTATTGCAACTCCTCTTTACTCTTTTTTTTTTTTTTAAACGACCAACCCCCTACCCCAGCTTGGATTCCCCCCAGTTTCCATGGCGATTGTGGTGCAGGGAGAGGGGCTGCTTGCTATTCTGAGCACGGGTTGTCTGAGTTCCAAATCTGCTACTGTTCCTTCCCCAGGGTGGAGGGGGGCAGGCTGAGCCCCTAGCATTCTCCCATACTGGACCACCTGGGTCTGCATTGCCTGCTGCCCTCCCAGTGAAGGACCCTTCCTCGAGCCTCGAAATCCCTAGCCTTTGGTGCTACTATCTTTGAAACTGCCTCCCTGAGATCTTGGGGGATAGGGGCTGCAGCTTTTCGCAGGAGGAGTAGGGCACTGAATTCGTGATATTCTTCCTCTCCTGCCAGCCTCCTAGAGTTCTGACCCCATGGCAAAGAAGCAGGGCAGCCAGTTATGTAACAGGCAGGTTTGTTTTTCCTTTGGGGAGACCCTGGAGCAGAAGCAAGGAGCAGACGTAGGGCAGCAGGCAGACTCTAAAAAGAGACCTTACACAAGCCCTGGTCTCTGCAGGGGTGGGAGTATCCTCCTCTGGGATTCAGAAAAATGGTAGACCTTAAATTAAGCGCCCTGTAGGAGATCCAAATTCTATTCTACCCACCCCTCCTCCCTTTTATTTCCCTCTTTCCCCTTTTCAGGGCTAAGGAAATGATTTTTTTTTGTACTGCTTTCTGGCAGGTGGTCAGGTCCCAAGCTTCCAGGCTGTAGCATGTTCCCCTGGGAGATGGGTGGGGCCAACTAACCTAAGGGCCAAGAATGGTATTCCCGGGTCTCTCTGGGCCTAGGCCTGTAGGGAAGGGGAAATGTCACCATCAGCTCTTTCTCCTCCATACCAGGATCTCCCTACTATGACAACGTCCGTCCACTCTGCTATAGCGACTCAGATGCAGTATTACTGTGCTTTGATATCAGCCGACCGGAGACAGTGGATAGTGCACTCAAGAAGGTAAGTCTGGATAACTGTGCAATCTCTAACTCAGCTTGAGAACAAGAAAGAATCTTGGGGACCTCGTTGTCCAATCCCCTCTTCTGGAGCAGGAAGAAACTGAGGCCAGGGAAGGAAGGGATTTCCCCGAAACCATAACCATTTGCTACAGCTCTGGGACTGGAACCCAGATCTCTCCCCACTCTGCCTCCTGGCTTTGCCATATCCTATACTGCTCTGCCAAGGGCCCAGCAAGGGAGGTTGGTATTAAAGACTCAGGAGGTGAAGGACTGAGAGTCAGAACCTTTCAGTGATAGGGTTTGAGGGTTGGAGGTGGGGTCTTTTGGAGGCAGCGTCTGTAGACCTTGATCCCAGGCCCAGTGGGACTGGGCAAGGCAGGCAGGTGTGAGCAGAAATGCTGGTAGGAAACACCTGGTTTGAGTGGCAGAGTCTGCCCATACCGAAGCGTCTCAGAATATCCTGTGGGACTATTTCCCAGGATACTTTGGGATTATTTCCTTTCCTTGGGAAGAGACTGGTTGGTTTCCTCCTGATCCCTCCTGGCTTTCTGGTCTCGTGAAGCTCTTTGACTGGGTTGAGGGGCCAGATCCAGGACCCAGATGCTTGGCAGAAAGTGGGAGGAGATTCTGCCCCTGTGACAGGCTCTCGGGTCAGCACTCCTGTGGCCCCAAAGGCCTCACAGGAAGATGATGTAATTAGTGCATTGGTGATGCTGTGACTCAGGGAGGGTTGGGCTGCCGATAAGCTGGATGGTGTGTGTGATGTTGCCAACTGGGTTTCTGCAGGTTAGCCACTGACTCTTCCTTCCTCCTTCCCCCTTCCCTTCTTACATGGCTCTTCAGTGGAGGACAGAAATCCTGGACTATTGTCCTAGCACCCGCGTTTTGCTTATTGGCTGCAAGACAGACCTGCGAACAGACCTGAGCACACTGATGGAGCTGTCCCACCAGAAACAGGCACCTATCTCCTACGAGCAGGTGTGTGTGTGTGTGTGTGTGTGTGTCTATGTGCACGCATGTGCGTGCGTGTGCGCACACACGCATGTGTTAAAGGTGGGGTGGAGAAAGCTATAGGCGAAGGACTTGAAATACGGCCCTTGCTCAAACTCTCCCTACGGCAAGGGAGATTGGTATCCTGGGGGGCCATCTGTAATCAGCAAATCAGTCACCTAAATAGAGGTGGCAGGTAACTACTTACCCCGGTTTATGCTATAGGTTGGCAGATGAGTCATTCCTGTGTGTGCTAGTATTTCTCAGATTTTTTTTTTGTTGACCATCTACATTAGAATCACTAGAGGTGCCTGTTAGAATTCCTGACTCCATATCTATACAGTCACTCTGGGAGAAAGATACAGAAACTGTGTTTGGGGAGCACCTGCCTGGCTCGGTCAGTGGAGCATTCGACTCTTTTTTTTTTAATTTTTTTTTTTTTGTATTTTATTTATTTTTGATAGAGGGAGACAGAGCATAAGTGGGGGAGGGGCAGAGGAAAAAGGAAACACAGAATCCGAAGCAGGCGCCAGGCTCCGAGCTGTCAGCACAGAGCCCGACACGGGGCTCGAATTCACAAACTGCGAGATCATGACCTGAGCTGAAGTCGGCCGCTTAACTGACTGAGCCACCCAGGCACCCCAGCACACGACTCTTGATCTCAAGGTTGTGGGTTCAAGCCCCACGTTGGGTGTAGAGATTACTTAAAAAAAAAATCTTAAAAAAGAAGAAATTGTGTTTTTAATGATATTCCTTGATATTTTCTTTTCTAAGTTTATTTTATTTATTTTGAGAGAGAGAGAGAGAGGAGGGTAGGGACAGAGGGGGAGAGAGAGAGAGAGAGAGAGAGAGAGAGAGAATCGCAAGCAGGCTCTGCACAGAGCCCGAAACAGGGCTTGATCTCACGAGCCATGAAGTCATGACCTGAGCAAAGATCAAGAGTCGGAGACTTAACTGACTGAGCCGCCCAGTCGCCCCTGGATAATTTCTTTTGCACATGGGAGCACAGGACCATTTCTTTCAAACCAGTGGTTCACATTAGAATCATCTGGGGAGCTCTTAAAAATATCAATGCCGGGGCGCCTGGGTGGCTCAGTCGGTTAAGCGGCCGACTTCGGCTCAGGTCATGATCTCGCGGTCCGTGAGTTCGAGCCCCGCGTCGGGCTCTGTGCTGACAGCTCAGAGCCTGGAGCCTGTTTCGGATTCTGTGTCTCCCTCTCTCTGACCCTCCCCTGTTCATGTTCTGTCTCTCCCTGTCTCAAAAATAAATAAAACGTTAAAAAATATACATATATTTAAAAAAATATATCAATGCCTAGGCCCTTCGGCAAGATTTACTTGGTCCGGTATCCATATGGTTTTAAAAGTGTTACAGGTACCTGTGGAAAATAATCAGCAGAGGGTGGTGATGGGAGACTGGCTGTTGGGTCCCGTCCGGAGTAGCCCTGGGGAGTACCACTAAGCACAGAAGGCAGGGTTTCAGAGCCATTTTGGACGATTGCATTCATGACCTCACCCCCTCTGCAGGGCTGTGCAATAGCCAAGCAGCTGGGTGCAGAAATCTACCTGGAAGGCTCGGCTTTTACCTCAGAAAAGAGTATCCACAGCATCTTCCGGACAGCATCCATGGTGTGTCTGAACAAGCCCAGCCCAGTGCCCCCCAAGAGCCCTGTCCGAAGCCTCTCCAAGCGACTGCTTCACCTCCCCAGTCGTTCCGAACTCATCTCTTCTACCTTCAAGAAGGAAAAGGCCAAAAGCTGTTCCATTATGTGAAGTGGGGGTTGGAGAGGGGAGGCAACCTCCCACTTCCTCCCTTGGGTTGCAGAGGCACGGGGAGAGGGAGGACGGGACAATTTAGGACACTGGACACGAGTTTTTCAGACAGCCACGGTGAGGGCTTGGAAGGAGACAGGAATGGGACGAGGAAAGAGCCAGGCCCGGCTTGAGGACCTGACACTGAGAAAGAACCATCACACCCCAAGCCAGGCACTAGGTTGTGGTGGGGGCGGCTGCCCCAGTGTCCCCCGCTCCAGAGGAAGGAAAGGTGTGGGGGTGTGGGGGGCATGCTGGCCTCATGAGCTTGGGGGCCTATAGGAGCCTCACCTTCAGCATCATGCCTCTTCCACAGCGCTTCCATGCGGGCCAGGGGATGGGAGGGGTCCCTGAGCCCTTCCCGTCCCCTCTGAGGAGGCCACAGAGGAGTGGAGCGGGGAAGCCAAGAGGCAGCTCCCTTGGGAGCTGTGCCCAGGTGCTTCATAACTGAAATGAGAAGGGCAGGAGCTGGTCAGAGCCAATGAGAAGGAAACCTCATCTTTGCATAGCCCATGCCTCATGGAGAGGTGACATCATACATTCATATGCTTCTCACCTAAGTCCCCAGGGTCCAAGGGAGAAGCCCCAGACCCCCTTCTCTTGCAGTGTGGGGGTGGTGGTGCTGCAGGGGGCAGGGCTGGGTGGGGGTCACCAGACTTTTTCTGCCCTTAGGGCAGTACAGCTGGCATTTGTTTTATAGACTCTTGTCTTTGGAATTGGGGGGAGGGGGGAGTGTTTCAATCTGTTATATGTTCTGTGTTTAAAGAAGAAAACCTATTTATTAATGAAAAATATAACACATATAAAGAAGCTGGCTCCGTTTTCTTTGTTTCTTTCTCTGTTCCCCTTTGTTTGGTCTTTGATACCGAGGAAGGAGCTATCCTGCGGCCCTTTCTGTGGGTTGCAGAGTGACTGGCTCTGCTGTTCCCTGGCATTTCCAACAAGGATCTCCCTTCCCCCCAAAGCACTACCTGACCCAAACCTTACCCAAGTCCAATAAGCTTATGAAGATCTCCTTAGCCCTAGGGCAGGGTTTCTCCACCTTGGAACTAATGACACTTTTTTTTTTTTTAATGTTTATTTTGAGAGAGAAAGAGAGAGAGAGAGCAGGGAGGTGCAGAGAGAGGGAGAGAGAATTCCAGTCTCCATGCCATTAGTGCAGAGCCTGATGCAGGGCTCGAACCCACAAACCGTGAGTTCATGACCTGAGCTGAAACCAAGAGTCAGACATTTAACTGACTGAGCCACCCAGGCACCCTAGAACTAATGACATTTAAATTTTTTTTTAACATTTATTCATTTTTGAGAGACAGGACATGAGTGGGGGAGGGGGGAGAGAGAGAGAGAGACAGAATTAAAACAGGCTCCAGGCTCTGAGCGGTCAGCACAGGGCCTGATGCAGGGCTCGAACCCCCGAATCGTGAGATCACGACCTGAGCTGAAGTCAGATGCTCAACTGACAGCCACCCAGGCGCCCTGGAACTAATGACATTTTAGACTAGATAATACTTTGATGCTGGGGCCTGTCTCATGCATCCAAGGATGTTTAGCAGCATCCCTGGCCTCCACCTGCTAGAAGGCAGTAGGACCTTGCCCTCCCCCACCTCCCGCCCCACCCTCCCCCACTTAGTTTTCACAACCAAAGTGTCTCCAGATATTGCTAAGTGGCCCTTGAGGCAAAATCACTCCTGGTTGAGAACCATTGCCCTAGAAAGGCTAGAGAACAAAGACAAGGTTCGGTGAAATCATCAGTAGAGGATCCAAGCTGCTGAAATTCCAACCCCTGCAGAAGGTGGGACAGACTGAAGCCCAGGTTGAGGGGAGGTTCCTGGGGTTGTGGTCTCCTAGTTCAAGGAGAGGTAACGTCTTCTGCTTTCTTCACCTCCCGGTTCCATTTGCCTGTCGATGACGGCTCAGGAGCCTTAACATCCCTCTCAGACATGTTTTTCCAAGTTTCATAGTGTGCTGGAAATAAAAAGTATGTATTGAGCACTTACTATGTACTCAGGACTGTGCTGAGAGCTTACCTGCATTATCACATTTAACCTCATAAATGATAATAGCTAACATTTGTTAAATGTTTACTATGGGTCAGGGGCACTTATGAGCTCTTTCTTTTTTTTTTTAAATTTTTTTAATGTTTATTTATTTTTGAGGGGTGGGGGAGGGGCAGAGAGTGGGAGACACAGAAACCGAAGCAGGCTCCAGGCTCTGAGCCAAAGTCAGTCGCTTAACTGACTTAGCCACCCAGGCGCCCACTTATGAGTTCTTTCTATGTTACTTATTCCTGTGACAACCCTATGGGATATTATCTACCTCATTTTACAGACAAGGAAACTGAGTTCAGAGAAGTTAGTTAACGTGCCCAAGGTCACACAGCTAGAAAGCGATAGAATCTGGAAACAAATCCAGGTAGCCAGACTCCAGAACATGCACTTTTTTTTTTTTAAACTGCTATCCTATCCTTTGAGGCAAGAAATATCATGATCCCTATTTTGTAAATGAGGAAATAGAAAAGTCAGAGTGTTATATAACTTGCACAAGGCCATACGGCTAGTACGTAATGGAGTCAGTATTCAAACTGGGTCTCAATGTCAACTATAATCCCATGGGCTCCTTATTGCTAGCCATGTTGTACCTAAATAGGAGACTCTACCTGTGGTCCTTACTACAACGTAGTCCCTCTGTCTGTATCTCCAAAGATACATGTTTGTGAAAGAACTAGCAAGGCAGGACAAAGCATATGAGCATCCTTTAAGCGAATGTCTTTTTTTTTTTAATGTTTATTTATTTATTTTGAGAGAGAGAGAGGGAGAGAGAGAATCCCAAGCAGGTTCTGCGCTGTCAATACAAAGTCCAACGTGGGGCTCGATCTTATGAACTGTGAGATCACGACCTGTGACGAAATGAAGACTCCAGACACTTAACCAACTGAGCCACCCAGGCACCCCTAAGTGCAATGTCTTACATGTGTCATGAGAAAGTTGTGCACAAGCACTAGGGGAACTCTGGCACTATGAACTTGAACAAACTTCATCATCTTTCTGGGTCTCAATTTACTCGTCTTTAAAGAAGAGCAGTAGCCTAGAAGTTAGGGGAAGACCATGGATTCTGAAGTTAAATGAACCTGGAGTTGAATGCTGGCTTCATTCTTTTAACTGTGTTGCCATTGAAGGCATAATTAATCAGTAAAATGATGGTAATACCCGCCTCATACTGTTATGAGAAATAAGTAAAATAAGTAATATAAGTTAAGTGACCAGCACAGAGTTGGGCACTCTATTGAGTATTCTCAGTAAACACTAGTAGCTGCTGCTCTTAAAGTCTACACCTTTGGTCTGTTAGTTTAAGTTCCATTCTGTGAGTGGAGAGCCCTCCAGTGTTCACTGCATGCATTACATCTACTAGATCTCAGACCTCCTTTCCCTTCCGATCTTTCTTTAGGGTAAAAGTGGTTAAGTGCAAGGCTGCAGAGTTCTAAGAGCAGAAACGCTTTTCTTCCGGGGTTACTTTGGGCCATTGTGGGTGATGTTCAGGGTTTTAGAATTGTTTGAGTCTATCCTGAGGCTCTGTTTGAAGAGAACTGAACATACATTCAGAGGGAAAAGCCAGACCTACAGCCACGTGGTACTGAAACCAAAAGGCTGATGATGGGAAAGTGGGAAGGAAGAGGACATTAGACACTGATACCTATCTAAACCGTCCTCTATAGAAGTGGCAAGGTTTGGGGTTTCTTTTGGGGGTGGGGAAAAGTGGGGCTGGTGAATTAAGAACCACAAGAGCAAAGAGAAACGAAGTAAACATACAATTTGGGGTAAAGAAAACTCTGTGGCTCTGAGTCAGGGCGGGGGTGGGGGCGCTAGGTGGAAGAAAGAAGCAAAATATGAAGCTAGTCCCGCTGGCCAGATTCTAAAGGGCAAGAAAAGGAGGAAGCCAGGGTCCTATTAAGAATGTTGAGAAAACAGATGCCACAGCCCAGGCAATACTGTCCTTCCGGGAGGGCTCTGTAATCCAAGTATGGACTCATTTTGAGTTGCCACAACAACTGGGTATTGTGCTGCCCGGACAAGGTTGCTAAAATGTCCTTCTAAATACCGGATAGTCCCACACAATGAATTGTCCTACCCTCAATCTGAAATACTAGGCTACTCCTGTAACCTAACCTTTAGTTTGTCTACCTGTAAAATGGGGCTAATCTATCTCACAGATTTTTATTTTATTTTTTTTGTAAAAACGCTTTTCCACAAACGGTCCAGTATTTGTTACTGCAGTTGCTTGTGATAATTAAGCGCTATTGATATCTAAGGAAGCCCTTAAATTCCTTCGTCGTAAGCCACGATAGTCTAGTAAAACCAACATATTCCAGGAAGACTGCGTGGCGAGAGAACCTTTCGCTGGAAGCAAACCCACGGAAAACTCTTTCTCCCACAAACTCAGATGTTTGGCGAACCACATTGCCCAGTAGACCCCGCGGCCGGGGTTGGCCTTCGCGCGGTGCGTTATGGGATTAGTAGTTCCCAGGCCTTTAATGTCGGCCCGCGCCGCCAGGTACCAGGAACTCACCTTCCCAGCATGCCGCGCGGCCGCGGATGCATCTCGGCGACCAGGAAACGGGAAAGATGGCGACTGTTCGGCGACGTTGAGGCCGCGTTGGGCGGTTCAGACTCAGAGTGGTGAGTCCCGAACGATGGAGGCGGTTCCCAGGAGCTTGCAGAGAGGGCAAGAGTGGGGGCACGGCGATGGCCCCTGTCCCCGGGACGAGGCGGGGAAGAATGCCTCAGGGTAGGGGCATGAGCCCAGAGAGCTCTGGCGGGCTGGAGTGAAGGGGCGCGGGCCCCAGGGCGGAGTGTTGACTCCTGGAGACACAGGCCAGGTCCCTGGACGATCTTACGGGCCAGACCTTTGCCCATGAGCATAGCACCTGTGATACCCTCCATCCGACTTTATTCCTTCATGTTTTGAGTAAGCCTTGCTCCAGCCAAACTGGAACTCTGGCTTTTCTCCCAGAACCAGTCATGCTTTCCCGCCTCTGCGCCTCCTGTATTATTTCTTTTGCTAGGAATGACTTTTCCGCACCCTCAATTACACATCTTCAAATTCTACCTATACTTAAATGCTCAAGAGCCACTTCCTCTACAGATCTTTCCAAATCTTCTTTGCAAATGAAAGGAAACTTCTTTGAATTCCTATAATACTTCATCTGAGCCTTCATCTTGGTAAGTGCCACATACCCTCTATTGTTCTGTAACCTTTTTTTGGACAGGATCTTCCTAATTTCCTTTTGTAATTCAATACGGAGTCTAGCATGGTGCTTTGCATATAGTAGATGCTTGATAAATACTTAATTGGATGAAAAAGAAAATCTGCCCCTACCCTACAAGAACTGAGGAACTCAAAGACCTGGAGGTTTGCAAGGAAGGCTGCTGAGAAGCGATGAGTAGGGTGGGCCTGGTTATCTGGCCCTTGTGATAAGTAGAACCTGTAATAAAAGTTGTCTATATTGTTTCCTTATCCTCACTTCTCATTCTCTTCTAAACTCACTCCACTCAGGCTTCTACTTCTCCATGCCATCTGAACAGCTCTTGTCAAGGTCACCAATCATCTCCATTTTTCCCAACACAAGGGTCACTCTATCTCCTAGCCTTTTTCCACTGGCACAGTTAATCACTCCCTCCGTGAGACACACTTTTGGCTTCTGTGATGTCATCCTTAACTTTTTTCCCTCTTTCTTAATGCTGTTGCTTTTTTCCAGTCTTCTTCTCTGGCTCCTTTGCCTGACCTCTAAATGTTACAGTGTTCCAGAGCTCAATCCTGGTTCTCTTTTATTTCTTTCTTTAACTATAGTGCCTATTTAGGTAATACTATTTAGTGTCCCATAGCTTTAAAAGCCATGTATACAGTGATGGCTCAAATTTTTGTCTCCAGGTTCTTCTGAGTTCCAGAATTGCATTTTCAAAATGAAACTTTTGATTTTCTCTTAAGTCTCTTCCTTCCCCAGTCACTGCTGGTCACTAATGGCATCGTGAACCATTAGGTCAGTCACACCATACATTTAGGAGCTATCTTTGTGTCTCCTCTTTTCCTTTCTCCCTTCATCAGTAAGTCCTGTCTGCTTTGCCTCCAAGTATATCCTGAAGCTCACTACTTTCCATCTCCATTGCCACTTTCCTAGAACAAGCGACTGTCATCTGTTGCCTAGACTGCTGGTTCTGTTTCTACTCTTGCCTCCCTATTATTTTCTTTCAAGTCACCAAATTCTTTAAAAATGTAAAATTAGATCACATCACTTCCTGTTTAACACCCTTTAAGGTTCCTGTTGTTGTTAGGTTGAAATCCAGGTTCCTTTACCCGGGCCCAAAACACATTTCCACCATCTCACTCCAGCCTCTCTCCCTGAACTCACCTTAAATCAGTCTTTCCCCTGGGTCACTGTCACTCAGCCACATAAGTCTATTTTTAATTGGCAGATATGCTGCGCTAGTTCTTACCCCAATGCCTTCGTACTCGTTGAACTTTCTACCCCATAAGATCTTTTCCCTGATCTTTGCAGCCTCTCTCTTTCCCATCATTCAAGTCTCAGCTTACATGTTACCTAAAACACTCTTTCCTGAGCCCTCTCTCACTTGTTCCTACCTCTCCCCATCATATCCACCCTGTTTTATTCTATTACTTCTCATTACTATTTGAAATTCTCTTATTCTGCCCATTATGCGCTTCATTGGAATTTCAGTGTTATGAGATCAGAGACTTTGTTTTGTTTACTGCTATATCTCTAGCAGGTAGAACAGTTTCTGGTGCTTACTGAATATTTGCTGAGAGAATGAGTGATGTTCAGAGAAGATACCTCTCTTCTGGGTTGTTTTCTTAGGGTTCTGAGTAGAAGAGACATAAGTATAATTGCATTATGTACTGCTATAGTCATTTCTCAGACAATTGTGAGATAAGATGAAAGTGCGACTTGTTCATTTTTCTTTTCTTTACACATTCTCCTTTCTTAAAGGCATATGGCAGGAAATTACATGGAAGGGAGATTGTACGTGAAAGTCTGGGGAACCGATATTCCAACGGAACCATTTGGGGGTAAAATAAGTTCTGAGAAATGTATCCTGAGTGTTAGGAATGGATGATGATGATAGTGATGGGGTAGAGGTGGATTCAGACTTACTGTCATTTTAGCTCCTGGCTGAGGTGGATTTTGTAGTTAGAAGGACAGTTGACAGTGTGACATGGTGTTCAGTGTCCCCCCCCCCCCCCCCCCCCCCCCGCCCCAGGCAGGAGGGGAATGGAACAAATTCCTGCTCAAACCTTTCATAGGACTGGGTAGTGGTCAAGGCTCTATGAGAATCTGAGTAGGGAATGTCAGTCAGCAGTCTGTGACCTTTATTTTTTGGTACCTACCTTTCTTTCTTTTCTGAAATAATTATAGATTCACAGTAAGTTGCAAAAAAAAAAAAAATACATAGAGGTTCTGTGTACCCTTTACCAAAGTTTTTCCCATTGTATAATGAGAAGTACATTTCTTTTAATCTGAGTGAAAGTGAGTTTGTTTCTCCATTTAAATTTAAGTTCTCTCCATTTAAATTTAAGTTGTCCATTTAAATTTAAGTTCTCTTTTCTCCACTTACAATTTAAGAGTGTAATCCCAAATCTCAAAGGTAACTCTTTTTCCTCTTTTGAGTTTTCTTTATGAGCTCAAGGGAACTTACCTCCCTTAGCCATTTATGCGTTGACTGATCCCAGTGGGCTGGCAGACTGCTAAGATAAGCGATACAGGATGTTTCCAGAGGTAGCTAGTACACTATGCATTCACTAACATTTCTTTTCATACTCTTACAGTCTAATTATAAAAATAAGATAACATCCGTTATATACTTTTAGAAATGAACGTATATGTATACAAAAAGGGATCACAGAGGGATGGTATAGTATAACAAATAAGAATGGGTCTCTGGAGCCAGAGTGCCTGGCACTCTGTCACCTACCACCTGTGTGTCCTCAGGCAAGTTACTTTATATACCTGAGCTTCCATTCTCTCATCTATAAAGTAGGCATTCCAGTATATCTACCTCATAGGGTTGTTTTGTGATTATATAAACAGTTTAGAGTAGTACATAGTACATAACAAGGATTTCTCTTATCCGTGACAGATGGCAGGAGAGCTGGCTGACAAAAAGGACCGTGATGCATCACCTTCCAAGGAGGAAAGAAAGCGATCTCGGACTCCTGACAGAGAACGGGATAGAGACCGGGACCGGAAGTCTTCCCCATCCAAAGACAGGAAGCGGCATCGTTCAAGGGATAGGCGTCGAGGAGGTAGCCGTTCTCGCTCCCGGTCCCGTTCCAAGTCTACAGAAAGGTAAAGTAACTTTGTATGTCTATATGGGAAGGGAGAGTACATTTCACACTTCTTCATTCTTGGTTCCTCTGATGCCTGCACTATTAGGCCACTAGTCTTTCACATATTTCTCTACACCTAGTGACCCAGCAGCTCTTAAAAGTTAAGAGGGAACTTGTAGGATGAAGGTCCAAGTGATCGAGGAAGATAGTTTCTCTGTTCACATAGACTATGGCCTGTCATTCCATTAATGCTTAGCAGTACAACTCCGATCTAGACGACTTTCTTAGAATCCCCTCATAGCTTCTCCTAGAGACACATTCCCCGATTTATAAAATGCTGCTTTGTGGAGAAAAGAGCATGAGAGGGACACCTGGGTGGCTCAGTCGGTCAAGCGTCCGACTTTGGCTCAGGTCATGATCTCATGGTTCGTGGGTTCAAGCCCCACATTGGGCTCTGCTGACAGCTTGGAGCCTGCTTCAGATTGTGTCTTTCTCTCTGCCCCTCCTCCTCTTCTGCTTGCTCTCTCTCAAAAATAAGTAAATAAACATTTTAAAAAAAAAAAGATCATGAGAACGTTCTTAGGACTGCAGTGAACCTGGATACTCTGGAAATCTCACACGATTTCTTAAATTTGCCGTCTTTAGAGAGCGAAGGCACAAAGAACGAGAACGGGATAAGGAGCGTGATCGGAATAAGAAGGACCGAGACCGGGATAAGGATGGGCACCGACGGGACAAGGACCGGAAACGATCCAGGTACCTGAGGGAATGGGAGCGGGCCTTAGGAGAAAGCCTTCCTCTCTGCCTCTGAGCTGGCGCAGGCCCATAGCGAAGTCAGTTGTTGTGGTAGTTACTGCAGAGCTGTCATTTTTAGAAAGCACGTATCCTTAGAAACTATAACCAGTTACTGAAGCTGCAACAGTTTGAGGGTCAGTTTGTTCTTAAAAGTTAGAAATTAGTTGGAGAGGGTTACCAGCCTACAAAACAGTCCCTTAGTTCCATTGGACCATTCAGGTGTCCACCCAAGATAAACAACATGTATTTGTTGGGATAGCTTAATGCCCCAGTATCTTGACCTCTTTCCTCTGGAAACTCTGTATGCAAAGTTTTTATTAGGCTCTGAGTATGCAGGTTAGGATTCAGGGCAAAGAACATAATTCCCATAGCAAATACGGGGGTGGGGGTGTTTGAGACCTCTTGTAGATTGGGCTTGTAATAGTTGTGGGGAAAGGATCTCTGCACAGGTAGGAAGGAAGCAGGGGGAGGGAACACACAGAACAGTACCCGGAAAGGGTGGATGGTGGGGGACCTTGTCGACGAAATTCATTGTGTATTATAAATGAAGCAGGATTCTTTTTTTCTGATGCGCACCTGCTATTTGGAAGAGAGATTTTTGCCCTCAGTAGTGAAGGCAATCTGGTGAGAAGAGATTAGTCTTGGAAAGGGAGATTCAGGTAGAATGGGGCCAAGACAGGCCCATCATTAGGTTTCAGAGCAGGCAGAGTGACCAGGCCTGCAAAGGGAGCTTCAGGGCGTGATGGATGGCCATAAGCCAGTCTTGTTGAGTCATGGGAAAACTTCTATCCTCTCTGTGGCTCAGCCTGGATGAGGGCAAGATAGCGATATGGATCTTTCCCGTTTCTTTTCCTTAAAGTTTGTCTCCTGGCCGAGGAAAAGATTTTAAATCTCGGAAAGACAGAGACTCTAAGAAGGATGAAGACGATGAACATGGTGATAAGAAACCTAAGGTAAAGGAGAGGAAGGATTTCTCTCATCTTCCTCTTCAGTTCAAGTTCTACATTATAAATCTTCAAAGGGAGAGAGCCTTTATGGACTGAAGTCCTATTTTTTTTTTTATCTTTAGGCTCAGCCATTATCCCTGGAGGAACTTCTGGCCAAGAAGAAGGCTGAGGAAGAAGCTGAGGCTAAGGTGAGAACTCGAGGGTCTGTGTTAGCTGGCCGGGCTGCTATAATAGAACGTTGCAGGCTGAGCGACATAAACAACAGAAATTAATTTTGTCACAGTTCTCGAGGCTAGAAGCTGGGATCAAGGTGTCAGTAGGGTGGTTTTCTTCTGAGGCCTCTCTCCTTGGCTCGTGGGTGGATGTCTTCTGTGTCCTCACATGATCTTCCCTCTGTGCGGACATGCCCCTGGTGTCTCTCTGTGCCCAGGTTTTCTCTTACAAGAGAGGAATGGTTTAGGGTCCACTCAGAGAACTTCATTTTACCTTATCACCTCTTTTATTTATTTATTTATTTATTTATTTATTATAAATTTTTGTTTAATGTTTATTTATTATTGAGAGACAGAGCGTAAGCAGGGGAGGAGCAGAGAGAGAGGGAGACACAGAATCGGAAGCAGGCTCCAGGCTCTGATCTGTCAGCATAGAGCCTGACCCAGAGCTCGAACCCACAAACCGCAAGATCATGACCTGAGCCGAAGTCGGACGCTTAACTGACTGAGCCACCCAGGCGCCCCTACCTTAATCACCTCTTTACAGGTTCTATCCAAATACAGTCATATTCTGAGGTACTGGGAGTTAGGGCTTCGACATATAAATTTTGAGGGGGACACAGTTCGGGCCATAGCGGGATCCTAGACCTATCTGTATTTTCCTGAAGAGGTGTAATGCCTGAGCAAATATTGTCGGGCCCTCTGCTGTCTCCTTATCAATGATGTGATCATACCCTGCTCCTAGATCCTTTGTTTACAGTTCCAATCTATTTTGTAGCCCAAGTTCCTCTCCAAAGCGGAACGAGAGGCTGAAGCCCTAAAGCGACGACAGCAGGAGGTGGAGGAGCGACAGAGGATGCTCGAAGAAGAGCGCAAGAAAAGGAAACAGTTCCAAGACTTGGGCAGGAAAATGTTGGGTTCGTTTTCCTCCCCTGTGTAGCCCTTAGAAGGAGTAGGAGAGGATGGGTTTGAATTGTAGTGTCACTCAGGAGAGCCAGAAACCTGTTTGCTCTGGAGTTTGGAAGAGGGAGGGCTGGGGGAGTTGATGAGCATATCTCTGGGTTACGTCTCCATTTCCCTTGTATTGCAAATCTCCCCCTTCTCATTTGATGTCTGTCGTCCAGATCCTGTCCGTGCCCTCTTTTGTCTTGCACTGAGTTCTTCTGCAGCTTTGCTTTCCTTGGTCTGCAGAAGACCCTCAGGAACGGGAACGTCGGGAACGCAGGGAGAGGATGGAGCGGGAGACCAATGGAAATGAGGATGAGGAAGGGCGACAGAAGATCCGGGAAGAGAAGGATAAGAGCAAGGAGCTGCATGCCATTAAGGTGCAGGCCTTGGTTCTGTGCTCGTTTCCCCCGCCACACACAAGAATGAGATTTAGTTATTTGGCCATTCCGATCTCTGCATGTGAGATCTGGGTGGGCCTGGAGCTTCATGGGCTTTGCGTTCCGTCCCTGGGCAGGAGCGTTATCTGGGTGGTATCAAGAAGCGGCGCCGAACAAGGCATCTCAATGACCGCAAGTTTGTCTTCGAGTGGGACGCATCGGAGGACACGTCCATCGACTACAACCCCCTGTGAGTGGCTTCAGGCCTGTGTGCTAGGTCTTTTAAGGCAGTTCCTGGAAACAACTGGTGCTACAGAAAGAGCAGTAAGATTCCGGGGTGGGGAAATCGGTGAGCGCATAGTCAGCCAGCTCTCTGGGTGAGGAAAGACCCCAGTTACGAAGGTGTACATATTGGTTCATGTCAGTAGTCCGCCCTTCCCTCCTGCTGCTATAACAAACCCCTGTCTCCACCTCAGATACAAGGAACGGCACCAGGTGCAGTTGTTGGGGCGAGGCTTCATTGCAGGCATTGACCTGAAGCAGCAGAAACGAGAGCAGTCACGTTTCTACGGAGACCTGATGGAGAAGAGGCGGACGCTGGAAGAAAAGGAGCAGGAGGAGTGAGTGGCAGGGCTGGGGGTGGTTGGGCAGAGCCCAGAACCTACAGAAAGGAGCTGGAGGAAGGATACTGATCCCACTTGTTCCTCACGTCCCGCTCCAGGGCCAGACTCCGCAAGCTCCGTAAGAAGGAAGCCAAGCAGCGCTGGGATGATCGGCACTGGTCCCAGAAGAAGTTAGATGAGATGACGGACCGGGACTGGCGGATCTTCCGAGAGGACTACAGCATCACCACCAAAGGTGGCAAGATCCCCAATCCCATCCGGTCCTGGAAAGACTCTTCTCTGCCCCCGCACATCTTGGAGGTCATCGATAAGTGCGGGTACAAGGTAAGGAGGGACAGCTTGGCCCAGAAGACCTGATGTGTTCCCATGTTCTAGGGGATACACACTTAATTTGGGAACAGAGAGCTTTGTTCCTTTGTTCGTCTGTTTTGTTCCTCTTCTGCCAGGGAGCACTAAGGTGATGCTCTCACTTTCTGGTGGAAGTATTGGCCTTTGGTGACTGTGTTTCCTCACTGTGAACTGCTGTCCTCCTCTTGTGCTGGCCCATGTGCCCACTCTGTCAGCAGTGGCTTGGGTAGCCGGACTCCATCTGTACCCATTATTGTCTCTGGGTCACTGCAGGAACCAACACCTATCCAGCGTCAAGCAATTCCCATTGGGCTACAGAATCGTGACATCATTGGTGTGGCTGAGACCGGCAGTGGCAAGACAGCAGCCTTCCTCATCCCATTGCTCGTCTGGATCACCACTCTCCCCAAAATTGACAGGTGGGGTCGGCAGGTCCCAGTTGGGGTGGGTTTGGCTGGGTGGGAAAGGTCACAGTGGCAACTGAGCGTTTGGTTTTCTTTTTAAGTCTACAGTCAGAAGCCCCCTTCTTTAGTCTGGGTCAGATACTAGGGAATAATTGGATCACGGTATCAAAGAGGTGTATGATTTTGTTGGCAAGGACCACTCCCTGAAGAACTTGGCTGCCCTGGAGTCTCTGATTTTTAAATGAGATCTTTGCATCCTTTTCCCACCACCCTCCCCATCTCCATAGCTGCCCTTAAGAGTGACTTTGTCTTGCTCCTGTTTGTGGTTGGATAAGAACGAAAGCTCACGGAACTGTGGGATGCCCCGTTTACCACAGGATCGAAGAGTCAGACCAAGGCCCTTATGCCATCATCCTGGCCCCCACTCGTGAGTTGGCTCAGCAGATTGAGGAAGAGACCATCAAGTTTGGGAAGCCACTGGGCATCCGCACTGTGGCTGTCATTGGCGGCATCTCCAGAGAGGACCAGGGCTTCAGGCTGCGCATGGGCTGTGAGGTTCGTTCACCTAGCGGGCAGCCAGCCCACTGTTTGAGGGTTCTCAGTTTGGGGGCCGTGTCTCTGGTTTCTGCCATAGACGTACAGTAAAGTGAAGAAAAGGACTGGTTTATATATATGTGCTGTTACTTGTCGAGAACTTAAGAACCAGGTATCGTACTGTGCGCATCATTAATTTTACCAACAACCAAATGAGAGAGGTGGTGGATCTCCGTTGTGCAGGTGAAGCTGAGGCTCAGGTCACTAACTTGCCCAAAGTCACAGCTGGCAATGAGCAGAGCTGAGACTCATACCACAGCCTTTGTTGTCACTCACCCTGCCAGACCATGTCAGTGACTTCACGTATTGGCTCCTCAAGGTAGAGGAAGAGAGCTTTCGATAAGAAATTTGATGGAGGAATTGAGTCTTTTGCAACTTCCTGGCATAATCCCTTTGTATAATTCTCTCCATGGTTTCCCTTAGTCTCTCTTCCATCTCAGAAAGTTCCTGATTTTGCCTCTTCTGTTTGACTCCTGAGCCTTACTCAGAGACCCTGTTCACGCCTTAAAAAAATCCAAGGTGGCAACAAGCGATTCTGTGCCAGTTCTTAGGAACCTTTGCCGTCAGTCATAACTGCAGGTTGGGGTCCAAGTTCCTTAGCATTGGAGGTCTGTTGTCTGAGCGGGTGGATAGTTCACAGGAGGGAGAAGAAAGGGGTACGTGCTGTGGCTGCATATGTTTCCACTGTGCCCTCCAGATTGTGATAGCTACCCCAGGACGTCTGATTGATGTGCTGGAGAACCGTTACCTTGTGCTGAGCCGCTGTACCTATGTGGTTCTGGATGAGGCAGATAGGATGATTGACATGGGCTTTGAGCCAGATGTCCAGAAGATCCTGGAGCACATGCCTGTCAGCAACCAGAAGCCGGACACGGATGAAGCTGAGGACCCTGAGAAGATGTTGGCCAACTTTGAGTCAGGAAAACATAAGTACCGCCAAGTAAGGCCGCTTCCCTAAGCTGGGAACAAGGGGCAAGTTGCCAAACCTGCTCTGAGGCCCTTCTTGCCCTGGGGGGGGCCCACGGTACATTTACCAGCATGTCCTCTGACAGTCCTGGCAGCGGAGCCATTATTGGCTTTGCCCTCGAAAATGGTTCCAAGGCATCATGCTACTCCCCACCATGGGTGCCAGCAAATGCTCTCAGCCCTTCGTGTCATCATAAGATGCAAAATACCTTGGTGAGCAGGTAGTGAGGAAAGAAGTGGGAAAGCAAAGGACACGATTTCCTATGGCTGTTAAAGCCTACTCCATGGCTCGTTTTAGGTTCTTTAGCCCAGGCTACACTTCCTGTGGTGATGGAGGATATGGCGGTGCCTGCCTGGGCCCAGGGCTGAGCTTCCTGTTTTCACAGACAGTCATGTTCACGGCCACCATGCCCCCAGCGGTGGAGCGTCTGGCCCGGAGCTATCTGCGGCGACCTGCTGTGGTGTACATTGGCTCTGCAGGCAAGCCTCATGAACGTGTGGAACAGAAGGTCTTCCTCATGTCAGAGTCGGAAAAGAGGTATGGGGGCGGCTGAGCCTGGCAAAACATGATGGAGAAGGCGCTTTTTTCTGTATGCGGGATGATGGAGGGTGAATGTTCTGCCGTTCTAAAGAGCTGCGGTTTGCTTGTTCGGGACGCCATGGGATCGAAGGTCCTGGAATTGGTGTTGGTAGATCAGAGCGTGCGTCTCAAAGGTCTGCCTCTCATTTTTCTCCTCTGCCTCTTCTCCCCAGGAAAAAGCTGCTGGCAATCTTGGAACAAGGCTTTGATCCACCCATTATCATTTTTGTCAACCAGAAGAAGGGCTGCGATGTTTTGGCCAAATCTCTGGAGAAGATGGGGGTATGTCTGGCGAGAGAGAGCCAAGTCCGCTCTCTTTGGTGGGACTTTCTGAAAATAGAGGGCCCCTCTGAGGCTCCTCCTTTCAGTTCTGTCCCATTCTTTAACCTAGGGTTCAAGTCAGGGCCAGAGGGAAAAGGGTGGTGTGACAGGGATGAGGGAACTGGGTCTGTTGTGTGATCCCCTGTCTAGTCCTGCAAGGGCAGCCAGAGCTGCCTTGGGTCTTCCTCCAAGGGGGCCGGGCCAGGGACAGGTTTTGAGACACACATCCTGGCCGGACAGGAGGCTGTAGAATAGTAGATCAGAGTTCTTTGTGTTTATAGATGTATGGGAAAGTGGGTGGTGCATCACGAGGGACATGGGGGATTGGTGTCCTTTACTCCTGCTACTGGTGTTTCAAGGGTCCTTAAATGTCTTGGTCCCTGCTTGCCGCCCTCATCTCAGCCTCATTCTCTCTTTGATGACTTCCCGTCTGTCTGGCTCCGCGCCACCTGCCCCCCAGTCGCTTTACCGTTAGTACTATCACTTTATTTTTACTCTCTTTCCCCTCTCACCCCAGGGCTTTACCTTTGACCTCACTCTGTCTGCCCCTGCCGCACCACACCCTGTTCTCTCCCGTCCCTTTCTTCAGCTCACCTGTTCTCTGCTTGCTTCCAGTAGCACTCGTTCTCTCCCCCTCCTCCTTCCGCGTCTGCCCTGCTGCTCTGCAGCCCTCCCTCACGGTCTCCACTCCCTTCTGTGTCTTTCCATGACCCCACTGCTCTCTTCTCACCTTGCCATTGTTCCAACAGTACAATGCTTGCACGCTGCATGGTGGAAAAGGCCAGGAGCAGCGAGAGTTTGCACTGTCCAACCTCAAGGCTGGTGCCAAGGATATTTTGGTGGCTACAGATGTGGCGGGTCGTGGTATCGACATTCAAGATGTGTCTATGGTTGTCAACTATGATATGGCCAAAAACATTGAAGGTAAGTGCGGGCGGAAGCAGCTTCCATCCAGGTAAAGGGGGCCTCCTTGTCTCATTCCACTTGAAGCCGGAGGCTCTTGCTGCCATTCCTCACAGCTCCAAGTCTGGGATTGCTTGTCCCGGTGGGAAGAGCTCTGCTTTTTATCTCCCATGGGTTTTGTCCCAGCACCCAGGACAGCTCTGTCTCCGGGGTGTGGGCCGCTTTCAGTCTGGGTGTGGCAGGTTGATCCCCATCGTTAGTGGTGGAGAGGGCACTGTGGGCGCCGCGGGGGTCAGGCCGCGTGGGGGGGGCGGCGGGGTATTGACTGCCCTCGGAGGTGTGTTGGGGTGGGGGGCGCCTTTAGAAGTGAGGCCTGGTACCCTCGGTGGCACTCCTCCCCTTCCCCAGATTACATCCACCGCATTGGTCGCACGGGACGAGCTGGCAAGAGCGGTGTGGCCATCACCTTCCTCACCAAAGAGGACTCCGCTGTGTTCTATGAGCTGAAGCAAGCCATCCTGGAGAGCCCGGTGTCCTCCTGCCCCCCAGAGCTAGCCAACCACCCAGATGCCCAGCACAAGCCAGGCACCATCCTCACCAAGAAGCGCCGGGAAGAGACCATCTTTGCCTGACACGGCACCCTTGCCGTCAGTTTAAGGGCATGTTCTTGAAGCCTTTTCTTCGGGACCCTTACGTCTCTTTCCAGGTCCTCACTCTTATGGGGCCTTAGGAAACAATCAGACTCCTCGGCCCAAACCCTCAGGTCTGAAGGCCCGAGCGTGGGGCTGCAGAAGGAGAGGAAACTGCTATAGGCGGCAGGGAGAACAAAGGACGCAGATTCTGGCCTGGCTCTGCCCCTCTGGAGGGCTTTGGGATTGCACTGGGCCATCAGCTCTTGCCAGTCGTGGGGGCAGCCGGTTGGCACTGCCTCACAGACTGAACAAAAACCTGGCCGCCACGACGGTACCTCTTCGGCTCGGACTTGACTGCAGAAGCTGCAGCAGTGTCATTGCCCTAGGTGACCCCAGGGGATCTGGCACTGTGAGGATTATGGACCTTGGACTCTGTCATTTTGACAGCCGTTTGCCCTTTTGGATTATAAAACAAGTTGAGAGCCTTTAGAGCTGTGCACGGCCCCTGTGCCAAGGGGTGCTGTGCACTCTGGGCATCCCTCACCCAGGGAATTTTTTTAGTAGCTGTGGGGACAGGGTGAGCTGGCTGTGTCCATCTTGAAGTCACTGAGTGAAATTTCTGTTTTTTATTCTCTGAGAAGATGAGTTTGTATGTTCTGAGAATAAACACATGAAGATGAAGGCTGTGTCTGATTCCAGCTACAAGCATCTCCTGGGTTTTCCCTGCTGCCACGGGAGATAGGAGGACAGCATTGGGCGCGGTGGGCTGACTTGGGAGATGAAAGAAAATCGCATCCAGAGAAGCTACTGGGGCCTCAGCTGAGAGCCTGAATCTACAGGCGGCCAGTTGAGGGGAGATGGAAGGGCCGCAGGGTTGGAGTGCATCTTGCCTGCCTGCTGTAGCCTCCCTTAACTTGTAGTCCTGCCTGCCCGCACGCCCTCTGGGGAGCTTTGCACAAGGGTGACAATGGAGAGCGGTTGTGCCACACCGGCAGGTGGGGCCCAGTTGTGGCCTGTTGTGGTGTGCCAGCGGCTGGATGGCACTCAGTCTTCAGCAGCTTTGCTGGTGGGTCCCTGGTGGCTGAGCCCGCTGCTCACGAGAGGGGTGGAGACGGGAACTAGGGGCATCAAAGAGCGATGAGCTGGGGCCCACGGAGCGAGGCTGTGGGGAGGGGGCTGCAGAGCTGGGCAAGTGCCTGGAGTTCAAATTACAAATACTCTTGGGTCTTTTCGACCCGAGGCAGGGATGGTGTAAGGCTGTGACTAAGCCTTTTCTTCCTCACCTCCCGGAATAGGTCCCTTCTGTGCTGCTGAATGTTTTCCTCCTGGTACCTGGGCATGAGGGGGCTGCCCGGGAGTGCAGTCCTTCCCGCAGCTCTGTCCTCGTGCCCTTCCCACTCAGCGGGTCCTTTGTGAGAGAAAGGAGGCCGGGATACTTCTCTCTTCTAGACTTGGCCTGCGCCGTGAGGAACCTGGCCACCTGAGCCGGCAGACACAGAACAGGAGTCTGAAGGACTGTGCATGGTGTTTATTAGAGATGACAGTGAGGTGGGGGTCTTGTGGAACATGCTCTGTAGGTCACACGTTAGAGCCATAAGGCAAGGGTAGTCGGGTAGACAGGGCCGCTGGGGGCTGTCCACTGTGTCCTATCTCTCCCCACCTAACCCTAACTTAACAAGCAGCAGCTATGAATCAGCAAATAAAGTCGGGGCCACGTTCCCCAGGAGGCATGAGGGCCAAGAACAGAAATGCCAGGAGGCAAGAGCAAAAAATGAGCGGGGCGAGGAGGCCCCTGTAGCTGTTCCATACGTCCTCTGCTATACACACTCTCCCTTCCCAACCCCCCAGTCCAGGTTGGCTCCTGTCTGCCATTCGGGGTGACCGTGTTCCTGGTCTCTGGTCCCGTCACATGTTGAGAAGCTTTCCCGACAGGCGAGGAGAACCCTTCCCTGCAGGAGCTTCGGCTGTGAGGCCTCTGGCCCCGACCTAGCCTGCCTGCTGCTCCAGCCTTGTGTCTGGATGCCCCACTCCAGCTGATGGACGGGAGTGCCACCCTGTCGGGCTCTGATTGTCTCACTTCTAATGTGTGGCAGTGAGGCGAGTGGAGGACCTCGGACCCCAAGCACAACCCCTGAGTGCCTTGACTGTCGGGACCTGGGCCTGGTCAGGGGCCTCGTTTCTTCCTCATGCCATGCTGCCCACACCCACCCTCTTGTCACTCTGAGGGGGCATCCCTTCCCTGAGTCTGGTGGGAAGGCCCCTGCTAAGGGGATCCTGGCCTGAGGGCACTGCCGGTGGGGCAGCTTCTTGTGCAGGAGAGGAAGGTGCCGGGGGTGCAGCACACGCAGCTAGTACCTGGAATGGGAGCCTACGGGGGTCACTGTGCCCAGGAGGTAAGGGGGCTGGCTCCCTGCTTCTCCCAGAACCTTGGGACCACAGGCAGCCCTGGAGCTGGGGCCGGGCAGGGGGTTGTGGGGGCTGAGCCTAGTGCCAGCCTAACGCCAGTCTAACTCCAACCTGCCTGGAGTGGGCACCCCAGCCAGCTGTGCCTGTGCCTGCCAGGGTAGGGCGGCAGGAGGCTGTCAGTAGCTGTCCTTGGGCCAGGGCCGGTTGCGCTGCCAGTTCCGGTCATTGTGGTTGTGCTCCGAGTCCTGGGCTAGGAGCCGGTCTTGGGGGTCGTGCCCGTTAGCACTAGGCAGCCCCGAGGTGTGTTGGCGGTGAGGCTGGTACAGGTCCTGGTAGGCATCTGCATAGTCCTCCTCCAGGTGGCGGGAGCTACGCTGCGAAGACCCTGTCCAGGCTTGGCGGGAGCTCTCGCTGGCCTCATCTGAGGGCATCAAGCTGTCCCGCTCCAGCGGCGAGTGCTCCTCGCCGCGCTCCCCCAGCAGCTGCTGGTTCTGGGGGCAACAGGACAGCTCTAAGTAGGCAGGGCAGACCTTGCCTTGGCCTCCCTCCCACCTCTAACTGGGTGGGGGCCGTTCTGCCCCCTCGACTCTCAGTTCCTGGATACAAGAAACAGTTGCAAGGAGGGAGGGAGAGGCATCTTCCACGTGAGACATGGAAAACGGGAGCTTTTGACTCCTGCAAAATTCAGGCTCTGCTGTCAAGACAGACTAAGGTAAAGAGAGTGTTTCTTTTGAACCCAGAAAAGTAACCTCTGATTACCCACCTCACTGATTTATTCCCTCTCTCATCAGGAAGTTCCTTCCCCCATCTGCCCTGGCTCTGTATAGCACAGCTGAGTTCTCCGATCCTTTGGCCTTCAAGCTGGAGGCCAAGGACAATCGCCTGGGCCAGGAGCAGGCAGTACTTTGGCGGGTTCAGCCTGAGCACCTGTGCCCACTGCAAACGGGTACCTGAAGTCCGGGGATGGCACTGGGAGGGCCCAAAAGTCCAGGGCCGGGGGCCGGGTGGTGGGTGGCCCTCCAGTAAACCTCTAGGTATTCGGCCAGGTGCTCACACGCATCCTCCAGCTGGTTCTCATCCAGAATCACATCAAATGACTCCTGGGGAAGAGAGGGAGAGGGGGAACGTTGGCTGCCTCTTGGTAGCAGCACCCCCCCCCCCCCCACCCGTCTCCCTCACTCCCCCGCCCTGGAAAAGCTAGAGTGGGCACAGGAGTAGCTGACCCAGGCACTCACTGGTGGGCACTGAACCAGCTTGTCATATGCCATCATCTGTACAGTCAGGTGCTTCATCTGTGACTTCCCCCGGGAGCGGATGAGACGCTGGAGGACCTGAGGAGGAAGGGCAGGGCTGGGCCTAGAGAGAACCCGGCATGTCCCCCACTTGTGCCACAGCATCAGCAGCAGGTGAGGATGATTCAGAAGGGGGCAGCAGGAAAAGGGAACTCAGGAGCCCTCGGGCAGGGATCAGGCAGAGGTGTACCGCGTTCTGGGAGGGCAGCCCCGTGGGCCTCCTCCATCGCCGGTGAGGTACCTTTGGTGAGGATACTTTGACAAAAACGATGATGGGGGCCAAGGAGGTCTTGGCCAGCTGTGCCGGGTGGTTGATGGTGTCGGCATCCAGCACTACCAGCTGCAGCGATTTTGCCAGCTCGAATATGCGCTCGATCTCACTCTGTACTTCCGCTGCGGGAGGGGGCAAGTGGGCCATGACGCTCACCGCGGGGCTCCACCTACTTCTTAGTCCTGTGGGGCCGTGGGAGCGCTCCGCGGTGGTGGACGGGAAGGAATCGGAGGGAGAGGGTATATTCATCAAGGTGCAGGCAAGCAGTGAAACGGAGAACCGGGGAGACTGGGGCGGTTCTTGCCAGTCCTGGGGCGGGTAGAGAAGCTGGGCAAGACTGCAGGTGCCGGGGAAGGGAGAGGTAGGAGAAAGGGTCTCACTAAGGCTTGAGTGGGTGGAGAAGCAGGAGACCGGGACTTCTCACCAATGCTGGAGCGGGCGGAGGAACGCTCAATGATGGTCCTCTTGCCAGGATTGTTGAGCACAGATCGCTTTGCCAGTGAGAGGTCAGCTGTGACGCGGGTGATGGAGATCCTGGGGTGGTGGTGGAGAATCACAGCCCACCTCTAAATTCCAAGCCTTAGGCTTCTCCTTACCCAGGTCCCACTGAGTTTCTCTTTAGAAAAGACCTTGCTACAGGCACCTGGAAGGAGATAATGATCTTCTCCCTGGTTCTCATGCCACCTGAGGCCAGAACAACTTACCTGCCATCAAATCTATGTTTGAGGAAGTCGAACAGAGCCTTCTGCATCATGTCCGTGACCTGGGTGGCAGGGGTGAGGGGAAAGGCATGGGATTGACTGGGGCCCTCTTGCGCAGGGGCAGCTTCCCTGGGCATGGCCCTGGAGCCCGCCCCCTCCACACACAGACCTGGTGGGGGTAGAACACCCCTCCCACTGTCCCTGTGGTCTTCCCACGGCAGGCTGGGTAGAGGCAACCCTTTGGGGTCAGGGGCCTTCTCTCACCTCATAACCTTTCAGAGAGGGTCCCACCAACACCACAGGCCGCATGGAGGGCACCACATCATATGGGGGAACGTGTTCTGCCTGCAGAATGGACCCAAGGTCAGGCAAAGCCATGGCCCTGTCGCCTGCCCTATGCCTGACTGGTGCAGGGCAGATCCAGAAGTTCTGGGCTCCCTCCCCTCTCTGTTCTCTTGCCCTTCCAATAAGGACTGCCCAGAAACCTGTCCCCACAGCCATAAGCCATGAGCCCCCCCAGCCCAGGTCCCTTCCTTGACTCACCTGCTTTTGCTTCTGCTTGGCTTTTTGGAAAAGGAAATAAAAGATTAAAGTTGGTGAAGGGGGAAAAGCCCTGGGGGCACGGTATTTATTCCCTTCCCCAAGGGAGACACTGGGTTTCTCCGAGCTCTTTTGGTCCCTCCACCAACCCCCTCCCACACAGCTCACCTGGGAACAAGCTCCCTTTCTCCCTGTGTCTTAGTTACCCACCTACCCAAGATGGGTGGGTTGGGGGGAGGCTACCTAGAGATGGCGGAGGGGAGCGTCGGTTGCCAATGTCACTCAGGCTGGAGGGGTTCCCAGATCTCCTGAGAGCAGAAAGGGAGGTCAATAAGCTTCTGTGTGGATGCATTTTCTACACATTATTTCACTGTCGTATACATTTCCTTACATCTTAACTAGCGAGGGAGGCGCACAGGTGTATTTATGCGTGTTGGCTTTAATATTTGTGCGGTGTTAATGCGTGCTGCGGGTAAAGTACATGTGTCTGGGGGTACGTTTATTGAGTCACAAACCCTGCTCTCACCTGGCCTTCTGCTCCTGCTTGAGCCGGATGCTCTCCAGGCGCTGGGGGCTGGGGATGAAGGCAATGTCCCCACCCTCTTTCACTAGCCTCCCGATCCACCAGTCATTGCTGTACTTCTGGGGGAAGGGGCGGTGAGAGGAGGCGCCCGGGCCTCAGTCCTGGCTCTTCAATGTGAAGGAGCCAAGGAGGCATTCAGAGAGCGGTCTGAGGAAGGCAGCACAAAAGGAGGAGGGCAGGAGAAGGTGCCAGAGGGAAGGGCAGCCAGGTTTGAGCCACCCAAGATTTCAGTGCAAGGCATCACCGATGTCACAGGTAACCTAAGAGGCAACTCATCTAACTGCTCACTTTACACGTATGGAGACTGAGGCCCAAGCCAGGTCTCAGGAGGATGGAGGCCCTGGGGACTGGGTTGTAGATATGAGGGGCGTATGGGTATGTGTTCTGGGTAAGAGCTGAGGAGTCTGGGGACCTGTTTATAGACTAAGACTGAAGTAAGAGGCAGGGGAGCTAGGGCACGAGCAGGGGGATTAGGTGGCTCCTCTTTGGGGGTTGGGGTTGGTCACCTCTTTAATATGCAGAAAATCTTTGGCCTCAAAGTTGACTCCAGAGCCCTGGACTGGGCACTCCTCGTCCAGTACGCCACAGTAGCTGACATTGGTCCTCACAGCAAATGCCACAGGTTTGTGCTAGGGAATTTGGCCATCAGTGCAAATGAGGGGAGCCTCACAGCACCCCTTCTAGTTTCAATGCCCCATCAGTAGAGGGCGGAGGCCCCAACGGGACGCCCATGACACACACACTCTTTCACACTCATGAGCATCCTGCCCACTGACCCCTGGGGACTTAGGACCCAGCCCAAGTTTCCACCCAGCCCAGCCTAGCCTGCCAGCCCAAGTTGATACCTTGGCCCTTTCAAGCTGCTGCTGAGCCTGGCTCTCCACTTCCCGCCGGGCACTCTCCCGGTCCTCCTCCAGGGAGACGTCTGAGTCCAGAGATGGGCGGCTGGTATAGGAGTCGGCTGAACCCTGGCATGGGGGAGAGGTTGTGACCACTGGGCACTACAGGCATCCTCTAAACCCTACAGCAGAGGCTCCACTGACCCCAGCCTGGCCATGTCCGTGCTGGACCCCGGTGGTCCCTCTCATCTCCCTGAGAAGGGCCCCAGTGCCTCTGGGGCTGCAGGAAAGCCAGCCCAATCCATACGTGCTAGGATTGGGGCCCCTCCCCACAAGCCCATTAATACTGCGGCTCTGAACAGAGCCTTCACTTTCCTCCTTCCTCCCTTTCCTCTCCTCTACCCTGGCCTCTGGGGCAGAGTGAAGGGAGACGTACTGCAGATGATATATTGGAGATGATTCTGGATCTAGGAGACCCAGCCCTCTTGTTCACATCAGCCTGCAAAGCATCCTGGGCCTTATCCCTTTAAAATGCGTGGCAGCAGTACAGTCAGCTGGGGACAGTCAAGAGACACTGGTTGGCGTGGCACTCTCTCCCGGGTGTCAGGACAGAGCCATCTACCCCCTTCGATCTCCTCTCCCCAGGTGCCTACCCTTCCAGGGTGAAGAGGAAGACACGGTGCTGCCAACTCCTGGAAGTCACTTCCTCTCTCCCCACCCCCACTTTCTTTCCCCTTACACCTGCTGGGGCAACTGGCCAGGTGTGGGCAGCAAACAAGACAGACTGAGAAGGCAACACAAAGCTGTCTCCCTGGGCCCCAGTGAGGCTCAGCCACACCATCTGGCCTGTATCTCCCCAGCCCTTCCCCAAGGGGATATCAGCCCTGAAGGAAGGCGCTGTCAGTGCCAGGCAACCCAGCGGAGGACCCTGGGGATGTAGGGACAGGGTCTCTAGTAACCTGAGCCGGGAGAGTCTCTGAGTCCTGCGAATAGGAAGGGGGTACGTTTGGAGGGTTGTAGAGCTCACCAAGAGGGAGACGCACAAATGAGGAAGGGAAGCTGGACCTTAGGACAGGAGGATAGAAGTCAGGATGTCTGGGTTTCCCTGTCAGACTAGGGGAAAGGGAATCTTTTGTTTTCTGTCTCAGTCTCCACTCTTTATGATCAGAGGCTTGAAGCGTCATTTCCATCAGTTCTGAAGTGCAGGTGGCACAGATAAGGTAGGAGTCTGGCTAAGGGGTCCATGTGGGAGTGTGTGTGCGTGCGTGTGTGTGTGTGTGTGTGTGTGTGTGTGTGTGTGTGTGTAGGTTTTAGAATGTTCTCAGGCTGAGGAACATTCCTTCAAGCTCACTGTGCATGAGCACTTACAGAAGGCAGCAGAAGCCAGAGTCTCAGTGGGGAAGACAAACTCACATACCACCCTGCCCCTCGGCCCCAGCCCCAGCATCGGCAAGAGGGCTGGTCAGCTTGATATCAGCCCGGAGCCTTGAGCCTAAGGAAACACAATGTCTGTGGTAGATAGAAGGCATGAAGAGAGCACAAAGGGAAAAAGTCTTTCATTTTATAGAGGAGTAGAGTCTGCCTGCTGTTCCCCATCTCTCTTGAGAACAAAATAAGGCTGGCTTGGCAGCAGGAGAAAGAGCGGCTGAGCCTCGGGAAGAACCTTTGTGCTGTCAACAGAGGCGGGGCGGGGGGGGGGACCTCCTTTCAGGGGTCTTAGGCACAGGAGACAGCTGTCTAATGCGAGCAGGGACCAATGGGAAAGGAGGGAAGAGGCAAGGCGGGATGACAACTCACTTTGATGAGTAGGTATCAGATGCCTTCTAGATGTCCAGGCCTGTGCAGGAAGAGGATTCTGACCTTTGCTCCACAGGCTCTTGGCCTAATTTAGTAATCTTAATGTCCCCGCCTGGAACATCTGGGTCACCTGGCCTCTCACCTCAGAATGGGAATCATAGGATCTTCCCCTAAATGTTTAAGGAGTTGTGCTCACGATGGAACCCCCTCTCCATTATTCTCAAGTCCTCAGAGCAGGACCCAAGGATGGGTGCATCCTTCGTGCCCTGGTATCACTTGGGAGGCCAGGGCTGCCCTGCCAAGGGTGCTCTGGGGTCTTGCCTCCCCCACCCCCTGTTATGCCAAAACAGCCAGAGGCCCAGTACTTTGGAGCTGCCAGGAGTTGGCACAGTGCCCTGGTGGTGCCCCCCTTGCCTGGTGAGTGTGTGGGCAGGCTGCAGCTCCACTCTTGCCTGGCACGGGGGAAGAAGAGGAGGGAGATGAGCCGGTGGATTTATTTAGAGCCTGATCTCCCTCCTACTGCTTCAGAGGGGGCCTCAGGGAGAGCAAGGAGCCAGGCAAGAGAAAGGGAAGCGGGGGGAGGGTGATCCAGGAACCAGAGAGGGGTGGGGAGCCAGCAAGGGGGTAGCAGGCTGCCCCCAACACATCCACATGTCAGTCTTCACCTTGCAACAGCCCTTGCCTTCTTGCCAGGGACGGGAAGAACCTTCTAGGGCCCTCCAGCCCCTCCGAGAGGTTCATTCTCAAGCTCACCTTGGCACCCTGGGCCATGCCAGCTGTCCCTTCAACTGTCAGAAAGAGGTGTCCACCAGAGCCTTGAAAATCATCTGCTCTAGCTGCAATGTAATTAGCCCCAGAGGCCCAATGGGGAATTGGGCCCAGCAGGAGCCCAGTCCCAGAAAAGGACTGAGAGCTGCCTATCCTGAGCCCTAGAACTCATGTATCGTGGGCCTGGCAGCAAGAGATGGGAGAAAACCCAAATACTCCCCCTTTGACCAGAGTGGTCTGCCCTCCACACCTATCGGGGACCCCTTCCAAGCCATCTAGTGGTCCTCTCCTAAGGAGACCTTCATGCAGCATGTTTCGGAGAAGGGACAGAGAAGCTGCTGCCCATCCTTGCCCCATCTTTCCAGGCACTCTCCCTGCTCTCTGAGCTCCGGGAATCACTGCCTAATGAGCTGATTTGTCTCAGTGGGTCAGGAGATAAAAGCAAAGAGGAGAATTAAATATTTATCAGTTGCCTGGTTCTCTGAGCAAAGAGCTTCCTCTCCATCCCCAGGCCCTCAGCCCCTCTGGCCTCACCTCTAGGCCCTCCATGCTGAGCAGGAGCTCAGGAAGCCCACTGCTCTGAGGACGCCCCAGCAGGAGGCGTGGAATGGATGGCGCTCAGTCAGCTGGCCCACCCATGTGCCAGGTGCCTAGTTTCCAGCCTGGGAGAGAAGCTGTGCTGCAGGCAGGGTGAGGAAATAAGGCAATGCTCAGGGATGGGCAGCAGAAGGGAATAATGGAGGTCCTCAAGTTTATGATCCTTTTGAGGCTGGTACCTGATTCTCTGTTATCCCAGGCTCTCTAAATTTGTCCTTTACTTGAAGCATAGGTCTGAATTGTCCTCCTCCCCCAAAGCCTCAGCTTCTCCAGTAGCTGTTGTGTTCAGACCCAGTCAATCCTCCTTTGGGAACTCCAGACACTGCGTGTGCCCTCTCTACAGCCTCTATGCCCTCAGTCTCCAGCCCTTCCTCCCTCTACCCTTTAGTCCTGGGCTTCGGGGCCACCTGCTCGAGCCTTTCCCCCACACTACCCCCCCGCCATGCGCACACCCGATACCCCTTGGTCTAGGACTGGAGTCCTGGGGAGCTTTGGGCATGGAAATTCATCTCCCCACTTTTCAGGAGCGCCCCCCCTACTGGCCCTGCCCCTCCACTGAGGCGTTTTTCAAAGTAATGAACGGGGGAAGGGTCCAAGGGAGAAGAGGAGTCACCCCAACTTCCCCACCCCCACCCTCACCGTGGGCACTCACCGCCTCCGAGTCCTCAAACCCGGGCACGTAGGAGTCGTCATACATGGGGGAGTCCGGGCTGGGGGGAGCGCGCGGCGCCGGGGGCGGGAGCAGCCCGGAGGCAGGGGCGAGGACAGCGGGCCGCGCCCGAGAGATGCCACCGAGCCCCGCAGCCCTGCGGGCGGCGGCGGAGAGCGAGAGAGCGCGAAGGAGAGAGCGAGCCGCGAAGACCAGCTGCTCGGAGCTCAAATCACCGCTCCCCCCACCCCACCCCCCCAAACCCTGCCGGTCCCACCCCGAGCGCGGCTGAGGAATCTGGCGCCGGCTCCTACAACAATAGTGCCCGCCCACCTGACCCCCTCCCCGGGAGCAGGCGGGGGCGGCGGCGGGGGGCGCCGGCCACCCGGGGAGCCCGAGACCGGGCCTGGAGAGGGTGGCCGGCCGCAGCCGGGGAGAAGGTGGGTCCCCAAGCACCTATGGGGCAGAGGGGCCGCGGGGAGGAAGGGGAGGAGAGACTGCGGGCGGGGCGGATCTAGGCTGGGAGGAGGCGGGGCGAGGAGAGATGCGGAGACAGAGACGCTCAGCAACCCAGGAAATACTCCGCCGGGGAACAAAGGGCTGGAGCGGGGGAGGGGAGGGGGCGCGGAGATGGGACCCAAGCCGTGAAAGCCGAGGGCGCAGGTGGCTTAGAGGCCGGAGACAGAGAAAGGAGGGATCGAGGCAGAGAGAGAGGAAAGGGGGAGACAGGAAATTGGAGATACTGGGGGAGATCGGAGAGGCGGGGCGGGGGCTGGGGACAAGCGGCAGAAGGGGGAGGGGCCCCAGGTGAGAGGGCCGCGTGTCTAGGCCCTGGCGGCCCAGAGACTCCGAAAGAAACCTCTGCAGTGGTACTGGGGAGGAATGGGTTTGGCGAGCTCAAGCCAATGCGTGAAAGTAGCCCCTACCCCAGCAGGTGCTCGGGCTCCTCCCCCCCTCCCCGGCCCCCCGTGCTGGGACCCTGGAGCAAAGGGCCACGTCGCCAACCCATGCAACTGGGGTTTTGGGTCCGACCGCCCCACACCTGTTGCGCGATTAGATTCCATCCTAGTCTGGCCAGGACTGGGGGGGGGGGGGGTTCCCTTGCTCGCCTCCTTGCCAAGGACTGTGCCATGCATTGCCAAGGCATCCGTGGAAACTGGGGGAGGGAGGGGCTGTTTTAGGTGAGCCTAAAGGGAGGGGGAGAGAAACCGGAGGGTGGAGGTACGGGGATTGGCGGGGCTGGAACAGAAGGTGGGATACCGGCCACACTGGGGTTGGGAGGGTTAAGGGCAAGACTACCGAGTCACTAGTGTAAGGCCAGATTCCCTCCTTAGAGAAAGGATGGGGGTGGGGTGGCCGGGATCCTGGTTGGAGCCACAGTACCACGCTTGTACCAGTTTCCTTCCAAGGAGAACTGAGATGTGAGGTTAGAGACAGAGCAGCAGCCCTTATCTTGGATAAACTTCCCCAAAGATCCACCCATTGGAGCTCCCTCCTTTCTTCCATCTCCTGAGCAACATTATTCCTTTGAATTTTGATTGTCTACCTGCCCTAACTCCACCATGAGGGGGATGTGAGATTTAGAAAGAGGGTTACACTTGGAGCCTTTCTGGGCTCATTCCTTCTCCAGTCCCTGTTTCTCACACCCAAGAGGGTGAATCAGGAAATCTGTTCGTTGCTTTACCTTCCTGAGCTACAGGGGAGTCAGAAAACAAAGCTGACCCAGTTTGACGAGATCTATGGGAGAAGCATTGCGCATGGGAGAGAGGAAGTCCACATAACCCAACTGGCTTCCCCATTTATGTCAATTTTTCATGTTCCATTGACAAGAAAGAAGGAGAGAAGGGGCCTCGTCTTAAGACTATCTTTAGCCTGCCTTTAGTCTGTCTGCCCCTGTGAGTGGTGCAGCCCAGCCCTGCTTAGCATCTTCCTGCGGCTGGATTTGGCAGACAACTTTGTTGGAGCCCTACAAGCTGGCCAGGCACTGCTGGGGGAGGCCGTCGGCTTTCACAGTTCTCTCCTGAGTCCAGCACCGTTTGGGGATTGGTTATACGTTGGATTCTCTGGTAGTGCCAGTTCCCAGACACTGTCTTTTCACTTCTGTGCCCCCTCTTTCTAGTTCCTCAGAACTCCTTGTCTCCTCCTCTTTTATTCTCTGCCTCTTCAGTTCCTTCTGTTTTTTTCCAGAAGGGCAGAAAGGAGCCATGAGGTGTGAAAGAATAAGACTCTCAAGGCGCTCTCTCCTGGGTGATAATTCCAATGACGACAGCTGCTGGGGCATCTGCTTCTCTTCCCATCCCTGGATCTACTCTCCTGATCTCTCCTTTTGTGACTCTCTCCGCCACCAGGGGGTCCTGGGGATTGTAGTTACACAGCAGACCTGCCATCAGCGTTACTCCTTCCTCACACACCTTGTTGTTTTCATCCCCATCTGGGACAATGGTGTCCAAGTCTGCTTCTGAAGCATGAGTTGCCGTGCCAACCACCCCCCCCCCCCCCCAGGGAGACGATTTCAAGCTTTCATACCTGGGCCCATCCCTTGGGTCTTACAGGAGCTTCAGAGCCGCACTCTTTCCCTTATCTCTGAGTTGTTACTCAATGCCCCCTTGCATCTCTTATCTCACCCACACCTGCCTGCTCCAGTTCTCATGCCAACTTCCTGTCCTGAAATAAGACATGTGCCTGTCAGTATCTACGTGGCCCCTAACCTCTTGTCTTTTCCAGGGGTGAGCATAAGAGGAGAGCTGAGGGCAAAAAACCCCCAACCCAACCCAAACCAAAACAAACAAACAAAAAACGGTTTCGAGGATTGGAGAAGAGGATTTCTGCTCTCCTCCCTTGTAGGGGAGAGCTGTTAGGCTGGTAGCTGCCTGGCACCCAAGGTATGGAAGCAGGACACCGGGGAGAAGCCTGAATAACCAAGTTTGGGAGTGGGAGTACTTGGGAGCCTCTGGAATACATTCCAGCTTCTCCTGTAAGTGCACCAGGAAGCTGGCAGATGCTAATCCCTCTGCATTGGATGGGGAAACTGAGGCAGGAGCCAGTACCTCTGGGAAGTCCTTCTCCTCAGCAGTCTTTAACATGGACCAAGCCCAAACCCCCAGCATTCTAGCTGCTAGGCCGCCCTCAGGGAGCCTGGAAAGGGGCACCAGGGGAGCTTGGTGAATCCCTCTTATCTCCGTCCTTTCATCTAGCTCCTTTTTTGGCTCCCCAGGCAGTCTTCCCCTCTCGTCCCAATCCCAGTGCTTAGAAGCTGCCAGCTCTGACTGCTCCCTCCTTTCTTGCCCGCCTCTTCCACCCTCAGCCTCACCTCCTCGATCTTCCTCCCTCCCCATCACTGCAGTCTCCCCCAAATGAGGGCCCTCCTCCTAGCTTGGAGTGGGGCTCTCCTCCCACCCACTGGGGAGGGGGCCCGCGTTTACCTCATTCAGCAGGAAGGTTGCACTGGAGTCAGAAAAAGACATAGACCGGGCTAGCGGTCTTTCCCCCTCCCCCGGGCCAGGGGCTCCGAGGCGGGAGCAGGACCCGGGCGCTGCTCTGCACACTGGCTCCCGCCTGCACGCCTGGCCTCGCCCCACGCCCGCCGGGCTCGCTGCCGGCTCGCGTCCCTCTCTCGGGGTTCCCTCCCCCTTTCCTCCTCCTTCCCTCCCTCTCCCTCCCTCTCCCTTCCTTTCTCGCCGCCTCTGTCACTCTCCCTCTCCAGTCACCTTTCAGTCCTGCTCTCTCCATTTCCGTCTCTTCTTCCTCCTCTCTACGGTCCCTGTTCTCTGTTTATCTGGGTGCCTCCCACTGTCCTTCCATCCCCACTTCTCGCCTCCCTTCTCCGCCTCCTCCTTCCTCCTCAACCCGGCCCCCCAGAAAAGGTAGGGACTCTGGAGCCCCCACCGCCGTAGGCTGAAGGGGCTGCCCGGACCCCGGAGGTCTAGGCGGAAGGTTCTAGTCCCTCCCGGCCCCTGCTCCGTGCGCCGTAGGAAACCAGGCGCCGGCGCAAACCAGGCGCCGGCGCTCCCGGCGGCGGCGTCCACCCCGACCTCAGCAGGGGACAGGATCCAAGGGAGAAATGCTCGTGTGCGACTCGCTAGCCCCCGGGGCAAGGCGCCCCCCTACCCCGGGGTCCGGGAAAGCCACGTCCAGCCACCCGTCCCCGGCCCAGACCCTGGGTCTCCAGCGCGCCCCGGAGTGTCTAAGGTCTCTCCTCTCTCCTGGGTTCCGGCGTCGCGGAACTCAGCCCGCGAAGGCGCAGGGCTAGGCTAGGCGGCTCCTCCCCGCCCGGCTGCAGCGCCCCCTAGGCTCGCTCGCGGGGTGGCCGCACACGCCCTCCAGGTGGCGGCACCCGCCGGGGGGTCCTGTCTGTCGACCGGCTGCCGTCCGGCCCTCCCAGCAGGAGGCGCTGTCCAGGTCCGAGCGGAGGGGGCGCAGCTCAGAGCCAGACCCCCCCCCCCCCCAAGCCTAGGACGAAGCCCTCTCCTTCTCCTCTTTCCAAGAACTGCGGTCCCACCTCCGCCCCCCACCCCCCAGTATGGGACTCCAGGCTGCACTCTATCTTCACCCCGTAGGATTCCTTTGAGACACTTGGCTTCTCTGGGGCCCTACCCAGCTCCTACCTCCATGTTGGTCTCCAGGGGCGCCCCCGCTGAGCCCAGCAGCTATCCGGCCAGGCCTGGGCAGCTGGGAGTACAGAGTCGCGGGACTGCTGCTCGGGTCAGTACCCCCTCCACCCCCTTCGGCGGGCACGTCAAACAGGACAAGCCCAAGTTCTGGCGGGGTAGGGGGGGAGCAGGGGTGTAGCCCCAGCCAGCTCTCTTCTTGCACCCTTCTAAGCGGATCGGTCTCTCATTGGTCCCTCCACACCCCCAACACCCCCAGGCTGGACTCTTCTCCACACCAAAGACTGCAGCTATAGGGGAGGGGGAGGCCGACCCCTTCTCCGAGACAGACCCACCCTGATGCTGAATGACAGGAGTCCCTAACTTCCCCTCAGCAGAACCGTTAAGATCAAGGGGGCTCCACCGTCCTTCTCTGCCTTTCTTTTACATCCCTTCCCCTGGGGGGGGGGGGTCCTGGAGCCCCTCCCCCAATCCTCCCATCCCCTGGGGATCTTGGAAGACCTCTCTCTCTCTCTCTCTGTTCAGCTGACCCTCTACTTGTCCCCATTTCAGAGGGAGCTAATTTGGGGAGAACCAATTCTCCTCTTTCCACCCCTAGCTCCTCCTCAGGCTGGACTTAACCTGGAAAGTGCTTTGCGAGGGCACCTTCTCCCCTCCCTCTGTGGTCTAGTCCAATGGGTCCAAGGATCTCCTACCACCCACCTACCCCCAAGTCACTCAGCTTCAACTATTCAGAGGAGATAAAGAGATTGTGTGCGTGTTATTAAAATGTGCATGGTGGGTTTTATAGGTTTTGTTTTTTGGCTTTAATAGATGAGCAGAGCTTTGCTTTCCATTTGGCAATAAGACCTGAAGGGAGAAAGTCGTGTGCCCCCCCCCCCCCCCGCCACTCCCCCCCAGACCACAGCTAATGGACTAGCTCCTCTGGGCCTTGGGGCAGCTTAAGTTTCCATAGAAGGGGGGTGGGGGTGCTGGCCAAGGCAAGCAATTGTCCCTGGCTTCCCCATTCCTCACCCCCCCCCCCACTCTCCCAGAACCTACTGCCTAGAACACCACCTCTCTCTCCTCCCCTTATTTTAAAATAGAAATACCAATGACTTCTCTCTGAACCTATCAGGAGGAATCTGAGGTGCAGCGGGACAGCTCCACACTCTGCACTTTTTCTCACTTTCACTCAAGCTGCTGGACCACACCCCTCTCCCTTCTGTCACAGAGAGAAGGTAGGAACCTCAGAATTAGAGCTGGGAGCCCAGGCGGCAGGCTCCGAGAACTGTCCTCTCCCACCCCCTCTGTGTGAGATGACTAGCAGGCTTCTCACTCTTTGGGCCCTGTCCAGGATGCACACCCTCTTGCTCCCCACTCTGCCTTCCTTGGGTCCCCCATCTCTGGCTCTGACCTCACTGTATCTGGCACCTTGCTAGAGGGGAACTCTAGACTGCATGCGCTCCTGGGAGCCATGCCTTAGGGGCCCTTCAGGTCCTCAGCTCCAGCACACAGGCCCTCAGGGCTCTGCAGGCAGCCTTGATTTCTTCTCTCTGGGGTTGGCTTAGTATTCTGTGACCTCCCAGACCCCCAGGTCGTTAGGACCTCAGGATATTTGGCAGGGCCTCTGCTAACCCTTTTGGCTAGTGTTTGTGCAGACGCGTTCTGCACCAGGGGCTTGCCCTACGGATCTCGAGCTGGCTTTCCATCACCGCTTGCCTCCTCTCAGCAAGGCATAACGTGGCCCGGACATTTGAAAACCTGTGTGTCATGGGGACGGAGAACAAAACCCACCACGTCCACCCTTTGTATCTGTTCTATTGAGACCTAAAAGGGTCTCCCCCTCTCTTCTGAGAAAGCTCCGTGGAAGCAGCTGCCACAGGGAATCCCCACTGCCAATTCTGCCTACTCCTCTGGGGAAGTTCCTCCAACATCAAACCTCAATCCCTTTTGCTGCAACCTCTGACTTCTTTTTCTGGGCTCCGCCTCTGAACCCATGGTGATATTTGATGCGTCTAGGCACTTTTACTCTCCATCCCCTGACGCAGCATTTGCTATAAATATGTCTGAAGAGTTTCTTGCTGATAGTGCCCAGCAAGAGTGTGCCTTCCTTCCCACACCGAGCCTCTCGGGAGGGACTGGGCTCTCGGCTGCGGCATAAAGACCCGACTCTTGCCAGCCCTGGTGCAGGCAGTGTGACTGCGCTGTGGATTTGGGGGTTCCTTTTGCTACCTGGGAAGGAGGGAAGGTGACAGGGCTGGGAAGCTCGGCTCTCATTCTCTTGCTGCCCAGAGTCTGGCTCGGCCGGGCATATGGTGCTTGATACGTGTTTATTTTAGTTTTAGATCTCAGTTTCCCCCTGAGTGCATTGCATGGATTGGTGATTCCAGTTCCCCAGGGTGAACTGGAGGGAGGAAGGAGGCTGGGCCATGAGCAGAACTGTAGGGCTGCCCCAGGTGGAGGAAGGGGTATTAGCAGCAGGATCCCTAGGGTGGCCTGGGGAAAGGGGGCTGGTCTAGACTCCACTGGCTTTCTCTCCTCCTCTTGCCAAGTCCTAAATGCTCTAGGACTCTGAATCACAGCACTGCCCAAGGGGCCAGTTCAAGTCCTTCCCTCACTCCCACGTGCTTGTGAGCTTTGTAAACATCAGAGGTTAGCCAGGGAAGCTGGAGTTGGAAAGAGATGAGTGGGGGTGGGAATCCCTGGGAGGCTGTTCTGAGATGTTTGACTCAGATTCCTGGCCTGAGTGGCCAGAGCTCTTTGGGGAAAGAGTTCCCCAAGCAGGGGCAGCAGAAATATCCCAGGGCTTCCAAAAGTCTGGGACAGAGGGGACTTGGGCTTTAGGAGGTGGGGCTATTGACAAGAGGCTGAAAGTGGCCTTAAGAAGAAGGCTCAGAGTGAAGGGAGGACAGGCTAATCCTGGACGTAGAGTTGGAATGAGTGGGGATGAAGCACTGAGTTTGGATCCTTTCTCTTTGCCCCTCTGGCCCACTGAAGCTTCTGGGTTCCTTTATCTCTTGCCAGACCCCTGATCTCAGCGCAGATCAGAGCCTCTCTCTCTCTCTCTCTCTCTCTCTCTCTCTCTTTAAATGTTTCTTTATTTTAGAGAGAGAGGGCATGAGCAGGGGAGGTGCAGAGAGAGAGGGAGACAGAGGATCCAAAGCAGGCTCTGTGCTGACAGCAGGGAGCCCGATGCAGGGCTCGAACTCATAAACTGTGAGATCATGACCTAAGCTGGAGTGGGATGCTTAACTGACTGAGCAACTGATGCTCCTCTTTTCCTTTCTTTCTTTCTTTCTTTCTTTCTTTCTTTCTTTCTTTCTTCTTTCAAGTTTAGTTATTTATTTTGAGGGAGAGAGAGTGTGCGCACCAGCTGGGAAGGAACAGAATGAGAAGAAGCGAGAGAATCCCAAGCAGGCTCTGCACTGTTGCCCGTCACGGGGCTCTAACTCACAAACTGTGAGATCATGACCTGAGTGTAAATCAAGAGCCGGACACTCAACTGACCGAGACACCCAGGCGCCTCCCCACTCTGCCGGAGCCCCTCTCCCCTTCTCTGACAAAGAGTTGGGGGAGAGGTGCCAGCTGTGGGCTGGAGTACCCTTCCACTGGCTCTCACCAGCCCTCTGCCCCACCCCAGACTCCCATTACTTTCAGTTTAAGGGTCTGAGCGTGGTAGCCCTCTCCGGCCCAGAATGAGGGCATGGTGCCTGCAGCCTCCCTGGGAATGAATTATTGAAGAGAGCATAATGTGAGCTGCTCACAGCCTCTGCCCCTTGGGCCCACCATTGCCTCTCTCTGCTTCTCACTGCTTCTTCACCAGCTCCAAGGGACACGAGGGAAGGGGGTGTTATGGAGAGGCGAGGAACAGGGTAGAGAGGAGGAAGTATAGACTCAGACCTTGGGGAGAAGCCTCCTGGGAAGGAGGGAAGATGGCTGGCAAAGAGTTGTGGCCTTTCATCATGAATCAGGAGGGCAGAGGAAGCCGGCAGCCACCCTGGAGCCAGATTGGGAAGTGAGACTGGAAGACCCTTGACCCCAGTGGCTGCCCAGCATCGGAGCATTATATGCCTCGGGGTAACGCAGAGCCAGAAAGAGTCTGGGTCCTTCTTTGACCTGGAGTCAGCGCCAGTAAGGGTATTAGGTCATTCAGGGACGCTATGTGCAGAGCCCTCTCTCCCTCCTTGGGAAATGACATCCTGCTGAGAACGGAGAATGCAGAGCCACCGCCGGGTGCACGTGCTGGCTGAGGACAGGTGCAGCTGGGTGTCAGAGTCCTGGATAGGCTGTCTGGCATGGTGCAAAGAACACAGGGCTTGGAGTCTGCAAATCAGAGGGCAAGTCCTAGCTCTGTCTCTCACTAGTTGTGGGCAAGTCTTACTATCTCAGAAATGGAGTTTTCTTTTCCTTACGAAGGGGAAAGAACAGTGCTTGCTTAACAAGAGGTTCTGTGAGAATTCAACAGGAACGACTGTATTTCATAACACGTGAATTGCTACATAGAAGTTAGTTGTTATTTTGGGGCAAGACTATATCATGCGCAGGGAAGCAGCATGAAGGAGATAGGACCTGCACGGAGTCATGGCCTGGGTTTTAGTTCATGTCCTGTGACTAACTCTTAGCCTTTCCACTTCTGAGGTTAAATGACTCTCCATAGGCCACCATCAGTCAATGGTTGATCCAGACTGGGGCCCAGATCTTTCAGACTCTACCTCCTGGGTTCTTTCCATGACACCGTGTGGGCTGGATACTGGGATCTACTCCGACCTCCCACGTGCTCAGCACTGGGGACTTCCCCTGAAAAGTCCCCCACACCCTGATGCCACAGTGATTAGTACTTCATTCCTTTGTGATTTGTGCGGCCACACCCCTCTCTCTTTTAGGAATAATGCAGCAAGTACGCCTCCTGACTTTCCCCTGAGGCAGCATGAATAATATTATCGTGTATTTGGAATGCAGTTAAAAAATAGCCTTTTATTATTACAGAAGCAGGACTTATGTATGTAGAAAATAAAAAAAAATACAGAGAAATAACAAAACAAAATAAATCCAAACGGCATTCCCAGCACCCCGAAATTACCACCATTAATACTTTTGGTTGGTGTAATCTTTCTGGTTTTTTTCTTCTTTTTTTTAAAAAAAGAAATGTTTGTTTATTTTTGAGAGAGAGAGAGGGAGGTAGAGAGAGAGACAGAGAATTCCAAGCAAGCTCTGCATTATCAGCACAGAGCCCGATGTAGGGCTCAATCTCACAAACTGTGAATTAATTCATTGCTCTTGGATATATATATACCTAAAGATGGAATTACTGGATTCCAGCGTAGACTGTATCTTTTTTTATGGAACACACACACACATACACACACACAAATAAGTGTAGTATGTCTGTGTGTTTAGCAAAATGAGATCATAATGAACATGCTATTTTTAAAAATGTTAAATTTTTAACTTTTTTTAGAGAAGAGAATGGGGGAGAGGGGGAGAGGAAGAGAGAGAGAATCTATTTTTAAGTTTATTTTAGAAATCGAGAGAGAGAATGTTAGCTAGGGAGAGGGGCAGAGAGAGAGAGAGAGAGAGAGAGGGAGAGAGAGAGAGAGAGAATCTTAAGGAGGCTCCATGCTCATTAGTGCAGAGCCCGACTTGGGGCTCAGTCCCACAACCCTGGGATCACGACCTGAGCCCAAATCAAGAGTTCAGTGCTTAACCGACTGAGCCATCTAGTGCTCATGAACATGCTGTTTTGAGCCTGCTTTTTTTCTTTTTATTAAAAAAATTTTTTTTAACGTTTATTCCTTTTTGAGAGACAGAGAGAGAGGACAGAGCGCAAACAGGGGTGGGGCAGAGAGAGAGGGAGACACAGAATCCAAAGCAGGCTCCAGGTTCTGAGCTGTCAGCACAGAGCTGGACGCGGGGCTCGAACCCGTGAACTGTGAGCCAAAGTCAGACCCTTAACTGACTGAGCCACCCGGGCGCCCCAGAACCTGCTATTTTTCCAATCAACAGTTTCCCTTTCCATTTCATTAATTTTCATTTTATCTAATTCCAGTCAATATTCAAATCTCCCCAGTTGGCCCCCTCAAATGTCTTTTGTAGCTGATATCTCCTAATCAGCATCCAGTCAAGGATCACACATCCTTGTATCTGGTGGTTGCATCCTGCAAGATCTCATCTCAGGTCCTTGCTGACTGTTAACTGGACACCTCTACATAGGGCTTCCACACATCATGGCAGCTTCCTGCTGAGGGAGAGAGAGATCGTAGTCTTTTGTAACCTAACTTTTTAAAAAGTTTATCTGTTTATTTGAGAGAGAGAGAGAGAGAGAGAGCACGAGCAGGGGAGGGGCAGAGAGGGAATCCCAAGCAGGCTCCGCACTGTCAGCACAGAGCCCCACGAGGGCCCGGCTCAAACCCACCAGCCACCAGATTATGACCTGAGCCAAAATCAAGAGTTGGTGGTTTAACCAACCGAGCCACCCAGGCGCCCCTGTAACCTAATTTTGGAAGCGGCTTTTCAACACTCTTGTTGCGTTTTATTCCTTAGAAGCAAGTCACTAGATCCAGCCCATGCTCGGAGGGTGGGGATTACACAAGAGTTGAATCCCAGAAGGCAGGGATCATTGGGAGCCATTTCAGAGCTGCCTTACCCATAAATTATAGATGATGTTCCATACCTTATCGAACGGGAAGATACACAGTAATTTAAAAGGTACACGCACACACACATACCACTCTGGTGGAGGATATATTTTTTAAGATTTGTAAGGACAGGGGTATATGAGGACTCTCTGTACTTCCCATTTGATTTGCTTGATTTGCCGTAGACCTCAAACTGCTCTAAAAAATAAAGTCTGTTTTTTTAAAAGTACGTTGTGGGAAATGAACCTGTGATAAAAAGTACCCGGAGGCAACTACTTTAGACAGGGTGAAAAAGGAAGCTCTCTCTGAGACTCAGTTTTCTCATCTATACGATGGAGGTATGGGTATTTGCCTATATGTGTGTGTATATGTGTGTGTGTGTGTACATATGTGTACATATATGTGCCTATGTGTGTATATGTACATATATGTACACATATATGTATATATGTACACATATATGTATATATACAGGGCCCTGGCTGGCTCAGTTGGTGGAGCGTGTGACTCTCGAGGTCGGGGTTGTGGGTTCAGGCCCCACGTTGGGTGTAGAGATTACATGAAAATAAAATGTTAAAAAAAAAATCCTCCACCAGAGTGGTACATTTATTAAAATTGATGGAGTCTGATTTTGATGCATCATTATCACCCCAAGTCTGTAGTCTCCACTAGGATTCACTTTTGGTGTTGCACGTTCTGTGGGTTTTGACGTGTATGATGACTTGTGTGCACCCATATAATATCATACAGAATAGTTTCATTGCCTTAAAAATCCTCGGTGCTCTGCCTATTTGTCCTCTCCCCCCGAACCCTTGGCAGTCACTGAGTTTTTTACAGTCTCCATAGTTTTCCAGAATGTCACATAGTTGGGTTCTGGACTTTTTCCAGAATGTCACATAGTTGGGTTCATATACTACACAGCTAGATTCTGCAACACCCTTTTCGTGATATATAATTTTCTTATTCTTTTCTCTTACTATCTGCTCCCCTGAATTAGAACGCAGGTTGCTGGAGGGCAGAAACCTTGTGCGTCTTCTTGACTTACACTGTATCCCCAGTATGTATAATTGTGCCTGCCACCTAGTAGGCGTTAATGAATATTTGTTGAGAGGAAGAATACATCTTGAGATTTGTCCATGTCACGTCCTAATTGATTGGAATCCAGGTCTCCTTAACATAGCCCAAACTGATGAGTTCATTCATCACCACCTTGGGGTGGGGGGTGGGGGGGTGGCACGGTAAACAGAGAAGGGAAAAGGCAGGAAGAGTGAAGGGAAGAAAGAAGGAGGGTAAGGGCAAATCAATTTTCCACAGAACACATTGGCCAAGGGGGCCAGTGGGAACATAATCCCCTGGTTCTTCTCAACATAACTGAGAGAGGCTCACATTTGGTTTAAGCAAACAAAAAACTTTACCTAATATTATTTAAGGAGGAACAAAAAGAAAATAAACAATGACAATGCATGAACTGTGAAACAGTCCAGGAGAGACTGGAGTATAAAGTTTCCATTCTCATTGCAGCTAGCTTTATCCCTGGACTCCCAGACTTGGGCTCTCTGCGTATCTTGCTCCCCAATTCCAAAGGACTTCTCTGCAAATTTTCAGTCCCCTTGAATGCCTTCCTGGTTTCCCTGCCTCCCAGCTCACAGTCTGTTTGCCTTGGTGGGTGTGTGGGCACATTAAGATGCTCTAAGCATGAAAAAGATGGTGACGATCCTTGTGCAGTGAAAAGCAAGTCAACAAACAATTCAACTGTAAAAAAAAAAAAAAGAAATAAATAAGTCTAACAAAATTCTGAAAATTTCCATGACAGATCTCGTGTTTAGAGGAAAATGACAAATACCAACTTTATCTCTAAATAAATATTTTTCAGTGCCCCTGCTCCGCCAGCACCCAGCACGCCTATTGTGTAAATATTCCCTGTTGCACACCCCCCAACCCTACCTCTGGGGGGAAACATTTAAATTTTTTTAAATGTTTATTTATTTTTGACAGAGAGACAGAGCGTGAGCGGGGGAGGGGCAGAGAGGGAGAGAGAGGGAGACACAGAATCTGAAGGACTCTCCAGGCTCTGAGCTGTCAGCCCAGAGCTCCACGCAGGGCTCACACTGGTGAACCACAAGATCCTGACCTGAGTTGAAGTCAGATGCTTAACCGACTGAGCCACCCAGGCGCCCCTAGAGGAAACACAGGGCATTGTCACTTTTCTCATTTGGAGTATTTTCCCGCTGGGCATGGGAACTCTGAAGTAGTGTTTCCCCAAATGGTTATCTTGGAAGATTTTTAAACTTTCTGCAGGTTTAAAGTTGCGAGAATAATCCAATTTCATCTATACTCGCTAGTCAACACTTCCCCACACTGGTTATGTGTTTTTGCTAAACCATCCTGAGATTTGCTTGCAGACGTCAACTTCATTCCTAAATACTTCATCACGTACTTACCAAGAGCAGACATTTCTCCATAACCTCAAAACATTATCAAACTCAGGAAATTTAACATTGTTACGATATTATCTAATATGTAGTCCATTTCAAAATTTCCCAATTGTCCCAACAATATCCTGAGGACTTAAAAAAAAAAAAAAATCTGGGCTCCAGATTAGTTATGTCTCTTTAGTTTCCTTAAAACTGACAGTTTCTAGCTGTTTTTTTTTCCTTCTATCTAACTGTAAAAAAAACTAGCTGTTTTTTTTCCTTCTATCTAACATTGATATTTTTGAATAGAACAGGCCAATTGTTTTAGAAATATACCTCCATTTGTTTCTTTGTGGTCAGATCCAGTTTAAACTTTGTTTTGTTTTGTTTTGTTGAGAGAGAGAGAGAGAGAGAGGGAGAGAATGTGCACATGGGAGAGGGGAAGACAGAGAGAGACAGACAGACATACAGAGAATCTTAAGTAGGCTCCGTGCACAGTGTGGAGCCCAATGTGGGGCTTGGTCCCACGACCTTGGGATCATGACCTGAGTCGATAAGTCACCCAGGTGCCCTCAACATTTTTGGTTGGAATACTACCTTGGGTGACATTGTGTCCTTCTCAGTGCATCCATTGGGGGTATATGATGTCAGTTCGTCTAATGTTTGGTGGTGTTAAATTTGGTCATTTGGTTAGGGTGGTGTTTGTGGCATTTTGCTTAATCAGAGAAGATATTACCTTAATGTTTATTCATTTTGAATAAATTTTGAGAGAAAGAGAGAGAGAGTGAGTACAAGCAAGGGGAGGGGCACAGAGAGAGGGAGAGAGAGAATCCCAAGTAGGCTCTGTGCTGTCAGAGAAGAGCCCGATGTGGGGCTTGAACTCATGAACCATGAGATCATGACCTGAGCCCAAAAGAGGGGTCAGATGCCTAACTGAGCCACCCAGGTGCCCCAGGGAGCGATGGAAGGATTTTAGTGAATTTGTATATATCTGTGAGTATATATGAGATGAGGAAGTTTGATATTTGCTAAATATTATTCCATTAAAATATTATATCATTAAATATATTCTCACCTCTTATACACATATATAAAGCTGGATTTCTGGACCATTTTTGGCAAGGGCCAAAGCAACTCTTTCCAGTTGTTTTTTTTTTTTCCTTCCAGTAATTACTTAGTCAGAAAGATTGGGAAACAAAGGGAAAATGACCTTCTGACTCTCCTTAATACTCTAAAAAGTTTTTTTTTTTTATGTTTATTCATTTCTGAAAGACAGAGAGAGACAGAGCACAAGCAGAGGTGGGGCGGAGAGAGAGGGGGACACAGAATCTGAAGCAGTCTCCAGGCTCTGAGCTGTTAGCACAGAGCCCGACGCAGGGCTCAAACTCACAAACTGGAAGATCATGACCTGAGCCGAAGTCGGATGCTCAACCGACTGAGCCACCCAGGCGCCCCAATACTCTAAAAATTTTTAAGGAAAAGTATGGGCATCATGATATTCTACCTCCAAATACTTCAGTAGTATTTTTAAAAAATAACATTTAAAAAATGTTTATTTATTTTGAGAGAGAGAGAGAGAGAGCACAAGCTTGAGTGGGGGATAGGCAGAGAGAGAGAGGGAGAGAAAGAATACCAAGCAAGATCCATGCTGTCAGTGAGGAGCCTGGTGTAGGACTTAATACCACACATTGTGAGATCATGACCTGAATGGAAGTCAAGAGCCAGGTGCTTAATCGACTGAGCCACCGAGGCACCCCGAACATTTTTTTTAAAGTAGGCTCCATGCCCAACGTGGGGCTTGAACTCATGACCCTGAGATTAAGAGTCATATGCTCCACTGACTGAGCCAGCCAGGTGCCCCCAAAATAATATTTTCTTATAGCGCCAAAATAACATTATGCTTCCTAACACAATTAAAAATAATTCCATCAAATACCCAGTACATCTTCAAGTTTCTCCACTTGTAAGAAGGGAACTTAAATTAATTTTTGATGGGTTTGGGGTGAGGAGGGACTTGAAAAGCCCTCGAGAAGGAAGTGGGATTTTGAACAAGGCTTGAATGGTGACTAATAGCTACATCATTGTGGCAGGACAATTCCAAGATGGCCCCTATATGATCCCCATCTTCTGGTATTCATGACCTTGGATAATCCCCTTCTCTTGTGTATGGGCTGGCTTAGTGATTTGCTTCAGTTTGTAGAACACAGCAAAAGTGATGGGATGGCTTTTGTAGTTAGCTGCCAGAGATTATAACTTCCATCTTTTTTAAAATTTATTTTATTTTTAAAATATAATTTATTATCACGTTAGCTTACATACAACACCCAGTATTCATCCTAATAAATGCCCTCCTCAATGCCCACCATCCACTTTTTCCTCTCCCCCATCCCCCATCAACCCTCAGTTTGTTCTCTGTATTAAGAGTCTCTTATGGTTTGCCTCCCTCCCTCTCTGTAACTTTTTTCCCCCCCTTCCCTTCCCCCATGGTCTTCTGTTCAGTTTCTCAAGATCCACATGTGAGTGAAGACATGAGATATCTGTCTTTCTCTGACTGACTTATTTCACGTAGCATAATACCCTCTGGTTCCATCCATGTTGCTGCAAATGGCATGATTTTATTCTTTCTTAGTGCCAAGTAGTATTCCATTGTATATATAAACCACATCTTCTTTATCCATTCATCCATTGATGGACATTTAGGCTCTTTCCATAATTTGGCTATTGTTGAAAGCACTGCTATAAACATGTGCCCCTATGCATCAGGACTCCTGTATGCCTTGGGTAAATTCCTAGCAGTGCCATTGCTGGGTCATAGGGTAGGTCTATTTTTAATTTTTTGAGGAACCTCCACACTGTTTTCCAGAGCGGCTGCACCAGTTTGCATTGCCACCAACAATGCAAGAGGGTTCCCGTTTCTCCACATCCTCGCCAGCATCTCTAGTTTCCTGATTTGTTCATTTCAGCCACTCTGGCTGGTGTAAGGTGGTATCTCAGTGTGGCTTTGATTTGTATTTCCCTGATGGTGAGTGACGTTGAGCAATATTTCATGTGTCTGTTGGCCATCTGGATGTTTCTTGGGAAAAGTGACTATTCATGTCTTCTGCCCATTTCTTCACTGGATTGTTTGTTTTTCAGGTGTGGAGTTTGATAAGTTCTTTATAGATTTTGGATACTAGCCCTTTGTCTGATATGTCATTTGCAAATATCTTTTCCCATTCTGTCGGTTGCCTGTTAGTTTTGTTGATTGTTTCCTTTGCAGTGCAGAAGCTTTTTATCTTGAGGTCCCAATAGTTCATTTTTGTTTTTAATTCCCTTGCCTTTGGAGATGTATATGACTTCCATCTTGTTGGCAGACTCTATCCTTTCCTGGCTTTGATGAAGCAAGCTGCCATGTTGGAGAGGCCCATGTGGCCCATTCAGCAACCTGAAGGAACTCGATCCTGCCAACAGCCACCTGAATTTGGAGTTGGGTTCTTTCTCATTCGAGCCTCAGATGAGACTGCAGCCCTGGCATCTTTGTGAGGTCTTGAAGTCTAGAGCATCCAGCTTAGACATGCCCAGATTCCTGATCTACAGAACCTATGAGATAATAAATGTGTGTTGTTTTAAGATGGCAAATGTGTGGCAATTTCTTATGTAGCACTAGGTAACTAACACACTTAACAAAACAGCCTTGCATATGGAAGCCATTGTTATCATCCTTTTTTACTGAGGAGGAAACCAAGGCTCAGGGAGGCTTGATCAATTGTCCAATGTACCAGGTGTCTTCTTGGTTACAAAACCAGAAACCAACTCCAGTTAATGTGGGAAGAGACATTCATTGGAGGGGTAAGGAATAACTTTTCCATGGAATTGACGGAAAGGCCAGAGTACTAATCAGTCTTTAAAAACATGCAGGAACAAAGGGAAATTAGGCAGCAGGAACCATGGAAGGGTTTGGTTTTGGAGGTTCTTGCCACTGTCACTGGGCACACCATCGCCGACAGCAGAAGATCTAGCTTCTTCACTTCACCAGCTCCAGACTCAAAGCCCTTGGTTGGAGTGCCTGATCATCTGAGCTTGGGTCAGCTTCACACAGGCTGGTGCCTGGGATCAGCTCACAGCAAGTAGATGCTCAAAAATAGTTCATTCAGTTTACAAACAAAAGACAAATCTGGTCGCAGATGGAGAGCTGGCTCGTGCCTCAGAAACTGATATGACCCTTTGCTTTAATGCAGTGACATTCCCAGCCCTTCCCAGGATTTCCCATACTGCCCCGCAGGGAGCAGGGAGCCAGAGGAGAAGACCGTAGATTAAGTAGTGAAAACCTGGGGCGATTAACTATGGGAATGCAGTGTCAGAAATCTGCCACCAGAGGGCACATGAGACTCAGAAATCTACCAAGGGAGCAAGAGGTTATTGGGGCAGCAGAATTACCAGGAATGGTGGAGAAGGCTGAGGCAGTCAGGCTTGGTTAGGGTTCCTGCAGGCTGGGCTCTGGGGACCCAGAGAAGAAGGAGCAGTGGTGTGGGTACCAACAGGTTTCTCTTGTCTTTGTGGCCCTGGCTGCACCCTCTCCCCACTGTTGGGGCTTTGGACTCCCCCGGTCTTTGTTCTGAGATCTTGGGAGAACTTTGGACTCTTTTTTATGGCATCAATTCTCCAACTGTAAACACTCCCCCCACCCCATCAACCCCAGCTCAGCACTGGAGTAGAGTGCAGGGGTGGGGTGCCTCTGGCCCTGAAAATGGGGCAGGGTTGGGGATGGGCAGTAGCTTCCCAGCCTAGAGCTTTCTATGGCAATAGGGCAGGAGGAGGTAGGTTTGTCTTCTCCTCTGGACTGTAACGTCCAGTTCCTGGCACTGTGCCTGGCATATGGTAGGTGCTCAATAGATATTTTTCGGTTGTTGATATGAATAAACCACACACAGGGAACCAAGGCTGGCTTCGGTACTCCAACTCCAAAGCATTTCTCAACAGCCCTCTATTGCCATCCTTGTCCAAGCCACTGCCGTTTCTCCCTGTGCCACTATGATAGCTTCTTAAGTGGTTTTCCCTTGCATCTCTTGATCCCTTGATTTATTCTGTACCTAGCAGCCAACGATCTTTTAAAACCATAAATCAGATCATGCCGCTTCCGAGCCTAACATCTTCCAAAGGCTTCTCATTACACTTTGAATATAATCCAAACTCCTTACCCCGGCCTGTGAGCTTCTGTACTAGCTAAGGCATGTCTCCTTCTCTGACCTCACTCTGTACTCTCTTCCAACACACTGGGCTTCGGCCTCGCTGACTTTCTTTCTGTTTCTTGAACACAGTGAACTTGCTATTGCCTTAGGACTTTTGCACGAGTTGTTCCCTCTGCTTGGAACGCTCTTCACCCAGATTCTTTGCATGGCTGATTCCTTGCCATTCAGGTCTCCGTGAACGTCACTTCCTCAGGGAGGCCCCTGGACAATCCAGCCTGGGTTTCTCCTCCGGTCACTTCCTATCCATCCCCACTTCTAATTGTGATCATGGCAACTTATCACCATCAACTACCTTTTCATCTGTTCACTGGTTTCTTGCCCCTTCCCACTAGAAGTCAACTCCATAAGAACAGAGAGCCAGTCTGCCGAGTTCAACTACTATATCCTTAGTGCCTATTAACAGAGCCCTATCTGGCCATAGAAGTCTCTCAGTACAGATTTGTGCAAAGGATGGATGAATGAATGAATGGTGGGGAGCTAAGGAATAGGCAAGGGAAGTTTGTATCCCTTGGGAGCTTATGGTCAATCATTTCATTCCTGTGGGTGGCAGTTGTTGTGGGACGGGTGGGGGCCAAAGCCTCCTCCAACCCTGGGACCTAGAGGAAGCCAAAATCTTTGGGGTGCTGCAGTCTCATTAGGGGTGGTGAGGTGGGCAGGGTATATATGCTGCATTGAACGAACGTGGGTTTTCTTTGCACATCTTTCTTTCTTACTTTCAGAAAATGTAATGGGCAGAAATCTGATGTTTCAGACAGAGAAGTTAGGGAATGGTTATTTGCACTGTAAAAGGAATCCTTGCTTTGTAAAAGGGAGTAGGCAGAGATTCACTTAGCCTCTGGGAAGACTCAGGGGACTCAAGCCCATCCATTAGTTTTGTTACAGGATGTTTTCAACACAGGATATTTATAGAGTGTTGTCCAGATACACTTAGGGGTATATGAAACTTGCATTTACATGTGATACACTCTCCTTGTGGGAATTTCTCCTTCCTGAAAGTGAGAGGTGTGACTACATCACCGTGAGTGTGGTCTGTATTAGGAAAACCAAGGTCATTGAGACCAAGCTAGACTTGGAGAAATAGAAACAGTTCATGCCAGCTGCCTTGGCTCCTTTTTTCTTTTCATTGTCAGGGTGAAGTCCTTTCAATTAATTCCTGACTTGATGTTTATTTTCCATCCTGTGACGAGGAGGTCCTTTCTGAATATTTTACTTGTAGCGGTTCTCAAACTGGGCTCAGCGGGGCTGATATTCTGTAAGCTGGAGCAAGGTATTCTGTCATGAAAATTCAGTAAGAGCCATCTTGTCCCAGTTCAAAGAAAAAAAAAATTGGTAGAATTTCCTCTATGTTAAGACTTTTCCAATATTTTTCCCCCTAAGTCTTTGGTGTCTGTGATTCTAGACTCTGTCAGATCTGGCAATAGCACAAAATCGTGATTTAGTTATTTTATTTTTTCCGTTATTTTAATATGTTACTATTTCATCGTGTTTTGCTAAGAGTATCATTTCTTCTAGGGTAGGGGCTCAATGTAAGTCTGAGAACCACTGTCTCAGAGACTCCATTATTGGACCTCTCTGTGCCTCAATTTTTCCCATGTCTAAGATGAACATGACAATAATAGCATCAGGCAGTTTTATAAGGATTAGACTAATTATTTTGTGTTAAGGGCTTTGAAGAAAACTTGGCACATAGTAAATGCTAAACAAGTGCTTGCTATTAAAATTACCAAAAGGATAGCGGCTGAAATTGACCATCTTTATGACCCCTTCCTGCTCTAATGTCCTGTACATTTAAAAATTCAATAATTGAGTGTTTCCCATGTGTCTAGCCCTAGCTCATGTTTCCTATCCATGGAACAAGAGACTGGAATCATTTTTCAGGGCCAGTCTATAGTGCTCGAAGAGGTCCTCTGTGTAAGGTGCTGATGGTGAGGAGGAGCAAAGAAAAGGGCTGATGGTACCTTTGCCCTCCAGCAACCAGCAGTAGAACTCAGGAGGCCAGACTAACACCCGGCCATACACAAGGGTAGGGGAGGCCTGTGTGACTGAAAGCACCCAGAGATGGACCCTTGGCACATTTTTCCAGCTGACTTGGTTGGTGTCAAATTTTTTTTTCATTCCAAAAGACGATGAAGGACAAAGCCTTCAGTTCCAAAAAAATAACGTTATAATGCACATAGATGCACGTAAATTTCAAAATTTTATTTTTTTCTCAATTGTGTTTTGGATTTTCCCCATGTGGCCCATGAACGTATTATTCTAAGAGGTAAATGGCAGATACTGGTTTAAGGGTGGAGAGGAAATTTTGATAGTGGTGAGAACAGTGGCTACTTGAAGGGAGAAGTCAAGCAAAGAGGCCCCAAAGGTCAAATAATAGGCCAGGCCTGTGCAACCGAGAATCGTCCACGGCAGAATAATCTGTAACCTTTCTCATTTTCATTTCCCATTTTCAAACATTTTTCTGTGTGAGCCTTAAAATCCTGTAAGAAAGACAAGGCAGATCATTTTATCCCTATTTTATGTTTTCTATTTTATTTTAGTAGAATCTTTTAAAATTCCCATTTTAGGGGTGCCTGCCTGGCTCAGTGGGTAGAGAGTGTGACTCTTGATCTCGGGGGTTGTAAGTTTGAGCCCCACTTTGGGTGTGGAGATTACTTAAAAATAAAATCTTTTTTTTTTCTCAAGTTAGTTAACATACAGTGTGGTCTTGGCTTCAGGGATAGAACCCAGTGATTCATCTCTTATGTATGACACCCAGTGCTCATCCCAACAAATGCCCTCCTTAATGCCCATCACCCAGTTAACCCACCCCCACACCACCATCACCCCTGTTTGTTCTCTGTATTTAAGAGTCTCTGACAGGTTGCGTCCCCCTCTGTTTTTGTCTTATTTTTCCTTCCTTTCCCCTATGTTCATCCCCTAAGTTTCTCAATTTCCACATATGAGTGAAATCATATGATATCTTTCTTTCTCGGACTTATTTACTTAAAAATAAAATCTTGAAAAAAATTCCCATTTTTTAGATGAGGCTCCAAGAGGGTAAGTGATGATTTACCAAAGCACATAGTTTGCTATTACATATGGCTGATGAACGATGGAAACAGATTTCCCTAATTCCTCCCCTCTCTTCCTTGCCTCAAGTTCTATCCTGGGTTTAGGAACCCCAGTGGGGATTTGTCAGGACTAGAGTTGGGCTTTGAAGGTCTACAGCGTAGTAGAAGGCGCTGAAGAGCCAGCTGAGGTGGGACCCTGGGTGGGGAAGGAGCTGCCTATGGGAGAAGGAGCCATGGGTGTGGTTGAGGGAACCACTAGCCAGGCTTCCAAGGGAAGCCAGGCAAGCTGCCCTCTTCCCAGCTCTGGAGCAATGAATGGCACTCGTTCCAAAGTCAGACTCACCCACATTCTGGGAATTAACTCTCTTCCCCTTTCTGGCTATAGCATGTTTCAAACCCTTAAAGGGTTAAAGCAGCTTCCACGTGATTTTCCTATCACCCAGGTAACTTCGGTTGATGCTTTGTGCGAGAAAACGTGGGAAATAAATAAAAATCCCAAATAATTTCTCAGTACGTGCACCTTGCAATGCACCCCTCTTCGCCCCCACCCGCTGCAGGGAAGCACAACCCTTTGGGTAAATGGTGCCCGGGGGAGGGCCTCTGCCCGTTGTCAGGTGCGAGGGAGGGGCTGCCGAGAGTGTGGGGCAGTGGGCCGCGGGGAGAGCGGCCCTGCCTTCAGTCTCCCTCTTGGGCTCTGGGTGCAGCAGGTTCTCGTCGGGCCGGTGCCCCAGAGGGTTGGGGAAGAAGGAAACAAGTGGCCTGTGGGGAAGCAGGCCGCACACACCTGGCGCCCGGTGGAATGAAATCTTGATTAATTATTAAACTGAGTTCCCGCGGGAGGGAGCGGGGCCGCGGCGGCTGGGCGGGAATGGCAGGGTGGGGGCTGGGGGAGGGAGGAAGGGAGGAGGATTGAGGAGTGGGCGCGGGGGGCAGGTTCAGCCTCCAGGGACCCCGGCCGGAAGGAAGCCGACCCTCCTGGCGCGGGGCGGGGCGGTGGGTAATCGCTGAGAAAGAGTGGGTTTGCTGGCGCTCCCGGGGACCCCCGGGTGAGGGTGGGCGGAGAACGCTGCAGGAGGCATCCAGGGGGTGGAGGGAAGGGGCAGCGGGCGGGACGGCCCCCTCCCCTAGGGTCTTGATCCCAGAACAGAAGCCACTTGTTTTCCCAGGACTGGGGGAGGGAGCGGCCGGAGAGAGGAGGGGGCGCGCGGAGGGAGGGGCGCTGCTCGGGCTCCCCCACCCCTACCCGACTCCTCGGAAAGGGAGTGGGCCCCCGCGCGGGGCTCGGGAGGCGGAGGGGGAGGGGGCGCCCAGACAATAGGAGCTTGTGCCTTTAAGGCGGGGAGTCCGGGAGCCGGCGGGGAGGGGACTTCTGGATCCGGGGTAGAGGGCGGCTGCGCTGGCCAGCTAGGAGGGGGCGCGGGCCGGGCGGACTGCGGACAGCGGGAGGGACGGCCGGGACGCGCGGGCACGGAGCAGGACCGCGGGACGGCCGGCCGCCCGGCCGGAGCCCGCGGCGGTGGCGGGGCGGGGGCCCGGGGGAGGCGCGGAGCCCGGCAGGCAGGTGAGCCCGCGCGGAGGAGCGGTGGAGGGGAGCGGCGGCGCTGGGCGCTCGGGTCTCGGGGGGGGGGGGGGGGGCGTGAAGACTCCGCGCGGCTCCCGAGAGTGAGGATTTTTTGTTGGGGGCACAGAAGCGCGCGATGGGGAGGCTCGATAGTGTTTGGAGGCGAGCCTGAGGCCATTGGGGCTGGACTGAGAAATCGGGGAGGAGATGGGGGGCTCAAGGCTCCCACCCTCACCCCCTTCCTCCACCCGAAGCGAGTGCCAGGCTTGCTGGGACCCGGGGAAAGGCATGTATTGGGGGAGGGACTGGGTGAGGTTTTCGCAGGGGGGCTGTGGGGTGAGCCTCCGAGTTTGGGGTAGACTGTGATTGTGTTTAAGGGAGGAGGGCAGTCTGGGCGGCAGGAGGGAATGCCCTCTGCCTGCAGGAGTTCCCCCCAACTCCCCTAACCCCAGAGCTTGGCGATGAAAAGGGTGGTGTCACTGCCCGCTGCAGGGGGCCAGGGTGGGGAGCAGACTTTATTCTGAACGTGGCCTGACTGAAAACCTAGAGGTGGAATCCCGAGATGGGGACTCTTTCCCCATACCCTTCCCTTACTAGAACACCCCTGTGGGTGGAAAATCCTAGTGGGGGTTGTGTGCTTGGGTGTGGAAGTGGGAGCCTTCTGCGGTCTTCAGGGAGACTGAAGGCCGGGGAAGCCAGGCCAAGGCAATCCTGGACCTCCAGATACAGGCCTTGGGGGAGGCTCCTCTACATCTGGAAAGGCCTGGAATTGAGGCCCACTTCCCAGCATGGTGGGCGGTGCTGGCACTGAAGGGCCCTGCCTGGGCAGCGCCTTCTACCATGAACTTTCTGAAGTCACTTTAAATCCCCTGGAGCCTCCTTCTGCCAAGGAGGGCAGGGGCAGGGACAGACAGAGGTGGCCAGGAAGAGGGTTTGGGCAAAGCAGTGGGCAGAGCTATCCTTGGGGCTGGGCCTTGGCCTGCTTCAGACTCTGGGTCTCAAGCCGGAGGATCAGTGTTGGGAGGGACTTGAGGTCTGGGAGGTACTGGGCCTCCAACTGCCAAGCTGAATGGATGTGGCTCTGGCTGTGGGAGCTGGTGTCTGGAGCAGCACATCTGTGAGAGAGAGCAAGGGACTCAGGGACGGAAAGGGTTGGAGGCAGGGGAAGAGGGAGGTGGTCTGTGGTTCAGAGTGACGGATTATTTCTGGACAACGAAGGTTGGGGGACCATGTAGGGAAGTTTTGTGGCTTTGAGCAGTGCCCTCCCTTGTTCCTTGTCATACCGGCCTAGTCTGGGGTGCCAGGAGTGCTAGGAGCCTGGTGAGTTCTCCAAGGTGGGCAGTGGTGCTTGGGGTGGAGTCCCAGGTGGGGTGGTTGCAGTTAGTTGGACAGTTACATAACTCGGAAGCTAACCTCTTGGGGAGTCAGAGTGTTCTGGGGATGGTCATGCATTCTCCTGGACAGTGTCTGCCCCTTCCTCTGTGGGTATGAGCCAGATGCTAGGATGTGCTTCCAGGAGGCTGGGAACATGGCCAGAAACAGGTCCCTTGGGAACAGAGGTCTGGGCCATTTCAAGCGGGGGGAGGAATGGTTAATACAGGGCAGGGGACTGGCAAGTAGGAGGAGGCTGAAGCAAAATGTCACAGTAGGGGTGGTGGGAAACCTGCTTGCTCTGGGCTTTGTCTCCAGCAGCTCTGGGGACTGACAGCCAAGGACGTGGGGACTGATAGAACCAGGTGTCTGACTGGCTGGGGAGATGTGTGTTCTTGCTTGTGGCTCTTCTGTCTTTCCATTTCTTGGACGCTGGCAGAGTTTTGGGTTCAAAATGGTATAGGGTGGGGGAGAAGACCTCATTTATCGGGTGTGTGTTATGTGAAAGATACTGTTGGATTTTTTTCATGACTATTACTTTTCCCATTTTACAGATGAAGAAACTGATACAGGGAGATAGTAACTTGTTCAAGGCTGTGCAGCCAGCATGTAATTACCCTAAGGTTTGAAGCCTGGTCTTGCTCCAAAAATTGTGCTTCTAATGAAGTATTTTGAAGAGCCAGGCTTCCTTTGGTGACTTTTTCCAAATGCCAACCTGACCCAAAGTCTTGGATTTCTGATCTGTCCCTCCAGAGGGTGCTGTTGGTGATGTTAGGAGGGCACGGTGCTCTGTGGGATAAGGGAGAAGGGATGCTGAGAGAAGTTGGCTGAGAGTGATCCAGGGATGTGGGTCTCTAGCATGCAGAGAGGTCCCCAGTCTGCCTTCTGTTTAGTGGGCCTCTGGGTGTCTGCTCAAAGTGCCACTTGTCTGCCTTGAGCTGCTGATCCTGTGGGCATTACTCCCTCCTCCCCCCCCCCCCCCCCCCCTCCAGTGAGGACAAATGTCAAGGCTGCTAGCTCTGAAGGTTTAAATACAAAGAGCCCCAGGGTGCCCTGTGGGCATGGAGGAGTGTGGCCCTGTTAGAGACACAGGCATCTGTGGACGAGAATGCTCTCATCCACACTTTCTCTTGAGCTGCTCTCAGCTAGGAGACACATTGAGGGTATTGTCATAGAGTCCTCCCCACCCCAGTTGAAGGCACTACCCTCCAGGAGATCTGGGGCTGATTTGGTGACCTAGGATCTCTTTAACTTGGGCCAGCTGTATAGAACTGCTATGGACCTTGTTTTCTTCCTTCCTTCCTTCCTTCCTTCCCCCTGTCAAATCTGTGTGCAAGGTGGCCACAGGAGCAGTTTCGCAGGGCTTTGGTGAAGATCAGATGGAATTGGGTATGTGAAAGGGACCTCGAAGAGTTTAAAGCACAGAGAAAATATTATCTACCCATCCACTCTAGGAACACTTATTTAGACCCTATTAGATGTTTGCAGATACAGCAGGGAGCGAAATGGGCCCAAATCCCTGCCTTCATGAGGCTGACATTCCAGTGAGGAGAGACAATGAACAAATAAGGAAAATGTATAGAATGGCATTTGCTGATAAGAGCTGTGGAGAAAAATAAAGCATGAAGCTGGGAAGAAAGATAGGGAGCTCCAGGAAAGGGGGTTGCTATTTTAATAGAACGGTCAGGGAAAGACTCACTGATAAGGGAACACTTGAGCTGTGACCTGGAGGAGCTCTTAGTCCAGGCAGCGGGCACCGCAGTCCCAGGCCGCCCCGTGCATGGTGTGTTGGGGACCAGCAAGGAGGCTAATAGAACTGGAGTGCGGTGAGAAAGATGAAGAATCATAGGATTATCACTCTTTATTATTATTACACAGTAGCTGCTCTATGCCAGTGCCCTTGAGCTTTCTCTCTGTCTTTTCAACATACATTTCTCGAGTCCTTACCATGAGCCAGGCTCAGTACTCGGTGCTGGGGGTAAGGTGCTGAGCAAAACAGAACAATCCCTACCCTCACAAAAGTTTATAGTGAGAGGGGTGGGGACACATGAACAAGGGGCAATTTAATTGTGATAAGTACTATGGAGGAAATGTACAGAGGGTAAACAGGGGGCCAAATTTAGTGTGGGTGGGGGAGCTGGGACATCTTCCCTGAGGAAGTTCCATCTAAGCTGTGACCCGAGGGAGAAGTTGAATTTGGCTTGGTGCAGTGTGCATGGTGTGAGTACGATGAGGAACAATGTAGAAAGAGATTCCCTTTTGTATAGAGGTCACCGATTGGCAGCTCACAGGCTGAATTCATTCCATAGACGTGATTTATTTGGCTTGCAGTGTTGAAAAATGTGAGTTACTTGCCAGCATTTAAAACTCAGGAGATGTCATGTTAAAGTGTACATTTTTTTCAGCTTCTGTTGAAAATCAGAAGATCAGGCTCCACTGGGATGCCGGTGCCGGCTATGTGCTGGTGTGGTACCTGCCCCGGTGCTCGGGAGTGGACTTTTCAGTTCCTTCCAGACCTCCTTTGCTTATTGACACAGGCACTCGAGCTTGTAACCACCAAGAAATCAGTGCTTTTTAGGGAAGGGGTGAATGTTGAAGTGTACTGCTTTGGAGTCCGGCAGATCTGGGTTAGAATCTTGGTTCCCACACCTCCGTGGCTGCTTGATGTAGGGCGAGTTACCCGCCTGCTTCTGTCTCGGTTTCCTCACCTGCTGAATGGGGATCCTGTCGTCCTCCTCCATACTTTTATGTGAGTGGTATGTCGGAAGCGTTTAGCTTGGCTGTGGAAGTACTTGGTTTATGTAGCTACTGGTGGCGGTAGGCCGTGACGGTGGTGTTAATACCAACTCGTTCCCTTCTCTCAGCAGCATGTCCTGGTTTAGTGGCCTCCTGGTCCCCAAGGTGGATGAACGGAAAACAGCCTGGGGTGAACGCAATGGGCAGAAGCGTCCACGCCGTGGGACTCGGACCAGCGGCTTCTGCACACCGCGCTATATGAGCTGCCTCCGGGATGCACAGCCCCCCAGCCCCACCCCTGCAGCTCCTCCTCGGTGCCCCTGGCAGGATGAGACTTTCATGCGGAGAGGTGGCCCAGGCAAGGAGCCGGGGCTGCGGGCGGTGGCCCTCGGCTTTGAGGACACTGAGGCGATGGCGGCGGTCGGGGCAGCCGAGGTGGCACCCGACGTGGCAGCCCGGGGTAGGCGGTCTTGCTGGCGCCGTCTGGCCCAGGTGTTCCAGTCCAAGCAGTTCCGCTCGGCCAAGCTGGAGCGCCTGTACCAGCGGTACTTCTTTCAGATGAACCAGAGCAGCCTGACGCTGCTGATGGCCGTGCTGGTGCTGCTGACGGCCGTGCTGCTAGCCTTTCATGCTGCACCTGCCCGCCCTCAGCCTGCCTATGTGGCCCTACTGGCCTGTGCCGCCGCCCTCTTCGTAGCGCTCATGGTGGTGTGTAACCGGCACAGCTTCCGCCAGGACTCCATGTGGGTGGTGAGCTATGTGGTGCTGGGCATCCTGGCAGCCGTGCAGGTTGGGGGTGCCCTGGCAGCCAACCCCCGCAGCCCCTCTGTGGGCCTCTGGTGCCCCGTGTTTTTTGTCTACATCACCTACACGCTCCTACCCATCCGCATGCGGGCGGCTGTCTTCAGTGGCCTGGGCCTCTCCACCCTGCATCTGATCTTGGCCTGGCAGCTCAACCATGGTGATGCCTTCCTCTGGAAGCAGGTGCGTAGTCAGGAAGCAGGCACAGGGTAGTGGCTGGGGGCACCAGGCCGGGAATGAGAAGGGGTCTGGTAATCGAGGGTGGGTGGGGACTGGGTGTAGGGATGTCTGGTTGTGTCCAAGAGGAAGGGCGGATGATGGGAGGTGAGGTTTCAGGGGTCGGCTCCATCTGGGATCTGGAGCAGAGGGCACTGCTGAGGAGAGGGAGGGCCCCAGGACCCAGCTTGTACTCTCACCAAGGGCCACGGTTTACAGCTCTTTGGCCTGAGGCACCTGAAATCGTGTAGCCCATAGATCTGATGTAGGGCTGGAAGTGGGAATGTGATGTTTAGCCCCAGGGCAGGAGTGGGGTTGAGAGAGCAGTGTTGGCGACATCTCTGGCCCCCCAAGTCGATACATGAGACACAGGCCTTGGTGCCATTCCTGAAAAGCAGCTCCAGGTGGTGACCTGGAGGGAGCAAGCGGGGTTTGGGTGGAGTTAGCAAGAGAGGAGTTGCTTCTCTCCTGGACCAAGGCAGTCTCTAAAAGGACGCGGAGGGTGATAAGTAGGATTCATTTTCTCCTGGGCTGGGAGTGGTTTGAGTGGGGTTGGAAGAAGGGCATCAGGGTCTGATCTCCTCCTACCCTCCTCCCACTGAGCACCAGGGGTCTGGCAGCCCTGCCTCGAGGTTCTCTGCCCATGCCAGCTATTGCATCTGGGTTCTGAGTGGTGCGTGGGGTGGGGCTTGACAGCATGGTATTTGAGTGAGAAATCAAGGCTTGGCTCCAGGCAGACCTGGTTGTCCAATGGGCTGCGTTCTTTTCTGTGAGCTCTTAGACAACTAACCTTACTTCTCTCCCAGCCTTCTTCCCAGTCTGTAAACGTGGGATAAAAATAGTATCTACCTCATGATGTTGCTGTTAGGTCTCCACCCTCTCCCAGAGTGGAGTAGAACCCGACAGGGCAGGGTTCTCACCTGGGGGCAGGGAGGTGTGGGAGTGCTGTAGGGGATGGTACTCAGGGAAGGGCCCTCTCAGAAGTCCCTTTCAGAGAGACAGGAGCATGTGGAGTTGGCCATCTCAGGTCATCCGCTTGACCAGGGAGCAGAGACCAGGACATCTTGCCCAGCTGATCTTCAGGGGCTGCTCTAGATACGGCCCCTAACCAACACACCTCATGATCCCTGTGCTGGTACCCTGATATTGAGGGTGTCTGTCTTGCTCAAGTTTTGAGGGAATTGGCCTCTGCCTTGTCTAGGGTTTGTGGCCTGTAGCCCACCCTAGCCCCACCCACAAAGAGGAAGTTGCCTGGGGCTCCCAGGGTGAGAAGCTGGGTGCTCTGGCATGATGCCCTTCTCCGCCCAGCTTGTGCTCCGGAACAGAACGTACCTTTTTAAAAGTAACTTTATAGCCCATTTGTTTGTGGAGCACGCACCCACAAGGCAGCCAGACCTCTTAAAGGGCCAGGGTCTTTCTGTCCTTGCGGGCCCCCCACTTCTCACCAGGTAGCTATTGTGCTGGGCTTTGGAGTTGGACTACCCTCCTGGGGAAGGAAGAGCTTGGAGGAAGCCAGCTCTCTGGCTGGCTAGGGGTAGGTGGGTGTCTCTTCCCTGCTTTAGCTGGCATGGTGCCCAGAGCCAGGCCCAAGGCTTGATTGGGGAGGTGCGGCCCCATGGAGGCCAGGACTCTGCCAGCCTCCTGCCTCCCCAGGGGCACCCAGCTGCAGCCTTACCCAGTAGGTCTCAGCATGCACGTTCTTGGGGTGAGGGGAGAAAGTCACCCCTGCCCCTGTGCCAGTCCTTAGAGCCAGGGTTGCCCATACCCCTTCTCTGAACTAAGAAGGATTCCCTGTGTTCAGTTGGCCTATGGGTGTCTGGATGGTGTGGGTCTGTGGCCTCCTTTCTAGGCTCCTTGGGCAGCCCCTTTCCAGATCCAGCCCTGCTCATGGGAAGGAGGCTTCGTTCTCCTCTGACCCACTCATTCAGACACATTGAGCAGTTTCACCCAGTGACCCTGGCGCAGCCTGGAATCTCCTCTAGTGCCCTGGCATCCATTTTTTCTCACAGTGGGATAGGGGTCTGTGTACAGATCTATTTCAGTCTCTCGTCCCCCTTCCCCTTCCCTCCACCATGACTCACTTTTTCCTCTTGGGCTCCTGGGGCCAGGAAGGGAAGTTGCCTGGTTTACCCCCCCTTCCCTTCTCCCCGACTGGGGGCTATTCTTAGAAACTCCTGAGGGAGATAATGTGCCCCCCTCTTCACCCCTGCTGCTGGGAGGGGGGCCCTTGTGAGCTGGACCGGGAAGGAAAGCTGGGAGGCCAGTCCTAGAGGGTCAGAGCTAGAAATAGCTGGGGGTTTGCTGAATCTCCCCCTCCATTTTACCTAAGAAAATTGAAGCTGAGGTCCCAGAGATGAACTGACCTTCCCAAGTTTGCAAGACTGGTTCTGGTTCTGGGCAGAGCCCAGAATTCCTTTCTTCCAGTTGGTGCTCTTTCCCTCCCTTCTCCCCAAACCAGAGCCCTGCCCCAGCCAACTCGGGTGGAGCCACAAGTGCCAGGTTAACCCCTGAATTTCCAGAAACACTGAGGCCAGCTTTTCTTAGACATGCTCTCCAGTCAATGTTACTACTGATGCTGATTGAGAGGTGATCATCCTGAGATCAGGGTCCTAGGGCATGGGGGCTGGCTGTGCCAAGTATTGGGGGTGCTGGGCATGGTGGCAATACTTCCTAGTTAGGAAGAGTTTTTCATGATAGTCGAATTGATGACTCCCAAGCCTGGGCTATGGGGCTGGACCTCAAGAGCTTGGGTGAGTGGAGTAAGCAGGAATCTTGGAAATCTGGAATGTACCAGCAGTAGGGTTTGGACAGAGGCTTTGGAGTCTGACTGTCCTGGATTCACGTCCCACACCAGCCACTATTAGCTGTGTGATCTTGGGCAAATTACTTAGTTTCTCTGTGCTTGAGTACCTCACCTTTAAAATGAGATAGTTTCACTTCATAGAGTTGTAGGAAATCCATTAGTTACTGTATAGGAGGCAGCTATAGAAACCAGCCATATTGGAGACAGCCAGCAAATTAGTTCCAGTGATTATAATAATAATTATTATTTTATCAAGTTATGTCGGAGCAGGGAGGAACCTTAGAAATCTTCTTATTGTCCCGCTCCAGGTTCTAGATGAGCAAACAGAGGCCCAGAGAGATGAGATGACTTGTCCTGGGCATTCACAGGAGGATATAGAGCTCGAGTCTCCTGGGTGTTGTCGTGTGAGGAGAACCACATGCAGAAGGAGCAGCATTTGTCTTTTGTTTGGGCTGATTGTGGGGCAGGAAGTCATAGTGTTCTGGGCCCTGGCCCCATGACCCACCTTGCCCTGGTTGGTGCTTCTGCTCCCAGGAGTTGTGAGAAGCTCTCATTTCTAGCTGTGGAGTGATCCAGGCAGGGGTCCAGAGTCCTGTGGGAGAAGAAGGAAGTGTATTACAGGGGTGGGGAGAGCTTGGGGACAGACAGGGCACAGGATCCGGGCTTCCTTCCCGAAGCAATGCATCCACAGAGAGGATAGCAATTTGCACCTGTGCGTAGGTGGGGGGTGGTCACCATTCTGCCTCTGCCACCCTCTTGCAGCTTGGTGCCAACATGCTGCTGTTCCTCTGCACCAACGTCATCGGCATCTGCACACACTATCCAGCTGAGGTGTCTCAGCGCCAGGCCTTTCAGGAGACCCGTGGTTACATCCAGGCCCGGCTGCACCTGCAGCATGAGAATCGGCAGCAGGTGGGGCTGTTCTCCCTGTCCAAGGCCTTCCCCCACCTCACCCCCAGATAACCTGTATGCTAGATCTGCTGCCTTGTACCACTCCATGGAATAAGTCTGAATGGTTCCCCCTGATTGTGCACAGCACAAGCCCTGTGACACTGGGGTTCCTGTCCTGTCTGAAGGTGGGAGGGCGTAAATGGGAGCATGAGTGGGGGGTTGCGTGGGGGTGGTCAGAGAGGGCTGGGAGGTATATCTGCTGTAGACTGTAATAGGGGAGGTCCAGAAGGGAAGCTCAGGTCTCCAGGGGGGTCTGGGAGGCCTCTGGGGTTGTGGAGGCACCAGGAGGAATTACAGTATGAGGCTAAGAAGATAGTGGTGCCCTGTTGAAACTACTGGTCTAGGAACGGCTGCTGCTATCAGTGTTGCCCCAGCACGTTGCCATGGAGATGAAAGAAGATATCAACACAAAGAAAGAAGACATGATGTTCCACAAGATCTACATACAGAAGCATGACAATGTCAGGTAGGGTTGGGGGTGGGAGGATCCCAGGAGGGATGGGGGGACCTGGGAGTCTTTGAGGGCCACGTGGCCCTTCCATCTTCTCCCCATTGTCCACAGCATCCTGTTTGCAGACATTGAAGGCTTCACCAGCCTGGCATCCCAGTGCACTGCGCAGGAGCTGGTCATGACCCTGAACGAGCTCTTTGCCCGGTTTGACAAACTGGCTGCGGTGAGGGTGCTGGGGCTGGGGGGGGGCAGGGCTGCATGTGGTGAGAACATAGCCTCATTGGAGCGGCCTGGGAGAGTGGGCTAGATGGTGACTCAGTGAGGGTGCTGGGTGGGCAAGAGAGTGGGAGTGACTGTCTCCAACTCTCTCCCCTTTAGGAAAATCATTGCCTGAGGATCAAGATCTTAGGGGACTGTTACTACTGTGTGTCGGGGCTGCCGGAAGCCCGAGCAGACCATGCCCACTGCTGTGTGGAGATGGGGGTGGACATGATCGAGGCCATCTCGTAAGCAGTGTCCCTCCCAGGCTCCCTGGAACTGAGGATGCCCCCACCAGCTCTTACCCTTTGATGTGTCCTTGGGATTTTTTTCTCAGTTTTGGCTGTTTCTCTGTTTTGGAGATCCATCGCCTGGGAGGGGAATGGATCTTTCTTCAGCTTGTGCACTTTAGACTCCAGCCAGCCAGGCAGGGTAGGGGAGCCATGGTGAGGGGATTTGGGCTGGTGAGAATGCTAGTTGAGCAAGCCTAAGGGGAGAGCAGTGACTCCTCCCTTTGTAGCTCAATTCCACAGGATGCTGGTGAACACAGTTCTCAAACATTTGTCCTTGAGACCCACGCAGCCTTTTGCCCGTGTCCAGCCAAGGCTGTGTTCTCATGTCTGGCATCTGGGTCTGTCCCTGCCTGCTTGGCTCTGAGGGGAGTGAAGGGCCTGGGTTCTGGGCTGGGGGTGGGGATGTCTGTGCCAGAAGCTGAGCCGGAGCCGCCTCCTCCCAGGCTGGTGCGTGAGGTGACAGGTGTGAACGTGAACATGCGCGTGGGCATCCACAGCGGGCGTGTGCACTGTGGCGTCCTTGGTCTGCGGAAATGGCAATTCGATGTGTGGTCCAATGACGTGACTCTGGCCAACCACATGGAGGCGGGGGGCCGGGCCGGGTGAGTGTCGGGTCTGGGTGGCCAGGGATGGGAGTGAGGTGGGCTAGCCCAGGTCTCACCTTCCTATTCCCTCACAGCCGCATCCATATCACTCGGGCCACGCTGCAGTACCTGAATGGGGATTATGAGGTGGAGCCAGGCCGTGGTGGTGAACGTAATGCATACCTCAAGGAGCAGCATATTGAGACCTTCCTCATCCTGGGAGCCAGCCAGAAACGGGTCAGTCCAGGGTGGGGGTGGGGGTGGGGGCAGGCAGGGAGAAGGGCAAATGCAGGGAGCAAACAGACATCTTGTCTGGGACCCTCTTTTGATACTGTGCCCGTGCTTCCTGCACAGAAAGAGGAGAAGGCCATGCTGGCCAAGCTGCAGCGTACACGGGCCAACTCCATGGAAGGACTGATGCCACGCTGGGTGCCTGAGCGCGCCTTTTCCCGGACCAAGGACTCCAAGGCTTTCCGCCAGATGGTGAGGGGTCCACAGCACTAGGACCTGAGGCCTCACCTTCCTAACACGCTGTGCCCCTCTTCCCTCTTTGGCCTTCCTTGTTGTGGCTCATACATCTCCGTGTATGACTTCTGGTACTGGGGGCAGGAGGGGTGACTTCATAACAGGGGTCCTAAGCCCCTCCAAAGTACACGGGGGGAACACTCAGCACAGTGTTGGGAATGGGGAAGGGATTGTGGAGGCGAAGATGGTCTGCCCTTCACCCCATTGCACACTTTGTCCCTTTCTCCAGGGCATTGATGATTCCAGCAAAGACAAGTAAGTCAGGTTATTGAGGAGGGAGGAAGGGGAGGGAGAAGGCACTTACACCCTGGGACAGGGCTGTGGGGGAGCCGAGATCCCCCCTCTTTCCTGGACTGTAGGTGTGTCGTGTGGGAGTAGGTGCCACACAGCTACTCCATTCTTTGGGTGCTGCCCATGCCCTTCCTTTCTCATTGCCTCTCACGTGGTAATGCTCATGCCCCTGGTGAAGCCATGTCCCCTGCCCTCAGCCGGGGTGCCCAAGATGCCCTGAACCCTGAGGATGAGGTAGATGAGTTCCTGGGCCGTGCCATCGATGCCCGCAGCATCGATCAACTACGGAAGGACCATGTGCGCCGCTTCCTGCTCACCTTCCAGAGAGAGGATCTTGAAAAGAAGGTTTGCCCCCAAAGGCTAAGGGCAAAGGGGGATGAGGGCCGGGGTAGGAGGGGAGGTTCAGAGGGGGAGGCTGAGCACAACTGAGGGATCAGCAGGTTTTTTGAGGATTGGGGGTGACCACAGGGCACAGTGGGGATTCCTATTAATTGAGCCACTGCTTGCCCCTACTTGAGGCCCCTGGCAGTGGCCTGCCTCCCCCAGGGCAGAGCCCAGCCCCCAGCTCAGCCTCTTCTCCCTCAGTACTCGCGGAAGGTGGACCCCCGCTTCGGAGCCTACGTAGCCTGTGCGCTGTTGGTCTTCTGCTTCATCTGCTTTATCCAACTCCTCGTCTTCCCACAGTGAGAGCCCCGCCCTTCCTTGCTCTGTTTCTCTTCCCTCCACCACTTCCCAGAACCTTCTTAAACACCCATGCAAGCTCACAGTCCTGGGAGCCTGTACCCTGCCAATCTGGGGAGTGGGACAAGGATGCCCAGGACTTCCAGAGTAACATTTTCCCTGGCCCTCTTCTGCCCTAGTTCAACTCTGCTGCTTGGGATCTATGCCAGTATCTTCCTGCTGTTGCTGATCACTGTGCTGACCTGTGCCGTGTACTCCTGTGGCTCTGTATGTTGGGGGTTCTTCCAGGGCTGGTTGGGGAGGGCAATCTGGGCCGGGGCGGTGAGGAATCATGCAGGGAGAGGGAAGAGAAGGCCAGGCCTCCCTTACTGGGCCCCATCCCTGGTTGGCCTTACCCCTTGGCTGACACAGTCTCTAACTCTCGGTCTCTTGCCTGTCTGCAGCTCTTCCCCAAGGCCCTGCAACGCCTTTCCCGCAGCATTGTCCGTTCTCGGGCACACAGCACTGCGGTTGGCATCTTTTCAGTCTTGCTTGTGTTCACCTCTGCCATCGCCAACATGGTAAAGGTCAAGTGGGGATTCTTCTACCCCTCCTCTATGCCAAGCACTGCTCTGGGCTTTGGGGCTACAGAAAGGAAGAAGACCCATTTCCTGCCCTCCAAGAGGTTGAGGGGGTGGGGTTAACTCTAGTCCCCCATTCTCCTTGCTCTCCCCATCTCCTGTCATCCTTTAGTGAGAACTTTGACCTCCAGGGTATAAGGCACTGAGGCATGGCCCTTGAGCCCCTCTCCTCCATGCGTACCCTGATATGCCTCCCTCAACTTTTGCAGTTCACCTGTAACCACACCCCCATACGGACTTGTGCAGCCCGGATGCTGAATGTAACACCTGCTGACATCACTGCCTGCCACCTGCAGCAGCTCAATTACTCTCTGGGCCTGGATGCTCCCCTGTGTGAGGGCACCGCACCCACTTGCAGCTTCCCTGAGGTGTCCAAGCCGTGTTCAGGCGGGATGGGGTGGGGGGTTCCTAATCAGTACTAGTTATTGACTCCTCTGTGCCAGACCTGCTGACAGGCAATGGGGACCCAGGATCTCACCAGAGTTCCTACTGGAGGAACATCTAGGGGTCCTGGAGTGGTGTGGGGCTGGCTGTGGAAGGTGAAGGAGGTTTGGGTTTGAGGTTGTGGAGGGGAGCTTAGGTCAGGCAGGGAAGTGCGGTGCTTTCCTGAATGGGTGGGGGAGGGCATGACTTCTGTCTTCGTCCAACACCACCTCTGCCATTGCTCCCCAGTACTTCGTTGGGAACATGCTGCTGAGTCTCTTGGCCAGCTCTGTCTTCCTACACATCAGTAGCATCGGGAAGTTGGCAATGATCTTTGTCCTCGGGCTCATCTATTTGGTGCTGCTTCTGCTGGGCCCCCCAGCCACCATCTTTGACAACTATGACCTGCTGCTTGGTGTCCATGGCTTGTGAGTTTATCCTCAATCCCTTTAATCCCCTGTGAGCTTCCTGACCCTTCTGGGTCACTGTGATTTTTCTGGTCCCCAGGCCTCTTGTGCCCTCGCAATGTCACCACTCACACTCCTCACCTTTAGGGGGAAAAGAGGCAGTAGAGGAGCTCCCAGCATATGACCCCTGACCGTCACCCCAAGGAAACCCCAGTCTTGGGAAGTCCCTGTGTCTTTAGGCTAGACATTTAAAGAACTCCTTCTCTCATTTGCATGGTGCTTTCATACCCATTCTCTTAGGCCACACAGCTGCTTGGTGGCAGAGCCCTGGCTAGGAACAAAAACTTTCGACTCCTGATTAAGGGCTTTGCCTGGGACACCACACTGGCTTTTCCTCTGCAAACCCCATCGAATAGCTCTGTGTAGTAGGAAAAGCCTCTGGAGTCCACTGGGTTTGAACCCCACTCTGCCTCTTGTTAGCTATGTGACCTTAGACAGGTAAGTTAACTTCTCTGAGCCTCAGTTTCCTCATCTGTAAAATAGCAGTGGCACCTAGATTGTAGATGGCTGTAGAGATTACAGTGATATTTGTTGAAGCCCTACTCCAAGCCAGGTGCCACGCTAGGCCTTTTGTGTGCACTATTTAGATCTTGTCCCTCTTTTACTGATGAGGAAACAGGCCTAGAGTTAAACATCTTGTTCCAGGTCACAGAACTGGTAAGTGGAGGAGCTAGGAGTGGAACCTTCTCATAACCTCTGCTCTTAATGAGTTAATATAAGCACAAGCCCTGGCCCTGTGCCTTATTTTGTGCTATGTGCTCAGTAAATGCAGTTTCTGTCTCCCCTTCCCTGCCCCCACCCAGCAACCCAAGAACTGATGACTTTGTCTCTTGTATCTTCCTGCCAGGGCTTCTTCCAATGAGACTTTCGACGGGCTGGACTGGTAAGTGAGGGCTCTGGGGCAGGAAAGGGCAGGACTGCCACATGTCTCTTGCAGACACTGAGCTTGACTCTGCTTACCCTCAGCCCAGCTGCAGGGAGGGTAGCACTCAAATACATGACCCCCGTGATTCTGCTGGTGTTTGCTCTGGCGCTGTATCTGCATGCCCAGCAGGTGGAATCAACTGCTCGTCTGGACTTCCTCTGGAAACTGCAGGTGACTGAGTGGGCCTCTGGGGCAGGGGGAGGATCCTGGGGACAGAATCTGGGTCAAGCCAGACATGCATCTTGTTAGCTGGCCAAGGCTCAGGCCGCACCAAGCCCACCCTGGCCCCAAGCCTTCTGTGTGCCCATCCCCTATCCCTGCCTCATTCTGTCCCTGCCCCTATCACCCCTTTGCCTCTTCTTCAGGCCTCATCTGTCCATGCCTTTCTTCTTCCCCGTGATTCCCTCTGATGCCCGTCTCCAGGCACTGGCCACTGCACCTATCTCTTGTGAATGTTGGGCAGTGGGTGATGGGTGTGGTGTCCACAGGCAACAGGGGAGAAGGAGGAGATGGAGGAGCTGCAGGCATACAACCGAAGGTTGCTCCATAACATTCTGCCCAAGGACGTGGCTGCCCACTTCCTGGCCCGGGAGCGCCGGAACGATGAGCTCTACTATCAGTCGTGTGAGTGTGTGGCCGTCATGTTTGCCTCCATTGCCAACTTTTCTGAGTTCTATGTGGAGCTGGAGGCAAACAATGAGGGCGTCGAGTGCCTGCGGCTGCTCAACGAAATCATCGCTGACTTTGATGAGGTACTTACCTGGTTGGTTGGTGCTGGCAGAGCGCCTAAGGGAGACTAGCCGGACCAGGGCAGTGGAGAGAACTTTGGATAGGAGGGCCAGCATTGGAGGAGGCGTGGCTGGATTGGGAGGAGGAAGGGAGGTTTGATGGGACCCAGAGATGTTAGGGTAGGGGTAAGGGTAGGTACGGCAGAAACAAGGACAAGGACCCTTGGTGTCCAAGGCAGTGAGGTCAGCCCCAGTGGGGCAGGGTCATCACTGCTGGGGATCAAAGGACATGAGGACCTGCGGAGAGGACAGGATAGGTACCGGGTGGATGTTACTGAATAAGAAGGCAGTAAACTGGACAGAACCTCATGAGCCCAAGTAAGCAAGATGGGCCCCTCAATAGAGAAAATGGAAGCAAATGTGAGGAAGTATCCTGAATATCCAGGTCAGGAATGGGTCATTTACTGTTCTGGAGGAAAGTCACTTCCCTCTGGTACTCAGTTTCCCAAAAAGTGAGGGTTAGAATAATTGACGGCTAATATCCCTTCTATAGTTCTGTGAGCTATGGAAGCTTTGTGAGCGAGCTTTGGAAGTTGGCCTAAAGCTGTATGCTTGAGTCCTGGCCTGGGGTTCTGATGGCTGCCTTGTAAAGGAGGCCTATTTTCCAAGTTCCTCCCTCAGTCCTGCACTAACTGGAAGACGGGACTCACTCACTAAAAGGATGGGAGCTGTTGAAACAGGGAAGGGGGGGATGAGGCCGAGGCATGGCATGAGTGAGCATTGGGCAGGGTGGGTTTGGCCTCTCTGCCTTGACAGCCAGGTCTCCCTGTGCTGTCCAGATCATCAGCGAGGAGCGGTTCCGGCAGCTGGAGAAGATCAAGACGATTGGTAGCACCTACATGGCTGCCTCAGGGCTGAATGCCAGCACCTATGATCAAGCGGGCCGCTCCCATATCACTGCCCTGGCTGACTATGCCATGCGGCTCATGGAACAGATGAAGCACATCAACGAGCACTCCTTCAACAATTTCCAGATGAAGATTGGTGAGATGGCCCGCTTGCCTGGCAGCTTTTTCCCAGGGCTGTTTCTGGGTGAGGCCAAGGAATCAGGCTGGGGATGGCATCACAGATTTCCCATCAGGAATCCTTTGGGATGTCCTTTTCTCTCACCTCCTAGCTCGTCTCATATTAAGAACAGAGATCATTGATTGAGGGCCTACTGTGTGCTAGGCACTGAGACATCGTAATCCTCACATCGTTATCCCCTTTTACAGATAGAGACTGACTCTCAGATTAAATAATTTGGCCAAGGCCAAACAACTAGTAGGTGGCTGAACTAGGATTCAGAACCAGGTTTATTTAAGCTCTAGTACCTGTACCCTCACCTATGGCCAGTCCAATAAGAGGTACTTCCTCTCAAATGTCCTAGGAGCTGATGGGCGGGAGTAATGGTTAACAGACTGGGTTCTGGACTCATAACTGGTTTAAATTCCGGTTGTTCCACCTACTGGCTTGTTTAGCAAGTTGCCCAACTCCTCTACGTTTCACAAGGTTATCTATAAAATGGGATGATACCTACCTTTTAGGGTTGTTGAAGGGATGAAATAATGGAATGCATAAAGCTTACCAGAGTGGTTGGCACTCAGAGCGAGCACTCAGTTGATTAGCTACTGTTAGAGCAATAGCTGTTTTAACTCAGGGGAGCTGCTCAGCTGACATACCCAGATCTTCCATTCTTTACAACCAGGACACTTGTCCCTTTGCCACTTTTCTTCTCTGGGTCCTTCTCAAGGTTCCAGGAGGGGGGATGACTCCCTGGGCTGACTCTGGAACATCCACTAGTCTGTTTCTTGCTGCTGTCCCCATCGCAGGGCTGAACATGGGCCCAGTCGTGGCAGGCGTCATTGGGGCTCGGAAACCACAGTATGACATCTGGGGGAACACAGTGAATGTCTCTAGCCGTATGGACAGCACGGGGGTCCCTGACCGAATCCAGGTGAGGGGGATGTGAGCAGAGGCTGGGAAGGGTATGGGTCCGGAGGGCTTCTGCAGGTCAGCTAGGACAGGGGTAGGGTGGCAGTGTTCAGTGGTTGGGGGTGTGTGGGATGGGGGGCTAGCATGACTAGAAACCCCTGGACCCCTGCAAATGCAGCAGGAAGGATCCCAGGCTAAGTGGGTTCCCCTCCCATCCCCCAGGTGACCACGGACTTGTACCAGGTTCTAGCTGCCAAGGGCTACCAGCTGGAGTGTCGAGGGGTGGTCAAGGTGAAGGGCAAGGGGGAGATGACCACCTACTTCCTCAATGGGGGCCCCCCCAGTTAGCAGGACCCAACTACACATTCAGCTGACAGGACCAAGGTGGGCATTTGAGTGGACTCTGTGCTCGCTGGGTGGAGCTGTGGCAGGGGGCACCGAGCCTCCAGACCCTGCTGACCACAAAAGGGAACCTCCCAGCAGGCTGTGCTTGGACCATGCTCGTCTGCCCTCAGGCTGGTGAACAGGGGGATACCAAGAGGATTATGCAAGTGACTTTTACTTTTCTAATTGGGATAGGGCTGTTCCCTCTCCTCTCTTCCAGCTTTTGGGAGCAGGGGAGGGGGCAGGGCAGCAGCAGAGGCAGCAGGGATTAAAATGGCAGCTTGCCATGCCTACCCTTTCCCTGTCTGTCTGGGTAACAGACTCAGGGCTGGGCCCTTCCTTTCCCTCTTTTTCCTGGGAATATTTTGTACAAAGACTGGGGCAGGCATGAGGAGTGCCTATTCCATGCTTGCCTCTGCTATGCCTGCATCCCCAGCACTGGCCTTGGATACCCCACCCCAGTCGGGTCTTCCTCCTAGGCACAGGGCAGACGAGGGAGATGCTCTGGGGACCCTGCTCTGTCCATATTTCAGGGGAATGTTTCCATTTGCCAAATCCTAGTCCCATGATCTGTCCCCAAAGGGGAACAAAGGGACTTCTGACAGCTCAGATCTAGCCCTAGTTCCTGCACAGCTCCAGGAAAAGGGGCATCTAGCCTCCTTTGGTACTGTGAAAACACCCAGCCAGAAAGCAAGCATGTATGTGGGGATGTCAAAAGGTCAGGAGCTGGAAGTTCACCTGTAGATGCCCAAGAGAGCAGGCTGGCCAGGGAGTGGGGTGGTACCAGACTCTTGATCTGAGGGCCCCACTGGGGTCAGGATCAGGTCACTCTGCCCCCATGCACTCTTGCTGTCTGCTGGCAAGGGGGCACAGAGCATCTCTACCCCTTCTGTTGCCAAATAGAAAAGGGTCAGGGCATGGAGGAGGGTGACCCTGATCTCAAACCTGTCCTCCCAAGTCTTGGCACTGGGGAGGGCCTGTATGTCTGTGTAATGTGTGTGCCTGTCAGCCTTTTTGTGTGTGTATCTGTTTCCAGGTCTGTGTGTGTCCTTATGGTTCTCCTCAGCTCTCCACCCTGGGTTGCCTCTCTCCTGTGGGCCTCTGTCTTCGGGGAATAAGGCAGGGTTTCTGATTTCAAGGGATGGAGAGAGACGCCTAGGTTGTACAGGAGTAGCATGGGGTGTGGCAGCAAGAGGAAGGTGGCCCTGGGGAGAGGAGTCCTTTTTGTGCCAAATCCCTAAGTGCCATTTGGGGGCCGTGTGTGCAGCATGACTGTCTCCCTGCCTGGGGCAGGGACCCAAGCGCCTGCTTGAGCCTCAGTGCTCCATGCACTTGAACTGTCTGGGTTTGGCGGGCAGAGCCTCAGGACTTTCCTGGGTTCCCCAGATGGTGGTATACTTTGGGACTGGGGTAGCATGGGATCCCTCTGAGGACCCAGATACTGGTACTAGGGGATGGGGCAAGGGAACCTGAAACTTGGCTTTCCCCAGCCTTCAGTCTCAGTCTAGCATGTTCCTGGCTCCCCAGTCTCCATGAAGCCTTCAAGGGCTGGAAGGAGGGTCAGGAGGTTGGACTCTAGATTCCCTTCCTATCTCTGCCTTCCTTTTACTCCTTTCCCTGCAACCTCCTTGCCACCTAACTTAGTTGGTGCCTTGGTTTCTCTGTCTGTCTGTACCTATTTAAGCCAGAGGCATTAGCCTGAATTTTGCTTGAAGATCATGTTGTGTTAAAGATGATTAGAGAGACAGAGAAGAGGGTTCCAGAGTTGCTAAGTTTGGGGAATGAAAGGGGTGGGTGGCACCCTTGCCCTTCCTCATGCCTTTTCTGACTCGAGCTCCTTGCAGAGGCCTGGTTTCTGGCTTGCACTGCCTGCCTTGGGGGATCTTGATGCATCAGTCAAGTGGGTCATCAGGCACTTCATTAGCTATGGCAGGAGGAGGGGAAAAGACTAGTTGGTCCAGAGAGAAGATCAACTCCCTCTCCCCAGACATATCCCTGGATGGGAAAGGGACTGCTTGGAGCCCTGGGGTGGGGATAGGGGTGTAAGGAGACCAGAGTGGGAAGACCTCAGTCTTGGGTGATTTGTCTTTGCTTCTTGTCAAGTGGGAGGGACCTGTCCAACACCCTGACTCCCCATACCACAGTGCCAGCCATGCCCTTTTCCTGGGCTACCATTGCCCCCTTTCTCACCAGTTGGTGGGGGAGTCAGTGGATGGGAGGCCCATGGACTTTGGTTTTATAATGTAACCACTGTGGGGGTGGGGGAGGGTGGTATACCATGTATTTCAGTGAAATATTTAATATATTTAAATATCAATAAAATCAAACTCTTTGTAAAATTCCCAGCTCTCTGAAGATGTTCTGGGCCCTGGGTTGGGTCAGAAGTGGCAGAGCCAGGTATAGGAGGCAGCCTTTCCTCTGTGGCTAGAGGGTTTCCTCTGGTTTTCTCCCTGCCAAGCTGAAGCTACAGTGTCTTCAGAGAGCATGACTACTCTAGGCCCTTCAGCATCATGAAGACCATTGTGTGTCTTCCCAGACTTGTTACTCGGACACCTGCCATTCCTGAGGTCAAGGACACCCTCAGTAGTCTTTCCTGTACCTTGGCCCCTCCCAAACCAAACACCAAGTTCTGGCTCCCACACATCTGATCTCATAGGAATTTGGGCATTGGAATAATTTCCCTCCCCCTCACTGCCAGTGCACACAAGTGACTTCTAATCCAATGTTTACTCTGCTCTTGAGGTCCCCTCCTCCCATTAGTCCCTCAGTGGAACCAGGACACCTTCTCCGTTTTCTCCTTCTTTGCCCTGCTTCCACAGTCCATCGTGCAAATATATCCTGTTCAATACAGACTGAAGTTTCTGTCACTCAGAACAGAGTGATCCATAAACCTGGAAAAGAAAGAGAGGGTCTCAGATTCAGCCAGGTCAGGCTGGTGTGTGTGTGGTGGTGTCCTTAAACATAGCTCCCAAGACTGCCTCAGGGCAGAAAGGGCAGGGGCAGTAATGAGGAAGTAGGGCTGCTGCCTATGAATGGTGGTTGGAGGGTGGGAGGCAGCAATGAAGGGAGTGGAAACATCCCTGGACCTCACAGGAGAGCTATAGATACTTGTCTTGTGCTTGCTCCAGAAGTCCTATCCACAAGATGAAATACACAGACATAAACAAATCTTTAACTTCTTTGAATGCCACCACTGCCCAGATTCTGGGGCCAGCTTTTCCTGGTAAGATCCAAACTTTGTCTTCTATTCCCTAACTCTTAGTAGAGTGAAGCAGTCTCTAAGGATGGAGTACTTCCCTTTGCCTCCCCACCCTTACCCATCCCAGCCTAACCTGGTCATTGGGCTTTTAATGAGGCAGTGGCGGGGGCTCCGGATCCATGGCATGGTTTCTTCTGGGCGCACTCCTGGATCATGGGACCGCCAGAAGCTGAAGTTCTGAGCATCAGTCAAGGGGACTCTGAAGACCTGATTGGGGACTGAATGTTGGGGAAGGGCAAGTTATCCAATTTTTTCAACTTCTTTGCTCCCCCATGGCAGTATAAGCCCAGCCTAGCAACTGGGCCTGACCAGGTGCTGAGAAGTCCTGGGAATCTGGTCACCACACCCATCTTCACTTCCGGATTCCAGCATCTAATACCCTTCATGGTCAGTTGAATCAGTCTTGGTTCTGCCTGCTGTTACTAAGCCCATCTCCAAGAGAGCTTTCCCAAGTGCTAAGATGGTGGAAAAACAAGTGGGCAACCCCTTAGGGAAATGTGCAAGATGGGTCTACTGGCTCTTCCCCCTTGCTCTCAGGCTTAATCATTCTCATTCCCTTCCCTCCTCTCTGAAAAAAATTGCTTCCTTTTCTCATTCCAGGTAATTCTCTGAAACTCAGCAATGAGTACCTCATACTTAGGTACTGCTAATAGAGTCACTTATCAAGTGTCTATTATGTTCTAAATGTATTAGGTGTTCTTAAGATTTTGAATAGTGTATCAGACTTTCCTAGGTTTTTTTGTATTTTTATTCTTTACTTGGATAAATCTAATTCTACCACTGTATAAAATTTGTATATTCTTTAAGCTTAATTATAGCCTAATATCCTGGCTATATGGTCTTTATAATCATTATTTTTTTTTAAAAAAATTCCTAATATACCATTGAGTAGATGTTACATGTTTTACTTAGTTGTTTTCCTCTTGATTAATAGTAAGCTCTTAAAAAGAATTTGCTATTAGGAATAACTCTTAGATACTCCTCTTCACACATATGTCTCTTTAAATTTCTGAAAGTATCTTAGTTTTCTAAATTAAACTTTAATTTTGAGATAACTATAGTTGTAAGAAATGATAACATAAGATCCTGTGTACCCTTTACTCAGTTTCTCCCAATGGGAAAGGTCATTGGCCTTTTATAGTCATGTTCTCCCACCCCTTCATTGGCAATCAATAATGCGTTCTTCATTTCTATAATTTTGTCATGTGAAGAATGTTATATAAATGGCATTGGGGACTGGCTTTCTTTATGTGGCATAACTCTTTGAAGATTCCTAGTTCTCACATGTATCAGTAGTTTGTCCTAGATGCTTTTTTATTTTTTTATTTATTTATTTTTTTCAACGTTTATTTATTTTTGGGACGGAGAGAGACAGAGCATGAACGGGGGAGGGGCAGAGAGAGAGGGAGACACAGAATCGGAAACAGGCTCCAGGCTCTGAGCCATCAGCCCAGAGCCTGACGCGGGGCTCGAACTCACGGACCGCGAGATCGTGACCTGGCTGAAGTCGGACGCTTAACCGACTGCGCCACCCAGGCGCCCCCTAGATGCTTTTTTAAATGTACATTTTCTCTAACTTTTATAACAATGCTAGAGTATGATTCCCATTTTCACATGGTTCAGTGAGGTTAAGTGGTTAAAGGAACTTGCCCAAGGTCACACAACCTGTTTGGAGTTTAAACTCCATTCAAATTCCAAAGCTAGTGCTTGGTCTACCACTACTCACAGGCATAGCATATAATATAAAAAGTACTGTCTTATCTCATTTTGTTGTGATCCTCACAGTTCCATAAGTTCGGTAGAGCAGGCATTTTTCCCCCTTTTTTTCCTTAACAAATGAGCAAGTGTAAGTGACTACCCAAGGTGAGACACTTAAAACTAGGACTCAAATATGGGGCTTCAGCTTCCAGTCTGATTCAATTTTTGTTTTATCATGTTCACCCCATTCAAGTCTACTTTCTCCCTCCTTTTCTCAGCCCCCCTTCTTGGCTATTTTTTTTCCCCTTGCCCTAAAATCATGCCCCACCACAGCCCAGCCATTCTTTATGAACTCGGGCATATCTGTTCTGCCCCTAGCATAGTGCCCACTCCAAGATACTTACATGTCTTTAACAACACCTTCTTTATAGCTTCATGATACCTTGTGTGGCTATTCTGGTGTACGGAATAATTCCCATCTTCTGAGATAATACGGGGAAGCCTAGTGGGCACTGGTTCCTTCTGGTCTGAAACAAGAAGCAGACTTGTTATAAATACTTACAAAGTGGGGCTCTTTGGTTTTCTGAGTCTCTGGTCTCCATACCAACCAGGCACATGGCAGGGGTCTCTCCTAGCCACTCAAATCTGATCTCAGATCTCAGAAGTCAATTCACAATGCCTGTGTCAGAAGGGAGGGAGAGGGAACCGATCGCAAGACATCCCTCACCCTTCTCTTGCTTCTCTTCAACTCCTGGGTTTTGAATGGCTTCCTGCTGGAATCAGGATATTGACAGACCCTTAGGGTTAGTGCAGGTGAAAAAGGCCCCTTATCTGGATGGACACCTATTTCCTGGGATTGGCATATTTGAAGAGCTTTAACTGGTCTAATAGGGAAAGTTATGTTTGAGCTAAGTCTTGGAGGACAAGAAGGAGTCCATGGGACATAGTGGTATCAAGAAGAGCATTCCAGGCAGCAGGATAGCAAGTGTGTAGAAGATAGAAGTATGAGAGAGGTTTCAGCTTGCTATTGATTTAGAGCCTGATTTGTGCTTGGCAAAATGGAGAGGGGCAGGGAAGGGGCTAGAAAAGTGGTAGAGAGTAGGGTAGGGTAAGGTAAGGTATGGTAGAGTAGGGCAGTATATATTTTATGTTTTTATTTTATTTTTGAGAGAGACAGTGCGAGCGGGGAGGGACAGAGAGCGGGAGACGGAATCTGAAGCAGGCTCCAGGCTCTGAGCTGTCAGCACAGAGACAGACGCAGGGCTTGAACAGACGGACTGCAAGATCATGACCTGAGCCGAAGTTAGACACCCAAGTGACTGAGCCACCCAGACGCCCCTAGAGTAGGGCAGTATAGACCTAGCATTCTTATGGGGGGTTAGGAATCCTCTCTGAGGCAAAACTGGAATCGCACTATGGAGGCTGAAAAGACCAGAACTTCCTTACCCAGGTCTAAATGTTTGTGTCTCCCCTAAACTCCTATGTCGAAAACCTAATTCCCAAGGTGATAGTATTTGTAAGTGGGGTCTTTAGGAGGTGATTAGGTCATAAGGGTAGAGCCCTTAAGAATGGAATTGGTGCCCTTCTAAAAAAGGCCTCAGAGAGGTCTCCCCTTCCACCACATGAGGGCACAATGAGAAGTCTGCAACCTGAAAGAAGGCCCTCTTCCTGACCAGGCTGGCACAGTGCTCTTGCACTTCAGCCTCCAAAACTGTGAGAAATACATTTCTGTCGTTGATAAGCTACCCAGTCTATGGCGTTCTGTGATAGCAGCCCAGATGGACTAAGGTGCCAGCCTCTCTTGCAGCTAGGGCATAGGCAAAGAGTTTTAGCTAGGCCAAACACATCTGCCTCAGATTTGGAATCAAAGATGAGGCTGCAAAGAAGCAGGGGCTGTGTAAAGTCTTTTTCTACTAATGGGAAGTTGCAGCAGCGAAGCTACCTCTTCTTTCTAGCAGCAGCATCCAGAGCCCAGTGTCCTTGGTGTCTGCGGTGTCTGCTACAGTACTGAATGCAGCAGTGTCTATGCCAGCCAGGTCTGCAGCATGATTCTGAACATTCTTTCTGGTTATTAGCCACCAAACTTGGTTCTCTGTGCCTTTTACAGCTCTATGCACTTACCGATATTCTTTTTAAAGAAATTACTTTATTGTAAAATTGATGTAAAAGTAGTTGTATATATTTAATATGTATAACTGAATGAGTTTGGAGGTAAGTAGACACCTGTGAAACCATCGCTGCAATCTATGCCGTAAACCTTATCCATCCCCTCCAAAAATTCCCTCCTGCCCTCTTTATTGTAATTTATTTTGTGATAAGAACATTTAACAGGAGATCTATGCTTTTAGGAAAATTTTAGTATATAATACAGTATTAACCGTAGGTTCTATCTGTACAGATCTCTAGGACTTACCTTTTTTAAATAACATCTTTTTTTTAATGCTTATTTATTTTGTGTATGTGTGAGAGAGAAAACATCCCAAGCAGGTTCTACACTCAGTGCTGAGCCCGATCTCACCATCGAGATCATGACCTGAGCTGAAATCATGAGTTGGATACTCAACTGACTGAGCCACTCAGGTGCCCTTAGGACTTATATAACTGAGACTTTGCACCCTTTGACTACTACCCCTCCACTTATCCCTACCCCCAGCCTCTGGCAGCCACCATTCTAGTCTCTGCCTCTGTAAGTTTGATTATTTTAGATTTTTCACGTAAGTGATATCATATAGTATTTGTCCCTTGTTGGCTTATTTCACCTAGCATGTCTTCCAGGTTCACCCATGTTGTTGCAAATGGCAGGACTTCTTTCTTTTTAAAGGCTGAATAACATTTGTGCGCCCGTGTGTGTGTGTGTGTGTGTGTGTGTGTGTGTGTAATCATATTTTCTTTATCCATTTGTGTATTGATGGACATTTATGTTGCTTCCATGTCTTGGCTATTGTGAATGATGCTGTAATGAACATCAAAGTGCAGATATCTCTTTGAGACCATAATTTCAATTCCTTTGGGTATATACCCAGAAATAGGATTTACTTTTACTTTTTTAAGGAACCTCTGTACTGTTTTCCACGCACTGCACCAATTTACATTCCCATGAACAGTATATGAAGGTTCCCTCCCCTTTTCTCCACATCCTCACCAACATGTTATTTCTTTTTAAAAGTTTACTTATTTAGAGAGAGAGAGCAGGGAAGGGGCAGAGAGAGGGGGAGAGAGAATCCCAAGCAGGATCCATATTGTCAGCATGGAGCCTGGTGTGGGGCTAGAACTCACAAATCAAAATCAAGAGTCAGATGCTTAACCAACTGAGGCACCCAGGCACCACCCGCCCCCCTTTTGAAATAACAGCCACTTTTACAGGTGTGAGGTGATATATCATTGTAATTTTTTTAAATGTTTATTTTTGAGAGAGAGAGGAGAGAGAACAGGGAGGGGCAGAGAGAGGAGACACAAAATCCAAAGCAGGCTCCAGGCTCTGAGCTGTCAGCACAGAGCCTGATGCGGGGTTTAAACCCACAAACCACGAGATCATGACCTGAGCCAAAGTCAGACACTTAAGCCGACTGAGCCACTATGCACCCCTCATTGTAATTTTAATTTGCAATTCTCTAAAGATTAGTGATGTTGAGCATCTTTTCATATACCTGTTGGCTATACGTGTGTCTTCTTTGGATAAATGTCTACTCCAATCTTATGTCAGTTTTTTAATCAGATTTTTTTTCTATTGAGTTACAGGAATTTACTTTGAATATTAATCCTTTATCAAATATACAGTTTACAATGGTCTCTTATTCTGTGGGCTGCCTTTTCGTTTTGTTGATTGTTTCCTTTGCTGTGCAGAAGCTTTTTGATATTATCCCACCAATATTTTTTTTAATAAATTCATGTTCTGCTTAAATAGGCTAGATTTGGCTTGCATCTCAGACTCCTGAGCTTGTCAGGAACTGGAAGCCATTCTCTCCAGAAATTGTTGTGATCGCTGACTCACCTCTGGTACAGAGTGGGGATGCTACCTGTCTTCTGGAGTTTTTCCCTGGCTCCTGCTTTCCCCTTCATTCTGGCTTGACCCCATTCATTCGTTTCTGTCCTTCCTCCCCAACTTTTGCTCTCTGGTGGAAATCTTCTTTCACGTTCTCTGAGAATGATACCACCAGAGTGACGCACTGTTTGAATCCCCTCCTTTGCCAATTGAGGATTTGGACAGGTGACAGAATATTGAGTTCTGAATTCCAAGCCTGAATTGAACCTGGGGGCTGATTTGTACTTCATCACAGATTACCACAATGAGGGGCCAGTTCCTGGAAATAGCGTCATTTGACTTTGGGCAAGGTGGGGGTGCCAGAATGTCTGTGGCCAAGTACATGTGGACTGAGGAGAAAGAGCAAGACCATATTCCTAGTGGGCAAAGGGATCTTGACTGAGAGTAATTATTGGTCTGGGTGCAGGTAATGGTAGGAGCTCCTTATCTGGTCCTGAGGTCTCAGACTGATTGTCCTTAAGGGTACAGCCAGGTCATGTTCTCTATTTAATCTCAGTTTCCAAGTAGCAGGCTCCCAGCTTTCCATATAAGTGGTTACTGTGTGTTTGGAGGTGTGCTGGACAGTATCTCTCATTTGGATGCCTTCCTCCTGAATCAAGCACCAGCTGGCATACTCTTTGGATGGGGTTTTTGGCAAACTGGAAGATATTTTTGGTAACCCATAATTTCCCCCAGCTGCCAACTTTTGGAAGCCACATGGGGTGAAGGGTGGTGAGCTGTAGGTAAAAATCATGCCACAGCTACTGTGAATGGGCATGTTGAGGTGGAGGGAGGCAATGAGTTCTTTATAAGCAAACTACACTGTGGCAGAGTAGATGAACCCATCATTTTGTTGGCAGTGTAACAGAGGTTCTTCATCCCCCCAGTTAATACTACGCTCCATATAGTTTTTGGTGGTAAATAGATACAAAAGGCCCTGATGGTTTCTTCTAGAACTGGGCCATAAATTGGGAGTTTCCATAAGACCACATCTTATACTTTGAATGTATCATGAAGGACATTGGGGTGGTGCAGAAGTACTTGGATGGATCCTCCACTTACCCAAATTATTGTTGCAGGTTTCTCAATACTACAGGCTGCATAGGGCCACTGTTATCCACTACTTTGCCTATTGCCTCTAGTTAGTTGGAACTGGGAGTGACTGGCCACAATGTTTTCAGGTTGAAGAATTTTTAGAATGGGTCTACCTCAATGGCTGCTAGAATTCTGACTTGTAGGTTAGGATACTTGCTTGACCATTCCAGATGCTTAGTACATAGTGGTGATAATATCTAACACACATTACTTGCAAGTTGGTATTGCTGTAAGCACAGTAACATCACCCTGACTAGAAATTCACAGAAGATCAGTTTGAGAGAAAATGTTGTGGTATTTTGCATAAAAAATGACTCCTATCTAGGATTTCCTATCAGATTCTGGGCATTAATACCTTGAAGTTGGATGGAGCAGTAACATAGACTGAAATCGGCTGAAGGCAATTTGAAGTGTTTGGAAGACCATCTTGATTTATTGTCTTCATTGACACAAGAACATTGTCAGTGCATTGGGAGGAAGTGGACAGGAGCATAAGACCAGGGAACTGGGCACATTTTACATATGGGGGCAATTCCTTTGCCTCCATGTCCAAAAGTATCTTCCTCAAAGTCGTGCATTTGTTCAGGATTCTGAACACAGGGGAAGTGGATGGGGTATGGGATAACAGATCTACTGCCGGCTGCAGACTGCTGATGTAAAAGGGACTACATGGATCTTCTAGAGATGATAACAATAAACCAAATGAATAACGAATGTGCTCGGCACAACTATAAGAGGTAGGTACTATTAGTATCTTATTTTACAAATGGGGGGAAAGAGTCCCGGAGAAGTTTACTAATTTGCCCAAGTTCACTAAATTAGCATATGGCAGAGACATGACTATAACTCGGTATTTTGGATCCAGAGCCCAGGCTGTTAACCACCACACTAACCTGTTCTTGAAATCATCTATTCAGGGCTTCCAGGCAAAACAAAGGACTAAGGGAAAACACAAACTGATAAAACTGGCCTCTTGTTGGGGTCCCTTGTGTACAGCTCAGTGGGGGTCCTGTCAAAGGTATCTGCTCACCCTGGGACCAGTGTTGAGTTGGGTTGGCACATGATCTCATTATCTCATTCTAAAGGCAGATCCCTGCCTCCTTGAGCTCCACTGAAATGTGGAGTATCATTTCCTATGACCGGCATTGGGGAAGCAGAGGATTGAACCTGGTTGGCCACTCTGCAGTAGACTGGACCAGTGCCAGTGCAGAAAACCAGTGGGGAAAGGCTGTGGTCCCATAGAAAAAATGGCCTATCTGCTGCTATACAGACATAGTCACCCACCTTGGAGGTGCCTCCTTCTTAGGCTTTGGCAGATTGTAGTTATGAGTAGCCTGAGTATCTTCTCTAGTTTCAGGTAGATAGGGGATGATGGTCTATAGCAGCTACAAGATGTATGGGTTGTTTCCAAGATACATTTCCTTTATTATTTTTAAAAATCTTTTTCAGAGAGAGTGCGCACATGGTGGGGAGGGTGGGGCAGGGGAGGAGCAGAGGGAGAGGGAGAGAAAATCTTAAGCAGGCTCCACACCCAGGCCCAGTGCGGAGCCTGACACGGGGCTCGCTCTCACAACTGTGAGATGATGACCTGAGGTGAAATCAAGAGTCAGACACTTAACTGACTGAGCCACCCATGTGCCTCCAAGCAACATTTCTCTAACTTCAGTAAATTTATACATTTCGAAAGGCAGAGGGGTTTTAGAGGCTTTGGGCGATTCATTCTTGGCTGAATTGTGCCATTCAAACTCCCATTTGAAAAGCCAGAACTACAGTGCCCTCTGCTGGAATCTAAGAATGGCATCCCCAGCTGTCTCCTAACAGGTGGGTCACCAAACAGGCAGTTGGGAAAGATCAGAAGACCTAGAAGACTGAGCAAGAACATTCCAGCCAGGGTGGGGAAAATCATCTAATATCCTCTGACAGGATCCAGAAAATGAGAATGCAAGTGAGAAGTGCTCAGCTTTTACCATGCATTTGAGGCTTACTCTTTCTTTGAAGAGATTATTTAGATGGGAGCCCAGGTGGCTCAGTTGGTTAAGTGTCTGACTCTTGATTTTGGCTCAGGTCATGATCTCTCAGTTCATGGGTTCGAGCCCCACATTGGGCTTTGTACTGACAGCACGGAGCCTGCTTCGATTGTCTCCCTCTCTCTCTGCCCCTCCCCCACTCAAGTTCTTTCTCTGTCTCCCAAAAATAAACAAACATAAAAAAAAAAAAAAAAAGAATTGGGAGAGCAGCTCTGAGTACTCAGTGAATTCCTCTGGGAAGAGGAATGATAAAAGCAGCAGTGGAGGAAGATGTGTGGAGCTTGTACGTCACTGTGTCTGGCTAGAGGGCAGTTGCTAAAGTCTGGCAGGGAACTGTCATTTGTCTCAAGACAAAAACAACAATAATCTCTTCCTACCACCACTCCGATCAACTTGCCTCTGAGACTCCTATCAGTGGGAAATGTCCTGAGTGTAGATTTGTGTTATGATGAGGTTTAGACTGACATTGGGTTTTCATGCAACAGGACAACGGAGTTGCCTCATCAAAGGGCCAAATAAAAGTTAATTCGTCTGAATTCAAGACAATGAAACTCTGAACTAAGAGGAGGACTCAGGTATGAAGCTTAGACAGGAGAGCAGAGTTCAAAGCAGGTGGTGAGATAGAGTCTGCAAAGCAAAGGGCAGATGCAGGGTCATGCTCCCCAGAGGAGAACAGAGAAGGGAAAACTTAGGCATTCCAAGAGACCAGCACACAAGGTGAACAAATTCTGGAAGCTGGACCAAAACTGCAGGGGCCACCAGTATTAGGATTAGGAAGAATGAATCTGGGAGGGCAGGAATCTACTGATTGGTGGACATGTGAGTTCTGGTCACTGGTGAGGGGTGCTCTTGTGCGGATAGCTGTAACTGGATGAAAAATCCGTTGAAGCCAGCCAGTAGTTTTTGCTTCTCAAGGAAACTTAATAGTTAAAAATATTGCTTTCCAGATACCCTATCTGGCAAGTATGCCTCAAGAAGTAAACAAAGATATTTCGGTCATAGGAAAAGTATGTATTCCACATGCATATACTAACATATATTACAGTTTATAACTTTTCCTCCAGTCATCTATTATACAGTTTTGTGTGCTAGGTCTTATGTGTATTACATACATTATTTCATTTCATTTAATCTGCACAACAGATCTATAAGGCATTATTATCTCCATTTACAGGCAAGGAAACTGAAGCACTCTGAATTTGCTTAGTGTGTTAGCCCCCTGAACATGAACAACCCTGGATACCTGATAAAACTGAGTTATGAAGTCAAGGATAGACCTAAGTATGCTCCCCACATCCCTTTGGTTTTTCTATTTTAGTTCTTTATCAAGAGGAAAAGGAAGGAGGCAGAGACTCGCAGAATATTTGGTTACATGTGTTGATTCACCTCTATGAGTTTCCATTATGACTATAATAAGGAAAGCTTGAGTGGGCCCTTTTGAGTAGAATGTTAATACAGTCACACCTACAGGAGGAAAAAAAAACCCTATCTTTCTTTAAAGAAAAATTGTGAATGACTTAAAAATATCCTTATAATAAGAGTATTAGAAGTTTTAATATTAATAGGTTCATTTTTATGGTTGCTGTTAAAGCCCTAGGTGATAGGCAAGGTTAAGAGTGTGGTTAATTTGAGCATGGAGAACAGGCTCAAGTGCTAGTGCAGGTGAACAGAAAAGGGTCAAGCCACTTGAGTGAATGTGTTGACATGGTGAAATCAGCTAGATAATCATTCTAAAGACAAGTGAGGATTACAAATCAGTCCTGCAAGATTGTTTGGATTGTGGAACTAAGGGGGAGCAGAGTCAGGAACTGTGGGTTCTTGAATTAATGGACATATCAGTCGGGATTAGGAAGACTGGGGCAAGCAAGGTAGATGTAGGCTTGCTAACAGCCAAATACAATGTTGTGTCTTATCCATACTCTTCCTGCCCCTTCCTTGTTAATTTCCCAAACCCGTTTTTGAATAATAGAAACAAATGGGGCAAGTTCCCCATTATGGTGGTCCACAGGCTCAAACCTCTCCCAGCGGACCATATACTGCAAGCAGCCTCAGCAGTACCAGGAGTCAGAATGATCTGAGCCCTCTTGTACTCTTCTGTTGATGTGTTAAACAAGATGAGAGCTAAGAGAACAGCAACATGGTAAGTGGATAATGAACACTGGTGACTAGATACAAGCAGTTTCAGTGGAATGATTGGGGCAAGAGCCTGACTGGCATGAGTTCAAGAGAATGGAGGGGCGTCTGACTGGCTCAGTAGGTTAAGCATTGGACTTCAGCTCAGGTCGTGATCTCATGGTTCGGGGGTTGAGCCCTGCATCGGGCTCTGTGCTGATAGCTTGGAAACTGCGCATGCTTCAGATTCTGTGTCTCCCTCTCTCTCTGCCCCTCCTCTGCTTGCGCTCTCTTTCTCTGTCTCAAAAATAAACAAACATTAAAAAAATTAGAAAAAATAAAAAAGAGAATGGAAGGAGAAGAAATAGAGTCAGCAAGACCAGACAACTCTCTTGAGGAATTTTTCCGTATAGGGAGCAGGGAAATAGGAAATATAGGGCTTTAAGATGGAAGAAATTGTAGCATGCATGTATGCAGATAGGAATGACCAGGGACAGAAAAATTGATGCGATCGAGTGCAAATAGTATTGGAGTAGTGTCCTTGAACAGGCAAAAAGATGGGCTCTGATGCACAAGTGGAGGGGTTGGTCTTAATAGGTGTGTGGACCGTTCATTCATTACAAGACAAATATGGACACAGAAGCACGTAGATGGATAGATGTGGTTTGTGTGAGGTTGTAAGAAATAATCTACTTGCTTCTGTTTTCGCAATGAAAACTGTGAAATAGAAAACAAGTCATTATCTGAAAGTGAAGCTAGAGGAGGAAGTGTTGGAGGTCTGAGGAAAGAGAAGGTATGAAGAGGCCTCCAGGAGACAGTACATGGAACAAGGAAATGTAGTCTGACTTCTGGGCAGCCATAAAGGCCCACTTGAGTTTAGTGATTATGAATTTAAAGTGAGGCCTCTCAGCATGGTTGTTTTTCTCTAGCTGATGAGTACAAACTACTCTTTCTAGGAGTTGTGGTATAATCAGGGGTGGGAAGGAGGAGAGAATGGTGGAGAAAGAAATGGGAATAATATTTTCAGGGTCAAGGGAGGGTCTTTCCTTCCTTCCCCCCCACCCCCCTGCAAAAGGTTGCACAATATTTGGATACTTATGGAAATGATTTATTTAGGAGGAGGAAAACTGAAGGAGAGGGAGATAATTTCAGGAGCAAAATCCTTGAGTAGGTGAGAGGGGATGAGATCCAGTGCACAAATGGAGTCATCTCACTCACTGTGCTAGAGGGAAGTTACAGATGCAGTGGAATGTTAGATGTGATGATGGAAAGTCTCTTCTGATTGCTTCTATTTTCTTAGTGAAACAAGGAGCAAAGACGTTATCAGCTCAGAATGGGGATGGGAGAGGGGTTTTAGAGACTTGAGGAGGAAGAGATGTGAAATAATTGCCTTGAGGAGTAGGGGAGTGACTAGAGAAATATAATAGGATTGTCAGGCAGTCCTGAGTGCCCACCTGAGGTTTGCGGTTACAGTACTAATCATTCTAGAAAGACTAAATGTCCTCGGAGGAGAGCCAAATACATGAACCTTTGTCCTGATAGGTTTCCCTGGAGCTCAACACTCCGACTTCCTGGAGTTTCACAGCCTTATACTAAGCTCCTAGTCAGCCTAGTGTGCCCCAGACCTTGGCCACGTGGGCCCACACTTCAGCTCTGAGACAGCTCAAAAGGCTTCAAGGAAATGATAGAAATAGAACATATTTTCTACTAAATGGAATTTTAGGTAGAAATCTGAATGACATGGTTGAAGCCATGGCTTCAACCACGTTGCCTGAATGTCATTGTGGAAAGGGTAGTAGTGCCAGAAATATTGTTCTAAGTTTCCTTTAATTATGAGGTCATGAATGATGGGCAGAGTGCATAGATATTTCAGGATGTGCATGATTTATTAAAACAGCTTGTCAGAAGTGGGAGATGGGTTACAGGCTTCTGGCTGGGATGCAGTGAGAGCAGTCTGTGATCAAAGTGGGTGCAGGTGCTTTGTTATAGTTTTGGCCTTGAATTGCTTCTAGATTTTAAAATTTTCTATGAAGATAAAGCTCTAGCCTCAGCTCTACACAAGGCTGGGTTGTTCTGATTCTTCAGGGTGTTGCTCAGACATTACCTCCTGGATTACTTTGTTTAATAAAGTGGGCCTCTCCAATAAATAACCTTTAAAAATAAAAGGGGCACCTGGGTGGCTCAGTCAGCTGAGCATCCTACTTCAGCTCAGGTCATGATCTCACAGTATGTGAGGTCGAGCCCCACATTGGGCTCCACGTTGACAGTGCAGAACCTGCTTGGGATTTTCTCTCTCTCCCCCTCTTCTCTGCCCTCTTCTCATGCTTGTTCTCTCTCTCAAAATAAATAAACTTATTCTCCATTTTGAGATCTGCAAACTCAGTTGCCTATAAGAGCCAGACAGATGTTTATGAGTAAAGCAAATTGAATAAGAAACCTGTCCCATCTAACAAGGCAGCTGCTATTTGCTCTGGCTGTTTGTGGTTACATGGGAATTTAAGGCCAGTGTGGCCAGTTCTAATTTTTTAAGAGGCAAGAATGTGGATTTTACATAAAATCTTTTATTTTCATTTATTTTTTTAAATGTTTATTTATTTTTGAGAGAGAGAGAGAATGCACACTCGAGTCGGGGAGGGGCAGAGAGAGAGGGAGACAGAGGATCCATAGTGGGCTCTGCACTAAATACAGAGAACCAATATGGAGTTTGAACTCACAACTGTGAAATCATAACCTGAACTGAAGTGGGAGCCACCCAGGCACCCCTTAATCTCCTAACTTTTAAATGTTGGTCCAAAATTTTTGAAGAAAAGAACAATGCAAGCTGAGTCTGGCCTCTAGTCAGCAGTTTATAACTTCTGATCTATTGCATTACCCTCCCCTTATTTCCTCCCTAGCACTTGTTATAATCTGTAAACATCTTGTTTATTTACTTATTGTCTATTAGTCACTGTTGTATTTCCAGTGTTTAACACAGTACTTGGCACAATCAGTTCCCAATAAATAAATATCTGATGTTAGATGAGAAGGGGAGTCTGGATTGGTGCTTTACTTGGGAGCTTTTTATATATTCTGAATATTATTATGTATATGAGTTATACACATGAGGATATGTATGTATATATGTATATATTCATATATACACACATCTTTGTATGGCCAATATTTTCTCTCAATCTCTTTTTAACTTTAATGTCTTTTGTTACACAATTTACAATTTTTTGTTTAGTACAAATTTTTGTCAATCTTCTTAGGCTTCTAGGCTTTATGTCCTATGAAAAAAGTTTTCCAAGACCATCCTAAGACTGTAAAAATATTATTTCCTCTAATGTTTCTATACTTTTGTTTTATAGATTTAGCTCTTTAATCCATCTGGAATTTATTTTTATGTATGATGTGATGTGGGAGGTCTTTATTATGCTTTCATTCTTAATTTACAAAGTGTGTTTTTTAAATGTTTATTTTTGAGAAAGAGAGAAGGTGCAGAGAAAAGGGGGACAGAGGATCCAAAGCAGGCTCTGTGTTGAGAGCCCAATGTGGGGCTCAAACTCAGGAACCGTGACATATGACCTGAGCCAAAGTCGGACACTTAACCAACTGAGCCACCCAGGCATCCCTACAAAAAGTTTTTTAAAAAATATCAAGGGGCACTTGGGTGGTTCAGTCCGTTGAGTGTCTGACTTCAGCTCAGGTCACGATCTCATAGCTCGTGAATTCAAGCCCTGCATTGGGCCCTGTGTTGACAGCTCAGAGTCTGGAGCCTGCTTTGGATTCTCTGTCTCCCTCTCTCTTTGCCCATCCCTGCTCATGCCCTCTCTCTCTCTCTCAAAAATAAACATTAAGCAAAAATTTAAAAATGTCAAATGCCTGGGGCACCTGGGTGGCTCAGGTCATGATCTTACAGTTTGCGGGTTTGACCCTGTGTCAGTCTCTGCACTGACAGTGCAGAGCCTGAAGCTTCCTTCAGATTCTGTGTCTCCCTCTGTCCCTCCCCTGCTTGTGCTTTCTTTCCCTCTCTCTCAAAAATAAATAGACATTTAAAAAAATCTTAAAAAAATATATCAAATGCTTTGGCGTGTCTGGGTGGCTCAGTTGGCTAAGCGGCCCACTCTTGATTTTGGCTCAGGTCATGATCTCATGCTGTGTGAGATCAGGTCTGTGTCTGGCTCTGCATTGACTGTGTGGAGCCTCCTTGGGATTCTCTCTCTCCCTCTCTCTGCCTTTCCCCTGCTTATGCACACACAGTATTCTCTCTCTCTCAAAATAAATAAACTTAAAAAAATATCAAATGCCTTTTTAGTTCCTAGTGAGATAGTTGTACATATCTTTTTAATTTGACATAGGTATGATATATCAATCTTTCCCAATATTAAGTCATCATTGTATTACTGGAATAAGCCCTACTTGGTGGTAGATGACTGTCTTTAATACATTCTTGAATTTGATCTGTCAGTGGGATTTGTCCATTTATACTTACATTGGTCCATGGGTTCCTCTTTTGTACTATATTCTATAGTATGCTTTATATTATCAGTTTTGTGTTAGTGTGATAGAATAGTTTTCATTGCTTTTCGTGTTTTAAAAAATGGAATTATAACAAACTTTTGAAAAAACTTCCTATCAAAATTGCACTCACAGACTTTTTTTCATGCAACTGTTTAGCAAGTTTTTCTCTTGTGATCATTGACTTAATATAGGTTTATACTTATTTATTTTATATTTGTCTTGTAATCCAAACATTTACCAAAAAAACTCACAAACTTTCCACTTTCTTGATGGCATCCTTTGAAGTACAACATTTTTTTTTCATTTTGATGAAATCCAATTTATCTATCTTTCTGTCACTTACGCTTTTGGTATCATATCTTAGAAACCACTGCCTGATCTAAGGTCATGAAGATTTTTCTTTCAACAGTTTAAAGTTTTACCTCTTGTATTTATGTCTATGATCCATTTTGAGTTAACTTTTGTATATGGTGTGATGTGGAGTCCAATTTCATTCTCTTGCAAGTGAATTTCCAGTTTTTGCTGCATCATTTGTTGAAAAAATAATTCTTTTCCTATTAAATTGTCTTGGCATTCTTGTTGAAAGTCTATTGATCACAAGTGTAAGGGTTTATTTCTAGATCTCAATTCTATTCTATTGATCTATCTATATGTCAATCCTTATGGCAGTATCACATTGTCTTGATTAGTGTGGCTTTGTAGAAGATTTGAAATTGGGAAGTATGTTCTCCAACAATGTTATTTTTCAATGTTGCTTTGATTATTCCGAGTCCTCTGAATTTCTATGTGAATTTCAGGGTATTTTGTCAGTTTTTGCTAGGAACCATCATCTTTGGCACAAGGAATTCTAAGAAGCTAAGCTACACCTGGAAAGGGAGCTCTAATCTATCCCTCTCCTACATGCTAGCTCAGCTCACATAGTGAATTTGGCAAACATTCAGGAATCTCCAACTTGGTCCAAGACAAAGTTATCTAAGTGTCTATTAGTAATTAATTCTTTAAGATTCCTTAATTTCTGGGGCACCTGAGTGACTCAGCTGGTTAAGTGTCCAACTTCAGCCCAGGTCATGAGCTCATGGTTTGTGAGTTCGAGCCCCTCAACAGGCTCTCTGCTCTCAGCACAGAGCCCACTTTGGATCCTCTGTCTCCCTCCCTCTCTGCCTCTCCCCCACTCAGGCTCTCTCTCTCTCTTAAAAATAAATAAACATTTTCATCTTTTTTTTTTTTAATGTTTATTTATTTTGAGAGAGAGTGCACGAGTGAGGGAGGGTGAGAGGGGAAGGGGCAGAAAGAGAAGGAAAGAGAGTCCCAAGCAGGCTCCATACTGTTAGCTCAGAGACTGATGTGGGGCTTAATGTCACGAACCATGAGATCATTGACCTGAACCAAAATCAAGAATTGGACGCTTAATGGACTGAGCCATCCAGGTATCCCATAAGATCCTTGAATGTCTTGATTTTTTTTCCCTTGAGGTATTTTAGAACATAAAATGTGAATAACTCAATATTATAAATAGTAGAAGATCCACTGAATAGGCCTGCTAGGTAAATTAATGTTCTTCATTTCCTCTGAAAAACATTAAAAGATGCCTGCAACATTTCAGTTGCAGCTGAGAGCTACTCTTCAGCATATCTGCATACTTCTGCTCCCACAAATTAAACTGTATGGTTACTGGTTACCATGAGGCAGTAGTGTGGTCCGCACCCCCCCCCCCCCCCCCGCCAAACAATTTATGCTGGGTTATTTTGTAACTGCAATTTTACAGTTTTAAAAAATATTAAACTAATAGATTATGTGTTAAAAAAAGAGTAGTGATTTATATAAAAGTAAGTTGAATGTTTTAGAAAAACTCAAAACTTAACAAATTACTGTAAGCCTTGAGTTAAAATAGATTTGAGTTAGGAAATTAACATTTTGTAGCTATCATGAAATAGTATCACTCAGAACTGTCAATAGATACTAAAACTAGTGGATGGAAGTTTGATGAAGAATACGGTATTATGCGGAGTTTGGGTGGCTCAGTCCATTAAGTGTCTCGCTCTTTATTTTGGCTCAGGTCATGATTTCATGGTTTGTGGGTTCAAGGCTCGTGTCAGGCTCTGTGCTGACAGTGTGGATGCAGCCTGCTTGGGATTTTCCTTCTCTCCCTCTCTCTCTACCCCTCCCCTGTTCACACTCTCTGTCTCTCAAAATAGATAAATAAAGTTTAAAAAAAAACTTAAGAAAAAAAGTATAAGGTATTTACATTTTTTCGAGTATCTTCCTGGAAAGTACTACAAATTATAAAACAAAAATAATAATGACAAATTACAACACAAAAATAATACCTTGACAGTGGAGAAAACTGGCAAACACCACCTTAATCAAAAGGTCAGTTAACATCACCTATAAAGGGCAAAATGACATTAGGGACCTCCTGATGTGACCTACTGAAAACATACTGTTGCTTATTCCTGCCAAAAATATTTATACCCAATCTAATCATGAGAAACATCAGCAAACCCACATTAAGGACAATTCTACAAAATATCTTATCTGTACTATTAAAAAAAATAAATATCAATGTCATGACACACAAAGGAACTGAGCAATTGTTCCAGATTAAAGGGGACTAAAGAGGTATGCCAACTAAATGCAATGCTGATCCTTAATCAGATCTCTGAAGGAAAAATTTTTCTCTAAAGGACATTAATGGGACAACTGGCAAAACTGAAATATAGACTATAGATTAGATAATAGTATTGTATCAATGTTAAAATTTGCTGAGTTTAAAACCTATATTGTGGGTTATTATCTAAGACAATAAAATACAAACTGAGGGGCGCCTGGGTGGCTCAGTCAGTTAAGCATCTGACTTCAGTTCAGGTCATGATCTCACTGTATGTGAGTTCAAGGCCCACATCAGGCTCTGTGCTGACAGCTCGGAGCCTGGAGCCTGCTTCATATTCTGTGTCTCCCTCTCTCTCTGCCCCTTCCCCATTTGTGCTCTGTCTCTCTCAAAAATAAATAAACATTAAAAAAGATTTAAAAAAATACAAACTGAGATGTCTGGGGATAAAGGAATATAGTATGAGCAACTTATTCTCAACTAGCTAAGACAGAGAAAGAGAGGGAGAGGGAAAGAAAATGTGGCCAAATAAAATTGGCTAACTTGGATAAACAGTATAGGGAGTTTGTTTGTACTAAACTTACAACTTTTATATAATTTTGAAATTATATCACCAAAGAAAGTTTTTAAAAAATAATTAATTGACCATATAATTTTATTTCCTTTCTCTCTCAAATTTGCTAAAATGACATCAAAATAACAACAACGGCATTAACCTTCAAGGGCAAAGAGAGAGTAAGGATAAAACAGCAGATGATACATTTCAGTGGAAATATCTTTTGGAAAATGGCAAGTGGACAGAGGGGTAGTAACTAACCTTTCAGAATGGGAACAGTTCTAACTTAAGTTTCTGCAGTGGAGGATAGAACTAGAATTGGGCCGGGGTGCCTGGGCTGCTTAGTTGGTTGGACATCTGACTTGGTTTTGGCTCAGGTCATGATCTCAGTTTGTGAGTTTGAGCCCTGCATAGAGCTCTGAGCTGGCAGTGCGGAGCCTGTTTGAGATTCTCTCTCCCCCTCTCTCTCTGCCCCTTCCCTGCTCATGCTTGTTCTCTCTCTCAAACATTTAAAAAATTAAAAAAAAAAAAAAAAAGAACTAGAACTGGGTCATTTCATCTGAGAGGTTCAAACTTTATAATGTAACAGCTACCACAGAAGGCAGGAGTAAAGAATAGGTCTGAGAACAGGAAGGTGGTAACTGAAACTTTGTCTACAGAGCATGCACCACAAGCAGAAAAACCACCTAGCCCAAGAAGGAGATAGAAGATTTCTCTTCCCAGCAATCTCACTTCTGGGTATATATCCAAAGGAAATGAAAAAAGGATCTCGAAGAGTTATCTTCACTCTCATTTTCATTACAGCATTATTCACAGTAGCCAAGATGTGGATACCTAAGTGTCTGTCAATGGATGAATGAATAAGGAAGATGTGGTGTGTGTGTATATATGTGTACAGTAGAATATTATTTAGCCATGAGAAAGAAGGAAATCCTGCCATTTGCAACAACAACACGGATGGATCCTGAGGGCATGATGCTAAGGTAAGTTGGACAGAGAAAGACAAATACTATTATGATCTCATACATGGAATCTAAAAAAGCTGAACTCATAGAAACAGAGTAAAATAGTGGTTACCAAGGGCTGTGGGGTGGGGGAAAGAAATGTTGGTTGAAAGATACAAACTGCCAGTTTTAAGATGAATAAGTTCTGGGGATCTAATGTACAGCATAGTGATTATAGTTAATAATACTGTTTTATATGCTTGAAAGGTGCTGAGAGAGCAGATCTTAAACGTTCTTACCACAAAAAAGGTAATTATGTAATGAGATGGAGGTGTTAGCTAATATTATTGTAGTAATCACTTTGCAGTATATATAATCAAATCAACATGTTGTACACCTTAAATTTACACAATGTTATATGTCAATTACATCTCAATAAATTGGGGAAAAAAAGACTTCTTTGGGGAAAGTGAATCTAAGAGGCACTGCACTCCTAGCCAGGATTCACTGTGAGGGATGGCATATGGTGGAAGACCAAAAATCTGATGATTAAGTGAAAATTCAGATCCTCATAAGTGTGATTATCAATACTCCCTTCTCCTGTCCTGGTCCTAGCATTATAACCAAACCCCAGAGAAACAATTATACGATTCTTCCTGGAAAAATTGTAGCTATCCAGAAGAAAGCTCACAGTGAAGGCCACAATAGACAATTCCCGCCATAGGCTTTTAGTCAGCTTTTAGTTCCTCACTCTTAAATTATAATGGAGAGCCAAGGATCATGAATTGTTTGACAAGAGTCATCAATGAGAAAAAAAAGGTCATAGGAAAAATAACTCAGAGGAGATGGAGCTAATGGGGGGAACAATTTCAAATAAAGTATAATATCCATGAAGAAAAGAGAAAAGATATGCACAAGGAAAGCCAGATAACCAAAAATGGCCCTTGGAACTTAAATATAGTAACCAAGATAAAATGTTATGATACAAAGGTGTGGTGTTTTCCACATATGTCCACAACTTCACTATTTCTTCAAAAAGTAGAGCTTATTTCCCCTCCCCTTAAGCATGGGCTGCATTTAGTGACTTTCTTCTAACAAAAAGAATAAGGTGGAAGTGATAGTCACTTCTGAGACTAGGTCATAAAAAGGCATTGTGGCTTCCTTACTCTCTTGGATCACCTGCTCTGCAGTTGCCTCCCACGTGAGAACACTGCAGCAGCTTATGGAGAGGCCCATGTGGTGAGAAACTGAGGTGTCTTGTCAACAGCCAGAGAGGAACTGAGGCCTGTAGCCATCAGATGACTGCAGCCCCTGCTGACATCCTGTTTTGAACCACATGAGAAACCTTGAGCTAGAACTACCTAGCTAAGTTGCTCCTTGGATCCCTGAGTCACAGAAACAGTGAGGTAATAAATGTTTGTTAAGCCTCTGTTTTAGGATACTTTGTTACACAGAATAGATAATTAACACAGAAAGTTGGAAGATAAAGTTGGGGAATCTCCCAAGGAATGCATTTTTAAAAACCCAAAGAAAATAAAGAGAATGATTAGTGAGTTAGAGAATCAGTTCAGAAGGTTTTTTGTTTTAATTTTTTAAATTTACTTTTTTGGGGGGGGGCAGAATCTTAAGCAGACTCCAGGCTCAGCACAGAGCCCGAAGTGGGGCTCAATCCCATGACCCTGGGATCATGACCTGAGCCAAAATCATGAGTTAGATTACTCAACCAACTGGGGCACCCAGGTGCCCCTCAGCTCAGAAGAATTTATAGTTGACAAATGGAAGTTCCAAAAAGAGAGAAGAGAGAAAATAGAGAACAAATTAATAAAAGACAGTTTCCCAGAAATGAAGGGCACAGGAGCACCTGGGTGGCTCAGTCGGTTAAGCATCCGACTTGGGCTCAGGTCATGATCTCGCGGTTTGTGGGTTCGAGCCCCACGTTGGGCTCTGTGCTGACAGCTCAGAGCCTGGAGCCTGCTTCAGATTCTGTGTCTCCCCTTCTCTCTGCCCCTCCCCTACTTGTGCTCTGTCTCTCTCTGTTTCTCAATTATAAATAAACATTAGAAAAAAATTTTAATAAAAAAATTAAAAGAAATGAAGGGCACAAATTTCCGGATTGAAAAGGTTCATGAAGTATCTATTGCAATGAATGAAAAAAGACCTACAGCAAATTCCATCAGTATGAAATTTATTACTTTGCAGTCCTAGAAGTCAGAAGTCTGGGCAGGCTTGACTGGGTCCTCTGCTTAGTTTCACCAGGCCAAAATTAAGGTGTTGGCTGGGCTGGGGTCTTATGTGAGGCTCCAAAAAAGAATACACTTTCAGGCTCATTCAGGTTGTTGGCAGAATTCAGTTTCTTGTGGTTATAGGGCTCAGCCTTGCTGACTGTCAGCCAGACCACTCTCAGCTCCTAAATGCCACCCACATTCTTTGGCATGTGGCCCCCTCCATTTTCAAAACCAGCAATGATGTGTCAAATTCCACTCGTGCTTCTAATCTCTGAATTCCTCTTTTGCTGGTAACTGGAGAAAACACTCTGCTTTTAAAGGGCTTGTATGATTAGGTCAGGCCCACTCAGATAATCTCCCTTTCTCCATATAAAATAACAATCATGGAGTGTTATCCATCATATTCAGAGGTTCCACCCACACTCAAAGGGGAGGGGATTATACAAAGGTAAGATTCATTGAGGGTCATTCTGAGAATTTTGCCTACGGCAAACCTAAAACTGTGACATAACTATACTGGAAAAACCAGGGTGGGAGAAGAGAAGCACGGGGTATATGGTATAAGAAAGCTAAATTCCCAACTATCATAACAGGAAAGCAATATATCATAGCCAAAAATGGAAAGATCAATACATACCATAAAAGCATATTCTTTAAAAGTAGGAAGGTTAAGTACCAAAGAAACAACTGGAAGAGTTCAAAATTTGTCTCTGGAGACTGGAGGTGAGAGGGTAGAGTAGGGGATTCTTATTTTTCATTATAAACTTTTAGCACCATTACTTTTGTTTTTGTTTTAGTTTTTAATTTTTAGAGAGAGAGCATGCACGGGCAGGGGAGAGGGGCAGAGGGAGAGAGAAAGAATCTTAAGCAGGTTTACACTCAGTGCGGAATCCGATGCAGGGCTTGATCCACGACCCTGGGATCATGACCTGAGCTGAAATCAAGTGTTGGACGCTCAACTGACTGAGCCACCCAGGTGCCCCATAATATTACTCTGAAAAAGAATTACAAAGATAACTTTTAAGTATTTCTGATTACACATGAGGAAGATAACTAAAAGGTTTGAAGAATATCATAAAAATCATAAGAAAAATAAGTTTGCTTTGCAAATGCCTGACTCCACTTTAAAAAGACCCAAATGAGGGGCACCTGAGTGGCTCAGTTGGTTAAGCGTCCAACTTCGGCTCAGGTCATGCATGATCTCACCGTTCGTGGGTTCGAGCCCTGCATCACACTCTCTGCTGACAGCTCGGAGCCTAGAGCCTGCTTCAGATTCTGTGGCTCCCCCTTTCTCTGTTCCTCCCCTGCTCATGCTCTATCTCTCTCTTTTCTCAAATAGAAATAAAGGTTAAAAAAAAAAAAGAAAATTATAGATGATGCATTGCAGGGGCAAAGAAAGGCATGACAGTCATCAATGGACACAATTTCAAAGAAATGGAATTGGCACCATGTCAAAAAAATTGGTGAATCTACAGTTACACATATTAAGTGAAACTAAAATGTATAAGGTATGTATCTTTTCTTGATTTCCCAATTTACAATGTAATCTTTGACCAACTATTTGTCTAAAAGAGTCTACTGTACAACTGACCCTTGAACAACACAGGCTTAAACTGCATAGGTCCACTTATATGTGGATTTTTTTTGTCATAAATATACTACAACAAAAGAAAATTACAGTACTACAAATATATTTTCTCTTATGATTTTCTTAACATTTCCTCTTTCCCATATTTACTATAAGAACACAGTATATAATAAATTTACAAAATATGTGTTAACTGGACAGTTTATGTTCTTGGTAGAGCTTCTGGTCAACAGTAGGCTGTTAGTAGTTAAGTTTGGGGGGAGTCCAAAGTTACATGCAGATTTTTTACTATATGGGGGATCAGTGCCCCTAACCCCTACATTGTTCAAAGATCAACTGTAATTATATTCAACTTGTATTATATAGTATTTATTAATTGATCTAAGCTTGCTAGCTTGACATATATTGGCAGGTTTATACCAGGGATCTATAGTTGGTGGTCAGGAGTTTATGGATTAGGTTAGCCACACTCCAGGGTTATATGGACCACAATTAGTTTAACGTGCCTCCTGGAAGGATGGAATCAGTGGTAACTAGTTACCTTGCCAAATGGTGATTTCACTAAATTCTTGTCACAGAACTAAAACATCCTAGTTTTCTCTGGAGTAATAGGATGTGGATAGACTTATATCACTGGGTTTCATCAATAACTCCAGCAAAGTTTGAGTTTTAAGCACAGGAAACATCGAACTATTGTTTTGATATCTGCATATAAGAGACCACATAATAATGACTCTGTGCGTATGACAGAGAGACAAAAAGAGAGAAGGAACCCACCCAGTTACTTTTTCCCATGCTTGCAGAACACCACTTTGAGGGTGGAGAACTGTAACTTTTTGGGAAGTTGCCCAGGGGCTATGAGAGAAGGTTATAAGGCATTGACTCCATAGACGAGTTCCCAAATCAACAATTCTGGACATTAGCTGAGCAAAAAGTTACCATTCAGCTCCAGTGAATGGTAGGCTTCTGGCAATCTTGAGAACCACCTGTTAGAGAACAGTGAACAACTCTATAGCCCACCTGCCATTCAAACTCAGGGTTTAGGAGTTAACAGATTTTCCTAGAAAGGCTGATCATCAATCATTTGTACAGTTGCCTGCTCACAGCAAAAGACCTGTATAACTTTCTGTAATTTTCTTTTGTTGTAGCATATTTGTAAAAAAAAATCCACATGAGTAATATGTGTTTGACAATTTGGAATCAAATTTCGGCTCTATCACTGATCTTGGGTAAATAAGTTAATAACCTCTTTGGGCCTGTTTCCTTATTGATAAGAAGAGAATAGTAATACCTACCTCACAGGCATGTTGAGAGAATTAAATGGAATCATGCATGAGGGTGTAAAATTGAGGGGGGAGGGGGAAACAACTTGTAGGGGTGACAAAGCTGATGTCCAGTCTTACTTTTTTTTTTTATTTTTTTAATATTTATTTTTGAGAGAGAGAGAGAGAGAGAGAGAGAGAGATTGGGGGAGGGGCAGAGAGATGGGGACAGAGGATCCGAAGAAGGCTCTAAGCTGACAGCAGCAAGCCTGATGTGGGGCTCGAACTCATAACTATGAGATCATGACCTGAGATGAAGCTGGATACTCAACTAACTGAGCCACCCAGGCACTCCTGTCCAGTCTTCCTTCTAACCTTACATTTTAAGCCAACAATTTGGCATTTGGCTAAGCCTACAGCCTCTGATAGTCTGCCACTGGAATGAAAAATATTGTGTAAGCAGATGATATCAGAATACATCTCTATTACCCCATAGGGGACTTCAGTTTTATAAAGTGAAGTCTTTTTTTCTGCCTAGCCTACGATGAAATTAATCAGAAATGAGACTCAGGCCTCTTTGGATTGATACCAGGTCTTATTTACTGGAGTTTAGGTAGCGAACTGGGTAGGAAAACCCTAGGCTTGGGGCTTAGTTCCCTCAATGGTGAGAAGTCCCATCTAGTAGGGGCAGGCAGGGTTGAAGCAGCCAGGAGAGGCCTATTTTTGGCCTGGAACAAAGAAAATTTATGGCTTAAGCCAAATGTGTTTCTCTGAGAGAGGGTGAGGAGCTCCTTATTTGGAGACAATGGCGGCCCCATGGCATAATGCTGGGACACAGCTGGGTGGAGGCCAGGGGGGGAGGGGTGGTGTAGGGGTATTAAAGAATTTCTAGAGTTCACCAGTGGGACCCTTTGTACAAACCATACCTGAAAGGTGGGTATGTAAAAACAGAGCTTTTCTGATATCATTAGAAAGAGGAAAGAGAGTGCCAATAGAGGCCTATACAGGATTAGTCTCTCTCAACCTTAACTTTGTGCTTTATACTTACCAGTTACCCCCTCCCTTCACCCCCATAAAACTTTGCTTTACTACCTGCCTACACTTAATTTCCTTCACATATGTTCTCCATTTTTCCTGAAATGCCCTGTCCCATCCATTTCTGTGCTTTTAAACAATTCATCTTTTAAGACCTTAACCAATTATCACATTTCCTCCAAAGCCTCCTCTAACTTCTTGTTTTAGAGATGATCAAATATCATTTATTAATTTACCTACCAGTATTTATTAATTGTATTATGTATTCTTGCATAATACATTGTGTATTATGTATTAGGCATTACTAGGCATTGTGAAGATAATACAATTGGGTATTTACTCACTACCTATTAAAAATCCTTCAATGGTTTCCTGTAAAGTTAAAATTCTTAGCATGGCTAACAGCATCCTCCATTTTCTGGCCCCTGACAAGTTTTGAAGGCTTACTTCTCAGCACGTGTCTTCTTTACACTTTATCTGTACCCAAGGAGTTCACTTAGTATGGCTCTCTCTCAAGTCTCTGTTCCTTTGTGCAATATTCCCTTCTTGTCTACTTGGTGACCTCCAATCATCTCTTAACTCTCAGTTCTGGGAGCATTTCCTGTGTGAAGTATTCTCTAAAGGATTCTCTTGTGCTCATTCAAATCCAATAGTATCAGGTGCTTCCTCTTTTGTAGTTCCACAGCATTCTATATTTAATTTATTCATACACTATATTGCAAATTTTTTGTTTGCATATTTATCTTTATCCAGCAGCCACTTTATGGCAGAGACCTCCTATCCATCTTTGTTACCCCAGGCACCAATATAAAGCCTGGCACAAAACTGTACTTAGTAAATGTTAACTAAATGAACAAATGAATAAGAATACGTTTATTCCATTGAACAAACTGAATGTCTCAACATGGATATTAAATGACAGAAGAGGGAAGCTGAATGGATAATCTCCCTACTCTAATTTTAACTATAGAGCAATTGTTAATTGTGGGGGATAAAGCTCTAACTCAAGGTAGAAAAAGAAACAGCTAAGAAGAAGCTCTTCTATATCTACCACCAGCTCTTCTCCTCCACCCTGTATTCCCCTTACTTGTTTCTTTAGTTGTGTCCCTTTTCTTGTTCCAAAAGGAATGTTGATATCCCAATAGATATAAGTTGAAGAAGGCCATCTTAGCTCCTCCCTGTCCTCTTCTGGAATGTCCAGGCTGGAGCACTGGTCTCTGTGTTTGGTAACCATGGTAATGCCCTGAAGAATTACTATGACTGACACTCCCTTTATCTAAGGAGACAGGATTTATGGGTTCAATGTAGAGCTGGAGTGGGAGTGGGCTAAATAACTTCAGAAAAATGGAGGAATCAAGTGCCAGTTACTCTTTTTCTTGTCCCAGTCTTATGTGTACTGTAAGTTTCAGAAGGCAGCAAGTTGAAAGAGCACAGACCTGGGGTCAAATATTAGTTTTGCCATATTCTTGGGATCTTTGAATAGGTTAAGCCTCTGTTTTATTTTTAAAAATGGCAATGGTATCTACTTCATAGATTTAGAATTAAATTGAGATTAGATTCTACTTCATAGATTGAGAATTAAATGAGATAATACATGCCAATTTCCTCAGTATAGTGTTTAGCATATGATGGAAACGACAGTATTTTAATGTAAATATGGTACTTCTGATGAGTCTTTAAGCTATTTCAAGCAGAGTGCTCAATCAGTTCACACTAGTTTTTAGCTGCCTGTTAAATTTTCAGGAATTTTGCAAGCTCGTTGTTAAACAAGCCACTATTAAAAAGTATCTAAACATACAATTGAATAAATGATATTAAAAATAAAAGGAATAGATACTAAAAACTCATCTCTTCCTATACTACATTGTACTATTATATATAGGCTTATGAAGTTATTTATATGTATTGTATCTAGATATTGTTTTTATTCTTTTTTCTCTTTGCTTTTCAGTTTGCGAAGTTTCTATTGACATATCTTTAAACTCACTGATTCTTTACTTGGTTGTGTCCAGTGTATTGATAAGCCCATCAAAGGCATTCATTTCCTTTACGGTGTTCTTCAGTTGTGGGTTTTTTTTTTTTTTTTTTTTTTCCTGAAGTAAGCTCTAGGCCTAACATGGGGCTTTAACTCATGACTCTAAGATCAAAAGTCTACTGACTGTGAGCCAGCCAGGCACCCCTATTACAGTGTTTTTTTATGTGATATTTCCTTTTGTAATTTTTTTTTTTTTTTTTTTTTTTTTTTTAGAGAAAGAGAGTAGGAGTGGGAAGGAGGGAAAGAGGGAGATAGAGAATCCTATGCTCCATGCTGAGCATGGAGCCTGATGTGGCACTTGAATTCATGACCCTGGGATCATGACCTGAGCCGACATCAAGGGCCGACACTCAACCAACTAAATCACCCAGGCGCCCCTCTAACATTCCCTTTTGATTCTTAGCTTTCATCTCCCTGCTTGCATTACTCATCTGTTCTTGCATGTTGTCCACTTCTTCCTTTAGAGTCCTTAGCATATTAGTTAAATTCCCAGTTTGATAATTCCAAAATTATCAAAAGTCTGGTTCTGATGCTTGCTTTGTCTCTTGAACAGTACTTTTTGCCTTTTGGTATGCCTTATAATCTTTTTGTAGAAAGTTAGATGTGATATATTGGGTAAAAGGAATGGGGGTTTTATATTTATCTGTTTGGGAATTAGGCTGGTATTTCCTGTTTGCTATGGCTATACCTGTCAGAGGCTAAAATTTCCTCTGATGTCTCTGTCTCCCATGTTGTCTTTGGGTTTACCTACAGACTCCTTAAATAGGGTCTGAACTTGTAGTTCCTTCCATTGTAATCCTGTTATTATACAGATCTACTGATGTGTTGATAAGAGGGGGAAGCTGGGGAAGTGTTGTTTTTTTTTTTTTTTTTTTAAGTTTATTTATTTTGAGAGAGAGAGCATGAGCAGGGGAAGGGCAAAGAGAGAGGGAGAGAAAGAGAATCCAAAGCAGGTTCCACACTGTCAGTGGTGAGCCTGATGCAGGGCTGGAACTCATGAACTGTGAAATCATGACCTGAGCCGAAAACAAGAGTCATCCGCTTAACCCGACTGAGCCACCCAGGTGCCCCGGGGGAAGCGTTTTATAATCCTGTCAGGTCTCAGTATTTTAGTGAGTTTGTGTCCTCCCTGGACTGACCTTCACAAATGCTTATTAACTTATCCCCTTCCCCCACCCCCATCTTAGGTGAAACCAGAAGGCTAGAGGAGGCTGGAGTTGGTTATTTTCCTTCTCCTATGTTGGTTAGGCTCTGTTAAGTAGCTACCATTGAGGACAGGCCTTTGTTAAGGAGAACTGAATGCTCTGAGTCTATTTCCAAGTATTTTTTCTCTCTCCCTGCCAGAAGGATGAGGGGATTTTTCTCCAATCTTCAGAGTAAGACCTATGGGGCTCCTGGAAGTAAAACTCATGAAAATGTGGGGGCCCTCAGGAGTTTTTGTTTTTGTTTCAATCTCTCAATCTAGCCTATGTGCAGTCTCCAGCAGTTAGTCAACTGCCCAAGTATTCCTATCAGTTTCTGGTTTCAAAAGTAGTTTTTGCTCCCAGTAAGCCATGAGTTTCTGTTCTGCCTCTTCTGATTCTGTCTTTCTAGTTTTTATGGTGGAGGTTTGCCCTGTCATGTCAGTTCTCTGCTGGATCTAACAAGGGTTGTTGATTTTCAGTTTGTTCATGTTTTTTTGTTGTTATGAGAACAGGGGCAATGACTTCCAAGCTCTTTACATATCAGATTGGAAACCAGAAGTCCCTGTCTATTGTTATCTATACGGAGGAAATACTACGTGATGGTGTGTTCATCTCTTCCCAATTTCATGCTCAGTGATGTCATATTTGTAGCCTGAAATTGGCCATAATGGGAGAATTTACAATACAGAATTGGCAAATGCTACAAACGAAAGCTTTATTTATTTGTTTTGTTGACTAGACTTAAGAAAGCGATAAGAGAATAAGTTAATGTAGATTAGGTTTAAAAGTGTATCATGTTGGGGCACTTTGGTGGCCCAGTTGGTTAAGCCTCTGACTTTGGCTCAGGTCATGATCTCACGGTTTATGAGTTGGAGTCCTACATCAGGTTCTCTCCTGTTGGCATAGACCATACTTCAGATCCTCTGTCTTTCCCTCTCTCTGCCCCTGCCCCACTCTCTCTTTCTCTCTCTAAAATAAAGATATTAAAAAAATAAACACAAAAAAGTATATCATGTCTATAGCCATTAAATTGTCAATAGCTCAAAAAATTGATTCTTCAAGTTTTCAAAAACTATTATCCAAGTCAGCAAAAATGTTGCTCAAGTCACTGACAATAAGTGGAGTTCCAACATTAAGTCTCATTGTTTCACTTTTATTTTATTGATTAACATAAATGAAAATGTCAACCAATAGTCAAAACTATTCTCATTTGTCAAATGAAATCACAGGTTAGTTCTTAAAACAAGAATTTGGTAAAACTGGAGGCGCCTGGGTGGCTCAGTCGGTTGGGTGGCCAACTTTGGCTCAGGTCATAATCTCATGGCTTGTGAGTTGGAGCCCCACATCAGGTTCTGTGCTGATAGCTCGGAGCTTGGAGCCTGATTCAGATTCTGTGTCTCCCTCTCTCTCTGCCCCTTCCCGCTCATGCTCTGTCTTTCTCTCCTTCAAATATAAATAAACATTAAAAAAAAAAAAGAATTCAGCAAAACTGGGTTAAAGTATTCTGTGAGAATCAACTGGCTATAAGAAATTTATGATAAAGATTGTAGGAGTGCCTGGGTGACTCGGTCGGTTAAACTCAGGTCTTGATGTCATGGCTCCTGAGTTTGAGCCCTGCGTCGGGCTCTGTGCTGACAACTCAGAGCCTGGAGCCTGCTTTGGGTTCTGTGTCTCCCTCTCTTTCTGCCCTTCCCCAACTTGTGCTCTGTTTCTCTCTGTCTCTCTGTCTCAATAAACATTGGTTTAATGTTTAAATAAACGTTAAAAAAAAAGAAATTTATGATAAAGATTGTATATTCTATATTTCAGAAATTGTGTGCTACACATCTTTTATGTTGGTAAGTTTATGTATAAACTTATGTACATATATGTACACATATAATTATTTTCTGGATAGCTAGTTGTTAATAATTTACCAGAACACCCACACACCATGGCAAATTTCAAGCTATCAGAGTGACATCAACTGAATGTGGAATTAGGAACAGTTACAAATGGCACACCATCTTTTCATGTTTTAATTTGGAGACTATACAAATGTTAGAAAGAAATTTTTGGGGGGAAATTTCTTTTTTAAATGTTTAAGAGAGGGAGAGAGAGAGAGAGAGAGAGAGAGTGGGGGGGGGGCAGGGAGGGGCAGAGAGAGAGAGAGAGAGAGAGAGAGAGAGAGAGAGAGAGAAAGAGAGAATCCCAAGCAGGCTCTGAGCTGTCTGTGCAGAGTCTGATGCAGGGCTCGATCTCATGAACTGTGAGATACTGACCTGAGCTGAAATCAAGAGTCACTTAACTGACTGAGCCACCCAGGGGTCCTGGAAAGAAACTGTTTCAACAGTAGTAGATGGTAATGTTCAACGTGGATGAAATACAACATTTGTAAGCACAATGCAAAATAAGATCAAACCATGCGATATGGTATAATCCTACATTCAGAACAAGATTAATCTAGTTATGAGGAAGAGTAGCTTGATGGGTTTCATTTATAGGAAATAGGGTCCTATTTAAATTAAAAAAAGAAGAGAAAAAAAGGAAAATTCCTCTGGTTTAAGATTTTGTCAATTGTTCTTTCAGAGCAACTTATCTGAAGGTTAACATTTTTAATTTATATTTATTTATTTATTTATTTAATTTTAAATGTTTTTACTTTTTTTGAGAGAGAGAGGCAGAGCATGAGTGGGGGAGGGGCAAAGAGAGACAGACACACACACACACCAACTCTGAAGCAGGCTCCAGGCTCTGATCTGTCAGCTCAGAGTCCAAGGTGGGGCTTGAACTCATGGGCCGTGAGACGACGTCCTAGCTGAAGTTGGATTCTTAACTGACTGAGCCACCCAGATGCCCTGAAGGTTAACATTATTTTGACAATAAACATGCACTGAATACCTACTATGTGCCAGATGGTGTCCCGTCAGGATCCAGAGATAACATTTAAGATCACACAGCTAGTTAAAAGAACAGCTGGGAATTTTAAGGACATTATACTAAGTGAAACAAGCCAGTCACAGAAAGACAAACACTGTATGATTCCACTTATATGAGATAGCTAAAGCAGTCAAACTCATAGAAGCACAATATTGAATGGGGGTTGTCAGATGTGTGAAGAGAGGGAAATGAGGAGTTGTTCAATAGGTATGGAGTTTCAGTTCTGCTAAATGAAAAAGTTGTAGAGACCAGTTGCATAACAATGTGATTACAGTTGCACACTTAAAAATGGCTGAGGGTTAACAACAACAACAAAAAAGAGCTGGGATGTGAATCCAGGCCTGATGCAAAACTCGTGTTTAGCAATTATTATTATTGGTGCCTACTTTCAAATATTTATCTTCAGTCAAAGAATATTTCCTTTCTCTGAGTTCTGTATGCCTGGGTAGCAAGGCATTGATTACCACCTGCATTGCCTAGAGCTTAGCAGATACCAGAACTTTTTCTTGGAAGACTGGTATACTCAGCCAGGATAGTAAATTCAAAATGGAGTCATTAATCCAAGGGATCAAATAGAGAACCAAACACAGGTCAGAGAAACAGGCAAGAGGGTTCTGGGAGAAATAATTTTGGCTGTTTAAAAGATTATATAATGACTACATAATTGAAAAAATGCTTATTCTATTAAAAGAAACAAGTCTGTGATATCAGAAGTTTGAAATCATACATTTTTAAAATGTTATAACCTGAAACAAGTCACTTAAATCTTCCTGAACCTCAGTTTTTCTGTAGTAAAATGTCGCTAATGCTAACTGTAGGTAGTAGATGGCAGAGAAGGGCCTGAAATGGAAGGAAATACTTCTGAGAACGAATTAGAATCAAACTGAGTGAGAACAGCCACGTCCAAAATGGTGAAACTCAAAATATTATAAAAGACAAAGGATCTAAATCTATACCAATTTAATTAAGGCAAATTGAGTGTTTTAGAAAAGCAAGAATACAGTTTACTAGAATGGAAAGAATTGTGGAATTAGATTTGATTTAAAAACCTACACTTATAAGCAGTGTAGTGTAGGGCAAACTTACTTAATCTCCCCGAGCCCGTTTCTTTATTGTAGGGTGTTGTGAGCACTTATTTGACAAATATTTATTGACTGCTAGGGCCAGGACTGCACTAAGTAAGTGCTATGGACACAAAGATGAAGAAGGCATTGTCCTTGCCCTCAATTTTAATATAATAAACACTATGATAACATCTAATCAATGTTTTCTATGTTCCTATGATCCAGGTACTATTACAAAGGCTTTTAACTAATTATAGCTTCATTTAATCCTTCTCACAACCTGTAGGTACTATTATTACCATTTCCATTTATACGAGAGGCACAAAAAGGCTAAGTATCTTGCCCGTGCGTTCAGCTGGAGTATATCTCGACGGAGGACAAGGACTTACAAACTTGTGCGTGTGTTATGTGGAGGTGGAAGCTTTCCACAATGAAGGAGTTTTAGTTCGTTCGTCCACCAAATGAGGACTGAAGTACTACTATCTCTTGGTAGGGATATTGGGCCTTTTAAATGAAGAGTCAATAGTGCGCCTGGAACATAGCAATCACTAAATTAAAAAAAAAAATTGAGAGGGAGGAAGGGCACAGAGAGGGACAGAGGATGGAAGTCGGCTCTGTGCTGAGAGAGCCCCACCCAAGGCTTGAACTCCCGAACTGTGAGATCATGCATGACCTGAGCTGAAGTCCGAAGCTTAACTAACTGAGCCACCCAGGCGCCCCATAATCGCTAAATTCATTAACACTATTCATTTCATTTCATTCCCTTATGTTGAATCACTGTGGCAAGGGATAGGAATTTTTTCAAGGCTTTGGATAAATGTTGTAAAGCGGCTTTGTAAATGGGTAGTTTACACTGTTACCAACAACGTAACAGCTTTCTTGTTGCTTTATATTACGATATATGATAGGGTCACTCTCTTTGATTACTTTCTTCAGTTTTCGACAGTCTCACCTGTTTTCTGTCAAGTTCAGAATCGGCACCATTTTTATACCTCCACCCCCACCACAAACGAAATTCTCTGAAGAACCACCGAGGGGCGCGTGGGCGGGCGCCTACGCCCGCCACAACACTTACCCCGCCACCTCTTCCACCACGCTAAGGCTAAACCCAGATCTCGCGGGAGGAGATGAGGTTTCAAACGAGAACTTCTAACCCCACCCTACCTCCCAGGGGTCACATGACTGGCGCCTGCGTCCTAGACTCAAGGTCTTTCCTGGTTGCCTACTGGCTGTTAATTCGGCTACAGGCTGTCGTGAGGTCCATTCCGGAAGTAGACCCCTTATCTAGTCCTTCTTTGCGGAAGCCTGTCACAACCTAGCCGTCCATCCTCCAGCGGAAATTCGTCACGTCGCGGTTGCCCCCGCACAGCGGATGTGTGTCGCCGCTTAGGTGACGCTGGGAAGTGCTGCAGCCTCCGTCGCTGCCTTCTGGTTGAAGCACTATGGAGGGAGAGAGGAAGAACAACAACAAACGGTGGTATTTTACTCGAGAACAGCTGGAAAACAGCCCGTCCCGTCGTTTTGGCCTGGACCCAGATAAAGAACTTTCTTCTCGCCAGCAGGCGGCAAATCTGCTCCAGGACATGGGACAACGTCTTAACGTGTATCCTTGCGGCCTAGGCCTCCGGCCTTGGAGTCAGACCCGCCTAGCTCGGGCGTCCAGGCCTCAGGCTATGTCAGGGACGGAAGAGGGAGGCAGGGGCTGACTGTCTAGGTGGTAGAACCTGCGTTGGGGCAGCCTCAAATTCAGTGTTTGCGCTAGGGAAGCGAAGCGGAGTTAATTTCCCGCTCGCTCACCAGTGCCATCAGCCTTGCTGGGAATTCGTATCCTTCGCAGTTTTGTGTTTTAACCAGCCTTTCCTAGTCCCTTTTCGTTGTGTTGTGGTCTCTTGGTCTGGTGACTTTCAGATTGTACTTTTCCGCTATGCCCTAAGGTTTTGGTAGAGGTTTCACTGTTGATGGCTGCCTCTTGAACTTAGTGTTTAAAGAGAGTTTTGAGAAATTCAAGACCTGAAGGGCTTATAAAGAAAGGGTGACCTAGAATTAATGCCCCAGCTTAGGTTCAAAATCCGTTCCTCCCAATTACTAGCTGTTTAGGAAACTTGTCAAATTCTTGGTTTTCTCGTCTGTAAAATGGAGTGTTACCCTTTGCATGTAGTTTCTGTGCCCAACACAATGCGTGGTATTTAGATTTTCAAATGGTAGCTACTGTTAAAACTATAGAATTTCAGAGGAAAGAAGGATGTCAGTTTCTGTTCGTAAGGATACAGACCCAAGGATCTAATGTTTTAAAAAAGCATTTAAATAAATAAGCACTTACAAATGTTGGGTTTTTAAATTACTCAGAGTTCTAATGTGTATTTTCTTTGCATTTCAAAGATCAGGTAACTTAATGACTTATTTCACTTGAAGTATTTTTGTTAGAAAATATACTCATTTTGTAACAGATAAAGCGTATATAGTTTTAAAGTCTGAGAGTGGAAAATTATTTCTGGGTGGATTAAGTGTTTTGGGTTAAGTGTGTTTCTGAGTGGATTGTGTTGCTGGCTGTAATGTTTGTGTCTTAAAGTTGTGCTCCTCTCAAAAGAAGTGTCCTCTTTGTTGCAGATACCCAATTTGTTTCCTAAGCATCAGTTCAGTACTGAGTTAAGCTTTTTTTTGTTTTAAATTCTGTTTCCGTACATCTAATCCTTTTTTATATGTGTGTTGTTGTTAAGGTTGTTGCCGTCATGGGATGACGACCTTTTCTCTGAATAACAACCCACATTGTCTTCTGAGGGCTTTAGAAGTAAAGGCATTTAAGTTTTTTTCTTGTCAGTGAATGAATATAAAATCATTCCATAGTGTTTCTGGTCCAAGGGATCACCATATGGAAAGGCTTATTAGTTGCCAGAGACAAGTGGGAGTGGAAAGTTAATTTCTAGAGGTCAGAAGGTGAGGAGATGGTGGAGACATACCTAGGGCCCGGATCACGGAAGGTGTAATGTTGTAAGTAATGTGAAGAGATACCCTGAGCTAATGGATCACCACTGCAAGATTTTCAGGAGGCAAGTGACTGGTTTAGGTCTTACGTAAATTTTTTATATCCTTCTTGATCCCCACGTGCTAAGAAGCTTGCTTGTGTATCAATTTAGCGTATTGTTATATTGAATATCTGTTGTATGTATGTAAGGTATTATGTTAGGTGTCAATTGGTGGTTAATAACTTGGTGAAAGAAAACATTTTGCTCTTTAATTTGGAAAATTATGTATGATTTTCCTTTAGAAGCATGTATTGTGCATGGCTGCATGGTCCTTTTGGAAGGATATACAGGTTGTATTTTCGGGAATCGTGCTGCCAGTCTGTTTTGGGGCCTTAACGAACATTTTAGCTCACAATTGACTATCAACACTGCTATAGTATACATGCACCGATTCTACATGATTCAGTCCTTTACACAGTTCCATCGAAATGTAAGTATTTTGTTGTATGTGTAATCCTTTCGTGATTGATTCCAACATGTGTGTGTGTTTGTGATCTTTGTTGGTGAACTGGGATTTCAATGGGATCATTATGTGCCACACTGAATCCAATTCTTCCAATTTTCCTGCTTAGGTAGTTATTTGGTAGGCTTAGTGTATCCTTAGAATAGGTGGATTCTCTATAAAAAGATTATTGAACACTTAAACTTAGCATTTTGGGGATGGGAGAGGAGCATTAAAGGGGAAACAATGCTTAATTTAAGTGTAATTTTTGAAATACTAAATAATAATATAGTCACAGGAAAACAGGTGAACATAAATGATTCAGTGACCAGTTGGGAAGGGAAGGCACATTATGTGATGACTGGGGGGTGACTTTTAAGACAGGAAAAAGAAAATAATAGTAATAAAGGGATTTTTTTTTTCTGGACAGAATTGTAAATAGTGCTATTTTCAGTTTTGATACCTGAAATGGTCCTATTTAACATTATTATAAGTGACTTGGAAGCGAGTGCATAGTGATTTCCCGGTTGCAGGTAAGACTATATTTGTTTAATAAAATCACAAGGTAATAGGGTTAAACCTGATGAATACTTCGTATGGATTTGTGAGTCGAATATTTCATCTTTTTTTTAAAGAAAGGTTATGTTTTGTGGAAAAGTTTTCAAGACTTGTCCTTAGGATGATAGCTTTGACCTCTTTTTTTTTTTTAATGCCATAGAAAGAGAATCTGTGAAGCTAGATATTGCTCCTGTAAGATATTGGCATACTCACAGGAAACCCTTTGGATCTGTGGATTAAGTGTTCCGAATTTTTGCCAATTATCCAGTCAGCTTGGCTTTGTCCTATCAGTAGACCTTTTACCTGCAACCATGCCCTACCTCTGATTGCAAGGAGCAAACTAAGACAGAGAAAAGCATTTATTGAGGGTATCTGATAGTTCTAGAATAGAAGGCAGTGTGGATAAAGAATGAAATTTGAAGACAAAGTCCATAGCTGTCTTGCCAATTCTAAAAGTTTTCTAAATGTCTTCTCTTTTATTATGGTAAAGTATATTTTTTCCTTATTTCCTATGTATTATACGCTTAGCAAGGACAGAGACTCACTTTTCTGTATATCCTCCAAGGCACCTTCAGTAAATTTGAATATGATTTGATAATTATTCAATATAGAGAGACTCTAGTGGATGGCGTGACCTTTCCCAAAATCCAGTGACTTTAAATTTGGGATTGTTGTTTCTCTCTAGAGAGTTGATTTTAGGCACATTTGAAAATTAACAGATCAAAAATATCACCCTTTAATATCTTAATTTTTAAGAGTTTACTTGTGATAAGTTGAAATTCAAATTATAAATCACATCATACATTATTGTAGCATTGATATTTGTCCAGTCAAGCTGCCGTGCATTTTTCATGGTACTATTTTTTTTTTTTACCATTACAAAGGTAATAAATACTTATGGTAAAAATTAATATAGAAATGTATAATGTAGGGGTGCCTGGGTGACTCAGTTGGTTAAGGGTCTGACTCTTGATTTCAGGTCATGGTCTCACAGTTCATGAGATCAAGCCCCACATTGGGCTCACTGCTGGCAGTGTAGAGTCTGTTGGGATTCTCTCTCCCTGCCTCTTCCCCACTCGCACACTCTCCTTCTCTCTTAAAGTAAATGAATAAACTTAAAAAAAAAGTAGGAAAGAAAGACATGTATAATGTGGAAAGTGAAAGCTCCTTTGTAATCCCACCCTCCGGAGGTAACCACTGATAAATGTTTTGTCATTTTGGGTCTTGGACATTTTTTTATAAATATACTAGTATTTATTTATTTCTAGTAAAAAAAAATCATTTCTTACTATACTCTTAAGCGAGTTGCTTTTATCAGTTAACAGTATATTCTATCTTTTTGTATTGGTTTTTCATGACAGTTGACTTTTGAACAGGGTGGGGATGGGGCACTGACCCCCACATAGTCAAAAATCCACATATAACTTTTGATTCCCCAAACACTTGACTACTAATAGCCTGCTGTTGACCAGAAGCCTTACCAATAACACAGTCAACACATAGTTTTCTTTTTGCGTTATATATACCATACCCTTACAATAAAATATGCTGGAGAAAAGAAAATACTAAAATCATGAGGAAGAGAAAATACATTTACAGTACTGGACTATATTTATAGAAAAAAACCCACATATAAGTGGACCCACACAGTTCAAACCCGTGGGGTTTTTTTGTTTGTTTTTTTGTTTGTTTGGTGTTTTTTTTTAGTTTTTTTTTAATGTTTGTTTATTTTTGAGAAAGAGACAGAGTGTGAATGGGGGAGGGGCAGAGAGAGGCGGAGACATAGAATCTGAAACAGGCTCCAGGCTCTGAGCACAGAGCCTGACACAGGGCTCGAACTCATAAACTGGGAGATCATGACCTGAGCTGAAGTCAGATGCTTAACCCATTGGGCCACCCAGGTGCCCCAAACCCCAAATGTGCCCCAAATGTGTTTTTGAGGGTCAACTATACTTTAAATGGTCACGTAGTATTTATTTGTGTAGTTACTATAATTTATTTCAGCTCCCTATTGGTAGATACTTGGGTTGTTTCTAGTTTATTAATTACAAATAGTGTTACATAAAATTGGTACATATATAGTATGTGACTTATGTGATTGTTCTAATATAAATTCCTATAGGTGAAATTGCTGTGTCCAGGAGACTGCATTTGAAAAATTTTTATGTCAGTTTGCCCTACTGAGATAATATCAGTATACATTGTTTCATTGTGTCAGTTTGCCCTACTGAAAGATTATGTCAGTATGCATTGTTTATAGCACTGTAAGAGAGGATCCTTTTCTCTGCTTCATCACAAATAACTTCTGTTCATTACATCAGAACTTCTATTCGTTACATCAGGAAATACCAAGTTTTAACTACTTGTTGAGCACTTGGGATACAGTGGTGAACAAGTTAGAGGTAGTCCTAAATTATTTTCTTAATTTACATTTCTTCAGTTAGTGAAGTTGAGTTTCTTACACCTATTGGTCATTGTTCTTATGAAATTGAAGAATTGACTAAAAATTGTTGATTCCCTTTGTCCCGCTTTTATCCTGATTTCCTATTTTATATGAGCTCTTATGTGTTAGAGCTGTATTTCACATGTTGTGGGTACTTTTCTCATTTTTCAGTGTTTTGGAGCCTAGAGCTCTTGCTTTTTAAACATTTGTTTTTTAAAAAAATGTATTGAACAGTAAAGCATAAAAATCTGAAGTGTGCAATTTTTGCATTATTGTATTTTGCATCACTTATATCAAGATAAAATATATTTCAAACACCCTGGAAGATAGAGAGGTTGCCTTTCAATGGAAATAAGTTTTATTTCTTTAGTGAACATGATTGAATGATTTATTTTTACTTAAATTCTGGCATTGCATTACTCTCTTTTTGAGAAGAAATTTAACCTCATGAATTGAATTTCTATATGTATTATTTTAAATATTTTCAAATGGGGGAATATAAAATTAGTGGTGACCAACTTGGTATGTGTGTTTATGTTGTATTTCATATATTGTAAAATGTGGGTGTTGTATTTTGATAACTAACTGATTTGATTATGTGTATTTTATTCTGATTAGCTAATCCGTAAGGGGTCAAGCTTAGTGGTTAAGAGGATGGGCTCTGGAGTCAGACCTGTCTAGATTTGGATTTTTGTTGCACTGCTTACTAGTTCTATGGCTTTGGGTAAGTTACATAGGCCTCAGTTTTTTCATCACTTTGGAGTCAGTAACAGTGCCTGTCTCAGAGTATTAATAAGATTTAAATGAATTAATTTACAAAATGCCTGTACATAGCAAACAAATATTAAGTGGCATTTTTATTATTTTTTTAATTTTTATTTTTTTTAATGTTTTTTAATGTTTATTCATTTTTGAGGGACAGAGACAGAGTGTGAGCAGGGGGAGGAGCAGAGAGCGGGGGAGACACAGAATCGGAAGCAGGCTCCAGGCGCTGAGCTGTCAGCATGGAGCCTGATGCGGGGCTGGAACTCACTGACTGCGAGATCGTGATCTGAGCCGAAGTCGGATGCTTAACCGACTGAGCCACCCAGGCGCCCCAGCGTTTTTATTCTTTTAAAATGTAGGAGCACCTGGGTGGCTCAGTCGGTTAAGCGTCCGACTTAGGCTCAGGTCATGATCTCACGGTTCATGGGTTTGAGCCCCGCATCAGGCTCTGTGCTGGCAGTGCGGAGCCTGCTTGGGATTCTCACTCTCTCCTCTTGCTCAGCCCTTCTCCCACCCACTCTTTCTCTCTTTCAAATAAATAAACTTAAATAAAACAAAATGGAGAAAATCTTAAACTCTTACCTGGTCTAAGAATCCTCTTAGAAACTGCCTTTAATGGGAAAATGTTTTGATAAACTGGCTTGGTAAGTGATTCCATGAGGAACAATGAGTATTTACATGGTTGACTGCACAAAAGTTAGATTAAAATTTATCTCTTGTAGTCACTTCATTATTATCTTGCCTTCTTAGTTATTGTTAGTATACTATGTTTTAGTTTCTGCCTTTCAAATACATTTTTAGCTCTTTGAAGGCAAAGTTGTAGGCTTAGAATCTTAGTATTGTCATTAAGTAGTTCTTTTCCATTTTTTCAAATCAGTTATAAAGTCCTGTTAATTTTTATAGTGTTAACTGTTTTTATGTCTCTATTGGTGCGCAGTCATCATCATAAAATTAAAAGAAGACAGAGTAAAGGAGGAAATGATGATATTCTTACACTGTTTGGAGATAACCCTGTTACCATTTTAGGATTTTTTTTTTTTCTGCGTGCAAATACATACATTTAGTGAAACCCTATTAATTTTCTAAAATCATGCCTGTGTTTTTTTTCCCCTCATTTGTATTGCTAGTTCCTACTCTAAACTTTATTTTTTTTAATACCTGGATTATTAATTTTTTTTTAAATTACCTTTTAATGCATTTCATTCTTTCTTCCTTTTGGTCCCTCCTGGGACCAAAGATATCTTTCTAAATGTTTCCTAAACTATACATTTTTTTTCCTAAAATCTTTAGTGTCACTCTTTTGTGTGTTGTTTTTTTAATGTTCATTTTATTTATTTTTGAGAGAGAGAGAAAGCGTGCGCACATGCATGTGAAGGGGGCGGGGCAGAGAGAGAGAGAGAGACTGAGAATTCCAAGCAGGCTCCCCACTGCCAGCGCAGAGCCCGACACTGGACTTGATGCCACAAACCATGAGATCATGACCTGAGCCTGAAATTGGACCTTAACCAACTGAACCATCCAGGCGCCCCTAGTGTCACTCTCTTGTTAAAGATCTTTTGTGTTCCACATCCTGTTATCTGTGTCACCTACTCAGTTTAGTGTGCTTCCTGCTCTGATTCCCCACATCTTGTTCATGACAATTTTCCTCTGGTTCTGCTTTGCTTATCCTAAGGTCTAGGAATGTATGTATATGGAGCTTGCTGCATACAAATATGGCTCCATACAAATATGAAGGAAATATGCAGTAAATATGAAGGAAGAGAATTGTTACTGTGAATTGAATTTGTGGATAAAAATCTCTTCTAGCAAAGTAGCAGATAGCAGGGATACAAATAAGTATTAGAATGCTTGTCAGTTCTACTCAGTAAAGTGGATATTTAAGTTGTGTAAAAAATTATTTATTGTATTTCTTTGACTCCTGCCTCTTGCCATTTCCATCTTTGATTCATTGAAGTATTCTTGTTAAGATTCAAAAGAATTCTTCCTGAGGTTTTCTAGATCACTACCAGGCTACACTTATGTCCTATTGCTCTAATCTCTTATACTGTTTAGTGACTGAATTTGTTGTCTACTTGTGTGTTGGCTTGAGATTCTTTCCCTCCCTAAGTGCTTTCTTTGTATAGCCTCTTGAATGTAATAATATTCTTTGAATTCCCTTGAGATTTGTGCTCCCTCATATGTAAGTGTACTTGAGATAATTCACATAAAATACAATTTATCCTTTAAAGTGTACCATTAGCTGGTTTTAAAGTGTACAGTTAACACACAAAGGTGTGCAACCTTCACCATGATCTAATTCCACAACATTTATATCACCCCAGAAAGAAACTTCTTAAGCATTAGTGATCACTCCCATTCTTCTCTTCTTCTAGCTCCTGGCGACCACTAATTACTTTCAGTGTACTCCTTTAAAAAAAAGTATACAGAGGGCTATGATATAAACTTAAAGAAAGAATTTTATTTTAAATGAAAAGCCAACTATTTACACCTAGTAGTTTCTTGCATTAGGTAGGTAGTTTGTTGAAGGATTGGTTTTCAGGAGTGGATGCGAATTAATGGGTAGGAGAGGGGAGGACATTTTAAGTAGAAGAAAAGGCATTAACAAGAAGTGATGAAGTTGAGGCAGGCAAAGAACTTGGTTTGAGACTTAGTTCTTTTTTAGATCTCCTTCGATCTAGAAATAAATACGATTTATTTTCTCTCCATCCAGTCTGTGGCTCCAGCGGCCTTATTTCTAGCAGCTAAAGTAGAGGAGCAACCAAAAAAATTGGAACACGTCATCAAGGTAGCACATACTTGTCTCCATCCACAGGAATCACTTCCTGATACTAGGAGTGAGGTAAGGGATTAATTACACATATCTGTTTTTCTTTATTTTGATGATAATTTAATTTTGTAACTTTGATTTGCTGAAGTCAAATGGGGGCTGTTAAACTTTCAGTGTTTTCCTTTACAAAAAATCAGAAACTTTATGGCAAAGTTAATTGTATACATTATAGTAAAATTGGAAAACACAGGAAAACAGAAAGAAAATATATTATTTAGATATAATTTGAACCACGGATATGTAGGTGAATCATTATTTCCAGCTGCTTTTCTATGAATAGCCACACACGTACATACTTTGTATGTCTTTTTCACTTATTATTATCCCAGATATTTTCTTTTTTTAATATATATTTTTTAAGTTTATTTATTTATTTTGAGAGAGTGAGAGATTGGGGCAGAGGGAGAGGGAGAAAGAGAATCCCAAGCAGGCTCTACACTGTCAGCATAAGGACTGGCATGAGGCTCAAACTTCCAAACCATGAGATCATGACCTGAACCGAAACAAGAGGTGGTCACTTAACTGACTGACCCACCCAGGTGCCCCCCAAATATTTTCCCATCTTATTCTCCATTTTCTTTAAGTGTTGAGATAATTTATTTCCTTATGTACATATATAATCATTCTCTGCTAACATAATTTCCAACTTTTTACCAGTATAATATTGTGAATAATATTCTTACAAATATATTTTTGTTGTGAATTCTTAAAAAAATGAGTCCTGTTACTTTTTTTTTTTTAACTTTTAAAGAAATTACAAAAGATTTATATGCTTGTTATGAAAGAACCCAAACATTTGGGGCGCCCGTGTGGCTCAGTTGGTTAAGCGACCGGCTTCCGCTCAGGTCATGACCTTGCAGTTCTTAATTCGAGCCCTTGCATCAGGCTCTCTGCTGTCACTGCAGAGCCTGCTTTGGATCTTCCGGCTCCCTGTCTCTGTGTCCCTCCCCTCATGGTGCACTTTCTCAAAAATAAACTTAAAAAAAAAAAAAAAAAAGAATCCAAACATTTAAGAATCATTTGAAGTAAAAGTTAAAGCTCATTTTCCTTCCTCTTAGCAAGATATTACTGATTATAATTCTATCAGACCTTTGTCCTATGCATGTGCACATAGCTTTTTTTTACCCTCCATTTTTTAAAGAGGGGAAACTCTGTCCTGGCTTTAGTAGTCTGTTTGGGGTGTGGGGGGTGCCTGGGTGGCCAGATGGTTGAGTGTCCAACTCTTGGTTTTGGCTCAGGTTATGATCTCACAGTTTGTGAGTTCAAGCCCCGTGTTGGGCTCTGCACTTGCAGCACGGAACCTACCTAGAAACTTCTCTCTTCTTCTTTCCCTGCCCCTCCCCTGCTTGTGTGCTCTCTCTAGAGTGTGCTCTCTCGCTTTCTCAAAATAAACTTAAAAAAAGTCTTGTTGGAGAGTGATGAGTTGTGAGAAATTTTGAGGTCTGACCATTTGTAAGTATTTAAACTATGGGTTTCTGTTACTAGATTACTTCTGTCTCTTACAATGGATGCATGAGTCATCCTTTATCAAATAAATTTGCGTGTTTTGCTCATATTGGAGAAAGTAATTTTTGAGAGGGTTCTTTTTATTTTGATAATAGCCCCTAATTATGTGAATTGTTTTGCATAGCAGTGTCTTGACATCATTTTCTCTGGGTACAGCAGTAGCCCTTCTTGAAAGACTTATATTGCCCTGGACATTTTTTTTTTTTTTTTTTTTTTTTGGCTTTAGACTAGTAAATGACACTGGTCCATAGAACTAACCAAATAAAACAAAATTTTATTTTAACAAAGTAAAACAAAAAATAATTCTCACTTTTTTCCCTTGAAAGTGTATTTATATATCTTCTCACCTGAGTTTTTTTTTTTTTTTTAATTTTTTTAATGTTTATTTATTTTTGAGAGACAGAGAGAGACTGCATATGAGCAGGGGAGGGGCGGAGGGGCAGAGAGGGAGAGGGAGGCACAGAATCCAAAGCCGGTTCCAGGCTCTGAGCTGTCAGCACAGAGCCCAATGTGGGGCTCAAACTCAGGAACCGTGAGATCATGACCTGAGCCAAAATCAGACGCTTAACTGACTAAACCATCCAGGTGCCCCTCACCTGAGTTTCTATTCCTCATGAGATGATGAATCCTTTTTTTCTTTTCTTTTTTTTTTTGTAAGTATAATTTATTGTCAAATTGGTTTCCATACAACACCCAGTGCTTTCATGAGATGATGAATCTTAGGAGAAGATATTTTCTTCACTGTATGGAGAGGAGAACTGGCATAGTTTAAGTCCTTACTGGACTTCCTCAGGATCATAAAGTGGAAAGTTCACTATGGTATATAGATCTAACTCCTCCCTCAGTCTCATTTTCCTAGAGGTCTAGACCATTCTTTCCAATAGAAATATAATGGGAGTCATGTGTAATTAAAAATTTTTGACATTTCATTGAATTTGATTTAAAATCTTCATTAAAAAAATGGAATATTCATTTAAAAGAAGAAATTTTAATGATTTTATATAATTTAACACCAAATATCATATCAGCATAAAATCAATATTAAAATGTTATTAATGAGGTAATTTGCATCATTTTTAAAAATTAAGTCTTCAAAATTTGGTGTATATTCTATTACACATTTAAATTTAGCTACATTTTAAGTGCTCAGTAGCCATGTGTGGATAGTGGCTATAGTATTGGCTGGTACAAATATGAGAGAGTTTTTTTCTGTTTATTCCCTTTTCCTTTGAACTCTTCTTATAATTTTTAGAAATCTACCTCAAAGGTTTATCAGTAGTCAAATGTTTGATATTGCCTATAGTACTATAGGAAGGGTCTACAGATGTATTTTGGTGATGTTGAAAAAGATGTATTTTTAATTATCTATGTCTGCATCACAAATATTATTCTTGAAAGTGAGCCAAATCTCTGGTGCCTTGTCTGTAGCTAGTTATCAATAAAGTGTTATATCTCAGTATACCACTTGTTTTCTTCTTTTAAGAGGAGAATTTGTGCTGAATAGATACAAGGATTCTATTTTAGTTCCTACTCTACCTCCTAACTCCATTCCTGCCTTTTGTTGCTTTAGTTTCCCTGGAAGGGGTGTTAGAATTGTTTACACTTCGTATATTGTGCCTTTTTGGGGAATAATTTATCTGTCTTCTCACCTGCAGGCTTACCTGCAACAAGTTCAAGATCTGGTGATATTAGAAAGCATAATTCTGCAGACTTTAGGTAAGTTATTATTTTTCTTTAAAATAATATTTTAAAATTTGCAAAATAGGAAACAGGAAGAAAATTTCTACTGAAGGTTTTTGCAAATTATAGAGGTTATAGAGTGTGGAGAGTGCAGGTATAGCCAACCTATGGAGTAGCAGTTAGCAGGGTGTTTAAATTTTGGGTTCATGATTTGCTTTTTAAGGTTGGTCAATTTTTTAAAAAAGTTTTTTTAAATGTTTATTTTTGAGAGAGACACACACATACACTGAGTGTGAGTGGGGGAGGGGCAGAGAGAGAGGGAGACACAGATTCTGAAGCAGGCTCCAGGCTCTGAGCTGTCAGCAGGGCTCGGAACTCATGAACTGTGAGGTCATGACCTGAGCTGAAGTCCAATGCTTAACCAAATGAGCCACCCAGGCACCCCCAGTTTTTAACTCTCTGATAAATAATGGCAGAAACTAAAGAACTTTTTCCTTTACAGATTTTTATGATGTTTGTCATTATACTTATTTTATTACTATTATTATTATTATATATATTTTTAATTTTATTTTTTATTTTTTAAAATTTACATCCAAATTAGCATATAGTGAAACAGTGATTTCAGGAGTAGATTCTTTAATGGCCCTTACCCATTTAGCCCTTCCCCCCTCCTGCAAGCCCTCCAGTAACCCTCATTTTGTTCTCCATATTTATGAGTCTTTTCTGTTTTGTCCCCCTCCCTGTTTTTATATTAATTTTGTTTCCCTTCCCTTAGGTTCATCTGTTTTGTCTCTTAAAGTCCTCATATGAGTGAAGTCATATGATTTTTGTCTTTCTCTGACTAATTTCACTTAGCATAATACCCTCCAGTTCCATCCATGTAGTTGCAAATGGCAGGATTTCATTCTTTTTGAATGCTGAGTAATACTCCATTGTATATATATATACCACGTTTTCTTTATCCATTCATCCATCAGTGGACATTTGGGCTCTTTCCACACTTTGGCTATTGTTGATAGTGCTGCTGTAAACATGGGGGTGCATGCGTCCCTTCGAAACAGCACACCTGTATCCTGTGGATAAATGCCTAGTAGTGCAATTGCTGGGTCATAGGGTAGTTCTATTTTTAGTTTTTTGAGGAACCTCCATACTATTTTCCAGAGTGGCTGCACCAGCTTGCATTCCCATGTTTGTCATTATATTCAGATAATAGCATTTATTTTTAAAATTGGTGGTCAGTGTTTAGCAAAGTGGAGGTGGAGAAATTCAAGCTATCATGGTTGATCGGCAATACTGATAATGCTATTATCTATTACTGTTTTTATCAGAGACACTGCCTTTAAAAGCTTACCAAATATGGAAACAAAGATTTTTTTTCTTAGTTCTTTTGGGCTATTTTTCTCTTCTCTGGGAAGGGAAGATTTCCTGAGTTGTGTTGGAAAGTTACTGGTATAGCTGTATTTTATTGCATGTCTGTACACACAGTTCTGCAAAGCTTATCTCTGAAGTTACTTTATGTTAATTAGCTTTTTACTTTAAATTACCTTCAAAGTAACATATTTTAGGGGACAATGATATTTTTCTGGTGGAATAAATTTTTATTAATGTTTTAATGTGAAAGCCACTAAGATTTAATTTGCCTGAGTCATCCATTTAGAATAATTTACATCATGTAAATTTCTCAGAATTTTTTAATTGTATCTAGAAAATTTTATTTACATATGCAAAAGAAAAGAAACTTACTAAAATTTTTTTATAGACCAATTTCTCCTTAAGTATTTTTGGTAAGGACCATTTGGGGTTAAATAAATGATTACCACTTATTATTATAAGTTAGAATGTTGAAAAGGAACAAAACTGAGATAAAAGTAGTAGTTTTTTAAAATTTATTTTTATTTTATTAAAATTTTTTTTAAAGGAGTGGTTTTTTTTTGGTTCGTTTGTTTATTTTGAGAGAAAGAGAGCATGAGCAGGGGAGGGGCAGAGACAGAGGGAGACGGAGGATCCTAAGCAGGCCCCACACTGTCAGCGCAGAGCCCAACGTGGGGCTCCAACTGTGAGATCATGACCCAAGCCAAGACGCTTAACTGACTGAGCCACCCAGGTGCCCCAAGAGGAATAGGTTTTAAAATGTTTTCTCAAGGTTAAGCTTTAGAAGTTACTACTTGAATGACTGTTTATTCTAACCTTATATTCTATTGTCCCTAGAAAAAGTGTTTTCTATTTAGAGATTATTGGTTCGTCAGGAGTCTTAAAAGTGCATTAGCTTTATTACTTAGCTCAAAATATAAGTGTCATTGAAGATCATATGTCTTAGAGAAGAGCATGCTGTGTATGTTGTGTGACCCTCTTAGCCTCTGAACAGCACTTTTGGGAGAGGAAAATGAGAGAGGCCTTTAATGATGACTCAGAAGTATAAAATGACTCTAGTATCTTTAGCTTTTAACTAGTTATCTTATTTTTTTAAAAGGATTTGAACTAACAATTGATCATCCACATACACATGTGGTAAAGTGCACTCAACTGGTTCGAGGTAAGGAATCCCAGCTTGAAACGGTTGTCTAAAGTTGTTTTACCATTTAATGGCTATGATTTATTTATGGTGGACAGATATATAACAGCTAATTTAGCTAGAAGTTAAATTGAAAGGACTACCTGGTTTAAATCAAAATGAGTGTTTCTAACTTGGGATTTTATTTTATTAAAAAAATTTTTTTAATGTTTATATTTGGGAGAGAGAGAGTGTGAGCGAGCACAAGTGGGGGAGGGGCAGAGAGAGAGGGAGACAAAGAATCTGAAGCAGGCTCCAGGCTCTGAGCTGTCAGCACAGAGCCCAATGCAGGGCTCGAACTCAGGAACCATGAGATTATGACCTGAGTTGAAGTCAGATACTTAACTGACTGAGCCACCCAGGCACCCCTCTAACTTGGGATTTTAAAGTTGAGTTGGTGGGACTCAAACCCACCAATGGTGGGATCATGACCTGAGCTGAAGTCAGATGCTTAACTGACTGAGTCACCCAGGTGCCCCGAGGATTTTTTTTTTTTTTAATGTTTATTTTTGAGAGAGAACGAGAAAGAACATGTGTGTGGGAGAGGAGCAGAGAGAAAGGGAGACAGAGAATCTGAAGCAGGCTCTGTGCTGTCAGTGCAGAGCCTGATTTGGGGCTTGAACTCACAAACGATAAGGTCATGACTTGAACCCAAGTTGGATGCTTAACCCACTGAGTTACCTAGGTGCCCTGGGTTCTTAAAATTTTTAAGAACAGTTAAAGAGAATTAGTCTCTTGAGGATGTTTCTCAGAGCCTGGAGCAGATTTTATAAAGTCAAATCATGAGTATCTAATAGCAGTTTAAGGTTATCTTGGGAGTGGTGATCTTAATTTGATTTTAGGGTTGATTGTCCTAGGCCACTCAGAGGATCATGTAGAGTTTATTTGACTTATTTCCATGATTGACAAACCCTTGGCAGGACTTCCTTTTTTTTTTTCTAATTTAAGCTAGTAGCTATAATTGCATGAAACCTTGTTCCTTTTACTTAGTTTAATAGTAGTAGCAATATCTAGACACTTGTGCATTGGAGTGCCTTTTCATTTTGTAGATGAAACTAACAATTGGCTTTATTTTATATTTTGCTAATGTGTGCTTCATCTGTAAATTCCCAAAGTTTTCCCAACTTCTTGTGCAGCGTTGGTGGTATAGTGGTGAGCATAGCTGCCTTCCAAAGTTTCCCCAAGTTCTTTATATTTTGAAAGCATAAGAAGGTTTATTTTGAACAAGGATAAGGTTATAAACAGAGGTAGATACATGCTAATATTGAAAAGACTAAGCTTTATTTTACCCAGAGAAGTTTTTTGGGGAAAGAGGGATGTGTCATTGTTTTTTTTTTCCCCCCTTGATTATGATATATCAGTAATTCATGTTATTTGATGATTTGGGGTATGAATCACAGGATACTCCATTAAAAACCTTTTTTTTTTTTTTTTTAAAGCACAAATCACTTTTACCAAATATATCAAGGTATTCTGGGTTCTGATCTTGCCTCCAAATTAGTTCATCTTCCAGTTCAGTATTTCTCAGTGAACTCTTGCATCAGAATTTCTGGGTTACCTATTAAAAATGCTTGTATCCTTCTCCAGACATACTGAGTCACACTGTAGGGAGGATGTCCAGGAATTGCATTTTAAACAAGTACCCCAAATATTTGGTGTGTAGAAAGCTTGAGTTCCTAGGTCTGGAAGCAGCATAGTTATTGTAATCACAAAAACTAATGTGTCACTTTTGGTATAATGTTAAATAGCAGGTGATCAAGGACCCTGTCTGCCTTATTCGTTATGATATTCTCTACGTGGAAATATTAAATGTTCACTAAATAATTGTTGAGAATGAAAGGAACTAATAATTTTTCCCTCCTCTCCCCCCCCCCCCTTTTTTTTTAGCAAGCAAGGACTTAGCACAGACTTCTTACTTCATGGCAACCAACAGGTTTATATTTTAATATTTTTCCCTTATATTTTGGGATAGGACTTTATTTGGGTTGGAATTGTCACCTTTTGAGGGGTACGTGGAAAGGTATCAGGTCTGGCACTTAGTAAACTAGAACCCAAAGACCCGGGATGGATCTTTGATAACAATGTGATAACAGACAATTCTCTGGTAAATGTTGATTTTTCTATACAGTTTTCATACTGTACCTTAAATTTCCATGCTATTTAACTTGCTAAGGTAATATAATTGTGTAGTACTGATTGTTTGGTAGCCTACTCAATTCTGCATGTCTTACCTTTCTTTAAAATATCCAAGAGCATAGTTCTGTAAGTTTAGGTAAACTTGGGGTTCATTGACAGTGACTGAGAATCTAATTTGGAGGATTCTGCAATAATTATGATAATGAAAAGACTTCCTTTTTCTTCCTCCATTCCAGATAAATGGGCATATATATGTGTAAAGAGTTATAATAATTTTCTTTTTTCTTGCTTTAAAATAATTAATATATAACTTGTATTACCAAATTATTTGCTCATTCTCATCTCTAATTGATTGTTCATGGAAACCAAAGATAACTTCTATTGATGCTGGGACTAAGAAGTTCACTTTTATAGCCTGATAGGAGACATTTTTGAAGTAAACCATCAATCAGCCACATTCACAATTAAGAGAGTGATTGTCTATTCGTTATTATAAGTGGACCAGACCTGTGATTGGCAAGAGACAAGATAATTTTAAGGGGGTTTTAAGTATTTGGTTTAGGGGTTACACATAGCCAAAATCTTACAATTTTCCTTAAGTTCTAAGCTTCTTCTCAGAAGAAGCTTATTTTAATAGATTCTTATTTTAAATAACAGAGTTCCTTGTCTGTTTGGTTTTGGTCCTGGTCCTGGTCCTTCGTCAGTATGTGGATTGAGTGATGTGTAGCCAAAAAGTTTAGAAATGTTACCTGAGTGGGCAGGTGGGTTAATGGAAAGTCATGTTGAGTGCTGGATCAGAGCACTGGATATTTCTTGCCCTTTTTACTCCCCAGTGTTTTTTGTTTTTTTTTTTTAACTTTTTTTTTTTTCTTTTTAAATAATGGAGAGTTTTAACTTTGGGTTCAGAATTGAGAGCTCATGACACTCTCTTGTTTCCTTCCCTCTGATGTCAGCCTGCATTTGACCACATTTAGCCTGCAGTACACACCTCCTGTGGTGGCCTGTGTCTGCATTCATCTGGCTTGCAAGTGGTCCAACTGGGAGATCCCAGTCTCAACTGATGGGAAGCACTGGTGGGAGTATGTTGACGCCACTGTGACCTTGGAACTTTTAGATGGTAAGTTTTAGAGTAAGGGACCTTTGAAAGCACTTGCTCTTGATCTGTCACATATCTGGCCCAAAGTGACTTGATTCAGAAGAAAATAGTTAGTTGAGGTTATTCTTGGTTTTTACTTGTGCTTTAAGTTTTTCTCAAATGTTCTATTTCATTTGTAGAACTGACACATGAATTTCTACAGATTCTGGAGAAAACTCCCAACAGGCTCAAACGAATTCGGAATTGGAGGGTAAGAATTTTTGCTGTCAGCTTGCGGTACAAAACTATTTTTTTTTCTTTTGACTGCACAGTGAATATAGCAGAATTGGATATGTACCCCATGTTTGGAATTTTCCTTTTCTTAGTTACATACTGATAGCTTCATAGCTTGGATACTGGCCCAGAAGTCCATGGTGGTAGGTAATAGCAGAATTTGTTTTGTGTTGTGCAACTCCTGTGATATAGTCAGTTAGCAACATTGGTTGAGTGTTTTCTGTGTGGAGACTTTTGGGAAAAGTATGGCTTCTCTGAGTCATAAAGTGTTGACTTCTGGTACAGGAAAGATGGAGTTGCAGGGTTAGAGCTGGTATCATGCTGTCTTTGACATTATTTGCTTTTTAAGTTTGTTTTTTTTTTAATGTTTATTTATTTTTGAGAGAGAGACAGAGCATGAGCAGGGAGGGGTAAAGAGAGAGGGAGACACAGAGTATGAAGCAGGCTCCAGGCTCTGAGCTGTCAGCACAGAGCCCAATGGATGTGGGGCTCGAATTCATGAACTGTGAGATCACGACCTGAGCCAAAGTTGGACACTTAACCAACTGAGCCACCCAGGCACCCTGACATTATTTGCTTTTTAAATGGATTTTAGAACTTTGTTTTTATTTAGATTGCAGGCTAAAGTTGTATTTCAAATATTTTTCAAAGTTTTACTTATGCATAATGGAATCTTTTTTCCCCCTAGTGTCAGATAGAAAGTTTGTTTTAAAATGTTCCCTGCATTCTCAGAAATCCAGATTGATAAACTTAATTCCATTCTTCTGAGCTCAGTGAATTGTAGAAAATGAGTTTGCCTAGGATTCAAAGGAGGCTTATGAGTACATAGGTCACCATGGTAATCACATCACATCTCACCAATATTTCTGGAATTTGCTTTTGGACTAACTGCTGTCCTATGCAGTCATAAGGCATAGACGTTCACAAATGGATTTTAGATATGCACAGATTCATTTTTTTAATTGCCTGTAGCATTGGTATAGATTAATGTAACTTTTTTGGCAGGTGATAGAACACCTAACGAGATTGACCCCTTTAGCAGATTTTCTTTCGCATATACAGTACTATATTGTTAAACTACAGATATTATGTTGTATAGTGGGTCTCTAGGACTTACCTTGTATAACTGGCACTTTGTACCCTTTGACTAACATGTCCTTGTTTTCCTCCTCCCCCCCAGGCCACTATCTGTTTTGTCTATATGAGTTTAACTATTTTAGATTTCTCCTATAAGTGAGATCATGCAGTGTTTTTGTCTTCCTGTGTCTAGCATATTTCACAGCAAAAGGCCTTCCAGGTTCGTTCATATTATGGCAGATGGCTGGATTTCCATCTTTTTTTCTTTTTAATTTTGGTAAAATACATATAACATTAAAGTTACCATCTTAACTATTTTTTTTAAATTATTTTAATGTTTCATTTATTTTTGAGGGAGAAAGAGAGAGAGAGACAGAGACAGAGACAGAGACAGCACGAGCAGGGGAGGGACAGAGAGAGGGAGACCCAGAATCTGAAGACAGGCTCCAGACTCTGAGCTAGCTGTCAGCACAGAGGCCGATGTGGGGCTTGAACTCACAAACCATGAAATCATGACTTGAGCCAAAGTCAGACGCTTAACTGACTGAGCCCCCAGGGGACCCCATCTTAACTATTTTTAAGTGTATAGCTCAGTAGTATTAAATATATTCATATCGTTGTGCACCCATCATTACCGTTCACCTCCATAATTCTTTTCATTCATCTTGTAAAACTGGAACTTTATACCCATTAAATAACTACCTATTCCCCCTCCCCCAACTCCAGCCATTGACAACTACAATTATGCTCTCTGTCTTTATGATTTGACTACTGTAAGTACCTCATAGAAGTGGAATCATACAGTATTTATCTTTTTTTTAATGTTTATTTCTGAGAGAGAGAGAGAGAGAGAGAGAGAGAGAGAGAGAAAATGAGTGGGGGAGGGGCAGAAAGAGAGAGGGAGACACAGAATCTGAAGCAGGCTCCAGGTTCCAAGCTGTCAGCACAGGCCCTGATGCGGGGCTCGAACTCACAAACCGTGAGACCATGACCTGAGCTGAAGTCAGTCGCTCAACTGACTGAGCCACCCAGGCACCCACAGTATTTATCTTTTTGTGGCTTATTTCATTTAGCATAATGTTCTCAAGGCTCATCCATGTTGTAGCTTACTGAGTTTTGTTTCTTTTAAAAGGCTGAGTTATATTCCATTGTGTGTATGTACCACATTTTCCTTAACTATTCATCTGTTGACGGACACTTTGGTGGCTTCCATATTTTAGCTATTGTAAATAATGCTGCTGTGAACATGTACAAGTATTTCTTCAAGACTTTGCTTTTGATTCTTTTGGTTATGTACCCAGAAGTGGAATTGCTGTTTTTAATTTTAATTTTTTGAAGTGATTCTTAAATTTTTTTAATTAGAAAAAAAAAAAAAAATTTTGAAGTTCAGATTGTTCTTTTTGTTATCTGTGCCATTGATGTTATATCCAGGAAGTTGCCAAATCCACTGTTGTGAAGCTTTTGTTCTGTGTTTTCTTCTAAGAGTTTTAAGTTCTGTATCCATTTTTGAGTTAATTTTGTATGTAGTATTAGGCAAGGGTACAGTTTCATTTTTTTGCATGTGGATATCTAGTATTCCTAGCACTGTTTATTGAAATGACTATCCTGTAGCCCCTGGATGGCTCAGTTGGTTAAGAGTCTGACTTTGGCTCAGGTCATGATCTCGTGATTCGTGGGTTTGAGCCCTGCATTGGGCTCTGCTGACAGGTCAGAGCCTGGAGCCTGCTTTGGATTCTGTCCCTCTCTGTCCCTCCCCTGCTCATGCTCTGTCTCTCTCTCAAAATAAACATTAAAAAAAAAAAGAAAAGACTATCCTTTTGCCGTTAAATGGTCTTGGCACCTTTGGCAGAAATCATTTGGCCATATATTGCATGGATTTATTTCTGGGCTTTCTATTCTGTTCATTTGTCTGTATGTCTCTTTATGCCAGTACCACAATGTATTACTGTACAGTGATTACTGTAGCTTTGTAGTAAGTTTTGAAATCAGGAAGTGTGAATTCTCCAGTTTTGTTACTCATTTTCAAATTGTTTTAGCTATTTGGGGTCTTTAGAGATCCCATATGAATTTTAGGGTAGCCTTTTCTATTTTGCCAAAAAACATTGGGATTTTGGTGGGGATTGCATTGAATTTGTAAATTACTTAGAGTAATAATATTCACATTTTAACAATATTAAATCTTTGAATCTAGAACATGGGATGAGTTTTCATTTATGTCTTAATTTCTTTCAACAGTGTTTTGCAGTTTTAATTGTACAAGTTTTTCACTTCCTTGGTTATGTTAGTCATTCGGTTTTTTTTTTTTTTTTGATGCTATTGTAAATAGAATTATTTCATTATTTCCTTTACAGATTCTTCATGTACAGAAATGCAACTGAATTTTATGTGTTGACTTTGTATCCTGCTATTTTGCTGAATTCATTTATTTTGTGTGTGTGTGTTTTCTATGCAAGATTATATCATCTGCAAACAGATAATTTTACTTTTTTGCCAATTTGAATACTCCTTTTTCTTGCCTAGTTATTTTATTTTATTTTTTTAATTTGAGCGTGAGAGAGAAAGTGTGAGTGTATGTGAGCAGGGGAGAGGGGCAGAGGGAGAGAGAGAGAATCTTAAGCAGGTTCCACACTCAGTGCTGAGCCTGATGCAGGTGTGGATCCCATGACACTGGAATCATGACCTGAACTGAAATCAAGAGTCACATGCTCAACGCACTGAGCCACCCATGCACTTCTTGCCTAGTTGTTATGATGAGAACTTCTAGTACTTTGTTGAATAGGAGTGGGCATCCTTGCCTTTTTCTGTATCTTAGCCGAAGGCTTTCAGTTTTTCACTGTTGAATGTGATATTTGCTGTGTGTTTTTTGTATATGGCTTTTTTTTTTTGAGGTAGTTTCCTTCTAATCCTGTTTTGTTAGGTGTTTTTATCATGGAAGGGTATTGAATTTTGTCAGATGCTTTTTCTGTATCTAGACAATCATGTGGTTTTTTCCTTTATTGTGCTTATGTGATGTATCGCATGGTTGATTTTTGTATGTTGAACCATTCATGCATTTCAGAAATGAATCCCTTTGGTCGTAGTGTATAATCCTTTTAATATGCTGCTAATAAATTCTGTTTGTTAGGTTTTTTTTTTAATGTTTATTTTTGAGAGACAGAGAGAGAGAGAGAGAGACAGAGTGTGAGTGGGGGAGGGGCAGAGAGAGACAGAAAGACACAGAATCTGAAGAGGCTCTAGGCTCTGAGCTGTCAGCACAGAGCCAGATGCAGGGCTCAAACTCACAAGCCGTGAGATCATGACCTGAGCTGAAGTCGGACACTTAACCGACTGAGCCACTCAGGCGCCCCGAGTTTGTTAGTATTTTGTTGAGAATTATTACATCAATGTTCATAAGGGATATTAGTCTATAATTTTCTTTCTTTCTTTTTAATGTTTATTTACTTTTGTGAGAGAGAGAGTGGGGAAGGGTCAGAGAGAGACAGAGATACAGAATCTGAAGCAGGCTCCAGGTTCTGAGCTGTCAGCACAGAGCCCAACACGGGGCTCAAACTCATGAACCGTGAGATCATGACCTGAGCCAAAGTCAGACGCTTAACTGACTGAGCCACCTAGGCGCTCTAGTTTTCTTGTAGTGTCTTTGTCTGGCTTTGATATCACGGTAATGCTGGCCTTATAGAATGAGTTGAGAGGTGTTCCTTCCTCTTCAAATTTTTGGGAAAATTTAAAAAAGATTGGTGTTACTCTAAACGTTTTGTTAAGATTCACTAGCGAAGCCATCAGGTCCAGGGCTGTTCTTTGTTGGGAGTTTTTTTTTTTTTAATTGATTCAGTCTCCTGACTAGACAGATCTGTTCAGATTTTCTACACTTTATGGTTTATTCTTGGTAGGTTTTGTGTTTCCAGAAATTTGTCCATTTCATCTAGATTATCTAATTTGTTGGCATATGATTGTTCAAAGTACTCTTATAATCCTTTTTATTTCTGATTTTAGTGGTTTGAGTCTTCTGTTTTTTTCTCAGACCATTTAGCTAAATAAAGGTTTAACTTTTTTGATCTTCTCAAAGAGCCAACTTCTAGTTTTATTAATTTTTCTCTATTGTGTTTTCTGTTTTGTTTATCTCTGCTCTAATCTTTGGTATTTCCTTTCTTCTTGCTTTGGCTTTAGTTTGTTCTTTTTTCTAGTTGCTCAAGTTATAAGGTTAGTTTGTTAATTTGAGATCTTTATTGTTTTTTAAATGTCAGTGCTCATAGCTATAAATTTCTCCTTTAGCACTGCTTTTGCTACATCCCATAAATTTAAAAACTATTTTTTTAATGTTTTATTTTATTTTTGAGAGGGAGAGACAGAGTGCGATTAGGGGAGGGGCAGAGAGAGGGAGACACAGAATCGAAAGTAGGCTCCAGGCTCCGAGCGGTAGGCATGGAGCCCAGTGTGGGGCCTGAATTCACGAGCCATGAGATCATGATCTTAAGTCAGACGCTTAACCAACTGAGCCACCCGGGTGCCCCCATCCCATAACTTTTGATAGTTGTGTTTTTGTTTTCATTCATCTCTAAGTATTTTCCAGTTTCCCCTTTGATTTCTTCTTTGATCCATTGGTTGTTTAAAAGTGCTGTTTAGAGGCGCCTGGGTGGCACAGGCAGTTAAGCATCTGACTCTGGGTTTTGGCTCAGGTCATGATCTCACGGTTTGTGGGTTTGAGCCCCCCATTGGGCTACGTGCTGGCAGGGCGGAGCCTGCTTGGGATTCTCTGTTTCCCTCTCTCTTTGCCCCTCCCCTGCTTGAGCTCTCTTTTTCTCTCTTAAATAAATAAATAAATAAATAAATAAATAAATAAATAAATAAATAAATAAAATATTTTTAAGAAGTGCTGTTTAATTTCCACAATTTTGTGAATTTTCCAGTTTTCCTTTTGTTACTGATTTCTAACTTTATCCTGTTGTGGTCAAAAAAGTTAATTTGTATGGTATCTGTCTTTTAAAAATCTATTGAGACTTAATTTGTGGCCTCACATATGGTCTATCCTGGTAATTGCCCTATGTGTACTTGAGAAGAATGTTTATAGTGTTGTTGGGTAGAGTGTTTGTTCATATATGTCTGTTAGAGCTAGTTGGTTTATTTTTTAAGTTCTCTGTTTATCTTTTGTTGGCTTGTTCTGTCCATTGTTCTGGGTACGTATTGAAGTCTGCACCTATTAGTATAAAACTGTCTTATTTCTTCCTTCAATTCTGTAGGTTTTGCTTCCTGTATTTTGATGGTCTTTTATTGGGTGTGTAAATGTTTATAATAGTTATAGTTGTTGTATTGAGCCTATTATTAACATATGCTCTTTTCTCTTGAAACCTTTTTTATTTTTTTTTTGAAAACTTTTTTGGTTTTAAAGTGTATTTGTTTTATATTAGTGTAGCCACCCTTGTGGGGTGCCTGGGTAGCTCAGTTAGTTAAGTGTCCTACTCTCATTTCTGGCTCAGGTCATGATATCACGGTTTGTGAGTTCGAGCTCTGTGTTGGGCTCCAAGCTGGTAGTATGGAGCCTGCTTGGGATTCTCTGTTTGCTCCTCCCCCACTCACACACCCATGCAGTCTCTCTCTCTCTTTCTCTAAATAAATAAATAAACTTAAAGTTAGAACGTAAAAAAAAAAAAAAAAGTATACCACTAGCCACCCTTGCTGTCTCTTGGGTACTGTTTGCATGGTGTATTTTTTTCCCTCCTCCTATTTTCAAGTTTGGGTCTTAGGATCTCAGTTGCTTGTAGAGAGCGTATATATAGTTGGACATATGCTTTTATGCATTTTGACAAAAATTTAATCTATTTACACTTAAAAGTAATTATAAATGATATCATTATGCTTATGCTATTTGTTTTCTATATGCCTTATAGTTTTTTGTCCCTCATTTCTTACATTACTGTCTTCTTTTAGGTGATTTTTCCATAGTGAAAATTTTAAATTCTTTTGTCATTTCCTTTTGTGTGTATTTTATGGCTATTTTCTTTGTGGTTCTCATGAGGATTACATTTAACATCATAAAGTTATACTAATTTGAATTTATATTGGTTTAACTTCAGTAACATACATACAAAACTCCTCCTTTTAGCTGTGTCCCCACATCTTTTGATTGTTGGCTGTCACAAAGTTGTATCTTTAAACATTGCATGCCCCCAGAACATAAACTAATAATCCTTTTAGATGCATTAGGCTCTTAATTTATATAGAAATTAAGATTTGAATTACAAACCAAAGTTACAGTAATAACTAGCTTTTACACTAATAATTGTGTTTTTTCCCTTAAAATGTATTAAGTCTCTTAAATCTTGGAGGAAACAAAGGCACAGTTATAGACTTTTTTTTTTTGAATTTTTTACAATGTTACTTATTTTGAGAGAGAGAGAGTGAGCCCCCTTCATGGGGCTCAAACTCATGAACCGTGAGATCATGACCTGAGCTGAAATTAAGAGTCGGGAGCTCAACCAACTGAGCCACCCAGACTCCCCTAAGGGAGTTATTTTAAAGTCTTTGTGTAGTAGATCTGCCATCAGGTCTTTTCCAGGGGCATTTTTTGTTGATTTATTTTTTTTCCTTATGGGCCATACTTTCCTGTTTCTTTAAATGCTTTGTGATTTTTTTGTTGAATGCTGGCCATTTGAATCTAATAATGTGGTAACTCTAGAATCAGATTCCCAGGGTTTTCTGTTTTTGTTATTGTTTTTGGATGTGGAGTGGATTTGATTTTGTATGGTGTCACTGATGATCAGCCTGAGGTGTAAACTTAAGGTATTCTCACTTCTTTTCTGATCCTTTCCCTGGGAATGTGTGGTCCAAGTTTTCTAATGTCCTGATCTTTAATGTCTGGCTCCCCAAAGGGGAATAAAGCAAAAAATGAAGAGGAGAAAGGATGCAGGTGCTTCAGATCCCCTGGAAGTTACTTTAGCCAGAGGGGGAGGAGCTTGCAACAGTGGAGGGAGGCACAACAACAGTGGCTGCCTGCCTCTTGGTCTGTACCTCTGTGGTCAGAAGCTGCAATCAGGGGTCAAAGCACAGAGCTTGATATTTGTAGGATAGTCTTTTGCTGGTACTGGCTTCCCCAAAGTGTGTGCAGGCTATTCCAGGAGCAGGTGCACAACTGCCTTCATTGTGGCTGGGGTAGGAGATGGGTAGTTGCTGATGTGCTGAGAGATGAAACTGATATAAGTTAACCTCAATTTACTGTCCAAGGCTTGCCCCAAAAGTTGCAAGCCTTCAATGGACTCCAGAATAGTTACATCAGACAGATTCTGCCAGTCCAATTGTTTTCTAGGTAGGGAGACAGATTCCTGGTGCTTTCTACTCTTGACATTTTCCCAGAATCCTCCTTTTTTTTTTTTTTTATGGCTAAGCATAATTTCATTGTATGTAAGTACCACATTTTGCTTATCCATTCACCTATCGATGGATGGACACTTGGGCTGCTTCCCTATCTTGGCAGTTGTGAATAGTGCTGCAGTGAACATGGGAGTAAAGAGATCTCTTTGAGATCTGTTTGTATGACTCTTGATTGAAAGTTTTTAAAATCTGACTTCTAGTGGTTATAATTATTGATCTCAGAGTAGCCAACTGCCTGTGCAGTATCTGAAACTTCCAGTGTTGCAGCAAGCACAGTCTTCTTATTTTAGCTTGTGCTTATTTGTTTTTGTTTTCCATTTTGTAAATTTCCTGAAGTGAAGAGATGTCATCTGCTTCATTCTAGGCATGCCAGGCTGCCAAGAAAACAAAAGCAGATGATCGAGGAACAGATGAAAACACTTCGGAGCAGACAATTCTCAATATGATTTCCCAGAGCTCTTCAGACACAACTATCGCAGGTTTAATGAGCATGTCAACTTCTTCTACCACAAGTTCAGTGCCTTCCCTTCCAGCCACTGAAGAGTCATCCAGCAACTTAAGCAATGTGGAGATGTTGCAGGGCGAACGTTGGCTGTCCTCCCAACCCCCTTTTAAACTGGAACCTGCTCAGGGTCATCGGACTAGTGAGAATTTAGCACTTATAGGAGTTGATCATTCTTTGCAACAGGATGGTTCGAATACATTTATTTCCCAGAAGCAAAATAGTAAGAGTGTGCCATCAGCTAAAGTGTCTCTGAAAGAATACCGTGCAAAGCATGCAGAAGAGTTGGCTGCCCAAAAGAGGCAATTAGAGAACATGGAGGCCAATGTGAAGTCACAGTATGCATATGCTGCCCAGAATCTCCTGTCACACCATGATAGCCATTCTTCGGTCATTCTGAAAATGCCCGTAGAGGGCTCAGAAAACCCTGAGCGGCCTTTTCTGGAAAAAGCTGACAAAGCAGCTCTCAAAATGAGAATCCCAGTGGCAAGTGGAGATAAAGCTGCCTCTTCAAAACCAGAGGAGATAAAAATGCGCATTAAAGTCCATGCTGCAGCTGACAAGCACAATTCTGTAGAGGACAGTGTCACAAAGAGCCGAGAGCACAAAGAAAAGCACAAGACCCACCCATCTAATCATCATCATCATCATAATCACCACTCACACAAGCACTCTCACTCACAGCTTCCAGCTGGTACTGGGAACAAACGTCCAGGTGATCCAAAACATAGTAGCCAGACAAGCACCTTAGCACACAAACCCTATAGCTTGTCTAGTTCTTTCTCCTCTTCCAGTTCTACTCGTAAAAGGGGCCCCTCTGAAGAGACTGGAGGGGCAGTGTTTGATCATCCAGCCAAGATTGCCAAGAGTACTAAATCCTCTTCCATAAATTTCCCCTTCCCTCCTCTTCCTACAATGGCCCAGTTGCCTGGGCATAGCTCAGACACAAGTGGCCTTCCCTTTACACAGCCTAGCTGTAAAACTCGAGTTCCTCATATGAAACTGGACAAAGGGCCCACTGGGGCCAATGGTCACAACACAACCCAGACAATAGACTATCAAGATACTGTGAATATGCTTCACTCCCTTCTCAGTGCCCAAGGTGTGCAGCCCACTCAGCCCCCTGCATTTGAATTTGTTCATTCTTATGGTGAATATCTGAATCCACGGGGTGGTGGAATGTCCTCCAGGTCTGGCAATACAGACAAACCCCGGCTCCCACCTTTACCATCAGAACCTCCTCCACCACTTCCACCCCTTCCTAAGTAAAGAAAAAGAAGAGGAGAAAAAAAACTTCCATAAAAACAACTTTTTTTTTTTTTTAACTACTGATTCTGGACTAAGGAAATTACTTCCCTCATGAAATACGTCACCCTTCTTGGACTAGGGAATAAATGAATATTGACATGCAGGTGGGAGGGTGGTAGAGGGGCTTGGTTGTTATAGCTACTGCCTCAGAAATTTAACTATTTTATTATAGTTTTTACTGGTATTAGAGAGGTGAGAATGTGTTAAGCTGTGAAGGATTAAGAGTACTTTCTCTGTTCTTGGCCTCTCCACCTCCTAATTAGATCGATTAGAGTTGATGTCTTCCCTCTTCTTGCCAGGACTGAAATATGGAGGGTTGGTTTTATCAAACAGTTGTGGATCCTTTTGGTGTTTAATATTATCAGAAGAGAGGAAGTATTTAAACGTCAAAATCTTTTAAGAGACTTTTAAAAATAATTTAAAGAAAGTAAGTTATCTGTTTAGTTTTTTTTATATCATTGGGGAGGGGATAGGGATTTTGCTGTGTGTATGAGATACATAGCAATGACTCCTGGGGGGTGGGATTGGAGGGTGGGGGGGGGTGTAGGGGGGATGGGAGGGTAGGCTTTGGCCTTGAGTTCTGATAGGCTCCGGCCACTTGAAGTGTTGACACCTTTAAGTGTGTATGTAAGTGTGGGTATGTGCGTTTTTAAGTATGTGTGTTTAAAAATCATGTTTTATCTTTCCCTCCCTGTCCCTCACCATTTTCACTTCCCAACAGTCTACTAGAGAGAACACGGTGTGGCCTTTAGAACATAAAGGAAGGAAGAGGCATGTGTTTAACATGGTATTTTCCCATTTCTTTATGTTGTAATTGACTGGTAGCCTTCTAAATTCTAGTTTGGGCAAGTGTAGCCGGTGGCCTGACTCTGGACTCCATTATAAAAACTTTTACCCCCTTTTTCCTTTTGATGCAGAACAAAGGTGGGGTTGCGGAAGAAGGATTGGAGAGCAAGGCTGGCTTCTGCCCTACAGAATTGGGTGTGTCTTTTTTTCAAGTTGGGCTTTGGGAAAGTGTTCAAGTGAGAGCAGTCTCAGGGTCTTTGAAGGGAAGGGGGATGTGCCGTATATCCTGCCTATGAAAGCCCAGACCATATATGAGAATAGTTCTGGGAGAAGCCATGGAGCTAGAGGATACTGAAAACAATGAAATTGTGATTGGGTATTTTTAGGATATTGTGTTTTAAATTACATTATGAATGTAAGACTTGCTTTTTATCTGTATATCTAAAGGGAAACAGCTGCATCCTTAATTTTTGCAAACCTATATGACTTCAGAGATTAGAGCTTGTGAATTTAACAGTACTGGTGTCATGAGGGCGAGCAAGCCTAGCCCACAGGTACAGATCGTTCATCTTTGGTGGCTTTAGCTTCTAGGCAGAGGTTTTTCAGGTTTCTAAGAATTTAAAAAAAAAATGGATTAGGAGTCCTATTCTTATGGGTGTTTGACTATCCCAGATTTCAGGATTAGTGGTATTCAGGATCCTAGCACTCAGCACTTTTGCTGAGGAAAAAAATTTTTCAAGGGGCTAGAAAGCATTCTAAGCCAAGTTGTGCAACTGAAAATGCCACCAAGCCACAGATTATTTGATGTGATAGTCTTTGGTCTTCATGGTATTTCTTGCTATGGAAAAGATGATGCAATTTGAATTTGTCTTCTTGTTTTTAACGCAGCTTCCTTTACCAAATATTCTTTATAGAGAAATTGAATATTTTTCATTGGAAGTCATAGGGAGACAGGAGTTGTACATGTGCTGCTGCTTGCCAGGAACAGATTGGGGAGAAAACCGAGGCAATTGGAATTGTTGATGCACTGGCCTAATGTAGGAAGGAATTTGTACAGTAAACTTTAAGGTGAATTAGTGTCCTGTATCTCTGCATATTTGAACTGTCTAGAGTGCCTGCCATTGCTGTGTAAAATGAGCTCTCTGCTGATCTATAAACCAGTAATACTTTTTGACTTGGAATGTTACTTCGTTTTTACAGATGGCATTTTCCTCTTTCTCCTTGATATTTTCTGTGTTGTGCTATGTAATTGGTAGATTTATGATGTGCTTACTAAATCTAGGCTATTTGTTTAGATTTTGTTTGGTGGAGTCTGCTCTCCTTCCTGACCTTCCCAAAAGTTTATTTAGTTTGGATTTGTGTCTTGGTGGAATTGATCACTGATTTGATTATGAAAATACCTTTTACAGTGTTCAGTTTTTCTCATCAAATGCCACATATTTTCTAATCATATGCACTCCCTTCACCACAGAGGCATACATATCCGTTTGGCCTCCGAGCCGTTCTCCATGGCAGTCTGTAGTTAGTTCCTTAGACCTTTTGTCAGGAGTAAACTAGAAAAAGTGCTTTTTAGAGCCTGAGGGCTGCTTTCTGCTGTGTAGTCTGGCGTTTGCACTAGTAGATCATTGCTGATATAGGTCAGTTTAAAGACTTCTATATTACTGCCTCCTGATACTGTTTTAAGATACCTACAGTGTTTGCTTTTAGATCTGTCCATATGTCATGAATGTCCTATGTGCTCTGCATGAAGCTGCTGGATTTGGGTTAGCAGATGTGCCTGTCAGCTAGCATGCATATTGTTCAAATTAACATAGACTTAGGCTTCAAAGGGTAGTGTGGTTTCTAAACTCTGTGTTTTCTCTATGCTCACACCTTCAAAGGGTGAGAATGGGATTTATACATCCAAAGTTAGTCTAGTTAAACATGGGTTTTTTTTTCTCCTTTTAACCTAGACTATGAAAAGGATAAGTGGTGGTTAAGCAGGCCCGGAGCTTCAAGTTCTATAAATCTCATTACTAAAACCTTGCTTGACTCTCATGTTGGCAAAAACAAACACCTGTGGAATGTCCTTAGGGCTTTTAATCAGATACCTGTGTTGCTGTTGACTGAAGTGAAGCATTAATTTAAAGCTAAATTGGTCTTCTGCAATATCAGTTATGCTTTTTGGGTTTAGAAAATACGTAGGACTTAATCTAAGTTTCTCACTCATGAATCAATGTGTTTCAGTATCTGAGACTCTCAGTTTCTTCTTTTTTTTTTTTTTTTAAACGATTTTAGTATTTTGATTCAATATATCCTTTGTCATAGTTATGTATTATTGGCTTCACCAAGGTTGATAGAAAAAAAAATTAAAATCTCCAGTTGGAAACAGCAATGGATTAGGGTATAGAAATAAAATCATGGTAACATCAGTGCTTGATTTCCTTAAACTTTTGCTACCTAATTCCCCGTATTGAAAATGTATACCCCTCATACTATGCTTCTGGACAAAGGCAATTAGAGGGATCTTATCCCAGTATGGTAGGATTTTGTGTTTCCCACAGAAACACAGGGACTGTGGGAACTTGGGAACAAGTCACTTCTTTAAAAGGATTATTCTTTGTTGGTAAGTTCTTTTGATACTAATGGTAGGAAAAGGGATATTCTAGAACATCTTGAAGTTGGATACAAATGTTATTCTCTTGGGTTTAGGAGAATTTAAGCAGTCTATGCAACCCCTCACATGGTGAGAAATAAGCCCTCCGCAGTCCCACTAAGCTTTCAGTGACTTCAATACCTCCCCAGATTTCCCATGTTGCTGCTTTTTAACACCCAGCTTTTAACTGAGTTTTGCTCCTGATGGTTTAAGAAATGTTCATGTTCTATCAGAATATCAAGTTTTATTTTGTCGTTTTATTCCTCTGTGGGTGTGAGTTTGAAACAAGCATGGTACTGCAATCCTACCTGATAGAGTGGCCTGGAGTGAGAATTATTTTCTAAGTGGGAGACCCTTCCATTTTAATGTTTCTAAAGTTTTTAATATGAACTTGGCATTGGAAAAGGGAGGGAAAGAAAATGAATGTTTACTAAAAAGCAGTGTCTGCTCTTCCCCTTTGTGAGTGCATATTTATGGTTGAATTCAAAGAAGAGAAAGACTTGGGTTTTCCGTTGCCACGTTAAGCGTGGAGAGGGATGCTTGACAGCATGCTAATTGAAGCCAGAGCAAGTATGTCTCCATCAGGTTATCAGGAACTCTTCAGTCGAATGCTGCGGAACTGATTAGTGGTTGATCACATTGGAAATCGTAAGATGGAAGTGCTGTCTGGGTTAAGCACCCAAAGAAAAGAATGCGGCAGCCTAACTTAGTGTTAACCTAGGTTTCTGGATTTGAAACTGACCTTTCCTTATCCTGTTCCACACACCTGAAACTGTCCGTTTTCTTATCAGACCAAAGAGCAAAGAAGAAAAAAAAAGTAAAATACTTTACCAATCTGTGTCACTCAGGTACAATTTTGTGGTAATATTTTTGTCTGTTTTCTTTGTATTGCTCTTAAGAGTCCTTTCTCAGCATATATTCTGCTGTTGCCTCTGTCCTCCTTGGGGCACCTCAGTTCTGGATGCTACCCCTGGGATCTCTACTGTTGTTATGTGATTGATAGGATGTAAGTGACCATTACAGTAAGGGCTCTTTGTAAAAAAATTCAAAACATTTTTAAAAAATTTAAAAAAGGATGTTGTATACATTTTATAGTCTGGCTATCAGTTTGATATCTTGCTGTCAAGTATGTTTCTCAATATGTATTTATCCATCCCATCAATAAATGTTAATGATAAAACACTTATCTGATTGTTGTTTATGTGTCCTAAGTCTTCAAATTAGTCTTTAACTGTCAACTTATTGTTATGATTACAGTTTTTAGTTTTGGTAGTAGTATGTACTTTCTGACTACACAGGATCCTGTGTGAATTGAGTCCATTGGAAGGACCTAAGATCTGGTGGTCACAGTGAACCCGGTAGTATGGTAGTATGATGTAGTCAGAGGGGGAAAAAACCCTCACTCAATAAAGTATTTTTGGTGGTGCTTGGAAAAATTGATAGTGAATATTCTTTCTGGGACATGTAAAACCACACATATGTAAATTACACATTTAAAGGGAAAGGATTTTATGCTAAAATACTCCCAAATTATAACAAAGTTAGTGGAAGCTATAGTTTAAAAACTAAAAGGCGGGGCCTCCTGGGTGGCTCAGGCTGTTAAACATCGGACTCTTGATTTTGGCTCAGGTCATGATCTCACGGTTTGGGAGTTCAAGCCCCGACTTGGGCTCCACACTGACAGTGGAGAGCCTGTTTGGGACCCTCTCTCTGCCCTTCCCCCACTCACTCACACACACTCTCTCTCTCTCTCTCTCTCTCTCTCTCTCTCAAAAATAAGTAAACTCTACAAGGAAAAAAGATCAATTTAACAGAATGATGTACACTTCTGAAAAAAAAATCACTTGAGTTCTGGTCATCCTTCCATTTTCTAAAATAAGACAATTTAGGATTTTTGTTTGCTGTACCTCTCCTAAAACTTTTGTGGGAATTGCTGACATTTTAAGAATTCTGGTCTGGTTTGAATGGAAGAGAAGAGAAATAATGTAAGGATGGATGATACTACAAAATCATAAGTTTAGTGATTTCTCTTTGTTAGAGTTACTATCAACTGTCATCCTTGGGAATAGATGAGGTATAAATCAATATAAAGGTGGTGTGCAACTGGATCCCCATTCATAGGGCTTGTTAAACAAATTGATAGAATTAGGCTTCATCTTCTAATGTTTATGTGATGATGGTTTCCATGACACTTGATAGCTGAATAAGAATGGCTTGATCTCTATCCTTCATTGTTCTGAGGAAAGTTTGAAGCCCCTTCTGTGGATTGCATTTACTGTATAAGAGGCATGTGTTCACTGCAATCTGTAGCTCTGGGGCCTATTTCTGAACTCGTGGTTTATGTCACCTGTCCTATGCGTGCTACCTTTTTGCACCTTTTCTTCATTTCACATAACACAAAACCAACAGGTAATCAAAAAGCCACAGCGATAAAAGCAAGTTAAAATTGAATACTAGATCAACCTTTTCTGAAGAGTAGTTTCAGGCACTTTTCTACCTTACATTTATTCCTTCATTAGAAAATAGTACCTATCAGGGGTGCCTGGGTGGCTTAGTCGGTTAAGCATCTGACTTCGGCTCGGGTCATGATCTCACAGTTTGTGGGTTCGAGCCCCGCATTGGGCTCTGTGCTGACAGCTTAGAGCCTGGAGCCTGCTTCCAATTCTGTGTCTCTCTCTCTGCTCCTCCCCTGCTCATGCTGTCTCTCTCTCTCTCTCTCTCCTTCAAAAATAAATAAAACATTGAAAAAAAAAAAAAAGGAAATAGTACCTATCAAGTGCTGTGTACCGCTTACTGATGGGGATATGGCGGTAAACCACAAACATTCTTCCCTCACAGAACTTACAGATTGTAGTTGTAGGGGAAACAAATAAGTAAGTAGAACTTCGTATGTTAGATGACAAGGACTTTGGAGAATGTAAAGGGGAGAAGGAGGGATAGAGATGTTTTGTGTGTGTGTAGGTAAGGCTCTTGAAATTGGAAATAAGATGGCTAGGAAGGAAGGCCTCATGAAATTACAGTTCAGCAAAGATCTGGAAGAGGTGAGAACAAGCCATGAGAATAGTTGGGGTAAGAACTTTACAGGATCATTCCGGGAAACAAGTGCAAAGGTTCTGAAGTGAGAATACACTGGCATGTTTGAGAAATAGCAAGGAGGCCAGTGTAGCTAATATGGACATAAGTGAGGAACAGAGAGTAGTAGGATATGTGGTTAGAGAGGCAATGGAAAGCTAGATACTATAAGGCCTTGTAAGCCATTATATAGACAGTGAAATGCACCATCGAAACGCTTTGAGCTGACAAGTGACAAGATCTGGCTTAGGTTTTAAAGTGTTCATTTGGACTGCTGTATTTAAGATGGATTGCATGAGTCAAAGCTAAAGGGGCTTTCACAATAATTAAGGTAACAGATGAGAGTGGCTCGGACTAGGTAGTGAGAAATTACGTATCTTGAAGATGGAGCCATAGGATCTGCTGTAAGGTTGGAAGAGAAGTCAAGGATGATTCCCAGTGCTTGGCCTGACCAACTGGAAGAATGGAGTTGTCATACTGAGATGAGGATGACTATAGAAAGAGGAGGAGTTTGGCATTCATTCATATTCATTCTGTCTCTGTCTCACACACATACCTTTCTCTAGGATTGGTCCCCAAAACTCCAAATTCTGAAAAACTCTCAAGAATTCATTTTTGTGGGGCACCTGATTTTGTGGGGCCTCCTGGTTCAGTCAGGAAAGCATGCGACTCTTGACCTTGGGTTCATGAGTTTGAGCCCCAAATGAGGTTACTTAAATAAAAAAAATTAAAAAAATTCATCTTTGCCAATTTTTCTTTACAAAGACCCTCAGGTCCACTTTAACCTATTTAATACCTAGCAGATTGTTCAGTGGATTACAAACAGCCATCTACTTTGTTAAACAGCACAAAAAGTTTGCTAACATCTTGACCCTTCAATAATATCTGCCCTCTTACTCACTTAGAAGGAAGTGGCTCTACATAGCAACTTTTTTGCCTTTCTTGGATTTAGCAGGAGGGTTTTATTTCAACTAAGACCTATGGTAGACCTAATTAAAGTCTGCTGTATCCTTATCTAGTTCCTAAAGCCTCTTTTCATTGTTCAGTATAGTAGAGTTTTAATATCCCTTTATGATATTACCACATTTGGTTACAGATTCTTTTTTTTTTTTTTTTTTTAGGTTTTATTTTTAAGTAATCTCTCTACCCAACGTGGGGCTTGAATTTACAATGCCAAGTTCAAGAGTTGCATGCTCTACTGACTGAGCCAGTCAGGTGTCCTTGGTTGCAGATTCTGATTCCCATATTTTCTGTAATGTGGTTTCCTCCAGTTAGTTTGGAGTTATAGAGTGTTTATAACAAATATCTTCTTTGTACCCCTTTTGAAGGTTGGAGGGTTTGCTTATGTGTACAAATCACAGTTGCTATTAATATTATGTTTGTATTGCATCCACAATCCCAAACTGCTCAAGCATGTTTACTTCAAAAGAGCATGGTTATCTTTCTCGTTCTCTCTGTATGTCTAGTGCATGGCACTTAGGCACTCAGTAAATATTTGTTGAATGAATTTCAGTAATGGGCCTTCTAGGGATGCCCTAATCTGGAATTGGCATCTCCTCTACCTACTCCACCTCCCATTTTTGTTTTAATCACTTGTGACTAAGCTGACTGCTGTTGTCTGAGCATTGTAGATTCTCTATACTCACCTGCACTGTGAATCATACCTGCTCATTGGTACTGGAGAAACATTAAATGAAACTGACACTAGATAAAGAAGCTTGGGAATGTTGGGATGCAAAAAAGATCCAAAAGGGTTAGAGGGAAAGATTGTTGGTTCACTTCTACAAGAGGTGTGGTGATGAAAAAAGATGTTTTTAACTAAAAATTGCTAACGTATGATAAAATTGGGATTGTGTCTACCATTTCTATATACCTCCATTATTTAGCATGAAATTGTAGAGAATTTTCAATAACCAAGGCCTAAACCAGAACTCATATTTCCTTATTCTCAGTCCAATGCTCTGTACTATAAAGGGATAAAGAATGAAGGTTGGGTTCAAATTCTCCTTCTGCCATTTACTAGACTTAGGCCCATTCTATTCCTTGGTTATCTTATCTGTAAAATGGAAATAATAGCCTCTGCCTCTTAGGGTTGCTCTGAAAAATCAAGTGTTTAATTTCCCAGACTCCGTACTCAAACCAACCGCTCACAAAAGAAAACTACAGCTTCTTCCTGTATAAAGAGTCAACTGTACCGTGATCCTTTGGCCTCTATACGACTGATTTTTTTACCCGCTGTGTAGGGACGGTGAGGTAACAGCACCCTAGAACCACACAGCGGCCAAAAGTAGTCCCACAAGTATACCGAAAGGAAGCCACGCTGTGACGTAGAAAAAAACACCACCACCGCTCCAAAGACTCCGGCAGCTAGCTCACCCTCAACCTCACCCTCCTCGGGGCGGAGCTGTTGACTGACGGACAGGTCTTCTTAGCCACCCCAGCCGCGCTTTTTCTCAGCGCCCCGCCTCCCCAGACATGATAGGTAGCTGGCCTCGGCCAATGGTGACACACCGCCGTGGGCACAGTAGCCAATCAGGAATTGGGAGCCTGGAAAGGAGCGGGGGCCGAGTTAGAAGCGGCTGGCGCGGGCAGAGGCCTAGCGGCGCGGCGCGGCGGCACAGGTAACATGGCCGCGGTGCTTGATCTGTCTTCTGCAGTTAGGCTGCTGCTTCGCTCATCCTGCCCTCTCCGAGTTGTTACTTTGTCTCAAACAGCCTGGAGGTCGCTCTCCTGCTCTGGGCTCCCAGAAGCCAGATTCTCCGGTGCCCAGAGCCGGAGGACAAAATGGCGCTTGCACAGGCGGCCGAGGACGGGCAGGGCCCAGCCGTGAGCTCTGAGGCGGGCTGGGACAAAGGCGGCGTGCAAGGAGGCGGAGGCGGAGGCCGGGCGCGGCGCTGCGGCGTTGCCGCCACCGCGTGGGGCGGGCGCTCCTTCCTCGTGCGCCGGCCATGCGAGTCTGAGATACGACGTGCTTGTGTTCAGGGTGGGGGCGGGCATGGCGCAGAGGTTGAAGTGAGACAAATTGTCTAATGGCCTGGGGAGACCTGTGCGGAGGGGAGTTACAGAGCGTGACTTCTGCTTGTCCTTTGGAAACTATCTGCAGTCTGCCCGGATGTCGTAGAGCAGGAATTTTCGGGAAGGGTAAGGGCTTTTTGTGTGTGTGACCCTGCAGGTTTTGGTATGAACAGGATTCGGATCCACGTCTTGCCGACCAATCGGGGGAGGATAACCCCAGTGCCCAGGTCTCAGGAGCCTCTGTCTTGTTCATTCACTCATCGCCCATGCTCGCAACCTCGTCTGGAGGGGCAGGAGTTTTGTATTAAGCATATCCTTGAAGACAAGAATGCACCCTTCAAGCAGTGTAGTTATATATCGACGAAGAATGGAAAAAGATGTCCCAGTGCTGCTCCAAAGCCTGAGAAGAAAGATGGGTATATATGTGTAGATAATAATCTATGTCGTTTGTACTTTTAGTTTTAAAGTGAGAGGGGAGATGTGGTATATTGTGGGCTTGGGAATATCTGGGATTTTTGTAAAATTGGGGTTATGGATATATCCTTGGGGAGAAAAAATAAAAACGTTGAAAACTGGAGAGACCACTTCCGTTTGGTCCACTCAATCTGTTTAGACGTTTTCTCTTGTCTATAAAATAAAGGGATATTCTAGATTATTCTTAACTCTGGAGTCCATGGCCCTGTGGGTCATCCCTGATCCTTGTTAAGTAATATGCAAAACTGCATGTATGTGTATTCTGGTTCCCCAGAAAAGCTTTATAGCTTTCATCATTGAAGCAAAAGTATTCACATAACTTGGCTAGTTAATTCTGCATGTATATTTTGGTTTTAAAATTGTGTCCCACATCTTCTTACCTTCACTGGATTGATGCTGAATTAAAGTGTAGAGTTGCCTTCCAGAATCAATTTTGAAAGATGAAAGAGGATCTCTTTGATTTGCTCTAAGATGATGTCAGCGTTTTTATAGTTGGAATGTTTTGTTTGATGAATGAAGCACCAGATTATGATACCTGCATTTCCCCTTAGTAATACCAAATGAGTTGACCTTGGGCTAGTTAAAATTACTCTGCTTCACTGGCCTTTTTAATTTATAAATGAAGGTAATAGTAATTTTAATTTCCTAAAAAGATCTAAAGATTAGTGACAGTGAAAATGGTAGAACTCTTTCAAGAAGGGACCTGAGTATAAAATGTTAATATTTTGTCTTCTTAGGGTGTCTTTCTGTGCTGAACATGTCCGTAGGAATGCCCTGGCACTTCATGCTCAAATGAAGAAGACTAATCCAGGGCCTATGGGTGAAACACTCTTGTGCCAGCTGAGCTCCTATGCTAAGACAGAGCTGGGGTCTCAGACTCCAGAAAGTAGCCGCAGCGAAGCCAGCCGAATTCTGGGTAAGGATCTTCTCTCCTTAGAATGAAAAAGGAAAAAGTAAGTTAAAGAACTTATTTTGGTTTATTTAGCACAGTATCTTGAACATACATGACAAGTGATAATACGGTAATTAATTCATTGACAATTTGATGAGAATTCCAGCATTGCTATGTTCACCAGTTCTTTTCAGTTTGAAGTAGCCTGTGCTTGGGTTTACTTTCTTGACTTTATGACTGTTTCCTTCATAGCTGTTTTTATGCTTGTCTTTGTTAGGCAAGGTAATTTCAGGAAGCAAGAGTAATTTTGAGTTGACCTTTCTGTCCTTTTGAGGGCATGGTTACCTCCTTTATGTTATAAGTACTCTCACCTGGGTTGTATTTTTTAAGCTGACTTTATTTGCCAGTGCCTTTCTGCTAAAAATTTTTTTGGGGGGAGGTGGGGGGGAGTTGTTTGTTTTGTTTTAAATTTTAAGGTTTGGGTTGATGTGTTAAGTAATCTAGTTTTGTGTGGTGGAGTTACAGAGGTGGGAAGTCTTAATGGCTGCTCTCCCTTCCTTGCCTCAGATGAAGACAGCTGGAGTGATGGGGAGCAGGAACCCATTACTGTGGATCAGACATGGAGAGGTGACCCTGACAGTGAAGCTGATAGCATAGACAGTGATCAAGAAGATCCCCTAAAGTAAGTTGTAACTCCACATAAGGCTTTTAAATATTTTTTGCAGTCAGTGTGTGGACTACAGTAATGCTGTTAATTAACTATAGTAAACTGTTAATAGGTTAATAACCTAGCGGTGTTGAAGATAACTTAGTTATTTGTGAGCAGTAATAGCTTAATAGCTTCCGTATGTTAGTGTCCTGGTTCATCACCATCTTGCTGCAAGGCAAAATTTGATTCTTGTTTGGAAGTCTTGGAATTTGGGGAAGTTTTTAGGTATCAAATTCTACACATGAGAAAGTATAGGGGAGAAAATAGGAAATTTCTTGGACATAGGAGTGGGAGGTTGGTTGAGAAATGGCTTAGATCAGTTAGAGAAGAGGAAACTGATGTAAGTGGATTCCTGGCTTAAATCTCAGGAACAATAATGTGATTGTATTTGAATACATTTTTTTCAGAGTTACATTTTATGAGTGTTGTTTTTTTTTTTTCCCCCGGTGGAAAAATAAAAAGATGTTCAAGAGTGCCCTTTGGTTTCATGGCTAAGAGAAACTGAGGTAGAAACCAGAAGTGAGTAATATGTGTATGTAATTATATCTTAACTAAGGTTCTACTCTTCATTTAACCCATGGGTCACCTTGGAGTTACAGAAACAAAAACATTGCCACTCAAAAGTGTCATGGTTTGTGTTTACTTGAGTTTTTTCTTTTTTTGTTTTCTTCATTCTTTTTGATTACTGTCTAATACTTCCCACTGACAGTTTGCATAGAAGTATTATAAATAGTGGGAGGGGTAATGAATTTCTAGACTGTTCATAAAAAGTCATTTAGGTTTACATTTTCTGAGTATAATAATTGTGTCTATTTTTCTTGAGTAATGTCAGTGTAGTCAGCTCTTCAGGAAGGACTTATTGGGAAGTTCTATCTAAGTAGTTTGCAAAGGAATATTCGTTATCTAGTCATTATCTAGCAGAATTCTCTCATAGTAACTTCGGTTTATTTGGTTTATTTACTTGGTAACTTAATATCAAACATTCTTTACCCCCCCATTGTGCTTCTGGAAATGCCAGACTTGCTGCTTTGAAGAGGTATATGCTCTGTAGGGTCACAAAGTGACTGTCCTTTGGTATGGTAAATAGGTTTGAAGGTCCAGAAACTTGATTTTGTCAGTAGTAATCTAGAGTGGATCAGTCTCTTGGGGACACATTTATGCTAGTGTAGCTTAAAAATACCAGTTAATTTAATGAGAAGTATAAATGTTAAAAGGACTAGGTATTTGGTGTCAATTTCTCCTAAAAGGAACATTCCAAGGGGGAAAGTAAAGCCCCAAGTATGATCACCTATTAGGCAACTAAATATAAGGCTTTCTTTAATTCCCCCATGAGATTATCCAAAAAATTTTGACCTCCTAAAATATTTGCATTTTTAGGGCTGTAAATACAGTTGTTAAATGTCTTAGAGTATTAAATTTGTTAATGTGGTTGCATATTACTGTGTTGTTAAATTTAATAAAAGAGTATTTAATGAAATTCTTTTCATTTCATCTCTGGTGCCAGTGTTTTATTGTCACTAGGACCACTTTTTGAATCGTTAGCAATTTACAGCATATATTGTCTTCATTTGCTTGTTCCAGGAGGGTGCTTTTTGTATTGTTTATGATGATGTCATTAGAGATTTTATCCTAACTAGGATTAATATTGGCATAGTTTCTTTTCCCCCTTATAGGTATGTGTATGTGATTTCCCTCAAAGTAACCATTTACTTAATTGCTTTGTAAAAAGTAATCTGAGGGGCACCTGGGTGGCTCAGGTCATGATCTCACTGTTGGTGAGTTCGAGTCCTGCATCAGGCCCTGTGCTGACAGCTCAGAGCCTGGAACCTACTTTGGATTCTGTGTCTCCCTCTTTCTGTCCTTTCCCTGCTCCTACTGTCTCTCTCTGCCTCTCAAAAAATAAATAAATGCTAAAAAAAAAAAAAAATTTAAAAAAAAAGGAATCTGAAAAGTCCATTTATAACAACATCCAGCACTGGTGAAGTTTTAGCCTATGAGTAACTGTTAGGGGCGCCAGGGTGGCTCAGTCGGTTAAACATCTGATTCTTGATTTCAGCTGAGGTCCTGATCTCAAAATGGTAAGATTGGGTGTGGACCCTGCTTAAGATTCTTTCTCTCTGCCCCTCTCCCCCTCTCCGTCTCTAAAATAAAATAAACAACAACAACAGAAACAGCCAGCCAAGAAAAGTTAAAAAAAAAAAAAAAAAAAAAAAGAGTAATTGTTCAATCGTTCCCTTTTTAGAAAGTAATTTTTATCATATGACTTCTACAGGCATTCAGAGTTAGTTTTGGTAAAGGTCATTTCAAGTTATTGAGTCTTCATTGTTATTAGAATAAATTTGGAGGAATGCCCTTAGATAAGAGACACTAATATACAAGGAATGTAAGATGATTCCCTCTTTGTTGAAGATGCATTCAGATAATAAATCTCTGACTTAAATTTATGAGTATCAGAGTAAGGGAAGTTGGTGCATGCTTTTATTAAAAAAAATTTTTTTTTAATGTTTGTTTATTTTGAGAGAGAATATTCCAAGCAGGCTCTGGCTGTCAGCATAGTTTTTTTTTTTTTTTTTTTTAACTTTTTTAAATGTTTTATTTATTTTTGAGACAGACACAGAGTACGAGTGGGGGAGGGGCAAAGAGAGAGGGAGACACAGAATCCGCAGCAGGCTCCAGGCTCTGAGCTGTCAGCAGAGAGCCTGATATGGGGCTCAAACTCATGAATGGTGAGATCATGACCTGAGCCGAAGTCAGACGCTGAACTGACTGAGCCGCCCAGGCCCCCCTGTTGGCATAGATTCTGATGTAGGGCTTGATCTCAACAGCTGTGAGATCATGACCTGAGCCAAAATCAAGAGTCAGATGCTTAGCTGACTGAGCCACCCATGTGTCCTGGTTTTAATAACATGATTTTAATAACTAGCCATGAATGTCTGGAACAGCCATATTTATTTGTTTGTTTGTTTATTTTGAGAGATTGTGAGCAGGGGAGGGGCTGAGAGAGAGGGGGAGAGAATCTCCAACAGGCTCTGCTCTGTCAGCATAGAGCCTGACATGGGGCTCAATGGTGAGCATGTGACCAGAGCCAAAATCAAGAGTAGGGCACTTAACTGACTGAGCCACACAGGTGCCCCTAAAATTAGAGTATGTAATTTGCATGCATTGTGTTTTAAGTGAAGGAAATAATTTTTTACTCAGAATGAAAATAGCAAGTCAAGGTACATACCTAGTTTGCTCTTCCTGTTTAATGATCACACGAGGCAAATGGAACCAAAAGTCTTTCAAATTTGCAACTAGTCTTTTCATTTTGAGTTACTTAAATCAGAGTCTGGAAAGTCTCCATTTAAACCGCCGTTTAACTTATTGGCTTTGTGACCTCATAATCAGCACAATAACTTTAAAAAGTTCTGTTTATAATTGGTGGTAAAGCTTAGTAAAATTGGTGTGGATCTAGATCTTTGGCAATTAAAGGTTAACTTAGGGTACTGTATTTTGAGAAATTTGTCAAGGAAATGAGCTGGAGGACAGTGAATAGCCTTTGTGGACCAGTGTTTTAAGGGCCCACATAAACCCCAATATAGGAATGTGTTTTAAATTACGGGGCATCCGTGTGGCTCAGTCGGTTGAATGTACAACTCTTGATCTCAGCTTAGGTCTTGATCTCAGGTCATGAGTTTGGGCCTCAAGTTGGGCTCTGGGCTGGGTGTGGAGCCTACTTAAAATTAAAAAAAAAAAAAGTGTATTTTAAATTAGAAATTGAAATTATTTGTTACCTTTTGTACTTCATTTAAAATATATTAAGATATAAATGCTACTAAATTGAATACTTTTAAGCTGTCCTGACTGGTAAGTGACTAAATTATGAAATGGGGTAAGAATGTAGATTAATAAAAATTTTTGAGTGTTCCATATCTTCACTTTTTCTTAAACGTAATGTAACATAACTGGGGAAAATAATGAAGCATCTCCCCTTCCTCATATTGTGAGATTATACATTAGCATCCATACTTGGAGATTTTCTTTGTTGTTTTGTTTTTTTAATTTTTTTTTAACGTTTATTTATTTTTGGGACAGAGAGAGACAGAGCATGAACGGGGGAGGGGCAGAGAAGGAGGGAGACACAGAATTGGAAGCAGGCTCCAGGCTCTGAGCCATCAGCCCAGAGCCCGACGCAGGGCTCGAACTCACGGACCGCGAGATCGTGACCCGAGCTGAAGTCGGACGCCTAACCAACTGAGCCACCCAGGCGCCCCTGTTGTTTTGTTTTTTAATAACAACTTGCATGTTGCATGACAATGTTCATATTTAATAAGGTGATTGTCTCAGTGGTGAGTTCTTTTTTATTTTTTAATTTTTATTTAAATTCTAGTTAGTTAACAAACAGTGTAATATTGGCTTCAGGAATAGAATTCAGTGATTCATCATTTACATACAACACCCAATGCTTGGGGCGCCTAGATGGCTCAGTTGGTTAAATGACTAACTTCTGCTCAGGTCATGATTTTACAGTTTGTGAGTTCAGTCCCTGCATCGGGCTCTGTGCTGATGGTGTGGAGCCTGCTTGGGATTTTTTTCTCTCTGGCTCTTCCCCTTCTGTGTGCATGTGCTTTCTCTTTCTTTTTCTCTCTCAAAAATAAATAAGTAAACTTAAAAAAAAAGACTCCATAACACCCAGTGCTTATCACAAGTGCATGCCTTAATACATATCACCCTTCCAGCCCATCCCTCACCCACCTCCCCTCCAGCAACCTCAGTTCTCTGTAGTTAAAGAGTCTTTTATGGTTTCTTTCCCTCTTTTTTGTCTGTCTGTCTGTCTGTCTGTCTGTCCAGCCAGCTATCTATCTATCTATCTATCTATCTATCTATCTATCTAGCCGTCCAGCCATCCCGCCATCCCCCCTTCCCATATGTTCATCTGTTTTGTTTCTTAAATCCCACATAAGTGAAATCATATGGTATTTGTCTTTCTTTGACTGACTTATTTTGTGTAGCATCATAATACACTCTAGCTCCATCCACGTTGCAAATGGCATGATTTCATTCTTTTTGACGGCTGAGTAAATATTCCATTTATATATATGCCACATCATTATCTTCATCTGTTGATGGGTAGTTGGGTGACTTCTTGTTAAGTAACAAGGTTAAGTCTCACCTCTACCCTTGTCTCCTTTTAAGCTTGGGGTTTATTGTGTTTTCTTATGCTTTGCTGAATTCTGTTTCATTGTAGACATGCTGGTGTTTATACAGCAGAAGAAGTTGCCCTGATTATGCGTGAGAAACTAATTCGGTTGCAGTCTTTGTACATCGATCAGTTTAAACGACTTCAGCATCTGCTCAAAGAGAAGAAGCGACGTTATTTACATAATCGCAAAGTGGAACATGAAGCTCTAGGCAAGTTTTATGCTAAGTTCCAATAAGCTGTTGTATTGTGGGTTCAACATGTGCATTTGGTAGTACTTAGATATATTTCTGTCTTGGTACCTGGAGTGAAAAATTTGCTTTTGAAGATGGCTGTCTTACGGCTAAAGATTTCCCAGTTTATTTCTTCTTAATTTGGGGAAGCCATCCTTCATTGGTTACTTGGCACATAGCGTCTTGACTGTTGTGACTCACCAGGTAGTAGTCTCCTAACTGGCCCAGAGGGACTTTTGGCCAAAGAACGAGAGAACTTAAAGCGTCTAAAATGTCTTCGGCGGTATCGTCAGCGCTATGGAGTGGAAGCCTTATTACATAGGCAGCTGAAGGAACGCAGAATGCTGGCCACAGATGGCGCTGCCCAACAGGTAATTTGTGTTTATACCTCTAAGGGGCATATATTTGCTTTGTTTACAAAGTCACAAATAGTCAAAATATTGTATAGTCTTGGCTCTGAAATCTGACTTAATTTAATTGGATGTGGGGTAAATTGAAAAGAGCACAGTTAAGTGATCATTCTTAATTTGTTTTTTAAGCCCTTGGTCTCTGCCTCAATGATAATTCCATTTTTATCTGTTTTATTTGTTGAGGCTCCACATAAAACTACAATTAAAAAAAATTTTTTTTTAATATTTATTTATTAGAGAGAGAGAGAGAGAGACAGAGTATGCAGGGGAAGGGCAGAGAGAGGGAGACACAGAATCTGAAGCAGGCTCCAGGATCTGAGATGTCAGCACAGCTCAATGTGGGGCTCAGACTCATGGACTGCAGGAGCATGACCTGAGCTGAAATCAGACACTTAATTGACTGAGCCACCCAGGCACCTATAAAATTACAGTTTTAAAAAGTGGTTTGCTGGGGCGCCTGGGTGGTGCAGTCGGTTAGGCGTCCGACTTCAGCCAGGTCACGATCTTGTGGTCCGTGAGTTCGAGCCCCGTGTCAGGCTCTGGGCTGATGGCTCGGAGCCTGGAGCCTGTTTCCGATTCTGTGTCTCCCTCTCTCTGTGCCCCTCCCCTGTTCATGCTCTGTCTCTCTCTGTCCCAAAAATAAATAGAAAACGCTGAAAAAAAAAAAAAAAAAATAAATAAAGTGGTTTGCTAGGGTGCCTGGCTGGCTCAGTCTTTGGAGCATGCCACTCTTGATCTTGAGGTTATGAGTTCAAGCCGTAAAAAGGGGGGAAGGGTTTCTAAAAGACAAAATAGTTTGAAAACCATTAGGCTGATCACATTCTTATAATCTGGAGAAGTATGTTGGATTAGGGTTGACTCATTATTTGAACATGAAGTTTTAACTTTTTTTTCCTTTCATATAGTCTTGTGAGTAAATTTGTCAAATATTGAGGGTTTTTTTTTTTTCTTTAGCCTTTAAGGGTGTACCTTATATGTTATAAGTTAGTATTGTCATAGATAACTGGTTGTATTTTCTTTTGAACGTTTATTTATTTTCTCCATTTTAGGCTCATACGACTCGTTCCAGTCAGAGGTGCTTGGCCTTTGTGGATGATGTTCGATGTTCTAATCAGTCTCTTCCAATGACCAGACACTGCCTTACCCGTATCTTTTTTATTCCTTTCAGTTTGCTAGCTAGACTAAAGGCTGGTGGGAATATCTCATAGTTTGCTTAATTGAAGGTCTTTGTTTTCCTTTGGCCCTGAATCAAGGCCAGCAGTTTGTCGAAGCTGTTGGTTTCAAGCAGGAGCCTAAAGAAATGTCTTTCTATGGTCTGTTGGCCATTTCAGAACTTTGGAAATGTAATGGTCAGTTCATTAGAAAGAAACATCTGAGTCATTAGAGATAGGTGTGGGCTAATATTTATTTGTTGTTGATTAATACTGGGATTCCAAACTATAGAGATCCCTGATAGAACTTGTTCATTGGAATTATAATACTGTTAAGTCCAGTTATCAAAAAAAAAAATTTACTGTGGGTTTTCCACCAAAAAAACAATAGGTTCTGAACTGTGACCTTCCTTTGAGAATTAATCTTTTGTATGGCCAATTTGTGTATTTTAGACTTTATTCAAATTGGAAGCTTATCTATTTCCAAAAATGGAATGCTCCCACCCCTACCCTCCCAATTAGTTTGCCTTTGAACCATCATAGCATCTCTTGATTCGGCTGCAAGGTCACATTTACTATCAGGTTATAAGACTTTTTGACTTGTTTATTTGATTGTGAAAGTGCATCTTTATTATGGATATCGAGTAAGTTGCTTTCACAGTAAAGTACTTGTTAAATACTATTATCTAAAGGCATCAATCTTGATGGATTTCATTTGCCTGGAAGAGATGTAAAGTATATGGAAAATAAAATATCTTTTTAATAGAAAAAGGAGAACCTTGGTCTTTGAAAAGAATACTTTTTTCTATTCTATTTATTGAATGTTTTACTAGTTTACTAATTATTGCAATAAATGTCTGATGAAGGATTACTGTCCTTAATACACAAAATACTTGTGCAAGGTAATCAAAAACTATAAATAAATGCTCAAAACATAATTGGACAAAGGTGGACAGATTTAAAAGTAGAAATGGCTAATAGTGGAAAAGTGTTTTCACTGTACATAAATGAAATAGGAAATGAAAATTTTAATCTATGAATTTGATGTTTGTATATATATGATGTTTGAGTGAATTTCAGGTTGAGGTTATGGTGAAATGGATCCTTCTAAATACTGTCATTGGGAAGATCAAGTGGCACAAACTTTTGAAAGCAGCTTGACAGTATTCATATTCTTTGATATGATAATGTCACCTCTGGGAATTTATTTTAAGGAGATAATCAAATGCAAAGACCAATATTTTTACATAAAACTCTTTCAACTAGAGACAGCCTTGAAATTCTCAGAGATGGGGAACAAAGAAGAAAATTATTATATAATATGGAATAGGCCAGGGGTTAAACATTTTATTTAATAAAATTAATGAATGACATAGGAAAATGTTTGATAGTGACAAAAATAGGGTATGGAATTCCATATAATCAAATCCTGGGAGGGGAAGTAAAAATTGACTATTTTTGGATGGTGGGGTTGTTGAATACCCTTTATTCCTCTGCCTTGTACTTGCAGGTTTTCTTCAGTGAGCTTGAATTTATAAGTCAAAAAAACTCAATTTACAGAAATTAAGGAGTATTTTAGACTTACAGTATTATTCTCAAATAGCTTATTAGAATATTAATATTTTAAAAAGCAGAGTTGAAAATGAAATGTATTTGAAAAGAGAAGGGAAGTATGATTTTTTTTGTTTTATGCTTTTTTCCTTTCCGCTCCATAGTTGCTTAAGTCACTTACCCTTCCTTAAGTCCTTCTCCCAGAGAAAGATGCGACTGCTATTGGTGACCTGTTAACTCTTTACTCTGGTCTAATGGAGACAGCACTGGACTGAAAGTGAAGGACCCAGACTCTAGTTGTAGGTCAACCATTCCCTTCTCTTTGTCTCTCTTGTCCCCATCTGAAAGGAAAGGGGGTGGAGGAGGATGGGGGGGAGGGTTTTTCCAAGATATATATATTGTATTAAATAAGAGACTTATGAAAGTTCTTTGAATTCCATGAAAACAGTTCTGATTAAAACATTTAATTTAATGGGTTGATCTTAAGTATTAATAATTTAATAAGATTGGGCTTTTTAAGCACATTGGAGACTGTTTAGATTTTCTTAAGCAATGCAAATCTGATTGTTCCTATTAGATTCATGTGCTTGTTCATTTGGTTGTTCGTTTTCATTCAATAAATACTGTTTACTTTGTACTATTTACTGTTCTTTTAGAGGAGTGGTTCTCAACTGGGTGCCATTTTATCCTCATTTGGCAATGTGTGGAGACAATTTTGCTTGTTCTAATTCAGGAGTGACAGTGAGATGCTACTGACATCTAGTGGGTAGAGGCCAGAGTGTTGCTAAGCACCTGGCAGTGTACTGGGCAGCCAGTAACGTCAATAGTGCCAGGGTGTGAAACCCTGCCTTAGATTTCCAAGAAGTGATTGTGAGAAATGGCTTATTCAAGAAGTTTTACTTGGTTTAAAAATAAATTGTATGTTAGATTTTTTTTAATTTTTAGGAATTATCACAAAATGTGGGAGAAAAGTTTACTCATAATTCTATAATCCTGGGTACACGTAGTTTATAGGAAATGGAGCTTTCTGGTTTAAAAATAAACCCACATTTGAAATAACAGTTGTCTGTTAATCTAGGGAAAAAACATGTAGTTAAGATTTCAAGAAGTGGTATCATTTGAGTAAAAAACTATTTCATAGGGTAACTGGAACTAAATTTTGTTATTTTACCTAAGCATGATTTTAATTTTGATTCATTTTACAGAGCTTCTTTGCCAATTTGGAAACTGGCCCTTTTCTGTTTTACTCTTAATAGAAGTAATTGTTAGTACTCCTGAAATGTTCCTGGAGTAGTTCCTTTCCATGGGAAATTCTGTTTCCTTTCTCTCTGGGGGAGCATACAACTCCTCTGCATTAGTACCCCCACCCCCTCAAAAGGGAAGGGGGCATGGAAATAAAATAAGTTTATTTTTATTTTTTTGTCAAGATAAGATCCCTAGTTACTAGAGGTTCTATTTTCCCCAGTTCTCTGCTGCTTTAAGTATAAAACATGTAAACAGTTTGGAAATAAAATTCAAAAAGTTTTTGTAATCTTTTGCCAGTCTGCTTAACAGAGCAGAAACATTTGTGTCTTGATTCTTGGAAGGAGGTGGTACCGCCTCTGCAAGCTATCCACCTGCTTTTGCCATAACATGTTTCTTCTGAATAGGTGTAGGGACCTAGAATTGTTATTGCTATTTGCTTAGCACTGTTTTCAAATGTTTTGCATTTGACTCTCCTCAGTGAGAACAAGATTAATGTCTCTGGTTTAAATGACTGGGATCCTGAAGTGTAGATTGGGGACTAGATTTAAATTACTGTTTGAGCTAGAATTAGATGCTAGTGAATGACACTTATTTTGAGAAGAACTTTAAAAATTGCTAACTGGGTTTGGTTCTGTTTCCAATGTAACCAGTTGTCTCCGTAGTCCACACCTTGAATTTTACATGGCAGACAACTCTTTCCTATTTTGTGCCTCCAATAGATCCATTTTATTTCCCTTGACCGTTTTTCTACAGATATTTGTCAGGACACGAATCAGGTTCTCTTCAAATGCTGCCAGGGGTCTGAAGAGGTACCCTGCAACAAACCAGTTCCTGTAAGCCTCTCTGAGGATCCCTGCTGCCCACTGCATTTCCAGTTGCCTCCTCAGATGTATAAGCCCGAGCAGGTACTGTCTGTGCCACACGATCTGGAAGCCGGCCCCATGGATCTGTACTTGAGTGCTGCCGAGCTTCAGCCCACTGAGAGTTTACCTCTGGAGTTCAGTGATGTAAGTTAGAGAAGCTCTGCTCTGGTTGGCCCTTGAGGCAAGGCCTTATTTATTAATGGTGAGACTAGGTTAGTCTTTTGTGGCCAGGAGAGTTGATAAAGTTTTTGAAATGATGTATGTATGGTTGTATTTGTATGTTAGCATATTGATTTAGAGACAGTTAAATTGGCAAGAGTTTTTCTGTAAGAATGATAAGGAAAATAAACTGTAACCTATGGGAAATTGGAAAGTTAAGATTATGGTTGGATTTGCTGTAGCCAGGAAATTTGGTATCCACAAGGTGAGTGATTCACTAGAATCTTAGTAATACAAATGGATTCTGAGATCTACTCTTGACAGTTGTAAGTTTGTGTTTTCGTTCTGTCGTAGTAAAGGTTTCATTTTCAGGTTAACGTGCCCCCCAGAAAATGACTGCAAACTTAGCTCTGGCTACTGGCTTTATTTTTGATATGTTATCATAGATTCTATTGTGAATGGACTAGAACAACAGTGATCTCTTTATTTATTTTTATAGCCTTCTAAGTATGTACACTACTTTTTGAAGCTTGTTCCTCAATTGGTCCCAGCCCATAAACCCATCTCTGATTTCGTTTCCCTAATTAGCACTACCCTACTGTCTGACTTCAGGCATCAGTTGACACACCATCTCTAGCTTAGCACTTTGCTTAATATTTAGCCCTTTGGATAAAGGTCTTCATTATTTATTCTGAAGATAATTCTTCTGAATTTCATAATAAAAGGTGTATTATATATAACCATGTCATGTTTAATGTGACAAATCTAAATGGAAGATTGAATATAGGTTTTAAGATTTTTGCAAAGGGTAGAAGCAAAGTTTGAGTGGCCTCAAGGGTATTGCTTGCTAAAAAAGGGGATTTACCAGGACAGGGTAATATCTGAAAAAGATCCTGGGGCACCTGGGTGGCTGAGTCGGTTAAGCGTCTGACTTTGGCTTAGGTCATGATCTCTGACAGTGCATAGACTGCTTGGGCAGGATTCTCTGTCTCCCTCTCTTTCTGCCCCTCCCCAAAATAAAAAAACTTAAACAAAAAAGTTGCGTGCTTCTCCCAACTAAACCAGCCAGGTGTGCTCGTTTTTTTAAATTTTATTTTTTTAATTAATTAATTTTATTTTATTTTTTTAATGTTTATTTATTTTTGAGACAGAGAGACAGAGCATGAATGGGGGAGGGTCAGAGAGAGGGAGACACAGAATCTGAAACAGGCTCCAGGCTCTGAGCTGTCAGCACAGAGCCCGACGCGGGGCTTAGACTCACGGACCACAAGGTCATGTCCTGAGCCTAAGTCGGCCGCTTAACCGACTGAGCCACCCAGGCGCCCCTAAAATTTTATTTTTTTAAAGTAATCTCTACACCAAATGTGGGACTCAAACCCACAACCCCGAGATCTCTCTCTCTCTCTCTCTCTCTCTCTCTCTCTCTCTCTCTCAAAATAAATAAAAACTTAACAAAAGAATAAACTGATTGTAATTTTTTTCCATAACACCCCTGTTTTGATTATGTATGGTTTACATGCTTATTAGACTTTGATTTTCATTACTTTATTTATAATAAAATTACAGTTTTTATTATAATCTTAATTCTTACTAAAAATTTTTCACACAGATTTCATAGAATATGAAAACTAGAAAGGGACCTTATTATATACTTAAGTGCTTTACAAATTTTTCCAAAGAGATTATGTTGAAGAGGGTAAATGAATACATAGTCCTAGATTGATAAGGACAGAGTTTGTCCACTTTCCTTCATTTTAAATGTGAAGAAAATGCAGAGAGGTGCCCTTTTCTTTTTTCTTTTTTTTTCTTTCTTTTCTTTTCTTTTCTTTTCTTTTCTTTTCTTTTCTTTTCTTTTCCCTTTTCTTCCTAACTTGTAGTAACATGAGCAGCTTTATAGGGTCTAAAAATTAACCTAATAAGCACATCACCAGATTCCTTTTAGGTACTAATGTACATATGTAGAAAGTAGCAAATGTATTTTATATAGATGTATTAGGTTAGTAAATTCTATATCATCTGATTTTAATTTCTTAGAACCATTTCTGTTTGACCTTTTTGCTTTTCCCTTTTCACCTGTTTTTGTCATCTCAGTATTGCTTTTTGGAGAATTTTTCACAAAACATTAGAGATTATAAGATGTGATCATAGGTGAAGCTTGACATTTAAGGAATCTTAAAAAATATTTTAAAATATACTATCAAATCTGTTAATTCTTATTTGTTGTTTGGATTTTTTAAAAAGAATGTATGGGAGCGGCGCCTGGGTGGTGCAGTTGGTTAGAAGTCTGACTCTTGATCTCTGCTCACATCACGATCTCATGAGTTCGAGAGTTCGAGCCCAGCACTGGGCTCTGCACTGATGGTGCAGACCATGCTTGGGATTCTGTCTCCTCCTCTCTGCCCTTCCCTGACTTGTGAGTGTGCTCATGTACGTGCTTGCTCACTCTCAAATAAACTTAAAAAGAATGTATGAGAAGTAACCCCTTATTTTTGGGAATCCAGTGAGTTTTTAAGATGGACCTTTGACATTAGAGATTTAAAAATGATAAACATTCCATTTTGTACTTGAACATCTATTATGTTCATATTAATGTACTTTTGATAAACCATATTGGTCATTAAAAGTTAGTTTTATTCTTAATCTTTGGAGGTAAAAATTCTCCAGAAAATGTTGAAACAAAATCGAGTTTTAGAAAAGAAATTCTGTCCTATAATTCTGGATATATTTATTAGCATAAAAAATTTGCTGGGAAAAAAATGATTTAACTGTATGAATTTCACCAAGCATTCTTAGCTTGTAACCTATATTCTGCCTTATATACCATTTCTATAACCTGTTAATAATTTCTGGTAACTTTACCTATGGGAAGACCTGGTATTAGGTATTAATCTAGGTTAAAATTCAGTCTTTCATCTGGGTGTTATATTTGCCTGTTTTCTGTGCTTTGATCCAAGGATGTTTGGCAAGTACCTAATACCTTAATTCTATTACTTTGAGGTTCCTATCTTTTTGTGTGTGATTTTTGAGATCAGAACAAAATATATATTCTTTGTGTCCTGATGGATTTATATCTCTGAATATTGCTGTTCTGATAGGCATTTCTGCTGATCCCTTCTTCCTCTCTTGTTTTAGGTTCTTTTCCCCAATTTTAATTCTTGTAACAGACAACATAACTATGTGAGAAAAGCCTTTTCAGTATCTATTTTGTTTTGAAGACATTTCCTTACCATTGTCGTCCTGAGATTTGGAAACTTTGTGGTGTACCACCTAAACGGGTTCTTTTAAATTCCATGTTAATTATTTGTATAATGTGCATATTAAAAGAATTGGAGAAAATAGTTCACAAGCTTAACCATGTGCAAACACTGGTTTCTGTGAATAGTACAGAAGTTTCTTACACATCTGAAATAGATGTTAGCCGGCCGTACCCTTTTCCAAATTTCTGCTTTAATTGATCAGCTTTAAGTCTAGTACATTCTTTAATTATATTCTTTACCTTAATTATTGTGAAGTGTGATTAGCACACCAAAGAAAGGGAAAGGGTTTCATATTCTTAGACTTAATTTAAAAGCATAGAACTAAGCCTCTTGTGAAGCTAGATTACTGGAAACTTTGAGCCTCTATTGGGGCTTTGTGGGGCTAAGTGGATTGGATGTAGGGGAGTAGAAACCCTTGGGTAATATTCACTCTTGTGAAGGAGAGGTTAGCAGTAGACTCTTGGTGGCATGAAAGTCAGTTTGACACATTGTCTATGGCTTTGCAATGCTTAGGCCCTGAATCAAGACCAGTGGTTTGCTGTAGCTGTTGGTTTCAAACAGGAGCCAAGAGTAATGTGTTTCTGTGGTCTGTTAGCCATTCAGCACCCCAATGGGAATGGCTAGTTCAATTGGAAGAACATAGTTTATAGAATTGTTCGTACTTTTTCTCCCTTCCCCTTCCCCTTTTCCTTTTCCTTTTCCTTTTCCTTTTCCTTTTTTGCTTTTTTCCTGTCTTCTCTCTCAGCAACTGGAGTATGTGTAAAAATCAGGGATTTGCTGTTTGGGGATAGGGACTTAATCAGAATAGAATTTTGTAGTTCACTGTGGCTGTTAGGGCATTAATCAAGCAATCTTCTATTGTCCAATTTTTTTTTTTTTTTTGTAGTAAGCTCTGTGTCCAGCATGGGCTACTCATGACACTGAGATCAAGAGTCGCATGTTATATCGACTGTGCCAGCCAGGCACCCCTCATATTGTCCAATCTGTTAAAGCAATATTTTAGTTTGTGATTATGCTGATTGTCTATATTATATTCAACATCGGTGAATGTAGATCTTGATTACAGTTAGTCTTAGAGGGAATATGCTTTCTTTTTAATAGAGTTTCTTTGTAAAATATTTGTAACATGAAATTGACTGTTTCAACCATTTTTAAGTGTATAATTCAGTGGTGTTAAGTACGTTCACAGTATTGCACAACCATCACCATCTCCAGAACTTTCCCATCAGCCCAGAGACTCTGCCCATTGAACTAGAACTCCTGCTTCCTCTCTCCCTCCAGTTACTATTCTTTCTGTCTCTGAATTTTTCAATTTGAAAATATGGGTTTAAGCTACTGTAGTGGTCTGTGCTTTATACTCAGCAGCAAGGAAAAGTTTTTAGTGCTTTTGGATCTTATCCCATTTGTTAGACATTTGGGGAAAATCTTTTTTTGATTAAAAGTAGGCAAGGAGGTGAGGGAACTATGGGAGAATTGCTTTGAGGTTTGTTGAAAAATATGCCAACTTAAGCTTATTGGTTCCCTTGGTGTTCCTGATAGGCTTTTCTCTTTCTTTTCCTAGGACTTGGATGTTGTGGGTGATGGTATGCAGTGCCCTCCTTCACCCTTGCTTTTTGATCCTTCACTAACCCTTGAAGATCATTCAGTCAAAGAAATTGCTGAAGGCTCAGTGGATATTCTGGCAAGTGAAGAACAATCCCATCCAGACACAGGTCTCCCTGCTGGCTATGGCTAGCATGTACTCCCAGTGAGTGGGGTTGTTATCACAAGAGGACTGTAAGGTGCCCCAGATGGCAATTCTCCAGATGGGCCGTTAGAGAGAACACCTGATGGACACTAGTCCCAGAATCTCAGAGAGCAGGAAACTGTTTATGTAGTTAACTAGAAGAGGTTAAGACAAGGAGTCTACATAAATGGTTCTTTTTAAAGGGAGGGTTCAGCACTGGAATTGTTTTTCTCATAGAGTATGGACAAGTAATGTGATATGGCTTCTTTCTTTGATTCTTGGGTGGGGTACCAGTGGCCCTGACTGAAGACTAGCAGTTGTACTCTGCTGTTGGTTTCAAGCAGAGGCCCAAAGAACTATCTTCCTGTGATTTGCTGGCTGTTCTGGAGTCTCAGCAAAGAATGGCTGTTTCATTGGAAGAAACAACCCACAGTTCTCCTTCCCATTGGGAGAGCCTCAGGAATGCTATAGCTAATGACTGCTTACTCCCAAGGGTCAGAGATTGTTACGTATGGGGAAGAGCATCTGCTCAGAGTTTTATTTCTGCTGTCTTGATCTTGATAATTCAGATTCATGTTTCAGACCCTAATGAATGGATTTGTAACCAAAGTGATTTTCTTTTAACAGGGCCAGATACAGATGGCTGGAGATGGGTGCAGATCACAGGGGTCTCGAAATTCTGAGAAAGTCTCTGCACCACTGCCTCAAAGTGGAGTGGCTACTGCAAATGGGAAACCAGAACCTTCTACTATCAGTTGATAGTTTGTTTTGGGAACCATTTGACTTTGGAGGATTTGAATTTTCCATTTTTAAACAAATATTTATAACTCTCTCTCACTGAAGGACAACTCCGATTACGTTGTTTTTCCTCTGGGTTATTGAGTGCTGTAGTCAAACCAAATTTGGGGGGAAGGGACCAGTAGTGTCTACAGGTTGTGGATGGCTTCTCACTCTGTGCAAGGAAGAGAGATCGGTGATTCATGTCAGAGCTGCTGGGATTGAGAGAGTATTTGGGACCATGCCTGAGGGGAGAGACATCTTTGTAATGGGAATTCCCAAGTCTTGGAATAAATCCACATAGGTGTTTCGGCAGGAGATGTGTACCCTTTGGATATTGATGAAACCCAGTGTTTGATTTTCTCTATCTAATGACTTGTGTTTTAGCCTTTCTTCACCTCTCACCTGATTGGATAATCTGAACCCCCCCTCAACCCTCCAGTGAACTCTGACCTATAACCTCTGAGAATAGCCCACAGGACTGGGCCCTCCTTAACCATCCATCTTGCTTCTAACCTATGTAAATTTCTGTAGTGGCTATCTTATGTAAGATACAATAACAAATTATTGTATATAATTTCTATTAAATGTTAAAATGTTATGAAAATGTAAAACAATCACTTGAATGCATGTTTTGTTTATATTTGTGAACATATATATATTTTGGAGTCCTTAGGGAGTTGTCTCTGATGGGAAAGGGAAAACAGGACAGGTAAACTTCCTTTCCAAGAAGTAGACACATTTTCGGTAAATTGGTTTGGTTTGGAGGATAACATAAAAACCTGTAAGAAGTAGGTAGAAAGGGGTGGAACTTCCTTATTAAAGCCTACTAGTTCCAAGTATCTTCCTTATTTTCATCCTGCTCTCTGTGTCCCCTACTTCCACTTGCCTTTCTTTCTCCCAGTTAATGTCTGGTTATCATAGAGTTCTCCAGAGCTTGGGGAAAAAAAAAAAAAAAAAAAAAAAAAATATATATATATATATATATATATATGTAAAACTTCCATTGAAGTCGGGCCTGATGCTAGATCACTGAGAGAGACATAAGTTGTCAAGATCATTTTGATGATGAATCTAAAGATAGGGTTAAAATAGAAGTTCGTTTAGGTTTGAGTTACCTATGCTAGAAGTTATCTATTATAGGCTTAACTCAGAGGTATTGTGGGTTAGGTTCCAGACCACTGTAGTAAAACAAATATCTAGATAAAGAGCCAGGTGAATTTTCGGGTTTCCCAATGCATATAAAGGTTATGTTTATACTATAGTCTATTAAGTATGCAGTAGCATTATGTCTAAAAAAAGAGCATACCTAGTTAAAAGATACTTTATTGCTAAAAAAATGCTAACCATCATCTGAGCTTTCAGCAAGTCTAATCACTGTTCATATATAATAATGAAAAAATCTGAAATATTGCAAGAATTAAACATGTGACCTAGAGACATAAAGTGAGCAAATGGTGTTGGAAAAATCGTGCCAATACATTTGCTCAATGCAGGGTTTGCCACAAACCTTCATTTTGTGAGGAAACGCAATTATCTGCGAAGTGCAATAAAGTGAAGCACAATAAAATGAGGTATACCTGTAATTGTCCCTTGACTTTTGTCAGTGAAAGTGCTGCCCACCTTTATTTAGTAGCCCCATGATCTTCACGGGTATTACCAAGCTCGGTCCTGGCCTCCAGAGAAGGCGCACTGAACTTAGTAATATTGGTGCCCTGCTTACCTGATGGCTTTGGTGAATGAGGATGTCCTCTGGGCCTCTCAAAATGGACCCAATTTGGCATATCCTCCTCCCTGCACCTTTTGATTGCTTTGCCTTCTGCCAGGGCAATTCTGGCATTTTCATTTCGCTGAGTGCTTGCCATCATTTTTTCCTCAAGTTTCTGAAAGGCTCCCTGGAAGCTAGTTTACCCCATTCCCTGGGCTCCTGGTCAAGATGTTAAATCCTGAGTACTGAGGACATGCTCCCAAGTCCATGACTTATCCAGTTTTATGTTCTGGTGCCCTTGATTAGGCATGCCCTTGGTATTCCCCTGCCTTCTACCAGTTATATGCTAGCTAGTTCTTAGTTCGTTTGTGGTAAAGTTTCTTTATTTGACCCACTGCATTTCCAGCTGGATTATGCTGGGATTTAACCCTGGTTACTGGCCTGGCAGAAGAGAGATGAGGTTGAGGCAGCTTTGTGTGAGGAAGGCTTTCTTCAAGAGAGCCCGCCTGCATGGGGGAAGTGCTAGCTATTGCTAGGGAGTGATGGGCCACCTCTGCAAATACAGTTCAGGGAAGTCTGCAGAACCAGTATTCTTGGGGGCTTCTACCCAGATGTGTTAATACTATAGGATCTCAGGTTTTTCCAGTCAGGCTCCTGACCTTAGCATAAGTACTGTGGTTGAGCATTGGAGCTTTTTTTTTTAGAATTTAACTCTTAAATCTCAGCCCGTTACTCAGTTCTGGGTGCTTTTGTGCTGCAGGTGAAAGAGGCCTCCTTTTAAGAAACCCCTTTGGCTCTCCTACTTCCCATTTAACTTTTTTTTTTTTTTTCAATCGTAATTACTTCTCCAGAATGTATTCATTGTGTAATGGGAAGTTTGTACCTCTGTCCACGGTCACCAATTTCCCCTATCCCCACCCCTGTCTCTGGCAACCACCAGTCTGTTCCCTGTTTCTGTGAATTGGTTTTTTTTAAGACTCCATGTGTAGGTGAGATTATACACTATTTGTCTTTCTCTGGCTTATTTTTTTTTAAATTTTTTTTTTCAACGTTTATTTATTTTTTGGGACAGAGAGAGACAGAGCATGAACGGGGCAGGGGCAGAGAGAGAGGGAGACACAGAATCGGAAACAGGCTCCAGGCTCCGAGCCATCAGCCCAGAGCCTGACGCGGGGCTCGAACTCACGGACCGCGAGATCGTGACCTGGCTGAAGTCGGACGCTTAACCGACTGCGCCACCCAGGCGCCCCTCTCTGGCTTATTTTACTTAGCATAATGCCTTCAAGGTCCATCCATGTTGTCCCAAATGGCAGGATTTCCTTTCTCTTAGGAAGCCTTTTGACCAGTGTGTGGCTGGGATAAAGATAGGTTAATGCCTTCAGATTCCAGCAACCAGGGATGGTGTAATGGGCAAGTGATCATAGTCTCAATGTTTGAAATTAAGTTTCCTTTAAGAGGAGAGGATATTTTCTGGGTTCCCTGTTTCATTTTCCTAACACTTTGAGGTCCCCAACTGGCTCAGCTCCCCAGATCTCTCAACCTGCAATGATTGGCCACCTTGGTTGTAACCTTAGGTCATCAGGACTGTCACCATCCTAACATTAGACAATACCACCTGGCTTCACTGTTAGCCTCCATGGATGGTTCCATTTAATGGATGTATCTACCCAGCTTTTCTCAAACTTAGTCTTGCTTAGTACCAGGTGTCACTTTGATGTCCCATGTTTCATCAGTTGACTAGGTATCACTGATGGAGCTGAGCCAAAGATGTAGGGATGGGAGTGGTGGTGCCTAGAGAACAGGGATATAGCTGGAAAATGACTTCAGCTCCAACCCCAGTCATTCCTTCAGCTGATTAGTTACAGCTACCCAAATGTTCCTTATACCCCTTCTACCTGTGTTTCATGGCTTAGTGAATGGCATACCATCCACCCAGTGACCAAACTGGAAATCTAGAAGTATTCCATTGTTCTCTCTTCTGCCCACACCTGATTGATTGCTATCACAATTCCTCCTTCATAATGTCCCTTGAGTTTGTTTCCTTTCTTCATCTCTACTGACATTACCTTATTTTGGGCCACAGGTTGCAAACTGATGACCTTCATTACCAGATTTGGCCTATATGTGAGGACTCTTTTGCACAATTGTGAAAATAAAAAAGTTACATTAAAAATGTCTTGACAATTTGGAAGCTCTAGCGATACTGAGCAATATTCTTTTTTTGTTTTGTTTTTTGGTACAAAAAGGTGATTTTATTAAAGCATGAGGACAGGACCCGTGGGTAGAAAGAGCTGCCACTGAGCAATATTCTTGAATGAAACAATTGACTGGAGCCAAATAGTGTTTTTTTAGGGATACGTGCTTTTCATTTTCCACGGATCTCACCTCTCTCTTGTCTTAGACCCTGTCTGCTTCATTCACTTAATGTCAGGCTCCTACAGACATTGGAATTTGCAACCCCTTGTTCTCTCTCTTGAGAAAGACAATAGCCCCCTACTCCTCTCCCAGCTTGAAATCTTACCCTTTTAATTTTTTTCTTTTTTTCTTTTTTCTTTTTTTTCTATAATTTACCTATTTTTTACATCCAAGTTAGTGCATGGTGCAACAATGATTTCAGGAGTAGATTCCTTAAACCCCTTACCTGTTTAGCCCATCTCCCCTCCCACAATCCCTCCAGCAATCCTCCATTCTCTATATTTAAGTCTCTTATGTTTTGTACCCCTCCCTGTTTTTATATTATTTTTGCTTTCCTTCCGTTATGTTCACCTGTTTTTTATCTTAAAGTACTCATGTGAGTGAAGTCATATGACAATTTGTCTTTGACTAATTTCACTTAGCATTATACCCTCTAGTTCCATCCATGTAGTTGCAAATAGCAACATTTCATTCTTTTTGATTGCCGAGTAATATCCATTCATCCATTGATGGCCTTTTGGGCTCTTGCTGTACTTTGGCTATTGTTGATAGTGCTACTATAAACATTGGGGTGTATGTGCCCCTTCGAAACAGCACACCTGTATCCCTTGGATAAATACCTAGTAGTGCAATTGCTTGGTCGTAGGGTAGTTCTATTTTTAATTTTTTGAAGAACCTCCATACTGTTTTCCAGAGCGGCCGCACCAGTTTGTGTTCCCACCAGCTGTGCAAAAGAGATCCTCTTTCTCCACATCCTCGTCAACATGTTGTTGCCTGAGTTGTTAATGTCAGCCATTCTGACAGGTGTGAGGTGGTATCTCATTGTGGTTTTGATTTGTATTTCCCTGATGATGAGAGATGTTGAGAATGTTTTCATGTGTCAGTTGGCCATCTGGATGTCTTCTTTGGAGAAGTGTCTATTCATGTCTTTTGCCAATTTCTTCACTGGATTATTTGTTTTTGGAGTGTTGAGTTTGGTAAGTTCTCTATAGATTTTGGATACTAACCCTTTATCTGATATGTCGTTTGCAAATATCTTCTCCCATTCTGTCGGTTGCCTTTTAGTTTTGCTGATTGTTTTCTTTGCTGTGCAGAAGCTTTTTATTTTGATGAGGTCCCAATTGTTCATTTTTGCTTTTGTTTCCCTTGCCTCCAGAGATATGTTGAGTAAGAAGTTGCCGTGGCCAAGGTCAAAGAGGTTTTTGCCTGCTTTCTCCTCAAGGATTTTGATGGCTTCCTGTCTTACATTTAGGTCTTTCATCCATTTTGAGTTTATTTTTGTGTACGTGTAAGAAAGTGGTCCAGGTTCATTTTTCTGCATGTCACTGTCCACAGTTTTCTTAACACCACTATTTGCTGAAGAGACTATCTTTATTCCATTGGATATTCTTTCCTGCTTTGTCAAAGATTAGTTGGCCATACATTTATGGGTCCTTTTCTGGGTTCTCTATTCTGTTCCATTGAACTGAGTGTCTGTTTTTGTGCCAGTGTCATGCAGTCTTGATGATTACAGCTTTGGAATACAGCTTGAAGTCCGGGATTGTAATGCCTCCTGCTTTGGTTTTCTTTTACAAGATTTGCTTTGACTATTTGGGGTTTTTTCTTGTTCCATATAAATTTTAGGATTGTTTGTTCTAGCTCTGTGAAGAATGTTGGTGTTATTTTGATAGGTATTGCATTGAGTATGTAGGTGACTTTGGGTAGTATTGACATTTTTATAATATTTGTTCTTCCTATCCAGGAGCATAGAATAGTTTTCCATTTTTTGTGTCTTCAATTTCTTTCATAAGCTTTCTATAGTTTTCAGTGTATAGATTTTTCACCTCTTTGGTTAGATTTACTCCTAGGTATTTTATGTTTTTTGGTACAATTGTAAATGGGATCAATTCCTTGATTTCTTTTTCTGTTGCTTCATTATTGGTATATAAGAATGCAACCAATTTCTGTGCATTGATTTTATATCCTGCGACTTTGCTGAATTCATGGATCAGTTCTAGCAATTTTTTGGTGGAATCTTTTGGGTTTTCTATATAGAGTGTCTTGTCATCTACAAAGAGGGAAAATTTGACCTCCTCGTCGCCAACTTGGATGCCTTTTATTTCTTTTTGCTGTCTGATTACTGAGGCTAAGACTTCCAATACTATGTTGAATAACAGTGGTGAGAGTGGACATCCGTGTCTTGTTCTTGACCTTAGGGAGAAAGCTCTGTTTTTCCCCATTGGGGAGGATATTAGCAGTGGGTCTTTCATATATAGCATTTATGATCTCCAGGTATGATCCTTCTAACCCTACTTTCTTGAGGGTTTTCATCAAGAAAGGATCTGTATTTTGTCAAATGCTTTCTCTGCATCTATTGAGAGGATCATGTGGTTCTTGTCCTTTCTTTTATTGATATGATGAATCATATTGATTGTTTTGAGGATATTGAACCCGCCCTGAATAATTTTTTAATGCGTTGTTGGATTCAGTCAGCTAGTATCTTGTTGATGATTTTTGCATCCATGGTCATCAGGGAATTTGGTCTATAGTTCTCCTTTTTAGTGGGATCTTTGTCTGGTTTTGGAATCAAGGTAATGCTGGCTTCATAGAAAGAATTTGGACATTTTCCTTCCATTTCTATTTTTTGAATAGAGCTTCAAGAGAATAGGTGTTAACTCTTCCTTAAATGTTTGGTAGAATTCCCCTGGAAAGTCATCTGGCCCTGGACTCTTGGTTTTTGGGAGATTTTTGATTACTAATTCGATTTCTTTACTGTTCATGGGTCTGTTCAAATTTTCTATTTCTTCCTGTTTCAATTTTGGTAGTTCATATGTTTCTAGGAATTTGTCCATTTCTTCCAGATTGCCCATTTTATTGGCATATAATTGCTTGTAATATTCTCTTATGATTGTTTCTATTTCTGCTGTGTTGGTTGTGATCTCTCCTCTTTCGTTCTTGATTTTACTTATTTGGGTTCTTTCCTTTTTCTTTTTGATCAAACTGGCTAGGAGTTTATCAATTTTGTTAATTCTTTCAAAGAACCAGCTTCTGGTTTCATTGATCTGTTCTACTGTGTGTTTTTGTTTTTTGTTTTTGGTTTTGATAGCATTGATTTCTGCCCTGATCATTATTATTTCTTGCCTTTTTCTGGATTTGGGTTTTATTTGCTGTTCTTTTTCCAGCTGTTTAAGGTATAAGGTTAGGTTGTGTATCTGTGACCTTTCTTCCTTCTTTAGGAAGGCCTGGATTACTATATACTTCCCTCTTAGGACCGCCTTTGCTGCATCCCAGAGGTTTTGGGCTGTGTTGTTATCATTTTCATTGGCTTCTATGTACTTTTTAATTTTCTCTTTAACTTCTTGATTAGCCCATTAAGTCTTTTTTTTTTTTTAATGTTTATTTATTTTTGAGACAGAGACAGAGCATGAACGGGGGAGCGTCAGAGGGAGACACAGAATCCGAAGCAGGCTCCAGGCTCTGAGCTGTCAGCACAGAGCCCGACGCGGGGCTCAAATCACGGACTGTGAGATCATGACATGAGCCGAAGTCGGACGCTTAACCGACTGAGCCACCCAGGCGCCCCGATTAGCCCATTAAGTCTTTAGCAGGATGGTCTTTAGTCTCCAAGTGTTTGTTATCTTTCCAAGTTTTTTCTTGTGGTTGATTTCTAGTGTCATAGCATTGTGGTCTGAAAATATGCATGGTATGATCTCGATCTTTTTGTACTTGTTGAAGACTGATTTGTGTCCCAGTATGTGGTCTATTCTGGAGAAGTGAAGAACGTTCCATGTGCACTAGAGAAAAATGTTTATTCCGCTGCTTTACAATGAAATGTTCCGAATGTATCTGTTAAGTCCATCTGCACCAGTGTGTCATTTAAAGCCATTGTTTCTTTGTTGATTTTCTCTTTAGATGATCTGTCCCTTGCTGTAAGTGGAGTGTTGAAGTCACCTACTACTATAGCATTATTATCAATGAGTTTCTTTATGTTTGTGATTAATTGATTTATATGTTTGGGTGCTGCCAAGCTGCCACATTTGGAGCATAAATGTTTATAATTGTTAGGTCTCTTTGGTGGATGGACCCCTTAATTATGATATGATGCCCTTCTTCATCTCTTGTTACAGTCTTTATTTTAAAGTCTATATTGTCTGATATAATAAGTATGGCTACTCTGGCTTTCTTTTGGTGACCATTAGCATGAAAGATGGTTTTTCATCCCCTTACCTTCAATCTGAAGGTGATTTAGATCTAAAGTGGGTCTCTTGTAAACAGCATATAGATGGATCCTGTTTTCTTATCCATTCTGTTACTTTGTGTGTTTTGATTGGAGCATTTAGTCCATTGACGTTTAGAGTGAGTACTGAAAGATACGAATTTATTGCCATTACGTTGTCTGTAAAGTTGGAGTTTCTGGTGGTGTTCCTGGTCCCTTCTAGTCTTTGTTGCTTTTGTTTTGTTTTGTTTTGTTTTCCTGTCTTTTCTCCCCTCAGAGATTCCCCCTTAAAATTTGTTGCAAGGCTGTGTTAGTGGTCATGAACTCCTTTAATTTTTGTTTGAATGGGAAACGTTTTATCTCTCCTTTTATTTTATTTATTATTAAAAAACGTTTTTTTTAATGTTTATTTAGTTTAGATACAGCACAATCGGGCGAGGGGCAGAGAGAGCCAGAGACAGAATTTGAAGCAGGCTCTGAGCTTTCATCACAGAGCCTGACGTGGGGCTTGATCCCACAAACCATGAGATCATGACCTGAGCTGAAGTCGGACACTCAACCGACTGAGCCACCTCAGTTGCTCTCTCTTTCTCCTTTTGTCCCTCTCCTTCTATTTTAAATGACAGTCTTGCTGGATAAAGAATTCTTGGCTGCATATTTTTCTAAATCAGCACATTGAATATATCCTGCCACTCCTTTCTGGCCTGTCAAGTTTCTGTGGTTAGGTCTGCTGCAAACCTGATCCATCTTCTCTTGTAGGTTAAAGACTTTTTTTCCCCTTGTTGTTTTCATGATTCTTTCCTTGCCTGAGTATTTTGTGAATTTGACTACAATATGCCTTGTTGATGGTTGGTTTCTGTTGAATCTAATGGGACTCCTCTGTGCTTCCTGGATTTTGATGTCTGTGTCTTTCCCCACGTTAGGAAAGTTTTCCCCTATGATTTGCTCACACAACACTTCTACCCCTTTTTCTATCTTCTTGGACCCCTATCATTCTGATGTTCATTTTTAATGAGTCACTGATTTCTCTAATTCTTAAATCATGCTCTTTTGCCTTAGTCTCCCTCTTTTTTTCTATTTCATTGTTATCCATAAGTTTGTCATCTATATTGCTGATTTGCTGCTCTGCCTCATCCATCCTTGCTACTGTGGCATCCATTCGAGATTGCAGCTCGGTTATAGCATTTTTTATTTTATACTAACTAGCTTTTATCTCTGCAGAAAGGATTCTAATCTGTTTTCAACCCCAGCTAGTATACTTATTATCGTGATTCTAAATTCTGGTTCAGACATCTTGCTTGTATCTGTGTTAAGTCCCTGGCTGTCATTTCTTCCTTTTCTTTCTTTTGGGGTGAATTCCTTTGTTTTGTCATCTTGAAGGAAGAAAAGGAATAAGGTAAAAAAAAAATTAAAATTAAAAACAACGCAAAAAAAATAAAGGATGCTAGATCCTAGGTGTGTTCTGGTCTGGTTATTGAAAGGAGCTTGATAGATTAGAGACAAAAGGGAAAAATAAGAAAAGGAAAACAAAAGGAAAATATTTGAAAATTTGGAAAAATGAATACAATGAAATAGAATAAAATGAAATGATGGAAGTTAAAAAATAGAGTTTGAAAAACTTACAAAAAAGTAAAAAATGTAGTAGAAAAAAATTAAAAACATTTTTAATAGAAATGGAAAATAAAAATAAATTTTTTCTCTGTATTCAAGAAGAAAAGGAAAAAAAGTTGGATGGACCAGCAAACAGACTGAACTATGATTGAAATTATATCAGTTTCTCCTAGAATTCAATCTATGAAGCACTTTATAGTCTGTAAACTAAGCAGGCAGAGACTTGTTGTTCCTGAAGAGGGAGGTTGGCCCAGCTGGGCGGGGTTTATGTAATGGTTCCGTTCTCCACTAGATGGCGCTGCTTAGCTTACTTGGGTGGATTGTTGTGGCCCCTGGGTGTGTCTATGCACATGTGCAGGAGGAGTGAAAATGGCACCACCCAGCTACCCAGTCTCTAGTATCAGAACTCTGTGCTCTCCCTGACCAGCAATCATGCACCTCTCCTCTGTCTCTGGCTTCTATCCACTCCCTGCTTTTACACTGTCTGTGACCAAACCGTCAGGTTGTCAGGCAGCACCTCCCTCCTGAATTTTATCTCTGATATGGCTGTTTCCCAACCCCTCACTTCTGAGGGACTGCGGCTTTGACCTACTCAGGCCTTCTAGGGAGGGTCTCACTGAGCAATGGCTGGGTGCTGGCCCGCCCCCAGGAGCTTTCCAGAGACTGTGCTCCTGCTGATGCCTAGAAACTGCGACTGGGTGCTAGCCCGCCCCATAAAAATTCACGCGCTCATGTGGCAGCAGCATTTCATGGATTATGGAAAATCATAACACACATCTGGCACCAGGCTTCCCCCTTAATGTCCTTGTTCCAGCAACAGTGAATACGGTTGTTCTCTGGGGTCCACTGGGACCTTTGCCTGTGAGGAGGCTGCACAGCCTCTACCAAATGTCCTCCCAGAAGGGGAACAGCCTCTCCCCTCCCCATGTGGTCTGAGGACCTCTCGGATCTCGCTCTCTGCTCCTGGGGATTCACCCTTCCCACCAGAGCACCACCAGGTACCGAGTTGCAGAGTTTCAGACTCTGTGCTGCCCCTGTTTATAGAGACTTAATGGAATTTAAACCCTCTCTTTTCTCCTTTCTCCTTCCTCCTTTTTTTTGTTCAGTACCTTGCATACTCTTTCTTTTCTCTCCAGCTGCTTTCGGACAGGGGGATGCTTTCCATACTCTCCCCCCATCTCCATCCTCTCTTCTCAAGCAAAAACAGCTTCCTGCCCTCTGCAGCTTTCTCCCCCAGTTCACCTCTCCGCACCACATACCTACTGAGTTCTCTGGTTCAGGTTGTGCAAATTGTTGTGTTAATCCTCAAATCAGTTTTCTAGGTGTGCAGGATGGCTTAGTGTTGATCTGGCTGTATTTCAGGGTCGAGAGATGCAAAAAAAAGTTTCATGCTGTTCTGCCATCTTGGCCCCACCCCCTATGTTAATTTTTTTAAGTAGGCTTTAGCTGGTGTGGAGCCCAATGTGGGGCTTGAACTCATGACCCTGAGATCAAGACCTGAGCTGAGATCAAGAATTTGGATGCTTAACCTACTGTGCCACCCAGGTGTCCTGAAGTCTTACCTTTTTAAATCCTTACTGCAGCCAGAATGATTTTCTGAAACAAGGTTTATTTGGTCTTTCTACTGCTTATGCCAACCTCTAACCTTCACTTGTACCTCATTGTCAGGAAGACAAACCACCTCTTTAGCATGGCACTTAAGACTATTCATGATCTGACTTTAATTATCTAATGACAATTGTTTCAAAGAAATTTTCTTTCAAGTGCTACTTTCCAGTCATACTTAACTTCATGGGTTTACTTGAAAAAGTTTACTTAAAATATGACCAAATGAATGGGGTTTGGATTCAGAAGGAACTGGATTTAAAAAGTTTGGTGTGCCTGGGTGGCTCAGTTGGTAGAGTGTGCTACTCTTGATCTTGGGGTTGTAAGTTCAAACCCCATGTTGGGTGTAGAGATTACTTCCAATTTAAGGGAACCTGGCTGGCTCAGTCAGTGGAGCATGTGACTCTTGATCCCGGAGTTGTCAGGTCACTGGGTGTAGAGACTGCTTAGAAATAAAATCTTTAAAGAAAGAATAAAAAATAAAATCTTAATAAAAATAAAAAATGTGCTGGAGTTTTATTTTGTAGCTAGTACTAGATTAAAAAATTTCCTTTCTATTTCTGGTTAGCTAAATTTAAAAAAAATCACTGATGCTGAATTTTATTAGAATAATTCTGCATCTATTGAGATGATTATTATTTTTCTTCTTTAGTCTCTAATATTTAAAAGGCATAGATTTATTTCTAATTTTAAACATTCCTTATATTCCTTTATAAACCCAACTGGCAATAATTTATTAGTGTTTTTACATATTCCTAGATTCCTAGATTTAGTTTTCATATGTACTGGGATTTTTTGCACCTGAGTTTGGCCAGTAATTTTCCTTTCTTGTTTTGCTGTCATGTCTATATTACCCTCATAAAATGAGTTGGGCTTCTATCATCTCTTTCCATTCTTTGGAATAATTTGTGTAAGTTTAGAATTATTTCTTCCTTGAATATTTAGTAGATATGGCCTGTGGCACTGTGGGACTGCAGGTGTTTTCATTGTTGTTGCTGTTGCTTTTTGTGGGAAAATACTTATTTTCTGATTGAATTTATTTAATGGTAAATGATTGTTAAATGTATTGTTTCTTGTGTTAATTGTGGTAAGTTATATTTTTTCTAAGAATTTTCCCATTTCATAAACTTTAAATTTATTACAAAGTTGTTTGTAATATAATCTTATCTATTGAAGACTGAATCATATTAAGTGATTTTCTTTTTTTCATTCCTGTTATTGGTTATCAGTGCATTCTCCATTTTTGGCTTAGTCTCTCCAAATGTTTATCAATTTCCTTTGTCTTTCCTGAGAACCAACTTGGGGTTGAGTTGTCCTTTTCTATCGGATTTTTTCTATTTTATTGATTGTGCCTTTATCTTTATTATTTCTTCCTACTTTCTGCCTCTAATAAATCTATTATTTTTATATCTAATAATGCTTTTGCCTTAAAGTATATTTTGCCTGACATTAACGTATATATACCAGCTTCTTTCAATTAGTGTTTGCATGTATTTCTTTTTACCATCATTTTATTTTATTTTTAAAGTTCATTTATTTATTTATTCTGAGAGAGACAGAGAGGTAGAATCCCAAGCAGGCTCTGTGCTAACAGCAGGGCTTGATCTTATGAACCATGAGATCATGGCCTGAACCAAAATCGAGAAATGGATGCTTGACCAGCTGAGCCACCCAGGCATCCCACCATCATTTTATTTATTTATTTATTTATTTATTTATTTATTAATGTTTATTTATTTTTGAGAGAGACACAGAATGCGAGTGGGTTGGGACAGAGAGAGAGGGAGACACAGAATCCGAAACAGGCTCCAGGCTCTGAGCTGTCAGCACAGAGCCCAACGTGGGGCTCCAACTCACTAGCTGTGAGATCATGACCTGAGCTGAAGTCGGACGCTCAACCGACTGAGCCACCCAGGCGCCCCTTTGTTTTCTTTTTATTTTTTAATTGAAGTCTAATTGACATAGACTGACATAGGATATCCTATTAATTTTAAGTATACATCATAGTGATTTGATATTTTTATACATTATGACATGTTCCCCATGATAAGCCTAGGGTCCATACCATCATTTTAGATTAAACTTTTCTCTTTTTTTTTTAAGTTTATTTATTTACTTAGGGAGAGAGAGATTCCCAAGCAGGCTCTGTGAAGTCAGCACAGAGCCAGACGTAGGGCTCAATCTTACGAACTGGGAGACCATGACCTGAGCTGAAATTAAGAGGTGCACACTCAACCGACCAAGCCACCCAGGCTCCCCACATAGTATATCTATTTTAAATAATAGTATTTTTTAAATGTTTATTTTGAGAGGGGGGAGGGGCAGAGAGAGGGAGAGGGAAAGAGAGAATCCCAAGTAGGCTCTGAGCCCCCAGTGTAGAGCCTGACACAAGGCTTAATGCCATGAACTGTGAGATCATGACCTGAGCTGAAATCAAGAGCTGGACACTCAACTGACTGAGCCACCCAAGTGCACTTTAAATTATAGTATTTTTAAGTCAGTTTGGAATGGTTCCTTCTTGAATAATTATTTTGCCAAATTGGTTATTTTATAATTATTTAAAATGTTATATAATTCCATAGTAAAAATTATAAAACAAAGCATTTTTTTGAAAAGCATATACCTTTATATAAATTTTATAGTTACTTATTTATTTTTTTATTAAAAAACTTTTTTAATGTTTATTTTTGAGAGAGAGAGAGACAGAGATAGAGACAGATAAAGAGGGAGACACAGAATCCGAAGCAGGCTCCAGGCTCTGAGCTGTCCACACAGAGCCCAATGCAGGGCTTGAACTAACAAGCTGTGAGATCATGACCTGAGCCAAAGTCAGACACTTAACTGACTGAGCCACCCAGGCACCCCTATTATTCTATTTTAAAAATATAAGTATAGACATTTGGATTATCTCTTAAAGGTTGGACCTAGTGGCAACTTGTATTTCTTTGTTTTAGTGCCCTCACTCCAATACCTTTCCCTCATTCATGGCTCAGCTTTATGGTATTCTTCTGATTTTTTGATGATGGACACAGAGGTAATTTTTACATGCCAGTATGCAGAATGGAATGTCTTCCGATGCCCAGAGATTACAAGAAATAGGGAAGCAACTTTGGCAAGAGACTGAAATGTGAAGGTTGAAATGGCAGGCTTAATGTCAGGGTTGAAGTGATGAAATGGGAATGGGATTTTATGCAACTAATGTGTGTTCAAAAATGGGTACTTTGGATTATGTACTATTTCCCATGATGTCCAGCAGCAATATAATATCCTAATATTTTGCAAATGAGAATGCTGTCTTATATGTATTAGCACCCAGGTACCCCTGCGCCATTCTATATTTTTAAGGTAACTTTACATGTGTCTTCTCTGATCCATTATGGATCTATTTTTTGGTTGAATTCTTTAAGGTCAATTATACCTCCATGTATAGGTCTTGGTGGGAGTACTTCATTTTGCTTCTCTATATAGCCTATTCATGACTTTATTTTCTTCCCTTCACACTTTTACTCTACTACCTGCTTTCTCACTTGCTTTGTATTTGAACATTAATTGATAAATAAGTGAACCTAGAACCTACAACCTTTATTGAGTACCTACTAATGTTCCCAGTATTATGCTAGGCTCTTGGGCAGGTAGCTGGCTTGCTCCTGCCCTTTTGGTGCTCATACTGTAGTATGAGAGGGAATTCATTCCCATCTCTTCTCACACCCCCATTCTGGAGCACTGAGTCTTTAACTCCAAGCAATACTTCTTTTTTTTCCATCAGTCCCACTTGATGGCATCTTCTCCTAAGCTTGTATCTGTACTTGGTGTCAGGGACCCCCTTGGAGGCAAGCGCAAAAATAACTAGCGCAAATTCTGTAGTTTAGTGCTCTCAACTACTTTCTCCTTCCTGCCATGGCACCATGTTCACATCAGGGTCATGATTCCCACTGCCGGATGAGTGTGGCAGAAGTACTGAGGCAGGCCTATTTCTGGGAAACTCAGTCTCCCAGAATTACTTTGGCTCATGGACTCACCACTGACCTTACCAAATGTGTAGAATTGCATTGGACTTTAGGATGCTTTCTACTCAACCCTCTTTCCTTCCCTCTCTCTTTTATAAGGGTCGGGCATGCTTTGTAGTCTGATGGCACCCAGTTTGTAGCACTTTGTTACAGCAGCCCTAGGAACCTAATACACTTGGTTAAGTCAGTAATATTTATGGGTCTTGGTTTCCTCACTTTTTATAAAAGAGGATTGTGGGGCACCTGGTTAGGCATCCAGCTCTTGATTTCGGCTCAGGTCACAATCTCATGGTTTGTGAGATCCAGCCCCAGGTTAGGCTCTGTGCTGTCAGTACGGAGATTGTTTGGGATGCACTCTCATTCTCTCTCTGTTCCTCCCACCTCTCTCAAAATACATAAACTAAACTTTAAAAAAAAAAAAAAGAGGGGATGTCTGAGTGGCTCAGTCAGTTAAGCATCTGACTGGATTTCGGCTCAGGTCATGATCTCACACTTCATGGGATCCAGCTCCATGTCAGGGTTTGCACTGACAGTGCTGAGCCTGCTTGGGATTCTCTGTCTCCTCTCTCTCTTCCCCTCCCCTGCTCGCATGCTCTCTCTCTTTCTCAGATAAATTAACTTAAAAAAGGATTGTAGTAAATTATATATGAAATTCTTTGGGCAAATTAGTTAATCTCTTGTGCCTTAACTTCCCTTTCTGTGAAATGAAGATGAATCTACAACTGCCTGGCACATAGAAGCACCAAGTAAGTGTAACCCAGTGGAATTAGTACTAATAACAGCAGTAGTAATTCTTCCAGTTCTGGCAATCTATAGTATGTCACCAATCCCAAAGGATAAGGAATTTAGGTATCCAATGAATGCTGAGAAAGAATGCTTAACAGGAGGAGAAATGTCCTGTAATTTAGAGATGAGGACCAAGTAAGGAGTGGAACAAGCAGAAAGAAGTCCTAAGTAGCTGTGACAAAGGGTCAGATGCAGGCAGAAGGGCATTCTTAGAGCAATAGGTCCTCTCACCTCCCCCACTAATGCAGGGGGAGAAATTTATTCTCTCATAGTTCCAGAAGCCAGAAGTTTGAAATCAAGGTGTTGGTAGGCCCATGCTCCCTCAGAAACCTGTGAGGAAAGATCCTTCCTTTCCTGATCCTGGCTTCTGGTGGTTGGCCAGCCTTTTTGGCATCCTTTGGCTTGAAGCTTCATAACTCCAATCTCTGTCTTCATCACATGTCATTTTCCCTGTATTTGTGTCTTCACATGGCTGTCGTCTTAGAAGGAAGCCAGTCATATTGGATTAGGGGCCCACCCTACTTCTCATGATCAGGTCTTCACTAATTACATCTGCAAAGACGCTACTTTGCAAATAAGTTCACATTCCAAGGTTCTGGCAATTGGGACTTTAACGTATTTTTCTTGGGGGCCACAATTCAACCCATAAGAGCAAGTAGTTAGTGTCAGAGCTGATGTAAGACTCCAGATAGACTCATGAGTAAGATCACTTTATATGGAGCACTGTACCCGTCTGTATTCTTGTAATGAATTTATCCCAGTTGTGTAGAATATTAACTTTGAAGTTTTAGTTGAACCTTTTTCCTTTGAGGTAGAGTGCAGTTTTGAGATTTGTATCTTATTCTTGCTTATGGTAGACTCTTAACAGTTTTTCTTTTCTTTTCTTTGTTTAAAGTTTATTTATTTATTTTGAGAGGGAGAGAGAGTGCAAGAGCAGTGGAAGTGCAGAGAGAGAGGGGAAGAGAGAGAGAATCCCAAACAGGCTGTGCACTGTCACTGTCCAACGCAGGGCTCAAAGTCATGAACGATAAGATCGTGACCTGAGCCTAAATCAAGAGGCAGTGGCTTAACCGACTGAGGCACCCAGGCACCCCTCTTTTTTAAAACAGCTTTGGGGCGCCTGGGTGGCTCAGTCGTTTAAGCAGCCGACTTTGGCTCAGGTCATGATTTCGCAGTCCGTGAGTTCGAGCCCCATGTCGGGCTCTGTGCTGACAGCTCAGAGCCTGGAGCCTGTTTCAGATTCTGTGTCTCCCTCTCTCTGACCCTCCCCCGTTCATGCTCTGTCTCTCTCCGTCTCAAACATAAATAAACGTTAAAAAATTTTTTTAAAACAGCTTTATTGAGGCATAATTGATATAGAATAAGCTATACATAAAGTATACAATTTGCCAAAATATACATTTTGACATATGTATAAACTCATGAATAATAATAAACTCATCACAATAAAGATAATAAACATATCCATTCCTCTGAAAACATTTTTGGGTCTTTGTGTAGTGTCTCCCCTACATTTCTTCCTTTTTTTTTTTTTAATGTTTATTTTTGAGAGAGAGAGTGCTAGCAGAGGAGAGGCAGAGAGGGAGGGAGACAGAATCCAAAGCAGACTCCGATGCAAGTCTCAAACCTACAAACCATGAGATATTGACCTGAGCTGAAGTCAGATGCTTAACCTGCTGAGCCACCCAGGTGCCCCTCCTCCACATTCCTTCTATCCCCTTTCCAAAGCAACCACCGATCTGCTTTCTGTCACTATAGATTAGTTTGCACTTTCTAGAGTTCTATATAAATGGAATTATATAAATTTGTATAAATGGGATTATATACTCTTTTTTGGCCTGACTTCTTTCATTTAGCATAATTATTTTGAGCTTTAATCACATTGTGTGTATCAATAGCTCCTTTTTATTGCTGAGTAGTGTCCCCTTACATGGATATATTGCAATTTCTTTATTCCTTATACGTTGATGGACATTTGGCTTATTTCCAGAATTTGGCTTTTACAAATAAGGCATTTATGGACACTTTTGTACATGCATTTGTATGCACATACACTTCCTTTATTCTTGGGTAAACACATGAGTGTGATGGCTGGATCAAACTAAAACGTCGTTTGCCAAAATGGTTTTATCATTTTATATTCTCGTTAGTGGTGCATGAGAGTTTATTCCTCCGCATCCTCGTCAACAACCCTTGGTATGGTCAGTCTTTTCCATTTTAGCCATTCTAATGAGTGTATAGTGGTATCTCGTTGTTTTTGTTAGCTTTACACTTGTGATTAATGACGTTGGTCATCTTTTCATCAGATGCTTATTTGCCATCCATGTATCTTCTTTGGTGAAATGTCTGTTCAATGTTCTCCTACTCTTGGCCATACCTGTCAGAGAGGATTTGTAACCCTGATGTCCAAACTTTTCTTTTCCTCCCTTCAAACCGCAAGGTTGAATATATTGCTCAAATAAGGATTTCTAAAAATGTGAACAACAAACTCATTCTGCTTTTTCTGGAGAAAAGGAAGCTTATTGGTTTTGAGTAAAATGATACAGTACGAGATCAGAGCATTAATTGTGTGTGGCATGAGTTCTTCCCACCAGAGAAGAACTCTGCTAACTCCACGGCTGGGTGTTCTCTATCCTGGGATCTTCTCTGCTGTGGGGTGAAATGTTTGCTTGCCTTTCTTTCCAGTGCAGCTTCCTTTGGTGTAGCAAAAAGGAAAAAAACAAAACAAAACGAAAGGATGAGGTTTTAGGGCCAATGTTTTGTTTGATTCCGCAGCTCTGAGGCAAAATATTTCAAAGTCCAGTTTATATCTGGATCTTGGGAAGGTGAAAAAAGTCTACTATTACCTCTTCTGTTGCTTTCTGTTAAATGTTTATTTTTTTAAATTAAAAAATTTTTTTTTAAGTTTATTTGAGAGAGAGAGAGAGAGACAGACAGACAGAGCATGAGCAGGGAGGGGCAGAGAGAGAGGGAGACAGAATCTGAAGCAGGTTCCAGGCTCCCGAGCTGTCAGCACAGAGCCCCACGTGGGACTTGAACTCATGAATGGTGAGATCATGACCTGAGCCGAAGTCAGACGCTCAACCGACTGAGCCACCCAGGCGTCCCTAAATATTTATTTATTAAATGAGTGGAAAAGTTCGTAGCTGGTTAGAATCATAGATGTGTGTCTGTTCCTTCTTCTAATCTCAGAGATTAGAAGTGTGTGTCTGTTCCTTCTTCTAATCTCAGAGATCTCAGAGAGCTCTGAGATGAATAAAAGATAATAAGAGCAGCCATATGGATAACCAGTTGATTCAGCACCATTTATTAAAAATACCATCCTTTCCCCACTGCAATACCTTTGTCCTATCAGTTGGCCAGGTTTGTGAGAGTCATCATTCTGTCCCACTAATCTATTTGCCTATCTGTACCCCCATACCGTGCTATCATAATTACTATAATTTTGTAATAGGTCTTGACATTTGGTAGTGTGAGTCTTCTGGTTTTGTTTTTCTTTACATTGCCTCAGCTATTCTTCAGATGATTTTTATAGAATTAAAAAGAACATTGTTGCATTTTCAGGGGTGAATAAAAATAAGCATCCCAGAGGAGACAAAATTTTTTTGTTTCACAAATGCCTAACCAACATTTACAAAAACTATGTATACACTCCCATCATTGGTTTATTCAGGGAGAGGAAAGGAACTATATTAGATTTTGATTGAGGGCCCATTTATATTAGTTACTGGTTGGATTATTCTGGGTAGGGAATTTAGATTTCCACCCTGGGTTTGTAATATGGAAAAGGGCAAGGCCCTCATCTAAATCTCTTTTCAGAGCAACTAACCACAAAGTAAAGGCTCAGTAAATATATTTTAACTAAATTAATACAAATCCATCAAGGGAAGTACAGCATCTGTATCCTCACAGTAAAGAGTCCTGCTGGTAATCTAAGTGAGGGGTAGGATTTGTGGTGGTCATGTAAAGGGGATGACTCTGAGAAGACACAAGGGTGGGAAAGAGTATTAGTTTGTTGTTGTTGTTGTTGTTATGTCTCAAACTACCTCAAAACTCAGTGGCTTATAACAGCATTTTTTTTTTCCTGCTCCTGGGTCTGGTGGATTTTTGATTGAGTGGAGGGGGAGGGGACTCTAGGAACCAGGATTTGGGCTGGTTTTAAGTCTGTTCCACATGTTTCATTCTGGACCCCAGGTGGGGGTGAGGGGACAGTGAGTACCTGGGGCATGCTCTTGTCGGGCAATCACAGGAGCACAAGGGGTCAGATGAAACCATGAAATCACATTTTTAGTTTCTACTTGTGTCACATCAGCTAACATTCTATTGGCAAAGCAAATCACATGACCAAGTTCAACATCCATGTGGTGGGTGGGTACTCTGTCCATTGTAGTGCTCTGGAATATCCCATGACAGAGGGGGGAAGGAATTGGGAATAACCATTCATTCTAGTACAGGAAGGGACAGGGTGCTTGGATGGTCGTGAGACTACAAATATTTAAAAAAGAGATTGTGGGAATCTGTTTTGCATCTTTAGTTGAATCTTCCATTGACAGTCTATAAAAGATGTTGGAGATGCCAAGAAAAGAGCTGGAGAGAGGAGGGGAAAATTCCTTGGACAGAGTTGGTGTGCTCTCATTATCTGAGGGTGACCATGAAAGTCATGGTACCTGCCTGAGTTTTTATCCAGAGGTGGAAGAACCTTGCCCACAAGATATATGTAAACGGATGGTGGGGCACAAAAATACTGTTATATGAAAACATTTATACCATAGGAATGTGATTGTGATTTACTTTCTTAATGATTTATTAATTACTGTGGCAGAAACTACTAGTTGTCCATCCAAATCCATTTCCCCTTTTTCCTGTAATAATAGTATTATTAACAGGCCCCGGGCTGTCTAGCTGGTACTGTTTCCTAAGCCCCATTGCATCTGGGAATGGCTGGTGATTATATTCTGTCTTTGGAGTATTAATGGAAGTGACATGTGCCTCCTTCAGGCCTGGACCTTAAAACATTGCATGTATGTTTCTCCAAACTTACTCCCCATCCTCAATTTAGAGCATGGAGTGTCTTCAATCTAGCTTTGTCCTTGTAGGACAATACCCTAGGGCAGTGCTTCTCAATTTCTTTTTTAATGCATAAGTAACATCTGGAGAGCTCATTAAAACAGATTAATGAGCTGCCTGAGCAGCTCAGTTGGTTGAGTTTCTGACTCTTGATTTTGGCTCAGGTCGTTATCTCACAGTTGTGAGATTGAGCCCCATGTAGGGCTCTGTGCTGAGTATGGAGCCTGTTTAAGATTCTCTCCCTCCTTCTCCCTCCCCCACTTGCATGCACTCTCTGTCTCTCTCTCTCAAAAAATAAAAATAAAAAAATTTAAAAACCACAGAGATTAAAACAGTGATTCAGTAGGTCTACTGTGGGCCCAATAGTTTGCTTTTTTTAAAAAAAAGTTTTATTTATTTATTTTGAGAGAGGGAGAGAGCCCTTTCACAGGCAGGGGAGAGCCAGAAAGAAAGGTAGTGTAAGAATCACAAGCAATCTTCACACTGTCAGCTCAGAGCCTAATGTGGGGCTAAATTTCACAAACCGGGACATCATGACCTGAGCTGAAATCAAGAGTTGGATGCTTCAATGACTGAGCCACCCAGGCACCCTAAGAATTTACATTTTTAACAAGTATCCAGATATTGTTGATGCTGTTGGTCTGTGGACTGCACTTCGAGCAGCACTGCTTTAAAGGGTGGTGGAAGTGCAAGATGGAAGGAATCTGAATTTCTGAATGTCTGGGTGGGACAAAGGAGCTTGTCTATGCACCTTGGACTGTTTTGTGAGGATGCCATGTTTTTGGGGTTCTGTTATAGCAGCTTAGTCATTTACCCTAGCCAACATAATCATCCTGACATTCTGCCAGTCCTTCTCTATGTCTAAACTGAATGTTTCCCACAATTTTCTTCTCTTTCGTCTTGAACTCTCCTTCATGGTGATGGAGAATAATATCAGCCACCTCTACCTAATGAATTTCATAAGAGCTTACATCAAGAATGCTATATTCAACTGTCAGTTTCAGTCTCAAGCAGTTCTCAGGAAAGGATTTTCCTTAACTGGCTTTCCAGAGGAGATACAGGGAACTTCAGTGATGGGCTTGGAGAGATGAGGATCTTCAGCTGTCTATAGCAGGTAGCAAGTCTCATCATAACCCAGTCCTTAAACATGATACTTAAGACAGCTGAACTTGAGTAACTTTTATTTTGGAGGCAGAGATGGGGGAAGGGGGATAGAAATTCAGAGTTTCCAAGAACTTGGCCACTTTCTCCAGGAGCCATATTCAATGACAGTCTCACAGATTACAACTGGCTAGATATCTGGACAAATCCTTGTTTCTGCAGTGTCTTACCCAGGCCACCCTGAGAATAGAGAAATACAGCATAGATCAGAGGCAGGGGCAGGAGTGTATAGTGGCTCAGCTGAGAGGGGATGTAGGGTCTGCAGTCTGGACTCAGTTTATACTGTGGGAGAGGCTCAATAGGGAGGGTTTGCCCGTCTAAGAACATGTGCCACAGAGATGCATGGGGTGAGCACATCACGGTATTACTCTGCCTCATTTCACATCGGGAGAAGAGTCTCAGCTCCCTACAAAGCCCAGGGAGAATCCTACGGCAGAGATGCTGCTTATTTTATCAGCATCCTGAATACTGTCTGGGTCCATCCCTGGCAGCGTGGCTCATCATTGCCCTGCATGTTCTGCTTACCAGGCAGACATCCCATTAGGATCTTTCACGACCCTCTTGGCACAGGCGATGTCATCACTGATGTTGTCATCCAGAAACCCTAGAAGGAAAAGTGGCTGAGCAGGGAGGGAAAAACCCCTTTTCCTGTTTCATTAATCAATGAGTTTTTGAGAGGAATTCCTATAGGAAATGGAGCCGGAGTCAGAAACCCTCTATCTCTGGAGCTCTTCTGTGGGTTTGCCTTCTGTTTGCCTGGGTTTTCTTGCCTTGCTTTGAATCTGCCTCTGAGCATTGTTCCTTCTGGAGGGCACCCAGGGCATACATGAGGGTCCTGGGAGAACCTCTGTTTTCAGGAAAAACTTAGTGTGTTCAGAGTGCTATGTGGGGTACGTGGACGGGTGACACAGTCATGTGTGTACGAGGAACAGGATGCCATGTATTGAGGGATGGGAGCCCAGGAAGGTGAGGCTTAGTCAGAGGTCATTGTATCTTTCTTCCTCCTTTCTGGCAGGAAGAGCTCTGTGGAAGACTGTTTGGGCCCCTTTCTTCCCTATCCTCAACTTCTACAGCACTGGCCAAGGGTCAGGTGTTAGGGAGCAGTGCACCTGCCCCATGTCACCCAGCCCTCAGAGGGGAAGGTGTCCTTACTACTGCACATTGTGTTGCAGGCATTTGCTGAAGGGGAGGAGTTATTTTTGCACCACCACTTGCTGTTGATCTGGAAGATCCCATAGTCACTGCTGCCATTGTCATTTTTCCCATTGAAGGCCCGGGTGTTGAAGTTACTCTCATGCTCAGCCATGCAGACCCCTGTGTCAGAGAGAACAAAAGGTGTGGCTAGAAAAGGAGGATTGTTTCGTGATGAGACACAACTTCTGCTGTACTAGAACTGCCATAAAGTCCCCTAAGACTCAAATGAAGAGACTATGAGGTCCTCAATGTTATATTTATATGTATGTGTGTACACACACACACACACACACACACACACACACACACTTTAAGTAGGCTCACACCCACCATGGAATCCAACGTGGGGCCTGAAATCACGACCCTGAGATCAAGACCTGAGCTGAGATTAAGAGTCAGACACTTAACTGACTGAGCTACCCAGACACCCCTAGATTTATATTTATAATCCATTGTGTATTCCTCATCCTAAGCAATAATTAGCCCATGATAAGTATGTAATAACAATTTGTTAAATAAATGCATTTGGGATGCCCAATAATCAATCAATCACAGTCTGTTTCCCAGTCTACATTTCCAGCCTCATCTCCCAGCCAAATATCTAACTCTTGCCTTGTATATTTACTTTTTGCCTTCTATCCCCAGGTATATGGAAGGGAAGAGGTGGAGAAGTAATGGAGGGGCATCCTAGAAAGGGAGCCCAAAAAAGCTATCCTTGAGAGGGAGACAGGAAAGGATGTTTGGCATGAAGAAAAATGAAGATATCCAAGGGAAATTGAAATAACTTTATGTGTTGTGCCTAATGGGATGGGTGACCAAGATTCTCAATCCTTCTTGCACTTTGTCATCGTCTCCTCTTCTGTTCTCACAATTCCCTTCCAACTCTCTTGTGACACGGATAGAACAGACTTTAGACAAACTCAGCAGATGGAGGTTAGTTTTTGGTGGACAAAAGGGCAGGGGAGAGGGTGGGAGGCAGCACCAGCTCTGCTGCAGGGACCTGGACTAAAAAGGATGCAGATGAAAGCCAAGGTGATGGGAGCAAACTTGCAAGTGGTTAGGTGAGTTTCTGGATGGGTCCAAGGAAGTATTCAAGGGCACTGGGTGGGAAGGTGATTTCGGGGAACAGCAGAAGAAAATCTATTACAGATCAAATAATCCCTGGTGGAAAGAGAGAAATGGAGATCCTGATAGGAATGACAAGGCAGCAGAGGTGGAGACAAGAGGAGCATTCGGGGAGTGCAAGAGAGCAAATGGGTAAATGAGTAAATCACAAGGTGAAAAGGGAAAGATTGTTTGGTTGGGGAAGAAGGCCTCTTTGAGCAGATAGAATGATGGATGGTTCATACTCACAGTTTGCCAGGCTGTAGCCGTGGAAGCCATCCATTCCCTCTGCCTTCAGCTTGCGGGCCAGCTCACACTTGGAGAAGATTTTGGCCTCATATGCTGCAAAGAAGCAGCCGAGGAGGGAGATGATCAGAATGGACCTCATTTCTGTAGCTGGTGGAACCCCAGTCTGCTATGTCCAGGATGCTGTTGTCTCTTATACCCTACGGGCACAAAGATGTCTCTGATTGGGCAATAATGCTGGCAGCTCTGCCAGGAAGGATATGGTTGCCCAAGGCTAATTCCCCAAACTGGCCCTGCCAGGGTGAACTTCAGGGAAGGGGATGTAACCAAGAATAATACCAGGAATAAAGTCTCATTTTGGTGGGGGTGGGTCCTGTATTTGGGCAAATGCATGAGGAGGTAAAATGGGGAGAGATGGGAGTTGGTAGGAAAAAGTATGGTTTTCTTTTTTTCTTTTTCTTTTCCTTGCCTTGCCGTGCCTTGCCTTGCCTTGCCTTGCCTTGCCTTTGCTTTCCTTTTTTGAGAGAATGCAAGTCAGAGAGGGGCAGAGGGACACAGAGAGAGAATCTCAAGCAGGTTGCATGCTCAGCGTGGAACCGACTCAGGGCTCGATCCCTTGACTCTGGGATCATGACCTGAGCTGAAATCAAGAGCCAGATGCTCAACTGACTGCACCACCCAAGTGCCCCACCAGTATGATTTTCAAGCCTTGTGCTTTTGTTGGAATGTCCCCGAGGGGGTTGTCCCTGTGTGCTTTGCTGAACTTTGGCTCATTATCTGTGCTTGGCTGAAGGTATTTTCCTAGTCAGTCTAGTGGGGGGAATCCATGATTGGCATCACTGAGTTTGGAGAAATTGAGGATCTTCTGGCATCAGCAATCAGTAAACTATAAGTTGAACAGGAGACTACTAGAACCTATGTTCATAATATCTCTGTGTCTGAAAGAAGTCATCAGATCTAAACCTCCAACTCTACTTGAATTCTCTCTAGTATCTATGTAATCAGTGATTGTCAAACATCTTGTATTAGTCAGTGTTCTCTAGAGAAACAGAACTATGAGGAGATACACATGGTTAGAAAAAAGCTGGGGTGCCTGGGTGGGTCAGTCAGTTAAGTGCCTGACTTTGGCTCAGGTCATGATCTCGCGGTCCATGAGTTCTAGCCCTGCATCGGGCCCTGTGCTGACAGCTCAGAGCTTGGAGCCTGCTGCAGATTCTGTGTCTCCTTCTCTCTTTCTCTCTCACCTCTCCTCTCTCTCTCTCTTTCTGAAAAATAAACATTAAACAATTTTTAAAAAGAAAAAAGCTGATTATTTTTATTAGAGCACAAGGCCTTGATTTCAGTTAGATGGATAGACATTGTGAAGGAAGAATTATCACTATATCAGTACTTTCTTTAAAAATTTTTTTTTCTTAATGTTTATTTATTTTTGAGAGAGAGAGAGGGAGAGAGTGTGTGCACAAGCTGGGGAGGGGCAGAGAAAGAGGGGGATGGAGGGTTTGAAGTGGGCTCTGCACTGACAGCAGTGAGCCTGATGTGGGGGCGCCAACCCACAAACTGTGAGATCATTCCCCTACTCCTCTCCCTTCTGGCAACCATCAGTTTGTTTTCTGTGTTTATGGGTCTCTTTCTGCGTTTTTTGTTCTTTTTTTTTTTTTTTCTTAGATTATACATATGAGTGAAATCATATGGTACTTGTCTTTCAGACTTGAGATTTTTTAATATTCTCTAGTGTAAATTTATCTTCCAACTGCTGATTTTTTGGCCATTTTGTGGACTGAGGTTTTTTCCAAGTCTTTTATAATGTTGGATCTCAGACTCATTTTGAGTGCGAGAACACACGTACACACTCTCAATTCCTGGTCATTAAGCTATGTACTCTCTCGCCTCCTCAGATGTGCTCTGGATAAGCTTTTGCCTCAGACAGGAGCAGGCAGCAGTTTTTCCCATCTCTCTTTAATAAAAAGAGACCCTGTTCCCAGCCCCTCCTTTCTAGAGTGACTTTGGCTCCAGTTGCTACTGCAAGTGGAGAAATTTTGGTCTCTGTTAACCTGCAGGAGCTGAACTTATAGCTGCCTCTTGCTATAAGGTCTTCAGCTTCAGCCCTACTCACAGCTTTTATTAGTTTCCTTATATTTGTGGCCCATGGAGATTTTATTTATTTATTTATTTAAATTAAAGAAAAGTTTGTGTTATTTATTTATTTATCTGTTTATTAAAAAAAAAGCTTATTTTAGTTTCGAGAGAGAAATAGGGCACACAAGGGGGAGGGGCAGAGAGTGAGGGGAACAGAGGGTCTGAAGCAGGTTTTGCGCTGACAGGGACGCTGGGCTCGAACTCACAAAACTGTGAGACCATGACCTGAGCCAAAGTTGGATGCTCAACTGACGGAGCCACCCAGGCGCCCCTGGAGATATTTATTTATTTATTTATTTAATTTATTTTTAAAACCTATTTATTTTTTAATGTTTACTTATTATTTTGAGAGAGACAGACAGATCGCAAGTGCAGGAGGGGCAGAGAAAGAGGGAGACATAGAATCCGAAGCGGGCTCCTGGTTCCTAGCTGTCAGCACAGAGCTTGACATGGGGCTTGGACCCACAAACCGTGAGATCATGACTTGAGCCGAAGTAGGCTTAACCGGCTGAGCCACCCAGGTACCCCTATTTTGTTTTTGAGCTATTATATGCCTTTTACACTTTTTCCTTTTCATTTTTTCATTTATTTTTGTGTGCTTGCTTTATGTAAGGTATCTCAAAGCATGGACTTACAGTGCAATATTGAACAGAAGTCCTATTAATAACTGAAACATTTTAATGCAATCCATTAAAAACCCAATCTGCTTCCTTTTTTTTTTTTTTTTTTTTTTTTAAAGCAGTCTTCACGCCCAGCACAGGGTCCAACACCGGGACTGGACTCACCACCCTGAGATCAAGACCTGAGCTGAAATCCGGTCTGATGATTAACTGACTGAGCCATCCAGGTGCCCCTACCTTTTCATTAGGAACAGAAACGTGTGGTCCAAGTGGAGGAATGTGGGAATGGCTTCTGGAACCCTTCCTTTCTCCTTTCCTTCTCCTACTTCTTTCCTTTCTTACCCCTTCCACTTGTTGTTGTTTACTTTCCCTTCCATTGTCTCTCCTCTTCCCCTTCCCATCTTGTCATTTCCCTGTTCCCTGTCTTCCTTCCTCTCCCATCTCTTCTCTTCTTTTCTACTTTCCTTCTCTCTCCTCTGGAGTTTCTCTTCTATTTAGGTCCAGTTTTCTTATAACCTGGTGTCCTCCCAGAATTCTCAACCCTTTAATGCCAGGTAACGAGAAGGAACAGCTGTGCCTCATGTGTCTATGCAGTCAGGTTCCACTCCAGGAAAGGGCTGGTCCTCGGTGATGTGACCCAAAGGGACAGGGTGTCTCCTGACTTCCCTTGAGGAAAGGGAGAGTGAGGGGAGGATGTTAATATTTGTTAAAATGTGTCACAGGCCAAGTAAAACACAGAGATAGAGGACTTTATTATATGTATTTTGTTTCATTGCCACAACAACCCTGTGAAGTATGTATGTGTCTGTCGTATTTATTATTGGTTTCATATCACGGATCGGAAATCTGAGGCTCAAAGAGGTGCAGTAATTTGCTGAAGCTGGTATGAGGGAGAGCACAGATCAACACAGATAGGCGTGCCTCTTTCCTCTACCACAGTACTATGTGCATTTGACCAGTTATTCAAATGGTGACACGTTAGGAATTTCTGGCTTCAGGAGTAGGCACAGGACTGCTTGTGGCAGGGGATGTCAGGTGATGGTTGCGGGGGAGGTGAGGAGAAGGGCTTGGAACTTTGTCAAAACACTGGAAATGATATTGTAAAGGCAGCCACATGCTTTACGCAGGCCTTGGGACCCACACCTCCCCGTGCCTCCACGACAATTCCCAACTTGGGTCTACACCCAGGTTGACTCTGTTCTCAATGCCTCTCACACAGAAGGTGAAGGAACCCCTCTGGGCGCATGAGGCATGCATCCTGAGGAAGCTGCTGGGTTCTTTGTTTGGGGAACCTGATGTGCATCCTGTATATTCTGTGCTGGCCTCCAAGACACTGTTATAACACAGGATTTCACTTTTGACTTTAATGCAAAGAATAAACATCACAGAGACATTTTTTAATACTCATATACAGCCTAGGTTCTGACCACTTCCCAAGCAACCTTCTAGGCAGGGACATTTTCTCTTTGTTTTTTCTTGCTCTGTATTTCCACTCCACCCAGACAGGGCTGGCTATCTCAGGTTTCCTCCAGATCCTCTTGCTGGCCCTGTACATTCTGTACATCTCCCTATCTGGTACCCATCACTCAGGGTTGCATCTCTCGACATCCATGAGGAACTGGGAACTATATTCCTTTTTTTTTTTGGTCATTTTTCCTGCTATTATTCCTGTCACCCCTGAGAGCCATGCTCTTTCCCTACACTGAGAATCACCTGTGGCATTTGTTACATGCAGATCCCTGGGCCTCGCATCTAGAGATTCTGATTCTGTAGGTCTGATGAAGAGCCTAGAAGTCTTCATTTGTAAACAGCTACTCTAGATCATTCTGGTACCAGGTGGTCCACATCCCATACCTTGAGAAATATGTTGATACAATTCAAATAAAAAAATTAGAATTTTTTGGTGTCATTTTTAAGAGGTTTCGAAGATTTTCTGATAGAGGGAAAACTACAGAATTCTCTTGTTGAGTTTAATTTATGTCTTTCTTTTCTCATTTAATTGTCTCCTTCCTTTTCCCTACTTCCTACCTGTCTGACATCAACAACAGGAGGACTAATGGGAACTCTCAGAGCAGTGGCCCAGTTGGCCTCTTGGGCTGTAGGTATGAATGGCTGACTCCTCCTCTCCCAAGGGGATGCCTTGTCTGGATGCAGGGGAACTGGCTTTCGCACCATCGCTACCTACATCACTGCTCCATAGACTTTATGCTCAAGTCTATCTCTGTTTCTGAGATTTCATTTGAAGCATGTCAGGAGATGTTAATTGTGGTCCTCATTACCATCTCCCTACCCCTTCCTTTTTCTATCTGCCAACCTTAGTCTTGCCATCTTAGATTAATAATTTGCAGATGTTCCCCACTTGGTATTGTTCTCTGCTCTTTCTTGCATTCTTTTCCATATTCATTCATTCGTTCGTTTTTGTCAACTAATATTTATGGAGTGTCTATAATATTTTGGCCCTGTATAAGGCATGAGATTTTGATCCCTACCCCATCCCAACTGGAAAAATGAAGTTACGTTATTTTGTCAGACATCTATTTTCAATCCCTCAATATTCATCTTTTCACTGTGGTCTCTAGTCCTCTAGACTTTGAGGAGGGGGCTAAGCTGGAATCCAGGAAGAAGTCGCTTGCTGTCCTATTCCCCCTCAGTGGGGTCTCACTTGGGATGAGCTGTCCCCAGAGCCTATGAAGGGCCCCCTTTACCTCTTGGTTCTTGAGGCTGTAAATAATGGGGTTGACCATAGGGGTGAATACAGTGTAGAGGACAGAGAAGGCCTTTCGGAGCAAGGGGGCCATGTGGTCTGTTGGGGCTACATAGACCACAATGAGAGTGCCATAATACACCCCGACCACACTGAGGTGGGAGGAACAGGTGGAGAAAGCTTTCTGTCTACCATGGCCTGAAGGTATTTGCAGCACAGTCCTTAAGATGAAGGCATAGGATGCCACAATCAACAGGAAGGGGACCAGTGTCAGAAAGCCTGAGATGCTCACTCCAGCTGCCCACATAACCCCCACATCTCCACAGAACAGCCCTACAACTGGAGCAAAGTCACAGAAGTAGTGGTCGATCTCCCTGTTGCCAGGGCAGAGGGTCAGAGGGGCTGCCAGGGCCAGAGTGAAGGCAGAGAAAGAAAATCCACTGACCCAGACTCCAGCAGCCAGGCAGCCACACAACCATGGGCTCATCAGGACAGGGTAGCGAAGCGGGTGGCAGATGGCCAGGTAACGGTCATAGGACATAGCAGTTAGCAGGAGGCACTCAACTGCAGCCAGCGAGGCAAACATGTAGAACTGGACCAGACAGCTGACCAGTGAGATGGCCTCCCTCCCTTTCAGGAAGCTCTGCAGCAGCTGAGGCATGATGTTGGAGGTGTAGCCAATCTCCAGCAAGGAAAAGTGGCAGAGGAAGAAGTACATGGGTGTGTGGAGTGTCCGACTGGAGGCCACAGCCAGCACGATGAGGGCGTTGCCCCCAACTGTTACCACATAGATGGCTAAAAAGAAGGTGAAGGGGAGGAAGCCCAGGTGTTGCAGCTCCCCAAAGCCAACCAGGATCAGCCAGGTGGTCTGGTTTTCACTATCACCACTGGACTGCTTCCTCATCTAGATCTGGGCCCAAGAGAAGAGAAAAAGGTTAACTTTAAATTTTTTAAATGTTTATTTATTTTTGAGAGAGACAGAGACAGAGGCAGAGTATGAGCAGGGGACGGGCAGAGAGAGGGAGACACAGAATCCAAAGCAGGCTCCAGGCTCTGAGCTGTCAGCATAGAGCCTAACGCGGGGTTCGAACTCACAGACTGCAAGATCATGACCTGAGCCGAAGTCGGCCATTTAACCAACTGAGCCACTCAGGCACCCCTAGAAGAAGGTTAACTTTAACAAAGATCCTATTAGGACCACACACTATACTTGGCTTATTTATTTATTCATCACAGCAAGCACTAAAGATAGCCCTTATTGTCTCTTGTATATAGAGGAGAAACTGAGACCCAGTGGGATTAAGTCAATTATTTAAGGCAATTATGATGGAGTCATGATGTGAACCCAAGTTTGCTTGACTCCAAATCTCCTTCCATAGTCTACTATCCTATAGTGCTTTCTCAAATCCTTCCTGAGTGATAGAAATATCGGTATCAGAGAGCAGCATAGGGCTCTTCCAGTCATTAGTGAGCTGTTTACTGACAGTCTTGGCTGAGCATCAACAGCAGAACCACACCAGGTGACCTCTTCTGGAGGGGTGGGAGGAGTACCCATTACTTAGTGGGGAGGTGGTCCTACTCTGAGGTCATGCACATTCCTGAAGTAACCCCTCATCTCATACTGTTATTCCCTTTCCAAGAAAATGAGATTTGGAAATTTTGATGAGAAATCTATAGCATTTATTCTATGTGAGATACAATCTAGAAAGATCTGAATTAACCTAGATTCCACTCCCCTCGGAAGCCATTCCTTTTCCTTGGAAAAGTGGCCTGGTGACCATTGGTAAAGCCATTTTCAGAGTCCAGAGTGCTCACAAGTAAAGCCATTTTCTTTTTTTTTTTTTCTTTTTTTTTTTTTTTTTTTTCAAATTTTTTTTCAACGTTTTTTATTTATTTTTGGGACAGAGAGAGACAGAGCATGAACGGGGGATGGGCAGAGAGAGAGGGAGACACAGAATCGGAAACAGGCTCCAGGCTCTGAGCCATCAGCCCAGAGCCTGACGCGGGGCCCGAACTCACGGACCGCGAGATCGTGACCTGGCTGAAGTCGGACGCTTAACCGACTGCGCCACCCAGGCGCCCGTAAAGCCATTTTCAAACTGTGCTCAGACTCTAATCAGTTTATTGGAAGCTGAGAATATTTCCTTTTTTTTGGCTTGCTGCCCTATTTCTCTCTACAGGTCACTTGGTCAATTTATCTCCCCTAATGTCAGTTATTTAGACATTTCTACCCTGTAATAAGATTCCTTCTCTTAGTCGTTAACAATACTACACTAACACCAAACACAGACGAAGACCTTGATCAGTATTTGTAGAATGAATGAATAAAAGAATAAATAAATTAATTAATCACAGTAATTTTCCAATGATAAATTGCCACAAAAAACTTGAAGCATCTGATTATTAATGATTGGTCTAGGGAAAGAGGCATTTAAATGATTGCTAAAATAAGAGAGGGAATCTCTGAGTTCTTCCCTAACTGAGGGAATATTGGTATATTGTCACTCAGAGTTTGAGATGGAACCATGATTAAAGTTGGAGATGGAAGCCAAGTAGGTGTGTGTGTGTGTGTGTGTGTGTGTGGTAGGGGGAAGAAACCAGAAAGCCCAACATGATAGAGAGTTTTCTCATTTTTGAAGTTAAGAAAGATGACATTCCAGGGGCACCTGGGTGGGTCAGTTGGTTAAGGGTCTGATTCTTGATTTTCGCTCAGGTCATGATCTCACAGTTTGTGAGATTGAGCCCCACATTGGGCTCTGGACTGATAGTGCAGAGCCTGCTTTGGATTCTCTCTCTCCCTCTGTCTCTGCCCCTCCTCCTCAAAATAAATAAACATTTAAAAAAAAAAGATGATGTGCCGCATTAGCAGATGGCAGCAAGAACACATGGTTTTTGTATTCCTTCCCTGGTCTTACCTTTCCCTCTGGTTTTGGGCTTATATCATGCAGACACACATTTTTTGGTCACATGGGGGATACACACATAGAAGGAATAGAATATTTTCAAATGTATTGGATACATATTTTTATCTTTTGCATACTAGTGACTTCTTAAAGAGCTAGAAAGAGATTTAAATTGAGAATGGAATAGATCCTAGGTTTAGCAGAAAGATGGAGCAAGGGAAGAAACTAAAAAAAACTAGTCAAACCAAAACAACCAACCAGTCAACAGACCCAAAACTTCTTAAATCTTGTCAAGTCTCTGAGTCAATGCTTATGATAAAAAAGTTACTGTTGCTCTTGTTAACCAGTTAATTTGACCTTGGTCCCTGGTAAAATTATTAAATAGATGCTTTATAGAGCACGTGGAAGTCTCATAAGGAGACATCACCAGAAGCTAAATAATGCTACTAAATATAATGTCAAACCTCACATAATGTCCCTTAATGGTAGTATTAATAATTTAGTAGATCAGGAGAAAGGAGTAGAAAAAGGACATATTAATTTCAGTAAAGCTTCATAGAAAAGATAATGACTGTGAACTTAAAAATAACACTTTTAGTTTGGCTATTATACACCAAAATTTCTCATTAATGATTCTGAAAATCTGGAGAAACATGTCTAGTAAAAAGGAGAAGGCTTTGTCTTCTTGTCTTTACCTCTTTTGGCAGTGACTTCCATAAACAGCAAATATGCATGGCTCATCAAACTTCAGATGATATGAAAACAGAGTGAAGAACCAGTATTATAGGTGATAGAATTATAATTCAAAATAATCTTGTCTTTTGAAATGCTAGACTAAAAACAAGATGAAATTTAACAGGGGCACATATAAAATCGGCTTGTAGGCTTTAACAATCAATTGAAAAGTAGCCATTTATGTGAAAATGATTTGAGATTTTGTTGAGTGTTATGAATTGGGACTTCAGAACTGTGAAGTATGAGGAACATGTGAAGAATATGGAGATGTTTACTCTGGAAATGACAAAATGATGGGAGAATATGATAGCTGTTTTCAGGTATTGGAAGGATCCACCTCACCCCAGGATTTATTTATTTTATAGCTGGAGTTTGTACCTTTTGACCACCTTCATCCAATTCCTTCCTCCCCCAGCCCCCTGGAAGGATTCTTATAAAGAAGAGGGACTAAAGTTAGCTCATAGGTGCTCAGAGGGCAGAACAAGGACCAAGGGGTGATGATGGTGGAAAATCCATATCCACCTACCTGTGCTGGTTTCAAAGAGGTGATTCTTATGGGGTTGACTATTATTATTTACAGCATGATATTGGGGTATCAAAATAAAGTGAGGCTCATTGGACAGGATCAGAGGGGAGGAAATGAAGTTCCTTCCTAGAGGCTCCAGGAGTTGGCAAATAATGGGTCCCATTCATTGAAACATACTGGAATAAGCACAAGACACTTAAAAAATATGGCAAGCTCCATTCTGAATTTGTTTAGGTTGGTCAGAGGTGGTTCTCTCTGTTGGCAGAGAGTAGTGTTGAGCCAGATGCACCCTAGACACTCAGATTCAGTGGAAAGGGAGCCTGATCTGCTTTGGGCTTTGAGTCAACTCCTCTCCTGGTTGTTCTTACCTCCAGACTAAATTCTTCTGTCAGCTGTCAGCTCTGTGGACTTTATGCTTCTCTCTTATGGAGTCTCCATGTTACTGGCTTCCCCTACTCCAGAGTGCTCACAGACCACTATTGTCCTTATTCTACATGTGCTGCAGTGGACACTACTGCCTTTTCTAGAGCAGGGCAACCTCCTTCCCTTGTGGGGGGAAGAAGAAGAGCCTCCTGGGGAGGAGATGTAGCTTGGAGCTAACTGGAGCAGCTGCATCTGTGTTTTAGTTCCAGGGGAATATTCTGGTCCACCAGGGACCACATACAGGTATTTCACTCACTAATGACTTCTTTCTTATGATATAGGGAAAGACTGGAAAGACATAAAAATAGCCACAATTAAGGCCAACATTTATCTAATACTTTATAATTCACAAAGCAAATATTAACTTATTTAATTAATATCCAATGCTCAGGATGAGCCCCAGGGTGAAATGTGAGTATGCTGTGATTTGGTCTTGCAGCATTGGGATGGATTATCTAGAGGATGATCTCTAATGGCTAGATCAGCAGTCTTTCTGTTGTGGTATGAATTAGGACCTGGGGTCCTACTTTAATCTCTTAGCAGGGAGGAGGCAGGAAGAAACTGCCATGTAATTCTGTAGATAATTTGTTCTGTTTAGTTTGATAGTTTAACATCACAGATTAATATAAAACCAGGTCAGGCCTCATCAAGATAGTAGAGGCAGATAGTAAATGCAGCTGACTGACAAATGCAAAGGAAACCTGCTACAGAAATGTAGCATTGAGTTATTTCCATACGAAAACAGAGAGCAGGTCTAGGCCAGGAGGAGGATAGCATAGGGTCATGACCGGGGCTGGGTTTTTCCAGTAACAGTCCATGATGGCCCTTCCTAGAAGAAATTGGACAAGTGTCTTACATTGCCAGGTGAAAGACAGAGTGGAAAACTTGGATAAGGAAAAGGTGACCTGCAAGGAATTAATTAGCATATTCTTTTTTTTTTTTTACCATTTTTTATTTTTTATTTTATTTTATTTTATTTTTTATTATATGAAATTTATTGTCAAATTAGTTTCCTAGCATATTCTCTTTGAGGGAGTAGTTGAAAATAAAATATGTCTGCCTAGGTCCTCGGTTGTGTCAAGAGCCTGAGGGATATGTCAGGTGAGAAAAAGAAGAATATCTTTCTACCTAGGTAGAAAGGCTCTTTGTGTTTATTGACTTAGAATTTATTTTTTTTATTTTACTATTTTAAAATTATTTATTTATTTTTTTTGAGAGAGACAGAGACAGTGTGAGTGGGGGAGGAGCAGAGAGAGGGGGAGAGACAGAGAATCCCAAGTAGGCTCCGTGCTGTCAGCACAGCACCTGTTGTAGGGCTCAAACCCATGAACTGTGAGATCATGTGAGCTGAAATCCACAGTCAGATGCTTAACTGACTGTACCACACAGGCACCCCATGACTTAGAATTTATGATAATTGTGATAAAAATATCCAGCGTGTACTTAAGATTTATTTTAATTTCAACTCTTTTCTGAAGTGTTATCTGTAAGTTCAAAGTGGAAATAAAGGATCTATATCCTATTTTCTAGGTATTAAATTATATTTTTGTATAAATGTGTGTCATAACACAAAAGAAAGCTGAAGTAGCCATACTTATATCAGATAATCTAGACTTTAAAATAAAGACTGTAACAAGAGATGAAGAAGGGCATTATATCATAATTAAGGGGTCTATCTACCAAGAAGACCTAAAAATTGTAAACATTTATGCTCCAAATGTGGAAGCACCCAAATATATAAATCAATTAATCACAAACATAAAGAAACTCATTGATAATAATGTCATAATAGTAGGGGACTTCAACACCCCACTTATAGCAATGGACAGATCATCTAAATAGAAAATCAATAAGGAAAAAATGTCTTTGAATGACACATTGGACCAGATGGACTTAATAGATACATTCAGAACATCCTAGAGCAGCAGAATACACATTCTTCTCCAGTGCACATGGAACAGTCTCTAGAATAGATCACATACTGGGACACAAATCAGTCCTCACCAAGTACAAAAAGATCGAGATCATACCATGCATATTTTTAGACCACAACACTATGAAACTTGAAATCAACCACGAGAAAAAATTTGGAAAGATAACAAATACTTGGAGACTAAAGACTATTCTACTAAAGAATGAATGGGTTAACCAAGAAGTTAAAGAGAAAATTAAAAAGTACACAGAAGCCAATGAAAATGATAACACCACAGCCCAAAACCTCTGGGACGCAGCAAAGGCGGTCCTAAGAGGGAAGTATATAGCAATCCAGGCCTTCCTAAAGAAGGAAGAAAGGTCACAGATACACAACCTAACCTTACACCTTAAACAGCTGGAAAAAGAACAGCAAATAAAACCCAAATCCAGAAGAAGGCAAGCAATAATAACGATCAGGAGAGAAATCAATGCTATCAAAACCAAAAACAAAAAACAAAACAAACAAACAAACAAAAACACACAGTAGAACAGATCAATGAAACCAGAAGCTGGCTCTTTGAAAGAATTAACAAAATTGATAAACTCCTAGCCAGTTTGATCAAAAAGAAAAAAGAAAGAACCCAAATAAGTGAAATCAAGAACGAAAGAGGAGAGATCACAACCAACACAGCAGAAATAGAAACAATCATAAGAGAATATTACAAGCAATTATATGCCAATAAAATGGGCAATCTGGAAGAAATGGACAAATTCCTAGAAACATATGAACTACCAAAATTGAAACAGGAAGAAATAGAAAATTTGAACCGACCCATGAACAGTAAAGAAATCGAATTAGTAATCAAAAATCTCCCAAAAACCAAGAGTCCAGGGCCAGATGACTTTCCAGGGGAATTCTACCAAACATTTAAGGAAGAGTTAACACCTATTCTCTTGAAGCTCTATTCAAAAAATAGAAATGGAAGGAAAATGTCCAAATTCTTTCTATGAAGCCAGCATTACCTTGATTCCAACACCAGAAAAGATCCCACTAAAAAGGAGAACTATAGACCAATTTCCCTGATGAACATGGAGGCAAAAATCATCAACAAGATACTAGATGACTGAATCCAACAATGCATTAAAAATATTATTCACCACAATCAAGTGGGATTTATAACTGGGATGCAGGGCTGGTTCAATATCCTCAAAACAACCAATATGATTCATCATATCAATAAAAGAAAGGACAAGAACCACATGATCCTCTCAATAGATGCAGAGAAAGCATTTGACAAAATACAGCATCTTTTCTTGATAAAAACCCTCAAGAAAGTAGGGATAGAAGGATCATACCTCGAGATCATAAAAGCCATATATGAAAGACCTACCACTAATATCCTCCTCACTGGGGAAAAACAGAACTTTCCCCGTAAGGTCAGGAACAAGACAAGGATGTCCACTCTCACCACTGTTATTCAACATAGTATTGGAAGTCTTAGCCTCAGCAATCAGACAACACAAAGAAATAAAAGGCATCCAAATCGGCCAGAAGGAGGTCAAATTTTCACTCTTTGCAGATGACATGATACTCTATATAGAAAACCCAAAAGATTCCATCAAAAAACTGCTAGAACTGATCCACGAATTCAGCAAAGTCGCAGGATATAAAATCAATGCACAGAAATCGGTTGCATTCTTATGTACCAATAATGAAGGAACAGAAAGAGAAATTAAGGAATCGATCCTACTTACAATTGCACCATAAGCCATAAAATACCTAGGAATAACTCTAACCAAAGAGGTGAAAAATCTATACACTGAAAACTATAGAAAGCTTATGAAAGAAATTGAAGAAGACACACACACACAAAAGGAAAAATATTCCATGCTCCTGGATAGGAACAACAAATATTGTTAAAATGTCAATACTACCCAAAGCAATCTACATATTCAATGCAATCCCTATCAAAGTAACACCAGCATTCTTCACAGAGTTAGAACAATCATAAAATTTGTATGGAACCAGAAAAGACCTGAATAGCCAAAGCAATTTTGAAAAAGAAAACCAAAACAGGAGGCATCACAATCCTGGACTTGAAGATGTATTCCAGGGCACCTGGGTGGCTCAGTCGGTTAAGCAGCTGACTTTGGCTCAGGTCATGATCTCATGGTTCTGTGAGTTTGAGCCCTGCATCGAGCTTTGTACTGACAGGTCAGAGTCCAGAGTCTGCTTTGGATTCTGTGTCTCCCTCTCTCTCTGCCCCTCCCCTGCTTGGGCTCTGTTTCTCTCTCTCTCTCAAAAATAAATAAACATTGAAAAAAAAAAGATATGTATTCCAAAGCTGTAATCATCAAGACAGTACTGGCACAAAAACGGACACTCAGTTCAATGGAACAGAGTAGGCCAAATGTGTGGCCAACTAATCTTTGACAAAGCAGGAAAGAATATCCAATGGAATAAAGATTGTCTCTTCAGCAAGTGGTGCTGGGAAAACTGGACAGTGACATGCAGAAGAATGAATCTGGACCACTTTCTCACACCATACACAAAAATAAACTCAAAATGAATGAAAGACCTAAATGTAAGACAGGAAGCCATAAAAATCTTCAAGGACAGAGCAGGCAAAAACCTCTTTGACCTTGGCCACAGCAACTTCTTTCAACACGTCTCCGGAGGCAAGGGAAACAAAAGCAAAAACGAACTATTGGGACCTCATCAAAATAAAAAGCTTCTGCACAGCAAAGAAAACAATCAACAAAACTAAAAGGCAACCAATGGAATGGGAGAAGGTATCTGCAAACGACATATCAGATAAAGGGTTAGTATCCAAAATCTATAGAGAACTTACCAAACTCAACACCCCAAAAACAAATAATCCAGTGAAGAAATGGGCAATATACATGAATAGACACTTCTCCAAAGAAGACATCTAGATGGCCAACTGACACATGAAAACATTCTCAACATCACTCATCATCAGGGAAATACAAATCAAAACCACAATGAGATACCACCTCACACCTGTCAGAATGGCTAACATTAACAACTCAGGCAACAACAGATGTTGATGAGGATGTGGAGAAAGAGGATCTCTTTTGCACTGCTGATGGGAATGCAAACTGGTGTGGCCCCTCTGGAAAACAGTATAGAGGTTCCTCAAAAAATTAAAAATAGAACTACCCTACAACCCAGCAATTGCACTACTAGGATACAGGTATGCTGTTTTGAAGGCGCACATGCACCCCAATGTTTATAGCAGCACTATCAACAATAACCAACATATGGAAAGAGCCCAAATATCCATTGATGGATGAATGGATAAAGAAGATGTGGTATATGTATGCAACGGAGTATTATTCAGCAATATAGAAGAATGAAATCTTGCCATTTGCCACTACACGGATGGAACTAGAGGGTATTATGCTAAGTGAAATTACTCAGTCAGAGAAAGACAAATATCATATGACTTCACTCATATGAGGACTTTAAGATACAAAACAGGTGAACATAAGGAAAGGGAAGCAAAAATAATATAAAAACAGGGAGGGGACAAAACATAAGAGACTCTTAAATGTAAAGAACAAACAGAGGGTTGCTGGAGGAGTTGTGGGATGGGGGATGAGCTAAATGGGTAAGGGGCTTAAGGAATCTACTCCTGAAATCATTGTTGCACCATGTGCTAATTAACTTGGATATGAATTTAAAAATTTGTTTTAATATGTCATAGCATTAATTCAAGAAATAATTACCAATTATTTACAACTTGTCAGGCACTGTTCTAGTTGCTAGGTATAAAGCAATGAACAAAACAAAAATTGGTGAGTAGAGTTATCTATTTACTACTTTTGATTTCCCATGCCTTGATAATGAATTCATATTACCCTGGTCAGACAGCTCCTTCATCTAGAACCAGCCCTCCAGAATGCAGAAATCTTGCCTGGGGAAAAATTCATCTTCACAGGACAGGATTCTCTCTCTCTCTCTTAAGTTTGTTTGTTTATTTATTTATTTATTTATTTAATCAATACACCTAACATGGGGCTTGAACTCATGACCCTGAGATCAAGAGTCTCATGCTCTTCTGATTGAGCCAGCCAGGCACCCCAGGACAAGATTCTTGTATCTTTCCTCCCATCTCACTGATATAAGCATCAATAATGAATGGAGAGAATATAGGGAGGAGAATGTGGTAGGACCAGAGAGCAAAGTAATGATACTCGGAGACAATTTACTGAATAGTCTGTATGTGCTAGATGCTCTGATCAGACTTTTACAAAATTATCTCACTGAAGCCTCATAAGAATCATGGGAGTCAATTATTATCATTATCTACAGTTTACATATATCAGGCAACTACAGCACAGAGATGTCATGTATGTTGCCCAGCATCACACAGTTAGTAAATGGAGGAGCCAGAATTCAATGCTGGCATTTCACAGCTGTGCCTTTAGATAACTGAGGAGAGGAATAAATGGAAGATATTAAGAAAAAGAAGAAAACTGTGATGGGTTGGCCTGGAAATATGATTAAGCTGGTTCATAAAAACTATCTTCAGTTGCTTGCTAACTTCTGATTTGAAGTATTGTGGAACAGACACATAGATGTACAGACATACATAAAATGTACCCTAATTTGGCTCCTGTTGATTGTCCACATTTCATCCTGGAAAAAATAAAAAGTGAATGTTGTCAAAAAGTGGCCTCAGTCATTAACAAACAACATCTCAATAAAGCACTCTTAAAATACCTCACTGTGAGCAGTGAAACTTCTGGTGAACCCTGCAGGATAAACTTGTTGCAAAATGTGCTTGCAGATAACTATATGAACTGGTATTCTCAATAAGGCTTTAGTTAGTCCAATAAAATGTTGGAGGATATTTAATAAAGATACAGTTTGGCTTTTGGAATAGCTGATCATCCTGCATCATACTTCCTGAAGGTAAGCCAGTCCAGCTGTCTTTCAAGACTGATTTTGGATCATGGCAGTAAAAGCGTGTGAAGAGCACATACACATGAAAAGAACTCCATTATTTAAAAATATATTTCCTTCTAGTGATTCTATGCATGTTTTACAAAATTATAGTTATTATCATACATATAACTTTAATCCTGATATTTCACCTAACGCATTGTAAGCATTGAATATATCTCTCCATGTAAAATTGTCATGTAAGGGGCACCTGGGTGGCCCAGTCGGTTGAGTGTCTGACTTCAGCTCAGGTCATGATCTCGTGGTTTGTGAGTTCGAGCTCCACATCAGACTCTCTGCTGTCAATGCAGAGCCTGCTTCAGATCTTCTGCCTCCCTCTCTCTCTCTCAAAAATAAATAAACATAAAAAAATTTAAAAAATAGTCATGTAATATTCATCGTATAGATGTGGCACAATTTTGCCTAACCATTTTTTCATTGAAGTTTTGAGTTGGGAGGGATCCTAGACCATATTTCAATATTTCACTAGGCAGGAGGGTCATTTCTCCTTTTCTTATATATTTCCACTGATAAGAAGACAATATATTTTGGGATATATCATTTATTCAACAAATATATATTTTGAACTACCACAACGTGGTAGGCATTGTTGGATAGTCAAGAATAGGGTCTTTCTTCCTGCATGTAAATGTGGTGAAATATGGAATGTGACATCTGCCACAAAAGAGCTACATAGTGTATTGAGAACAGAGAAAGAAGTAAGGGGAGTTCATGGAGTGAGGGGGATGTGAACTAGAATTTAGAGTATGGCAAAGGGTTTAGAATTCATTCCATAACTGGAAGCCTCTATTTCCCTCTCCCCTTCACCCATTTTGTCCATTCCCCCCATGCCACTCTGGCAGCCACCAGTTTGCTCTCTGTATTTATGAATCTGTTTCTGATTTTTGTTTGTTTGTTTTTGAACCTAAATATCTTAATTGTCTACCAATAGCAAGCCAAAACTCTTTAAAGAAAGACAAAAAAAATTGAGACAATCAACAACAGAAAATCCATAATGTCTGGCATCCAGTAAAACAATTAGTATAAATTCAAAGAAGCAGGAAACTAGGCAGAGAAAAATGAGGCAATAAAGGATACCAGCAATATTGCAGAATAGGAAACCTAGACCCTCCTTCCTCCATGGAGACAGGGATTTAACAATGATACATGAACGAGTTGCCTTTGTGAGAAAGCCAGAAACCAGGTAAGAGATTCCTGGATGAGGATCTTCCTGTTAGATGTTGGGAGTTCTGGTTCTCTCTTCTGTTTCAGCTACTAAATGGCTGCCTTCTTTGCCACTCAACAAAATGACAAATCTGAAACAACATAAACAGGAAAAGTCCAGTGCTTTACTTCATTAAAACATGGCAGACCCAATGAGACGGGAGACCCTGCTACTTCCATGTTCAGTGAGTGGGTAAAATATCCTGCCCAACTCTCCTATGACTCCATGAGACTAGCTTGCAGCTTCCATTCTAGCCAGAGACAGAGCTGCCTTGAGTCTGGGTACAATGGCACCACCCTGCTTTCCAAATGGTTATGAAGAAATGTATCTTCTACTGCTCATTTCTTATATTCAAGGAAGAAAGGTGGGTGTTTGTAGCGATCAGCCATTTGTGGTTTTGTGAAATTCCAAGGCTTGTGTCATTCAAGTGAATTCCTGAATGTGGGTACAAACTGTTAATGTCTAATATTTTGAGACCAACAGACCCCAAACGTGGGTAAACAGGAAATAAATGTATTTTTGGCTTGAGTTGTGAAGGCCATTTTCTATATATATATATATATATATATACACACACACATATATATATACACATACATATATATGTGTGTGTGTATGTATACGTGTATATATATATGTATGTGTGTATATATGTATACACACACACACATATAAAAGAGGTGGAGAGGAGGGAGAGGGAGAATAGATAATAGAGAGTGATTCCTGCATCCCAGCCAAACACATTGAAGCCCCCAGCAGGAAAATTCTTGGCATTCATTCACTCACCAGAGCCCTTCTCAGCTTGGCATAGCATGGCATGCCATGGCATGGTCTGATTGGGAGGAAACCCTCAATTCCTGACTTATCCCTTGGGAGGGAAAGCAGTTGAATGTATATCCAATGTGCTGATTTTTTTTTTTTTTTTTTTTTTTTTTTTTTTTGCGCGGGGCGGGGGGTGGTGGTGGTGCTGCTGCTAAGGGACTGGTTTCTGTCTTGCCTGAATCTAAGCACTGATAGCAGTAGGCTGTCAGGCTGGGGGCTGTTGAAAACATGGCTTGGTCAGACACCAGAGTCTGCAGTACCACAAATAGACACTAGATGGAACTCCAGTACCACAACTTTCTATCCCATCAGAGACGCTGTCTACTGCGGACAAAAGCAGATCTTGAGTAATAACTCAAATATCCACCAGGAAGTGAACAAATAAATATATTGTGGTATATTCATACAATGGAAAGCTACTAAGTAATAAAAAGAAATGAACCATGTTTACATACAGTAGTGCTGATAAATACAAAAAAATACTGAGTGAAGGAAGTCAGGCATGAAACAGGATTCCATTAACATGAATTTCTAGAAAGGGCAAAACTCATTTATAGTTATGGATCAAAGCTTACCTGGTATCAGGGATATGACTGACTGCTCAGGGATATGAAGGAACTTTTTGGAGTGATGGAAATGTTCTAAATCTTGAGTGTGGTGTTACATGAGTATATATATTTATCAAAACTTGTCAAACTGTACACTTAAAATAGGTATTTTAGTTGTATGTAAATTTTCCATCAACAAAGAAAATCTATGGTAAAGTCATCCTGAGCAGAGGAAAGGTTGAATTGTGAGAGCTCCCACTGTTGTCAGCTCAGAAGTGATAAAAGCTCCTTTAAAAATAGAAACCCATAGGGGTGTCTGGGTGGCTCAGTTGGTTATGCGTCCAGCTTCAGTTCAGGTCATGATCTCACTGTTCATGGGTTCGAGCCCCGCGTCAGGCTGTGTGCTGACAGCTCAGAGCCTGAAGCCTGCTTCGGATTCTGTGTGTGTGTGTCTCTCTCTCTCTGCCCATACCCTGCTCACATTCTTTCTCTCTGTCTCTCAAAAATAAATAAGCATTAAAAAAAAAAAAAAAGAAAGAAAAGAAACCCATGTTACTGTTTCCACAGGTGCTCTCTGATCCAGCCATGTTGAAGGGTGAATGCCACAGGATTCCTGACCTTTATATGTCCTGTCCTGTTTCCAACTGCCTGAATACTAACCTGTTATTACATATTGCTCATCTTTTGAAATCTCTTGGGTTTTGATCTCGCCTTCTTACCCATCTACTTCTCACCCAATTTGAAAGCCCTGGTACAGATTTCCCAGTGATTGCTGGGAAACCCTGGAGGTTGCTCTTGTTTCCAGACTGGCCTATCATTCTGATTCTGACATACATTCATCACAGTTTGGTTCTTTGTAATGAAAGCATTCACCTGTACATTCCATCCACCCTCAAGGATTAGTGTCTTCTTGAATACAGTTGCAAAGTGGGAGTTTCATCTTACATTCCTTTAGAGCCATGTTTTTGGAAGTTATTCCTCAAGTGCAGGTGCTGTTTTCCACTATTTCCATCTTGAAAGTTCCAGATTGACTTCTCTGATGGCCCTGGCCAGGAATTGCCAGGCTATATCTCTTATTTGGACTCTGCCCCCTTTCCATGGGCAACAGAGTAAAAGTTGACATGGATGAGGAAATTACATGTTAGTACTTGGTTTTCATTCTTCATAACACTGCCATGTAAGACTGACTGGATGGGCATTTCCAAAATTCTTTTTAAAGGGCTAATGTAATTGAAAGAAACTTAGATTACTGACTTGATACTTTTCTTCCTTTCCAGTATAAATATTTAATGCTATAAATTTCCTTCTAAGCACTGCTTTAGCTGCATCCCACAAATTTTAATATGTTACATTTTAATATTTATTCAGTTCAAAATATTTCTTAATTTCCCTTAAGATTTCTGCTTTGCCAATTGGTTATTTAGAAGTGTGTTCTTTACTTTCAAAATATTTGGGACATTTTCCATATATCTTTCAGTTACTGTTTTTTAGTTTAATTCTATTATGATATTTTAGTTCTATTTTATTTGTTTTATTTATTTATTAATTTTTTTAAATGTTTATTTATTTTTGAGACAGAGAGAGACAGAGCATGAACGGGGGAGGGTCAGAGAGAGGGAGACACAGAATCTGAAACAGGCTCCAGGCTCTGAGCTGTCAGTACAGAGCCCGATGCGGGGCTCGAACTCTCGGACCGCGAGATCATGACCTGAGCCGAAGTCGGACGCCTAACCGACTGAGCCACCCAGGCGCCCCAGTTTTATTTATTTATTTAATGTTATTTTCTTAGTCTATGTTATTCTTGTATGGATTTGGAATTTATATGTTCTATTTCTATTCTTTTACAAGTTGATCTGAAAGTTTTACCAATAAACTTTTAATATAGTTAATTAATATAATAACCATTATCTTTTTTTTTTTTTTTAAATTTTTTTTTTTTCAACGTTTATTTATTTTTGGGACAGAGAGAGACAGAGCATGAACGGGGGAGGGGCAGAGAGAGAGGGAGACACAGAATCGGAAACAGGCTCCAGGCTCTGAGCCATCAGCCCAGAGCCCGACGCGGGGCTCGAACTCCCGGACCGCGAGATCGTGACCTGGCTGAAGTCAGACACTTAACCGACTGCGCCACCCAGGCGCCCCAATAACCATTATCTTATATAAGACCTTAGGAAACTTTTATTCTGAGTATTGCCTGACTTACATTATTTTCAATAATTTTAGTTATGAATGTCTAACCCCACAAACTGTTATTATTATTTTTGTTACACATCATGTTCCCTAGGAAACAGATTGTGAGAGGGAGATTGGTGTGTAAGAAGTTTATTGGAGACTGCTTTTGGAACCAACACTGTGTGTGTGTGGAGGGGGTAGGGGTGGGTAGGTAGGAAGGTGAAGGAAGTAGGCTTGGTCAGAGGGACAAGTTGAACTGTGTTGCAGTCACAACAAGGTGCTTAGCCAATTTCATGGGAAGTTGTGGAGTTGTGTCCAGGCAGTGTTATCCCCTGCTGAGGCAAAGGGGCCCTCTTGCTCTAAGAGGGTTTCAGCTAAATGCTGTCTGCAGATAACCCCCCTAGCAGCTGGGGGAATGAGTGCTTTCATCCTGTAAAGGGTGGAAGGAATCATGTCTATGTACCATATCATCCATTATGGTCCATCCTTGCCTGGTTGTGGATATGTAAACCTGAACCTGAGACCTGAGTGGGAACACGCCAATGGCTTTATATTCTCAGGGGAGAACATTAGTATTGTTGTAATTGTTAATTATTTTCTGCCACGAGCCATGACAGAGGCAGACAGCTTCCTCATAGTTTCCTTTTGCTAAAAGCCAAAGAACAAAAAGAGAGCTTATCACTTTTGGAGGTATGATTATATACTTAGAACCCCCCAAAATTAGTCAAAAAAATACTAGAATTTATAATGTATTTTGGTGAGATGGCTTTGTAGAAGATATATTTACAAAAAAGTACTTGTTCTTTGTACTATTTATAAATACCCAGAAATGGAAAGGGGGAAATATCTCATTCACATTAACAACAAAAAGTGTCACATATTTAGGAATAAGTTTAATTAAAAAGGCACTGAATATGTATAAAGAACACTATAAAATCTTACTGAAGTAAGTAAAATAAAATCTGAATGAAAGAAAAATACATATGTTTTGAGATTAAAGATTTAACATCATAAAAAATTACTTTCTAAAAATTATTAAGTATATAATACACTAACAATGGATTATCTAAAAAGGACTAGAGAATATTACATACACACACACACACACACGCACACACGCACACAATGGAATATTATGCAGCCTTAAAACAGAAAGAAATCCTGCCATTTGCAACAACATGGATGGATCTTGAGGGGCATTATACTAAACGAAATAAGTCAAAGAAAGACAAATACTGTAAAATCTCACTCTTATGTGGAACCTCAAAGCATCAAACTCATAGAAACAAAGAGTAGAATGGTGGTTGCCAGGGGCTGGGGGGTTGGGGAAATGGGGAGATGTTGATCAAAGGGTACAGACTTCCAATTATAAGATGAATAAGTTCTGGGAAATCTAAGGTACAGCATGGTGACTATAGTTAACAATACTGTATTATATACTTGAAGGTTGCTATGAAAGTCAATATTTTTTTAATGTTTATTTATCTTTTATTTATGTATGTATGTATGTATGTATGTATTTTTATAATTTACATCCAAGCTAATTAGCACATGGTGCAACAATGATTTCAGGAGTAGATTCCTTAAGCCCCTTACCCATTTAGCTCATCCCCCATCCCACAACTCCTCCAGCAACCCTCTGTTTGTTCTCTACATTTAAGAGTCTCTTATGTTTTGTCCCCTCCCTGTTTTTATATTATTTTTGCTTCCCTTTCCTTGTTCACCTGTTTTGTATCTTAAAGTCCTCATATGAGTGAAGTCATATGATATTTGTCTTTCTCTGACTAATTTCGCTTAGCATAATACCCTCTAGTTCCATCCGTGTAGTGGCAAATGGCAAGATTTCATTCTTTTATATTGCTGAATAATACTCCATTGCATATATATACCACATCTTCTTTGTCCATTCATCCGTTGATGGACATTTGGGCTCTTTCCATATGTTGGCTATTGTTGATAGTGCTGCTATAAACATTGGGGTGCATGTGCGGCTTCAAAACAGCATGCCTGTATCCCTTGGATAAATACCTAGTAGTGCAATTGCTGGGTCATAGGGTAGTTCTATTTTTAATTTTTTGAGGAACCTCTATACTGTTTTCCAGAGGGGCCACACCAGTTTGCATTCCCATCAGCAGTGCAAAAGAGATCCTCTTTCTCCACATCCTCGCCAACATCTGTTGTTGCCTGAGTAGTTAATGTTAGCCATTCTGACAGGTGTGAGGTGATATCTCATTGTGGTTTTGATTTGTATTTCCCCGATGATGAGTGATGTTGAGCATTTTTTCATGTGTCTGTTAACCATCTGGATGTTTTCTTTGGAAAAGTGTCTATTCTTGTCTTCTGCCTATTTCTTCACTGGATTATTTGTTTTTTGGGTGTTGAGTTTGATAAGTTTTCTATAGATCTTGGATACTAACCCTTTATCTGATATGTCATTTGCAAATATCTTCCCCCACTCTGTTGGTTGCCTTTTAGTTTTGTTGATTGTTTTCTTTGCTGTGCAGAAGTTTTTATTTTGATGAGGCCCCAATAGTTCAGTTTTGCTTTTGTTTTGCTTGCCTCCAGAGACGTGTTGAGGAAGAAGTTGCTGTGGCCAATGTCAAAGAGATTTTTGCCTGCTTGCTATGAAAGTAAATCTTAAATGTTCTCACTACACACACGCATACACACAAATGGTCATCATGTGAGGGGATGGAGATGTTAACTAACCTTATTGCAACAATCACTTCACAGTATATATGCGGATCAAATCACCACGTTGTGCACCTTAAGCTTAAATGTTAATTATATCTTAGTAAAGCCAGAGGAAAAAAAAAAGTGAGAGAGAACATGCAAATGTGGCAAAGTGTTGACAGTGGGTGAATCTCCATGAAGGCTATATGTGAGTTATTACAGTATTTTTACAACTTTTATGTAAGTTTAAAACATTTTTTGAAAATAAAAAGTTTGATTAATTTTCTTAATAAAAAATAACAAACGGGGCGCCTGGGTGGCGCAGTCGGTTAAGCGTCCGACTTCAGCCAGGTCACGATCTCGCGGTCCGTGAGTTCGAGCCCCGCGTCAGGCTCTGGGCTGATGGCTCAGAGCCTGAAGCCTGTTTCGGATTCTGTGTCTCCCTCTCTCTATGCCCCTCCCCCATTCATGCTCTGTCTCTCTCTGTCCCAAAAATAAATAAACGTTGAAAAAAAAATTTTAATAAAAAATAACAAAGAAGACTTGTCATATCAGATATCAAAATATATAAAATCAATTAAGTCTACTAGGTATTTGTGTTAAAATAGACAAAGATGACAAGTTGAACAGAAGAGGGAACCCAGATAGAATTTCAGATGGATTAAAAATTTTCAAATGAATAGCAAAACAATATGTATGTATATAAATATGATAACTTATAAAAATTTGGGTGGATATATGGTAAACTGTTCATATGAGTTAATGGGACAGTGTATGGCAGGAAAGAAATGAGGAGAAGAGAGAAACCAATCAAAAAAGAAAGGAAAAAAGTACCACCTAAACAAAAAACAGGATGTAAGATTTTATCAGAGGTGTGATGTAAAATTGTATAAATGTGTGCTCATTGATTTTTTTATTTTTATTTTTTAAAGTTTTTATTTATTTAAGTAATCTCTACACCCAGTGTGGGGCTCGAACTCATGACCCCGAGATCAAGAGTCACATGTTCTTCTGACTGAGTCAGCTAGGTGCTCTTATGTTTTTTTAAAAATAGACATTTAAAATGAAAAATTGGGTAAGATTTACATAAAAATTCTATTATGTATTAGTAATTGCATATAAATTTGTTTTAGCTAATATTTGATCAAAAAGGTAAAATCCATTTTAGTTAGTATATTTTAAAATAAGTTGTGAGTTATGATTTACATTTGTATATTTACATTTTTTGTTGATACTATTCTCAGTTCACAAAAGCGAACCATTGGCTTTTTTATGCACAAGAACAGTTATAGAGATAGTAATACAAATACAACAATTCAAAATAATCCAATGTAAATTGCAAGCACGCTTTTGGTGCAGATACAGGATGTGAATCCCTAGTGCTAAGTGACTTTGTAAGGACTTTTGCACAAGCAACCCCCAAAAGAAAAGCACCAATCAAAATCACTCACTCTCCAAATTTTATCTGCTTTTAAAAAATGTTTGTTTATTTTTGAGAGACAGACAGAGCACAAGTGGGGGAGGGCAGAGAGAGAGGGAGACAGAGAATCTGAAGGACTCTCCAGGCTCTGAGCTGTCAGCACAGAGCTCCATGCAGGGCTCAAACTTGTGAACCACAAGATCATGACCTGAACTGAAGTCAGATGCTTAACCGACTGAGCCACCCAGGTGCCCCCAAATTTTATTTGCTTTAAATAACTCTATAATTCAATGAAGAATTTGTCTGAAATTTATGTGTCAAGTCCAAAATTTTGCTTCATTGTCCACTTAGTAGTAATTTATGTGGATTATGGGAGGAAGTAGAACAACGTGAATATACTAACCAGAAGTAATGATCAATGTTATTGTAGATCTAGGATGTTCCTCCAAATGGTAGTCCTTGGCTCTCTCTATAAATTACCACTTATCTACAAACTATAGTTTTGGATGGCAACTGCCAAATGTGTTTTGAAGCAGGTCCTTCTGATTCCTTAATCTCTAAAAGTCCTTCAAATAGGACTGGTTTGAGAAACCTGATTTTTATGACAGCATCCGAGAGAATGAATATAGCTTCCTAGCATATTTCTAAAAAATCCATATGTTGTAAATGTCTCTTCACTGCCTTGATTCAGATCTCAGCCTGCACAGAGAGCACGCTACCTGTCTGGAAAGGTAGCTGTGCTGATGTCTTTCTTCCTCTTTCAGTGCTGTGGTCATTGTTGTTTGGTCTATCTCCAAGAATCTGCGTCTTTCTCTGAATGTTTGTAATTGTTCCCATTACACATCTTCCATATTCTTTTCCAGCTGATCCTCAGATATGCCATTTTACAAACATTTCTAGGGAAATAATCGTTCCTCTTGCCCGAGGCACATTTATTTTTTGCGCTTAGCTGTGCAGACCTGGATGCTGCTTTTTATTGCTTCAGGGAAGGGCAGAGATACAACCAACCAAATTATAGGCAAGCAGACCTAGCTTTCCTTATCTGTCAGATGGTTCAAGGTCATCCTCTACTCCCAGCCATATTCTCAACCATACTTGCTTAGTGTGACAGAATTCCTATTCCTATTCCTGTCCTTCATGTACCCCTCCAATGCCTCTGGGTAGAATGGAGGAGAAATGTTGTAGCAGCCCTTTCATTGTGTTTCTGAACATGTATTTCTTTGCCATCAGGACTTTCTGCTCATCTCTCTTGGCACCAAGATCCTCTACACTCATTTCACTCATGCAGCTTCATATACTGGTTACCCATGATATAGAGAAAACTGTTGGTTGGGACAGATACCCACTTCAATATAAGAAATCAGGTTGAGAGATTGGAATAAAGAGGATGAGCCCTGGCATGAAGGAGGCTAATAGCTATTGGCACATGATTTGAAGCTTGATGCCAGCAAGTTGGAGGAATTATTCAGAACTGGTACCCTCAACTTTACTTGTTCAGGGGCACTGACCTTAAAAAGCTCAGATCCAGAATCTTGTTTTGTAGACTGTAGATATATCTTAGTCTAATCTTAAAGTTCTCAAAGTCCTCTTTACGCTGACTTGGGTTACTCTCTCTTTAACCGTCTGTGGCCAACTCTGAGGCTGTCTACAAGTTTCTATACCCATGAACAAATCTGCTACAAGTTATTAGTTTTGGATTTACATAATGTCTTAATTAACACCAATGTAGTATCTGGCTGTTTAGTGGTAGTGGTGGTTGGTGGTGGAGAGCCTGGATAATAGCTCATAGGAGAGCTAGATACTGTCATACTCTGTTTTCCTGAAGTATAGAAATCTATGGATCCAAGTTATATCAGATTCTTGTAGTCTATGTTGCTATCGTCCATCCCTACTCCTGAGCCCCCAGCCATGAACCACCATGTTAAGGGACTCTTCCTTTTTTCCATGCCTGAGTTGACTGGACAAGTGCCAACTCTGATCCTGGGCTTATGGCATGTAATGACACACACTCCTTTTCCATATTCTGTATGTCTCTAGTGGGGAGGGGGTTTTGCCAAGACCCTTAGTTTATTTTCTGATTGCCTCACTCATATTACCCCTGAGGCCTCCTTTGTTCCCGAAGTAGGCTAGGGACATCCTGCTTCCTAGAACCAAATCTACAAGAAACAAAGGTACGTAACAAAGCCAAATGGGAACAGAATCATGCTTGGAACTCTCTCTGGGCAGAAAACAATAACTGGTATGGACTAGAGATTAGGGGAGGAGAAGGAAAAATGGGGTAAAAGTACGGAAGGAAGCTGGCAGGTTCAGTGTTTTCTGTGTTGGCATGACCAGTCTCTCTTCATCCTCTTCCTGGATGTAGGGCTTGGTGCCAGGGCCCCCGAGGCTTTCTCCACAAATAAAAGGAGGTGAAGCTGTCTGGTGTCCCTATTTCAGGTTCTTGGGGGCAGCCAAAATGATGTCCTTTGTCTCTCTGCTCCTGATTGGCATCATGTTCCCTGCCATCCAGGGGAAGCAATTTACAAAATGTGAGCTGTCCCAGGTGCTGAAAGACATGGATGGCTATGGAGGCATTGCTTTGTCTGAATGTAAGTTCCCTGCTGCCTTGCTTCATCCATTCTTCAATTCATGTGTCTCTCTTTCATCCACCTTTTCCTCTCCACTTTTATTCAATTATCTAATAATCCTTTTATCTTATCTTCTTATCTGTTTACTCTTTTTATTACATTTATTATGTATTTTTCCTTTCTCTCTTAAAAAAATTTTTTTTTTTAACATTTATTCATTTTTGAGAGACAGAGAGACACAGACTATGGAAGGGGCATAGAGAGAGAGGGAAACACAGAATCTGAAGCAGGCTCCAGGCTCTGAGCTGTCAGCACAGAGCTTGATGTGGGGCTTGAGCCCACAAACTGTGAGATCATGACCTGAAGTCGGACACTTAACCGACTGAGCCACCCAGGCGCCCCTATTTTCCCTTTCTCTTATTGTCTGTCCTTTTTGGAACTCTTTTCATTTCATCAATATATTTTGTGCTTTGCAATATTTGGAGATTAGCTAAAGAGCCTTTCTATGTCTGGTAATACAGGTCCTCATTTATGCTATAAATGCATAATTTATAGTCACCTCTGTGATACCTCTTTCTCATCTTTCCCTCAGGGATCTGTACCATATTTCATACTAGTGGTTATGATACACAAACCATAGTCAATAACAATGGCAGCACAGAATATGGACTCTTCCAGATCAACAATAAATTTTGGTGCAGGGACAACCAGATCCTTCAGTCAAGGAACATCTGTGACATCTCCTGTGACAGTGAGTAGCCTCTTTTATCCTGTTCCTCTGTTTTCCTGGAGGCTACCTCTGGGATAATCTTATTTTTGGTGTCAAGCATACTTCTGGCTTCACTGCCTTGTACTCCACTTCAACTGTGGGGCTTGAATTGACAGAATTTTCATGTTCACTAAATCCCCAGGCAGTTCCCAGAAGTTCACAGGTAGATGATCTGAGCTGTCTGGGATTCTTGAAGTCTAATACCCTGCATTTTCAGAGTAAGTCAGTTGATGAAGTTGACAGTTCCTCTGGAGAAATTCAAGAAAAGTGAAGGGAATCCTTATCTTGGATGGGGAACATTATTGTATTGACTTTCTCATATAGAAAGGCAACAGGCATAAGCCTCCAGTTCAGAGAAGGACCAGACCTAATAGATCCAGGGAAGAGGGAAACACATTATCTTTCTGGGTAATACTTTGCTCTCTCATTCCTCTCCTTGCAACTCCTGCCAGAGTTCCTGGATGATGACCTTACTGATGACATGATTTGTGCCAAGAAGATCCTGGATAAGGAAGGAATTGACTACTGGTGAATCTCCATTCTATTTTTTACTTTTCCCTTCTCCTCCTTTTTCTCACTCCTTTAGTCCAGCACTACTGTCCTCTCTTTCTATCTCCTGACCATTTAATTTAGAATGTAGTTTTCAAAACAAAAGTCATTGAGAAGATTCAGGTTTCCGATTTTCCAAGCTTCCCTCACATCACTCCTGTTTAACAATATTCCTAATAAGCATAAGAAAGAGAAGGCTGAGACCTATGGCTCCCTTCACCTCGACGTGGACATCTAATTCAGCTTGTTTTAGTCCTAGACCCTGAAGCAAGCCCTTGATTCCACTGCATGTCTTTTCCAGTCCTACAATTTTTTGGAATTTTAAAAGTGAACCCTACCCCATTAGGTGGCTCAGTGTCCCTTGCCATCTGGCTAGGAATGTCCTTCTTTAATTTTCATCCACACTCTTCCACCTTGACCCTTTTGAGAATAAAGCTAGATGGAAGTTTGGTCTAAGATCCAGTCATCCAACTTGTCCCGTCTCTTTTTCCATTATCAGGTTGGCCCATAAACCACTCTGCTCTGAGAAACTGGAACAGTGGCACTGTGAGATGTTGTGAGTGCCTGCGGTCTTTGCTGTTTCTGCCCTCTGTACATTCCTGGAATGCCTCTCCCCTAAGGCTACCTCAGTTTGCTTCTTTCTACCCCCTTGAAGCTGATTTGTCTCTGAGCCCTGAACTCTGTAGTGACACCTTTGGACACTTGAGAATGATTCTCCAGGAATGTGTGACTGGTACACTGGACTTTTGACCCTTGCTTAGTGCCCCCTGATGGCACTTTAACTACAACAATGGATTCCACCTCTGTCTTGAATAAAGGGCCTGATTTTGAATGGCTGGCTGTATTTTCTTCCTGGAGGGAGGAGGAGGAAGTAGTGTGAGTGGGTGGACACTGAAGCTATAAGTCATAGCCACCTTCCATCTCTACTGAAGAGGAAATAGACTGAACTTAGAAAGATGGAGGTTACTTTCTGTTGCAACTCGATTCAAGAAACTCATTGATCACTAGCATATTCAAGGAACTATAGAAGGAGTAAAAAATTGGCAAAAAGGTCCCTTCCCTCAAGGACTAGTAGGAAAGATAAGATAAACAATTAATAAATAATTATAATGCAGAGCGCCTGGGTGGCACAGTCGGCTAAGCGTTCGACTTCAAGTCAGGTCATGATCTCACGGCTGGTGAGTTCGAGCCCTGCGTCAGGCTCTGTGCTGACAGCTTGGAGCCTGGAGCCTGCTTTGGATTCTGTGTCTCCTTCTCTCTCTGCCCCTCCCCAACTTGTGCTCTGTCTCTATCAAAAAATAAATAAAAGTAAAAAAAGTTAAAAAAATTATTATAATACAAGGGATAATGTCATAGCATCATGAGAGAATTTAGAAATGTGCTCTGAACATTCATAAAAAAATATACTTTACATGGGGGGGGTGCTGTGGAAAAAGAGATCAAGAAAGGATTTATTAAAGGAGTGGCATTTAAGCTGGTTTTGAAGTATGGGTTGGATTTTTGACTGGTGGAGATGTGGGGTGGGAGAAAGACAGCAAAGATAGGGGTGCCAAGAATCTGAAAAGGGTGACCAATGGGTTGACGGAGATTTGAGTCCTAAAGTCTTTTCTGCTACTCATTGATGGTGCAAACCTGGGTATGTCATCTCTGTCCTCATCTTAAGATGAGCTTCCTCATCTTAAAAGGAGGGTTTTGGTTCAGGTGTTGTTTTTTTTTTTTTTAATATCTCTTCCTGCTTTGACAATCCAGCATGCCAAAACTCCAATTTAAAGTACTACATTTATGTACAGATGGTTACCAGAATCATTAAAAGATGCTCAACATTACTCATCATCAGGGAAATATGAATCAAAACTACAATGAAATATCACATCACACCTGTAAGAATGGCCAAAATTAATAACACAGGAAACAACAGGTGCTGGTGAGGATGCAGAGAAAGGGCAACGCTTTTGCACCGTTGGTGATAATGCAAACTGGTGCAGCCACTCTGGAAAACAGCATTGAGGTTTCTAAAAAATTTAAAGTAGAACTCTACAACCCAGAAATTGCACTACTAGGTATTTACCAAAGGATACAAAAATACTAATTCAAAGGGTACATGCACCCTGATGTTTATAGTAGCCAAATTATGGAAAGAGCCCAAATGTGTATACATGTACCATGGAATATTACTCAGCCATCAAAAAGAATAAAATATTGCCATTTACAATGACTTGGATGGAGCTAGAGTGTATTATGCTTAGTGAAATAGGTCAGTCAGAGAAAGACAAACACCATATGATTTCATTAATGTGGAATTTAAGAAACAAAAAAGATGAACACGGGGGGGGGGGAAGGGAGAGGCAAACCAGGAAGCAGACTCTTAAATATAGTGAACAAACTGAGGGTTGCTGGAGGGGATGTTGGTGGGGGGATGGGTTAAATGCGTGATAGGTATTTAGGAGGGTACTTGTTCTGATGAGCACTGGTGTTCTATGTAAACGATGAATCATTAAATTCTATACCTGGAATTAATATTACACTGTATGTTAGCTAACTGGAATTTTTTTTTAATATATGAAATTTATTGTCAAATTGGCTTTCATACAACACCCAGTGCTCATCCCAAAAGATGCCCTTTTCAATACCCATCACCCACCCATCTCTCCCTCCCACCCCCCCATCAACCCTCAGTTTGTTCTCAGTTTTTAAGAGTCTCTTATGCTTTGGCTCTCTCCCACTCTAACCTCTTTTGTTTTTTTTCTTCCCCTCCCCCATAGGTTTCTGTTAAGTTTCTCAGGATCCACATAAGAGTGAAAACATATGGTATCTGTCTTTCTCTGTATGGCTTATTTCACTTAGCATAACACTCTCCAGTTCCATCCGTTGCTATAAAGGGCCATATTTCATTCTTTCTCATTGCCACATAGTACTCTATTGTGTATATAAACCACAATTTCTTTATCCATTCATCAGTTGATGGACATTTAGGCTCTTTCCATAATTTGGCTATTGTTGAGAGTGCTGCTATAAACATTGGGGTACAAGTGTCCCTATGCATCAGTACTCCTGTATCCCTTGGGTAAATTCCTAGCAGTGCTACTGCTGGGTCATAGGGTAGGTCTATTTTTAATTTTTTGAGGAACCTCCACACTGTTTTCCAGAGCGGCTGCACCAGTTTGCATTCCCACCAACAGTGCAAGAGGGTTCCCGTTTCTCCACATCCTCTCCAGCATCTATACTCTCCTGATTTGTTCATTGTGGCCACTCTGACTGGCATGAGGTGATACCTGAGTGTGGTTTTGATTTGTATTTCCCTGATGAGGAGCTACGTTGAGCATCTTTTCATGTGCCTTCTGGCCATCCGGATGTCTTCTTTAGAGAAGTGTCTATTCATGTTTTCTGCCCATTTCTTCACTGGATTATTTGTTTTTCGGGTGTGGAGTTTGGTGAGCTCTTTATAGATTTTGGATACTAGCCCTTTGTCCGATATGTCATTTGCAAATATCTTTTCCCATTCTGTTGGTTGCCTTTTAGTTTTGTTGGTTGTTTCCTTTGCTGTGCAGAAGCTTTTTATCTTCATGAGGTCCCAATAGTTCATTTTGCTTTTAATTCCCTTGCCTTTGGGGATGTGTCAAGTAAGAAATTGCTGCAGCTGAGGTCAGAGAGGTCTTTTCCTGCTTTCTCCTCTAGCTTTTTGATGGTTTCCTGTCTCACATTCAGGTCCTTTATCCATTTTGAGTTTATTTTTGTGAGTGTTGTAAGAAAGTGGTCTAGTTTTAACCTTCTGCATGTTGCTGTCCAGTTCTCCCAGCACCATTTGTTAAAGAGACTGTCTTTTTTCCATTGGATGTTCTTTCCTGCTTTGTCAAAGATTAGTTGGCCATACTTTTGTGGGTCTAGTTCTGGGGTTTCTATTCTATTCCATTGGTCTATGTGTCTGTTTTTGTGCCAATACCATGCTGTCTTGATGATGACAGCTTTGTAGTAGAGGCTAAAGCCTGGGATTGTGATACCTCCTGCTTTGGTCTTCTTTTTTCAAAATTACTTTGGCTATTCAGGGCCTTTTGTGGTTCCATATGAATTTTAGGATTGCTTGTTCTAGCTTTGAGAAGAATGCTGGTGCAATTTTAATTGGGATTGCATTGAATGTGTAGATTGCTTTGGGTAGCATTGACATTTTAACAGTATTTATTCTTCCAACCCATGAGCACAGAATGTTTTTTCATTTCTTTATATCTTCTTCAATTTCCTTCATAAGCTTTCTATAGTTTTCAGCATACAGATCTTTTGCATCTTTGGTTAGATTTATTCCTAGGTATTTTATGCTTCTTGGTGCAATTGTGAATGGGATCAGTTTCTTTATTTGTTTTTCTGTTGCTTCGTTATTAGTGTATAAGAATGCAACTGATTTCTGTACATTGATTTTGTATCCTGCAACTTGCTGAATTCATGTATCTGTTCTGGCAGACTTTTGGTGGAGTCTATCGGATTTTCCATGTATAATATCATGTCATCTGCAAAAAGTGAAAGCGTAACTTCATCTTTGCCAATTTTGCTGCCTTTGATTTCCTTTTGTTGTCTGATTGCTGATGCTAGAACTTCCAGCACTATGTTAAACAACAGCGGTGAGAGTGGACATCCCTGTCGTCTTCCTGATCTTAGGGGAAAAAGCTCTCAGTTTTTCCCCATTGAGGATGATGTTAGCTGTGGGCTTTTCATAAATGGCTTTTATGATGTTTAAGTATGTTCCTTCTATCCCGACTTTCTCAAGCGTTTTTATTAAGAAAGGATGCTGAATTTTGCCAAATGCTTTTTCTGCATTGATTGACAGGATCATATGGTTCTTTTCTTTTATTAATGTGATGTATCACGTTGATTGATTTGCAAATGTTGAACCAGCACTGCATCCCAGGAATGAATCCCACTTGATCCTGGTGAATAATTTTTTTTATATGCTGTTGAATTTAATTTGCTAGTATCTTATTGAGAATTTTTGCATCCATATTCATCAGGGATATTTGCCTGTAGTTCTCTTTTTTACTGGGTCTCTGTCTGGTTTAGGAATCAAAGTAATACTGGCTCCATAGAATGAGTCTGGAAGTTTTCCTTCCCTTTCTATTTTTTGGAATAGCTTGAGAAGGATAGGTATTGTCTCTGCTTTAAATGTCTGGTAGAACTCCCCTGGGATGTCATCTGGTCCTGGACTTTTATTTGTTGGGAGATTTTTTGATAACTGATTCAATTTCTTCGCTGGTTATGGGTCTGTTCAAGCTTTCTATTTCCTCCTGTTTGAGTTTTGGGAGTGTGTGGGTGTTTAGGAATTTGCTATTTCTTCCAGGTTGTCCAGTTTGTTGGCATAAAATTTTTCATAGTATTCCCTGATAATTGCTTGTATTTCTGAGGTATTGGTTGTAATAAGTCCATTTTCATTCATGATCTATTTGGTCTATTTGGGTCATCTCCCTTTTCTTTTTGAGAAGCCTGGCTAGAGGTTTATCAATTTTGTTTATTTTTTCAAAAAACCAACTCTTGGTTTCATTGATCTGCTCTAGAGTTTTTTTAGATTCTATATTGTTTATTTCTGCTCTGATCTTTATTATTTCTCTTATTCTGCTGGGTTTAGGGTGTCTTCTTCTGCTGGGTTTAGGGTGTCTTTGCTGTTCTGCTCCTATTTCCTTCAGGTGTGCTGTTAGATTTTGTATTTGGGATTTTTCTTGTTTCTTGAGATAGGCCTGGGTTGCAATGTATTTTCCTCTCAGCACTGCCTTTGCTGCATCCCAAAGCGTTTGGATTGTTGTATTTGCATTTTCGTTTGTTTCCATATATTTTTAAATTTCTTCTCTAATTGCCTGGTTGACCCATTCATTCTTTAGTAGAGTGTTCTTTAACCTCCATGCTTGTGGAGGTTTTCCAGACTTTTTCCTGTGGCTGATTTCAAGTTTCATAGCATTGTGGTCTGAAAGTATGCATGGTATGATCTCAATTCTTGTATACTTATGAAGGGCTGTTTTGTGACCCAGTATGTGACCTATCTTGGAGAATGTTCCATGTGCACAGAAGGTATATTCTGTTGCTTTGGGATGCAGAGTTCTAAATATATCTGTGAAGTCCATCTGATCCAATGTATCATTCAGGGCCCTTGTTTCTTTATTGACCATGTGTCTAGATGATCTATCCATTGTTGTAAGTGGAGTATTAAAGTCCCCTGCAATTACCACCTTCTTATCAATAAGGTTGCTTATGTTTGTGAGTAATTGTTTTATATATTTGGGGGCTCCCATATTCGGCAATAGACATTTATAATTGTTATCTCTTCCTGATAGACCCTGTTATTATTATATAATGCCCTTTTTCATTTCATATTATAGTCTTTAATTTAAAGTTTAGTTTGTCTGATATAAGTATGACTACTCCAGCTTTCTTTTGACTTCCAGTAGCATGATAAATAGTTCTCCATCCCCTCACTTTCAATCTGAAGGTGTCCTCAGGTCTAAAATGAGTCCCTTGTAGACAACAAATAGATTGGTCTTGTTTTTTTATCCATTCTGATATCCTATGTCTTTTGGTTGGCGCATTTAGTCCATTTACATTCAGTGTTATTATAGAAAGATATGGGTTTAGAGTCATTGTGATGTCTGTAGGTTTCATGCTTGTAGCGATGTCTCTGGTACTTTGTCTCACAGGATCCCCCTTAGGATCTCTTGTAGGGCTGGTTTAGTGGTGATGAATTCCTTCAGTTTTTGTTTGTTTGGGAAGACCTTTATTTCTCCTCTTCTAAATGACAGATTTGCTGGATAGAGGATTCTCGGCTGCATATTTTTTCTGTTCATCACATTGAAGATTTCCTGCTATTCCTTTCTGGTCTGCCAAGTTTCAGTAGAGAGATACGTCACGAGTCTTATCGGTCTCCCTTTATATGTTAGAGCATGTTTATCCCTAGCTGCTTTCAGAATTTTCTCTTTATCCTTGTATTTTGCCAGTTTCACTATGATATGTCATGCAGAAGATCGATTCAAGTGACCCCTGAAGGGAGTTCTCTGTGCCTCTTGGATTTCAATGCCTTTTTCCTTCCCCAGATCAGGGAAGTTCTCAGCTATGATTTCTTCACGTACACCTTCAGCACCTTTCCCTCTCTCTTCCTCCTCTGGAATACCAATTATGCGTAGATTATTTCTCTTTAGTGCATCACTTAGTTCTCTAATTTTCCCCTCATACTCCTGGATTTTTTTATCTCTCTTTTTCTCAGCTTCCTCTTTTTCCATAATTTTGTCTTCTAGTTCACCTATTCTCTCCTCTGCCTCTTCAATCCGAGCTGTGGTCGTCTCCATTTTATTTTGCAGCTCATTTATAGCATTTTTTAGCTCCTCCTGGCTGTTTCTTAGTCCCTTGATCTCTGTAGCAATAGGTTCTCTGCTGTCCTCTATACTGTTTTCAAGCCCAGCGATTAATTTTATGACTATTATTTTAAATTCACTTTCTGTTATATTGTTTAAATCATTTTTGATCAGTTCACTAGCTGTCACTACTTCCTGGAGTTTCTTTTGAGGGGAATTCTTCCGTTTTGTCATTTGGATAGTCCCTGGAGTGGTGTGGAACTGCAGGGCACTTCCCCTGTGCTGTCTTGAATAACTTGCATTGCTGGGCGGGACCACAGTCAGACCTGATGTCTGCCCCCAGCCCACCGCTGGGGCCACAGTCAGAGTGGCGTGTACCTTCTCTTCCCCTTTCCCAGGGGTGGGATTCACTGTGGGGTGGTGTGGCCCATCTCTGCTACTTGCACACTGCCAGGCTTGTGGTGCTGGGGATCTGGTGTATTAGCTGGGGTGGATTGGCAAGGTACACAGGGGCAGGAGGGGCAGGGTCAGCTTGCTTTTTTCCTTCAATGATCCACTTCGGGAGGGGCCCTGGGGCACCGGGAGGGAGTCAGACCCACTGGAGGGATGGATCCACAGAAGCACAGCATTGGGTGTTTGTGCCATGCGAGGAAGTTCCATGACGGGAACTGGTTCCCTTTGAGATTTGGCTGGGGGATGGGCAAGGGAGATGGCACTGACGAGCACCTTTGTTCCCCCCCAGGCTGAGGTCTGTCATCCGGGGCTCAACAACTCTCCCTCCTGTTGTCCTCTAGCCCTCCCATTCTCTGAGCAGAGCTGTTAACTTTTTTTTTGTAATTTTTAAAATTATTTTTAATATATGAAATTTATTGTCAAATTGGATCCATACAACTACCAGTGTTCATCCCAAAAGATGCCCTCTTCAATACCCATCACCCACCCTTCCCTACCTCCCTCCATCAACCCTCAGTTTGTTCTCAGTTTTTAAAGAGTCTCTTATGCTTTCGTTCTCTCCCACTCTAACCTCTTTTTTTTCTTCCCCTCCCCCATGGGTTCCTGTTAAGTTTCTCAGGATCCACATAAGAGTGAAAACATATGGTATCTGTCTTTCTCTGTATGGCTTATTTCACTTAGCATCACACTCTCCAGTTCCATCCATGTTGCTACAAAGGGCCATATTTCATTCTTTCTCATTGCCACATAGTACTCCATTGTGTATATAAACCACAATTTCTTTATCCGTTCATCAGTTGATGGACATTTCGGCTCTTTCCATAATTTGGCTATTGTTGAGAGTTAGAGCTGTTAACTTATAACCTTCCAGATGTTAAGTCCCGCTTGCTGTCAGAATACAGTCCGTCCGGCCCCTCCGCTTTTGCAAGCCAGACTTGGGGGCTCTGCTTTGCTTTGCTAGCGGGTGTCCCTCCACCCCGGCCCCCTCCCGCCATTCTGTGTAGTGTGCACTGCCTCTCCGCCCTTCCTACCCTCTTCCATGGGCCTCTTGTCTACACTTGGCTCCAGAGAATCCATTCTGCTAGTCTTCTGGTGGTTTTCTGGCTGATTTAGGCAGGTGTGGGTGGAATTTAAGTGATCAGCAGGTCTCAGTGAGCCCAGCGTCCTCCTACACCGCCATCCAGCTAACTAGAATTTAAGTAAAAACTTGAAGAAAAAAAATGACATTTCTGAGTTAACTGAGTTATCTTATACTTCCTGTTTTTCTTCATCCTGCCTTTCTTAGATGTCTAATATAGCTGATTACACTCCTCCTACCCCTATACCTGCAGGGCCTTTTGGTAGTCAGATCATACTTCTCTTGTCTCAGAGATGAGCAGTTCCCACATGAAGTCTCCCTATGGCTTGTTTAGAGACTGATAGGACCATGAAAGGGGTGGAGAAGCCATCCCTCTCCTATACTTAATGAAAAGAGACTCTCAGGAAATAACTTGGTACTCATGATGTGACTTTAGTGTGAACTTAAACACAATGTGATGCATCTCCCAGGAGTATTGCATGCTATTCCCCCTTGGGACAAAACGATTTACCCAAGTCTACAGGTTTTAGGAGTGACTCCTTTGTATGGGTGTGTGTGGGAGGACAGTGTCAGATGGCCATTCTTCCTACAGAGCTCACATATCGACTTCTTACTTATTACCCTGCCTTAGTTACCTCTCAGGAAGTCAAATGCTCTGGTAACATAAGGGACCTGCTTCACCAAGTGGCCCAAGAAGAAATGCAGCTAAGGCTGGGACTTGTGCCCAGTCCCATTGCTCTGGCCTTCATGCCACAGAGAAAACCAGGAAACATCACCTGTGAGTATACCATATATGAGGCCATAATCTGAAGAGGACTTTGCTAGAGGAAACTGACAACAAATTTATTTTCAGAGAGTATCTTAGCTTGAAGTTCAGAAGAACAGAGGGAAGCTAGGGAGCTGGCATGGAAGTAGTCCTGACTGATGTAGTCCTGACCTCTTGGCATTTGATAGAAGCATGACAGGAAAGTGCTGTTGTTCTCTTCCTGAGAACATTCTTGGGAGCTGAAGGAAAGATGGGATGGCAGCTGAGAATCTGTTCTGTTTCTCCAACTCCTTCTCCTTCCTTAGGCCTGGAACAAGTCTTGAACCAAGAAGGGATCTGAAGTGGTCCAGGCTCAGGTTGCGGTGGGGAGGCTCAGGGCAGGGCTGTCAGAGTGCACCCTCTCCCAGAGCTCTGTGCGAGGAGGTCTCAGAATGGTGCCCAACAATATGGACTCCCTTTCTATCCCAATTTATCCTCCATGCTACTTTCCTCTGACATCTAGGTATAATAATTTCCTTTTGGGTAAGTACCCAGAAGTGGAATTACTGGATCATATGGTAGTTTTAAATTTTTTGAGGATCCTTCACACTTTTTTTGTCAGAATTTTCTTGAGTGGTGACTGGCCCCCCTGTCATGTGCTCTGTGGGGGTTTTCCCATCTCACTTGATTGGGGGAGGACAGTGGAGTTAGAGGAACTAATGCTTCTGTTTTTAGAAGAAAGAACATAGCTGGTGATAGTTCTTCCTGCCTCCTCTTCCTTTGCACCACTGTTTCTCCTGTTACGAGCAGGCAGTGGAACTTGGTTAGAAAGTAAGCCTGGGCTTCCTGGCCAGCACTCTCTTGAAGGCTGCTTTCACTTCCTGGTTCTTCAGACTGTAGATAAGAGGGTTTAGCAACGGGGTCACCACACTGTACTTCACAGAGAGCACTTGTTCCAGGGCTGAGCCAAATGCTGGAGTCATGTACCTTGAAGGGAATGGCACAGAGGAGTAAACTGAGCTCAGAACAATGGCCACAATACTGTTGGCAGGCATGGTCCATCCCATCCCAGAGTCTCTGCAAAGTGGGTCCTCAGAGCTGAATTGACTATCAGTGGCAGCAGCATCTAGATACGACTATATGATCACTGAGAAGTCAATCATTTCCACCTTCATATGCCTCCAAACATGAGTTCTCTTATGCAGAACATTATAAGGGCTGCCCCGAGAAAAAGAAAGTTCTGTAGCACATCAAGGGCTGCAGATTAGAAAAAAACTAATAATTTCATGCATTTCTGTAGTACTTCATATGCTTCAAAACATCTTTTCTTAATAGTTATGATAAAGATATGAGGATTTTTTTCTCTTCTTTTCCCTGTATATACAATGTATGTTCTCATGCTGTGAGGATTGTTTCTGGCAAAAGTGTATGCTTCTCGGGGCGCCTGGGTGGCGCAGTCGGTTAAGCGTCCGACTTCAGCCAGGTCACGATCTCGCGGTCCGTGAGTTCAAGCCCCGCGTCAGGCTCTGGGCTGATGGCTCAGAGCCTGGAGCCTGTTTCCGATTCTGTGTCTCCCTCTCTCTCTGCCCCTCCCCCGTTCATGCTCTGTCTCTCTCTGTCCCAAAAATAAATAAACGTTGAAAAAAAAAATTAAAAAAAAAAAAAAAGTGTATGCTTCTCTAATAATACTGTCATTGTTCCCAACATTTATGGCTCTGGGAATTATCTTCAGTCACGGCACATCATTTTATTTTATTTTATTTATTAAAAAATTTTTTTTAATGTTTATTTATTTTTGAGAGAGACAGAGACGGAATGCAAGTGGGTTAGGGGCAGAGAGAGGGAGACACAGAATCCGAAGCAGGCTCCAGGCTCTGAGCTGTCAGCACAGAGCCCGACGTGGGGCTCGAACTCACAAGCTGTGAGATCATGACCTGAGCTGAAGTCCTTTGCTCAACCGACTGAGCCATCCAGGTGCCCCATGGCACATTATTTTATATAATGCTTATTGGAACAAACATTTTTCCTTTTAGGTGCATTTTTCTTTGGCTTAGTAAAGAAGCCAAGCGTGGAAAATAAAAATGTGCTAAGCACAAGATATTAATCTAAAATAATAAGAATAAATCTTGGGGTGCATTTTATTAAGTGTCACTGGGAGTATTTCCCAAAGAAACATTAATTTTTTTGTGTGTGTGCTAGTGCCATCACCATTGGAATGTTCTTTGTGGGTTCTGGTGTGCTTGATTTAAAAAGATATTCATTTTACTGTCATTATTCTTCATCTATCCCTCCTAACATTTCTGTGAAGTAGGTAGGAGAAATCTTATTGTCTCCTTATGGCATATGAGGAAAATCAGGCAGAGAGAGATAAAGAGATTGTCCCACAGCCTCAGGTGAGCTCTTCTTGACTATTCCTTATCATCCTTTTCCACCCTTGCCTTCTCTCCAAGTAACAAGCAGGTGAGAAAATATGGAGCAATTTGTACAAATCCATCTCCAGTTCAGTGGATACCATGGACCATTAATTATTCTGCTCCTAGTAGGTGAAGACTTGTCAGCTAGAGCTGTTTATGTTTGAGAGAAGCATGGTAGGAAAGAGCATGAGGTTTGAAATCAGTGGGACTTGGTTTATATTATGGCTCCATTACTAACTTGTTCTGGAACATTTGAGAAGTCACCTGGTTACTCTTGAAACTCAGGTTCCTTACCTGAAAGTGAGGTTAATAATATTTCTTTTCTCTACATACTAAAATTGAGCTTGAGCCTTGTAAAAGCAGCTCAGAGACATCATCTTCCAGTAGGAAAGAAAGATGTCATCTGTTTCAAGAATTGTATGTTTTATTTATTTATTTTTTTGCCTAGCGCTGAATAATAATCTACCAAGGACTGTCTGATTTCCTTTTGAGAACTATTAATCATAGGTTAGTGAAAGTAGGAAAGTCTCTAGTCCTTGTATAAGCTCATCTTTCAGACTTAGACAATTGAGACCTGAGAAAGAAAATTGATTTTTTTATAATTCACACAGCTAGTCCACAGCAGAACCAGAATTAGAACCTAGGCCTTCTGAATTCCAGTATAGTAATTTTCCTGCTCCTTTGCAATGCCATGTTCTATAGACCAAAGCCACTTTAGGGCAAGGGATACCCTACATTTACATTTAGGAGATATAGTATGACACACCTGAAAACTCCTGAACCATAAAAGATGGTGACCACAAGAAAATGAGAAAAGCAGGTGGAAAAGATCTTCCTCTGACCCGTGGCAGAGTTGATCCCCAGGGCTGTCATGATGATACAGGTGTAGGAGCCCAGAAATAGGACAAGCGTGCCAAGGCCCAGGACCGCCATGGTGGTCAGGATGGAGGCAATGCTAATGTAAGGGTCAGAACAGGCCAACAGGAGGACTGGGGGAAGCTTGCAGGCAAAACTGTGGACAAGATTGGGGCCACAGAAATGCTGCTGATCCAGAAGGATGCTGTTAACCAGGCCTGTCCCCACTCCTATGGCCCAGGATGCTCCCACCAGGCCAGTACATACCTTCCTGTTCATGGCCACCACATACAACAGTGGGTGGCATACAGCCTGGAACCAGTCATAGGCCATGACTGAAAGGAGGCAAGCTTCAGTGGCCTCAGAAAATATGACCAAGGAGATCTGAGTAAAACACTCAAGGGGGGATATAGTCTTCCATTTGGAAAGAAGGTTCTCTAAAAGTTTAGGTACAATGATTGAGGAATAGAAAGCATCCAGAAAGGAGAGGTGACTCAGGAAGAAGTACATGGATGTGTGGAGGTGGGAATCAGCCCTGATCACCAGTAGCATCGTCAGGTTTCCCATCAGGGTCAGAAGGTAAATCCCCAGGAAGAGCACAAAGAGCAGGGCCTGGATCTGAGGGTTGTTGGACAGTCCTAAGAGAACAGATGTAGTGACTGTGGTTATGTTGTTACCAACTTCCATGGAGCATTTAAGTTCCCCTTCAGAGGGGCAAGAATGGAGAAGAATGATCAAATGAGTTATCAGTCTTAGAGCATGCCTGGGGATGAGGCATTGGGAGTAAAGCTTCATGGCTCATCAGCCCTTCCTGGCTCAGGGTAGGAAGCTATTGGCCAAGGTGGAGAAGGTAGAAAAGAAGAGCATAGACAATCAGACCTAGAAAGGAAAGAGAAGAGAACAGAGATCATCCAGACTGGAGAAAGAAAGGAAGGCAGTTGGGAATGGACTCCAGAGCATTGAGAAGTACTATTCTCCAGTTCCAGAAGGAAATGAACTCAAACCACAGGAAGGCTCTGATCAGCCCAGTGAATAAGTGATGAACATTTGGACTGACTATGTGGCTGAAAGATCATGATGAATGAGTGATTGATAGGGATATTGTGATACCTGATGATAGTGCAAGACCTTTCTCTGCCCCAGTAAGTTCATGAGTAAGTCACTTGAGTTTCTTATTAAAAAAAAAATCTGGGTGGGGGGTACCTGGTTGGCTTAGTTGGCTAAATGTCTGACTCTTGATTTCAGCTCAGGTCATGATCTCATGGTTCATGAGTTTGAACCCGATACTCTGTCCTGACAGTGTGGAGCCTGCTTGAGATTCTGTCTCTCTTTCTCTCTCTGCCCCTCCCCTGCTCTCTCTCTCTTTCAAAAATAAATAAACATTTTAAAAATCTTGGAAAACTAGATGGTTTCTAGTGTCCATTCCAGCTTAGAAATTCTAAAGATTTCGGGGCACCTGGGTGGTTCAGTTGGTTGAGCGTCTGACTTTGGCTTGGGTCATGATCTCGTGGTTTGTGAGTTTGAGCCCCGTATCAGGCTCTGTTCCGACAGCTCAGAGCTTGGAGCCTGCTTCAGATTCTGTGTCCTCCTCTCTCTCTGCCCCACTCCTGCTTGTGCTCTGTCTCTGTCTTTTAAAAATGAATAAACATAAAAACAATTTTTTTAAAAAAATAAAGAAATTCTAAAGATTAAAAAAAAGCAATTCTAGGGGTGCCTGGGTGGCTCAGTTGGTTAAGTGCCCAACTGGCTCAGGTCATGATCTTGCAGTGAGTTTGAGCCCCATGTTGGGCTCTGTGCTGACAGCTCAGAGCCTGGAGCCTGCTTTTGATTCTGTGTCTCCCTCTTTTCCTGCCCATCACCCACTCATGCTCTCTCTCTCTTTCTCTCTCTCAGAAATAAATAAAAAAAAGTTTTTAAAAAAGCAATTCTAAAGATTAAAGGACAACTTCCTTGGGTATTACTGGTACTAAATAAAAATCCTTTCTTCCCTTCTGTGTCAACCCAAGCAGAAGTGGCACACATATGTGCTGATTTTATGGAAGCCAGGCAGGAGGAAGCCCTCAAAATGGAGGTGAGGGTTGTGCACATCAGCTACTCCAAGGTCTTCCCATTCCAGGGTTTCTGTGAATCTATATTGTCTACTGTTTGTTCTGTAATCTCAGTACTTAGCATGTAAGTCCATGAAGACTGTGCTACTCTCTGAGTTGGTACCAGGAGATTTGGATAAAGCCAAGTCAATCTTGGACCATCTTCTGTGCATCACAGGGATGGTAAATGCCAATGAGAGTGAGTGAGAGAGAGAGAGACAGAGAGAGAGAGAGAGAGAGAGAGAGAGAGAGAATGCAAGAACACTGAGAACAAGAACACCTGGTAAAATGTACAGTGATAGGGTTTGGTCTAGACCAGAACAAGGTATACTTGTCACCTTCACCTTTCTCTTTGATGGATAACTCAGGAAGGTGATAAGTGAGGATCTGATCTCTCTGTTCATGGTTTGACACTCACAGGTTCCCAGAGTGGGTAGTTTTAGGAGAAGATGTATATGAATGAGAAGGAGATTTGTCTTTACCTGGGCACCCTAGGCCAACAAGTGATGCTCTCAATGGGTGATACTGAATGGCATCCTTCCAACACTAGAGCAAAAGCCCCAGATATGGCTAGGGCTTCTGTGGGCTTCCCTCAACTTTGTCCTTCCTTTAGAAGATTCAGGAGTGGAACTTCCTAGCAAGGAAACATTCCTATAGTCTTCTGTCTAAGGGGAAGCCTTCTTAACTCTGCTTCCCATATAACAATGGCCAGAGGGACTTGATCTTGACTCTAGACTTTGGAGAGTGACAGAGCTCCCTGGAGAGGCCCTTAAGTAGGAGGCCTGCTCTGAATGTGAATGAGTTCTCCTGGGCCAACTATTCTTCCTCTGAATTACTCTTGTTTCAGTGGGTTGCATCATACACGATGGGACCTAGGGTGGCCAATAATGTCTACAGATAAAAATAAGGAATTCTAAGGATTCCTAGTGCAAAAACTTGGAATTTCCTGTCTGCCTCCCTTCGTCTTTCCTTCCTTCTCATTTCATTATGTTTTAAATCATATTTATGATTATACAAATAAGATTATGATAAAAGATAGAAAATGAAAAAGATACTGAAGATATATTGAAAATGAAAGATATTAAAGATATTTTAATGACAAAAGAAGAAAAGAAGGATTCATCATGTCATCCAAAATTATTTTATTTACTGTAATTCAAATAAAATCCAAATAGATTAAAAACTTTAAGACAAATTTTAATTGTGGCAAAACCTTTTTATTGTAAACAAGTTTAAACATATAGAGAAGTAGAAAGACCAGTTTATTGACCTTTCTGTATCCATCATCCAGTTTCAATAATTATCAGCTCCTTGACTGCTCTCTAGCTTTGATCACATTGAGCTGGAAAATGTGGTCTCTGCATTATATGAACAGTCATGTGTCTAAAACATGGGAAAGTTCTATTACTGAAAGGTAGAAGACAAGGGCAGTACTGAGGACGGATGATCACTCTTTGCCATGGATGAGGATTGAATGGTGATTGACCAAGTTCCCAGGAAATAACAAAGCAACAATATATAAGGAACTGGCGCCTTTCATTTGGGACCACCCATACGTCTCTGGACTTAAGAGAAAAATAATCTTTTATTTTGTCTGGGGCACTGCATTTGAAGATCTCTTCTATAACAGCTTAGCCTTTATCTTCCTAAAATAGATTTCATAACTAACCCAAATTGTCTCCAATGTCCCACCACCAGCACATACATTTCAAGGAAACAGAGAAAGAACTTACAATTTTCTCCAATGTCCCACTATCAAAAATAAAGCTGCAATAACCCCCTTTTCTTTTTTTGCCTTCAGGAGCATATTTATTGTGTTTGAGATAATACATCAAGTTGCTCTCTGAGCTACATAGGGTAAAAGGAAGTTTTCTCATTATAAACTGACAAAGGTAAGAGGTAAAACATTTTTCACAACAGCATGAGCCACATACTCAGAAAAAGATCTCTGTTTAATACAAATAACAGAATTTCTAGTCATCTAAGGCTACTTTTATAACTTAATACAGATAGGGGAGCCTGGGTGGCTCAGTCAGTTGGGTGTCCAACTTTGGTTCAGGTCATGATCTCGCGGCTTGTGGGTTCGGGTCCTGCTTCAGGCTCTGTGCTGACAGAGCCTGGAGTCTGCTTTGGATTCTGCGTCCCTCTCTTGCTCTGCCCCTCCCCCGCTTGTGCTCTCTCTCTCTCTCTCTCTCTCTCTCCTCTCAAGAATAGATAAACATTAAAAAAAATACAGATAATAAATTAGGCTAAAATGCACTTTAATATTTGGTAGACATCAGGAACTTTAGTACATCACAAAATATATTTTGATACACCAAAGAAGCAAGACTTGCAAGCAGGTGTCTTAGACATAACTAACCTACAGCTATAAAGTTCTTTTCTTGATAGCATTTACTTCTTTGGGGAGTCTACCAGTCTCTAAAGGGTACACTCAGGGAGTAGGGTCAGTGTTGCATGAACACAGAACTCTGTACTGTGTATAGAGATGTGTGGTCCAGTGAGAAGATGCCCTCTATTCCTTTACACCACATACACATTGTGTGAATTATGTCACATTGCACTTGACCCATCATCTGAGTATCCTGTAGTGTTCTGTCTGCCCTGTTGGTCAAGTACTGAATGAACCTGCAGGGTTGTAGTCTGAGGAAAAAGAACAAATTGACAGCAAAACTTTCAACACAGAAAAGCAGTATTCCAGTTGTCTTTAATTAGATGGCTCCCTGACTATTGATGTCACAGAGATAGATTCTGGTTGGAAGTTAACCTTTGAAGCCTTAAATAGATAATCAGATGAAAATGTGATATCCAGAAAGAATAGACCACCATCATATACAGAACCTGGTGGACCATTCATAAATGTCTCCTTTGGGCCCAGCACTGCAGTTAGGAGGCAGATGAAGGGTTGCCTATTACTATGCCAGCAATAGTCAAGCAAACACAACTCATTACATACATAGACACATGATAAACAATAACTAGTCCTTAAGTAAGAGAACTTCACAGCACCATTTGTCACACATGTGCTCATTCTAGACTTACTTGGTAGTTGAGGTGGCTGTGTGGGTTTGCTAATGGGCTTTATCCAAAAGAAAACAAACTTCTCATGACATGAGGTGGTTTTGCAACTTGGAGTGAGACCCCTCTGAGGTTAGGTTCCTACCATTCCCCAGAAAGCAGGAGACAGGGGAACTGTCTTCTCTTGTAATTACATTTTGAAGAGTTGGTTTTTAGGTTCTTGAGAAAGACATTACCAGGCAGTAAAGCCAGCAAGGGGCTTTTTAACATTTAAGAAGATTTACATACATTTCCAGGAGACAGAGGAAGAACTTACAAGTTTTTTAAAGTGAATGCTCTAAGAAAAGCAATGAGGGAGAGAAGTTACTTCCTTGCTTTTCGACAGGAGAATTAGCCTTTTATTTTTAATTTGCACTTGCCCTTCTGTCATCCAATTGCTCTGCCACCTCTTGTTGAAAAGACTATTGTTTCTCTACCGAGTTTCCTTTGCACCTTTCAAAAATCAGTTCATTATATTTGCACGGATTTATTTGGGTTCATTGATCTACATGTCTATTCCTTTGCTATCCTTTTGCAGATACAACACTGTGTTGAATACTGTAACTTTATAATAAGTCCTGAAATCAGATAATGTAAGTCGTCCAGCTCTGTTCTCAGAATTGTTTTGGCTATTTTTGTACCTTTGCTTTTCCATTTTCACGAGTTTCTGCAGGCTAAGGTTTTGAATCCCTTCCCTGGCTGCAAGGGGACGACAACAGCATCCGGTGGGCTTTGATGCATTTCCTGCTTCATCCTGAGCCTTTTGTTCCACAAGAGAGATAGGTAGGGGAGCTGGGCCTGGGAGATTTGATTGTGGCTTCTGTTCCCCAACCCCAGCCAGCCCACGGGGAGAGCTTCCTTTGGCATCCCCCCACATCCTCCCCGTGAGAGCCAGGTGGGGTTCCTGGAGGAGCAAACTGCAAGAAGGTGGGAGCTTCCCTATGACTGCAACCCTTGGGGAGCCTCACACTGGCACACTGTCAGCCTCCAGTAATCCATCAACATTTCTAGTTTAATTTTCCTCCTAGTTTATATGGCACTAGCGGCTTCTGTCCTGAGTAAGCAAATGCTCAGGTCTTGTGTCTCCCTACAGGTACCTGCTCCTTTCCAGATTTCCATAGGACATCTGCCCAAGACAGTTCTCTGATGGTTAAGATAAGTTGTTAATTTTTAAGTTTCCCTAGCTTTTTTCTTTTTCTTTTATTAAATGTTTATTTATTTATTTTTGAGAGAGAGAGAGAGAGAGCAAGTGGGGGAGGGGCAGAGAGAGAGGGAGACAGAATCTGAAGCAGGCTCCAGGTTTTCAGCTGTCAGTACAGAGCCTGACATGGGGCTCAAACACATGAACTGAGAGATCATGACCCGAGCTGAAGTGGGACGCTTAACCCACTGAGCCACCCAGGTGCCCCTGACCAGGTTTTTTCTTTTTTAAATTTAAATTCAAGTTAGTTAACATACAGTATAGTCTTGGCTTCAGGAGTAGGACCCAGTGATTCATCCCTTACATATGACACCAAGTGCTCATCCTAAAAAGTGCCCTCCTTAATGCCCATCACCCATTTAACCCATCCCCCCACCCACCTCCCCTCCAGCAACCCTCAGTTTGTTCTCTGTATTTAGGAGTCTCTTATGGCTTGCCTCCCTTCTGTTTTTATATTATTTTTCCTTCCCTTCTCCTATGTTCATCTGCCATGCTTCTCAAATTCCACATACGAGTGAAGTCATATGATATCTGTCTTTCTCTGACTGACTTATTCCACTTAGCATGATACCCTCCAGTTCCATCCTCGTTGTTGCAAATGGCTAGATTTCATTCTTTTTCATTGCTGAGTAGTATTCCATTGCATATATATACTACATCTTCTTAAACCATTCATCAGTTGGACATTTGGGCTCTTTCCATAATTTGGCTATTGTTCATAGTGTTGCTATAAACATTGGGGTACATGTGCTCCTTCGAATCAGTGTTTTTTTATTCTTTGGGTAAATACCTAGTGGTGCAGTTGGTGGGTCATAGGATAGCTCTATTTTTAATTTTTTTGAGGAAACTCCATACTGTTTGCCAAAGTGGCTGCACCAGTTTGCATTCCCATTAACAGCGCAAAAGTGTTCCCCTTTTTCCACATCCTTGCCAATATCTGTTGCCTGAGTTGTTAATTTTAGCCATTCTGACAGGTGTGAGGTGGTATCTCATTGAGGTTTTGATTCATATTCCCCTGTTGATGAGAGATATTGAGCATTTTTTCATATGTATGTTAACCATCTGGATGTTTTCTTTGGAAAAGTGTCTATTCCTGTCTTCTGCCTATTTCTTCACTGGATTGTTTCCTGGGTGCTGAGCTTGGTAAGTTCTTTATAGATTTTGGATACTAACCCTTTATCTGATATGTCATTTGCAAATATCTTCTCTCATTCCATCAGTTGCCTTTTAGTTTTGCTGATTGTTTTCTTCATTGTGCAGAAGTTTATATCTTGATGAGGTCCCAATAGTTCATTTTTGCTTTTATTTCCCTTGCCTCTGGAGACATGTCTATTAAGAAGTTGCTGTGGCTGAGATCAAAGAGGTTGCTGCCTTCGTTCTTCTAGGATTTCGGTGGTTTCCTGTCTCACTTAAGTGAGACTTAAATGTCTTTCATCCATTTTGAATTTATTTTTGTGTATGGTGTAAGAAAGTGGTCCAGTTTTATTCTTCTGCATGTTGCTGTCCAGTTTTCCCAACACCATTTGCTGGAGAGACTATTTCTCCATTGGATACTCTGTCCTGCTTTGTCAAAGATTAGTTGGCCATATATTTGTGGGCCCATTTCTGGGTTCTCTATTGTGTTCCATTGATCTATGTGTGTTTTTCTGCCAGTACCATACTGTCTTGATGATTACAGCTTTGTAATACAGCTTGAAGTCTGGAATTGTGATGCCTCCAGCTTTGGTTTCTTTTTCACCATTACTTTGGTTATTGGGGGTCTTTTTTTGGTTCCATACGTAAGATTGTTTGTTCTAGCCCTGTAAAGAATGGCCCAGCTTTTTTCTTATTGTAAGAGCAGGAGTGATAGCTTGCCAGCCCTCTGCAACTCTGAGCCAAAACCAGAAGTCTGAGTTTTTAAACAGGAAAATTATAATTCTTGTTTCCAGAATGTCTCTTATTTTTCTGTACTTGAATCTCTTTAATGCCTTCACTGTTTGTCTTTTTTCTGTGTTGGTTGTTTATTTAGGTCCATCTATTTCTATCTCCTTCCACATTTTTTGTGGGTTGTTCTGATTATTTTCTGCTTGACGTTTATCTCTGTGTCTCTCTATACTGTTTTGTTTGCTCACTGTGGCCAAAGTCTGACTGTTTGAGTTCAGTAACTGGCGACATTCTCCTGGCAGAGGAGAGTCCACACCTGTATGCCTATAGCAGCCTGCAAGTTGCCATCCCATCTCCAGACACATACTTCTGCACTCCAGGCTCCGTGTGACTTCCCATCCTCATGAAAGGAAGACTTATCTCGGTTTGAGTTCTTCCTTAGATGTTTGGTAGTTGGACAGAAATCCCTTTGCATGAGGTAATGCCAACCCGTGATCTATGGACTCATCACTGGAGTGCTAGTCTTCCCAGGAACATCCATGTTCAGCTCCTGGAGAGAAAGGCCTGCACACACTGCTCCTAACAGCACTCTCAGGGGCCCTGACCCTCACTGACCCAGCTTCCTGATGGCAGCAGTCACAGCTCAGCCAAGGAGAACCACGAAATTTGAATTTGGGATTAGAGTTTGGTGGGACATATTCAAGCTGCTGACCCTTTGTACATTTTTGTATACAATAACACATTGAGTATATTAATGGTCAACTCTGCCATATCTTCATTTTGCATTTCATTGGCCTAGTCAGTTGCAAATTGCTGCTAAATGCTCAGAGAGAGGTATCTATTGTTTTTGCTTGCAAGTTTCTATGGGAACTTCATTCAAATTCTTGAGTCCTTATAATGCATTCTTCCTGAAGATGCAATTTCCCCAAACCCAAATATCTTGATTTACCTTTCTCAAGGTCTCCAGTGTGGTCTCTTTCGTTATGGGTTTAGGGTAAAATAATCCTAGCTCATTCAGACTTCATTGCAGAGGCCTATATGACCAACCAATCATTTCTCCTTATGGCTCATGAGAAATCTTCCCTGCCAGCCATGCAACCTGCCTCTTGACCCCATAATTGATATTCAGCTCCCACTAAACTGCAAACTCCCTGAGGGCAAAAGGATATATATATATATTTATTAATGGCAAGAGTTAGACATGTTTCCATCGATAAAGAAAACTCCAAGGATCCAAAATGACAAATATTACAAACCTAAGATTTATAGGAAAAGGATACAATATGACAGCGGCATTAAAATATGGATATGCATCACAGCCAAAGGCTGCCTCATAGCAAGGGGAGAGGACTGGGTGGAGCTCAGTTATCTTCCTTCCACAGGGCCATACAGCACGTGCTTTCTCTCTTGATTAGAAATTACCAGCATGGGGGCGTTTGGGTGGCTCATTGGTTAAGCGTCCGACTTCGACTCAGGTCATGACCTCACGGTTTGTGAGTTGCAGCCAATGTCGTGCTCTCGGCTGACAGCTCAGAGCCTGGAGCCTGCTTTGGATTCTGTGTCTCCCTCTCTCTCTGCCCTTCCCCTGCTCTCTCCCTCTCCTGTCTCTCTCTCTCAAAAATAAACATTAAAAAAGAAAGAAAGAAAGAAACCATCAACGTGTATGGCACACACCACAACCAGGAGCTCCCACCTATCGGGATATGCGTGACACATCGCTTCCTCCATCCAGCCTGGTCAAGAAGTGGCTGCTGCACAAACCATCTCCGCAAAGGTAGCAGCGATTCAAAGATCCAAGGTAAGCCCCAACGTTTGCTCAGGGGCTAGCAAACATTCTCCTCCACTTAGCTGTGTTCTAGGAGGGGGGCTTTGCCCCTGGGTCTAAAATTCTCAGTAGCCGTTTCCACAAGGGCTCATCAGGGAACTTTTTTTTAGTACACTGCAGTCACAATTCTTTTCACTCAAGAATCCTTTATTTTTGTGTTTTCTTGTCCTCCATGGTCAATTTGTCCCACCTGAATCACCTTTTTAGTTAATTGGTCTCACAGATATAGTTAATTTAGCAGGTATATCTGCCCCAGGTTCCTTTGGTTGAAGCGCCATCTCCTGGCCAGAGAGGGTTAAGCCCAACGAAAGGAGATTCTGAGCTTTTATTTTTGCTAACATTGAACGCAGCCACCATGGAACAGATTTTTTGAGGACATGCCTGAAGTTTCCTGCTAATCCACTTTGCTAGATCTGAGGCTTAGGTTTTATCATTTTCATTTAATTTTTTTTTCAACTTTTTAATTTATTTTTGGGACAGAGAGAGACAGAGCATGAACGGGGGAGGGGCAGAGAGAGAGGGAGACACAGAATCGGAAACAGGCTCCAGGCTCTGAGCCATCAGCCCAGAGCCTGACGCGGGGCTCGAACTCATGGACCGCGAGATCATGACCTGGCTGAAGTCGGACGCTCAACCGACTGCGCCACCCAGGCGTCCCTAGGTTTTATCATTTTCAGATTCCACTGGAAGGTTTATTACCAATAACTGCTTTGAAAACGTGCTAACTCAAATCAAGGGTGACTAGGCAACCATCTGGCATCAATGATTCATCTCCACCCCCTTTAGCAGAACCAGAGTTTTTCTATCTCAGTAATGCCTTAGCCATATTTTTAGTTAAAAATGAATCAGGGACTGGACTTATAATCCCCCTTCTGATACCAGCCGAACTAATGGCAGCAGTTAGTGCTTGTTAAAGGGCACTCACAGGACCCCAAATAACAATGCTTACAAATCTATGGTTGTTGCCTAAAGGGACACAGCATAGCAAAAGCATCAAGTAAGCATAACCTCGTAGCCAAAAGCGACCCCACAGCAAGTTATCCAGAGACACTTGGCATTGGCTCCAATTGTCCCCTTTCCACAGTGCCATGGCAGAACATATTTCTTAGATCAGAAATCACTCATGTGTGCATGGAACATTTTGGAACCAGGAAGTACAAAAGGATTCTAGAACTACCTTGTACCGTGTTAATCATATAGATCTTGCTATGTAACCAGCCTCAATAGCAGACGTCTCTATGAGGTCTCACTGAGACCAGATACAGTCAGTCTCATTGTTATCAATAAACAATGCTGACACACTGGGATAAGCCACTTCAAAAGTCACCGTGGACCCATGGATACAAAGCAAACCATTAATCAGTGCATTTCATACCTTGACCATTTCATGGCATACCTGGATCAGTGCCATGCAGATGTGTCTCTTATTTCAGTAAAAAATTTCAGGCCAATTCGGCATCTGCTGGAATTAACCCTTATAGCACAGCACACTCTCCTTTAGTATTAAATCCCCGGCAATATATAATGCTCCACACATTCTAGATGCTCACAGGAAGCTCCATGGGTGAATCAGTGAATGAATAAGCAGAATTTGCAATCTCAGGCTTTGGCTGACTGATTTCCTTTCCCTTTCTTTTCTTTTCCTTTAGCATGTGTGTTTTTCATATTAAAGGCATTTGGACAATTAATCATTCACTGTTGCTGAGTTCACTGTTTCAGTTCTTCTAACATAATTAGATCATAAACTCTGGAAAGCTGAGATATTTTTAATTTTTCATCCCTACCTCTGCTTTCTCATGTTCTCAGTCTTCCAGCTGGGTTCTCTGCTATGATGTCCGTCTCTTACCCATGCTACATAGTAGATATCAGCAAAGCACTGATAGTAAAGTATGGTCATACTAAAGTATGGTCATCAGGGCGACATGTGCTTAATATATTCTTGGTGAATATTTACTAGAAGTGAATTAATCTCAGTGCGCCTGGGTGGCTCAGTCAGTTAAGCATCTGACTTTGGCTCAGGTCATGATTTCATGGTTCATGGGTTTGAGCCCCATGTCAGGCTCTGCGTTGACAATGTGCGAGCTGCTTGGGAGTCTCCTTCTCTCTTCTCTCTGCCCCTCCCCAGCTCTCTTTCTCAAAAATAAATTTAAAAACTTAAAAAAAAGTGAAATAATTTCAGTGTACCTGTATGCTTGGATTATATATAGTTCTGAGAATAATAGGTATGTGCCTAGGTCTCTACATAATATCACTGAGTCCTTATAAAATTCACAGGAGATGGGGCACCTGGGTGGCCTCAGTTGGTTAAGCCTCCGACTTCAGCTCAGGTCATGATCTCGCTGTCTGTGAGTTTGAGCTCCGTGTCAGGCTCTGTGCTGATAGCTCAGAACCTGGAGCCTGCTTCGGATTCCGTGTCTCCCTCTCTCTCTGCCCCTCCCTGGCTCATGCTCTGTCTCTCTCTCAAAAATAAATGAACATCGAAAAAAAAATTAAAAATTCACAGGAGAAGTATATGATTACACTCATTTAAAATTTTTTAATGTTTATTTTTGAGAGAGAGACAGACAGAGCACAAGTGGGAGAGGGGCAGAGAGAGAGGGAGACACAGAATCCAAAGCAGGCTCCAGGCTCTGAACTGTCAGTCCGATGAGGGGCAACTCACGAAATGCAAGGTCATGACCTGAGCCAAAGTCTGACATTTAACCTACTGAGCCACCCTGGTGCCCCTGATTACATTCATTTTAGAGAGACACTCACAGAAATTAAATAACCTATGTATTATTTAAAAAGTTTTTAAGCAATCTCTACACCCAACATGGGGCTTGACCTCACAACGCCGAGATCGTTAGAGATCAAGCATGTTGCACCAGTTGAGTCAGCCAATGCCCCTTAAATAACTTATTTGAGGTCACACAGGTACTACCTGTTTGGGCAAGGATTTGAAATAGGGTCTGTTTGAGATAAAATTTTGGCTCATTCACATTGCTACCATAAGTCTCCCAAGATATTTCAGAAAGCAAGGTGGGTCGCATGCTCCAGCCCTGAAAGGGGAGGGGGGGCGGGTTCTTCTTTTCTTTAATTTTCTTGTAGCTAGCTTAGAAAGTTCCCTCATGTTGCTCCCTGGTCAATCCATTCCTTATTTTATTCAACCTTGACTTTCTGAAATTTTATAATGCAGGGTGTGTGTGTATATATATATTTAGATATATTCTTATTAGAAGATTAATTTTAATTATATTATCCTTTTTCCCCTTGTCATTACTTTTGTTTTGACTATTTAATTTGTTAAGAACTCTAAAAATCTGTATAAAATCTTCCACAATTGTTATATTTTTGTTAATTTCCCTTGTTCTTTTCTACAGTATTTTATGCTATGTGACTTGAGAGAGAGAGAGAGAAACAGAGAGAGAGAGAGAGACAGAGAGAGAGAGAGAGAGAATCTTAAGTAGGTTCCACACTCAGTGAGACCCCGTGTGGGGTTCCATCCCATGACCCTGTGATCAGAACCTGAGCCAAAATTAAGAGTTGGATACTCAGCTGAATGAGTCACCAGGCACCCCTAATTTTTTTCTTCAAATTCAGTTTTGACTGACAATGAGACCTTGACGACTGCTTTCTCCTTGTATGCATTTTCTAGTTTAGATCTTTGAACAACTATGTATTTACTTATTCATTCATTCGTTTAAATTTATTTCTGAGAGAGAGAGAGAAAGCATAAGTGGGGAGGGGAAGAGAGAGGGAGACAAAGGATCCTGAGCAGGCTCTGCCATGGCAGCAGAGAGCCTGATGCGGGGCTGGAACTCACGAAGTGTGAGATTATGACCTGAGCAGAAACCAAGAGTCAGATGCTTAATGGACTGAGCCACCCAGGCGCCCCTATTTTATTTATTTTTAAAATGTTTATTTATTTATTTTGAGAGAGAGAGAGCGAGCGAGCAGAGGAGGGGTAGAGACAGAAGGAGAGAGAGAATCCTAAGCAGGCTCTGTGGTATCCACATGGAGCCCCATGCAAGGCTTGATCCCACAAGCCTTGAGATCCTCACCAGAGTCCAAATCAAGAGTCCTGTGGTCAACCAACTGAGCCACCCAGGCGCCTCTAGATCTTTGAACAATTTTTTAAAACTTTCAAACTTCATGAGTCACTTTGAAGTCTTTTTTTTTTTGAGATTATGATTTTTTATTGTTTAAGATAATTGGATTTTTTTAGTGTAGCTGACATACCATGTTACATTAGTTTTAGGTGAACAGCATAGTGATTCTACAAGTTTATCCATTATGAAGTCTTTATTTGGAAGTCTTTATTTTGTATATAACATATAGCTTTTATAACCCAATCTTAAAGTCTTTTCCCTGTAAGCGATGAGTGTATATTCCCATTACTGATATTTTCTGCCATGTTCTTGAAAAAAAAATTTTTTTTTACTGTTTTTTTTTTCTTTCTTAGTGCTGTTTTGTTTTCTATTGTTTGTGCAAGAATGTTACGCTGGTCTTACAATTCTGAAGACCATTAGATACCAGATGACAGTGTATATAATATGTCCAGAAGAAGAAAGAGGACGCCCCAAAATTCTGCAGCAAGGTAAGTTCTCTTTCATATGTAGAGTAAAAATAGACTCTCAGATACGCAAGGCCTTGGAATGTTTCACAATCCCCACTTCTTACCAAAAATCTAGAGGAGTACATATGACAACAAAATAAAAACGGAATGAAATCAAGAACTCATGAATAATGATTGGTGACACTCAAAGGGTGGCTGTTAGTGTTCTGGTGCTCTACGTGCCATTTCCTTTAATCCTCAAAATGACTCTACGATGTAGATACTATTATTATCCCAGTTCTGTATTTAGGAAACTGAGACACAGAATAGGTAAAGAATTTGTCAAGCTCCCAAAGCCGCTAACCATTATGCTCTGATGTGCCAAAGGGGAAGTGAAATGGGGGAATGTGCTGTGAAAGGGATGCCAGGGAATATTAAATGAATTTAAACATAGAATGAAGCCCAAATATAGATTATGATTAAAATCCAGAATTTAATTGATTTCAACAGCACCCAGTCTAAAGATAATAACTTGTTGATAATATCCACGGGCAGAAAATCCCCAAAGGGCGAAAACAAAAACAAAATGAAACAAAAACAAAAACTGGGGAAGGATATTGAAGGGGCAGAGGGAAGAGGAAGATTGTTAAAGTAAAGTAAATTTGTAATCTTTCGTGGGAGGTGTCGACATTGTTTTTAAAATTTTTTTTTCAATGTTTATTTATTTTTGGGACAGAGAGAGACAGAGCATGAACGGGGGAGGGGCAGAGAGAGAGGGAGACACAGAATCGGAAACAGGCTCCAGGCTCTGAGCCATCAGCCCAGAGCCGGACGCGGGGCTCGAACTCCCAGACCGCGAGATCGTGACCTGGCTGAAGTCGGACGCTTAACCGACTGCGCCACCCAGGCGCCCCGACATTTTTTTTTTAAAGTTGAACTTCAATGGGTATTGAGGAGGGCACCTTTTGGGGTGAGCACTGGGTGTTGTATGGAAACCAATCTGACAATAAATTTCATATTAAAAAAAATAAAGTTGAGCTTCATAAACACAGATTTAAGATGAGCTTAAAATTATACAGGGGAAGTAAAGATTGTCTAAATATTACAGAGGGCAATAAAATGGATAAATCTTTAACAAGGTAGATCAGTAGGACAAAAATAAGGGTGACAAGATAAAGTACATTACTGATTGATTCAGGAGACACAACATCGAATCATGAGCTCTACGAAGGAAATGGTGCTATGGTAAAAAGGAGTAGAAGAAAAAACAGACCTTTATAAGCCACAGAGATAAACTAGATATAATTTCATATATTTTACTTTTTGTTGTTGGGAGAGCCAGGGAGAGGATGGTACGGGGCTCCCTTCAAGTTAGTGGTCTAGAATTGTCCTTTCAAAAAAAAAATTTTTTTTTTAATGTTTATTTATTTTTGAGAGAAACAGAATGTGAGTCAGGGAAGGGCGGGGGCACACAGAATGCAAAGTGGGCTCCAGGCTCTGTGCCGACAGCACAGAGCCTGACATGGGGCTTGAACTCGTGAACTGCGAGATTGTGACCTGAGCCAAAGTCAGAGGCTTTCACCAACCGACCAGCCACCCAGGCACCGCAGAGTTCTTCTACCTGAGGTTCAAGCAGATGGCAAAACAAATTTCTCTCCTGCACTCTGCGTCCTTGTTCACTACCTAAAACAGTGTAGGTGTTTCTCCACTGTCCTTCTCACAGCCGCCTTCACCTCTACGTTCTTTAGGCTGTAGATGAGGGGATTCAGCAAGGGCGTGACTGCACTATACTGCAAGGAGGAGAGCAAATCCAGGGAGGAACCCGAGGGGGGCATAAGATAGCGAATCAAACCTGAGCCAAAGAACAGGATCACTGCGATGAGGTGGGAGGAGCAGGTGGAGAAGGCCTTGCTTCTGCCTGAGGTGGAGCTGATGCGCAGGATGGTGGAGACAATATGGGCGTAGGAAAAGAAGATTGGGAGGAAGGTTCCCAGCCCGTGCAGTAAGGTGGAGCAGATCAAGATGTCAATATTGATGGAAATATCAGAGCAAGACAGAGGGAAGAGGGAGGGCAGCTCACAGGTGTAGTGGTGGATGGTTTGGGCCTCACAGAAGTCCAGGTTAATAGCCAAAAGCACAATGATGACTGAATTGAGGGAAGCCAGGCCCCATGAGGCCAGCACCAGCCTCACACAGAGCTGGCTGCTCATCACCTGGCCGTAGAGCAGAGGGTGGCAGATGGCAGCATAGCGGTCATAGGCCATCACCGAGAGCAGAAAGGCTTCAGTCCCTGCGGTGATAAACACAAAGAACACCTGAGTCAGGCAGCCCTCCACTGAGATGGTTTTCTTCTCAGACAGAAGGTCCTTCAGTAGCTTGGGCACAGTGACAGAAGAGAAGCAGAGGTCCAGGAAGGACAGGTTACTCAGGAAGAAGTACATGGGCGTGTGGAGGCGGGAGTCGGTCCTGATCACCAGCAGCAGCATCAGATTCCCCATCATGGTCAGGAGGTAAATCCCCAGGAAGAGCACGAAGAGCAGAGCCTGGATGTGGGGGTCGTCGGACAGCCCCGTGAGAATAAACTCGGTGATGATGCTGTGGTTCCTCCAGGCCATTTGTGGAGGGGATTTCCCTGGAATAGAATAGAAATAGCGATGAGCTCTGTCTCCTTCAGGTCATCACCCCTCTCACCATACATCCCTTGAAGCTGTCCTTACTGCATCTCAGGAAAAGTTTTTATCCTGTTTTGTTATCACCGATCCTACGTCACAGTCTTTGCGAACTTCAGAGAATCTTCTGCCCCTTCCGTTAGGGATTTCACTGGACCAATGAATATCTTTGGTTCACCTACACATTCATAGTATTTAGATGCTACCAATTCTTCTTAGACTTTAGAAATTGTCAAAAATCTAGCACATATCTGAGTGGTTTTCTAAACCTTCTTTCTTCAATCTCTCAACCACAAGTTTTTGGTTCAAAATCATCCAGTGATTCCCTACCAGAGTTGACATCCATTAGGCACAGTAGGTCCAGTGCCTAGGGCCACAGTTGTTGCATGGCTGATGAAAACATTTTAAATTTCTTTTAAGATCAGAAGAATCTGCATTCTATTCATCTTTATAACTGCAACATTTTAATATCTCTTTGTATGGAAAGACAAGGAGCCTAGGGAGGCAAAAGTGCCTGGAACCATGAAAGTCATAATGTGTCCTTGCTCTCTACTTTATGAACAGAGCATTTAACTTTAGTAAGACTTTATTAAATACAGAGCATTTTTTAAATCGGTATCTCAATTGTTTCAGGCAATTCTGTAAGATTTGATAAGGAATTATTAGCCATGGGGCAAGGAATTTTATCCTCCTTTTTACGTGAGAGAAGTCTGATATTAAGGGGTATTTTGTAATGTCATGTTGACAACAAATAGAAGTAAAAATAGGAGAAGTAGAAGTGAATTACATTATTTTTTTTTTTCTAATTATCAGCCCAATGTCTAGGCTTAGTGCACAGTGATAAGGAACACTTTTCTTACTCAGATGCTTCAAATTCTTCTTCATCTGCCCTTCAACTCGTGGCCATTTTGGCTGCTTTAGACACCAGAAAGGTCTATTTGTTTCTGTGTCTTTGCCCACCTTCTTCTTCGTATGTTCTCCTCTTAAGCCCACTGACCCAGACTCTCCTGGGTCTTCCAGTGTCATCTATAAACCTGCTTTTTGCTTCTAGCCTGTCCTGACTGCCCAGCTCTCTGTTCAAACCACTGGGACACTTGCTCCCAGGTGCCTTATGGCATAGTCTGAACTGTGTGTCTTGTCTCACGTTAGACAGCGATCTCAGTTTTCCCCTCCCGATTGTGGGCTCCTTGAGAATATAGATCACAACTTGACAACAACAATCACAAATCAGCATTTCTCTGGCTCTCGCCTGCCCGTTAGCTTCTGATTACCTCTCAGATTTCTGTCCGATTATTTTGGAAGCCTCTCCACGTCATCTCCCGCGTGCCTTAGAAAAAAACCTCTGGACTACCCTCAGCACAGTCGCCTCCCCGACTCCAGCGGCCCCCACAGCGCTAGCGCCCCGCAGAAGTCCTGCTGACATTGCTGCCCCCCAGCGTCGCCAGGCTGCCCACTCACGCTGCGTGGAGGCCACCGCGGCTGAATTTCCAGGATGCTGTTATCTATCCAGAGCACACCGCCTCACGCCGCAGCCCCTCCTGCGGTCTCATTTTTGTAGAATCCACAGCATTGTAGCCACCACTGCAAGAGGCTGCTTGTAATTTATTGTGGATGTGTCATTCTTTTATTGCCCCTTGCGGGTCAGAGTGAAGAGTCTTACGATTTTCTTTTAAGTGTTTTTTGCATCCGCCTGCTCTAGGGATCAGCTGTGTAACCAAGAGGACCAGATGGTGAGCAATTTATGTTAATCGTGATACTAAGAATCATTTTGAACCCTAGCTTCTCAGACTACATCCTATGTGACGATTCCTTCCTCAGTTGGACCTCTGAGGCTAATTTAGCCTGTTTTTGTCTGTCAGTCCACAGCCCGATCCCATAGTGGGCTTTTGTCTTCACAGAAATATTTAATCTTACTGATTCGGAGAGCCCTGCTTCTGACCCTTTCAGCTTTGCAGCCATCTTATGACTAGGTGCTAACTTGCATCACGAAAAGCTTAAATTCTGATCCCATTAACAAATCCATCAGCCCCCCATCTTAGACCCAAGTCTGGGTTACCTGTGTGCCAGGACAGAGAGGGCAACGTTCACCTCTGTGTGCCTGCAGGACACTAGCTTCTGTCCAGGGGTGGTGAAGCATAACTGGAGAAGTTACTTCTGAGGCTCCTGCATGGATAAAATTGTAGATACTGTAGAAAGTGAACACTGTATCTTGAATCCATACAAGCAAAGTAAAATGATACGTGGAAGCCATCTTCCCAAAGATGCCTGTATTTCAAAATATTTGGGGATATGGCTACCCTGGAAATCGCTTGCCTTCTTCCGCTTTCACTCCTAAGGGGGACCTGGCTACAATGTCCGCTGGGGCGTCAAGCTCTCTCATCTGAAGAAGCTTAGCAAGCCGTGACATCATGACCTGAGCTGAAGTTGGACGCTTAACCAACTGAGCCACCCAGGCGCCCCTATGCCCAGACTTTAAAGTGTCACTTCTTTAGTGTGAAGCAGGGAGGGAGGGAAGGTGTCTAGGGCAGCTGGTACAGATGCGTCACTCAGAGAAGCAGAGATATCAGAGTCCCATCTGGGGAGATTGTCCGCCAAGGAGTCAGATGTTCCCCCCTCTGGCTTAGGGACAAGGAACGGGTGGAGCAGACACCTCAGACTTTAGGACAGATGGAAGGGATCGTGGGGTGGAGAGGGGAGAGAGGAAAAGCAGCAGAATTGAAACATACACAGCACTTTACAGGCAGAAAAACGGGGGCCACCAGAAAACCAGACGAGATATTACCATTCCCCTGGCTTTTCTTCGAGGAGGCAAGTCCACATGTTCTATCTTCCCGATCACAAGCAGACTCTTGGTAGGTAAGTCCCGAGAACAGAACCCCCGTCGCAAGCGTCTCTTCGCAGAGTATAGAGCCTTTTCTCTTTGCTGTCAGTGAGTGAGGGAAATTAGAATGGCTCGAGGTCTGGAAGCACTGGATACATCACAGAATCAGGACTATTCTCCAGAACACCTTAACCTAGAGTGGGGTCATTCTTCAATGCAGGCCGCTGTATGGAAAGACAGGGACAGTTCTTTTTAAAGAAGCTCCTGCTCTGAACAACAGGCACACATTCCATGGATCCCTTCTCACCTGATCTCAGGTGCAGTAACGTGCCTGGTGTTCATTTATTTCCTCTGTGCTCCTGCATACTCTCTGAGAGCATCACCTAAAGAAAGAACAATCTAATAGAACCAGTCGGAAGGCCATCTGTACTTAGGGAGCCGTGGGGCTGGGTCGGGCCCCCAGAGGAAGCTGGGCTGCTGCCCTGTATTCCCTGAAGTCCCAGTCTGAAGCCGAGCTTGGGCCTCACTAACCGCGGTTCGCACTTAACTAGAAAGGTGAATTGAGTAGGAGGCACAGAGGTTCTCTCCAGGGCAGGATTTCAAGTTTCTGAGCTGAGGGAATTATTGAAAGCCTAGAAAAGACTATTATTAGGCTTGGGGTGGGAGTGGGGGTGTTGAAAAACAAGAGCCCAAGAAAGAGATTTGAAGAAAAACTGCTGGAAAATGGACATTCCCCCCATGGCATCATTGGCCTGAGAAAGCCCGTAGAAAGTGTTGAGGGAGGTGAGCTGTGACACATTACCGCCTGAACTGCAACTCATTTCCAGTGGACATCGCAGTTTTCCTCATTCCTCCGACAGGATCGTCCGTTATAATAGTTAAACGAAAGGCTATAAGTCCACCTTGGGAGTATTATTCAGCCCTAAGTTTCTAGTGTTTCTATTTTAAGCACATACTTAATTTTTAAAGGAGTTTATTAAAGAACGGTAATTGAAGTATGTAATGAATTGTTTTCAGTAAGTCCCACAGAGGGTTTTTGAAATGTCTGCAGCCAAAATTTTGTATTTCTGATGTAAGGCAGAGAAGCGTCATCAGCATTTATTGGGGCTCACATATAAGGAACAAACACAGAGGGCACGTTACCCTTCACCATTGGTGGAGGATGCCACGGAGTCCGTGGTCCCTGTGGGGCTGTACTCCTCCTGCCAGACCATCCGTGTGGACCCTTGGCTCGCCTCAGTGTACAGATGGGCCCGGGCAGGGCCAGGAGGGGGTAGATGGGTGATGAGAGGGCCCTACTCACCCCACTTGCTCTGTGCCCACACGGCTCCCCTGGCTCCTGGGTGGCATGACCGAAATTGCCACAGAAACAACGGGTGGAAATTAAGATGGACACACTAATGTTTCAGCAAGGCTCGACTTTAAACTTTAAACTCCTCCTCATTCTTGAAACCTCCCCGTCCCCTTCACTTGGTTTTCTGTGGAATCCTTTGTTCCAGGAGCTCAGTATCGATGTTGACATCCCGCTGACCTCAGTGTATACTTAGGGGACTGGTCGGCCGGTGCCAGCCCCGGTCATGAGACCATGGCTGGAAGAAGACATGATGAACGTGGCTGGCTCCGTGTCCCGGATTTGTATTGAAGACGCCATATTCTATATTTTCCTAGAAACCCCTCAGCCCTTTACCCCCGGGGCGGGCTTGCAGTCTTGGAGGCATGAGCCTGCAGCAGCTTCCTTTGCCTGGCAAAGTAATAACTATCTTCCTTCTTCACACCCAAACTCTGTCTTCACCTTACATATCTCTGCTTCAGAGCACAGAGGTCAGTTTTCACTAACATGAGACGTGTTACATGTACAGCTCCCAGATGCCCATACGCGGGTTCCGAACACTTCTCCAGGGTGGGCAGTGCTCCTGGAGGGTGCTCCCCAAGGGACAGGGAGGACGGGCCCAGTGGGGGCAACTAGACAGGACAGAACAGATGGACACACGCATGTCCCTGATTCCGGGCAGCCACGGTCCTGCCCAGAGTGGTGCCTGTGACCCAGCAACCCTAACACCCTAACGCATCGTGAGGGCCAGGAACTGGAAGGGCAGGGCTCCCTGACCACTGGGTGCGTGTGCCCCTGTGTGAGCGGTTATGCTGGGTGTCTGGGGGATGGGGAGGTCTGGACGGCCCACCCTGAGTTCTCTGCTCCCATCTCCAGGCTGGTCATGTGAAGCAGTCATGGCTGGGCTGGATTCCCAAGTGGTGGGGCACATAGGCGTCATTCTGCAGACATGGTAAATGGGCCCAGGCTGGTGAGTGGGCAGGAATGGTCTCCTTTGGGACCCCCATCTTTGTGGTTACTGGTTTGTTTTTATTTGTTTTTTTTTTTTTAACGTTTATTCATTTTTGAGAGAGAGAGAGAGAGAGTGAGAGCAAGCATGAGAGGGGGAGGGGCAGAGAGAGAGGGAGACACAGAATCCCAAGTAGGCTCCAGGCTCTGAGCTGTCAGCAGAGCATCTGACGCAGGGCTCGAATTCACAAACTGTGAGATCATGACCTGAGCTGAAGTCAGGTGCTCAACCGACTGAGCCACCCAGGCACCCCTCTGTTTATTTTTATTTATTGATTTTCTAACTGTCTAACCACATCTTCCAGTACCTGTCTATAGTCAACTTTGGAGGGACTCAGGGCAGGGTTCCTGGAGGAGGCATCTGCGCCAGGGCCTCTGAGTAGTGGCTGCCTTGGCCGTCATGTTGCAGGAGTGTGGAATGCTCTAGGGCCGGAGTGGGGCAAGGTATGGATGACTACTCCAGTTGGTGTTCCTCGGTGGCCAGGAGGACAGCCAGAGACCAGCACACCTGCAGCCGTCTGCCTGTAGCCCTTTGTCTCTCTCGGGCCCCAGTAAATGTCATCCTCTGAGCAAGGTTAAATCCGGACTTCACTGAATGCTTAATATGTGACAGCATGTCAGCAAAAAACCCAAACCAAAACAAAAAAACTCAGTTTTGGGGAGCAAATAGTACTCTTTGTAATAAGGCCAATTTAGTATGATTTTTGTGGTGTTTGGAAAGCGTCGATCCTTGACTGGCATGGCATCTGTAAACTATGAAGGTAAATAAGGTAAGAGGCAGTTTAGGACTTGACGTGATTGGGTGAGAGGTGGACCAGCTGATGGAGTGGTAGCAGTTTGGCTCAGCCCTGTTGGGAGACAAGGAAAAGGGGGGCGTAAGTGAGTGGCATTGCATCTTCTCGAGCCCCCCATTAATCCAAAGAAGCTCTACTTTGATCACTTTTATTAGTTTATGTTTTTTGTTTTTTTTTTTTTAATTTTTTTTTCAACGTTTTTTATTTATTTTTGGGACAGAGAGAGACAGAGCATGAACGGGGGAGGGGCAGAGAGAGAGGGAGACACAGAATCGGAAACAGGCTCCAGGCTCCGAGCCATCAGCCCAGAGCCCAACGCGGGGCTCGAACTCCCGGACCGCGAGATCGTGACCTGGCTGAAGTCGGACGCTTAACCGACTGCGCCACCCAGGCGCCCCTATTAGTTTATGTTTTTATGTAGGATTTAAAAAAGAATATAGTCAGGGCTAAAAGAGGTTTGAAAACATTCGACCTGGTTTAGCCCTTTATTTTAGAGTTTTTATTTAAATTCCAGTTAGTTGACATATCGTGTAATATTAGTTTCAGGTGTCTAATACGGTGATTCAGCACTTCAGTACAACACCTGGTGCTCATCACAACAAGTGCACTCCTTAATCCCCATCACCTATTTCACCCATCCCCCCACCCCACCCCTCTGATAACCACCAGTTTGTTCTCTAGAGTTGAGAGTCTGTTTCTTGCTTTGTCTCTCTCTTCCCCCACCCTATGGTTGTTTCTTAAATTCCACATATGAGTGAAAGCATATGGTATTTTTCTTTCTCCGACTTATTTCACCTAGCATGATACTCTCTAGCTCCGTCCATGTCATTGCAAGTGGCAAGTTTTCATTCTTTTTTATGGCTGAGTAATATTCCATGAAAATATACACCAACCTCTTCTTTATCTGTTCATCAGTCGATAGACACTTGGGCTCTTTCCGTAATTTGGCTATTGTAGATAATGCTGCTATAAACATCAGGGCGCATGTATTCCTTAGAGTTAGTATTTAAAGTTTTTTCAAATGTTTATTTATTTTTGAGAGGGAGAAAGAGAGTCTGAAAGAGAGTGAGACACAGAATCTGAAGCAGGCTCCGGGCTCTGAGCTGTCAGCACAGAGCCCCACACAGGGTTTGAACTGACAACCCGTGAGATCATGACCTGAGCTGAAGTTGGATGCTTAACCGACTGAGCCACTCACACACCCCTAGGATTAGTATTTTTGTATTCTTTGTAGCCTTTCATTTTAAATGAGAAAATGAAAGTGACTTGTATCAGATGAGACCGTTGGTGGCAAAGCATGAGTTTCATGTAATAAGTTTTTGTGATACTCACAATTTAATTTATGCCACCAGTCAGATGCAACAAACAGAAGGACTATGAGAGTTTCACACTTAGTAATGAAAAAAGTGCATGGGGATGACATAATGGAGGATAGATTTCATGGAGTGCTTGGTTCATAGTAAGTATTTTAATAAGCATTTATTATGCAAAAGTATGAATAAATGTACTCTATTTTGTATATGTTGCATTTTAAATGTGTGTAGAGTGTTAGGATGTGTTGCTCAATGGTCTGGAGATTAGTTTGGACTTCAGATTAGGGGGTCAAAACCATATGAGTTTTATTGACCATAGAGGTGAATAAAATAATGCCAGGAAAGAATGTATATAGAAAGAGAAGTTTCCCAAGGTCAGAATTGTGGGAATAACATCATTCCCACACAAAGTGGACACGACAAATAGACTGAGGTGAAGTTTTCTTTAGATCCAGGAGTGACATCCAGAGGATCCAAATCAAATTACCAGCGAAAGAAAAGGCTCATCAGTACTGTCAAACTTCATCGGTTACTGATGGGAGAGACTGAAGGACTTGGAAGCACCAGTCCAAGGATCATCCCTCAAGAATAAATCCTTGGATTTACATGAATTTCTTCCGATGTTCCCAATCAAGATTGTGTAAGTAGCCATCCTCTTGGCTCTAGAAGTACCCTCTACTCAGTCTGCAATCAAAATTACATTATTGAAATATAGTTACCTGTTTATATATCTGTTATTCTTCTTTATTCACATTTGTACCTTGATAGTGTTAGTTGGTGAAATATATATATATATTTCACCAACTAACACTATATATATATATATATATATATATATATATATATATTAATGTTTTTTAATGTGTATCACTTTTTTGAGAGGGGGGCAGAGAGAGAGAGGGAGAGAGAGAATCCCAAGTAGTTTCTGTGCTGTCAGTGCAAAGCCCAATGTAGGGCTCAATCCCACAAACCGTGAGATCATGATCTGAGCCAAAATCAAGAGTCGGATGCTCAGCCGACTAAGCCACCCCAGTGTTCCTGTGAAACTATATTTTGTGAATAGATGCACACGAGTTTAAAGATAAGAAGATATAAGGCTGAGGACAGCAGTGTTGGAGAATAACTATTTTTTTTAAGGTGGGATGAAATAGCATGTTAAAATGTTTGTACCTATGGGAGAGTGTTTATACCTATAGGTATAGTCTATGCCTATAGAGCAGACGAAGTTAAGAATGCAGAATAAAATGGTAAACAATGATGAAGCAAGGTCCAGGGAAAGGTGGCAAAAGATTCACACAACCCAATACACACACACACACACACACACACACACACACACACACATACACACACCCATTGCAAGTATAGAAGGTGTCCTTCTAGACTATTTCACTGGCACTGAAAGAAAGAGTTAAAGTCATGTGCAGAGATAGGTAGAATTTTGAGTATGGAAGAAATGATTAAGTGATTCTCTGTCAAGTGTAAAGGAAGGTCATCTACTACAATTTTCTTGTTATATTTAAGGAGGAAGGAGACTATTCATTCTGAAGGTCAAACTATGTTTGAAGCATAAGCAGAATTCCATGGAGGTTAATGTCCGGGATACAGAAATGGAGAAAGTAGTGGGGCCTGTGGATGCAATGAAAGAACAAGCTGGCAAGACATTGAAGGCACAGACACAAGAGCTGCTAAATCGATGTACGGATATAACTAAAATGAAGCTTTTGTGGGGTGATCGTCATGGACAGAAAGAAGGGATGGACTGAAGAACTTGAGTGTTGGGAAAGTGGTGCTGCAGGTGAAAAAGTGAGGGAGCTGTGAGGACAGAAGATTTCCATCAGAGGTTAGAGACAACAGTGGTGGAACCATTCAGATAAGATGAATGGTCGGATCTTGAGGGTCACTTTATTTGTACGAGTTGAGCAATGGTGACTTAGGGTAGACATTATAAGGAATTTGAGATCAGGTTACCAACATTAATGCTGAAGTTGGCTATTATGACATTGGGAGTGAACGGGCACCTAACACTAGAGGGCAGTACCAACGGGAGGAGGAAAAGGACAGTGGGTAGATCAAAACAGTGGAGGCAAAAAAAAAGTGTGTGTTTTAGGGATGACCTCCCAACCTGTGGACTTCAGTGCACCTGAAGTGTAGTAGCCCAAGCTCTGTTCTCTGATAGGCCCATTACCCGGGTGTAGACTGTCTTAATGCACAAGTCCCTTGGTCCTAGTGATTAGTGTAGGAAGGGGTATTGGACTTAACTGGCCTAAGATAAAGTTTTTTCTATTCGAACCTCCCATATCTCTATATTCAATTTTTTTCTCCATTTTTTTCCCTCACTACCTGTAAGTGCAGCCATGTCTTTTTCTCATTGTTAAAAATGTCTTCAACCTCGACACACCTTCTTGTTATTTTCCTCTTTCATTCTCTAAAACACCTTGAGAATGTGGTGTGAACTTATTACTTTTTTAAATGTGTTCTATTTATTCAACACACTGAAGTCTGGCTTCTACCCACCACCACTGCCACTGATACTGATTTTACACATTTATGGAAGAGAATATTTCAGAGCATGAGGAACCAGTCAGTATGTGTAGACTGCCCAGGTTTACATTGGTCCAAACCAGTTCTCCTTAAGACTAATCACTGAAAAGCCCATTTATATAAATGTGCATTTGCCTAAAATCTCTACTAGCAAATTAAATTTCACATATGAGGGATAGCTCAATTGCTCTGGGGACTTGACCAATTCTTATTGCTGTTTTTCTATTTTCTTTTTCCTTGTAGTGTATTCAGGATTGTAAAATCCAACACCTCTTAATGCAATAGACAAGCAAATACTGTAGATACTTGTAAGCAGCAAGGTGGTACAAAGAGACAATTGTCATGCAAACAGGCTCCCCAAGGTCATGCAAATAGATAATTGTAAGTAGCAAAGCTGAAGGTGACGTCATCTAGAGAACATTCCTTTGTAAATTGAGAGACAAAAATTATAGCACTTCTTGTTCTTTTGCCTGATATGGAAAGCAAAACAGAAGTGCAAGGAGATTGAAGCTAACCACCTCCTCATCAGGATTGAAGACCAAGTATTTTAAATTTTTAGCATTTAGAATGGTTTCATTTATGTAAAGTTCAAGGACGGACTAAAGTAATAGTTTTCCTTCTTTTAGCTTTGGTCTGTGTTTTATAAGACCATGATGTCTAGAACTGAAGCTGCCTGGGCAAGTGTTTAGGGCCAGCCTCAGCCTATGGATAGTTAAACTGTCAGCTAAAAATGCCTGGGTCTGGGTGAGCTTCCCACAATTTCCCTTTTCCAAATGAATTTTATGACTGGGCAGCCCTTGTGGTTCTTGTTATGATTGAAAGACGCCCTTCAGAGACAACCATCAGGAAACTTTGAAAAAATAAGGATTTATTAAGAAGGAAAAAACAAAAACAAAAACAAAAACAAGAGGCTCAAATGGTCAGTTATGGGCATGAACCAAGATCTCTCTACCTAATCGTGTTTATTCAAGTTGCCTGGGCAACCAAAGCCTAAGTCAGACCCTTGCATTCCAAAAGAGAAAAAATAACAGCTCTCAAGGCTTACCCTATAACAAGACTGAGGATGAAATCCAAAGCATGAAGATGGAACAGTGGATGGATGGAAATAACCCAAGTCATTGATGATTATTGAGCATCTCAACTAACTCTGGAACCATCCATCTCCAGACCTATTGCTAATTCAGTGATAAATCTTTTTACAGTTTATGTTATTGTTAATCACATTTTGGTTACTTGAAGATGAAAGCATGCCTAATGAATACTTTCTCCGCTGATTTAAGCACCTCTTATGACATTTAGTTCAGTTTTGTTGCTTCATTCGTATGGGTTCTGAATGCTTATTGAGCTTAATCCTGAAGTTTTTATATTTCTCTTGCCATAGTGAATGGGTATTTTTCTGGAAGATACATTTTTTTTGGTTTAACTAATGTTGTGGATGTATAGGAAAACTACTGATTGCATGAATATTCCAAAGTTGTTTGCCTTTCTGAACTCTCTTAGAATACTAATAATTTCTCATTTCTTTTGTTTTTAGAGAGAGAGTGTGAGGCAGGGAGAGGGGCAGAGGGAGACAGAATTGTAAGCAGGTTCCATGCTCAGCGAGGAAAAGGACTCAGGGCTTGATCCCATGACTCTGGATCATGACCTGAGCCAAAATCAAGAGTCAGAAGCTCAACAAACTGAGCCACCCAAGAGCCCCAATAATTTCTCATTTCTAATGAGATTTCTTAGATTTCTAGGTAGATAATCATTAGCGACTCTGAAGATTTGTGGATCCCTCCCATCCCAATTTGAATGTCATATTCTAATCTCGTTTCACTGTATTGGAGGGAAACTGCATAATCTTCTTAAGTAATATGAGTGGTGTTTCTTCTTCTTCTTATTTTTGAAATGTTTATTTATTTTGAAAGAGGGAGAGAGAATCCTAAGCAAGCTCTGTGTTGTCAGCACAGAGCCTGACATGAGGCTCAAACTCATGAACTGTGAGATCACGACCTGAGCTGAAATCAAGTGAAATCAAGTGTCAGGTGTTTAATCGACTTAGCCAGCAGGCTCCCTGGTAGTATTGTTTCTTTTCTTCTCTTTGTATTTATTTATATTTTAAATGTTTATTCATTTTTGAGAGAGAGAGAGAGAATGGGGGAGGGGCAGAGAGAGAGGGGGACAGAGGATCTGAAGTGGGCTCTGCAGTGACAGCAGAGAGCCTGATGCGGGGCTCAAACTCATGCACTAGGAGATCATGACCTGAGCCAAAGTCCAATGCTTCACTGACTGAGTCACTCAGGTGCCCCATGTTGTTTCTTTTATTAAACTGTAATTTCTTCAATCTGATATTATCTGTTATTATTTTGAAACATGTGGTTCAATAGTGATTAATTTTAAATATGTTTTTATTGAAAGAGAGAATCATTAGAGTTTTTATTATTAAATATTTGGGGTTACGATGATCGTAGAATTTTATTTTTATACCTGTTAAGAAGCTATTCAGGTGGAATGTGATTATTCTCATTCTAACCTATTGATTTGAGAAGTCAAACCAACAGCAAAATTTATTTGGTCATGATTATTATTTAGATTGCTATTCTTTCAGTATACTTTTGGATTCAATGGATTAATATTTCATTCAGAATTTTTGTCTACGTATTCATTAGGGGATGATAATTAAAAATTTTGTAAGGTTTTTATTTATTTATTTTGAGATAGAGAGCGAGAGAGAGAGAGAGCAAGCAGGGGAGGGGCAGAGAGAGAGGGAGAGGGAGAATCCCAAGCAGATGCCATGCTGTTTGAGAAGAGCCAGATGCAGGCTTGATCTCATGAACCATGAGATCATGACCTGAGCTAGAATCAAGAGTTGAGTGTTTAACTGACTGAGCCACCCAGGCGCCCCAGAGGATGATGATTTTTTTAGGGTTTGAATCAGAGTTGCTTTAGCTCTGAAAATGCATTGACAATTTTCCATATTATTCTGTACTCTAAAAAATGCATATAACATTGAAGTTTGGACTCACCTGAAAAACTATGCCTGCTTGTTGCCCATGCGAGCTAATCCTTTGACTTTTTTTGTTTTTATACATCTAATGGCTCAATTTTCTTTTTCTTGAGTTACATATTCCTTAAAATTAGACAAAAGCCTGCCTTTCAGATTTATTGGGATGAATCTTAGTATTTCATTAAAATTTTTATTCTTTATGTCAATGTATTATTGATTTCTTTTTCTTTTTTCTTGAATATATTCTACAGAGTTATGTCAAATTTTATAGATTTAAAAAATTTTTTTAGTTTAATTTTTGAGAGAGAGAGAGAGGGGGGGGAGAGAGAGAACAAGGGAGGGGCAGAGAGAGAGAGAGAATCACAAGCAGGCTCTGTCCTGCTAGTGCAGAGCCTGATGTGGGGCTCGAACTCACCAACTGTGAGTTTATGACCTGGGTCGAAATCAAGAGTTGGACACTTAACCGACTGAACCACCCAGGTGCTCCGAATTTTATGGATCTTTTTTGAATGACTAGAGCCTGGATTTATTTCTCAAGTCTGTTTTTCTGTTTTTTGACTTATTAATTTGTGTTTTCAGTTCTTTTATCTTCCTTTTCTTATGTTAGGTTTTCTTATTTTCTAATGCTTGGATATGAGCTTTCAGAAACTTAATTTTTTTTCTTGTTTACTAATGAATCAATATAAGGATAGATAAAGATAATGGTTGCACTGGCATTATTTTGTAACTTTAGTATATAATGTTCTCATGTTCACAATATTCTACATAGGGTTTTGATTGCAGTGTTAACATAGGAGTTTTTTTCTTTTTACCCAAGTTTTGTTTAAAAAACTTAAAAGTAGTTGGTATTTGTAAAAGTTATCTTCTGTGTAATACATTTCTCCACCCCCCCCCCCTTTTTTTTTAGATAGAGAGAATGAGCATGATGGGGGAGGAGCAGAGAGAGAGATGGAGACAGAGAGTCCCAAGCAGGCTCTGTACTGTCAGTGTAGAGGCCGACGCAGGGCTCAAATTCACGAACTCCTGAGATCATGACATGAGCCTAAATCAAGAGTCGGATGCTTATTTGATTGAGCCACCCAGGTGCCCCATGCCTCCCTTGTTTTCAATTCTCTCTGCGACTCCTCAGTCAGATGCCGAATCTCCTGAAATGATCATCGTATCTTTTCAACCTAATTATTTTGTCTTATTGATCTGTTTTGTGGAAAATTGTCTTCACGTTGTCTTCCAACCAACAGAGCAGCCTTTCCAAAAGAGGAGCCCAAATCAAGATCTACTGCCTTTGAAGAACAGGCAAGCTCTGTTCAGACAAGCTCTAGAGTCTCTCTTCCAAATTACCTGACACTGTGTGGGAAGAGGTGGGAACAAAAGGAGAATGCAGTGGAACACAGTCTTTGTGATTTTTGCTTAGTCAGTGTGTCTTTGTTCACTACATTAGAGATATTTCCCCAGTGTCCTTCTCACAGCCGCCTTCACCTCTTTGTTTTTTAGGCTGTAGATGAGGGGATTCAGCAAGGGCGTGACTGCACTATACTGCAAGGAGAGGAGCAAATCCAAAGAGGAACCCGAGGGGGGCATGAGATAACAAAGAAAACCTGAGCCAAAGAACAGGATCACTGCGATGAGGTGGGAGGAGCAGGTGGAGAAGGCCTTGCTTCTGCCTGAGGTGGAGCTGATGTGCAGGATGGTGGAGATAATACGGGCGTAGGAGAAAAAGATTGGGAGGAAGGTTCCCAGCCCGTGCAGTAAACTGGAGCAGAGCAGGATATTGGTTGTGATGGAGATATCAGAACAAGACAGAGGGAAAAGAGCAGGCAGCTCACAGGTGTAGTGGTGGATGGTTTGGGCCTCACAGAAGTCCAGGTTAATAGCCAAAAGCACAATGACGAATGCATTGAGAGAGGCCAGGACCCATGAGGCCAGCACCAACCCCACACAGAGCTGGCTGCTCATCACTTGGCCGTAGAGCAGAGGGTGGCAAATGGCGGCATAGCGGTCATAGGCCATCACCGAGAGCAGACAGGCTTCAGTCCCCGAAGAAAAAAACACAAAGAACACCTGAGTCAGGCAGCCTTCTACTGAGATGGTTTTCTTCTCAGACAGAAGGTCCTTCAGTAGCTTGGGCATAGTGACAGAAGAGAAGCAGAGGTCCATGAAGGACAGGTTACTCAGGAAGAAGTACATGGGTGTGTGGAGGCGGGAGTCGGTCCTGATCACCAGCAGCAGCATCAGATTCCCCATCATGGTCAGGAGGTAAATCGCCAGGAAGAGCACGAAGAGCAGAGCCTGGATGTGGGGGTCGTCGGACAGCCCCGTGAGAATAAACTCGGTGATGATGCTGTGGTTCCTCCAGGCCATTTGTGGAGGGGATTTCCCTGGAATAAAATAGAAAGGGGGTGATATCATCTATGATTGTTCCCATTTTTTAGGGCATCATCATGTCTTCTTATACATCCCTCCCTCTCTGCTTCGCTTGACCTTGTGCTCAGTATCTCAAGGCTGCCCTCATTGTATCTCAGGAAGAGTTTTTATCCTTTCTTGTCTAGTATTCACGTACTTTAGAGAATTCCATTCTTGTTTCACAGGGATTTGCTGGATAAATAGTATTGCTGCCTTGCTTACACATTAATTGTTACTCAATTTTCACTGCATGCTCCAAAGTTCAGAAATCCTTACCATCTTGTTTCAAAAGCCATTATATGACATATCTACAGCGAATGTTTTACGCCTTTTCTCCTTTCTTCATTCTTCTTGTTCAAAATAATCCAAGACTTCTTACTTCCTAAACAGCACAATAAACTTTAATAGGATTTTTTTTTTTTTGTAGACAGAGTATATACAAAAAATTCTATTTGTTCTCACAGCCATTTTATGGGGTATTTTAGGCATAGAAATTTATCCCATGTCACCCCTGAGGAATATTATACTGAGCCCTATTGAGAACAAGTAGGAGAGCCAGGAAATAGATTCTGTAGTTTTTTCCTAATTCTCATCCCAGCATCTAGAAACAAAGACCACTTTTCCTGCCTTGACATTCAGACTTCCTCCTCATTTGTCTGAATCTATCTTTTGGCCTTTTTCACCCCTTTTGATACCAGAAAGGTCTATTTATTTTTGTGTCTGTGATTACATTGTTCTGCTTTCACATGTTCTCCTTTATTCCACTGACCCAAATTTTCATGTGACTTCCAGCCTCCCCTCAAATCCTACTATTTCCAAGCTCAAGCTCATCTTAGACCCAAGTCTAGGTTCCCCGTGTGCCTGGGCCAACAGTGCAGTGTTTACCTTGGTGTGACTTCAGCTAGATCCAGTGGTGGCGAAGCATAAACAGCTGGGGAATTTACTTTTGAGGAGCCTGCATGGATAAAATTGTAAACAGTGTTGAAAGCAAACATTTCACGCAGAATCTTCTCAAGTGAAGTGGAATGATAAGTGTGTTCTATGCTTATCAAAGATTTGGAGAGCAACAAGTTTTTGTGGGTAGGGCTATCCTGAAAACTGTTTCCATTTTTCTGCTTTCACTCCCAAGAGGGTACCTGACCACAGTATCTTTGGGGAGTTCAGGGTCCCATCTAAGAAGACTGTAGCGTTTTTGAAAAAAGTATTTTTTTATTAATGTGCTAACATCCACGTTTTGTGTGGATGAAGGTAGCAGCTATTTGTATCATATGATTTTGGGATATCACAAAAAAGGAGCTCACCTTCCTCACCATCCTAAACAGCAACTCAAACTGATTACAGGGATTTCTTTAATGACCAAGGACAAAGTCTTCTATTCAATTCTAGATTACATTCCAGGCATGAAAATAAATCAATTTTTAAACAGGAAATGAGTATTTCATTCACTATTTAAAATGAAAGACGGGGCGCCTGGGTGGCACAGTCGGTTGAGCGTCCGACTTCAGCTCAGGTCACGATCTCGCGGTCTGTGGGTTCGTGCCCCGCGTCGGGCTCTGGGCTGATGGCTCGGAGCCTGGAGCCTGTTTCCGATTCTGTGTCTCCCTCTCTCTCTGCCCCTCCCCTGTTCATGCTCTGTCTCTCTCTGTCCCAAAAATAAATAAACGTTGAAAAAAAAAATTAAAAAAAAAAATGAAAGACATTGGCTTTATTTCATACTAACATAAGAGAGACTCATGTCAGATTTACACGTGGGTGAGAACAAAGGACTGAAATCAAACAAGGGGTGGGTGAAAGGGTAAAATATGTATATAAGAGGATTTCACAAGTGTTCTAGACAACCCTTGCCCACACTGGTTTTTGGATTTGTTTGGAAAGAATAAGTGAATGAAGGATGTGTTTGGAAGGTCAGTTTCCAAGTGGCTTGAGGCTTCCTGGGGCTGGGTGCCATGTTCTGACCTTCTGTGCATGAGAAGTAATTTGAAAGGAGAGGAAGATATCAGTGCTGGAAGCAGGAGGGAGCCAAAGGTCAGTGTAACCCACTTGAGACTGTTCTCATAGCTGTCCTCTCCAGTACTGTGTCACACTATTCACGTTGTCACAGTGGTGGCTAGATCTGAAGGTTGTTCTAATAATAGAAAAAAGTACGAATAGAGAAGTTCTGTGCAAGCAGGGGAAAAAGTAGCTTCAGCAAGTCAGCATCTATTTCTGTTATCCTCATTTCATTTCAGGTGTCAGCTTTCTGCAATCTTTTGGGATCCTGATGCATAAAAGGATTTATGTCTAGGCTGTGAGATGTCCCTGTCACCAGTGTCATGAGGGAGCGAAGAGAGATCTTTCTGAGGTCGTGTCCAAGGCAGCTGGGACAAATGCAACATTTTCAGTAACAGAGCCCTCAGGGGCCAATCTTGAGAAGGAGGTGGCCTACCAAGGAGTGGGAAGTTTCCACCACAGCTCAGGAAAGAGGAATGGGTTGAACAGGAGTCTCAGGGTCTAGCACTAGTGGGATGTATCAGGAGGTTCTGGGAGATGGGGTCAAGGTGGAGAATGGTGAGCAAAATTAAAACACATATAGAACTTTCTAGGAAGAAAAAGTAGAGGGATATCAGATATGTTGGAGGATATTACCATGCTCCTGGCTTTTCCTGGAGGAGGCAGCTCCTGTGTGTTCTGGCTTTCCCGTTCAGGTAGACACATCATTGGTAAATTCTCCCCATAAGAGAACCTATGTCACCGGAGTCTGACTATTGACAGAACAGATAGCTTTTTCTTCTTGTTGTCGGTGATATTAGGCATCTGAATGGTTCAAACTTTAGGAACACTGAGGAGGCCAGAATATCAAGATTATTTCCTGAATACCTTAACATAGAGTGGTGTCATTCTACAGTGCAGGCCACTCTGTGGAAGGACAAGAACAATATCTATAAAGAAGCTCATATTTCCAACCAGCATATTTCCAACTTCATTAAAACTTCCTCACATGATCTCAGATCTAGTAACCTGCCATCTCTTCGTTTACTTCCTCTGTGATTCTGAATACTATCTTAAAAATACTTCTTAAGTAAAGAACAATCTAATAAAACCAATCAGAGGCTGTCTATGCTTATGCAGCCATGGGCTGGGTTTGGCACCCAGGGGAAGCTGGGCCAATGCTTTGTATTCTCTGAAGTCTAGTCTGAAACCAAGTTCTGGACTTCCTAATTAACACACTTTCCAGCTGACTAGGAAGGTAAACAGTAAGAGGCACAGGGGAGTATTTGAAATTTCTGAATTAAAGCAATTATTTAAAGCCTAAAAGAACTTTTATTAAGCTGGTAGGGACTGGAGAAGGAAGGATAGGAAAAGGATTTTTAAATCTCTCTCTCTCTCTCTCTATGTATATCCTCAACAAATGTTAGCCAAAAGGAATATATATATATATATATATATATGATTATATATATATATATATGATTATATATATATAAGATTATATATATATAAGATTGAGCCTTGTGTTGGGCTCAATGCTTGGCATGGAGCCTGCTTGGGATCCTCTCTCTCTCTCTGTCTCTCTCTTTTTCTCTTCCTCTGTCCCTCCCCAACTGGCACTTTCTTTTTCTCTCTCTAAAAAAGAAAGAAAGAAAGAAAGAAAGAAAGAGAAAAAGAAAGAAAAATTTTCCTTGAGAACTTTAAAGATTTACTCTCTGTGATTTTCAAATATACAATACAGTATTATTAATTATAGTCACCAGGCTGTACATTGCATCCCTAGGACTTATTTACTTTATAACTGGAAGTTTGTACCTTTCGAGCACTTTCACCCATTTTTGCCTACCCTCCACCCCCTGGCCTCTGGCAACCACAGAGCTGCTCTCTGTGAGTTTTTTTTTTTTTTAATTGGAATATATTTGACATATAACATTATGTAAATTTAAGATGAACAACATGTTAATTTTTTTTTAATTTTTTAATGTTTATTTCTTTTTCTTTTTTTTTTTTAATTTTTTTTTTCAACGTTTATTTATTTTTGGGACAGAGAGAGACAGAGCATGAACGGGCGAGGGGCAGAGAGAGAGGGAGACACAGAATCGGAAACAGGCTCCAGTCTCTGAGCCATCAGCCCAGAGCCTGACGACGGGGCTCGAACTCACTGACCGCGAGATCGTGACCTGGCTGAAGTCGGCGGCTTAACCGACTGCGCCACCCAGGCGCCCTAATGTTTATTTATTTTTGAGAGAGACAGAGACAGAATGCGAGTGGGTTGGGACAGAGAGAGAGGGAGACACAGAATCTGAAACAGGCTCCAGGCTCTGAGCTGTCAGCACAGAGCCCGACGTGGGGCTCGAACTCAGGAGCTGCGAGATTATGACCTGCGCTGAAGTCGGACGCTCAACCGACTGAGCCACCCAGGCACCCCCATGTTAATTTGATACATTTATATAATATGATTGCTATTGTAGTGATAATTAGCACCTCTGTCATGTTATATAATTATAATTTGTTTTTAGTGGTTGGAATAATCAGGTTCTAGTGTCTAAGCAAGTTTGATGATTATAATACAATATTGTTGCTTACATTTACTGTATTGTGCATTCGACCTCTAGGATTTATTTACTACTTGTTGCAAGGTTGTATCTTTAAATGAAATCTCTCCTATCTCCCCACCTCCCATCTTCTGGTAACCACCATTTATTCTGTTTTTATGAGTTTGGCTTTTTTAGATTCCATGTATAAGTGATACCATGTAGTACTTGTCTTTTTCTGTCTGACTTAGCATTAAGTGCTCAAGATTCATCTATGTTGTTACAAATGGCAGGATGTCCTTCTTTTTTATGGCTGAATAATATTCCATTGTATACCTACACCACACCTTCCTTATCCCTTTATTTCTTGATGGGCTGTTAGATTGTTTCCATATCTTAGCTATTATGAATGATGCTGCAATAAACACAGGATTGCATATATCTCTTTGATATCTTATTTTAATTTCCTTTGGGTGTATATGCAGAAGTGAAATGGCTGGATTATATGGTATACCTATTTTTAAAAAGTTTTTAATGTTTATTTTAATTTTTGAGAGAGAGGGAGAGAGAGAGAGAGAGAGAGAGAGAGAGAGAGAGAGAGCGTGAGCAGGGGAGGGGCAGAGAGAGAGGGAGACACAGAATTCGAAGCAGGCTCCAGGCTCCAAGCTATTAGCACAGAGCCCAATGTGGGGCCTGAACCAATGAACCATGAGATCATGACCTGAGCCGAAGTCAGACGCTTAACCAACTGAGCCACCCGGGTGCCCCATGGTAGAACTATTTTTAATTTTTTTTGAGGAATCTTCATATAGTTTTCCATAGTGGCCGAACCAGTTTATATTCCCACAACATAAATACCCTACATCTGATAATATCTACCAATAATGGCATCAGACCCTTTTCAAGGCTTAGTAAGAGTTGGCAGAACCTATGATGCGACCACTAGTTATTGCCAACCCCCTCCTTCCCTGGCTATATAAAATGTTTGGGTTGGGAACAAATTGGGGAGGCTGTTCATTTCATTGGCCTTATTGGGAATTTGGTCTTTGTGGTGAGAAGTCGTTTCCTTCCTTTCTCATGGGGCAAGTAGGGTTGCTTTTCTTTTGTGGAATCCAAATGAACGGGCTCTTAAGAGAAGAACTCACAAAAACAGAGAATGCCTGCAAGCAGAATATACTGTGATCTCATTCCTGTTAGACATCTGCTTCAGCAGTAGACTTGCTGATCTTTCCTCTACGCCTGTCTGAGCCAGAAAGAGAAGAATTGGAAAAGCTGACAGATGGGGTGGGGAAGGAAATGGAGATTATACAGCACAGTTGAACTAAAGAAATGGAAAAAAAAAAAAGTTTCATGTATATTTGCCATGGAATTGGCCCTGCCCAATAAATGGATTACATTAAAATCTTGGGGTGCCTGGGTGGCTCAGTCGGTTAAGCATCCAACTCATGATCTCGTCTCAGGTCATGATCTCATGGCTTCGTGAGATGGAGCCCCATGTCAGGTTCTGTGCTGATGGTGTGGAGCCTGCTTGGGATTCTCTCTCACCACCCCCACTCTCTTCCTCTCCCCCACTTGCACTCTCTCTCTCTCAAAATAAATAAATAAACATTAAAAAAAATAAAATTTTTATGTATAAGAGACATTAGAAGAAAATATACCTAAATATGGGTGATGGAATTATTTTTTGATAATCCTCATCTTTTCTTTAATGTATCTGCTTTCTTATTATAACTTAAAAAATTGGAAATACAGATGTGTTATTAATTAGTGCATGATTCGGTACCTGATAATGTTTTATGATAACATGTTAATGAAAAAACAAAGTAAAATGGAACTGAAGTGTTTTAACCCATTCATCAAAATGATGCGGGATTGTGGAGCACAGGTCAAGAAAGAATTCATGAGACATTGTATAGTGCAATTTAGTAAGTTTATTTCGGCAGCATGGGGACGCGACCCATGGGCAGAAAGAGCTACACTTTTGCTGTGTGAGACTGGTGGTTATCTGCTTAGAATCAAAGGGTAGAGGGCTTGCAGGGAGTATCAGATTACAAATTTCTTCGAATTTCTACTCACACAACTACTTTTGCAAGATTCCTCTGGTGCTTATCATTCAGTTCGATACTAACTACCAGTAATATACAGGCAGTTGTGAGACCCTTAGAGAATGTAGCAATCAGCACATATTAGATCCTTATTGAAACTGCGCAGACTATAAATCAGCCTAAATCTGGGCTAAGCCTAAACATTTTCCTGCTTCTGTCCCTCGTCAATAACATGCATTATTAGGTGTCTCAGTATTGCTGTACAGAAAATAACGTTGAATGAGTATAAGTTACTACAGTTTAATCTATTTTGAGAAAAATCATAAATAGCATGGAAAAATTTCTCAGAAGATACACATGTGGTGAATTATGTAACACACACTGCGTATTTCATAAACCCATGCTAAAATACATGAAAAGGAAATTATTCCAGAACAATTGACTAAAATCCCTTGCATTCCCCAAGTAGGCTAGATGGAAAAAATAAAGCTTAAAGGAGGTGAATCGTAGCAGAGGTCTAAATTTTCCTGACTTACCCTAGAACGAGCCACATTTTCCCTCATGTTTCAACTCCGAAGTAACAACAGAGTTCTTGGTATCACCCAAGTCACTGACCTGTCGCTTGTGCTGTCCAGAATTTTAGCAAGGGCTTGCCAACCGAAGCCCAAATATCACCACAGACACCAAGTCTGTAACTGTTCTTTCCCCGCGGTTCAATGTTTTGGTGAAATCTCATGGTTTTCAGTGACTTTCTGCACATTTAATTCTAAAAAGTAACCCAATACACACACATTTTTAAACTCAGTGTCAATGAAACAATAGAGAAATAAATTACGATTAAAGAAACTTTTAATCAAGGTGACTATATATTCCACTGATCTGCCTTTGAGCCGGATTCAATCTGAACCACCTTCTCCTACCCTGACCTCACCCTCAAGGCATCTTTGTGTCTCTTTCTTAAGCTTTTATGTGATACCTTTTAGCATCTAAAACAGTGGGCCATCGGAAGGTTTTAGTGTCAACCCACCAGATATCCTGAAGCCTGTAGTTCCTTCCTAATTCATCATCTCTTTGTAGCCTGATACTTATGCCATTGCAAATATTTCTCCAGCATTCTTCTCAGAGCCGCCTTTACTTCTTTGTTTTTCAGGCTATAGATGAGGGGATTCACTAGGGGAGTGACTGTGCCATACTGTATGGAGAAGATGAGCTCCAGCGGCGAGCCTGAAGTTGGCAGGAGATAACGAAGGAAAGCTGATCCATAGAAGAAGCTCACTGTGGTGAGGTGGGAGGAGCAGGTGGAGAAAGCCTTGCTTCTGCCTGTGGTGGAGCTGATGCTCAGGACGGTGGTTGCAATACGGGCATAAGAGAAGAAGATCAGGAAGAATGTACCAAAGCCATGCAAGAGTGTGGAAGCAATCAGGACCGTGACATTGCTGAAGACATCAGAGCAGGACAAAGGAAAGAGAGAGGGTAGCTCACAGCTGTAGTGGGAGATGGTATGGGCTTCACAGAAGTTCAAGTTCATAGCCAGGGGGATGTTGATAACTGCATCCAGGAAACCCAGGCTCCATGAAGCCCATACCAGCCTTACACACAGCTGGCTGCTCATCATCTGGCCATAGAGCAGAGGGTGGCAGATGGCAGCATAGCGGTCATAGGCCATGGCAGACAGCAGGAAAATTTCTGTTCCTCCAATGGCAAACACAAAGAAAGCTTGAATCAGGCAGCCCTCTTTTGAGATGACTTTCCTTTCAGACAGGAGGTTCTCCAGAAGCTTGGGCACAGTGACTGAAGAAAAGCAAAGATCCAGGAAGGAGAGATGACTCAGGAAATAATACATGGGTGTGTGGAGCTGGGAATCAGCTCTGATCACCAGCAGCATCGTCAGGTTCCCCATCACGGTCAGGAGGTAAATCCCCAGGAAGAGCGCAAAGAGCGGCGCCTGGACTTCGGGGTCAGCCGACAGCCCAAGGAGGATGAACTCCGTGATGGCGCTGTGGTTTCTCAAGGCCATCTAAAGAGCGTGTTTCCTAGAAGTAAATACAGGCATGGACTTGAAACTTCTCTTGATGACACCCAATTACAGAGGTAGGGACCCACTTTTATGTGTATACTCCTTCCTAATTATTTAGATTCCACGTATGCCCTTATTGACTATCTGGAATCCCTCCTTTCCCTTCTAGGGTTCGGTTCAAACTCACTGTGATATTTCCACATAGCTGTTATTCTGCTTTATTTGTTTATTTAAATGTTTCCTTAATGTTTATTTATTTTGAGAGACAGAGAATGAGTGGGGGGAGGGGCAGAGAGAGAGGGAGACACAGAATCCGAAGCAGGCTCGAAGCAGGCTCTGAGCTGTCAGCACAGAGCCCTAGTCGGGGTTCCAACTCATGAACCGTGAGATCATGACCTGAGCCGAAGTTGGATGCTCAACCGACTGAGCCACCCAGGCGTCCAGGTGCCCCACTGTTATTCTACTCTAAAGACAGGTGAGGATAGGGCACCTGGGTGGCTCAGCGGGTTGAGCGTCTGACTTCGGCTCAGGTCACGATCTCACGGTTTGTGAGTTGAACCCCACGTTGGGCTCTGTGCTGACAGCTCAGAGCCTGGAGCCTGTTTCAAATTCTGTGTCTTCCTCTCTTTCTGCCCCTCCCCTGCTCACACTTTGTTTATCTCTCCCTCAAAAATAAATAAACATTAAAAAAATTTAAAAAGATGGCTGGGGGAATTTGCAAATTTGTTCAGACCTAGTTGATGACTAATTCATTCCGCCTCCTTCAACTGAGCACTGCTTTGTCAGCAGTATTCTGTGTGTGTTTCATGCATTGTAGCAGAGTTGCTAGGGGGATATTTCAACATTTGCCTCCTCTCCTCTATTCTCCAATCTGTTCTTGCCTCATTTCAAAAACCCTCCTAGGATTCATAATTGCTTAGTAGCATCATTTTGTTTTTCTTCAGCTTTTTACTGTTGATGATACACATTAACATATATTGTTAATTTGACCCTCTGGAACAAGATTAAAAAATGATTGTGTGTGTGTGTGAATTTTGGATGTGGGACAAAAGAATAAGGGAAGTTATTGCTGACTCCTTTTTTGCAAACTGAAAAATGAGTATCATAAATTATGTAACTTGTCCAAGGCCATGACTTGTATACCTAGCCTTTCTGTCCTACAGTGACTTTCCTTTAAAGCCTGCCTTCAAATTCTCCATCATACACGGCATTTAGACATTAAAATTGGTCTTAACTGTTTTGGTCTCAATGCTGTGGACAGACAGGTGTACTTGTTCCTGAGCACCCACAGGAATAACTTTCTCTCAACTTTTACTCGAACATCTGCTCTACTGGAAATGCCTTTTAGGTAATTAATTGAATCTTATTAATTGAATTGAATTGAATTGAATTCAATTCAATTAATTGAATTGAAAAGGTAATTAATTGAAATCTTATTTATTGTTTTACTCCCATCTTAATTTTGACCTGTTATTGAGATCCTTTGTGATCATTTGCTTCTTTGAACTCCCACAGTACATAATGATAATAAAAAATAGCTATAAGTAGATATCTATTTATATATATCTATTTATATATATATTTATTATTTATTTATATATATATTTATATATATATATTTTAATCGAGGGCCTAATATGTCCTTGGCACTCTTAAAATTGTGACATTTTCTCATTTAATTTCACAATTAAATGAGAATTCATTTCACAATTCTGGATAGGTCATTCTATACTAATTTTTCAAATCTAGAATCAGGAGTATGTGAGTGTTTTGCCTTCCCCGAGTGAATGAGTGGCTACATCACGACTTCACCCGGGTCTTCATTCTTCTCATCTGGCACCTCTGCCTCCCTGTTTCTTGCCAATTTCTTAAGGACGCTAGCTCTCATCTGGTGGCAGCCTTGGAAGTGCTCCTTAAAGCACTTCTTAAAGAAAGGTCTACCTTAAAGAACCTAACATTCAGCTGTGAAGGATACAGTTAACTGACAGCACCCAGTTGCAGGACCTTTGAGATTAACCACAGCTTTAGCAGAGGCCAAACTGTTTGCAGGGAGGCAGTGAATGAGCATGCCTTCTCTACGAGGAGGTCGTTGCTCTGACCTCCCACTGGCTTGGATGAATATTTGTCAGATCCGTACTGCAGTCTGAAGCTCTCCTAGACAATTCTGTTGGTCTTCCCTCTTTCCCGTCGCCGGTGTCACATCTGAATCACAGTCTGAAGGCTTTTCTGACCCAATCCTGATTCCTCCTCTTTATCTTTCCCAGGCCCTGCCCCATAAAACTTCGTGTAATCCTCACCATCTGCTTCAGGTGAGCAGGATCTCACCTGATACGCTTCCACTCTGTGCTAAGTCATTAACTCACCATAAACAACTCTATTCATTTTATGACATTGCTGAATCACCATCTTATTTTGGCAGTTAGTGGTTCGAATATTTATGTCATTTTATTTCTTTTTCTCCTCCCGCCACCAAACAATGACACTATATAGTTCTTTGATGAGGGTAATTATGCTCTACATTACTTGGTATCTCTCTATCATAGTACTTGGCCCAATGAGAAGCACATACGGTGGATCTTTTAGCAGTTGTTGTTGGATGAAAAAAGAAAGCCATGAAGTGAATTGGACAGACTCATTAGCTAATCTTCTTTAGAAAAATTTTCAGACCCGTAAGCTTGATAAGGATCCAGCAATAAGAAGACAACAGAGGGGGAAGCAAAGAAATGGTACGTGTGTATATGTGTGTTTGCAGTGGGTGTATAGATTGTCTCAGTTTTGAGCAACTATTGGTGTACCTAACATATTCCATGCCTGCTATCCCATTTCAGACTCTATAAGAAAGGCTAACATGACATTACCTGCTCATTCATTCATTTTCCTGAGCATTAATTTATTTAGTTTATCCATTCATTCTTTAATACATCTTTTCCATTAACTTAGCCTTCTAAGTTCTATACATTTATTCATTGATCTTTCTTCCATCTGTCCATCCAAAGCTCCATTCATTCACTCATGAATTTCCTGCTGTATGTCAGGTAATGCTGGACTTAGAGAAAGCCACATTGCAGATACTTATGTTGAACTGCTATATACATGCACATTTCTCTGCTAGATTTTAAGTCAGTCTTATCAAGTATCCAGGGATGACTTATCTTTCTAGACTAGTTCCTTATGCTTCATTTGAAACTTGATATAGCACTCCTTGGTGCTATATTAAACACCCCTTGGTTGGTATCTTCACGCGTTCTTCTGACCAGTCCCTTGACCTCTTAGTCTGCCTTTTATTCTCTAGCTTTGTTCTGACACCAGAGTCTGATGTTGGTATTGCCTAGAGGACTCATAACAAAAAGTTAAATCCTGAAAAACTAGCCGAGTTTTCAGTCTTTGTCATTTTCTTTACTTGGACAAAAAAGTAGAGATGTCTTTTCTCCACTATTAATATTAAACATTCATAAAGATCCCAAGACTCTGAGTCTCACTTAGAAGCTAGATCTAGATGACAGCTCAGTCTGTCCCGTAGGTGAATCTGTAGTTTTAGGATGGCCCAATTTAACTCTGATTCAGCAAACAATGAGAGCAACTTTCAGGACAAAGAGTCCATTTTAAAGAGCCTCTCTCATCTCTGAGTTTGTCGAGTTCTTTCCAATGAATATTTTCTCTATCTTCATTTTTTTAAGTGTATTTATTTATTTTGAGAGAGGGAGAGAGAAGAGAGAGAGAGAGAGAGAGAGAGAGAGAGAGAGAATGAACAGGGAAGGGCAGAGAGAGAGAGAGGGAGAGAGAGAATCCCAAGAAGGCTCCACCCTGTCAGCACAGAGCCTGACACAGGGCTCCAACTCTCGAACTGTGAGATCATGACCTGAGCTGAAACCAAGAGTCAGATGCTTAACTGACTGAGCCACCCAGGCACCTCTGTGTATGGTGATTCTATTTGTTTATGAAACAGCCCTGACACATACCTTTCTTATAGATGAGGAGCTAAGACACAGAAAAAGTTGAGTAACTTTCTCAAGATCATAGAGATAGTAAGAGTCAGTTGGAATTTGGGCTCAGGAACTTTGCATATGACATTGTCATATCCTGTCTAAGGGGATGGGTATCTTGGGTCACTCCTTGGCGAAGGAGCCACATAGCATAATACAAAGTACCTAAAGTCTTGTTAGACTCACATATATTTAATTTTTAAAATGTTAGTTGGTTGAACAAATGCTGGGATTGGTGGATTATTGAGAATGAGAAGAGAGAGAGGTCCAGTGTTTCTTTTATTCACCGAATGTGGGGATGTTCTCCATGGCCAAATGCAGATGGGATGGGGTAGGAATTTGGTTACTGAGTGGCAAATGGTATAAAGATCTTTGGATGTCTAGACTCACACCAGGGCTGCGGAGGAGGGATGAATGTAGGAGAGAACTGAAAAGGAACTTTTTGAATCCAGATATTTTCCCTCAAACCTGGTCAGACTCCTGACCCATTCTCTGTGTGCTTCACATCATAAATATTTACTGGGGTCAAGGGGAGTTAGTAAACGAAAAAAAAAAAATGAACTTTTTATAGTAGATGTGGTTTGGCATCCTAGAAGAAGAGGGTTTTCTCAGGGTGACCATTATCTGTTGTCTACTCTGATCTACTCTGGTGTGTACTCGCTACTAGCCCCATCCACCTTGACCTTGATGCTTCCACCTGCTGGTCCCAGGTTTCACTGAACTGCTAGAGCCCAGGCCAGGGCAGACTCTGAAGCCAGGTTGCGAGACATGCCAGACCCCCATGTTCAGCATAACTCACTGAGGGTAGAGAGTTCTTCTCAGGTAGCTGGATGGGACAAAGGCCCCAGTGTATGGAAAAAGTGATTTCTGGGTCAGGAAGCTCAGTCTTCAGCAAATAGAAAGCTAATGAGAAGAGAAGAAGGCTGGATTAGGAGAGGGAAGATAGGGACCAGGAAGGAGAGAAGGGCAATCAGAGCGGACATTACCGAGTTCCAGGCTTTTTGTGATTCAGACTTCCTGTCGCTTTGGTCTTTTCATGATGAGATCTCATCTGGACTGGGACGATCTCTATGCCTATGGGAACAAATGTTTCTGTAGCCTAGTTACAGGAAAGGCGATCAGTCCTTTTTTTTTTTTTTCCTGTTTGGAAGTCACAGCGAGAGCAGAAAACTGATTATACCAGAGCTACTCTTAAAGGTAGAACCTTCAAGACCAGCATTTTCTGAGTTCTGTCTTGCTCCTGCTTTTCTCTCCTACTCGATAGGTGGTAAGACTATCAAATCCTCAACAAAAACTGAAGAGCTTCCCTCCAGTGGTCATAGGCCACACCACACGGGCATCTTTTTATTTAATTTCCTCTCTGATTTTAAATACTGTCATAGGAGAATCCGGGAGGTGAGTGATTCTCACATAAAACCCTTGAGAAGGGTATATATAGATGAGGCAGTCAGTAATTGGTGAACTGAGCCTGGCAGCCTAGGAGATGAAGGAGCCAATGTCCTTTATTCCCCGAAGTCATAGCTTGAAGCCCAATTTGAAACTCATTAACTAGACAAGTTGAAATTTGTAAAAACTTCAGATGATTCGATTTGGTATGGTCTTTTGGAACTTCTTATTTTAAATTTTTTTTTCAACGTTTATTTATTTTTGGGACAGAGAGAGACAGAGCATGAACGGGGGAGGGTCAGAGAGAGAGGGAGACACAGAATCGGAAGTAGGCTCCAGGCTCTGAGCCATCAGCCCAGAGCCTGACGCGGGGCTCGAACTCACGGACCGCAAGATCGTGACCTGGCTGAAGTCGGACGCTTAACCGACTGCGCCACCCAGGCGCCCCGAGGTCTTTTGGAACTTCTGTGTTGAAGTTATGGTCTAGAATGAAATCATTGTCCCCAAATGTAGCACCTTGGATTATTGAATCTTTCATGCTGAAAGAATTTGAGAAATGGCAGGTGCAGGAAGGACTTTCTGATCTTCCCCTGACACAGATCATAAAACTCTCACGTAAGAGGTGCCCTCCCTATACCTGGAGGAAAGGCGCGTCCTTATTTCTAAAGTGAAGGGACACAGAGAGGAATCTGAACAGGCCTTGCTAACTACCCATCCCCATTCTCCTCACTTGCACTTACCATACTTAGCTCACCTTTGTCTTATCACATCTTTCCATGACTTTCCAGTCTTTTGCATAAAAACAGGTTTGTACGTTTTGATCATGTTCCCATTGTGAGGTGTTAGCTAATCTATGGGGGTAATCAAATTGCAGTATATATCTAAAACAAACAGGGGTGCCTGGGTGGCTCAGTTGGTTAAGTGAGTGTCCGATTCTCGATATTAGTTCACTAGGTTGTGATCTTGTGGTTGTGAGATCAAGCCCCGTGTTGGGCTCAGCGCTGAGTGTGGAGCCTGCTCTCTCTCCTTCTCTCTGCCCCTCCCATGGTCACTCTCTCGCTCAAAATAAAGAGACATTTAAAAACAAACAAATTGCAGTATATAAGTATATTATTATATCAATATGTTATATACTTTAAACTTATACAATGTTATATTTCAATTATATCTCAGTAAACCTGGGAAAATATCCCACTTGAGTTTAACTGTTTCTTCTGGTCTTCATTTTCTTATGAAGATTCCCATGTCACGCAAAACTTAAATTTGTATGGGTTGTGATGAGCACCAGGCGTTGTAAGTGCTGAATCACTAAATTGTACACTGAAACTAATATTACACTGTATGTTAACTCACTGGAGTTTAAATAAAAACTTGAAAAAGAAGAGACAATGTGTATGCTTCCCTTTTGTTTGTCTTTCGTTCCAGGAGTCCCAGTCATGAACTTAAAAGGGTGGAAGAAAAAGATTTTTTTCCTCCCTACAGGTATAAATATTTCAACTGACTTTAGAAACCTTGGATTCATACAGTGTTTAAGGAATTAATAAGGTTTTTTTCTTTTAATCTTAAGAAATGCTAATCTTGAGAATTCGGGAAGAGGGAAACAGAAAATAATGAACACAGTTACGATACGATCCCTTTGTTTTAATCACTACATTCTCCCCTACTTATAAGAAAAATTTTCAAACAGCCAAATTAAGATATAAAATGAAGCAGTATATTATTAATATTGTCTTGTTTTTTTAGCATGCTAGATAAGATTCTTTTAAAAGGCTAGCGTTTTTAGAACAAACAATGTTGTCATTTAAATCTATCATTCGTTACAATTGTAACAGCACTCCAGCTAATGTTAAGGGTTAGTTTAAGGGTCAGGGCACCGGGGTGGCTCAATTGGTTGAACGTCTGACTGTTAACTTCAGTTCAGGTTATGACCTCAGGGTTGTGGGATTGAGCCCTGTGTCGGGTTCTGTGAGGAGCATGGAGGCTGCTCTCTCTCTCTCTCTCTCAAAAAAAAAAAAATAAATAAATAAATAAATAAAATAAAAATAAGAGTTAATTTAAGGGTTAGCAAATTAACACACCCCTCGCTTGCTCACTTGATCAGTGACAAAACTAATTTACTTTCTTTGAGATTTGCAGACCACTGGCCTTGGGGAATGAAAGACCAGAATTTTCCCAGGTCACAGAGGCCAGAAAGTCTGTTTGAAATCTCACAGGCTTTCTGATTAGCCCAGTAGCAATCTTTTAGCAAAATGTTTTTTTTTTTTTAAGGTCACACAAATGACTTTACCAACCTCCCTTTGCGCATCTGTAGACCTTGCCCTCCTTTGCAGAAAGAACAGAGTACTCTTGCACAACCACCCCTGGGTACCAAGGAACCAGACCTTTTTGCACAATCCTCCCCCGGGCACAAGGAACTAGATAGAACTTCTTGCACAACCTCCAAGCACCGAGATAGCTCTGTAGCTGGCATCATCCAGTCTGCAGGTAATAAAGAAATGTCACAGACCAGAGCACTCCCTGAACTGAGTAAACCCCTTTAAAGATCTCTGGGCCAGGCAGAAACCCTGGCCTTCGGACAAGAGTTCGCCTTCCCCAAAGGTGGCCAGCCTCCCGAATAAAGCTCGTATTCCCTTTCAGTCAAAACTTGTCTCTTGAGTATTAATTGGCCTTTCAAGGGACGGGCAGCCAAACATGGGTTTCGGTCACACAATTACTATTTGGTACAGTTATAATATTAAATGTATATTTAGTGCTCATTAAATGTGTGTGTGTGTGTGTGTGTGTGTGTTACAAAGAAAATCACAGGCCCCAAATGGCATCACTTAGCTTAAGGCCCCAAGTCAGTAAACCAAGACTTAATAATCTTCCTGCAGTTTCAACCCCTCAGAAATGTAACCTTTAACCAGTCAATGTGGGAATTTCCTGGTCAGCACTAGGAAATTTACTGAAAGACATCCTAGCTTTCCCCTTAGGAGGGCAACCTTGCCTAAAACAATGGATTCTTTGCTAATAATTTCCTTTTTTCCACTCCCTCTCTACTTTTAAAAACCTTCCCTTTGGAGCTCCCCTCTACTTGGCTGATAGGATGCTGCCTGATTCATAAATCAATTAATAAAGCCAATTAGATCTTTAAAAAAAATTTTTTTTAAAAAACATTTATTTATTTTTGAGAGATAGAGACAGAGCATGAGCAGGGGAGGGGCAGAGAGAAAGGGAGACACAGAATCCAAAGCAGGCTCCAGGCTCCAAGCTGTCAGCACAGAGCCTGATGCGGGGCTCAAACTCAAAACTGTGAGATTATGACCCCAGCCGAAGTCGGACGCTTAACCAACTGAGCCACCCAGGTGCCCCAAAAGCCAATTAGATCTTTAAAATTTACTTGGTTTTTGCAGACATCAAATATACATTACACATATACATATCAAAGCACATTAAAGTACTGAATAAAACCAAATCTGATGTCCTTGGGGAGTGTGGCATGGTAAGTTAGAAAAAATGCTTTTGCATATGCAGATTGTTTTCAGAAGGAGGTTATAAAACGCTTTCATGGGGTGCCTGGGTAGCTCAGTCCGTTAGGTTAAGCGTCTGACTTTGGCTCAGGTCATGATCTCACGGTATGTGGGTTTGAGCCCCGCCTTGGGCTCTTTGCTGACAGCTTAGAGCCTGGAACCTGCTTTGGATTCTGTGTCTTCCTCTCTCTCTGCCCCTCCCCTGCTCATGCTCTGTCTCTCAAAAATAAATAAACATTATCGGGGCGCCTGGGTGGCGCAGTCGGTTAAGCGTCCGACTTCAGCCAGGTCACGATCTCACGGTCCGTGAGTTCGAGCCCCACGTCAGGCTCTGGGCTGATGGCTCGGAGCCTGGAGCCTGTTTCCGATTCTGTGTCTCCCTCTCTCTCTGACCCTCCCCCGTTCATGCTCTGTCTCTCTTTGTCCCAAAAATAAATAAAAACGTTAAAAAAAAATTAAAAAAAAATAAATAAACATTAAAATAAAACCCATTTTCTTTGCACTGTTTGCACCAGGTAGTGAGCTCTTCCATGCAAGTGTGTACTCTTTTCAAAATTTTGTTAACATATTAACTCTTACTATGCTTTTGTGCGCTGCAAGCCAAGAGGTAGTCATGAATACCTACAGTTCCTTAGTGGTTCTATGTTACCTCTCTGCCGAGGTTGTTATAAAATATTGTTATTTTGGACACTAATGCAGTTAAGACTATTTCTAGTACTCAAGCAAGAAGCAAAACAGAACAGACTGAAAATGAAACAAAATGTTGAAATGGGCTGAAACATGTTTGCCTTATATGAAAACCTAACGTTTGATAATTATAGATTGGGATAAAACGTTTTACATAAAGAATTGATAATTGGCTAAAATGGCTTAGACAAATATCCTTTAGGTAGAAAGCCTGCGGAGTTCTGCAAGGGCAGTCTGAGGGCACCAGGACATAAAGAAGTGGGAGATGTGCAGAGAGAGAGGGACCACAGACAGGGCTTTTGGTCCTCCCAAATGGAAAGAGGTCATCATAAGCCTTGGGTAGGAACTTATGTCTGTATTTTAGTTTGTTTCATTCATTCATTCATTCATTCATTCAGAGAGAGGGAGAGTGCATGAGCGAGTGGGGTAGTGGCAGAGAGAGAGAGGGAGAGAGAATCCCAGGCTGACAATGTGGAGCCTGACCTGGGGCTTGATCCCAGGTACTGTGAGATCATGACCTGAGCCGAAACCAAGAATTGGATGCTTAACCAACAGAGCCACCCAGGCGCCCCTAGTTTCATTTTAAAGTCCTGGGCCAAAGCCTTTCTTCATTATCAGTCCCAGGCATCGACGCAGTGAATTCCCTATATCCATACATATTCTGGGACAAGGAGATGTTCTACATTTGACAGCTTCTCAATGATCTCCTCTCCAGGCTGACTCTTTCCCCATCTCTGTGAAGCACTATTTGCTCTGCCCACTTCTCTCCCTTCTCTCACCCCTCCCTTTCCGTCCACTTCATTCTAGCTTTGATCCCTTTTATGAGCTATTCTTGTGGTAGGAGTGTTATGTTTATATGTTTACTTGGTGTGAAAGGCAGAATTCTAAAGATGGCCCTTCAAGATTCCCAGTCTCTTGTTATTCAAACCCAGATCTAGAGACTGCTGTGAAGGGATTTCGTAGATGTAATTAAAGTCCCAGATCAGTTGACCTTAAAATACGAGATTATACAGGTGAGCCTAATCTAATCACAGGAGCCTTTTAGAAGCAGAGTTTTCTCCAGATGGAAGCGGGAGGGGAAATGAGCGATTTGGAGCGTGAGAGGTAGGCGATACGCTGTTTTGAAAATGGAGAGGGCCCTGTGAGAAGTGAAGGGGCCTTGATAAGGAGGGAATGACCCCCTGTCAGCAGCCAGCAAGGAAATGGGGACCTCAGACCTACAGTTTCAAGGAGCTGAATTCTGCCAACAACCAGAATGAGCTTAGAAGCAGATTCTTCTCCAGAGCCTGTGGATAAGAGCCCAACCCAGCCAGCAGCTTGATTTCTGTGAGACCTGTGAGACCCTAAACAGAGAACCCAGTCGAGTCTGCCCAAATTTCTGACCTAGAGAACCGGAAGGTAATAAACGGACGTTATTTTAATTTGCTAAAGTTTTGCTAATTTATTATGACAATAATAGAAAGCAATAGAGAACTAGTATACCTGGTAAATTGTGACTTGCCTCTGTTGGCTACATTTTTCTTTCCGCCTATTTCGAGACATTTTACCACCACCCATTCATTATCCTTTCCTCCACCCCCCCAAAGCTCAAATCTTTGTTTTCCCTTTCTCAGAGATCCAGGATCTTTTATGCTTATAAAACCTTTCCCCCGGCACATTAATTCAAATTACACATTCAGGATGCAAAATATTTCAGGGTCCATCCCAATTTGAATGATTTTCAAAAATGTGAATCATGACTTGACATGTCATTAACTAAAACTGTGAAGCTGAGGTTTTCTGATTTACGTGCTCTGTGTCTGAATAGGATTGATTCTGAGCCATGGCAAGCAAAATAGCTTCCAGCACTTTCCTTGGTGATTTTTCAAAAGAGAGCATCAGCAATGCATATGGCAACATGTGACAAAATAGGAAATCAGGAACTTAATGTCAGTCATGAGATTTCTTGCTGCGGTTCTGTTCTGTTTTCTTCATGTTATATCTCTTCTGTGCTGAGACATTGTAAATATTTTATCGTCATTCTCCTCAGAGCTGCTTTCACCTCCTTGTTCTTCCAGCTGTAGATGAGCGGATTCACCAGGGGCGTGATTACACTGTACTGTATGGAGAGGATCAGCTCCAGAGGTGAACCCGAGGTTGGCATGAGATAGCGAACAATGGCTGAGCCATAGAACAGGCTCACAGCAGTGAGGTGGGAGGAGCAGGTGGAGAAGGCCTTGCTTCTGCCTGAGGTGGAGCTGATGCTCAGGATGGTGGAGGCAATGCGAACATAAGAGAAAAAGATCAGGAGGCAGGTCCCAATGGCATGCAGGAGCGCAGAGCAGAGTAGTATCGCAGAGTTGGTGGAGACATCAGAGCAGGAGAGAGGGAAGAGGGAAGGCAGCTCACAGGAGTAGTGGTGGATGGTTTGAACATCACAGAAGTCCATATTCAAAGCCAGGAGGATGTTCATGAGTGCATCCAGAAAGGCCACAACCCAAGAACCCCACACCAGCCTCTCACATAGCTGTTTACTCATCACCTGGCCATAGAGCAGAGGGTGGCAGATGGCGGCATAGCGGTCATAGGCCATCACTGAGAGCAGGCAAGCCTCAATCCCTGTAGTGGCAAACACAAAGAATACCTGAGCCAGGCAGCCCTCTACTGAGATGGCTTTTCTCTGAGACAGGAGGTTCTCCAGCAGCTTGGGCACAGTGACGGAAGAATAGAAGAGGTCTTGGAAGGAGAGGTGGCTGAGGAAGAAGTACATGGGTGTATGGAGGTTAGAGTCTGTATGGATCACGAGTATGATCAGCAGGTTTCCCAGCAGAGTCAGAAGGTAAATCATCAGGAACAGAACAAAGAGCAGAGCCTGGACATGGGGGTCAGCAGACAGCCCGAGGAGAATGAACTCTGTGATGCGGCTGTGATTCCCTGAGGCCATTTATGGTCACTGTTCTTTAGAGAAAATTTAGGAAGACCATTAAATTTCTTCTTTCCATAACAGTTTGCAGAAGGTATTATTCTTTGTTATTCATTCCCTGTATCTTTCCCTATATATCCCTCCTGCCTGGTCTGATCTTCATGTTCATAGCCCTCATATCTGCCTTCGATGGTTCCATGGAGTCCTTCTCCTCCCTGGCTCTCTGCGGTGCTGTCTCTGAGCTCTGGATCAGCCCCACTGGACTTTTTCCTAATAAGGCTAATGTGTGGGGGTATGGTCGACTATGTAGGCCTACCAGAGAACTGTCCCATGACTAAGTTACACAATCCCGAAGCTAGGTGAATTCCAGCAGATGTCTTGGAGAGGCTGATGCAGACCTCTGCTCACACCTATTACCTGGTTTTTACTCCCTTCTTCAAAACCCACCGACGGTTCCTTAACTGATTAATGATAGCAAAGTTGTGTTTGCGTAGCTGTTGATCTTGTACAAATGACCTCCGCACATGTTTTCCACTGTGTGTGTGTTTGTACAGGAGATGGTGAGGGAAGAGACTGAACTCATTTCACAGGTGAGAACATTTAAGCCCAGTGATCCTAGAACTTGTCTAGATCCCCACACTGATCAGTTCTTTGAACAGCAAGGAATTGAATCTGCCACATACGATCGTAAAACAAGAGCTGATCTACTATATGACCTGCTTAGAGAAAAAGCCAAACTCCCTAGTTTGGATTTCAAAGTGTTAATCACCCAAGGTTCTCTAGATGCCCTGCTGCTGAGGCCAGTAGGCATGTCTTGTTCCCCATCACTCTTGTTCTCTCTGATTTGATTTCGGTTGACCTATTTTGTGTTTCTACTAATTGATTTACACCTTATTTATCTTGAAATTCCCACCTTATTTACCACCTGATCCATGAGTTCTTCTTTGACCACTTCCTTCTTTGTTCTCACATAAATCTCTGGGAAAATCATCATGAACCATATTTTTCAGGTGATGAAAATAAAGCTAAATAAGCTAATGTGAGATTCTAATTAATCTCTTTCTAGTCTGGAATCGTAAAACCTTGTCTGCTTCCCTTTTCTGGGTAACAATTCATCAACACATTGTACGTTCTGCCATTATTTATATTACTAGCTTGCTTTATCACCTAGTTTTGAGTGTATTGTTTCCTATGTCTACAATGAGAGTGCAGTTTCAAAGGAGGGCAGGAATTATTTTCTAACTCACCTCCCCATCAATATTTAATGGACCTTAAATGAACCATTGTTAAGTAAGTAAATACAAAAATAAATAAAATTGAACAGATGATGTAGTAAAAACTCTTGGAGATTATCTCTAGGTCCAGAAGGTCAACTTCAGGTCAAGGGCAAAGCATTAAGGGGGCCTGGAATTAGAAGAGAAAGAGAAGAGGTGGAATATTTCTCTCCTTTTTGCTGTAATAGACTGAAAGAGGGCCTATTCCTTCTGAAATCACTAATACCTACAGATATCTGCTTCATAGTGATCACTCCACACTTTGCTTTTTTAAGCATCCATCCATCCATCTATCCACCTATCCATAATGTTATTGAACAAAAGTTTTTTGAATCTCTGTTCACTGTAAGGCACTGTGCTGTGCATGCAGTTGAAGACCATTCTCCAGTGTACTTTTGTTAACTGTTGTGTGAATGCACCTACCCGAGTATTACTGAGGTGTGACAATCCCCCTAGCCTGTTTCCTCCTCATCAGATGCAACCTATGGTTGTACGTTCATACGCAGACTTTCCTGGGATCTTCATGAGTGCTTTGCTACTATTAGGGTATTCTGATCTTCCCTTTGAACTCCAAATCTTTCCTGGGACCTCTACTTTTTGTGTCTACCACACAAGTCTAATCATAGGACTTGCAATAAAAGGCATAATCTTGCTCAGAAGTAAAATTTCCTAGGCCTTGAACTTCCTCTCCACCCTCCCCGTCCCTGATACTATATCAAGTATATACCTCCCAAACTTTGTGCCCTTATTTAGAATATGTTTATGAATTACCTCTGAATTCTGTCCAGTGGGTAACCTATAGTCCCAGGGGGTTGTGCCAAACCAATGAAGAAGATTCAGTAATGAAGAAGCACTATCTGCAAAAGTCAATTTTTTCTTTGAGTCCATAAAACTCTTAATATTTTTTGACACATTACTTTACTTGCTTTTAAAAAATCTGTTATCTTATTTAAATGTACCCAGAAAAAATGCCAATAAATTTTATAAATCATAGTTTGGGTCTTTTAAAAACTAGCAACATAATATGCTTTATGATGATCAAACAACAATACTAAATCTGAGTTGTAGGAGCTGTTAACCTATAATCTGTTTGAATGTTTAGCTTAAAATAAAACTAAAACCCACCACATGCTAATATATTGTCACAAAATGTTCTCAGAAATGCCCTTTGCCTCACTATGTGTCAGTATTTTTCTGTTTCTTCACTGAGGTATAGAATGCAGCCATATCAGGTGTCAAAGTACTCATTTTAAACTGCCCTATCCTGCTCATTTCAGGAATCCTATTGGATGGAAGACTGATGATATATACTATCCCCTAGCAAGTCCGTAACATTCTTTTGAAAGTGAACAACTTCCCTGGATTTTACACTAACAAAATAACACTGTGAACAAAATCCATTCTAGTCAGGACTGTGAATATTTTTAAGAATTTGGTATTTAGTATTCAAATCAGAGAAATTGGTCCAATTCTTCTATGGTGAGAGGCACCACAGTCTATCAGTGAGACAGCTACATCATGTGACTTGATGACCCATCTCACTCCAGGCTCAAAGCATGGACCTTCTGACAAGTGATACCTTCTTTCAAAGAAGGACAATGTCTTTATGTTAATCTTTAAGGAAATGATAAGATGCTAATACCAAACTCTTCTCACTTACCTCCAGAAGAAACACAGTGAATTCAATTCAGTCCAAAGTTGGAGTGAATGGTTCCAGATCTAAAAATGGTTGTGAATGTAGGGGGTTTGGGGTAGTTCCTGAAAAGGTAGAGGTGGGAAGAGCAGCCCAAGGGTTTCTTCTGAGACTGTTTATCAATTTTCCTTGAACTGCACACAGAACAACAGCAACAAAAATAAACTCATTTAGCATTCCACATTTTTTTTCAAAGACCATCTTAACAGAAGTAGAATATAAAGTTGAAATCAAATAGCATCATAAATAATCACTATCTTCCTTTTTGCTGAAATTTCAACACCGGAGATTGCTTTTACCCAAGTGAGTTTATGTCTAAAGTAAAATAAGTTTTGGTAAGGGTTGTACATTGAGATAGTTATGAAGTATCAAGTCTTTAGGTCTAATGATGCCACCAATGTTTTACAAGGTGAGCAGTAGTAGTTAAGGACCAATAATCAAAATATGAGACTTACTTTGGTAGGTGCCTGATATTTGGCCTGGTATAGTTCAACTCAGAAAATGTTGAAGTCTTAATTGATAAGTGAAGTTAGGAGGAGAGAGCTGAAATGCTTCAGTACTTATAGAAGGGGCCTGATGATCGGAATAAATTGTTATAAATATGTATCCCACTTTTTTGCATTAATTATTTTAGCACAGATCAGAATGGGAATGGGTAATAATAGAGAAATGAATTCTTTGCACAAATAGGATTGAGGAAAAAAGAGTATATCGTAGGGCACCAATATTTTCTGATATTTTCTGCTAAAATGCATGGAATCCCCTTTCCCAATAATTAACATTCTTCATTGAGTAAACACTGACCTCCTCATTACCTAATAAGAGACCTTGAGGACAAAGGCCCACTGGAACATAACAAGAAATATACATATGCTTTAGGGAGCATTGCTATACAATGGTGTCTGTTAGTGGAATGTGAGGTGAGAAAGTGAAAAGAGGTGTCCCAGAAATGCAGAGAGAGAAGACCTGAGGAGAGATATTAATAAAAGTATAAAGTGACTAGAAAGGATTTGGGAAAAACTTTCAGAAAAATTATAGAGAATATTACCATGCTCCTGTCTTTTCTGGTACTGAAGGCATTTTGTAGTTCTTTTTCTAGGTAGAACTTATCTGAGGTTCTAAGAATTAATATTTCAATGAAATAACTCCAGGGAAAACAGCAATTTTTATTTTTCCAGTTGGGAGTCACAGTGAGGGCAGGAAGACAGACTGTCCTAGATTTAGATTGTCCTGAAGTCTTGGTCATCCATGTCTCCACTGGCCACAGTGAAGAGATTCTCAGATCCTCAACAAGTACAATTTGGGTAAGAGATTTCTCTCAGATGATCTCGGGCCCGGCTACTTGGTGTCTCTTCATTTAGTTTTCTCTGTGACTAAATATTGTGTTCAAGAGAGTAGTTTTTAGCTCTAACTTCTAGAAAAGCAATTATAGGTCATGCAGTTAGTTTATTGGCTGACTGAGCTTGGGAGCTCAAGAGAGAGATGAAGCGACAGCCTTTATTCCCTGGAGTTAGAGCCTGAAGCCAAGATTACGTGCGTTAATTGGGGAAGTTGCATTTTGCAAATTCTGCAGATTATCTCAGATATTGGCTTCAGAACTTGACTTCGAAATCTTACCGGAAACTTGAGTGAGAACTCTGGGTGTCTGGTGTTTTTTCTGTACTTTCCTCCCTCCCTTCCTTCCTTCTTGCTTTTTCAGCTTCGTTGAGCTATACTTGAAAAATAAAATTTTAGGGGCGCCTGGGTGGCTCAGTCGGTTGGGCGGCCGACTTCGGCTCAGGTCATGATCTCGCGGTCCATGAGTTCGAGCCCCGCGTCGGGCTCTGTGCTGACAGCTCAGAGCCTGGAGCCTGTTTCAGATTCTGTGTCTCCCTCTCTCTGACCCTCCCCCATTCATGCTCTGTCTCTCTCGGTCTCAAAAATAAATAAACGTTAAAAAAAATTTTTTTTAAAAAAAAGAAAAATAAAATTTTATATATTTAAAATGTGCAATGTGATGATTTACATATTTTTGCTTTGTGACATGATTAACACAATCAGATTAATTAGCCCATCCATCGCCTGACATAGTTACATGTTTGTGTCTGTGCGTGGTGAAATGCTTAAGGTCTATTCTCAGCAAATTTCAAGTATACAACAGAATATTATTAATTATAGTTATCATGATGTACATTAGATCCCCAGAGCTTATTCATCCTATAACTGAAGACTTGCACCCTTTGACCATCATCTTCTTATCTTCTCCACCCCCAGCCCCTTGTGACCACCATTTACCATTCTACTCTTCGTTTCTATGCATTCATTTTTAAAAATTAATTAATTCATTTATTTTAAAGATTCCCCATATTAGTGAGATCATAAAGTATTTGTCTTTATCTCTGGCTAATTTCACTTAGTATACTGTCCTCTAGATTCATCTGTGTTGTTGCAAATGGCAGGATCTCCTTTCTCATTGTATATATTCAATTGCATATATATATACCACATCTTTATCCATTCATCCATTGATGGACGCTTCAGTTGTTCCCGTGTTTGCTATTGTGAACAACACTGTAATGAATACGGGAGTACAGATATCTCTTTGAGATACTAACCTTGTTTCCTTTGGATACATGCCCAAAGCAGAATTCCTGGATCATATGGTAGTTTTATTTTTAATTTTTGAGGAATCTCCATACTGTTTCCTGTAATTGTGGAACCAATTACATTCCCACGATGTCCCAAGGGTTCCCTTTTCTCCACATCTTTGCCAACACATATCTATTTTCTTTTTGATAATTGCCATTCTAACAGGTTTGTAGTTTTGATTTGCATTTTCCTAATAATTAGTGATGTTGAACATTTTTTCATGTACCTGTTGCCATTTGAATGTCTTTGGAAAAATGTCTGTTCAGGTGATTTGCCCATTTTTTTAAATTGGATTATTTTTTGTTGTTGTTGAGTTGGATAAGTTCCTTATGTATTTGGGATATTAACTCCATGACAATTGTATGGTTTGCAAATACTTCTCTAATTCTGTAGGTTGCCTTTTCTTTTTGTTGGTTGTCTCCTTTGATGTACTGGAGTTCCACTTGTTTATTTTTGCTTTTATTGTTTATACTTTTGGTGTCCTATCCAAAAAAATAATTGCCAAGAGCAAATCAAAGGGCTTTATCCCTATGTTTTCCTTTTTAAATTAATTTTTAAAAACATTTATTTATATTTAGAGAGAGAATGAGAGTGAGAGAGAGAGAGAGAGAGAGACAGATCGTAAGCATGGGAGGGGCAGAGAGAGAGGGAGACACAGAAACTGAAGCAGGCTCCAGGCCCTGAGCTGTCAGCACAGAGCCCAGTGTGGAGCTGCAACCCATGAACTATGAGCTTATGACCTGAGCTGAAGTGGGACGCTTAACCAACTGAGTCACCCAGGAGTCCTAACCCCTATGTTTTCTTCTAGGAGTTTTATGATTACAGG